>NC_134730.1:3181250-5910000 GCF_049634645.1 Pelodiscus sinensis | reverse complement strand
GGGCCTGCTCTCCCTCACCGAGGACGTGAAGAGAAAGCCTCCTTCTCTGAAGATCTCAATCGCCTTTGGCTCGATGCCCACCCCCCCCATACCGCGTCGACGCCTGGCCTCTCCCCCTGAGGCCCACCTGCCCTCGGCGCCGTCTCCCCGGACACGGACGGGTCAGGAGCCCTCACCCAGCACTTGGCCCGACTCCCCTCCCATCCTCACACCTGCTTGACCCTTCCCTCTTCCAGGCGCAGAGGACGGCACTCCCGCCACTTCACCGTATGCTGGCTCCCAGCATGCCTTGCTCTCATTCGCATGCCACGACCTGCGTCCGCTGGTCCCGCACGAAGGTTTTTTGCTGCTCCACTGGGTGGCGGCCTCACATGGGAGGCGAAGGACGCAAAGAGGAAATCTAGGACACTGCTCCACATGGGCTCCTTAGAACGGCTGGCCCGCCCTCGCTCGCCCTCACTTGGAAGACGCCACGGACGCTGAGGTATTTATAGCTCCGGGCCAGGCACCCTCCCTGTGCTTGCTTTGGCGGCACATATACTAAAATTGGAACGATACAGAGAAGATTAGCATGGCCCCAGCGCAAGGATGACACGCACATTCGTGAAGCGTTCCATCTTTTCTCTTCCCGCCCATCTAGTGTCCTCTGTGGGGAAAAAGGGCCTGCTGGGCAAGCTGGCTGCCTCTCGCTGCTTTCCCACCGCTCCTCTTTCGGCACCACGGCGTCCCCTGTAGCAGGGGCTGCGTTGCTCAGGCCTGAATGACTCCCAAGCCACATCGCGGAGAGAAGAGAATCCTCTCTTCACATGGACCTCTGCGGGGGCGGGGCGGGGATATGCCAGCCGCTTTGAATTATCCTTCTCCCCCGTTTGCTGCCTTTATCTGATAAAGGCAGGGAATTGAATATTCGATTAATTGATTGACTATCTGATAAGCCTTTGCTTATCGGATAATTGACTAACTGAGAAGTCTTTAAGATCCTTGTTTGGGGCAAGAGGGCTACTTACCCAGTCCAGTGGCCAGCGAGATAGCAAGTCCCAGCCCCAGCTGGCCACTCTGTTGCTGGTACAGCTGCTTCTACTGGTCACTCTGCACTTTAGTTATCCCCCATGCTCACGGCCCCCAGTGGTCACTCTGTCTTTTGTTCTCATTTGATCAGGCCCCTCTCTTTCCATGTTAGGGAAAAGAGTCCCATTCTAGGCAATTTCCATTTTTATGGCATAACCAGACCCTGCCTTGCTTTAAGTCAGGAGACAAGGAAGCTGCATATCAAATTTGGTGGTCGTAACTCTTACCATCTAAGAGTTCTTGAACAAACAGACACACATACCGATGGACAGATGTACTTTTCTAAAATACATAGAGCGATTTGAATGGTAACCTTGTAACTGCAGTTTTGTTGTTTTCAGAGCCTGTGTAGCAAGTGTTTACCTGTTCTATACCCATTTGATCATGTATTGTAAGGGCATTCAAACTGGTGGTTGTGTCCGCTCAGGTCACAGATTATTACATGGTGGGTTGCAAAGTGTGAGCCTCTACACTCCAAATCCCACTTCTCTCGAGCATTTATAATAGTGTTAAATATAAAAAGTGTTTTAATTCATAAAGGGTGTCACACTTAGATGCTTTCTGTGTTTTTGTGTGAAAAGGAGCATTAATATAAAACTTTGAGAACCACTGGTCTGTTGTATGTAGCTCCTCATTTTTAACAGCAGATTTAAGAAACAGTATTGTTTAATGTTCTTTGGAACGTGAAGGATCGGGGAGCTTTTACTATGCAAATGACTCTGGTGTAGAAGGCTTTTTTTTTTCTTTTTTAAAGTGGTTGGACTTCTCAGAGCCCAATTCTAGCATTTCATTCTGGCTTATCAATTCAGTGTCAACTTTGGTCATTTATTCATGATTGTCTGTTTTTATCTTCCAGAAATCATACTTATTTTGAATAGGTCTGACTTGCCATCAGTCACCCAACTTAGAAGCTCGTACTTTGTGATTTGTTTTCACTCTGGTTTTAGTTTTAAGCTTATTAGTAAGGTTGTGAGTAGGCAGTGTTATCATTATGAATTGGCACTTGCTAATCATTTCTCTTGTGGACAGCCATGCTTATCTCTTAATGTCCATCTAATATGTCTGAATATTTGCCATTCAGAGTACAGTGTGAGAACTCCTACTGTATATTTGCCAGTATATGAATGACTGAATTGTGAATGACAAAGGCTACGTCTACACTAGCCCCCTAGTTTGAACTAGGGAGGCTAATGAGGGCGACTGAAATTACGAATGAAGCATAGGATTTAAATATCCCGCGCTTTATTAGCATGTTCCCGGGCGGTCGCCATTTTGGAAACTGACTAGCCCGGAATAACTGCCCGCATCTACACGCTGCAGTGAAACGGGAGTTCAAAGTAAACCCCTAACTCAAATTAGCTGTTACTCCTCCTGGAATGAGTTTAAAGTTTGCAGACACAGTCTTTACTTTGATTGTACTTATACTCCAGTAAATCCCAGGACTGAATGGGCAGGTTTTGTTTGATTTGTTTAAATTGTGAAGCCAAGACAAAAAAGTAGCCAATAGAATCGTCTTCAGTTGATATTCGCTTTAGAACTTAAACTCCTGGACTGCCATTACTCAGGGGAGATATTCGCAGCCAGACTCAAGTCGCAGCCCTCACATGCGCTGTGGCCCCGTGGCCCCAGGGGCTTCCAAAGTTGAGTAGCCCCGATCCAGCCCAGAGCCGCCGGGGGGGCAAGCGGGGCAATTTGCCCAGGCCCCGCAGTATTGCTATAGAATTGCAACTTTTGTTATGGAAGGGGCCCCCGAAATTGCTTTGCCCCAGGGCCCCTGAATCCTCCAGCCCCTGCCATACGGCCCAGGGCAGGCATGTCCAAAGTCCGGCCCGCAGGCCAATTTCGGCCCATGTTCCGGTTTAATACGGCCCCACAGGTAATTTGGCAATATCTATCTTTTATGGCCCCCAACGAATCCATATGTATTGAGATGAATACATTGTAAAATCTCAGTTAATGTCAGTTGGTCTAAATCAGTTATAAATATATTTGGACACAACATGTATACTTGGTGTTATGTTCCTGTTCATATTTTTTGAACTTAAAAGTTGACAGACAACCTTTATTACCAATAATATGTAATGTACTTTACAATGTTCCTGACGTATATTTCAGCTTCCTGGATTTTTTTTTCATCTGGCCTTTAGATATGAAAGGCAGAGTGATTTAACTCCTGTTTAGATTTGTCATCCATGTGACGAAATGAAAAGTATGCCGTTTGCAATAAACTTTGCATAAAATAGTTAATTTGCATTTAATTTCAATGGTTCAAAGAATGTCAGGCAAAATGGTCGGCCCTCACGCATGTTCACTTCATCAAATCTGGCCCTCCTTGAAAAAAGTTTGGGCACCCCTGGCCCAGGGGAACCGCCACGCGCAGCTCGCCACGGGCAGCGGGACACGTGCTCAGGCGCGGTGCCGAGAGGCAGGGCACTTCAGTTGCCGCTCCCCACGACTCCGCCCGCGGCGCGGGGAGCCGCAACCCCTCCCCGCCGCTAGGGGGCGGGCGCGACGCGGCCCGCGCCTCCCCATGCGTCATCAGCCTGCGCCAGCGGTCGCGAGTCACGTGCCCCGTGTTTATCTCGGCTCGGCGGGTCGCGCGCACCTGCTGTGGCTGCTGCTGCCGCTGGGAAGTGAGTGAGCGAGCGAGCGGGCGGGTGGGGAGGGGACTCCGGGCCTGGGGCGCCCCCTACCTGAGCGGGACCGGCCCCGTCCCGCAGGCACTGCCCGGGCTGAGCCGCGCCTCCGAGCTCCGGGCCCAGCCCCCGCCCCCCGGAGAGGAGAGCGGCCCCATGGGGCAGAGGCGGGGCAGGCCCCGGGGCACAGCGGTTAAACGTGGTAGCCGTTACTGTTCCCTTCCGGGGGGGGGGGGGGGCGGCTGCACAAGAGACCATCGGGCGCTGCCCTTAGGCGTGTGTGGACGCCCCTGACCTCGGGGCGTGTAGCGCGGCCGGTCCCAGGTACGTTGGTGCTCCTGAGAGGTCTGGGGGGTAGAGGTCACGTCTATGGGTCAGGCTTTAGGAGAACCTCTTGGAGCCTGAACTGTGTGTGAGATGATTTAGAACATAAGAACGGCCGTACTGGGTCACATCAAAGGGCCATCCAGCCCAGTGTCCTGTCTCTCCACAGTGGCCTGCACCAGCCTCCCAGAGGGAGGGATCATAACAGGTAATCCTCATGTGATCCCTCTCCTGTCACCTACCTCTAGAGAAACACAGGCCAGGGACACCATTCCTACCCATCCTGGCTAATAGCCATTGATGGACCTAAGCCCCATCAGTCTATCTTTTTTGAATCCTGTTAAGTTCTAGCCTTCAGTGCATCCTCTGGCGAGGAGTTCCACAGGTTGACTGTGCATTGAGTGAAGAAAAACTTCCTTTTGTTTCTTTTAAACCTGCTGCCTATTAATTTCATTTGGTGGCCCCTAGTTCTTTTATTGTGGGAATAAGTAAATAACTTTTTCTTATTCACTTTTTCCACACCAGACCTCTATCATATCCCCCTTAGTCTCCTCTTTTCTAAGATGAAAAGTCCAAGTCTTGGTATATGTGTTTCTGTATGTGTATATATAAATATGACAATGTCTGAAATAGCATTTGCAGTGATGACTTAGAACACTAACATTTGCATAATTGTTATGAACTTCAATTTTACTAACTATTATTTCTCTTTATTTGTAAGCTTACAATGTCATTACCAGCAAAGAGATGCGGTAGACCCCCTGTACTGTCCTGCTTGGAAAAGAAAAAGAGGAAGCAAAGTCTTGATAGAAGAAGAGGGAAAACGAGAATCTATGTGGGAAACCATATTGATCGATGGTTGACTCTTAAGGAAAAATTAGATTTTAGAAATGATGCAGAAGTTGCAGGATTTTTACTAGATTTGTAAGTAAAATATCACCACATTTTATTACAATTATATGAACCAAAGACAAATCTCAAAGTTAATTCAATACCAAATATGTTTTTGTAATATAGATATGACAGCTATGACCCACTGTCAAAAGCATCAGTCTGTTCCCTGCCTGAAGCTGTGAGAAGGATTACAGTGAAAGGGGAAAGAGAGTTGCCAAACTTGCCAGATGACACTTCTTTAATAGCAGCAGATGGAACGTTAGTGACATTCTCTATTTCTACACGAATGGTATACATAAAGTTTAATGTGTGCTTAAAAGATCACAGGAGAGTCTTTTAAAATTAAAGTTCTGAGAGTTCATGTACTGCAAAATCAGCCCATTTTAACAAAATTGGAAACCTTAGAGTATTCATTGATATTGTACAGGCAGTCCCCAGGTTACGTACAAGATAGGGACTATAGGTTTGTTCTTAAGTTGAATTTGTATGTAAGTCGGAACTGGCTCCAGATTCAGCAGCTGCTGAAACTGATCAGTTGCTGACTACAGGAAGCCCTAGACAGAGTTGCTCTGCCCCCGGCTTCCTGGAATCAGCTGCTGATCAGTTTCAACAGCGGCTGAATCTGGACTCCTGGGACAGAACAGCTGGGGCACTGCCGGGTAGGTCCCCGCAGGACCAACCCGGCAGCACCCCAGCTGCTCTACCCCAGGCGTCCCACAACAAAAGCCTGGTCTGATGGGGGGGCGGGGGAGGGACGCACTAGCTGCGCCCCCTCCCCCGCCCAGCAGGTCCCTCCCCCGCCCAGCAGACCAGGGAGACCTGCGCCTCCGCGGCTTTGCTCCGAGGTCCCACTGCCTCTGCGGCTTTGCTCCTGTCTCCCTGCTGTGCTGGGGGGGAGTCCCCCCCCAGCACAGCAGGGAGACCCAAGCAAAGCCGCACAGGCGGCAGGACCCCGCTGCCAATGCGGCTTTGCTCCGGGGCAAAGGAGCAAAGTCGCATGGGCAGCGGAGTCCCGCCGCCTGTGTGGCTTTGCTCGGGTCTCCCTGCTGTGCTGGGGAGTCTCCCCCAGCACACCAGGGAGGCCCGGAGCAGCTTTTCTTGCCCCGGAGGACGCGGTGGCGGGACCGCTGCACTCTGGGCGGTCCCGCCGCCCGCAAGCTCCGGGGCGTAAAAAGCCCCGTTCGTAAGTGCAGATCCGACGTAAGTCGGGGACTGCCTGTACTGATATTTAGCCGTACTACGAAGTGCTGATTTTCATATTTTTTTATCTATAGTATTTAGAACTTTTAATGATATTTCAAAGCTAAATAGATTTCTTCAGGATACTTGATTAGAATAAAAGATGTTAGCGATATTGTTAATTATGCACATTTCTGTAATACAGGTATGACGATGATCAGTTGCCTAAAGAATCTACTTGTTCTGGACCTGAAGATGTGAGAATCATAACTGTTAAAGAAGAAAGGGATTTGTCCAATGACTTTTCAGCAGAGACAGATGACACGTTAGTGACGCTGTTATTTTAGCATGTTTTATATCTGATTACGTGACTTTGCATCAGTTTATTATCACTTTTAATTTTGCTTACTAGAAATCCATGCCATTCATGCTCTTATCTCATATTTAAAACAACTTGAACATTGTTGGAAGGTACAGATGGGGGGGGGGGGAACCTGAAGTACATTGTTGGAAAGTTGAAAACCTCCAGGGTCGCACACAGTGAACCTGCATCTCTGTTTGCTGTCTTCCATAATTTTATGCAAAGCTCACTGATGTAACAAGAAAATACAGTGTTTCAGGTACTTTACTATGAAATGTCAGTGAATTTTGATGCTTGTAACAGAATGCAGCCTGCAAATTAATGTGATTATTATGTGTGCAGTTAACTTTCCGCAAAAGACAAATGTTTCATTGTTGCCAGTTTTGGAATGATATTACACAAAGTGACATGTTGACCTATCGAAAATAGTGCCGTGTTCCTCGAGGCAATCATACCATCCGTCGACTCTACTGGTTTCTTTTACTGCAATACCAACAGTAACTGAGGCATTCACAGTTGAGATCAAAGACGCCTCAAATAGGTATGCTTGTCCATTACTTTTTCTTTAGGTTTCAATTATCCACAACAGCGTCACTGAATGCTTTAATGTGGTCCATATTTTAGTTATCTAACTTTCTTTAAAAATGTATTTTTAATGTATGCAGGGGACTCTGAGAGCCTAGGACATTTCAATGGCATTGCATGGTGTGTCCAAACCCTTCGCTAATATGGTCAAGTATGTAAAGCATGAAGCATGTGTTTGCATGAATCTTATATTCCATTATTCTATTTTGTAACTTGGTTAACTTTTCCTACTTTGATTTTTGACAGATTAACAAGTTGAGTTTTCCTGAAAGTGACTTCTCTTGTGGTTCAGAAGAATGTTTGGGAAAATGGACCAAATAGCATATTTGATGAAGCAGATAAGATGCCTACATGAATTTATTTTGGCAACAGAACTTCAGTTGCCAAAGCAGCAAGGATCTGAGATTGATTTAGTGAGATTTTTCATGGGTAAGTGAAATTTTCTATGGAATACTTGTTTTATTGTCTTTTAGTATGTCAGAATTATTGCACAAATTTGTTGATCATCATTGGTTTACTTATATCCTAGTGTTAGTTAGGTATACAGTACTTCAGAATAATTTTCATCTATATGAAGATGAATATATTAATTAATATTGCTACATCAGAATACTGGTTTATTTAGCAGTACTACAGTAGTTTCTCTTCCAAGCACACTAGTTAATTTTGTAGGTGCCTTTCAGAGATCCCAGGGGGTAGCTTTGCAATTCATAGGCCTTCTTAAAAACTTTTATTTTCTTTTTTGCTTTTGGAATTCCATCCATCTGATGTGAATTTAGCTTTTTTTGGAGTGGAAGGAAGATCCTGAGTAACTGGAGGGCAGAGGGACTATATTGGCAGAAGCCTGCTAAGTGAGTGAGTCTGTCAGCAGAAACATTGGTATTTAAAAATGCTTCTCTGACAAAGTAGCTCTTGGTCATTAAGGGTATTAGCTTCTGTTACTGGCAGATGAGAAAAGTTAAAGCTGTAGTAAGGAAAAAGAAATTCCAGTGTCTGAAAGGCTGTTTTGAGCAATAAAGTATTAAAAGTATTTAAAGTGAAGGGAAGTAGTTGAACACTTCTTTCTGGGTTGCCAGATAAAATAGTTCTTTTCTAACATGCATCCCAGGAATGGGCAATAATTTTTGAATGGGGGAGCAACTCTAAGAATTTGGTAAGTGGTTAAGGCTGCACTTTTCCATGATATTAGAAGAGGAAGTGTGAGGTCTGGGATAGAAGTTGGATGCAGAAGGGGGCTCGGATAAGGGATTTGAGTGCAGAGTCTAGGAGGGGTGCAGGAGTGGATTCTGAAACTAGAAGCAGGGGTTCAGGTGGGGAGTGCAGGGGTTTGGGTTGTGATCTAGGGCAGGAGGGGATTGTGACCTGGGGCAGAAGTTTGGGAGGGAGGGTTTGTCAGGTGCAGGCTCTGGCCAGGAGGCACTTATCTCCGTAGCTCTCAGCCAGCAGCCCAGCGGGTCCCTCAGGCAGGCTCCCTGCCTACCACACTCCCGCACACTGCTCAAAGCGGTCTGCTGCAAGGGTCATGTTCTTCTCTGAGTGCTGCGAGCCTGGAGTGGTGGGGAGGCCAGTGGGAGCTGTGAGAGTGTGCTGTAGGTGGGGGCAGTGTGTGAAGCCTCTCCGCCCCTCCACCCAGCTTGTAGTGCTCAGAAGCACAGGGTTCTCACAGCTGGCTGGTTTGAGTAGCATGCAGGGACTGAGGTTTGATGGGCCAGATGTGGCCTGTGGACTGTGTTTTGCCTGCCTTGGATTATACTCAGCCTTAGAATGTTGGAATTCCAGCCATGGGATCTGTATACATCCAGACCAAATACCTTTTTGTCTTCATGTTATACTTGTGATTTTTTTGCGGGGGAGGGGAGAGTTGAGCAGTATTGCAAATTAACAATCAGTTTGTTCCGTAAACCTGTTCTCACCAGTGTTACAATTTTTGGCTGTTGGTTTGGGCAAGATCAAATATGTGAGATAGTGGTGCTGCTCGTTGGCACTGCTCACAGAATAACATTCTAATACTAAGCTATGTTTCTTGGTCCAGTTATTTCTGTCCATGCTGAAGTGGTTCTGGCAATAACTCTGTAAATGGTTATTCTTAGACAATTTCCCTGACATTTGTGGATTTTTTGGGTGGGTGGGTGGGGAGGGAGGGAGCCACTCTGTATATAGAACCCTCTCCTTCTCCAAGTACATTGTCATTTTTGGAGGGCTGGGAAAATGCTGTCCAAATTGACTAGTTAAATGTGATCACCACCATTTTTAAACCAAGTTCAGATCTCGGTAAATGAGGCAGTAGACTACTAAGCTGAAGACTTAGCTCCTAGCATTGTGAGGGGAGGGCATAGCAGCTTCCTTGAAGTTTAGATATTATAGCTTCATGAGGTTATCACCTTTAGAATCAAAACTCTGAGATGAATGAAGATAGTTCACATCTTAGGGATATATCTTGTACCTTACTCTGAAGCTGCAGAGGACTGTCTTTGCTTCTGTCTACACTGAGACTTCTCTGAAAACCTCCCATTCTTCTCTGGACAGTGTTAGATGATATGACTTAAAAATGTTCAAAACCAGTCTGGAATGATGTTGGGAGAATTTCTGAGAATCCTGAAAGTAAACAAGATACACTAGTGGACACTAGAGATGTTACTGTGTAAGTCATTTACACGATTGACTGATGAGCTTATTGGTTTATCCTAATGACTGTCAGAGGCAGCAAGGTGGGAGGTGGGAGCTGGTGCCTGTGGGGAGCTGGCTTTTCAAGCTGGCCTCCGCAGAGCCACCTGTTCCCCCTCCTGCTGCTGGCTCTGATGCCCCCACCCTGCACTGTTGCCTCTGATAGAGAGGCAGCAGTGGGGGAGGCGGTACACGCAGGAAGCCAGCCCCTCCTCCCCCCGCATGTAAAACATTCAGAGGTTACACATTTACAAAAATAAATGTTTGCTAACATCCCTAATGGAAAACAGTATAGTTGAACCTCACTGAGGATAGGACAAGATTTTAGGGAACCTTTATCGCACATGAGTTCCTCTTAGAACATCATGCATGCTGCCTCCCCCCAAGCACCTGCTCTCCCCAAGCACCAGCTCCTGCTTGCTGCTCCCCCTCCAGTGCCTCTGTGGGAGATGGCTTCATAGGGCCAGCACACACAGAGAGCTGGCTCAAAAGCAAGCTGCTCACACGTATCGGTTCTTCCTGCCTCCTTTCCATGCTGCTGCCGCTGTATCAGAAGTAGCAGCGTGGGGGGACAGGCGGCTCTGCAGGAGCTGATCTACTGGGGAGCAGGCTTGAAAGCCTGCTTCCCCCCTGTACTGGCTCTTGCCTACCCCCCTCACCCTCCACACTGCTACATCTGTATCAGAGGTAGCAGCGGAGGGCTGGAGGGACCAGGCAGCTCAGCAGGATCCGGTGCTCGTGGGGAGCCTGCTCCTCATGGACATTGGCTCCCACCTCTTCCCCATACTCCCCTTGCTGCTTCTGATATAGAGGCAGCAAGGGGGGAGCACATGTCATCATTTGGATTAACTGATAAGCCCAGGCTCCTGCTTGCCGCCTCCCCTCTGTCTCTGTGTAATCAGGCTTTTCGGTTAATCGTTTGAATGACTATAAGCTAATGCCCCTAATCAATAGCTTCACATAGTCCAAAAATAATTACAAACAAAAGATTCATATACAATTTCACTGAGAAGTACTTGTTTTAATATAACTTCAGTGAAAATGAAACAACATTTATTTAGGTTTCTAAAGGTCACAAAAACACCTTAATGATCAATGTCATATTACTTTTCAGGCTGGCCAACAGGAAGAATATTAAGTGCTTACATAATGGTGCTGAGACGGTTTTGATCCCTTCTGATTTTGCTGTGAAGCTGTTGTTTATTATGGAGAATTTATTGTAAGTTATAGTATAACATTCCATGTTAAATGTTGAACAACAAATTAAAATTAATTAATTAAAACTTCATTGTGGTATGTTAATTATGAATAAAGAGTGTGGAGTAGACTGTTTCATTATGGGAATTCATAATGAAAACTGTATGTCAGTCAGTCATAGCTCTTTGATAGGAAGGAGAAACAGCAAACTACACCAACACTAGTAGAATGACTTTTGATCAGCTTGAGACTGATGGCTTGCTCTCTACCTTATTTATACCTAATAGGTAGAGATAATGGACAAATGGCATTATAGAATCAGTAGTACAATCTGATCATGCTTTCTTTCCTGTAATTTTTCCCCCAAAGTTCTTTTCTTATGGAGCATATTCTGATTTTCTGCAGAGAGGTTATGAACTGGTAGTTGACTTTTGAATGCTAGTGATGACATTTATTTGAACAAACTATTTACAAATAGGCATTAGGGTGTAACGAACCAGTTCACATGCCATGTCCAAATACTTATTTTATTAAATTTCAGTGCTAATTATTTTGATATCTTATGTATTAGTTTTCATTTTATTAAAACCAAAATAGTGTTTTTTTAATCTTTGAATTACTTATGTTTCAGTTGCAAAACCACATCAGCATGGAACATCACAATAATTATTAACGCTCAATAGAGTAGTAGTGATTCTGAATATAATTGCGAATGCGTTTGTGTAGTTATTAAATATGAATAATCTTGGAAAGTTTTCATATGTCAATAGTGAGCAAAGTATGTGTGTATCTTAATATGTTATTTCAAAATGGCTTGGATGAAAGCTGTGAGCATAGCTGGCCAATGAGCTATCGTATCTAACACTGTCCTGGGGATTTAAGTGTTGATCCTGCATCCCTCAAGTCAATTGGAGCTTTCCCAGTGACTTGCATGAGACCAGGACCAAGCCTTTAGAGAGACACTCTTCCAACTAGACCACTACACAAAAAAAGGAGTTTTTAAAAGGCAGTTTAGTTCAGTTGTTGTTACAAAGTAAATGCTACCCCTTTTTCTTTAACTCTTCTTTTGCTGACTTTGAAATACAGTAATGTTGTAAAAGTCTTATTGACATGGCCACCTTTCTGTTGAAATAAAACAGAAAGGGGCAGTATTTGTTGCAGATTTCCTATTGAGAAGGCAAGCTTTAGAACTTTATATAATATCTTTTTCCCTATTCTTTAAAAAATTTGTCCCTGGCTGTTTGGAAGTTCAGTAATGCAAATGCAACTGCTGAATTAGTCTTGCTTAGAAAAAGGCTTCATAACTGGTGATAGTCACTTCAAGGATTAAAATGCTTAAAAATGGTTTTTAGTATGCAACATAACTTTGTAATTGGAATCACTGATCGCTCTGAGGGTTGAATCCTTTGTCTTTCACACCCTGAAGCAAAACGTACAAGGTCAGCCTGAGTGCTCACAACTACAAAAGATATTTTTTTAAAGAAACTCTCTGTTCTCATCTGATGGCTGAACTACCAACCTCCACTTTCTATGCTTCAGACCCCTTGGCCATTAGACCACTTGACCATTTTCTTTGAAAACTCTTGGCAATCAGGTGAGGTCCCATATGATTGGAAAAAGTGAATAGAAAGTTCCCTAGATCGTCGGGCTCAATGAGTAGTGATCAACAGGTTGATGTCTAGTTGACAGCTGATATCAAGCAGACTGCCCCAGGAATCAGTCCTGGGGTCTGTTTTGTTTAACATCTTCATTAATAATCTGGATGATGGGTTGGCTTGCACCCTCAGCAAGTTTGTAGATGACAATAATATGGCGGGAGAGGTTGGTAGGAATGGGGTCCAGAGTCACCTAATCAGTTTGGAGGATTGGGCCAAAAGAAATCTGATGAGGTTCAACAAGGACAAGTGCAGAGTCCTACACTTAGGACAGAAGAATCCCATGCACTGTTACAAGATGGGTACAGACTTGATAGGCAGCAGTTGTGCTGAAAAAGACCTGGGGATTACAGTAGATGAGTAGTTGGATATAAGTCAACAGTGCGACTTTGTAGCCAAGAAGGCTAATGGCATATTGGGCTGCATTAGTAGAAACATTGTCAGCAGATCAAGGAAATTGATTATTCCTCTCTATTTGACATGGGTGAGGCCACATCTGGAGTATTATGTCCAATGTTGAAAAGAAAGGATGTGGACAAATTAGAGTCCAGTGGAGGGCAATGATAATTATTAGGGGGCTGGAGCACATGACTTAAGAGGAGTGGCTGAGGAAACTGGGCTTATTTAGTCTTCAGAAGAGAAGAAGGAGGGGGATTTGATAGCAGCCTTCAACTACCTGAAAGGGGTGGGGGGGCAGGTTCCAAAAAGGATTGAGTCAGGCTACTCTCAGTAGTGGCAGATGAAAGAACAAGAAGCAATAGTGTCAAGTTGCACTGGGGAAATCTAGGTTGGATATTTGGAAAAACTATTTCTCTGGAGGGTGGTGAAGCACTGGAACGGTTTGCATAGGGAGGTGGTGGAATCTGCATCTGTAAGAGATTTTTAAGGTGAGACTTGAGAGAGCCCTGGCAGCAATGATTTATTTGGATTTGATCCTGCTTTGAGCAGGGAGTTGGATCACCTTCTGGGTCTCTTCTGACCCTAACCTTCTATGATTAGAAATACATATTGAAATAGACTGAAAAAACACATATACAATACATCTTCAGTGTTTAGCAAAATACTCCTATGATGGCTGTTCGGCTGATGGGTAGTATCTGAATACAGTATTGTCCATACACTTTACCTTACTTTACTGGTGAGTTTTTCTTAAATTTCTATTGTGGACTATGTACTTGGAGTTGCAGGGAATCATGAAAGAAAGAATAGGGCCTGCTTCATATCTTCTTTTGGACTACTACAACAAGGTACTATGGTAATATATAGAAGCTGATATAGTTGCATATTTTTAAGTGGCAGGTTTTGGAGGGTAGAATAGTGGACAGAGATTTTGCCCAGTGCATAAAGTAGAAGAGTAAAACTAAAGTACATGTTTAAGAATGGGAGAGAGTGGGGGGAACCTTGTGGCAATACAAGTTAGTTTCTGCTGTTGTGCTACCAGTGTATTAAATAGAAAAGATGCACGGGCAAATGGCCATTTGAGCCAAAATGTAACCAGCCTTCCAGCAATGTTAAATGTAGATACATAGCTATAGAAAGCTTGTGAAAGCATGGAGTGTTAGCCACTTCTTAGGTATTAGCTTACAGTTGAATTACATACCTAAGAAGTGGATGAAACTGTCATGTAAGCAGGTAGTAGACAGAGGAGGGGAGAGGAGTACAGGGATGCTTTTTCAGGGGCAGGGAGGGTAATGGTTGGTGGTGGGAACCGTGGAGAGTTGGCATAGTAGCATGTTTTGGATGGGGAGGGCTATGATGGGTGATATGAGAGGAGAAGTTGTTGTGTGGGAGGTTTCAGTTGTGGATAGTGGGGTTTCAGTTTTGGGTGTGGGAATGAAGTAGAAGAAGAACTGCAATCCGAAAGGTTTTTATGGCTTGTCTTGAGCCACAGCTATTCTCTTATTCCACTTTCCCTTTTTCAATATGTAGGCAGCGGACACAGCACTCCCACCCTTTTCACCCCCTAATCAAACTCCACTTCTTTCTCACTGACGTGACGCCCAGCATCCAAATTTACCTGGGTTGTTGAGAAATAGACTGGGCAGCTTCTAGGAGTGGAAGTAGCTGATAGATCTAAGCAGTTCTAATTTCATTTATTTTCAAATGTTATTTACCTTATATCGAATAAAGGTGGTAACTTTGGTATGAAATTTAAAAACTGATCTGTGAGAGGTATGTTATAAAAATGTTTGCGAGAGAATTTTGGAGTTTATGGTTATGCTGGTTCTTTAGCTACAAGGGTGTTTATACTGAATTTCGTTTTCTACCAAAGTTACTTTAAATCTTTGACCAAAAAGTATTATGGAAAAATCACTTGTTCTCTGAACTTGGAAACTATACATGGAAACTAAATCAATCATTAAGTTGCCAAATGGAGAAGTTTCAGTTTTGCTTTATGTGCAATAATCAATAAAACGATGGGATCCAATTTTTTATTTTTGAAGGCTGGAATGGTTTTAAAACATAGGCTAGAAGATATGCAGCATATGCTCTTGCTCTACTGTATTCTTTTCTCTATGCCCTTTCCACCAGTACTGTGACAAAGTAACAGCATAGGAATGGTTGTCTTTTATTTTTTCAACAAAAAATGGATGTCTGCATTGTGCAAGTATAAAAACATACTGGATTTAGATACAGTAATTACTTGTTTAACACGTGCCCTCTTAACACGATTTTGTAATAGCATAATTTTTTGGGGGAACGTTTTTCGAATAACATGACCGTTCCTGAAATAACACAAAAATAATCAAGTGGCGGATTATTTCGTGTGACGATATAAGTTGGTGAAAACAGTGGTAATATGCATGAGCGGATGAATACACGTCGTCACAGTGCTCCTCCGCTCACTCACATGTTTATCTTTGTGTTTTTAACAAACCACAGAGACTTGTGTTGCTAGATATCTAATGTTGACGTTGATGACTGAGCACCAACAACAAATTGACTTTGCCACCATCACCTGAAACACAACCCCCACCTTTTCCATTATTTTAATGGGAAAATTGACCCCACATAGCATGTTTTCGCTTAGCACTAACATTTTCAGAAACGCATTTATAGTGTTAAATGAGGAATTACTGTACTTTTGTGCATATGCACAACATACTGCACAAGTATATGTAATAAGCGTTTTATGAATTTTCAGATAAATTTCAGGGATTTAAATTTCTCAGGCATTTAGGGAAAGCACGGGCTCCACTGAGTAGGGGTATGTTTGCAGTTGATACTTATTTTGTTTCTAAGTATATTTGGTGCATTGATTAATGCATGTTTATATCCCTGTGAAAACTCTGTCTCAGCTCACAGAGCATGGGATAGCAGTCTCTGCTAAATACCTCTTTCTGTATTTATATGGATATGGAAATATTAATTATATAGTTAAGGTTGAGTTCTCTTTACATTATTCCATCATCTAACCAAGAACAGAGGCAAACTGCATGCAGGATATTGTGCTAGGACAAAACTCTTTCTAGATTGTTTATGGAGAAACTGGACAAGGCATTTTTGAGGTGTTCTTACTACTTGAAATTTCTGAGTTTTCTCCCGTATAGATCAAAGAATATCAGAAGAAATTGCTAAAAGGGAGGAGGACTTTTGACTAATTTTTGGGTGGATGGAAAAGCTAACTATTTTGGAGCTAGATGGTGGATTGCCTCTTACACAGCTGTGTATTGTGGTTGGCAGGATAAGTTACTACTTCCCCATTGTACCTCCTGCAGAAGTAGGATAGAATTACAGTTCCATGGAAGTGGGTGTGCAGGTCCTACTGCTCAGAGCCTTCTACCTAGGATAAACTTTCCCCCACAAAGAAGGGGGAGGAGTTGGGGAGATCATGGCTTTGCTCTCATCCATGCTAGCTAGCTTTTCTGTCTAATCTTAATGGGAGAGGAAGGGAAAGAGGCATGTGCCACACTGCTGAATGGGATGTGTCAGATTTCAGTCCCTCTTAATACCTCTAGAGAGATCCATGAGAAGGCACTGTAAAGCAAACACAAGGCTGTGGCTAAATGCCACATATGAGCCCTTATTTAAAGGTGGGAGAGTCCAGTGTGATTTAGGCAGAGTTCTTACCTGCTACATATGAATCTTATGCAAGCTACAAAATATGTGGATAGATCCAACGTATGTATTGTATTGTCTATGCTGGGTGTATGCACGTGTTCTAAAAGTATGCATAACACTGCATGTAACTTTATGCCTGAACATCAGACAGCTGCAATGCTAATAGTAGGAAATATACATCCATAAAAATAAGCTTTGATGACACAGGCTGAATATGTGATGCTAAATGGTTCTTAATTAACTTACTAAAATATTAATATCCACAGTTTATGGAGAAAGAGTTACAAATCTTGCCTATTGAATTCCATAGGACACCTTATACATGGGCATAACTAATTCCAAATGAAAAAGTTGGATCATTATCCTGCCACATCCTGAAGCTTTTGATATTGAAGTGACACTTTCATAGTTCATGACAAGTGTGGCTATATTCAGCTTTAATTTCGTACATATTTAGCTGAACTAAATACTTGTTTGTGAATTATGAAATACTGCTTAGTTCAAAATAGCTGCAACAACATGTAAGCTTATCAGAATTGGGACTACTTTCATGTGTGTGTAGAAAGCACTTAGTGTGTAGTGCTGTAATCTATATGTACTATAGTTAATCTTTCAGGCTATTTATACAGTAGTCTGTAGTTGAAAATACACTGGATTTAACATGTTCACAGGAAGTTCTGTGTGCTGGTCTTATAAGACTTAAAATAAGTACAAGTAGTGACCTATCAAAGCATTCAGAGTATGAAATAGTGATGATCTGGTGTATCACAGTCACCATGTGAGGATTATGGTCTTTTATTTAAAATACATCTATAAAAAGCACAAGCTTGAGTCTTAATAAAAACCCTAGGTTTTAAAACAGGTTAGATTTAAGATATCCATACTTGGAAGACTTCTTAAAATCCTTAGTTACTTTCAAGATTGAGTAGGACCAATCCCCTGAGCTGTAAGAGTCCTAGGATTTGTCAAACTGAGATATAAACATAAAACTTGCATATACGGATGGAAACTCTCTTAACTGGGACTTTCTAGTCTGGCAACGGATCACAAATGTTGCAGAACCAGAGTCCCAGTGGAGAGCTAGTGCCTGGAGGCCAGGCAGGCTGGCAGAGCAGCAGGAGCCCGAAGCACAGGAATGGGGCTTTCCGGCAGGGCAGTGAGAACCCTATTTATGGTAGTGGGGCTACCCCGTAGGGCAGCAGGAGCCTGGCATTCAGAGGCAGCAGGGCGGCCCAGTGTGGCAGCAGGATTTAGGGGTTCCCGGCAGCAGGATTTAGGCAGTGGGGTGCCGGGCGCTGCAGCTGGAGTCCGGTGCACAGAGGCAGAAGGCCTGCCAGGCACTGCAGCTGGAGCCTGGCACATGTGGAGGTAGTAGGGCTGCCTGGCTGGGCAGCACGGCCAATGAGAAGGGGGAGCTGGCTGGGAGGCCATTGGTAGGGCTACGGCTGGTTGCAGGGGGGCCAGAAATGACTTCCTCTGGTCCGTTAAAATCCATCATCTGGGACTGGTCAGATCCCCAGGGTGCTGACCAGGGAGGTCCAATCGGTACCACAAATGGTGGGGGTCTAGAGTGCTAGTCCTGGAGGATAGAGTGAAGGTGGTTTGGATCATGCCAGATGTATATTTCCAGGTTTTCAAACTTCTTAAAATTTAACCTTAACTTGTAGTTTCTTGGCATTACATTTTTTTTTTTAAATTCAACAGTGCTCTCCACACTGTTTTCCTTTCAGTTTTCTGTTATATTTTTTAACCTTAACTCCAGTTTAGGATTTTTTTTTGTCTTGGTATATGATATAGACTCTTGGATGTTTTGTTTCAGTGGAAATAAGCATTCAGAAAATTCTAAGGTACACTCTTCTGTTCTTAAGATTTGCTACTATATATGTGAACAATATTTTTATAAGCTTCTACTACATGTAATGTATGCTTTGTATTACCTCGTAGTTATTGTAGTCTAATATAGTTAACTCCAAATCTTGGAAGGAGCTGCAGCCTAGAGTACTCTTTTTTTGTATTGTTGTAGTCTTTTAGATAAATACATGCTCTAGCTTTCAGTGACCAATTAGAAATAGTAGAAACTGCTATTTAGGATCTGATTTAAAAAAAACAAACTTCAGGAAATAAAAAATCCTGCCTTTTTTCTGAGTATTATGAGCAAAAGATGCAATGGTGATCGCCTCTATTAACCAGGTTATCTAGGGCATTCCTCAGTGATATATCATAGCTAACTTTTTTTTTTATAATTCCTTTTTCTCTGTCTCTTAAAATCCTTTGGCAGTTACTAATACCCCATAGGCCCTTCTGCGCCATGAATTGCACAGGATCTCTCTGATATCAGTTATGTTAATGAGCAGTTTATGTTAATGTCTTTAATAAACTAGGAAATGGGGGGAGGAGAGGAAAAGAAGTTTAAGATGTTAATGAAAATTTTTGTGCTAAATTACCCTTTCTCCTTGTTGCTTCTCCCTTCCTCCCCACCCCTCCTCCTCCTCCCCCAAAGAAAAGACCTGGTTAGTGGTGCAATTTGGTAATGTTCTAGAGCAGGGGTTGGCAACCTTTTATGTGGTGTGCCAAGATTTAACCATCCTGCCCTGGGCTGTGCTGCTCTCCCTGTCAGGGAGGGATTCTCTCCACTGCGCACCCTGCTTGTTCTCCTGCCCACGGCTCCACGCCCTCTTTTCCTGTGATGCTTTCACAGTTTCCCTTTTTTTTACATTAAGTGATTAATATTAAACATGAAATAAGTAAAAATAAAAAGAGAAACCCAAAATAAACACCCTATATCCCTTTGTCAATAATAAAGCAACTAAAATAATGAACATTATCATTAAAATAAAAATTTAAAAATAATTATAAGTATTCCTATAAAATACAAAAAATATTTCTTACTTAAAATCTTTTAAAAGCTCAAAAAAGGCCACCAGCTGGGGGTTTAAAAACAAAGTCCCTCCCCCCACACACTATAAACAATAAAGCTCAACTATTAAACTCCAGTTCAAAATAGATAACATCACCCTTACAGGGTGATGCTTACTACTTTCGGTCAGTGGGCTGCTCCAGCTCTGTGGGGCCTGCCGTATCGCAGGAAGGGATGCTCCAGTCTGGCAGGATGAGCCCTCACCCTGGCAGGGGCTGCGGCGGCCACTGCCACCCAACATCTGGGCTCTGGCTCTGGCCCTAGCTGGGGCCCGACACACGGCCTCCATATGCGTGGGAGAGGGAGGGGGCTGAGCTCCTACTGCGTGCCACTCTAAATCAGCTTGCATGCTATGGATTGCTGATCCTTGTTATAGAGCAGTGGTCCCCAACCTTTCATGGCTGCCGGGCATCCGGGGGCGGGGTCACTCATGTGCCGGGCTTCCGGGGGTGGGGCCACGCATGCGCCGTGTGCCCGCGGGTGGGGCCGCCCAGGGCCAGCACCACCCATGTGCTGCGCGCCCGGGGCCGGTACCGCGCATGTGTTGTGCGCCCGGGGCAGGGGCCACCCACGTGCCCTGAGCCCAGGGCCGGCACCACGGATGTGCCACGCACTGGGGGTGGGGCCAGCCTAGATGTTTTGGCAGGCGTCATGGCGCCCGCGGGCACTGCATTGGGGACCACTGTTATAGAGCATGTCTATACTACATGGAAGATTGATGCTGCTGTGGTCAATCTTCCAGGGCTCAATTTAGTGAGTGTAGTATAGATCTGCTCGATCAAGCTCAAAGGGAATCTCTGCTATTTTTCCTGCTCCTCACGAGGAGTGAGGGAGGCCAGCGGGAGTATTTGCTTCCATCAGCTTCCTGTTGTGTGGACAGCACAGAAATGTAATGGAAGTTACTTTGACCCCAGCTATGTAATCTAAATAGCTGGAAATGTGTATCTTATTTCCACCTTCCCATGTAGTGTAGACCAGGCCTTAGGATTTCAGTCAACTATTATTTCAGCTTTCCAGGTGGTCTTTTAAGTTTGGAATGTCAATTAGACTTGTATTATTTAAAGAGGTGGATGACTTCTAAAATGCAACCCCCCACTTAGAAACGATATATTTTGTTCTAAAATATCGTTCTTTCATTGTAAAAACATCAAAAAGAGGGTTACACCAGTGTTAACATCCCAGAAGTTAGGAAACTCAAACAACCTCATCCAGAATGATGATTATAGATGAATGCACTCCTATTGCATAGTTCAACAACTCTCTCTTGTCAGAAGGGAACAGAAATTGACTAAAATCATGCTTTCTGAATGCAGGAATCATTACCAGCTTCAGACTTATGCTGGCTCTCAAACATGGAGCTAGTGGTGATAAGTGGTAATTGGTGTAGCATGCATCTGTGATTGTAGTGCAGGGGTGGCCAACCATTTAGAGACCAAGAGCAAAAATAGCTGTGGATAGTAGTGCAAAGATCCAGGTATTATATATTTATTTGTATATATCTATAAGGCACATATTACATATTTATTTTTATATATCTGTAATCCTAAGGCACTCCCAGCCTCCCTGCTCTAACCTAATGCCCTCCCCTTCCCCCAGAGCCAGGCACCCACAGCCCCTTCCCTCCCCCGCTCTAACCCAATCTCCCTCCCCTCCCCCAGACAGCCCCAGCCCCTTCGCTCTAACCCAGTGTTCTCCCCTCCCCCAGAGCCAGGCAGCCCCAGATTCTTTTTTTTTCTTTTATTAACATCGTGGGTCTCACCGGAGCCGCCGCCACTGCCATGCGCTTTTTCCTCCAGGCACGGGGGTGCATGCGCAGGGCGACCGTAAACTGTCCAGGCGCATGGCCCCGAAAGACAGTCAAATGTTCACTTGAAGGCAGGTGCTACCGCCCCCTTCCCAAATCCCAGACATTTTGTGTTTTTAAAAAAGCCGACCAGATGGCAATTTAAAGTAGGAAAAAATGGATGTGTGGTAACCCTAAAAGAACCACATTTCTATGAGAAAAGAGCCACATGCGGCTCAAGAGCCGCAGGTTGGCCAACACTGTTGTAGTCAGTGTTTCCTTTGAACTGTGGGGCAGCACAGCTTCACAGGTGATTAATCAACCTCTGCCAGTCAGTGGGCTCTGTGCATGGAGCCCAGAACTTCTGATTGGGTGGGGCTGATTAATCACCTGTGAAGCTGTCCTGCCATACAGCTTAAAAGGAATGCTGATCCTAAAACATTCTGGGTTTTGTTTATATTGCTGCTTATAACTCTGGATCAAGAGAAGTTACTGAAGCTCTTGGTCTGGCATAATAATCTGCCTTATAAGGAGCATTGTGCAGTCCAGGTATTGCTGAGGGCTGGCTGCTCCAGTGTTGCCTTTTCCTCCTGAGGCCCTGCCCCTTCCAGGAGCGCAGAACTGCCTCCCACACCTAGCAGCTTGGCAATTCTGTTGGTCCTCTTGTGGGCACTCTACCCAACACAGAGCCAACCATATTTCATGATGATCTGGTCAGCCAGGATGATGCCCTGTTGGTCCCTGAATCTAGCTTGGGGACTGATGGGAGCCAGTTTTATGCTCCCACTAAGGAGCATGAAGTGACTCTTAATTAAACCATTCCTGGAGCAGGGTGCAGATTAGGGACAACAGCAAATTCTCAGTCCCTACGTAGAAGAGCTGTTTGATTCCTTTCACCTCCTGGAACAGCCCAGTGCTGAATCTGCAGAAAATCTGTTGGAGACAGAAGTCATCCCAGAGCCTGGTAAGTGTATGATCGAAATGTTCATATTATTAATGCAATAAAGGGAGGGATTTCTGCTGTAAGAAACAATGCAAAAATGATAAGCCCTGGCTAGTAGTATGTGGCCACTAGAGGCAGACTGTGTCATTGTGCGTTGGTGCAGTTCAAAATGGTGACTTGGAATTTCAGATATTCATAAACAGCTGTAAAGGTTATTTTAACTGTTAAGTCACAGATGTTTGGTTGGGACATGCATGTTTTCCTTTCAGTAATAAATTTGCCACACTGTAATCACTTCTCCTGGGCCTGTGAAACCGCCTATGAACAGTGTGTATGTATCTGAGAAACAGTATTCTATTTCCAGATCTCATCCATTTCAGTTAAAGGTAATCAATGCAGTCTGCTGGTCACAAACTCATTTCTCTAAGGTATCTAGTGGGACGTCAGTTTTTCCCCAGAATTATGACAGGTGCAGGAAGGAGAAAACCTGTCTATTTCATGATGTTTGCATGCATCAACCACAGAATAAACCACATGTGAGATAATACAGTATCCTGTTAATTCCCTTATGGTTTATGATCCAGTCTTGGTGGCTGATAGCAGCAAACTTTCCTGAAGCAGGAACTGCAAATAGAAAGTTACACTACAGGGAAATTTGTATTGTCTAAGCTCCGCTTCACTCCCATATAGCTAACTAGTTCACTCTACTAACAATTACGCTGTTCAAGGTATACTGGAGGTTTCCCTCCAGCAGCTTGGAATAACATATCCCTCTACCACCATGGCATCCCAAGAACAACTGTATGTTTTACCGTATGGTAGGCCTGAAATGACAGAAAAAACTTTTTGCAGCAAGGGCACTATATACACCTGCCACCCAACTTTCCCACCCATGAAAATTATAAACTTTTTATTAAATATAATTTAAAACTTTTCATGGTTTCTGCACTTCTGTGACTCTGCAATTTACAAAGCTGTATCCAGAGACAGTCTTGAGGATTGTAGCATTCCCTTCGCATTATGCATTGGTTCGCTTTCATTTTATCCTGTAAGAACAAAGATTAATTCTGTGCTAGACTAAGCTAGTTTAGACAGTAACCCTCTGTTTCATGTCTTAATTTAGGGCACTCACCTGTAACACCTGCTCTTCTTCAGGAACTCGATCGGTGACTGAGCTTCATGGACCATTCCAAAAGGAAGCATTTATTTGATGACATTTTTGTTAATGTTCTTGAGAGAGAATACCAGCAAACCCAGTACCCGAAGAAGAGTGACAAAAGGCTGGAACAGTAATATGTTAACAGGCTGAAGGACAGGTTGAGATTTGCTGTACATATGGAGGACTGGTTTCAGCAGGGGAGCAGACACAGTTCCTGGCATAGGAATGGCAGCTAAGAGGAGAGGAGAAGCAAGCTCAACAGAGAACTGATTCAGCAACTGCTGTACATAATGGCTGCAAGAGTACCATCTCCTGTTGCCTCCCCAACATCACGGCATGATGACCCTGCAACATGCCCTCAATCCAGCAGTAACTTTGATAATTCCATGTCAGAGTGGCCTATGCATCCAGAACTTCTGATTGGCTGGGCAAGGCAACTAAGCCCTGTGTAGTCTTCTGTCTTCAAACACCCTACACCTCCCCTCCCCCTCCAGGGTATCTCCATCTCCACTGCTGTCAACCCCTTTCTCTTGGAAATCCCATCACCACCACCACTAAGTCAGGGGAGAATGTGTAAAGAGGGACAGAAGAACATTTGGCGAGAGGATGTGTAGTGGTAGGGGGATTGTGTCATGCATTAACTATTTCATGCCCTTGTGTTTGTGTGGTTTTGTAATAGCAGCTGGCCTGCCCAGCTTTGAGAGTGTTTCACTCTTTTATAATATGTTGACAAATAAAGTTTAGTGATGTCATTGCATCGCATCACAGAATTATGCTTTGAGAGGCGCAATTAATACGCTTATACAGGTCGAATCTCTGTAAACCTGCAGGCCTCATTGTCCTGTTATCCAGCAACATCCATGGTCTGGGAGGACCATGGATATTCCAGAACCAGAGAGTCCCAGTGGAGCACTGCTGCCTAGGAGCCCTGTGGTCTGGCAGGGCTGTGGGCTGTTGGAAGCAAGGTGCTAGCAGGACCAGGAGCCCAGCTCCCTGCAGCTGAGTTGCTGGGTGTACCCCAGAGCCACAGTGGAGCTGGTCAGCTTGGCTGCCCAGCACGCCTGGGAGCACAGAACACCAGTGGGGGCTGCTCAGCAGCGCTGCCCTATCATGCCCCAACTGGGAGCTTGGCATACCCCAGTGGAGCTGCCTGGCTTGGCAGGCAAGGGGAGGGATGGGGACTAACAGGGCAATGAGGCCTGAAGGGGGTCCAGGGTTGGGGGGGCAAATATGACTTCTCAATGTCCATCAAAATCCCTCATCTGGGACCAGTCAGCTGGCGAGGGTGCTGGACCAAGGAGGTCCAACCTGTACATCAGTTCCTCCATGACCAAATTAATTATTCATAATCTCATTCAGACGTGTATTATGTCAGTCAAGCCCACACCCCATCACTGCCCTTCTCACAAAATTAATAAGATACTTTTTCCCCAAAAGCACATTCCTATAGGTACCATCCCTTTCTTCTTTTGGACCATGCAAGTCCATAATGTGAAAACACAAACCATCTATGACTTCTGCTGCCTGGGTCCAACCACCTCTCACAGTACTTCCTGGTTGGGGGTACTGATCCCCTTGCTGTCAGAGGTCCATTGAGGGGGAAATAGCTCATGTCTGAGTGACATGAAGACTGTGAAGAGCATAACAAGCCACATTTATGCAGACAATGTTGATGACACTGGCATCCGAATGCATTTGTAGATACCTCCTATGTGATTTTAATTTTGCCAAAAGTATATTGAACAACTATTCTTCATGTGCTGAGAGTATAATTTAAACCTTCTTTTGCCAGAGTGTCTGAAATCAGGATATGGCTTCATATGCCAAGGCAAAAGGGGAGTACTTGGGGTTCCCCAGAAGAGCAGTGGAGAAATCAACATTGATGGCAATATAATTTGGTGGGAATAATGTTCTAACATACTCATGAATGCAGACTGACAAATGGCAAGAAACTCTGGCATCAAAAACTTTTCCAGTACAACCCATGTTGACATTCAGAAACCTGTCTCTATAGTCCACTAGTGCCTGCATACTATGGAGTAGTACCTTGTGTCATTTAGGTATTATGTGCTCCTCGAGGAGAGCAACAATGGGCATGTGAGTCCCATCAATGATCCCAGCAGTTAGGAAACCCTATTCCTTCAAAGCTAGCAGTTACCTCTGGAATATCTTTAATGCATGCTACTCATTTGGGTAAGCCACTCGATTGCCTCAGTTGCCTCAAATTTACAATGGCAGACTGATTGGAAATGGACTGTAGCAATCTTAGGTAGCCAGCTTCCAGATGGTTATATTAAACCCACTTCTAGCCTGGCCTGGGTGACCTTAGATGTGACTCTTTATGTTGGAGGGTGGGGAAAGCTGCTCTCAGTCTCAGAAATACAGCTTTCTTCATGCGAAATTTCTGGAACCACTACAGAGCTTGGTTCTCAGATCGTCATGGTGACTTTAGCTCACTGGGCTGTGCTTGTGGCCCTGTGCCAGAAGAAGCACTTTGTGTAGGGAACACAGTGAATAGCATCTGTCAGTGAAAATCTGTGATGCCAGGGTACTCTATCTCCTCCTACAGCTCCATCAGGAAATCTGTCAGCTCACTTTGGTGGGACAGAAAATGCCACTGAAATGTCCACCAGCACCTCATGAATATGCTGCTATTGGCTAACACAGGAGTAAAAGCGCAAGCACAAGAAGTCTGTCAAAAGACTCCTTTCTCCATGTTGCTGGGACGCACAGATCAAGATCGCTGCTTTGCAGGTTGTGTTGTTGGACTGTTCAAACTACTGCTTACTCTGCACATTACAGGAGTTTTTTTACAGTGCATCATGAACCTAATGCTAGAGTGGCCACATTTCAGGAGAGTGCTTGGAACTCTGAGCTCTGTGCACTGCAATGTGGGCACTAGAGCGATAGGCTTGATCATGAATTAGAGAAGTCTTAATTTAGGGTTAAAACAATGCAGACACTCAAGCCTAAGGTACCCTAACATTCATCAGCCAACTGACCTACTAACCCTGGGCTTTTATTGCAGTGTAGACATGTCCGCAGTGATGGGTTAAGGTCGTACCTTGAGAAACACAAAAAATGACCCACTTAAAATGCTCCCAAGTGTTTTCTCAGGCAGTACAGTAAACTTCCGATAATCCGGCACCTTTAGGACCCAGGGGGTGCCGGATTATCAGATATGCCAGACTATCAGAAGGGGGGGCTATGAGGGGTCTGGAGTGGGGTGGGAGGGGATGCCACCCCAGACCCCTCATAGCCCCCCCTTACGATAGTCCGGCTCTGCCCCAGGCGTCCCTGATTCAGCTGCTGCTGGTCAGTTTCAGCAGCAGCTGAATCGGGGATGCCTGCAATAGAGCAGCTGGGGTGCTGCCGGGTTGGTCCCGCAGCGCTGCCCCTTGGGGCTGCGGGACCAACCCGGCAGCACCCCAGCTGCTCTTGGGGACGCCTGGGGCAGAGCAGCTGGAGTGCTGCTGGGTTGGTCCCGCAGCGCCAAAGGACGGCGCTGCGGGACCAACCCGGCAGCACCCCAGCTGCTCTGCCCCAGGGGTCCCCGAGTCAGCCGCTGCTGAAACAGATCAGCGGCTGATTCCAGGAAGCCCGGGGCAGAGCAGCTCTGTTTCAGCAGCGGCTGACTCGGGGACCCCTGGGGCAGAGCAGCTGGGGTGCTGCCGGGTTGGTCCCGCAGCCCCGAGGGGCAGCGCTACTAGACCAACCCAGCAGCACCCCAGCTGCTCTGCTCCCGGCTTCCCCCATTCAGCTGCTGGTCAGTTTCAGCAGCAGCTGAATGGGGGAAGCCTGTCCGGCTGCCCCAGCACTTCCGGGTTCCTGATGGTGCCGGACCATCAGGAGTCCCGGAGCATTGGATGCCGGACTAATGGAGTTTTACTGTACTTTGGTTTCTGTTGCTATAAGATACTTAGCATCCCTATTTTGACCACCAGTTTTCCCACTTTTAAAGCTTTTCACCACAATCAAGATCCTAACTAAGAACTTTGGACAAGATTCAGCTTGATCTCATTGTTAAATCAATACAAAAACATGATGGAAAGTGATTTATTCTTTTATTTCATTCTGGAAACTTAAAGAGCAACATTGATGTTCAAGTTTGTCACCCACTCTGTTGCTTGTAGTGATGTGATCTGAACCAAGGCTCTCTGTCCAGAGAAGGATCTTAGGGTACGTCTAGACTACATGCCTCTGTCGCCAGAGGCATGTAGATTAGACTAGCCGGCATAGGAAAATGAAGCGGCGATTTAAATAATCGCCGCTTCATTTAACTTTACATGGCTGTCGCGCTGAGCCGATCAGCTGTTTGTCGGCTCAGCGCGGTAGTCTGGACATTCCGCGGTCGACATCAAAGGCACTTGTCGACCTCCCTGGGATGAGGCATACCTGGGAGGTCGACAAATGCCTTTGATGTCGACCGCGGAACGTCCAGACTACCGCGCTGAGCCGACAAACAGCTGATCGGCTCAGCGCGACAGCCATGTAAATTTAAATGAAGCGGCGATTATTTAAATCGCCGCTTCATTTTCCTATGCCGGCTAGTCTAATCTACATGCCTCTGGCGACAGAGGCATGTAGTCTAGACGTACCCTTAAGGAACAGCAGTTGTCTAGGTGTTCCGTGGCTTAGATACATTTTCCCCATTCACATATTGATTTGTCCTTCTTTTTCTAGTTATATAATAGATAATTGCAACACCTGTGAAGTTCTGACATGGTTCACTGTGATCATATCTTGTGTGGCATAGTGAAGTCAAATTGTTGGTCTGTAGTTTCCATAATCTATTTTTGATCCTGCTGTCTTCTCACATCCTCAGCCAGTTTTCTTCTGGTGACAGTCCCAAGTTTTAAGAACCTTGTCTGTTACATAGACATGGTTCCTGGACCTAAGACAGTATTCTTCAGGGGGGTCGGTGGTAAGGGGCAAGTTTAACCATATTCAGAGATGGATAAATCTGGGTTTGTTTATTGCATTGTTATTGTAACATATTATCGCTGTTCCTCTTTGGAGGGATGATGGTGAGATGTGTAGTGACATGAGCCTGATGATATTGACTTCAGCACTCGTGTGACATTTCCCATAGGAGTGAACAATTGCACATTGACAAGTTTCATATGTACCTTACCAGTCCATACTGGTGCACAGTATGTAGTTACTGATAAGGATGGCTGGCTGCAAGGCTTGAGCATCTGCTCCCCGATGGTCCTAGCTATTTGGTGGACTTTATTGTCCTAAACCTTTCTTCTACTCCCTTCTCCCCTATTTATTTTGCTCCTGGACAACACTGTGGTCATCTGAAGAAGTGGGCTGTGCCCACGAAAGCTCATGATACCATCTACATGTTTTGGTAGTCTTTTAAGTGCTACCAAACTATTTGTTGTTTTTTTAAGTGTCTTTATTTTGGCAGTGATCTTTATCAGATGTATGTAAAGTTATGATCCAAAACTGCTCCAAGATATTTAAGGAAATCTTTGTGCCTAAATTTGATGCCGCAGAAAGTGACATTGAGGTGTTTGTTTACATGGAGATTGCTCAAGTGGAATGCAGAGATATTTTTTTTCTTTTTTTGTTTTTGGTCAGAGTCTCTGTAATCAATAATACATCTCCTGTTTCTTTAGAGCTTCTTGATGCATTCCACTTGGGTGAAAGTGCTCTCAGTTGGATGGTGAATGTGAGCTCATCTACTCTCCAGAATTATGCCTGGGTTGATGCTATATTGTTGACACAAATATTGAAGAATGATGGTTCCAAAATGGATATCTGTGGGAGCCTGTTATTCAGTACACAAGGTCTGCTGGTCTGTTCTGTTAGTACATTCAATGTTGTTCTGCATACACTATTTTGACACTCTCAAACAAACAACCCAGCCAAACCATTTTGCATGCTGAGGAAGGTCCACAAAGACCATTGTTAGTTTTGAGCCCACATTAAAAGCCAGCTTCCATTTATGTTGTCAGTGAGATTATTCGTCAAGTCTAAACCTGGATTACTCTATTGGGATGTAGTCCTCAAAGATGGCTGCAAGTGTCTGGAGTAAAAGACTTTCCAAGACCTTGCATGTTAATAAAATTGGCTAGTAGATGTTCAGAATGCTGGTTTCTTTGTCTGGTTTCTGGATGGCAGTGACCTTTGCTTGCTTTCATACCATTGGTATTTGGCCAAGGCTATACACATTCATAAAAACGGTGTCAGCCACTCATGACCATGCTGATCTAGGTTTTTCAGAATTTCTAGGAAGATAACTGTTGTTGCCTGCAACCTTGCCTACATTGCTGAACATTATGGCCGTATCTACGTCTTCTTTGATGGATCAGTGTTGCTGGGCAATTGGATGGACAGCGATAAAAAAGCTCTTTCTTCACTTCCTAGGATCTGCGAGGCTTTTGTCCATCTGTCTCATTTAGTGAAGTTCAGTAATTCCAAGAGCATGATTGCAGTGGTTGAGTTACTAGTTGTCCTGTATTCCTTTAGGAATGCCTCAGTGTATGCCATCAGGGAGAATAGGCTTTCCTGTAGTCATGGGAGGTGTTCCCTGAGCAGCCGTTTTGAGGAAGTGAATATTGTAGCTGGCTATACTTGCAGGTATTTGTCGAACCACTTTTTCTATTTAGCAATTCCTGTCAGCCTTCCTGAGGTTCCAGTGTGGCTTCAGTAGTTATGTGATTGATCTCCAACTCCCTCTAATGTGTATGGCTTATAATTTCACTATACTGCTTGTGTTGCAAAGGATGTTTCCCAGAAAAAGCAAAGCTGCCTCGAATAAATCATGAGAAGCATTCTGCTGAGGAAATTCTAATGTTCTTTTTATTCCATAAATGTTTGTTTACTATGCTCATCACTGTAGTATCTGGGAGCCTTCCAGTAGCGCAGTAAGCCATGTAACTAGTATCTGTCACAGTTTGTTTTCTCATCTTCTCCCTAGAGGGAGAAGTGTGTGCAGCAGAGTGTCTTCTTTTGGTAATGGTTTTTTTCAATAGAAATGTAGTATTGCTATGTGAGTGTTTTAAAGACAGCAAGGTCAAAGAAATGTTCCTTGCACTTAAATGGAAAACAGTAAGGTTTGTGATAGTAGTCCTAAGTTCATGGAGAGTTCATTGCAGTTCATTTCTACCCCAGAAGAAAGCTCTGGTCTCACATGGGGGAGCTTTACCCTTTTTGTTGAAAGTGCCAATGTGCCAGAAGAGCATTGTTATTGACCTTAGTCTTTGTGCTACAAGGTAACTTATCTCTAGACATTTTGCTTTATTGCATTATTTACACCAAGGATAAATTTGGTCTGCTTTGAAAAGTTTTATGTTGGATAAATCTGTAAAATCTCTTCTGTACTTTGGGAAAAGAAAAATCTTTCTCCAAAGAGTATTTAATGTTGAAAAAAACAAAAGCTTCCAAAATTCTAACCTAACTGCTATCAAGAGATCTAATCAGCATTATGGGTGAATTTACAGAGAGCCATTTGATGGCATTACTGAAATGTGCTCTACTTTGGGCTATGTTAGTATACCATTTGAAAGATTCAGCTAGTTTAAAATGCAACAACTCCTCATCTTAGTAGTGTGCAATGCATGAAAACTCATATCTGCATTTAGTGAACTGTACTGATTTCCTTTTGTGATGAATCAATGGTGTAGATTGTGTGTAGCAGTTATTCACTACCATCTTGTTCTAGAAAGTGTTCTGGTGCTGAGAAGTGTGTTACAGAAATGTTTCTATTTAGAAAAGCTAATAGTGAAAGCAGACTTATTTTAATTTTGAGTTTCTGCATTTGGAGTAGGAAAAACAGTATTTTAGATGCTACAGATAATACATCAATCTTCATTTTTGTACCTTCAAAAATTTGTATTTCTTGAGTCAGAAAAATGTTTGTTTCTGTTTCACCCAGCTTCATTACCCTTGTTGCTATCATTGTGTTACTCTATCCTCAAATGGAAAAGTTCAAAAGTTTTTAGTAATAAGATTTCAGCTCAGGATTTGCACAGATGTCTTCTGACATTTACCAACAATCCCACACCAAACAACAAATGTACAAACTAAGAAGCTGTTACTGCAGCTATCCTTTCTACTGTTGTGCTGCACTCTCAGACATGTCTTTTTACTTAAGATTTCTATAGCACCTTCATTTTCCACAGATAACAGAGTGAGGAATGTTTTTCATTATGGGAACTCAGATTGTTGTGCTGAGCAAAATGAGCTCCTTTTTCAAACATATATGTATGTTTTTGGGAAACAACATTAAACATTATTTAATTAAATGACAACTTATTAAAAAAAAGTGAAGCACTTCTAAAAATCAAACATAAGTGAACTGTTCTATATTTTTCTTATGTTCAGCTTAATCTTGTTCCCAAAAGGCAGTTCCTTTTGGCTGAGGACTGTTTCAGAACTTGCCAAGTGTAATAAATGTGTGAAATATTTGCTTGCTTACCTTTATTTGTTGGTCCCAGTCATGACTGGTCAATGTCTACTGACTCCAGCAGCTTCTGTTGCATCTTCCTTCACTGCTGAAAATCAAATGTAAACATAATAATGCCAGCTAAAAATAATGGCAGGCTAATTTAATTAATATAATATACAAATGCAGGTGGGCAGGGTGAAGGCCAGGAAAGCCCTGCAAGATGACAGGATTATTCTACCTTTTATTAGACATCCATCAGTATTTGCTGTCTTTCATAATGAGTGGCTTTCTCATCACACAGGCATTTCTTGTTTTTCATGCAGTTCCTTCTGCATTGGCCTCTTTGACTGCTGAGGTTGATCTGATACCTGGAGGTTCCCTTTGTTACTCCTTTGTTAACAGCTGTTCTTGCGCAAAAACTTGCACAGCATCTACAGTGCACGCGCTTTCTTGCGCAAGTAAATTTACAGTACAGCGTCGGAAAATAGGGCTTCTTGTGGAAGAGTTATTCCTCTCCCCACGAGGAATAAGCCTTTTTGCGCAAGAGCTCTTGCGCAAGAAGGCAGTGTGGACAGGCAACGTGGAATTCTTGTGTAAGAAATCCCTATGGCTAAAATGGCCATCAGAGTTTTCGTGCGCAAGAAAGCGTCCACACTGCCATGGGTGCTCTTGCACAAAGGCACATCTCTTACGCAAAAGCACATGGCAGTGTGGATGCACTCTTGTGTAAGAACTTTTGCACAAGAACTCTTGCACAAAACAGTTCTTGCACAAGAAGCCTGCAGTGTAGACATAACCTTGGTGTTTTAGTGGTTAGTGATTCTTGCATCTAGTAAAACAGGAGTTCTGTCAGTTGTTTTAGATAGTCTGAGGCTATGTCTACACTGCAGCCTTTTGTTGGCAGAGACAATGCAAATGAAGCGCTCATTAGCGTTTGTTGCGCTGTCATTTGCATATTCTCTGCCGATGCTTTTTGCAGAAGAGGTTTTTGTGCGAAAACAAGCAGTGTAGACTGGGCCGTTTTATGCAAACCCCCTCCTGCCCCCCAAAAAACCCTTTTGCACAAGATCCCTTATGCCTCAAAAAGACAGGTTTTTTTGTGCAAAACGGCCCCATCTATACTGCTTGGTTTTGCACAAAAACCTCTTCTGCAAAAAAGCATCGGTAGAGAATATGCAAATGACAGCACAACAAATGCTAATGAGCATTTCATTTGCATTGTCTCTGCCAACAAAAGGCTGCAGTATAGATGTAGCCTTAGAGCCAGTACCATACTTGTTTTTGTATGGATATTCTCTCTTTTTCTCATGACAATGACCTTGTAGGGTGATTATGAAAGTTGACTTTGGTGAAGATGATAGAAATATTATATTGCCTGCTTTCTATTTTGAATTTAACATTCTTCCCCATTTGCAACTAGAGTACATTGTGTGACATTTTTGTCATAGTATAAAATATTTCAGTATTGGTGCTTCACTGACAATTCTCAATTTCCACATTTTCTCTTGCTGATCATCCCAGTGCTACACTCTATTGTACTCAAACTGCATTCTGAGTGGAGTACTCACCTAGCTTGTCACAAGTATGTTAAAACATCCATGAAAGGTACCTACCTGCATTTTTAAGTCTATGAAGTTGTCCAATTTTCTCTATTCTTCTTGGGTCTGGTGGAACTCCTTTGTCATTAAGTTCATGTAGGTCCTGCATATTTAGTCTCACTGAAATCAATCTGGCATGTGTTCCTTTTGGATTTTTAAAAGGTTCTTTTCTTTGGCTTGCTCCAGATCATCATGTAGTCTTTTACTGTGTTGTTATTTTGACCCAAATCACATCATCAGTAAGTACCAGATCTTTATAAACATGGAATATGTAGCTTTTGTGTACCACAGATACATTCCATCCCAAACAGAAGTTTCTGAAATACACATCTTCGGGGAGGGAAAAAAGTGTATAGATGCAGTTTTACACATTTTCTATTTACTCAAACCTGTCATAACCCTTATCTTGCATTCTGAAGTTTTGGACATGATCTTCCTTCAGCTGTTCCCATGAAATAATATTCCTGTTTGGCCTTATTCAGAGGTTTTGAATCATTATAGGAACATAAGAATTGTCATACTGGACCAGGACCAATGTCCATCTAGTTCATTATCCTGTCTGACTGATCTGGGATAATCTTTCTCCCCACCCCCAAAAGCATTTATCCAGGTTATTGTATATTTGTAATTGTTGTAGTATCTAGGAGCCCCGGTTATGCTAGGCACCATACAAATACAGAAAAAGACAGTCCCTGCCCAAAGAATTTACAGTCTACATAGAGACTGGTTTAAGCCTGAAGCACAATGTTTAAGATATCTTGCAGAATTGTAATATAATTATAATAACAGTAATTCTTGAATTATTGAATCCTTATTGAGTCCTTTTTTGCGTCTTTAATTCTGGGACTAAACAACTTCTTGTGGCAATGATTAATCACATGCTGTGTGAAAAAGTATTTCCTTTGATCACTTTTTACTTTCCAGCTTTTAAATTTTATTGAATGTCCCTTGATCCTGTACTATGAGACAGGGAGAAAAAAGATTCAGATATACCTTTTTCATGCCATTCATGCAGCACTCCCCCGCCTGTGCCCGCTGCAGCAGCCATGGACAGGCACTTCTCACCTGGTCTCAATCTGCAGTGGTAAAAGAGGATTGGGGTACTCTTCTCTCACTGGGGCCACCTACATACTGAACCCCTCATCCCCGGTCCCCAACTCAGAAAAAAGGTTAATAAAGTAAAACAAAAAATGTATTTAAGGATTAAAGCAACGCTGGATAAATATTCTAGTTTTATATACTTGTGTCATTTTCCCTCTTTCATTTTAAGGCAAATAATCCCAAATTTTTCAATCTCTTAATGGAATTTTTCTCATGTCTTTGATCATTCTCATGCTCTTCCTTGACATCCCTTAAGAAGAGTCTGTGCCATTGATATGAAGGCATTATAATATTGTTTGTATTATTCACCATCCTCATGTATACAAGCATCTTATTTGCTCAATGCACATCTGTTAAAAATGTTTTTTTTTTTTTTAAATTGAACTACCTATAGAGTGATGCCCAGTTCTCTATCTAGGGTTGATACAGTTAATCTAGAACCCTGTCTTGTGTGTGAAAGTTCCCTCCAATGTATATTACTTTGCATGTATTGACATTGAATTTCATTGGGCAATATGGTGCCCATTCACATACTTAATTTAGATGTCTATGGAGTTCCTCATAATCCTCACTGGTCCTCACTAATCTGAATAACTTTGTCATCTGCAAATTTTGCTACTTCATTACTCTACTTATGAGATCACTTGATTTGTCTTATTATGGAGACTATGTTGTCTGAATCTGCACAAAACATTTATTTTTATAATATGGTTATGTTCCGGTTTTTACCTTCTGTTAGTTGATGCTGCAGACACTTTGTCGTGCATGTATTAGGCAGCACATTGGAACCACTATCAATATATGTTATATCCTTAATGCATCCCAGTCCATTCCACACTTCATCACATAATTTGAGAACATGTTTTACATCCTGCTGAATAAACAAGCTATATACCCATTTACTCATCTGCATTTGTGAACTATTGTCCAGCCTAAGCACATATGGAACTTCCTGTTGAATTATTTTCAACTCTGCTGAATAAAAACAGATATACTAGGGATATGTTGCCTCTTAGGATAATTTTTGTACCTGCCATATGAAACAAGTTTGGCTTTTTAAAAATTCGTATATTAGCTTAAATCTTTTTATATGGGATCACAAAATGTTTGTTGAACTTAACTCCATTCTTTTAAAATTTACTTGTCATTTATTTTATTTCTAATTTTACAAACCCATCTATTGGGGAACCTTACTTTTTAAAACATTAAGTTTTGCAATAAACAACTCCTATTTCTGTGTTGTCAGAACTTTGCATTCCAACTGTATGTTCATTAATGTACTTTGCTTTTGTATTGGCGCTGAGAGCAATATACATTTCTGAATGAGTTGCTTTTGTTGCAGATATTACTTAGCACCTCTTTTTGTACACTTGTGTGTCATGATTTCTTTTCTTTACTGCAAACAAATCTGGTCCCTGTTGCTTGTTTACTCTTTTTGTTCTGTCTTGAACATCTTGATACTTGATATGTATTTTTAATAAAAAAGGTGAAATAATTATAGTGCATCTAATACCCTATGGTGTGTAGGAAGTACAGTTTTCATTAGCCCTGTCCACTGTCCTTTGCAAAATCTAGTCCATTTTTCATTATGACATTTCTTTGGTTTGGTTACTACCTGATTTTACTACCTGACATGGGTCAGAATTATGAGAGGTTAAAACCCTATCAGATGGTAGGGTACACTTATTCCAGTGCTTACTGTTACAATGGTGAAGCATCCTCTCTAGGGTTTCATACAGAAAGACCAGCCGCTCTAAATTCTTATAGTACATCCTGCCACAGCACTCAACTCTTTTGATATGAGGATATGTAGAAATTACCCCTAAGAGTGCATAAATAATTTTAAATAGTTGTTAAGTAAGTCTCCATATATGATACTTCCTTGCAGCAATTTCACAATACAGTATGATTAAGGCCAGTTAATTCTCTCAGTAAAAAAAAATGCAAAAGTCATAATTTCAGTTTAAAAAAAAATAGTGACATAGTATTTCAGTAACTGCTTATCCATAGGTATTATAGTTGTCAGTACTTATTAAATGTATATAGTGAGCAAAACACCAAATTAATATGAAGGGCCAAATATGGTTCCAAAATAATGGAAAAGTGTTGCTTTGTAGCAAGTGGGCATGCACAAAACTATCATTTGAATAAAAATACTATTAATTTTTGTTAATGAAATCATGATTGTGACAAACAACCAAACTTAATCATGATGACTAATACTAACTACAAGCAGTGCTGCAATCAATGTGTGTTTTGCTTCTGTGATATTAAGACTTGTTTTATGGCACAAAATCATTGTTTTGGGGGTGAAGAGTAATAAGTACCAGATTAAAAGTGTTTCTAAACAACTTATCCCTATTTTTAATGAACTGTTAAAATAGCAACAGTAAGATAAACAGTAAAAATTTATCCTATTGACACTTTATTTGGAAAACATTATTTTAATTCCCATACTAAGTTGAACTACAAAAATAATGAACATTTGGTTTAATATTTCCAATTGAAAGCATTAGAAAGGATTATTATGTTTTTTAAAAAACCCTGTTGTTGGGCACTATTGTGTGCCTGTGTGGATCTGCAGTTGTTCTTTAAGCAGTTACTGTTCTCTTTGGGGACGAAGGTGGTGTATGGCATACTGAAAATAATTTTTTGTCTGAATGTTTTAACCGTCTCTTTCTTGTAACAACTTAGAAATGAGAAAAGACCATACTTCCCCTATTTTTTAAACTTATTTTGCTTTTGTGTTTGATTACTTTTTGCTTGGCATTAATTTCATTGTGTTATTGGCATATATTTCCCCATTTTTTGTGTGGGTCTTTCACACAGCAACAATGGAGAGAGAACACTTTTTAAAACTGGGAAATGGGTTTGCAAAAGTGCAAAAATTGGCATAGGAATTTGGGGCTGGTATAGCACATGAAACAATTTACGTCTTTTAAAAAAAATAAATTTCAAGTTGACAATGTCCCTTTGAGCTGCCCTTGGTTCTGTTACATGACATCGTTTCTTGCATTAGAAACTGTTATTATTGTCTCTGAAGCAGTCTCTCAGGCAACTGCAGGCTGTTTCATTGACATAATTGTCTGGAGTATGCTCAGGTGGTGATTGTTCTGCCTGCCCCACCCCCAGGGCCTTTCTTCTGTTTACAAACACACTGCCTAGGTCACTGCCCAGACATTGTTGATGATGTCATCTAGAAAGCACATGTCTTTCTGCAGCTTCAAAGCTTGCAGATTTCTCCCAGCAGGGTGGTATAAAGTGCAGTTTGAAAGGGAAGGAGCTCAGCTTGTACCCTACTGATGAAGCTGACATCTCCATGCATCTTATTCGCTGTTCCCATGCTGCATGGTTTTGGTTAATCAGAGATTATTGCTCTGCACGTTGCAACCTCCATAAGCAGCTTGGGACGTAGAGCATCCTGGGTAACATGGTTTGTAAACCAACTGCAGACATTTGTGTTGGATACAATAACTGGTGTGGATTTCTGAATTTACTAGACTGGAGCTAACCTTGGGTTATAAACTACAGCAGAGAAAACCTGTCATTATTCACAGCAGTAACATAATATTTATAATCAAATGGTTTGTGATAATTAGCATTTACATATCAAATACAGCTGATTAGTTTTGATTTATGTTTTTATACCTAATACTAGCCAATTAGCCCGTCATAAGACGGGATTTTCAGGTCTTTCCTCCACGTCGGTCTTCTCTCCTGAGCCTTCAGTCTCTGACTTCGTCTCTCTCTCTCTCTCTCCTCCGCCTCCTGCCTCTCTCTCTGTCTCTCTCTTTCACTTCTTCTCCCCCTCCTGCCTCTCACTCGGTGGACCGCGGAGCCCAAATGGACTTTTAGACTCCGCACTCCCCGTGCTGCATGGGGAGCGCAGAGCCCAAACAGTCGCTTGTGCCACTTGCTTCCACGCGGCGGCCTGGCTGAGCGGCGCAGAAGTCTACCGCCCCGTCCCCCTTTGCCCCCCACCGTGGCACTTGGCTGACTTCTGCGCCGCTCAGCCGGGCCGCCGCAGGGAAGCAAGCGGCGCAAGCGACTGTTTGGGCTCTGTGCTCCCCATGCAGCACGGGCCACCCAGAGGTAACAGCCAGCATTTCAGGCAACAGCGCCCCCCAGAGGGAACAGCCAGCATTTCAGCGTTACAGACTCTCGGACACTGGGCTACTATATATATGATGAAACATACATATTTTTTTGAATTCATTTTAGATTTTTTTCACCCATGTTATTGTTTCAACATCAAGTAGCTTAGTACAGAAGAATGATGCAGATTAGAGGGTCTGGGTTGAAAACCCTTTCCTGCCAAAATAAAACCAAAAACAAAGCAAAACTGAATGTTCAAGCAAGCTAAAAGAAGGGCACTTGTTATTTGTAGTTTTTCTTTAATTAACTTTAAAAACTGCCTAAAAATTGTCATAATCGTTTAATGAAGATTTTGGTACTGATTTTTAAGATAGTTAAAATCTGTTTTGTGAAGGCGAACATTCTGGCCTCTAGAAAAAAAAAGTGCTATTTTTCTAAAATTATATACAACTGAATTTGATAGAAGTGTGTGAATGGCAATTGTTTTTATCAAATGTGAGATTTTCACAACAGATCTTGTCCCACAGGAATTTTTATAGATGTATTTAATTTTAACTTTAAATATCTTGCCATTGACCAAAATAATTTGCCATTTGCAAAGCAAACCATTATACTATGGCCTCAGTCCTACAAATATTTATATAATTAAGCATGAGATTAATTCTATTAGTCAATGGGATCACTTACATGCTTAAAATGAAACCTGTCCATAAAACTCAGCAGGATTGGGGCCTATATTGGGGGAGTTGTAGTTACTACTTACAATGGCCTTGTAAGCTGATTAATGGAGAAAATGTGTGTGCTTCTCTGGGAAAACAGCCCCCTCCACCGTATAATTTAAGGAAAGAGAGTGCTTGAGAATTTCAGGATCATAAAGTTTCTCTTCAGTTCACCTCCATTGAGCATGAGGTCAGTGTGAATGTTTTATATTTTGTAAAATGAGAACTACATGAAGCGGTATAATTTAAGGATAGAGTACAACTTCTGAAATTAAAATATTTTGTTGTATTTAATTGAACCCATAATGTTGTTTATGTGGGTTTGTGTCAGTTTTGTGGATAAAAACAATCTCAATAGAATTATGAGAAATTCTGTAACACAAGGATTATTGATAGATCATACGGAGTGAGAAGCCATTAACATCAGTTGCCAATGTGTACTTTTAGGGATTCTTAATGCACAGATCAGTTAGGCTGCTTTATGATCCATTCTGTCATGCAAGTGGAAATATATACATCTAGAAAATGATACTTTGTTACCCATAAATAGACCACATGCATATAAGTAAGAATGCATGAGAGAAATCCTCTAGCTTTTCTTAAAATTATTTTTCCTTGTTTTAGTAATTCAGGCTTGAGGTATTGTAGATAATGTCAACTGCCTATGGAAAATTATTTTAAATCAAGCCCATTGTGGGTTGAGTCCAAAACAAGATCCTGAAAAAAACAGAATTATTTTATTTTAACTTAAAAATGGATATAGAGAGTATATGAATGAGACTAATATATATATTTTAAGGCTGAGCAATAGATGCTGAAAATAGGACTTTTTAACAGAATTGCTGACAATCTTAATTACCGTCATGCTAACAGGTGCTGCTATAATATGCCAGAGTGGATTAGACAACGTTCAGCTGTTTAGCAAATCATGTCCAAGCCAGTGTGGTACCATGGGCCTACAACTCCAGTTTGGTTTCAGTGGAAGTCACTCATGCTCAGACATCTCAGAAGATTAGATTCTATGTCCCAAATCTATAGCCCAGATCCTGGCCTAAGCAGTCGGGCTGAGCAGAGGGCAGATGAAACTCTTCCTTCCCCCAAGGCTGTGAAACAGCTGTGGAATAATTTGTGGCCCTTTATGTGACTCCCCCTAGGGACAAGAGTATATATGTAGTGATGGATCTTTTGACCCCACCTATTCAGAGGTCAAACACATAGCTGAGTTGTATACAGAGCTGAGCTCTATACAGTTCTACTATGTCCTGTGTCTCTGTCCCCATTTTGTGCAGCAGAATGCAGAACCACAAATGGGAGTCCTGCTGTCATGGGTCTCTCTTTCCCTTTGGTGAGGAAAACAGAAAAAATCCTCCTTTTGCCTCATTAATATTGCTATTATCACTATATTGGTCAGATGACTTACTCCTGAATGCTTTTGCAAAGTAGCATACTAGTTACAGGACATCTCAGAAAATGATTGCATTTAGTAATCTATATTCTAATTAGTGGTTGATATTTACATAATTTTTCTGAATATTATGCAATGGAAAAAACTGAGTTTAGTCTGTATATTCCATAGTTTGCACAGTATGAGTACTAATTGCTTTGTACTTTTCCTAAGATTTAATTTGCAAACACTATCCACTATTAAATTAGCATTGATATATGAAAAGTGCAGGCAATTCAAAGTGAACTGTCTTCACCTGGTCAGTTTTACGTGGCTTCTATTCTGACTTCCTCTTCCCTCCATCCCTTTGTATAGGAGGTGGTATGGTGAGGTGAAGGTGGAGCTCTTTTGTGGCAACCAAAGACCAAGCCAGTTATTCTAAACTAGAACATCAGAGCCAGTTGAATGGCAGTTTGAGAATTAGGAGTCATAACTGCCTCCTTGAAACCCCCACTTCGTCTGTGCTTGGCCTATTTTGATGTAAGAGAAAATCTGTCTTTACATCTTGAAGTATGGGTAGGGTTAATCAAAAGAGCTTAAACCTAACCCACTGCAATATATTACAATATGCCTGACTTTTGAAAAAATTTGGAACTGATAATGCACATTATATATCTCTGTGAATATCGCAGAGTAACAGATACATTGGTGTATAATGACCTCATTCACTGCTGGTTTAAGCAGGCACTGGCATTGGCTGGAACCAGCAGGGAATTTGATCCTAAGATCATAGAACACTGGCTTGACATTACCTTGCACATGGTATGCAATGCATTTAAACATGCATGTTAATTTTTATTCTTTACAGTGGAGACTAAGAATATATATTATCCTGTTATTTATTATAATTTATTCTGGCAATTTAAACTTAAAATAACTTTACTTAATCTCCAAATTTTGGACTAGATATCTGCTTTGCCTTTTAATAAGTGAATTGTGTTTTGGTTAGCACAGGGTTAGGCAAAATATGGCCCACAGACCGGATGCGACCCACCAAGCCACAGGATCTGGCCCGTGGCCCAGCAGGAGCCTCAGCCAGGCTCCCTGCCTGCCCTGCACCAGAAGAGTGGTCTGAGGGGGGAGAGATGTTGCATGCTGCCCCTGCCCCCAGCACAATCCCACAGCTCCATTGGCTGGTTTCTAGTCAATAGGAGCTGCTTATCTGAAGAAAAGGCAGTGACTGAAGTGTACAGTCCTGACCTCCCCTCGGGCTTCCAGCCTTCAGAGAAGCACACATGGCCCTTGCAGCTAGCTGCTTTTAGCAGCCTGTGGAGGCATGGAAGGCAGGGAGCCTGGTTGAGTAACCTGGGCTGCTTGCCATAGCCGGTGTCCCTGCCTGCTCTACCCCCTCCTAGACCCTGCACTCGTATCCCCTACTCCCCTTCTGCATTTCTACCCTAAGTAACCCAAACCCTCTGCACCACAGTCCTCTGCCCCAGGTAACAACCCCCTTTTTCACCCACTCTCCCTCCCAGATCCCACACTCCCTTTTTACCAATCCCTTACTCCAAGCTTCCTTCTGCACTCAACTTCCATCCCAGACCCCACACCTCCTCCATGAATATCATGGAAGAGCATGGGCCTTGACTATTTACCAAATTCTTGGAGTGCCCTGCCCCCCCATCAAAAATATTGCTCACCCCTGGGTTAGAGCATGAAAAAAATGCATTTCAAATGTATTTTAAGCTCTGTAAAGACATATATATATATATATATATATATATATATATGTCTCTAAACACCTTGACAGATTGCTTAAATATCTAATATTTTCAAACATTCTGTTGGGAAACAAATTAGTTAGCCACTATTTCATCAGTATTTACTGGAGTCATCTATCAGCCAAACAAAAATATCTTGAGAATTTTTAAGATCTTCTGTTGAAGTGTTTGCATTATATCGGTGTACAAATGTAAATAGCTGCCTTTGCAGGGGTATCAGTATGCAAAATCGTGCTCTAATGAGAGAAGCTAAGACATATATAGCTGTGCTATCAAAGTCTAACTTGGAACTTGAAAGTACACCGGTGTACTTTTGAAGGCAAAGACAATACACCTACTTGCATTGTTTAAATATAGCTATATAGGTCTTAAACATTGTACAAACTTTAATTATATTCCCTCATTGCTTTTTCAGCTGACAGTGCCAATAATACAAACCCTAAAAAGTCGGAAAATCAATAATTAAGATATTCAGTACCTGTTCAACACTATGCTCTTCACTTCCTTTTCTGAACTGCTGGAAGAAATCTGCATCTTACTTTTCTACCAGCTACAGTGTCTACCTCTTCACTGTGTGTATTCTTACCAAGAAAATGTCCTGATTAATGTTTTAATTATAGTTGAATAGAATATGTAAATATTTGTGCAGGCTTTGAATAGGTAAGGCATTTTGTAAGTGGAAGTGTTTCAAGAGAAATTTAATATTTGAAGTTTTGAGTGCAGTTAGAAAGGGTATTTCTTAATATTTTCATATAATTATATTTCAAGCCCTACCTCTGATATATTAAAACCACAAACAATCCTTAGTGGATGTCATGATTCATTTGACATCTGCACTGTAAATCTAGATGGAAAAGATGCGGTGGTAACAGGTAGGAGGAATTTGCATTCTTCTGACATACTTAAAGATACAGCAGAGTCCATAGTACAATTTAAAAGAGATTGAAATAACTTCTTCATGAAGTGCACTACAGGCAAAATCATGCATCTGGGAAAGTTAGTTTCTTTCACGTCCTACTTGGCTTCCTCTGGAACCAACAGTGTAAAATCTCTTGTCTGTTAAGGGATGAGGCTTGGCTGCTGCAGAATGTGTCTGACAACTCTGAGCAGTGCTGGCTGCAGCCCAATATCATATGGCTGGTAACCCCTGGGGCCTGACCTGGCCACCACTGGGGGAGCCATCTCTTCAATCTCTTGAAGTGTTGGGACTCACGGGAAGTGCAGATAGTATCTCCTCGCATCTTACAGTAAAAGCAGCTTTTTGGCTCATGTGGTGGTATATGTATTGTACAATAGAAGATAGTTTGTCTTTAGAAATTGAAAAGTTTGGTTTAATATAAGTAGAGAAACCCATTTTCCCCCTTGGGAGGATGAATTCATTGTGTTGATAGAATACTTGGACATCCTTACAGCCTAGGAACTTGTAGGCAACACATTTATTTCTCAAATAGCACTATAGTAAACATAGCTTATGTATTTCTATTCTTGTTTTCTCTTTCCTTCTAGTAGTATTTGATGTAGAAAAAGAACATCCTGTTTCAGAAATCATCCATGGAGTGGGGAAGCAGTGGCTCAAAAACAGTTGAAAGTTAGTATTTCTTTGGCAATGGTTTCTATTTTGTACTAAAGAAGAAGGCTGCTTAATGATGGTGTAGTCCTAGTCAGCCCCAGGGGAGATGTGCGATTGTGCCAGACTGGGGCTGGACCCAAGATGCTGGCAGGTAGAAATAGATCATCCTTCCTTTGCCAGTGTCCTGGTGTGTGAAGCAGGGCATCCCTGCCGGTGAGGGAGGTCCCCTTTCCAGGGACAGGCTGCTGTGCCCCTACTCATGGGCTTCCCGTGCAAGTGGTCACACTAGAGCTGAAGCACTTGTCTCTGGCCTTAGAAACACACGGCCGGGGCGTGTAGGCCGCGCCGTCTGCCCCCGGTGCGGGACTGGCTCCTGGGGGCTGGCCTACTTCTGCCCCTTGGCCCTGCAGCATCCTGGGCTAAGGCCGGCCCTTCGCTCCCCCGCCCCGCCGCTCCCTAGCGAGGCTTCGCCGTTGCCTTCCGTGTGGCTGGAGCTGCGCAGTGCAGGCGCCTGGCGGAGCCGCTCCCGCTCCACCCGCACTCCAGTCCGCGTTTTCCCAGGCTCCGGGCGTGTGCCTTGTTCTTGGGGCGCACATGCTAACTTGTTGAGCTGCGCTGGCCTCAGCGCCTCTCGCCATTGGCCGGCGCGGCATAGGCCCATGGGCGTGCGGGCCGTGCATTGGCCGGGCCGGGCCGTCCATCAGCAAACGGCGAGCTGCGTCAGGTTGGGTTGAGCGGCGTCCCCGTCCCTGCTCGCTGTCTGGCGGCGGCTGCGGCGCCGGTGCGGGCGGAGGGGGGCGCGGAGGGCGGCCCGTTCGCTCGCTCGCTCGCTAAGATGGCGGCGGCGGCGGCGGCGGCGGCGGCCGTGGCCCGGCTGGAGGGCCGCGAGTTCGAGTACCTGATGAAGAAGCGCTCGGTGACCATCGGCCGCAACTCGTCGCAGGGCTCGGTGGACGTGAGCATGGGCCACTCCAGCTTCATCTCCCGGCGCCACCTGGAGATCTTCACCGCCGCCCCCCCGCCGCCGGCCGGGGCGGACGGGCCGCCGCCGCCGCAGGGAGATGCCGCCGCGAGCGGAGCGGCAGGAGGAGGGGACTTCTACCTGCGCTGCCTCGGCAAGAACGGGGTCTTCGTGGACGGCGTGTTCCAGAGGCGCGGGGCGCCCCCGCTGCAGCTGCCCCGAGTGTGAGTACTGGGCAGCGGGGCCGGCCGGGGACCCCTGGGAGCGAGAGCGCTGCTCAGCCTCCCCGGGGACCCCCTGCTGGAGGGCGGGCGGCGCTGCCTCCGCACGCCGGCTGCCCCGTTTCCATTTTGCTGGCACATGGTGCATGACAGGCAGGGAGCCCTCCGTGCCGGGACGCGCATCGTGAATCCCACGCGGACAGCCTAGCGCACCCGGCCGGGGCCTTGCTTCCTTAGCCAAGCATGCTGGGTGCCGTGGCCCATGGCCCTGAGCCTGTCCAGTCCTCCAGCGCTCGTCTCCGAGTGGGGCGGCCTGTGCCATGCAGACGGCAAGCATCACATCACAGGAGCATTAGGCTGTCTGCTAGCTAACTCTTCCCCAGCTTGCTCTCTCTCATAATCACAGTATGCAACGGTAGTATGTGTTGAGTGTCAATCGGCCTGCACTGCTCTTTGGAGCTATGACTGTTGGTAAACAGAATTGAAAACATTCCCGCACATTGTTGCAAAGGAGAAGTCAGTTAAGTCTTTATCCACGCACTTGGGATTTCAGATCAGTACTAAGCAAATTTTGTGATATTTACAGTGCTGTTTTAATGTTTTTTGAATAATTTTATGTATATTCTATGGTAGTTTTGTTTTCTATTTAACTAAATTGAATTCTGTCTACCTTAACGTACTTATACTCAGAATTTTAATGTTCTTTAGGTTATTTAACAATGAAGAAAGAGTGTGCAAACAATACATTCCTTCACTTTTAGCAATTTTTTTCCCGCAGAATATTTTTCTGGTGAAGTGTGTGAGGCCTGGTATTTTTAAGGATGTACTGAATTACAAATATACATTCCATCCTTTTGAGAAGTTGCATGTGGAAAGTGAGGAGTATGTCTCAGTCTGTGCATCCAAAATGTAAATATTTCCAAAACACAGAGTATCTTAATTAAAATATACAAAAAGTTGGGGGGGTGGGGTGTGCAGAGTAGTTATAAAATGTGTTAGAGGCGTTTTCATAGAAAGCATGCCTTCATTGACATAATCTTGTAGCTTTTAAACTTTATTTTGGAGACCGAATGAGACTCCGCTATTTTACGTTTATGTAGTTTAAGCAATTCACATATAAAATTATATTAGCTTAAACCTGTGCTTTCTAGGAAATGCTAATTCTGGAAGAGCTTGCTGTGTGACTGTATGTGTAGTGCTGTATAATCACAAGTACAGTTGGATGACTTGTTTGACCTCTAACAACTGCAACTTCTATTTTTGCTTTTTTTCCTTTTGTGATAATCATGTCTGTCATATGGTTAATCTGTTTTTCTTCCTTTTATAACTGGGTTTTAAAGTATTTTTATCTAAGGATATTTGTTGAAGACATGGGTAAGGATGCACTGTTTTTTTTTAAAAAAATCCACATTTAATTTTAAACTAGTCTTTAAAATGGTATATGATGTACTGCAAAACAGATATAAAATTAATTTGAGCAACTTAATCAGGTAGCAGATTTCCACGAAATAACTAAGGTCATCAGAAGCAAAACATTATATTTACTCAGTGTGCTTCTCTTGTTACGTTATCAGTGTGGATCTTGAGTTGTACTTTGCTTTAATGCTTTTAAGTCTGCAATGTTGCCACATAATTCTTAACAGGGGCAGAAAATGTTTACTTGTGTTCACAGTAACAATACACATCACAAAATTTTGCTTGGTGAACAAAGATGTATTTTTGCATAAGATTTTTTTGTACTGAGCTAAGTAAATTAGTACTTAAAATTGCATCAAATGATTGCATGGTTACTTGGACTGCACATGAGTAACCAGCTTGCACAGTTTAACGTGAAAGTCATGTATTGCCTACAGAATGTACTTATGACTGACATTGAGCCTTGTAAACAGGATAGCAGGCAGCTGTTATCAGAAATTGTAGAACTAAATAGATTGATTTCTTTGGTTCATAGATGTGGGGATAATTTTTAAAATGGTAAGGACAGGCAAAATTGATGATGTCACCAGCAGGTTGAACAAGATTTACTTATAAATGCTGTAGGATGACTTATCTGTATCATTTCTGAAATATTTTAAATCTCACTTTCTTGCGTGGAAAGTTAGCCTTTAAAATGTATATCATAGTTGTACCTTTCTATTTTAGCAAAGTTCTTTTGCAGCAGTGCTCAGTTGCTTATACCAAGTAATCAATGTGAAGTGTTGATGACTAATGTTGTTCATAGAAGCTATGTCCTCGAGTTTCACTGTGGATTTAAACTGATACATCAAATTTTATTTTATTTTTTATTTACATCTTTTCAGATAACATTCAGAGTCCAGGTGAATTAACTATATTAATTTATCAAGATATTTAGTTTAATTTTAAATTATATTTTAATTTCAAAGTGAGTGATGCAAGTTCATATCTGTCTGCATATGGCCCAGGAGATCACTCAGACTAAAAAAAATTCTAGTAAATTACCAGCAATATTCCTGGCTTGTGATAAATCTATAGTTTTTAAAAATTGGCCAGTGGCAAATATACTTAAGCAAATCTAAAACCTGTTTGGCACATCATTTGTTTCATTTTTTTAATACTTATCAACCTGATTAAGAGGCTGAAGAATAATCCTAAATTTTCATTCTTATGAAGAGTATTTGTAGATGTATCATATGCATTTCATCAAGATTATATATACTGCTGTAAACTTTTACACCAAAATCCAGTAGCTAAAGCCTGCAAGATTACTTGCATTTAAACTGTTACATCTGAGTATGAATGTCTTCTGGAACTAAGCTTTGGGATGCTATGGAATAATCTGAATATGTGTGTGGGTTTCTTTGTGGGTTTTTATTTTGATTTTTTTTGTACTTGCTGTTAATGTTAATGACCACTATTTTTATAGGATCTGAACACACTGTTGTGTGTGCAACCAATTGCAGTAGTTAACTCAGCAACCTTATTCCCTGAGCAGTTTTGATCTCAGTGCTGATGCAGTAACAAGGAAGTAAACAAAAATCCAAGGCACTTTCAAATTCCAGTAAATATTTTTCCTAATGGTAAAGGGTACAGTAAGTAAAGAAAGAAAACCTTTTCCAATTTTTCAGCAATAGTGCAAAAAATGAAACTCAAAACAAAAACTAAGTATCACTAACCCATCTACTTTTAAAAATTAGACGTTTTGATTATTTTTTCATCAGTGTTCCTGATAATTTTCTAAAATGACAAGGTCCACATCCTTTGACTTCAGTACTATTAATAGTTGAACATGAGCTAATTTAATTTCTTAATGTTATGGTTTTACCTTTTCTTGGAAGTAGAGAGCTGAAATAAAACTTGTCAGCCTCCTGCAGAATATGTACCCTAAGAATCTGGAAAAGGGGAAGCTTTGACAGTTTGGAAAATATAATGGCATATTTGTTCCAAAGATGAACAGTATGCAATGTTTAATTATGGTTGATTAGTTGACTGTATTAGTCACTGACACTTTGTTTTGATTACACTTTTCTGAAACTTTCAATCACAATTAAATAGCTTTTTCAGTCAGAGGGCACTGTTAGTGGGAGCAGTATGTTTTTTGTTCTTAATCCTAACAAATTCACACATACACAAACAAGTCATTTTGCTAAATGAACAAAACGGGGGGAAAAGTAGCGGTTTTGCGCTCAACAATAAATAGTGCTTCACTCAGTATAAGCATTCTGAAGCGTGACAAAATGTTCAGAAACCTCTGTTACACTACGTGAGTTTGCATAGCTTTAAATAAAACCTACTGTAATTACCGTTGTAAGACCCACAGTTTGACATTTTTTGTTTTTACATAGAATTTTTGAATTGGCTCCAGTTGAAGTCTGTATCAGAATTCCCACTGGCTTCATTGAAACCAGATGAGGCCAATAAATGGTAATGAAATTGGAGAATTGAATTTTAAAGCACAATATGTTTTATATTTTTTTTCCTTCCAAGTTGACCAGAAATAGAAAATAAACCTACAACAATAAATCTCTTTTACCTGACAAGGATAGGTTTCAGCATAGTGCCATACACTGATTTTGTTTTGTTTTTTAAATATGATGAGGACAACTATAGCACATAATAGGACATGAGAAATGGGTATGATGTAATAGTTGCTGTGTGTCTTAAGGCAGTAAATGGTGAACTCTTAAATTGTAAGAGACATGTGAATCACAATTTTGAAGGAGGCCACGAGTTCAGTCCTTCTGTCAGCTGGTCAATAGGAACTCAAAGTCCTATGTAGCATTTCAACAGTTCTTTGCTGGGAATAGAAGCAGTTGGCAACAAAGCTGTTAAGTTTTTATAGTATTTTTTTTCCATATTGCTATCAGGTTAGAAGTTATTTTTTACATTGGCAATAATGCACACTTGAGGCTTGAAGGTACGTGAAACTTGGCGTTATGTTTCTGGGTGTTATAATAGTCAGACATATTTTAAATATTACTATTAATATTCATAAAACAATTCATAAAAGTATACTATTGAAAATGTGAAATAGTAATGTTCATATAATGTAGCAAGGCATGTAATACTTCCTACTCACTGGATAAGTGCTGATATTCAGCACAACATGTAACTTAGTCTACTCCTCTTGCAACTGTGAAATGGAACCCCAGCGTAAATTTGCACCACTCTGAAAATTACAAATGTTAAATATTTATGTACCAGAGTTTGTCTGTCTTCTATGAGAGGATTAAGTTACACTTTTAATTATATGTTTACTATGCCTACAAAGTTAGAGCTGTGTTAGTACCATTAAATTGCAGCAGCTACTCTCTCTTACTGATTAAAACGAAGAGGTTCTGTATTAAGACTCTGTGCAGTAACTGAACTTTTACTTAGTGAAGTTACTGTTTAATTGGGTGGGAGGGGCAGAAAATGAGATACTCCAAAACTGTTTCAGTGCCCTTTTTTTATTTGGATGCTTGTGGATGCAATTCTGTGTGCACAAATCCAGTTATTGTTTAAATTTGGTTCACAGATGGAAAGTGTCAACCAGGATTGAGTTAACAGTTGAGATGAATGGGAGGGTAACCTTACTCTCCTGGAGCTGTTACCTGCTGTCTGCAGAATCAGAAAAACCTTTTTAAGTTTTCTGGCATGTCATAGAATCATAGGGTTGGAAGAGACATCAGGAGGTTGTCATGTCCAATCCCCTGCTAAAAGAAGGGTCATTCCCGACTAAATCATCCCAGCCAAAGCTTTGTGAAGCTGGGACTTAAAAACCTCTAAGGGGGAGATCCCGCCACCTCCCTATGTTCAGTTCATGTTTTAAAAGCTTTCTTGGCGAATATAGAGCAGATTATTTTTACAAAAAAGTAATGTTCTGAGAAATATGCATGTCACAAAAGAGAGAGAAATACCTCAAGCAAGCTGTATTTGACATGCTGACAGGGTTACTGATACTACTGCCCAAGGTAAGTTGTTTGAAAAAGAGACAAAGTTGAAATATTGTTGCAGCCGTTGTGAGTTGTGCCTTTGAGGGCTTGATGGGGTGTCTTAGAATTTCATACAGAAGTAATTGTAACCACTGAAGTAACATGCCTGTTTGTTTATTTTAAGCATAACATTAAGAAAAGAGAGAGTTTTGGGCTGGGGCTTATGAATCAGACTTGAGAGAATTTTTTAGTTTATTTTCTAGAATGGGCAATGTGGTGTCTGTTGACAATGCCTAGTGTTAATTGGGATATATTTAATTGGCGTTCGTGGTTACTTTAATCTTGTATGCAGCAGAAGTAGAATCTCAGATATCAAGCACAGTGAAGCTACACTGCACTGATCATTAACAGGTTTATGTGCAAAAGAATGTGTGGTGAGTGAAGATAAAACTTGTGCTATTTGAAATGAGACCACAGAAAAGAACATGATATTTATATAAAGTCATTTTTATGTAGCAGCTGTCTTTGCTGTATACTAAAGACAAAATTTCACAATTCAACATTGAGATTATCAAATTAAATATCTCAGTGTTTAAAGTTTTACAGTGTAAAATAATCAGACACTAATATGTTGTGGAGTACCGTATGCAGTCAGACTAATACAGTGTTATGTTTTCTGTATATGTTTTCAGTTCATGGTGCATTATATCCATGATAGCACCCTCCCTGTCTCTCTGTAAAATGATTTCACATAGAAGAATTTTACTGCCTTTTTAGTAACATTACAAATTACCACCCACTTCAGTTAACTATAAGAGGAAATATATTCTCTGTATTGTAACATGAATTAGTAGAAACCAGAAAATACTTTTAAGAATGGTAATTTTTCTGTCACACTATTACAACTCTAATCAAGTGAGAGAAGAGAGATGTTCTTCTGTAATACATGCATAAAGTAAACTTGATGATTTCCTGCAGTTTATCTCTCTTGGAATTAAACCATAATGTCTTCGAGGATTTTTATTTTTGGAGGGAGGGGAGAAGAGGAACAAATTGTTCTGCATTGTATGTCTTTTGCCACTTAGGTTAATATGGAGAATTGAAGATGCAAATGATTTGAGGTTGGACCTCCTGAGGTTTCTTCCAACTCTAATATTCTATAATTTTATGATAAAATAAGGAAATTGGCACAACAACATTTTTCACTCTCCCCTGCAAAATGGAATCATATTGTATTGTTGGGTAATGCCATGCCTCATCAGAAGAATTATTATGGCCTGTTAATTACAGTTTTATACATAATATATCAAACCCTAAGATATCAAAATAATTAGGACATGTTATGTAAGTTTTAAGGCTGGATAAAGGTTTTACTTAAGAAAATTTTCCTCTCCTTCGAAGTAATATTACATTGTAGCGGTCTAATCTGCATTAGTAGTAGAAATAGAAACAGTAGTTGTGCAATGCACAGTACAAATATTTTTTCCTCATAGCAAGACCAATACTAGCCAAAGTATGAAAGGCAGTTGTCTTGTGCCTCTGCTATATTTATTGAAAAATACAAGAATGTTTCAAGAAATCCTATTCTAACTTTCTTTTCCAAAAGTGTATAAATATTAGAAAAATGAAGGGTATACATTTTGTAGAAAGCTTTAACCTTTAGGTCATGCAAATTACTGTCATCTTTTCTACTACAACCAATGAGTTTTATAGTGGGCTAAGTATTATAACTAGCTAACATCTCCCATGAAATTTTATGCTGTGTTTTTGAGAAGGTGACAGCTTTATCAACTGTCTCATTTATTTTGGCTATAAAAAGTTGAAATGTAGTAATTGTTGTTTACTGTGACCTTCTGCCTCGGAGGAGTTTTTTTAACCTAATTATAGCTTTTGGGGGCAACTTGTTAATTCTGCAACTATTCCTTGCTGGATGGTTTTGGAAATGTCATATTCCTTAGTTGAAATTTCACTACTGTTCTTGAAAGATTGGGATTTCATGGCTTTTATTAGGTAGTGTGATACGGGCCCATTGGTCGTTCACTATTCTGTGTCAATGATTTTGGTCAGACCTGACATACTCACTACAACTAACACACTGTTGTAATCTGTATCTAACAGGTGTTATGTTAAGATCAACCTATTACTAGTTTATATACAATATCTTAAATCATTACATGGTGTATGTATGGGGTGCATATAAAAAGTCAGAAATATGTGCTGAAATTAAGTTCTTAAAATGTGCTTGGTAAGCAGTTTGTAAGACCAGTCTTCCCTAGACAAAGGAATGTATATTTATTTCTCAGAGCAGCCTGGGTGTCAGGCAGTCAGTGAAGGTATGTTTACATGTAAGGTGAACAACACTATCAAGCTAAGAAATAGAGTGAAGACAATGTGGCATCTACACCACATCGAGAGAAACTTTTTTGTTTCAAAGGTTTACTGGAATATAAAAAGAGCAGGGAACTCTATAGATGTCCTTTACTTGAGGAGTCAAACCCAGCATTTCAAGCTGTGTGTCATGAGGTCATGGCTAAAGAGCAGGGGTCAAGCTGAATGAGGAACTGCGGTGAAAAAACTTCATTGAATAAAAGAGTCTAGTTTAAGTTGTGATTTAGCCTCAGGCTATGGCTACACTAGAGAGCGTACAGTGGTGTGACTGCACTGCTGTAAGCTCTCTAGCTGAACCACCCTAAGCTAATGGGACAGAGCTTGCCCTTCAACTAACTATCATTGCTCATTGGTAATGGATAAATTATCACAGTGCTGTATACCACTGCTTAGATTGGTTTAACTCATGTCATGCAGGCGTGTCTTAGACACTCAGGTATGTGTATAAAGTTACACTAACTTAAGCGGTAATGTACACATACACTTCTTGGGCTATTTTTTATTTTTGTTTGTAACCATTTCTATCTTTATTTCTTAAATCTGCTGTAACTTAAACCTGTCTCTTTTTGTTAATAAACTTGTTTTACTTTTACTATAAACTTTGTGCTTTTGATTTAAGTGAAGGGTTTGTTAGTCCCACCTAAGTTTGTGAGTACTGTCTCTTTAAAGGAACAGCTATCTTGTTAAGATTTAATGGGTGCTTTGGTAAGAGGGGCTAAGCACTGCAAAAAAAGGTGTGTCTGAGTATTCTTGGGAATTGGAGTCCACTGATTGCCAGTCTTAACCTTGTCTAGAAGATAACAGTCCTGAAATGTTTGCTGGCAAGGCAGGCATGCTAGCATGTCAGGGAGATGACACAAAGCTGAGGGTGAGAGAGCTTAAGACAGTGGCTCACACTTCTGGGAAGCCCAGCAGATCATCAAAGCAGGATGTACAAAATAGGGATGTAATAGTGTAGTCAATTAACTGATAAGCAAAAGCTTATCGGTTAATGCTATAGACTAGATTCATTTTCCCCTACCTCCTGCCAATACATTTTTAACAGACTGGCCAGCAACCCTATTTATTTCATTTGATGACCCCTTGTTCTTATGTTATGGGAACAAGTAAATAACTTTTCCTTATTTTCTTTTTCCACACCAGTATGATTTTATAGACCTCTATCATATTTCTCCTTAGTCTTTTTTTCTAAACTGAAAAGACCCAATCTTTTTAAGCTCTGTTCATATGGCAGCAGTTTCAAACCCCTAATAATTTTTGTTGCCTTTTTCTGAACTTTTTGCAATGCCATGATAACCACATCAGTATGCAGTATTCATGGATTCATGGGCGTACCATGGATTTATATAGCAGCAACACTTGAAGTTTGTGGATGGTATAGTCATCATCGAGGAAGATGAAGAGACGTTAGCGAGAACGGTGTAGGTGCTAAATGAGAAAGGGAAGTGGTATTGACTTATTATGAATATCGATAAAATGAAGACAATGGTATTTGGAGATATGGAAATAGGAAGGAAGATCAGTGTAGATGGGATTGAACTAGAGAACGTAGAGAAGTTCACATATTTGTGGGGCAACATGATGTATGATCTAGACTGTAAGAAGGAAATACCAAGTAGAATAGTGAAAGCAAGAGTGAGTTTGAAGGTGATGAATAAGATCTGGAAAAGTAAAGAGATTAGCTTAGGAACAAAGCTGAGCATCTTTAAAACGTGTGTATGTAGCAGCATGTTGCACGGATGTGAAACATGCATAATAAAATATTAGAAAAGAACGATATTGGTGTTCGAGAGGAGTTTTTATAGAAAGATCCTTAGAATAGGATGGATGCAGAAGGTCACCAATGAGGAATTACATAGGAAGATACAGCTGGACGAGAACCTACTTCAGAAGGTTATACAACGGCAGTTACAGATATTCAGGCATATCTGCAGAATGAACGACGAGTGAAAAGTTAAGACCCTGGCATTCGGCATTATGGACGGTCAGAATAGGAGAGGCAGACCCCACAGAGAATGGGTAGATAATATAGTAGATTGGTGCAGAGCTAGTCTACAAAACTAAGCCACTCCACACAGGACAGGGAAAGATGGAAGGAAATAGTGAGGGAGGCGTTGGACACCAGCAGGCACTGAGCCCATGGTGGTTCATGATGATGATGAATAAGATATTCTCTGATTTATTCTCCATCCTTTTTTTTTAATGATTCGTAATATTCTGTTTGCTTTTTTGGCTACTGCTGCTCATTGAGTGGAAGTTTTCAGAGAATTATCCACAATGACTCCAACATCTCTCTTTAATTGTAATAGTTAATTTAGTCCCCATCATTTTGTACAAATAGTTGGGATTATGTTTTCAAAAATTGGTTTATTTTAATAAATTAAGATATTACTAAAACACAAATTTTAAAAATATAATTGTGTCCCTGTAATGTCAAATATCGCTTTTACAATGTAATATACTAGCTAGAAGTATGGGGAACTGTGTAACTAGGATGATTAGCCTGAGATCCATCATGGGCAAAATAATTAAAAAGCATTAGAAGAGATCATAGAATCATCATAGAATCATAGAATAATAGGACTGGAAGGGACCTCGAGAGGTCATCGAGTCCAGCCCCCCGCCCTCAAGGCAGGATCAAGCTCCGTCTACACCATCCCTGACAGATGTCTATCTAACCTGTTCTTAAATATCTCCAGAGAGGGAGATTCCACCACCTCCCTTGGCAATTTATTCCAATATTTGACCACCCTGACAGTTAGGAATTTTTTCCTAATGTCCAATCTAAACCTCCCCTGCTGCACTTTAAGCCCATTACTCCTTGTCCTGTCCTCAGAAACCAAGAGGAACAAATTTTCGCCTTCCTCCTTGTGACACCCTTTTAGATATTTGAAAACCGCTATCATGTCCCCCCTTAATCTTCTTTTTTCCAAACTAAACAAGCCCAGTTCATGAAGCCTGGCTTCATAGGTCATGTTCTCTAGACCTTTAATCATTCTTGTCGCTCTTCTCTGTACCCTTTCCAATTTCTCCACATCTTTCTTGAAATGTGGCACCCAGAACTGGACACAGTACTCCAGCTGAGGCCTAACTAGTGCAGAATAGAGCGGCAGAATGACTTCACGAGTTTTGCTTACAACACACCTGTTGATACAACCTAGAATCATATTTGCTTTTTTTGCAACAGCATCACACTGTTGACTCATATTCAACTTGTGGTCCACTATGACCCCTAGATCCCTTTCCGCCATGCTCCTTCCTAGACAGTCGCTTCCCATCTTGTATGTATGGAACTGATTGTTCCTTCCTAAGTGGAGCACTTTGCATTTCTCTTTATTAAACCTCATCCTGTTTACCTCTGACCATTTCTCTAACTTGCTAAGGTCATTTTGAATTATGTCCCTATCCTCCAAAGAAGTCGCAACCCCACCCAGTTTGGTATCATCTGCAAACTTAATAAGAGTACTCTCTATCCCAATATCTACATCATTGATGAAGATATTGAATAGTACGGGTCCCAAAACAGACCCTTGAGGAACTCCACTTGTTATCCCTTTCCAGCAGGATTTAGAACCGTTAACAACAACTCTCTGACTACGGTTATCCAGCCAATTATGCACCCACCTTATCGTGGCCCTATCTAAGTTATATTTGCCTAGTTTATCAATAAGAATATCATGCGAGACTGTATCAAATGCCTTACTAAAGTCTAGGTATATGACATCCACCGCTTCTCCCTTATCCACAAGGCTCGTTATCTTATCAAAGAAAGCTATCAGATTAGTTTGGCATGACTTGTTCTTCACAAACCCATGCTGGCTATTCCCTATCACTTTATTACTTTCCAAGTGTTTGCATACGATTTCCTTAATTACCTGCTCCATTATCTTCCCTGGGACAGACGTTAAACTGACCGGTCTATAACGGGGATTCAATAGATAAATTTAAGATGGGATTGTAATTAACAAGATTTTATGGAAAAATAGACATTTTCACACGAACAATATTTGAAATTACAAATTTGTTTGATAAAGATAATGTAGATGGAATGTATTTAAAACTTTTTAAAGATTTGACATTCTGATTTTTAAAGTGGCATTTATACAATTTCAAAGTGCATATTAAATGGATTAACAGTGGCTAACTGACAAATCTGGGGACTCATCATTGAATGGGAATGTTTCTAGTCAGGTTTTGCAAGGTTCAGGATTAGGCTCAGTGCTATTCAAACTTTTCATCAATGATTTGGAACTACGTACAAAATCAGCGCTGATAAAAAATTGAGGCTGATGCACAGATTTTAAGTGTGACGAATAATTTTGAGAACAGGGCAGTCATTCATAGCGATTGAGGTTGGGCCTAGTTTACATTTGGTCTACATGGTTGGTAAAATTAGGAGCCTAGAAATAAGGAACGGAATGCTAACCAGTCCAACATAATGAGGAATTGGTAAATAGTGAATCTGAAAAGGACTTGAGGTCATAGTGGTTAAGCATCAGTGCAATGTTGTTGCAAAGAGGACTAGTCTGTTCCTTGAATATATAAATGGGAGTAATAAATAGGAGGGAACTGCAGCTGATACTGGAATATTGTTTCTAGTTCTGGTGTCCACATTTTTTAAAACATGTTGAATAATTTGAGGATCATAGAACCATAGAGCTGGAAGAGACCTCAGAAGGTCATCAAGTCCAGCCCCCTGCTCTGGGCAGGACCAATCCCAACTAAATCAACCTAGCCAGGGCTTTATCAAGCCGAGACTTAAACACCTCTAGGGATGGAGACTCCACTACTTCCCTAGGTAACCCATTCCAGTGCTTCACCACCCTCCTAGTGAAATAGTTTTTCCTAATATCCAACCTGGACCTCTCCCACCTCAACTTGAGACCATTGATCCTTGTTCTACCACCTGTCACTACTGTGAACAGTCTCTCTCCATCCTCTTTGGAACCTCCCTTTAGGAAGTTGAAGGCTGCTATCAAATCCCCCCCTCACTCTTTTCTTCTGCAGACTAAACAGACCCAACTCCCTCAGGCTCTCCTCATAGGTCATATGCTCCAACCCCCTAATCATTTTGGTTGCCCTTCGCTGGACCCTCTCCAACGCGTCCACATCCTTTTTGTAGTGGGGGACCCAGAACTGGACACACTACTCCAGATGTGGCCTCACCAGAGCCAAATAAAGGGGAATAATGACATCTCTGGATCTGCTGTCAATGCTCCTTTTAATGTAACCTAATATGCCATTAGCCTTCTTGGCTACGCGGGCACACTGTTGACTCATATCCAGCTTCTCATCCACTGTAACCCCCAGGTCCTTTTCTGCAGAACTACTATTTAGCTGGTTGGTCCCCAGCCAGTAACAATGCTTGGGATTCTTCCATCCCAAGTGCAGGATTCTGCACTTGTCCTTGTTGAACCTCATCAGATTTCTTGTGGCCCAATCCTCAGATTTGTCTAAGTCACTCTGGACCTTATCTCTGCTCTCAAGCGTATCTACCTCTCCCCCTAGCTTAGTGTCATCTGCAAACTTGCTGAGGGTGCAATCCATCCCCTCATCCAGGTCATTAATAAAGATATTGAACAAAACCGGTCCTAGTACCGAACCTTGGAGCACTCCGCTAGAAACCAACTGCCATCCTGACATCGAGCTGTTGATCACTACCTGCTGGGCCCGGCCTTCTATCCATCTTACTGTCCATTTATCTAGTGCAGGAAAGAGCCACGAAAATTATTTGAGGACTGGAGAAAATACTCTTTCATGATCAGACTAAAGCTCTATGAGTTTAATTCGGGATGCGGGCCAGAGGCAGTTCATCAGGGTTAGCTTTAGGGATGTAAAAGTATAACCGGGGCTTGATATACCGTTGTTTCTACTTGCCCGTGGCGAGTTGATTTCAGCTGGTGGCTCTGTGCATCCCATTTACCGGTGCTGCGCATGCACAGCGCTGAGCTGGCGCATGCACGGTGCAGACCTGGAGAGTAGCTTTTGCCGCAGTTTGTCGAGCCCTAAGTATAACCATATAAACAGTTAACTGATAAGCCTAGGTTTATTGGTTACCATTCACAGTTACACACAGGCTCTTGGGAGTTGGCTGCCACACCGTGCTGCTGGCTCTGTATCAGAGTCCCCTCTTTGCTGGGAACTTGTTCCAATTTGTCCACATTTTTTCTAAAATGTTGTACTCCTAACTGGACACAGTACTCCAGTTAAGGCCCAATCAGCCCAGAGTAGACTAGGGATGTAATAGTCTAGTTGGTTAAACAATAAGTAAAAGCTTATAGGTTAATACTCTAGACTACACACATTTTCCCCCAACTCCTTGCCTATAAATTTTTTAGCAGGCTGGCCAGCAGCCTCTAGCTCAGTCCCAGCCTGCACTGGGTTCTGAACCTACCCCCCTGCTGCGGCTCTGCATTTAAAGTGTATTAGGAGCCAGGCAGGCACCCTAGCTCAGTTCTAGCTTGTGCTGGATCCAGGAACTCGGATCCCTTCTCCTAGACAGGGGCTGTCTGGGGACTATAGAATAGTCGACTATGAGGTTAATGGACTATTCAATTAACTGTTATTTAACATCCCTACTATAGACTACATGAGCGTGTGCGCGCACACGCAGAGTAAATTTTTTAGCAGGCTGACCAGCAACCTGGCTTAGTCCTGGCTTATGATGGGTCTGGGATCTACCCTTGCTGTGGCTCTGCATTTAAACTGTATTAGGAGCTAGACTGGCAGGTACCCTGCTCAGATCTGACTCGTGCTGGGTCCAGGAGCACAGACCTTTCTCCTCCCTCCCCTGGACAGGGACTGCTGCCACCCTGCGCTGCTTCTTCTGTATCAGAGGCAGCAGCATGGGATGACAGGTAGCCAGTCCGCGAGGGGAGCTGGTTTTTAAACTGGCTTCCCTCGCAGACCAGCTTCCACCTTGCATCCTGCAAGGAGTGACGGGGACTCCTCGGAAGTGGGACTGGAGCACACTGGCTGCCAGTCCTGTCCCCTAATACTATACAGTAGTTGACTAACCAATAAGAATTCATGAGGTTACTCAACTATTCAATTAACTGATATTTAACATCCCTGGAGTAGAGTGGAAGAATTACTTGTCATATCCTGCTTACAACATTGCTACTAATTCGTCCCAGAATGATGTTTACTTTTTTTGCAACCGTTTCAGTGTTGACTCATATTTAGCTTGTGGTCCACTATGACCCCTACATCCTTTTCCGCAACACTCTGTAGATAGTCATTTCCCATTTTGTATGTGTGCAACTGATTAGGAAGGACCAATTGGAATAGTTGGCCTTTTTCCTTATTGAATGTCATCCTCTTTTCCTCAGACCACTTCTCCAGTTTGTCCAGTTCATTTTTAATTACAATTCTATCTTCCTTTCAGCCCTTCCCAGCTTGGTATCATTCGCAAATTTTATAAGTGTAACCTCTATGCCATTATCTGAACTACTGATGAAGATACTGAACAGAACCAATCCCAGAACTGATCCCTGTGGAACCCCATTTATAACTATTCATTTAAAGTGATTTTTTTGTGGGAACAAGTATCAGAGGGGGAGCCGTGGTAGTGTGAATCTGCAAAAGCGACGAGGAGTCCTGTGGCACCTTATAGACTAACAGATTTATTGGAGCATAAGCTTTCGTAGGCAAAGACCCACTTCGTAGCTCTGATCCCAGGTATGGGAAGGATGGTGGGGGAGGGGGATGAAGTAAACAATATGGGGACATGCATCTGACACAGTGGGTCTTTGCCCATGAAAGCTTATACTCCAATACATCTGTTGGTCTATAAGGTGCCACAGGACTCCTCGTCGCTTTTATTGGAACAGACTACTAATGAAAATGGTAGATTCTCCATCTCTTGACATCTTCAAATGAATGTCTTCTCTAGAAGATAAACTTTAGCCAAATGTAAGTTATACTTTAATCAAACCCAAGTCATTGGGATCCATATAGGGGTTTTAGGGTGCAATGTGGCCTGTGATGTCAGGCCAGGTTTACAGTATAAACTAACATTGCTGTTTCACTTCGGGGTGTGAAAAATCCCACACCCCTGAGCAATGCAGTTATACCAAACTAACTTCTTGTATAGACAGCACTGTGTCAACAGCAGGGCTTCTCCCAGTGACATAGCTGCTGCTTCTCATGGGGGTGGATTAACTACGTTAGTGATCCCCATATTGTTTACTTCATCTTCCCCCATCCTTCCCAGAGCTGGGATCAGGAGCAGGGCCATGGTTCTGGGAGGAGCAGATGAGGACAGAGGGCTGTGGCTGGGATCCCAGGGTTGGGTGGCACTCCCCAGTACCCCCACCCCTGAATATTCCTTGGTGCCGCCCAGAGAGCATCCGCCACAGTTTGGGGACATCTGAACTAACTGAAGCACTGCAGTGGTGCCAGTACACGATCACAGCTGCACCAGTGTGGCTGCACTGTTGCACTGTTTCTATATGTGCACCTAATGATACCTTCTGGCATTTCACTTTAGACCTCTATGAAGGTATGCAACGGGTTCTTGCCTAATTATTTCCTGTTGGATTTTTTTAATGAAGTATTTCTCCGAAACAGTGCTTTTCAAACCAATGTAGTCTGCAAATCCCGAAGGGTCTGCAAACTGTTTTAAGATTTCCAAAGGGATCTGGACCTCCATTCAAAATATTTTAGGGGTCTGTAAATTAAAAAAAGGTTGAGAACCACTTCTCTAAAGTGAAGTATAGCTTTTACCTTTGAGTAGGCATTGAGGCTGGGCTTGTTTTTTCATCTTTTTTTTTTTTTTAACTAAACATCTGGTTTGCCACTTCTGTGCGCATCTGTATTTATAAATTTTTTCTTAATCATGTAATTTGGTTTACCACCAGTAAATGTCAAAATCAGTTGCTTATTAACAGTATATATGCAAATTCTTGTTCTGAAATAAAATTGGTAAGGAGGGATGATGCTTACTGGGTACTGGTACCTGGAAGGAGCCCCAGGGTTGTGAGCCGCCGCTCCCCCTCCCCACATGGGGGCACTGGGAGCAGACACTGGGCTGCTGGCAGTCCCCAGGTGCAGGGGCCAGCAGCAGAAGACCCGCTTAATCAGTTAACTGGTTAAATCTAAGGTTTAACTGTTTTATCTGATTAACCCAGTTTTTACATCCCTGCGGGTGTAAAACCAAAGCCTTTCCGTTAGTCCTGATATTGGTAGTAAGTCAGGTCACTACATAACAGCCTGGAAAGATTATTGCTTTTAATAGGAATTAAATTTGGGTTTTCTAAAAGTAAATTAAAAAGAGAAGGCATTATGATCTGAGCATATGAGCACACGATTGGGAATTCTTAATCCTAGCGCTGCTACCGACTTGTTGTGACAATGGGCAATTTGTTTAACCTTTCGTCTTTTCCCCTCATTTGTAAAATATAGATAATGACTTACCACTAAAGGTTGTTGGGGGGCAAATGTCTGTACAATGCTTTCAAAATATAAACGCTTTGTCCATGCTAAGCATTTTTATTTATTATACCAATGGTTTCAGAATTGTAAATCGCTCCCGTACTTGTTCATGTCAGAAGAAAAGAATATTTGTGTCTGAGAGCTAGAATAATGTTGATTTAAAATGTTTGTTTTTAGAATATATAATTGGATTAAGACTCCAAAACTACTACAGCAGGAAACCGTAATAAAATTACCATTTAAGCATGTATATTTCTGCAAAAACTTGGACCTGGAATTTTGATATTTTAAAGGCTATGGCTATCATTGTTATAAAATATTACAGTACCAAGTTGAACTTGTATATGGCTATGGAGCTACAAGTACGTAGCTATTTTTTTCAGAACTAAAAATGGAATTAAGGAAATTATAAAGATTTTAAATCCAGAGTGGGTATGTTAAATAAAGCCTATGTGTAAAAACCTAATTTATCATTTTATATGGTAATATATGGGCGCTCAGTGCCTTGTGGACAGAAACCTGGCCTCATTAAAACTTTAGTATAATTCAGACAAAAGAGGCATATGACACACAAATCATATTATTTGGATTTACATAAATATGTTGGTTACTGGTGTTACATTCTGTTAACTTGTGTAAATAAAATGTGTTGGGTGTAGGAATGGTGAAGGATGAAACAGTAGTGAGTTTATAGGAAGTGCGTGGAATAGGAGATCTAGGAAGCTTGGAAAACAATTGGAGGGGGGTGGAGTGTTAACATGTAAGGCCCTATATGGAAGAAAAGTCTCATGTGAGAGAAGATGGAAGGTGTTTATAGAGCATAATATATGAATGACGAAATAGTAAGAAAAAAACACAGATCCAAATGAATATTTTCATGCAGAACTTGAATATGAGGATGAGGAGTTTAAATTTGATTTTAAATGAGCTGGTAAGCAGCAGGGAGATTTGAGCAAGCGGGACTATTATAACAAAAAGTATGAAACAAGGAAGTTTATTTTAGCCTCATGGTTTAGTGTGTGTCGATTAAAGAGGGGAGAGATGTTGTAGTAGTCGTATAATAAAGATGATAACATTGAGGATGTATTGGAAGTGATGGACTCTGGAAATATTTAACAAGACGATGCAGCAAAATTTGATAAGAGGTAAACCTGGGGGGAGAAGTTGAAGATGAGCAGAGCCTGAAGCTATATGTACACTATGAAGAAAAGTTGGAAAAAGATACACAAATTGTGAACTGCAATTTGCGTATCTTTTTCTGCTTTTGTTTCGAAAGAGGCTTTTCCAAAATTTGGTACGTCTACATAATGCCAGATTTCGGGAAAACCTCTTTCAACACATCCCTTCTTCCTTGTAAAATGAGGTTTACAGGGATGACAAAAGAGCATGTCTGCTTTTCTGAATTTCCAAACTCCCTCTGACTCTACATCCTCTCAAGCACCCAAGTCCCCTAACTCGAGCTCCTTTTTGCACATAAGCTCTGTCTCATGCCCCACATTCCCTCCATAGAAAAGTACGGCCCTTGACAACTTACCAAAATCTTGGAGTGGCCCCCCAGCAAAAATTGCCTACCCCTGGTCTAGGCTTAGCCCTAGCCCTAAAGGTATCTTGGCAGGTTCTCGATGGATGATCCCCCCCCCCCCGGTTGTGTGTGCGTGTGTCCCATTCCACATTCCCTAGCCTGCAATGATGCTAGTCTCGAGTGTGTCGGATCACATTTGGGGAGCCTGCAGACGCCCAGCAGGTGGTTGGATGATGAGATGCTTCTCCACATTAAAGAAGCTCAGGGAGGTTCATTTTGCATATCGCACCTTTCACGCTACTATGCAAGGTCACAGAATGTCAATTCTGACTCATACTGCCACCATGTTTTAGACCAACAAGCAGAGCAGCGTGTGGTTGTCTCCGCTGTGTCAAGAAGCTCTCCTCATTTGGGAGTTTTGCATAGTCAGCTTGGTGCACCTGGAAGCTTCTTATTTCCCAGGAGTCCAGAACATGGTGGCAGACAGTTTAGCAGATTATTCTTCACCTATGAGTGGTTGGTGAGACATGATCTCCTCCATTCCATCTTCTGCTTGTGATGGAGGGCAACCAGAAATTACACTTTCTTTTGCTCGTTCCACAGCCTGGGGTTCTTAACAGATGTGTTTTAGCTGGCCTGGAAGGACTGGTTAAAGTACATCTTTCCCCTGATCCCATTCATCCTCAAGATCTGCAGGGCCAAGGTAATCTTGCTGGCTCCTGCATGACTGTGCCAGCATTGGTACACTGCTCTCCTGGAGCTGTGGGTGGACAGGTATTAGTTTCCTCTCTATCCTGACCTCATCATGCAGAACCCAGGGGTGCCTCTTTCATCTAGACCTTGGGTCTCTACACCCTATGGCCTGGAAGCTTTGCGGCTCAATACCACAGAGCTCCAGTGCTCACCACAGGTTCAGCATGTTCTTTTAGGCAGTGGGAAACCATCTACTGCAGCCTGTTAACTTGCTAAGTGGAAAAGGTTCTCGTGCTAGTATGCATGGAGCCCGGGGTCAGCTGCTCCATGCTGCGCTGTGGCTTTGAATGCCGTGGAGATTCAGGGGTCAGGCTCCTCGCGCCATTTCAAAGTGGGAGCGCCCGGACTCCGTGCAGCATTTCAAAGTGGATCAGCTGGGAACTCCATGCAGCGTGCTGGCTTTGAAATGTACAGGAGTCCCCAGCAGGGGCTCTTATGCATTTCAAAGAGGAAGTGCAGCATAGAGCCTGGGGCCAGTCCTCCACTGACCCTAGGCTCCCGGGAGCACTTCTGCTTTGAAAGGGACTTCCCGCTGGCCCTGGGCTCCAGGTGGCGTTCCAACTTTGAAATGCACAGGAGACCCCACTGGGGCTCTTGTACATTTCAAAGGTGGAACGGGGAAGTGCTTATCAACTCAAGTAGTCAATGGAAATTCCATAGACTCCTTGACTAGCAAATTAATCGCTACTTAACATCTCTATATTGAACCTCTCATCTCCATCCCAGAGCAATGATTTAAATGAAGAAAGCAAAACTTAATTGACTCAAGGACCTAACAATGCAGGATAAATCTAGACTACAAGTAAATTAATTTTAATGGACTCACTTAAGAGGCCCCAGGCAAAATGTTGATCCAGTTGTGCTCTATGTTGTACAAATACATTTAAAGAACAGCGACGAGGAGTCCTGTGGCACCTTATAAACTAACAGATGTATTGGAGCATAAGCTTTCGTGGGCAAAGACCCACTTGCATGCATCTGACAAAGTGGGTCTTTGGCCACAAAATCTTATGCTCCAATACATCTGTTGGTCTATAAGGTGCCACAGGACTCCTTGTCACTTTTGCAGATCTAGACTAATATGGCTACCCCTCTGATATTTAAAGAAGCAGCATCTCTCTTGAAGGGTTTGCAATATAATCTCAGCTAACTTTTTAAAAAATAACCTGAATTATGGAACCCTCAGTTATGAAAAATGACTTAGAGTAATCCTTGAGTGTTAGTGTACTGCCTTTTCCTTACAGCAAATTTGCAACTGCATCATCTGATCAAGAGTAAATACTATGGTTTTAAAAAGTTATGTTTTCAGGATGAGTATGTGTTTTGAAATGAAGGCAGAAATGAGTTTCCAGTTGAAGGTAGGCTTTTCAGTTGTAGTTATTATTCAGGTTTCTAGATATTGATAATCCAAACCAACCTATTTTGGACATGAAAACCACTGTGCATTTGTCAGTTAAAATGATCAAATGACAAGCACATTGGCAACATACAGGAAAGAAATGCAATAGGTAAAAACCACAGAAGAGCTTCAGTTGTTTGTTCTCTTAAACATTGAAGCTCAGATCTACTTTAAAAAGTGTTGCTGGTACATAAGATTGAGAAATGCAACCGATTCACATTCCCAGCTTGTCTCCATATTGTTTAAGCAGTGTCAAAGTGCACAATGAATAGAGCTGGTCAAGAAACAGTTTAGTTTCAAACTCAAAATGATTAATGAAAACTTTCTGGGACTGACAGATTTTCTTTTTCATAGTGAAAGCTGTGAATGTCCTATTATTCAGTAACAATGTAGCTACCTTCCAGGAAAAGGGATATTTAAATGTTACTGATTCTGTATTTTGATCAGTAATAGAGAGGTAGCTGTGTTAGTCTGATCTTGCTAAAACAAAAGGAAAAACTATGTAGCACTTTAAAGACTAACAAGATGGTTGAACAGGTGATGAGCTTTCGTGGGCCAGACCCACTTCCTCAGATCATATTTTGGAAGAGAATTGGCCAGTCCTCTTCCAGAATATGATCTGAGGAAGTGGGTCTGGCCCATGAAAGCTCATCACCTGTTCAACCATCTTGTTAGTCTTTAAAGTGCTACATAGTTTTTCCTTGTATTTTGATCAAACATTCTTGCTTGATGAGCCTCTTTCTTCTCAACAGAAATATTTCTAATGTGGAATGACAGTTAGGTGGCGGCATGATTCAGCCAGGCTCTGCTGAGAGGGTACTTGCATTGTATCTCCAGTGGCAATGAGTCTATTCAGACACTTGGTGAAGAGTTGCAGCAACAGTGTTACATGTTTACTCTGCCTGAGTATTATACACTTAGTTTGAAATATGCAATAGGGCTTTTGTTAAAGGATTTTCTAGTTACTTGTTCTTACAGAAACTAAAATAAAACTGTCCCCTTAAATGCAATCTCTTGCCCTCATGGCAGGGTCTAACTTCCCAATTAAGTCTCTGCTTTTATCAAGGCACACTCAACTTTATTTCCAAATGCAGGGAAAATTGTTTCCAAATAGTCTCCAGCTAGCTTCACTTTTCAGTTTAAAGTTGTCCCTGTCGGTTCTAGGCTTTTCTTTATCAAATCCGTTCTTGGACACAATGGAAGAAGGCTATGTTTCCGAGCCTAGTAGTATTTCCTCTTTATAATCTGCCCCAAAATAAGCTCCCTCTAAAGCTTTCTGCCTCTGTGATTGGGAGCTGGCAGATTCTTTAGACCAGTGGTCACCACCAGTAGATTGGGGTCTACTGGTAGATCTTGGAAGCTCTGACAAGTGATCTTGACTGGTTTGGCCAAGAGGCTATCGAGCGCAGCACTTCAGCTAACCCTCCCCCCACTGCTGTGCACCTCCTTTCTTTTGCCTCCCCCCCGCAGCCTCCTGCTTATGGTACAGAGCAGGGAAGGGAAAGGAGGGGGTGCTGATGTCATGGTGCCCCCCTCTCCCATCCTGCATTCTGTCCCCACAGAACGGAGGTGAGGGGCACAACAGGGCTTGGGATGGAGGGAGTTTGTTGGCTGCCTTTGGGAGTGATGCAGGGGTGAGCCTGCCTTAGCCTCACTGCACCCAGGAGCCACCTGAGGTAAGCAGTGTCCAGCTGGAGCCAGCTCTGGCCTCCCCCTCCCCCCTTGCATCTGTTGCTCCAGCCCTGAGCTCTCTGAACCCAAACTCCCTTTCAAAGCCTGCACCCTGAACCCCCACCTGCACCCCAACTCCCTGCCCCAGGCTCAGTTCCAAGCCCCTCTCACACTCCAAATCGTTTAGCTCAAGACCAAAGCCTGTGCCCCAACTCTCTGCCCCTATGTGGTGAAAGGGAGGAAAGATGGGGAAGGGAGGGAGGACGTAGTGAGCAGGGGCAGAGCCTCAAAGAAGGGAGACAAAGGAGGCGGGGCAAAGGTATTGTACTTAAATTCAAAAAGTGATCTTATGTTTGGATACTACTGTTTTAGAATCAAGGCAGGGACTCTTACCACTTTGAGGAAGTCCATCCTTCCTGGTTGGGTGTGGAGTCTGCACAGAAGGAGCATTAGTTGATGGAGATGGACATGACTATTCAGGATCTCTGACAGAATCACAGAAGATGAATAAATATATTATTTGTAGGGCTTTCTCTGTTTTAGTCTCCTCTGTGATCTGGCTTCCATATGTTAATTTGGCCTCACTACCTACAAGATAGGGAACACTTATTTCCTTTTTTCTCATGGTGAAATTGAGGTAATGAGAGGTTAAAAGACTTACCTAAGATCACATAGGAAGACTGGTTCAGATCAGGTAGAATCCAGGTCCCCAATTCCCTTTCCTGTGACTTTAACACACAACTGTCCAGGAATTTATTTTTCCAATACACCTTTTAGAATACTCTAAAATTGTTAGCCCTAATCTCAAACTGTTGGGAACGGTTTTACTCTTTGCTGCCACTAGATAGTCAACCCAGCCCTCGAATACATTACCTAGTCCATGGGTGTGTTTACTATAAGTCCTGCTTATAACTGGTGTTCTGAGGACTGAAGTGATCACTAGCCCCAGCTCACCACTTAGCTATAAATGAAACTGGTTTTATTTCAAAGCATGGGAGCATTATCTCTAGCAGTCCCTTTGGCTGTCTTAGGAGTAGCTTTGATAGGGACCAAAAAGAATAGTGTTGTACCCAAGCTACACCAAGAGGGTGGTCTGTCGTAAAACAAAGGTGTATAATAGTGAAGGAAGTAGTGACAAAGAGAGAACATGGTTTGACTGCTTAATGCACTAACTGAAGGATGGACTGGAGACTGAAGAGAGCAAATCAAAGAAGAAAGTATTTCAGTATGATCATCTTTGGCAGTTTAATCAAAATTTACAGTTGCAAGAAGCAGTACACTTTGGCGTTTCTGCATGAGGCTGCAGTTACGGAAGTGAAGAAGTAACTGTGGAAATACTTTGCTTTGGTCTCTGCTCTTGAAGAATTAATATAGTTCAGTTTATGTTTTAATGTTGTTTATTACAAGTAATATTCACTCTGATTCCAGATGTGTAACTAGTAGGGATGTAAAATCCCATTTAATTGGTTAACTGACTAAAGGGTGTGAGCCCCCCAGTCCCTGCTGTACCGAGGGGTTGCTCACGTTGGTCAGAGCAGCCCTTGCCTGTGGCTCCCCAAGCCCCAGGCAGGGGCTGCACCATCTGGGGTGCTGAAGCAGCCCCTGCCTGTGGCAGGCCAGGGTGCCCTACAGGCAAAGGCTGCTTTGGCGTCCCAGTGAGAGCTGTCCCTGCCTGCAGGGCGCCCTGGCCTGCCACTGACTGGGGTCTTCTGGAGAGATGCTCTAGCCCTGTTGGTTAACCTTCACTGGTAAATCTCACTCATTAAGGATCAAGCTTACCAGTTAAATTTTCACATCCCTAGTAACTAGTGTAGAAGACACGTCTAGTATTAGTTTTGAGTCTCCCCTATTTCAGAGCGGTTCCATTGTATTTAAAACATTTAAGAGTTATTGTTAGTTTGATACCAGATTTAGCTTCTTGTTCTAGTTGGATTTCATACACTAGAAGATGGAGTAGTGCAGAGCTAATTATTTCCAGATAAATATAGATAAATACCCGGGGGGATGGGCTGCTGCCGTTACAATGACATTGCATTTCAACTTAATGGTCCCTGGGCTCCGACTAAGGAACAAATTGTATGTGGCACACTAATGCACTTTTGTCCTACTTATTCGTCTTTGTGGGAGCTGCCTGCTCTAACTTTCGATGAGAGTGTTCTGGAGGAGAATGCATTACACCTGTAGGCAGATTTAGATCATGATCCTGACTGTGCAGGAACAATTGCAGGATGGGGGCCATACTGAAGAGCACTAATAGTGAGCAAAAACTGTGGGCTGATGAGTTAGTTTGCTTGAGTGTGGCTTTTATTTTTAAATACTTGGAAGGTTCTCAAATACTATAGTGATGTGAGTAGTAATAGTACTTGAATAGAAGTTGACTAGTCAGTTTACTAGCAAATTGAAGACACTAAACGGAGTTCTGTGGAGCTGGAAAGATTGTCTCCTCTTCCAGCAGAAGTTGTCCCAATAAAAGATATTACTTCAGAGTTGTCTTTCATGGCACCAGAGCATGGAAGGTCTCCTGAAATCATTTCCTCAGTGTGGTGCAAGAGTGAGGAAGGCTAACAATGTTAGGGACCAATAGGAAAGGAGTAGATAAGATAGAAAATATCATAATCTCTCTCTATATATGATTTTTTTTTTTGCAGGATGACAGAATGATGTCATCACGTCACCTGCATCCATAGGAGCCAAGTCCTACTCACACCCAGCCTGGCCCTCCTCCGGGGCCATATGGAGAGCCAAGGCTGCTGCATTGTGACCCCAGCCCAGCCCTCTTGTCCCCAGTGGCTGGGGGAGAGCCAGGGCTGCCATGGCCTCATCCTAGCCTTCCCTGGTGGCTTGAAAGGGTGGGGGCGGGAAAGCTAGAGCTGGGGCTGGTGCAGCTGGCGAGTGGGAAGAGAGCCAGGCTTGGCATGGCCCTCCCCAGTGGCCGGGGCGTGGGCAAGGAGAGCTGGGGCGGAGGCTGGCGCGTCCTTGGCATCTGGGGGGGTGGGGGGATTGGTGAGCATAATGAGCAGGAGGCAAAGCCCCCTAGTGTCGCTATATAAAGAGCCAGGGTGCATTCAGGCCTGTAATACTGTGTGTAGTTCTAGTCATCCTATCTCAAGATATTAGAATTGGAAAAACTAATGATAGAGGCAGTAGGGAGGAGGGGGGATGATAAGGGAGTCTGCTGCGGGTCCCAGCGAGCTGCTGCCGCAAACAGGGACTAGTGCTGGAGCAGCCTCTGTTCACAGCAGGCACAGCTGAATAGGGGCTGCTGTACTCAGCACGAGCCGGGCCTGAGCAGTCCCGGCTTGCTCTGATCCAGGACACTGCGCCTCTGTAACTTAAATGTAGTAAGAGCCTGGCGACTCGCACTACATTTAAAATGCAGAGCCGCAGCATGGGTGGCTCCTGGATCCGGCACGAGCTGGGATTGCTTACTCCCAGCTGGAGCCGGCTCCTGAAGCTACCCCTGCTGCGGCTCTGCAGAGCAGTCCTATCGACTAACCGTATAGTCCATACGAATTGTATATGATTAGCTAGGTAACCGCAATTTAACATCCTTCGACTGGATGATGTGATGGATTGCTCAGTAATTGACCTGTTTACTTTCTCTGAAGCGTTTGACATTGGCCATCTTCAGAGAACAGGATACTGGCCTAGAGGGCTGTTTTTGTGATCTTATGGAACCAATAGAGAGGTACAGTAACAACACATCTGTATAGGAAAGACAGACCTCCTCCCCTATGTAAAATTCCACAGAGAATGAAATTAAAATACTACTATGTGAGGAACTGATAATATTCTTTCATCCATCTGAATCCAGAATAGGTCCTAATGATCAACATTTACTACAGGTTTGACATTCCTAGTCTGGCACCCTTGGGACCTAAGTGGTCTCCCTCCAGGGACTTTGACAGGCTAGGAGAGGTCGATGCTTCCCTGCTAGCTGCCGGCCCCGCTTCCAGGCCCTCCTCCAGGAGCCTGTGGGTCCATCAGACTCCAGGCTGGCACTAGCTCCTGCTCCCAGCCTCTGGGGTTCTTTGGTCCAGCACCATCTTCTGGATCACAGATGTTGCTGGACTAGAGTGTCCCAGATATGAGAGGTTCAACCAGTGTCTGGTGGCTAGTTGGGAGTCTGTCTGTTTGAGGTAAACGTGCGTTCATATCACTGTTGGCAGCAAGGACCAGTGTTCCCTGCTAAGATTTTCTGTCCATGAGCAGAGTGAGTTTTGTCTTGTGCACCAATATTCAGGTCATGTGCACTTGTTCAGATGTGTGCCCCCAGGGCACCCAAGTTAACAAATATCTTACATCTTGTAAACCTCTCCCTTTCCTCCTCTGCTGCCATGTCCTCCACCCTCCGCTGGTGCCTGCTGTTGCCCCCTAACCTTCACCCTCCTCTGCTATCTTGGCTCTTTCCCTTCTCACTCCCCTCCGTTCTTCTGGGACCTGCCTCCCTCCCCATCCTCTCTGATTCCTGCACCCGCCCTTCCCTTCCCCCTGTGCCCACTTCTCTAACCCCACTTCGAACATCTGTAGTTGTCCCTGCCCGTCCCCTCTCCTAAAAATAGCACCTCGGCCCCAGCTTCAGTCCTAGCACACAGGTGCAGCTGGGGCTGTGGTGCTATTTTTAGTACCATGGCCCTGGCTCCAGGTCTGGCAGCCGCCATGTGGCCTGCTCTGGCCGTAGCTCCAGTGCTGGAAAGGGCTGAAGCTGGGCCAGGGCTTTGTGGAGGCTGCCCAGCTGCTCCTTGAGCAGGAAAGTCGAACAGCCACTGTGTGGCTCTGCTAAAGAGGTGGGTGAGGGCACACGTCGGTGTGTGCCCACACAGATGTCCCCCATAGATGGAACTGTGGCAAGGACCCTTGCTGGCAGTGTCAGATTGAATTGTTATGTTTATTGAACAAAGTTGATTGCTGCAGAAGCTGGTTGCACCCGTGTTGCACAGAGTCTTCCTATATTTTGGACTTCTACTCTGTTACACGAGTGTTCTGATTGAGGCTTGTCTGTGTCACCTTTTCTATTGTTGTACATATAGCTCATGCACTCATCTTGGATCTGCGCAGACTATTGCTTCAGAGATGCTGTAATAGCCAGTTCTATATAATTGAATCTAGCAGTTACAGAAATTAGTTTAACTGCCGCCATATGTAATATTTGACAGAACTCCTTAAAATGAATCCATGCCAAGCAAAGCCTTTGTTTTTTGGGGTATGGTGAAATACTATGCAAGCCAAACAAAATTAGTATGTATTCATTTGCTGACATGACTTGCTATGTGATCTCCAGTCAGTTATTCAGTATCTCTGCCTCAGTTACTTGTCTGTGAAAAGGGAATATTTTCTTTTCCCCATCCTTTATATTTTCTGCTCAGGCTTTAATCTCCTTCAGAGCAAAGACTGTCTTGCACTGTTTCCATACAGTGTCTTGCACATGTGGATTCTGGGTACTGCTATAATGCATACATATTTCTTGAATTGTGTATGGTAAATCCTGAAGGGAATACAGTTTTGCTTCTAGTATTATGTGTTGCTGCAGAAGTTCATTACTCTTAAGCTTTTAATAATTCTGTTGATGATAATTTGTCTTCCTTTTGTTTGAACACAGAATGTATGGATTCTTTTATGTACATTAGCTGCTTACATAGGACAAGAAATATTAAAACTTCAAGAATAGTCCCTGATAGCCGTGTAACATGATGAAAAGAGAAAATTGATAGATGGTTATAACTGAGAGGGATCCATTACACAGCTATTTCCACTAGATTTAGCAATTAAAGGAGAATGGAATTGTAATAGAATTAAAAGAGGTCTCCTTGAAATACATTACTATATTACTACTTATGAAAATTTGTATATACTTTTTTGTTTTGCATTTGCAACATAACTGATTCAGAAACTGGCAGTGTATTTAAAAACAATTTAGGTACAGTCATTTTGAACTTCAGGGTCACCAACTATTTCCAGTGCAGAATGTCACCCTTAACATCTTTTCTGAGCTTTGCTGTTTAGCTTTTTTGCAATGAACTCTGTAATGAAAGTGGCCTGCTCACTAGAGATTTGCTGCTGAGAGCAATCAGCAGCAGCGCCTTTCAAAAGCAATGATGATTCTTGTTTCCTGTTACCGCAATCCCTGCTTGTTTTCAGTAGTCTTGACGCTCATGTTGCTTTAACTCGGAGAGCCTGATAGTATTAGGTCTTGTTTACACTACAACAGTGGTCTCCAACCTTTTTAACCACAAGATCACTTTTTAATTTACATTTAAGTGCAATGTAAGATCTATCTCAAACCCAAATACCCTTGCTCCACTTCCTTCCCTCCTCTTCTTTCAGGCCCTGCCCCTGCTCCACCCCTTCTCTGAGGCCTCACCCTGTTCTCTTCCTCCACCATCCTCACTCAGTTTCACCAGGCTGGGGTTTGAGTGCAAATTCTGGTCTTGGGCCATGGTGTCCAGTGTGTGGGAAGGGCTCCAGGCTTAGCCCAGGGTGAGGGATCGGGGTCGAGGAGGGGTTTCAGGGTGTAGGCTCTGGGAAGGAGTTTGAGTGCAGGGAGGCTCATGTCCAGGGCAGGAGGTTGGGTGCAGGAGATGGTTCATGGCTGGGACAGAGATTCAGGAAGCAGGGTCTGCCTGGGCACTGTTTAATTGAGATGGGGTAGAGCAGTTGCATTAAGGCAGGCTTATTCCTGCCCTGGCCCTGCACCACTCCTGAAAGCAGCTGGTATGTACAGCAATGGCTCCATGGTGCCATGTGCTGCCCATCACCTACACACAGGCGTTTAGCCCACAGCTTCTACTGGCCATGGTTCCCCTTTATTGATCAATGGGAGCTGCAGGAGGGACATGCCAGCCACTTCCAGGAGCAGCAGTTAACACAGGAATAATTATTCCAGCTGTGACAGGTTAGGCATTTTAGAACTCATTACTCAAAGAATTACATTTAAGCATAAGAGAGGAATGAAAATGATGAAATGCACAGACCAGGGGTGGGTGGGTGTGGGTGTGTGTAAGTAAGAGGGACAGATTTGCATTGCCAAGCTCTTTCCATCCTCTTCTCTGTGTGTGGAGACAGGGTACAGGAGAGGAGGGACACCCTGACATCAGCGCTTCCCCCTCTTCTCTCTCCCACACACTGTGCAGCAAGCAGGAGGCTCCCAAAGGGGCAGCTCCAAGGCAGAGGAGGAGCAGCATAACGGTGGAGAGGCAACTGACGTGCCAATGCTTGATAGCTTCCTGGCCAAACCAGTCAGGATCACCAGTCAGGCTCCAAAATCTGCTGGTAGATCCTCATGCACTGGTTGGTGACCGCTGCATTTCAAGATAAGGCTATAAGTTATTACATGGTTTTGTAAAGTTGAAGGTAGTTCAAAGTAGCATGACCTCAGTAGGGAGCCTTTGAGAGTGATGCACTGTGGGTAGCTATCCCACAGTGCATGAGCCACTTTGCATTCAGGGTTATGCTCCCGGTGCATGCTGGGACCAAAACTGCAGCTGGTGGTTCTGGGGTCATGTCATCAGCATCCCATAATGTGCACAAGTACCTCCTCTCCCCTTGCTTAAGATCAATGGGGAACAGCCTTTTTACGCTCTTTTTGGCCAGGGTTACCCGCACAGATGCCATAGCAGTGCAAGCATGGCCCCTTCCATGAATCAAAGCATTGTGATATTGAGGTCTACCTTGGTGTGCCTAATGATGGAGTGTTAAGAGTGTATGCACAGCACTCCAGGAAGAAGACAAGGACAAATCTTGGAATGCCATGGGAACACTGTTCAGGCAATCCCTTTAGTTGAGCAAATTGGAAATGCAGCTGGCAGTCGATCCCCTGGAAACAGTGGAACTATGTTTTTGGTGCTGAGAGACCAGCACAGAGTGGTGGGCCCGCATCGTGCTGCAGGCATGATCAGCAGTGGCTGCAAAACTTCCAAATGTGCAAGGCCGCTTTCATGGACCTTTGGAAATGGCTTTGCCCTGCCCTGAAGTGCAGGGGCACCCAAATGATACTCTGACTGACAGTGGAGAAGTGCATGGTGATTGCCCTCTGGAAGCTTGCAACACCAGACAGCTGTTGGTCCATTCGGAATCAATTCAGAGTGGGAAAATCTGCAGTGAGGGGCTGCTGTTCTACAAGTAGCCAAAACAATCAATACCACTCTATGGAGGGTAGTGACTCTGGGAAACATGAATGCCCCAGTGGATGGCTTTCCCACAATGGGTTCCCTAACTAAGGTGGGGCAATAGACAGAACGCACATTCCCATCTTAGCCCCTGGCCACCTTGTCAAGGAGTACATACACCTCTCCTGCCACTCCGCATCTCCTCCAGTAACACATTCCTTCACTCCATTTGCACCTAAATGTATCTTCCCTTGTCCTTTTCCGCTTGCGGGCTGATGTGAGCTGGACTGCTGGTGAAGCTGGAGAAGTTTGCAGCAAACTTCCTGCTGTTCCTGCTCTCCACAAAAAGTTACAAGGGCACACATTACAGGAAATACACGGTGGAGCCTAAACCATAATTTGTTAACACAGTGGTTCCCAACCGCTGATCTGCCAGACCACGCCCATGCCGGGTGCTTCAGGGCATATGGCTGGCAGCTGCTGGAGCTGAAGCTGAGACTCTGGGGGCTGGCACTGAAGTACATATTTTGGTGGACGGGCAAAATTGTATTTGTACATTCATTACTTGCAAATAAAATATTACCAGTCCGCCAAGAATTTGTGAATGGGTTTGTCAGTCTGTGGTATAAAAGGGTTGGGAACCACTGTGTTAACATACAGCGGCAATGGAGATGTGTTGTGTGAAAAGCAGCCACTGTGCAGCAGGGGCACAACAAAGTTCTCAAGGGAATATCTGGACTCATGCCTTTTGTAAGCAGGCTTGGTAAGGGGCCTGTCAGAGCACATCTTATGGGCAAGAGGGGAGATAGGGGCCGATCATGTTGGCAGGGCAGGACGGTGACTCACGTGGCTTCCCTCCTTGTGTTTGGCGCACCCCACTTTCTGGGAGAATGCTACTCTCCCATCATGCAGGAGCCTGTGGGTGGCAGGGAGAACTGGGTCCGGTCATGCTGGCAGGGGCAGAGCAGTGGCTCATGTGGCTTCCCTCCTCTGTGTCTGCCACGTGCTGCTTGCTGGGAGAGTGCTACTTTCCCATCCTGCATGAGCCTGTGGGCAGGAGGGAGGATGGGGTCCAGTCATGGCAGTAGGGCAGGGAGGTGGCTCACTCTGCTTCCCACCTCTGTGTCCATCTCACCCCCCCTTCTCCGTGTAAGGTCAGGGAATGCTACTTTCCCATCCCACAGAAGCCTGTGGGTGGAAGGGCAGGAGGAAGGGAGGGGTGCCAGATGCTGAAGCCATGTCAGCAGCAGAGACAGCAGCTTAATAGCATCATCTGTCATCAGGTTACCATGCAAGGTATCAGTCTTCTCTGAAGCACACAGAGTGGTAGGTAGCTGATGCTGACTGAATGTGGCTAAAAACATGGGCTTTGTGCTGCAATGATGCCAACTGCTTGCTGGTAGTTGGACGTGGGAAGGTGCCCTACTGTGGAGGATGGAATAAGGCGGCCTCCCCAGAAACCTTGCCAGGATGATCAAAGAGTTATCTGAGAGCTCCATGGAGATATGCAGGGAGGATTCCCGCTCCATCGCCAGAGACTTTAACAAGCCCCCCACACTGTGTAGGGACAGAGTGTGCCACACATCACACCCGATTGCCTTTACCCACATGTAACAAGGGAAAAAAACCAGGAACTCATTAGAAGTGCCCTCCCCAGAATTGTTGCCTGACAGAGAGGTCCTGAGAGAAGGGGATTGTCTCCAAGGTTATTAAAAGTATGGTTTTGGCCCTTGCCACCTGCTATAAGGGGGCTATAAAATTGATGTAAATGACAATTAATCAATGTAAAGTGCTGGAGTGCTGTAAAAGTTATCTTAAAATAAATCCATAACTCCTTTTATGCTGTTTTGTGGAAAAAAAAATTTAAAAAAATACAATTAAAATGCTTCCATGTTTCTCTAATTTGACACAAGTATAAATTCTGCTATGGAGTTTTGAAAAGAACACGAATGGCAAAATTTAAAAAAAATATGCAAGTCTATTTATTTCATTGTTTGTACTACCAAGTAATATGAACTGTTACTTTCATATTATCTAGAGTTTGGGAATGGAAAAAAATTAAATTTAATATTAAATTTTCAGTTCTTTCTTACAAGGTTAAAATCCATCACATGTCAGCTGTGAAAGGTTAGGAAAAAGATATTTCACAATATCTGAACACTTGTGCCTGAGAAGTCAAGGTATCAAGTGGTTTACATTTCCGTTTGACATCCTCATTCCGTGACAATGAAATCCAATTGATATGCTGGGGAAGCTTGACTGAAGAAACTTCACTGCTTTTTCATAGCAAGTTATAATACATTTAGAGCAGTTTTGCAAATTTTTGCTTACGTAAGGCAAACGAGTAAAAATTTTCCCTTCTGCTCTGGTGATGCTATGATGTCCTTACTGCGGCAGACTTTTTGTATCTTGCGCTTTTGTAGTGTTTCTTGTCTAAAAAGATCCTAAAGTATTTTAGTAATTTAAATAGCTATACCAACTTGGTTTCTTCAGAAGAAGTAGGTATTCTGTGCTACAGGGAGTTGCGGCTGTGGAAGCTTTTAAATAGCACAGGGCTAATTGTCACCTATCCTGTAATGCAGTGGTGGGCAACTTATGGCTTGCGGGCTGCATGCGGCCCATTGGGATTCCACCTATGCCCCGTACACCCCCTCTCTGCCCCCTTTTCCCTCGCCTTTTGGGCACTGGAGCCTCACACTTACCTACTCCTCCCACTTCTGCCTAGCACTTTCAAAGTGCCATGAATTGGCTGATTCACACTGTGTCCCCCGCTCCTCCCCTTCCCTCCCATCAGGTGATTCATGGCACTCTGAAATAGGGATGTAAGTGACTAGTCAACTACCCAATAAGCATATACTTATTGGGTAGTTAAGTAGTGACTCAACTAGTTGCTCCTCCCCCTCCCCCCGGCTGCCTCTATCAGAGAGAGGCAGCAAGGAGAGGGGAGAGCAAGAGCGGGTGTTGAGGGGAGCTGGGTTAAAAGCCAGCTCCCCCTAGCACCGTCTCCGTGTAAGGTCAGGGGAGGCAAAGGCGCAGCAGTGTAACGGCAGGAGTGGGGTCCACTTGTGCTGGTCCCACCTGCTGTGCCACTTCCTTTGTACATTTGAAAGGCAGAGGTGCAGTGGGATAGCGACTGCCTCCCTTATCGACTAATCGAGTAGTTGATGGAAATTTCATTGACCATTCGATTAGTAGATTAATTGAAATTAAACATTCCTACTCTGAAAGTGCTGGAAGAGGCAGGGGGGGGGGGGGGGGGGGAAGCGTCCCATCCCTACTTCTCTCCCAGCACTTTTGGAGTGCTGTGAATCCGCTGATTTGCGGTTTTCAAACTCTGGGAAGGAGGAGGAGAAGCAGGAACAGAGCATGAATTAGCCGATTCATGGCACTCCAAAAGTGCTGGGAGGGTGGGGGAGGAGTAGGTAAGTACAGGGGCTCCCATGCCTGAGTATGTGAGAAGTGGGGGGAATGAGGCAGAGAGGAGGTGCGCAGCTGCAGGTGGAACCCTAATGGGCTGCAAGCGGCCCACCACAGGATTTCAATATTGCAGCCAAAGACAGTCCACTCGCTAGTCTTGGTTGCCCATAGCAGCTATAATAATAAACTCTGACTTAATGAAATTTCAGATTTGGATTAGGTCTAGCAAATGCTGAAGAGGGAAAGGAAATTGATTAAAAATAGTGGAAATCCTTACACCTTCAGGTCAAAACTCAGGTATAGTCACTGACAAGTCAGAGATTCTTCTGGTGCTTCAAGGGAGACACAGAAATTTAGTGCTTGCAGTATGAAAAGCTGTTCTCTATTGGCTTCTAAGGGAATGTAATGGATCAGCAAAGCAAAGTCATATTATGATTTTTTTTCATAGAATCCTGCAATAAAACTAAAAAACTGTTCCTAACCAAACACAAAATGTGTGTCACAGCAGAAATGTCTGATGGGGATTCGTCATGTCTGACTGGTTTAAATGTTCTATATAAAATCCTTGGAGGATCACTCTGAATGCTGTATACCTTTGCTACTCACTTACTGAAATATACATCTGCCTCTGAAGCAGAATACAGTAAATGGTAAATTGTTTTCAGTCATTTAGGACCGAAATTGAATGGTAGTTTGTTTAAAGCTATTATCAACAAATCAATCCCAGAGTTTTAAATCTCCATTTTCCAGTGTAAGATAAGCGTGCAGCTCTGTTTTTGGCCAACTGAAGCTGTTCTAGTTTAATATTACTCTCACTTCATCCCACAAGTATCACTTGCTTAGCTAGATAAAAAGATAGGAGGGAATGTAGGTAGATAGGCAGAATGTAAATACTTTTTAGTAAGAATTTAGCCATTGTTCTAGGGTCTAACATGACTGGACTTGTGAAAATCATTCTGGGATCTTTAATGGTTTCAAGCGGTTAGGATCTCAGTTATATGGCCCAAAACCTGAGGCTGTGTCTACATTGGCATGATTTTGCGCAAAAGTTTTGCACAAAAACATGCTGCCTGTCTACACTGGCGGGGAGTTCTTGCGCAAGAACACTGACATTCTAATGTGTGAAATGAGTGCTTCTTGCACAAGAACTATGATGCTTCCGCTCAGGAATAAGCCTTCTTGTGCAACTGTTCTTGCGCAAGAGGCCAGTGTAGACAGACAACATTAATTTCTTGCGCAAGAAAGCCCGATGGCTAAAATGGCCATTGGAGCTTTCTTGCGCAAGAGAGTGTCTACGCTGGCACGGATGCTTTTGCGCAAAAGCACATGCCAGTGTAGACGCTCTCTTGCGCAAATACTTTAATGCAAAAACTCTCGCGTTAAAAGTATTTGCGAAAATCTTGCCAATGTAGATGTAGCCTGAGTGGTAAGAGTAATATTGCTTCCCTAATGTTTTAGGTATTTACTGTTACGGTATACCTGCTTTTTTTTAAAATAAACACCAGTTAGTTTAAATATCTCTACCTTGATTTTTATTATCTTGGAAAAGGCTCCATTTTTAGAGCTACCGTAAGCGTGAAGTGTTTAGATTAACCCAAAAATTTATTTAAATTCTGATGAGCCTTTTCTTTATTACTAGCTGCCTTTGGAAGAGGCAGATTCTATTTCTTTAGTCAATATAATATCAAAACTGTTTTAAGCTCTATCTTGTTTGATGGTGTGTGTTTTAGTTTGATGCCTTGAAGTTTTACTTTTGTTTTTTCAGAGACCATTCCTGATGATTGCTCTCTCATATGGTCCAGACAAATTTCTCCTATTCTTAGTTCATGCTTTTTACACAAGTGAACTTCTTTTGGAGAAGTAGAAACAATGGCAAAAACAGCATGTTGTCATCACTCCAATTTCCCAGAAACTTGTTGTGTAAGCTTTAATAGATGTGTAAGAAGTGAGATGTCTATGTAACTGCTGTACATTAACATCTACAGCCTCACGAGCAGAAAATGTATAGATCATAAAGCGAATGTACACACCTCATCTGTAGTTTTGCCATCATGCTCACTTTGTGTTATGGCAAAGTGCAGGAGGCTACGAATCCTCCCAGCTATTATTTCAGGAGGGACATGATGGAGAGAGAGTCTGCTAACTCAGAAACAAATCTAAGATAAGTCCATCTGAAAGTGCAGTTTTAAAAACTTGTGATTTACTTTGATTTTTTTCATCTTACTGTCTACCATGTGGTCTTAACTTTTAAATTCTGAGAGAGACTTTACTGCTCCTGTGCAGTCAGTTCATATGTTTGAAAATCTTTAACCCAATTTAAAGGAATTTTTTAGCTAGGGGGACTGTAGATTAGCTGTTCCTTTTAAGGTGACTATCGGGAAGAGGTAGAGAGGGAGAGGAATGATTCTGTGGTTAAAGCAAAGAACAGGAGTTAGAAAATCTAGTTCTGTATACTTCTTGTAACAATTAGGCAAATCACTAACTTTTTTTTTTTTTTTTTGCCTGTTCTCACCATCTGAAAAGTGGAGCTAATACCCAAGTTACACATGTATTGTGTGATTTAATTCATTATGGTGATCCTTGTACTGCCTTGAGATCCTCCAACAAGAGGTAGTATTTCTATCACATTTCTATGTGATTGGATGTTTGGTTTTTATTACATCATAGATATGACAGAGAAGGTAGGCTGTGGTTGTATATCAAATGTGTGTTTCATTTTTTGCTTCATAAATTGTTGATTAAGAATAAAATTTATAATCTGAATTTTGCTAGTGTAGGGTGCTTAGACTGGGTGAGGTATTTTTGGATGGATTATTTTCAGTTAAGTGACATCACTTCATGTTATTAACATATCCACATTAGTCACTAGGCTCTTCATTGCTCAGCATTGAACATAGAATCTCCGCCTCTGCACTGGTACCAACCATGGCACCATCCATTCTGGCACTGAGGTACTTCCACCAGAGAGACCTGATAGTTTAATTTACATTTAACTCTCCATTCCTCCGTACCAACACATCATCAGCCACAGCAGCACCCAAATATGCCTCTTTGCTCACGCCGTTATCTATTGATGACGATGACAGGGAAATAACATACACATACCAGGAGCAAAGATAGGACTACCAGCCACAACACCAACGTAGTCATGGCAGGCAGTAACGTAAATGTGATCAAAACAGAGCTATGAACCAGCCACAACACACTAAGTAAATTTGAGGCATCCATCAAGGGACTGAAAATGATTCTACCTGCTCCAGAGTTGTCAATAAATAAGACTTTTAACCATCACCTTCCTTCTTGTCTCCATCCCTCCCCTCCCATCCTCCTACCCCTATCCCTCTTTAGGGACCACTCTCACAAGGCCATCTTAAGATAGGAAGTTGATCATCTCTTCGGACTGGGTGTTAGAAGCGGTCCAACATGAATATGAAGGGAGTGGTTTTTGCTCACACTATTTCCTCACACAGAAAAAGAACGGTGAATGGTTCCCAATTTTAGATCTTAAAATTCATGTAAAGGCAAATGTTGACCATCATGATTCTTTCTCTGGAGCTGAATGATTGGTTTTCGTCTTTTGACTTACATGATGCCTACCGCCATGTTATGGTTCATCCTGCTCATAGGCATTTTCTTCGCTTCATCCTAGGTACCAAACATTGCCAGTATACTGTCCTACCTTTTGTACTCTCCAGCACACTCAGTGTTTTCTCCAAGATGCTTGCCATGGTCACCGCCCACCTGAGGAAACAAGACATTGCTATCTTCCCTTACCTCAACGATTCCCTCATCAAGGCAAAATCCAAATTGGATTCTTGTTGAAGCACTTACCTGCTTATGATGATCTTCCACTGTCTGGGCCTGTTAATAAACAAAACAAAATCAGTGCTCACATTGACACAGTCCATACAATTCATTGGAGCACAGGTCGACTCAATAGCCACCATAGAATTCTTAAAAATCTGCGACCTGGTTCTCAAATTGTGTTTAGTGCCATGAGTCACAGCGCACAACTGTCTCCAGCTACGCGGCCACATGGCATTATGCAATCTGGTAGTACCAAATGTGTGTCTCTTTATGCGAGGCCTCCAAGGCTGGCTCAGGATAGACTACAAGCCAAATCATCACCCCCTCACCAAAACCCTGTCCACTTCTCCAACAGTAAAAAATGCAATAATATGGTGAACAAAAACAGACAACGTATGCACAGGTATTCCTTTCCAAACACCAGCCCTTTTGGTTATCACCACAGATGCCTCCATCACAGGATGGGGGGTGCACTTGGAAGAGATTGACAACTAAGGGTTTATGGACGTCAGTAGAATGGGCTCTCCACATAACTCTCCTTGAGCTCAGGGCTGTATTGCTTGTCTGCCAACACTTCTTACCAGCAGACATGTCAGAATATATACTCACAACATCGCCCGCATGTTTTATATAAACAGGTAAGTTAGTGCCTGTTCACATGACTTATGTACAGAGGCTATTGCCCTGTGGAACTGGTGCCTCGCTCACAGCATCACCATAAGTGCATGTCACCTTCCTGGTGCCTTAAATGCCACTGCTGATGCATTAAACGCCTCGGGAACACAAGTAGAAGATGGATTGTTATGAGAACTCTGTGATCTTTGAGCAATGGTGATACCCTCTTTATAGCCCTTCTCATCACAAAAGCAAACAAATTGTCACCTGTACTGCTCCAGGGCCAGCATTGGCAAGGGCTCCTTTGGAGATGTCCTCATTCTCAAGTGGAACCATCACCTACTATATGTCATCCCACTGATTGTTCTTCTCAATGGGACAATTCTCAAGATAAAGAGAGACAAGGCGAGAATCATTCTTATAGCCCCATACTGGCCCCAGCAGCCTTGGTTCCCCTTCCTGAACAAAATGACCCTACGTCCCCCAATCATGTTTCCACACAACCCAAAATTGTTACCAACTAGGGCTCCAGACACAGCACCTGCAATTTTTCAGACTTCATCTAAAAGCCTGGTACCTAGATGGTTCTCAGGGATAGAGCTGCAGTGCTTAAGTCAGGTACAGAACCACCTTCTATATAATAGGACTCCCTCAATTCGAAAGACATATAGCAGCAAATGGTCACAATTTGTTCAGTGGGCTGCTCCCCGCAGCATTTCTCCAGAGATGACCTCATTATCTGTTATATTGGACTATTTAGTGCACCTTAAACAGTCGTATCTCTATTGGCTCCATCAAAGTACACTTGGCAGCAATTACAACTTTCCATACAAAAATTGATACTACAGTCTTTGCACATCCAATGATGAAATTACTTGTGGGCCTTTCATAAACAATATACCCTGATTTAACTCCCCCGTCAACCTTGGGATTCGCATTTGGTGCTAAAGACCCTTACTAAATGCCCACTTGAGCTGATGGCTACATGCTCACTCCTCCACTTGTCATTGAAAACTGCATTTCTAGTGTCTATAACATCAGCCCAGCGGGTAGGAGAGATGGCTGCCCTAATGGCAGATCCTTCATAGAATACCTTCTTTAAAGATAAAGTTTCTCTATGCACCCAAAGTATACTCATCCTTCCCCATCGATCAGACTGTTCACCTACTTGTATTCTTTCCCAAACCTCATGGCAACACTTTCAAAGCACAAAAGCACAGGGCACTTTTACATCCGTTTACATCCATAGACTAAGGCCTTTCAGAGCTTCACCCCAGGCTGTATACGTATTTCTATAGCAGCTAGTGATTCCCAACCTTTTTCCCCATGGAGGAACCCTAAAATAATTGTTCATATCCCGAGGAACCCCTACCTATGAAAACGTTTGCTTGGCCAGAAAAAGTTGACAGCGGGGAGCGCAATTCAATTACTGCTAAATTATTGTCAAGTAATTTTATTTAAGAGCTGTTATATACAGGGCTTGACAAATCCGCTTATCTACTCACCTGTGGTGAGTAGATTTCAGCCGGTCGGCCCGTTCACCGGCGTTTTGTGCATGTACAGTGCGGGGCTGGCGAGTGGTTTTCGCCGCGATCGTCGAGCCCTGGATATATATGTCAGCTTACATTGTAAGAAAAAAAATTGGAGCATTTTTCCTGTCTTTTTTTTTTTTTTTTTTTGTATTCTCTAATCTTTTTTTCTTCCCTTCCCAAGTATCAAAATATCAAATCAAAATAAAGTTCACCTCCGAAGTCAATGTAAAGTTTACTTTCAGTGTGGCACTTGGGCTTGTTTCTTTTTGCACAAATGTTGAATTCTTGGCTGAATTTTTGACAAACACACTCTCAATTCTTCCTCTACAGATAACAGATGATTTCTTTCTTTGCTTTTAATTTTTGTAAGACATGAGAAAGCTTGTTCATAGAGGTAAGAAGTTGAATAAGATGTTCACTTCTTTTGCTGAGATCACAGGATATTCTCTTCTTATTGAAATCCAAAACACATCAAGTGGCACTTCATTGAATTTTATCTTCAAAGTTCCATCGCACTGTAGTTCAGTTAGTTCTTCTTCTTCTTGCAGACTGAGTAAATTTTGAGAGAACTCAACAAAAGGGTTCCTAAACCAGTCAAACATTTCTGGTGACAAAGAAGGAAAGTATTGGTCAAGCTTTTCTGTCAGTAATTCCAAATGACTGGTAATTAATGGGATGATTTCTTTATAATCTGTCTGACTCTGAAACTGAAGTAGGAGTGGAAACATTTCAGTACTTCCACTTGAAAGGTGTCTTTTCCAAACCTTGAGTTTATTCTTGAATGCAAGAAGTTTGTCTGTGGAAGTTAGAATGTTTTCTTTTGGGCCCTGCATGGTGGTGGTCAAGGTGTTTAAGTGCTGATAAATATCTGCTAAGTAGGCTAGTTTTAGCAGCCATTTTGTATCTTCAAGAAAGTCAGAAAAACTGGCTTTATTATCTTTGAAGAAAAGCAGTAGTTCCTCTTGCAGCTCAAATACCCTTGTTAAAACTTTCCCTCCTGAAAGCCATCTAACATCAGTGTGTAGAAGGAGAGTCACATGGTCTTTTTGCATATTTTCACACAGCTTTGCAAACATGTGTGACTTAAGAGGGCGCTGCTTTATAAAATTGACCATGTTCACAGCTACATCAAGGACTTGTTTTAAATCCTCCCCAATAGTTTTTGAAACAAGAACTTCCCGGTGGAGGAAACCGTGGGTCGTTATGACATCAGGGTTTTTTTCTTTGACGAGTGTAACAAAACCTTTTATTGAGCCGATCATTGAGAGGGCACCATTGGTGCAAATTCCAATATACTGGCTCCATGACAAACCACATGATTTCAAATAAGACAAGATGTTGAAAATGTCTTGACCTTTGGTTGTTTCTGGCAGCTCTTTACAACAACAAAAATTTTCCATTATTTCACCTTTGTTTTCAAATCGTATGAATGCTAACAGCTGAGTTTTACTTGTTATGTCTATTGACTCGTCGACTTGGCAAGCAAAGTTGGTATTTTTTAGTATTTCAGACAAGACCTCTTCGATGTCATGTGATATCATCCACACGCCTACTAATAGTATTATTAGAAACAGGAACTTTGTCAATTTCAATTTGCCTATCAAAGAGGCAGTTGGTAACGTACAAAGATTACTTCGGTATTGCCAATTGCTGGACAAAAATTCCTGCGATATTTCGAGGGATATTTGGAATTGTTCGCGGTATTTCAAAATTTTTATTTATTTATTCTGTGATTTCTCGCGGATCCCCTGACGATGGTCTGCGGAACCCTGGTTTGGAAACACTGCTATAGCAGAATGCAATAAAGGACAGCAAATATCTCAGAGATTATCACACTGTGTTTCCAGCTGCATCAGAATTTATCAGCATAACCAATTATCACCACCTACCTTGCTGTGTGCCCATTCCACCAGGGCTGTAGCCATATCAATAGCTTACTTCCACAAGGTTCCGTTGGAAGACATATGCTCTGCGGGAACATGAACCTCCGATCAAACATTCGCTGTACACTACGCACTTTCACAGGGCCCCTCTCTCTCCAACTAGAGAGGCCAAGCTGTATTATCTACGACATACTTACCAGATCCAAAGTCTCTACCTCCATAGGCCATATTGCTCTTCAGTCACCTGCTGTGGAGCACCCACAGGGATGTTTCTCGAAGAAGGGGGAGATGGTTACTCATCTTTAGCAGTAACTGACGTTCTTCGAGAAGAGCATCCTTGTTGGTGCTCCACCACCCCTTCTTCCTCCCCTCTACTTTGGAGACGTTTCACCAGGCTGGGTTTTCCAGGTAGGGAAGGAAATGGGGTGGGGCACGGCACACGTGTATATGATCTGCTCACGGTGCATGCGTGGCCCCCCAGGCACTGCTGTGAAGAATCTAGTTTGCAGCGCTAGGATGCGCCAACACCTGCTGTGGAGCACCTACAGGGGATGCTCTTCTCAAAGAACATCAGTTACCGCTAAAGGTGAGCGACCTCCTCTTCTAGCTTGAGTCATAGATGCCTTTTATGGACACATCTCAGTATCTTATGACAGCACTCTTTCTCTACTTTTCTCCTTTTGCTTTCCTTGTCAGATATACTAGAACACTAAAGTACTTCATATAAAGTATTTTCTAGTTTTAATAGGGGTTTTCAGACAAATCTGTTGTTGACTGTGCTTAAAAGTGAATGATGATATTGTTAGAGTGCCGTATTTCCTTTCACATGTTCCTTTGCAGCCAAGTGGTACCTCCATGATGTGCCGAAGGAGGGCATTTCTGAAGTGGTTATCTGTGACTGGCCCACACAGTAGTAAAGGAACATTTTAGCACTGTTGTTTTGTGTATAAAAGGAAGAAATTGCAATTAATTTTACTTTTGTGGTGTTAACTAAAAGCTATGGTATAGTGCAGTGATGTATGGCTTGTCAGGTGCTGAATACCCATTTGTAAATCTGGTACAGGTATAGGCATATAAAACAGATTAAAAAAAATAAAGTAAACTTTATCAGTTAAAGATGAAATTTAGTGATAGAGACCACACAACCAGACTACCACTGCTGTTGTACAGAGAGATGCTAAATAGTTGAAAATGCAGTGTTTCCATAGGCGCAATTTCTTTTGTATTCACAGACTGGGGAGCCTCAAATTCCAGAGGCATTACATGAGCAGTTTTAATGAATTAGTGTCTGGTTTTGTTGCAGCAGATGTGACAAGCAGCTTTATAAGCTGCTTCCCATCGATCGCTGTTTTCCAGCTCTTTTGTCTCTTTCTTTTGCTTGGAGAAAAGCAGTGAAGAGCTTGGTTTCTACAGTAACTGCTGCCTACATTCCTGCCTGCGGGCCAGTTTCTTTCACTGTCCTTGCAGCCTATGCTGGGCTACTGTATTCTGTTTCTTAAGGGTTGTTTCTTTCCCCCACCTCCTTGGTGGCTTTAATATTTTACCATGTAAGAATCAGAAGATCTTGTGGTAATTTGTAGTTTCAGGTATGAATTTCAAATTAAGCAAAGCATACTTCCAAGAAGGTAGACTAACATTAGTTTTACTTGCAGCTGATGGATGCCAGTGTTTGTATGGTTGGTACTTGAAGAGTGTTAAATATCTGCAGAAGAAGAATTATGGGTGTTGGCTGAAAATCTGGGATGATGCTGTCATTAGTGCATATTTTATATCAGGATGGCAGAGAATTACATCTAAGTATGTGATGCTGATAATGTTATTTACATATACTTCAGTAGTTAATAGTAGTAAGGTGACTAAGGGCAGCTGTTGCCTAGCTTTTTTCAGCCTTCACTCTCATAAATACCCTTTTAAGTAACTGCAAGGAGCGTAGTAATAAATATATATTGTTTATAGTTAAATTACCTTTTTGAGGGGGAAAGAACTTCACGTGATGTGAAGAACTAAAATTAATTTTTTCCTAAGATTTCAGAAGATTTGTTCCCTGAATATTACGAGTCAAATGTAAAAGCACTGACACATGAAGGTTTCAGATGCTAATAGCTTTTGAAAAAAAGTTTTCATGCTTCTTATATTTGTTGTAGGCCAAACCTTTTGCCAGCAATGTGAAAAACTGCACAAGCAAGAAAGCAGTGTTGCTTCCTACAAATAGGAAGACAAATTTTGGATCGGGTTTGCGGTGGGGTTTTTAGTGTGTGTGTGTGTGTGTGTGTGTGTGTGTTGCTTTAAATAAACTCTGATTTGGGTAATTTGTCATCAGTTTCTATCTCAATTAACTTTGGCCATTTACTGAATATCACTCATTTTTCTAAATTAAGTCATCAAGAGCAGCTACACTTTTAAGTAAAGTCAACTATTTTGGGGGAGCAGGGGTGGGGAGGGAGGAAAGGGATTGCATGTCCCCATGGATGCTTCTCTCAATTGTCTCCACATGCTGATATGCCTTAGTGAAACTTCCTTGGAAGTTTCCATTATCTCTACATCCTAACTGGCAAAGGGCTTAAAAGGGTACAGCATATTCTACTGCCAGTATGACAGCATCAGTTCCTCTGCAACAGTCAGCTTCAGGATAGTTTGGAGAGCTCTATATCAGGGCCATTACATTGACAAATAGTTCTTGTCTCTGTGAGGCACATTTTTCCACGTAAACATTGAGCATATGGTGTTACCGTTCATATGCTCTAACAGCTATGGAAAGAACTACCACAGTGTCAGATTTGTGATGCCAAAACTTGCATGTAAATTAGGACTCGACACAAAAGGAGTGTCCCACTACGTCAAGATAATATTCCAGTTGCACGTATACCCAGCCTGTTCAACATTACAATTCTGCAGACTCTCAAGAGGCAGGCACAGAAATGTGCCAGTAAAACAGAGTGATATCACACACGAGAGTCAAGGTACAATAATACCGCTTGAGTGGGGGAAGTGAGCACCTGGAGTCTAAACATCTCAGTACCACATCTCAAATGGCTGCTGACTGCTTCTAGAAGGATCTGGAATTAGCTCTTCTTTGCCAGAGAAACATGAGGGCAAGGGACTGGACTTGATGACCTCTCAAGGGCCCCTCTAGTCCTAGTATTCTATGACACACACATATTGAGGGTGGCTGAGGAAGAGGAAAAATATAAATGTTCACAAACATCTTATCTTCACCAGCTAATGCATACTTGGGGATAAATAAATTGCAAATATGAATATATGCAGGGTGTGATGAACAGCAGCGAAAGCTGCTCGCCAGCACCGCATTGCACGTGGTATGCACCACAAATGAACGGGACGCCTGGCTGAAATCTACTTACAAGGGGCAAGTAGATTCAATACTTTGTCGAGCCCTGAATATAGGTATTTAACACTTTTACAACACTCACAAAATTCCTAAAGAAAAACATGGATATAAATAGTACTGATTAAACAGCAGCTTAAAAATACACCAGACACCAAAACCTTGTCATTTGGGGGAGAAGATTCAATGTAATTCCCTTTTTATTACAAGAAAATTAGTCCTCTTTCCCCTCTAAGTCTCAACTATAGAATTTCTTATGATGTTAGTGGTTGACTTATTTGGGTATTCTATAAGGAATTTTTACCATTATCTCTCTCTATATCTTTCTACCTATCTAAATTAAATCTCTTCAATTGCTTGCATTTAATGCTGAGAAATGGGAGAAAATCTAAAAACAGTTAGGCTGTGTCTACACTGGCATGAATTTTCGGAACTGCTTAAAACGGAATACTATTCCGTTTTAAGTTTTTCCAGAAAAGGAGCGTCTACATTGGCAGGCTGCTTTTCCGGAAAAGCCCTTTTTCCGGAAAAGCATCTGTGGCCAATGTAGACGCGCTTTTCCGGAAAAGAGCCCCGGTCGTCATTTTCGCGATTGGGGCTTTTTTCCGGAAAAGACTACTGGGCTGTCTACACTGGCCCTTTTCCGGAACAGTGTTCCGGAATAAGGACTTATGCCCGAGCGGGAGCAGAATAGTTTTTCCGGAATAGCGGCTGATTTTGTACAGTACAGCATCGTTGCTTTTCCGGAAATTCAAGGGCCAGTGTAGACAGCTCGCAGCTTATTCCGGAAAAGCGGCTGATTTTCCGGAATAAGTGGCCCAGTGTAGACACAGCCTTATTGAGGATTGTTTGAATTAACTTTATAGAACTGTCTAGATGGATTTATGTATAAATATAAAATAGGGAGCTGCTTTGGAGCTAGGAAAAGTTTATCCTAACAGCTTTATAATAAATCAAAACATTTAAAAACTATCTTTCTTTGCACAAATAATTTTCAATATCCAGAAAAGATCACATTATTCTGAACTGACTGTATTTGTGACTTTATTGTTTCTGTGTGTCGCATATGAATCATTTAAAGCAGAAATACTTTAAACAATGCTGAGTTTGTAAAGTAAGCAACAATACTATCATGTAAAACCTTATTAAAATATCTTGTAAATTTAACTCTAAAACAAAGCATACTATCCTAGTTACTATTTTTCAGAAAATTAATTTCTGTTGGTTCCATTGAGAGCGTGAAGTGTTTAAAAAAACAAAACCCTCAAATACCTCTGTCCTTAAAATCTTTTATTGGAGGCGATTGGTATGTGACTTACAAAATGTGTCAATTTGGCATTCTCTTAAGCAGCCCTAGCTTGTTTAAGCTAATGTTACAAAACATTCTGTTTATGAATTGTTCACTTTGCCTATGCCAAGCAATATGAGCCTGTGAACTTGAAGGTTCATGGTACAAAATTTAGGCCATGTCTGCGCTGGCACACGTAAAGCGCCAGAGGTTACAGCACTGCTCATAGAGCACTTCAGTGAAAATGCTGTTGGGTGTCCACACTGTCAGTCACCAGCACAATAGCACGACCACACTCACGGCATGTGCAGCACCTTCGGAGTAGTGCATTCTGGGCAGCTATTCCCACAGAGCACCTCTGCTGCAGTAGAGGTTTGAGGGGTGGCACAGGGCATCCTAAGTCCTGTCCGAGTGCTGCATGGTGCATCACCTCACCTCCCAGCCATCAGTGCTCTTCTGTCTGCATTTAATGCCATCTTTCAATGGTTTCTGTGGTATACAGCTCTACCTCCTCGGTATGCAGGAATTGATCTGCAGCTGTTGATGAAAATGCTGCTAGGTTTCATGAATGCCAGTCGTCTCACCAACACATCACAAATGGCAGTCAAGCTATTCCCAAAGCTGCAAAGTGATGAGGATCTCGGGCAGGATTTTTCCAACATTCTTGGGGCATTCACAGAGGTGCTGAGCACAGTGGAACGCTTTTGGGCTGAGGAAACAAGCACTAAGAGGTGGACTCATGTAGTTATGCAACGTGGGGATGACAAGCAGTGGCTGACAAACTTTTAGAAGAGGAAAGACACTTTCATGGGACTGTGTGCTGAGCTCACCCCCCACCCTGCACTACAAGGACATGCAAATGAGAGCTGCCCAGCTGGTGGGGAAGCGTGTGACGATCACACTGTAGAAGCTGGCTATTCCAGACAGCTTTCGCTTGGTCACCAATCAGTGTGGAGTGGGAAAGTTGATCATTGGACTAGTGCTGATGGAAGTGCACAGGGCCATCAATCACATCCTACTCCGAACGATCAGGACTCTGGGCAGCATGTGTGAAATTGTGGATGTCTTTGCACAGAAGAGATTCCCAAACTGCAGTGAAGTGACAGATGGTGCCCACATTCCAATTCTGGCACCAGACCACATAGCTTCTGAGTACATTAACCACAAGGGCTATTTCTCCATGGTTGTGCAGGTGCTTGTGGATCACTGTGGGTGTTTCATGGACATTAAATCCGTCTGATCTGGAAAGGTGCATGACATGTGCGTATTTTGGAACATTGTCCTGTTAAACAAGCAGGGACTTTCTTCCTGGACCATAAGATCACTGTGGGGGAAGTGGAAATGCCCATTGTGATTCTCCGAAATCCTGCCTACTCCTTAATGCCATGGCTCACGAAGCCATTTACGGTGACCATTGACGGCAGCAAGCAGTGGTTCAATAGTAGCCTAAGCAGGTGCAGAATGACTGTGGAGTGCTTTTGGCCATTTAAAGGCCCATTGATGATGTTTATATGGGAAGCTAGACGATGATATCCCTATGGTTATTGCCTTGTGCTGTACCCTCCATGATACTTGCAAAGGGAGGAGTGAAAGCTTCACCTACAGCTGGACTGCTGAGGCACAGTTCCTGGAAGCCGAGTTTGAACAGCCTGAGACCAAGGGTATTAGAGGAGCACAGCAATGGCCATAAAGGTCAGCGATGTCTTGAAACACCAATTTGATGCTGAAAGTCAGTGGAACTTGTTGCCATGCACAGGAGTGCAGTGGCTCATTGCTAGGGCGTTACTCTGATTGGTCTTTGCTCAGCACTTAGCGCTACAGTGACTGTATCTTTGCTGGGGTATGCTTGTTTGCTTGCTTTCATGTAATGGAATAAAGATTGCTTTGAAACATGTAAGATTCATTTATTAAACTCAGCAAATGTAGGACACTCGTGAAGCATGAAGCATCTGCACTGTGTGGAGGGACAGTGACGGGGAGGGAGAAGAAGCAGAAGGTGAGGCATGCCCCAAGAATTGTACAGGTTCGTGTATGTCCAAGTTTCATAGGCAGCACTGCTTTCTGATGTGCTGTGCAAAGGGGGCTGCAGTTCATCACAGGCATTGAGTGCATCGGGAATCCGCATGGATGAAGGTTGGGTGGGCAGGTGTAGCCCTGAGCTGCCAGAGCAGCGGCCAGTGTGCTTGGTCACAGGGCTGGGCCTGCTCCAGCACCAGCTAGTGTGACTGGCTGCAGAGCCACTCCAGTAGCCAGCTCTGGGACCAGCTGCTCATGCAGCCCTGGATTAGCCATACAAACTGCTTCAAAAATCACAGAGATTGCAGGAAGTCATAGTATCCATGACTCTGCATCTTCTGAAACAGACATGGAGCCTTACGCATAATATATTTCCCTTTGAAAATCGGAGGTGCTGATCCAAGGAATTGACTCGTTCTTTAGGGGCACATGGTCTTGCCACACCATATCTTGATCATTACAAAACAATTTCAAACCGAGTGTTGTAGGACAGTGGCTCTCAACATTTCCAGAGTACTGCCCCTCTTCAGGCATTTGATTTGTCTTGCATTCTCCTAAGTTTCACCTCACTACTAATCGGACATAAAAATTCACCTCACTTGCTTACAAAATCAGACACAAAATGTGAGTGTCACAGCATACTATTACTGATAAATTGCTTTTTCGTTTTGTCTGTATGAAATTTTAGTGTGTACTGACTATACTAGTGTTTTTTATGTAGCCTGTTGCAAAAGTAGGCAAATACCTAGATGAGCCGAGGTACTCCCTAGAAGAACTGTGCGTACCCTCCGGGGTAAGCTTACCTCTGGTTAGAAACCACTGTTGTAGGGGATGTTCGAGCATTGGACTTTAAGTTTTAGTGCCTCAAAGGACACATAACTGAGAGTGAAGAGTTTGAGGTTGTTGCATGCTTAGGTGCTGAGACAGTAGTAGAAATCCAGACAGGTGATAAGCTCCAAGAAGAGGAATTACCAGTGAGTATCATAGAGCTGGAAGAGACCTCAGGTGGTCATCAACTCCAGCCCCCTGCCCAAGGCAGGACCAATCCCGACAATCAACCCAGCCAGGACTTTATCAAGCTGAGACTTAAACACCTCTAGAGATGGAGATTCCACCACCTCCCTAGGTAACCCATCCCAGTGCTTCACCCCACCCTCCTAGGGAAATAGTTTTTCCTAATATCCAGCCTAGACCTCCCCCACTGTAACTTGAGACCATTGCTCCTTGTTCTGCCATCTGTCAGTACTGAGAACAGCCTTTCTCCATCCTCTTTGGAACCTCCCTTCAGTAAGTTGAAAGCTGCTATCAAATCCCCCCTCACTCTTCGCTTCTGCAGACTAAACAAACTCAGATCCCTCAGTCTCTCCTCGTAGGTCATGCTCTCCAGCTCCCTTATTTTGTTCGCCCTCCGCTGGACCCTCTCCAATGGGTCCACATCCTTTCTATAGTGGGGGACCCAGAACTGGACACACTACTCCAGATGTGGCCTCACCAAAGCTGAATAAAGAGGAATAATCACTTCTCTGGATCTGCTGGCAATGCTCCTCCTAATGCACCCTAATATGCCATTAGCTCTCTTGGCTACAAGGGCACACTGTTGACTCATATCCAGCTTCTCATCCACTGTAATCCCCAGGTTCTTTTCTGCAGAACTGCTACTCAGCCATTCGGTCACCAGCCTGTAACAATGCTTGGGATTCTTCCATCCCAAGTGCAGGATTCTACACTTGTCCTTGTTTAACTCATCAGATTTCTTTTGGCTCAATCCTCTAATCTGTCCAGGTCACTTTGGACCCTATTCCTGCCCTCCAGTGTATCTACCTCTCTCCCAGCTTAGTGTCATCTGCAAACTTGCTGAGGGTACAATCTATCCCCTCATCCAGGTCATTAATAAAGATTTTGAACAAACCTAGTCCTAGAACAGATCTTTGGGACACTCTGCTAGAAACCAACTGCCAACCTGACATCGAGCCGTTGATCACTACCCATTGGGCCCAACAGTCTGTCCAGCTTTCTATCCATCTTACAGTCCATTTATCCAATCCATATTCCCTTAACTTGCTGGCAAGAATATGGTGGGAGACCGTATCAAAAGCCTTGCTAAAGTCAACTTATATCACGTCCACCGACTTTCCCATATCCACAGAGCCAGTTACCTCCTCATAGAAGCTAATCAGGTTGGTTAGGCACGACTTGCCCTTCGTGAATCCATGTTGACTATTCCTGATCACCTTCCCCTTTTCCAAGTGCTTCAAAATGGATTCCTTGAGGATCCCCTCCATGATTTTTCAAGAGACTGAGGTAAGGCTGATGGGCCTGTAGTTCCCGGGATTATTGTTCTTCCAATTTTTTGAAGATGGGCACTACATTTGCCTTTTTCCAGTCATCCAGCATCTCTCCCGATCTCCACTAGTTTTCAAAGATAATGGCCAAAGGCTCCGCAGTAACATTTGCCAATTCCCTCAGTACCCTCGGATGCATTAAATCCAGGCCAATGGATTTGTGTGTGTTTAGCTTTTCTAAATAGTTCCTAACTTGTTGTTTCCCCAACAAGGACTGTCCACCTCCTTCCCATACTGTGTGGCCTAGTGCATTTGTCTGGGAGCTGAACTTGTCAGTGAAGACAGAGGCAAAGAAAGCATTGAGTACTTCAGCTTTTCCCACATCATCTTGTCACTAGGTTACCTCCTTCATCCAGTAATTATGCATGCCTTCCTTCCACACATTCTAGGGATGGCAACATGTAGATGTCTATACAATTAGCTGATAAGCTTTGGCTTATTGGTTAATCATATCAGCTACATGCATTCCTCTCTCTTGCTGCTTCTGTATCCTCACCGGAGCCGCTTCTTTCTCTCTCCCCCCCCCCCCCCCCCCAATTCCTTGCTGCCTCTGATAGAAAGGCAGCAGCACAGAGGGTGAGGGGGGCAGGTGGGAGCTATTCGCGTGGGGAGACAGCTTTTAAGAGGCTCTCCATATGTGCCTCTGCCTTGCTGCCTCCTACAGAGGCAGGGGGGCAGGTCAGGCAGGAGCCGGGGTTGGTGGGAGCCAGTTCCCCTCAGCACCGAGCCACATGCCTTCTCCCCATGCGCTGCTGTCTCAGACCCCACGCAGACGGGCTATTACCATGAGCTCAGACCCCCACGGACAGGCTGCTGCCACCCCACACTGCTGCCTTATTATCGGAGGCAGCAGCGTAGGGTGGCAAGCAGAACAGGTCTGTGGTTTTTAAACCAGCTTCCCTCGCAGACCAACTCCTGCCTGCTACCTTGTGCTGATGCCTCTGATAGTGAGGCAGCAGTATGGAGTGACGGGCTTCCTGGGAATGGGGCCGGGAGCACATTGACTGCTCTTCTCTCCCCCTCTCCGGGACCATCAAATAGTCATGTAACTGCTAAAATTTTGGGTGATTACACAACTATTCAATTACGTGGTAACATCCCTAACACATACCACTCCTCCCACACCAGTGTGGACAGTTATTGAAGCAAAGAAGGAATGCTGGAAATGTGGATGTGGCAAGTACAACCCTATTGTGCATATTTTTTCCTGACACCATTATCTAGTAGCTTCTTGAATTATTTTTGTTTATTTAACACTTATATTGCAGTAATTCCTGCCTGGTCCCATCTTGCTAGGTGCTATACAAACAGATACTAAAAGACAGTCCTTGCTTCCAAGGAGTGATTGGAAACAGTTGATCTTCACTTTTTTCTCTGCCCTCCCCAGCTGTATAACTCAATCCCCACGCTCAATCCCAGTCTTTTCTCATTGTTTTCTCAGAGTTGTAACTAACTGATTTGGTGCCTGAGGCAAGACCATCCTTGGCGTGGGCAGGGGGACTGACGTGACGCAAGGCATAAGCGAAGACAGTGTAGTAGCTATTTTTTCTGTGCCCCCTCAGCCATGCGCCTGAAGCAAGTGCTTAAACTCCTCCTACCATCAGAGGGAGGAGGGTGCTTCCGGTCACCTATGTTGAATGGATATGAGCAAGCACTCGAAGAAAAGACCTGTTTCCGTAACTGCTGTTCTTCAGGATGTGTTGCTCGTGTCCATTCAACATCCTGCCCTCTTTCCCCACAATTGAAGTTTTCCAGCAAGAAGGAAGAGATGCTGGGAGCACTCTGATTGGTAAGAGGAGTTTAAGCACATGCTGACTTCAATACAGCTCATCCGGTAGAATCATCCTCTCAGATTTGTTGCGTAAGGGCATAGTGCATAAGAACTATGTTACAGCCTTGAAAATCTCCTGGACAGGAACACTGGCAAGGAAGGCTGCAGGAGGTGGCTTGTGAGAACTGAATGTACTCCGACAAGCAGGGATGGCTGGGCACACAAACTGGTAGCACATCCACAAGCATGCGGTTAGCCAGTTGGAGATCCTCTGAGTGGCTGTTGGGAGCCCCTTCATTCTCTCAGCATATGCAACAAAGAGCTGGGGCTACTATATATCCTGTATAATGCAGCATGTGCATACCACTCCTGGGGGCACCTGAGCTGGTTCCCCCTACAGTTACTGCTAAGAGGAAATCTTACGGCATTGATTTATGTGGCAAGCACACACACTTACATTGAATGGACATGAGCAACATATCTTGAAGAACATCGGTTATGGAAACAGGTAACTGTCTTTTCATGGTGCGCTTTTGTAGCAAGCATTGCAATGTATTTACGTGGCCAGGTATGCTAAACATTTATATGCCCCTTCATGCTTCGGCCACCGTTCTGGAGGACATATTTCTATGCTGCTGATGTTCCATGTGCTAGCAGTCTTTGATGATGACGTACCATATGGTGGCTGTTTTAAGAACACTTTCACTGCAGTTTTGAGAAAATGAAAAGATGGTACCAATGTACAGCTACAGCACTCAATCAAAAGTTTAAAAATCTGAAGTGCCTTCCAAAATGTGAGAGGGACGAGGTGTGGAGCGTGCTCTCTGAATACTTAGCAGAGCAACACATTGATGTGGAAACGACAGAACCAGAACCAACCAACCAACCAAAAAAAATTCAACAATCAATGAAGGAAAGATTTTTATTTTCTATAAAAAGAGCAAATCCAGTCTTTATGGTATAGCAGTAATGTTTTCTAGTGTTTACTCAAGTTTTTCTGCATTTGTCATCTACAGTCCTTCATTGTGGCGGTTAGTTTAAAAACAGCTAACTAGATTGCCAAGTGAAGGAAGAAGAGTGGTTCATTTTGCTTTCCTGCTGCAACCAGTGTGCAATGTTTTGGCATAGATTCTGTTCCCAATTTAGTACATCAAGTATGCTTTGGAAACAAGTTGTCTGTTAAATTCAGACATAGTCCTTATGAAACAAGATTGAAAGGAAGGTCACAGTCACATTTTTTTCCCTTTTACTCTTTAAGCATGTAACAGGAAAATATGTTCCATGGTCACTAGCAGTGAATGTCCATGTTTGCCTTAGATACATCTATCCTTAAATGTGCCAAAGTTATAGTGAGACTTGGAACAAATGCTTCCCTTATATATGCTAAACTGCCTCCAGATTGACCTAGTTTTAAAAATAGTGAGATTTTTGAAGGTTAAATTAATGTTATCCTTAACAATAAAACATTAATTTCAAAATTGGTGCAATGGTATTAAATATCTACCACTCACAATAACATTCCTTCTTGCACCTATTCCAAAGCTGCTTTGTTTCCTTTCTTAATAAAACTACAGTAGAATCTCAGAGCTGTGAACTGACTGATTAACCACACAACTCAGTTGGGATCAGAATTACACAATCAGGCAGCAGCTGAGATTTTAAAAACACACACAGTACAGTACTATGTTAAAAGTAAACTACTTTAAAAAAAGAGAGCAGCATTTTTCTGCCTCAAAGTCTCAAAGCTATATCAAGTCAATGTTCAGTTGTAAAGTTTCGAACCAACCACCATGAACATGAACATTTCGTGAACATTTCAGAGTTACAGTCAACCTTCATTATTCCCTTTAACTCTGAAGTTCTACTACAAATCTGTAAGAATCATTTAGCAATATGGTTTCTAAGGTTTGTTTGTAGATAGTCATTGGCAAAGGCTGTCGGCGAGGGACATGTAAACATGCCCATGGTTTGGGGTCTGTTGCATATCTAGCATGATTTCAGTCCTGTACATATCTAACCGATTTCAGGGGAGGAGAGGGCAGCAAAGCATCTAATATTGTTAGATTATTGCTGATCCTGAGCAAAAGGTACCTGAAATACCTGAAATAGTCTAGTGGTGCTATGGTTAATAACAGAATTAAATGTAGATACATGCCTATCTGTTTAATGGTATACCAACTATAAATAGCATATTCTCTTGTTTAATTGGGACAATTTCTATATGCTGTAGTGCTCACCTAATGAAGGGGGAAGGAAATGTTTTAAAAGCCCATTAAATGAGTGGGTGTGTGTGTGTGTGTGTGTGTGTGTGTGTGTGTGTGTGTGTGTGTGTGTGTGTGTGTGTGTGTGTGTGTGCGTGTACACACACATAGATATACAGGCAGTCCCTGGGTTATGTCAATCTGACTTACGTCGGATCCCTAGTTACGAACGGGGGTGGGGGGGCGCAGCTAGTGCGGGGTGCCTCCCCCACTGTCGCCGCCTCCGGCAGACCAGGGAGATGCGGAGCTATTTCCCCGCCCCCCCAGCAGAGCAGGCTTTTCTCGCCGCGGAGGACGCGGGCGGCGCGTCTTGGCGGTCCCGATGCCCGTGTCCTCCGCGGCGAGTCCCCAGCAGCTTGTCAGGTGGACTGCTTAAAGGTTCAGGGGCAGCCCACCATGCAGAATGTCCCAGAGGCATGGTTCAATGCTTTTTATGGAGAGTTTTGAAATTGTGGAGTTTTGTTCTGAATAGGAACAAAATGTTTGAGAGCCCCTGTTGTTTAACCTTACTAAATAAATAAATACAATTAAAATCAAATAATCAAAAGGTTGGCTAACAAATCTGAAACCTCCTCCAGTAAAATTGCTTTTTAGCAGAAAGCTGGTTCATTCACTTTTTCAAGTAATTCCTGTACGAGAGAGCACATACTTAGAAAAAATATAAATGAATAAAATAACCGCATTTTCCTTGTGCTTTTACCTCAGTACCTAATATGCTGTCAAAATCACAGAATCCATCCATAAGTATCTCTGTATGAAAACACACAAGAGAAATGGGCTTTCATTTTTGCATTAAAGTCATGTACATAGTTAATATGATCCTATATAAATTACTTTGCATCATCTCTTTACATTTGATGGATCCCTTTTAAAAAACACAGGAAAGAAAGGAAAAAGAAAACTACTGGCAATTTGACACCTCTTTATACTTGGAGTTTGAAGGCAACAGTGGGGGAGGCACCCCGCACTAGCTGCTTCCCCCCAGCAGATCAGGGAGATGCGAAGCTAGCGCGCCCCCTCCCCCCCCAGCAGACCAGGGAGACGCGAAGCGGCTTTTCTCAGCAGACACCTCAGCTTGAGAATAAAGGACTGAGGAAAGTGAGGTGTGGGAGAATAAAACTGAGCTCTGGAGAAATGTTTGGCTAGAGTTTCCCCTACAATATGTACCAGTTCCGACTTATATACAAATTCAACTTGAGAACAAACCTACAGTCCCTATCTTGTACGTAACCCGGGGACTGCCTGTAGATAAAATTAAACACTTTGCATATTGTTTATATAACTTGATTTTATGAAATTTAAATAAACTAAGTCTATATGTTTGCTATATTAAGTTTTTATTTTTAAGTGACTATATTTTTTGTGTTAAATCTGTCTATTTTTTAATTTAAATTAAGGCTACATTTGTCAAGATTGTTAATTTCTGTATTGCCTGTTGCTTTTATGTTTAGGCACCATTAGCATTGCTTTATTCATAGTAAAGTGGTTTAGGAGGGGAAAAAAAACAAAAATTGCTTTTAACTCATACTAGTGAAATTATATACGCCTTAATCCCACAAACATGTAGGTACCTGCTTAATTTCTCTGAGTAGTTTCACAATAAGACTGATCAGTGTAAAGTTAAGTGCTTCATAAATATTTGCAGGATCAGGGTAATAGTGAACAAAATGATACTGATGAATGGATTTTGGAGGACGACTTGTTAGATCTCTAGTAGTTGCTAACAGTTCAGTATACTCACACTGAGATTTGTGATTTTTCTGTGGCTATATTGATTGTTAGGAACATTATAAAAAGCAATTTACAAATTAATGCACAAAACCCATTCCTTCTGATGCCATTGATCAGATGTTTTCAAAATAATACCCCATTTGGAGTATATTTCCAATTCATCTCAAGATGGAGTACAGGAAAACTAGAGTGAGCTGCAGCTATTAAAATTAATGTATGCAATTATATTATATAAAGTCTAAAATTGTGTGTGTGTGTGTGTGTGTGTGTGTGTGTGTGTAAAATGAAGATAACTGCAGATCATTGCCCAAGATACACTATTTCCTACTTTAATTGGGGTAAAGTTTTGTTTGTGAGTTACACAAAGTCTGTTGTATTACTTGTAAACCTGTTGCATATATATTTGTGTTTTTCAGATGTACTTTCAGGTTTCCCAGCACAAATATCAAGATAACATTCACAGCTCTGTCCAATGAAAAGAGAGAAAAACAGGAGTCCCCAGAGTCTCCAGTGAAGCCTGTGCAACCCCAGATCTCTCCCTTAACAATAAACATTCCAGACAACATGGCTCACCTGATCAGCCCTCTCCCTTCTCCCACAGGAACTATCAGGTATTTAAATCTTGCAACATTGCATGTAGGGTAGTACATGATTACAGAATCAATACAGGACGTAGCTCATTACAATAATGCTTATGTTGGAGCTCAGAGTAGCCTTAGATGAGCCTTAGAGTAGAAATATAGCATTGTGTTTTTTCAGTGGCTACCCATTCACAGAGATACAAATCTGTTACCATCATGACGGTCTGACTTTAAATAGACAAAAGCATGTCATTGGGTTAAGGCTGTGCTCTGAACAAGCAGTGAATGAGGCTACATTTCCCAGTGGCCGAAATATTTGGACACACTAGAGTGAGCTTAAGAATTAAGCATCAATCTAACTTACAGTTTTCTTGCTTTTGTTGGTCTTCATTATCCCCATGACAACATTTTAATGTAGTTTCTATTTTTATTTCCATTATTAATGCTATTCTTAAGCATCGGACTGAAAGCCAGTGTCCTCAGTAAGTTTGTCAGCAGAAAAATGTTTTAGCAGTTTGGCAATGCTTACATTGAAAACCAATGAATAAAAACCGAGTTTCTTACTGACTAGTGACTGCAGTCACTAAACTAAGTGTCGTATTTATAGTATATCAAAACACAGTACTTCTCCTGTTCTTGAAGTTTTGGTAGGTGAGGTTAATTTGGGTCTGTCAGTTTAGCTGTGTTGATTAGAGACTTGCCACAAATGTTTGGCTTGTTAATTGACCTTCTTGCAAACTGCTAGAAGAGCATTTTGAGTAGAATTTTCTGACACAGCTAAGTCACTTAAATATTTTTGAAAATTCCATCTCTTCCTCACTAATTCTGGTAGATCTGCTTGATTCAATGAATGTACAACTAGTATGTCTGATTCTGTTTTGGGTCATATTACAAAGTTTAAATTCAGAGCTAAATGCGTTGATACTCAACAGGAGTAGAGCTCTTCATTCCAGTTTTGTGATGGTAATTGTGTGGTGTTTGGAAATGGTGCATTTGGAAAAAGAGATTTGGTAGTATAGCAGTCGTCTGGTTTTTATTTAAGTCAGGAAAAAATATCTTTCACAAGAAATGACTGTATTCACAAATATATTTGAATAAATGTGTCACCATTGCTTTTGCATTTTCTCAGATGTTGCAGTCCTCTCCCAGGACTATTGAACATAGTTGTTCAACTATTAAACTAGACCATTAAAAATCACTATACCATTCTGAGGGTTTGGCTAGGTTGACATTTTTTCCTGTAATTCATTGTGTTGTGTGAAGGATGTGTAAACTTGCTTTGATTATGCCAGATGTGTTGCATGCTGTTAGTTGATATGTGTAAAACTTACACTGCACAGTACTGACCAACATTTTTTTAAAAGTGCTGACCCTCAGACTCTTAATCTTCAATTGAAGGCCAGTTTCACACACCATGGATAAAATTCCGGCGGCCCTGCTGGACAGCCCATTAAGAGCTAACCTTAAATGTTGGAATTGTGGAGATAAAGTTTCTCTTGAAGAAAAGTGTTTTTGTATGATACTGTATTTACATTCAAGAAAATGTCAGTCACTTCAAAGGGAGACAGCACAATCTTCCTGTCTGCCTGCAAAGCAAATCCTGGCACATGCTACTTTTTGTCTCACCCTTCCAGGTGGTATCCATTAGCACTAGTTCTTCGAGTGCTTGTTCTCATTGATTCTAGTCAGGTGTGCATGCACTTCATGCGCAAGTATTGGAAATTTTTCCTGTAGGGTCAGTGAAGCCCCTTGGAGTGATGCTGCTATGGCAGCCTTTATAGACCACTGCTTCCCTGACCCTGTCTTCAGTTCCCTCTTACCATCTGTGGCGGTGTTGGAACATTTCTCCCCTTCTCCTGCCCCCCCCCCCCCCCCCCCCCCCGTCCTTAACTAGCATTATACCTTGTTGTGTTAACTACTCAACAGTTAGTTACTTTTCAATTGTAAAACTCAGTCTTTAGTAGGGGGCAGGCTCACCCATATTTATTGGCCTTCATGGGCACCAGGATATGTCAAAAGGCCAAAGATTTAAAACTTGGACAGTTAGCAAAAAGTCTATGCTGAACAGTGACTCCCACGAGGTGTGCACAAGGTGTCTTGGAGAAGAATATCAGTCCAAGAGGTGCAAGATCTATAGGGGCACCAGGCGCAAGCTGCATATGCAGCGTGCCGTCATCGGTATGTGAAATGGCACTGAGAAAGGACTCTTGGGTTAGAGACTCTCGGCACTGAAGCCTACTGGCACCAGCTGATGCATGGCACCGCTATACCTCTCTGATGCCGAAAGGTTGGTAGAGCATGCTGTCCTTACAAGACATGCCCCTCTCATGATCCTTCCCAGCACAAGAGAATGTTAGCATGTAAGGCTTAGCAAGATCAGCCATTGACACCAGTCAAGCAGGCACAGTAGAGTCTGGCACAAAGTGTCTTTCTTGAGAACCAGAATCCAGTGTACAAGCCATCTACACTAGACACCTATGAGGTTGCAAGGGACCGCAGAGCGATCTCTGAGACTGGATCCCCTCCAGATACTGTCATGAGTGCCTCAGTCCAGGGGACATAGATCAGTGTCCTCTTCTCCCCAGCACTTGCCCTCACCAGCACAGAGGGATCATGGAATTCCTTCCCCGGCACCAGAGACAAGGGACAGATCTACTCCTCCAGAAGCGGTGGAGCACTGAGCACATGACACGGTTCTCTGTCCCGAATCAGCCAGCACCAATCATCCCCAAGGTTGTGCTGGCACAGTTTTCCAGCACTGCCTTCGCTCAGTGCAGACCCCCGTCTCTGGGTTCATTGGCGCCCCTCAGGTCATCTCTCTCTGACTGTCAGAAGCAGCCTCACTGTATTCAAGCAGAAGCCACACCTGCAAGCATAGACTCGAAAAGTCAGTGCCTGGCACCCACAGTGGCCCCCACCCCACAAAGGCTCTTTTGGACACCCTGAGCCTACCACCAGTCCCATGGTGCATCCAGGACAGGGCTGGGCAGTAATTTTTGATTGGGGGGGGGGGCACTCTCAGATTTTGGAAAAAGGTCAAGGACTGCACTTCTCCATGGCGGGGGTGTGAGGTTTGGGATAGAGGTTGAGTGCAGAAGGGAGATGGGGTTGCAGGAGAGCATGTGGGGTCTGAGAGGGAGTTTGGGTGAAGTAGGGGGTTGTTACCTGGGAGGGGGGATTAGAGGGACCAGGGTCTGCAAGGAAGTATGGGTACAGGAGTGAATTTTGACCTGGAGGAGGAGTATACCAAGGAGTGCAGGGGCTGGGAAGGAACTGTGATCTGGGTTAGGATGTGTGTGCAGAGAATTTGGATGGTGACCTAGGGAGTTAGTAAGTGGGAAGGGCTGGGGTGCAGGAGGCAGGGGCAGAGGTGTTGGAGGCAGACTCTGGCCAGGAGTCATTTACCTTAGATGGCTCCCAGCCAGCAGCCCAACAGAGTTCCTGAAGCAGAATTCCTCCATGTGCTGCTCAGGGCCGTGCCCCTGGGGGCTGAAAGACTTTGTGCACTTTCCACCCCCAGGCCAATCATCACAGCTGGGGGCAGAACCTTGGAGCGGGGGAGCGCATGAACTCTCGCCCCCCACCAGGTTTGTGCGGCACATAGAGGGTACCGCCCACTGTTCTGAGGAGCTGGCGGCTCCCTCTATGCGCCGCATGCCCCTGGTAGGAAGGGGGAGAGTGAGCGTGCTCCCTTGCCCCCAGGCCAATCGTCACAGTGGAGAGCGGGGCTTGGGGTCAGGCGTGCATGGAGTCTCTCGCCCCCTGCTAGAGGCACGCCTCGCTGTTTAAAATGGCTGGTGGTTCCCTCTAGGCACCACACGCCCCCGTGGAGGAGAGCTGCCAGCTTTGGGGTCTCAGCAGGTCAGCCTCAGGCCAGATCAAATGACTTGGTGGGCTGGATCTGGCCCGCTAGACTTATTTTGCCCACCCCTGATCCAGGGGCTCAGACTCACCCCCATTCCAGATCGCTTAGGGACTCTCAAGCCTCTCAGCCACCGGTAGCCAGTGTCTCTAGATCACTGCAGGGGACCACGGACGTTGTGGAGACAAGAACCTTTGCCAACACCAGCTTGGTGCAGGAAGAGGTCAAGATCCAACCCAAGCTGACCCCCCTAACAGCACAGACATCCTTGTGTCATCACCAGATGAAGCTGTGGCAGGCCCATTGATTACAGGCATATCCAGAGCTCCACCAACTAGTAGTCTGGAACATGAACTTTGCAGGTGGAGGAGGTGCTCATTATTGACTAGCAGACTAGAGCTGTGTGCCAATCAGTGATTCCTAATGCCGACCCCACCTCTGGGGAATAGATGCTTGGGAGTCATTTGACTGGAATTGACATGAACAAACTCTTGAAGAAAAGACAGTGGCCTGTTTACACGTAACACATGTTCTTCAAGATGTGGTGTTCACATCCGTTCCAATACCCGCCCTCCTTCTCCTCTGTTGGAGTATTCGCCATGAAGGAACCAAAGCAGGAGTTGAGGTGGCAGTAATATATAAAGCCTGTCATAGCAGCGCCGCTCCAGGGCGCTCCACAGCCGACCCAGAGCTCCTAGGGGAAAAGTTTATGAAACTTGTGCACACAGCACAAGCGCACTTGATTGAAATGGTCATGAACAACATATCTCGAAGAACACCAGTTATGAGAAACTAACTGTCTTTTTTTCCTTGAAGTTTTAAACTTTATATATTTGGATTAATCTGTTAATCTAAACTAGTATCTTGGATTTGGAACAAATCATGTGGATGGGAACTTGGAAGACTTCAGATACCTGCTTTTATTTTCCTAATTGTGTTTTTTGTTGCTACAGAAAGCGGAATTGAATCCTGTCATTATGTAAACATTTGGGGGGCTTCTTGCATTACATCAAAATATTTAAGCAGTGAAAAGATTGCTCACTAACTGTTTCTTAACTGTAAAGGGACATGGGGAATTCCAGAAGAATAGCTCTTTGTACAGCTGTCTTCGGGTACGCTATAAAAGATGGAAAAAACATCAATTTTCAAAAGATATGGTAAAAAATCATTTGAATTTTAGAGTTAATATTTTATACCTTCCTAACAGTAATGAGCCGTAGCAGACTGCCAGTTATCAAAGTTTACCCTTGCCTACTGTTTTGTTGATGTGTTTTTCACTATGTCATCATTTCACTAGTATTTGGCCTATTCAGTTATTACTTTACGTGAGGATTTGTAGTGTTGATTGATACAGCTCAGTGTCTATATTCTAAATAAGTTTACCTGAAATATGTGTTTGATTAAATAAGAAACATCCAGAACTTTCTTGTAGCTTGTAACCATTATGTTTTCAAACATGTTGTTTCATCCAGATAAACAGTACTCCAAGATAAACAGAGTTTGTGACTAGGCTAAAAACAAGATTTGTGGAAATTTCTCATAAGACCTAATTTCTGAAAGCTTTCTAATCAGAGGTTCAGATAAGCATCCAGAATTTTTGGCTGTATAAGTAGACAGAGCCTCTAACTAAAATGGACGCATTGTCAGTAACGCTTACATAAATACAATATAATCTACAAAACAGTTAATCCTTCTTGCTTTGAAGAGAGCGCCTGAAATCTTGTTTTCTGGAGTGATTCTGATTCTTACCATGAGCTATAAATTCCGTTTATAATAGAAATACTGACAGATCTTTTACAGCAGACTGGGAGCGCTAGTGAGTTTTCCTGTAACTAGAAGTATTTGATTAGATATAATGTGGTGATATACTGTATAACAAAATAGTAGGATCCTTTTTTATATTCTACAGTGCTGCAAATTCCTGCCCGTCTAGTCCGCGTGGTGCAGGCTCTTCAGGGTACAAAATGAGTCGTGTAATACCATCTGACCTACATTTAATGGCTGACAATTCACAGTCAGAAAACGACAAGGAAGCATCGGGTGGTGATAGCCCAAAGGTAAACGTTACACAGAATGAATTCATAATAAAATCTTGACCCCAACATACCAATGTTGGAAATTTATCCCATGTATATTAACTTAGACATGATTTGGCATTCAGAAATTTAAAAGGGATAGAAGATAGAAATCTTTTGTGGTTTGATATGCCTTATATCTTGATTTTTTTTTAAAAAAAAATAGATTACCAATGAAGATTTTCATGGCTGTTTTGGCTTCCAATTATTTGCATGACCATCATTTCTTAGACATTTAGATTCATAGTCCTTGTTTAAATTTTGTATTCGTTTCTTTTAATTTTTACTGCCATCTTAAATCCTCCTGATTGGAAGCTGTAAGTTTGGTTTTAGCTTTCCTTTTTGAAATCCGCAGGTCATCCAGAAGTGTTCAATATTGAAGTTGATAATTGTATTGTTTACATTTTAGCTAAGAGGTATATTGTAAATTTATGAAGGCAAATATTTTAAGGGTTCTTTTTTTTTTTTTTATAGGATGACTCAAAGCCACCTTATTCTTATGCACAACTAATAGTACAAGCAATTACAATGGCACCTGATAAGCAGCTTACACTAAATGGAATTTATACGCACATAACTAAAAACTACCCATACTACAGGACTGCAGACAAGGGCTGGCAGGTAAATTTCATTTCTAGTATTTGTTTTAAAAGTCATGAATAAAAACAACTATTAGCATGAGAAATAAATGATAGGAAATATGCCAAGCCAACTTGTTTTATTTATACTAGTTATATTTAGTGACCATGACCGCTCTTCAGTAGATTTTTGATGGACTGAATGGTTCTTAAATGTGTATTGGATGGGTTTCTAATCTTAAAATCTCTAGGTTGGCAGAGGCTTTGTTGTACTATGGCAGCATCATTCTCTAGCTTTAGCATTCCCCTAGATTTCCAATAGGGGAATTAATAGGATTTCTATTGAAGAAAAAATATAAACATCATATAGGTGGCTGTATCAGAGGCAGCAGCATGGAGTGGGAGGCAGACTACATGGGGAACTGGTTTTTAAACTGGCTCCCCTTGCAGAACACCTGCCACGCTGTGCTGCTGCCTCTGATACAGAGGCAGAGCCCCTGTTCATGGGGCATCCAAACTGGTACAGAGCTCTGATACAGAGGCAGCAGCTCAGGAGTAGCAGGGGGCTCCCCAGGCCTGGGCCAGGAGCGCACTGGCTGCCACCCCTGGGGATTATCAAATAGACATGTAGCTACTAAGATTTCATGCGATTACAAAATTATTCAGTTACACGATATCTAACCTCCCTACTTGTGATGTTACCTCAGCAAGCCCAAATGAAATCCCAAATACTCTGACTACAAAGTTTGTTGAAAGCTGTAATCTTGAGCTTACAGATTCTTAGCTACTGGTGTACTTATCTTACACTGTTGACCACCTAATTTTTGATTGTGCTCACACAGGTGACGAGATAATTCCATTTGTCCACTTGCAACTGATGAGAATCTACCTCTGCTGAGTGTGGAAGACTAAACTGTCTTCTTCTGCACAATATTTTAAGTTTTCTTAATAAACAAATTTATAATGGAACATTTGCTAGGATAACCAGTTGACTATAAACCATATGCACTGTTTTGTCCCAGGTACACAGACATACAACTCCAGTGCCTCCACTGCTGCTTCTAGTTTTACCAAGGGACAGCAGAGAACAATTAGCAAGACTGGTCCGTTTCTCTTCTGCTCTTCAGAACCTTGTGCATGCCTTTGAAACCATCATGTCAGTCATGTAATGTCTGTTTCACTGCTTCTGTTGCTTAGTAAAGTTTTTATCTGCAACAGAGGCAGATACCAGAGTTATTTTCAGGACAGGGGCAATAAATGCAGTGTGAGGAGTTGTGACAGAGTTAACTTTCACATTCACAGCAAGTTAAATGCTTCCACTTTCCAGCAGTAGGGCAGACGGACATTTCAGATTTGATCACACCAAAGAGCTAGAAGTATGTATAAAAGATGGATCAGCCTGGTAGGTGTTCCAATAAAATGGAGTGGCTCTTTTGGTTAATAGTCTTACAAAATATTGTCATGATAGTAGGAAACATCTCATTTTTGAACAATACACTTAGCTTCTGGCTTCAGGCAGGCAGTACATGACAATTTTCGTTAGGTAATCTGTATGCTTCAGGCTCATAGTGTTGGGCCCATTCTGTAGTCCTTCAGTCTAGAAAAGTTGGATTTAATCTTCTCCCCTTCTAACAAATGAAGACAAATGTAACTGATAAACTTATATTCTTCATGTGTTCAGCTAGTTCTGTTTTTGTCTTTGGTAGGGGAAGCACTTTCTGTTAGCATTAGATTGCACTGAAGAAAATAAACCAGGGTAACATTGCCCTAAATTCTTTAAGCTCTCTGAGAGAGCTCATAAACCACATCTGAGCCTAGGATGAGGTTTGCATTTAATTTTGGGGATTTTGAGGAGTGCTAAATTGAAATATTATGAAAATTTTCCCCAGATGTTTCAGTGCTAACATTCAGTGGATCAGAACAGGATAGTACATACTTGAATGGTTGTATTTTTTCCCTTCACCTGAGTTATCAAATTCTGAAAGGTCTCCATGTATGTATGAAGCATATAAAGTCAAAGATAGACTTTCCCCGTGCATCAGAACATTGGTACCTTCATACATTTTCATCCAGAGTACATATGTGAAGTTGCATCAGATTTTAGTCGTCTTGCCATTGCTGCGTATTAGGCATGTTGTACATGCAGACTGCAGCATGAGAGGATACTAACCCCGGTAAACTAAATTTGGAGCTACTACCATTCACAGTTTTCATAAGCCCGCTAAATCCTTGACCTCTCTTTTGAGACTGTCAAGTGATAGATATCTTTTCCTGTATTGGGGAAGAACAACTGGGAACTGAAGCTGCTGAAAGAATTCTCCTTCTTTGTGTGGCAAGGAAAGTCAAACTCCCAAGTATCTAGCTGGATCTGAAATTTCTGAAATCAAACTTCTCTCCTTACTATAAAATAATGTCAGTGTTATTGTACAAGATCAGAATCGGTGTATATAGTATGTTTTGGCAGCCCAATGGGGGGAAGGGGGGAACAGTTTTGACTTTCACTTTGTAAGGTGTTCAGGTACTACTAATTTTTCTTTTTATCCAGTGCTTTATGTCCACACGACTTTTGAAACCATTCTTTGTGACTACTGCCCTTTTTGTGAGAGGAAATCTCATTTCAATCCTAAGGAGCTTGTTAACAATATTCTTGAACTGGTGGGAGAGGTTTGCGCAATGCCAAGACTGCCTTCCCCAGGCTTAGCATTCTGCGTTTATAGCACTCCCATGCATTGGCTACCCCAAGGAGCTAGACACCTGAACCCCGAGTCTCCTGAACTACAAACCACTAAGCTAGGCCACATTCTGACTTTTTAGTAAAAATATATATGAATTCTACATATTTTTTTATGTTCCATAGAATTCAATACGCCACAATCTCTCTCTGAATCGTTATTTCATCAAAGTACCACGTTCCCAGGAAGAACCAGGCAAAGGCTCATTCTGGAGGATAGACCCTGCCTCTGAAAGCAAATTAATAGAGCAGGCTTTTAGGAAAAGGCGGCCTAGGGGAGTACCTTGCTTTAGAACCCCTCTGGGACCACTCTCTTCTAGGTAAGGAAAAACAGATGAACAAAAAGACATTTAATTTTCAGAAGTTTACCGTAAATGTTAAATTTCCTGCTGGAAGTAAGAGAGAACAGTACTTTAAATAGTAACATGTTGGTATGGTAAGATTTGAATTACAGTTCTATAACAGAACCAAAAATGATGGCTGTTTTTAACCTCCAGGCACGTACAAATTAGATAGTTGTGTATCCAGCACTAAATCACAAATTTAGTTATTTAATTTAAAACACTGAGTCAGGATGAATTCTGTATAACACACCAGTAAAGATTGTGGTTGGTTTTCTATTGCTTTTTAGTGCTAATGTACTAGCTCAGTTTACAGAAGTAATTGTTAGCTTGTTAACATATGAAAGATTTTCTGTACTTCGTTGTTTCACAATTACAATTTAATTGCTAACTTGTCCTTCCCATGCCTTTGAAAATTATTTACAGTGAAAATATGAGATCTCAGCTGTTACTATTTCATTGAAGTACAGATGACAAAAATGGTTAGCTTGATAATATTTAACTAATATTCTTTAATGGTGAACTACATAGATGCAATTATTAGCTATGTACAGGTTGTGTCCCCTTTCTCTGCTGCTGGCTTGCTTTGACTTACTCTTTAGATAGCTGGTTGTCTCACACACACACACGCACACCCTAAACATTTGTACTGTTGTATGGATTGCTAGGAAACACTCCATCAGAAAATGTCCAAATGTTTCTATTCCATTAACCTTAGCCAAAGACTTCCTTTGAATTCTTCTCTTGGCTAACAAAGGTTTATGCAGAATCAAAGTCATGGATTTGATGGATACTTGTTTGGTAGAAGGCAAAGGGTTCCCCCTTGTGGAAAGTACATATATTACAACTTTTAGCAGCAAGGTCACTCATCTGTCATAATTAACTTAACATACCAGCTGCTGCTTTCATTTTCTTAAAAAACAGAAGTGCCCCAGCTTCTCCTAATCATTCTGGAGTGTTGTCTGCCCACTCCAGTGGTGTACAGACCCCTGAGAGCTTGTCAAGGGAAGGATCTCCAGTCCCAATGGAAACTGAGCCTAGTGCTATCCAGCCAAAACTAGCAGTAATACAGGAAGCACGATTTGCACAGAGTGCCCCAGGTGAGAATTTTTTAAAATACTTTTTTGCTGTGCAGTGATGAGGGATGATTTGTAAAATATGTTGCCTGAAGTAGTCTTGGTAGAATTCACACCTAAATTAAAAAATCTGTGAATGTTTTCAGATAGCTCATTAACTCAATTAAGGCAAAACATGGGGAAGTGCGTAAACTTAGTGTGTGAAGTTTTTCCTGAAAATTGCAAATGGAGTTGATTCATTTCCTTTCTGGTGTGTATGTATGTTCATTGTAGCACAGATAGATGCTTGCTTTGCTAGTAAGCAGAGACTGTACTTCTGTTTTAGGTGGGAAAACAGTAGCATATCTTTGACATCTCTTCTTCTGGAAAACTATTAAATATTTTTGTACAGCACAGATTCTCCATGGGCAGAACGTGAATTTGGATAAAAAGCTTCATTAGGAATGGTTGACCTGGATCAAAGTGATCTCCTGGATCAAGAGTTTCTATACTAAATAAATATCTTAATTATTGCACATATTTGCAACTACATAATTACAGCCATATTTTCAGTAGAGGGCAAGAAAACCAAAAATGGGAAGGGTTGAGTTCAATGGTGGGATGTTTCTTTTGTATTGACTCTGAACCCCTTACATCTCTCCCCGTCCCTCACCAATATTTAGTTGTGTTGTATTGGCAGTTTTATTTGTGTTCTAGCTACCGTGTTTCCTAATGCTATCCCTTCTGGTACAGAGAAGACTGTGTAGGTATTTATTTAGGTCTCATACAAGGAGCCAGCAGCAATAGTCTGATTATTCCAACTCGGGGGTGGGCAATAATTTTTAAAAGGGGCCCACCCCGGAAGGGCTGGGGCCTTGAGCAGAAGGGCCAGGAGATTTCTTGTGCTCTCCCCCTGCCCCCCAACCCTTATTGGCCTGGAGTCGGGGAGCGCAAGAAGGCCCCCCCCCCACCCCAATAGAGAAAGGCCAGCGATTTTAAAACAGTTGGCGGTTCCCTCTAGATGCCTCTCATGGTAGGAGTCCTCATGCATTCCCCTTGCCCCCAGGCCAATCAGTGCCTGTGGGTGGGGGCACGTGCGAAGTTTCCTCATCCCCCAAGAGCGCACAGCAGCTAGAGACACACGTTGGCAGTTTTCAGACGGCCGGCATGTGTGTCTAGCTGCTACGCGTCCCTGGCAGGATGGGGACAGGACATGAGAGGCTTCACGCACTTTCCCGCTCCCAAAGGTGCATGGCAGCTAGAGATAAATGCCGGCTGTTTTAAAACTGCCAACGTGTCTCTCTAGCCACCACACGCTCTTGCAGGGACAAGGAGACTTTGCGTGCTCCCCAGGCCCTGGTTAGCCTGGGGGTGGGGGAGCAGCAGGGTTGCTGTGGGTCGGATCCATCGGTTTGGTGGGCCAGATCCGGTCCGCAGAGGGCCCTTTGTCCACCTCTGCTCCAACTCTACATGCCAAAATTGTAAGGTATTAAGTCTTTATTATCTATTTCTTAGCTCTTGTAGCATCCAATGAAGGAGAATAGTGAGGGTTATTGCTTTTACAAGGCTTCATTGCGGTATATTTGATAGAATGATTAACTAAAAGAATACTTGATTCAAACTTCTAGTCTAATTTATTTTTGTCTTTTTTGATAGGATCACCTCTATCTAGCCAACCAGTTTTAATTACCGTACAACGGCAGCTACCACAAACTATTAAACCTGTCACTTATACTGTTACAACTCCTGTGACAACATCAACATCCCAGCAGCCCGTAGTTCAGACAGTTCATGTTGTTCACCAGATACCAGCTGTGTCAGTCACAAATGTGACTGGATTAGCACCAGCAAACACTTACACTGTAGCTGGACAGGCAGTGGTTACACAAGCTGCAGTGGTAACCCAGCCCAAGGTAGAACCTCAAGAGAATGGAGACCACAAGGAAGTAAAAGGTGAGAATTGGCTGAGTTCAGTAAGTCTTGTATAAATATGTGAATGCCTTATGTGTCTTTTAAAAATCACTTCATCGGTGCAAGTGGAAAAAAATGGATTAAAATAGAATATTTATTCCATGGTCACTTTTTCAGATGCTTTGAGGTTTATTAATAAGATGAATTATAGTCATTGGAGAGATAAAGTTAACTAAAAATCACTTTTTATCTTGTTTTGTTTTAAGCTATTGTCTTATAACATTAAATAACTTTTATTGTTTTCCAGTTAAAGTGGAACCTATACCTGCTATTAGCCATGCTACAATAGGAGCTGCCAGTCGTATCATTCAGACATCTCAGACCACGCCCTTACAGACAGTTACTATAGTGCAACAGGCACCTCTAGGTCAACACCAGCTACCAATAAAAACTGTAACGCAGAATGGAACGCACATAGTACCCATCACCACAGCGATACAAGGGCAGGGCAACACTGGTAAGCTTTTGACTAATATTTCCTGTAGCCACAAACATTTCCAGTGTAGGAACTGGCTGCCGAATGAGCATATTTGTACAGTTTCTCAGAATGCCCATTTGTAAAATCTCATCATTTATATTCCTTCCTTAGCTGCTTGCACTGACACAGTTTCAGGACATACTGTTTCAGTTCCATCATGCAGCCATGTGTGTATGCCAGACAGACAAGCCTGTCTGTTACCAGAATGGGAATTGACTCTCTGGAATTCTTAAAGGGGCACTGTCAAGGATGACTACTTGAATTAAACCCAACATAAAAATAACTTAAAAATGTTTCTTTAGTTCTTGAAAACTGTTCCTGCACAAAGGCTGCAGTACAACTAAAACAGGCAACCAGTTCTCTCGGTGGCCAAAAACAAATTGGCTTTTTTGGGCAGTCTGCTTTTTAGGTAATTCTTCTGCTCTACTTTTCTCCAAAGCTTGTAAAGAAAAAAATATTAAAATTTACAAGAATTCTAGAGGATTCTTTTGAAAGCTTCTTGCCTATCTAATACCCTTTGATGTCCCAGTTTTTGAGTAGGCAGTTTGATTGGATGGCAGAACAAATGTACATTTTTATTGAATATGACTTTTGCTTTGGTTTGCTGATGAATCTAATTTCATGCCTATTTGTTTTAATTTTCCCTTTGAAACAAGGTGAATTAAAAATACAATTTAAAAATAATATATTGTTTATTTAAAGCAGATTAATCTACATGTTGCTGATTCTTTGCTTTTTTCTCATTTTATATTCTTAAATTGATGAACTATTTTGTACTTGTTTCTTTAATGATGTTTCCTAACTGTTCCTGGAATTTCAGATTTTACATAGGAACTTCTTTCTAAGAAATGTTCCTACATAACTTGTTCATGTATACTTGGGAATGTCAAGTTCAGGGCCTTGTTAACATACTTACTATGAGACTAAAACAAACTCAAACATAAAATGCAAAGATAGCACAGGCTGTTGTGGCTATCAACTAATGCATAATGAGATTCCTTCAACAAAGCTATACTCCATCAAGGTTTGCAGTCCAAAGTCAGTTAGAGTTCTTGAAAATGCCATTCTTGGGTGCCTGGCTTTGTATTTAGGAACTCTTAAAAATATTGACCTTTGTATATAAAAAGTTGTAATAACTTGTTAATTATTGAAAAATTGACTTTATTATTGCTGAAGCCATTTTGTTTTGAAATGACTGAATTTTTATTAAAAACGTCTAGTGACAAATTCTGTTTTAGTCCCTGATGCTTTAACTATTTAGTAGTTTAAAATTAAGTACATGAGTAGCTCCATTGATGTCAATGAAACAATTCATGTGAGCAAAATTAGATGTGTATTTGCAGAATCAGTCTTAATTTGTTTTTTTCTTAGAGAAGTTTTGTAAAAATCAAATAGAATCCATACCAGTAGACGCACTTAAAACCAAAAACCACTTCATTTATAATTTAGTTGATTCTAAATCTAAAATTCTTGAGTGCTTGCCGATGTCCATTCAACATAGGTGCATGTGCTCTCCACAAGTGCACCAGAGCCAGAAGATTTTCTCTCAGCAGTACCTGTAGGGGCTTTGGTCTCAGCACACCCTGGAGTGGCACTCCTGGGTCCCTCCCTCTTCAGTTTGTTTTTGCCGCCAGTGACAGTGCTTGAAACGCTCTGCCCCAGCCTTAGCTATAGCGTTGGCCATTCCCTCTGTTCAATTGTAAATAGTTTCCCTTAAGTGCTGGTAGAACAGTCAACTATTAGTCCCCCATTGGGTCTTAGCCTGAGGCATACTCCCTCCCCTGACTTAAAGCCTGTGTCGAATGTTGCAGGCCCATGCTAGTTGGTGAGCCTCACGCCGACTGCCTCCATTGTTTAGGGGAATTGCACATTTCTTCCAAGTGCAAGATGTACAGTTCTTTCCACCCCAGGACAATAAGAGAAGCATTTGATTAAGGGCACTGCTTATGGAGTCTTCCTTGGTGCCACAAGAGCCACACCGGGACATGCGCTAAGTACCTCTGCCTCAGTGTGGAGCTCCCCTCTAGCACTGTCGACTCAGCACTGGGCACCCAGCCTAAGAAGGCGGCTGCCAAGGACCATTCTCCAGCACCCTGAAAGCAGAAAGCCAATAAAGGGGACCATCCCTTGGAACGCTACAAGGACACGTCCCCAGCTTAGGTGGGCCACTCCAGCCTGGCCAGTCAACATTGCCCGTCACAGTTGAGCAGCCTCCACCCATGCTGGAGGCCTTCCAAGCGGTGCAAGACATTCTTACAATGCAGATGCTGTCAACAATGCTGGCTGGGCCCAGGCGCAGGTGGAAAACTGCCATTTGAAAATGGGTCACTGAGCATCCAATGCTCATGCTCAGGGCTCGACAAATAATACAATCTACTCGCCACAGGTTCGGCGAGCCCTGCTCATGCTCACCGGGACACGTGGACTGGAGGGCCCCTTGTAGCCTCACCGGTTTGGGGCAGGTCTTGCCACAGCAACATGCTAAGTCCCCAGTATTCTATTCCTTGGAGCACAGACTGTTGGGGGCATGAGCTCCGCGGCTTCAGGGTTACTGTAGAGAGAATGGGTCCCCATATGATTCTCACCGTGCCAAGCTCTACTCCCCTCAGCATCAGTACCCACCAGCACTGAGTAGCTCCTCTGGTCCCTGGACCTGCTCGTATAGGTCCAGATCCGTGGCCCAGCACTGGAGACCGGCATCCCTTGAGTACACATAAAACCTCAAGGGGCTGCTTACCAGACGCTCCAGGCCCCGTACTCAATCACCGAGATTGCAGTTGGTACGGGAATCTCGCCACTGCAGGGAGCATAGGGCACTCTCCAAGCCGGGCCTCCACCAGTGTCCGATCAGTTGCTGCTGTCTTGGACTTAGTCTCCTTGCCTCCAGCACAGCCCTCCGCACCTCACTTAAACCCATACCATGCGATATTGCAGCTGGCCTCTTAGGGCACCCTTTGGCCTCAGTAGCAGTGGTAGATGCAATGGTGTCCTTGGGCGCCCTGGGGTTTTCAGGTTCAGCCTGAGGAAGCCCATTTGGTGGCTGGAGCCTCAGAGCTTTCCTCAGCACTCCCGTGAGCCGGATCCAGGCACTGGAGGTGAGAGGGTATCTTACCCCTCATATGGAGGAGGGATCCCTGGAAGAGGGCCAATCCTCCTCTTCTTCCTCATTGGACAAGGCCACTGTATACCCACCTCCCATGGTCCCTCCGGATGATACAAAAGCCTTTCTCAAGAGCAGTGGTATTCCAAGAGGTCTCTGAATCCCTCTTTGGGTTCTTGGGCTAGTGGACACCAGCCAGACTAGCCCTGTTCCTACACAAAGTGGTAGCCAAAATTGCCAAGGTGCGCTGGCAAAACCCATTCATCTATCCATCCTATCTCAAAGACAGCGGAGAGAAAGTACTTTGTGCCTGCCCAGGGCTGAGTGCTCGACACCCCACGCATCGCCTCGCTCTCTGGTGGTGGAATCAGTGAACCACAGCGAGCGGCAAGGCCAACCCACCCCCATGCTGAGGAATAAGTTCTCCAGACACCTCAACTTGTTTGGAACAAAGCTTTATTCTTCGGCCAGCTGTGTCAACTACGGGTTGCAAACCATCAGGCTCTACTTGCATGATACAACCTCAACTCGGGGCAGTTGATGGCCAAGTTTGAGGTGTTCCTCCCTGAAGCATCCAAAAAAGAGTTCAGGGTGCTATTGGATGAGGGCACAGCCATAGCAAGGATGGCTCTGCAGGCAACATCGGACATGACAGATTCAGCAGAATGGTCCATGGTGCCTGCAATCACCATGAGAAGCGCTGCATGGCTACTTTGGTCAGGTCTGTCACCAAAGGCCCAGAATTCAATCCAGGACCTCCCCTTTGATTGTGAGGCCCTGTTGATGGAACAGATGGATATCAAACTGCAAGACTTTGGGTCTCTGTATGCCAGGGCCAGAGCATAAAAAGTTTAAGCCCCGATCTGCTCAGCCCAAAGTGCAAAATACCTGGCAGGACCCAGTACAAGGGTGCATGAAGACTTTCCGTAAAAGGCAGGGCTGTCATCCTTGTTGAGCCAGCCCAAGTCCTCTGGCATGCATGGTTTTTGAGGGTATGTTCCAGGGCGACATGGAGGATGTTTGGATCGTTCCTGCCCCTTTGCCGCCTGCCTCCACCCTTTCCTGCCAGCTTGGGCAGATTAATCGGACTGTTGGGTCCTGGTGCAGGATGGCTATCCCCTCCAGCTGACTTCTACTCCCCCCTTCCCTCACTCCCTCCCCATTCCACTTCAGGGACCCTTCTCACAAGCAACAGAGGTTGCAGAGCTGCTCTGCCTGGAGCAGTAGAAAAGGTGCCTGCCCAGTTGCACAACCCAAGGCCAAGGGAGGACCTTCAGGCCTATTCTGGACCTTCAAGACTTGAATCAGTACCTGGCCCACTCCAAGTTTTCTATGATCACCCTGGGGTCAATTATTCTGGACCTACCAGCCTCAAGGATATGTACTTCCACATTGTGATCTTGGAGAGGGATAGATGGTTTCTGAGGCTCAAGGTAGAATCATAGAATCCTAGGGCTGCAAGAGACCTCAGGAGGTCAAGTCCAACTCCCTGACCAACCCTAACTAACTAAATCATCCCAGCCAGGGCTTTGTCAAACCAGGACTTAAAAACCTCTAGGGATGGAAATTCCACCACCTTCCTAGGGAACCCATTCCAGTGCTTCACCACCCTCCTGGTGAAAGTTTTTTATAATATCCAACCTAGAGCTCCACCAGTCTAACTTAGACCATTGCTCATTGTTCTTCCATCCCTCACTACTGAGAACAGCCTCTCTCTGTCCTCTTTGGAACCTCCTTTAAGGAAGTTGAAGGCTGCTATCAAATCCCCCCTCACTCTTCTACAGACTGACTAAGCCCAAATCCCTCTGCCTCTCCTGGTCAGTCATGTGCTGCAACCCCATCATAATTTTGGTTGCCCTCCGCTGGACCCTCTCCACTTCCTTTCTATAGTGGGGGGGTCCAGAATTGGATGCAGTACTCCAGATGTGACCTCACCAGTGCTGAATAAAGGGGAATAATAACATCTTTAGATGTGCTCCTCCTAGTACACCCTAATATGACACTAGCCGTCTTGGCTGCAAGGGCACACTGTTCACTCATACCCAGCTTCACTGTTATCCCCAAGTCCTTTTCTGCTGAACTGCTGCTTAGCCACTCTGTCCCCAGCCTGTAACGGTGCTTGGGATTCTTCCATCCCAATCATAGAACTCTGCACTGGTACTTGTTGAACCTCATCAGATTTATTTTAGCCCAATCCCCCAGTTTGTCTATGCCACTCTGGACCCTGTTCCTACTCTCCAATGTATCTACCTCTCCCCTAGCTTAGTGTAATCTGCAAACTTGCTGACGGTGCAATCCATCCAGGTCATTAATAAAGATGTTGAAGAAAATTGGCCCTAGAGTTCATCCTTGGGGCACTCCACTTGAAACCGACCACCAACCAGACATGGAGCTGTTGATCGCTATCTGTTGGACCCAACAGTCTAGCCATTTTTTTTATTCACCTTACTATCCATTTATCTAATCCATACTTCCTTAAGAACATAAGAACAGCCGTACTGGGTCAGACCAAAGGTCCATCTAGCCCAGTACCCTCTCTGCCGACAGTGGCCAGCACCAGGTGCCCCAGAGAGGGTGGACCAGAGACAATGATAAAGCGATTTGTCTCCTGCCATCCCTCTCCAGCCTCTGACAGACAGAGGCCAGGGACACCATTTCTATCCCTGGCTAATAGCCTTTTATGGACCTAACCTCCATGAAATTATCTAGCTTCTCTTCAAACTGTTATAGTCCTAGCCTTCACAGCCTCCTCTGGCAAGGAGTTCCACAGGTTGACTATACGCTGTGTGAAGAAGAACTTTCTTTTATTAGTTTTAAACCTGCTACCCATTTATTTCATTTGGTGTCCTCTAGTTCTTCTATTATCATAGAATCATAGAATAATAGGACTGGAAGGGACCTCAAGAGGTCATCGAGTCCAGCCCCCCGCCCTCAAGGCAGGACCACGCTCCGTCTACACCATCCCTGACAGATGTCTATCTAACCTGTTCTTAAATATCTCCAGAGAGGGAGATTCCACCACCTCCCTTGGCAATTTATTCCAATATTTGACCACCCTGAGAGTTAGGAATTTTTTCCTAATGTCCAATCTAAACCTCCCCTGCTGCACTTGAAGCCCATTACTCCTTGTCCTGTCCTCAGAAACCAAGAGGAACAAATTTTCTCCTTCCTCCTTGTGACACCCTTTTAGATATTTGAAAACCGCTATCATGTCCCCCCTTAATCTTCTTTTTTCCAAACTAAACAAGCCCAGTTCATGAAGCCTGGCTTCATAGGTCATGTTCTCTAAACCTTTAATCATTCTTGTCGCTCTTCTCTGTACCCTTTCCAATTTCTCCACATCTTTCTTGAAATGTGGCGCCCAGAACTGGACACAGTACTCCAGCTGAGGCCTAACTAGTGCAGAGTAGAGCGGCAGAATGACTTCACGAGTTTTGCTTACAACACACCTGTTGATACAAGCTAGAATCATATTTGCTTTTTTTGCAACAGCATCACACTGTTGACTCATATTCAACTTGTGGTCCACTATGACCCCTAGATCCCTTTCCGCCATGCTCCTTCCTAGACAGTCACTTCCCATCTTGTATGCATGGAACTGATTGTTCCTTCCTAAGTGGAGCACTTTGCATTTCTCTTTATTAAACTTCATCCTGTTTACCTCTGACCATTTCTCTAACTTGCTAAGGTCATTTTGAATTATGTCCCTATCCTCCAAAGAAGTTGCAACCCCACCCAGTTTGGTATCATCTGCAAACTTAATAAGCGTACTCTCTATCCCAATATCTACATCATTGATGAAGATATTGAACAGTACGGGTCCCAAAACAGACCCTTGCGGAACTCCACTTGTTATCCCTTTCCAGCAGGATTTAGCACCGTTAACAACAACTCTCTGACTACGGTTATCCAGCCAATTATGCACCCACCTTATCGTGGCCCTATCTAAGTTATATTTGCCTAGTTTATCAATAAGAATATCATGCGAGACCGTATCAAATGCCTTACTAAAGTCTAGGTATATGACATCCACCGTTTCTCCCTTATCCACAAGGCTCGTTATCCTATCAAAGAAAGCTATCAGATTAGTTTGGCATGACTTGTTCTTCACAAACCCATGCTGGCTATTCCCTATCACTTTATTACCTTCCAAGTGTTTGCATATGATTTCCTTAATTACCTGCTCCATTATCTTCCCTGGGACAGACATTAAACTGACCGGTCTGTAGTTTCCTGCGTTGTTCTTATTCCCCTTTTTATAGATGGGCACAATATTTGCCCTTTTCCAGTCTTCTGGAATCTCCCCTGTCTGCCATGATTTTTCAAAGATCATAGCTAAAGGCTCAGATACCTCCTCTCTCAGCACCTTGAGTATCCTGGGATGCATTTCATCAGGACCTGGTGACTCGCTGTCATCTAACTTTCCTAAGTGATTTTTAACTTGTTCTTTGTGTATCCTATCTTCTAAACTTACCCTCTCTCTGCTTGTATTCACTACGTTAGGCACACCTCCAGACTTCTCGGTGAAGACCGAAACAAAGAAGTCATTGAGCATCTGTGCCATTTCCAAGTTTCCTGTTACTACTTCTCCCTCCTCACTAACCAGTGGGCCTACCCTGTCCTTGGTCTTCCTCTTGCTTTTAATGTATTTATAAAAGGTCTTCTTGTTTCCCTTTATGCCTGTAGCTAGTTTGATCTCATTTTGTGCCTTTGCCTTTCTAATCTTGCCCCTGCATTCCCATGTTGCTTGCCTATATTCATCCTTTGTTATTTGTCCTAGTTTCCATTTTTTATATGACTCCTTTTTTATTTTGAGATCATGCAAGATCTCCTTGTTAAGCCAAGCTGGTCTTTTGCCATATTTTCTATCTTTCCTACACAGCGGAATTGTTTGCTTTTGGGCCCTTAACAACGTCCCTTTGAAATACTTCCAACTCTCCTCAGTTGTTTTTCCCTTCAGTCTTGCTTCCCATGGGACCTTACCTACAAGTTCTCTGAGCTTATCAAAATCTGCCTTCCTGAAATCCATAACCTCAATTGTGCTGGTCTCCCTTCTACCTTTCCTTAAGATCATGAACTCTGTTATTTCATGATCACTGTCCCCTATACTGTCTTCCACTTTCAAGTTCTCAACTAGTTCCTCCCTATTTGTTAAAACCAAATCCAGAACAGCTTCTCCTCTGGTAGCTTTTTCAACCTTCTGAAACAGAAAGTTGTCTCCAATGCAGTCCAGAAACTTATTGGATAGCCTGTGCCCCGCTGTGTTAGTTTCCCAACATATGTCTGGATAGTTGAAGTCCCCCATCACCACCAAATCTTGGGCTTTGGATAGTTTTGTTAATTGTTTAAAAAAGGCCTCATTATTCTTAATTATGGGAATTAATAAATAACTTATCATATCCCCCCTCGGTCTCCTCTTTTCTAAACTGAAAAGTCCCAGTTGTTTTAACCTCTTCCAAACCCCTAATCATTTTAGTTGCCCTTTTCTGAACCCTTTCTAAGGCCAAAATATATTTTTTGAGGTGAAGAGACCACATCTGTACACAGTATTCCTTAACTTGTTGGGAAGAATATTGTGGGAGACCGTATCAAAAGCTTTGCTAAAGTCAAAGTATATCACATCCACTGACTTTCCCGTATTCACAGAGCCAGTTACCTCATCATAGAAGCTAATCAGATTGGTCAGGCATGACTTGCCCTTGGTTAATCCATGTTGACTATTCCTGATCATTGCCCCTCTTCCAAGTGCGTCAAAATGGATTCCTTGATGGACCCCGTCCAGGATTTTTCCGGGGACTAAGGTAAGGCTGACTGGTCTATAGTTTCCTGGATTCTCCTTTTTCCCTTTCTTAAAGATAGGCACTACATTTGCCTTTTTCCAATCATCCAGGATTTCTCCCGATCTCCACGACTTTTCAAAGATAATAGCCAAAGGCTCCTCAGTGACATTTGCCAACTTCCTCAGTACCCTCAGATGCATTAAATCCGGACCCATGGATTTGTGTAGGTTTAGCTTTTCTAAATAGTTCTTAACCCATTTGTTCTCCACCAAGGGCTGCCCACCTCCTTCCCATACTGCATTGCCTAGTGCAGTAGTCTGGGAGCTGACTTTGTCTGTGAAGACAGAGGCAAAGAAAGCATTGAGCACTTCTGCTTTTCCCACATCATCTGTCACTAGGTTACCTCCCTCGTCCAGTAACGGCCCCACACCCTCCCTGATCACCACCTTATTGCTAACATGCTTATAGAAACCTTTCTTGTTATTCTTCCTATCCATTGCCAGCTGCATTTCCAGTTGCGCTTTTCCTTCCTGATTGCTCCCTTGCATTCTTGAGCAATATATTTATACTCCCCCAAAGTCACCTGTCCAGCTTTCCACTTCTTGTAAATTTCCTTTTTGTGTTCAAGCTTGCCAAGGATTTCCCTAGTAAGTCACCCTGGTCGCCTACCATATTTGCTTTTCTTAGTGCTCACTGGGATTGTTGTTCCTTTGCTGTCAGTAAAGCTTCTTTAAAATACAGCCAGCTTTCCTGGACTCCTTTTCCATTCGTGTTAGCATCCCAGGGGGTCCTGCCCATCAGCTCTCTGAGGGAGCCAAAGTCTGCTTATCTGAAGTCCAGGGTATGTAATTTGCTGCTCTCCTTTCTTCCTTTTGTCAGGATGCAACCACAATAATTGTCCTACCCTTCAGCCTATCCATAGCACCCAGAGTATTTACAAGGTGCATGTTGGTGGTAGCAGCTTACCTACATCATTTAGGGGTCCAGGTATATCCCTGTCTGGATGACTGGCTGGTCAAGGGCCATTCACAGCAGAAAGTCCAGGGGGACGTTGATCTCCTCTCCACATGTCATAGTCTCAGGCTCCTCGTAAACAACAAAATATAGTCATTAGTCCCAGTGCAGAGAATCGAGTGTATAAGAGCAGTACTCTACTCTGTGGCAGCCATGGCATCTCTCCCTTGGAACAGGTTCAGAGCACTGCAGGATTTCATTTACCAGCTGTCCCTTGTCCCCGTAATGACAGCAAGGGCATGTCTACACATCCTCGGCCATATGGCAGCTTGCACTTACGTGATGCCTTTAGCCAAGCTCATCAAGATGTTCCCACTCCAGGTTTGGCTGGCGTCAGTGTACTCCCCAGCACAGAATCTCCTTGACTGTGTAGTCATGGTATTGCCTTGCATCCTCCACTCCTTGTGATGATGAATGGAACCACACAATCTCCTCGCTGGTGTCCTGTTTAGGCAACCCCAACACTCGGTGGAACTAGTTTCTAACCCCTTGGAAAAGAGTTGAGGTGCTTACCTCTGAGTGGCCCAGACTAATGGCCAGTGATCCCAGACCGAGACAGCCATCCACATAAACGTCACAGAGCTCAGGGTGGTCAGAAATACGTGCAAAGTGTTCTTGCTTCACCTGCCGGGCAGAGTGGTCTGTGTTCTCAAAAAAAAAAATTAAATTTAACAAAAGATAAAGTCATAATTTGAAAAGTAGAAGTTAAAGCCTAGTGAAGAAAATAGAAAGGAGCATAAACTGTCAAATTAAGTGTAAAAATCTAATAATAAAAAAGCCAAAAAGGAGTTTGAAGAACAGCTAGCCAAAAACTCAAAAATAGCAAAATGTTTAAGTACATAAGAAGCAGGAAGCCTGCTGAATTACTATTGGGGGGCCACTGGGCAATCGATATGCCAAAGCAGCACTCAGAGATGTTATAGTAATTGTGGAGAAACTAAATACATTCTTTGCTTCGGTCTTCACGGCTGAGGTATTAGGGAGATTCCCAAACCTGAGCCATTGCTTTTAGGTGACACATCCTGAGGAATTGTCCCAGATTGAGGTATCATTAGAGGAGGTTTTGGAAATTTAAAAGTAACAAGTCACTGGGACCAGATGGCATTCACCCAAGAGTTCTGAAAACTCAAATGTGAAAATGCAGAACTATTAACTGTGGCTTGTAACCTATCCTTTAAATCAGCTTCTGTACCTAATGACTGGAAATTAGCTAATGTGATGCCAGTATTTAAAAGGGGTTCTAGAGGTGATCCTGGCGGTGATTACAGACTAGTAAGTCTAATGTGAGTACCAGGCAAATTACAGGCAGTCCCCGGGTTACGTACAAGATAGGGACGGACTGTAGGTTTGTTCTTAAGTTGAATCTGTATGTAAGTCGGAACTGGCATCCAGATTCAGCCGCTGCTGAAACTGATCAGTTTCAGCAGCGGCTGAATCTGGACACCAGTTCCGACTTACATACAGATTCAACTTAAGAACCCCAGGCGTCCCCAAGTCAGCTGCTGCTGAAACTGATCAGCAGCTGATTCCAGGAAGCCCGGGGCAGAGCAACTCTGCCTCGGGCTTCCTGTAGTCAGCCGCTGGTCAGTTTCAGCAGCGGCTGACTTGGGGATGCCTGGGGCAGAGCAGCTGGGGTGCTGCCGGGTTGGTCCAGAAGCGCCAAGGAGTGGTGCTGCGTGACCAACCAGCAGCGCCCCACCTGCTCTACCACAGGCACTGGGCTTTGCTCCACGTCTCCCTGGTCTGCTGGGGGGGGCACTAGCTGCGTTTCCCCCCCCCCCCCCCCCCCCCAGCAGACCAGGGAGAGACGCTGAGCAAAGCGGAGGAGGACCCGGGGCCGGACCCGCGGCGCTTCCAGATCAGCTGGAAGCGCCGCGGGTCCGGCCCCGGGTCCTCCACCGCTTTGCTCCCCATCTCCCTGGTCTGCTGGCTCCCCCAGCAGACCAGGGAGACGGGGAGCAGCTTTTCTCGCCCCGGAGTGAGAAAATCCCCGTTTGTAACTGCGGATCCGACATAAGTCGGATCCGTGTAACTCGGGGACTGTCTGTAGTTGAAACTATAGTTAAAATAGAATGTCAGACACATAAATGAACAAGATCAAATCAGTATTTTAGATGCCTCTATACAAATGCAAGAAGCATGGGTAATAAGCAGGAAGAACTGGAAGTGCTAATAAACAAACACAACTATGGCATTGTTGGTATCAGAGAGACTTGGTGGGATAATACACACAATTGGAATATTGGTATAGAAGGGTTTGGCTTACTCAGGAAAGTTAGGTGGGGCCAAAGGGAGGAGGTGTTGCCTTAATATTAAAATGTACACACTTAGACTGAAGTGGAGATGGACGTAGGAACCAGATGAGTTGAGAGTCTCTGGGTTAGGTTAAAAGGGGTAAAAAAACCAAGAGTGATGTCATGCTAGGGGTCTATGACAGACCACCGACCCGGGTAGAAGAGGTGTATGAGGCTTTTTTAAACAACTAACAAAATCATCTTAAGCGCAGGATTTGGTGATGATGGGGGACTTCAACCATCTGGACATATGTTGGGAAACTCACACAGCGGGGCACAGACTATCCAATAAGTTCTTGGACTGCATTGGAGACAACTTTTTATTTCAGAAGGTTGAAAAAGCTACTGGGGGGAAGCTTTTCTAGATTTGATCTTAACAAATAGGGAGGAAGTGGTTGAGAATTTGAAAGTGGAAGGCAGCTTGGGCTAAAGTGATCATGAAATCATAGAGTTCATGATTCTAAGGAATTGTAGAAGGGAGAACAGCAAAATAGACACAATGGATTTCAGGAAGGCAGATTTTGATAAGCTCAGAGAGCTGGTAGGTAAGGTCCCATGGGAAGCAAGACTAAAGGGGAAAACAACTGAAGAGAGTTGGCAGTTTTTCAAAGCGACATTATTAAGGCCCAAAAGCAAGTAATTCCGCTCCATAGAAAAGATAGAATGTATAGTAAAAGACCGCTTTGGCTTAACCAGGAGATCTTGCATGATCTAAAAATAAAAAAGGAGTCGTATAAAAAGTGGAAACGAGGTCACATTACAAAAGATGAATATAAGCAAACACAAGTATGCAGGGGCAAGGTTACAAGAGCAAAAGCAAAAAATGAGCTCAGTCCAGCTAGAGACATAAAGGGTAACAAGAAGACATTCTACAAATGTATTATAAGCAAGAGGACAGGATAGGTCCATTGCTCACTGAAGTGGGAGAAACAATAACAGGAAACTTGGAAATGGCAGAGGTGCTTAATGACTTCTTTGTTTCAGTCTTCACAAAGAAGTCTGATGAAGGAATGCCCAACATAGTGAATAGTAATAGGAATGGGGTAGGTTTAAAAGATTTTTTAAAAAAAGTTAAAAATCACTTTGAAAAGTTAGATGTCTGCAAGTCACCAGGGCCTGATGAAATGCATCCTGGAATACTCAAGGAGCTGTTAGAAGAGGTATCTGAGCCTTTAGCTATCATCTTTGAAAAATCATGGCAGACGGGAGAGATTCCAGAAGATTGGAAAAGAGCAAATCTAGTGCCCATCTATGAAAAAGGAAATAACAACCAGGAAAATACAGACCAGTCAGTTTAACTTCTGTGCCAGGGAAGATAATGGGGCAAGTAATTAAGGAATTCATCTGCAAACACCTGGAAGATAACGGGGTCATAGGTAACAGCCTGCACAGCACAGCTTTCTTTTATAGGATAATGAGTCTTGTGGATAATGAAGATGTGGTATACCTACACTTTAGTATGGCATTTGATACGGTCTCACATGATCTTCTTATCAATAAATTAGGCAAAAATAACTTTTATGGGGCTACTGTTAGGTGGATACATAATTGGCTGGATAATCATTCTCAGAGAGCAATTATTAATGGTTCACAATCCTGCCGGAAGGGCATAACAAGTGTGGTTCCGCAGGGGTCTGTTTTGGGACCGGTTCTGTTCAATATCTTTATTCACAATTTAGATACTGGCATAGAGAGTACACTTACTAAATGTGCAGATGATACCAAGCTGGAAGGGTTTGCAACTGCTTTGGAGGAGAGGGTCATAATTCAAAATGATCTGGACAAACTGGAGAAATAGTCTGAGGTAAATAGGATGAAGTTAAATCAGGACAAATGCAAATGTACACCACTTAGGAAAGAACAATCCATTTCACACATACAGAATGGGACGTGACTGTCTAGGAAAGAGTACTGCAGAAAGGTATCTAGGGGTCATAGTGTACCCCAAGCTAAATATGAGTCAACAATGTGACACTGTTGCAAAAAAAGTAAACATGATTCTGGGATGCATTAACAGGCGTGTTGTGAGCAAAACATAAGTCATTCTTCTGCTGTACTCTGCGCTGATCAGGCCTCAGTTGGAGTATTGTGTCCAGTTCTGGTCACCACATTTCAAGAAAGATGTGGAAAAATTAGAGAAGATCCAGAGAAGAGCAACAAGAATGAGTAAAGGTCTAGAGAAGGTGAGCTATGAAGGAACACTGAAAGAACTGAGCCTGTTTAGTTTGGAAAGGAGAAGTCTAAGAGGGAACATGATAGCGGTTTTCTGGCATCTAAAAGGGTGTCACAAGGAGGAGGGAGAATAATTATTGTTCTTGGCCTCTGAGGATAGGACAAGAAGCAATGGGCTTAAACTGCAGCAAGGGAGGTTTAGGTTGGACATTAGGAAAAAGTTCCTAGCTGTCAGGGTAGTCAGACACTGGAATAAATGAGAGAGGTGGTGGAATCTCCATCTCTGGAGATATTTAAGAGCAGGTTGGATAGACATCTATCAGGAATGGTCCCGACAGCGCTGAGGGCAGGGGACTGGACTCGATGACCTCTCGAGGTCCCTTCCTGTGATTCTATGATAATTTGTTGGGGAAAAGTCAACATGGTTTCTGTAAAGGGAAATCATGCCTTACTAATCTACTAGAGTTCTTTGAGGGGGTCAATAAATATGTGGACAAGGGAGATCCAGTAGATAAATTGTACTTAGATTTCCAGAAAGCCGTTCACCAAAGGCTCTCAAGTAAAGTAAGTTGTCCTGGGATAAGAGGGAAGATCCTTTCATGCATGGATTGATAACTGGTTAAAAGACAGGAAACAAAGGGTAGGAGTAAATGGTCAGTTTTCAAAATGGAGAGAGGTAACTAGTGGTGTCCCTCAAGGGTCCGTACTTGGACCAATCCTGTACAAGGGTCTGTACTTGGACCCGTACTTGGACAAAGGAGTAAACTGTGAGGTGGCAAAATTTGCAGATGATACCAAACTGTTTAAGATAGTTAAGACCAAAGAAGACTGTGAAGAGCTTCAAAAAGATCTCTCAAAACTAGGTGATGGGGCAACAAAATAGCAAATGAATTTTCATGTTGATAAATGCAAAGGTATTGCACATTGGGGAAAAAATAGTCCCCATCATTTTGTATGTATGGTTGGGATTAATTTAGCTATAACCACTCAAGAGAGATCTTGGAATCATTGTGGCTAGTTCTCTGAAAACATTCATTCAATGTGCAGCAGCAGTCAAAAAGCAAACAATGTAAGCAGTCATTTAAAAAAGGGGTAGAGAACAAGACAGAGAATATCTTATTGCCGCTGTATAAATCCATAGTACACCCACAGCTTGGATACTGTGTACAGATGTGGTCACCTCATCTCAAAAGATATATCAGTATTGGAAAAGGTTCAGAAAAGGACAACAAAAATTTCAGGGTTTGGAACGGGTGCCGTTTGAAGAGCAATTAAAAAGACTGGGACTTTTCAGCTTAGAGGAGGCTAAGGGGAGGGGATATGATAGAGGTCTATAAAATCTTGACAGGTATGGAGAAAGTCAATAAGGAAAAGTAATTTACTTGTTCACATAACATAAGAACTAAAGGCCATCAAATGAAATTAATAGGTAACAGGTTTAAAACAAACAAAAGGAAGTTTTTCTTTGTGAACTGCATGATCAGCTTGTGAAACTCCTTTCCAGACGATGTTGTGAAGACCAGAACTTTAACACGGTTCAAAACAGTAACTAGATAAATTCCTGGAGGTTAGGTCCATCAATGGCTATTAGCCAGGATGCGTAGGAATTGTGTCTCTAGCTTCCATTTGTCAGAGGCTGGAAATGGATGACAGGAGAAGAATCACTTGACTACCTATTCTGTTCACTCCCTCTGGGACATCTGGCAGTGGCTACTGTTGGAAGACAGGATACTGGGTTAGATGGATCTTTGGTCTGACTCAGTCTGGCCATTCTTTTGTTCTACATCAACAGGCAGGGAGGAGCCCGCTCCATGTCCCTCTGCAAGGAAGCAATCCGACTGGAATTTCTGTGTCCTTCACCATATCTAACTGGAGATAAGCCACCTTCCGGGAGCACACAATGTTATTGTGGACCATCTGAGCAGAGAGTTCTCATCTCGCCAAAAGTGGTGTCTCCATCCAGAGGTTACCTGCATTTTCTTCTGGAACTGGGGCTCTCTCCCCAAGTGGACCTGTTTGTGACAGACTACAACCTGAAGTGCCTCACCTTGTACTCATGGATGGGTCTAGAGGAAGGCTCCATCTCTGACACCAGTCTTCTCCCCTGGATAGACCGTCTCCTGTATGCATTTCCCTATTCCCCCTGATCATCAAGGTCCTCTAGAAGATCAGACAAGACTCTGTGGAGGTCATACTGGAGATAGCATGCTCAGCAAAGGTGCAGCGCATCCTCCTTAAACAGGAAGCCTTCAACTAGATCAACCTACATGGCCAAGTGGAAGCAGTTTTCAGCTTGGGTGTCCCCAAGGGAGGAGTTGTCCCATCGAAGCTTCAATTGGTCCTCAACTGTCTTTTGCCTTGGAAACAAGAAGGCCTCATGGTCACCTCAATCAGTGTGCCAGGCTGCAATCTTGGCCTTCCATCTGCCGATCTAGGGCACTCAGTTTTCTTGTACAGTCTTGTGCATGCTTCCTGGAAGGCTATTCCCACAGCCCCCAACCCCTCTTCCACAGTGTGATCTTAATCTGGTCCTCGCTAAGCTCGCCAGTCCTCTGTTTGAGCTAGGGATGTTAAAATGTGTTCGTTTAGGTAAACGTGTAACTGCTGACATTTTCAGGTGGTTACACGTTTACACGGCGGGGGAGGGGAAGGCGGCTCCATGAGAGCTGGTACATGTGGGGAGCCAACTTAAAAGCTGGCTCCCCACATACACTGGCTCCTGCCTCTCCCCACTCCCCCCCTCCCCCCCCCCCCCACACACACTGTTGCTTCTGAGGCAGCTTTGGGAAGGGAACTGTGTGTAATTGTGCATGTTCATATCCCTAGTTTGAGCCACTGGCTTCCTGACCCCTTTCATGCTGTCGTTGAAGGTGGCCTTTCTTGTGGTCATTACGTCGGCCAGAAGAGTCTCCAAACTAAGGATGTTAAAATGCGGTTAATTGACTAGTCAATAGGCACTTTCGCATTCCTCCTTTGAAATGTGCAAGAGCCCCAGCAACTCCGGGCTGCACGCAGGTGCCGCCTTTGAAATGCACAAGAGTCCCCAGTGAGAGCTCTTGTACATGTCAAAGCCATGGAGCCCGGGATCAGCTGGGGACACCCCAGTTGATCCCAGGCTCTCTGCAGTGTTTCCTGGAGAGTCCCCAGCTGAACCTTGGACTCCCCATAGCTGACACTTTGAATCGGGCAGATGCGTGGTTCAAAGAGACAGCTGCCGAACAGCTGATCCACGGATCAGCTGTTTGGTGGCTGTCCCTTTAAATCACGTGTCCCTTCGATTCAAAGGAGCAGCTGTGGGAAGCCCGGGGTCAGCTGGAGACTCCCCAGCTGATCCCGGGCTCCCACAGTATTTCCCAGAATGCGGGATCAGTGCCTATAGACTAGTCAAAGAACTATCCAGTAAGCAAATGTTTATCAGATAGTCGACTAGTCTTGAACATCCTTATTCCAAACTTCACATGCTAATATCAGAGCTGCTTGACACCATCTTCAAACATAAGGTGCAACTGAGGCCACACCCAGCTGTTCTTCCAAAGGTGGTCTCAGCATTTCACATGGGCCTCCCAGTCTTGTATCCCAGTCCTCGTGCCCAGTGAAGAAAGACACCTGCACACTCTAGACGTCAGGAGGGCCCTTTTGTTCTACCTGGAAAGAACAAAGCTCTTTCGTAAGTCCACACAGATGTTTGTGGTCTACGCGGATAGGATGAAAGGCCATCTCGTATTGTCCCAGAGGATAGCCAGATTGATCACCACATGCATCCACACATGCTACAACCTACCAGGCGTTCCGGCCCCAGACTTGGTCAAGGCTTTCTGCTAGAACCCAGGCCTCGTCTGCGGCCTTTTTGGTGAACGTCCTGGTCTAAGACATCTGTCGGGCGGCAGCATGATCATCAGTGCACACTTTCGTATCCCACTGTGCAATCACACCCCTGCTAGGAGCAACATGGCATTAGGTAGAGCTGTGTTGCAGTCCGCCTGTTCTTGAGTCTCCTACCTGGCCCACTACTAGCAGTCACCTATGTTGAATGGACATGAGCAAGCATTGGAAGAGGAAGAGACAGTTCCCTGTTCTGTAACTGGTGTTCTTTGAGATGCGTTCATGTCCATTCAACCTTCCACCTTCCTTCCCCGCTGTTGGCGTCTCCCAGCAAAAGGACCTGAGAAGGGAGGGGCCCAGGAGCTTTCTATGTAGGATGGCATGTGCACGCCATTCCAGGGGGTACTGAGACCCAGGGCCCTATGGGTACTGCTGAGGGAAAATCTTCCAGCACCTGGGCATGTGGCAGGGGTGGGCAATTCTTTTTAAGGGGGGGAGGGGTCCACTCCAAGAACTTGGTAAATGAGTGTGGGGTCTGGGAGGGAGTGTGGGTGAAGGAGGAGGTTATGATCTGGGCAGGGGACTGGGGTGCAGAAGGGGATACAGAGGCTTTAGGTTACATGGGGTAGTGTGTTAGTGGGGAGAGGGGCAGGGAGGGGCAGAGGGTTGGGGAGGAATGTGGGGCTGGGTGCTGGAGCTAGGCTCTGGCCAGGAGAGGCTTACCTGGGTTACTTCCAGCCAGCAGCCCTGCAGGTTTCTCAGCCAGGCTCCCTACCGTCCATGCTCGCACAGGCTGCTGAGAGTAGCCTGCTGCAAGGGCCACGTGTGCTTCTCTGAAGAACAGGGAGTGCGAGCAGGGGAGGGATACTTCGCACATTTCCTATTCTTTAAAAAGGCGTTCTTGAATGCAAACAGGGCTTTTTCGAAAGAGAGCATCCAGACTGCCTGGGTGCTTTCTTTCGAAAAAGCGGCTTGCTTTTTCGAAAGTACTGCTTGCAGTCTACACTCGCTTTTTCGAAAGGCTTTTTCGAAAGTATCTTTCGAAAAAACCTCTTTCGAAAGAGGCTTGCAGTCTAGACGTAGCCTTAGAGTCTTAATCCTATTTTTGGCCAAAGAATTATTTTTGTTGTACATCGCCACCATTCCTGGCCATGGGGTTCATTGGTTGTTGTAGCGTAAACACCAAATGAAGAATATGAGCTATCTTCTAAAAAATCTTCATTTTATCAAATTTTAATGCTATCCTTGTTATGCAAGACATATTTGCAAGGGTCACACAAATTAGTGTGGCTTGTGGGCTTTTCAGTCACATGTATTCTCCCCTAACTGAAATTGATACTTTTACCAGGACTGCAAGTGTGCAGAAAGGAAACTAGTATGTAGCTATATGGTGTTCTTGTTACATTCTAAGTTCTCACCTGTCGTTTCCATGTCCTCAGCTATTTCATTGTCCAACACAGTTGTGAGTATTATTTGTGGAATGTTATACAGTACTGCTAGGGCCTGGGATTCCCCCTCCCCCCCCCCCCCCAAACATTGAGAGGCAGAGGGACAGCTGCTTTGGAAGAGAAATTCTGCTCCGAGGACTGCTAGGCCTCTCTGGTCGCTTATTCAGGTCTTCCAACAGGAAACAGCATAACGTGTAACCATTAGTGGTTATTCAAGTACACCATCTTAAAAGACTAAAATTTAAGAAATGCTGAATTAGTCAAACACGCTACAGAGCAACACTTCAGCCACTTACCGAATCTTCGGTGGGCCCCGCTCTGTACACAGACATCATGCAACAAAGCAGAATCGCCAAAATAATGTTGGGGCATGAACAATCAGCTTCCTACCTTTCAGAACACAGTAGCTTATGCTTGGAGGTAAAGGATGCCTGATGGTTTAGGTGAAGTAAAGGTGACTTAAAACTCAGCCAGGTTAACAAATCTGGTCTTTTGAATTTAAAAATTGAACTAAAATAATTTAGTCTGAGGAAAACAGTTTCTGTAAATTTTCCAAATTTTGTGTGTCTACCTTGCACTCTTCAAGCATACCCAATTACAAATGTGTATAGGTTTAAAGCGTGGATGTGGTTCATGAAATTCATGGTATTTAATTTCTGCAAATAATCAGTAATATGAAAAATACAACCGCATCTGGTAGTAGTATAGCAGTATAATACTGCTGTCTTCACTGTGCCAAATGGAATGTGTAAGTTGCACATTTCTATACAGAGTTTTTTAAAAAGCACCATACACAGGTTTCACTTGTTCAGTGTGGTTGCAGAATACCTTGCTACATTTCTTTTAAGGGACATTAATTATTTAGTCTGCTTCACTGTAGTAATCGACTTAAATGTATATTAATCAGCTGCCCCTTAATTTAGCCATACAGGACTGTGGAACTTGGCCATGATTTCACTGTACAATCCTGCTTTCAAAAAGGAATTAAGCAATATGATGTAGGTTGCAAAGGCAAGTACACAAAAGTTAGGTAATGCTGTCCATGCTTCTTTAATTTAGCCTCCATATGCATTATGATACAGTGTTTTATTTTTATATGACCCCTGCCTCATTCAGTGCTTACTGAATGAACAGCCACTCAGTAGCTGATTGTATCCTCCTTGTACAGTGTGTGGCCAGCAATGCGCATTATTTGTGTACCATTCAAACCCCGCTTTCAGAGTCGTGAGTTTTGTTTAGCTTTGAATTTGTAACTGGGGGGGGGGGGGGGGCGGTTGCAGATTCTGTTAATTTGATTTACATCAGTATATAGGGGAAATCTGCAAATGCAGTGCAAGTGTTTGAAGTTTTAAAATGCATTTAAAACATAGTTTCAGCATAAAATGCTAGTTCCCCGTTGCTAAAGAAGGTAATGGGGAATAAGTAATCTGAGAGTGCTTCCTAGCTGTGTGAGGACCCCCTTTCCCCTCCATATGTGATACTGGGTTAAGGCACTTTATCTCTGTGCCTTACTTTCCTAGCCACGCAACATAGATACTTCCTTTTTCCACCACTCTTTTTCTACACTATTTAAATGGTGAGTTCTTAATGTTTGTACAGTGACTAGAACAATGTGCCAGGTTGGGGCTTCTAATTCACTGCTGTAAAACAAATAATAAAAGAATGTATAATGTTTAATTACAGTGATTGTTTGATTCGTGTATTGTCTTATATCATAATGAATTTGGAATCTGAAGTTTTTTAATTATCTTTCTTACAGCTGCTGCAAGTCCTTTGCATATGTTAGCAACCCATGCATCCGCATCAGCATCTCTTCCAACAAAACGCCAGAACGGAGACCAGTCAGAACAACAGGAACTTAAACGTATCAAAACAGAGGATGGAGAAAGCATAGTCATAGCTGTTAATGTGGACACCCCATCTGTGGCAGTGAGTGATCAAGGCAGCCAGAACTAGAAGCTTGTGGAGTTTTTGTTTTAAAAAAAAAAATCAACTCCATGGTGCCAAAAGGAGACATTTAAATGTAACACCTAAAACATTGGAACACGTTCTCATGCAGTGGGGAAAGGGGCCCTGTGATCAGACTTCAACTTTCAGCACTGAAAAAACAACACAGGTGGCCTTAAAACTCAGTAATTTAAAAAAATCAAACTGCAAAACATCTTGTTCCAGAGGCTGTGACCCTGCTCGTCCCCACCCCCTACTGAACTAACTTTGAATACACTGAGAGAGCCAGTGTTGAGGAGGGCCGCGGCTTTATTAAATCTTCATTGGATTATTTTAAGGACTGAGTATCTCAGTGTAATGGCAGCATGATAAGCGCTTAGTGTGAACTGGTTTCAAATGATTGTATATTCCTTAAAGGGAACAGAGGCAAGGAGCCATTTCCTACATCTTGGCAGCTAGCCTTTCATAATTACCTACCCAATGCAGTTGTTGGTAGATATGCAGTATTTTGTTGTTCACATGTGGAATTAGAAATTTTTGAGGTGTATTTTCATTTCTTTGCAAAATAATGGGGTCTTTGACATTTCAAATCACTCCATTTCTACTCCGGAAACTTTGGAATCACACAATACTTTTCATGTGAAATTTTGTTTCGTAAAAAACTGAATGTAGGGTTTTTTTAACCAATGGAATGATTTACTTTTTCTGTCCTGTTAAAGTTCAGATAAAGCTACTTTATTACATCTTCAAATTTTCATATTTTAGCAGTTGCCTGATAAATTTAATCAAATTTTATTACCATGTGTAGTGATCAAATGCTTCTTCGGGCTTGCATGTAACTGATTAGAAATTACAATGTAAATGAGCCGTTAACTGACGTAAAGAACTGCTATGAATTTGACCAGAGCTGCACTTACCTGTTTCTCTTTATTGCTACCTTTTGCTGTTTGTTATTTTGTGTTGACTTTGACTGTCCCTGGCATATTTTTCCAGTCTAAAGTAAAACAAGAGTCTCGCTTAATATTGTGTATGTTTAAGATAGCAGACTGTTCTTCATTTAGAAAAGATAAAATCCTTTATCACAAGTCCTTTTAAAAAGAAAGTAAAAATTAACTTGTCAGAGGTATATTCAGTATTTTTAAGCTTAAGCACCCATCTGTAGAAATTAATCTGACCAGTTTATCCATAAGACTTTTGATGTCATACACATCTGGGGTCTCTATTAAGAGTAGCTGTTGTGGTTTTCTAACAGTGGCTACCATATTATTATAATAAAAGGGTTTTTTTAAAATGTGTGTTCTGCAGTTGAACAGTTTAAAATGTATGGGTAATTATTCACTTGAACTGTGGTGATAGCTTCCACCTTACATTTCCAAATTAAACGTAAAGTTCAGGCTGCTGTTCAGTCATTAATTCACATAACGTCTTGTTCCTTCATACAGGAAGATGAGTGAAGGCTGGAAAGTGGGCTTTAACTGTGAATTCCAATTTGTTACTTTCTGTTATCATGTCATTATTATTTATATAAATACTTTTTTCCATTTCAAAAAAGGAAAATCTGTATTTTCATGGAGGGCTGAAACAGCTTTTATTTCGTTAGCTTAAGGAAACTCTATTTACCTGAAGACCAAATTGAGAAATCTGTACTATCATGTTAATCCACTAAATGGAACTGTTATAATTTCAATGCAGATAATACATATTAAAATTATGAAAAGTACTGTACACTAGGTGAGTTAAGAGGCATTTAGAAAAATCTGATGTAAAATTCCAAATTTGTATTCAGAGCATTAGAGGGAGTTTAAAAAATATTGAGAACAATAAGCATCTCATCCCTTGGTAGTGATCTATAGGGGGAGGGGTATTATTACTGGACACTTCATAATTTATACACAGCCATGTAGATTTCATTTAAAATCAAAGCAGTAGTTAGATATAAACCTACCGATTAGAACTTCGTTTATATTTAGAAGCGAGAGTCTGTTCACATCTAAAAAGGAACAAATCAGTGAAATCTTTTTAATAAATGTTAAATTATTCAAAAAGCATCACTAACTTAGTCTAACAGTTATTCAACAAGTGTGTTTATGAAGTGTTCTTTGCTCTGCTGCTTATCAGAGTTTATACAGGCAGTATCAATAGAGCTGCTACTAGCACAGCAGTGACTTGGTCTTGAATGTTTAAGCAGGAAAAGGCTGTGCTCACAAACTGGTTCTGATCCTGATAATATGGGGTGGATTTGGCCCTAATTCTGTAGTACCGTGAAGGCTATACAAATGGAAATTTGGTAGCAAATCTTGATTGAAATAATTTGAGTCGCATGGAGTTTGTCACAGGAATATTAAGAGAAACCCTGTGCATGAACTTTGTGGACTAAAGGTTTCTTTTAATGTGTGGGTTTCCAAGGAATGTTTACAAATATTCAAGAACAAAAATGCATTACTACTTCCATGGATGCAGTACTTTAACATTCAAATGTAAATGAATGAACTCAGGTTATTTTTAAGAGAGCTGTTCCTTTAGCAGTTTGATGAATGTCAAACATGTTTGGTTGTAGAAAGCATCTTAGATACAATGATACATGAAACAGTTTTGGTAAGATTCTGTAATTACAGCCATGCTTCACTTGGTATGGTACTGATGATGACCTTACTGAATCGGAGTAGAATATTGTTCCCTTTGGAATCTTGCAGCCCCCTTGGTTTTGTTTTGACTGACCAAAAACTTCCTCAAATGTGCCATAAATGTAGGGCATTGCCCTCCCACTAATATTGATTGGTCTCTGATACAATTGCCTCTTGTAACTGATGTACTGTATTACCTTCCCATGGATTCCTTCCAGTGTCCATCTCTTCTTTTTTTTAACCCAGCCTTTTATGAAAAAGGCTGTGAAAATGTCTAATATAAGCAAACTAGCTGGTAGTATTGTAAATGGGATTTGACCAAAGCATTTTATAACTTCCCGCCTTAGAGCAATTGTGGAAGATTAAATGTTCACTAGCACGCAGTGCTAGTCTGTGTCTTGCTTTTATGCTGACTTCCTTTGTCATGTGAGTCTTCATGACAATGTCTCCAAGCCCCCACCTCTCCAAGGATAAGATCTTTGAGAAACTGGGGTGGGATAGATGGTGGCCTTCACTTTCAAGCCAGACTTCAGCCCAAGCCCTTGAGAGTTAGGGTCCTCTGAGTCCTTGAACGAGAAGATTCTCAGGCCTCATCTTGTGCTGGCCCTATGATGGCAGCCCTCTTCTATTGTATGGTGTTAGAAAGCCATATTCAGAACCCAATCCTAGTCCCCAATACAACCAGAAGAGACAAAACACTCATTTTCTCTAGTAGGTGAAGTTATCTGACAGATAATCTCACAGATTTTTGTATGTTTGCCACTTTACATAAATGTGCAACAGCTTACTATTACACTATTCTTGATTTTACTGATTTAGGTACAAGTAATCTGTGCTAATCACAGGGATATCTGTGAAAGTGCTTGGGTGAGTAAATCACTTTCCAGTTTAGATAACTAGACAAGAGAGAAAATAGCAATGAGAGAGTTATTTTCAGTTTTCATTGTTTTTGTTTGTTCCAGAGTGAAATTATTTAAATTGAAAATCAGAAAGTAGGAAACATTGATTTTAAATATCAATTTTAATTGTATGCATTTGTACGTTAGTTATTTTTCTAAGGAGATGTTGATTCTTCTTGGTTGTTAGCCATTAAATTGTAGATTTACAACTAAATAGAGCCTTTACACTAAATTTGGTACTACTTTTTGCTCACCAAGAGGATAAAGTATATTTATAAAAATTCATGTAAGTACTTGTATAGCTAAACATACATTTATTAAGATTTTTTTATTGTTCCAAAATAGTGAATGATGCATTTCCTATTTACTAGACTAATTTTTTACTTGTGATATGTCAGTCTGCAAGTGGATGGAAGTTGGAATTCAATTAAAAATGCACATAAACAGAAACCTCAGATTGTTTTTATTAAATAAATCTACCTTAAATGTGCTGGATCTCTAAGGAAAAGGTTATCAAAACATCTTTTGAATTTGTGTAGTGAGTTAATTGTTTCTGGTTATCATGTCCTTCAAGATTATAGGACTAGTTGGTCTCATCCTAATTGAGATCTCATTTTTTTATTCATAAATTGCAAGAAAAAACAAGGTTTCCTGTTGTTTTAACTTATAGCTGCTTTCTTAGTTTTGAATGAACGGAAATGAAAACTTTCTCTTGGGACTTGCAAAAGAGGATACAGCTATAAAAGTCAGCTTAGTGCTTCAGCAACTTGATTCCAGAGGATAACCAATGTCAGCCAGCAGTTTGACCTTCCTTTGTCTGCATTCTTGTAATGCTTAAGTATTTTAATTTAGATTTCAATAGATTACAGTGAGTCTAGGCCTTAATTTAAGTTGCTATCTTTTTAAATTTACTTCTAAAATGTAAGTCAAATTATTCTCTCCCCTTGTTTGTTCGTTGATTAGAAATTCACAAACTATTTATTACCTTTTCTTTTTGTGCTGTAACTGTATAAAAAACAGACCTATTTCAGTTTGAAAGAGTTCAGAAAATGTTGTTTTCTCATTTTACAGGAGACCTAATGGAAATGTGTGTGCCACTACTGCAAAAATGAATTTTCTGTTAGTGTGTAAAAGTTTCACTGAAGTTGAATTAGCAATGCCATGTACATTTATCATACCGGCAAATAATTTTTCTTTTCAGGGATTTGGACTAATACATGTTAGGATTGCACATAGCATTTACCAGCACCACCACCTCTTATATCCCAAGATGGTATCAGAGTATTTCCTCTTCTCTAATGGGTAGGCAGTGTCTTCTAGATTAAAAATGCTTTTGATCAGCAGAAATCTGTGAGTCTTGCCAATACCATGACAAGCAATACATAAACTCTTCATTAAGTCAAGAAGGTCCCCCATAGGAGTTTCATGAGCCCGCTACTTGTAATTAGGAATGTAAACTGCTAAAAATCATAGTCATTACACGTGTTGCAGGCTATGCAGTATAAAGTTTACATAAGCTTTATACTACAGCACCTGCAGCAGAGCCTCCTGGGGTACAGCCCCTAATGATTAACCAGAACTAGTGATGCCTCACCCTTTAAGGCTTACCTTCAATCAAGTCACCATTTCATGATCAAAGTGGCCTTACAAATTCAACTATTTCTTCCTATGTCAAAAGCAATTCTAGAACAGCCTTTCCTCAGTTCCTTCTATGCCTTCTGAACTAGTCTCTGTACATTTCAAGTTCACTATGTACAGCTTTCGTCTAAACAACACCTCTTTTCCTGGCCTAGCCTTAAGTAAGCTGTTCTCTCATCACACCCAAGTCTCTGATGCCAATTATCACAAGCTTTATTAACTAGCATGCAAGTTTGTTCTTATTCCCCATACTTCTCATATTAGATCATTCTTTAAGATACTGATTTGATTACTGCCTCCTATGATTCTGACCTTTCTCTGTTGCATATTTTTAACTGACCTGGGGGATTTTTGGCTCCTGCCCCCCTTGCTTGGTAAGGTAGTTTGAATTCAACTATGTTGTTCCCTTTCTTTGATAGGGTCAACCTATCTCTGCCTCACTGTCCTGTGAATGGCCCCTGGTGAAAAATGACATTTACCTGCACCATATAGCTGGCACCTTACCCCCAAAGGATTTAAGATCCTACCACCTGTAGCCCCAGCTCCTTGGCCCTTACCCCAGAAGCTCTGCTCCTGGTCATACTTTACATAATCAGTAGTGTCCACAGGGAGCTGCAGATAAGCCTTCATAGAGCCAGGGAAGGGTAGGTTGAAGCCTGTTCCTGTACCTTGTAGTCTTTGGAATGGACATGAAATTGGCATGAAGGTGGGGGGAGGAGATTGCCCACTTTTAAAAACTATTTTGTGCATTTCTGAACTGGCCATGGGCTGCTGTGGAAGGGGTGGGGTCACCCTGTGGACCCTGCTGCTGGGATGCTCAGGCAGTGCAGTAAAAGTGCAGTCCATGTGGCTCTGTAGGGAGGAGGTGGCTTCTTGTGAGGAACCCCGGGCCCAATACTCAGTTCTTATTGCCTAGAAACAACTGGCCAATAGGAATTGACCCCAGCCAATCTCTCAGCTACTGTTGGCTGGAAACACCCAACAGCAGCCAATAGGAGCTGAGAGATGGGGAAGGGAGTAGCACCAGCCTTTTCCCCTTCCTGCAGCTGAGTGCCATGTGGCGGAAGTAGCTTGCAGTCTGAAGTGATCTGGAGCTGCAGCAAACAGGGAGCTCAGCCTGCCTGGGTGGTGCTGCACCTTCCATTCAGTGCTTGCCTCTGGCCACTCCTGTCCCTCACCCAGGTCAGCAGCCAAGCCCTCTGCACAACCCATTGCCCCAGGTCACAGCTCCCTCCCAGACCCTATACCACCTCCTACACCCTTCCCCCAGGCTGGACTCCTCTTCTGCAACCATACTCCCTCCCTGCCCCAGGTCACAGCCCTCTCCTTCATCCCAAGCATGCTTCTGCACTCACCCTAGAACCAATATCTCCACAGACGTGTGTGGCCCTTGACCATGTTCCAAAAATTATTGCCCACCCCTGCTCTAGGTGCAGCAATGGGAGCCCTCTTGTGTGACCCTCGGCCCATCAGGGCTTGAGGGGGGGGGGGGGGGAAGAAAGGGAGAGATGGGACACCATGAAATCTCCTGCCCTGGCAGGGGTGTGTAGCAATTAGAGCAGTGGTCACCAACAAGTAGCTTGGGGTCTAGTGGTAATTCCTCCAGCCGCTGACAGCTGATCCTGACTGGTTTGGTCAGGAAGCTACCAAGTGCTGGCACTTCAGCTGCCCCCTCATGCCAAACAGGATGGGGGGAGCTTGAGCGAGCTGGGGTGGGGCCTCACAACAGGCATGGCAGGCTGCAGGGCAAGGGGCTTGGGGTGTGATCCTGGATCACACAACTTCACAAAGTGATCTTGTGCTTAAAAAGGTTGGAGACCCCTGAAATAGAGAGTGTTACCAGCTGTTTTAAAACAGCTGCTATTTCTCTAGCAGCTGTGGGCCTTGGCTCTGCTGGCCCCAGCTCTTGAGTGCAGCCTGCAGGGGCCTCTTCGCCCACCCCTGAGCTAAAACCTCCCTAGCCTACAGGCCTGCTAGCCTACAATGGGCTGGGCTATTTTGTTCCATTTGAGCTGGAGGCTAAGGCCAATAGGGAAGCCTCACATAGGACCTTGCCCACTCTTGGAATAGTCAATGGTATCTGTCTACACTGCATTCTACTGCTACAGCCAAGCAAGATTGCAAATGAAGTGCAGATTTGAATTTCCCATGCTTCATTTGCATAATTGCATCCAGCCACTTTTTCGAAATAGGGTATTTTGAGAAATGCTATGTAGACAGTTATTTTGAGAAAAAAACCCTCTCATAAAATGAGGGTAAGTTAATTTCAAAAGAAGGGTTTTTTCCTCCAAGTAACTGTCTACACAGCATTTTCTCATCTCAAAATAGGGTATTTTGAAAAAGCAGCCTGATGCAATTATGCAAATGAAGCATGGAAATTTCAAATCTGTGTTTCATTTGCAACTTCGCTCAGCTGCATCTGCATTCCTCTCTCAAAAGAGGAATGCATCGTAGACATACCCTTGCTAAGCAGTGCCAGAGGTACTGCTTATGCACTGTCCAGCAAAGTTATAGTCTTTGATCCCAATGTGCTGTAAGAAAAGCAAATATTTTAGGTGCCCAGCTTGGCTTAACCATGAAAGCCTTGGGGAGCTTGAACCCAAGAAGGAATCTCACACAAAGTGGAAACTTGGTCACAGTGGGGGGAGATGGGTATACACTGCTCCAGTGCAGGGGTGGAATCTGGAAGGTATGGTCACTGCTAGCAAGAAAGAACTGAGGGTGGGAGGGATAGGTGGTTCCCTATATTGCATAGCATGTGCAGGGGGCGCCAGGCCAGGACTAAGGGGAAAAAGCTTCCAGCACTGGTGCATGAGGCAGGGATATTCCCATCCTACGGGCTGGACAGGAACAATCACTTCAAGAATACTTCACTTTAAAGCAAGGGCACAACAACTATTCTTGAGAAGCAAGTCTTTAGGATGGACTGTGTGTCTTCCAGAGGAAAAAATTGTGGCCTTAAAGAAGGCAGTCTAATAGGGAAGCATGCAACAATTCTAACTAAGAAATGTAATACTTTTGAAATCTGTGAAAAGGTGATTGTGTGTGTAAAGAGTTAATCCACTGAGTACCTTAAATGAATACAGCAAAATTAGTCATTTATTTAAAACAAACATTACAAATAGTGTGCAAAACAAATGATTACATACACATAAAAGCAACATGCAAACTTGACCACAAAATCTGCATAAAAAGTTACTCCTTAGTCTATTACTAGATGCTAAAGAAAAGTTTGCTAAATTTGAGATTTAGCTGCAAATTAGCTAGAGTGAACTGGACTTTAATTTTGAAGCATTTGTGACATTAAAGCTAAGGCATTGTATGAATATGCATCATGTAATTAGTGCTAGTGTTCTATTTATCACCTTTTTAAAAAATGGTATGTGCCTTATTTCCAAAAATTAGTGATATATGTAGTTGCCCAAAGAGGAGAAGGGGGAACAGATGATGGATGCAAGTCAGTTGACTGGTCGACCCAGCTGCACCTAGCCAATGCTTCAAAAACCCTTTGCAGATTGAGTCATAACGAGGTGGTGTATTTCACAGCACCTGCTTTAGACTGTAGGCTAAGTGACCTGGAAAGCCACTGTGAAGCAGAGTCTACATTTTAGAAGCAATCCAATGCAACTTAAATTTTTCCTGGAATGGATGTTTCATTACAGAAGTAGTAGCCTCCCCTTGAAACATGAACTTCATTTGCCACAGCATCCTCTGCAATTTCCTTTATATGCTGAGTAGTGGTTAGTCACAACACCAGTACCTAAGATGTGCCTTTGTATCTAATGTATAGAGTTTGGCACTACTGAAAGGTACATTAGTGCTTGTAGTTAATTCAGTTTACCCAAGAACCTCCCTGTGTGCATGACAATCTAGGACCACGAGACAACTGCACCACACTCTAGAACAGGGCAAGTGCAGTTCAGATTGGGTTATTCTAGCCACCTGTGTCTTCCTCTTCCCTTCTACATAAGAGGGAAATAAATGCCACCTGTTCAAGGCAAGCTGCTGGTAGAACAATTCTAGTTACCTTCTCTTTCCACAGTCATTTCCTGCCCCACAGAGAGGTTCAGTGGAAGTGATGCAATATGCCAAATAAATGTACAGTCTTTCCTGACGTTTGTAGAAAATGCCTCAAATACATAGTAGGCACTCATCATCTGCACTCTAAATTTCACAGTTTAAAGGAGACCCTGTAGGCACAAGCTATTGAAAGCCATTTCTTGAAAACTGAAGAGTTGACAAACCCACAGGGGTTTCCTCCCCTCCCCCACCCAACCCCCTAACATTGAAGAAATAGCATATGAGTTTAACATAAGCTGTGATGTAGAGGACTTCTGCCTGTTTGGCTCAGGGAGGGTCCAGGCTTCTCAATGAGGTCTGTTATACATCTTGATCAGTATTGGACATACCTACCCACTCCTCCTAAAGAAGCAGAACCAAGGTAGTACTTTGACCCAAACTTTTTCTTCCTCAGTTTAGTCAAAGCTTGTCATCAGTCATTTCTAGAAACTGAGCATAGACATCCCTTGAACATTCCCCTTTTTGGTTGAATAAGAATTTGTAGTAGCTACCATCTGCACATATTGCTGAAACAAAGAGACATATTGGGTAAGTGTTACAGATCAAATAGCACATCACCACATTACTCAGTGAGCACCTTTTCAGAAGCTCACTGTTCTCAGACCTCTAGGGGACAAGTCTGGGCAAAGTTACTTTGCTGTTTAGCATAAACATCTTAATCATGGCAAGGAGACATGTAGTTTCCCTCAATGGCCACAATATCGGTCATACGCCCTACTTCTCATCAGCACAGATCCAATGGGATGCTGCAGGCCTGGTCCAGCATAAAGATTTGCTTGTTCACTTTTCCAGGCTGCATGATCTGTGGTCATGGTCACTGTGATCCCTCCCTCGGACACAAGCCACAGTGTCTTGTCTTATTCTTTACAGTATTAAAAATAATCAGATCTAAAAAAAAACTGGTCACTCGGGGAAGAGTATGCCAGAGCTTGCTTTTTGAAACAGAACCCTTGGGGAAGTTCAGATGACTTACCTATGACAGCATTTGGCTCTGTTCCAAAGGCACAAATGCATGGAGAGCCCGAGGGAACCTGAAATTTGGAAAAGCTCCATTTGGAACTGAAGTATTTGGGGAGGAAGCTGGCTGAGGCCAAACTGAAAGAAAAAAAAAAAAGAAAAGAAGAGAAGAGATGTACATAAGAGCCACCACAAAGACTCAGGTGCCACCTCCTTGATTGTTATGGTACAGAGCCAAAGACAGACCTGTACCACAGCAGAGTCGGTGTGACGACACGTTGGGGTTCCCCCGCCTCCTGCACCCCCAGAATGGCACAAACAGACTCCACCAGCCAGTAGAATAGAGGTGGTTTAGTGCTTCTCCAGCATACAGCACAGCACAGATGTCATCAGGTTACAGGGCAGGCCTAGGATGCCTCAGCCCCCCTGGATATGGGGGGGGGCTCAGCTCCTAAACCCCCCAACCTGTTGCTGAGGCTGCTTCCTCCATCCTCCCAGACAGAAACTAAACTAACTCTCCTCCAGCCCTGCCCCCCAGCCAGGGCAGCATCCACCTTCCTTTGTTCCTCTCCGTGGGGGTTAGCTGGTCAGACCGGTTGAGAGATCCCTTTGCATAATGACACATCCCTGTCCTTCTGGGCTGTGATACCGGCGGCAGCCAGTGGGGTTACCACAGACCCATAGAAACCAGCAAGTTCCCCCCCCCCCCGACTACGTCACAGTCGGTCTAAAAAATGAAATGCCAGAAACACAATGAGGTCTACTAGGGACTTCACTAGTACACTAGGATTTTATCTGGAAAGGACTGGCACCATTGTTTAAAACAATAAGTAGTCCTGTGGCACCTTAGAGACTAACAAATGTAGTATGGGTTTGTGGGCACAACCCACTTTAGAGGAGATGATCATAGAATACCAGGACTGGAAGGGACCTCGAGAGTCCAGTCCCCTGCCCTCATGGCAGGACCAAATACTGTCTGGACCATCCCTGATAGACATTTATCTAACCTACTCTTAAATATCTCCAGAGATGGAGATTCCACAATCGCCCTGGGCAATTTATTCCAGTGTCTGACTACCCTGACAGTTAGGAACTTTTTCCTAATGTCCAACCTAAACCTCCCTTGCTGCAGTTTAAGCCCCTTGCTTCTTGTCTTATCCTCAGAGGCCAAGATGAACAAGTTTTCTCCCTCCTCCTTATGACACCCTTTTAGATATCTGAAAACTGCTATCATGTCCCCCCTCAGTCTTCTTTTTTTTCCTAAACTAAACAAACCCAATTCCTTCAGTCTTCCCTCACAGGTCATGTTCTCTAGACCTTTAATCATTCTTGTTGCTCTTCTCTGGACCCTCTCCAATTTCTCCACATCTTTCTTGAAATGTGGAGCCCAGAACTGGACACAATACTCCAACTGAGGCCTAACCAGAGCAGAGTAGAGCGGAAGAATGACTTCTCGGGTCTTGCTCACAACACACCTGTTAATGCATCCCAGAATCATGTTTGCTTTCTTTGCAACAGCATCACACTGCTGACTCATATTCAGCTTGTGGTCCCCTCTGATAGATCTTGAGACAATTGTATGTTAGGAGGCAGCAGAACACAGAGGTACAGGGTTTGCCTCTTACTTTTTTCAATCAAATATATCAGTGTTTACTCTTCAGTGTCCGTGAACTAAGTTTGTCTCGTTAATTGCTACTATGGAAAAAAGCAGCTTCATTTTGGAGACAGGAGAATGTTACTAGCATGTGTTTAATGCCAACCATTAAAACCCCAAAACAATCTCAGACCAATAGGCTTAGAAAATAGATGAAGGCCTACCTAGACTGCTTGTTCCTTTTGGGGTCTTCTGCAGCAAAAATATGTACTGTGCCATGGTCACTTGATACACAAATTAGAGAAGCATCCTGATTGAAGTTAATGCTGTAGAGAAATAATTGCAACAGATTTTTATTTAGCTTTCATACATGGTAGTAGCTTGATTGTTAAGGTGTATATGTATTGCATTTAACCCAGAATTAGTCAGGCAGAACAAACAAACACTTAGCATTTCAAACCCTAATTAGGCTTGTGCACACAGCCTGAATTTTAAAAAGGGACCTTGTGCCTTTGCCACAAATAACCAAAGGGAAGATTTTTGGCTCAGCACAAAGACCCATCAAAAGATGGATAAAGCATATTACTTGGAGAAATAAGCTCACCAGTAGATATTAGCTGCTTGAGAACCTCTTCGCAACTCCTGAATTAAATGTCCTGATGAAGTATCAAATATTCTTATGAGGGTCCCCTGGAAAAAGTAATGAAAGATTTTTATTAGTAAAGATGGAAGAAAACTTTATCCTGTATTGTAAAGCTTTGAAAGCACATCACATGTGATTCCTAACACACTAACAATACCCTGGTAAGAGTATCAAATCCTAGCTGACTTGAGTGCGGATTACTTTAATCCCATTATGAACTAGGAGGATTCCTTACTAAGATTATGCTTAAGATTCGAAAGCACTGGGGTCTGTCACACCTCTGGTTTTATTTTACCAGCACGATGCCTGGTTTGCTCAATGTCAGCAAAACTATTTAGCAGTGTACAAATGGCCAGCTGAAACACTGAAACATTCATGATGGTTTATGGAAACATGTTTCCAGTAACCAGTGCAAATATGCTAAAGCGTCAATTTTTCATATTCAGAATTCATCCTCGTCACTATTCTGGATAATTCTTCGTTAAACCAAGATGGGACAGCATAAAGCAGGATAACCCACTAAGTTACTTTGTTAGAATCTTCTGGAGGGATTCCCTAAGTACTGAAGTCTAACCTACATGTTTCTCTCACCACCTAGCATCAGGCAATCCCCATTGCAAAGCATTATCTTATTTCAGTGAACCAAGACACCCAATAAGACAAGCTGCACTCCCCCAGAACATCAAACCAACCTAATAACTTCAACAGGAAAATAAGCCTGGCAAATAGGATGGGAACTGGCATCTTGAATTTAGTAAAGTTTTTGATAGTGTCTCATATGACCTTCTCAAAAAACAAACTAGGGAAACACAACCCAGACAAAGTTACTATTAGGTGGGGTGCATATCTGATTGGATAACCATTCCCAGAGAGTAGTTATCAATGGTTCACCGTCATTCTGGAAGGGCCTGTTGTGTGGGGTCTGCTGGCATCAGTTGTTGATCTGGCTATGTTCAAGACAGTCATCAGTGATTTAGATAATGGCAGAGAGTACATTTAAAGCTGTGGACAGCACCAAGCTGCGATGGGCTGTAAGTGCTTTGGAGGTTAGGATTAAAATTCAAAATGAGCTGGACCAGCGATGGGCAACCAAGGCTCATAAGTGGCCCTCTGCCTCAGTGGGCCACAAGATTCAGTCATGTGCACTAACCGTGGCTCCAAGAATAAGACTGAAATATTCAGCATTCCATTTATTTAACACAAGTAGAAATGTTTTGATCATTTTATATTACTAGAACTATCAATTTCAACCACCACACAAACATTTGCACTTACTTTAATATATCAAATCCCTGCCCGGCCTCTTCTTTGCCTTCTCTCCTATGCACATCCCATCCCAGCTCCTCCCCACCCCTCCCAGTACTTCCAGAGAACCATAAATCAGATGATTCATGGCGTTCAAGCTGGAGGGGGGGGGGGGGAAATGGGGCACAAATCAGCTGATGGGCATTCAGAAGTGCTGGGAGAAGGAGGCAGCAAGTGTGGGGGCCCTCAGAGCATGAGAGATGTGGGGGAAGTGGGCTGAGAGAGGGTACACAGGCTGCACATGGAATCCCGATGGGCCACATGCAGCCCTAGGCCACAGGTTGTCCACCACTGATCTGGACAAAACTGAAGAAATGGTCTGAAGGAAATCAGATGAGATTGGATTTAATCATTTTTTTTAATTTAATATTAATTTAGGAAAGGCTCTGCCAGTTTTTAGCATTTGGTGCTACTGGAACATACATGAATATAGCCAAGATTCTAAAGAGACAAGCTCTCAAACCCTATTTCACTTAAACCCTATACATGAGGCCTCTTACCAGGTGCTCTGTCTTGATTTTTTTCCACTCTGCTCTTCAAAATGGCAAATATAAAGAGCAGCCCCATCCACAAATGAGCAGAGATATGACAGAAAATGTGCAACCAATGTATTCAAGAAGAGAAACGTATGGGTAGGATCCTAGGTCTGTATTTAGCAGCCTATAAGAGAGAGATTTGAGTTCCTAAGCAAGTCTGGAACATGGAAATCAACATTTTTTGAAAATCTCATCCCTTAGATCAGGGCTGGGAACCTTTTTTGGGGTCAAGGCCCACTGACCCACAGGGAGGAAAAAAAAATAAAAATCAAATCAGTTGGGGGCTGCATGCAAGTGAGAAGCAAAAAACCAAAACGCTCACCGATGTGGTCCCTGGCCAAGAAGGAGAAAGACACTCCCCACATTCCCCTCCAACACCAGAGCCTAGTCGGGCCCAGGCTAGTAGATTGTGTGTGCTCCAGTCCCTCAGTAGGCATGGGCTCCCCAATGCTAGGAGGGGAGCCATGAACCTCGGGGCTGGATCCAAGCAAGCTGCCTTACATGCCTCACTTAGAGCTAGGGTCCCAACTTTAAGCTTCTATTTTTGAAAATGTTGCCCCTGCAAAGTTAGAGCTATACACTAGCATCTGGTGAAACAGACATTCCTTGGCATTAGCACATGAAAAGGAGTCCAGTTGAAATCTGCCTCCACTTTCCTCTCATACTGGCTGACTTTAGAAAGCTTTTGAAGCTTCATTGATTCAGGAGTAAAAGTCCAATTGACTTTGAGTGGAAACTATTCCATGTCACAGGTGCTTTGGAAAACTGCACAGAAAAGTTATGTAAAGAAAGTGATCAGCTGTTAACTAGTAAAGTTATTCTGATTGTGATACCAATATTAAAGCAGGATAGACAAACAGGTTTATAGTCCTCCAGTCCTAGAAGTTAGAAGGGCTTGACATTGAAATGGTAACTGTCCTCAAGAGCAGAGTCCATGCCAATGAAAATCCACTAATAGCCGTATGGTAGTAGCATTTCAATTATGCCACTCCAAAGAGTTAGGAAGAGCTGGAAAATGGTTTCTAATCATGGTTTTCAAGCTTTATGCATTCACCAACATTTCAATGTGTTCCTCAATCTGAAGGTAAAAATGAAGTTCAACCGAAGCCAACAAAGACTGGATAATAGAGCAGCCTGCTTTCCAGAAGTGAACTTAAGTTAAATAAACTTAAACAACAGATGGTCTGGTAGCACTTTGTAGAACAACAAACCATGTGGATGGTATCATGAGCTTTCGTGGGCACAGCCCACTTCTTCAGATGACCAAGCTACCAGACCATTTGTTGTGTTTTAAGTTTATCCTGTACAGACTAACTCAGTTACCCCCTGAAGCTTAAGTTAAATAGTTCGACCAGCTACAGGTGTGTATGTCCATGTACAAGATAGGTAGGGATAGTGGAGGATGACAATTTTCTGTAGCTTTAGGCTCAGTAAACCCATGAATTCCTTGGAAGTAAAGAAAGAAGCCAGTATAGTAAAAGCCTGTTCTTGGTTCAAGATAACGGGACTTAATTTGAGTACATCCACTGGGTTTACTGGATGAAGTAATGCCCCAGTTCAGGGTAGCCAGAGAGCTGCCAGACCTCTAGGGAAGTATCCAGTTTTGCTTAGTTAGCAGTAAAGATCAATGAGAAAAATTAGGGGTGTTTAAGTGTTAAGTTTCTGGAACTAGGTTCCTTAAGATAGTTTTCCAGTAGTTACAGTGTAACAAGCCTTTGTGCCGCTAATACTAGGACCATACAGTATACTCATTAAATATAGCCACAGATGATAGAACATTGGATTATTTGCTTACTTTTTCTGATGCTGTTGCAATTCTTGTTCCCTGCAGGTTTAAAGCTATACAGCTCAAGATTCCTTCATGAGCTGGTATATCTACAGGAGGCTTTTCTGTATTAGCCAGATCCACTATCTGCACATGCCCGGTATGCGTTCCAGGGAATGCAAGAAGGGAATTATTACTATTTGGACAGAGAACACAGAGACCTATAAACAATTGACAAAGAAAAAGCAATTTATTTTCAAAAAACTAACCACATAACACCCAAACACATAGTAGCTCTTACCATACTCCTCATTGCATGAGGAGTAAGGTTAATTCGAGGGAAGGGTTTTGGATCGGACTACTACGTCTACACGCGGCGAGTTAATTCGGGCGACCGGCCGCGAATATGCTAATCAAGCATGGGATATTTAAATCCAGCGCTTCATTAGCAACTTCGGTATGCTTCATTTGCCTCCCTAGTTTGAACTAGGGGGCAAGTGTAGACATACCCTCCGTCAGGTCAGAATCCTTTCCTGCACTCATACCCCCTATCAGGCCCTGCACCCCAATCCCCTGTCCCAGGTCACAACTCCCTCACACCATTCACCCTCTCCTACACCCAAGCTCCTTTCTACAACCAACCTGTCCTAGACCCCACAGCTCCTCCATAGAAAAAGTGACAACTTGCCAAAATCTTGGTGTGGTTCCTCTCCCCTCCCCCCCCGCCTCCCCCCAATCAAAAATTACACCCCTGATGTACAAGCAAATATTGCAGGGAGGGGATTACAAAGGAGCATTGCAAATTTACAGAGCTTGATCTGTGAGACTGCAGTTCATTCCACAGTGCAATCAGGATAGTCCATGTCTATGAATCAATATTTCCTGCAAGTAGCTTTCTAGGTCTGCTGTATGAGCTATCATAAAATGGTCCAAAGCCCAAAGAAAACATCACTTTGCCACAATTTAAAAACAGGGTAACAAAATATATTTTTAGAATAAAAGCTGAAGTCGGAGAAACAAAATTAGCTTCAACTACTTATTAGCTCAGAGGGCCAAAAAATTATAGTGAAAGCTTCTGACCTTTTGAAGGTGCTGTACAGTTTCCTTACAGGATGAGGACTGAGAGGTCAGATATAGAAGAATCACTTTGTGGGGGTAAAAAGTGTTTACCCACAAGTGATAAGTTCTTATTTTTCTGTGCAAGTTCATTTGAGATTACAGTCACGTTCTCATTTTATCCACAAAATTGTTATTGGGGGAAGTCTAGTGCACTGAAGGAGTTGCATCACATGTTGTGACAGGTATTATGTAGGACCCCTGGATCTCGAAAGGTATGTTGATCATTGTAACAGTGGAGCTATGTCTGTTGTTCTGGCAGGGTCAGGTGCTGCTTTGAGTTGGTGTGTCCTGGTCTGCCGAGGTTGGGGGTTGTTTGAAGGCCAGTACAGAGGGTTCAGGAAAGATTTATTTCAGGATGTGGTCCCCATCAAGTATGGGCTGTAACTGCTTAATGATACCCACGTGGGTTCCGGTGGGGTGGCAGGCGACAACTGGGGTTGTGCAGTCAGGTGGGATGGGAGGGGATTATTTTCATATTGTGTGAGCGTGTATTTGTGTAGCCTGTTCCATGATGTGATCAATTGCTGTCTCTTTAGTAGACTTATCCTTGGTCGTCAGTATTCTGCTCTAGAAAAAAACCCACATTCATTTGCAGAGGGCACAGATTTGTAACTTTACAAATGCCATGCAGAAAAAAAAAGGGCAGCACCATCTTTCTTTGGTTTGCCAAAGCATCATCATCCCACAAGGGTAAAACTGTAAAATTCCAAAACGAGTCACTGTAAAGTGAACAAGAAAGCAAGGAATTTGAACTAAGTAATGGAATGGTAAAGTGTGACTAAAGAATAGTAACCAAGGCCACTAAAGAACACCTACCTTCCCCCACTTTGTTCACCACTAACCTTTAGGGTTGTAGCAGGTTTCAAAAACGTGCAACTGGTGGGGATTGTGTGTGAATGTAAAAACTTTGATCATGGAATCCAAAACTACCACAATTCTGAAAGAGATAAAAAGGAAACTCACAATCAAGAGCAGGGAATGGAGACAGACACTAATGCATAATTATTTCATTTGTACAGTGTCTTCAACATTAATTAGATTCTTACACTTTCTTACCCTCTCCCCCCCCCCCAAACCAATGGTAACTGCAGTTCCTGAAAAAAAACACTGTCACAGCTGTGAGTTAACATGACAGATAAAACAGATGCAACAAGACAAAGCCAGCTCTTCACAAATTCAAGCACAGGTTCCTGCCACAGATCAACAGATCACAGGAACATTCTTCTGTACATGGCAAAGCAGATAAGTGTCCATGGAAGAAGCTATACACCAACTATTTGAACTCTGATGACCTCATCCTTTTAAATGGACAAACTTCTAAGTAGATTTCCAGTTGCAGACTTGTGCTTTAAAGAATTTCCTTCCACGTACCGCTAAGAAACTTTCAAGAATACTTCTACATGTAGCAGACATATAATGCCTTGCACATTGAATAATTTCACTCATACCTACCTATCTCTTCGCAATTTAACTGCTTTAACTTCTGTTGAAAATTCTATTTCAATCACAGTCTTCTTTTTCAGATCATCCCAGATCATCACTAAAATGATGGAAAAGATCCCATCAGAACAGTAGTAATCTTTCATTTCAGATTTCTAAGAAGTTGTACACAATCTCTTTCTAATTAGAAAGCACTTATAAAAGTTTGATAAAGTGACAAAGATATTTATTGGACACTAGTCCTGATTTTGTATTCAGCCTGAACTTACAGCACTGAATGGTTACTTCCCTACCCCACCCCCAACAGAAGCACAATTGTAAAGTTATTACAGGTTACACCTTTAAAATCTGGGACTCTGGTCAAGCAACATTTGTGGTCCAGCAGGATAGAAAGTGAATATAACTAATTGAAATCAGAGGATTTATGTAGCCAGATTAATTATGGAAATGAAATGCAAACTAGACACAAGGGCAAGAGTGACAAGTGATCAACCCGCCCCCATTGCAAAAGCTACCAAAAGAGACAGTACCTCCAGCACAAAAGTGAATTGCTTCAATAGGAAATGAAAGAACTTCCACTGACTCAAACCACTCCCAGGAAAATTTCCAATATCACCAGGATTGACTGAACTGTAAAACCCTTACTACAAGAAATCTGTGGAGATTTCCCCCTTCCCCCCAAGTCATCTCAGACAGACTTTCAAATGGATACAATGTACAGTAAACTTCCGATAATCCAGCACCTTTAGGACCCAGGGGGTGCCGGATTATCAGATGTGCCGGACTATCAGAAGGGGGGGCTATGAGGGGTCTGGAGTGGGGTGGGAGGGGATGCCACCTCAGATCCCTCATAGCCCCCCCCCTTACGATAGTCCGGCTCTGCCCCAGGCGTCCCTGATTCAGCTGCTGCTGGTCAGTTTCAGCAGCAGCTGAATCGGGGATCCCTGCAATAGAGCAGCTGGGGTGCTGCCGGGTTGGTCCCGCAGCGCTGAGGGGTGGCGCTACGGCACCAACCCAGCAGCACTCCAGCTGCTCTTGGGGACGCCTGGGACAGAGCAGCTGGGGTACTGCCCGGTTGGTCCCGTAGCACTGCCCCTCGGGGCTGCAGGACCAACCCGGCAGCACCCAAGCTGCTCTTGGGGACCCCTGGGGCAGAGCAGCTGGCGTCCTGCCGGGTTGGTCCCGCAGCGCTGATGGGCGGCGCTACGAGACCAGCCCCACAGCACCCCAGCTGCTCTGCCTCAGGCGTCCAGATTCAGCCTGCTGGTGAAACTGACGCTGCTGGGGCAAAGCAGCTGGGGTGCTACGAGACCAACCCGGCAGCACCCCAGCTGCTCTGCTCCCGGCTTCCCCGATTCAGCTGCTGGTCAGTTTCAGCAGCAGCTGAATGGGGGAAGCCTGTCCGGCTGCCCCAGCACTTCCGGGTTCCTGATGGTGCCGGACCATCAGGAGTCCCAGAGCATTGGATGCCGGACTAATGGAGTTTTACTGTATTTGAGAAACTTAGCAGATTTACCAGTCACTAGCCAAACTTGTAGCCCTGCCTGGTTTCGTTTCCAGTTTTGCATGGCGGACATGAAGGTCTGAGTGCTGACAGAGTCAAATGCAAGTATTCCTTCCTACAGCTTCTCTCCAACAGCTGTTTGCAAGGGAAGTCCAGGCAGTCTTCAGTCCCCACTGATCAACTCCTCCCCCTTCCTCCCAGGCAGGCTCACTACTTGCCCTGGTTCCATGCAACTCCTGGAAATGGCCACCCAGTCTCTGAAGCTCCTAGGCACATGGGCAGCCAGGTAGGCTCTGTGAACTGCCCCCACTTGGATGCCAACTCCACATCTTCCACTGGCAGGGAACCACAACCAATGGGAGCTGTGGAGGCAGTGCCTGAAGGCTCAAAACAGCATATGGGACTTCACCTAGGGACCAAAGGAACCTGGCAGCTGCTGACTAGGAAATGTGGTAAACACCGTCAGGACACACCACAAACCTTCTCCAACCCAGAGTTCCCTCCTGCACCCAAACTCCCTCCAAGAGCCTGCCGCCTCAGGCAAAGCCCTCACCCTCCTCCTGCATCCCAACCCCCTACTCCAGCCCAGTGAAACAGAGTGAGGGTGAGGGAGAGCGAATGACAGGAGGAGATGGGTGGGTGGAGGAGGGGCAGGGGTCAGAGAAGGGACAAGACAGAAGGTACCTAAAAACGTTTAAATAAAAATGAGGGTCCTCGGGTTGCCAATGTTTGAGAACCACTGCCTCAATAGGAATTTTCTAACATTTATTTTCAACATGTATCTTGGCAAACAGTGAGCAAGCCATTACCCAACTAAAATGATGTAGAAAGAGCCACAAATATTCCAAAGTAAGTGTGGCAGAAGAAGAGTCTAGTATTCAGACAGAATTCAGCCCTGGCACAAGGATGCACAATTTCCACTGGCTCAAGAAAATACATCTCATGCAAACTTAAATACTAAAGTCATTTTAAGTAGGCTACAACATACAAAGGCTATACACAGACTTGCTGGATTTTATTTATTTATATAAATAGTTTTAGATTTAGCAGAGATGCCAGAAACACATTTATGAAATCTGCTCCTTACTGCTCAATACAGTACCTTTGTTAGGTGGATATTTTGGTTTTTTTCCTCCACCAACTAATGCTAAATAGTTGCACCGAAATAACATTTCAACATGGCCAATGCCTCCTTCTAGAAATTCTGTAAAACGAAAAAGGAAATCTGTAAATATACACAGCTCTTAATTTCACAGCAGAATGGGTCTAAGCATTGCAATGTTTTCTTTGTTATACCAACTATGACATGTTAGTGTTTTTTATAGAAGTGCAAAATATGGTTCAGATCAAACCCATGTTAAGAGGCCTTTTACTGCCTTGCCACAAGAAAGGTGTGTCAGTATAGGATTAAGACTACTCGCAGTTATCTGGACTATGGAAAGAGTGTGTGGACATCTCCTCCGGTCCGAACGGGATTCTACAAGAATCAGAAGAGTGATTACTCTTTGCTATAATTAAAAGTTTTTTCAGAAGTAGCCACAAGTTACAGGCAGTCCCCGGGTTACGTACAAGATAGGGACTGTAGTTTGTTCTTAAGTTGAATCTGTATGTAAGTCGGAACTGGCGTCCAGATTCAGCCGCTGCTGACACTGACCAGCGGCTGACTACAGGAAGCCCGAGGCAGAGTTGCTCTGCCTGGGCTTCCTGGAATCAGCCGCTGATCAGTTTCAACAGCGGCTGAATCTGGACGCCAGTTCCGACTTACATACAGATTCAACTTAAGAACCCCAGGCGTCCCCAAGTCAGCTGCTGCTGAAACTGATCAGTGGCTGATTCCAGGAAGCCTGGGGCAGAGCAACTCTGCCTTGGGCTTCCTGTAGTCAGCCGCTGGTCAGTTTCAGCAGTGGCTGATTTGGGGACGCCTGGGGCAGAGCTGCTGCCGGGTTGGTCCAGTAGCGACCAGAGCGGTGCTGCGGGACCAACCGGCAGCGCCCCAGCTGCTCTACCCCAGGCGTCCCGAGAAAAGCCTGGTCTGCAGGGGGGGGGGGGGGGAGGGAGGGGCACTAGCTGAACAGGGAGTCCCCCCCCCCCAGCAGAACAGGGAGTCGCAGGCAGCGGGACCGAGACGTGCTGCGGTCCCGCCGCCCCGGTCCTCCGCCCAGACACGCTCCAATCCCGCCGCCCAGGTCCTCCGCGGCTTTGCTCCGCGTCTCCCTGGTCTGCTGGGGGGGTGGCTGCTGCCCGCGTGCTCTGCGGCTTTGCTCCGCGTCAACCTGGTCTGCTGGGGGGGGATTTCCCCCCAGCAGACCAGGGAGCAGCTTTTCTCGCCCTGGAGGACGCGGGTGGCGGGACCATGGTGCATCTGGGCGTCCCACCGCTCCCATCCTCTGGGGCGAGAAAAGCCCCGTTCGTAACATAAGTCGGATCCGCGTAACTCGGGGACTGCCTGTACATCAATTAATTTAAAAAAAAAAAAAAAAAAAAAAAAAAACCACACAGGAGGTTTCTCCCCACAAATGGATACTTTAAGTATACTTTTTAAAATGGAAAACAAGCAGTTACTCATTTATGGTATGTATGTAGCTTATTGATCCCATTAAAATTAGTTTCTTTTTTTGCGGTATGTTAACACTTCTTGCAGGCAACAAGAAAGTGTTTAGGAGGGATTTTGAGTGAGAAAAGTGGCAGTTTAGTATACTTGGATTATGTCGACATGCCATGTTTATGGGCAGTACTGGAAAAAAGCAAAGGGGATGAGGCATTGGAAATGGTGGGAGAGTTGAGACAGGTGCCTTTTACTTCTGATTTTCCTCTCCATTTATGCAACTAAACTAGAAGACTGTATTCTAGTCAGTTTTGTTTTTTGGGTCTCAAGCTCTACCATCCTTCATGGGCAAAATGGAGCAGTTCATAAATCTCACTCCACACAGCGAGCTCTGTGGTCACAAATGAGCTGGGAAACATTATTTGGCATATAGTAGGGTATGTGCTCCATCAGGATCTTGGCCAGAATTTGATATTGGCCAGGATGCCAGTACAGCATGCAGAACAATGGGGTTGGGGGAGAACATGCTCTGAAGATGAACCAATGTGCACGGTCATCTGGAGCTTCTTTGTGGCATTCACTTTTATCCCCACACAACCATGAACCAGCTGGACTAGGAAATAATGAATACTTGGAACCCCAGAGCTAGGTCCAGTGGGAAGGTGCTTTTAGCTAAAAGTGTCATTTGGGTATCCAAGAGGAGGAGTCCAGAATGACACTTTAGTGCAGCACTCCGAGATACCAGGGAACCGGAATGATGGCACTGTTAAAGGTTAATGGAAAAGTAGGACAGCTCCTATGCTAGAGGGCTGTATGAAAACAGTGTTGGAGTGAATGCAATTCAAATGTACAGATGCCGAGAAGCATATGCCACCAACAAGGCCTTCATGGCAGGAGGTTCAAGAAAGACTCCTTTGGAAGTCTTGAAGGGGAATGAGAAGCAGAATGCCTGGTTTCAGAGAGGGGAAAAAGTTTTAGAAGCTAGGTGGTCATAAAGACAGTGAGCTTTCTGAAGGCAGAGCTGGAATTCCAGACATAGCAGAAAAAGGAGAAGGCTAGGGGTGGAACAAATTAAATGTAGACCCTGAGGGATGGAAAGCAAAATACTCAGCAGGGAATGCGATTAAGATAGATGTCACTAGCAATTAGGAGTTACACAGCTCTTAGGGCAGCTAAAGGATGTGCGCACTAAGGATGTTAAGGAACAGGTAGTTGGCTAATCGTCTAGATGATGCAATTTGTATTGATTACACAATTAGTCGATAAGTCAATAAGGGGAGGCACTCTGCAGAGCCACAGCGGGGGTAGCTCCCAGAGCCAGTGCAAACCAGGACCGAGCAGTCTAGGTCCTGCAGCCCCGTTTGCGGCAGCCTAGGATGGCTGCAGGCAGAGGCTGCTCCAGTAGCAATTCCTGCCTGGACAACCATATCCACAGGGGTGGGGAGCGGCTCCCCCACTGTTTCCTCCCCTCCCAATGAACAGGGGCTGTTGCCGGACCAGGCTCCCCACTGCTGCTGCCTCCAATACAGAAGCAGCAAGTGGGGGGTGGAGGGGAGCGAGTAGTTGAATACTCAAAGTGGGCACATTCTTTTGGCATCCCCATATTCCTCTTGGTGAGAGGAATGAGGGATGTTCCGAAAGAGGAAGCTTTTCTGAAATTTGGCCCTGTGTATATGGGCCAAGTTTCAGAAAAGCCTTTTTCCACTTTTTTTTTCCCTCCAGAAGAGATCTGCAGTGTAGACATAGCCAGAAAGCAGTGAGGCTCTTAGGAAACCTGCAATCAAATGAAGGACTATAGAAGGAGAAGGGGTTATTTCTGAGTTACAGAAAACACTGCCATTCCTCTCAGAACTGATACAGCCTGGTTCATTCCACTGGTTAAAATAGATTTCACATGTTTGTCAAGTTTTATCCTTGAGCAAAGCTATATATAAACTTTAACAGAACCACCAAAGCAGTTTTTACATGACAGGATAGGGCAGAAAAAGCCCAGCACTTGATGTGGAGCTCTACTTTTTTTTTTTTTTTTTTTTAAATAACCACACACACACACACACACACACAACACAGCCCAACTTGTAGTTTAGGCTGTGACTTTAGAGAGCTACCCGAGTTCTTTCTGTAACCTACACTTACAATGTAATTCTGACGGCCCCTCTAGTAACCAGGGCACAGAGGTTTCAGTCTGATACTTGCTTTGAACCTACATACCAGAGTGTCAGTAGAGGCAGTAGAGGACAACCAGAAGTTAAACTGCAGATCTAGAAGTGGCATGAAGGAGACTCCCTTTGGATCTGGTTTAGCCTCTCTTGTCTAGAAGAAATGTCACTGGACCAGGGTTCAATTCAGGAAGAAACTAACCCAGGCAAGAGTGCTGTAGAGAAGACTAGTAGACGGGACTTTCAAAAACAGACCTAGCATAGAAAGTGATACAATCTCTCTCACCTTGTTTCTCCTTTTCTTTAAGAGGATCTGCATTATAAACTCTAAATCCATTTTCCATCCCACATGCAAAGCACCCTAAAACAAAAATGAAAAAAAAAGCATTAATTATGAAGCACAGGCAACAAAGAATAAGTCAGAGGGGTTGGGGGTCACTATTCAAGAACTTTAGTGTCAATTAAATTTATTTCAAGAACAAGGCTGTACATCTTTATTAGTTCAAAACGGAAAACCTAAGTTGATTTTTACACTTTGTTTCAAGGTTAGATGTTCCCGGTGGTCTTTTTAAATAAGTGGTGAAGAAATACTGAAAATTAAAAGTGTTATTGTATCACATAGGAGGCAGTTTGATAAAAAAAAATATATATATATATATATCAAAACTAGGGAGAAGGACATCATAATTTTGGTAAATTCTTATAGGATCTTACACTCTCCAGTAACAGCTAGCACAGAAGTCTCCTTTTAGTACAAAAAGTGAGAAATCCTATTTCAAATATTCAGATTCCTTATTAAAACTTTGCTACGTTGTCTAACATGTTTGTTCCTGAAATAGGTGGGAATAGTTCTTTATATCGACCATATTCTTAAGTCCCTTTCAGGATAACATAGAAAGAAGTCCATCAGTTGCAATTAACTGTGGAGAACTGGAGAAACGGATGACCAGAATTGGGCTATGCAGATCTCTTAGACGAGGAGGAAGAGAAATGCCTTTTTAATGTATTCCTTCAATCTCTGTGCCAGAGTTCCACGACTGTTTTATCTGCTTTACAAATTAGTAAACACTAATGGTGCTACTTATCACAAGTAAGCAGTGAGTTATACCACTGGCCAATATTGGCCTAAGGCAGAATACTTTAGAAACATTAACCAGCATCGAGAAAAAAATAATTTGAAGAGGCGTTGCCACCAGCTACCCAAATAGAACACAGTTATTTAATTACATGCATTTTAACATCCTTACCTAAACAGTATACTTGGATTGAAGTTTCTGGGAAACTCCATTTGAACTCACAGGATTTGTGCATATGACAGATTTTTATGAGCTTGTGTTGCCTAGGAGAAGGCAGGTGCAAGATGCACATTACTGAGGGTAAGTCTGGAACTGGGAATTTGTTGATGTTGCTCTGCATGTAAAGCAAGAGTATCTCCAGCCACAGCTCTTGTACAGTATAGTGGAAGTAGCATGGGGGGGGGGGGGAAGAAGGGAGAACAGCTGCTCAATAGACTGAACCCCAGGTAAGATGACATATCTACTCCAAAAATAAGAAAAACAAGAGTCTTGTCAGGCTCTGTGTCAAACCACAGATTAATAGCCATAAAACTATAATAAAAACCTCACTTCATACCTTCCTTCTCCATCCTGCCAGACTATTTGCTCAGCTCCCTATGACAGTGAAGCATCTGCATGGTGCCAAGGATATTCAGAATCTTGTGACCTAGTATCATGAATTATATACTGAGAACATTCTAAGATGGTCATATCTGATGACACACAGACCCTGAAAAACCACACGCATTCAACATTATTTTTCCTGAAATTTAACTAGCTTGTGTCAAACTATCAATTTCAGGAAAATCACTTGTTCAGGATTGCCAGCATTCTGTATTTGCATACATGGACCTTCCAGGTTAGCAGCAGTTAAGACAGTAGTTGAGAAATCCCTACCCCTCTCACAGAATTTTAAAATAATCCAATAGCTTAAAAGTTTGAGGGCAAGGAGATAGAGGAAAATTACATTAGAAATTTGTGCTGAGAACCTTAAAGAATCCAGTGATTTAACAATTCATTCTCTTTTCCTCTTTTTTATTGCCATTTTATTTGAAGACAGAATTTCTTCTCAAATATGACCATATGCCAACTAGATTAGTTGGAAGCAAACCATCCTACTACACACAGGATGCAAGTTTGGGAGTGTCCTTAGGATTCCTGCTGACTGAGGTCATGGAAAACAGTTACAGCAGGTGCACTCCTATTTATGTCAATAAGTGCTTTACCACCGATTTCCAATAGGTATAGTATCAGGCTTTTATTCTGCAAGCAATAGTCAGCAGACCCCTGAGGCAACATGAACAGCTACCTCTACACCTGTTTTCAGTCCTACAAAAGTCATCTCCCAAGAACAGAAGAGAAAGGCCAATGGCTTTCTTCACTGGTCCAGATGTACTAGTTTGTTGAGCACAACTCCATGCTAAGCTTTGAGATTTCTGCTTGGCCCAGTTTCTAAAAAAGTTCCCTATATACGTGTGGAAAAGGGCAAAAAGTTAATAAAAGAGACTTTGATGGATAAGAAGATTAAAGATGCCTATAATATGTTGTACTGAGAGGCTTCTAGTCATGCTCAAACCACAGCTTCATTTTGTCACACCATTTCTTTGTCAGCTCAATGTATACTGCAAATTAAAGACCTATGGTATTCCATGAGCTGCAACAGAGATAATAGACTAATATTTTCTAGTCTGAGTCCCATTGGGTAGATAGAAAGATTAACCTAGATAATCTATACAGAAGTTTCTGGAACCCCATAAAATTAGGTCACTCATTCATGAAATATTGGAACTCATTTACAAAACTTTTCTTAAACATTGCACAAATGAGAGAGAAGAACCCCAATCTAACAACATTCAGTTGCAGTGCTCATTTGATACACCTCCTAGCCAAACCCTTCAATGTTCCAGAAGTGAAGGCTAAGGTTGTTGGAATTGCAAAATGCTTCCATAACAATTAGGGATGTGATCATGTAAACAGTTAACCAATGAGTCTGGGCTAATCTGTTAACCTTCACATTTACATACAACCCCTCCCCCCACAACCACCCTGCTGCCTCTCAAAACATAGGCAGCAGGGTGGTGGAGGGCGGAGCCAGCTTTTAAACCAGCTTTTCCAGACTTCCGCCTTCCCCCCTCACCCATACTGCTGCCTCTAATACAGCAGAGGAGGAGAAGGGGGTGGGGGGGAGGGCAGCTCTCATGAAGTCTCTGCCTCCTTCTCTCTCCCCATGTAAATGTGAAACTGATGAAGTTTTCAGCGGTTACAGGTTTAACACATTTTAAACCCTAGTAACAACAACTTTGCAGCAGCTGCTCTGAAAAAAGCAGGAGGAACCAAGCTAATTCTCCCACAAGACATGTGATGGAGCTCAGGAGGAGACTGTTTTGAGCACTATAATCAAAACTGGCCTAATCTGATGACCGTTTGTGAACAAAATCATGGAAAAAAAAAAAACCCAGATGGCACTGTCACAGCCAAAGTTCAACATTGGGCTTAGAGAAATGTGGAACACACACACGGAGTACTCTGAAGCCTATTTCTGTAGCCCTGAACAAAACATAGGGAAATAGCGGTTTTATTGTTGATACTGTTGAAATCTGGAAGGAAATGAGTGAAATCTTAAGAGAAAATGCAGGTACAGAGTTCAATTACAAGTATTAAAAAAATCCCAAATGAGATAAGCTCTATTATCAGTACTTGATAACAGGTCAAACCTTAACTGAAGAAGAGGAGCTGGCTATGACATGGGCATCCAGCAATCATTCCTCCATAATGCCAACAATAATAAACTTAAGAGGTAAGGGGGACCCATTCAAGAAATGTGTTTGCTGATGTTTTTTTTAAAAAAAAAAAAAAAGGTCACACGACTGACCTGGTGGAAGTCAGTGGGCACATCTGCACTAGGAAATTATTTTGGAATAACTTATTTTGGGAGTTATTGTTTTGAAATAACTATTTCAAAACAGCACATCCACTCAACAAGGAAGCTTCAAAATTTGTCCAAGGCAGGTTCCCTTAATATGGATGCGCTACCTCAAATTAGAGCCCCTGGGCAGCACTTGGGAATAATTACTTTGAATGATTCTGGGGAGTAGTTATTTCGAAATAACAGCAGTGGAGTGTCCCTACTAAAGTTATTTTGAAATAGCAATTTCAAAATAAGCATTATTCCTTGTGGAAAGCAGGAGTTATTTCGAAATAACCAGCCCCTTCTTTCAAAATAACGGGCTTGGTAGTGTGTAGAGAAGGGCTTAAGCACTTGAATTCATAGACTGATGAAATGATAATCTCACTTAACAGCAATAGTGTCTTCTGCTGGGGTTGAAAGAATATTTTCTTCCTTTGGACTAATTCATGCCAAAGTGAGAAATTATTTGGGATCTGAAAAAGCAGAAAAAGCTTGTTTTTCCTCTTCCAGGCAAAACAAAAAGGCAAATGAAGGTGAAGACGAATGAGTTAGCTGCAGAAGCCAATCATGTTGATCTGGTTGACACAGTTAAAATAGTTTTAGCTGTGAAATCTACTATAAAACAATGTTAATGAAAACAAACCTGTTTTTAAAATAACGTGAATGTTTAACTCAAAATTCACATGCTTTTTTTGTTAAAATGTTTGCTTTTGAAAAAAAAAAATCCAGATTACATAATGTTGTTTTTGTTAAATAAAATAATTTAAATATCTGTCTGGTTATATTCTTCTCCTGATACAGCATAGCAAGAAAAATCCTCCAAATATTAATCGATTAACTTGTTGAATTGTAGACAGTTCACCTCCCAATGACTTCATAATTATCTGCTTCAATTACCTTTGTTAAATGAAATAACCACTCTCTCATTTTCTCATATAGTTGTACAACTAATCTGAAAAGTTTTAAACAGTGACTTTTATTTTTAAAAGTGTACAGTGTGTCCCTTCTAAAAATGAAACCAACATCCAAGCTGAAGAATACATATTAAGGTCATACTAACCAACAAGAATACACTTTTATGTAGAAAACTATGATTAAATGGAGTCTTCCTGACTAGTGATTTAAACCAAATCCACCCTGACTTTGAGATCTTTGGACAGAAAATACTATAGAAGATATCAAACTTCAGATGAATAAAACTTTGACCAAAAAAAAGTTTGTTGTGAAGTACTTGATAACACTTAACACCTTTCCTGTGCGATAATGAACCTTCAGTGCAGAGCTAGACAATATTTAAAAAACAAAACAAAATGCCACACACATAAAAAAACCCAGTAGTAATGTTCCTTAAAGGAATAAAAGGAAAACATGGATCTGATACTGCAGGCCAAACACACCAGTCAGCTATGTCTGCATTACAGAGTTGTCGGAAAAACATCGGTTTTCTTTAAAAAAAAAATTAAAAAAACACCACTCACCACACTCCCTACACTTATGTCCACACTGCAATCACATTCTTTTTTTGGGGTGGGGGGTGGGAATGGGGGTGGGGGGAGGGAGTATCTTGAAAGAACAGAGGAATTTTTCCAACATTGGTAAACCTCTTTCTACAAGGAAGATGCCTTTTTCCAAAAGAGCTCTTTTGGAAAAAGACATGTGGGTATAGGAAAGAGGGAGTTTTTGAAAGAAGAGGCCTCAGGAAAAAGCACAGGTGCCCTGGAGGCCATTCCATCCATAGTAATCACAGCTTAAAATGTGAGGTGTCCACACTGAATGGATGCTGCTATCTTTCAAAAAAAGATCACTTTTTCAATGCGCTTTGGCATGCGAACGCTCTCTTTTGGAAGAAGTTTTCAGAAGATCTTTTCCGGAAAAGCTTCTTCCAAAAGAAGCCTCATAGAAGTAAGGTATTTTCTAGTCCTATTAGATCATCCCATCTTCCTGTGATTACAGCATTGGTTATTCTTGAGTTAAGAAATTAGGTTATTGCAAAATTACATCCAGGCACCCACACTAAGTTTCAGCAGTCCAGTGACTCACGTTTCTATTTTTGGTTAGAAGGAAATCTGCACTTCCATTTTGATACTATTAGATGTACATTCACAATAAGAAGGAAAAATAATAAGATAAGCAGTTTTAACAACTGCTATAACATATTTTACTTCTGAGGCTATTTTTTAAAGTACAGGATGAACTTTTCTAGTTCAGCACCCTCGGGATCTAACCGGTGCTGAACCAAAGAATTTGTTGAACTAGGGGAGGTCAATATCGTCTAGCAGCATTACCAACATTGCCACTGGGCTCTTATACATTTAGGGGTAAATTAGAGATAAAACAGCAGCAAGGAGCTCTAAGAGCCAGGACTGGTGACTATAAATAAACTTTATGGGACCACAGGAAACCTGGCCATATCCATGATAAGTGGACATCTGGCTAATTAAAATCATGCCAGACTACAGATATTGCTGGACTAGAGAGGTTCAGCCTGTACAAATATACCACTTAACTGGAAATAGTATAGTAGCTTGCAAACAGAACTTCTGTCACTTTCTTTACCTATATAACTAGTGGACTGTTTAAACTTGCCTGTTAATTTAGAATAGATACTTAATGCAGTTAAGGTAAGTTTCTGATCTGAGGAGCTATCTTCTTGAAGTCTGTACAACTCCTTTGGACATACTGGTGTGCAGGGCTCGAACTGCTGCACTGTCCGGCAATCTGCGCATGCGCAGATCGCCCGAACCCGGCTCTTCCGGGTTGCAATCTACTTGCCACAGGCGAGTAGATTGTATTATCTGTCGAGCCCTGCTGGTGTGTTAACAGAATTAAATAATGCTCATAATCAGGGGCATCAATTCAGACAAATACAGAGGGTGTTAGCAAAGTTGGGTCAGCATATACAGCCTCTTCCCGATTTATGAACCAGTTACGGACCAAGCAATTGGTCATAACTCGGTTTGTTCGTAAGTCGGACCTCATAGAGTTACATGTGACCGAGCTGTTCATAAGCACGGATCGCATTCGTAACTCGGGGTCCACCATTTACGACAGCTTCAGTCGTAACTGCAAACAGTCGTAAGTCGACCGTTTGCAACTCGGGGACCGGCTGTACAACATTTGCTGCTGCAAATGACATCACTAAATGATATCTAGGCAATTATTTCTTGTCTAATTATAGCATTTCCCCCCATGATAGCAGTGGGGAAGTCTAAGCCACCCCTACTTTCCTGAGCGGGAATGACAAATCCATTTGGCATACATGTCATTCTGGAAACAATGAGAGTCACAAGCACAACAATTTTTAATTCTAAACTAAGGACATGATGCTGAGATGGGCAGAATCTTGTAGCACTCGCTATAAGGCCCATACACCAAGGGTATATTTAGACTGCATCCCTCTGTCGGCAGAGGGATGCAGATTAGGAAGGTCGACATTGCAAATGAGGCAGGGATTTAAATATCCCACGCCTAATTTGCATAAAAATGGCCACCATGTTTTGCCGACTCAGCACTGTGTCAGCAAAAAGCAGCAGTTTAGCGGGGGATCTGTCGAGAAAGAAAGCCTTCTTCAACAAATCCCTGTCTAGACTGCCGTTTTTTGCCAACAAAGTGCTGAGTTGGCAAAACGCGGCATCCATTTTTATGCAAGTTAGGCGTGGGATATTTAAACCCCTGCCTCATTTGCAATGTCGACCTGCTTAATCTGCATCCCTCTGCCGACAGAGGGATGCAGTCTAGACATACCCCTAGTTACTCCTCATTAGCAGTTACACAAACAGAATAAATACCAAAGCTAATCTCTGTCTAAATATACAGTTTGAAACGGTGCACTCCCAAAACCAAGTAGCCCACACTAACCACTATTGTAAGTTATTTTTCCCCCCAGCCAATATGGTAGCTCAAACATATCAAAGGTGCAGTTTCCTTTAAAAACAGAAAAAAGAAAAAAAAAAAAACACATTCGTTCTCACTGGCTATTAAAAAGCACAAAAACAGTTTTATCGGGAATAAGATTTAAATAGAAAAAGTTAGCTTCAACTTTGTCTTAAATTTATTTCCTCACACTTTGGAAGAAAAAGTTTTGGTACTCATCCACAAGTCTTCCACTCCTCCCCCAGCGCAAGAAAGAGTTTTATTAAAAAGACTGATATTGTGTACAAAATAATCCTGCTGTACACATGTGCACTGTTTCTTATAATAGATTCTATAAAGGAGATTTTTCAAAGGCATTAAGGAGCAGCAATGCTACCACAAGTCAATGAGTGTTGGGTATGTCACTTTTACTGATGCCTTTAAAAATCTCCCTCCCCTTCCCTGAGAAAGGAGTGCCAAACATAGGACTTGAAGCTGTAATTAGTTTCCTCCATTATCCCAGCCAATGGACTCTAGATATCATTAGATAGACTAAAACACTACTGATTGTCAGCATGTTTTAGCCATGATTTAAAGTACGGTTCTTCAAAGGCAGCCAGCCATCAAGGACTTTCCCTTTGGCCACAGCCTCTTGGGCCCCATTCCCCTTGGCTGCCAGCAGAGGTTGGGCCCTGTCCACCAGTGGAGACACAAAAGCTAGAGGACCAGGCAGTTCACCTTCCCAGGGCTGGTAGGGTCAGGCTTCAGCCCATGGGTGGCAGGCTTGATTCCCTGGCTGCAGGGTGGCTGGCTCTGGCCCCAAGATCTCACTTCCCTCCCCATCAATTCTGGCCTCCACTATCTCATTCAAGGTTTAATTTGTCCCCAGGCTCACCTGGGCTGAGTAAGTATGCAGTGAAAAGTAATATTTGTCAACCTAACTTTTTATAGCAGACTTAGTAACCAAAAAAGCAAAAGATTTAAGAAAAAAAGAATATTTGAAGCACCTTATTTGTATTTCTATTCTGTTTAGGGCCTGTAAAAAAAAAAAATAGAGCCAACTATACGTTATTTTTATTTTTGAATCTGCAGAAAAATCCCACAAATAAATTAAGGTTTTGGTATGTGTATATTTATTTGTTTTCCCCTCAAGTTAATTAAGTATTTTTTTTTAAATTGTCAGATTAGCCACCAGCAAGAGTTGGTGGCTGCAATCTGAGGCACCAAGCAAATCTTCACTAATTTGTACAAGATAAAAATGTTTATTTTGAAGTGACACAGGCACATTTGGGAAATCACTTCCTCTGTGAATTTCAGAAGAACCATCTTTAATTTTAAACCAGAAAATTAAGGCCATGTAAAAAGTTGTGTTACAACTTAAATATCTTCCACCTCAATGAATCGTTATTTTTAGTTGCTGAAATTTTAAAAAGAACCTGAATTTCAGAAAGTGCCAAGGACTGACCTACTAAACAGCAATGACACCCCAAAATCACTAACCGCTTTTTAAAATTCTGATCAGACGTTGGCTCCAAAGCATTTGTCTTAGACTGGATGGCTGCAAGGGACACAAGCGGAGGGCAAGGCACCGCAAACACAATACGGGACACCCCTCTAGATGAAGGGGCCCAACAGCTGCATCTTCACCGGTGTCCGGATGCGCAACCCCCCCGTCCCGTCCCCAAGAGCCCCGGCCCTGGCAGGCAGCGCCTCGAGCCGGGCCCGCCCCACCCCGAATCCCGGCAGTGAGCCCGGTCACAGCAGCCGCGTCCCAAGTCGGCGTCGGGACCTGAAGCCTCCCGGGGCCCCCGAAGCGGGGCGGGGCGGGGCCCGGCCCCTCCGCCCAGCAACAGGTCGGGCGCCGCTTTGTCCCGCGGCGAAGCCCAGTCCCGCCCCAGCCGGGCGCTCGCGCGCGTCGCCCCAAACTTTCGGAGGGGGGGGGGGCAGAGGGGGCGGGGCGAGAACAAAGGCCGGGCCCTTCCCCCCCCGGCCCGCACCGTGGTCCTGGTTGAAGCCGGCGTAGAGCAGCCCGTTGCCGTGCGGGTTGGCCGGCAGCAGGTTCATGGCTCCTGCCGGATCCGGGGCGGCCCCGCGGCCTTTAAACCATCGCGGCCCCGGCCGGGCCCCGCCGCAGCCCAGACGCCGACACTCCCCGGGGCGGGCGGGCGCTGGGACAGGCCGGCGGCTGCTTCCGAGCCCGCCAGGCCGCGCTGCGAGCCAGAGACCATCCACCGCCAGGCGGGGAGCGCCGAGCAATCGAGCCGAGCCCGCCCCCTTCTCCGCAGCGGGGCAACCGCCCTGCGCCCGGACAGCGCCCAGCGCGCGCGAGGCGGGGTCCGATGCCCTGCCCCTCCCTGGGCTGGCCGGGGGGGCGCTGCCTCCTCCCTGGGCTGGCCGGGGGGGGGGCGCTGCCTCCTCCCTGGATCTGGCCGGGGGGGCGCTGCCTCCTCCCTGGGCTGGCCGGGGGGGGGCGCTGCCTCCTCCCTGGATCTGGCCGGGGGGGGGGCGCTGCCTCCTCCCTGGGCTGGCCGGGGGGGGGGCGCTGCCTCCTCCCTGGGCTGGCCGGGGGGGCGCTGCCTCCTCCCTGGGCTGGCCGGGGGGGGGGCGCTGCCTCCTCCCTGGATCTGGCCGGGGGGGGGCGCTGCCTCCTCCCTGGATCTGGCCGGGGGGGGGCGCTGCCTCCTCCCTGGATCTGGCCGGGGGGGGGGGCGCTGCCTCCTCCCTGGATCTGGCCGGGGGGGGCGCTGCCCCCTCCCTGGATCTGGCCGGGGGGCCGTGCCCCCTCCCTGGGCTGGCTTGCAGACCCGCTCCCCCTTGGCAAGCGGGGTGGGTCTGTTTGTTCTCCAGCCGCACCGGGAGACCTCTACCCCCTGAGGCCTCTCCGCCCACACCCCAGACGTATCCTCTCTGGTGTGGACAGTTAGTCTCAGTAGGAATTCGCAGGTAGCTGTTTACACGATTAACCGATAAGCCTGGGCTCCTGGGTTGCCCCTAACAGTTACATGCATTCTCCCTGCCCTCCGGGAAGCAGCAAGGTGGGGTAGGCTGAGCGGTGTTCGGGGGAGCTGGCTCCTGCAGAGCCTCCTGCTCACCCTGCTGCCTTCCACAGAGGCAGGCAGGAGCCAGTGCTCCAATGGAGCCACCTGCCCTCTCTTCCTCCGCACCGCTGCCTCTGATACAGAGACAACAGTGTGGGCGTGGGGGGGGCAGGTGGAAGCCCGGTGAGCTGACTTCCCCCTCCCATCTGTGCGCTGCTGCAGGGTGGGGGAGGGGACAGGTGAGCGCCAGTGCTCAGGGGGAGCTGGTTTAAAAGTTGGGTCCCCAAAAGCCCTGGCTCCTGCCAGCCCCAGCTGCGTGTAAACATGTAACTGCTAAAAATCCAGCAGTTACGTTTACACAGATACATGTTTGCTAACATCCTTACTCCCCAGCTCAGCACATTTCAGTGGAGTACAAAGAGGCGTTTTGCCTTTTCTCACCTCATGTCCCTGATTACACCATCCAAATATTAGCAGGTATGGAACATCCCCATCTCCCCCTGGCCATTGAACACAGTACTTCAGCATTCTGTGCCCCATCTCAGTCCAAACTCTGTCCAGATACTGATGTCTCATGAGTCATGGCATGGCCCATTTTCATCTGAATAATGGCTATGTCTTAACACAGCTTTGTGTGAGCAATACACCATTGCAATCTGAATGCTGCTTCCTGCTCAGGCATAACTGTATGTATGGTAGTTATTTGAACTTTCTGCCAAATGCATCATGCCCTTCACAGCCTTCTACATAGCAGCTGGGGCACCAGCACTTTCCGTATGAGAACCATGTTAGCAGTTTGGACGGGAGCCTCAAGGGTTTCCCTTGATTTATATAAAATGGAGTAGATTGCTGCAGCTAAACACATCTTAGGGTATGTCTACACTGCACAGCTATTTTAGGATAGTGGCAGTATCCCAAAAATAGCTACACCACGTCTTCAGAAGCCGCCCCTTATTTCAAAATATTTTTGAAATAACAGGCATGCTATTTTGGCATCCCAGTAACCCTTATCCCATGAGGGTTAAGGGATGTCTGGAAAGAGTGCATTATTTTGAAATTAGGCACTGTGTAGACATGCCAAATTTTAAAATAGCCTATTTTGAAATTCAGCCGAAATAAGATACGCAATTTGCATAGCACAAATTGTGCATCTTATTTTGAGTTTAGGGTGCTGTGTAGATGCACCCTTAAAGAGATGGAGTGCACAGAGGCTGTGGGTTGTGACTCAAGGAAGAGTGTCACATGTAGGGCCCTACAATCTGTGGACCTCTGTGTAAGAAGGGAAAACACTGTTTTGCTTGCCTAATCTCAGTATTTTTATTATTCCATACAAAAAATAAGTGGAAATAATATTACTAAGTAAAGCCCTGATCCTTCAATGATTTTTGTGTATACTTAATGTTATACCTTGTGTATTGCGAAAACAAAGCTACTGGCCGTGTCTAGACTGGCTAGTTTTTCCGGAAAATCAGCCGCTTTTCCGGAAAAACTTGCCAGCTGTCTACACTGGCCGCTTGAATTTCCGCAAAAGCACTGATGACCTCATGTAAGATTGTCAGTGTTCTTGCAGAAATACTATGCTGCTCCCGTTCGGACAAAAGGCCTTTTGCGTAAAACTTTTGCGCAAAAGGGCCAGTGTGGACAGCTCAGATTTGTTTTCCGCAAAAAAGCCCCGATTGCGAAAATGGCAATCGGGGCTTTTTTGCGGAAAAGTGTGTCTAGATTGGCCCGGACGCTTTTCCGCAAAAAGTGCTTTTCCGTGCTAATCTAGACGCTCTGTTCCAAAAATGCTTTTAATGGAAAACTTTTCCGTTAAAAGCATTTGCAGAAAATCATGCCAATCTAGGCACAGCCACTGTGAGCTCAGTGGGACTGCTCATGATCCATAACATCAAGCATGGATCTTTAAAGAGTCAAGGTGTGTAACTATGAAGTCAAGGATCAATGGTTTCCTTATGTAGCCTTATACTTACGTGGTCACATACTAATTTTTCCACAGAGACCCAGCCTCAATCAGCAGTCAGCATGAACAGTGCTTACTAAAGGAGGTAGCCACTCAAAATGTCTTTTTATCTTTGCTATGCATTATGAGGGCCCATGCCTTATTTATTACACCCTAAATCATGTCACTTGGGTGCAGCCACGAAGGACCTGTCCATGTACTCTTCCTCAACAATGCCCATACACAGGAGTTTTTATCTGACCAAATCTACTGTCTTTTGGGTTCCTTTATACTGACAATGAGACAGAGTAGAAATCTGACCATGAGGATGCAGAAGAGGAACCCATATTTAATTTTATACAGTATTTGTAACTTCTCTTGCTATGCCATATGAGCCCCCCTGCCATGTAAATCTGTGGTAAGTATGTAGTACCAGGGCAGCCTTTACCAGGAGCTAAAGAAGAGAGGTGAATTTTCATCCCTCTTATTGAGAGACTTCGGCAACAATGTGCCCAAGAGGTCCAGATTTAGCGAGTGCCTTTTGGAGCCCCAACGTCCCATGATATCCCAAAAAGAGCCTTTTATCATTTGTGGCCTTTTCACTTAGAGTCTGCTCTATTGTAGGCTTCTCCTCAGAGACCATTCTAAAGCTACTAATACTTTGGTGCTGGTAGATACAGAAAATCTATTACACCAGTTCTCTAAAAACTGAACTGACTACCTATTCACTAAGGGTACGTCTACACTGCATGCTTATTTTGCATTAAGCTATTCTGGAATGTATTTTCTGGAATAGCTGCTTTCGAAATAGCGCAACTGAACACAAAAAGTGCATCAAAACAGCGCTTAGCTATTTTGAAAGAGAGCATCCACACTGATTGAATGCTAACTCGCATGTAAGGCCACCCGGAACCAGTTCAAGCAGGGCATCAGGTCAGCAGTTACTTCCTGGAGCTATTGCCTGAGCGTATCTGAAATGCAAGCTTAAAGGGACCCCCCTGTATAGCCGTTTCTCAGGTTCTTCTCTTGCTTGCCTACCTCTCTGAGGAAAAGCAAATCATTTTCACTGCATACTTTGGTTGCCCTGTTATTGGACACCAGGGCACTCCCAGCTATGGAGCCGGAGCTGCCTTTGGGCACATGACAGCCCCTGACTGCCTTGCTGCAGTTTCTGCAGGCTGCCCTCCAGGCCCTGTAGGAACACGACCCCCAGCTGTTTAAGGAGACCTTCACCCTTTGCCTGGGAGTGCAGCTCTTCCAGCTGTACCCCACTGTGCACTGCTGCTTCTGGCAGCTGGACACCTGTTCCAATTGGTGGGACTGGCTTATGATGGAGCAGTGGGATGACCAGCAGTGGCTCCAGAATTTCTACATGAGGAAGGAAACCTTTCTGGAGCTGTGTGCCTGGTTCACCCCTGCCCTCACGTGACAGGACGCACAGATGCGACCCGCCAACCCCCCCGGAGAAGCAGCTCGCCATGCTGGAGTTACCAGTCTATTGGGAACCAGTTCAGCATGGGGAAGTCGACTGTCGGGGCCCTTGTGATGCAGGTATGAAGTGCTGGAAAGGGGAACCCTAGGGAAAGAGGGGTGGGGGGTTGGGAAGAAGCCCCCTTTCACGAGTGGTTCTCCAGTCCCACCCTCACACAGCCTTGTGGGGGGGGTGGGCTACATAGGGGATAACTCTTGGTGTGGTTGGGGGGGCCTTGGGTGACTTCTAAAGGGCTCTGGCACCCCCTGTGATTCTCTGTTTTGTTTCTCTTCTGCTGCAAGTGGTGAGGGCCATCAACACCATCTTGCTGTGCAGAGTCATCGACCTCGATGATTTGGATCTCATTGTCTCCGCCTTTTCCACCAGGGGCTTCCCCAGCTGTGGGGGGCTATTGAAGGCACCAACATTGCCATCCAGGCCCCCAACCACTGGTCATCTCTACATTAACCACAAGGGATGCTTATCCATGGTCCTACGGGCCCTGGTCGACCACTGCGGGCAGTTTACTGACATCTACATCGGGTGGTCGGGGAAGACAGACAATGCCCATGTCGTCAGACACTCCAGCCTATTACAGAAGCTGGAGGCCGACACTTTCTTCCCTGAGCGCACCATCAGAGTCAGGGACGTGGACACGCCACTGTGTATCATGGGGGATGTGGCCTACCCTCTCCTGCCGTGGCTTATGAAACCCTGCACCAGACATCTTGACCCCAGCAAGAACCACTTTAATGCTGTGTCATTGGGGTCCCTGTAAGAAACTCTCCTGAAGGGCCTCCCAGATGCGCACCCCCTAATGGGCCTGGTGGATGGCAGCTGTGGGCTGTTCAAAGGCCCTGCCCTCCTGGTCAGCATCAGCTCCCCCTCCCCCCTCTTCCTCTTATCTGGGAGGCCCTGCAGGAGATTTTCTTACAGGGACCCCCGTGACACTCTCCCCAGGGCCTCCCAACTAAGGGCCTGTGCCTTGCCCCTCTCTGCCTTTCCTCCAACAACCCCTCCCTTCCCCCTCCAACCCTCTCTCCTGCAGAGACAATAAAAAAAAAGTTTGGTTTTGAAAAAAATGAACTCGTGGGTTATTTATTTGGGTCAGGGATGTAAGCAACTAATCGACTAGTCGACTATCCAGTAAGCAAAAGCTTATTGGATAGTCAACACACTAGTCAACTAATCTCTTCTCCCTCACTTGCTTCCTCTATCAGAAAGAGGCAGCAAGGGGGAGAAGAGGGGGGAGTGCTGGGGGGGCAGCTTAAAAGCCAGTTTCCCCCAGCTCCAGCTCTGTGGGAGGGGACAGGGGCGCAGCAGCAATGGTCCAACTTTGAAATGTACAAGAGCCCCCACTGGGGGGACTCTCCACTGAGCCTGGGCTCCACAGGGCGTTTCAGTCTTTGAAATGTGCATCACAAAGGCGGAATGCCATGCTAGTCCTTCCCGACTAATTGAATAGTCCATGGAAATCCCACCGACTGGTCAATTAGTTACTTGAAATTTAACATCCCTAATTTGAGGAAGAAGTAACTGGGGAGGGACTGGGAAAAGATCCTGGACATGGGGAGGGGCAGGTGGGGGGATGAAAACCTTGGAGGGGGGAGGAAAGGAGAGGAGAGGCTTGGGGTTAGGAGTGGTGTCTGGCTCTGGTGGTTTCTCCGCCTCATGTGTGGGGACCTCGGCGACCACGGGTGGGGGGGGGGGCGGGGAGGCTAGGGGGAGAAGTAAGAGAGGGGGCTAGAGCAGGGTCAGGCATGGGAGGAGGGGCAGGACCAGGAACTGGGACTGGGGCAGGAGTGGCAGCAGGGTGGGTGAGGAGAGCCTGCACAGTTGCACATATGTTGTGTCCCTGCTGCAGCAGCTCCATCCAGGTCTCTCTCTGCCACTGCATGTCTTCCTGGACCTGCTGGTCCAGCGTCTCATGCAGGGTCCAGAGCATGGAGATGTGCTCCTGCAGTAGATCCTCCCGCGTTCTCCGGTGTCTGCGGTTTCCCCAGTGTTGTGCAGTTGTCTTAAGGGGTGTTGTCCACTCCCCTCTTGCAGCTGGTCCAGCTGGGGAGAATAAAGAGAGATGGTCAGTCATCCCTGGAGACACTGTCCCTGAAGCTTTGCCCTCAACTGTGAGCCAAGACCAACAGTTCTCTTGTCAAATGAAGGTGATGTCCTGGGAGCAAGGCCATGTGTGGTCTGGACAGCGGGCTCTTTCTTATAGAGGCCCAGATGTCCCCAGGTGAGAATGCTTCCCCCACCCCCCACTGCGTCCTGGGGACAAGCAGGCATGAAAAGTTGCCGGCTTCACTGGGATCCAGTGGGCGAAAGGGGGGCCTTGGGCTGGCTGGGCTTGCCTTGGTGCTGCGCACACGCCGGGTCCAGCAGTGGTGGCAGAACTTGTATCCCTGGCCATGGGAGAGAAAGGGTGAGGGTAAAGGTGGGGAGGAAGTGTGAGCAGCAAACACACCTACACCTGGCAGCGCTGTCCCCAGGAGTGGGTGCAGCCTCGAGTGTGCAGGGCTGCCCATGTATGGCACTTCAGTGTGTGTGTGTGAGTGAGTGAGTGTGTGCATGTCTGTCTGTGTCTCCTTAGCCCCAGCCTCCTCCTTCTAATGGTGGCTTGTGGTAGGAGGGTGTCGCAGAGGGTGCCCCACCCGGGTGTCTGAAGTGTGGCCGGCCTCCCCAGACCTTGTGAGCAGGAGCTCAGGGGTCCTCAGATGCAGCCTCCTGGGGCTGTGTGGCACAGACTGCTGCTGCATGTGCATCCATGAGCCTAGACTGCAGTGCGATTCCCCAGACCAAGAAGGCTGAGCGAGGAGCGCCCCACCCCCCAACCGCCTGCCATGTCCACCCTGTCTGTGTGAGAAAAATAAGATCACTCGCCTGTTGCTCTTTCCCTGGCTTCAGAGGATGCCTGGGGGGAAACATGTCACCAGTGTCACTGAGGCGATGGTGCTGACTGTGTCAGGGTCCTCCTCCTCCTCTGCCTCCTCACCGGCTCTGGCCCCTGGGTGGGCAACGATGGGCATCTCCAGCCCTGAGTCAACCACCAGATTGTGGAGCAAGTATTGATAATAGGGGCAGGAGTGTGGCTCTTCCTCCTAGCAGGAGCTGTGCTCCCTCGCCCTGGCTTAGGCCTCTCAGAGCTCTTTAACTTTCATCCAGACCAGCTTCTGGGTCCAGATATGGCCCTTGGTGGCCATGCAGCTGTCGATGACAGCATTGTGCTGTTTGGAATGGAGATCCTGGAGGTTTTCCTCCTCGCCCCACACCTCAAAGAAGGCCGGGATCTCCACCTCAGACTAGGACAGCGCATGCCTCTTGCAGCACCTGGCAGGTTCCTGGGATCAATCAGAATGCTCCCTGAGAGTGGGGAAGAGCTCTTGGGGACCTCGAGGGTCGCTGAGTCACTGTGACAGCTGCAGTGTGGCTGGAGGCTGTCAGGGCCAGCTTCCTGCCACAAGCCCTTTCCCCTATGGCTGCAGCTTTAAGGGGAAAAGGAAATATAGAGTCCTGAGGAGTGTGGGCGCCTGTGGGATTTCCTGGAGGCCCCTTATTTCAAAATAATCCCTGTGCTGCGTCCACACATGCCCTATTCTGAAATAGCTCTTTTGGAAGAGGCATTATTCCTCGTGAAATGTGGTTTACAGAAATTGGAATAAGCCATTCGTTATTTTGAAATTATTTCAAAATAATGGAATTGCTGTGTAGATGCTCACATATTTATTCCAAAGTAACAGTGCAGTGTAGACGCATCCTAAGTGTAATTCACTTCAGCATCGTATGGTTAAAGTCCTGTCTCTTTAGGAGATTATCTCTTCTCCAATATATAACTGAGATCTTCTAGGCTAGGGAGAAGAAGTTCTTGTTGAGTGGCTCCCAAACATAATATCCACCTCCCTTCATCTTCCAACTACTCAAACTGCACTTTGCTCTTTTGTGGATGATTTTCTTTTTGCCATCTCATTGCAGACACACCCTGGAGTGAATCAATGTTTTTTCTCTCACCAAACAGGATTTTATCTTTCCTTTTTGTTTTGTTATATAAAGACAGAGCAGAAGTGCTCCAGTCACCCAATGTTTTGGGAAACTATTTATCTATAGCTGAAGGGAAAGAATTTGTATAGAACAAAAGCATGGAATTTTGTGAGATCTGAGTTCCTCTGTCCCAGATTTGTGCCATGTTACTTAACCTCCTTGTGACTCAGTTCCACAGTCTCTAGAATGGAAAAGATAATATCACCTATTTCATAGGGTTCAAGACTTACTTAGGATTTGTAAAATGCTGAGAAATCTTTAGCGGCAGACACTAGAGTATGTTATAAATAATAGGGTGGATAGACATCTATCAGGGATGGTCTAAACAGTACTGGGTCCTGCTGTGAGGGCAGGAGACTGAACTTGATGACTTCTCCAGGTCCCTTCCAGTTCTACTGTTCTATGATATTCTTTCTATTTTTTTGTTCCTCCTTTTCCTGCAACTCCGTTCACTCCCCAGCCTTGGTGGTCTGTCATCATTTCTCATTATGTTCTCCAATAAATTCAGACTGTAAGCTTCTGGGGTCAAGGAACTTTTTTAAAGATTATTTAAAGCAGTGGTTCCCAACCTTTAGAGGCTCCCGGGGGTGGGGCCACTCACGCGCCGGGCGCCTGGGGGGTGGGGCCACTCATGCACCAGGCGCCGGGGCCACTCACGCGCCGGGCGCCCAAGGGCGGGGCCGCGCATCCTGGGGCACGCCAGGGGCGGGGATGCCCTTGCACCCAGCGCCGGCATGTGCCCAAGGGCCGGGGCCGCCCGAGTGCCTTGTGCCGTGGGCCCGGGGCTGGCTCTGCCGCCCGAGCCACTCGCCTGGGGCTGGCACCAGCACCACGCGCCCGCATGTGCGCCGGTGCGTGTTGCGTGCCTGGGGCCGGCGCCTCCAGTGCGCCGCCCAGGTTGTCGGCGGGCGCACACAAATGCCCTGGCGGGCGCCATGGCACCTGCAGGCACCGCGTTGGGGACTACTGATCTAAAGAGACATACATGCACATTACATAATAAAAATGCCACTCATAAAAGAGACTAACATATATTTTCTCATCTGAAGTGGGTTTTGCCCACAAAAGCTCATGATACTATATTTATTTTTGTTAGTTGCTAAGGTGCTACAGGATTACTCATTTTTTAAAGTTAACTTTTTCCTCTATTGAAGGTAATAAAAAAGGAGAAATTCTCAGCCATTTTATTTTTAGCCTGCCCATAGAATTTAACTGAAAATTATATTGCTGCTATAGAGTTTTATTGGATGGTTCAAAAAAATGCACCTCGGTAAAAAGTTATTTTTTATTCAATTTGTATAGATGGAATAATTTCTACAGTACTTACCAGTTCCATCCTTATTAAATTCTGTAAGACTTCTCCATAACACCATTATGTTAAAAGATTATAGTTTTGGACATCCAGCTACCAGTTTGAGCCTGGTAGCAGTGAATCTATTGGAAGGAGGAATTGGTCCTAGAATATGAATGACTGTTGTTGATTTGAGACATCACAGCCAGTTGTATTATATATATGGGCTGAGAAAACTGATTCTGAGCTCAGCACTGCCATATTCCCTTTGTGTCTTCGGTCACATCAATTTGGCCACGGATTTTCTTTTTAAATGTATCCACTACACTTCAATGCTCCATCTGAAATACCTAGGTCATGTGGCTTCCACTAACTTCTACGTCAAGTGCAGGTGCTCAGCATCTCAAAAATTAGACATCCCAAGTTGTGGATATTTCGATTTAATGGACCCTTTGGAAAATACGGATCTTAACCTGAATTGTTTTCTTAATCTGTAACATGAGTAGAAAATAGCGAGCTACCTCGCAAGATATTGTTGCATTAAAATGACTATAGCACTATTATTAAAAGCCATTCTCTTCCTTCCAAGACAGGGAGGGTCATGATTTTTACAGTTTCTATCTTTAAGGCCACTATTTCTTGGCACTCTCTTGAAACATGTATTTAATTGCACCAGTAGAGCAATATTTAAAACATCTACTATATAAATAAAGTACCTTTTTGAACACAAATTGAAATATACCGTTTTTGTATAGAAATTAAAAGCTATAATGAGAGATAAGTGATCTTTTACCAATTAAAATAATGCTTTAATCTGATCTCCTAAAATAAACACATTATTAAAGATACAAGTAGAAATCAGTTGTACGACTTACCTGTAGGTAGGCCTGGCCAAAGAGTGTGTGGGACCCAAGACAGCACACTGAGCTGCACAGCCACGCAGCTCCCGGCCGGGTGAGCGGGGCTGGAAGCTGGGCAGCATGGAGTCTGGAATGCGCAGAGCACGGGGCCCTGAATGCACAGGGCCCAGGGCGACCACCTCACTCAAATTGCCCCAAGGCCGGGCCTGCCTTTAGAGTTTGCTTTGGGCATTTCGCTTTACATATCGGATCTTATTTTGGGAAATGATCTCACCGTCCAAACTTTCCACTTCCCTCTTGTGCTTTTCTGTCAACCCTTCTTTATTCTGAGGGGCGAGCGTGAAGAGGAAGCGAAATTTACACGAACCAATTATAAATTAATTGTATGGGTTTTTTTAAGAATGGAGATTTTATAGTTTTACTATTGGACCACGTGTAAAGAATGTCAAGTTGAGGGAGTGTCAGAGCTAATAACAACCCAACTAACGTGTTGGTTTTAAGAGTTTCTAGCACAACTTGGTCTGCCCTTGCAAAATGGAGATTTTGTTATCCACGTGCCTGCTTTGGGATGATCTTTTTGGTTGCACCTGCAAGGATTATTCAGAAATAATGTTTCCCAAAAGAAAACAAAAGAGAAAAAAAAGAGAGGAGGGCATTTCCCTTCAAATTTCATCTGTATAATAGAGCCCCTCTATACTTGAGTGTTACCATGTGATCTTCTAAACATCTGCTTCTAACACATCTGTTATCTTCTAACACATCTGTTATGTATTAATCTTTCTGTTGTGCATAACCTATTGGGCTGGAATCCCAAAATAGCCTTGCATTTTGTACCTGGTAGACTCACACCACTAGTGTTCTGTTGCTATGGAGATGCAGGGACATCTATGATGATTCAGAACTACAGCTACTGCAAGATGTTATCAAATTACATTTCAACAGAGGCACTTGTAAACGCTGGAGTGAAGTTACATACCCTTTTCACTCCTCTGCCTGTCAATGAGCCCAGTGTCACACTATTTCCATCAGATGCCTTTGTCCACAAACTGAGTATTTAACTCATGGTGCTTTTCAAAATGTCGTCATTTTTGAAGATCTATGGTGTAAGGAGGGCATCCCATTAATCTGTAAAAAAATCTATCCATAAAAGGAGGGCAAGCCACCTACTGAAGAATAAAGAACATGCTTTGTTTTACCAGGAACATTTATTTTTAAATATTGTTCTTTCCCTATAAAGCAGCTCTTCAGTCACATTCCTCTTACTGCTGTTGTGACTACTGTCTTTGGCATTTTCTTCTTCTAACTACCTTTTAGAACATCTGGTACAAAAATGTAGCTTTACAGAAAAATAAGAATATAAACCACAGATTAATCCCAAAAAGTATTAAATAACATAGCAAAACCTTTATCAAATCTGTTTCATACACTAAAGGGACAAAAACATGTTGTGCATAATATTCTATATATACATTTGCAGCTTAGTTAAATTAGTGCTTTGAGGTTACCAAGGAAGTTGTACAAAAAATAATCAGATCCACGACTGCAATATAGTACTAGAATGGCTCACTATTTGTAAAATGTACAATGTATTCAATACATTGCATTTAAAAAATATCTGCTTGAATCTACTCACGGACACACTAATTTTTGCCTATTTGCAAATAAAGTTTGCGATAAAACAGATTCTGATCTATTGAATTACACAAATCACTTCCAAGATCTCTTGTAATTAACCCAATAAAATGATAATAATTCCCTTTATAAAAACACACATCTCAAAACAAGGGCATTTTGCACATCAAAAATTCCAGTCCAAAAGTCTAAGTGTCACATCCATTTCTGTTGCACTGAACACATCATTCATTCCAAAGCAGCATTATTATAGTGAGCAGACTCTAAAATAAGTCTTCTTTATTTCTGTCAATGTAGTGTGATACACAGAGCATGCTCAGCTATTCAATAGGACATCCTGTGTTCAAGGCTCCATGCGAAGAAAATCAACCGTGTTTTTCAGCCACATCAGGTTTAGGAAATTTTACAGCTGTTTCTTGTACAGTTTTTTGGTGGGCTTTGAGGGGGACGGATAATTTTAGCTTTCTTTAGGCTGTTCCTTTTGTTATTGTTGCTGGTAGTGAGTGAGTAGGAGCGTCCATGCATCATTCTGGCATTAAGGCCATTAGCCATAGAGAAAGATTTGAGATGGCTTCGTAAGGCAACCGGGAGAGGAAGCTTATCAACAAGATGCACAGGGGTGCAGGAAACTATAGCACGGCAGCAGAGATCTTGCAGGCTCAGTACTTAAAAAAAAAAAAAAAAAGTGTTATAATACTTGTTATAGTATGATTTTTGTGAGCCACATGGTGGCAGCACACACTTTCATGTGTGTCCACAGTACTTTTTTAAACCAATCTTCTTACTTTCCCCCTCTTTATAGTTCATTATCCCTTCCTCCAGTACCAGATACTTGCTCATATAGGTTCAGTCCCCACCCAAACTTTCATTTGCTTCAATTAATTTGCTTGCAGAATTGTCCCCTCAGCCCTGCACAAAGTTGAACAGACCAATGATGATATTTTCAAAATCAAAGCAGTGATTTGAGAGCCTAAGTGCCATTTTCAAAAATTACTTTAGTTTTAATCTCATTGAAAGTCAAAGATTTTGAAAAATCTACTTAACACTCACAATGAACTCTAATTGTCCTACTTTCCATTCTGCTTAAAATATACAACAAACTTCAGCAAAAGACAATTTCAATTAATATTTTTCAAAAAAATGAATTAGCTGCATATTAATTGATCAGAACCATGAAAACATTTTACTTGGATAAATCTCTTGTTGGTATTTGGCAAGAAAAGAATGAATGTTGGAAATTACTAATATTTTTAATTCCCCCCTAATCCCAAATATTTCATGAGATTTAAAGCGAGGAAAGCCAGCATCTAGTAAAAACTCCTAAAAAGTAAGATGTTAAAGTCCCCGCCCCCAACACTTTACAATACAAAAAATATGCTACTGTAGGAAGTTGCTGCTATAGGCATTCATACATCTCCAAGCTTTTCTTTTGAGATTGGGATAATCTGGGATTTAGGAGCTGGTGCTCTTCTATGATATTTGGGATGTGCATTGCTTTTTCTCTTTTCTTTTTTTGTTAAAGGTTGTGAGTAATATTCTCGTTTTGCTGCTTAAATGAATAAGGAGTGTGATACTACACAAATCAAAATAAACCTACACCAGCCTGTTAATCTAGTTTTTGGTAGGATAACTATTTAATGTAGGGAAATATAAAACTTCTTCAAAGCCAGTAAGTCCTTCTTAAAAACCAGTTACATTTTGCTACACTTTGTACCAAAATAATCCATCCAATTTTTATTCCAATTAAAAAATATGTTTCTAACAATTAGGTCAACTGAGTCCATTTAGAAAATCATTTGTTATTTGAACTCTATGATCCAGGTTTCATTAACCCTCTATTAGAGACATATATTAGAAACAGAAGGGCTACGTCTACACTGGCATGATTTTCCGGAAATGCTTTTAATGGAAAAGTTTTCCGTTAAAAGCATTTTCGGAAAAGCGCGTCTAGATTGGCACGGACGCTTTTCCTCAAAAGCAGTTTTTGCGGAAAAGCGTCCGTGGCCAATCTACATGCGCTTTTCCGCAAAAAAGCCCTGATCGCCATTTTCATGATCGGGGCTTTTTTGCGGAAAACAAATCTCTGCTGTCTACACTGGCCCTTTTGCACAAAAGTTTTTCGGAAAAAGACTTTTGCCCGAACAGGAGCAGCATAGTATTTCTGCAAAAGCACTGACAATCTTACATGAGATCGTCAGTGCTTTTGCAGAAATTCAAGCGGCCAGTGTAGACAGCTGGCAAGTTTTTCCGCAAGAGCAGATGATTTTGCGGAAAAACTGGCCAGTCTAGATACAGCCAAGTTGTACAGTTGGTTGGTTGATATCCCTCACATAAAGTACAATCTGACCCCCCCCCCGCTCCCTCCCAAAAGGCATGAAAATCAGCCAGCCCATGCACCAAATCTGCGCTCTCTATTGCCCCACCAAAATTAGGAGGCCCATCTTGGCAAAACCATGCACTATATCCTGCACATTTCCAAGAGTCACTACCCTCAATACCCACAATAACAGAAGGGTTTTGATTGCCTTGGCTACCTGGATCACAACAGCCCACACTGTCAATTTACCCATTCACTAATTCCCAACTGAATGGTAGCTATCTAATGTTGCAAGCTTCCACAGGACTATTGCCACTTGCTTCTCAACTGCCAGAGCGGGTCTTATTCTGGTACTGCTGTGCTTCAGGGTGCGGGAAAGCAATTTGCAGAGTTCTATGAAAATGTCCATATGCATGCGAAAGTTTCCCAGCCACTGCTGATCATCCCATAGTTGCTAGTCTCACGCGGCACCAGAACTGACATTCTGCGATTTCAACAGGATTGAATGCCACCAGCATATGCTGATTGCTCCACTCAAGTGTTTCATACATGTCTGTGTCCATTACCCCCTCATATTCTTCTTCACTCTGGTGGCTCCTGGCTAGGCTCTGGACATATCACCGCATAAGGCGCAAGGTGTTTGCAGCTGAATGGGGTCAATGTTTGCCCTGCTATGGTGTCTGCACAGATAACCAGAGGGAAAAGGATGCAAAAAAGACTGTTGGCCACTGCTTTCAAGCAGCATGGGAGGGAGGAGATGAGTACATTATTAGATGATGTCAACATGTACCCAGAACAATCCACTGCAGTTTTTGTCCTTGCAGTCATTGGGAGCCTAACCCAAAATGCAAAGGGGCAGCAGTAACTGTAGGATGGCTACCCACATTGTATTGCTGTAAAAATCAACAGTAGCCACCCTGAGGATGCACTACGTAAGAACGGCCATACTGGGTCAGACCAATGGTCCATCTAGCCCAGTATACTGTCTGCCGACAGTGACCAATACCAGGAGGGAACGCATCAGGTAATCCTCACGTGATCCCTCCCCTGTCACCCATTTTCAGACATACAGAGGCGAGGGACACCATTCCTACCCATCCTGGCTAACAGCCATTAATGGACCTAACCTCCATGAATCTATCTAGCTCTTTTTTGAATCCTGTTAAAGTCCTAGCCTTCACCACATCCTTTGGCAAGGAGTTCCACAGGTTGACTGTGCACTGAGTGAAGAAAAACTTCCTTTTGTTTCTTTTAAACCTGCTGCCTATTAATTTCATTTGGTGACCCCGAGGGTATGTCTACACTACCCCCCTAGTTCGAACTAGCCGGCTTTTAAAAATGGCGGAGCCGGCTTTTAAAAATGGCGGAGCCGGCTTTATGCTAATGAAGCCCGGGAAATTCAAATCCCGGGCTTCATTAGCAAGTTCGGTATGCATACATTACCCCCCTAGTTCGAACTAGGGGGGTAGTGTAGACATACCCCTACTTCTTATATTGTGGGAATAAGCAAATAACTTTTCCTTATTCACTTTTTTCACACCAGTCAAGATTTTATAGATCTCTAACATATCCCCCTTTAGTCTCCTCTCTTCTAAGGTGAAAAGTACAAGTCTTTTTCATCTCTCTTCATATGGGACCCGTTCAAAACCCCTAATAATTTCTGTTGCCCTTCTCTGAACCTTCAACTATGTTGAACTATTGTGCATAGTGGGGATATGTACCTTTGACTTTACAGGCAGTCCCCGACTTACGCGGATCCGACCTATGTCGGATCCGCAGATACGAACGGGGCTGCCACAGAGTACACGGACTGCGGGAACTCGCGGTCCTGCCGCCCGTGTACTCTGGGGCTTTCTCTGCGTCTCCCTGGTCTGCAGACCAGGAAGACGCAGAGCAAAGCCGCGGAGGGGCTCGGGCAGCGGGGCAGCCCCGCTGCCCGAGCCCCCCCCCCCCCGAGGCTTTGCAAAACCGCGGGGAAGCCGGCAGCGGAGCAGTCCAGGCGCGTCTGGGCTGCCTCGCTGCCCTCCCCCCCTCCCCCCCCCGAGGCTTTGCAAAACCGCGGGGAAGCCGGCAGCGGAGCAGTCCAGGCGCGTCTGGGCTGCCTCGCTGCCCGAGCCCCCCCGCGGCTTTGCAAAGCTGCGGGGAGGCTCAGGCAGCGGGGCACCCCAGGCACGCCTGGGCTGCTCCGCTGTCGGCTTCCCCAAGGCTTTGCAAAGCCGCGGGGGAAGCCGGCAGCGGGACAGCCCAGACGCCCCGCGGCTGTCCCGCTGCCGGCGTCCTCAGAGGCTTTGCTCTCCGTCTCCCTGGTCTGCTGGTCTCCAGCAGACCAGGGAGACGGGGAGCAAAGCCGCGGAGGACCCAGGCGGTGGGACCGCGGTGCGTCTCGGTCGGCCGCCCGTGTCTTCCTGGTCTGCTGGGGTGGGGGGTGGGGGCGCAGCTAGTACACCCCCCCCACCCAGCAGACTAGGCTTTTCTCCGGACGCCTGTGGCAGAGCAGCTGGGGTGCTGCCGGTTGGTCCCGCAGCACCGCTCTGGGCGCTACTGGTCCAACCCAGCAGCACCCCAGCTGCTCTTGTCCTGATTCAGCCGCTGCTGGTCAGTTTCAGCTGGCTGAATCAGGACGCCTGGGGCAGAGCAGATGGGGTGCTGCTGGGTTGGTCCAGTAGTGCCGAGGAGCTGCACTACTGGAGCAACCCAGCAGCACCCCAGCTGCTCTGCCCCAGGCGTCCTGATTTAGCCGCTGCTGAAACTGACCAGCGCCGACTACAGGAAGCCCGAGGCAGAGTTGCTCTCCCCTGGCTTCCTGGAATCAGCTGCTGATCAGTTTCAGCAGCAGCTGACTTGGGGACGCTTGGGGTTCTTAAGTTGATTGTGTATGTAAGTCAGAGCTGGCGGTCAGTTTCAGCAGCGGCTGAATCTGAACGCCAGTTCCGACTTACATACAAATTCAACTTAAGAACAAACCTACAGTCCCTATCTTGTACGTAACCCGGGGACTGCCTGTACTTTAAAATTGGGTGCTAAAAAATCAACAAACAAAAAAGTCTCAATCTTTTTAAAGTTCTATTCACCTTGTTTCACTGTCAGCATTTGTCATTGGAGGAAAGACCAGCTAATAAGATTATTAGCACGTCTGGTCTCTTTACACTTTTATTTAACAAAAATAAATTAATAAAGCATGTAAACTACATATCTCAATATTATTAGCTTTTCATTATTACTTTTAATGCTTTTAGAGATTCAGTATGACAGTTCTAAGAGTGATGAACAAGCATGAACATATATATATAATCTATTTTTGCCTACCCTTGTTTGGCCTCCAGAGCCGGTCCATCCCGTGTCTCATTAACACTATCCTTGCCAGCTCAGTAAAAGACTCTGTGATGTTGAAGTTGCAAAGAGGGCTAACTTCAAAAAAAGTCATGCCTAATCGCTCAGCATAGGCTTGTGCTTGTTCAGTAGAGACTTGACGCTTGAAGGCTAAATGAAGGCGGTTTCCAACCAGGATTTTAGGCACACCAGGAGCATGCTGAGTGAAGAGAAACAATAACAGATTAGTGTTCTAACCCTTCTCTCCACCCTCCAACAAAATACTGTAAGCTTTTTACAATGATTCAGAAACCATGCTCTATTTATGAAGCGTGGCAAGTGGCAAAAGAATGTATGACATGATGGAAAAGGAAGCATCCTCATATCTATAAGAGACAAGGTTGAAATGAGAAATGAAGGGATTATGCTTAGTTTTTGGGAAATGGGGCAGCTGTTATTTCCTCCTATCTATCAAAACCATCTTTTTCCAAAGCTTCCTCATTCAGTTTATTATAGAATACAACATTATACACTTTCAGTTATGCTGCTTCTTTAAAAGCTTAAGTTCTGTACACTCATGGCTAACTTCAGGGCAGAATTATTTGAGGGATATGTCAACACTGCACAGAGGAGGTATGATTTAAGCACATGTAAACATACCCAAGATAGTTTTAATCTAGCTAGCTTGGGTACTAAAGCCATGAAGCTTCTTCATGCCCACCTGAGACCCTGGGCAATTAATCAGTTGATGACCTGCACTGAAGCTTATGCTCACGTAGTTCCATTACTCTCAGTACTTGAGCTACCTATCTTAAAGCTAGCTCAGATTAGTGACTTTTTAAAATCAAGCATGCAATTCTACACTTGCATGTAAAATGGCAACCTCCATGTGGGGCTTGACTTTGCATGAACGGTGTGTGCAAGGTCATGATGTGCAGAAGATGCAATCCTGTTCTACAACGTGTGCATTTGAGGACCAGACATAATCATCCTTTGGGCATACTAGGTCCTGGGGCATGCAATGCATGCCCTGCATACACAGATAGCACATCACTGGTTCAGATATATCAGATTAGATATTTTTCTAAAAGATACGCTCTAGTTCAAACAGAAATTAATGCAGGGAAGTTCTATGATGTGTGTTATGCAGGAGATAAAATTAGACGATCAAAGCGATCCCTTCTGGACTTACAATATGTAACTAAAAAAGAGGAGTGCTGACTAATAGCATTATTATTACAGTATCAAAATCCCGCATCACTTCTGTAGGATCTTTTAAGTCCCTTTTCCTCTTTTACAGAACACATATTTTCATACTACACAGATAAACTGCTTTAAATTGAAGACACTTTGTATTATGAGAGAAGTAGTCACTTTCATTCACACCTCCAGTGTAAATATAGTTTGAGATCTTTGGATTAACAGCACTATAAAAAGTGGTTAAGGCTTTATAAAGAGTGACTTAAGCCTCATAAATCCACATATAAGGTGGGAAAACATATTTTTCATAAGAGAAAATTGAGTCAGAGGCAAAGTGATTTTCATAAGTAACACAGCAAGTCTGTGGCAAAATGGTTTCTGAACCTAGGAATCTTGATCTCCATGTTCATGTTCTTCAGTTAGAATCTATAATTTTTTAAGTAAGTGGCCAGTTCACTGTTTCAGTCTACAAGTATTATAAAAATATATGATTGTCATCTCTGATTCCTGTAATGAATTCTGATTGCAGTTACATAGCATAAACAGGTACGTGGAGAACAAAACTAGTAAAACGCATGCTTAATCACTAGTCTTATTGCACATAAGTGATATTCTAGAATTCACCTTACCTCATCTATCTCCTTTATCCATCGATCAATGCCATCAAATGACCAACGATTTGTAATATCATATACCAGTATCACCCCCTACGTAAAAGAATGTTAACATGAATTTTGTTTAATATACAAAATGCATAACAGAGAGTACTGCCTTACCCTACCACCATTCTATTATCTGTGTTAGGATTATGGGGTTTACAATCCTGCCAGATACTGCTTGCCTCTAAGTGGAGTGGAATGAATCTCACAGCATCTTACAGAATCAGCACCTTCATCTCAATCTAGAACTGGATGGGAAGAGAGGATGGAAAGCACTCAACATCTTGCAGGATCAAGCCCAGATTTAGTAGTTTGTGGTCTATGATACTGTAAAATTAAATATGAACATGTCTGTGTGATTTATACATCACAAATCACTCAGGGTATGTCTACACTACCACCCTAGTTCCAACTAGGGTGGTTAATGTAGTCAATCGAAGTTGCAAATGAAGCCTGGGATTTAAATATCCCGGGCTTCATTTGCATCTTGCTGGGCGCCGCCATTTTTAAATCCCCGGTAGTTCGGACTCCGTGCCCGCGGCTACATGCGGCACGGAGTAGGTAGTTCGAATTAGGCTTTCTAATTAGCCTAATTCGAACTACCTACTCCGTGCCACGTGTAGCCACGGGCACGGAGTCCGAACTACCGGGGATTTAAAAATGGCGGCGCCCAGCAAGATGCAAATGAAGCCCGGGATATTTAAATCCCAGGCTTCATTTGCAACTTCGATTGACTACATTAACCAACCTAGTTCGAACTAGGGTGGTAGTGTAGACATACCCTCAGACATACTGCTTCCAGTAACACTGTAGCATTCAATAATTAAGGGCCCCAAATTCTATGGAGATTCAAATATCTCACTACCAGAAGTAACCAATGTACATTATCACTGTTTACAGCAATACGTTTAGGAGCCTACTCGATGTTTTCAATCTGAAACTAATGAATTGATGTGTCAGAATGCACAAACACCTGAGGAGGCTGTGATGATAAACTGCATTTAAAATATCCAGAGTTCAGGATCTTGACCAAAGAAAGAAAGGAAAACAGCAGAATACAGACCCTGGACTTCAGAAAAGCAGACTTTGACTCCCTCAGGGAACTGTTGGGCAGGATCCCTTGGGACACTAACATGAGGGGGAAAGGAGTCCAGGAGAGCTGGCTGTATTTTAAAGAAGCCTTACTGAAGGTGCAGAAACCATCCCAATGTTCAGTAAGAAAAGCAAATATGGTATGTGACCAGTGTGGGTTAACAGTGAAATCTTTGGTGATCTTAGGGTTAGGGCGATTTTTGGATTAACAGCACTATGGATTAACAGCACTATCAAAGTGGTTAAGGCTTTATAAAGAGTGACTTAATCCTCATAAATCCACATACGAGGTGGGAAAACATTTTTTTCATAAGAGAAAATTGAATCAGAGGTAAAGTGATTTGCTTTAAGTAACACAGCAAGTCTGTGGCAAAATGTTTACTGAACCTAGGAATCTTGATCTCCATGTTCATCTTCTTCAGTTAGAATCTATGCTTTTTTAAGTAAGTTGAAACACAAAAAGGAAGCTTACAATAAGTGGAAACTTAGACAGATGACTAGGGAAGAGAATAAATATATTGCTCAAACATTCAGGGGTATAATCAGGAAAGCCAAACTGGAATTGCAGCTAGCAAGGGATATGAAAGGTAACAAAGAAAGGAGAGTGGTCAGGGAAGGGGTGGGACCCTTCACAGAATCATAGAATCTGCTAAAAGCAGGACCAATCCCAACGAAATCATCCCAGCCAGGGCTTTGTCAAGCTGGGATTTAAAAACCTCTAGGGATGGAGATTGTGCCACCTCCCTAGATAACCCATTCCAAAAGAGGATGGAGAGAGGCTGTTCTCAGTGGTGACAGATGACAGAAGGAGGAGCAATGGCCTAAAGTTGCAGTGGGAGAGGTCTAGGTTGGATATTAGGAAACACTATTTCACTAGGAGGGTGGTGAAGCACTGGAATGGGTGGGGTGGAGTAGAGGGATCTTGGCTCCCATGGGGGCCGAGCTAGGGATGTTAAGAAGTGGGTATTTCACTAATCGTGTAATTGATAGAATTTTTATCGATTACACAATTAGTCGATAAGGGAAGGCATTCAGCCCTGACTTGCACCAGGTTCAGGAACTACCTCTGCTGCAGCTCTGCAGTTTAAATGTAGTAAGAGCCGGGTGGGCAGGGCTTGCTCAGGTTCCGGCTTCTGCCAGATCCAGCAGCCCCTGTCCGTGGGGGTCCCAGCACGGAGCTGGAATTCCCCTGTAGACAGGGGCTGCTCCCAGAACAGCCTCTGCCTGCAGCAAGCCCAGGCCTGCTGCAGACAGAGGCTGCTTTGCAGCAGCCTTCCCTTGCTCCCCTCCAACGCTTCCTCCCCCACATGCAAACAATACTGTGGACACTTTGTTGGCATTGGTTGCAAACAAGTCCACTGTTGGAAAACCCCCAATGAGTGAACTCTTGTAGGAGAATGTTAGAGTCTATCTCCCATTCGTGATTGGAATTGACGTTCCTGTTTAGATTGTCTGCAGATGCATTGTCTTTGCCTAGTAGACAGGAAGCCTGAAGGTGTATGCTATGTGGAATGCACCACCTCCAAAGCCAAACAGCTTCCATCCATAGGCAGTAGGATCTGGCTCCTCCCTGGAAATTTATGTAATACATGGTTATCTGATTGTAAATATCTGAACCATGTTGTTACATATAAGGTGAAGAATGTGCTGGCATGAATAAAACACAGCTCTCAGTTCTAGTATGTTTCTGTGCAGGTTGGATTCATCCAGAGACCACCACACCTGTGCCTTGAGGTTGCCTGTGTGCGTTCCTCAGTCGAGTAGAGATGCATCCGTTATAATGGTTATGGACGGTGGCTGTTTGTGGAAAGGTAATCCAGCGCACATATTTCTTGGGTGTATCCACCAATCTAGGGATTGTTTGACCCTGATCAGGATTGAGGTAAGTTTGTTGATATTGTGGAAATACAGCCTGTAAACAGTTCTCAGCCATAGTTGCATGGGTCTTATATTCAATCTGGCATGCTGTACTATGGAAGTAGCTGCTGCCATGTGCCCTAGCAAATGGAGACAAGTTCTTACAGAGACTTGTGGGCTGGACTGAACGAATGTCACGAGATCTTATATGACTTTGAAACTCTGCTGTGGGAAAGAGGCCACAGCTGCTATACAGTTGAGAGGAGCTCCTATGAATTGTATTTTTTGAGCTAGTTTGAATTTGCATTTGTGTAAGTTTATCTGTAGATCCAGAGTCTGGAATAGTGACCTGGTCAGGGCAGCCACCTCTTCCGCTTTGTGATCTGTGTGTGCTCTTACCGGGCAATCACCAAGATACGGGAATATCTGTCTATGGAGGTGAGCGGTGTCTATGGAGGTGAGCGGTGACAACAGTGAGCACCTTGGAAAATACCCTTGGAGCCATGAAGCATCCAAAGCAAAGTACAGTGTACTGAAAGTGCGCATTGTGTACTGTGAATCCGAGGTACTTCCTATGTGCCGGGTAAATGGACATGTAGAAGTAAGCATCCCGGAGGTCGAGGGTCAATAACTAGTTTCTTTTGTGTAAGGCAGAGTTCATTGTAGATAGAGTGACCATCCTGAACTGTTGTGGTCATATGTAATGGTTGAGCCTTCTCAGGTCGAGGATTAATCTTCATCCTCCAGACTTTCTTGTAGTGAGGAAGCAATGGGGGTAAAACCCTTTGCCTCTGTAGTGCTGAGATATGGGTTCTGTGGCTCCCTGTTGAAGCAGGTGGTTGAGCTCCTGGAGGAGGATGCTCTTGTGAGATGGATCCCTGAACAGGGATGGGGAGGGAGGGTGGGAAGAAGGGATTGACGAAAAGGGGATACAGTATTCATTCTTTATGACGTCCAGTACCCATCTATCCATCATGATGGTGGATCACTGTGGCTACATCTAGATTGCATCCCTTTTTTGGAAAAGGGAGGCAAATTAGATGTATCGCAATTGCTAATGAAGCGGAGATTTAAATCTCCCCCGCTTCACTAGCATAAAAATGGCTGCTGCTTTTTTTCGGCATGGAGTTTTGCCGGAAAAAAGCACCAGTCTAGACGCGGATCTTTCGGAAAATAAAGCCTTTTCCGAAAGATCCAAGGGATAAGGGATCTTTCGGAAAAGGCTTTATTTTCCAAAAGATCCGCGTCTAGACTGGCGTTTTTCCAGCAAAGCTCCGTGCCAAAAAAAGCGGCAGCCATTTTTATGCTAATGAAGCGGGGGAGATGTAAATCCCCGCTTCATTAGCAATTGCGATATGTCTAATTGGCCTCCCTTTTCCGAAAAAGAGATGCAATCTAGACGTAGCCTGTGAGTAGAAGGGTGCAAGACATCTTTGGAATACCGGGTGTACATCTGGTTGCCTTAAATAGAGTTGTGTTACCTGACCCTTGACCTGAACTTCAAGATGTTTGTCTCAAAGTTGAAGGTTGAGACGTGGAGGGTTGGTGAAACCTCTGTCTACACCTGTTTTGGCACTGTCTTCTTTTGGCCTCATATTGTCTTTGAGGCTGGTTAAAAGGCGTTGGTTTGTATTGTTGGTGTGAAGTACTTTTCCTGTTTTCTTTTTGTTACAGGGACACAAATGCCCAGTGTTTCTAGAGAGTCACGCAAATCTTTAAGGGAATGGAGGGAGGCATCCATTGTGTCAGTGAAGAGCTTTGATCCCTGGAACAGAATATCTTCCACTGCAGCCTGAACTTCAGAGGGAAACCCAGACGGGGAACCAGGAAGCTCTCCTCATCATGACTGCTGTGGCGATGGAGCGGGATGCAGTGTTGGAAGCATCCAGGGCTGCTTGGAGAGTGGTGCAAGATATCAGAGCGCCCTTTATGTTAGCTTTAAATTGTTCCCTCTTTGTATCTAGGAGACTCTCAATAAACTGTGATAGATGTTCAAAAATGTGGTGTGTGTATTTTGCGAGCAGAGCCATGTAGTTTGCAATCCTTAATTGAAGGAATGCAGAGGAATAAGCCTTCCTGCCCATGATATCCAGGCATTTCCACTTTGTCATAGAAGGTGGTTCTAGCTGCGTTCTGTTTCCCCCTTTGGTTAACCACATCAACCACTAAGGGGTTTGGAGATGGATGAGAAAATAGAAAATCAGCACCCTGTGGTGCTACATAGTATTTTTGGTCTGATCTCTTACAGATCAGTGGGACAGTGGCGGATGTCTGCCAGATCACTTTCACAGGGCTGGGTCCATAGAGAGTGCTAATTTAGCTGAAGGAGAAGCATGAAGGATGCTGGTCAATTTGTTCTGGGTCTCAGGAAGATTCACTATACGCGGTGGTTCCCAAACTTTTTGGCATCACGCCACCTTTTTTATTTTTGAGAAACCCTCATGCCCCTCCTCCCAAAAAAATAGCAGCAAAACTTGGGGTGGGATTGACAGGGGTGTGTGTGGCTGGGTCGCCTTGCACCTCCCCTGGAATTTATTCATGCCCCCCAGGGGGGCACACCCTCTAGTTTGGGAACCCATGAGACTTCCAGCACATCTGCCACCCTCTTATAGAGTTATTGGAATGATTTGAAGTCAACTCCAGCTGTGGGTGGAGAGGCATCAGCGTGTCATCCAGCGGCGAAGATGAGATGTGTGGATGGTGTTGAAGAGGCAGAAATCACCTCTTCGCTAGAGCATGATTCCTGATCATCTTGGTATGCTGACCTGTCAAGGGAGAGTACAGAAATAGCCCAAAATGGGGTCAACAGCAGCACCTGAGGTTGTGGCTGCTATTATTGCTGAGCCAAGTAAAGGGCTCAAGGATTCCAGTAGGGCCAGTTGGCAGGCAGGTGGCACTTGCTGCTGTTTCGGAGAAGAATGCCTCGGGGTATGGGTACCGACTCTAGGCTCTTCGTCCTCGTTGCTGGAAAGCAGAGGTACCGATCCTGCAGGTGTAGAGAGACTGAACCTGCTTGATGTAGGTGTACCGTCAGTACCAAAGAGTGAAGTTGTCGGTATGGAGGTTACATGCCACTCCTCAGCTGTAGTAAAATGCTGTGGTACTAAGGTTATCGGTGCCAGAGGCAGTGCCAAGGCTGATGCCCCTGGACTCTGCAGTGCCATCGGCGCTGTGTGTTTATGCTTTTTCGGTGCCGGAGTCAGCATGGGTGTCGATGGCGCTGAAGAGGATCTTGGCTTCTTCAGAACCAAAGACACATCAGAGGGTGCCGGTGGCATCGACTTGGACTTATTCTTTTCAGGCCCCTGGGAACCCATCTTAGCAAGATCTTTCGACCCTCAAGACCCATCGGTGCTTGATGGTACCAGTACCTCTCTTCCCATGCCTTAGTGCGGGTGCTGTAGACATCTTTGGTGTTTGACCCTGTTTTTCTGAAGGGAATTCACCTCTGGCTGCTGAATGGACTCTTTTCCTCGACTATTGGTCAGAGGCAGAGTCTTTGGCACCTGAGCCCGAAAGAGCAGTCTTCTCAGATATCGCCACAGAGGAGAGTTGCCTTGGTGATGTTGAGTGCTCTGGGTCTGAAGCTGGCTGCACCATGTTTTCAAGCAAGAGAAGTTTCAGTTGTAGTTCTCTTGCCTTCCTCGTGTGAGTGGTTAGTTGTTTGTAGTGCTGGCACTGGGCGACAATGTGTGCTTGGCCCAGGCACCGGACACACTGTGAGTGCCCACTGAACATGGGGATTGAAAGCCTGCAAGACAGGCAAAGTTTAAAACCAGGGGAACCAGGCATCCCAGGGAAGGAAGACAGACAAGTAGAAAAAAGGGCCGTAACGATCAAAGAAAAAAAGTTGTGTTTTTTTAAACTAACTAACAATAATGATTAACTATTTATCCATGAAAAACTATAACAATACTACTCTCAGTAAATCTAACTAACAATTTTAAGAACAAATTTTTGAAAAAGTTGGAGGTAGCTATCAGTTCCATCAGTTGGCAGAGAAGGAACTGAAGGGACAGTTGGCTGCACATGCAAAGTAGCTACACCGGCACGTGCTGGCTGCTCCGTGTGCACAGCCTACCAAGGGCACTGCTACCTAAAATCTCTGACTAGAGAGACAGTGGTGCCCCAGAGACCTAAGGTGGAGCATTCACAGAGACACTCTTCGAAGAAGAGCTGAAAGTACTAGTCCCTAGTGCTTGAGCTAAAGGGGGAATTACTTTGGGCATTAACAGATTGTTGTAGTTATTGGGGTCTCCTGGGAGGACTAAGATTGTGCACCAAGCCACTGTGTTCCCCTCCCCCGGACAGCCAGGCAGCCAACACCAGCTGCCCTAGGCATGCAGTTGGCTCCAGCGTTGGGAAGGCAGGATGAGGAATGCCCTGAAGTTAGGGAGGTGGAGTGAGTTCTGGAGTGGCCGAGGGGACAGGGCATTTGCCTGGGGGAGGGCTCGAGTCCCTGCCCCCTGCCCACCATGGGAGCATCCAGACAGCCAATACTGGCTGCCCCAGGCATGTATCTAGCTCTGACAAGATAAGGGACCCTCTGAAGGCAGGGAGGTGGGCTGGGTTCTGGAGTGCCTACGGGATAAAGCATTTACACTATCATTTCCTAAATTTAATCTTGGTCTTTATTTACTTAATAAAAAAGTAAGAGATACTGTCTCTTTGTTGAGGTTGAATTTTGTTTCTTTCCCCCAAGAGAACCCTGTGTTGTATTCAGAAACATCCCAGAATCTTTGTGCTAATTTACTTTATACAGTGAACTTTAAGAGCCAGTGTAATAAGGTTCAATACTCTTGTGATATATCTTTACCAGCTCTACATTCATTCATCCATCATCCACCAGCATTACACAGTACAATGAAGATAGCTTTGAGCTTACCTGAGCGCCTCTTGAATAGGAACGAAATATGGTACAGAATCTCCCTTGTCCTGATGTATCCCTAAACAAAATAAGTTACAGGATATTAAGAGAGGCAGGCAACTTCTTATGCTAAGAATTAGTTTTTAACAGCTCATACACATTCCAGCTCATACTAACCAGACAATATCATTTTCTGATCTCTCAAGCATGGTCTACACTGGGAGTTTAGGTCAAACTTAGCCGCATTAGACTGATGTTCTAAACAATGAGTCCACTCCACTAAGCCTGTTCTGTCAACTTTAAGGACCACTAAAGTCGATTTTGGTACTCCTGCTTTTCACAAGGAATAATGGTAAATTTGACCTTGCATGGTTAACTTTAGTATAGTGCAGATGCAGTGCTGTGAAAGTTGATGTTCTTGGCCTCCATGACATATCCCACAGTGCTCTGTTGTGACCACTCTGGCCAGGACTTTCAACTCTGCTGCTCTCTGTCAAGCCCGGCCCCCCTTCCTTCTCCCGCCCACATGCTCCTGCAGGAAGGGAAAGTTACACTCTTCTACTATATGGGAGATGCAGACCAATTTTCCCATATGATGTAGGAAAACATTTTCCCCAAATCCTAGGCTAGTGCCTGACTTAATCACCAGATCATTTTTCATTCCTTTGCTAGGAACTTTCAGAGTGCAGAAGACAATACCTGCCCTGAGAAGTTACAGTCAACTGACTATATTGTTTAAAAGGCACCGAGGAAGAACAACGGAACAAATACATACCACAGCTGTAGTTTTATTCGGCGGCCATCCAGAAGTATCGTCGTCGTCTTGTAATCAATACCTGGAAAAAGTTTTTGTTTAGAATTGGAATTTTTGACTACCTGCACTAAGTACAATGTCTAGACATATAAATCTTTAAAAGAAGTTAACAAGAAGGAACAAGTATATCCATTAGGGCAATGTGTATAGGCAAAACACATTGGCTGCGTCCAGACTGGCAAGTTTTTCTACAAAAGCAGCTGCTTTTACGGAAAAACTTGCTAGCTGTCTACACTGGCCGTTTGAATTTCCACAAGAACACTGACTTCCTACTGTCTGAAATTAGTGCTTCTTGCGGAAATGCTATGCTGCTCCCGTTCGGGCAAAAGCCCTTTTCCGGAAATGCTTTTGCGCAAAAGAGCCAGTTTAGACAGCTGAAAACTGTTTTGCGCAAAAAAGCCCCGATCGTGAAAATGGCGTCTAGTGGCGTCTTGTGCAAAACTGCGTCTAGATTGGTACGGACGCTTTTCCGGAAAAGCATCCGTGCCAATCTAGATGCTTTTTTCCGCAAATGCTTTTAACGGAAAACTTTTCCGTTAAAAGCATTTGGGGAAAATCATGCCAGTCTAGACGTAGCCATTTTGTGGATTTGAAGTTATAGAGACCTCAAAGTATGAGTGTCATCTTCTCATTCAGGAGCACATTTTCCCAGCTCCTTGTGATGGGCCACCTCTTTTCCCATTCACAGTTCTACAACATTCTTGCGGCAATAACACCAATTGATGACATGGAACAGTGGAGATATGTTCCAAAAGTTTCATCCTTCTTGAAAAATAGAGGAAAATAACACTGTCTTCTTCCCTCATTCCCTACACGACTTTGCAGCCACCTTGTCCTCTTTACAAATGCAGATGCTGCCTATAAAAGTCTGGCATTGCAAGCTTCCAAAGGGTTAGGGCCACTTGCTTCTCAACTATCAGAGCAGGTTTTATTCTGGCATTGCTACACGTCAGAGTGTGGAAAAAGTAATTCACAAAGTTCCATGAAAGCGACCTTATGCATACAAGAGTTTTGGCGCTGTTCCAACTGGCCTACTTGTCCAGACTGCTTCTGGAAAGTTCCTGCTGGTTCTAGGCCAGCCCCTGCCAGTTTGCCCAGGGAACAGAGACCTACTTAGTCTAAGGCTCACATACTTTCCTTCTAGCACTTTTTTGTAACCCTCTGACCTGTCACAATTTATATTTTTTGTTAGTCTCTAAGGTGCTACAGGACCACTTGTTTTTTTTTAAGTTACAGACTAACATGGCTACCCTTCTGAGATTTTTCTATGAAGGTATATTACTTTTTTTTCTGATTTTAGAAAAGCCTACCCTGGATACCATTTAACCTGTTTTAACTGGTCACAGCACTGGCAGTGTAAGATATGAAACTGAATTATAGTTCATATATATATAAACAGCTAGTAACAGAATCTGAATTTCTCTACAGTTAGCATTAGTCATTGCAACTTTTGAAAGATAAAGGCTTTTGCCATGAGTCATCAGGAACAGCATACAACTATAACAATGAGACCAATAGGTGTTGACTGTGTGGTTGAACAAGTGTAATGTTCTTCCAGAACATTATTCATTCATCTACTGTCTAGCTTTGTTTGGCTTCAGCTTCAAGAATATACAGCCTGAAATCTGTTTTTGTGGAATAGAGAGAGGTGAATGAGTATGTTTGAGCAAAAGCATACTATCAGTGCCAGCAGCAATACGGTAATTTGTTTCTTCAGCTTTCTTTTATGCAATATGGATTACAAAAAAGCTCTCCATAATTTCTACTGAACAAATCTGGATTTATTAGAAGAAAAAAAAAGTCCTTTAACTCCGCTGAAAGTTTTAGTTTTAGTTTTGCTTTTTTAAAAAACAGCATTTTAATTTGTTGTACATTTTCAATTGTTAAAGCTCTGGCCCAATTTGCGAAACAAGGTACTTTAACTCCAAGTCACACTTTGGAATAATTATGCCTTATTAAGTATTTGCATCTGCAAAACAGTAGAGAGAGTCTGGAACAGAATTACCTTGAAAAATTCAAGTACAGCAACTATATCATTCAAAGATGCGGGCATCAGAGGAAGGTCATTGACAAAGTGACAAATTAAGGAAGGAGCGTAAAGTTAAATGTGCTTATAAACAAGTTTGGGAAGGAGCTTAAAGTTAATCATGTGCTTATATACCTTGCTGAACTGTGACATACAGCTGAACAATTTCTTAGCTATAATTATTCGTTTGAAACATATCTTTTTTTTTTTTTGTAAATCATACTTGAACTGCTCTCAGTTTCGATTAACAGTTATTTGTCACTATTCGCTGGATAGTTTGGAACAAAATTTTTAAACTAATGGATTGTTTGTGCTCAACCGTTCAACTTAAATACTGTTTTTATAATTTGTGAGGTGTGAGTATCAGGTATTCTACACCGTATTTTTTTCTGCTATTTGGCTAGATGGCAAACTTTTAAATAAAAGGGAGAAGAAAAAAATCAGATAAACAGCGAACACTTGTGTTTGCACTCTACTGCCCTTGCTCACACACTAACACAGGTATCCATTTAAAGTGTAGACCATTCCTCCCCAAACAAGAGTCACATGAATGATTTCAAAAAGCAAACAAGGCAGAACAAACATAGTTAAAACAACACAAAAAAAAGACCCAAGTTCTGTCACATAAAGCTTCATTAAAGGTGCAGTCTATTACTTTAGAACGGTGATTCTCAAACTGGGATCCATGGATGCCTTTCAGGTGGGGTGGGGCTCAAGCTCAGCCCTTCTTCCCTCCTCCCACAGAGGGGAGGCTGCACTGGCAACTCTAGCCTGTTGCCCCCCCCCCCCCACGAGGTTGGAGCACCAGTGCCAGCTTCCTGCTGGGCGGGGGGAGGAAGAAAGCCCCAAGTCTCACTGCTGGATCCACCTTGCGTGGAAGAAACAGAGCCAGAAGCAGCTCCATGCACTGCCACTCCCTCTTCCCTGGCTGGGGGAACAGCAGCACATGATACGCTGCCTGGAGGCTTTCCCCGTTGCTCCTATTGGTCTGAATCCAGTCAATGGAAGCAGCAGGAGCTTGTTACCTACCAGCTCTGTGCTCTTGGGGAGGCAGGGAGTCACACTCACGGAAAACCATTCCCCTCCCCCAGGCCTCTGCTAGAATCAAAGACAAAACAATGAAAAGGCTGGGGAAGACACACTTAAACTAATTAAGGAAACACCCCAGCCTCATCTGCATTGAAGATAGAACAGAGAGACATCTCCATTAGCATACAGAATGGAGACCAGCTCTTCCAAAGCAGGAACTGCACTGAACTATGGGATACCGAAAACAGAGAAGCACTGCTTGATGGGAAATCTTAGTCATTATCAGACCAATTCTAGTAATGGATCCTATTGACGTCCAAAATACTGAAACTGCCTAGTTACATTGTGAGCTCGTTCAAGGAATATCACCCATAACAAGGTGTGAGCAGTCTCTGTTGTCTCACCTCTGTCTACCCATAAACAAATCCAGTGCTCTCTTCAAACTATTGTCCCATCCCTATAAAAACTCCTACCCTTTCCCAAGAAAAACTGTTCTTATACCTGGATTTAAACTTCATCAGTTCCATTGAAACGTCTTCATCTCCTGTCTGATCGTGCTGGGGGCTCTTCTCTGCTTGTCTCCTCCCCTCTAGACCCCTGGCTCCCATCACCCTCTGTGATGGTGCAAGCTCCACGGAGTGGTGAGGTCTCTCTCTCTCTCTCTCTCTTCCCCTCCTCCCCCCACCAACTACCTCTCTCTAAGCATAGCCTCCTGACTCTGCCCTATGTAAACTGTTATATGGTTTGCTAGCCCTAACATTTGTAATCAGTTTCAATTTAGATTTAATATTGTAACTGTTTTGTGTGTTTGGCTATATATACCCAGAAATAAATAACTTTCATTATTAAGCTGGTTGCTCTCTCTTTCTTTCTCTTTCACTCACTCTTACTCAAGGGGTGTTGTTTTGGCTTCCCCATTCACTCTGCAACAATGCTTCTTGCACTCAAACTAAAGATCCCTGTAGTACCCAAAATCCTGTGGGGTTTGCTCATTGTGTGGTTTACCAGTGAATGATTGTGGTGTGAGAGTGGGGATAGGGAAGTGCTGAACCTGGGGGCATATGAGGATGGCAGCTTAAAGTGCTGTTTAATCCAGCCCACTGAGTCCAAAGGCACATGAGGGTGCAGTGTGGCATTGCTGTTAAACCCAGCCTGCTGAGTCCAGGGACATATGAGGGGTCAGCTTGGGAGTGCTGAATACCCAGGCCTTTCAGACGAGCTCTGTTAGTGGGTGTGAGCGCCTGTGTGTGTTGCTAAGCTAGGAAGAACCCCGTCCTGAGGAACCTAGTTTCTGCAGGAGAACTCCAGTGGGAGGCAGAATTGGCAGCAAGGAGATTCAGCTCCGTATGAGAGCACAAGGAAGCACAAGCACCACACTGATAGAATTGTTAATCTCCCCCCAGCCCCACAAGAGTAACCCTAATAAATGAGCATACTCCAGAGTATTAAGCAAATCTGGTAACAAGGTGGTGCTTGGGACATAGTCCCCAGGAGAGGAGGAGGGGTGCAAAGGCAAGCAAGTGCCCCTTTCTCCTCATGCCCAGACCCTGCACCCCCTCACTCACCTTCCCACTAAGACCCCAAACCCCCAGACCACTCTTGCACCCTCCCCGATAGCTAGGCACCCTCCCCTCTGCCTGCTCCTGCACCCTCCCTCCAGGCTAGACACCCTACCCTCACCCTTGCTCCTGCACCCTCCCTCCTGGCCATACACTGCCCATTCCCTTGTTCCTGCCCTCTCCCCCTGGCCAGACACCCTACTCACAGCCTGCTTCTGAACCCCATCTCCTGCCCAGATCCTGTATCCCTATCCCATTTGCTGGCTGCCCTGTCCCACACACTGAAAACCTGATTTTTGGCCCCACCACAGAGCCCAGGGGGAATCCACAAAATCTACAAACCCCATAAGAGTTAATCTGACCTATGGGAAACTCTGAACTTCAGTCCTGCTCTCCCTGCCCCTCCCACCTCATAGGGCTAGAGCGCCAGGGGAGTGAATTTTCTCAATTGGGGTCTACATCAAGGGGCTTTGGGGGGTTTTGAAGAGTTTTTTTTCCTTTTGCTTGTCACTTGTGTGATCCTCAACTGATTTTTCTGTAGGTCAGTGGCTCCTGACCCAAAAAAGGTTCCCCAACCCTGCCATAAATAAAGACAATGTTGAAACCTTTTGTGTTGGACATAAATTCATATTTTACCTTATTTAAAATGAAGTTTGGTAAACTAACATGAGAAAATTGAAACGCTTAATCTGTTTAATAATTTTGATTAATATTTTCTTTCTTACTGGTTAAATAAAACGGTTACTTACCTGTAACTGTTGTTCTTCAAGATGAGTTGCTCATGTCCATTTGAATGAGGTATGTGCACATGCCACGTGCATGGTTCCTAGAGTGTTTTTTCCCCAGCAGCACCCGTCGGGCCAGCAGGTTGTCCCCTGGAGTGGCGCCGAGATAATAGCACATAAATACCCCTGCTGGCCCTCCCCGCCTCGGTTCCTTCTTGCCGGAGACTCCAACAAAGGGGAGGTGGGTGGGAATCAAATGGACACGAGCAACATATCTCGAAGAACAGTATTCGAATATGTATTCGAAGAATATGTATTCAAATGAAGTGACTCCCTATACCAACCCATCAGGAGGTGGGGTGGGAGGTGTGACCTTGCAGAAAGACCGAACCTGTTTTAACTGAAAACGTATCTTTATTTGCTTATTTTACAGAACCGAATTCAGAACAGTAGACCCAGGGCTGCGTCACTCCTAGCTTGCTGTGTAATGGTGTAGTGTGATGTAAACATGTGGACTGATGACCAAGTGGCCACCCTGCATATATCAACTATTGGAACCTGTGCTATGAACGCTGCTGAGGATGCGTGCATTCGAGTAGAGTGGGCCTAACATGGGGCGGGTCCTTGCTGGCCAACATGTAGCATTCCCTGATAAAGGATGAGATCCAGAATGAGATCCAGGAAGACAGTCTTTGGGCTGATACTGGTAGGCCCCTCATCCTCTCTGCAAAGGAAATAAAGAGCTGAGATGACTTATGAAAGTGTCTTGTTCTGTTTATGTAAAATGCTAACGCCCTTTTTGCATCGAGTGAGTGTAGGGCTTGCTCCCTAAGGGATTGGTGAGGCTTTGGGAAAAACACAGGTAAGTATATATCCTGGGACATGTGAAAGGTGGAGATTACCTTTGGGAGGAAAGCCAGATGCGATTGCAACCTCACCCTGTCTCCAGAGAAGACCAAGTAAGGAGGTTCTACCAACAAGGCCCTGAGTTCAGACACTCTCCTTGCCAAAGTGATCGCTACAATAAAGGCTACTTTAAAGGAGAGGTGTTTAAGGGAGCATGTGGCTAATGGCTAGAAGGGTGGTGACATGAGTCTGGTAAGTACCAGGTTGAGGTCCAGGTTGCCTCACATGTGAAAACAGTCTGTCTACCCCTTTAAGGAACCTCCTAACTATATGGTTCATGAAGAGGGATCCAGCTCCATCCCCTATGTGAAAGGCTGACATGGTCGTCAGATGTACCCTCATAGAAGACGTTGATAACCCTGCCTTGTCTCAGCCCCAGCAGATAATCTAGGATTATTGGGATGGGCGCAGCACTAGGGTGCACCCTTCTATCTGCTGCCCAAAGGGAGAAACTCTTCCACTTAGTGGAGTATGCTGCCATCGTAGTGGGTTTCCTGCTTCCCAGCAGTACTGATCTCATGGCTTAGGAACAAGCTAGTTCCATCCCAGTCAGCCATGGATAAGCCATGCTGTTAGGTTGAGGGACCTGATGTTTGGGGTGATACAGTAGGTCTTCCCCTCAGCCCTGAGTGATTACATCTGGACTGATGGTTAGGGCTTGTGGCTCGTTCTGGAGCATGTCCAGGAGGATGGGGTACTAGTACTGTCTGGGGCTATTAGAATGACCTGGGCCTTGAAAGTTCAGACGCTGGCTAGGACTTTGTGAATCAGGGGAAACAGGGGAAATGAATAGAGAAAGCCCCTGGGCCAGTCGTTGACCAGCGCATCACCTCTAGACCCCAGTCCTTGGCCTAGGAATGAAAAATAAGTCGGGCACTTTTTGTTCGCCTGTGTGGTGAATAGGTCCACTAGGGGATAGCCCCACCTCTGGAATAACCTGTGTAGTAACGCCCCCTTTATGGACCACTCTTGTGTTCTGAAGGAGCGACTCAACGTGTCCACTAGCACATTCTTCGACCCTGGCAGGTACGCTGCCTGGAGATGAATGTCATGGGCTATACAGAAATCCCATAGGAGTAGGGCTACTTGACAAAGGGGAGAGGAGCGAGCTCCACCCTGTTTGTTTATATAGAACATTGCCACTATATTGTCCAGAAGCACTAATACTGTCTTGCTGGAGAGCTGGGTGAGAAAGACTCTGCATGTGTTCCTGACTGCCCTCAACCCCCTGACATTTATGTATAAATCTCTCTCCTGGAGAGTCCAGAGACCCCGTGTGCTGTGGTGAGCTATGTACACACCCCAACCCGTGTCCGAGAAATCTGTGACTAGCCTCACATTGGGTATCTCGGTCAAGAAGGGTACGCCCTTGCACACCTCTTCCTCCTGAGTCCACTAGTATGTCAATTGAAGGACTTCCTGTGGGACTGTCAAAACTGAGTCCTATTGTACCCTCGTCTGATTGAAAGAGCAGGCTAACCAGGCTCGTAGTGGTCTGAGCCTCAGTCTGGCGTGCAGAAGCACATGGGTGCATGAAGCCAAATGACCCAGTAGCCTCATGCAGATCCTTGCAGCTGTGATTGGGGACAACTTGAGTCCTTGTATAATGTTCTGTGTCCTGTGAGGGAGTTAACATAGACTTTTCCTTGTTTATCAGAAGGTCCACGTCCACAAACAGGGACCTTATGAAGGCTATATGGGTTAGTACCTGCTCTTTCGACCAGCCTCTGATGAGCCAGTCACCCAGGTATGGAAATACCTGAATTCTGCATCTCCTGAGGAGAGCTGCAACTGCCACCATGCACTTTGTGAGCAGTCTGGGGGCAGTGGAGAGTCCAAATGGCAGGACCACAAATTGGAAATGTTCCTGTCCTATCACACACTGTAGAAATCGTCCGTCTCTCATTCTTATGGCTATGTGAAAGTAAGCATCTTGTAAATCAAGGGCCATGTACCAGTCTCCTATTTCTAAGGCGTGACCATTCTGAACCTTTTCTTCTCTATAAATCTGTTGAGGTACCTGAGGTCCAGTATGGGTCTGAGTTCCCCTTTTGCTTTGGGGATCAGGAAATAGTGGAAATAAAACCCCTTGCCCTCTAAGTGAGCCGGGACCCTTTCCACTGCTCCCTTGTGTAGAAGCAGAAATACCTCCTGCCTTAAGGGAGCCTCATGAGATGGGTACCTGAAGAGGGATGGGGAAGGGGGTGGGTAGAGGGGAAATGGAGGAAAGGGATAGAATAACCCATTTGTATCAGGTCCAGTACCCACTTGTCCAAGGTGACTCTGGCACAGGCCTGGGAAAACTGGGACAATCTGTCACCAAAGGGAGCGGGGAGGGTGGTGTAACGTTTGAGGCTGCTACATAATCCCCAAGTGCACCTTCAAAACAACTGCTTAGATTGGTGGTTTGGGGGTGGGCCCGCAGTCCTGTCTGTGTCCGCTCATGGCCACCGCCTCCTGTTGTGATTACTGGCCGCCCCAGCATTGCCATTGCCTCCTGTACCCGTGTTTTGAGGTCTACACCTCCACTGATCCTGCCTATAGGGATGGTATTGTGGCCTCCCTTGTGTCCTAGTATTCAGGGATCGTCTCTGTGGGGCCGGTGTATGGATTCCTAGTGACATTAAGGTGGCCTTGGTGTCTTTGAGGCTATGGAGTCTAGAATCGGTGTTCTGTGAAAAGAGCGCCCTGCCATCAAAGGGCAAGTCCTGGATGGTATTTTGTACATATGGTGGAATCCCCGATACCTGCAGCCATGCGCTCCTGCGTATGACTACCCCTGAGGCCATGGCGCGGGCGGCAGAGTCCACAGAATCTAGGGCCACCTGCAGTACTGTGAGGGCTATGGTTCTGCCTTCATCTGTTATGGCTGCAAACTCGTATCTAGATTCTGGAGGCAAAAGGTCATGAAACCCGCTTCAACGGCTCGATGTCAGGATGGCGGTCGGTTTCTACTGGAGTGCCCCAAGGATCTGTTCTAGGACCAGTTTTATTCAACATTTTTATTAATGACCTGGATGAGGGTATGGATTGCACCCTCAGCAAGTTCGCAGATTACACTAAGCTAGCGGGAGAGGTAGATACGCTGGAGGGCAGGGATAGGGTCCAGAGTAACCTGGACAGATTAGAGGATTGGACCACAAGAAATCTGATGAGGTTCAACAAAGACAAGTGCAGAGTCCTGCACTTGAGATGGAAGAATCCCAAGCATTGTTACAGGCTGGGGACCGAATGGCTAAGTAGCAGTTCTGCAGAAAAGGACACGGAGATTACAGTGGATGAGAAGCTGGATATGAGTCAACAGTGTGCCATTGAAGCCAAGTGGGCTAAAGGCGTATTAAGGCGCATCAGGAGAAGCATTGCCAGCAGATCCAGAGATGTCATTATTCCCCTTTATTCAGCTCTGGTGAGGCCACATCTGGAGTACCGTGTCCAGTTCTGGGTCCCTCACTATAGAAAGGATGTGGACACATTGGAGAGGGTCCAGCGGCTGATAAGGGGGCTGGAGTGCATGACCTATGAGAAGACACTGAGGGATTTGGGTTTGTTTAGTCTGCAGAAGAGAAGAGTGAGGGGGGATTTGATAGCAGCCTTCAACTTCCTGAAGGGAGGTTCCAAAGAGAGTGGAGAAAGGCTATTCACAGTAGTTGCGGATGGCAGAACAAGGAGCAATGGTCCCAAGTTACAGTGGGAGAGGTCTAAGTTGGATATTAGGAAAAACTATTTCACTAGGAGGGTGGTGAAGCACTGGGATGGGTTACCTAGGGAGGTGGTGGAATCTCCATCCTTAGAGGATTTTAAGTCTCAGCTTGACAAAGCCCTGGCTGGGTTGATTTAGTTGTGATTGGTCCTGCCTTGGGCAGGGGGCTGGACTTGATGACCTCCTGAGGTCTCTTCCAGCTCTATGATTCTAAGAGATACCTTTAAAACAGGACGGGGAACCTTGGCGTGCCAGCCATATGTAGTGTGTCAGGGTTAGCTGCAAGCGAGCAGACACTTTTTGCTTCCCTGCGTGTCCACAGGCATAGAGCCTTGCAGCTCCCAGAGGACATGTTCACCATTCTCAGCCTATGGAAGCTGCAGAAAGTGAAATGGGGGGAGGTGCTAGGGGCTTAGGTATTGCTGGGTGAGTCCCTGCATGCCACCGCACCCTCCACTTCCCTGTGCTGGCAGCTGTGCAGGCCTGATTAAATATTATCAAATTATTCTGTGGGGGAGACTAGGGAGGTGCTTGGGCTGTAGATGTCTCCTGGGCCAGGAGCCTGAGATCCCTGTTCTAGATAGATCACTCCTAAGGAAATCCAATAAAACAAATTTTAATGCTACAAAATGGGGGGAGGGGAGGAGGAAAGTGTCTGTGTGGTTTTTTTTAAACTCCAGAGAACACCTGTTAAATTTAGGAATTTATAATCCAGGGATCCCTTGCCAATTTCACTTCACATCTACCAATGGGAGAAGCCACTGAGATTTGTATGCTTGTAAAGGATTGAAAATGGACCTCAATTACTATTTTAACCATAGGGTGACTAACATCAACCTACACTAGCATGACCAGTGCCATAAGAAACATTTCCAAGTATAGAGCTATAAAAATATTTGTGGCTATTTCTGACGATATTCAATATACTGCAGCTGCCTATAGTCATGTGTAGGATGTTGCTACTAGTAAGCTTTTTTCTTTTTAATAAAAGCATCATTTAATATCTTTTTAACCTCAGTAAGAAAGTACTTTCCTAAAGATAGCAAAAGACATATTTACACAAAAAAGCCACAAGTAAAGAGAAATTGGTTAATAAATGAAACATAAAAATACAGAATGCCAATCTGAGACACATCATCAGTCAGATGATATTTTCATGTAAATCTGCCAGTCTATTCTTCAGCAGAATTACGTAAGTACATTAGATTACTTGACTTTCTTCAATGAACATTTTCCATTCAGAGTGGATTTTAAAAGATATGCATGTTTTATTCATATAATATCATTACAAAATTTAATTTCTCATTTAAAAATACTTGAATTTCAAGTAACAGCCCCACTCCATTACTGCTGGACAACCCTACATAAACAAGTTCAGGAAATTGGTTATCATATTAAGGTGCACAAACAATAAAGAAAGCTTTGTGTAACTGTTTTCTTTTAAGGCTCATCTGTTTTGTTCTTATAAGCAAGATAGATTTATAATTTAGAAAGTACAAGAAGCCTGCTAAGTATATATTCCATTTCTGATCAAAAGAAAAAAAGCAGACATTGTACAAGGCAAATAATTACATATATCCTTGCATTACTACATGCATAAGTAGTACATTGTAGGATGCAGGTTTGCAAGCTCTTTTATTTTTTTTTAAACTGATGAAATGTTATATTGGTGTATTAAAGTAAGTCACACAATAAGCTCAGTGAAAGGATCATCATACCAGTTTAAATTGAGAAATTAATTTTCATTAAAAAAGGTTGCTATTTCCTTGAGCTTAAATCTTTGCATTTCACTAAGGCCTGGTTCACACTAGCACTTTACTCCAAAAGTAACTGGCCATGGTTGATAAACTAACTCAGTGGTTCCCAATCTTTTTTTATACCATGGACCGGCAAACCCATCACAAACTTTTAGTGGACTGGAAATGTTTGATTTGCATACTTCATTATGCAAATAATGAATATGCAAAAAGGCAAATAAAATGTTACTGGTCTGCTAAGGGGCTGCTGTGAACAGCTGGTTTCAGCTGCAGCAGCCGCCTGCCAGGTGGCAACTGCTGGAACCGAAGCCAGGTGTACCTCAGCCCCTGCCCCCAGAGCCGCTGTGAAGCGCCAGCTTCAGCTCCAGCAGTCGCTGCATCCTGGCACTGGTCCAAGCCTGTTGCACCACCCTTAGGGGGTGCTGAAGTCAATGCCGGTAGTCCTGCTTTTTACCAGGAGTAATGCTATTTCTGACCATGCATGGCCACAGATACAATAGGGTAGACACTACATTGCTGGAAATTCAACCCCATTGGTCTCCGGGGGGCCTCTCACAGCTGTCTGCTATGACCACTCTGGCCACAACCTCTGCCTCAACTGCTCTCCCATAGAGCTCAAAAAGCCCTGGGAATAGTAGACTGGCATGTCCCATCTGGACAGTTTTGTGAGTCCTTTGCAAGCGAGCAGCACACTACAGGACATGTGGACATGAGTTCCATGAGCAATCTGTCCAACACTGACGACAGCAAGTACTTCTGCTCCCATGGCCTCCACTTTCCATGGGCACAGAAGAGCTCCAGCCTGGAGTGGCCAGGAGATCCTGGACCTCATCGAGGTGTGTGGGGGTATGAAGCCATTCTCAATGACCTCGGGATGAAAAAAAGGAATGTCAATATCTATGGCAAGATCACAAGCTGCCTCTGGGTGAAAGGCCATTCCAGGGACACCTAGCAGTGTAGGGTGAAACTCAAGGAGCTGCAGATGTCCTATCAAAAGGCCAAGAAGCAGAGCACATACTCTGGGGCAGCATGTCACACCTGCTGCTTCTATGACCAGCTGGATGCTATTCTGGGGGGAGTGTGGCCAGCTCCCCCACCATGATCATCAAGTCTGTCCAAGGCACGCCTGGTGTCAGCCTGTGGGAGAGTGAGATGGCAGAAGGCCATGAGAAGAAGAAGGAGAAGACTAGTCATATGATGTTGCCCAAGGGCCAGGAGCTGGTCTTGACATTGGAGCTAGTCCCCCTTTCCCAAGACATCTCCCAGGCCATCAACAACCACAGGGAGGGTACTTCCAGTGAGTCCTCTAACTTTCTCTAACTACAAGAAGGGTCAGGCAATGGGGTGTGAGGGGCAGCATGCTGTCACTTTGCCTACAGAGCATGGAGGGCACGGAACAGCTTGTTCATGTGTTTGCAGATGGAACACCAGTCTTGCCTATTCAGCTCCATGAAGCTCCCATATAGGAACTCCTCAAATCCTTCTCACTAGGTTCTCAGGGAGGCCAGCCTTACTCCATCCTCTGTGGTAGGACACCTTCCCAAGCCACGCTAACATCACAAACATCTAATACGCATGCGCAGCCCAACCAGCTACTGCTATGAAAAGCTCTGAGCTGCGGCACCAGGACAACCTGATACCAACAGTGGAGCACAAACAGGGACATCACTCAAAGAATAAAGGGATAAAACCTGTGTACTTAGAGCTATTTTTGTTTTCTTCTCAATGGTATTAGTGTCATTAGATAAAAAATGGAATTGTTGATAGTTATGTTAGAAACCAAATCTCAGAATTTTTTTTTTTAAAAGATGTGGTATATATGGTTTTTAAAATCGAGGTTCAGCTTACAGTAATGTAATCTAAGATGGCTGAATACACAGAAAAAACATTTGTTTTTGAACTTAGATTGGTATCAGCTAGGGAACTATCTCTTAATTGAAGTAACGGCCAGCCCATTACTATAAATAGAAAGGAAATAGAGAGCATAATTGAAGTCACGTGTAATTCTATCCTGTCCAAATATTTACAAGTCAGTGATGAAATAGTCTGTTTTTATCTGCGTATCACTATAAATTTATCTTGCCATGGGTATTAGAACTAAAAACTTTCCACTTCAAACGGAAGCATCAATTACAAACTTCAGCATTTCCTCTGCTCCGTCAAAGGAAAGGATATCAGAGGAAGGCAGTAGCTAATTAACTGAATGTTTACTACAGATCTCAGTTAGAATCCTCAGATGAAAGGTGCTATATATAACATGTTATTGTGTATAAGTATTATTAGCATTATGGGGAAGCGGGAAGGAACATGCTTCCCTTATTTTGGTGTGTTTTAGTCATGGCTTGCAGGATGATATTCCAACTTTTCTGAAAGTTTCAGAAACCTCATAAAGCTCATCAAGTTGTGTGTTTCTTTAAAAAAAAAAAAAAAAAAAAAAAAAAAAAAAAAGACAGAATACTATCAGGGCCGGCCCGTCCATATAGGCGAACTAGGCGGTCGCCTAGGGTGCCAAGCTAAATGGGGCACCAAATAGTGGCACAATATCATTGAGGGGTTTAGAGGTGGGGGCGCCGATTGCATGGTTCACCTAGGGTGCCAATTGCTGGCAGCTAGTCGAGGGCCGCCCCTGAATAGTATACGGAAAAGGTATTTTTGTTTATTCTCTCCCCTCAAAAGGACAGCATGAAGGAGGTAGTTCCCCTTCAGTTTATTCTGTATGAGCTTGGCCTTTATTTCTCCATGGGGCCTGCTCCTTGTTGGGAGATTTGCCATTAACTAGTATGGGAGCAGGAACAGGCCTCAGATACCACTATATTCTATCCTGGGAATAATTTGCATATAAAATCCTGTGGTCATGATAACAGGATTTTATACTACCCACCCCCTTTCCAATCTGATCCCTCTAGCATGACTTGTTTTTTAAAAAGCATTTCTTCCAAACCAAAAGAGAGCCTAACTCTCAATTGGCATTTAAAAAAATCTTGATATGTGTTAGTATAACAAACAAGACCCCTCAGATAAAATACATTGTGTGTGCACACAATATACATACTGTAAGCAGGGTCTGAATCAATGCTTCCATTACAGCCAGCTGGAATGGGAAAGAAAGCTTGAGTGTGTTTATGTAAATATAGTTTGCTCCTGCTTTACTTAGATGTGTTAGATATTCAGCTGATAGAGTGGTCTTTTGCTCATTGTAATCAACTTGGCTGGGGTAGGGTCACAAATTGTGTTAATACTAATTGCAGTGTCTGTAATTATTGGGGGAAAACAAGGGTGTGTTTAGACTACACCTCTCTGTCAACAGAGATATGTAGATTAGGCACATCAAAATTGCTAACGAAGCTGGAATTTAAAAATCCTGTGCTTCATTAGAATAAACATGGCTACCGCCTTTTTTCCCCGAAATGGAGCTTTTTCGAAAAAAAAACCCCAAAACCCCAAAACGGCAGTCTAGACAAGGATCTTTCAAGAAATAAAGCCTTTTTCAAAAGATTCCTTATCCCTCATAAAATGAGGTTTACAGAATCTTTTGAAAAAGGCTTTATTTCTCAAAAGATCCGTGTTTAGACAGCCATTTTTTCCCCAAAAAAGTTCAATTTTGAAAAAAGCGGCAGTCTAGACGCGGATCTTTTGATCTTGAAAAAGTTGGACTGTGTTTAACCCACTTCAAAAAGAGAGACACTCTTAATGTAAAGAACGTCAGGTGGACAAGGGCTCCACTACCAAAGACCTGTGTGTGAGGTTAAGAGGGGGAGGGCAGGACTCTGAATCAGCAGGCTACATGCCCTCCAAATGTGAACTGTAAGACTTGTTCAACCTGTTTCTCCCCCGTTCCAATGATAGAGCTAGAATAGACTCCATAAAGACAAAGCTTTGGCTGGGTTGATTTAGTTGGGATTGGTCCTGCTTTGGGCAGGGGGCTGGACTCGATGACCTCCTGAGGTCTCTTCCAGCCTTATGATTCTATGAGTCTCTTTTATTATTTTAAAGTTATTCCAGCGGATGCTGTAATTTTTTGTGACTGGCCTGTGCTTTGGGCCAAGAACTGGAATCACTGGTGGGCTGTGGGTGAGACAGCAGCACGTGGCCAGCAGGACGGCTGGCGGGAGCAGCAAGTGGGCATTTCCCTATGCTCAAATGAGAGGAGACTTCATGATGATACCTATGAATTCTGGGTATGCATTAACCAGACAGAGCTGCGAGTGGACTGTTGAAGTAGAGAGAGGCATACTATGGACATGTCTACATTAAGAAACTATTTTGAAATTATTCAAATCAACTTAACTCCCACTTTAACAAAATCAAAATAGTGTATCACCACTAAGGGGAAACCTCGAAATTAGTTAGAATTAGTCCAAAATAGCATGGAGCATGCCTCGGTTTTAGAGCCCTGTAAGCACTCTGTGGAGGGCACAAGGAGGGCGGATACTTCCTGTGGCTCCTTGGTCAGGCAAGCTGCAATGGGTGCTTTCAGGAGTTACTCTCTACAGTTGCATTTCACAAGTCACTCCTCCACTGCCTCCCCCTTCGCAGGACGCAAAAGGGACACAGTGGACACGTGCCTTCTTATGCTCTGGTTGCCCTTGCAGATGCCACAGCACAGAGCCAGAGCTACTGAAAATCAGTGATAGGCTCACGGGCCTCGTACCGTGCCTCATAGTGCAGTACTTCCAGACTGCCTGCATGTTGCTCCAGCAGGACAAGGATGAGGACCTGCAGGACAAACTCCACCGTGGACCACAAGCCCTGCTCACCCAGATCTTGGCACTCCTGCTGCTGCGCATGACCCTCGATCCCCTGGACACAGTGGAATGCTGCTTCTGGTGGTGGGAGATGAATTCGGACTGGTGGGACCACATTTTCCTGAAGCTATGGGACGATCAGCAGTGGCTGCAGAATTTCTGTATGTGGAAGGCCACCTTTCAGGAACTCTGTGGGCCCATGCTCCTGCAGATAGCGAAGGCCATCAACCATGTGCTGCTACGTGAGGGTTGTCATTCTGGAGAACGTGGACAGCATCATGGATGGCTTTGCCACCATGAGCTTCCCCAACTGTGAAGAGGGGAGCATAGATGGTACACACATCCCCATCCTCTGTGCCTTGGACTTTATCATTAGGAAGGAATACTTCTCCATGGTGCTACAAATCTCATGGATCACAAGTGATGCTTCACCAACATCAGTGTGAGATGGTTGGGAAAGGAGCATGATGCCTGCATCTTCCAGAACACCTGCCTATTCTGAAAGATGCTCACCGGCACTTTTTTCCCCGACTGTGCCATCAGAGTTGGGGAGGTGGATATGCCCATTGTCATCCTGGGCAATGCAGCCTACTCCTTGCTCCCCTGACTCATGAAGCCCTACACGGGCAGCCTGAACCTCAGAAAGGAGCAGTTCAACACCAGGTTGATGCATGGTCATTGAATATGCGTTCGACCATTTAAAGAGGAGGCTTAGGAGTCTCCTCATCCTCTTGGACCTTAGTGAGCACAATATCCCCTTTGTGGCAGTGGCCTGCCATATGCTCCACAACCTTTGTGAAAGTACAGGCAAGACTCTTTTGCCAGGGTGGGCGGCTGAGACTGAACATCTGGCCAGGGAATTTGAGCAACCAGACACATCACTGCCATACAGAGAGCACATCAAGAGGCTGTGCTCATTAGAGAGGCCTTGAGGGAGAGTTTCATGCAAGGCCATCTGAGAGACTCTCCCTCAGGCCTCTCCACAAGGGGCTCCCATACACCCTCTGTATGCCTTTCATCTCCTACCCCTACCTTCTCCTGCTCTCCCTTCCTCTGCCCTCCCTTCCCACCTTCCCCTGTCTCCTGCAGAGCAAACAATAAAGACATTTTTTTTGTTGACAAAACAGCACTCTTGATTGGGATGGGGGGGGGAATAGAACCAGGGTGGGACTGGGTAAAGAACCTGGAATGGGGGAGGGTAAAAGGGGGGCTCAGGGATGGGACAGAGTAGTGCCTGCCTCTGGATGGTCGGGAGGCTTTGGCTGCCCTAGAGATCCCACTGCCCCATGTTCTGGGGCCCTGGCAGTCACTGGAGAAGCTAGGAAGGCAAGCTATGGGGTGTGTGTGTGCAGGGATGTGGCTGGCAGCCCGCTCCATGCACAATGCCATGGGCTCTATCACTGAGGTGAAGGAGGGTAACATGGCATTGTGCTGGCATGCCAGCTGGTCCCAAATGGCCTTCCTCTGCTCCCACTCAACCCAGCACCCCTCCTGATTGGCGGCCCACTGCTGGCACTCATCCTCGAGTCCCTGCACAAAGGATTGCAGGCAGGCCATCTGCTCCTGCATGAAGTTCTCCTGGGTGCATTTCCGATTGCAGATCCTTCTGAGTCGAGTAGATGGCATGGGAGGTGGAAGTGCACCAAGCTCAGAGCTGACCCAGCTGTGAAGAAAAGGGCAGCCATGCCAGGGGTCACTGTATATGAAGCCTAGCCCTAATCTCTGAGCCGACACTGACAGTCTCAGATGATGGCGGTGTGCTTTGAGCAAACTCTCTTGTTGCCTAGACAGCGTGCACTTTCCTGCAGGGGCACCGATGTCCCAGGGGAGCATCTCAATATCTACGGCCCAGGGACAAGCATGCATGGGAAGTTACCAGACGAGTCAGAAGCCTGTGGGCAGGAGGAGGCACGGGGTGCCTCAGCTTCCTTCTGTGTCCTGCACACCCCAGGTCCAGCACTGGCAGCATCCTGCAGAAAGAGAACTTCTCTCCTTGCCTGCTGGATGGGGGTGAATGTGTGCTGGGAAAAGTGTGTGTGAGAGGAAGACACTGCTTGCTGGAGAGTGCTAGTGGATTCCCCTCCACTTCCTTTTCCCCCAGCAGATTCCCATGCATATGATCAGTCTCCTCTACGTTGCTGCACCTGACTGGGAGCAAATGCTGAATGCAGGTATGACCCTCTGCCATGTGCGGCACTGCTGTGTGGTTCCATGACCCCAGATTCCTTAGTAGTGTCCCACCATGGAGGCCAGAGTAAGACAGGCCGCTCCAGGAACCTTGTGAGAAGGATCAAAGGGTTCCTGTGTGAGAGCATCATAGGGTTGAGTGTTCCTGTATGCTGCGCCATGTGCACAGCCGCTGACGGCTGTTATGTGACCCTCCCAGGCCAAGTAGGCTGAGAGAGGAGCATGCAGCCCCTTGCAACCTGTCACTGATGCCTACATGTTGATAGGTAAAGTGAAGTGCCCTGCTTGGGCTCCTCCAAAGCCAGAGACACACCTGGGGGGAGGGGGAGGACTGGTTCTAGGATGAGGAGCAGGTCATGGCTGGTGCGCATGGTCACCTGGCTGGCTTCCTCCTCCTTCTCTACCACCCAGCCATCCTGCAGACATTGGGGCTGTATCTACACTGGCAAGTTTTTCCGGAAAAATCAGATGATTTTCCGGAAAAGCTTGCCAGCTGTCTACACTGGCCGTTTGAATTTCCGGAAAAGCACTGACGATCTCATGTAAAATCATCAGTGCTTTTCCGGAAAAACTATGCTGCTCCCATTCGGGCAAAAGTCTTTTTCCAAAAGACTTTTGCCCGAAAGGGCCAGTGTAGACAGCATAGTTCTGTTTTCCGCAAAAAAGCCCCGATCGCGAAAATGGCGATTGGGGTTTTTTTGCGGAAAAGCGCGTCTAGATTGGCCACGGACGCTTTTCCGGAAAAAGTGCTTTTCCGGAAAAGCATCCTGCCAATCTAGACGCGCTTTTCTGAAAATGCTTTTAACAGAAAACTTTTCCGTTAAAAGCATTTCCGGAAAGTCATGCCAGTGGAGACGTAGCCTGGGTGTTTCCTGGCCAGACTCTATGACGATGGCAGGGGAAGATGACTGGCCCCCCTCCCAGGATGGAATCCAGCAGGTCACACATAGTACCTGCAGGTATGTAGTGCCACCCGAAACCATCTGCTCTGCTCCCTGGCCTTGCTCAGAATTATGTTTATTTTAGAACATATTACAAATTCGAAAAAATAATGTGATTTTTAAGCCTAAGAGGTTTTAAAAATCATATACTTTGGGTTATTAATTTTTAAAAACCAGCAGTTTTCCCCCCTCTACAAAACTGAGGCACGATCTAATAAAAAAGAATGTCTGTTGCTTTGGAATAGTAATATTAATAGGTCTCAATCCTTTTTTCAGTTCCACACTGGCATTCAATAGTGGTCACACTGGGCTGTGATTCACAGCAGAGCACCATCTTTTGGCAGGTGTCTTGCCCTTCATCATTCTCCATATGGACCTGTGTCATTTTCTGGAAGTGCCCACTAGTCTGATTTCTCGCCCTCTTCCAAGGGTATCAGCAGTCTCACCTGCCACTGTGGCCAACTGCAGCCCCAAAGTCTAGCCTCAGGGTCAGCCACAATCAATATAGGCCACTCTCCGTCATGGCAAGGTGTGGTGCAAATCTCACTCTGGGCCACAGCCCAGTGACCCTCTGGCAGCAGCCTGTCCTGCCCTCCTTCACTCTCCCTGAACTACTGACATTCCCTGGGCCACTTTCCCATGACTCTTGCATCTTCTTGACCCTTGTATCAAGGCCTACAGCCTGGGAGGTGACAAGATAGAGCCTCCCTTTAGTTCCCCTTAGCCTGCCCAGCACTGCTCTGCCTAAGTGCTTCTCCTTTGTGGGAGCTGGTCCTGCACTCTCACTGGCCAGAACCCAACTGCCTACTGCTCTGCTGAGCAGCTCCTTATGGCACAGCTGACCAAGCAAGCTGTTCTCTGATTTTGTGCAGGCTTTCTCCAGCCTGCTTTAATCCTTTTCCTGCAGGAGTGGGGCAGCCACCCCAGCATAGGGTCTTACTGGAAACACACAAAACTTCAAACTCTTTATTTTGTGTCCCCCTTTTTTGTGATACGCACAATCTCTATGAACACAGTTCAAACAAACAACATAAGATCAGGCACATCCAGGAAAGTAAATGGAAAGTTGGCAAATGTGAAATACTATGATACCAGAAAAAAATACCATGACTTAATGAAAAGTTGTCTTATCTAAGCTTCTCTAAATATTTGCTTTTGGATTAATGTGCACAGGATAGATGACAGAATTGCGGGGCCCCTGGGCAAGATGTGTGCGGAGGTGGTGCCATGCTTGCAGGAGTGGCAGGGCCTCGGGTGGAAAGGGTGGGGCTGGGGATAGCCTCCCCTCTTCCTGGCATAAGCACCACCTGGCATTCTGGCACAGACTTAAAGGCTCCAGCCATCGTGGAACCTTTGGGCCCTTTTGAATCATTGGGCAACAGGCATTGTTCCCTCTAATCTTTTCCTCCATGTGTAGATTTTTTCCATCCATGAGCAAAATAAATGGGCAGCATTTAAATTTCTCGAGTGATCACACAAGCACACAGACAAGGAACACTGGTCACAGGCAGGGACGGCCCGTCCATATAGGCAAACTAGGCGGTCGTCTAGGGTGCCAAGTTAAATGGGGTGCCAAATGCAATATCATTGAGGGGTATGGAGGGGAGGGTGCCAATTGCATGGTTCACCTAGGGCACCAGTTGCTGGCAGCTAATCTAGGACCGCCCCTGAGGGCAGTTGCCCCCTTTACTCCCCACTTCTCATGTCTGCAGCCTGAATGTGTGTGCCCAGCTGATTAGGTGTAATAATTGCTCATTTGGCCACTAATTATAAATGTTCAACTTCTTGATCTACATTTACACTAAGGGTGTGTCTAGACTACATGCCTCCTTCGACGGAGGCATGTAGATTAGCCAGATCGGAAGAGGGAAATGAAGCCGCGATTAAAATAATCGCGGCTTCATTTAAATTTAAATGGCTGCCCCGATCTGCCGATCAGCTGTTTGTCGGCAGATCGGGGGAGTCTGGACGCGATGCCCCGACAAAGAAGCCTTTCTTCATCGACACAGGTAAGCCTCGTGAAACCAGGCTTACCTGTGTCGATGAAGAAAGGCTTCTTTGTCGGGGCATCGCGTCCAGACTCCCCCGATCTGCCGACAAACAGCTGATCGGCAGATCGGGGCAGCCATTTAAATTTAAATGAAGCCGCGATTATTTTAATCGCGGCTTCATTTCCCTCTTCCGATCTGGCTAATCTACATGCCTCCGTCGAAGGAGGCATGTAGTCTAGACACACCCTAAGGCAAGACTGGATGCAGACAGAGCTGTTACACAAACTATAAAACATTGCTTTCCAGCTCTTACAAAACTTTTGTTTACTTCTTTAACATAAGGTTTAGAGCATAGCCAAAGTTTTTACTAGAGAATAGCTTCAAAACTCAAATAAGATTGAAAACAGATGCAATACTTCACATTTTGCAACATATTCCAAAAGAAAAACCATAATGGCCTGTAACATCTTGGCACTTAATAATAAACAAGTTTAATTGGCCCAAGAGAATCATGTACTCAGCCCACTGAAGTCAGTGAGAGTCTTTCCAATGATTTCTTTGGACCATGGATCAGGCCTCATATGAAGAAACCGATTCTAAAAGAGACAAACCCATTTCAGTTTAAAAAAAAAAATCAAGCTATGTTTATGATGTGGTATACAATACACACAAGTTTTGTAATTTGTATTGTGTAAATCTACATTGTGTTACTACAAAGCACTCTAAGGTCTGATCTATACTAGGAGTTTAGATCAAATTAGGCCTAAACGATGTGTCCACACTACCAATCCCATTCAATTGACCTTAATGGCTGCTGAAGTTGATTTTGGTACATCTGCTTTTCACGAGAGGTAATGCAATTTTTGGCCTTGCCTGGTCAAAATTTATGGTAGTGTAGACATGGCATTACAAAAGTTGAAGTTCTTGGTCTCTGGGAGGCATCCTACAACACTCCGCTCTGCTCTTGCCAGAACTTTCACCCCTGCTGCTCTGCAGGTGAACAGGTAAAGCCCCAGGAAATTTGAATTTCATTTCCCGTGTGGCCAGCATTGAGAGCAAACCTCAGAGTGGGAAGCACTTCAAGTCCCATGAGCTCCAGTTCCCAGGGACACAAAAGAGCGCCAACATGGAGTGTGCAGATGTTGGACCTCATCGAGATGTGGGGAGAGGAATCCATTCTCTTGGATCTCCAAAAGAGCAAAAGACACCCCAATATTTACAATCACACATCGCAAACTCCCTGGTGGCAAAAGGATGCTCCAGGGACTCCCAGCAGTGTTGAGTAAGGATGTTAAGAGGCAGGTAAGCATCATTTAATCGTGTAGTCAATATAATTTTATCAACTACATGGTAAGTTGATAAGGGAAGGCTTCTTCAGTCTCGGCTCGCACTGGGGTTTAGAGGAGCTACCACCGCTGCAGCTCTGCAGTTGAAATGTAGTAAGAGCCGGGCACACAGGTAGACCGGCTCCTACTACATTTGAACTGCAGAGGTGCAGCAGGGGGAGCTCTCGGACCTGGATCCCCCAAGGGTCCCAATGGGGACCTGCACCACCACGGAGAGAGGCTGCATCGCAGCAGCATCTCCTACCCCCCCCCATGCGGGGATTGGGGAGAGGTGGCACCATGGAGATATGCTGGGAGGAATCGGCTTTTAAGATGGCTCCTCCTAGCACCAGCTCCTGCTTCCCCCACTCCTTTCTGTCTCTGATACAGAGGCAGCAAGGCAGGGGATGGAATCAAGTAGTCGACTAGACTGCCCAATAAGCCTAGGCTTCTCAGGTAGTCGACTATTCGCTATGGGTACGTCTACACTAGCTCGTTAGTTCAAGCTAGGTAAGGTAATTAGGGCAAGCGGAGTTGCAAATGAAGCCTGGGATTTAAATATCCCGGGCTTCATTTGCATATTCCCAGGCACCACCATTTTTAAATCCCCCTTAGTCTGAACTCTGTGCCCGCGGCTACATGTGGCATGGAGTAGGTAGTTCGAATCAGAGATCCTAATTCGAACTACCATTACTCTTTGTGTAACGGTACCCTACCTAGCTCGAACTAACGAGTTAGTGTAGATGTACCTTAGATCCCTGGTGTTGAGTTAAAATAAAGGAGCTGAGGCAGTCCTACCATAAGACAAAGGAGGCAAATAGACAGTCTCATGCATCGCCACAAACATGCTGTTTCTATGGCTAGCTACATGCAATTCTAGGTGGGGACCCAACCAGCTTCCAAAACCAGACCATGGAGTCAACCCAAGATACTTTGGGCAGCAACATGGGGTATGTCTACACTACCCTCCTAGTTCGAACTAGGAGGGTAATGTATGCATACCGCACTTGCTAATGAAGCCCGGGATTTGAATTTCCCGGGCTTCATTAGCATAAGCGGGGAGCTGCCATTTTTAAATCCCCGCTGCTTCGAACCCCGTGCAGCGCGGCTACACGGGGCTCGAACTAGGTAGTTCGGAATAGGCACCTAGTCCGAACTACCTAGTTCGAGCCCCGTGTAGCCGCGCTGCACGGGGTTCGAAGCAGCGGGGATTTAAAAATGGCGGCTCCCCGCTTATGCTAATGAAGCCCGGGAAATTCAAATCCCGGGCTTCATTAGCAAGTGCGGTATGCATACATTACCCCGCTAGTTCGAACTAGCGGGGTAGTGTAGACATACCCATGAGGACAACTTGACGGCAGAGAGAGAAGAAGAGGATGGCTAGCTGGCAAGTAGAGAAAGCCAAGAACTTTTTATAACCTTAGAGCCAATCTGCTCCTCCCAGGACAATTCCCAGCCAAGCACTGATCCCGAGGAAGGGCACTTCTGGGGAGTTTGCAGATTTTTTTCTTGTTACAAGTGGGTAAAGGCAATTGGGTGTGATGTGTGGACACTCCGTGCCTACACAGTGCAGGGAGCCCAGAACAGCTTGTTATTGTATCCTCCTTGCATATTTCCATGAAACTCACAGATAGGAACCCTTTGATCCTTCTGAGGAGGCTGCATTATGCCATCCTCCACGGTAGGGCACCGTCCCATGCAAAGACACCAGTAAGTGGTGTGGTGTCACCGCAGTATAGCATAAGGTCCAGGTTTCTGGCCACATTCTGTCAGCATCAGCTCCCTATCACTCTGTGTGATTCGGAGGTATCTCGCATGGCAACCAGGATGAAGGAGGAGGGGAGGCTATTAGCTGATTCCTCTGCTGCTATCATGGCTTCAGCATCTGACACTCCATCCCTCCCGCATGGCTGGACCCCATAACCAACCCCCTAGCTTTTCGTCCGGACGGCTGTAATGGAGCGCTTGGCAGAGAGCATTTAGAGGAACACCTCATCCACACACTCCATGCACAACAATTTTCCCTCCTCACCAGTTCCATAGTGTCCTGGGGCCCCTGGGAATGGACATGATCCTGTGGAGGGGGTATTCAAGGACAATCTCATGCTCAATCTCCAGGGCTCAAGAGGTATGTTTCTGCTCTCCCCACCCTTCGGGTCCCATCATGAACTTCTTTTCTGTCCCTGCTGTCTTCCCTAAATAAAAAACACATGAACATTTATTGCTTTATTGCTTGTATTGCAGGGTTGGGGTGGGGGATTACAGACAAACAGACTGAATGCAGGGGCACCTCATTGAGGGCAACATGCATAACTCTCAAAACTGGACATTCATAAAAACTTTCTTTCAAAGCCTCTCTGATTTGCACTGCCCTGTGCTGTGCTCTCCTTATTGCTCTGGTGTCTGGCTGATCAAAATCTGGCTAGGCACTCTGCTTCAGCCTCCATTTCTGCCAGATAACTTCTCCCCTTGCTCTCACAAAGATCATGGCACACACAACAGGCTGCCACCACAAAGGGAATGTTGCATTCGCTGAGGTCCAACCTAGTCGGTAGACTCCTAAACCTTCCCTTTAAATGCCCAAAAGCACATTCAACCACCATTCTGCACTAGCTCAGCCTGCTGTTGAACTGCACCTTACAGTAGTCCAGAGCCATGGGAGCAAGAGCTAGACTGGGTTGCCAAGGATCACTATTAGCATTTCTACCGCTCTGGTTCTGATTTTCTGGTTTGGAAAGAAAGTTCCAGCATGCATCTTTCTGAAGAGGCAGGAGTTCCTAAAGATGTGTGCATCATGCACCTTTCTCGACCATTCCACATTCATAGAATAATAGGATTGGAAGGGACCTCAAGAGGTCATCGAGTCCAGCCCCCCGCCCTCAAGGCAGGATCAAGCTCCGTCTACACCATCCCTGACAGATGTCTATCTAACCTGTTCTTAAATATCTCCAGAGAGGGAGATTCCACCACCTCCCTTGGCAATTTATTCCAATATTTGACCACCCTGACAGTTAGGAATTTTTTCCTAATGTCCAATCTAAACCTCCCCTGCTGCACTTTAAGCCCATTACTCCTTGTCCTGTCCTCAGAAACCAAGAGGAACAAATTTTCGCCTTCCTCCTTGTGACACCCTTTTAGATATTTGAAAACCACTATCATGTCCCCCCTTAATCTTCTTTTTTCCAAACTAAACAAGCACAGTTCATGAAGCCTGGCTTCATAGGTCATGTTCTCTAGACCTTTAATCATTCTTGTCGCTCTTCTCTGTACCCTTTCCAATTTCTCCACATCTTTCTTGAAATGTGGCACCCAGAACTGGACACAGTACTCCAGCTGAGGCCTAACTAGTGCAGAGTAGAGCGGCAGAATGACTTCACGAGTTTTGCTTACAACACACCTGTTGATACAACCTAAAATCATATTTGCTTTTTTTGCAACAGCATCACACTGTTGACTCATATTCAACTTGTGGTCCACTATGACCCCTAGATCCCTTTCTGCCATGCTCCTTCCTAGACAGTCGCTTCCCATCTTGTATGTATGGAACTGATTGTTCCTTCTTAAGTGGAGCACTTTGCATTTCTCTTTATTAAACCTCATCCTGTTTACCTCTGACCATTTCTCTAACTTGCTAAGGTCATTTTGAATTATGTCCCTATCCTCCAAAGAAGTTGCAACCCCACCCAGTTTGGTATCATCTGCAAACTTAATAAGCGTACTTTCTATCCCAATATCTACATCATTAATGAAGATATTGAACAGTACGGGTCCCAAAACAGACCCTTGAGGAACTCCACTTGCTATCCCTTTCCAGCAGGATTTAGAACCGTTAACAACAACTCTCTGACTACGGTTATCCAGCCAATTATGCACCCACCTTATCGTGGCCCTATTTAAGTTATATTTGCCTAGTTTATCAATAAGAATATCATGCGAGACCGTATCAAATGCCTTACTAAAGTCTAGGTATATGACATCCACCGCTTCTCCCTTATCCACAAGGCCCGTTATCTTATCAAAGAAAGCTATCAGATTAGTTTGGCATGACTTGTTCTTCATAAACCCATGCTGGCTATTCCCTATCACTTTATTACCTTCCAAGTGTTTGCATATGATTTCCTTAATTACCTGCTCCATTATCTTCCCTGGGACAGACGTTAAACTGACCGGTCTGTAGTTTCCTGGGTTGTTCTTATTCTTTGATGTTGGTTTAACAGCCTTTGTGATCCACCAGCCCCATTAAGAAGTACCCCTTCCAGTTTATCTACACCTTCACAAAGTGGTTGTGGGCCAAAATGAGGATGTGCATTCTGTCTATCTCCCCACCTCCTGGGGATTACAGTAAATGAAAAGCTGGATAAGTCAACAGTGTGCCCTAGTTGCCAAAAAGGCTAACAGCATATTAAGCTGCATTATTAGGAACATTGCCAGCAGTTTGAGGGAAGAAATTATTCCTCTTTATTCACCAATAGAGAAAGGATGGGAACAAATTGGAGAGAGTCCAGCAGAGGCAACAAAAATTATTTGGGAGTTTGGTCATACGACTTATAAGCAGAGGCTGGGAGAATTGGGCTTATTTAGTCTTCATTTTTTTCTTCTGAGGGGGATTGGATAGCCGCTTTCAATTACCTGAAGGGGAGTTCCAAAGAGGATGGAGCCAGGTTATTCTCAGTGCTGGAAGATGACAGAACAAGAAGCAGTGGGGGAGGTCTAGATTAAATATTAGGAAAAACTATTTCACTAGGAGGATGATAAAGCACTGGAATGGGTTGCCTGGGGTGGTGATTAAATCTTCATCTTTAGAGGTTTTTAAGGTGAGGCTTGACAAAGCCCTGGATGGAATGATTTAGTTGGAATTGGTCCTGTATTGAGAAGGTGGTTGGACTAGATGATGTCCTAAGTTCTCTTACAACCCAAATCTTCTATGATTCTATGAATTCATTCACTGGGTTAATCTGGACTGGTGGACTGAATATATATCCTGTCATGACCTACCTAGTTGAAATAGGTTAAAAATAGATTGATATATTTACCAAAGCAAATGTTATCACTTATCCACTACAAACCCTGCAGTTGTTAATTCCATTTAATGTGTAGTGCCACTGACACAGCTGCCATTGCTGTACTTAACTTTGAAGATTGATGTCAGCACCCTAGCATTCATTAGTAATCTGCAGCAACAGCACTGCTGCACAGAAATAGTGACTAGTGCTGTACTTATCTTATGTTAGCTGAGATTGATCAGGAAGCAAAGAGCCAAAAAGATTTAAGACAGACCATAATGCTGCCCAAGGAAATGTGCCTTTTCCAAGTGTGGAAAAAAGGTGAAATACAAGAGATATCTCCAAAAAGAATACAGCAAACTATTTCAAGTATTGGGAATTATATGGAGCATGGTTTTTAAAGCAAGTTAATTTCAGTGTATTTAGTTATACCTACAAGCCTTAATGCAAATTTCTATGAAAAATGCTTTACAAGCTAAGAAAAAACTAACCCTAAAAAGCAAGTATGGCTATCCTTGCTCATTAAGCGCATGCACTTCTAAAGCATGTTAACAAAGATGGTCTAACACCAGTAAATTATCTTATAATTAATCACAATTCAAACTCTGAGTATCCTTTGAAGCAATGAAGTCCGATGACAGACTGTTACTACATGAAAAAACACAGACTACCTTTAGCTACAAGTATTTGTTTAAATACTGTTATTTACTGGCAGAGAGCCTAAAGTTTTCCATTACACAGAGACATGTATGAACAATTTCTCACTACCAGTAAAACTTCTACATTAGCAGGTTATGTAAAAATAGTGATTTTTCATATTCAAAATGGAGATTGATATTTTATATTCAAAACATTTTAAAGAAAAAGTATATATCTCAAGATTTATGAAAGTACAAAACACTATAAACTTGCTCTTTTGCCATTTTAGCACCATCAAATAATTGCAATGTTTTTGAATAGAGCCAAGAGGATCTCTATAGTGCAGAAACACATTATGCAATATGCATACATCTGTTTTTCCATCAGTGATCTGTGCTGTCCTCTAAATGGCTAAACAAAACTTCTTATAAATCTGAAGGAGTAAAAGAGAAAGAGCCTATACTTCTAGTATAAATCTTTATACAAACATGTGTCATTTCCCATCTATCTATACCAAAGGTTTTTTAATCAAATTAAATATACTGGTTTCCAATTGAACAGAAAGAAGACATAAATCTGCGTTCTGCTGGACTTCAGTGTAAGTTATTAGAATTACTGCTTTTTAGTCAAAGACCATATAATTATTCCCCATGTAATTTTCTACACTCAACTGCCTGGGTTGCAGATGTCAGAGAAAAAATCCTATGTAGGCGGAAATGAGATGGTAGCTGTCAACTAAATTACACTTCTCTCAAATACTTTACGCTAAAACACGCCCTGGTTGGAGATAAAGACTAATATTTAAAAGAAAAATATTGCTTTACTGAGTTTTAGTAGCAGTGCTATAGTTAAAAAAGGTATTTGCTTTCTCAGCCTCTATTTAGAACACACAGGCTTTAAGTCTTTTTTTAAAAATATCCTTCACACTGAAATGTTTCATACTTTGCTTCAGTCCAGAGAGGCACTTTTCCAATGTGTGAAGAAAATCTATTTGAGGCTTAAATCATGAAAATTTGATTTTTTTATTAAACAAAAGAAATTGTCCACGTGCATTTTTTGCACACTAGTTACTCAAAACTGGTTTGAAGAGACAAGACTGGCCTGTATGCAGTCCTCAGTAATTATGTGTTAGTAAGCATGAGGAAAGATCGGTTAAGAATTAAGTCAAGAAATTAGGCATGAGAACTAAGCATGTAGGGGAGAGGTGTATGCTGCTGCATCCCTAAGTTTTAACCAGGGCTCTGTTGCTGGCTCCACTACTCCCAGCTGTCCCTCCTCCCCACACCAGTCCCGGCTTTTCACCCCAGGGCTCTGTGCTTGGTCCCGTGCCAACCCCCAACAGGAAGGGGATGAGCAGACAGAAGTAAGAGGGCTGGCTTTCAGCATCTCCACTGTTTGAAGTGTTCCCTCACCACTGGTCAAGAATGATTGAGATAACGTATTGTGAACACAAAACATTTTTCCTTGATGATACAAGTGTGCACTGAGTTCGGCTATCCAAATACCAACACATTGGGTCTTCCCTTCCCAATCATTCCCTTCCTTGCATAGCCCATTGTATCTTCCTTCCCAGAGCTCCTCTTAAAAAGAACACCAAACTTGAGCCCATTCAGTCTTTTTGTGGATGCAGCTTCAAATTTCTATTTGCCTATATATGGAAAATTTTAGATTAGTTTGTGAACACTTATGGGCACCTCACCATTTCTCTTTTTGTTAAGGGACAAGGAAGTTAGGTTCATACAGTGTTGTCACAGATTTTAAAGGAATATTGTCAACTTTAATTTTACATTTACTAATTTAAAAATTCAAGTTTCTGATAAAGCTACCTTTAACAAGCAAATTCAGAATTTCTGTTAAATTTTCTGCATGAAAGTAGATATTAACATTTTTTCCAGCAAGGATTTCTAGGCATACCTAATCAATGTTCTCTGTAAGGTAACTGGCTCCGTGTACATGGGAAAGTCAGTAGATATGATATACCTTGACTTTAGCAAGGCTTTTGATACGGTCTCCCACAATATTCTTGCCAGCAAGTTAAGGGAATGTGGATTGGATAAATGGACGGTAAGATGGATAGAAAGATGGCTAGAAGGCCAGGCCCAGCGGGTAGTGATGAATGGCTCGATGTCAGGATGGCGGTCGGTTTCTACCAGAGTGCCCCAAGGTTCGGTTCTAGGACCGGTTTTATTCAATATCTTTATTAATGACCTGGATGAGGGGATGGATTGCACCCTCAGCAAGTATGCAGATGACAGTAAGCTAGGGGGAGAGGTAGATACGCTGGAGGGCGGAGACAGGGTTCAGGGTGACTTAGACAAATTGGAGGATTGGGCCACAAGAAATCTGATGAGGTTCAACAAGGACAAGTGTACAGTCTTGCACTTGGGACGGAAGAATCCCAAGGATTGTTACAGGCTGGGCACCAACCAGCTAAGTAGTAGTTCTGCAGAAAAGGACCTGCGGGTTACAGTGGGTGAGAAGCTGGATATGAGTCAACAGTGTGTCCTTGTAGCCAAGAAGGCTAATGGCATATTAGGGTGCATTAGGAGGAGCATTGCCAGCAGATCCAGAGAAGTGATTATTCCCCTTTATTCGGCTCTGATGAGGCCACATCTGGAGTATTGTGTCCAGTTCTGGGCCCCCCACTATAAAAAGGATGTGGACGCCTAGGAGAGGGTCCAGCGGAGGGCAACCAAAATGATTTGAGAGCTGGAGCATATGACCTACCAGGAGAGGCTGACGGAGTTGGGTCTGTTTAGTCTGCAGAAGCAAAGAGTGAGGGGGGATTTGACAGCAGCCTTCAACTTCCTGAAGGGAGGTTCCAAACAGGCTGGAGAAAGGCTGTTCTCAGTAGTGACAGATGGCAAAACGAGGAGCAATGGTCTCAAGTTGTGGTGGGAGAGGTCCAGGTTGGATATTAGGAAAAACTATTTCACTAGGGGTACATCTACACTAGCTCGTTAGTTTGCGCTAGATAGGTAATTAGGGCAAGCGGAGTTGCAAATGAAGCCAGGGATTTAAATTAAAGATCCTAATTCGAACTACTGTTGCTCCTCGTGGAATGAGGAGTAATGGTAGTTTGAATTAGGATCTTTAATTCGAACTACCTACTCTGTGTCGCATGTAGCCGTGGGCACTGAGTTTGGACTAAGGGGGATTTAAAAATGGCGGCGCCTGGGAACATGCAAATGAAGCCCAGGGTATTTAAATCACGGGCTTTATTTGCAACTCCGCTTGCCCTAATTACCCTACCTAGCTCAAACTAATGAGCTAGTGTAGACGTACCCAAGGAGAGTAGTGAAGCACTGGAATGGGTTATCTAGGGAAGAAGTGGAGTCTCTATCCCTAGAGGTGTTTAAGTCTCGGCTTCACAAAGCCCTGGCTGGGTTGATTTAGTTGGGATTGGTCCTGCCTAGAGCAGGGGGCTGGACTTGAGGACCTTCTGAGGTCTCTTCCAGCTCTATGATTCTATTTAAGATGAACGCTTGGGCAGTCACTCAGGAGAGATTCAAATGCTGTCCAGTCGATTAGCAAATTGCCCACAGCTAGCAGCATATGTTGCTATTGGTGGTACACATGTCCTGGCGCACATAACAGAACTTATTCTGTACACAGATGGAAAAAATTAGAGACAACATTGTACCTAATCATTCTACCACTAAATATATCTTTTATATTTCACATCTGTACCTGCTGCCTTTTCAGGTCTGCTGCAGTTTTTGGGAAACACCGATTTACAGAACCTAGGAAATACCCTGCATGCAACCTCACTCTAGAGCATAAGAACATAAAAACAGCCATACTGGGTCAGACCAAAAGTCCATCTAGCCCAGTATCCTGTCTGCCGACAGTGGCCAGCACAAGGTGCCCCAGAGAGGGTGGACCGAAGACAATGATCAAGCGATTTGTCTCCTGCCATCCTTCTCCAGCCTCTGACAAACAGAGGCCAAGGACACCATTTTATCCCCTGGCTAATAGCCTTTTATGGACCTAACCTCCATGAAATTATCTAGCTTCTCTTTAAACTCTGATATAGTCCTAGCCTTCACAACCTCCTCTGGCAAGGAGTTCCACAGGTTGACTACACGCTGTGTGAAGAAGAACTTTCTTTTATTAGTTTTAAACCTGCTACCCATTAACTTCATTTGGTGTCCTCTAGTTCTTCTATTATGGGAACTAATAAATAACTTTTCTTTATCGGCCCTCTCCACACCACTCATGATTTTATATACCTCTATCATATCCCCCCTCAGTCTCCTCTTTTCTAAACTGAAAAGTCCCAGTCGCTTTAACCTCTCCTTATATGGTACCCGTTCCAAGCCCCTAATCATTTTAGTTGCCCTTTTCTGAACCCTTTCTAAGGCCAAAATATATTTTTTGAGGTGAGGAGACCACATCTGTACACAGTATTCAAGACGTGAGCAGTAGATAGTCACAAGTGCTTTCACAGGGAGTGGAATGTGCTGAGAAAAACACATTTCTTGATTGTGAAAGTAAATGTGTAGGTGGAGAGGGAGGGTTGCTGAACAAAGAATTTTGCATGTGTTGATAATTAGACCTTTGGTTGTGTTCGCGCTGCGTCTTGATAAGACACTTCAACATCTCATTTTGGTCTTCCATGAGCATTAGCATGTGCTAGTGGTTTGTGTTCTCACTCCCATCTCTGTAGCTCTTCTTTGCTCCCTTTTCTCTGTTCAAAGCATCGAATGATGCAACACATCCTTGACCAGATCCTCCCTCATCCTCCCTGTTGATTTCCTTCATTGACAGAGTCTGTCTGCTGGTGAATGTGCCTGACTTCTCAAGGTCTGGTCTGGAAAAGTAACTATTAACAATGGAGTGACTACTATTCTTCATGATAAAAATTTTAACATTTCACTAACATGCATGTCGCTGAACAAAACTTTGCCACTTCTCTTGTTACCCTAGAGGCAAACACAGATCTCTTCAGACCCTCTGATCATGGTGAGTTTTAAAGTTTGGGGTAAAGGAGTTTTAAGTCCCCAAGAAATTACAATTAGCATTTGTGTAGCAGGTGTACATGGAAACATTTTGTATTAAACCTGTATTTGTCCACAGGCCCCACTCTTTATTCAACCAAACTCTGTGTTGCCTTGGTTCCAGCAGCACAGTATGAGGAATGGTTGGGAAAGTATTGTTCCATGGAGATGGGAAAATGGTAGCCCTGCTATGGAATTTTCATGAGAAAACTAGTAAGTACATCAAGCAAAGCTTCAACACCTGGTATCTCTGTGTACATCAGTGCTCTGTAAGGACATAACACAGACTCAGACAGGGCTTAGCCAAATCACAGAAATACAACCTCCGTTCACTCTGCACCACCACTCCCCCAACTACAAGAGCAACTTCCCACGCCACCCATCCCACTGCAATACACAGCAACTTACTGCTCTGTACCACCGTTCCCCTCCCCTGGGCTGTCCTAGGGCAACTTACTGTTCCGCATGGCCACCAATAGGACCGCCCCCGCTGCCCACCTGCACAGTAACTTACCTGTGTCTCTTCCCTTGCTTCATGATCCTGTATCTTTTCCCATCCTTCATATTCCACATACAGCTGCTGAGAGGCCTCACAAACATTAGGACTTAAGAACAATTCCTCACTGCCCGGTGCACAGCTTGTCACCAGACTGAACCTAACCCCTTTGCTTCCACCTCTTCATCAATAACTTTTGTCTCCAGGACAACTGTTTCTGACTCTGTGCTATGGGACGTATCTACATTCTCATTGGATGTGGATATTGGGTCCCCACCCAGGATTGCATCCAGTTCTTTATTAAAATGGCATGTCGTGTATGCCTATGGCGACCATATTTTCTGAACCAAAATTAGGGACACATTAGCCACACACCCTGACCCCCACTAGCCAAACCCCTGGAGGTAACACTCTCGTGGTCTAGATGGACACATGACCAGAAATAAAAGGTGTCATGTGACCCCCCCTAAGAACTTTTCCCACCATCCTCCTACCAACAGGGATAAGTTTGGCCCCCACCAAACCCCCCTCATGCAACTATCCTGCAATTGCAATAACCCAATTTGTGTCACATTAACTTGGGGGGAGGAGAGAAGGGCTGGGGGAAGTGTCCCCTCCAAGAGTTTCCTCCCATGAGCAGAATGAATTTTGTGTTGTGCACCAGTACTGAGCTCATGTGGCTTGTTTGGATGTGCCTCTGTGGCACCCAAGTTATTAATATCTTATAAACCTCTACCTTTTCCTTCTGCTGCTCTGTCTCCTCCCCTTACTCCATCAGCTCCCCTGGTGCCTGCTGCCCTTCCACCTCTTCCCCTCCTCTGCTGTCCTGGCTCCTGCCCGTCTCACTGCCCTCAGCTCTCGTGGGACCTGCCCTTCTCTCCTTGCCGTACCCACTCCTCCAGTAGCCCCACTCTGATCATGTGAGCTATCCCTCCTCTCCTAACACCTCCCTCTACACTCCTGCCCTGTCGCTCTCCTCTGTTTCTGGTCCCTCTCCTCCACGTGTCTGTCCTCCTGCTTCATCCCCAGAATCCCCTAGCACCTGTACTTTCCCCCTGCCCTTTCCTGGTGCCTCCCCCTTTCCTCACTGCCCCTGCCGCCCTTGCCCTCTTTTTCCCTAATGCCCACCCCCTCACCACCCTCTGCCCCGGTTCCCCTCAGCCCCTCTGTGCCTTCACACATTGACTTGCTCCATCCCCGCCTTTATGCCCACCCTTCCTTTCAATCCTTCTCCCAGCACCTCCTCTTCTTGCCCCCAATGCCTCTCCCCTCTCCTCTCCCAGCATCACCCTGTCCCTTCCACCCTCCCACCGCCACCTCCTCTCCTTCCTCCTACCCTTTTCCTCATTGTCTCCACTTGGCCCCCTAGCATTTGTCTCTCCTCCACCCTGTCCCTAGGTGCCTTCCCCTTTCTTATCCTGCCCTGCCCTCCTCTCAGCACAAGGCCCTTCCTCTCCCACCCCCTTTTCCCCTAGTTTTCCCCTCCCCCTCCCCCACCTTCTAGTTTGCGGGGCTGGAGTCTGTGGTCGGGCCCCAGAAATCCCTGCAGTCCCAACCTCAGGTGCTTCTGAGGCAGGACCACTTGCCGGGCCTTGAGCTGGGCCACCCACGGTGCTAATTTTACTGTAGTCCCCACACCAGCTTTGGCTCCATTAGCAGGAGCATGGGGGAGGCCCCCACCCCGCAGACCCGGCTTGTGGAGCGTGGCTGTGTGAGTGGGTCCATGCAAGGCAGCTCCACCAGAGGAGTGGGAAGAGGTGGAGGGAGAAAGGGCCGTGCACAGAGCGCACCGGCAGACCCCAAGCACTCCCCGCTCTGCAGCACTCCAGCCAGGCTCTGAGCGGTCTCTTCCAGGACTCCAGCGGCAGCTCCCAGGCTCCAACCAGCACTCCTCCCCCTCTGGCAGCGGCAGTGACTGCCTGTGGATGGAGGAGGCTGAGCTGAAGGCTGCACACAGGAGAGGCAGTCGAGAGAGGGGCCATGCAGCGGGGGCAGGGTGGCGTGCTAGACAGCAGCACATGCTGCAGGGGAGCTTGGTGCTCTGGACACTGCACGCCACTGGCAGCGGCCATGGGTGCCCACGCGAAACATCAAGGGAACAGCTTACATGCTGGGCGGTGGCGGGGTGTTGCTGCTGGGCTGCGTTAGAGCTGGGTGTCTGCGAGGGTGTCCCGAAGAGGGGGGGAAATGGCGGTGCCATTTGTAGCCGGATCCCAACGGGTTTTCAGGGACATTTGCCACCTTTATCAGGACACCAGGACAGAACCCTTAAATCTGGGACTGTCCCGGGGAAAAAAAAGGGACATAGGGTCACTGTATGTATGCCACACCACATCGGCTGTTTGCCTCCTTCACCTTCTGGAAAGCCTGCCAGAGTTCCTTTATCTTGGGTCTGCACTGTAGGGCCTCTCACACAGGGCTCGAGAAATGTGACCATATGCGTCCCATTTCCTACAGGTCACTCATAGCTGTGACTGCACCCATTCTTCACCTCACATATCAATAAGACCCAAAAGCTCTGTGGTGCTCCAAGCAGGAGAGCGTTTTGAGTGATAGCCACCCCTGTTTCCCTGAGAAGATGCCAGAATGAGCCAAGCCAGACACAAAGAAATGGATTTTTAAAGATTTTGCAGGTTGGAGGGGCACATCTCTTTACCTGTTAACAGGGCTTCCGAGCAGCAGAGATCAAAGCACTAGCCAGTGTGACTAATTGGGCTAGTTGGGCATTGTAGGAAACATACTTAAAACTCAAAAAAATCCCCAAAACCACTGTAATACACACAAGATTGTTGGAAATAAAGGGAGGGGGGAAAACAAAAGTCTCATGAAGGGGTGGAAATATTTTGTCACCAAAATTGGGCATTTGTTGTGACTTTTGTTGTGTTGCAATGTGAACGCTCTTTGGGTTTTGTCACCAAAAAGTTTTTTTTGGCAATAAAACTTGCAAGTGTAGACAAATCTTTAGACTCAGATGCTATTTGCAACAACAGATGGAAATGTAAACATTTCCCCCGAACAACCACAAATATATGCAATGTGCTCAGTTAATCACACCTATCCGGAGACCCATGTTGCTAAAGTGAAGATTGATACAATGAATTACAGTGTTAGGAAAAATATCAGGAAACATAGAAGAAATAAGTAAAGACAGTACATTCAGAGATGTAAAAGTTTAGTTCAGAAACTAAAATACAAACATGCAAAAGTTAACCTCTCTCAAATATGCAAAGAGTTAGTTAATTTAGTTCCTAATATCAAAACCTCCTAATTAAATTACTTCTTTTTAGAAATTATACTCCATCTTAATGGTAATCATCCACATTTTAGCAGAGTCTTTTCCACCTCCAACGATAAATAAGGTGAAAGATTGGATATATAATATAGTGTCTTGGTCCCATCCTTATGGCAGACAGACAAGACAATTGTACTTCAAGAATGCATGGCATTTTTACAGAAGCTATTGTAGTTAAGACACTGAAGTTCACAATATATGAATAAGAATACAAGGCATATGTGAAGAGAGACCCTAGTGATCTGTGGTAGTGCTGTGGGAAATGTAAGTTTGAATAGTCTGACTTTTCAAAATCTCAATATTGAAGTGCATTAATGAATTAGGCTCAGAGGAACAGCAACACAAACAGATAAGTCATGCACTTATTCAAGTCGGGCTGAATGCTTTAGAAGTAGTCATTTCTTGTATCGTGGGATAGGTTAAAGAGACCAAAGTGGCTTTTGTATTTCATTATAATTTTATACAGCTTTTTTCTAAGATAACAGGCCCAGGTAAAACCTTCCAAAAGCACTTGAATTAGGAGCCTAAGTCCATTTTCAAAAATTAAACTAGCCACATAAACGCCCCAAGTCCCACTGAAAGTCAATGAGGCTTAAGAGAATCCTAAATCCCTTTTTACCCTGACTCTTGTTACTTTTACCCAAGTGTTTGATAACAGCCCTCCTGACAGGGTATGTCTACACTACAATGTTATTTCGAAATATCTAATTTAGAAATAGTTATTTTGAAATAAGATTTTGAAATAACGTGTCCACACACAAAATGCATTTCAAAATAGCTTTTTGCTATTTCAAAATAGCGCGTCCACACTGACTGGACGCTGAATCACATTTGGGCATCAGGTCAGAAGTTACCTGAGAAGGGCTGGAGGCCCCCTATTTCGAAATAAGCGTCTATACAGCACTTATTTTGAGATAGCAATTTCGAAATTGGTGCTATTCCTCGTGGAATGAGGTTTACCAATTTCGAAATAAGCCCTCCGCTATTTTGAATTAATTTCGAAATAGCAGTTGGCTTGTGTAGATGCTAGGAAAGTTACAGGCAGTCCCCGAGTTACGCGGATCCGACTTAAGTCAGATCCGCACTTACGAACGGGGCTCTCTCGCCCTGGAGCTCGCAGGCAGCGGGACCGCCCAGAGCGCAGCGGTCCCGCCACCTCGACCTCCGGGGCGAGAAAAGCTGCTCCGGGTGCCCCTGGTCTGCTGGGGACCGTCTCCAGCAGACCAGGGACACCTGGGACAAGGCTGGGGAGGTGTGGGACTCCGCCGCCACAGCAAAGCCTCAGAGGCACGGGACCCCTCCGCCTCCCCGGCTTTGCTCTGGGTGTCCCTGGTCTGCTGGGGACCGTCTCCAGCAGACCAGGGATACCGGGAGCAAAGCCGCAGCGGCGGTGGGGTCCCGCGCCTCTGAGGCTTTGCCAGAGCAAAGCCTCAGAGGCGCGGCAGCCCGCTGCCGCTGCGGCTTTGCTCCCCGTGTCCCTGGTCTGCTGGGGGAGGGGGTCGCAGCTAGTGCGCCTCCCCCCCCCCCCAGCAGACCAGGCTTTTGTTGTGGACCCTGGGGTAGAGCAGCTGGGGTGCTGCCGGGTTGGTCCTGCAGGGACCTACCTGGCAGCCCAGCTGTTCTGTCCCAGGCTCGAGATTCAGACGCTGTTGAAACTGATCAGTGGCTGATTCTGGGAAGCTGGGAGCAGAGCAACTCTGCCTCCAGCTTCCTGTAGTCAGCCCCTGGTCAGTTTCAGCAGCAGCGGCTGAATCTGGAGCCAGTTCCGACTTACATACAAATTCAACTTAAGAACAAACCTATAGTCCCTATCTTGTACGTAACCCGGGGACTGCCTGTATTTAGAAATAACAGCTGTTATTTCTAAATAACTTTGCTGCGTAGACATACCCACAGTTGCTCCATTGTACTCTAGTCATGTGTATGGAGAGCTTTTATATAACATTTCTGCAACAAGAATCACTCTGCGCTCACGCATTTCAACTCATTGAGAATGTTACCAGCAACATTCAAAACCAAGTATACCTTCATGCTCAACACAAGACTTTAATGTTCACTTACAATTTTGAAGCACACCATTGGTCCACCTAAAGTGTGTATATTTTCTATATTTAGCTTGCTAATTATTGCTTAGTCACAATCCTCTTTTGAAACTGATTTATTAGTTTTCTTTCAAACTTCTGTCACTTTTGTTAATTATATGTAGGATGAGAGAATTTGCATCTACCATGTATTTCAACATCAAAAGCTGTGAACACAAGTTGCAGCAAAGTGTTGAAAGTCATACTGTATAACCAGCAAGCCAATTTCTCACGAGAAATAAATAGCTCCCCCAATCCTGGCCAGCCCGACCAAAAAAATTCAACACCTTTTATCACAGCCCTGTCTCTGCCTACACAGGAATCACAAATTACTGAGCTTGCAGAAGGTGCTTTTTATATGGAAATTAGGGTATTTACATTTCTAAATCTTGCCCTTCCCTGTCATAGCTTCCAAAGACTCACCTTCTTCACCCTGCATAGAACATGATCTTCACACTACATACAGAACTCCCCAGTTCCCTCAGGATTTTTCTTTTTGATTTAAAACCCATGTTTTAATTAAACTGAAAACAGCACCAATAAAGTATTATTCACTGAATACAGATAGCAAATATATCCCCAAGACTAGTATCTAGACTGATTAAGAGCCTAATTAACATGTTAGGAACGCAGTTATACCAAAAATGGGTAGTGCATGTTATAATTCAGGGCCTTTGTACTTCGGTACATTGGACCCAGTTTACATAGCCTCTCCAAATTCTGGTACCAACACAATTTTCCTCTTTCCTCCCTATCCCACCATCTTCTTGTCCACTTTAGCTTTTCTAAAGATGTAAGCATTAAGACTGTTTAACAATGTATGAGATTCTAAACTCTCCTATCTTGAGATGTGGAAGAAAGAAAAAATTGTGGTAGTGGGTGGGTGGATAAAAGTTTAAAATCATTCATGTTTAAAGCCACAAGCCTTCAAATTAAAGATGAGATAGAAACTATATCTATACTAACACTTTTATCAGTAAAAATAATGCTGAGTCCTGTATCACCTTAAAGACAAACAACTTTATTAGGGCATAAGCTTTTGTGGGCTGCAGTTCACTTCATCAGATGTACAAAGTGAAAGCTTCACTTGGAAGGGATTTATACATACATACAGAAATGGGAATATTATATTAATGCTAATAACAGCAAATTATCTTTTGGGTAAAATACCTATTTGGGGAACATTTTAACTTGCCCGGGCACTCACTTTGAGATCATTAATAGATTTCAAAGTCACTGTATTGTTTCAGTCCAATTCCACAAGCCAATTCTACAGGGAAGCCTTAGAATTTGACTTCATTTACAAGTTTGATTTCTATAACAGAGGTATGAATAAAGACATTGGCAGGATGGCACACTATATTCCACATCCTAGGGACATAAAAAAAAGGGTACTTAAGAACAATTAGTTCCTCCTTAATCAGCTTCATGTAGCATGGACACTCTAATTGACTATTTCCCCTTCTTTTTCCTTTTCTCCCCCATCCCCTATTTATTTAGAAACTGGACCTTTAATAACTCCATTCATCTGAAGAAGTCTATAACTGGAAAAACTTAAACAACTAACTCGGGTACCCTTGTGAACAGCAAATTAGTCATTTGTCTGAATACTGTAACAAATTCTGAAATGAGGAATATTACATCAATGTCAGATTTTAGTTCCTCATTATTCTAAAACCATGTAAAATATATTTGATCAAAGACAATTTCATTTTAAAACAGATAAATTAGGGGGAAGTCAATTAAGTTATAAAAAGATGTTTGTGAAAATCAGACATTTTAAAGGTTAACCATTAAAATGGTCCAGTTAAACAAATTAACTTGTTTTTGAGGGAGTAGCCTTAATATAAGCCTACTTATCAATATGACTGAAAAGCATTCATCTGAAGATCCTGTGCTGAAATATTCTGCTGTGGCATATACCTAGTGTATGGAAGAATAGGTAGACTCACACAGATACACCTCAGCTACACTATGTCAAGACATATAGACTATCAACAGAAGAGTCAAAGTGGAAAGAATGTGATGTGCAATGCATTTAAAAAAAAACTAGTTTCTTCACAAGACTGAAAGATATGGGTCCCTGTGACTACCTTGATTAAGTAGAATGAAGGTCTGTCTTCCATTTTCTTTAGTAATGAAGGCTGAAGATAAAGACATGATTCTGTTACAAGGAGTATTGACATGCATAACAAATATAGATTGTGTCATGTTATTTGCAGCCTGGAGTGATGAAATGCCAAAGGTCTCTTTGCCAAGTGGCTTATAAAGTGTTCTGGGAACTGGGACATCGTAAGATTTCTCAATGTGTTGCTGCATATCAAGTTTTTGAAAAGACCAATCAGGTTATAAGCATGAGAAATGAAAGAATGAACTAGCAGAAGTCTGCAATCTTCAAAATATGACAAACCCATTTCAAACCAGATTCCAGTCCTTTTCTGAGAGTAGAAAGCATTTGTAGCAGCTCAGGCAAGAATGACAAGGATAGGGTTTGGATCAAGTTTTCCATTCAACATTGCCCAGATCCCCCCAACCCATGCATGTGCCAACTGCTTGCATTGATAATTTGCGAATGGTAATGTCTAATAAATCCTGGGCACTTTTCAAACAATTTAGGAAGGACGATTCCTGCTCCCACAAGCCCATGATCTAAGAAAAAAGTTAGAAATTAAGGGAATGGAAATAATAAACAATGTGACATGAAATTAAGGGGAAATGACACAAAAATGGAGGGAGAAGAGCAAGAGAGTCATACATTTTATATTTGATGTTCCACCTGGAGAAGGATTAATATAGGTGGAATATAGGCTTGAATGAATTATTTTAGCTTTTCATGCCAAGCAATCATAGTGCAAATTCACTTTACTCTTTTCTAGTATGAAAGCAAAACTAAAAATACACTGGACAAAAACAAAAAATGCTTACTACCAAAATATTTTTATCAACCCAATGACAGCAAATCTGAGGTTTCATGCTTCACTTAAAAAACAACTGTTTCTTTTATATTTATTTCTGGAGGTTAAAGATAGTGATTTAAATCTGATTTGGATTTACCAGCCTGAATTTATAGAATTTGTCTAAAGTTCTTATTAGGTCATACTGCTTTTCTGAAGCTAATGGTGAGTCAGTTTGCTGAAAACTTCAATCCTGATTTCAAGAATGACTTGCAAATCTACCAGACATACATTACCCAAATAATTAAATCTACTAAACTGTTCTCACTACTAGAAGGTTGTGTGTCAGAGTTCTCCCTAAACCATACTTGCATGCTCCATTTTCATGACAACCCCTTGCTAGTACTTATGGGTCTGATAAAATTCCCTTCTCTTTCCTTTTCAGAGCTCCCTGGTAGATTGATATGAAGGTGCAGAAAGGAGGAGCCTTCATTATTCTACCCCTTCCTTGGCCTCAGGCTTGCTGGAGCGAGGAGAGGAAAGGGATTTTCCAATCCTATCCCAATCCCAGCCTCCTCTACTGTAAATTAGAGCTTGCATGTTGACTAGTCTGTTCTGTCATATTGCAAGAACCATGTAAATCTGTCATAACTCCCATTTCTTTCTTCTAGTTAATAAACCTTTAGAAAGTTTATTGCAGGACTGGCTACAGGCATTGTTTTGGTGTAAACTCTTGGGTATCAATTGATCTGGGATAGGCAATTGGTCTCTTAGGACTGGGAGCATGGGCAGCACAACTCCCACATTTGGGGAGATTGGAGCTATGTCTACACTACACTAATGTATAGGAAAAAAGTATGCAAGTTGTGCCCGCAATTTGTGTATTTTTTTCACAATAGTTTTTTTGGAAGAGGCTTTTCCAAAATTTGGCCCATCTACACTAGGCCAAATTTCAGAAAAGCCTCCTCTTCCGGAAGAGCCCTTCCAAAAAGGAGGAAGATAGGGCTTCCAAAAGAGTGCATCTGCTCTTTCGCAAAAAGAAGCAGAAGAGCAGATGCGTTCCCTGTAGTATAGGCATAGCCTCAGTGGGAGTGCAAGAAGCTTCCTAGAAGTGGGATGTAAACCCCCTACTCTGCCCTGAGCCCTGCAAAACGGGTTGGCTCCCTGCTGCTGCAGATTCAAAATTCTGTGTCCAGCAAACCCGCTCCCCTATGCCTTCACATTCCTTTTCCTTCCTCTGGAGTCCACATTTTCCCATTCACTCCACCTCCTTTCCCAACTGTAATTATGATGCCTGGACCTACATACAACTGTAACCCTTTGCCAGCACCTTCCTTACCAGCTGGGGGGAGCTTCATAGCATTTCAGAGCACTTCTATCTAATGAATAAAGGTACACTTTCACTTTTAGAATGATTCTATGCTTGCATTTACTGTTTAATAATGTCACAGACCAGTCACTGCAATCCCAGGTGCAAGCATTAAAGCCATGTTCCCGATTATAAGATGTACCGATGGGAGGGGGGGGGGGGAGAAGGTACATGGAAGCAACTGTAAAAGAGGTTTATTTCAGTGCCCCTCATTTTCAAAGTGCACCTTTAATGCATCCCTGATGTTGACAGAAGCCTTTTGAGTTTCTCTGACCTCAGTAGAGTCTGGCTGCTCAAACTCTGCAGCCAAGGACTGTACCTCAGTGCTCCACCTCAAGCAAACAATTCCCTCTTAGAGTCACAAAAATTATGCAAAGTACAAGCTATGATAACAGGAATATTGTCCTCAGTGAGGTCTAGTCTGCCATAGACACACCTCTTCAATCTCCCAAAGGCACATTTAACCACCATGCAACACCTGCTCAGCCTGTTATTAAAATATTCCTTACTGCTGTTCAGGTGCCGCATGTATGGCTTCATGAGCCAGGGCTGCCAAGGGGTAAGCCAGGTTTCCCAGGATCATAATGGGCATTTCCACATCCCACACTGTGATCTTGTGGTCTGGAAAGAAGGTCCCCACTTGCAGCTTTTTGTACAGGTTCCTGAACATGTATGAGTGCATCATGCACCTTCCCAGACCACTCTGTACTGATGTCGGCATTAATTTTCTCGACAAAACTCATATCATACACATACCCAGGGCAAAGCTTTTGTTGTTCATGTTTTTTTAAGCACCTGTGAAAAACAAAAGCTTGGTCATTCAATTGCCAGTGTAGACAAAGCCAAAAATGTCTTTAATAAAGACACTGAAACTATGGATTATCGGTAACCTATTAATCCCACTTTTTTGTTTTATGACTGCAGTGGTGTTAATGAGCCACTTTACCCTGAAAGGCCCTTAAAATATGTGCAAAATAAATATCTGTTTGACCTGGTATTTGTCTCTAACAATCAGACCGGAAGAAGAATTCTATGTAGTTCAAAAGTCTGTCTCTTTCAGTAACAGAAGTTGGTCCAATAAAACATATTAATTCACCCAGTTTGTCTCTCTAGTATACTGGGACTGAAACCACAGTCACAACAACACTACTGCATACCCATTCTTATTTGTTAATTTCACTCTACCTCTATGAGTAGCAGCAGAGGCACCTGAGTCCTGCAAATGCAGAAAGACATCACTGCATCCTTTTATATCATTTCATTTCAGATACAAGAGTATTAGATTTATACCTAAAATACCCATAATGCAACCTTACATTTGTTTGTAAGCCACTGAAAAGGTCAGTCATGATAACTGTTATTTAACAAGTCAGCAACATATAATTTACACTTGTTCATGAGCAAGCCTCCCTGTGTGTAAGAACACTGATATTTAAGCAACAACTGAGAAGCTCTCATTTACATAACAAGATCTTGAGGGTCATTTTTCTTAAAAAGAAGTGGACTACAATTTCTTTACAGTGGTTTAAAAGGTTTCTTGCTCACAAACACACTCCTGGGAAAAACTCTTAACTCAAACCAGCAGGCTGTCCCCGCAAGCCTGCCAAGGAAGGCTCATAGGAATCCAGAAGCATAAACTGAAAGCTAGTTACATAAGTGGAAAATACTGCAGTTTTATTTACCAAAGATAGTTCTAATATGGCACATGCAAAATCAGTAACATACTGCCATTCAAACCATTTGTATTTACTCCCCAGCTTAAGCAGCAAGAACAGTTGTAATAGTCCCTAAGGTGCTGCAGGACTATTTGTTGTTTTTTAAGTTGTTTTCTTTCAGAGTACTGAGAAAGGAACAGCTACCATGACTTTTAACATTATTTTTAGGTTTGAAATTCCCTAATAACAAAGACTTAGGATTGCACTGATGTAAACAAATGAAACACTTCTTTAAACACATTGCTAAAGCAACTCAGAGCCTGAGAACACATCTTCCCTTCAGGACAAAGTGGGAAAACAGAGCTCCGGGAAACTAAACTGCGTTATGACCACTTAAGTACATGTACTCTAACTGATCTGTGGACCATGGGCAGTCTGCAGAGAGCTGGCTGCTCTCATAATGCTCATCTTCCCAATCCTTGAATGAATCCCACCAATTATTACCCCATCTTCCTTCACCTTCAAACTTATCAAATGTGCCATTAAAACCAATGCCTCAACTTCCTTTCCTCCTATTCACTCATTAATCCCTTTCACTTTGACTTCTGTCCTCTCTAGTACATTGAAACAGTTCTTAAATTTCTGTTTTGCCCAACCTCAGAGCCTCTACTCCATCCTCATCCTTTTAGGCCTCATATCTTCTTTTGACGCTTAATCACATTTTAAAAACCTTGGTCTTCCCTCATCCATCATGACTTGTCCTCACTTGGTTCTTCTCCCACTTCTTTAATCATGCCTTCATTGTCCAATTCAGAGTCTCCTCCTCCATTGTTCATATAAGTCACATAAGATTTCATAGAATAATAGCAGTGTAGGGTTAGAAGAGACTTCACAACCCTCTTCTTAAATCAGGACCACCCCAACTAAATCATTCCAGCCAGGGCTTTGTCAAGCCTTGCCTTAAAAACCTCTAAGAATGGAGATTCCACTGCCTCCGTAGGCAATCCTTCCAGTCCTCCACCATCCTCCTAGTGAAATAGTTTTTCCTAATACCCAATCTACATCTCCCCCACTGCAAATTGAGACAATTGCTTTTTGCTCTGTCATTTCCTAGCACAGAGAATAGCCTGGCTCATCCTCTTTGTAACCCACCCCTTCAGGGAGTTGAAGGCTACTATCAAATCTCTCTTCATTCTTCTCTTCTGAAGACTAAATAAACCCAGTTCTCTTAGCCTCTGCTCATAAGTCATGTGCCCAAGGCCCCGAATAATTTTTGTTGCACTCCACTGGACTCACTCCCATTTGTCCTCTTCCATTCTGTAGTGGGGGCCCAACACTGTTTACAATACTCCAGATGTGACCTCCCCAGTGTTGAATAGAGGGGAATAATCTCTCCCCTTGATCTACTGGCCACACTCCTACTAATGCAGCCCAATACACTGTTAGCGTTTTTGGCAACAAGGGCAAACCATTGACTCATATCCAGCTTCCACTGTAATCCCCAGGTTCTTTTCTGAAGAAATGCTGCCTAACCCATTGGTCCCCAGCTTGGTATCCTAAGATGAGATCCCAATCTCATCTTATGTCAATGACTTACAGGTCTGCCCTGAAGATGTGGCTAATGTGGTTAGGTCCTGTGATGGTTTCGCTTGTATAGACATGTCGACAGAGCTGTCAACGAAGTTTGTTGAAAGCATAGGTTTCTGGGTAAGTATTTCTGTGGTGCATGGTGTGGTGTGGGTAAGTATTTGTTTCAGGTTGGGAGGCTATCTGTAGGTGAGGACTGGCCTGTTTCCCAAGGTCTGTGAGAGTGAGGGATCCTGGAAAACTCTGTCCACATAAGTGACACCATGGGATGAGGTAAACACATAAGTCACACCATCAGTGTCTCATCCTCCTGTACATCTGTTAACATGATATATGCCATCAAGTGCCATCAATGTCCCTGTGCCATGTATATTGGCCAAACTGGACAGTCTCTACAACAAAGGATAAATGGACGTAAATCAGACATCAAGGTGTGGTAACACACATAAACCTGTACAGTTTAACCTTCTTGGACATTCATAGAATCATAGAATAATAGGACTGGAAGGGACCTCAAGAGATCATCGAGTCCAGCCCCCCGCCCTCAAGGCAGGACCAAGCTCCACCTACACCATCCCTGACAGATGTCTATCTAACCTGTTCTTAAATATCTCCAGAGAGGGAGATTCCACCACCTCCCTTGGCAATTTATTCCAATATTTGACCACCCTGACAGTTAGGAATTTTTTCCTAATGTCCAATCTAAACCTCCCCTGCTGCACTTTAAGCCCATTACTCCTTGTCTTGTCCTCAGAAACCAAGAGGAAAAAATTTTCTCCTTCCTCCTTGTGACACCCTTTTAGATATTTGAAAACCGCTATCATGTCCCCTCTTAATCTTCTTTTTTCCAAACTAAAGAAGCCCAGTTCATGAAGCCTGGCTTCATAGGTCATGTTCTCTAGACCTTTAATCATTCTTGTCGCTCTTCTCTGTACCCTTTCCAATTTCTCCACATCTTTCTTGAAATGTGGCGCCCAGAACTGGACACAATACTCCAATTGAGGCCTAACTCCAGCGCAGAGTAGAGCAGAAGAATGACTTCTCGTGTCTTGCTCACAACACACCTGTTGATACAACCTAGAATCATATTTGAAAGCAGCCATCCTTCCAGAAAGAATTTCAAAAACTGATTAGAAAGGGAGACATCTGAACTGGAATTCATTTGCAAATTCAATACTATCAACTTAGTACTGAATAAGGATCTCAACTATTCACTGAGCAACTACCACTCTGACTTGAATAGCTTCATTAACACAAGCAACTTCTTCCTTATACAATAGGTTTCCAATAATCCAGAACCTTTGGGACCTAATTGGTGCCGGAAGATGGTTTCACACACACACACACACACACACACAATATACTGTATATAAAGTGTTTTAATCCTTTTTATTGTAGCACAAGCACTGTCTAGCATCACACAATGCCAGTGGCAGACTGATTCGGTCCCGTCCGGTTTCGCTCGATTCAGCTGCTGCCTTGTGTCTTGTTTTTTGCTGAAGCTCACTCACTAGGCTCTTGCCATTTTGATACCAGACTATCGGGAGTGCCATACAATTGGATGCCAGACTACTGGAGTCTTACTGTACATACTCCTGCTTCTATACATTCCATTCCAATTAATCTAATGAAGTGGGTTTACCCACAAAATCTTATCCCCTAATAAATCTGTTAGTCTCTAAAGTGCCACAGGACTCCTCCTTGTTTTTGCGGAGGCAAACACCACTAACCCTCTGAGACTTCGTGATAAAGAGATCACTTGTATTAAGTGAATTGAAAAATACTATTACTTTTGTTTTCCCAGTACAAATATTTGTAATAAAAGTCAATATAGAAAGTGAGCACTGTACACTTTATTTTCTGTTATAATTGAAATCAAATACAGAAAATATCCAAAACTATTTAAATAAATAGTATTCTATTAGGCTGCGTCTAGACTGGCAAGTTTTTCCGCAAAAGCACCTGCTTTTGCGGAAAAGCTTGCCAACTGTCTACACTGGCCGCTTTGAATTTACGCAACAACACTGACGATCTAATACAAGATTGTCAGTGTTCTTCCGCAAATACAATGACTCTCCCATTCGGGAAAAAGCCCTCTTGCGCAAATGCTTTTGTGCAAGAGGGCCAGTGTAGACAGCTGAGAACCGTTTTGCACCAAAAAGCCCCAATGGCGATCAGGGCTTTCTTGCGCAAAACCATGTTTAGATTGGCACGGACACTTTTCCACAAAAAGTGCTTTTGCGCAAAAGCATCTGTGTCAATCTAGATGCTCTTTTCTACAAATGCTTTTAACGGAAAAACTCTTCCGTTAAAAGCATTTGCGGAAAATCATGCCAGTCTAGACGTAGCCTTATTGTTTATCATGATTGATTTTATTTATCATGGTTAATTTTTAAATCTGTTGACAGCCCAAGTTATATTACATCTCTTTTCACAACTGACAGCAGGGGAAGGGAACCTTTTTTGGGTTGGCGGCCACTGACCCACAGAAAAATCAGTTGGGGGCCATATACAAGTGAGAAGCAAAGTGAGAAGTCCCTGACTGAGAAGGAGAAAGACACTCTCAACGTTCCCCTTGCCCACCAGAGCCTTGGGTGGCCCAGGCTAGTAGGTTTTGCATGCTTCAGCCCCGTGGGTGGATGGTAGTGAGGTGGAGACCACTGCAGGTTCCCCAATGCTTAGCCTTGGGGGCCAGATTCAGGCAAGCCAGAGGCCACATCCAGCTAGGATTACCAGATGGTTTAAAAAAATACCAGACATACTTGATCTCAGATAGGGAAGTGGGGGAGGGGGGAGAACTGGCCAGGAGGTGAGCAGAGCTGGACGGAGGAGATTGGCGGGGGAAGGGGGCAGAAAACCAGCCAGCAGGAAGCACGGCTGGCTGGGAGGTGGTTGGGGGGAGCGGGGCTGGCCGAGGAGAACCAGCCGCTGGGGAGCGGGGCTGGCTGGGGAGGTGGGGTAGGGGAGTGGGAGGAACTGGCCAGTGGGGGAGGCAAGTGGGGCTGGCCCAGGTGCATGCAGATCCCGGGGTGCAACGTGAGCGTGTCTACCAGCCAGGCAGTATACAACTACATACTGATACTCATGATAATAATAAAAACGTAATTAGAAAATACCAGATATTTATATGTCTGGTATTTTCTCAATGTGTTTCCCGGACAGAAAGCTCAAATACCGGACAGTCCGGTTCAAAACCGGCCCCCTGGAAACCCTACATCTGGCCCCCAGCCCTGAGGTTCCCCACCCTGATTTACAGACAGGCTGACCATTATTCCAGGCTTCATCATAGAAAGTGAGAAATGTAGGTCTAGTAGGGGCTTTGCAATGTCATCTAGTTCAGCCCCCAGTGCTGAAGTAGGAACAAGTAAATCTAGACCAGTATTTCTGAAAATGCTCTGCAAAATCACTTTGAGAAACACATTAACTGGCCACTCCGGTTTCTTTATTTACTGGTGCCGCAGCCACGGAGCCTTGCACCTCCCATTGTCTCCATTTTGCTCTTTGCTGCCAAGCGAAGCAGCAGGAAGCAGTAGCCCGGCCCACGCCGCTTCCCGCGGCTCCCGTGGGCTGCAAAGAGCGAAACTGAGCCAATGGGAGTCACGAGGCTCTATGGTCGCATTTCTTACACTTTTTAAGACTGAGGAACACCAAACAATTTTTTTATGGGGAATATCAAGGATTTTTTGATTGTGCAAAAAAAAAAAATGGGAATATTTGTCAAGCAAAACAAAGGGAAAAAAACAACCATTGGACCAAGAGGGAGGGTAGAGAAGGGTCTTGGGGCAAGGTGTCTGGCCAGGAGGGAGAGTAGAGGAGGGGACTTGAGGCAGGGAGTGTTCAGGAGGGGACTTGGGGCAGGGTATCAGAGCAAGCTGGGAATGCAGGGTCTTGGCAGGGGGAGGGGGGTTTGGGTGCAGGGTCTGGCCATGAGGGGGGATGTTCACCTGGCTTGGCACCCTGCTGCAGCAGGGAAAGCCTCCAGGGAGCGTGCTCTTGTTCCTCAGAGGGCGGGAGGAAGAGTGGAGAGCTCAGTTCTTCCTCCTCCCCCATGCAGCAGGGAACCCAGCACAGCTGCAGCACCAGGCCAGGCTTCCCACTGGCAGGGCGGGGAGTGTGTGTGTGTGTGTGTGGGGAGGGGGGAGGAGAGTAGAAACCCCGACCGTCCCCTCCAGTTTAAACTCTGCCACTTCCCCAGCAGGCTGGGGAGGGGCGCAGGGGAGAGAGAGCAGCAGTGCATGGGGGGGCAGCAGTGCCCAAGCATACCCCGAGGGGGGGGGGGAAGCAGAGCCTGAGCGCACCGCAGGCGGGGGGAGGCGGCAGAGCCTGAGCCAGGTTCCCCACAGGCAGCAGTTTTAAAACGCCACGGTCCCGGAGTGGCTCCTCATCTCCAGCCACTCCTCCCCCTCCCAGCAGCAGCAGCCGCTATAAAAGCGGCCGCCAGCACACGTGGAGGAGGAGGAGGTTGTGCAGCAGCGGAGGCCCCGTGCGACGGTGGGCAGCAACAGGGGGAGCTGTCTATGGGCTCTGCAGGGGGTGGGGGAGCAGAATTTTTTCTGTTTTCTCCACGACACACCTCTGACTGCGTCGAACACGGTTTAAGAAACGCTGATCTAGACCATCCTTGACTGGTGTTAGTCTATTTTTAAAAACTTTCAATAACAGGGATTCCACAACCTCTTTTGGAAGCCTATTCCAGAGCTTAACTGTCTTTATAGTTAGAAAGTTCTTCCTAATATCTAACCTAATATCTAACCCGGGGGTTAAAGTAACTTAAATTTCTTACTGGTACTGTCCTATCACAACCGGGGGGGGGGGGGAGAGAGTTAAGTGTGTGTGTGGGGCGGAGCCATACAACAGTACCTGTAAGAAATGTAAGTGTGGGGTGGAGTGTGGGGGTCTCAGGTCTGAGGGTTTGGGTGTGCAGGAATTAGGGATAGGGACAGGGATGCAGGAGAAAAGATTAGGGTATATGAGGAAGGAGCTCAGGGCAGGGGGTATAAAGAGAGGCTCATGGTAAAGGGTTTGGGTGTGGAGTTGCAAGAGTTAGGTACTGGGATGCAGGAGTCAAGGTGGGGTGTATGAAGAGGGAGCCCAGGGCAGGAGATTGGGAAGTGCAGGAGTTAGGGCTGGGGACTGGGATGCAGAAGCCAAGATTGTGATGTATAAAGCACTCAGAGCAGAGGTGAACGAGGAGGGGGCTCAGGGCAGACAGATGGGTGAGTGCGGGGGGACAGGGGCAACATGTCAGAGGGTGGGAGAGCTGCAGCTGCACTTATCCTGGTTGCTGAGAGGTTTTTTCTTTTTGCTGACTAGGGAGTGAGGCAAACTGCACAGGCAAAGTGCCCTCACCTGGACAGCCGGGAGCTAGAGCAGTCTGTGAACTATGCCTCACTCCCTAGTCAACAGAAAGGGGAGAAAAACACTCAGTAACTGGGGTAAGTATGGCTGCAGTCCCCCTACTCACTCAAAATGGGGGGGGGCGGCAGGAAGCTCTGGGCCACTCCACCCCAGCCAACCCCTCTAATCTGCCAGGCTGCCTAGAAAGCCTGGGTGGGAGTGCCCCAGCTGGTCAGTTTCTTGCCAGAGCACAGCACTGGGGAATGGCTTACTTTCATCGCCACCTAAATCTCGTGCTACAAGCTAAGCTGATTACTCATCTTACTTTCAGCTGATATGGAGAACAATCATTATCTGTGTTATAATACTCATTAATATATTTGAATATGTCCCAGGTGTCCCCCTCAAGTCATCTTTTCTCTGGACTAAACATGCTCAGTCTTTAAAAACTTTCCTAAAAGGTCTCTCAGATCAGGTTTTAAACTTTTTATGATTTTTGCAGCTCTCCTCTGAACTTTCTCCAATTTATCCACATTTTCCCTAAAGTGTGGTGCCCAGAATGGAGTACAATACTCCAGCTGGCCCCTCACCATTGATGACTAGGGACAATTACCTCCCATGTCTTACATAATACACTTCCATTAATATACCCCAGAATATTAACTTTTGCAACTGCATCACTCTGTTGGCTCATATTCTATTTTTGATCTATCATAACTCCTAGTTCCTCTTCAGTAGTACTACTACCTAGCCAAAGAATAGTCTAGTAGCACCTTAAAGACTAACAGAACATGTTGATGGTAGCATGAGCTTCTGTTGGCACAACACACTTCTTCAGATGATTGGAGTATGAGAAGTCCAGAGCCAAGAATAAATAAGGAAAGGGGTGGAGGAGGAGGGAAAGAGAAAAGGGGGGAAAAGAGACAGTGAGTAGATTGTTCAAGCAGTAACAAGAGGCTGATAAGAACAATTAGCACTTCCATTGTTTGGTTGGTTGCTTAAGTCATTAGGATGTGGAAAGCAATGTGGGAGCCAGCAGATGTGTCTGTGTATTCTATTAGCATAAGAATTAAACTTGTAAATGAAGTTAAGTTCCAACCCTTCCCTGTGTATTTAGCTTGTGGAATAGGTCTGAAACAACACGGTGACTTGGAGATTCATTAATAAGTGCACAGGCAGGTTAAAGTATTCTCCAACAGGTTTCTGTGTATTGCCTTTATGGATATCTGATTTGTGTCCACTAATTCTTTCCCGCAGAGACAGGAAAAGAAATAGGTTGTGCCCACGAAAGCTCATGATACCATAAACAAGTTTTGTTAGTCTTTAAGGTGCTACTAGACTATTTCTTGTTTTTTAAGTTTTTCCTGTTACAGACTAACTCAGCTACCCCTCTGAAACTACCAATCCAGCATTACTCATTTTGTAACAGTAGTATTTAATTTTTCCTTTCTAAGTGTAGGACTTTACACTTCTGTTTACTGAATTTCAGACTAAGTCAGTGGTCCCCAACGCGGTGCCCGCGGGTGCCATGGCGCCTGCCGACAACCTGGGCCAGCCCAGCCCCCAGCGTGCGGCGCACTGGAGGCGCCGGCACCAGGCGTGCGACACGCACCGGCGCGTGGTGCACGGCGCTTGGGCGGCCCCAGCCCCGGGGCACGTGTGGGCGCGCAGCGCCAGTGCCGGCCCCAGGCACGCGGCTCGGGCGGCGGTGCTGGCCCCGGGCCCACGGCACAAGGCGCTCAGGCGGCCCCAGCCCTGGGGCACATGCCGGCACCGGGTGCAAGGGCTTCCCCGCCCCTGGCGTGCCCCAGGACGAGCCCCGCCCCCGGGCGCCCAGCGCGTGAGTGGCCCCGCCCCCAGGCGCCCGGGAGCCTCTAAAGGTTGGGGACCACTGGACTAAGCTGTAAAAGCTACTGCAGGGGTGGACAATAATTTTTGGTGGGGGGCCACTCCAAGATTTTGGAAAGTGGTCAAAGGCCACATTTTGCTATGGAGGAGATGTGGGGTCTAGGGTGGAGGTTAGGAGCAGAAGAGCACATGGGATAAGGGAATGGGATGCAGGAGATGGTATGAGGTCTGAGAGGGAGTCTGGGCAAAGGAGCGGGTTGAGACCTGGGTCAGGGGATTGGGATGTACGGTCAGGGAGGGGGTATAGGTGCAGGAGAGGATTCTGTCCTGGGGGAGGGGCGTTAGGAGGGGGTACAAAGTCTGGGAGGGAGCTGTAACCTGGGAGAAGGGGAAAAAGGGGATGCAGACGTCAGAGGTTTGGGTGGTGACAGGGCAGGGGAATGGGGTGCAGGATCTGGGAGGGTGTTTGGGTGCAGGAGAGGATTCTGGCCTGAGGGAGGGATCTAGGAGGGGGTACAGAGTCTGGGAGGAAGTTGTGACCTGGGGCAGGGGGAGCAGAGGATTTGGATGGTGACCTGGGGGAGAGAGTTGGGATGAGGGAGGGGCTAGGGTGCCAAAGGCAGGCTCTGGATGGGAGGCACTTACCTAAGCCTGCAGCACTTCCAATGCAGGCTAGGCTCCCTGCCTGCTGCAGCTCTGTTTGAAACTTCAGGCTGCTTCTCTAGGGAGGGGAAAGAGATTTGTGCTGCTCCCATCCCCCAGGCCAATTCTTCAGCTCCTGTTGGCTGGCTGTTTCTAGCCAATAGGAGCTGAGGGATTGGCTGGGGTCAGTTCCTATTGGCCGATTTTTTCTGGCCAATTGAACCTGAGGACTGGGCTGGGGGCAGGGAGATCGCATGAAGCTTCCCCCTCCCTTCAGAGCAGAGAGCTGCACACACTTCACTTTAAACTGAGCAGCTGCGTGCCTGAGAGTCCCTGCAGGGTGGTATGCGGGCCAGATCTGGTGGTTTGGCGGGCCGGATCCTACCCTTGGGCCATATTTTGCCCAGCCCTGGCCTGGGTCATTGCCACAAATATGCTGCTTCTATGAGCGGGTGCAGGAGATTCTAGAATTCTGATGGCCATGGCCAGGGGCAGCCCGTGAGCCTAGTCAAACTAGGAAGTTGCCTAGGGTGCCGCCGGCCCGGGCGCCCGATGATGACGTCACGGCACGCCAGGGCGCCTGATGAAGACGTCATGGCCACTGATGGCCGTGTAGGCGGGGGTGCTGATCGCACTTTCTGCCTGGGGCGCCATCTGCCGCAGCTGGTCTCAGGCCGCTCCTGGCCATGGCAGATCTGATAATGATCTGACGAACTCACACGACAGCCAGATGAACAGGCACCCCCTTCAGCCCATATTAGCTCACATTTCCTCCTCACCAAGTTCATAGCCTCCTCTCCCAGAGGCCCTAGAATGCGGGGGGAGGGATCAAGGGCAGCCTCATATTCAACCCCCAAGGATGTGTCCTGGAACAAAAGGTTATCATTCTCTCATCTGTGAGCTTGCCAAACAGGGGGACTGCATAACATACTGCTATCCTTTTTCCCCACCCCAGCTCCCACCCTAAACTCCTTTTCTGTCTCTTCTTCCTTGTATTCACTAAATAAGAACACATGATTTTTCAACAACTGTACTGCTTGTGTTGCAGGCAAGCACGCTTAATGTAAGAGGCATCTCATTAAGAGCTACAAATCGCTGTCTAGCTATTCATAAAGTTGATTTTTAAAGCTTCTCTGATTTCCAGTGCCCCTCAATGTGCTCTCCTTCTTGCCTTAGTGCCTGGCTGCTCATAATTCATAGCTAAGTGCTGTGTCCTGGCTCTCCCACCCTGGCATAACTAACTTTCCCCCTTAGTTTCATAGATATTATGGAGCACACGATAGGCTGCCACATCAATGGAAATGTTGCTAATAAACTGAAAAGGTTTCACTTTAAATGTCCCAAAGCACATTCACCCACCATTCTGCACTTGCTCAGCCTATAGTTGAACTGGTCCTTACTACGGTCCAGGCTGCCTGTGTTGGGCTCCATGAGTCACAGGACCAAGTGGTAGGCTGGGTCTCCAAGGATCAATATTGGCATTTCAACACCTCCAATGTTAATTTTCCAGTCTGAAAGAAAGTTCCATTTTGTAGCTGCCTGAACAGGTCAAAGTTCCTAAAGATGTGTGTATCATGTACCTTTCCCGACCATCCCATGTTGATGTTGGTGAAAAAGCCCTTGTGATCCACCAGTGCCTGCAGCACTAGCAAAAAGTACCCCTTGTGGTTTATGTACTCTTTGGCACCCAACCACTGCTTTAAATAAATAAACAACATATAGAAGGTGAGAAATAACAGACTTCAACCCTATTGTCCTTCTGCAAATTTGTGTACACAGAGTCAATCCCTTACCTCTCTCGAAGGCTACGTCTACACTGCACCTCTCCAGTGCAAAAGCCTATGCAAATGAAGCACAGATTAGCATATTGCCATTCTTAATTTGCATAATTAATTAGGGGGCATTTTTGCGCAAGAGGCTTTTGTGCAAAAAGGAGCTGTGTAGATGGCTCCTTTTTGCGTAAAACCAAGCCGTCTACACAGCTCCTTTTTGTGCAAAAGCCTATTGCGCAAAAATAGCTCCTAATTAATTATGCAAATGAAGCACAGCAATATGCTAATCAACACTTCATTTGCATAGGCTTTGTGCAAGAGAGGTGCAGTGTAGATGTAACCTAAAAGTGCAAAGTTTTAAAAAGTTCAATGAACAGAAGATTGTTGAGGGTGAAATAGATCTGGACAAGCAAAAGAAGTCTGGAGATACATGTGAGAAGAAAGGGACATGCAGTAGAAACAAAAGTGAAACTGTTTGAGCAGCATATTACAGAAATCTTGAGGTCTTTCTGAGCATAGCCTTAATTGATTTGAGATCTACCATACCATTTTCTCATTAGAATGCACTTTTATGTAGAAAATCATGATTAAATTGAGTCTTCCTGACCAGTGATTTAAATCAGTTTGATTTAAATCAAATCCACTCACTCCATCTTAGAGGGCCATTGTTCTGATGTCACACATTTTTATATATCAAAAATATAAAACTTTCCAAAGACTTAACACATGGTAACATTTCATTGCAATTTACCAGTTTAATGTTACCTTTTCCATCCTCTCCCTTACATTTAAAAATCACTCACATATTTTTGGCTTTTTTTGCACTCAGTGTGTCATTTGCTGACTAAGAATTCATTTTATTATAAGCATTTCTGTAGAAGAATTTTAAATAATAATAATAAATATATGGAGATATACCTATCTCATAGAACTGGAAGGGACCTTGAGAGGTCATCGAGTCCAGTGCCCTGCCCTCACAGCAGGACCAAGTACCATGCACAAAAATTACAATGAGCACATGATCATATCTCTGTGCAGCACATCATCCTAAAATATTGATTTTTCATGTGTATTTCAACAGTTACTGGATTTGCAGCTAAAATAAATAATCTGTATCATCTTGTTTAGTTATACTTTGTTTTAAAAAAGTAAATGCAATCATGTTAAATATGTTAATGTGTAAAAGGAAGTTTGTTTAAGGGTTCTCTAGTCCATCCCTTTAAAATGGTTTGCTTTTAATGGCAAGAGTGCCACAGAGGAAGAAACACTCAAAATATTCCGCTGCAAATGTCTCGAATTCATAAATAAAGAAGAATCTCTATCAATGCTCAACTCCTCTCTTTACTCATCATTATAGTCAACATGAAACAGAATATTATTAGAACAGTTCTGGCTAAAATGACCCCTTCTTTGACCAGTGATCTCTATTTGCCATTGATGAAGAAGTCTTAACTCCCAAAGTAGTTTTGAAGTGGATACTTGCTGGCACACGATTTGAAACCAAAATAGATAGTGATTCTACTCCGCACTTCAATAACAACCTCCTCTCCTTTCCTTGCATCCTTCTCATTCCAACTATGCCTGCAGACACCGTAGTCTGTATCAAGAGAGATCTGTGTAGGCAGCCGTTTCAAACGTGTCAGGCAACTGTCTAAGGATTTAGGTTTCACAGTCAATTGTGAGCTAATTCACAGAGGAACTTGATTTCTGTACTCTGGGGTAGCCAATAGGTGCCACTGAGCACACACAGTTAAAAGGATGGCAAAGAGAAGCACACTGAAGCTTCAGCAAAGAAGTTCACCGCTGTCATGGGGAGGAGGGGAAGCCTAGCAGAACTGAATTGTGCACAACAGGAGCTGGGATCTAATGGGGAACGAGTTACCGCCTCAAAAACAAAAACAGGCGTGGTATGGCCTCTGTCCTACTTACCCATGTTGTACCCATAGGGTGACTCGGTGGCTCCATCCTGCAGGCTAGCCAAGATCTCTCCTTTGCCCACATCGCTGTCCCCCACCAGCAGAAATTTCAGCAAGAAGTCATAGGCTTTCACTGGGCTGGCCACGTGGCTCATCCTCTTTTTCCCTTATCCCCCCACAAATCTCTCCAGCGATTCAGCTCCCGGAGCCCATCACGGGAACCGGGAGGAGGAGGCGAGAATCACCGTGGGAGCAGCAGCCAGCAACAGGAGACAAACAGAGGCATGTCCAGCCACGGCACGGCGGCTCCGGGCAGGCGGCAGGGGGCGCCAGCCAGGCACGGCGGAGGGAACAGGTGGTGGGCTAGGCTGCGACATGAGCTGCGCCCTGCCACCGGGCGGGAACACGCATGTGGGGCCAGGGGACGGTCCCAGCCGGCGGGAGCGCGGGACGGTGGCTGCAGCCCAGCAGCGGGCCGGCTGCTATTGATGCCACCGCGCGGGCAGCGCGAGGGGCCGCGGACGCAGCTCGCGGCCAGAGGGCCCCTCACGCCGTGTCAGCCCAGAGGCAGGCGCCTGTCGCCCCGGAGAGGGGCCGCGCGCACGGGCGTCCGCCAAGGCGGGGGCGGCGCTATGGGGGAGGGTCCCGTCGAGGGCTCCAGGTGCGCGACGCCCCGGCCGGCTGCTCCACTCGCTGCGGCGCCACCGCCCTGGCTCCCCAGGGCATCGGTGCCCAGTCGGGCCGGAGCTCGGTGCCTCGCGCCGCGAGCGAAGGGCCGGTCTGGGTCTCGCTCCGCGGTCTCCGCTGCCTCCCCTCAGCGCCGGGCGGCGGACTGTACCCCCGCTTTGCCCCAGCACCGTGACAGCCGAGCCGGCCCCGCCCCACTCGGCTCTCACTGGTGCGTCGGGATCCTTGGCCCCGCCCCTCCTCTATTGCAGCATTGCGTTGAGGGCCACGCCTACCTCTTTCTCCATTGGGCAACGGAGTTTCCTAGCCTCGCCCTCCTCTTCTTCTATTGATAGATTGAAACCGTCAGTCCCGCCCTTCTCTGTTTCTATTGGAGGTAGGGGATTCTGAGTCCCGCCTCCTCTTGTTCCCATGGGGGCACAGCGGCTCAGTTGCTAGGGTAATTCTTCCGCAATCTTGGTGGTGTTGCCCGTCATCACGGCTTTCACCGCCCACTCTAGGAGCTGGGGGGCAGGGCAGTGACGCTGTTTCATTATGCGGGGAACTTTGGGCACTGGAGCTGGGGCCAAGAGTTCGAATCCAGGTCCTGCCCCTACCATCCCAGCCTGGTACTAGACCAGGGATTACAGGGGGCAGAGCCCACTCCCAGCAAGGCTGGTTGTGCTGAAGGGTTTCAGCTTGTAGCCATCAGTTTCACCAGGGTCTGCTCCTACATCTCCCAGGGCTGGGCAGGGAGCCCTGTCTGTGCCTCCCAACAGTGTGTCTGGTGAGAGGCCTGGGCAGCCAGTGGCCCTGTTATTTTACTAGGTTCACTGTGGGAGGCGCTCCAGAGACCTAAATGTTAATCTTGACTGTGTAAACTAGTCTGCTCACATCAGAACTAAAAGAGAACCCAGGACTGTCCTTGCTCATGTAACAGACACACCTAGGCTGTGTCTACACTGGGCCACTTATTCCAGAAAATCAGCCACTTTTCCGGAATAAGCTGCGAGCTGTCTACACTGGCCCCTCGAATTTCTGGAAAAGCAGTGACGATTTACTATATGAAATCAGCTGCTTTTCCGGAAAAACTATGCTGCTCCTGCTCGGGCATAAGTCCTTATTCCGGAACACTGTTCCGGAAAAGGGCCAGTGTAGACAGCCCAGGAGTCTTTTCCGGAAAAGCGCGTCTACATTGGCCACAGACGCTTTTCCGGAAAAAGGGCTTTTCCAGAAAAGCAGCCTGCCATGTAGACGCTCTTTTTCCAGAAATATTTATAATGAAAACTATTCTGTTTTAAGCATTTCCAGAAATTTATGCCAGTGTAGACACAGCCCTAGTGTGGTTCACTGTCCTATGTAGTGTGGCATCTTGATCACAGCAACAGATAAGACCAAGAGACCTCTACAGCATGGGCTGAGAGCCAGTTGGCTTTTAGCTCAGAGAGTAGAGGCTCCTCTACTAAGCCTCACAGATCCCAAGTTCAAATCCACCTGTTATGTTAGGTGGGCATTTCTACCTTTCTAGGGACAAAGGAAGAATGGTTAATGAGCAGCAACAAAGCCAGGTCAGGTGTGAAGTCAAAGGCTAGGTAGCTTCAGACCCATCTAAAAATTCCACTTTCCAAAGATAGTTTGTCTAGAGATGGTTTCCCTGAAGGTTAGAATTGTTAATATAGGGCTATAGGTGATCTTGGCACAAATAAGCGAGGTGTCTCCTTCAAGAAATTTACAGCAAATGTCTGTCTTTAGCTATAATTGATTGCTTGGCAGCCTCTTATATAATCAAATGTGAATACATCAGAAATGCCTCATTAACTGAAATAGAATGGCTGAGATTCTCTATTAACTATTTACAAGTAAAATTAATTCTTAGACATAATGCTCTTTGTCAGTACACTAAAGTAATCAATAGTATTCCCATTCAACCTTTAATTTCTAAAAAAAAATCTGAGATTATGTTTAGCTCATTGCTTTGATCCAACAGCGAAGAGTCAGCACTAAATGTAGATAATAATGGAAATTGGAGTGAGAATTTAAAAGCTGTAAGTTGTTTAAAACCACATTCCTTTGAAGTGTGATTTTATCAGATCTCACAAGCTTAGGCTGGGCCAGTAATGGGCCAGGAGGCCTCCAAGCAAAATCTCCATGTAGTGAAAAAAAGAGTGATTGTAATATTAATTGTGGTTAAGTACTGAACCAGTGTCTCACCAAGTTACAACAGAGCAGTATGGTACTGAAAGTGCCTGGCTGTGGACATGCTCCTTGCCCTATTCCTATCCTAATCAGTAATTTAAACTCTGCACATATACCATTAGGCATGTCTACAGTACATGGAAAATCAATGCTGCCCAAATTGATCTTCCCACTACATAGAACTCAGAGGGTGTCCCCTTTGTTTCCTGTCTTTTAATCAGTTATCAATCCACAAACGGACCTTCCCTCTTATCTCATGACAACTTACTTTACTTAAGAGCCTTTGGTGAGGGACCTTGTCAAAGGCTTTCTGGAAATCTAAGTATTCTATATCCACTGGATCCCCTTTGTCCACATATTGGTTGACTCCCTCAAAGTACTCTAGCAAATTAGTAAGGCATGATTTCCCTTTACAGAAACCATGTTGACTTTCTCCCAACAAATTATATTCATCTCTGTGTCTTTATATTTTATATTCTTTACTATGGTTTCAACTAATTTCCCCGGTACTGATGTTAGACTTTCCTCCATACATACCCCTCCCTGTCCCATGTCACTACCCAAACTCTCTGCACCCCCTTCTCCCAGGTCACAACTCCCTCCCAGACCCTGCACTCCCTCCTACACACCTCCCCTAAGCCAGAATCCTTTCCTGAACCCATAACCCCTCTTGGACCCTGCTCACCAAGCCCCTGCCCCAGATCATACCCCCCTCCTTCACGGAAACTCCCTCCTGCACCCCAGTCCTCTATCCCAAACTCCCTTCTACATGCCACCCGCTGTGCCAGACCCTGCACCCTCTCCACTGAAGTGCGGCCCTTAACCACTTACCAAAATCTTGGAGTGGCCCCCCCATTAAAAATTATTGCCCACCCGTCTTAGCATTAGTGACACTGATCTAGTTCACTAAACCAATTCAAAAAAGGAGCAGACAAAGCCTTACTATTAAAATTTGATTTGTCCTTTTCATATGTGTTCATTTTTTTTAATTGTATCCTTTGGTATATATGGTTGTGACAATATTCTTCCACTATTTGATCTGAGGAAGTGGGTCTGGCCCACGAAAGCTCATCACCTAATAAACCATCTTATTAGTCTTTAAAGTGCTACATAGTCCTGTTTTTTGTTTCAGCTACACCAGACTAACACGGCTACATTTCTATCACTATTAAAATTGTAGTTTTATATTGTTTGCAGCATTTCATAGCAAGTCAATATACTTTTGATAAAAAACAACATGTTCATAAAAAAAGCCAGTAGCATTCAATATAAACATGTTTCTCTAACATGGACAAATATAGAGCTGCCAAGATGGCATAAGTTATACTTTTTTTAAAGCAGTAAGACATACACTAGCATTAGAAGTGACATCAAGGTAATAAGGGCTTTGGTAAACATAACAGCATAATACTCTGCAACTGCAAACTATAACACCATACAAAGCTCTTGGACTGGAAAAACAAGCAAATCTCGTTTTGCTCTTTTTTGTTTTGTTTTGTTGGAAATCCAAGCATCATACTGCTGCTGGAAGCAGCAGCAAATACAGCCTGTCAGGGTTTACTCTGAGTCATCTCTCTTATCGTACTTTTTATTGAAAACAAAAGAACTTTCTTCATGGCTAAATCCTGTGCATGTGGGTACAGCAGAAAGCCAGACTATAGGAGCTGTATTTTAAACCTTCATCACAGTCCCAAATCAAACTCTTTCATTGTTTGTCCAGGGTGGGGAACCGTTTTTGCGTTTGGGGTAGGGATGTTAAATGTAGATTAATTAATTAATCAAATTGTTGATGGGATTTCCATCGACTATTTGATGAGTCTATAAGGACGCCTCTATCTTTGAACTGTAGCAAGAACCCTACCGGGTTCTTGCTACAGTTCAAAAGCGGAAGCCCTGCAGGGAGCGGGGGGGCTTCCTTTTGAAATGTAGAAGAGACCCATTAGGGGTCTTGTACATTTCAAAGGCTGAGGCTCTGCAGAGACCACTGGGGAGTCCCTGCTGGCCCTGTGCTCCCTGCAGCGCTTCAGCCTTTGAAATGTACAAGAGCCCCAGTGGGTATCTTGTATATTTTAAAAGGAAGCCCTGCAGGGAGGGTGGGACTAGTGGGGGTCCCCTCTGGCCCTGCACTCCATGTGGTGCCTCAGCCTTTGAAATGTACAAGAGCCCCAGCGGGACTCTTGTATATTTCAACAACAGAACCAAGTGCAGGGCCAGGGGACTCCCTCACTGGCCCTGTGCTCCCTGCAGGGCCTCAGCCTTTGAAATGTACAGAATTGCAGCAGAAGTGGTGCAAACAAAGACTGCTTCAGTTCCCGCTCGCACTGTTTCCGCTATGCCTCTACCTCCTCTGTCCCCTACGAAGACGGTGCCAGGGGGAACCGGCTTTTAACATGGCTTCCCCCTGCACTGGCTCCTGCTCCCCCCCTTTCTGCCTCTCTCTGTTAGAGGCAGCAAGGAACGGGGAGGGGAGCAACTAGTCGTATCACTAGTCGACTAGTCTCTTACATCCCTAGTCTGGGGGCCACTGACTCACAGAAAAATCAGTCAGGGGCCATACGTAAGTGAAAAATAAAAACAAACAAACACCCACAACCTCTCTGACATGGCCCATGACTGAGAAGGAGAAAGACACTTAAGTTCCCACATTGCATTTGCACACCAGAGCCTGAGGGGCCCAGCCTACTAGATTTTGTGTGGTCCTGCCCCATGGTGGGGTTGAAGGGAGGCTGGAGTACCAGCGCGGCAGGCTCCCCAATGCTGGGAGAGAGCCCTGAGGGCCAGATCCAGGTAAGCTGTGGACCACTTCTGGCCCTTGGGCCTTAGATTCCCCACTCCTGGTTTAATCCTTTTGGATTAGTGTCAGCCGACGGTCAGGGCAGTGTGTACGTGTGTGTTATACACCCGAGACTTCAACTGCTGAGACCGGGGTCCCTTGCAGCGGGCAACCTGGAGGAGGTTGACGGGCACCCCAATAAGTTTACAGGGAGAGCTTATAACACCTCAGATTTTAGCTGCTAGGATACAGAAATCCCTTCGCAGCAGGCAGCCTGGGGAGGCTGAGAGGTGCCCCAATGGATCTGTCCCCTGGAAGCGACATGATCCAAAATGCCCAAGGTCTCCCTATACCTGTCTCTTATGACCGGCTGAAGTTCTTTTAAAATTGTGCTTGGTTCTGTTACAGCAACTGAAGGAGTCAGGTTAAAGCTTAAACAGTTACTATTTTATTGTTACAGGGTAAACTTAGTTGTTAAATGCTACTACTGTGTTACAGATAACACAGTCACTACAAAGGACAGGACAGAAATTACACTAATAAGTCACTTATAGGTACCATGAAACCCTTTTGGTTCTCTGAGCTCTTATTAAATGCATGCAAAATAGACACCTAGCAGGTATAATTCTCACCCCTGCGTTCCAGACTTGGCGTGGCCGGCATCTTTCTCTCAATCCCTTGGGAAGAAGTAGGACGAGGTTGGGCGTCCCACAGACCTCGGGAGACAATCAATACCTGCCAGCAGGTGTAGATGATTGGAGCTCAAATGGGGTGGGCTACTAAACCCCTCTTTATAACGCTTGGGTCATGTAGGCTTCTTCCTGGTCTCAAGTGGCCAATTAGGAAAAATGGCTTTGAATGCCAAGTTTCCCATGAAGGGTGCAAAGCATAATTCACACCTGGGAAAATGCAGACAATGGGCACCTCTGGTATGTGATGGGCGAAGATTCCTCTCCTGGGACAGTGCAGGCGTGTCAATTACTGGTACTAGCCATCAGGGCGACGGGAGGCCTCCCAGTTGTCAGCTAGCCCATTTACTGTCTGGTTTCTGTTTATGGTAGAGTCAGGGACAGGCAGCACACCTGCGTTCCCAGGGCATCAAAGTCTGACTGCCTTTCTCTTGCTCTTTCGGGGGGGGGGGCGGAACAAGATGGGGTTCATGTCTGGCTACAATTAGATGTGCCCAAACTTTGCAATGCTTACACACACAAAAGCAACTTGTCAGAGGAAAAGGGTCCACATTTAGACCTGTTCCTGGGTGGTGTTGAGCACCTTCACGTCCCATTGACTAAGGTGGAAGTTGAAAGTACCCAGAATCTTACAGAACTGCACCCTTCATTTGTAAATAATAGGATTATACTGTTAAACTGATACAAGTAATTGGTTTAAATTGATCTTATTTCTAATTTACACGTGTGTAAATAAAAAAAATCTAGGCTACTTTGACAGGGGATAGGTGTGTGACACACTGGGACTATCAGATATAAGTTACAGCAGAGCTTTGTAAGGTCTTGAAAAATTGGATGAGAAGTTTACAACAATGTGGTGAAAAAGGATGAAGCCAATGGAAGGATTCAAAGGAGTGACAAAGTTTAAACAGCCACATTTGAATGGAGGAGAACATTTGCATGTTGAGTGTATAGCACACCCAGATTAGTGAATAGTAATGGCTACCAGGTTCAAAATTAAATCTGCAACTTTTTTGTATTATCTACAAGGTACATGAAATTCACTATGCATATGTAATGGAACAAAACCTGAGACCTCTGGAGTTTAGAGCATAAGCCTCTACCACTTCAGCTAAAAGCCCACTGGCTCTCAGATAAGGCTGTAGAGAGGAAACTCATTATTTCTCCTAAGTGCCACTACATGGGACAGTGAACCACACCTAGTTGGTGTGTGGATTACACATATACACATACTGGTGTATGTACCCCCATGTCAATCTCTATGGTGTATACAAATGTACATATGTGTTGCTTGATTTGCAGAAACAGGAATATTCAGAGGTATTATACTAGCAGCACTAGCTTTTCAGTTAGTAATATTCAATTAGAATGATTTTTTGAAAGACAGGTTACTGTATAGCCAAAACTTGAGCAAAGAATGTGTCATCAACCCCAGAAGAACATAACTGAAAGCCAAGATCTGAAAACTGACCAACTTAAATTCACAATAATTTTTGTTCTCAAATTTAAAAATGAATAAACATGTATCAGATTTCCATAGAAACTTTTGAGCTTGAATTTCTCTAGACTGCGTCATGACAATGTAAACATAGCACAACCAGAAACGTTTGTGTGTGTAATATTTGTACTTTATTTCTCTGACCTGGCACAGAATACTGCACTCCTGTCTTTCATTTTAATTTAGCATAGTCACTCATATGATAGTTATAGCTGTGTGCTGCATTCTTTACTTTATAGACTCAAAGTCCTTCTAAGCATGTAGCAAATTTATTTTCTGCAATAAACTCTAGGTGTGATAATGTGATCTTTGACTCAATGTACAAGCTGACTGTGGAACTTTGTCATTCAGTAGCATGTTGCTAGAACTACTGTTTCTATATGTATGTGAGAAGTGTACTGATATGTCCATCTGTTCCATGTATCAGATCTTAAATTTCTAATTTTTAAATTTGAGCTCACAGACATACTGCTGTCTTAGTAGGTTTTAGTCTTTTTGCTGTGTAGCCAACATTCTATACTGGCTGTACAGCACTGGACAGTAGAAGACTAGTAGTCTAATTCCACTTATGACACTAACTTGTTTCATGATTTCAGGCAAGTTACTTCAGTTCTCTGTGCCTCAGCTTTCCCTTCTTGAACATAAGGAAAAAATATTTACCATATCTACTGTAAATGAGTGATATGAGGTTTAAACCACTAATGGTTGTGGAGTACTTTGAGATCATCATATGGAGAGTATTATACACATGATTATGATAAGTATTAATTATGATGAATTACACACATTATTACATGTCACGTGTGTGTGTGTGTGTGTGTGTGTGTGTGTGTGTGTGTGTGTGTGTGTGTGTGTTTGGTTTGGTTTGGTTTTTAACAGTGGTAAAACCTTCATGCTGGGGGTAATCCGTTCATTCCTTACATTTCTTTAGGTTTCATTATGGCAGATAGTTTTCCTTCTAGAAAACTAAAGGAAGGATGGGAGTTCAATTCCTGAAGTGGTAGACCTGATTGTTAAATTATATTTCACTGGATTTTTACTCTATGTTGGGGTTGTTCATATTATTCTGAAGCATTAATACGGGGTGAGATCTGTTCCATTCCTTACATTTTAAATGGTTATTTTTCAATTGTTTTGAAATTATAGCACTACAATTTATACTTTTCAAATGTTTGTTTTGATGTCAAATTATGAAGCTCTGGAATGTTTCCCTTTTCCTGAATATTTCCACTTACCTTTGACATTTACTTGTAATCGTTTTTGGAACAAGGGCTTGGGTTTGTTTTGCACGACAGTTACTAATCCACTAGTTCCTGTATAAAGTGTATCTTTGAATACGCCCATGAGTTCCTTAACCCATTAGTTGTTCAAGTAGATGTTAAAAAAATCTGCTAATCCACTTTAAAGTATCATCACTGCCTGGTTAGCAACAGTTGAAAATAATGGCTTTAAAAACAGGAAAGGAAATAAAAATATTCTCCAGAATATTGTGTGTTATTTTATATATAGATCAAGTCAGAACAGGGCTGAAAACAAATCTGACTTACAAAAAATAAAATGATCTATTCTATCGTTCAAGCTAAAAGAGTAACACACAAACATTGACTTCCAAAAGTGGCAGCTAATATTTTATCCAAACTTCTCACCAAAATGTGGCAATTTGGAACGAATGAAACCTCAGTGGGGTAGGGCTTGCCACACATGAAATGGACCATGGGATCAATGCGCAGGCCAAAGGGACTGGACACAAAGGGGCAGCAAGGTGATTTCTCCTCTTATCAGTTCCTGCACTGTCTGTACCTCAGCCAGATTGGGACCCAGTCCTTTTATTAACATTATGCCTAAATGACACCTTTGGAAGGCTACAGAGTTAGAATCTGTCAATAAGGCCAGGATCCTGCTGAGCTACTACTGTGAGTAGTAGGTTTGCATAATTAGGATATAAGTGTCATTTGATTCTCTGCATGTTTCATTTACTTTTGTTTGCTCATAGCTAGTGAGCAGCTATGGCTACACTAGAGAGCCATAGTAGCACAGTTGCATTGGATCAGGTGTTCTGTAGTGTAGATAGTCAAAGTCTAATAGCCAGAGCTCTCCTGTTGACTTAATTAATCCACCGCCCCCCCCCCCCCCCCCCGCAATGAGTGGGCAGTATCTTTGTTGGTGGAAAAAGCTCTTCCACTGATGCAGTGCTGTCCACACCAGTGCTTAGGACAGTAAACTTACATCCCTTAAGGGCGGTGTGGGGGGGGAGGGGCTTATTCACACCCCTGAGCAAAATAAATTATATAAACCTAACATATGGTACAGCCAGAGACTTTTTAAAAAAGCAGGTGGGTTTTTTGTTTTGTTTGTGGTATGAACTATACTTAAAGAATGACTAAAACAAACATGAACATCAAATCTGTGACCATGTTAAATCATTTCTTTCTGGAAATTCCTATATCCTTCCTGAACCATCATCTATGGATGTGGGAGAGGGGAGCCCAAAAGCATCTTTGTCTTACATTCACAAAAAGAGAGAACTGGAATCTGAAAAAAAATAAGACATTTGTGTATATACACAAAGCTGAACCAATAAAAAGCTCCAAATGCCAATGACCTTTTTTTATGTACATACTATCAAGAAGTAAACAGAAATTAGCAGCTGTTGCAGTGCTTTTTTTATTCAGGATGTATTAATACATCAAACATTTCATAGCTCAGGGTACTATTTGTCTTCTCCTCTGCAGAGAGAAATGCTATTTCAAACCAAACGTTAACCACCAAGGACATCACAGGAATTCCAACATTGATAAAAGAGAGCAAGAGGGAGAAACGTGAAGAACTCCACCAGGACTTAGGGAAAAGCAGTGTTTAATTTATAATGTAAGGTTGTTGGGGCTGAAAGTTGTTGGTTCTTTTGTTTGTCTTACATTCATAACTATAGCTCAGAAATGCTGGAACAATGAGCTGTCAAGCGTAGAGATGCTGGGGCTTAAATTAAGCACGGAGGAAGGAGGTGGTCTCACAAGTCTATGGCAACCATTTATTTAAATGTTCAAAATCATGAGTAAGCAATCCATAGAAGAGGAAAAAATGATTAAACAGAATATGAACCCACTCTTCTCCCTCCACAGCATGGCCTTGTGTATTATTAACTTCCTCTCTCTCAGCAGGAAGAATCTGCATTGCATTTACTTTAACATCAGTATTTGGCTAAGCTTTATTTTCAGACATCTTTATGAGTAGATCGGGGATATGGTCCAATGGTTTCTTTAGATTCTGTTTAACATGTAATTAATCAGACTACCACTACATTTTGGGCCACAGCAACCCAATTCACCTTCCTCCCCCCTCCCCAATTTTGAGCTAACTATGCACCAATCTCTTGCAATTAAATACTATTCTCCAGTACAGCTTGCTGTACAATTATTTACTTATGGCATTATGGAGGCATCTATTGCAATGCCATAAATAAGACTGGCAGCAAAGTGACTCACCAGCGGGAGCACTGCTTCATGGCTAAGAGCAGCACTGAAGGGTTTTGTTCTCTGTAGTCCTAATGCTCGGATCCGCTAGTGGTCCCCTTTTGCCTTGTGACTCTGCCTTCCAGTTGGCTCACCTTTGGTCTCACCCTTTTGGGGAAGACCAATATTTTCACTTACTACTCCCAGGCCCTCACACGAGTTGGTAAAGCTCATATAAAAAATAAAGCTCATAAAACCCAATAATCCTTCTAGCCTCTTGTGTCTGGGGTTTTCTGGCTAGTCTTTCCTGTGAGGAGGTAGGCGAACCCAGCCTTCTACCTTGAGTTCCAGCCCAAGGATCCTGGTGATTAATGTCTCTTTGGTCAGAACTCCTACTTCCTCGTGGGGATACTTCCTACAGTGTATCTACCCTCTCCTCAGTTTATATTCTCAGCGTCAGTCCAGCCCCTAATCTCAGACCTCACAGTAACAAACCAAAAGAAACTAAATCCAACTAAAAAGCAGCTCCATCTTCTCTGTGCTACCTTGAGCTTCCAGCTACCTGTCCTAGGGAGACGAAACACATTGGTTTAATTAGCCTGAAAAGTTCCCCACCTGTTTGGTACTGTTCTTTATAATTCTGCAGAGGGGAAGTGAGAGTGGAAGGGAGGATATGTGGATTGTCCAGGAATCACTCCTCCAGGCCTCCTACTGCTTTCCTGACTTCTGAAGAGGCAAGTGAAAACTGATTTCATCCTGCAATTTCCAAGATTCCCTGCAGAGGGTCCAGACTCCCTCTGCATTATATCCTCTCCTCTCCATAAGCCACAGGAAGCTAAACCCCAGCTGCATGTTTTAGTTCAGTTGCAAGTTATTGGACTGGCTAGAGTCACTTGTGTAACAGGGAAGAATAATTCTCTCCCCTGCAGGAATCACTGCGAGAAATTCTACTGCATGTGTTACACAACAGGTCAGGCTAGATGATCAAAGTGGTGCCACCAGATCTAGGAAAACCATTCAACATTCCACAATAGGTTCATAAAGACTTTTGATCCTAACTAGTCTCATAGGGTGGCTGACAAGTTGGAGATAAGGTGGTAAGGAATCCTGGGGAGTGAAGGATCTGTACCCTTTCCATCTGCCAAATGCTCCTGCTGCCCCAAATCCTTGTTGCAGAAGGGCCCAAGTTGTGCAGAAACAACAGCATGCTCCCTCTGCATTGGGCCCCAAGAGCACAAACACTTCCAAATTAAAATTAAAGAAAAATTACCAGGATAAAAATATTGTTATGGCTGAGATTACTTATCAGTAACTTTGAGGTTAAAAAATCTTAATTGCATTCTGGCTTTAGTACAGGAAAGATGAAAAGAATTAAATATGTCTAGTGTGGATAAGCTAGTCCAAAGCAAGGAGATAAAATTCTAAAAGATATTGGAAGAACTTTCACATAAAATAGGGAAGGATTTTTTTAGTGTAGTGAACCAGGAATAATGGGATTCAATTAAGAAAGGGAAAAACAGGCTGAATATCAAAATAAATGTCACCATGACATTAAAATGTAGTCAAGTATGGCACACTATTCCAAGGAAAGCAATGAAAATACCATCATTTGAAATATTTAAGACAAAACAAAATATAAATGGAAGGGTGCAATCCTGAACTAGCAGGGAGATGAATGGGAATAGGGTTTCCAGGTGTCCGGTATTGACTCGGACAGCCAGGTATTTTCTCCTCCTGTCCGGTAAAAAAATTCAGAAAAAAACGGACACCTGAAATGTCCGGTATTTTCTGTTTTTTTCCCAGCCAGGAGGCAAAAATACTGGACACCTGGCAACCCTACACACTTGGCAACTGGGCCCAGCCCCCAGCCTCTCCCCCCCTCAGGCCCCAGCCCCCCTGCTTACCTGGTTTCACAGGAAAGCTCCCTTCTTGCTGCTCAACCAAAAAACCAAGATAACTGCCAGCAAAAAACCTCAAGACCAGAGTAAGGGGAAGCAATGCCTCCCCTGGGTCTTAGTGCTCAACCTTCCTCTCCCTCTCCCTGGCCTATTCTGACTCTGCACGCAATTAAAGAGGCCATACTGTTTTAATGCTGTTTTATTTTATTTATTTATTTTTTGCTTAATAAACTTTTTGGTCTCTCCCCCTATTTTCCTCCCCCCAACAGAATTTTTTCCCTGTTTTTTGGGGGGAGGGTTCGGTATTTTTGTTGAAACCATCTGGAAACCCTAGAAATTGATAGCAGTGGTTCTCAACCCAAATGATAATCCCATTTGTAAATGTTTATGGCCTCAGGCAACCCAGTAGTGTGTGGCTAAGATGGAGTGGCTTCAGTCCTGCCCCTGAGGGGGGTCAAGTTCTGCATGACACTTACCCAAAGGTGATTCTAGCAGCTTCTGTGCTGTTGGGCTAATTGGGCCTGTCTTTCCACTCCAGGGAATGCAGCCTTGGAGGTTGCAGCACTGCTCAGGTTTGTTCCAAACCCCTCACCCCCGACTAGACCAAATTTGTGAGAGTGGAATCGTGATGTGGCTCACAGAGTTGCAGTGCCAAATACTCAAATTTGGCCTACCTAGACTCCTGCCATTATGGCAGCTAAGCTAAACCTGAGTGGTGCTGGACCCCATGGGCTGAAGTGCCTTGGAGAAGGGAGATGAATTTAGCCCAGTCACTGGGGCAGAAGCTGCCACATGAGTGCCTTCAAAACATTCTGGCCACTGTGATGGGGGTTTCAAATCCCACTCTAGGTGAGCAACAAGGGGTTAAAGCAAGTGAGTCTCAGTCTCAATTTACCTTAAAGCCAGTGCCAGTCCTCAAATCCTCCTAATGGGCCAGTGGGCACCCCCCTCTGGCAGGGCTCCAGGTTGGAAGCAGGTATCTGCACATTCTTCACATGTCACCTGGCCCTGCCTGCCACCCCTGGATAATTTAACACCTTTCTCCCCCTCCCCCCCCAGAGTCTACTACCAGTAGCACAGTGAGGCTAGGGTGGCTTCTGGCTGCTAGCTTTGTGCCACTGCCAGCATGTCCTTGTGACCTGGGGGAGGTGTATGCAGAGCCCCAGGCTCTAAACTTTGGGGGGCCCTGCAGCGGCTGCTCCAACTGTCCTGTAGATGGGATGATCTCCCATACTCAGGTAGCCCACAGGGCCTTGAGCGGGCTGGGGTTGGCAGCAGGGTTTGAGCTCCCCATGCTCAACATGGAGATGAGAGCAAGAGGGAAATGGAGCTACATGGCAGCCTGCTCCACTCCACCACCATCTCCAAAATGAGCCAGCACTGGGGCTCGGGGACTCCACTTTCTGCCAACCCGGTGAAGCAGAGCTACTGGACACTGCGAGATGGCAGTGGAGCAGAGCAGAAGCTGATGTGTCGCTCTGCTTCCCCATAGCTCCCCACAGTGAGTGCTGCCACTCCATATGAGTCCCCCCTTCCCATTAATCTCTGGGGTTGTGTCCCTTGGGAGAGAAGGCTTAAGGGAAAACAATAGGGGGAGACAAGGGTGGAGTTCCAGCAGGTCGGGGGAGCAGCAGCTGTGCATACCAGGACAGGGCTTGTTTTTCATCCTGTTCCACAGACTATCAGGGAGCGAGGGGAAAGTAGTTATCATAGAATCCCAGGGCTGGAAGAGACCTCACGAGGTCATCGAGTCCACTCCCCTGGCCAAAGCAGGGCCAACCCCAACTAAATCATCCCAGCCAGGACTTTGTCAAGCTGGGACTTAAAAACCTCTAGGGATGGAGATTCCACCTCCTCCCTATGGAACCCATTCCATTGCTTCACCACCCTTCAAGGCAAATACTTTTTCCTAACATCCAACCTAGGTCTCCCCCTCTGTAACTTGAGACCATTGCTCCTTGTTCTGCCATCTGTCACTACTGAGAACAGGCTCTCACCATCCTCTTTGGAACCTCCCTTCAGGAAGTTGAAGGCTGCTATCAAATCCCCCCTCACTCTTCTTTTCTACAGACTAAATAAGACCAAATCCCTCAGTCTATCCTCATAGGTCATGTGCTCCAGCCTCCTACTCATTTTGGTTACTTGCATTCCATGTATGCCCCTCACTCCTGGCTGGTGAAGGCAGAGGAGTAATCCAAATACTTTCCCCTTGCTCCCTGATAGTCTGGGGAATGGGATGAAAAGCAAGCCACATCTCAGCGCACAGTGGCTGCTCCTTCCCCCCCGCATTGTCAAAACATCGCCTTTGGGGGAACAAAGGGGTGCAGCAGGGGCGGGGGCAGAGCAGGTTGGTGGAAAGATATGGACACCTACCACAGTGGCAGAGACTCACATGCCAGCAGCCATGAGTTTGAGATCAATGGGTTAAGGGATTATTGTGGGCCCAGCCAGTCCCTCCTCATGACACCAGAAACAATGCTCCATCTGGTGGAAGAATTAAAAGAAACAACTCAGAGTGGGAAGGCTGAAGTCTCTAACAAAACTGGCCTAAAGGTCCCTCTCTAAGAAAAGGGAGGATCTATACAGAAAGAGTAAGAGGGAAGTATTCCTCTCTCCTTTACATATGGACTCTGGACTAAGGATGTTAAGTAGCGTGTAGTTCACTAATCGAATAGTTGATGCATTTTTGCATTGATTATTCCATTAGTCGATAGGGCAGCGCTGCACAGCTGATCCTGGGTGCCGTGCAGTATGATGGTGTTTCAAAGCAGCAGTGCTGTACAGAGACCTGGGCTCCCTACGGCACTGCTGATTTGAAGTACCCCCTTCTTTGCCCCCTGTCATGACCATGGGGGTTAGCCAGCAACCCGGGAACTAAGGAATTAACTGTACCTAGCCAGGTAGCAGTCAGCCAATAGAAATGCAGATAGGGATTTAAAACTGAGACAAAGGAATTTTTGGGTTTCCCTCCTATGACAGAGCGGAGTGCCTCCCTCTGGCGGAGACTGATCCACCCCGTACTGAGCCGGCAGTAGCGCTCGCGCTCCTCAGGACCGGGTGGGGAAGGCTGATCAGCTGTGCCCGTTGCTCGGCAGCAATGGCACAGCTGACGAACAGGGGCAGGGCGAGCGGAGGAGGTCGGCTAAATGCCGGGACACAGTCAAGGGCAGGGGGATGCCCAGCTGACAGGTGGGGCTGGCGTGTGACGTCAGCAAGGAGCGACGGGAGAGGAAAGTTAAAAGGAGGAGGAGGGGCCAGAGGGGAGAAAAGAGGAAATGGAGACGCCACTAGCGGGGTAGGAAGCAGCCCAGGGCAGGGTCTTGAGGCTAAAAGACTGGTGGGCCGGTGAGTTGCAAGCAAACCCCCACTGGCTGGACAGGGCAAGTTGAACCTGTCCTTAGGGCCCTGGGCTGGGGCCCATGAGAGAGGGAGGGCCCGGGTGGGGCTCCCCTACCCTATGCTCTGGAGTCAGGAGCACGACAGAGTCCAGAGCCAGTTTGCACTCTAGATACTGAGGGAGACAGAAGACATGTCTCTCTCTAAGAAAAAGACCCTTCACAATGTGTAAGTAGGGTAAAGTTTAGATACATCTGTTAGGTTTTATTGTTTTCTGTTGTGGGCCTTTGGATCTGATATCTGTGCTGTTAGAAATGGGTTTTCCTCTCTTTTGTAACTAAGTTTTGGCCCATTGAGTCCTCGTGAGTATATTAATTGGTGATTTTTTTCCATCTAGTCATTATGCTTGCAACAGGAGTACTGTTTTGATAATAAAAGTTCTTTCTTCTTTATTAATCTGGTATTGGTTCAGTTCTGTGTCCTGGGAAATCTGCCTGTGGGATCTGCATGCCTCTGAGTAAAGGGCAGCAACCACAGACTGCAATTTGTATTTTCTCTTTTCTTTTTCAAGTTTTTTGGGGAAAATAGCTTGGGGTGCCCTGGGGTTGGTTTCAAGTGTCCACCCCTGTTTGTGGGTTCAAAAGCACTTGATGGTGGCAGCACATTTTTATCACCAAAACCTAGGTTTTTAGGATTTTGGGGGAAAACTTTATACCAAAGCCTGGAAAGGTAAGGTTTTGGGGTACTCTTGCAGGCCCCCACTTCTGCATTCATCATGCCAGAGTGGGGAATCAGCCTTGACACCCCCTTGCTGCCTCATTCTGATAGAGGAAGCGGGGGAAGTGACTAGTCAACTAGTCCTTAACATCCCTAATCTGGACATTGGTGATCCATCTTTTTTTTTTTCATAGGCTATTTATTTTCTTGGTTTCCCCAACAGGGGAAAGTCTTGGACTGAGCTGGGGTAGATTGCACTCTCTAGGAAATTGCCTAGAGAGGGCACCATCAAACAGCATTGGTTGCCACACCACTGGTAGCCCTAAAGAGCCCTGGGTCAGAGCCTGGTGGACTGGGAAGGCCTGGGCTCCCCACAACCCCCCTTCTTCTGGTCATGGGGGTTGTGACTTGGCCATGGTTCCTGATTAACTGAGTTAGGGTCATTACGATTCAATTTTGAGTCCTGATCCACAGGTTGAGAAACCCTGATCTAAAGGATCTTTTCCATTTCTAAATTTGGCAATTCTGAGTTACCATAGAAAATCCTCCGTGAAACATGTCTCAGAGGGATAGCCATATTAGTCTGTATCTGCAAAAACAATGTGGAGTCCTGTGGTACCTTAGAGACAGATGTATTAGGGCATAAGCTTTTATCTGATGAAGTAGCTTTTTACCCACAAAAGGTTATACTCTAATAAATCTGTTAGTCTCTAAAGTGCCACAGGACTCCTCATTGCTTTTGTGAAACAAATTAATGAAACCAGACTTTCAGCAGGAAAGGAACACTATCATGCTGCATAATTTCAGACAATATATTGCTACAGCTGGCCTGATTAGTTCCTATTAGCAAAATATTCTTGCTGCAAAACACAGCTAAGGTATTATTCTGTAATAGCTAGAAAGCACCCAACCCAAGTATTCTTAAAAGCACAGTATTCTGCTATTTTCTGACACTAGAAATATATATATTTCCCTACAAATTGTTTTCCTCTGCTTATGAGGAAATGATCTAAATACACCCCAGGGAAACAAGTCCAAAGAGAACCATTTTCACATTCTCCTTTTGAGAAATAAAACACTCCCAAAGAGGGACAACTGTTGGCAATATTAACGGGACTAGCCTGAGTACCTGCCACCTGTGGAGTTTGGAAGGGAGTTAGGGATTTAGGAGGGCATTTAGGGCTCGGGGTGGGGTGACACTTATCTGGGATCGCTCCTGTTTGGTGCTGGGAGGCTGCTCTGTGCTCCAATGCAGGCACTGCCCCTCTTTTCTCCCCCCCCCCCCCCGTCTGCAATTCCTGGTCAATGGGAGCTATAGGGGCGGTGGAGCCGCTAGGCGAGGGAAATGACTGGGGGGGGGGGGCGAGTAGGGAGGAATAGCAGCATGCAGAGCTACCTGCCTCCCCCCTCCCCCCAGGAGACCCTTGAACAAAGGACAGGACTGTGGCACTTTAAAGACTAACAAGACGGTTTCTGAGGCGATGAGCTCTCGTGGGCCGGACCTTGTGAGTCTCTACAGGGCTGCCCAGTCCCGCCCTTCGTTTCAGCTCGAGCAGGCTCACGGGGCCGCCTGTCTCTTCCTGAGGGGACCCTCGAGCCTGGCTCCCTGGGGGCTGCCCCAGGGGCGGCTCTAGGGTTACGTGGCCTAGTCCCTGTATTGACGAGGGGCAGGTGACAGGGGCCCCCTTGGCTCCCCGCGGGCCGCGCACGACCGGCGACTCGTCCTCGCTTCACGTTGCGCGCCGGGCTCCGCTCAGCGGCTCCCCCCACGCAGCGCGCGACACCAGAGACCCGCCCCCGGTCACGATTTGTTCCCAAGTTCTGACGTGACTCCCCCCGCCCGCCTGGCTCCAACCCCTACGCTGCGCGCGCGCGCGGCCCCCCCGGACAGCAGGCGGTCTCGCGCCCCTGCAGAGCGCTCAGCCGCTTCGCGCACGCGGCGCCCCTCACTGCGCATGCCCAGCGATAGCGAGGGCGGAGGCTCTCGGCGCCCTGGCAGCCGGGCCCGGCTTGGCGCGTTCGGGCCGCAGCATGGAGGCCGCGCTGAAGCGGGAACTGGGCACCTCGGTGCTGCGGCCCGCGGGCCACTCGGGCGGCGGCTGCATCAGCCAGGGCCAGAGCTACGACACCGACCGGGGCCGGCTCTATGTGAAGAGCAACTCCAAGGCGGAGGTGGGGGAGGGGCGGCGGCGGACGAGGAGGCTCGCGGGGGGGGGGGGGGTGTTCCCGCCAAGCTGCGCCCCCGGTGCGGGGTGTGGGGCGGAGCTGTGCCCGGGCCCCGCCCCCTTCGGCACGTCGCAGCACGGCCCGTGCGGTGGGGGTTGGCGTGCGGGGCCCGGGGCGCCGCGCTGGCAGTGGCTGCCCCGGGTTAAGTCCCCCCCGCTGGGGGGCTACAGGGCCCGGTCCGGCGGCGCAGGGCGCCCGCTCGATCCATTGCGCAGCGCGCGGGCCGGGCCGGGCTGGTGACGGTCGGTGTCAGACAGGCGAGTGGGTCGGGGCTGCATCTCGGCTCACTAGGACCGAACCGCCTAGAGCTGTCAACGCGCACGGGCCGAGACCGCTCCCGCGGCCTTGCCAATGCGGCTGGGCTGGAGCCCAGACACTTGCAGGGCGAGGTGGGGGGCCCCAGTGGCAGGGGGCCAGGCTGTGGGGCTGGCCAGGCAGGATCCTATAGAGATCTCCTGTGCCAAGGCCGACGAGATGAGCGGCAGCCTCACAGGGATGCAGATGTCCGGCTTGTCCAGCACCAGTCCCAGATGCAGCTTGTACTTGGGCTCTGCGCAACATGGGGCCCACGGTAACCAGCCCTAAGTCTGGGCCTGGGTGTGGGCTCGGGGATAGGAGGTGTTTGGGGTGTACGAGGGAACTGCAGGCTGAGGAGTTGGAGTGCAGGATCGAACTCGGGGCAGGAGGGTGGGATCTCGGTGGGAGTTAGGATGTAGGAGGGGGCTTAGGGTTGGGGTGTGGGGTCTAGGAGGGAATTAGGGTGGTGGAACAGGCTTAGGGCTGGGGCTCTGGATTGGGGTGTGGGTCTAAGAGGGACTTAGGGACTCAGAGTGCGGGAGGAGGCTCAGGGCTGGGGCAGGAGACTGGGGTGCAGGATGTGGGAGGGATTTAGAATGCAGAAGGGGGACTCAGTGTTCCGGGATACTTAGCTGGGACAGCTCCTGTTTAGTGGGATAGGTTGTTTGGTGCTCATCTGCAGGCACTGCCCCCGCCTCGCAGCTCTTATTGGCTGCAATTCAATGGGTGCTATGGGATGGAGCCTCCAGCTGAGGGTAGCATGGGGTCAGAGTGTCATGGTGCTTGGGGACGGAGAGAGGAACAGCAGCATGCATAGCCACCTTCCTTGTCCCCAGTAAGGGCTGGCCAGGGAAACAGGAGCTTTTCAGGCTGTAGCCCAGGGTTGCTAATGGGACCCCTTGAGCCTGAGGCCCTGGAGTGGTGGTGGCGGCCAGTAGAGAAAAGAAGCTATGGCTGCTCTGAGCTCCTGTGTAGGGCTTATTAGGCAGTTATGCAGCTTAGCGGGAACCATGGTAATGAGGGGACTAATTCCAGGGGCTGTTTATACAAAAAAAATGAGCTGGCTTCACCTTTCAAATACTCTGGACAAACTGGAGAAATGGTCTCAGGTAAATAGGATGAAGTTTAATAAGGACAAATGCAAAGTACTCCACTTAGGAAGGAACAATCCGTGTCACACATACAGAATGGGAAACAACTGTCTAAGAGGGAGTACTGCAGAAAGGGATCTAGGGATCATAGTGGACCACAAGCTAAATGAGTCAGCAGTGTGATGCTGTTGCAAAAAAAGCAAACATGATTCTGGGATGCATTAACAGGAGTGTTGTGAGCAAGGCATGAGAAATCATTCTTCCACTCTGTGCTAATTAGGCCTCAATTGGACTATTGTGTCCAGTTCTGGGCACCACGTTTCAGAAATATGTGGAGAAATTAGGGAAGGTCCAGAGAAGAGCAACAAGAATGATGAAAGGTCGAGAACATGACCTATAAAGGAAGACCGAAGGAATTGGAAAAGAAAATACTGAGAGGGGACATGATAGTGGTTTTCAGGTTATCTAAAAGGGTGTCACAAGGAGGAGGGAGACAAATTATTCTCCTTGGTCTTTGAGGATAGGACAAGAAGCAATGGGCTCAAACTGCAGCAAGGGAGGTTTAGGTTGGTCATTAGGAAAAGCTCTGTCAGAGTGGTTAAACACTGGAATAAGCTGCATAGAGAGGTTGTGGAATCTCCATCTCTGGAGATATTTAAGAGCAGGTTACATAGACATCTATCAGGGATAGTCTAGACGGTACTGTGTCCTGCCATGAGGGCAGCGGACTGGACTCGATGACCTCTCGAGGTCCCTTCCAGTTCTAGTGTTCTATGATTCTATGTAAAGGTGAGTAGTTGCTGAACTGGCTGTACCACCTAAGGCCAAGCAGATAGTTGCTTGAAAGTGAGGATATGGGAGGGGGCTCGGGACAGGGGCAGAGGGCTGGGGTGCAGGGTGAGATCTCTGGATGGGGGTGTGAGCTCTGGGGTGGGCCTGGGGATGAAGGGTTTGAGGTGTAGGCTGCCCGAGGAGAGAAGACTTCTCCTAGGCCTCAATGCAGCAGCTAGGGGCCAGGTGAGAGGTGCCTCTCCATGGCTACTGTAGCTCCATAGGGCTCAGCTGAGAGAAGGACTCCTGTCCCTCTCTGGGGCAAGCTCAGGCTAGGCTAGGTGAGGGCGAGGGAAATGGCACCTGCCCACCAGATTGGTGGTTGTGGTCAGGTGAGAGAGGTGCCCCTCCTCTAGCCCTAGTATGGGACAGTGGTGGTTAGGGGAAGGGGAAGAGGTGCCCCTTCTCCTGGCATGGAACAGCTGCTGCTGGGGGGGGTGCCCCCTCCTCACCAGGGAGCTGCTGCAACAGCTCTGCTACAGCAGCTCCATGTTGGGGCAGGCGAGGGAGGCGCTTCTCCAGCCACCACAGCTCCGAGTTGGTCCAGTGGGCTGAGTGTAGCCACCCTGAGCCCCTATGTGCGGTTTGTTAGGTAGCTGCGCGACCGCAGCTTAGAGGGAACTTAGGAGTCCACAATGTCTGTTTCCAGTCTTCCTGCCCCTCTCCTATTTAGTGATATGAGCAGCAGGATAACAATGTCAGTCAAGTATGCACAGGTCCTAGTTGGAAACTTGCTTAAAGAACCTGTTGTCTAGTAGCAGAACTTGAACACCTAATAGTGATGACAAATCTAGTAGGAATGTTAACTGTTGGTTATATTACTAGTCGAGAAGTCAGTGTAATTTCCATCGACTACTCGACTAGTTGATAGGCACTTCTGCATTCCTCCTTTGAAATGTACAAGAGCCACTGCTGGGAAGTCCTGCTCACTCTGGGCTGCATGCCTGGTGCCAGCTTTGAAATGTACAAGAGTCTCCAGTGGGTTTCATGTGGCATTTCCCCAGAACCCAGGGGATCAGCTGTGTGGCGTTTCAAAGGGGCAGTGCCACATAGCTGATCCTGCTGCTTTGAAGTATACCATTTCCCCCCCCCCCCCCCTTGTTGCCTCTATCTGATAGAGGCAGAAAGGGAGGGAGAGAAATCAACTAGTTTAATCAACTAGAAATCATCTGCTTATTGGATAGTCGACTAGTCCTTAACATCCTTATAACCTAGTACTTCCATTTGGGCCATAGTTAATACACACACACACACACACACACACACACACACACACACTGTTTGGTAATAATTCTTTGAGCATATTTGGGAGTGCTTTAGGGAATTAGGAGCAGGATAATGCTGAGTAATGAAGTGTTGATTTTTAAAAAAAAAGTCATAAGTGCTGGATTAATTTGCTATTCAGTTGGCCACTGTTTTCTATGCTTTTGCATGTGTCTACAGATGCAGAATGCTGATGAAAGCAAACTTAACCTGACTGTAGTATAATGTGCTGTGTGTGCAGTAATGTTCTATATCAGCAGTTCTATTATAAGTGTTTGGTTTTAGTTATTTTACTCTATCAAAATTTGCAGCTGGCTGAAGCCTAGGATAATATTTCAGACAGGGGTACTATTATTTAACCAACTTAGCCATTTATAAGTCATAAAGCAGCTAACTCCTTACTAGATAGTCCAAGAATTCTTATTTGCCTCCAGTCTGGAGAGTTTGCAGTCAATGCCAATTGCAGTTTGTCCTGTGATTTTAATTCCTGTATCTGGCTCTAAATCATTCAGTTTTATTTTATTCACTAGTCAGTTATATTTAATTTGTTTCATTAGTTCCATAGACTGCAGCGTCTCTAAGAGACCTTTTATCCAACCCTTTCTCTCCTTGACTAGTATTAAATTATGTGACTGGTTCCGTTGAAGTCAATGGAGAGTAAGTACTACTCACCACAAATGACGCTGGCAGAATCAAGCCTTAAAGTTGGAACTTGAATAGATTCTCACTTGAAAGAACATTGCAGATGCAGGTTAGCCACAATCATTGTATTTCTGCTGATAAAATTTAAGAACAGCAGCTATATTAATGTAGGTCAGACTTAGTAGTGTAGGCACCACAGTCAGGACCACTGGCATTTTGTACGTGCTCTAGCAAAACAACAACAAAAAACAACTCTCTGTTAAAAAAATTTAGACTTGGTTTACTTACAAAAAGTCCTTCATTTAGCCATAACATTGTTCAAGAGGAATAATGCTTTTCCTTTGTATTTGACAGGCCAGAAGAATGTTTGAGGGAGAAATGGAAAGTTTATCAGCCATCCTGCAAACACAGACAGTAAAGGTGCCCAAACCTATTAAAGTTATAGATGTGCCAGGAGGCAGCACTCTGTTTGTGATGGAGCACTTAGAAATGAGGAGTCTTAATAGGTAAATTCTAATTACTTCTTGCTGTGACTAGAAATTTAGATATAAGGGCAAACCATTTATATTACTTTTTTTGGGGATGAAAATCCATTTTGATACACTATTTTTTTGCTAGGTCTGAAACAGGAGTGGAAGCTGCACTCTGTATACAGTGCCCCTTATTATCACACAATGCTTTTATACAGTCAATCAGTCATATACTGAAGAGAAGCTCCAGTTATTGGGAAGCAACAGGTAATAGTTAAGGGGGATTCAGTCATTAGAAACATAGGTGGGTTTGTGATGACCGGGAGAACCGCATGGTGACTTGCCTGACTGGTGCGAAGGTTGCAGATCTCTCAAGACATCTAGATAGTCTTGTGTGTAGTGCTGGAGAGGGGTTGTGGTATATGCAAGTACCAACAACATAGGCAAGTATAAGCAAGAGATTCCAAAGGTCAAATTTAGGTTGTTAGGTAAGAGATTGAAGTTCAGAACCTCTGTGGTAGTGTTCTCTGAAATGTTTCCAGTTCCATGTACAGGGCCAGTTGGAGAGGCAGAACTGTAGAGTTTCAGTGGGGTCTAAATTAGCTGTTACCACTTAAGAAAGAGATCTTGGAATCATTGTGGATAATTCTCAGAAAACATCCACTCAGTGCTCAATGGCAATGAAAAGACCAAACAGAATATTGGAATAATTAAGAAAGGGATAGACAATAAGACAGAAAATATCATATTGCCCTAGTACACCCACATCTTGAATACTATGTGCAGATGTGATCATCCCAATTCATAAAAGATATATTGGATAAGGTTCAGAAAAAGGCAACAAAATGATTAGGGATATGGAATGACTGCCATATGAGTAGATTAATAAGACTGGGACTTTTCAGCTTGGAGTAAATATGAGAGGAGCTATGAATAACATTATGACTGGTATAGTGAAAGCAAATAAGGGAGTGTTATTTACTCCCATGCAGCCTGGCTGGGATTTGGGATGGCCCAAACTCCCTGCCTCACACCCACTACTTCCCCACCTACTCTGGCGCAGCCAGGGTGCTGGGAAAGAGTCTTGTCTGACCGGCAGTCACAGCCTGCCTGGGAGTTAGATGCCCCAAACTCCACAGCCTCATTTGCCTCCACCCACCTCCTGTTTCCCACCACATAGCTCCTGTTTTCCCCCATCACCTTGCCTTTTTCCATGTCCTTCTTAGGGTCCAGGAGGCTACTCATTAGAAAAGTCATGTCAAAGTGGCTGCTCTAATTGGGTATACAGCCCTTCATTCCTTCATGCATGGCCACCCAGGTGCACACCTTCGAAGGAACTATTGTATTTTATGGGACAAGTTGCAACATTTTCTAAAGAATACAAGCTTGTTCTTGGAAAAAATCGAAGAAAGGAGGATTAAAATGAGAGGGTAGAGGAGACATATGAGCTCAGAAATGTAGAAGAGTAGATTTGTATGGAGTTTTTGAGCAGCAGAAGGATAATTTTCAATTTTGTTTGGGGTCAGATAGGAAGTCAGTGAAGGGGCTACAGGACATTTGGTTTTGTTTCCTGTAGTGATATGAATGGTTACCTGGCAAGCATCATCCTTAACAGGTGATGCTTAGCAGTTACGGTTAGCCAATGGGCTGAAGCAGCCACCAGTCTGGCGCATCTCAGCCTGGGGCACTCCACCTCACCCAGAGCAGCCTCTTTCCATGGCGGGGGGGCTGAAATGCCACCCCCATCTAATCAGTTAACTAGTTAACTGATTAGCTGGGATTTTACATCCCTAGTTTCCTGGAGGGTGAGAGCAGTCTAGCATTAGCATTCTGGTTTCTGGTGTTGAGAGAGCAGAGGTCTCGAAGAGCATAAAATTACAATAGGTGAGGCATGAAATGATGAAAAGTGTACAAACTTTAGCAGAGGTAGACTCCAGGAAAGGATGAATCCGGCTGATCCCCTGCCTCTATAATGTAGTTAGAGAAATAGGTGCTGACTCCATGGGTGCTCTGATGTTGGAGCAGCCCTGGGGAAAAATTAGTGGGTGCTCAGCACTCACCAGCAGCCAAGCTCCCCCAGTGCCTCTTGCTGAGGGTCAGCCCCACTGCCCAACTCCTTTTCTTCCCTCCCAGCACCTTCCACCTGCTACAAAATAGCTGGGTTTTTTAAAAGGATGTTAAATATTGAGTAATTTACTAGTCAAGTAGTCAATGGAATTTCCATCAACAACTAGACTAGGTGATAGGCACTTCTGCATTCCTCCTTTGAAATATACAAGAGGCTCTTGTATGTTTCAAAGGAGGAATGCGAAATGCCACATGCAACCTGGGGCCAGTGGAAAGTCCCGTTGACTCTGGGCTGCATGCAGGTGCCAGCTTTGAAATGTACCAGAGTCCCCAGCGGGGGCTCTTGTGCATTTCAAAGCAGAAGTGCCCTTATGGAGCCCAGGCTCCATGCTGCACTGCTGCTTTGAAATGCCATGCAGAACCCTGGTCAGCTGGGGATTCTGAGTTCCCCCATTGATCCCAGGCTCCATGAGGGTGCTTCCACTTTGAAATGCACAAGAGCCCCTGCTGGGGACTCTTGTACATTTCAAAGCTGGCACATGTGTGCAGCCAAGTGTCAGCGGGACTTCCTGCTGGCCCCAGGCTGCATGTGGAGTTTCGCATTCCATGACTCCCCAGCTGACCCCGGGCTCCATGCAAACGCTGCAGCGGCGTTTCAAAGGGGTAGTGCTGCACAGCTGATCCTGGGCTCAGCTGCGCAGTGCTGCCCCTTTGAAACAAAGAAGTGCTGCATGGAGCTGACCTCAGGCTTCAAGCTGTGCTGCCACTTTGAAGTACTCCCTCTTCCCCTCCCCCACTTTGCTGCCTCTATCTGATAGAGGCAGCAAGGGGGGGCGGAATTGACTAGTCAGCTCGGATAGTCAACTTGTCCTTAACATCCTGAGTTTTTTTTATTCAGGACACTCCAGGGTAGGGTAGGATGGAGGAAGTGGGGAAGAGGTAGAGTGGAGGCAGGCTCAGGAAGGGTTAGAATGGGGGTTTGGGTCAAGGGGTGGCGTGGGGGTAGGTCAAGTGTTCCCTGGCTAGAGCGGAACTTGGTGCCTATGGCTGAAGGTATAAAAACTAATAGGTTGCATGACGCATTATCTTCTCACAGGCTGACTTTTAAATGAATAGGCCTCTTGTAGAGCTAATACACAGCAGAAATGTTGTATTACAGTAATTGTTTTGTATTAGCATTTCTCTTGCTTTCATTTCAATGTCACTTTGTGAGAAAAAGCCATTGTGTCCTAATGAATGCAATTTTCAGAAACTTTTGGTCTTAAACTTTTCTCTGTCCTCAAAAAGATGTCTTTACTTCCAGATAGCAAACTTTTCCACATGCTCAGCAAATGTACAAGAATAATTCCCTGCATATCAAGATGTAAATTCACTGCTTACTATATGGTTCAGTGATGGTAAAAGAACTTATGGTTTCTTAGACATTCAGCAAAGCTTGGAACACAGTTGGCTGATCTCCACCTTCACAACCAGAAACTTGGAGAGAAGTTGAAGAAAGAGGAGAACACTGTTGGTACAGTACATAGTTGTGTCTAAATTTAATGACATTAAGTTGGCTACCAGGTAACCTATAAAACAGGCAGTTGCTAAAATGACCTTGTTGTTTCAGGAACACCTATTTGGATCCAATAACATTGTCATGCAACTGAGCTTAGAATGAATTCCTTTTTGTATTTTAAAAAGGATTCAAACATAGCAAAAAAGCTCTTTATTTCTTTAATGGGCAAAATATTTCTTAGAGCTATCCCCACTATTTGTTCTAAATCCTTACCTACGAAAACCTTGTTTCAGAGGAGATATACCACCAGATGATGATATTAAAATTAAAACTTAAACTTTTTCAATCGTGTCCTAAAGTTAACTGAAGACAATTTATTAAAGATACTGCTGTGTAAGCTGTCTTCTTCCAGCAAACTATTGTATCTCCTTCTGATTTAAAATTCACCTATGCACATGCTTACAATCTTTGTAATCAATGTTTTTATTTTGTTTTGGTTTCTAAGGTAAAAGTGAAGGGCAAACAGACATCCAGTTTGTGGATCGATTTGGCTTTCATACAGTCACCTGTTGTGGCTATCTTCCACAAGTAGGTTCTGGTTAAGACTTGGAACATATTTAACCTATTGACACTTCTATTGTTTTACATTCTTAGGGGGTTTAAATGCAACACTTTAAGACTTTGCTATGTATTTTTTTAATTGTGAAAGAACAAATGCTTGGATTGTAGGAGTTTTTGCTTTGGAAACACAAAGGGCCAAAATTATTGTAGAAGTAGCTCCATTGATTTTAGTGGAGTTACACTAGGAATTAATTTGTTTCTGATAGCTTGGAAAGCAGCAGCCCAAGAGACTGTTTGGAACTATCTGTGACATCTGTGCTGTTGCTTTTATTCAGTGAATGAGATTTTAAAGAAAACTAAAACCTTTCCTGAGCACTGTCCATATTAGACAACTGAAATAGTAACACCTTGCCACTAGACAGATATCGAGACACAAAGTGTATGTTTTATTTCCTCAAAGACTATATTTTAAAAATATTCTTATGATATGTCCAGTGCCTAACTTCTGGTCCTGCTTTTCTAGGTGAATGACTGGCAGAATGACTGGGTGACTTTCTATGCCAGCCAGCGAATCCAGCCCCAGATGGATATGGTTGAAAAGAATTCAGGAGACAGAGAAGCAAGAGAACTTTGGGCACAGCTTCAGGTAGAAGAGCTCCTTCTGACTCGTAATGTATTGATAGCGAGGTGCGGGTTAGCTGACTTTCTTTATTAAAAGAAATTAGTTTCACATTTTTGTGAGAGACATATAGTCCCAAAGACTCTAAAACACCCTTCATGTGAAGGTAGAATGGTTTCATGTAGTGCCCTCCAATACCATACTCTTTATGTACTAGCCAATTAGCCTGTCATAAGACAGGATTTTCAGGTCTCTCCTCCACGACAATCTTCTCTCCTGAGCCTCCGGTCTCTCTGTCTCTCTCCTCCTACGGCCCCCCCCCGCAGCTCTCCTCTGCCTCCTGCCTCTCTCTTCTCCTCCCCCTCCTGCCTCTCACTCGGGGGACTGCGGAGTCCAAACGGTTGCTTGCGCCACGTCCTCCCGCGTGGCAGCCCAGCTGAGCAGCGCAGAAGTCAGCCGAGCGCCAACGCGGGAGGTGAAGGTGGGTGGGGCGGTGACATTCATGGCCAGGGGGTGGGACCTGGAGCCGCTGTCATGCTGCACGTCAGTGCCCCGCCCCACCTTCGCCTCCCACAGTGGCGCTTGGCTGACTTCTGTGCTGATCAGCTGGGCCACCGCGTGGGAGCAAGCAGAGCAAGTGGCCATTTGGGTTCCCCCGTGGCGGCCCGGCTGAGCAGCGCAGAAGTCAGCCAAGAGCCATGATGAGAGGTGAAGGGGGGCGCAAAGGGGGGCGAGGTGGTGACATACATGGCCAGACCCCATCCCCTGACCGTATACATCACCACTCCACCCCCTTCCTCTCCTGTCGTGACACTTGGCTGACTTCTGTGCCGCTCAGCCGGGCTGCCGCAGGGGAGCAAGCGGCGCAAACAGTCATTTGGGCCCCGCGCTCCCCATGCAGCACACGGTTGCTGCATAGGGAGCGCGAGGCCCAAACGGCCGCTTGCGCCGCTTGCTCCCCCGCGGTGGCCCAGCTGAGCGGCGCAGAAGTCAGCCAAGCGCTATGGCAGGAGGCAACAGCGCTGCCCAGAGGGAACAGCCAGCATTTCAGCGTTACAGAGTCACAGACATTGGGCTACTATATATATGACTAGCCAATTAGCCCATCATAAGATGGGGTTTTCAGGTCTCTCCTCCACATCGGTCTTCTCTCCTGAGCCTCCAGTCTCTCCTCCTCCTCCTACTGCCTCCCTCCCCCTCTCAGCTTTCCTCCGCCTTCTGCCTGCCTCTCACTCTCCGCTCTCCTCTGTCTCTGTCGGGGATGCACGTGCCTGGGTGAGTCCGGCTTCCCTCCGGCCAGTTCCTCCTCCTGATTTCCCACGGCCCTGCTCGCTGAGCCGGGCTGCCATGGGGGAGCAGGCGCAGCAAGTGGCCGTTTGGGCTCCCCTGCAGCAGCCCGGCTGAGCGGTGCAAAACTCAGCCAAACACCTCCTGAGGCAACAGCTCCCCCCAGAGGTGACTTGTAACGCTACAGCATTACAGAGTCACAGACATTGGGCTACTATATATATATGATAATGGGTTGCGTTCATCTTTTTGGATGGATGCACTTTAGGCTCTTTTCTCACTGTTTTGTAGAACTCTAGTCTTGGTTTAATAGGTTTCTTACTCCTCCTTTTAGGGGTGCAGTATCTTTGAATTTGTTCGCAATTGGCTAAATTTGGAGTATTGAGTAAATTTTTAACTTTAGATTTTTTAACACTGAAAAGCAGCTATGGCATATACTGAAGTTAGGAAGAAGTGACAAAAATGCAAGATGGACTCTCTAACAGAGAGAGTCCCCTGTAAGCTTGGGGATGGGATATATGATTGGATGACTCTGGTCTTCAACAGTAATGGATGTTTGTGAAAGTTCATCCCCCTCTGAACTATTTTATAAAAAATGTCAAAAGCTGTTGGACTGTTTTGATTTGCAGTTAACAAACTAATTTTGAAGTATTTTGAATTCGTTTCCATAATTGTTGTGTGTGTGCATGCTTATGATGAGTTCAACATCTGCTGGCATCCTTCATCTTGAGACATTTCACTGGTAACTCTTGCCTTCTTTTCCTCCCCAGCTGAAGATACCTAGTTTGTTCTGTGACATGGAGATTGTTCCTGCTCTCCTTCACGGAGATCTGTGGGGAGGAAACGTAGCTGAAGATGACTCCGGCCCCCTTATTTTTGACCCTGCCTCCTTCTATGGTCATTCAGAGTATGAACTAGCAATAGCTGGGATGTTTGGTGGTTTCAGCAACTCTTTTTATTCTGCTTACCATAGTAAAATTCCCAAAGCTCCAGGGTTTGAGAAACGACTCAAACTGTACCAGCTTTTCCACTATATGAACCACTGGAACCATTTTGGATCAGGGTACAGAGGGTCTTCTCTAAACATCATGAGAAACCTGGTAAAATGACTTTACACTCAAGCAGAGTAGCCCACTACACACTTAGGAAAACCCAAACTTCTTGGTGAGGCAATTACAGTAGTAATAAAATAGATACTTGATCATCTAAGAGAACCCTATTTGCACAGTTAAAGATCAGAAAGTCCTGCAGAATCCCAACTATGGCATTTTCCATCCCTTTAGGATAGTCATTTGTTGCAGGAATAATTAGTTAGTTTGCTATCCAAGGAAGTGTTAATTCCAGAGCTATGTGAAGAAGCTTGCTGTGTCAGGGTGGTGTTGTACAATTCTGTTTTGAATCAGAGAAGATAACTCTTGGGTGTAAATTACTAGGAAGAGGTCCTGTGACAGAGACCAACTGTGTCACGTTGCTAATGTTTGCACTTGCACATTGACTCAGAAATCAACGTGAAAAGCTCAGTGAAATGGATGAATGGCCTTTCCTTACATACCAATCCAAATGGCTGAAAGGGTTGCTCAGTGAAACTTTCTTCCTTTTTGTTAGCTTGCTTAGCCAAATACTTTTCATCCATGTGTTTCTAGGTACAAGTACCAAAGGAAATGGGTGGGGTCACCTGCCCAGCCTATTGCATAGCACTGGGTCCAGACTTCTGAAACATTTCAAGTTTAGTGTGACACCGGGTCTTTAGGTTTTGTTGGCATATTCCTGGAGTGTCCTGTGTCTACTAGTCAACCAGCTTTTAGTTAGAGCCTGTTTAGAGCTGATACCATCTTGCTTTGTGAATGGCGCTGTTGCCTGATAGGGTTTCCTCTCCCGCTGGATGTCTTTAGGCAGGACTGGCTGCATGTACATTTTCTTGGGGGAGGTACTGCTGATTGGCACACACACGTGACAGTCATGTTTGTGGTTGTCATCACCCACAAGTAGAGAGACTGGTTCAGTTCCATCAGACTACTGGGGTTTCCACATAATTTGTCCAGAATTCATAGTGTGGGAGCCATGAAGTGTCTTCGTATTTTTGTAGGCTGCACTACTTGCCTGTTAGCTCTAGGCATTCAAGACCAAGGGAAGTCAAAATTAGACTGTGGATGCATGTAAGTGTATCTCACCACTTAATACCTGTATCACTAAAATGTCTTAATACAGGAAGACATTACATTTCAGGGTAGTAACTGTTCCATGTGCACTTGCAGCATAGTAACACTAAATCAATAGCTCTGCTGTGCAGTCATGAGCTTCTAATGATGTTTTGGCCAAAGGACACCAGGTAGATGAGATGCATAATTTCTTACATGATCGTTAGGCTTATGGGAATGACTTTTATTGAACTAACATTTTTTTTACTGGATTTGAGTTGGTACTCGGATTTGCTGAATTTCTCTAACTGGTGGTTTTACAATGAATACTGATACAAATTTTGGTGACTACCATTAGATTATTTCTCCTCCATATTAATCCTTGTTGTAGTTTCACTGGCTGTTAATTGTTGGCTGTAAAACAAAATAAACGCCTTGCTGTGCAGCATAGGTTTTTACTCATCTCCTGTTGTTTAAATAAAATATTAGTCTCTGAATTGATTGTCTCTAGACTGTATGAATAGCTTGCAGCTTACTTTCATGACTGGGAAGCTACTCTAAACTGTTGGAGAATAGGAAAGTCTTATATCCTTCCTAATGAAAACCCAATGTCATGGTTCTTAGGGCACTCGGCACTGAGAGTTATCTTGTTACCTCCTTCTTCCAGCTTTGAGGTAGAAGTATTCCCTGTGTTATCCAGTCTCTGACACTATGCTCACAGTAATCTCAGATACTCTGCTCCCAAAGGTGCAGTGTACACCAGCTTTACTTTAGAACAGTGGTTCTCAAACTTTTTGGCCCATAGCCCACCCCATTCAATGCAGACCTTTCTGTGAACCACCTACCAACCACCAATAATGGGTGCAGAAAGGAGGAGGTGGAAGTGCAGTGTCTGTCCAGGAGGTTGGGTGCAGGAGTGGCTGTCAGTGGGGGGGACCTGAGTGAGATGTTGGGTGGAGTGGGATGAGGATGGGAGGTCTGGGCAGGAGGGAGGGTGCAGGAGTGGGATGGGGGTGTCTCAGCAGGAGGGCTGTATATGAGGGATATTGGGCTGTGGGGTCTGGACATGAGGGATTTGGAGAGCGCTTACCTGTCTCTTCCTCCTGCCACCGCAAGGCACTGTACCTCACTGCTCCCATTGGCCATGATTCCAGCAAATGGGAGCAGCAGGGAAAGCCTCCAGGCGAGCAGTTTCCTGTGCTGCTGTTCCCTCAACCCAAGAGGAGAGGGAGTGGCAGCGCTCAGAACCAATTCCTTCCCCTACAAGCTGGATCTAGCCCATGAGGCTTGTCCCTGCAGCTGGAAGCAACAATGCAGGCTGCCTGCCGTGAAGGGGGGAGCAAGCTGGAGCAGCTATCCCCCACAAAACAGTTGCAGACCACACTTTGAGACCCACCACCTTCAGTATTATTTAGGTACAGCACACCACACTTGTAAAGACACAAAAGGAGGTTTATTTAGGATAGAGATTCTACTAGAAGCAAGAAGGTATGATGAAAACAAATGATTATAGTGTAAAACAAATAAAATGTGAACCTGAATCTAAACTTATTAGGGATGTAAAAAGTCATTTAAAAATGTAATTGTAACTGCTAAAAATCCTAGCAGTAACACGGTTAGACGCACTGTGGGCCCTGCAGTATAAAGCTTGTATATACGCTTTATACTGCAGAGCCCTCAGCAATGCTGGCTCTTGTACTGCAGTAAAGCCTCCCCAGGAGTGGAGCCAAGGAAGCATCACTGCAGGATCTGCATCTGGGTTCCTGGGAGTGGGGCCAGCAGCTTCAGCAACCTCTGCTTCCAGTGAGCCAGCCTGTAATGTGCTGTGGGTGCAGCCCCTGCCTGCAATGGGCCCCGTAGAGCTGGAGCAGCTCCCTGCTAGGGGTCGGTGGGGAGCTGCTTCAGCCTCTACCAGTTAACCAGAACCAGTAAGCCTCATCCATTAAGGGTGAGGCTTACCGGTAAACCAGTTAACCATTTACATCCCTAATACTGTTCAATCTTTCCTGTCTAAGAAAGTAGGACCTCCCCAGTTCAGTCTGTTCCAGAGCTGGCTGGCTTCATAGCAACCAGGATCCAATTTTTCACATGAACACCCCTGCTTCTCAACATGTCTTCTCAATAAAAGGATCCAGAGTGTGTTTCCTCATTCTATGTTGCACTGAAAGAAGATTTTGTCTTATTTGTAGACCGAGCCATTCTATGTTGTTTTTCTTTTTCAACGCTAAATGGTTTTGATTTTTTTGCAGTTGTCTGAGGGTTTTCGATTTAAAGTTTTGGGATGGAACAAGGCTAGGCAGTTGATTCTGGCTACCCAGGGCATAACGACAGACCTTTCTACTTAAATACGCTATCACAGAGACATTATTCCCTGGTGACTAACTTTTATTTCAAGTCCATAAAGCATATTTTTGGTACAGCTACATTATTACTCAAGTATTACCTGTACATGCATCTCACAGTGATTATGAATCTTGACAAATTTTAAGTTTTCTGTGGGTATCTTGAACATTACTCTTTATGGTTGGTGTAGTGAATTTGTCAGGTCTTAGCTGAATTGTTTCTACAAAACGGGATCCTTTGCCAAAAATTCTGTCACACCCGAATCTGACTTTTATAGGGTGTGTCTACACTACGTGCTTAGGTCAAATTTATTAAGGTTGATTGTTTTAGCACCCAATTTTGTAAAGTCAAAGATGCATGTTGTCACTGCGCATGAGGTTGACGGAGTGCATCCCCAGTAGGGTGGGTACTTTCAACTCTGACAGCAATGCACTAGAGGTAGCTATCCCACTTCCTGCTGCCCCTTTACACTCATTTACTCCCTCCCCCTGCCTGAAAGCATCAGCAAACAATCTTGTGTCTCTCTTTCCCTGGTTATCTGTGCAGATGCCATAGGAGAACAAGCATGGACCCTGTTCAGCTACAAAATGCTGTAGTAATCATTGCAAACACCTTGCAACGTATGCAGCAGTCTGTCCACAGCCTAGCCAGGAGCTGCTGAAGAGAGGAAGAATGTGAGGAGGCCATGAACACAGACATGCGTGAAAGCATTGAGTGGAGCAATTGGCATATGCTGCTGCTAGTCAATCCTTTTGACACAGTGGAATGCTGGTTCTGGTCCTGGGAGACAAGCACAGACTGGTGGGACATCATAGTTAATAGAGCTATGGGATGATGACCAGTGGCTGCAAAACTTTCACATGCTTAAGTACACTTTCACTGACGCCTGTGAATTGCTTTCCCCCCACCCTGGAGTGACATTGTTACCATTTCTTTCCATCATGTTAGCCACCCTCATTCCACCCACATTCTCTGTTGAATCTCCTAGAACAAATAAAGTGAAATGCAGACTTTAGAGAAGATACATTGTCGAATGCAGAAATTAATCTTTTACCATTTAAGAAAATCTGTCCTACACAATAGGCATGTGTTATGTACAAGGCCAAAGTTATGTTTTTAAGCACCTACGAAGTAGATACAACACTGAGATCTGAAGATAGCAGCTGGACTCGGTTTGGTGGCAGACATGATAAGCAAACCGGTGGGGTTCTTTTGTTTCTGCTTTGAAAGCATGTGTGACATGATGACAGCAAACTGCAGCTCTCGTGGCTAGACATGTGTCTGTGTTTGCAAAGGGGGGCTGCTGTTGAGAGGGGCTGGACTGGGAACAGGTGGGCATGGTGGCAGGGCTCACAAGGTCACTGTGTGTTTAGCACCCCTCATTTGCCAGGAGAGTACATCTTGCCCTTCCCACAGGGGCTTGCATGGGGGAAGGAGGGACAGATGTGGTGGCAGGGCTCACATGGTCAGCAAACCATGATTTGTTGGAGATAAGAAAATGGAGGTGTACTGCTTCCCCTGCATCATCCAGTGAACTCCAATTCAACATCATCTTTTTTAAATTAAACTCCCTGGAACAACTCCCCTTGGTTTATCTGTGATCTGCAGAAAGATTAGCTTCTCGGGCGGAAGCACTGATGGAGGAATGAAGGCTGGGTTAATAAAGGGGAGGTGGCTTTAACTTTCAGTGTGAACTAGTTATTGAACCTTTCTAGTGAGACCAAGAGCCTGAAAAGAAATTGTTACTCACCTTGTGCAGTAACATCTGTTCTTCGAGATGTGTGTCCCCGTGGGTGCTCCGCTGAAGGTGTCAGGCTCATCCCGGCGCCGCAAACCGGAGAGTTTTTGCCAGCAGTAGCCCCCTCCGGAGGACTGCGCATGTGTAGAAGTGCCTCGCGCCGTTCGTGCTCTTTTCTGCGTTGAGCGGTCCGACGCGCCAGTTCCTCCTAGCCAGAACATCTGTAAGATACAAACATAAGAGTTCCGAAGCAGGGAGGAGGGCTGGTCGTGGAGCACCCACGGGGGGACACATCTCGAAGAACAGATGTTACTGCACAAGGTGAGTAACAATTTCTTCTTCGAGTGAAGTCCCCATGGGTGTTCCACTGAAGGTGAGTAGGAAGCAGTAGCCCAAACAGAGACGCCGTGCTTTGGAATTATCTGCACAGAAGAGAGAACTGCTTGAGCGACTGCTATGTCTGTAGCCCTGAAGCGATCCAGGGCGTAATGCCTAGCAAACGTGGACGAAGATGACCAAGTAGCCGCATGGCATATGTCCCGCAGGGGAACGTTTTTCAGGAATGCAATGGAAGTGGACATGCTCCTGGTCGAGTGTGCTTTTGGTCTACAGGGCAGGGGTCTGCCGCGGATGGTGTAACATCGAGTGATGCAATTCACAATATGTGAGGAGATGCGCTGCATGGAGATCTGTTGGCCTTTAGAGCGGGTTGCCAGGGATAGTAGTAAGCGGGAGGACTTTCGAAAAGAGCGCGTTCTGTCCAAGTAGAATGCAAGCGCTCTCCTGATGTCTAGTGTGTGCCAGCGTGCCTCCTCGGGGTTAGCGTGTGGTTTCGGAAAGAAAATGGGAAAAACCATGGGCTCGTTGATGTGGAATGGTGAATTGACTTTTGGCAAGAAGGCTGGGTGACAGCGTAATGTGACCCCCTGTTGGGTGAATAACGTATAGGGAGGATCGGCGGAAAGTGCTGCGAGTTCAGAAATGCGGCGGGCCGACGTGATTGCCAGGAGAAAGGCGACCTTAGTGGTGAGAGTCTGCATGTCACAAGTTGCCAGCGGTTCAAATGGTGGCCGAGTAAGAGTGTCCAACACCAAGGCAAGGTCCCAGGGCTCAGGAGTGGGCCTGTGTGTTGGGTAAAGGTTGGTAATTCCCTTCATGAACCTCTTCGCTAGTGGATGTGCAAAGACAGAAGATCCGTCTACGGGAGAATGGAAGGCTGAGATTGCAGCCAAATGAACCTTAAGTGAAGTTATCGCCAAGCTCTGTGAGCGTAAGTAGAGCATATAGTCCAGGATGGATTGTATAGGTGCCCTTCGAGGATCCGTGTCCTGTGAGTGGCACCATGTCTGGAAGCGTCGCCACTTGTAGAGGTAAGATCTCCTGGTGGATTGGCGCCTGCTTTGTATGAGGACTTCTCTGACTGCTTGGGAACAGGTTAATTCAGGTCCTTGGAGCCAGTCAGGAGCCATGCTGTTAGGTGCAGCTGGTTGACACTGGGGTGGAGAAGGGTGCTGTGCTGCTGCGAGAGGAGGTTGGGCCGCTGCGGGAGCTGGAGTGGCTGAGACATCGACATGTGCATAAGTTGCGGCAGCCAAGTCTGATGGGGCCAGAAGGGAGCCACCAGGATTACTGTTGCTGCATCCGCCAGTATCTTCTCTATCACCCGAGGAATGAGGGGAATTGGGGGAAAGGCGTATAGAAGATGGTACTTCCCCCAATGAAGCAGAAAGGCATCTCCTATCAATCCGCTGCCTATGCCAGCCCTCGAGCAGTAAGAACGGCATTTCTTGTTGTCTCGAGTGGCAAAGAGGTCCACTTGCAGGTGGCCCCATAGTTGGAAGAGGCCACGGACTATCTCGTCGAGGAGCTCCCATTCGTGTTGGGAGTGGAAAGATCTGCTCAGTATGTCCGCAATGGTATTGCTCTTGCCCAGTAGGTAAGCAACTTTGAGCGTGATGCCGTGGCGAATCGTCCAGTTCCAAAGGCGTATTGATTCTGCACACAGGGTTCTGGATCTGGCTCCGCCCTGGCAATTGATATAGTATACGGTGCAGATGTTGTCCGTAAGAATCTGTACTGAGGCACCTTGGATGTGATGAACAAAGTGATGGCATGCATTGAAAACTGCTCTGAGCTCCAGAAAGTTTATGTGGAGTAGGGCTTCTTGGTAAGACCATAGACCTTGGACCTGATGTTGTAGCATGTGAGCACCCCTAACCTACGAGGGATGCGTCGGTGATAATTTGTAGAGATGGAGCTGGAGCACGGAATGGGACACCCATAAGCACCTTGGTCGGATCGAGCCACCACGTCAGTGAGTCTTTGATGCAAGCAGGGATGGATGTCAACTTGTGTATATCAGTGATGCCGGGAGTGTATACCATCTGGAGCCAGTGCTGCAGACACCGCATGTGGAGACGCGAATGTGCGACGACGTACATCGTAGAAGCCATGTGACCTAATAACTTCAGGCACGTGAGGAACGAGACCGCCGGAGCGGTGCGCAGGACATTCACTAGTTCTCGGATGGCGTGGGCCCTGTCCGTGGGTAAGTACGCCCTGGCGGTTATAGAGTCTATCCTAGCCCCAATGAACTCGATGGACTGGGACGGAATCAGAGACGATTTTGGTAGGTTGATTACCAGTCCTAGAGCTTCGAAGATATCTCTCGTGATGGTAACTGCGGTTCCAATCTGTTGCATAGAAGGGGCTCTGAGTAGACAATCGTCGAGATAGGGGAAGATGGTGATGCCAGTGCGTCGGAGGTATGTGGCTACAACTGCTAGGGTCTTTGAGAATACCCTGGGAGCCGCAGAAAGATTGAAAGGAAGTACAGCATATTGGTAGTGGTCAGTGCCTAGGGTAAAACGTAGAAATCTCCTGTGTACCGGATGGACGGAGATATGAAAGTACGCATCTTGGAGATCGAGGGACGCGAACCAATCCCCTTGATGTAGTGATGGTATGATGAAACCCAGAGTAACCATTTTGAATTTTTGCTTCCATAGGTAGCAGTTGAGGCCACGAAGGTCTAAAATTGGTCTCCAGCCGGTGGACTTCTTTCGCGTGATAAAGTACCGGGAGTAGAAGCCTTTGCCTCTGAAGTCGGAAGGAACCTCCTCCACTGTCCCGGTAGTAAGTAGGTGCGTGAACTCCTGGCGCAGTAGAAGGTTGTGAGAGGGGTCCCTGAAAAGGGACGGGGATGGAGGGTTGGAGGGGGGGAGGGTGGTGAAGGGGATGGCGAGGCCGGAAGTGACTATCTCCCTGACCCAACGGTCCGTGGTGATGGTGAACCAACGGCGGTAGTAGGGCCTCAGGCGGTACTGGAATACCTTGGTTACCTGCGGGTAGGGTTCCAACAAGGGTATGGCGCGCAGTCCCTCGATAAGGGCGTCAAACCTGCTGTCGAGGTTGTTGTTGGTTGTGCACCTTATTGGGTTGTTGGTGCCGTCGCTGAGGGCGCTGCCTCTGCCTGTGTTGCTCGCATGGTCTAAAGCGTTGGGCAGTATAGGAGGAGGAGGGTCTCTGCCTGTTGTAGGGCCAAGCTCTCTTGCGTCTGAAAGGCGGGGTATACATGCCAAGGGTTCTCAACGTAGTTCGGGAATCCTTTCCCGAATGAAATACTTGATCGGTGTTCTGTGCGAACAACGAGGCACTGTCAAAGGGATGGTCCTCTGCCTTGAGTTGTAGGTCTTTGGGCATGGATGCCAGGTGTAGCCAAGAGGCACGTTGCATGACAATAGACGTCGCCGTAGTGCAGGAAGCAGAATCAGCAATATCAAGAGAGATCTGGAGTGTGGTGTGGGCCGCTGTGTAGCCCTCCTGCACGATGGATTTTAGAACCTCTCTCTTGCACTCTGGTAAATGATGTATGAGGGGAGCCAACTTAGAGTAGTTGTCGAAGTTGTGGTTAGCGAGCTGGGCGGAGTAGTTGGCCATTCTCATGGTGGCCATAGCAGACGAATAGACCTTCCTGCCGAGGAAGTCCAGACGCTTCGCTTCCTTGTCCGCCGCCGAATTTCTAGATTGTGTAGACTTCGCCTTTTGTTGGGTAGCCTCAACGACGATAGAGTTGGGGGCGGGATGGATGAAAAGAAATTCCGCATCCTTTGCATCAGTAAAGTATTTCCTATCCGTGCGCTTGTTTGTAGGAGGCACGGATGCTGGCGTCTGCCAGATGTCGTTGGAGATTTCGAGGATTGCCGCATCGAAAGGAAGGGCCAGCTTTGATTTGCTGGATTGTTGAAGATTCCTAAGGAGCGCGTGCTGCTTCTGGGGTGCTTCCGAAGCATGTAGATTCTGGGAATAGGCGACCCTTTTAAAAAGCTCATGAAATTGTTTATAATCATCCACCAGAGAGGGCTCATTGTTAAAAACTGCATCATCTGGGGAGGAGGAGGAGAGTTCTGTGGGGGAACCTGTAGGTTGTTGGTCTGTTACCAGGGATTGAGGAGTGCCTCTATGTGAAGTGTCACCGGTGGGCGTTGGAGGGCGGAGTCTTGGGTTTCTGGCTGTGGTGAATATGATCGACGCTCTTGCGGAGGCGAGGGTTGTGAGAGCCTTGTGGGAGAGCGTGAGCGGTCACGATAGTGCGAGGTGTCTCGCCGGCGGTGATAATCGTGGTGCGAGTAGACAGGTGAACGTGAGGTGGCGCTCCTGCGATGGTGATAATACGTGTGGGAGGGTGATCGTGGAGATCGTGAGCGACAGGAATAGTGAGATGGAGACCTCGAATAGTATGAGTAGCGGTAGCGAGGTGAGAAGGACCGTCTCGAGGATTGCCGGTAGTGCCGAGAGGGAGAATGACTGCAGTAATGTCGTCCCCTGTGACGAGGTGAGAGAGAAGGCTCAGGAGAGAAGACTGCTCTGCCCGGGCTGGAGGAAGGTGTACGGACGTGGTGTGTTTTCCTCTGTGCCTTAGTTGGAATACTCTTAGGTGGAGGAGCCATTGAGACTGGGCTGCCCTGGACCGATATGATTGAGACAGAATCAGATACATCCCCTAAGAGGTGTGGCGACCTTGGCACTGAGGTTGGGGATGGTGGTGCTGTATCCTCTCCTGATGCACCAATTTGTTGGGCCGCGGGAGCCGGTTCCGCAGAGGTTGGTGCGACAGAGCTGTGCTGGTGTTCGCTCTGGCATGTAGGTTGCTCCCCACTCTTTGAATGAGGCCGGGCTGGTCTCGACACCGATTGCTTTCTCGGCGCTGGGTTGGATCTGCGCGCCTCCTGATCTCTTGGCACCGGGCTGGCTATCGGTGCCGTTTTAGCTGATGGCGCGGTGCCGCCCGTCGGTGCCGACTCCACCCTTGCTGGCAGGTGCTTCAACGGTGCCGGTCGAGGCCCCGGTGCTGCGGGCGTCGTGGTGGCAAGCAGTGCCGTGTGGAGGCTCGGTGCCGTAGATGACGGTGCCGACTCCGGGTGCACTGCCGGTGCCAGTGGTATGGAAAACGCGGGACTAGGCGCAGATGTACTGCGGGCTTTAGGTGCCTTATCCGCTCCCTGTCTGGGAGGGAAGCCCGATGAGCTCTGTGCTTCTCCTGAACTTACGCTTCTAAAGGGAGCGGAGCTTTTTCCGTCTCGAGACTTACGTAGGACTGAAGCCTCCTGTTGCTCAGTTGACGGGGGTTGGAGCGCCTTATTAAAAAGCAACATCTTCAGGCGCATTTTTCTGTCACGCCTAGCCCAAGCGGTCAGCTTCGAGCAGTGACTGCATTTTTGTGGGATATGGCCTTCTCCCAGACGGCGGATGCAGCGGGAGTGGCCGTCCGAGGCAGGCATAGGGTCGGCGCAAGAGGCGCACTTCTTGAAGCCCGGAGATCCGGGCATGACGGCGACACTAGAGGGGCCGGTCAGTAGAGACCTAGGAAGGCTGTTAATTCTAACTTTAACTTTTAACTCTTTTTTTTTTAAACAACAAACTCACTAACTAGATAAAGCTAATAATACAGGGAAGGGGCTAACTAGGAATAGAACTAGTAATAATCTTAATTCTCCTCAGAAAAGGAGGAGCGTGTTCTAACTCCGTCTGCGACCGTGGACGGTTAGGAGGAACTGGCGTGTCGGACCGCTCAACGCAGAAAAGAGCGCGAACGGCGCGAGGCACTTCTGCGCATGCGCAGTCCTCTGGAGGGGGCTACTGCTGGCAAAAACTCTCCGGTTTGCGGCGCCGGGACGAGCCTGACACCTTCAGTGGAGCACTCACGGGGACATCACTCGAAGAAGAATCAAGTAAAACACTTTGGCTACGTCTAGACTGCAAGCCTCTTCGAAAAAGAGCGTCTAGATTACAACCAGTACTTTCGAAAAAGCAGTTTGCATTTCATACCACCTTTTTTTGAAAGAGCACTTTTGAAAAAAGGCGTTCTTCCTCGTAAAACGAGGTTTTCCGTGGTTGAAAAAATTGCCGCGTTCTTTTGATTTACTTTCGAAAGAATGCGGCGGCAGTGTAGACACGGGAAATTTTTTCGAAAAAAGGCCACTTTTTTGGAAAAAATCCTGTAGTCTAGACACACCGTTTCTGTGTGGTAACAAATTTCAAAGGAAGGTGTATTAGGCAGGAATAGACTGAACATAAGAACAGCCATACGGGGTCAGACCAACAGTCCATCTAGCCTAGTATCTTGTCTGCTGACAGTGACCAATACCAGATGCCCCAAAGGCTATGTCTAGACTGCAGGCTTCTTTCGAAAGAGGCTCTTTCGAAAGCATCTTTCGAAAGAGCCTCTTTCGAAAGATCGCGTCTAGACTGCAGGCGGATCTTTCGAAAGAGAAATCCGCTTTTTCGAAAGAGAGCACCCAGCGAGTCTGGATGCTCTCTTTCGAAGACGGCCTCTTTACATTGAAGAACGCCTTCCTTCGAAAGAGGAACTTTCGAAGGAAGGCGTTCTTCCTCGTGAAACGAGGTTTACCGCCATCGAAAGAAAAGCTGCGTTCTTTCGAAATAATTTCGAAAGAACGCGGCTTGAGTCTGGACGCAGGGGAAGTTTTTTCGGGAAAAGGCTACTTTTCCCGAAAAAACCCCTGAGTCTGGACACGGCCAAAGAGAGGGAACACAACAGGTAATCCTCACATGATTCCTCAACTGTCATCCATTTCTAGACAAACACAGGCTAGGGACGCTATTCCTACACATCCTGGCTAATAGCCATCGATGGACCAAACCTCCATGAATCTATCTAGCTCTTTTTTGAATCCTGTTAACAGACCTAGCCTTCACCACATCCTCTGGTGAGGAGTTCCAGTGGTTGACTGTGCTCTGAGTGAAGAAAAACTTCCTTTTGTTTGTTTTAAACCTGCTGCTTGTTAATTTCGTTTGGTGACTCCTAGTTCTTATATTGTGAGAATAAGTAAATGACTGTTCCTTATTCACTTTTTCCACACCAGTCATGATTTTATAAACCTCTATCATATCCCCCCTTAGTCTCCTCTTTTCTAAGATGAAAAGTCCAAGTCTTTTTAATCTCCACATGGGACCCATTCCAAACCCCTAATCATTTTTGTTTCCCTTTTCTGAACCTTTTCCAATGCCAATATATCTTTTTTGAGATGAGGTGACCACATCTGTACTCAGTATTCAAGATGTGGATATACCATGGTTTTATATAGAGGCAATACAATATTTTCTCTTATTCTCTGTCCTTTTTTTTTATGATTCCTAACATTCTTTCTTCTTCGGGGATGTTCCCGCGGGTGCTCCACTATGGGTGCTGGGCTTGCCCCGGTGCCACAGACGGAGACTTGTCATTAGCAGTGTCCGGCCGGACCACGCATGTGCCGCAGGCTCGCGGCTTTCGCGCTCTTTCTGTCCCGCGGTCTGGCCCCCCCGGCAGTTCCTCTTCACCGCCTCAGGCTGCAGACGCCTATAACCGCGCTCCTCACTCCACAGAACTAGACTGCTTCTAGTTCTCCCTTTGTATTTAAAATTTCCTTTTCCTCCCTCTTCCCTCTCTTCCCCATAAAGTAAAAATAAATAAATAAGGTTTCTTTAAGAGAGGAAAGACAAAGAAAGAAAGAACTATCGGGAGTGAAAGCAGAGACCGCTCTTACCTCCCGCCTCTCAGCTGTTCTCCTGTCAGCTTCTCCGTATATAGCTCCGTTCACCTTAAAAAAAAAAGAGAGAGAAGAAGACAGACTGTTAAGATAAAAATAACAAAAGATAGCTGGGCAGAGCCATTACCAGGCTATCAGCCTTAACAACCACTTACTGTTCAAAAATAAAAGTTAAGAAGCAGCAGACTGCCCGACAAATGTCAGGGACCGGCTTTAAAAAAATGCGGCTCCTGCCGTGAGGCAATGCCAGCCTCGGACGGCCATGCCGAGTGTATCCGTTGCCTGGGGGAGTCTCACATCCCCCAAATGTGTCACCATTGCTCAAGGCTCACCTCCAGAGCCAGGAAAGACAGGGAGAGGCGCCTTCGTATGCGGCAGGCTGACTTGAATCAGCAGCCTCTTAAGCGCCGGGCTTCCTCCCCTACTGTGGGACTTCAAAGGAAAAGGACCTTGTCCCCAGCAAGATCCCTGCCAGCTGCCTTTAATGGCAGGGACAGCCAGGCAGAGACACCTGGGACCTCTGGCATTCCAGAGCCATGTCTCCCTGCCTCAGCAGCTTCAAACCATAAGCAGCTGCGGGAGTCTGCAAAGATGCCGACTCCCCAGCCGGCATCAGTTCAGCCGCTTCTCCCTCCTCCGGCGCCGAGCGCTGAGCCGGCACCGGGAGCAGCCTCGGACCCGACCATGGCACCGGCACCGCCCCTGAGTCACCACGCGGTGCCGGACTGCACGGCGCCGACCCATTCAGCGGCCGGCACGGTGCCGATCGCTCCTGCCCCGCCGCACCAGGAGCCGATCAATTCAGCGGCTAGCGCTTCAGCGCATGCCGCAATTCAGTCACCTCGGAGCCCTGCTGCTCTCCGTTCCCCAGGCCCCTGCTGCTGCTCCCGCTCCTGCTTCTTCTCCCCAGCACCGTCCTCTTCTCTGCAGGCACTGAGATCCCCACGCCGGTCTTCTCACGGCTCGTCTAGACTGCCCTCCCCGTTTCTGGCTGCTGCATCTCCCCATCGCAGGCACCAGTATAGACATCTCTCTGCCTCTCCTGCCTCGTCCAGGGCATCACACCTCTGCTCCTGCTTGCCATGCTCCCTGTACCATTATTGGTATGGCAGCTGCTCCAGCTTCCATGATGACCGTTTGCCGCGCCATGGCGCCTACCATTGCGACGACTGCAACTTTCGACATTCCCATAGCCGGTATTCTTACCGACCACGATCCGTCTCTGACTACACTGCACACAGGCGCTCTCCAACCCCGGCTCCTCTTACTCCTCCGCATCATGCGCCGTCACCATCTCACCACTCTTCAGAGCCGGAATATACTCCCTTCGCGGACCACATCTCGGGGTCTTCCATTCCGGTTTCATCTCCTCCGGAGGATGCAGTGAACCCCGACGACAGCTCTCCTCCAGACGACCTCCGTCAATTCCAAGAATTATTTAAGCGGGTAGCTATTACACAGGAGATTCCGCTACAAGAGCTCAAAGATAAGCAGCATAAGCTTTTCAGGAATCTCCAACCGCGACATAGTTCACGCCTCGCCATTCCTCTCGACAAAGGCATCCTGGAACTGGCTGATAAGGTGTGGCATGCTCCAGCATCGGCCCTTCCCATCAACAAAAGAGCTGACAAGAAATATTTTGTGCCACCAAAGGGCATGGAATTCCTCTTTGCCCATCCACGGGCTAACTCTTTAGTAGTCGACGCAGCTCAACAGAGATCTAGAGCCCCTCACCTCAAACACCAGGGCTACGAACTTTGGGGATGTATACGCCCCCCTTTAAGAGACGTCGCTACTCACCCTATCAGCGCAGATATGATTACCCCTACATTAGACACCAGTGGCAATAGCAGCACCAACAACAGAGGCCTTTTGACAATCAGCGTTCTCGCCAGAGGCCTCAGCAACATAGAAACCCTACTGGCTGACCGAACGTGCCTTCCAACAGCAAGCAACAGATTTGATGTGTTGGTCGAGGGCGAGCACACAGCCACAGGCAGCACCGTGAATCGTTCAACCCAACTATTCCACTACCGTCTACATCAATGGGCAAAAATCACCATGGACAAATGGGTCCTCGAGATTGTTCCGTTCGGCTATCCTATCCCTCTCATAGCCATCCCACCAACCACCCCTCCCATCCCGTCCCTCTTCAGGGACCCCTCTCACGAAACCCTCCTCAGACTAGAGGTCGACCACCTTCTCTCTCTGGGTGCCATAGAGCCAGTTTCGAAGGACTTCAGGAACAGGGGCTTTTACTCTCACTATTTCCTCACCCAGAAAAGGTCCGGAGGCTGGCGCCCTATCCTAGACCTCTGTCGTCTGAACAAATATCTCAGGAAACAACGATTCAAAATGACAACGCTAGCTGCCATAATCCCTATTTTAAATCCACAGGACTGGTTTGCCGCCCTTGACCTCCAGGACGCCTATTTCCACGTCCCTATCCACCCTGCTCACAGAAGGTTCTTGCGCTTCGTCGTGGCGAAGGACCATTTTCAATACAAGGTCCTCCCCTTCGGGCTATCCTCAGCCCCCAGGGTGTTCTCAAAGGTCCTATCCGTGGTCACGGCCTTTCTCCGACACCAAGGGGTGCTCATCTTCCCTTATCTGGACGATTGCCTGCTCAAAGGCGCTTCGGCACACGAGGTCTCCCACATGGTTCACCTCACGATGCAAGTCTTTCGATCGCTCGGACTCCTCCTCAATGAGCAGAAGTCCGTCTTGCATCCCACTCAGGACATCGAGTTCATTGGGGCCCGTCTGGACTCATTTGCCAGCAGAGCGTTCCTACCGTTGCAGAGGTTTCAGGCCATCCAGGACCTCATTTGCACCATCACCGTGAGCCCCACCGTTCCACACATCACATGCCTCAGACTCATGGGCCACATGGCCGCCACAACGTACGTGGTGAAATTCGCCAGACTACACCTGCGTGCCCTTCAGCACTGGCTGACCCTCGTATACCACCACACCAGATACAATCTCCACAGGCCCGTTACACCGCCACCTGGCGTTCTTCAATCACTCCGATGGTGGACCAGCCACACAAACCTGCTGTCGGGCGTACCATTTTACCCACAGCAGCCTCTCCACCAAATCACAACAGACTCCTCCCTACTAGGCTGGGGGGCCCACATGGGTTCCCTTTCGGTACAAGGCCAATGGTCCCCACAAGAAGCAAGGTTGCACATAAACCTCCTGGAGCTTCGTGCTATTTCAATGCATGCAAATCCTTCCTCGTCTACATTCGGAATACCACTGTGACGATACTTACAGACAACATCGCAGCCATGTACTACGTAAATCGCCAAGGTGGCGATCGCTCCCGTTCGCTATGCACGGAAGCTATCTGCTTTTGGAACTGGTGCATTCGCCACGGGGTGACTCCTTTGGCATCCTACTTACCTGGCACCACAAACATGACGGCAGACTTCCTGAGCAGACACTTTCCTCTCATTCCCAAGGTCCTTCAGAAGCTGAAGGCGGACGGGGCTACGCTGATCCTCATAGCCCCAGATTGGCCTCGCCAGCAGTGGTTTCCATTCCTGCACCGCCTCTCTGTGCAGACACCGATCTGCCTTCCGCCTCTCCACGACCTCCTCACACAATACCGAGGACGCCTGAAACATCCCCAGATACAAATGCTGAACCTAACAGCATGGTTCCTAACTGGCTAAACCCACGTGAATCTCTCTGCTCTGCCGCAATCCAACTCGTCCTAGTACAAAGTAGACAACAAACCATGAGGAAAACTTACCTTCACAAGTGGCACAGATACTCCTCCTGGTGTACCTCGAACCACCACGATCCGACACGTCCGTCCATTTCCTCCGTACTGGACTATGCACTTCACCTAAAAAACAAGGGTCTTGCGTTAGCCTCCATCAGAGTGCACCTCGCAGCAACATCAGCATTCACACCACCTATAGATGGCGTTTCTATCTTCGCCCATCCTACGACTAAACGATTTCTCAAGGGCCTTATCAATATGGACCCACCACGCAACCCAGTCCCCCCTGTGTGGAGCCTGGACGTGGTACTCGACGCCCTAATGAGGCCACCGTTCAAGCCTCTGGCGACCATATCCTTACAATGCCTCACTCTGAAAACGGTTTTCCTGCTCGCAATAACCTCTGCACGCAGGGTTAGCGAGCTTTCCGCCATGATGGCCATTCCACCATATACGATTTTTCGTAGCAATGGGGTTGTCTTGAGATTACATCCGAGGTTCCTACCCAAGATTGTCTCCAATTTCCACGTTAATGAACCAGTCATCTTGCCAACCTTTTTCCCGAAGCCCCATGCCTCGCCACGAGACGCGGCCCTACATTCCTTGGACATCCACAGGGCCTTAGCGTTCTACATAGATCGTACTAAATTGTTCAGGCTTACGGACCATTTATTCATCTCTCTGGCACACAGGTCAAAGGGTCAATGTCTATCTTCCCAAAGAATTTCCAATCTCGTGACTGCATGCATAGTGCAATCGTACGCAACGAGAGGGTTACCCCTTCCGTCCCAACCACACGCTCATTCCACTAGAGCCATGGCCACATCTACAGCGTTCCACAGAGGCGTATCTCTGAAGGACATTTGCAGGACGGCGACCTGGTCCTCTCATGGGACCTTCGCTAAACATTATTCTCTCTCTCTCTCTCACTCAGATGGGGCAGTGGCGACTGTGGTGCTCTCCACGGTGGATAAATAGGGTCTCCTTGCCCTCCTTCCATTTTGGCGACTACTGCTACGCAGTCACCCATAGTTGAGCACCCGCGGGGACATCCCCGAAGAAGAAAGCGAAGTTACTCACCTCTGGTGCAGTAACTGTCGTTCTTCGAGGTGGTGTCCCCGTGGGTGCTCCACTACCTGCCCTCCTCCCCGCTTCGGAGTTCTCTCTCTCTCTCTGCTCTTGTCTCTTACAGACTCTGAGGCGGTTCCGAGGAACTGGCTGGGAGGCCGGCCCACGTGACAGAGCGCAAAAGCTGCGAGCCTGCGGCACATGCGTGGTCCGGCCGGACACTGCTAATGACAAGTCTCCGTCTGCGGTGCCAGGGCAAGCCTAGCACCCATAGTGGAGCACCCGCGGGGACACCACCTCGAAGAACGAAAGTTACTGCACCGGAGGTGAGTAACTTCGCTATTTGCTTTTTTGACTGCTGCTGCACACTGAGTGGATGTTTTCAGAGAACTATTCACAATGACTCCAAGATCTCTCTCTTGAATAGTTGTAGCCAAATTAGTTCCCATCATATTGTAGTATAGTTGGGATTATTTTTTCCAAAATGCATTACTTTATATTTATCAACATTAAATTTCATTTGTCATTTTGTTGCCCAATCACTTAGTTCGGTGAGATCTTTTTGAAGCTCTTCACAGTCTGCTTTGGCTTTAACTATCTTGAACAGTTTGGTATCATCTGCAAATTTTGCTACCTCACAGTTTACCCCTTTCTCTAGATCATTTATAAATAAGTTAAATAGGATTGGTCTCAAGACAGATCCTTGGGGGACCCCACCAGTCATCTGTCTCCACTCTGAAAACTTACCTTTTTTTCCTATCCTTTGTTTCCTGTCTATTAACTAGTTATCAATCCATGAAAGAGCCTTCCCTCTTATCCTATGATAACTTACTTTATCTAAGGGCCTTTGGTGAGAGACTTTGTCAAAGGCTTTCTGGAAATCTATGTATACTGTATGCACTGACTCCCCCTTGTCCACATGATTGTTGACCCCCTGAAAGAACTCTAGGGCTGTGTCTAGACTGGCCAGTTTTTCCGGAAAATCAGCCGCTTTTCCGGAAAAACTTGCCAGGTGTCTACACTGGCCGCTTGAATTTCCGCAAAAGCACTGACGATCTCATGTAAGATTGTCAGTGCTTTTGCGGAAATACTATGCTGCTCCCGTTCGGGCAAAAGTCTTTTTCCGAAAAACTTTTGCGCAAAAGGGCCAGTGTAGACAGCAGAGATTTGGTTTCCGCAAAAAAGCCCCGATCGCAAAAATGGCGATCAGGGCTTTTTTGCGGAAAAGTGCATCGAGATTGGCCACGGACGCTTTTCCATAAAAAAATGCTTTTGCAGAAAAGCGTCCTGCCAATCTAGATGCGCTTTTCCTAAAATGCTTTTAATGGAAAACTTTTCTATTAAAAGCATTTCTGGAAAATCATGCCAGTGTAGACGTAGCCTAGTCGATTAGTAAGGCATGATTTCCCTTTACAGAAACCATGTTGACTTTCCTCCAACAAATTATGTTCATCTCTGTCTCTGACAATTTTATTCTCTTCTATATTTTCAACTAATTTGCCTGGTACTGATGTTAGACTTACTGGTCTGTAATTGCCAAGATCACCTCTAGAGCCCTTTTTAAATATTGGCGTCACATTAGCTATCTTCCAGTCATTAGGTATGGAAACTGGTTTAAAGGATAGGTTACAAACCCCATTTAATAGTTCCACAATTTCACATTTAAGTTATTTCAGAAATGAACAGTGAGAGGTTTTATTATTTATTTATAGTGTGGTAATATGTAGGACTTCCAATCAAGGACCGGACCCCAATTTGCTAGGTGCCAAAGACAGAAAATAAATGCCCCAAAGAACTTATAGGGTAAGTATATGCTGAGACAACAGGTGAATACAGATAAACTGATGGTGAAGTGGAGGGAATAAATGAGATATTGGTTTAAAAAAGTTATCATGAATCTGTAGTTAATGCATTTTCTGACTGTTTTGAATGCTACTTGCTACCCAATTCCCATGTGCATAATGATGAGTATAGTACAAAGTATACAGCTATTTTCAGCAAGTATGTATGCAATCTTCAGTTTAACATAGTTACTAAAAGAAGAGCAAAAACTTCCAGGACCTGCAAAGTCTTCCTGTCAATCAGTCATCTGGGACTCCAGGATTATGTGCTCCTTTGGTTACAGGATCCCTTCCTATAACTGGAAGAAGGGTGTAATGTGTTCTGTGGGCCCCAGCTGTGAGGATGGAGTATATATAATATCTCTATATAAGGTGTGTTAAAAATAGCTCTTTGGTTTTGAATGTCAGGCTGAGATGTCCCACTATATGGAGAAGTCATGCAGAGACTCTGACAAACGGATGTGTGAAAAGCTTATGGGTGGGGGAATGGATTTTAATGATATATATTAATCACCAAATCATAGAAATAGAAGGCTAGACGACACCTCAAGTGGTAGGATCAAGTAAACCTGGGCTATGCCTGACAGGTGGGTTTTTTCCCTTCTTGCTCTTAAAAACGTCCAATGATGGGGATTGTGCCTCTTCCAGAATTTAACTGCCATTAGAGTTTGTGTTTTTTTTTTTTTTTTATAATTTCTGTTTTTCAGGAACAGCATTGACCTTACGCTACTCCAATCAAAGTCAGAAGTAGGGATAGGTCAGTGCTGACTGTGTTCAAAAGTCCTGCCTATATACCATGACTCCCTAAGCACAGGACTGCACCACTCCAGGTCACGGACTCATGGACTCATTTTTATCCCTGGTTTTCAGTTCAATCTTTTCACTCACACATACCTCACTCCCCATCACCTTGGAAGGTAGATTTTGCAGTTCTGTGTTGCATTTCTTCACATCCTCCATTTCTACCAATCTGGTTTCAGAATGGATCCCACTCAGTGATCTTGTTGGCCACTGGATTGTTCTCATAGAAATAAAGACAGACTGGTTAAATCCAAGCTTAATGAGCTGATCTGCCTGACACTTTCCATAAGAGGAGGTACAAAACAAGTTTTTCTTTGACACTAGGCTGCCTGTATCCTGCCACCAGAATAACTTCTCTTTATTGCAGGGGTCGGCAACCTGTGGCTTGCAAGGCAAATATGGCTCACGAGGGAGTTAGATATGGCTCTTCTGAAGCTCGAGCCCAGCCCCCCTTTGCTCCTTCCAATCGCAGGGAGCCTGCGCTGGCACTACAGCAGACCTGGGCGAAATGATGGGGCTTGTGGACACAGCAGGGAGCCCCCCAGGCAGACTCCCCTGCTTGCCCCGCCCCTGCATGCTGCACAGAAAAGTGGCTGTGGGGCCAAACTGTGGGAGGGGAGAGGAGAATGGTGTTTTTGTGGCTGCTCCCTCCTCCAGCACAATCCCATTGGCTGGTTTCAGACCAATGGAGGCTGCCTGTTTCAAGAATAGGCAGAGTGCAAAGCACCAATCGCTCCTCCCCTTAGGCTCTTATTCACAAAGCACATGGCTCTGCAGTGGTGGGTAGGCTCCTGGGAAACGTGATGGGCTGCTGGCCTGGAATCTCACTGGTAAGTCTCCCGGCCAGAGCCTGCCTATGGTACCCCAGCCCCACCCTCCCACTCCGACCTATGGCTCCCGACCCCACATAACTCAAACCCTCTGCCCCCCTCCTGAGCCCATACACCTCCCAGGCCCTGCACCCCAAACACCTGACCCAGATCACAATCCCCTCCTGCCCTGGGTCACATCCCAAATCCCTGCACTGTAATCCCCTGGCCTAGCTCACAATCCAAACTCCTGCACCCCAATCCCGTGTCTCGGGTCACAATTGCCTCCTTCACCCAAACTCAGTGGGCTCAGACCCAGAAAAGGTTCCTTACCCCTGCCATTAATAAGGACAACGTTCAAACTTTTTGTGTTTGTATATAATATTTTACTTTATTTAAAAATGAAGCTTGTCCAACAAGACCCCAAATGGGGCCCACCTCTCATCTGGCCACAGTGTCATAACACTCCTGCACCAACCCTGAGCCCATCATACACCTGAGCCCCCATACACCCTAACCCAGGCTTCTGCACCCCCACATCTCCAGCCCCCTGCTATAAGATTGACAGAAAACAGCCTGAATGTGTGCATGAAGCTGGATTTGACTAGTTATGATGTAAACATAAGAAATGTGCAAAAAGATGCACAAGTCCCATTCAATAAAGTTTGTGAGTACAATGTTTCATTCATGCTATTATTAATCATTATGTCAATTATCAATAATTTGTATATTTTCAGCCATGCAAATGGGTATTCTTATATGGCTCTTTGTTGACCGCTTGTTCTGAATTTTGATGAACTTTGGCTGTTTGGTTTGAACAGGTTGCCAACCCATGCTTTATTGTTTTACAAAGCAAAAATGTAGTCTCTTACATTCAAGAGAATTACCATTTTCTTGGTTTAAATTGTCCATATCTGAGCAGAATCCACATTAAATGCTGAGCTACAGCCTACACATCTTCAGTGAAGAACAGCAGGGTTTCATGATTAAAGGAACGCTGATCTACTTGGCCCTCGAAAACTTACATGAAATATTTTAAAAGCTCTCCAGGATGAGCATGGATTTTCTCATGGGAAATTGTTGCCCATGTGAGGCTCTCACAGTTCTCAGTAGTGCGCTGGTGGCTAGTCAGCATTCTTATAGTTCTAGAGATCTGCATTCCCAAGAAGAAAAATGTATCCCAGTTAGAAATTAGAAAAAATCTGTATTCTTTCAGAGTGGCCCTGAGACTTCTGTGAAGATAAAATCTTTTTTCAAACACTTCCAGAGCTCTCATTGCAACTAGAACTGGCCAGAGGACCACAGTTCTGTTTTGTGACTACTTTCAAGGCTATGAAATTTGTTGTTTTGCATTGTTTCAGAAAGGTTTTATTTTCAGAAGTGTTGAAATATCTATTTTCAGATCAAAAAGTTCAGGTTTTTTATTTCGGTCTCTATAAGGATCAGAGCACACTGAACTTTGGAAACTCGGCCATCACACTTTTTATTTCTCCATGAAACATTCTGTCTTTGATGAAATGGCATATTTTGATGAAAACCTGTTCAGCTGGAGATGTTCTGGCCAGCCCTAATTGTAACTAAATAGAGGTTGGTAGAGTTTAAAACCAGATTTCTAAATGTGATCTCACACACCTGTTTTTACTAAGATTACAGTGCGTACCTAGTCTTCTCTTCCTTGAGGGCAAAAATCATTGGCATGTTTTTATGTATTTCAAGTAGGCAAATGTTGCAAGGAAAATGGCTCTGCTAGAATGCGGATGAAAATAGTGAACATGAAGACAGCTGGAAGAGTTGTTTTGGGCCTGTCATTTGAGCTTTGTTTTGGGCATACAGCAAAATGAACAAACCCCTGATGCCACGGTGAAAAAGGATCTGTGCAAACTCCAGCTGGTGGGGAGAGCATCAGTTCTTGAACGTATCAACTTGTGCAAGAACTATGTACATAGAAGCAGATGAAAATAGAGAACAAAATATTCTTGCCTCCAGTTCATAAATTCTTGCATCAGAGGAAAGTGTCTGTTGCTCATGCTGCTGAAATACATTATTTAGTAGTGTGACATTTAATTTCTTGCAATTCAAACACTGGGCATTCCCCTCCAATCAGTGATTTATTTTATTATCGTAGTTTATGCAGGTGCCTGGAGAAGACATTGTGGACTTGATAACTGGATGTTTCTCTCTTACAAAATCGAATGGAAATCAGAAACCCTTTCTTGGCAGGGGCTCCTTTTTAAATATAAAAACAGACAATGCATCCAGAGCAATAGAGATTTCAAGTTTTGATGGGCTAATTTTTTTTTTTTTTAATAACAAGCATGGAGAGCTTGGGACAAATCTGTTTATATTACAACTATCTGGCAACAATACACGTTCTCAGCGATAGCATATATGAAATGTGTTTAGTAAGTGGTTTAATGATTAGGATGTGTCCTAAGTTTCCTCTCACTCTTGCATCTACAGACTTGAATAGAATTACACAGGACTTTCACTGAAATCGGAATCATGCTCTAGATCACTACCCATCACAACCAAGGTTTTGTCAGAACACTCAGCAAAACCAAAGGACACCAATAATCTCCTTGGTCATGTGAAAGCAAATAAAAGAAGCAATCTATCAATTGTTATGAATGATAATACCTTTATTTATTTCCTGCAGCAGATTGTGTTCTGCCACCCTTACACTGAATAGTGTCTTATTCCCCAGTGGCTGGACAAAGTATTACTTACTCTAGCCCTGAATTTGGTGCTTATCAGTAATAAGTTAGTGTAGTGATTTTCCCAGTTAGAGATGAACATCTACAGTATATATCTATAAATGCAAAGCAACACATAGGACTTTCAAAGATCAGTATTAATATTCAGTGCAGCAATTTGCTTTTTAACATTAAGTGATAGCCACTAGTGGTGTGGATGTCACTTCACTTGGGCTGCGTCTAGACTGGCAAGTTTTTACGCAAAATCAGCTGCTTTTGCAGAAAAACTTGCCAGCTGTCTACACTGGCTGCTTGAATTTCCACAAGAACACTGACTTCCTACTGTAAGAAATCAGTGCTTCTTGCGGAAATACTATGCTGCTCCCGTTCGGGCAAAAGTCCCTTTTGCGCAAAGCTTTTGTGCAAAAGGGCCAGTGTAGACAGCTCAGATTTGTTTTGCACAAAAAAGCCCCGATCGTGAAAATGGCGATCCGGGCTTTTTTGCGCAAAAGCGCGTCTAGATTGGCACGGACGCTTTTCCGCAAAAAGTGCTTTTGCAGAAAAGCGTCCGTGCCAATCTAGACGCTCTTTTCCGCAAATGCATTTAACGGAAAACTTTTCCGTTAAAAGCATTTGCGGAAAATCATGCCAGTCTAGACGTAGCCTTGCTGTTTTGCTGTTCTTTCTAGAGCTGGCCAATACTGCTCTCTTTTATTCAGGTACAACTCCACCCCCAAAAACTTCAGTTGAGCCCAGAGTTTGCAGTTTGATCTTGAAAAGTGCTGTGCCTCTATTTTTTTTCTTATTTTTAATTATATTCATAGAATCACAGAATATTAGAGGTCATCAAGTCCAGTCCCCTGCCCTCATGGCAGGACCAAACACTATCTAGGTCATCTCTGATAGATATCTATCCAACCTCTTTTAATTAACAGGCATCTTAAGAAAAGAAAAAGGTCACCCATTCACTAGAAGTATAAATGAACGCTGTGGTATTCATCTATAAAGTACAGTGCAGAAAATCTCACATCCATTCAGAAACTTAATACACCTCATGAATATCTTGGCTATACATAAAATAGTCTTGTTCTGTGACCTGGTAAACCATATCAAAATCATCATCACCTGCAAGGTTTAGCTCTTCTACTGAGCTCTTACTCCATTAAGTCATTTGCTGCTGTAACAGGAACTTCCTCTGTGTGGTCAGAATTAATCCATTGGCAGAAATGGTCACAAGCAAAATCAATATTTCTCTCAATACAGTAAGAGATGCAATTCAATGGAATCATCCCCAAGAGTGCTAATTCAGCTGTCAGCTGGAAAGGTTGTAGTCAATACCCTTGTGAACAGGCACATTTTTGGGCAATGTAGCAGGGTGGTCACACTGCTTCAGGCAAAAAAAGGGTTAAAACAGCTCTGGGAGAGGGCTATAGCTAGGGGTCAATCAAGAGAGGCCTTGCGGCAGCCAGTCAAAACCCAGGAGGACCATATAAAAGATGTGGCTGGGCAGGCAGAGAACCCTCTCACTCCAGCACTGGAGGAAGAAGGACCTAGATGCCTGCTAGCTGAGGTATCACAGACAGACAGAGCAGTGCCGGGGAAAGGTAGGGCGAGCCGGGGAGCTCCAGCCTGAGTAGTCCTAGGCTGAGGCCCAGTGACAGAGGCCTGAGGGATACTAAGGCCAACCCCCTTGCCTATGATAATGGGCCATGTCAGACTGCAGTTTGCCCCTGATGTAACTGATGACTGGCAGTTGGGTCACTGAGGCAAGGTGGATATAGGGTGTGGAGGGTTCCTTGAGGGGGATGACCCCAGAGGGCGGGGGCTCTACCATGGGGCAGTACCTGGAGGAAAGGGAGCTGCGGTCTAGGAGGGACGTGGGTTCCAACACAAAGGGGTGGAGAATAAAAGATAACAGCAGGTGTGATACCCACTGGAAGGGGGCAATCCAGGACTGAAGAGCTGATTCCTCGAGTGACCAGCAGGAGGTGCTGGACTAGTGGGTCACACTGTGTTATAGACAGACTTTGCAGTCATTAAAACTGCTCCTTCTCTGAGGGGACGCCTTAGCTCCTTTGCCATGACATGCTAGTTTTGGTTTATGCATCTAGCCATTTGCCTCCTTCCTCTCATCTGATTACCATATACTTTTATGAGGCATGATATTTACATGGAGCCTTAAAATGTTTTGGGATGGGGGGGATGTAAACTAGGTCAGTAAGTTGAAGGCATTACATCTGAGCTGAGCCAAAATACAAGACACAAAGCATATTAAGTTCTAGTTCTTATACTCATTACCACACTCAGTACATACATATACCACATGCCTACACAGCAAATTAAAACCTACAGTACTGGGACCTCTCCATATTTCAAACAAGCTAGTCTGCCATTGTATGTGTATACTTGCCAACAATAGCCCCTATAACCTGGCCTTTGTTTATAAATGTCAAACAAAGTGAAAAGGTGGGAAGAGAGGGGCAGTTTGCTTGGTGGTTCCTTTTTTTCCCTTTTAGTAAAGGAGGGATGTATCACAGCTATCAAAGTCACTCTTACTGTCGAAAGGCCCTTTTGCAGAGGAAGAGTCTTGGCATGTTTTCCTAAAATGAGTCTGACTCTGGATTCACATAATCTGTTCAGGGAGTTTGTTCCACAGAGTCTCAAGCGAGACTGCCTTTCCCCTGCTCTTATGCACTTAGTCATGGGCTTTGTGAACTGCTGATGCGTTGCTATTTTCATGTCTCTAAACTTCCAGGTACCTGAACAAAGTGCACCCTGGTGCAGCCAGTGGATTGTCCCTTCTACCTCCCCGTTGAACCCCCAACATGTGGATGAGTATTGCCATGTTCCACTATACTACAAACATCAATGAAGGTGGCAAAGAAATGTGCTGTAATGTACCTTGAGCCTTTTCTCCTTCTCCACATTGTCTGTCAGTTTTTTTGTCCTGGAATAATGAACAGCTGGTATACATAGCTGCTGGCTGCTCTGAGTGATAGATGAATGGCCATGCTGGATCATGTTGCAGGGAATTGTTTGTATCATAAACTGACTTACAAGGCCAAACAGAGCTAAGGCCCACCATCCTCTCTACAGCTCACTTTTGTTCAGTGCAGGTTAGAACACAAACAATGAACTTCAGAACCTGCAGGAAAATAAAACAGCTTGTACCTACCTGCAGCTAATTCCACTCCAGTCTATGGTAGCATAATCCAGAGGATAGACTTTGTGCTTAGGAGTCCAGAAATGGTCCAGTTAATAACTCCATCTCCTTCTTCCCACTGCTCTCCTTTAATTTCCCCTTCATAGTTTATTGTTTAAATTTTAGTCTTTGTGATCTGGCCATGGTGCTGAACTGCTGGTGGGACAGGGCTGGGCATACTCCAAGGTGGTTCTTTTCAGAAAAAATGTACCTGGGCCATTTGTGAATTGGTTTATTTCCAATGTAGTAAATCAGCATGATTTAAATTTGTTGATTTAAAACAACAACACAACTTGCTAATAAGTTTTGAAGCTTTTCACTTCCAGGTCATCCATTCAGTTCCAGCCCAGGTCAATAGCAGATACTACCTCATAGCTGTTCCATGACCTATGTGAAATAATTGGACTGGCTCAGTCAACTTCTGAGTAGATAGAGGTCCACAGCACAAAAAGACACCGTGTCCTCCATCAAAGAAGCGAAGGACTAATAGGACTGTGGAGATGGAAAGTTAAGTCTAGGACACAGTTTAGGAACAGTCAGTGTAGTGTGGGTAAAGTGTACCCTGCTGCATCCTTTCTATGCCTGCTCAGTGGATAGAGAAAGGATTTAGTGTTCCAACCTTGAGAATCTCGCACTTCTGACTGCCACTGTTTGGAGTTCTCTGCTCATTATTTTCAACTGGTTCCTCTATGCAAAATGATGGGGACTAATTTAGTTATAACCACTCCACAGAAAGATCTTAGAGTCATTATGGCTAGTTCTCTGAAAACATCCACTCAATATGCAGCAGCAGTCAAAAAAGCAAATAGGATGTTAGGAATCATTACAAAAGGGATAGAGAATAAGATGGAGAATCTCTTATTGCCTCTCCATGCTATGCCCATATCTTGAATACGGCATACAGATGTGGTTGCCTCATCTCAAAAAAGATATATTGGCATTGGAAAAGGTTCAGAAATGGGCAACAAAAATGATCAGGGGGTTGGATTGAATGCCATCTGAAGAGAGATAATTAATAATAAATTATGCAGATCATTATTTAGGTGATTTAGGGACAATGAGGGTAGTGACAACCGTTGCCTAGTAATTCCCTGAACAATTCTTCTTTAACTCAGTATTTTCAGATCCTCTCTTTAATGGGTACCATTGTCATCTCATCTAAACAATGCTAAAAAAAGAAACGAACTTGTGGTAAGTGTGTGTGAGAAACAGATGTAGTAAGTGCCATTGTCCTTTTCTGAGCTCTGCTAGATGAAGACTCTGTACATAGCCCATGACATGGAAAGCATTCCAGCTCATTGTCATGGCAATTTATGGGGAGGAACCATTGAAAGGCACAAAACTTGCTCTATTCTGTTGACTAAGCTGCTTTCTGTGGCTATACAGAGAAGAGCTAACAGCAGGTTAAGAGGTAAGCTTGGGGCTTATTCCAGTTCTTTATTCTCTACCTACCACAGGAAACCGCTCAAGATCTCAGAGCTTGAGTAATAAATACAATAATAAATACCCAGCATTTATATAGCCCTTTTCATGACTTGAAATATATATCTCCTTTACAATTTCTTGGAGAGCTGGAACCATTTTGGAACAGAGGTTCAAGGGGTTAATTCTAAACTTAAGAAGTGACATTGATGACATCAATGTTGCCTAGATTGTAACATTTTTTACAGGATCCAGTTGACTGGTCAAATGACCGGTCCTGTTGACTGCAGTGGGTCTTACCATTTGTATAAAGGCTATGGGATCAGGGCTATGGTAATACTTTGTGCTGTCCATCTGAGGGTGCCAATGAACTTTACAAGTGTAAATTGATCAAAACTCACAACACTCCTATGAAGTAAGCAATCCTTCCTTCCCTCCTCTCCCGTCATAGATGGAAAAGTAAGCTACAGATAGGTAAATTCATGGAGGAACCAGAAAATAGGATCCAGATCTCCTGAATGTATGTCCTGGAGACTTAACTGCAACAGTGTTCTTCTGTAATAGAGCTTGATCCTGAGCATGTCCTGAAAAATGCTCAATTCCCTGAATCTCCATTGTCCACAAAACTTGGCTGCAATCAAGGGCAATAGAAATCTTTCCATTGGCTGTAAGGGAAGAAGGGTCAGGCCCTGAATAAAGGACATGGTTGAATGTATCAACTGAATCACAGTGGCTCCTAGTCTACACAAAGCAAGTGCAAATGGAGACAGATAATTGCATTTCCCATATCCCGATTTACTGATTATTGGTTATGTTGAGGCCTTTGAGTCTCCTGATCTTAAACATTTACAACACCACCAAAAAAGTCTGTCTCCTGTGCAGTGCTCCATAAAACACAAAGCAGTTTCTGTTATTGTCTGTAGTTTTCATTGCTGAACTCCCTCTAGTGGCTGATGATTTCAACTTTATTTCTTTGGTACTGTGTGAGCACAGAGCTGGAGGGAGGAGGGAGAAAAGAGGTCATACTGATTAGTCATTGCAAGGAACTACAAATACCAGAAGCTCTCAAAACAGCCATCGAAGGACCCCAGAATAGTGCAACAAATTAAATATTCCCTAAATATCTGTTTTAAAAAATACTGTAAAGCTCTAATCTCTGGAAAATAACCATTCCTGGGAACTATTGCCTGATTTGATTTTTCTATCAGCTGCTATTTTTCTTTTTGGGTGCATGCCAATTTCTACCTCATACCAAAGCCACAGAAAAAAGGAAGGACCCTGACCTTTAATCCTGTTTTGCAGTGGATTTAAGAGGAAACAATTGCAACAGGCTGGAATTAACTAATGGAAAAACTCCTGAAAACCGAATTGAAGACCTCCATTCTGAAGGCATTTGGGAGCTCAGGAGGAGGGTATATTAGCCAAGGGCAGAGCTATGAAACTGACAGCGGGCGAGTGTTTGTGAAAATCAATCACAAGCCTCAGGTTAATGTTGATAATATTGCTGCATGTTCTCTGCAATTTGCTTTATTGTCTGGAGAGCTTTTGTTGATTATTTTAAATTGTGTGTTTTCAAATGTAATGCATTTCTCTCCTTTTAAAAGCCCATCTTAGACAGCAGGCTCAGACTCAGTCAATGTTTATTTGTATTGCTGTTGTAAAGCAACCTGACGTTCCTTGGCAATACACGGGGTGAAAGAACTTATATTGCTGCATACCGCAGTTGCCCTTGTGCTTAGAATTTGTTATTGAGCCAAATGCCTTCCTTGAAATGGCTGTTCCCACACAGGGCTGGGACACAGCATGGGTTTCTAGTGTTTCCAGTAGCACAGTAGATTCTTTTTATTGGGGGAAGGGTTTTGACCCACAAAACCCAGGATCTCCTGACGTCTGCAGAAGTGTTGAGCTTCTCCAGGGCTGCTGACAAAGGGGGAGAAGGGAACAATTGCCTTTGGACCTGGTGATTCAAAAGAGCCCAGGTTTCCCAGCACCACTGCTGCTGCTACTGCCTCGAGACCCAGGCCCTTTACATCCCAGGCCCTTTACATCGCCTGGAGTGTCATGCGGCATGCTCTGAAGGCTGGAGGGCAGGGCATACTGCACTAGCTGCCCTGGTCCCACCCCTTTTGGTAATGTGGAGTTGGACCCCCCCCCACCTTGCTGTTAGCCCCCCTAAGCATCTGCTATGGTTCTTGGCACCATGGCAACATGACTCCTATAGGTGATATTGTTCCATCAGTTCCCTCTCTGTCTTTGCTCTTCAATCCTCCTGAGGAAAGGGTTTCACTTGGTGCATAGCAGAAATCTTTGAATGGTTTTGGGAGAAGGAGGAACTAAACCCCACTCCACCCATCCTAATCCTACCCACACGTCTAGTCTCCATGACACTGGGAGGAAGAAGGGAGTGTGCTGTGGCACTGATGAGCCACTATCCTTAATCATATTTTTTCTACCCTCTTTTTTTAGAAACAGGGAAGCAAGTGGCCATCTGTTACAGCGCGTTATTATTTTAAATTGTGTGACATGAGAGGAGAGAAGGCTAGCACTCACCTTGCTAAGGAGGGGGGGAGAGTTGTTTTGGCCTTATCAACACACACAGGCTACGTCTACACTGGCATGATTTTCCAAAAATGCTTTTAACGGAAAACTTTTCCGTTAAAAGCATTTTCAGAAAAGCACGTCTAGATTAGCAGGATGCTTTTCCGCAAAAGCACTTTTTGCAGAAAAGCGTCCATGGCCAAACTAGACGTGGTTTTCCGCAAAAAAGCCCGGATCACCATTTTCGCGATCGGGGCTTTTTTGCGGAAAACACTACTGTGCTGTTTACAATGGCCCTTTTGTGCAAAAGTCTTTCGGAAAAAGACTTTTGCCCAAACGGGAGCAGCATAGTATTTCCGCAAAAGCACTGATGATCTTACATGAGATCGTCGGTGCTTTTCCGGAAATTCAAGCGGCCAGTGTAGACAGCTGGCAAGTTTTTCCGCAAAAGCAGACGATTTTGCGGAAAAACTTGCCAGTCTAGATACAGTCATATGGTGTAGGCATTGCCACTGACTCATGTCACCTGATCACTTCTGGGAAGGATACCTATAGCCCTGCATATGTACCACTTCTTATGTATTGTCCAAACCTAAAAGAATAAATAATTGGTTAGTGTTAAGCAAAATTAGAAATAATGTTTGAGCTAAACCTCCTGTTCCAAACACCCTATAACTTGGGAAATACTGGCATTTAGTTGTGATGCTTGTGGATTCAAGAGTTGTTCTCTAGTCAGAACAAGACTATCGCTCAATTTACAGTTGAGAAATAGGAGTTAAAATGTGGAGCCTGGTGGAATCCTGATGCACAGAGCAGCTGAGAGAGATCCAGCCTAGGGGCAACTGCTTGACCACAGTCTGCCGACTGATTTTAACACACAGTTGCCATAGTCTCCCCTAGGACCTGCTTTCAGGTAGGAAGTATTGGTGTCACATTAGTGGAGAATGCTTTAAAAAAACAGAAGATTGTGTTAGCCAGGAGAAGGGAAATAAATCAGTTAGATGGGTGCATGTATGGATTTTTGTTTCTATCACATCTAGGAGATTTTTAAAATGGGTGATACCATTTTGCTGAGTTAGCATTTTCAGACTCTTGCCTAAAACATCCTAAGTCATCAGATCCCAATTGTTTAGGCTTAGTGAATAGTTCTGTGAGTACATGATAATTAAATTAGCTATCAGCTGATTGCTGTAAAAACCTTGATTAACACATTACAACCCAGTAAGAATTTAAACATTCTTTAAAGGATCATTGAAATGTATCTGAAAAAAATCTCTGTTTTATTCTTCATCTTCCTTTTTAGGAAAAGATTAATCTTTTTGCAAGCAACTTAAAACAAGAAATTAGGGCTGTCAAGCAATTAAAAATTAATCAAGATTAATCACATGATCAAATGTACTATTAAATAATAAAAATGCCATTTATTTATATATTTTTGATATTTTCCACATTTTCAAATATGTTGATTTAAATTATAACACAAAATGCAAAGTGGATCATGCTCAGTTTATATTTATATTTATTACAATTATTTGAACTATAAAAAAACAAAAAAATAGTGTTTTCTAATTTCCCCATTACAAGTACTGTGTAGTGCAATAATTTTATCATGAAAGTTGAACTTGCAAAGGTAGAATGATGTTAAAAAATAACTGCATTCAAAAACAATGTACAATTTTAGAGCCTACAAATCCACTCATTCCTAGTTTTTGTTCAGCCAATTGCTCAGACAAACAAGTCTGTTTACATTTACAGGAAATAATGACGCCCTCTTCTTTTTTACAATATTGCCTGAAAGTGAGAAGAGGTGTCTACATGACACTGTTATATCCAGAGTCGCAAGATATTTATCTGCCAGATGTGCCAAAGAGTCATATGTTCCTTTATGTTTTAATGACCATTCCAGAGGGGACACAGCCATGCTGATGACAGGTTCTTCTTGATAATGATCCAAAGCAGTGCGGACCAACACATGCTCATTTTCACCATCTGTGTCAGAGGTCCCCAGAAGATGGTTGATTTTCTTTTCCGGTGCTTTGGCCTCTGTGGTTTCAGCATTGGAGTGTTATTCTTTTAAGATTCCTGAAAGAATGCTCCACAAGTCCTCCCTCTAAGATTTTGGAAGGCACATCAGATTCTCGGATTATGTGTTGTGCTGTGGCTGTCTTCAGAAATTTCACATTGGAACCTTCTTTATGTTGTCAAATATGCAATGAAAGCGTTTGTAAATCAAACGTGCTGGGTCATCATCTGAGATTGTTCTAACATGACATGTATTGCAGAATGCAGGTCAAACAGAGAAGGGAGATGTACAATTCTCCCTTGAGGAGTTGAGCTACAACTTTAATTAATGCCCCTGTATTCCTCAAGACAGATCAAACAGATTAAATCCAATTACGTTTACCCACTATAGCATGATTACAAATGTGAACTCAGCAGAAGTGCTCTCCCCACCATCAAGGTCTAGCAGCAATGCATCCTTGGAGGGGGTTGGCTCCAAAGTTAAAACAAGGTTCTGGCTGTTGGTGAGATTAGATCCCCCACTTGCCTGCAGAGGACTCTCCTCTTCCTCCTCATTGTTGTCTCCTCAATGTTGCTGATGGCTTCTGGAAGAGTTACTTGGGAGGAATCCATGGACAGTTTCCCTCACCTTCAGAATTCTATATAGCATCTCATAGAAGGAATTTGAAGCACAGGTGGTGTTCTCATCCATCCTTCCAATTGAAGGAAAAGGTCCAGGTAGGGATTGTCGAATTGAGGAAGTAAATGCGTGGTTGCACAGGTGGTGTCGCAGAGAGGGCTTTGGTTTCTTTGACCACGGGATTCTGATCCGGGCACAAGGATTGTTAGGAAGAGATGGGATCCACCTAACCAAAAGAGGAAAGAGCATCTTCGTGGGCAGGCTTGCAAACCTAGTGAGGAGGACTTTAAACTAGGTTCTTTGGGGGAAATAAGTGAGGAAGTCAGACACTGGGAAGAATCACAAGGAGGAATGAGCAACAAAGGAGGACCCCTGATTCAGATGGAGAAGGTAGGGCAGTCAATTGGTTATCTAAGGTGTTTGTACACAAATGCAAGAAGCCTGTGAAACAAACAGGAAGAATTAGAAGCCCTGACCCAGTCAAAAAACTATGATTTGATTGGAATAATGGAGACTTGGTGGGATGACTCACATGACTGGAGCACTGTCATGGGAGGGTATAAACTGTTCAGGAAGAACAGGCAGGGGAAAAAAGGAGGAGGAGTTGCATTGCATGTAAGAGAGCAGTATGATTGCTCAGAGCTCATCACAGGGCTGATGTTGTGGTTGGTGTCTGCTATAGATCACCGGATCAGGTGGATGAGGTAGACAAGGCTTTCTTTGGAAAACTGAGAGAAGCTTCCAGATGGCAGGCCCTGGTTCTCATGGAGAACTTTAATCACCCTGACATCTGTTGGGAGACCAATACAGCAGTACACAGAGAATCCAGGAAGTTTTTGGAGAATGTTGGGGATAACTTCTTGGTACAAGTGCTGAAGGAACCAACCAGTGGTCTGCGCAGCTTGACCTGCTGCTCACAAACAGGGAGGAACTAGTAGGGGAAGAAGAGGTGGGTGACAACCTGGGAAGCAGTGATCATGATATGATAGATTTCAGGATCCTGACCAAAGGAAGAAAGGAGAGTAGAAAAAGACACACTCTGGACTTCAGAAGAGCAGACTTTGACTCCCTCAGAGAACTGATGGGAAGGATTCCCTGGGATGTTAACATGAAGGGGAAAGGAGTCCAGGAGATCTGGCAGTATTTTAAAGAAGCCTCATTAAAGGCACAGGAAGAAACCATCCTGAGGCTCAGCAAGGAAAGCAAATATGGTAGGTGACCAGATTGGCTTAACGGGGAAATCCTTGGTGAGCTTAAACACAAAACGGAAGCTTACAAGAGGTGGAAACTTAGACAGATGACTAAGGAGGAGTATAAATATATTGCTCAAGAATGCATGGGACTTATCAGGAAGGTGAAAGTGCAACTGGAAGTGCAGCATGCAAGGGATGTGAAGGATAACAAGAAAGGTTTCTACAGGCATGTTAGCAATAAGAGGGTGATCATAGAGGGTGTGGGACTCTTACTGGATGAGGGAGGTAACCTAGTGACAGATGATGTGGGAAAAGCTGAAGTACTCAATGATTTCTTTGCCTCTGTCTTCATGGACAAGGTCAGCTCCCAGACAGATGCACTAGGCCACACAGTATGGGAAGGAGGTGGGCAGCCCTTGGTGGGGAAAGAATAAGTTAGGAACTATTCAGAAAAGCTAAACATACACAAATCCATGGGCCCGGATTTAATGCATCCGAGGGTACTGAGGGAGTTGGCAAATGTCATTGAGGAGCCTTTGGCCATTATCTTTCAAAACTTGTGGAGATTAGGAGAGATCCCGGATGATTGGAAAAAGGCAAATGTAGTGCCCATCTTTAAAAAAGGGAAGAAGGACAATCCAGGGAACTACAGATCAGTCAGCCTTACCTCAGTCCCCGGAAAAATCATGGAGGGGATCCTCAAGGAATCCATTTTGAATCACTTGGAAAAGGGGAAAGTGACCAGGAATAGTCAACATGGGTTCACAAAGGGCAAGTCGTGCCTGACCAATCTGATTAGCTTCTATGATGAGGTAACTGGCTCTGTGGATATAGGAAAGTCGGTGGATGTGATATACCTTGACTTTAGCAAAGCTTTTGATTTGGTCTCCCACAATATTCTTGCCAGCAAGTTAAGGGAAAATGGATTAGATAAATGGACTCTAAGATGGACAGAAAGCTGGCTAGACTGTCGGCCCCAATGGGCAGTGATCAATGGCTCGATGTCAGGATGGCGGTTGGTTTCCACCGGAGTGCCCCAAGGATCTATTCTAGAACCGGTTTTGTTCAACATCTTTATTAATGACTTGGATGAGGGGGCTGGATTGCACCCTCAGGAAGTTTGTGGATGACACTAAGCTAGGGAGAGAGGTGGATATGCTGGAGGGCAGAGTGACCTGGACAGATAAGAGGATTGGGCCAAAAGAAATCTGATGAGGATCAACAAGGAGAAGTGTAAAGTCCTGCACTTGGGATGGAAGAATCCCAAGTATTGTTACAGGCTGGGGAAGTAGAAGTTCTGCAGAAACGGACCTGGGGGTTACAGTGGATGGCAAGCTGGATATGAGTCAACAATGTGCCCTTGTAGCCAAGAAGGCTAATGGCATATTAGGTTGCATTAAGAGGAGCATTGCCAGCAGATCCAGAGATGTCATTTTTCCCCTTTATTCAGTTCTGGTGAGGCCACATCTGGAGTATTGTGTCCAGTTCTGGCCCCCTCACTACAAAAAGGATGTGGACGCATTGAAGAGGGTCCAGCGGAGGGCGACCAAAATGATTAGGGGGCTGGAGCGCATGACCTATGAGGAGACACTGAGGGATTTGGGTTTGTTTAGTCTGTAGAAGAGAAGAGTGAGGGGGGATTTGATAGCAGCCTTCAACTTCCTAAAGGGAGGTTCCAAAGAGGATGAAGAAAGGCTGTTGACAGTACTGACGGAAAGGGCAATGGTCTCAAGTTGCAGTGGGAGAGGTCTAGGTTGGATATTAGTTAAAAATATTTCCCTAGGAGGGTGGTGAAGCACTGGAATGGGTTACCTAGGGAGGAGGTGGACTCTCCATCCCTAGAGGTGTTTAAGTCTCGGGTTGACAAATACCTGGCTGGGTTGATTTAGTTGGGATTGGTCCTGCCTTGGGCCTCCTGAGGTCTCTTCCAGTTCTATGATTCTATGAAGTGACATGTTGGAGGCTCTGACCTGGATCGACCATTTGCTTTCTTTGTCTTCTGGTACACTTGCCTGAGCACTGTTATTTTCATGCAGCTCTGCTGGGTCCCTGCTGTATCCTTTTTCCACCATGCCCTGTGCAATTTTGGTGTAGACATCAGCATTTCATCTGCTGCTGCTTTGTTCTGCTTGCACAGATTCTTCTTCTCACACAGCAAGCAGATCCTGTGTATCTCCTGCACACTGTGCTTGAGCTCATTTGCAACCCTGGGCATTCATGGTCTGCTATGTTGCTAAGGTGTGCTGCTGGTCAAACAGGAAATCAAATTCAAAATGTCCCCGAGTTTTTCCAGTGTACCTGGGAGAGCAGCAGAGTTGAAAGTGCTGGCCAGAGCAGTGGCATTGGGGCAGTGCGGGACACCTTTCAGAACCCAAGAACATTGACTTTAACAGCATTGCATCTGCACTATCCCGAAGTTCAAAATCAGTTGAGCACTACTTCTCTCTTCAAGGAGTACAGAAATTGACTTTAAATGCCTTTAAAATTGGCAGAAGGGGCTTGGTGGTATAGATTCATTGGTTATAAAATTGACCTAACACAGCCAACTTATGTGAATTGGTTGTGTTGACTTGGCCTCAGTTCAGTGAGATTTTTGAAGAAAAAGACTTTAATTTTCCAGTACATGGTCTTAGCTCTTTCATTACTAAATAAAGGCAGAAGAGAAAATACAGCCATGAAATCATAGCTCCATGTATATTTTGTTCTAAAACATACAATTAAAGTAACAGAAGGAAGAGTAATACTTTCACTTTAAAGGTCACACTATTCAGTAGTACGTATGCTGGCTTTATTAATGTGATCAATCCCCTGTGCTAATTAGTCACAGTTTAAAGATTTACTCTTTTATTTAAACTGGCAGGGTTTTGTGCTTTTGTCAAAGAAAGTCCTGGATCTAACTCCATTGGTAATCTCTGGCCTCGTACATAGGTATACAGATAAAATAAACAGTTGTGTAATGTGTTGAATTTTGCTGAACTTACAAGAAAAACGATTGGAATACAATTAAACCAATCAAACAAATGTATCCTGGCTGAGACTGAGCCTTACTAATTTGCTGTTACATTTTATTATTAAGGATGAATAGATTTACAGATGTTTAAATTACAAGTATTTTTCCAATACATGCCTCATTTAGTCCAAGGATGTTTGCCCAAGGAGAATTCTTGTTTTTTCACAGGCTAGAAAAATGTTTGAAGGTGAAATGGCAAGTTTAGAGGCTATTCAGAAAACCAACACCTTAAGAGTACCACAGCCCATTAAAGTGATTGACCTTCCAGGAGAGGGTGCAATGTTTGTCATAGAGTACCTGAAGATGAAGAACCTCAGCAAGTATGCCCGAACTTCATACTTCCTTTGTTTCTGTGATTTTGAGAGTCTGCTATACTTTGGGGCTATGTCTACACTGCCCTCTCTTATGCAAGAAAATATGCAAATGAGGCGAAGCAGTGACTATCGCCATGCCTCATTTGCATGCTTAACGAGCTGCCATTTTTGCACAAGGGGCTTTTGCGCTAAAAGGAGCTGTCTACCTGTCTCCTTTTCATGCAAAACCCCCCTCTTGCACAAGAGTCATTCTGCAACTTTTTTCCAGGAAGAACCACTCTTGCACAAGAGGTGTTTTTTGTGCAAAAAGGAGCTGTGTAGATGGCTCCTTTTTGCTCAAAAGCCCGTTGCACAAAATGGCGGCTCATTAAGTATGCAAATGAGGCACGGTGAACTAGAGTGCCTTGTGTTAAAGGAGGATACTGATATAATAGGCATCACAGAAACCTGGTGGAGTGAGGACAATCAATGGGACACAATCATTTCAGGGTACAAAATATATCGGAAGGACAGAACAGGTCATGTGGGTAGGAGAGTAGCACTATATGTGAAAGAAAATTTAGAATAAAATGAAGTAAAAATCTTAAATGAATCAACATGTTCCATAGAATCACTATGGATAGTAATTCCCTGCTCTAATAAGAATATAACAGTAGGGATTTATTATCGACCACCTACTCAGGACAGTAATAGTGACTATGAAATGCTAAGGGAGATTAGAGAGGCTATCAAAATAAAGAACTCAATAATAGTGGGGGGTTTCAACTATCCCCATATTGACTGGGTACATGGCACCTCAGGACGAGATGCAGATACAAAATTTCTTGATACCTTAAATGACTGGTTCTTGGAGCAGCTGTTACAGGAACCCATAAGGGGAGAGGCAATTCTCAATTTAGTCCTGAGTGGCGCACAGGATCTGGTCCAAGAGGTAACTATAACAGGACCGCTTGGAAATAGTGACCATAATATAATAACATTTAACATTCCTGTGGTGGGAAGAACACCTCAGCAGCCCAACACTGTGGCATTTAATTTCAAAAAGGGAACCTATGCAAAAATGAAGAGGTTAGTTAAACAGAAATTAAAAGATACAGTGACTAAAGTAAAATCCTTACATGCTTCATGAACACTTTTCAAAGACACCATAATAGAGGCCCATCTTAAATGTATACCCCAAATTAAAAAACATAGCAGAAGAACTAAAAAAGAGCCACTGTGGTTTAACAACCATGTAAAAGAAGCAGCGAGAGATAAAAAGGCATCTTTTAAAAAGTGGAAGTCAAATCCTAGTGAGGTAAATAGAAAGGAGCATAAACACTGCCAAATTAAGTGTAAAAATGTAATAAGAAAAGCCAAAAAGGAGTTTGAAGAACAGCTAGCCAAAAACTCAAAAGGTAATAACAAAAATTTTTTAAGTACATCAGAAGCAGGAAGTCTGCTAAACAACCAGTGGGGCCCCTGGACGATTGAGCTACAAAAGGAGCACTTAAAGATAATAAAGTCATTGTGGAGAAACTAAATGAAATCTTTGCTTCAGTCTTCATGGCTGAGGATGTTAGGGAGATTCCCAAACCTGACCCGTCCTTTGTAGGTGACAAATCTGAGGACTCGTCACAGATTGAAGTGTCATTAGAGGAGGTTTTGGAATTAATTGATAAACTTAACAGGCTTAAGTCACTAGGACCAGATGGCATTCACCCAACAGTTCTGAAAGAACTCAAATGTGAAATTGCAGAACTATTAACTATGGTTTCTAACCTATCCTTTAAATCAGCTTCTGTACCCAAGGACTGGAAGATAGCTAATGTAACACCAATATTTAAAAAGGACTCTAGAGGCGATCCCGGCAATTACAGATTGGTAAGTCTAACGTCAGTACCGGGCAAAGTAGTTGAAACAATAGTAAAGAATAAAATTGTCAGACACATAGAAGAGCGTAATTTGTTGGGAAGAGTCAATATGGTTTCTGTAAAGGGAAATCATGTTTTACTAATCTATTAGAGTTCTTTGAAGGGGTCAAAAAAACATGTGGACAAGGGGGATCCAGTAGATATAGTGTACTTAGATTTCCAGAAAGCCTTTGACAAGGTCTCTCACCAAAGTCTCTTAGGTAAATTAAGTTGTTATGGGATAAGAGTGAAGATCCTTTCATGGACTGAGAAGTGGTTAAAAGACAGGAAACAAAGGGTAGGAATAAATGGTAAATTTTCAGAATGGAGAGGGGTAACTAGTGGTGTTCCCCAAGGGTCAGTCCTAGGACCAATCCTATTCAACATATTCATAAATGATCTGAAGAAAGGAGTAAACAGTGAGGTGGCAAAGTTTGCAGACGATACTAAACTGCTCAACGTAGTTAAAACCAAAGCAGACTGTGAAGGACTTCAAAAAGATCTCACCAAACTAAGTGACTGGGCAACAAAATGGCAAATGAAATTTAATGTGGATAAATGTAAAATAATGCACATTGGAAAAAATAACTCCATGGGGGATAATATAGGTATAACTAATCAGGAAATAGATCTTGGAGTCATCGTGGATAGATCTCTGAAGACATCCACACAGTGTGCAGCGGCAGTCAAAAAAGCAAACAGGATGTTAGGAATCATTAAAAAAGGGATAGAGAATAAGATGGAGAATATCTTATTGCCCTTATATAAATCCACATCTGGAATACTGCATACAGATGTGGTCTCCTCATCTCAAAAAAGATATACTGGCATTAGAAAAGGTTCAGAGAAGGGTAACTAAAATGATTAGGAGTTTGGAACGGGTCCCATATGAGGAGAGATTAAAGAGACTGGGACTTTTCAGCTTGGAAAACAGGAGACTAAGGGAGGATATGATAGAGGAATATAAAATCATGAATGGTGTGGAGAAAGTGAATAAGGAAAAGTTATTTACTTGTTCCCATAATATAAAAAGTAGGGGCCACCAAATGAAACTGATGGGCAGCAGGTTTAAAACAAATAAAGGAAGTTCTTCTTCACATAGCACATAGTCAACCTGTGGAACTCCTTGCCTGAGGAGGTTGTGAAGGCTAGGACTATAACAAGGTTTAAAAGACAACTAGATAGATTCATGGAGGTTAAGTCCATAAATGGCTATTAGCCAGGATGGTAAGGAATATTGTCCCTAGCCTCTGTTTGTCAGAGGGTGGAGACGGAAGGCAGGAGAGAGATCGCTTGATTATTACCTGTTCGATTCACTCCCTCTGGGGCACCTAGCATTGGCCACTGTCGGCAGACAGGGTACTGGGCTGGCTGGACCTTTGGTCTGACCCTGTATGGCCATTCTTATGTTCTTATGTTCTTATTCACCGCATCGCCTTATTTGCATATTTTCTTGAGCAAGAGAGGGCAGTGTAAACGTAGCCCTCTTGTATCAACTGGAAACTCTGAAAGAGTCTATTGACTATCATCTGCAAATGATATCAGTCTGATAAAAGTGAAATTAAAAATCAACGGTCAAGCTTCTGGGCCAAATTCTCCACTGAATTTGGCCCATTGTCTCAGCAATATGCGATCTATTCCTGATAGTTGAGCTGTTCTAACAGATAATGAACTGACAGGTAGGAGCTAGCCAATGTATGTGTAGATTTCTCAGACAATGAGCTTGTCTCAGCAGTAGGCCCACAACACCTATTCCACTGCTTTCTCCTTTTCCCTATTTTTAAATTGCCTCCTGTTTTATAGAGTTTCTCCCTGTCTTCTCTGGTCTTTAATTTTCTCTTTTTAAAGAAATGATGCTTAAAGACATATTTTAAATGCTCAGATACAGATGTAAGGTTTTGTTTCTCTGATCTTACAGATATTCTGCAAAGCTTGGAGAGCAGGTAGCAGATCTTCATCTTTACAACCAGAAATGTGGAGGGAAATTAAAGAAGGAGGAAAACAGTGTTGGTAGAGTATAGATTTACTGTAATAGTATAACACATTTAGATGTATTTAATTCATGTAGCATTATAATCTAATGAATGGAGAAAGCCAGTTTAAAGGGCCACTGTCTGTTAAAATCTACTATATTAGAAGATTTACCCAGTGTTGCTTGGGTCCTTAATTCAAATACGTTTTGTTTTTCTTAATTTAAATAATTGTTTTGGGGCGTGGGATGAGGGGTTCAGTATGTAGGCTCCCCTGGGAGAGAGAACAACCCCAGCCCTGTGTCATTACAGCAGCTTGGGGCCAGGTGAGAAGCGCCTGGCCAGGCTGTTGCAGCAGGCACAGCCGGGGAGGCGTGCATGTCTCTCAGCTGGGGGACGGACAGACAAAACACAAACTCTCTAAAATGATAGCTGTCCCTTTCTCAACTCCAGCCCCTGCTGGCCCAATAGGACTGTAGATGTCCTGGTCCCCAACTTTGGCCTCTTGCTGCCCTCTTCTCTCCCCCATGATTATTCTCCAGTATAACTGCCCTCTTATCAGACTTCTCCCTTTCCATTTTATGGGAAACAGTAGAATTCCAGGCATATTCCATTGTGCTAGCACAACCAAACCTGACCTTGCTTTAAGTTATGATAAGAAGTTGCATACCAAGTTTGGTTGTCCCAGCTCTTACCATTTAGGAGGAGTTCTTGAGCAAGCAGACTCAGGGTACGTCTAGACTACATGCCTCTGTCGCCAGAGGCATGTAGTCTAGACGTACCCACAGAGACAGACAGGCAGGCACACATTTTTTAAATATATAGGAATATATTTAAGAGTTTGTTTAAGTACTCATCCTAAACCACCAAATTCGGTATATAGCTTCCTCTTATTGTAAAGCAAGGGAAGGGTTTTGTGGTGCCAAGAAAATGGCACCTGCTTGGGGATTCTTTCTCCCTTCTGTATGAAACAGAAATGTCTCTGCTTTCCTAAATAATAATAATAATAAAAAAACCCTGCTGATAATAAGAGATTTTCGTTTGTGATTAAAAAACAAAAACAAAATAAAAAGCTGAGATCTACCTTTCAGTATTACCTTAAGCCTTTCATCACCATACACATAAATTATAATCCCCCAAATGTTTTTTAACCATGTAAACACATATAACTGTTAAAAGGTCTACAGATCAGATTGTTAACTAGTTATAACATCTATTCTTCTTTGAGTGGTTGCTCCTGTCCATTCGAGTGAGGTGTGTGCATGCCACATGCAGTTCTGCAGAACATTTTTCCCCTACCAGTACCTATAGCGCCAGCAGGTCACCCCCTGGAGTGGCACCACTATAGCAGCACATAAGTACCCCTGCTGGCGCTCCTCCTCCTCAGTTCCTTCTTACCGCCAGTGACGGTTTGTTGGAGCGTGTCAGTTATATTAGTTAGCTTAAGGTTCCCCGCTTATCTCTTTTGTGTAAATAGTTTCTCTGTAATTAGTTAGGTACTTAGTGTTAGACTTTCCTTTGTTCCTCCCCCCCCCCCAGGGGGTAGGGAATGCCTGGACCGAAGGGGTTTAAGCCTTGTGCGTCCTGTGCAAAGTTTATGCCCAGAGGCGACCCCCATGACAACTGCTTGAAGTGTCTGGGGGAGGGTCACTTGACAGACGCATGTAGAATCTGTCGGGTGTTCAAGCCGCGAACAAAAAAAGACAGGGACTCGCGCCTGAAATTGTTATTGATGGAGGAGGCTCTGCAACCGGCACCGGTTCCTCAAACCGTGTTAACCAGTGCACCACAGGCAGCGTGTGCCGTGCCGGCATGTGTTGGGGCATCGGTGTCTAAGCCACCAGCACCGGTCGCCTAGCCGGAAGCCTGGTGCAGGCAAGCACCATTGCCAGTGGAGATCCGAGCGGTCCGATGCTCCTCCCTCGGGGACCCAGAAGGACGGTTTTGGCTGCAGTCCAGGCGTGCTGTCACTGCACCGGCCATCAACGCCTGAGACCTTCAGGGCGGCCCATGAGTTGATCCACCTCATGGCCTCCCCGCATTCGGCACTGGGGCTAGTAGGATCGCGGCTGCCAACACCGGGGGCCATGATGGCACTGGTTGCCTCCTGCAGGGTGAGCCTTGGTCAGCGGCGGTGCCATCAACTGCTCCGCAGCCACTCATGGTCTTGCCGCACCTGTCAACCCCGTTACCGGCACCGGGGACAGAAGCGCAGTGGGCGCTAGGAAAGGCACCGCTTCCAGGACCTATTATGTCCATGTCGTGTGCCCCGCAGCCAGCCCAGTACCAGTGGGCACCACTTCCTGTGGCTACACTGCCCCAGCAACCTCTGGTGTGCCGTCCGATGCCGCGCCAAGTAGGTGCACCACCCCCACCTCTGGCGCTCGCTACTTTAACTGCGGCACTGGCACCACTGCAGACGCCGGTATCCACCGCCTCTACTATGGCACCAGTGTCGGTTTCATCACCGGTGCGGGCATCTGCCTCTGCAGTAGTGCCGGCGCCTGACTCGGCACCGGCACTGACATCTGGCTCGGCGCCCGCTTCAACACCATCACAAGCACCTGCCTCGGCACTGGTGCAAGCACCCACCTTGACTCCGCCTGGAGCATTCGCCGTGGCACCGGCCTTCGTCGCGGCACCGGCTAGTGTGCCGGCACCAGCACTGACAGCTGTTCCCTCTGGCACAAGTGATCTGGTGCCGGCGCCGGAGAGGAGGGAGTATCATCAGCCAGCATCAGCTGATGCGGGCACTTAATCAGCACTGGCTCAATTGCAGCTTCCTGCACCAGTCCATGCTGGTAAGCCTCAGTCGATGGCCATGCTTAAACCCCCTTCGTTTCGGGGGTGGCCTGGCTCGGCACCACCTGAGACTGTCTCCGAATACTCATCAGAGTCAGATGTGGAGTCGCTCCAGATCTTCAGGCACTGTTCCCGTTCCCAACGCCACACGGGCCAGTATGGTTTTCAGACCTGGCCCCCTCAGCCGCAACCCCCTTTTTGGACACCCTGGGCTTACCACCAGTGGCAGGGACCGGCACTGCCCACACGGGTGCCCACCTCCTCCCGCCGGCACACCTCCGCTTCAGCATCACTTCCCAGGCCTCCATCACCTCCAAGCCCTGATGCTTCCCGTATGGAGTTCGCAGACCACCTGCCTCTGGAAGTTATGCCACCTCAGCCGAGTCCCCAGCTTCCTCAAGTGCCTATTCCGCCGGAGGTGCTCCCGCCTTTAGAGCCCCTGAGAGAGTCTTCCTCAACCTCCTCCCCAGATGAGGCTCCAGCTGACCCTGCGCCCTCCATGCCGGCGATGGACTCCAGGTCCCATCAGGACCTTTTACGTCACCTCACCTCCAACCTGGGTGTACTGGTGGAACCAGTGCCAGAGGAGTCAGATCCCATGGTAGACATCCTATCAGGGGGTGCTCCTGCCAAGCTGGCTTTGCCGCTAAACAAGACGGTAGCCAAGATTACTACCATGCTTTGGCAGACCCCCGCCTCACTGACCCCTACCCTTAAAGGGGTTGAGAGGCGTTATTTTGTCCTGCAATCTGGACATGAGCACTTGTACTCTCACCCCGTCCCGGGATCCCTCGTAGTCCAGGCCGTGGCACAGAAAGAAAAGCTGCCGCAGCCCGGGTCAACCCCTAAGGCCAGGGAGCCTAAGTGTCTGGACTTATTGGGGTGAAAAGTTTATGCTACGGGGGGAGTACAGCTTCACATTGCTAATCAGCAGGCAATGCTAAGCCGGTATGCCTATGATATGCTATAATATGCGGTATGCTGTCGACAGATTTAGGGATAAGCTCCTGCCTGAGGCACGGCAAGAGTTGGCTACCGTGACCATGGAAGGCAGGGCAATCGCACATACAGCCCTGCAGGCCTCTTTAGATGCCATAGATTCGGCTGCCAGGACTATGGCATAGGGCGTGGTTATGCGCCGCAGCGCCTGGCTGCAGGTATCTGGCATACCACCAGATGTGCAATCTACCATCCAGGACCTCCCATTCGAGGGAAAGGCCCTCTTCTCAGAGCAGACTCTAGACTGCACACGTTGAAGGATACTAGGTCGACACTTCGGTCATTGGGAATACATACGCCAGCTCCTCAAAGGTGGCAACTTCCCTATAGACAGCCGGGTAGACCACAGTTCCAGCAGAGCTGTGGAAATTAATGGAGGCGCCAGCCTCGTGCTCCCAACCGGGGCGCAGGGGCGACAGGGGCTTCAGCCTCTAACCGCAGGCGCTGTCGCCCTCACCCGGATAATGCAAGGGGAGCTGGTCATCCCCCTTCTCACCCCAGTTTTGACAGCAACAGCGAGGATCGTATTCCAATCCCCTTTTTCTCCCCCCTGTTTGGGGACAGGCTATCCCACTTTGCACAAGCATGGGCCAAGGTTACCTTGGACAGGTGGGTCCTTGATCTTGAGAGGATGGGGTATTCTATCCCTTTTCAAGGTTCCCCTCCTTCTTTCTCTCTCTCCCCATCCCTTTTCAGGGACCCGCCCCACGAGGCTGTCCTGCACCAGGAGCTTCTCGCACTCCTCGAAAAGGGTGCAGTAGAACGGGTCCCCTTCCATTTGGAAGGCAAGGGGTTTTATTCCTGTTATTTTGTTATCCCAAAACCGAAAGGGGGACTTCGCCCTATTCTGGACCTCCAAAACCTCAACAAGGAGGCAATAAAGACAAAGTTCAGAATGCTAACCCTAGCCTCCATCATTCTGCTACTGGAACAGGGTGATTGGTACTCAGTCCTCGACCTCAAGGACGCTTATTTTCATATAGCGATAAGGCCAAGTCACAGGAGGTTTCTATGATTTATTGTGCCCCCCAACCATTTCCAATTTACTGTTCTTCCATTTGGGCTCTCTATAGCCCCCAGGGTGTTCACGAAATGTATGGCGGTGGTAGCCGCATTTCTCAGGACCCAGGGCATCCAGGTTTTTCCCTACCTGGACGACTGGTTGGTTCGGGGGCACTCTCAGGCACAGGTGGCAGCTCACATAGACTTTATACAGTCCCTCTTCAGGAGACTGGGGCTTTTACTGAACGACAAGAAGTCGATGTTGACCCCTTGTCAGGAAATAGAGTTTGTCAGGGCTCTCCTTGACGCCAGGGAGGTGTGAGCCTTCCTTCCCAGGATAAGGTTCGATACCATACTAGCTATGGTAAATGATCTGAAGCGTTCTCCCCTTGTTTCAGCCCTCACCTATATGAGGTTGCTGGGCCACATGACAGCGTGTACCTACGTCGCTCGCCACGCCAGGCTAAGACTTCAGATCCTCCAGGCATGGCTGGTGACCGTTTTCAACCAGACTTCAGCTCACTGGGATGTACTACTCACTGTACCTCCACGAATAATAGCCTCCCTTCAATGGTGGACTCGGAGGGAGGTGGTATGCGAGGGGGTACCATTTCAGATCGAGCTGCCCTCAGTCACGTTGGTGACAGATGCCTCTGATGTCAGCTGCGGAGCTCACCTACATCGCCGCAGAACTCAGGGAGTGTGGACACCTCTTGAGAGATCCCTACACATCAATGTAAGAGAGTTACGGGCAGTCAGGAGAGCATGTGAGGTATTCTTGCCCATGATCTCGCAGTGCTCGATTCTGCTGCGCCTCGACAACACGGCAGCCGTGTTTTATGTAAACAAACAGGGGGGAGCACTATCATCCCCTCTGTGCAGGGAGGTGATGCTTCTATGGGACCTCTGCATAAAGCACGACATCTATATTCAGGCCGAGTACCTGCCAGGGTGCAAGAACTTGCTAGCAGATGCACTGAGCAGGTCCTTCGGAGCCCACGAGTGGTCTTTAAAGGGGGAGATCGTGGGTCACATTTTCCACAAATGGGGTTATCCTTGGGTGGATGTTTGCCATGGCAGGGAACAAGATATGCCCTCGCTATTACTTGTTTTTGGGGCTGGGCACGCACTCCAAGGGAGATGCACTAACAAAGAAATGGCCTCAGGAACTCCTCTATGCGTTTCCACCATTCCCATTGATCCCCAAGGTGTTGGCCAGAGTCAAAGCTTTCACAGCTGATAACCCCCAGCTGGCCCAGGCAATTTTGGTTCCCGATACTGTTGGAAATGTTGTGTGCGAAGCCACAGCCTCTGCCCATGGTCCCGGACCTCATCACCCAACCCTGTCGGGGGGACTCTTAGTCCATCCGAATCTCAAGTCACTCCACCTCATGGCGTGGCTTATCAGTGGTTAACACGTGACGAGCGGGCTTGCTCGCATGCAGTTCAGATGGTTCTGTTAGGTAGCAGAAAGCCCTCCACTAGAAAGTCGTATGCGGCTAAGTGGAAACACTTTGCTGTATGGGCATCACAGAAAGAGCTGGACCCATGCCGAGCTCTGGTTCCGCTGGTGCTCGACTACCTGCTTGGATTACGGCAGACGGGCCTATCCGCCTCATCTATTAAAGTACACTTGGCTTTCCTTTCTGCCTTCCACCCTGGTTGGGGGTCTAGTTCCCTATTTACTGATCCAATAGTCAAGAGATTCGTGAAGGGCCTAGACAAAGTGTGTCCTCATGTGAAGCCACCCGTTCCCCAGTGGGACCTCAATCTAGTGCTCACAAAATTGATGTCACCCCCATCTGAGCCCTTAGCGACACTTGTCCCTGAAGGTAGCTTTTTTAGTGGCCATAACTTCAGCATGCCGGGTCTCCGAGCTTCGTGCCTTGACTATAGAGCCGCCTTACTTGGTGTTTTCGGTGGATAATGTTAGACTCTGCCCACACCCAGCTTTCCTCCCCAAGTGGTTTCACCTTTCCATATGTCGCAGGAAATTTTCTTACCCGTTTTCTTTCCGAAACTGCACTACTCCCCTAAGGAACAGGTGTTGCATTCTTTAGATACCAAGCGTGCCTTGGCTTTTTACATAGATAGAACACAACTTTTCCGTAATTCAACGCATTCTGTCTGCATACGCAGACAGAATGAAGGGCCTTCCTATTTCGACCCAAAGGTTATCCACCTGGGTTGCCTCATGAATCACAGGGTGTTATAAGCTGGCCCACAGGGAGCCATCCCAGGTTAGGGCGCACTCCACTAGGGCTCACGCATCCTCCACAGCTTTTGGGGCGCATGTCCCCATTGTAGAAATCTGTAGAGCAGCCACATGGTCATCTGTCCACATGTTTACGGCACACTACGCACTTTCCCAGCAGGCCAGAAATGATGCTGCGTTCGGTGCCGCTGTTCTCAGTTCTGTACTGTAAAAATTTAAGTCACAGAGGGTTTTTTCTGTTATGTTCTCTCCCATCTCTGTTAATACATTGTATGGTGGTTGATTTAATCTCTCTTTGTGGTTTTAGAGGCTTACTCCGACCCCACCACCGTTGGGTTTTTTTCTGCTTTGAGTCACCTCACTCAAATGGACAGGAGCAACCACTCGAAGAAGAGGAGAATGGTTACTTACCTGTAACTGCTGTTCTTTGGGATGTGTTGATCCTGTCCATTCAATTCCCTCCCCCTCCCCCACCTCCCCTTCGTTGGAGTGTCCGGCAAGAAGGAATTGAGGAGGGGGAGCGCCGGCAGGGGTACTTATGTGCTGCTATAGTGGCGCCACTCCAGGGGGCAACCTGCCGCCACTATGGGTACTGCTAGGGGAAAAATACTCCGCAGAACTGTGCATGTGGCGTGCACAAACCTCACTCGAATGGACAGGAGCAACACATCTCGAAGAACAACAGTTACAGGTAAGTAACCGTTCTCATACCATTTAATAAAAAGATACAGAAATTCAATGTACTGTACTACACTAGAGATTTTAAAACTCACATGCTGTAAAAAAGACATTCCTTTATTATTTTAATAAAAAATCTTATATCATTAATTTTATAAACAGAGGAGTTACTCAGTAGAACTAACTGCTGTTCTTGAAGACAAAGTTAATTCAGCAGCATTCTGATCCAGTTTCCTCTTAAAAATCAATGGGTCAGTGACTTTGTCTACAGCTTGATTCAATTCCCACTGAACTAGACATGAAGCAAAGCAAGATCATGTGCTATTTCAGGGTTGGTAGTGTTCAAACTGAATACTCAAATTTCACACCTAGTTGTATATCCAAGGTTCCCACTGATTTCTAGGGAGGCCCATAGTGGTATGCCTACTACAGAGTAGTTATAATATTTGAGAGTGATGTGGTAGATAGCTGATGTGTCGAATTATTTACAGTATGAGAAAACACAGCTAAGTCTTGTTTTAACCACTTAACTCTGCTGCCTCCTAAACTAGGGGACTGAAAATCAGGAGACCTGGGGCTTGTTCCTGATTCTGCCACTGATGTGTTCTGTGGCCTCAGCTAAATACTGAACCTAACTGTACCTCAGTTTTCCTATCTGAAAAATAACCCAGGTTCATTACTCATAGTTTTAAATAGGTCTATGATCCTCCAAAGAAAAGAACTACATATGCATGCACGGAATTACTATTAATGTTTTAAAGTATTTTGTTGCCTATTGTCTAACAAGTCAGAAAAATTTAATTACCTCCCTTCCACAAAATTTCTGCCTAGTCGTATCAGAACTGAATCCATAAACCTGCTACTCTTGCAATGTTCAGGATTGGGGGTAGAGAAGCTTCTTGTCCTCTGGACATGATCGGTGTTTTTGTTTGTTAGGTAAAGGTGCAGGACGTTTTGAACCTCAGTATGTGGATAAATTTGGATTTCATACAGTCACATGTTGTGGCTATATACAGCAGGTAAGTTCCAGATCTAGGAAAGTTATTACATGTTAAAATAAAATACAAATTCTATATCCAGTGGCTTATTTTATTGTCAGTAGGACCGGATTTGTTCTCCTTATTTCATTTTTATCTTAACAGTTTTTAAAGTATAAACAAAATGTAATTTTTCTCTCCAAGTTGAAAAATATGTTTTTTTTCTGTCTAGAGCTTTTACTTTCTTGTTCTTAATTAAAAATGTAAGAGTTCCAATAGATAAAAACCTTATTAATTGCATAACCCTGTCTTTCACTAAGCACTGTCCATTCTGTGCAATGAATAGAATAAAGTGGGAGTCCTGTGGAAAAAATTGTATAGGATCATGTAAAAATGATAATTCATGTGCATGAGGAAGCAGAATTAAAGTTACATGGGCTTCCTTAGATTTAGCATTTCCCAACTTGTTTCAGCTTTCTAATATTTTTGAATGTTTAATTTTCCAACTTACAAAAACAAACACACATTTTTAGTTTGTATAAGCACCTGAAAACTGGAATAATTAAACCATTACTGAGATGGAGCCGCTTCTGAGGTGGAATCAAAGGGCACTCAGCAAGCTTACACAGCAAATTGGATAGGAAGTGAGGACTATTCAGTGATTCTCCAACATTCAGACCTTTTGCGAAGAAAGGGATCCCTCATAAATCACTTCTATCCTCTTCCAAACCCACAATGTAGTTCTCAAAAGTGAAATTTCCTCCCTCTGAAAAAGGGTCAGTGGCGGCAAAGTCTGTGCAACACTTCAATTCCACTTAAAACCCTCAGAGCAGGTTTTATATGGTGCATAGGCTTTTTGCTGGCTGTCTGCAAATTGAATTTCAACCAATACATTTAACTGTGAGACCATTGAGAAGGATTTTGCAAACTATTAGTTGTCCCTGAGCCATGATTTGAGAACCACTATATAATTGTAATATCAGAGGGAATTTTGGCTAATGAGAGCTAACATAACTTGGATGAAGGTTTAAAAGATTTTTAAAAGTGTGCAAGTGGCCAGAGTTTTAGGTTTATCTCTCATATAAAAGATACCCTCTCCATAATGTGGACTCAGGAGGAAGAGTAGCTGTCAATGAATGATCAATACAACATCTAATAGTATCCTACATTTCTTTTTCTGGACACTCATGTCAGAATGACAAGGCCTTCACCCTGTTTAGTTTACAAGCACACAAGTATCAAGGCAACAGGACATAGTATCAATAATATGCACTTTAATTTTACAGAGATATCAGCTGAAAATGGCTAAGTATACTTTACAGTGCAGTTTCCTCTTCAAGTGATCATGATTACTTGAATCTTGAGTTCTTATTTTCCAGGTGAATGAATGGCAAAGTGATTGGCCTACTTTTTTTGTACGTCACCGACTCCAAGCTCAAATGGATTTGATTGAGAGAGATTATGGAGACCGAGAAGCAAGAGACTTGTGGTCACAGCTTAAGGTAAGTAAATAAAAGAAGTGTCTCATACAGATAAATTATGTAGTGTACTTAAAATATACAAGATGAATACTCTGTGGATTTTTAAACATTTTCATGATAAACTTTATATGGCTTTTAGTAAACAGGGCTAATTTCACTAACGATCCAGATGGCAAAGTGAAGTAAAAAAGGTCTGTTACTGCACTATTCTTTTAAAATGGGTAATGAAAGTAGTATTACACCCTGGCTTCAAAATGTACATCTAGAGCCCCACATAATATTGACTAGATTCTGTTACTGCTAAAAAGCCAGAGCTTCTGTGAAAAAACGTAAGTTACTGTTAATAAATTAAATATTTATAGATCGGCTACACTTTTATTCCTGGTACTTACTGTAGGATTAGATTGTTAGCCAGTGGCTAGGTAGAGTCAGGACAAGGTCAGGATTCTTATGTTGTAGTCCTACCCCTGCCACTGTCACGCCATGATTTTGTCAACATACTTAAGGGAGGGGTTACTTTCCTCATCCAGCCAATGAGTATTATTGAGTTTAATTAATGAGTATTTGTAAAGTACTTTCTGATGAAAGGTATAACAGAAGTGCAAGGCAACTGGTGCCAGTGGGGAGGGGGACGGAAGGTGCAGGGAGAGCCAAGCAGAGGGACAGGGGCAGCAAATGGGAGCACTCCATTTAGCAATTAAAAAACTGGCAGAGGCATAGGGGCTTTCTAGAAAGCGCTTCCACCTCCTGGCTCAGGGAATGCAGCATTTGCCACCACCTGTGCCCCCGTGGCAGCTGCCTTCATGGCTCCTGCAGCTCAAGCCTGGGGCTCCAGCCTGGGGCTCCGTGTGGGATGTACCAGGAGGCAGCCCCTGCTTAGGCTCCCCACTTGGGTTCTCCTTCTTCCAGCTCTGAGCGCAGTGCCTCACTGTGGTGGTGTGGCCACTGCAGTGGGCCATGATCATGGGCCCACTGGGCTCTGCCAAGCACACCGTCTCCTGCATCATTAAACACTTCACACTGAACCACCTGCCCAGCAGGGACCTGCTCCTAGGCAACATATAGAGCGGGGATAGAAGGGGTAGCTGAAATGGCCCTTGTGGGATGGTTGAGCTGGCATAGGGAGGATCCAAAGTGTAGTAAGATCCTGCCCGCCCCTTAGGCCTGGCTGTGGCATTGCTCCTGCTCCAGTCAGCACAGAAGGGCTCGAAGATATCCTGTGTGCGATAGCTGTGCTCCTGTATGATATAGGTGTCGCCACAGCTGTTTGGGTAAAGGGGGTTCCTGCTCCACCTTGGACTTGAACTTGAACCCTTTCAGGGACCCGATGGGCCCTTGCCCCTCTGAGATGGGTAAATCAAACTGTCTTGTGGTTTTTGGACAGTGTCCTTCCATGGCCCTTCTCATTTATCACATAACATTCCCATGGCAAGTACAGTCACATTTCACAGGGGAAAGTAACGGTATTATTATTAATAGCTGCCCTTCAGTTCCCTTTCATATCTGGCATCATGTAATCAGCTAGTTAGCCACAGGACACTCTCCTGCCTTTCCTGTGGTCCATGGATACAGTTGATTGGCAAGTGGTTGAATCATTTGATTGCAGTTTGGTAGGTGGGGTAAAGTACAGTCCTAACATGAATATTGGTAGCTATAAAGTAGAAGGCTTTTATCAGGAACCAGTAGAAAAGGGGTTAATATTAATTGTGCAGGCCCATAAGCAGGGTGTGTGCATGCATGTGTGCAAAGGGTGAGGTTGCAGACTCCTGCAGAACCCCCAGCATGACTGTGAACCATTAATAACTGCTCTCTGAGAATGGTTATCCAGCCAGTTATGCATCCACCTTATAGTAGCCCCATCTAGGTTGTTATTCCCTAGTTTATTGCTAAGAAGATCATGTGAGACTATCAAATGCTTTACCAAAGTCTAGATATACCACGTCCACCGCTTCTCCCTTATCCACAAGACTTGTTATTCTATCATAGAAAGCTATCAATTGGTTTGACATGATTTGTTCTTTACAAATCCATGCTAGCTATTACCTATCACCTTATTTTCTTCCTGATGTTTACAGATGAATTCCTTAATTACTTGCTCCATTATCTTCCCTGGCACAGAAGTTAAACTGACTGGTCTGTAGTTCCCTGGGTTGTTCTTATTTCCCTTTTTATTGATGGGCACGAGATTTGCCTTTTTCTAGTCTTCTGGAATTTCTCCCTACTTCTATGACTTTTCAAAGATGATAGAGGAGGTATCTGAGCCTTTAGCTATCAGCTCCTTGAGTATTTTAGGATACATTTCATCTGGACCTGGTGACTTGAAGACAAGTAATTTTTCTAAGTAATTTTTAACTTGTGCTTTTTTTATTTTAACTTCTAAACCTACCCTATTTCCTTTATCTTCCTCTTCTTTCTATGACATTTGTAGAATGTCTTCTTTATGTCTCTAGCTAGACTGAGCTTGTTTTGTGCTTTTGCTCTTCTAATCTTGCCCCGCATACTAGTGATGTTTGCTTATATTCATCCTTTGTAATTTGACCAAGTTTCCACTTTTTATATGACTCCTTTTTGATTTTTAGATCATGTAAGATCTCCCGGTTAAGCCAAGGTGGTCTCTTTCCATACTTTCTATCTTTCCTATGCAGTGGAATGGTTTGCTTTTGGGCCCTTAATAACGTTTATAGATCTTTGTTCCATAATGGCACTTCAGACTCAGGATTTCGGTGTTGTAAATTGTTTACTTCTTAGAACTTTTCCAACAAAAGGAAGTGGACCTTTATTATTGGGACAACCTGTATTGCCCATAACTGTAAGCAATAGTGAATGTGGGTACCAGTGAACAATCTGTTAAACTCTTCCTGAAGCAAATCAGAATGATTTTTGTTAACACTTTTGACCTGCTTCTGCATTCATTGACTGTCAAAGAGCATGATAATGACTAAAAAGAGTCATTTTTATTCATTCTGTCATTTGTATTCTGTTGCCTTTTAGTTTTTTTTCTTGATCAAATTATAGTTTTTGCTTATTTCCCACTGCATTTTCCAGCTGAAGGTTCCTGAGATGTTCTGCGGTGTGGAGATTGTTCCTGCTCTTCTTCATGGGGATTTGTGGGCAGGAAACGTCGCAGAGGATGAATTTGGCCCAATTGTCTTTGATCCTGCTTCTTTCTACGGCCATTCTGAATTTGAATTGGCGATTTCTGGGATGTTTGGTGGCTTTAACAGTTCTTTTTTCTCTGCCTACCACAGTAAAATCCCCAAAGCTCCAGGTTTTGAGAAACGAAACAAGTTGTATCAGCTCTTTAATTACATAAACCACTGGAACCATTTTGGGACAGAGTACAGGGGATCTACTTTAACTGTAATGAGAAGGTTATTAAAATGAATGTTTAGAGGTTGTTCCTCAAAACAATCTATCACAGATTCTTGCTAATTCATATTGCCTACTTGTTGATAGCAACACAAGCTAGGAAGAGTGAAACATGGATAAGAAACCCACATGGTAGGCAGCTGTAAAAGGCAAGGGGGCTTTTGTACACATTCGAGCCCATTAAATGCTTGCAGTGGTTGTGTAGTTTTTGCATCATATACTAGTTTACTAGCACATATCCACACTGGTGAGTTAGGAGATTGTGTAAAATCTTATCTAGTTGGTATAAACAATGAGAAGTCCTGTGGCACCTTACAGACTAACAGATTTATTGGAGCATACGCTTTTGTAGGCAAAGATTCACATTCATCACTTTCATCCAGTTGGTGAAATCTCTACATTGAAAAACAGTCCAGTTGATAGTCTAATCTCATTCTCAATTGGATAACCCACTTTTTCCCCCTCTCTTTGATACAGCCTGTCTCCGACTTACGAACCAGTTACAGACCAAGCAATTGGTCGTAACTCGGTTTGTTGGTAAGTTGGACCCCATTGAGTTACACGCGACCGTGCTGTTTGTAAGCGCAGATCGCGTTCGTAACTCAGGGTCCACCATTTACGACATTTTTGGTTGTAACTGCGAACGGTCATAAGTCAACTGTTCGCAATTTGGGGACCGGCTGTATTTGCCCTTCCTGCCCCTGCTGCTATACGACTCTTATTATGGGGTGGTGGTATTGGAAGTAATCCTTTTCCCTTGACTTTTCTTCTGCTGCTCAATTATCCTCTGTTCCACTCTATCCATCTCCTAAGGATCAACTTCAACATCTGTTGAAGTCAGGGGGAAACTGTTAGCCTTGAGGGTACTGAACTGTATCCTAATACATTTACATAGTGCAGGCTATGAGTTAGTACTTCTTACACTTACTTTAAGTTAAAAATGTTTGTTCTAAATATTTATGATTCTCCTTTTCACAGGAAAAAGGCAGTCCAATGGATAACCCTTAAAAGATAACCCTCTAGACCTACTGGCGAATGAAATACATGGTTAAAAAATGGATTGTCATTACATAACATGCAGATAAAATATTTTTAAACTGCCTTTTATAAACATACCAAAAACGTCCCTTCAATGTAGCAGGCAGGCTTAGCTATGTGAGAAGAAGAAATCAGCAAGGCCAGAAACTATGCTGCTGGGTACTCTATGCATACAAGCTATATAGAATTAATTATAATATATAATAGGGGAAACTAGCCTATTCCATCATCACTGATTTAGTAAAATTTCACACTGTCAAAACAATGAGGTCCAAAGTTTAATAGTTTTATACCTGTTTTCAGAGTCCCTGTGGAGCACCACTAACAAGCTGGATGTTTTTTCAGATTTATAAGCACCAGCGTTGTTTATTAAGTCCCCTCTAACAGTTCACCAGTATATCCTTGTGCAGTAACATTCATGTGAATAGAAACTTCCCCCTTAGCCTGCTTTCTAGGGAGGGAGGAGGAAACACCTCTTGATTCTGAATTCTGTCTGTCTCCTCCCAGTGCAGCACTTCCTCTTCAGCTATTCCCTACTGGGTATGGGTTGTCTTCAGTAGCTCAGCAGCCTCCTGCCTAATTAACCACCATCATCTCCTGAATAAATCCCCTCCAGGGGGAATAACTAGTACCATAGTTACCAGAGTGCTTGGTCAGCCCTGGGCTCTTAGCACTCTTTCAAGTTTTAAAAAGAAGTGCTTGTTCTCTGTATTAAAAACAACAACAAAACAGATGCAATATTAGCTGGCCAGAATTTTGAGCAACTATACAACAAACCTAATTACTCTTTTCATGCAAGAAAATAAGTGATAAGTAAAGAAAGCAGTTATAATTACAATTCCACAAACATATCCATTAATAAGAATGTGTATGGGAAGAATCATGCTTGTAATTCTATGTGTTCAGAGCTTGACCAATTAGTAATACAGGCAGTCTCCGGGTTATGTACAAGATAGGGACTGTAGGTGTGTTCTTAAGTTGAATTTGTAGGTAAGTCGGAACTGGCGTCCAGATTCAGCTGCTGCTGAAACTGACCAGCGGCTGACTACAGGAAGCTCGAGGCAGAGTTTCTCTGCCCCGGGCTTCCTGGAATCAGCCGCTGATCAGTTTCAACAGCAGCTGAATCTGGACGCCTGGGACAGAGCAGCTGGGGCGCTGCCGGGTAGGTCCCCGCAGCGCCGAACCTCGGCACTGCGGGGACCAACCCAGCAGCACCCCAGCTGCTCTATCCCAGGTGACCCCAAGTCAGCTGCTGCTGAAACTGATCAGCAGCTGATTCCAGGAAGCCCGGGGCAGAGCAACTCTGCCTCGGGTTTCCTGTAGTCAGCCGCTGGTCAGTTTCAGCAGCAGCTGACTTGGGGATGCCTGGGGCAGAGCAGCTGGGGCGCTGCCGGGTTGGTCCAGTAGCGCCGAGGAGCGGTGCTGCGGGACCAACCGGCAGCTCCCCAGCTGCTCTGCCCCAGGCGTCCGCGAGAAAAGCCTGGTTTGCGGGGGGGGGGCGCACTAGCTGCGCCCCCCCCCCAGCAGACCAGGGAGATGTGGGCGGCGGGACCGAGACGTTCCGCAGTCCCGCCGCCCGCGTCCACCGCGGCTTTGCTCCGTGTCTCCCTGGTCTACTGGGAGGGCTCCCCCCCCCCCCGCAGACCAGGGAGACGCAGAGCAGCTTTTCTCGCCCCGTTTGTAAGTACGAATCTGACGTAAGTCGGATCCGCGTAACCCGGGGACTGCCTGTACAGTTAAAATAATCAAATATGCTTTGCCACTTTTCTTTTAGTGTTAGCACTGCTATTATGAATCACAATTGGAAAAAAACACCATCCTTCCAGAGAAGTAAATCACAGCAGCTATTGAAACAATGTAGATTTGTTTTTATATGTTTTTCAATAAATCACATTTGAAAGCTCTCAGACTTTGGAGAGGAACCAAGTGGATTTGCTTTCAGTGCTTAAAAATATAATGGCTGAATCAGAAGTCAGATTAAAAACCATATTGCTTCTGAATTAAATTAAAATGACACCCAAATTATCACAAATAATTCAAGTTATGCTTGATTCTGTGATTGAAGAGGAAAGGTGGAATAATCTTGTTTGTGTAAAGTTGACAGTGTAGTTATAAGATGGAGCATTCAGGTTTGAGATAATTAAGTCCTTGAGAACTAATATGCGTTACCTAAAATGTGAACTAAAATACATTATAACTTTATAAGATATAAAGTTAAGATATGTGCACAAATAAAATTCAGAAACTTGTACTGCAATAAAAAGATCTTGATGTCTATATCTTGTGATGACAGTTTTTCTCTGTTTATGAAATTTAAACTAATAATGGTATTGTTATTTGGGAGGAGGTGGAATTTTTGATTAGTGGGACTGATAATACAAAGAGGCATGACAAAAAAGAGCCAGTACAAGATTGGATGGTGGGGTCTAGGAGGGCACGCAACAGAGTGAAGTTGCTAACCCTCCAGGAACAAAGCTCGCAATCCTACCACATGGGATGGGAATATAGTCCTGGAAGAGAGCTGAAGAGTGGCTGGAGGGTGAGCTATTGGGCTGGAATTAACTGTGGTGGAGAGTTTCTGGGGATAGGTGATGGCCAGCAAGAAGGAAACATTCTTGACATAAAAGTAACATGGTAGCAGCTATTTTTAGTATCTGCACCAACGACACTTCTCTCCCATCCATCGAATGTATGAAAACGGTTTCATTTCCAGAACTGAGTATGACTGGGCTCAGGATTGGCCATGGTCTTGTTCTGTGCTAAAACACACACTGAACATCCACAGTGACAATATGGAACTGCTCATGCAATAGTGCTGATCATGTAATTGATTGGGGTGGGATTCCATTCCCCTTCCAGGTCAGAAGGGAGCCAACCCACCCCACTATGGGAAGGGTGAGGTTCGTTGCTGGGGAATCAGCATCCTCTGTCCAGAGTATGCCTCAGGCTTGCCTCCTGGTTGGGCAAGTGTGACGTAGTGGAAGTGCCTTGCTAGGGCTGTGGCGACCTCTGCTGTCTGGTCCTTATGCAAAGGGGGCTCCAAACCTGTCTGACCAGCCACCCCCCATGGGGAGAAACAAAGGAAGGTGGATGCTGCCCTGGCTGGGGGGCAGGGCTGGAGGAGAGTTAGTTTAGTTCGGGTCTGGGAGCATGGAGGAAGCAGCCTCAGCAACAGGCTGGGGGGTTTAGAAGCCGAGACCCCTCCCCCATATCAAGGGGGGCTGAGGCATCCTAGGCCTGCCCTGTAACCTGGTGACATCTGTGCTGTGCTGTATTCTGGAGAGGCAATAAACTCCCTCTGTTCTACCAGTTGGTGGAGTCTGTGCATGCCATTTCGAGGGCGCAGGAGGCGGGGAACCCCAACGCGCCGTCACACTACCCCACTATGGCAAGGGTGAGGTTCGTTGCTGGGGAATCAGCATCCTCTGTCCAGAGTATGCCTCAGGCTTGCCTCCTGGTTGGACAAGTAACATCAGTTAATAGCCCAGACTCAGGTGCAAGCAGGATAGGAAACAGAGGTCACCTATTTAGACAGAGTAGCCTCAGTTCAACTCAGCCTCTGGTTTAGAGTGGAGCAGCACCGCAATTAGTGAGCTTAATCTGATTGCAGATGAAGCAGCAAATATTTAAGGCCCAGGCTCTAGTTCAGGTTCAGAGAAGGGCAGCAGCATATTTAATTAGCCTCTGGCTATCTGCCTGAGGAGACTACCACCCACAGATTGAATGGCAGGCAGGACACAGGCCCACCCACTCCACTATCTCCCAGTGGCAAAGTGGTCTGCCATTGAGTCAACAGTGATCCAGGCCTGCCACTCTATCACCGCTGCAGGCTGCTGAGTGTACCATTCTTGGGCCACCTCCACACGCCTCCTCTATGTGTATGGAACAGAAGTGTCTTGGTTGCTAGGTACCTATGTCACCAGAAGCAGCTCTTCCAGGGTCAGTTCAGCAGGAGTCCAGGGAATGCAAACTAGTCTGCATCTTCCTTTGGGGTGGGTTCAGTTTGGCCAAGGATCCAGGTCGCCCAGACCAATCATCAGCTTCTTCCAGGTCTACTACCAGCACAGACACTCAGGCTACATCTACACTGGCAGCTTCTTGTGCAAGAACAGCTGTTCTTGTACAAAAACTTGCCGGGTGTCTACACTGCACTTGCATTCTTGCGCAAGTAAATGTACAGTCTAGTATCGGAAAACAGGGCTTCTTCTGGTAGAGTTATTCCTCTCCCCAGGAGGAATAAACCTTCTTGCAAGAGCTCTTGTGCAAGAGGGCAGTGGAGACCGGAAACATGAATTTCTTGTGCAAGAAACCCCTATGGCTAAAATGGTCATCAGAGCTTTCTTGCGCAAGAGAGCGTCCACACTGCCATGGATGCTCTTGTGCAAAAGCACATCTCTTGCGCAAAAGCACATACCAGTGTAGACGCGCTCTTGTAGAAGACTTTTTGCGCAAGAACTCTTCCTTGCGCAAGAACTGTTTTGCGCAAGAAGCTGCCAGTGTAGACATAGCCTCAGTGAATGCATCTCTGCCAGTGGCTGGGTTCCAACTTAGCCCTCAACTCTGCTTTTTATACTTCTGGCCCTGCCCCTCTGATTGGTCTGGTGAGAAGTGGTCTTCCCCTTCTGGGTCAGAGGAGAACAAGCCAATCTGTCTCAGTACAGTCATAAGAACAGCCATACTGGGTCAGATCAAAGGTCCATCTAGCCTAGCATTCTGTCTGCCAACAGTGGCCAATGCCAGCTGCCCCAGAGGGAGGGAACACAACAGGGAATCATCATGTGATCCCTCTTCTGTCATCCATTTCCACACAAACAGAGGCTAGGGACACTATTCCTACCCATCCTGGCTCAGAGCCATTGATGGACCTAATATTCATGAATCTATCTAGTTCTTTTTTGAAACTTGTTAAAGTCCTTGTCTTCACAACATCCTCTGGCAAGGAGTTCCACAGGCTGACTGTGCACTGAGTGAAGAAAAACTTCTGTTTGTTTTAAACCTGCTGCCTATTAATTTCATTTAGCAACCCCTAGTCCTTATATCGTGGGAATAAGTAAATAACTTTTCCTTATTCACTTTTTCCACACCAGTCATGATTTTATAGACCTCTATCATATCCTCCCTTAGCCTCCTCTTTTCTAAACTGAAAGTTCAAGTCTTTTTAATCTCTCTCCATATGGGACCTGTTACAAATCCCAAACCATAGACTTCTAGAATACTAAGTCATCAAGTCCAGTCTCCTGCCCTCATGGCAGGACCAAGCACAGTCTATATCATCCCTGATAGATGTCTATCCAACCTGTTCTTAAATATGTACAGTGATGGAGATTCCACAACCTCCGTAGGCAATTTATTCCAGTGCTTAACCACCCTGACAGTTAGGAAGTTTTTCCTAGTGTCCAACCTAGTTCTCCCTTACTACAGTTTAAGCCCATGGAATGTTCTGATTGTTTGCTAGCCATTCTGCTCACAATCTATGCAGAGTGACGTCTGGCTGAGACACATTCAGTGCAGCGCTTACTGATAGGAGCAGGGTTTTGCATTTGCTGAGTTGGATAGGGCTGCTCTCCAGGGACCACAGACATCCTAGTGTGAATTTTGGATACTCTGTGTTGCAAACAGGTCACATGCACCCAGAGCTAATCTAAGGGTACGTCTAGACTACATGCCTCTGTCGCCAGAGGCATGTAGATTAGGCTACCCGACAGAGTAAAATGAAGCGGCGATTTAAATAATCGCCGCTTCATTTAAATTTACATGGCTGCCGCGTTGAGCCGACAAACAGCTGATCAGCTGTTTGTCGGCTCAGCGCGATAGTCTGGACGCTCCCCTGCCGACATCAAAGGGAGTTGTCGACAACCCAGGTATGCCTCCTGGGATGAGGCATACCTGGGTTGTCGACAACTCCCTTTGATGTCGGCAGGGGAGCGTCCAGACTATCGCGCTGAGCCGACAAACAGCTGATCAGCTGTTTGTCGGCTCAACGCGGCAGCCATGTAAATTTAAATGAAGCGGCGATTATTTAAATCGCCGCTTCATTTTACTCTGTCGGGTAGCCTAATCTACATGCCTCTGGCGACAGAGGCATGTAGTCTAGACGTACCCTAAGGCTTGATAGGGAAGCTCTATGAGTAGGTTGATTAGGGGCTGGCAGACACTACATTCTTACTGGAGTGTATCAGCATTAGTCAGACTTCATTAGCTCAGTCACTGCATACAGCAGGGCTACGTCTACACTGGCAGCTTCTTGTGCAAGAACTGTTTTGCAGAAGAGTTCTTATGCAAAAAGTCTTCCACAACAGCACGGCTACACTGGTATGTGCTTTTGCACAAGAGTGTCCATGGCAGTGTGGATGCTCTCTTGCGCAAAAAAAGCTCTGATGACCATTTTAGCCATAGGGGTTTCTTGCCCAAGAAATTCATGTTGCCTGTCTATACTGCCCTCTTGCGCAAGAGCTCTTGTGTACAAGGGCTTATTCCTCCTGGGGAGAGGAATAACTCTTCCGGAAGAAGCCCTGTTTTACAACGCTAGACTGTAAATTTATTTGCGCAAGAACACACGTGCAGTGTAGACACGGGCAAGTTTTTGCATAAGAACAGCTGCCCTTGCGCAAAACCCGCCAGTGTAGACGTAGCCGAGGTGTCTTCATTCCCATACCCATTTTGAAGGGCTGTCCCAGAAGGGTTCTCCCTGATCAGCCAGCTGTTCAGCCTGGTGTAAAGGGAGAACACGAGGCAGATGCCCCCCCTCGGGCCAGGACAGCTGAGTGCCAATGGGGGACCAGGCCCTCTCTGGGTCAGGTACGGGCCAGCACTGTGGACACGTGCGCGCCCAGCTTTGAACTGTGCAGGCCCGGAGCGTCCGAAGCCCCCAAGCGCCGCTCGCTGATTTCCAAGGGGAGGTGGCTGCCTGGCTCGTCGGGAGCGCGCCCCGCGGCACCTCAGCGCGGGCACCCAGGACTCGGGGACCTGCCCCTGGACGCCGCCCGTGCGAGGCTGTAACGGCACCAGACGTTCAGGCCCCCCCGCGGGGCAAGGGGAAGCCCGCGGCTGAGGAGACAAAAATCCCCCCCCCCGGGCTGTGCGTGGAGCTCTGCGAGCCCCGCCCCCGCCCCTGCAGGGAGAGGCCGCGTTCGGGAACGGCGTCGTTCCCGCGTTGTTCTGTCCCGCACGGCGCCCCGTAGCCGGCAGGCTGGGCGGGCAGAGTTGAGCCTGGGCCGGGATCCGCGCAGAGGCCCCCGGGAGCGGAGCCGCGGTTGCCAGGGTAATGCGGCCCTGCGTTCGGAGCGCGTGAGGGGTCCATGCAGCTTCCTCTGCCTGGCCCGGGGCCGGGAGTGGGAGCCCGCTGCGGGTGGGTGGCGCCTCTGACGAGCCCCCTCCCGCGGCTGAGGGATGCTGGGCCCCGGCTGCGCGCTGGAGCTGCCGGCCACACCCCGGCTCCACGCAGACCCCAGTCTGCGCAATTGGATTCAGTGGCTCTCGGCACCTGGGGCGCGGGGTCTCACACGGCCCGCGGGCCCCCTACAGCCCCCCCCCGGCAGTCCCTGCGAGCGGGGGGGGTCTTTCCCCATCCGCCAGCCCCCCGCCCTCTCCCCCATAGTACCCCTTTCGCCAGGTCCCCTCCCCCGAGGGATGAGGCTCCTGGAATTACTGCGGGGGCAGATCTGTCACTGGGCACAGCAGGGGTCGGGCCCTCTGTACTCACCGTGCTTGCTGGAGAGCAGGGGAGCGGAGCGGAGCTACTGCCCTGGGCGAGCCCCCCAGTAGGGATGTGAAGGACTAGTCGACAGGATAGTCTGTTAGGTGCTTCTCTCCTCCCTTGCTGCCTCTATCAAATAGGGCAGGGAGAAGAGGGGGGGTACTTAAAAGCAGAAGCGCCGCATGGAGCCTGGGGTCAACTGTTCCTTGCAGCGCAGCGCTGCCACTTTGAATGCCACCGGCAGCGCTGTGTGGAGTCCGGGATCAGCTGAAGGCTCCCCCACTGACCCCGTTCTCTATGTGGGCTGCTAGCTTCAACGGTGGAGGTGCCTTATCGACTAACCCAGTGTTTCTCAAACTGTGCTCTGCAGAGCCCTGGGGCTCTGTGAGGTTGACAAACTGGAAACATCGATAGGTACAACACATACAAGACAGCTAGGGCTCTGCATTAATTTTTATGCATGTAAAGGGCTCCAGAGCTCAGAAAGTTTGAGAACTGCTGGACTAATTGAATAGTCAGTGAAAATATGCATCAACTATTCGAGTAGTCAATTACCCGATAATTAATATCTTTATCCCCAAGGCTGCATTGCTCTAGGAAAGAGATTTGGAAGGGAAGGGATGGAATTGGGATGGGGATAGGGTTTATGGGACATGCCTTCTTTGGGCCACACAGACTCCCAAGCCAGAATGTGAAAAAGCTGTAGCTGTAGATGGCCCATGGGTGATGAGTTTGTGACCTCTGTTAAATTCCAATGTATGGAGACTTCTCTTTCAATCCTGCCCCCTATATTGGATTTTTGGGGTCATGGTGGCCCCTCTATTAGTCCTCCTCCGTATCCTGGTGTGGGGTGTTGATTTGGTTGTGGTGATTATTCTTTCATCTTACTCTACCTGATGTGTGATGTGGGGTTGAAGTATTGTTTGTTCTTATGTTACCAGGGAAGAATTGATTGCTGGTTTTGGAAATGGCATTGAGTGAGATGGAAGGCGATGGCTCAGAAGAGGAGCAAAGCGGATGCCAGGAGCCAGATGTCATTGCCAGTGGAAATATATTGGAGAGTTTCACAGAGAGTCAAGAAATCAGAGGGTTAATTAACAACCTGAGAGGGGTGTATGGGGATCAGGGAACACGAGAGGTGACAACTGAAAAATTCATAGGTAAGGTCTGAGGATGTACAACCTTTAGGGGGTATATTTTTTATTATAGTTGAAATACTGCTAAAGAACAGAGGGTAAACTAATGTTTTAGACCAATTTTTGCTCTGAGGAAGATTAGTTTTATTATAGAATCATAGATACTAGAACCGGAAGGAACCTTGAGAGGTCATCAAATCCAGTCCCCTGCCCTTATGGCATTCCAAGCTTATTATTCATATCAAGCTTATTAGTCGTGATAGTGGAAGATCTTGGCTGTCTGAGCTGTCATAAAATATCAAGGAAACCATTCCAGAATGAACAAGCAGTAGGTTTAGATACATTTTTAATAATTGACTTTAAGGGTGAATTATCTATCCTTGGGCTCGGTCCTAGTCCTAGTGAAGTCAATGCAATCAGGAAGCAGATCTATTTTAGTTCCTGTCCTTGTAATGCTGCTGTTTGATTATTGGTGTAATGAAATGAAGTATTGCCATCTAGCTGTTAAAGTACAGGTCTTGGAGTTGGAAGATATGAGTTGTTACATCAGTTCATTCATTTGCCTCCTATGTGACTATTAACAAAGTAACTTAAGCTTAACAGGTGATCTTTACTGGGTATGCTCTGGTATATTAGGGATGTAACCGGGTAATGGTTAACTGGTACTTGGGAGCAGCCCCAGCCTGTGGCCCAGCCATGAGCTGAGCTAGCAGCCCCTGCAACGGGGGTGGCGCAGCCACCATGGTGGCAGCCCCCCCACCCACACCACTTTAATTGGTTCAATGGTTAAATGCAGTGTTAGTGTTATGTTTAACCAGCTAAAAGGGATTTTACATTCCTGTTAGCCATATGGGCAGGGATGGTGTCCCTAATCACTGTTTCCCAGAAGCTGGGAATGAGAGAATGGATCACTTGATGATTTCCTGTTCTGTTCATTCCATTTGGGGCATCTGTCATTGACCACTGTTGGAAGACAGGATACTGGGCTAGATGGATCTTTGTTTTGACATAATGTGGTTGTATTTATGTTATTTCTGATATATAGTTATTTTGTCATCCATGTCCTGTATATTTTTTTTCACCTATAAGCACAGCCATCCTAGACTGTAATTTTTAGGGGATGAGACAGTAAGCTACAAAATTAATGTAATTATGTTTTAGCACATTTTCACTAGTTCTTTTGAACTTTGGTGTACAGGCAGTCCCCGGGTTACGTACAAGATAGGGACTGTATGTTTGTTCTTAAGTTGAATTTGTATGTAAGTCGGAACTGGCGTCCAGATTCAGCCGCTGTTGAAACTGACCAGCGGCTGACTACAGGCAGCCCGAGGCAGAGTTTCTCTGCCCCGGGCTTCCTGAAATCAGCCGCTGATCAGTTTCAACAGCAGCTGAATCTGGACGCCTGGGACACAGCAGCTGGGGCGCTGCCGGGTAGGTCCCCGCAGCGCCGCACCTCGGCACTGCAGGGACCAACCCGGCAGCACCCCAGCTGCTCTACCACAGGCGTCTATGAGAAAAGCCTGGTCTGCGGGGGGGGAGGCCCCCCCCGCAGACCAGGGAGACGCAGGCGGCGGGACCGAGACGTGCCGCGGTCCCGCCGCCCGGGTCCTCTGCGGCTTTGCTCTGCGTCTCCCTGGTCTGCTGGGGGCGGGGGGGGGGGGGAGGCCAGCAGACCAGGGAGACGCGGAGCAGCTTTTCTCGCCCCGGAGGACGCGGGTGGCGGGACCGCGGTGTGTCTGGGCGGTCCCGCCGCCCGCGTCCTCCGGGGCGAGAAAAGCCCCGTTCGTAAGTACGCGCGTAACCCGGGGACTGCCTGTACTTGCAGGGTACGAAGGCTTGAATAAGGGCTACTGCATGCTTTGTGTGGTGCACAGAGGGAAACCTCACTCGGCTGCTCCTTAGAAGGTCTATGGAGTCCTGTGCACTTCACAAAAGTGAAAATGCAGTAAAACTGTACTTATCTGTTTATTTCAAGAATTTACAAATAGTCTATCATACATGTGAAGTTCAAAGACTAATAACTGTATCAAACTATTATTTAAAAGGGACAATGAACTTTAGAAAGGGAAACTTCAATAAATGCAGACTAGTAAAAAAAAGCCCATAAATTAAAAGTAAAAGAAGTAAAATCTTTGAGATGGCATGGATGTTACTTAAAAAAATCATAGAGCAGTAGAACTAGACGGGACCTTGAAAGTCTCACGGCAGGACACAGCTCTCACGGCAGGACACAGTACCGTCTAGGCCATCCCTCATAGAGCAGGTTAGCTAGAAGTCTTAAATATCTCCAGAGATGGAGATTCCACAACCTCCTTAGGCAGTTTATTCCAGTGTTTAACCACTCTGACAAAGTTTTTCCTAATGTCCAGCCTAAGCCTTCCGTGCTGGTGAAGTACTGGAATGGGTTACCTGAGGGGTAGTGAAATCTCTGTCCCTAGAGGTTTTTAAGTCTCGGTGATTTAGTTGGGATTGGTTCTGCTTTGGGCGGGGGGAGGGAGGGCTGGTCTTGATGACCTCCTGAGGTCTTTTCCTATGATTCTATATTGAAAAGAATTGGTCCCAAAAGAGATCCCTGCGGAACCCCACTTGTTATGCCCTTCCAGCAGGATTGTGAACCATTAATAAGTACTCTCTGAGAACGGTTATCTAGCCAATTATGCATCCACCTTATAGTACCTCCATCTAAGTTGAATTTGCCTAGTTTATTGGTAAGAAGGTCATGCCAAACTGTATCAAATGCCTTACTAAAATGAAACAAAACCAAGAAGAGCTTAATAACCTATGCATATTGCTGAGCAAAATGGAAGCCAGGAAAGCAAGGAGTAAAACAGTATGCTAAATTTCCAGGTCTAAAAGTCTATTCAAGCCAATAAATCTGTTTAAAATTTAGTAATCTGATCCAGGTGAAGCCCACAAATAAGAACATGAATTGCAGCATGCAGTATATGAAGGAAATTAAAGGGGCAAAGTGGATTTTGAAGAACCAGTAGCTAAAGCTGTAAAAATTAACAGAAGATTCCCATAGTATAGGGGTGGCCAACTCGCGGCTTGCGACCCTGCATGTGGCTCTTCAGAGAAAAAATTGCAGCTCCCGTGCTCTCAGCTCTTAAAGGGGCAGTGTGTTTCTGTCTGAAAGAGACAGAGCTGGAGTCGCGGTGTTCCGTGCAGACTTCAAAATGTGGACACCTTCAAAATGGCTGCCTTAAAAGAGACAAATGGCTCTGCTCTTAAAAACGCAATTTTTTTTCCCTCAACAACTTGAGCTATATCCACCACTGTTTTAGCTCTTCATCTGTAATGGGTTGGCCACCCCTACCATAGTTGATCAGAAGCAGGAAGCCTGCAAGAGAATTGGTGTGTCCACTGGATAACATTCAGCACCGACAAATGAAAGGTGGTAATTTGGGAGGAACAACTAGAACATCTCTTGGATGCTTGCTGGGATCTAAATTAACTATAGCTGCTCAGAAAAAAGTCAGTCATCATTGTGTATAGCAGTGTTTCTTAAACTTTTTAAGACCGAGGAACCCCAAACAATATTTTTTTTATGAGGAACAACAAGGATTTTTTTGTTGGGGAGGGGAGAGAGGGTTATTGAGCCTGCTCCTTTAAGGGTGGCCATTTTCAACTCTGTTGTTCTCGGTGGCACACCTCCAGTTGCCTTGCGGTATCTATTCAATGTGCCATGACAGTCAGAAAATGTGCAAAAAGGGAATATTCTACAGTTGTATTAGATAGGATAAACATTACAAGGGATCTAAATTAGGGATGTAAAATCCCGTGAGTCCCCCTCCCCGCCAACACCTGGGCTGTAACACCTCCCTCCCCCCATGCTGCAAGCAGGGAGCTGCTTCAGGCCTACTGGTTATCTGGTTAAACCTTCACATCCCTAGTATAAACCTTTGTGTTTCAGGGCATAAACTGATCAATAACTGCCTAATGATAGGAAGAAACTTAATCTGTGGGCAGAATATTCTGGAATTACAGGAGTTTTTGACACTGTCCTATAAATCACCCTTTCCAAGTTATTGTACCCCTTTCATGACACTACATTTTTTTTGTGAATCCCCAAGTTTCACCTCACTTAAAAACTATTTGGTTACAAATTCAAATATAAAAATACAGAAGTGCCATAGCACTCTCTTACTGAAAAAATGCTTGCTTTTTCACTTTTACCATATAATTATAAAATAAATCAATTGAAATATAAATGTTGTACTTACATTTCAAAGGAAATCCAAGTATATTGAGCAGTATAAGTCACTGAAATTTTAGTTTGTACTGACTTGATAAAACTAGGCAAATAGCGAGATGAGTTGATGTACTCCCTGGAAGAACTCTGTGTACCCCTAGAAATATGCATACCCTTAATTGAGAACCACTGCTCTAAAGCGTCTGGTATCGGGCATTGTCAGGCACAAGGTACTGGACTACATGGGCTCCTAGTTTAAACTGGTATAAGAATTTCTATGACAATCTATCCAGGAATACTAATGAGGGATGTGAACAGGTAACTGTTTAACCAGTTACCCGATAGCATCATTTTTACTGGGTGATGCTTACCAGGTACCAGTTAACCGGTACCCAAGAGTAGTTACCAGCTTCTTACCAGATACCAGTTAACTGGTACTCAAGTGTGGGGAGTGGGGCTGGGAGCAGAAACTGGTTGCCTCACATAGGCAGCTTCAGCCCTCCAATTGAAGGCTGCTCCAGACCCATAAGGATTGGGAGCTGCCCCCCCCCCAGTGGGGGGGCCGGTAGCAGAAGCTGAGCTGTTGCTCTTCCCCCCCTGAGAAGGGGTACTAGTAGCAGCAGCCAGGAGCCTTATGCGCAGGGGGGCTGGGAGCAGAAGCAGAGGATTGGGGTGGGATCCTGCTTAATTGGTTAACTTGGTAAACCTAAGGTTTAGTCAGTCAACTGTTTAACTGGGATTTTACATCCCTAGTACCAATTTAATTAGGTTTTTTTTTCACTGTTTAGGATTCAGTAATTGATCCAGCTCTTTCATTCTAACATTATATCTTAGGGTTTATTTCAAGTTGCTGGATAGTGTCATGGAATTATGATTGTCAAGACACTGAAATTGTGTACACACTACCGCTGTCTATGGCAGGGGTGGGGAACCTCATGCCTGGACAATAGATGCGGTCCTCAGTTTGCCTAGATCCGGCCTCCGAGGCTCAGGGACCCCACTGGCATTGGGGAGCCCACACTGGCGCTCCATCCTCCTACCACCAACACATGAGTGGAGCACACACAATCAATTAACCTGAACTCCCCTAGTCTCTGGTGTGAGGGGAATGTGAGGAGTATCTATTTCCTTCTCAGTCAGGGACTTCTCACTTTGCTTCTCTCTTGTGTGCAGCCCCCGACTGATTTATTTTCTGTGGGTCAAGGGTCCCTGACCTAAAAAAGATTCCTCCCCCTCCTGGTCTACAGTATAACTTAAGTTGGTTAAGGGTGTGAGCCAGTGTGGCCCCCACAAGTGATGTAAGTTAGACTGCCCTAAATGCTGGTGTGGACAGCACTATGTCTGTGGGAGAGCTTCTCTTGCTTTCATACTTACTGCCACTTGTTGGGGCTGGAATAATTAAGTCAATAGGAGAGCTCTCACCCCATCGTCTTAGTGTATCTGTACTAGCAGCAATACTTGTGAGCTATGCAGTGTAGCCATAGTCTCAGTTGCAGTAACCACGTGAAGGACTGCTCAGTTGCCTTCCTAACTCCCTTCCACCCCACTGGAATCAGTGCAGTTCATCTATTTGCAATTGCTTAGGTTTAATCCCATAGTCCTCTTACAGGTAAAACTACCATTGATTTTAGTAGAATATTGGCTTTTGAAAGAACTGTGGACTTAGAAATGGGCGGCAGTGCTGCTGGCCGCCAATCAGGGCCACTGGACCCAGCAGAGCCCAGTTCACTCACAGAAGATGCTGCTGGTAGGAGGGGAAGGAGCGAGAGGGGTTCTGGCAGGTACAGTTCCCTGCAGGCTGTGGGAGGGAGATGGCAGTGTGCAGGAAAGTCCATGTAAGCCTGAGACCCAGCATCAGGCTGTTTCTCCCTCTGCATCCCTGGGCTCTGAGGAATGGGGGGGAGGGGGGCAGGGGGGAAGAAAGGCACAGTTGAGTTCTGGGAGGAGGGGGTGAGTGTTTGGGCTGGGGAGCCTGCAGCTGGGCATTGATGGGGTAGGCCCTGTGGGTGGGCTTTGGTGGTGGGAAGTGCAGAGATATTTGAGAAAAGGCTGGATGCGGGGGGAAAAGGCGCGTGGGTATCTGGGCTTGGGGACAGTAGGACTGGATTCAGAAGGAAGAGGGGGCTGGTATGTGGACTCAGGAACCGCATGGCTGGACTCTAGGAGAGGGGTTATGGGTGTCTAGCCTCCTGTTTGGGCCCTGGAGGCAGAGAACAGGAACTGGATTGTCATAGGATAGGGTTTTCTTTAACTCTATTGTTGTGGGAATTTTAGTGTGTGTCTGTATTGTTACAGGCATACTTACTGACAGGTATTTTGAAATCAGTTACCAAAATAATTGAAAGTTGCATTATTATGTAGTGTTGTTTTATCAAGTAAAATTTGCAGAATTTTAAAATATTGTACTTAATTTTTTGGTGTAGAATTTTTAACTTTTTGGCACAGTCCCCCCAGGAATAGGAGTTGTAGGGGTGAACATAATAATATTATGCAGGGGTTCTTAAACTTCATTGCACTGTTACCCTATTCCTACAACAAAAAATACTACATGAGCCCAAGAAAGGGGACTTAAGCCTAAGCCCTTCTGTACTGGGTTGGGGGAGCCAAAGCCCAAGCACCATCACCCTAGGCATGGAGCGGGGGCAAAGGCAAAGCCCTTTGGAGGGCCTGTGAATATGGGCGATGGGTAAATATCTCTTCCCCCAGAATGCCTATTACCACCCAAGGTTGAAGCCTTTGGGATTTGGCCTTGGACCCTAGCAAATCTAATGCCAACCTTTGTGACCCCATTAAAATGGGGTTGTGATCCACTTTGGGGTCCCAACCCTGGGTTTGAGAACTACTGTATTAGTGGATTGGTCAAAATTGATTCCATGGCGCCATCTAGTGGTGTTTTTAGTAAATTGTTATTAAACTTGCATTGCATCAAGAGCCTAACAATTGATTGGCATGGTGAAGAGAGAGAAACACGGGGAGAGGAGCAAATGAATAAAGAGCAGAATAATTTGTGTAGGAAAGTAAATGCAGGAAAAAAAAAGAAGGGTTAGATGTTATTTTGGAGTGTATGTTTATCCTAAGAGAGATAAGAGTTCAGAAAAGGGCAACAAAATGATTATGAGTTTGGAATGGGTCCCATATGAAGAGAGATTAAAAAGACTTGGACTTTTCATCTTAAAAAAGAGGACACTAAGGGGGGATATGATGGAAGTCTATTAAAATCATGACTGGTGTGGGAAAAGTGAATAAGGAAATGTTGTTTATTTATTCCCACAATAAAAGTACTAGGGTCACCAAATGAAATTAATAGGCAGCAGGTTTAAAACAAACAGAAGGACATTTTTCTTCACTCAGTGTACAGTCAATCTCTGGAACTCCTTGCCAGAGGATGTGGTGAAGGCTAAGACTTTAACAAGGTTAAAAAAAGAGCTAGATAGATTCATGAAGGTTAGGTCCATCACTGGCTATTAGCATCACTAGCCTCTGTTTGCCTGGATATGGGTGATAAGTGAGGGATCATGTGATGATTCTCTGTTGTGTTCCCTCCCTCTGGGGCATCTGGTATTGGCCACTCTTGGCAGATAGGATATTGGGCTGGATGGACCATTGGTCTAACCAAGTACAGGCAGTCCCCGGGTTACGTACAAGATAGGGACTGTAGGTTTGTTCTTAAGTTGAATCTGTATGTAAGTCGGAACTGGCGTCCAGATTCAGCCGCTGCTGAAACTGATCAGTTTCAACAGCGGCTGAATCTGGACGCCAGTTCTGACTTACATACAGATTCAACTTAAGAACCCCAGGCATCCCCAAGTCAGCTGCTGCTGAAACTGATCAGCGGCTGATTCCAGGAAGCCCGGGGCAGGGGCTTCCTGTAGTCAGCCACTGGTCAGTTTCAGCAGTGGCTGACTTGGGGACGCCTGGGGCAGAGCAGCTGGGGTGCTGCTGGGTTGGTCCAGTAGCGCCGCTGCTCCTCGGCGCTACTGGACCAACCCAGCAGCACCCAAGTTGCTCTGCCCCAGGCGTCCTGATTCAGCCGCTGCTGAAACTGACCAGCAGTGGCTGAATCAGGACGCCTGGGGCAGAGCAGCTGGGGTGCTGCCAGGTTGGTCCAGTAGCGCCCAGAGCGGCGCTACGGGACCAACTGGCAGCGCCCCAGCTGCTGTACCACAGGTGTCCGGAGCAAAGCCGCGGAGCACGGGGGCAGCGGGGACAGCCTAGACGCGCCGTGGCTATCCTGCTGCCCTCGGGCTCCGTGGCTTTGCTCTGCTTTGCTCCCCGTCCCCCTGGTCTACAGACCAGGGGAACGGGGAGCAAAGCGGCGGAACACGCGGGCAGCGGACAGCCCAGACGTGTCTGGGCTGTCCGCTGCCCGCGTGCTCCGCGGCTTTGCTCTGCTTTGCCCCCCCGTCCCCCTGGTCTGCAGACCAGGGGGACGGGGGGGAGAGGGGGCAAAGCAGAGCCAAGCCGCGGAGCGCGCGGTCAGCTGACAGCCCAGATGCGTCTGGACTGTCAGCTGGCCGCTGCTCCACGGCTTGGCTCTGCTTTGCCCCCCCCCCCGGTCTGTACTACCATTTAGGCTAGTATCTTGACTTCCCTGCCAGTTGTTTGTTCTATAGTAATAATATTTATATGTCACATCTCCATCTCAGCATGCTTCATTATTGCTGAGATGATCCAGTTTTGCTTGGACTTATTTTCTAGAACTTGGTGTTGTTTAATTGTTTTTCTTGTTGTTTTGGCTAAGGCCATTGCTTTTTCATCTTAATTTTTTTGGTCCATCATTGATTAGACATTTTCCTTCTTCAGCAAATTTCAAAAATTACCCAGGTTAACTTGGATGCAAAACTTTTTTGTTGCATGATTTTTTCCCCTGAATTCTAACTCACATTGCTCTAGATTCTTTAGATTGCTTTAGATTTTAAGTTAAGGATGGTTTATTTTTAGAGGTTGTGACTGGTTGCATTCCTGGTATTACAGATACTAAAATGCATAATAGATGTTGTTTGCAATCAGAAAGAATTTCCCTGAAAAAACAACATTTCTGTGACCATGATATAGTCGGTGATTTGGAAATCTCTTCCAGGTGTACAGTATTTGACTATCAGGGGTTCTTTAGAACAGTATTTCTCAACCTTTTTTTATAAAGTACTCACTTTTCAAAGAAAAAATTATAAGTACTCCCAGTTCCTACAGTTTTCAGACACACATTTTTTTCTACCATTGCAGCACATTTGTTTAAACAACTTAATCGTAGCCAGGCGGAGATGACATTTTTGGGTGTAAAAAGTACAAAAATAATAAAGTGCTGTAAAACTTAAAACAAAAATTCAGATTTCAGTTGTATTGACATACCCCTCCCCCGACTTCTCTCGAGTACCCCTAAGGGTATTAGTACTACTAGTTGAGAAGCACTGCTTTAGACTATTTCTATAGTGGTTTCAGTTTCTAGTGCTTGCTATAGACTGCAGGCATTTCCCTCTCCCTGTCAGTCAATTTTTTTAGCAGGCTGGCCAGCAACTTGGCTCATGCTGGGTCTGGGACCTGCTCCCGTTTCAGCTGTGCATTTCAAGTTTATTATGAGTCAAGCAGACAGCCTGGCTCAGTTCTGGCTCGTGCTGGGTCTGGGAGCTCAGACCCCCTCCACCCTCACAGGCAGGGACTGCTGCCACTCGATGCTGCTGTCTCTTTCTCAGAAACAGCCGCACAGGGCAACAGGCAGCCGGTCCCCAGAGACTATAGAATAGTCGACTAACTGATAAAATTTCATGAGGTTACATGACTATTCAGTTAATCAATATTTAACATCCTTACTGTAGAACTGTCTCCCCTCCAGTCATACAGCCCCAGTGCTGTTAAGGAGGATGAAAGGCTCAGGGAAGGAGAACAGTCAGCTGGAGCAGAGGGAAATGGGATGATTGGAAAAAGGCAAATGTAGTGCCCATCTTTAAAAAAGGGAAGAAGGACAATCCAGGGAACTACAGACGGGTCAGCCTTACCTCAATTACCAGAAAAATCATGGAGGGAATCCATTTTAAAGCACTTAAAAGAGGGGAAAACCCCAACGCGCCATCACACATGGTACGCCCACATCTTGAATACTGCGTATAGATGTGGTCACCTCATCTCAAAAAAAATATATTGACATTGGAAAAGGTTCAGAGAAGGTGAACAAAAATGATTAGAGATTTGGAAAGGGTCCCATCTGAAGAGAGATTAAAGACTTGGATTTATCATCTTAGAAAAGAGGAGAGTAAGGGGGGATATGATAGAGGTCTATAAAATCATGACTGGTGTGGAAAAAGTGAATAAGGAAAAGTTATTTGTTTGTTCCCACAATATAAGAACTAGGAGTCACCAAATGAAATTATTAGGTAGCAGGTTTAAAACAAACAAAAAGAATTTTTTCTTCACTCGGTGCACAGTCAACCTGTGAAATTCCTTGGCAGAGGGTGTGGTGAAGGCTAGGATTTTTAACAGAGTTCAAAAAAGAGCTAGATAGATTCATGGAGGTTAGGTCCATCAATGGCTATTAGCCAGCATGGGTAGGAATGGTGTCCCTAGCCTCTGTTTGTCTGGATATGGGTGACAGGAGGGGGATCACATAAGGATTACCTGTTGTGGTCCCTCTCTCTGGGGCATCTGGCATTAGCCACTGTTGGCAGACAGAGTGCTGGGCTAGATAGACCTTTGGTCTGATCCAGTATGGCCATTGTTATGAAGAATCTTTCCAAATGTGAAACAATGCAGTTGCTGTTTTCTGAAGTCCTTAGCTAACAGCCTGCACTCTGAGCTCCTAGCCCTCCCATCTTCTGAACCCCTCAGTCCCAGCCCAGATCCTCCTCCTGCAAGTTACACCCCTCATCTTCAACCCCTCCCCTTAGCCTGCATGCCCAGCTAGAGCCCTCTCTCTCTTCAGCACTTCAGCCCTCTGCCACAACCTGGAGTCCCCCCCTGCCTGTGCCCTCTTTTCTGCCCCACTCCAGCGCTCACACACTCAGCTGGAGCCCATACCACCACACATCCCAACTTCTATTTAATGAGCATTCATGACCCTCCGTACAATTGCCATACCCTGATATGGCCATTGGCTAAAAAGTTTGTCCATCTCTTCCTTAGAGGGAAGTGTATGGATCTGTAGGTGTCTTAGTATGAACTTCATGCTACAGTAATGGGCAGGATTCATGATACTGGCGTGATACTCCTTGAGAATTTTGTGCTCTTTGGTACTCGTTATAGGCAATGGAGGGTGTTAGATGTTAAAATGCGTTTATTAAGGTAAATGTGTAACCCTGAAAATTTCAGCAATTGCATGTTTACACGATGCATCAGAGCGAGGGTGGGGAGAGGGAAAGTAGCTCCCTGCTCCCTGCAGGAGCAGGTGGTAGCCAGAGCTCTCAGGGAGCCGGATTAAAAGCAGATGCAGCAGTGCAGGAGGGAGGCGGGGAAGTAGGCTTGTGTGTAAGTGTGGAGGTTAACTGATGGGCCCAGGCTCATTTATTAGTTGTTTAAATGTGTACACTTTTACATCCCTAGTGCCAGCATTTAATCATTAAAGAAGTTTGTACCAGAGGATACATTTAAAGAAAGTGAACACTTTTTTCACTCTGCACTATAAGCTAAGGGTATGGTTGCCAGCTCTCATGTCTAATAGTAGCACAGACAAGTGCTGAGTGTGTATCCTAGGGGTCCTGGCAGGTTTGTACTTCTCCCAGTTAAGCCATCCCCCACTATCTATGCTGTTGTGGCTACACTGCTATTTATACTCACATAAGCTCTTATCAAGCTAGTGCAGGTGTATATGTGAGATGGAAGTCACACTCCTGTCTCCTATATCTTTAGCCTAATTAAGACATTTCACTTGAATCTTTTAAATCTCTTTTTTCAGTTATAATGGACAAGTACCAGGAACAACCTCACTTGTTGGATTCTCACCTAGGTAGGAACATTGTCTTTGTATGTATGTGGTGTATATGCTTTGACATAGGCTGCTAAGCTTTTAAAATGCATGCAAATATTGTTATACAGACACTTCCTAACTTTTCATGATTTGAAACAAGCAAACTAATTTTCATACTTCCTGTGTGTTTTTTCTTCCCCTACCCCGCCCCACGTCTTCCCCCTTCTCTAGAGTGGATGATGCATTTATTGCTGGATATAGTACGAGATAACAGCTCACCTTCTCCACTAGTACATCTGGCTTTTAAATTTCTTTACATCATCACAAAGGTATAAGTGAGTTTTAACAATGTAGAAACTTTTAATAACTTTTTTGTTGGTTAAGAATGATTTTCTTTATAAAATATGTGGAGTGATTATATTTCAAAATATTGCAGTTTTGAATTAAAAATAACAGTATAGATTTCTGATTTGCACTGTTGGTATTTTAGACCACATAAAAATAGATTTTAAAAGATTGTGAAAGTGTAATGTTTTTACCCATTTTTTTTTTTCATAGTGTTGATTAGAGTCCACCACCTCCCTAGGTAACCCATTCCAGTACTTCACCACCCTCCTAATGAAATAGTTTTTCCTAATATCCAACCTAGACCTCCCCCACTGTAACTTGAGACCATTGCTCCTTATTCTGCCATCCTTCACTACTGTGAACAACCTTTCTCCATCCTCTTTGGAACCTCCCTTTATGAAGCTGAAGGCTTCCTAAATCAACCCCCCCCTTCACTCTTCTCTTTTGAAGACTAAACAAACTCAAATCCCTCAGTGTCTCCTCATAGGTCATGTGCTCCCGCCCCCTAATCATTTTGGTTGCCCTCCGCTGGACCCTCTCTAATGCGACCACAACTTTTCTATAGTGGGGGGCCCAGAACTGTACACACTACTCCAGATCTGCCCTCACCATAGCCGAATAAATGGAAATAATCACTTATCTGGATCTGCTGGCAATGTTCCAACTAATGCACTCTAATATGCCATTAGCCTTCTTGGTTACAAGGGCACCCTGTTGACTCATATCCAGCTTCTCATCCACTGTAATCCCCAGGTCCTTTTCTGCTAAACTGTTACTTAGCCATTCAAACCCCAGTCTGTAACAATGCTTGGGATTCTTCCATCCCAAGTGTAGGACTCTACACTTATCCTTGTTGAACCTCATCAAATTTCTTGTGACCCAATCCTCCAATTTGTCTAAGTCACTCTGGATCCTATCTCTGCCCTCCAGCGTATCTACCTCTCCCCCAGCTTAGTGTCATCTGCAATCTTGCTGAGGGGGCAATATAGCCCCCTCATCCAAGTTATTAATAAAGATGTTGAACAAAACCGGTCCTAGAACAGATCCTTGGGGCACTCCGCTAGAAATTGACCGCCAACCTGAGATCGAGCCGTTGATCACTACCTGTTGGGCCCAACATTCTAGCCAGCTTTCTGTCCCTCTTGAAGTCCATTTATCCAATCCATATTCCCTTAACTTTCTGGCAAGAATATTGTGGGAGACCGTATCAAAAGCTTTGCTAAAGTCAAGGTATATCACTTCCACTGACTTTCCCGTATCCATGGAGCCAGTTACCTCTTCCCACTTCATAGTTGCTACCATATGACCTATCACTTTTTAGTGTGGCTCCACTGTGGTAAAAGATCTTAAAAATCAGAGAAGACAAATTATATAACTCCTTTCATTCAGCAAAAGTATTCATTGCTCAATAGGTTCAAAATGGGAATTCATATGATTTTACCACTAGTAGGATTGCAGACTACATTAATGCTTAAGCACTCATAGCCAAATCCTGATAATTTGGAGTTTGCTTTTGGCTTCAGTGAGGCTAGAATTTGTAGCATCTTGAATACACATATGCAAAACACAAATTTCATGGTTCCTTTGCCAGCCGCGTGCTATGTATGGGCCTCTGGCTGCCACCCCACTCGATCACTTGGTCATCTCAGCCCTGCTTCCCCCTTGCCCCCCACCCAGGCTCAGCACCATTTTGTGTGGCAGTGGCATGTCTCCCCAATACTTCAATTTAAGAGCTACCTTTAGACACCCAATTTGCAGGTGCATTATATGGGTAGTGCTCTGATTGCTCATCTTTTCAACTTGCCCGCTGTCTTATTAGCGGAGGGGCAGTGATGGTGTGCTCATAGTTCTGAGTGGGAGGGAAGCCCTGTGGGCCACAACGATACTTTCAGCACATGCTGAGGCCTGTAACTTAAGTGTAGTTGCATATACATGGAAATAGCTTCTTTTACACTGACGGGCACGAATACCAAGATTAATCCTTAAGTTGCCAGCGCTGGACCCAAACGTGGCTAGTGTGAGCCAGTCAGCACCTCTCAAGCACTTCCCACAAGGCTAAGCAGCCAGCACTTCCCACAATGCCTTGGCACTCCTGGCACCTCCTCCCTAGGGGCTAGAAACGCCGACATCCTGTACCCATCTGTTCCGGACAGCCCATTCATTTGTGTCTTTCAATTCTCACCCCACCTGGGAGACACCTCGCTGTTGTGGAGTGTGTTCCCAGCGGAGGTCATGTTCAAAGGAACCCACCTGTGGGCCACATGTTGAGCCCCATGTAAACTCAAACTGCACCGCGGGCCACAAACAATTAGGCCGTGGGCTGCATGTTCCTGACAGGTGTCTAATTTGCTCTTAAAAATTGCCAATGATGGAGATTCCACATCCTTTCTAGGCAATTTATTTCAGTGGCTAACCACCGTGACAGGAAGGAATATTTTTCCCTATTCTCCAACCTAAACCTCCATTGCTGCTATTTAAGCCTATTGCTTCTTGTTCAATCCTCAGATAATTTTTTTTCTCCTTCCTCCTTTCAGGTGCTTGAAAATATTATCATGACTTCTCTGTGTTCTCTTTTCCAGACTAAACAAAACCATTTCTTCAATCTTATCTCATATGTCATATTTTCTAGAATTTGAATCATTTTTAGTATTTAAAGATATTATATTCTTTGAAAGCTAATAAACATCACTATTGTATATTACTACTGTATCTATTGAACATCATATGCAAGATGCTTCCAAAAATCGTCTTTGTATTTTTGCCCTTTTACATGTTTTATTAAACTATGAAGTTATTTCTCTGGTAGGTACGAGGGTATAAAATTTTCCTCCAACTGTTTCCTCATGAAGTAGCTGATGTACAGCCTGTCTTGGATATGTTTGCAGATCAAAATCCTAAGGACTATGAGGTGAGATTTCCTGCCCCTCCCCCCACCTTGTTTATTTTAAAAGGGAAAAAAAGGCAAGGAAGATATTATGTAGAAATGAAAATGGAGCAACATAGCTTTGTGCAATTCATCTATCTCAAACAGGATATAGAAGTCTTAGAAGGGAAGCCAGGTTAGTCCATAAGGCTATGTCTAGACTGCAAGCCTCTTTCGAAAGAGAGCGTCTAGACTGCACGCGGAACTTTCGAAAGAGCAAGCCGCTTTTTCGAAAGAAAGCACCCAGTGAGTCTGGATGCTCTCTTTCGAAGAAGCCCTATTTACATTCAAGAACGCCTTCTTTCGAAAGAAGCACTTTCGAAAGAAGGCGTTCTTCCTCGTGAAATGAGGTTTACCGCCGTCGAAAGAAAAGCCGCGTTCTTTCGATTTAAAACCCCTGAGTCTGGACACAGCCCAAGTGAAAAAGCTTAAACAATGAATGGTCCTGCAGCACCTTAGATGCTAACAAAAATGTAGATGATATCATGAGCTTTTGTGGGCATAACTCACTACTTCAGATGAATGGAGCAAGGGGTCCAGAGTGTCAAATAAATAACAGAAATCTCTAAACTCAGGTTGTACCATTTGACTGGAGAATTGCTAATATAGTTCCTATTTTTAAGAAAGGGGGAAAAAAAGCGACCTGGGTAACTATAGGCCTGTTAGTTTAACATCTGTAGTATGCAAGATCTTGGAAAAAATTTTGAAGGAGAAAGTAGTTAGAGACATTGAGGCTAATGGCAATTGGGACAAATTACAACATGGCTTTACAAAAGGTAGATCGTGCCAAACCAACCTGATCTCCTTTTTTGAGAAAGTAACAGATTTTTTAGATAAAGGAAATGCAGTGGATCTAATCTACCTCGACTTTAGTAAGGCATTTGATACAGTACCACATGGAGAATTATTGGTTAAATTGGAAAAGATAGGGATTAATATGAAAGTTGAGAGGTGGATAAGCAACTGGTTAAAGGGGAGACTACAGCGGATCATATTGAAAAGTGAACTGTCAGGTTGGAGGAAGGTTACCAGTGGAGTTCCTCAGGGATCAGTTTTGGGGCCAATTTTATATAATCTTTTTATCGCTGACCTTGGCACCAAAAGTGGAAGTGTTCTGATAAAATTTGCGGATGACACAAAGTTGGGAGGTATTGCCAATTCAGAAAAGGATCGGGATATCATACAGGAAGATCTGGATGACCTTGTAAATTGGAGTGATAGCAATAGGATGAAATCTAATAGTGAGAAATGTAAGGTTATGCATTTAGGGATTAATAACAAGAATTTTAATTATAAGCTGGGGACACATCAGTTGGAAGTAATGGAGGAGGAGAAGGACCTCGGAGTCCTGGTTGATTATAGGATGACTCTGAGCCGCTTTGTGACATGGCCGTGAAAAAGGCTAATACTGTCTTGGGATGTATTAGGCAAGGTATTTCCAGTAGGAATAAGGAGGTGTTAGTGCCAAAATACAAGGCATTGGTGAGACCCCATTTGGAATACTGTGTGCAGTTCTGGTCTCCCATGTTTAAGAAGGACGAATTCAAACTGGAACAGGTACAAAGAAGGGTCACTAGGATGATCCGAGGAATGGAAAACCTGTCTTATGAAAGGAGACTCAAGGAGCTTGGCTTGTTTACCTTATCCAAAAGAAGGCTGAGGGGGGACATGATTGCACTCTTTAAATATATTAGAGGGATAAATACCAGGGAGGGAGAGGAATTATTTAAGCTTCATACCAATGTGGACACAAGAACAAATGGATATAAGCTGACTAGTAGGAAGTTTAGACTTGAGATTAGACGAAGCTTTCTTACCATTAGAGGAGTGAGGTTCTGGAACAGCCTTTCAAGGGAAGTAGGGGGGCAAAAGATCTATCTGGTTTTAAGATTAAACTAGATGGGTTTATGAAGGGGATGGTTTGATGAGATAACATGATCTTGGTAACTAATTGACCATTCATTATCAGTGGTAAATAGGTCAGTTGAGGGATGATAGGAGATACTATAGAGAACTTTCTGGGTGTCTGGCTGGTGAGTCTTGCCCACATGCTCAGGGTTTAGCTGATTACCATATTTGGGGGCGTGAAGAAATTTTCCTCCAGGGTAGATTGGCAGAGGCCCTGGAGGTTTTTCGCCTTCCTCTGTAGCATGGGGTCCAGATCACAGCTGGAGGATTCTCTGCATCTTAGGGTCTTCAAGGTATTTGAAGGCTTCAATATCTGAGATATAGGTGAGAGGATTATTCTAGGAGGGGGTGGGTGAGATTCTGTGGCCTGCACTGTGCAGGGGGTCAGACTAGATGATCATAATGGTCCCTTCTGACCTTAAAGTCTATGAGAAAGAGAAGGAAGAAAAAATTGTCAATTACAGTTTCTATGCCAAATGAGGCTAATTGAGTGGGCTGTAAATTCTCAATACAGGCAGTCCCCGACTTACGCGGATCCGACTTATGTCGGATCCGCAGTTACGAACGCAGCTTTTCTCGCCCCGGAGGACACTGCGGGACCTTGTGGTCCTGCCGCCCGTGTACTCCAGGGCGAGAAATGCTGCTCCGCGTCTCCCTGGTCTGCAGACCAGGAAGACGCGGAGCAAAGCTGTGGAGGGGCTGGGGCTCCGGGGCAGCCCAGGTGCACCTGGGCTGTCCCGCCGCCGGCTTCCTCCGCCATGGAGCACGCCCGCAGGGGGACAGCTCAAGCGCGCCCTGGCTGTCCCGCTGCTGGCGTGCTCCAAGGCTTTGCTCCCCGTCTCCGTGGTCTGACCAGCAGACCAGGGAGATGGGGAGCAAAGCCTCGGAGCACGCCAGCAGTGGGACAGCGCGGCGCGCCTGGACTGTCCCGCTGCCCGCGTGCTCTGCGGCTTTGCTCCGTGTCTCCCAGGTCAGCAGACCAGGGAGACGGAGCAAAGCCGTGGAGGACTTGGGCGTCCTCACACCCGTCTCCCTGGTCTGCTGGGGGAGGGTGCAGCTAGTGCCCCCCCCCCCCCAGCAGACCAGGCTTTTCTTGCCTACCCCTGGGGTAGAGCAGCTGGGGACTGCCGGGTTGGTCCCGCAGCGCTGCTCTGGACCAACCCGGCAGCACCCCAGCTGCTCTGCCCCAGGAGTCCTGATTCAGCCGCTGCTGGTCAGTTTCAGCAGCAACTGAATCAGGACGCCTGAGGCAGAGCAGCTGGGGTGCTGCTGGGTTGCTCCAGTAGCGCCAAGGAGCCGCGCTACTGGAGCAACCCAGTAGCACCCCAGCTGCTCTGCCCCAGGCTTCCTGGAATCAGCCGCTGATCAGTTTCAGCAGCAGCTGACTTGGGGACGCCTGGGTTTCTTAAGTTGAATCTGTATGTAAGTCAGAGCTGGCGTCCAGATTCAGCCGCGGTTGAAACTGATCAGTTTCAGCAGCGGCTGACGCCAGTTCCGACTTACATACAGATTCAACTTAAGAACAAACCTACAGTCCCTATCTTGTACGTAACCTGGGGACTGCCTGTACTTAACTTGTAATGTCATTAGGATGTTGAATGTAGCTTCCCATACAAGTAAGGTCTCTGTTCAGACCTTGATTAAAGGTGTCAAATGTTTGTTCCCCAACATTTTAACCTGCCCGGGTACTTATTAATCTAAAAGTGACCATCCTGTTACAAAGCAATTTCAAAAATCAGCTGGAAAGAGAAGCTGCAGAAATTGCATTCATCTGCAAATTTGACACCTTTTAATCAGTGTCTGAACAAACACATTACTTGGATTGGGCGCTACATTCAACACCCTAATGGCATTACAAGTGAAGTATTGGGTGTTTGCATCCCACTCAATAGCCTCTAATTGATAAGTTTTTTCTCCTTCTCTTTTCCTCCCCATCCCCTCTAACTGACATTTTTTTCTCTTTTCCCCCGCCTCATCCCCTCTTTTTCTGCTGTTTATTTGCAACTCTGGACCCCTTGCACCATTCATCTGAAGAAGAGGGTTGTGCCCATGAAAGCTCATGATACCATCTACATTTTTTGTTATTCTCTAAGGTGCTGGAGGACCATTTGTTGTTTTTTAAGTTTTCAGGATGTGGAAGTGTATGTTACATAAGGTGCCACAGGACTCCTAGTGAAGACTAACAGATTTATTTGGTCATAAGCTTTCATGAATCAAAACCACTTTGTTAGATGCATGCATGGTTTTGAGCCATGAAAGCTTGTACCCAAATACGTCTGTTAATCTTTAAGGTGCTACCGGACTCCTCATTATTTTACAGATACAGACTAACACAGCTTGTAATATAATATAGCATATAATAAATATAGTAGCAGATAATAAAACATTTAGAAATGTCAATCTGAATATCTGTAGAAAACTTTTGAAAGTATCCTTTAGTTGTCTTACTAACTAAAAGATGTTCTGTTGGATTTTTCCATTTTTTATTTTTGGCAGTAGGAATTGCGGTGAAGGGGAGAGTTTTGAGTGTTAGTAAAAAAACAAAACAAAACAAAACACCAGTAATACAGGATGCCAGGGCTAAAAATGAGCTAAATGGAAAAGGGTGAAACTAAAATTAAAAGGAAAAATAGGTTAATTTTTTTAAAGAGAGAGAGAGACTGGTCAAGGGACTAAGGAACAATAATAAAAAAAAGCATTCAATCTCTCATTTCCCCAAATAAAGGGGATTATATTATAGTTTGTTACTTTGAAATGATGGAAAATTGTAAAAAGAAAAGCACAGGACAGTTCACTCCTGTCAGATTTAAAAGCCTTCTGTTCAGACAACAGTGTATTTGGAGCAAACAAAAGTTGGTTTTATTATAACTTTTTTTTCTAGACGTGGGAGACTCGCTACATGCTTTTGTTGTGGCTCTCCATGACATGTCTGATACCTTTTGATTTGGCTCGCCTTGATGGAAATATCCTTTCTGAAGGACACACTCGAATGCCAATAATGGATCGCATACTCAAAATAGCAAAAGTAAGCGCTATTTTGTTTAGTACACAAAGACTTTGAATTTTTTATGTGTGATATATTTGACCTTTTATTTCCTAGCCCTCACTTTGCTTATGTAATATGGAAGGGTTTTGCCCACAGTTGCAAATCCTGAATATGTTTGTTTCTATTCTTTAATGTTAGAAGGAAATTATCACTTTAGAAGAATGAAAAAGTGAGACTATTTAATTTTAATACTATGTAATATAAATGCATATCTTGTTAGACTAGCTGATTTCAGAAATAAATGGCTAGTGTTTTCAGCTGTGAACCCAGGTTAGTCAACTTAGTCATAAGGGAAGTTAGTTTCCCTGAAGTGAACAATGGTATATATCAGGGCTACTCAACTTTGAAAGCTCCGGGGGCCACAATGATACTCACAGCACATGCTGAGGGCTGCAACTTAAGTGTGGTTGCATATACATGCAAATATATGTAAATAGCTTCTTTCACACTGATGGGCATGAATACAAAGATTAAGGCAAGACTACACAACACACAGGCCCCATTTAAGTCAGTTCTGCTGTTATTAATAAAATGCAATATTTACCCAATTTCCACCCACATGACAGCACTTTTAATAAGCAATGACAGTCCAGGAATTTAACTACTAAAACGCATATCAACAGTAGACCATTATATTCACTATTTTTTTTATTTTGGCTCCCACCCATGGGCCGCATGTACCCAAACTGCACTGTGGGCCGTGAACAAATGGCCATGTGTTGAGTAGCCCTGGTATATATGAAGTAGATGTGAAAAAGTGTTCAATTGGCTACAGCCAGCTTGACTGAAAAGTAGCATCTATGTAGATAAACTTTCATACAAAGTTTAACATGACGTCCATTGAAATGGTTGTGTTACATCTCTTCAGGATTGTTTTACAAGAGCATAAAAATAGCTAGTATTGACATTTGTCTGTATTGCTTTAATGCAATGATACAGAAAAGATTATGCTGCTATGAAAGACGTTGAGATGGAAACTTTGATTTCTGGCATGTGGCTTGCTAAATTTTCGAACTTGTGTAGTTTACTAATTCTGTCTCTGCAAATGCTTTAAGAATTAATTTTCTTATTTCCTTTAGTCTTACCTGGTTGTCAGTGATAAGGCTCGAGATGCAGCTGCTGTATTGGTTTCCAGGTAAATCTCATGCTGATCTTGGGGAAAAAAGTGAAGTGTACTTTTTTTTCTTTTACTTTCTTAGCCTATAAAAATTTCATCTGACAATACTGGGTGGATTTACAGTATTGAGAGTAGTACATGGAATACTTGTATGAACGTAGGTCCAATATATGGTGACGAAATGTTATTGCCACCAGCAGAATCCTGAGTGGAAGAAGAACTTTGAATGTTCTCTACGTACCCTGCAACTTCCCACAAAAACAGACTCCAAACCAAACTCTTCAAAAGAGCTAATCTGCATCTTTTTCTAAACCTCTCCCTTCTCCGCCCCTCCTAAGAAATTTGAAATTCCACCCACCACTTTGAACAGTGAGTTGCACTGGTGCACAGGAGCCCCACACTTACACTTTTCCTCTGTTTCCCTCCTGGCACTTTTGGAGTTCCGTGAATCCACTGATTTGCACTCGGTCCTCATTCTTTCCCCTCCTCCAAGAGCTTGAACTGCTGCGAATTAGTGGATTCATGGAGCTCCTAAAGTGCTAAGAGGGAGGCGTAGGCAGTGTGGGGCTCCAGTGCCCTAGGAGGTGTGAGGTGCCTGGGAGAGAGGAGCAGAGAGGGGATGTGTGGGCCACAGGTAGAACACTCGGGTGTGTCTAGATTACAGGGTTTTTTCAAAAAAAGTGGCTTTTTTTCAGGAAAAAATAAAAACTGCTCCTGTGTCTAGACTGCTGCTGCGTTCTTTCAAAAGTAAATTGAAAGAACACAGCAGTTTTTTCGACTGCAGAAAACCTCGTTTTACGAGGAAGAATGCCTTTTTTCGAAGGTGCTCTTTCGAAAAAAGGCTCTATGTAATGTAAACTGTGCTTTTTCTAAAGAGAGCATCCAGACCATCTCCATCTCCATCTCCATCTCTATATAGTATCATGAGTTTTTGTGCGCAAAACCCACTTCTTCAGAGGAGTTGTTCATGGAAAGAGAAAAGTTTAATAGCTGGATTGACTTGAATGTCAGTATGAGTTGCCAGTATTACTGTACATGAATGTAAGTCTCAAGTAGCTGCTAAAACAATGACTCTACAAAGGCCTGTGTTCTGTGTAGGGTGCTATTCTCAGTTCCCCACTATCTTATGGGTTAATTTGCAGATGGGTATGCACTCATAACAAATACGGATGTAAAATCCCCCTTAAAATGTTAATTAGTTAAACTACATGTTTAACTGGTTAATCAGCCTGCTATGGTGTGCTGCAGGCAGGAGTCCACTGGAGCAGTCCCTTGCCAGTGGCATGCTGTACTGGGCCTGGCCAGGTTTGAGTACTCTTGGCACAATGGACTTGGCTGGGCTGGACCCAGCCCTACCTGTGGTGCTTGGGCTGGGTTCTGCTTATCCTGGTAACCGTGCCAGTAAGATAATGCTTACTGGGTAACAGGTTGCCCCTTTACACCCCTAAGAACAAATACCAGATAACTGAACGAGTGAACATTCTGAATATATTTTGATACTCAATTGGGTCTACTGATTCTTAATGTAAGAATGTAACATTAGCAAAATTATCCTTTGGAGAAAAGTTTCAGGGTTTCTGTGCCTTACATTTTACTTGGAAGGGAATTTGATCATATTATTCGTGTGCAGATCAGGGAACCAGGACACTTCGAATCCATCTGTCTCTGGAATTGCGGATACTTTGCTGTGTGGCCTTAAGGAAGTTGTGTAACTTTTCTGAGTCTCTGTGTTTCTCTGTAAAATGGGTTTAATATTACTATATCACTCGGGGTGTGTTGAGGATTAAATAATAAAAGGTTTGTCACATGCTTAGAGGTGCAACCAATACAGATGATGTATTTCTTGCAATATTGAAGACTAATATGACTAAGCTGCTGGTCATTTAATACTGAGAAGTAATGACACATCTCATAATTTTTTAGCAAATTCTTCAAATTTACAGAGGTTGATCTTGAGTGCAATGACCTCTGATAACATTGAAACAGGAAAAATAATGAAAAAGCTTCTTTTTTGGGGGGATTCCTGAAAAACCTACTAATTTGTAGTTCCCGACAGTTAAGTTGATACATTTCTTAAGAATTCCAGTTACAGGATGGTGCAGTTATAAATTAAATGAAATAATCTAGGTTAGGACTTTATTTAAAATGATAGGGTTAAACATCTGACAATTGCAATGTTCCTGCCAAAAATGTGTTGGAAGATGTCCTTTTGGCAGTTGTCTTTGGGAATTAAAACCAGTTTGGGTGAAAAGAGAAAATACTTACTAACTGGATTGCTCTGAATAGATAACTTGCAATGTGTTTTTCTATGACAGGTTTATTACCCGCCCTGATGTCAAACAAAAAAGAATGGCCAACTTCCTGGACTGGGCCCTTTCAACGTTATCTAAGTCCTCCTTTCAGACCATGGAAGGGACTATTGTAATGGATGGCATGCTTCAGGCCCTGGTAAAAGCTGTTGATATGCTAAAAGATGGTCCAAGTAAATGAATACATTGTGGTGTTTTGTTCCACTATATGCTGTTGCTGGTACTAAGACAAATTCCTGTTAAACTTTTAAGACTTTCAGAATTGTGTTTGTATAATGCATCATTTGGGTTTCTATGGAACAGCAGTTCTCAGCTGGAGGTCTGTGGCTCCTTTGAGGAGGATCTGTCAGCCCTTTTTTGGAGGGTGGTCTCATGTCTGAAACCAGTGCTCTATGGGGCTGAAGCTGGGAGTGGCATGCGGCTGAAACCAGCTGCCGCCTCCTTCCCTGAAGCCATAAGCTGTCTGGGGCTGAAGCAAGCAGGGCACTACCCCCATCCCAAACTGAGAACGGTGCAGGGCAGATCCCTCACATGTGCCGCCCCCCTCTGGCTAGGACCATCGTGAGGCTGGACCTGGTGTACTCTGTACCTCCCAAAAGCAGGAGTAGTAGGGGCTGGAACTGATAGGCCCCGCTCTGTCGAATCTGGAAGCAGTTCAGAGCTGACACTCGCACTCCTCCCCACCTTCCCTAAGCTAGGAGTGCATGGGGGCTGAAGCTGGGAGTCCCAGTCCCATCCCCCCTGAGCTGGGAGCCACCCTCAGAGCCACCTCCCACCCATACACCACCCCTAACTACACCCTGCCTGCACCCTAATCTTTTGCTTAGTCCCCTCTTTGAGTTTTACTTTTTGGATGCATTCTTCCAACAAGCTGGGTGCCCTGCTGATGTGAGTCATGGGGTAGAAGTGATGCTCATTCCCTGGACTTGGCTGTGTGGCCTGAATCCTGCGAGTCCTTGCCCCCTCCTCCCCCAAACAGAAGTAAAACTATGCCTATGCCCAAGAATTCCCTACCCTGGCCTGGAGCCCCAAAGCCCCCCCTCCTCCTTTGGGCCCTAGAGTTTTATTTAGTGGGGCCTCAGCAAGAAAAAGGTTGAGAACCCTTGCCCTAGAACACTTCTAAATGTGTGATTTCCGTAGTACAGGTTCTCTCACTGGGGACTACTCTTCACCATTGACAGATACAAGTAAAATATAAAAGTTGGTTTCCATTTTAATTTTTAAAATATGCATTTGCATATAAACTGGTCTTTTCTTAATTCACCATTTATGTATAGTTTGGTACAAAATGCCAAGAAAATGGCATAATAGTGATATTAACTGATAATGTCCAAAGTGAAAAGGCCAAGATTTTTAGTAGTCTGTACTCCTGTCTAAGATATTCAGGTTAGATATTTAAAATTGCTAGGGATTTGTGAAAGTCTTGGTCCAGTGTTCTGGCCATTTTTAACAGGCTATTTTATTTATACTAGCTTTGTATAATGCAGAAAGAATCCAAGTTAGATAGTATTTTTGCATTAATTTGTTTTTTCAGCTGTTGCTTCCTGCAGTGACACTGTGTGCATTAAGTAGTACTAACAGAGCCCATAAATCTGTGATGGCCAAGTTAGGTTAGTGTGTGGGCTATATGAGTGGCTCTTCATCTCGATGGGCCGCAAGATTATTTTAATGAAGATGGTCTCCTGGGATAGGGTAGTTTTGCTGACTGCACTTGCGTACCTAGAATTGACAGGGCTTGCCGATTTTGAATTGTAGCAGTGGTTTGATTGGATGTAGAGGGAGCTCACATCTCTCACAGTCAGTTGTGTGAAATCTTCATGCCTTGGCTTTACATGTGTGTCGCTTTGGTAATACTGCTAGTCAAAAAACTATGTGGATGGAAACCAGGGGAATTTGGCAACACTCAGCATGGCAAGTGTTTTATTTGCCCCAAACAGAACCTTGATTGGGCCACATGAGAACCACAGGCAGCCCACCACTGCCATAAATCAAAAAAGGTTTATTCCAAGATTGAATAGTCTATTAATTTCATATAGAGTCTAACTGCAACCAATCTCTTTGTCAATGATCTTTTGGGTGATTGTACTCCCATATTATATGTACATAAGTCCAAGATGTCATATGTAAATAAGATCATGTTTGTGGTTTGCCCTTAATACATATGGATAACTTTAAAGGTGACATACATGATGCAATGCATTATACAATGTATTGTAATTTGGCATTTACTGTGATGTTGTTAGAGTGCAAATATGTTAGTGTGCTTTTGTTTTGGCTGGTTATTTTTCACCAAAGCTGAAGTAAAATGAGTGCCATTAAATACAGCATGTTCTTGCATAGTCTAATTGGATTTAGGATTTGCTAACATGCAGTGAAAATGTCTATAATTTACATAAAATTGCCACTCTTAAATAGCAGTATATATGTTTGGTGTGGCGCATTACTAAATATTAAAGCAAATTTCTGGGCTGGAATTAACTTTTTTTGAGGGGGACTTTACTAGCATCTCCAAATCAGAAAAGAAATGGAGCTACATTTAGAATAACTTTTCTTAAGCCTTGTTGGTCAAGAAAGGGGAGGAATTGCTCCTATGCATTGCAGTGCTTTTTGAAAAGAGTTAGAATAGTGTTTCATCATCTCCTTCTCAGATATGGAAAAGCAGACTGTTTACTGTTCTGAGGTGCATGATGAAACCTGCAGGGTGTATATTACATTAATGTTGTGTCACTCCTTTGAGTTTGGCTTTGGTTTTATCCACCTGTTCATTAGCGCATTGTAAGCGAAACAGGTGAACATTTAACAACTAGAATCGAAACCAGAGTATGACTTAATATCCCTGGAAGCAACAGGCTTGATATGATGATTAATTTTCTTCTCCTTGTGGGAAGGGAGGTAGCAAGTGTTTGTCATTTGTGTATTCTACTGTTGCTAATTCACATTCAAGTCATTATTGGCTTTGTTTAAAATGCCCTTAGACCTTCTGGTTTAATATCAATTATAGAAATGAGAAACAAATGGAATTGAAAGAAAGGAGGTTTTGTAGAAAAAAAAATCTTAAATATGGAGTAGAAAATGAGTAATCATTTGTTTCAGGAACTTGACCTTAGGAAGATTTACTTACTGCAACAGGAGTGCAGTATAAAATAAGTCAAAATACAGATTTTTTTTTTCTCCCTTAGAGAGACTATATGGTTTACATCATTTTATTCATCCTAGTTGGAATTTTGTACAACTTATATTCAGTAAATCGTTGCTGAGGGTGTAGAACAGAATGCAGCTCTGAGCTTTCTTAATAATCTTAAGAAATCTTTATTTTTTTTGACCCATACAGTACCTATTTTGTAATCCTAACCCCACCTGCACAGTCTCTCTTGACCTTTAGTCTGTCCCATCCCAAACAAATGAGCAAAGACCACTCCCAAGCCGTGGTTATTGTTGCTGAATTAGCAAGATAGCAATTGATTCTGTTATGGGATAGTAAGAAATGTATTACCCTCCTAAAGTAAGGATAAGAGAGGAACAATTCCTTCTCTGGGCTGCTTCTGCGGTAGGGCAGCTGTGTGACATCCCTAATATAGAGTGTGTGTATAAATATATAAACTTGTCTTAAATATTTCTTCTACATAGAAGTCATACGTTTTTGCAAATCCTCTGGAGAAAAGTAATCCAGCATTACATCTAGGCTTTTGTTGTTAAGCGAGACAATCTACCCTTTTAGATTATGAGTTCACTGGGAAGGTGATTTGCTTTTTCAGACTTGCATTCAAATAATGTACTTTGGAATTTGCTTTTAGTGAGCATGGATGTGACAAAAGTGTTTTGAATTAGAATGAAACTCACAAATTATTTTAGTGCATTGCAGTGTGCAAGTTTTAATTCTGGTGATAGTGAATCTTGCGCCTACCGTAAAATCTTTCTTTTTGTGTGAGGGAAAACCTTGGTTATAAGAATATTCTTCTGATTCCACACAAACGGGAGAGTTCTACATTGCTTCTGTTTAGTCTGCCTCTTCATGGGTTTAAATTTTGATGACTGGTTATGTTACTGTTTAATCCAACTCAGCATTTTAAATGGAGAAGGCACTATTGTGTCATGATTCTTGTTGAAACATGCACACGCGTTACACATCTAAATTCCACAAAGGGGCTTGGGTTTTTTTTACACCTGCTGACAGTAATACATCATTTCACAACAGGTGTGCCTGAGCAGGAAGCACTGCTTGTAGTATTTCATACTCTGGTTTTTAAAAGCTTTCTTCCCCCTTTCCTTAACTAAAAAGCAACACTTTAAAAATGTATTGTGGACATTTATGTATATATGATTTTGTATTTATATAGAATATGTAGCGACACAAGCTAAATTATGAGGAAATTATTTTTAAATTCTTAATTTATGGAAACATGTAACATATTTCAGAGATCTGCATTCTAAATTATTTGGGTCTGAAGGTTTACTTTTAAACCTGCCATTCAAGTAGCCTTTTAGTTATCGCTGTAGGGTATAGCACTCCCAGTTCTTGCATGACAGAGATGACATAATGCTGAAATAGCTTGGGGCATTGAAACTTATTAAACCATATTTAATTTGTTTTATAAGTGACTCAGTATACAAATGTGAATAATAATTAAAAATAAAACATCCTCCATAGTGATTTGATGAAACTTGGAAACCTTAAGAACTACTTTTATTTGTATCTAAGAACAGGGCACTTTCCTGAGCTGCGTCTAGTGTTAGGATTGTTTGGTAATAGTTTCACACATATGAATCGTGCCTTAGGGAAGAGAGAGCTCTGCTATACTGTCCTTTCTGACCCAGAGGCACACAAATAGGTATTCCGTGCAAACATTGCCCAAGTCTTTTTTAAAAATATATTTTTGGTATTAGCAGATAATTTGTAATTTTGAGATTGCCTGTTGCTCTTAGGGATTTTATCTTTTAAAAGAAAGTTGCTCAGTTGTTCAGGGCTATAAAAATTAGCACATATTTAGAGAGAGAAGGACCTGTCTTTTGAAGCCCTATAGATGTGGAGGCTGGTGGCCTTTTCACTGCAGTAATATCTCTGTCCCCTTTGATGGGGTGAAGTTTTCCACTTTTCCATTGTCACCTTCGCAAATTTCTCTGTTTCTAGTTTAATTACACTTTTCATAGGCATTCTCATAGTGATTAATTCAAAATTCAGAATTCAAGTATCAAAAGTCAGCTTAATTTCTTGCCAAGCCTTTATGCTACATAGGGCTGTTGATATTTGAATTATAGTTTTTCAAATCTTTGTGCTCTCAATTAGTCTCATTCCTTGACCTCTGTGTAGTTAACATGGACATGAGTTATGCAGATAAATTCCCCTGCCCCCAGTGGTTTTAAAATCTTGCTTGTACTTGTGCTTCATATTCTTGTAGGGGACAACACACTATAACTTCTGCTTTGCCCTGGATCTCTTTCCTGTGTTCTTATTAATGGATGGAAAGAAGGTTATTACATACTTTATTTGTTTTCACTCAAGAATAATTTGAATGTATTATTTAGTGTGGTGCAGAGCTTAGCAATTCCTGGTGGTAAAATGTTGGTATTAAAATGTTTTTACATTACAAACCAAGAACCTTTAACAAAATATATTGCATGAGGACATGATTTCAATCAGTGTTTTTCGGTCTTAACAGGCCCATGTTAGGAAAGCCTCTAGGGGGCCTGTGCTGCTTTGCTTACCTAAAGTGTCCCTAGCCATGGAGCCATGCGGCTCCCATTGGCTCCAATTCGCTGTTTACAGCCAAGAGGAGCTGCGGGAAGTGGCAGCTATGCTTTGAGAAACACTGATTTAAAGGATTGTTTGTTGTAAAAGGTTCAGTTATTCTCTTGCTTTACTGTCTGATATTAATACATCTGCATTAATACATGCTGGTAGGAGGTAATGAGACTGCTCTAGTTTTTTCCTTATATACTTATGGAGTCTTTGTACAGGACCACTCAAGTCAAAGATTTTTAAAAACCAGAGACTGAAGGTTTGAAAGTAGATGAATCCAACATTAGCTTTCAGTTGATCAAAGTGTAGAGAACTTGTGAAAACTGAGCTGTGCAATCACTTGCTGCATAAAATTATGCTACATATTGAAGTAGACAGAGATAAATGAGAACGATCTGCTTAAGGAATACATTTCTGAAATATGCCAGTTTGCTATCTGACAAAAACAGGAATTATATGAGGAATAAAATAATGAAGGGTTATAATTGAGTTGCTTTATCATAAATTACATATCTAATTAAAATAATCTGTTTTAGTGAGGTCCATTATTCTTACTGTTTTTCATCTTAATATATTTGGCCTATATTACTTAGCCCAGAGGCTGAAATAGCTGATAGTGTTTTTTGGATAGTATTCATTTGACCTCTAGGGGTTGCTACAGAGTGATAGAATATGCTGTTTTCTTGCATCCCTTTGAAGGCTGTGATTATGCCTTCTCATTTTGGTTTATTAGAGCCCGAGGATAGCTTCAAACTTGCATCTCCTGTTTGACAGCAAGATGTGCTTGTTGCCAAGCAGTTAGGCCATCCTTAATAATGATGATTTGCATAGCTTGGGGAATATGTCCGAGAGGTAGTACTGGTTCATACATTTCATAAAGGCCAGGCCCTAATGAGATATATAGACAGTTGGAAAGTGAGATGGTGCATGTGTGTGTGTTTTTTTTTTCTTCATGATAGCTAAAACTAGTTTTTGTTTGTACCTTACATGATGTTGTTTCTAAAACAACAAAACCAGATTTGACAGTCATATAATTAGTTATAGAGCATTGATTTTCTTTAATGTATAGGTGATATAATTACTTAAAGGAGAGGGATTTACATTTTTCAACAGGTTGGTTAAGTTGGCATATATCATATGCTCTTATGAATGAGGAAGGAATATGGGATAATTTTATGATAACCTGTTGCAGCCAATGAGCAGCTTCCTTACTTTCTAAATTATTTTACTGATGTAAAAATTTGCTAACTAGTAGGCAAATGAAGCTTATAACTTGTTTCCTTTGTATCAGATTTTTCTCAGAATGATATACTTTGCTGAAAGGCAAGGAAATTGAACCTAAATAGTCTTACTTGCTCTCAGTTTACTCTATTTTTTCCCCTCGTCTTTTCTTTCCTTTTCTCCCCCCTTTTTTTTTTCATTCTTTTTCACATTTGTTCTAGGACTGCAGTGTTGTTCTGAGTTCATCACTGTACCGCATACATATAAACAATCAATTCTGTATGCCTGGAGAAAATACGGATACTACTTTTTTGAGACCACCATGCAATTAAAATGTTTTAAAAATTGTGCCTTTAAATGTACAAGATCTATTTTCAAGTTATTTAGAGGTGATATAAAAAGGATTTATTTAAAAATTGGGCCTATTCTTGTTTTAACTTCTCTATAATGCATAAAGAAAGACTGAATTTTTTTTCTTGTTTTGTGTTTTATATCCAAAATATCTGGATTATCAAGTCAGGTTTTCTTTAACTCTGCTGGAAAAACTCTCGGGCATCTAAGAAAGAACACATTTATTTTGAGGAGGAATGTAAGAGTGTAACCATTTAATTAGGCAACCAATAAGCATAAGCTTATCCGTGACCCAAATGGTTACACATGATGCTGCCCTGTGTTTCTGACTCTGTATTAGAGGAAGCAGCTGATTCCTGGGGAGCAGAGTGATAGACGGGAGCTGGTGTGTGTCAGGAGCTGGCTTTTAAGCTGACTACCAATATGCCCTGGCTCCTGAGGAGCTGGCTGCTGCCTTGCATTGCTGCCTCTGTATTAGAGGTTTTTAAGCTGGCTCCTGTTGCACATTGGCTGCCACCCCATCCTCTGGAGCCAGCTTAAAACTGGTTCCTGGTGCACACTGGCTCCTAGGGAGCTGACTGCACCCCACATGTAATCATATAACCACTTAAATTTTCAGTGGTTACATAGTTAGCAAAATATATGCTAATGTATTTTAACATCCCTCATTTTGAGTTCTTGTACCTTGAATGTTGTTCCACCTGGCATCTTAAAGCATAATTTGCTGGGAGAAGGTTGATGTGGATATTTACATTTGTCTCCTCAGAATAAGATATCTGAAACATCTTTTACAGCAGTGGTTCTCAAAGTGCGGTCTGCGGACCACTAGTGGTCTGTGGCTGCCTCTCAGCTGGTCCATGGCTGGAGCGCAGTTTCCCCTCTCCCCCACTTCCACCCCCCTTACAGTGGGGAGCCCATGCTGTGGCTCCAGCCTTGTGGATGCCATGCAGCTACAGGCTCGAGCACCAGCTCTGGCTTCCCGCTGGGAGAGCGCACGGGGGTGGGGATGGGGGAGGCGAGGGGATGGCATGGTGTAGGGGCCAGGGTGGCCCGGCATGACACTGTGCTGAGCTCCGTTTCCCTGGTGCTGCCCCTGCCCAGCCTGGATATACAGCTCCTAGGACCTAAGGGGTTAACACCCTCCCCCCGGCCCGCTACAGGCTCTGCCTGCAGCTGGGGGAGGAGGTGGGGCTGGGGCTGTTTTCAGATCTGGGTCTAGGAGGCCAGTCACACACTGATGTCACCTCCATGGGGTGCCAGGGCCTGAGCTGCACCATGCTGCTGCCCGTGGGGGGTGTGCAGGGGCAGGGATACTCTTTCCACAGTGCCTCACTCTGCCTGGACAACTGAAACCCGCCCTGGACTCTGTCCACCGCAGCCTGCAGGTGATGGGTGAGCCCTGGGCAAAGAGCTGGGCCAGGCAGGGAAGTGACTCTATCTGCCGTGGCCCCTCCTTGCCCTAGCGCTGCTCCCATGGGGTTGCGAGTCCCAGTGCTGCTGCCCTGCTGATATGTGTGCTGGGGGCACAGGGATGTAGGGAGAAGAGGGGCGTAAAGGAGGATGTGGGGGAAGGATGGGAGGGGTTGCACTGAGGGGGATGGAGTGATGCAGGGGATCAGGTGGGGGGGGGAGATCAAGGGGCTCGGGAGCGAGGCTGGAGCAGAGGGAAGATGTGAGGGTGGGAGATACAATTTTCCTTTGCCACCTCTCCTCCCCCATCACAGCATGATCCTCTTTGCATCTCATTATTCTGTGTGAATGAGAATCAGTCCATTTGCAGGTGCTGCAGGAAAGGTGGCAGGTCTGTACAGTGTTCAATAAGCTGTAGTTCTCTTGGCACTAGACCCTGGGGCACTTGCTCTCCTTCAGATCCCAGCAGAGTAGCTACTTTTAAAGCCAGTGCATATTTATGCTGGCAGCTCAGACCCTCATTCATTATTTCCCCCAGTACTCTGAGCTGTCTCTGTCTGGGGCTCCTTGATTTTCCATGGATAGTTGCCTCCAGCCCCTGTTCTGACCCCTCAGTTACTGACAACACTTGGAATAGTCTAGCAGCACCTTAAAGAATAACAAAACATGTAGGTGGTCTCATGAGCTTTTGTGGGTACAACCTACTCCTTCAGATGACCAGAATATTAAAAGTCCAGTTCCAAAATAAATAGTGGATTGGGTGGAGAGAAAGGAAGAGAAAAATAGTGAATTATAGTGTTCATGTTATGAGAATGCTCAAATTGTTCTTAACCAACTAAACAATGGGTGCTTAAGTCATTAGGATGTGAAAGGTAGTGTGCTAGCCAGTTAATGTCTTTATTCATACCTTTATAGGGGCTCCCAAACTTGTAAATGAAGTTAAGTTCCAAGGCTTTCCTGTGAATTGGGCTTGTGGAATTGGCCTGAAACAACAGGGTGACTTGGAGATCCAGGTTAAAGTGTTCTCCAGCAGGTTTCTGTGTGTTGTCTTTTGGGATATCAGATTTGTGTCCATTAATTCTTTGCCATAGAGACTGTCCAGTTTGGCCAATATACATGGCAGAGGGGCATTGCTGGCATTTCATGGCATAGATCACATTAGTGGATGTGCAGTTAAATGAGCCCTTTAGTGGCTGATGTGGTTGAGTCCAGTAATAAAATCATTTATGTAGCTGTATGGACAGAGTTGGCACTGGGGCTAATTGCAGGGGTAGATTTCCTGGATGAGTATGATGGAGCTGTGTTGAGTGATTATTGGAAAGAATTTGTTTGAGGTTAGGGGGTTTACCAGAAAACAAGCTGGGCTGAGGGAGACCTTTCACCTAATAAACCATCTTGTTAGTCTTTAAAGTGCTACATAGTCCTGTTTTTTGTTTCAGCTAGACCAGACTAACACGGCTACATTTCTATCACTATTCTCCATGAAGTGAATACTTGTTGGCTTAGGATTTTTAAGATAAAATAAAAGTAAATCAATATTCTTCTTTCACTCTTAGTTTAGAGCCATATGGTTTCCATAGGATCCTCAAATCTCCATCATAACACAGGAAGGCACTAGTGTTTGTTACCCTTCTGCAGATGGGAGCAAATAATCAACCAGCCACAAGGGTTTTGATGTGCAGCTATTTGGCTGCATTCTCACCCTCTTACCTTTTCTGTGTTACTCCCTCAACCCCCTCTTACTCCCAAACTCCCTCTCGTACCCCCACCCCATACCATCTCCTTTTTCCAAACTCCCTTCCATACCCTGCCCTCCTAATCCCCTCCTGCACGCAGATCTTCCCGCTTAGATCCTGCATCTCTGTCTCTCACACTGAACCCTTAATTTTTTCCCCATCCCAGAGCCAAAGGGGGTCCACAAAATCCACTAACTCTGGAACCCTAGAAAAGTAAATCTGGCCTAGGGGAAGGCCTGAACCTCAGTCTTCCCTGTCCCTTCCCCATACCCTGTGGGGCTGGAGTGCCAGAAGACTAAGGTGTGTCAGTTGGCGGCCACATACTGAGGGTTGGGATTTTTTGGATGAGTTTTTTTTGCTGCTTGCTTGTGTGATTCCCAACTAATTTTTCTGTGGGTCAGTGGCCCCTGACCCAAAAAAAGTTTGCCACCCCTGCCATACATAAAGAAAACATGGGAACCTTTTGTGTTGGACATAAATTAATATTTTACTTATTTTATCACATTTCATTTTAAATAAACATGAGAGAGTTAAAATGCTCAATCTGTTCAATAATTTAAATTAAACCATTCTCCCTAGCTGCAGCACTAGCAAAATGGCTTGGGTGTAATTAGATAATTAACAGTGAGTTTCCATTAGCAACTGATGGTCCGCGGAAAGGTTTGCATTGAGCCGGGTGGTCCCCAGGCCAAAAAGTTTGAGAACCACTGTTTCAGGAATGTAATTATTTAGCAGAAGATTTTTATCAGTACCTGTATTGTATTTTTTGTGTGCAAAAAAAACTTTTGATTTTTTTTTAACTTACTGCAGCTCTTCAACCATGATCATTTTATCTCCTTGTGAAAACATGCTATCTGTTAAGTGGGGGTCTCTTTAGATGGACAGAGATGTTGAAGATGAACTGTCTGAGTGAACGTTTGCATTTATATATTTATACATCGTGGCTACGTCTACACTATCCAATGTCTGGGATAGGATATTGGGCCTGATGGACAACAGTTTGACCCAGTATGGCACCTCTGTGCTCAAATATAAAATAAATTGATCTTAAGTCTTCAAAGCCCACTATGTAGCTTGTAATACAGTGATCAGAAACATTAATTTGGGATCTTGAAATGTAATTGAATAACAAACTAAAACATGTGCATAGACTTAGGGTATTTTTGTTGCTTTTAAACTATACTTGAAATAACATGTAAATAATTGGTGTGTGTATATAGAGATATTTCTAAGGTAGGGCTGTTTTCCTATTACTTTAACTCCTTGCCATATTGAATGACAAAGAAAAAGGAAAAATAAGGTACTGGATATAGTAGCTTTGTTGCATGTCTAAAGGAGTGTTTACAGACTGTACAAAGAAATTCTTTGGACATTTTTGTTTGGTTTACTCAGCTTTTTCTTGATTGTACTGCAAACTCAAGCCTAATCTTGTAGAGATTTTTTTTAATACTAGCTCTAAATATGCCTCAGCAAATTATCTTTCCATAATAGATTTAATTTTTATGTAGGTCACTATTGTGTTCTGATTTTCAGTAGGTTTATCTACATTAGTGATTGTTGGGCATAGAGATGTTAATGGGTAACTGATTAACTGGTAAGCATCACCCGTAAACTGGTAACGAGTTAACTGGTGGTCCGGTTGGGCCAACCACCCCATGGGTGGGGGGGGGGGCGAGGGGAACGGGTTCTGTAGCCTGCAGTACGGGGGGGAGGGGCAGCCCAGCTTGCTCCTAACAGGCCCATGATGTAGCAGGCTGCTTTAGCCTGGCTGGGCCCACTGCGCCATGGGCCCCTGCCTGAGGGATTCTGTTTAACATTCCATTTAATGGTTAACTTTGTAACTGGGATTTTACGTCCCTAGATGGATGGGCAAAAAAGTAATGAGATTGTGTTATTTCATAAATATACATGATTCACTATTTTTTGGCTACTCCATTTTCTGTTGTCAAGAATTGGCATCTGTATAAGTGTTTATAAGCCTTAGTAAAGCCTTAGAATTCCTCATAAATGTACAATTTAGTTATTTTCCTTGATTATTAAGAACATAAGAATGGCCATACTGGGTCATACTACAGGTCCATCCAGCCCAGTATCCTGTCTGCCTTTGTTACCTATATAGTAAGGATGTTAAATATTAGTTAATTTACTAGTTGAGTAGTTGATGGGATTTCCATTGACTACTCTCCTAGTTGATGAACATTTCAAAGGAGGAATGTGGAAATGCCTAAGAGCCCCTACTGGGGCTCTTGTACATTTCAGAGGAGGAATGCGGAAGTCCGCGTGCAGCCTGTGGCCAGTGGGAAGTCCTGTGGACTTTGGGCTGCATGTAGGCATGCCAGTTTTGAAATGTACAAGAGTTCCTAGCAAGGGCTCTTGTGCATTTCAAAGCGGAAGTGCCCTCGTGGAGCCCAGGGTCAGCGGGAGACTCAGAGTCCCCTGCTGATCCCAGGCTCCATATTGTGCTGCTGATTTGAAATGCCACATGGAGCCCGGGGTCAGCTGGGGACGATCCTGGGCTCTGTGCGTCATTTCAACGGAACCCGGGATTAGCTGGGGACACCCCAGCTGACTGCAGGTTCCGAGCGGCATTTCCCCAGAACCCAGGGTCAGCTGGGGATTCCCCAGATGATCCCAGGTTCTGTGCACAGCCTGGGATCAGATGGGTAGTCCCCAGCTGACACCAAGCTCCACATGGTGCTGCCACCTTGAAATGCTGCCTTGGCGTTTCAGAGGCAGCACTGCATAGCTGAGCCCAGGGTCTCAGGCTGATCCCGGGCTCAGCTGCCGCTTTGAAGTACCCCTCTTCCCCCTCTCCCGCCTTGCTGCCTCTGTCTGATAGAGGCAGCAAGGGGGGCCAGGAATTGACTAGTCGACTGTCTAACCAGTAAGAATTTGCTTATCGGATAGTCGACTGGTCTTTAACATCCTTACTTTATAGAATCAGAGGGGTAGCCGTGTTAGTCTGAATCTGCAAAAACGACGAGGAGTCCTGTGGCACCTTACAGACTAACTGAAGTGTAGGAGCATAAGCTTTCGTGGGCAAAGACCCACTTCGTCAGATGCATGTAGTGGAAATTTCCAGAGGCAGGAATAAATATGCAGGCCAGGATCAGGCTGGAGATGACCAGGTGGATCCAATCAAGGAGGATGAGGCCCACTTCTAGCAGCTGATCTGGAGGTGTGAATTCCAAGAGAGCAGAAGCTGCATTTGTAGTTAGCGAGCCATTCACAGTCTTTGTTTAATCCAGAGTTGATTGTGTCAAACTATCTAAACTAAAGTTTGACACTAAAAACTAAAGTTTGACACTATCTATACTAAAGTTTGACACAATCAACTCAGCTGCTAGAAGTGGGCCTCATCCTCCTTGATTGGATCCACCTGGTCATCTCCAGCCTGATCCTGGCCTGCACATTTATTCCTGCCTCTGGAAATTTCCACTACATGCATCTGACGAAGTGGGTCTTTGCCCACGAAAGCTTATGCTCCTACACTTCAGTTAGTCTATAAGGTGCCACAGGCCTCCTCGTCGCTTTTACTTTATAGAGCATCCCAAAATAAGGCAATGAAGTTGAATACATACAAGTTGATTATATTCTTTCTTTTCTTTTTTCTGTGCTACTGTCCTAAAGGCCACAGGATACAGTCACAGTTTTTGTAGCTAAAGAGGTGTATATTGCACAACACTATCGGTGAAGCTACGCATTTGAAATTTGAGTGCATTCTGGTCACATTGTGTGCTTTTTCAGATGCAGTTTTCTCGACTAGGTCTGCTATTAGCCCAAAATGATCTGTAACACAGTGGAGGTAGTTACATAGAGATGACTGTTAAATGTATCAGTGGTTCTTGATCTGCAGCCCAAACAGCACAAAGCTGTACATGTGACATCCCCAGGACCATACAGCACGAGAGGCCCACAACAGTAAATAGTTTGAGAACCGCTGCTAAATGGTTTAAACAAGCACCTTGAACCACCCACAGCTCTTGCCATTTAATATAAGATAATCTTCCCCATAGAAGTTAAAACTTAAATATTCAGTATGTGGCATTTGTGTGTGTTGTTCATGAATTTCAGTTGCTGAACTTGAATCTCTAATACAGCAACTGTGTAAAGCAGTAAGTGAAGGAAATTGTAGTTAATTGAAAGTTGTGGGGTGCTTTTCTCCTACATATGTTTTTCCGTAGAAATAAAAACTAATCTCCTGCTTTCAGAAAAAGGTTGGAGCGGTTCAGTATTCTAACAAAAATTACTGTTGTTTGAATGTACTTGTGGCTTCTTGTCCGTATAAATTTGTAATGAGTTTGGATTCTAAGGCTGGACATAGTGTACTTAGAATTGATTGATATAGTATTAGAGAGAATGTAAAGGGAACACATTGCAATAATAGATTGGACTTTCCTGGTCCGGCACCCCCAGGACCTGAGCAGTCTCGAACCGAGCAGTTTGCCGAACTAGGGAAAGTCAGTGCTTGCCTCCTGGCCCCACTCCTGGCCTCCAGATCTGCGGGCTCTGCCCCTGTTAAGCAGGGCTCCTGGCTGCAGGCCCCTCCTAGCACTGGGGCTAGACCTTCTCAGCCAGCACCTTCCCATCCATCTGGGCCTTTCAGCTGTGGCTTCCCAGCCTTGGGCCCCCTACCAACTGCAGCCAGTCCAGCTGGGGACTTCCTGACTACTGCCGGCCTCTCCGCAGCCGGTCCGGCTGGCCAGGAGTTTCAAGGCCACTGGCAGTCTCTCTGCCATTGTTGACCCACCAGCCCCCCCTGATGCTAGCCTCCCAGTGGTCTCTGGGTAGCAACATCCTGGACCATGGATAGAGCTGGAGCAGAGAGTCCTGGATTTCAGAGGTGCAATCTGAACTTATTTTACTAGCAAAACATGGTATAGAGCAAGAATATTTTAAAAATATTGTGTGTAGGACTTTATATTTCAGTATCTCTTTGTAAGATATTAAATGTACAATGTTGAGAAATGTAGTTAAGCAATGATCTTGTACCCTCCAGACATACAATTTTTGCCTGTCATTTGACACAGCACCTTTTTTTGAGCATTACAGCTATCTGGATTTCAATTTGTTAATACGAGGAAAGCGATTGTGATGGAAATCTTCACCCTGATTTTGGTCCATTTATGCTGAACGAAAAAGGGCACTTTTCTTGCAGAGTTGCAGTGGGGATGGCTGCCAGGACCGACATAAGCTGGGACTGAGCCAGCTTGCCTGCCCGTTGGCTCCCAAACTACTTTCAGTGTGGAGCCACTTATTGGGTAATTGTGTAACTGACAAAATATTTGTTGGCTACATGGTTACCAGTGTACATGCAATTTAATATCCCTAATTTTAAAGTCCCCACACAGGACTGCATAAATTCAGTGCAGCATTGTGGCACGTTGTGTGACCTGAGGTGGTGGCTGTAATTTAGACAGACCTCATGGCTGTCCAAGCATATGTCTATAATACACCTTCAGTTGGGCCATATCAGCTGAGTTAGGCTCAGGGGGCCGATGCTACGGAGCTCTAAAATTGCAGTGTAGCTGCAGTCCATGCCTGAACGTCTGTATTGCAATTGTATTGCTCCTCAGCTTAAGCCTATAGGAACATAAGATCCATCCCCTGTCGTCCATTCCCAGCTTCTGACAAACAGAACCTGCTGGCAATGTTGAATTGCAGAGTAGACATACCCTAAGTTAGGTCATGGGCCTCTATACCTTACCAGCCCAGCATCAGGTTTATGTGGTTTAAAGCTCCCTTAGCCTTCCCTCCCTCCTCTCCTCTGGCTGCAAGTTGTGTGCTTTGCCTCTTAGGGTATATTTACACTGCAATCTGGATATGTGATTGCTGCATATATAGCAGTGTTGTCTTGGCATCATGGGCTTTGGCACGGGTTGTACAGCCCACCTGCAACCCTAAGTATGTATTTAGGAAGCTAGCTCATACAGACGTCTGTGCTGATGGAGCTTCATTACTGTTTGTATCTAAGATATTAATTTAAAGCCAGGGCAGGTATGTCTGTATGTGCTGCAGTCACACCTCTGATTGCAGTGTAGATGTAATCTTTGAGCTGCATTAAAATATCTCGTATGGCATGTCTGTAGATTTTTATAACTATGTATGAGTGCTAGAACATTGAGGAATGCTTTGGATCCATAGGTTTGGTAAATTGTGCTTTATTACTTGTAATTATCATGTTTGAAGAACGATTTTCCTTCTTTATTTTCTTAGGCGCAGTTATTTAAACATGGCAAGAGAGATGATTGTTTACCATATGGTAAGGCTCATATATTCTGTGATATTTATTCGTAGGGGGGGAAACTATTATCAGTTCAAGGAGTTAGGAGAATGTATTTAAAAAATGTTGTATGTAGACCACTTTAGTGCTTTTTAGGTAAGATCTTAAGCTCCTATATTATGTAGGCTTACAGCAGCCTGACTGAGACATTCTTCTTAATTCAGTATTAAATACTCTTCTTTCTGATCACTAATCCTAGGCTAGTGTTTGGGAAAATTTTCCTGGTTATGAAAACATTTGTTTTGGGCTATTACAGTAATTCTAGACTTGGCATATTGATCCTTAAAATTGTCATGAGTTTCCCAACTTGAATTGACATGATTTCTGCACTCTCTGCCTAGAACAGCTAGGGGTATATCTAGACTAAGCTTTTTTTCCGAAAGGAGATATGCAAATTTGGTGCTAATTTGCATATCTTCCAATTGCTTTTTCAAAAGCGGGTTTTTTGAAAGTGAAAGTAGTCTGGATGTGTTTTTTAGGGGGGAAAAACCCCTTTTTTGAAAAACTGTACAAACCTTTTTTTAGGAAGAGCATTTTTTTCGAAAAAGGGTTTTTTTCTGAAAAAAACGTATCCAGACTTTTACTTTTGAAAAACCCATTTTCAAAAAAGTGATCAGAATAAGATATGCAAATTAGTGCCAAATTTGCATATCTCCTTTCAAAAAAAAATCCCGTAGTCTAGATTCTAAGATTAATTGTTAATGCTGTTGTAAAGCTGGAATGATCCCAGCCATTCAGAAGGCATAAAGTATTAATTTCTGTCATTTGAAATAGAAACCACTAAAACCATGGTAGAATTAAAGGTAGTGATTGGAAAGGTGTGTCTTTTAAGAAACAAATTTGAAATTTATCAGGGCTAGAAATAGATGCTTTATTCCATTTGAAAGTCAGGAACATATAGATGGCTTGCAAATGGGATTTTGAACTGTTACTGTTAGGTCCAGGGATTGGTATCTTTTTAAAATGTGATCACTCTTATGCAGGACTAATAAAACAAGTTGGAGAACTCTTAAGCCAGTGTAATGTTTAAATCTTTACACTTGTAGCACTTTCTATAAGAGTTAAGATTGTCAGTTAATCACAGTTAATGCATGTGATCAACTCAAAACAAATTAACACTTTTTAGAAACTATTGTTAATTGCACACTTATTTATGTTACTGGAATGCTGTAGGTTTTTTCTTTGTTGCATTCTGAGTAGCTTTTTCTCATTGCTTGGGATTAATGTGTTCCATATTTAATTTGGCAGTTACATAGCAGATTTCAGTGTAAATTAAAGCCCTGTGTCACATCCCATTTTCCATCATACTTGGGAGGCACCATACCTCTGGGGAAGGGGTGCCCCTCCTCTGGCTGCCTTACTCTTGCCTCCTCACCACTGTTTGTGGAGATGCCCCAGCCAATCTGTTCTGGACCAAGAGCCTGTCTGCTGAGTGTGGTGGGGGACAGGAGGGCTGATGTCAGCTTGTCCCTCCTGCCCGCCCATGTACTGACTGGCACCTTAGGAGTGAGTGCTCACCAGCTCAAAAGTGTTTAGGCTGCTGAGTGCTCTGCTTCAAGAGACAGTGCTCCCCCAACATGCACACGCTTTCCCCATAAAAATATTTAAATAAATAGCATTCAAACTATTATTGTTTAACAGTGCAATTAAAACTGTGATGAATCACAACTTTTAAAAAATCTTATTAATTTTTTAAATAATTCGACATCCCTGTGAAAAATGAAGCTGCATGAAAGAGTTACTTGTCCATATTAATCGCTTCTTAGGGTCTTGCGTCAAAGCATTCAGTAATCATTTCAGGTTACAAATATAGTGACTTTGTTTTTATTTGTAATAAAAAATGGAATCTCTACCTTGAGTACCTTTCCCCCCCCCCCCCCCCCCCCCCGTAAAGCCAAAATGATTTAGTAATAGAACCAGATTTTAAGATTTGGGTTTCCTGGTTCACAGTCTGTTGCTCAAGCCATTAGACCACCTCCTTTGTTATAATTATGCTTATTATGTATTAAACATTTGTCATGTCATTATATTGATGGGCAGCAATACAAGACTGTAAGGTAGATGAATTAGATGAAGACACTGTAAATAAGATTGAACTTTGTAACAGAAGCATTTTTGTTCAGCACATTTACTTTCTCTTTTACAGCTTCTACTGTACTCGAATGCCTTGATAATTGCAAGCTGTCAGAAAGTAACCAGACGCTTCTTCGTAAACTAGGAGTGAAACTTGTTCAGCGACTTGGATTGACGTTTCTAAAACCAAAGGTGGCAAAGTGGAGGTTGGTGAAAGGAGATCAAGCAAACTTACGTTCATTAGTCCTTTAACAGAATAGGATTTTGAAATTCAGACTCACTTGTATAGAGTTTGATGAGTAAGAAAACTGTACATGTTAACTTGATTACAAGATTGTCTGAACATTGAAATTAGACAGATATCCTTCATTTATGGTACTAGAATGTTGTAGGTCTTTTGTTTGTTGCATTCTGAGTAGCTTTTTGTCATTGCTTGGGGTTAATGTGTTCTATATATAAGTTAGCAGTTATATAACAGATTTCAGTGTAAATTAAAGCCCTATGATACATTCCTTTTTTGTTATATATATATATAATACAAGCATAAAAACATTCACAGAAAAGTTCTCCATTGTAGAGCATGTTACAAAGATGGAAATAGAGTGGCCATATCACCAAGGTTGTTTTTAGTTCAGTGTAGTAGATAAGTTATGCCCTATATTACAGAATTCTTACTCTCTGAACAAATTTAGTGCCCATTTGGAAAAACAGCTATTCATAAACCTGCATTTTTTAGTTTAACAGTTTAGCCAAATGATATTATCTTTTCTCTGGTGCCTGGTTTTATTTATTGCCATAGGGTAGACTCTTTTTTTCAGATTTCTTGCACTGATATTTTAAAATTGTAGGCTTTCTTGTCAGCTATTTTTATCATTTTGGATTGTATCTTTCACCTTTGAGAGAGTCCCTAGGCTTAGGAAATTCTTTCTAGCTGTAGAATGTTTCCCCCTCATTGCTAAAAACATCTACTTGTTTAGCAAGGTGAATACTTTCACTTGATTGCATATTTAGTTTTTTTCTAAATTGCACAAATGGTGGTAGTAGTGGCATTCAGCAAATTGAAAATGTTCAATTTTAAAATTAACCTTAAAAGACAATCTCAGCAATAGAAGACAATTTTATGTTTTAGCTTTATTTTAGTCTCTAAGATATTTTTTTAATCCTTCAGTTAATCAATTTCCCTTTTTTATATCTTTCCCTTTTACTATCTTAAGAATTTGCTTTCAGTGGTAAGAGTCAAAAATTGCTGTCTCTCCACATCCTTGAAAGTTGATGGGAGCAGGAAATTCACATTCAAGTGCAGAACTTATGCCTAGTTTTATTAATTTTAAACTGAGATGTTAGATGTAATAACATTATTTGCTTCGTTTTGTGTACAGAGATTACAAACAGCTCTCATATGAAGAATAATATTGTGTTGCATATGTCTGTACAAAAAGTTATGCTGTCAAATGTGTAGTGGAAGAGTGGGGAACCTTTTTTGGGTCGGAGGTCTTCTGATCCAAAGATAAATCAGTCTGGGGGCTACACACAAGTGAAAAGCAAAAAACAACCCTCCCCCACAAAAAAGCCCACTGACTTGGCCCCCGACTGAGGGAAAAGACACTCCCCACATTTAGCTTTTTCCATGGCTAACTTCTATCTAATTTACTTCTAATAATAATAAAATGGATTGATATGAAAAAGTTCTAGTGTACAATCCCATAATTCTTTATCTTTTTCTCATGTTTTCCATGATTTTCAAGCACCATGAAATGCCAAACTAACCAAGCTTTGAAGTGAAAGTTGTCTGAGATACTGGAGTATAAAATTTCTGATTAAAAATATGGGAAAAGTTTGTGTCTGTGCTTGAATAAGTGAAAAAGTGAAGTTACATTACAGCTAAGACCAAGCATGGAAAACTACTGCCTAAAGGAAGCTTATTTCAGAAAATTTTGAGCAAATGACTGAAGATTAGAATGGAATTGGGAGGTCAACTGTAACTATAGGGAGGCTCTTTTGGTCTTTTATAATGCGTTGCATTTGTTGTGTGGCTTTCTTAACAAAGAAACTTTGATCACATAATAAATGTAAACCGACAAAACTCCTGTAGGAGTCACTTCACTTCCTGCCAGTTAAGTCTATGTCTGAGGTAGAATCTGGCAGTTGTTTTACAAGGCACAACAATTCAGTGCAGGAAGTTTTGATAAACACTGTCCACATGAATTGAGATGGGGAATTTGAGGCAGATAGTAGTCATTAACTTTTAATTTTTCTAAGATGCTGGAGTTAACTAACTGCTCTTCCTATAGGTGACATGCAATCTTAATTCTAATTATTATTTTTTCTATAAATCAATTATCCTACACTATGAACGTACAAGGAGACTTAAAGCCAACAAAAAGATATGGCCCCTTTCTTAAGAAACTCAGTCCATTTGAGATAAATGCATGATTTAAAAAGTAAATGGTGGGGAAAAGAAGAAAATTATAAGCTCTCAAATGTTCTTGTCTTTTGCATGTTTGGGGTTCAAATGTGGAATAGAGCTAGATAGATTCATTGGAGGTTAGGTCCATCAATGGCTATTAGCCAGGATGGGTAGCCTGTGTTTATCTGGAAATGGGTGACGGGATGGACGACTTGATGATTACCTGTTGTATTCACTCCTTCTGGAGCATCTGGTATTGGCCACTGTTGACAGACAGGATACTGGGCTGGATGGAGTTTTGGTCTGACCCATTATGCCTGTTCATAGAATCATAGAGCTGGAAGAGACCTCAGAAGGTCATCAAGTCCAGCCCCCTGCTCTAGGCAGGACCAATCCCAACTAAATCAATCCAGCCAGGGCTTTGTCAAGCCAAGACTTAAACACCTCTAGGGATGGAGACTCCACTAGGTAACCCATTCCAGTGCTTCATCACCCTCCTAGTGAAATAGTTTTTCCTAATATCCAACCTGGACCTCTCCCACCACAACTTGAGACCATTCCTCTTTGTTCTGCCATCTGTAACTACTGAGAACAGCCTCTCTCCATCCGCTTCGGAAGCTCCCTTCAGGAAGCTGAAGGCTGCTATCATATCCCCCCTCACTCTTCACTTCTGCAGACTAACCAGACCCAACTCCCTCAGACTCTTATCATAGGTCATATGCTCCAACCCCCTAATAATTTTGGTTGCCCTCCGCTGGACCCTCTCCAATGCATCCACATCCTTTTTGTTGTGGGAGGCCCAGAACTGGACACAATACTCCAGATGTGGTCTCACCAGAGACGAATATAGGGGAATAATGACATCTCTGGATCTGCTGGAAATGCTCTTCTTAATGCAACCTAATATGCCATTAGCCTTCTTGGTTACAAGGGCACACTGTTGACTCATATCCAGCTTCTCATCCACTGTAACCCCCAGGTCCTTTTCTGCAGAACTACTACTTAGCAGGTTGGTCCCCAGCCTGTAACAATGCTTGGGATTCTTCCATCCCAAGTGTAGGTCCTTGCTGAACCTCATGAGATTTCTTGTGGCCCAATCCTCCAATTTGTCTAAGTCACTCTGGACCCTATCTCTGCCCTCAAGTGTATCTACCTCTTCCCCCTAGCTTAGTGCCATCTGCAGACTTGCTGAGGGTGCAATCCATCCCCTCATCCAGGTCATTAATAAAGATGTTGAACAAAACCGGTCCTAGAACCGAACCTTGGGGCACTCTGCTGGAAACCGACCGCCATCTTGACATCAAGCCATTGATCACTACCCACTGGGCCTGGCCTTCTAGCCAGTTTTCTATCCATCTTACCGTCCATTTATCCAATCCACATTCCCTTAACTTGCTGGCAAGAATATTGTGGGAGACTGTATCAAAAGCCTTGCTAAAGTCAAGGTATATCACATCCACTGACTTTCCCATGTTCACAGAGCCAGTTACCTCATCATAGAAGCTAATCAGATTGGTCAGGCACGACTTGCCCTTTGTGAATCCGTGCTGAGTATTCCTAATCACTTTCCTCTCTTCTAAGTGCCTCAAAATGGATTCCTTGAGGATCCCCTCCATGATTTTTCCATGAGCCTAGGTAAGACTGACCAGCCTATAGTTCCGTGAATCGTCCTTCTTCCCTTTTTTGAAGATGGGCACTACATTTGCCTTTTTCCAGTCATCCTGGATCTCTCTCGATCTCTATGAATTTTCAAAGATAATGGCCAAAGGCTCCTCAATGACATTTGCCAACTCCCTCAGTACCCTTGGATGCATTAAATCTGGACACATGGTTTTATGTACGTTTAGCTTTTCTAAATAGTTCCTAACCTGTTCTTTACCCATCAAGGGCTAGAATGGCCGTACTGGGTCAGACCAAAGGTCCATCTAGCCCAGTATCCTGTCTGCCGATAGTGGCCAGCACCAGGTTCCCCAGAGAGGGTGGATCAGAGACAATGATCAAGCGATTTGTCTCCTGCCATCCTTCTCCAGCCTCTGACAAACAGAGGCCAGGGACACCAATTCTATCCCCTGGCTAATAACCTTTTATGGACCTAACCTCCATGAAATTATCTAGCTTTTCTTTAAACTCTGTTATAGTCCTAGCCTTCACAGCCTCCTCTGGCAAGGAGTTCTACAGGTTGACTACACGCTGTGTGAAGAAGAACTTTCTTTTATTAGTTTTAAACCTGCTACCCATTAATTTCATTTGGTGTCCTCTAGTTCTTCTATTATGGGAACTAATAAATAACTTTTCTTTATCTGCCCTCTCCACACCACTCATGATTTTATAGACCTCTATCATATCCCCCCTCAGTCTCCTCTTTTCTAAACTGAAAAGTCCCAGTCGCTTTAACCTCTCATATGGGACTCGTTCCAAGCCCCTAATCATTTTAGTTGCCTGTTTCTGAACCCAACTCAAGCCTCCCACCCCTAGGCAACACTTAGCGATTCATATGGGAACATTTCTGGCTGTTCCCTTTCATTAGGGAGCAAGGAGAAAGTGCACAGTCTTCTGCATTCCTCATTCTGCTTGGGGAGCACAGGGGGCAGGCGACCCTGGATCTATCTCAGCAGGGGGACAGGCACCCCTCTTCTGGCTGTTCCTCCTGGAGCTGCAGCAGCCATAGACAGATGCTTCTCTTCTGGCCCCAAGATGCTGCAATGAGAGAGGGCTGGGGTTGTCCTCTCTCTCTAGGTTAGACTGCATACTGAACCCCTCATCCCCAGCTCTGCCCCCAAGGAATGATTTAAATGAAGCATGTACATTTTCATTTTTTTCCAGAAAGCAAACATTAATGAGTTAAGGACCCAATGCTGGGTAAATCATCTGGTACAACACACACATGGTTTTCTTTTCCTACTAAAATAGTGTTTTCCCACAGTAGTTAAAAATACTGCTGTGAAAATGTACTACACTGAGAGAAGGTTTGAGGATGGCATATGCTATGTTCAAGGATTAACTGGGTAGGCACAAACTTAGACAAAAATTGCAAATGAACGTTGTTTCTTGTAACAGGTATCAACGTGGCTGTAGATCTTTGGCCACCAACCTGCAGTTTTCTGGTCAGGGTGCAGTTGCACAGAATCTAGTAACTGCTGCTGTTGCTGCTGCTGCTGATGTTGAAGAGGAGTATGACATTCCGGGAGAGGTTGAGAATGTTATAGGTGTGTTGGATTCAAACTGAAATTACTTCTTTAGCCAGCTGACATTACAACTCGCAACAACCTGGGATGGACTTACGAAAGAATTATGGTTACACAAATTGTTGGTAAAGTAATGTAGAAAATTATAATATGACGTATCTGTATATAATTGGATAAAGTTCACCGTATTTTTTTAAACTATGCCATGGTTTTCCGCATGCCACTTTTCCCATAAACAAGAATGAAAAATGTCCATGTGTAAAAATAACAATTTTACTTTGAAACACACTTGCCCCGTCTTATTCAATTATGTGACTCGGGGTCTTTCTGTTTTTGGAGGTGGACAGAGTGAATTGTATTTAAAAGGTTCAAATTGTATTCAAATAAAGTTAAAGGCCTGCAGAAGGTCTAGTGATTGAGATATGTAGGGATTAACAGCAGTAATGGGCTCACAGCACTTGGAAATGTAATAAGCCACTCAACATACCTAATTTTGTTTAGAAGTGTATGCTACTTATTTTATTTAAAAAATACGAATACTGCTGCTATCAGTGTGTCGTCATTGATCTCATGGTAGGTATTCATAAGCCTCATACATGCAAATTGGACTCTTTTGAATAGCCATGTCTAAGTATGGCTTACCCACTAAATTCCACATCCTAATGACATAAATAGCCAAGCACTGGGTACTTAAGAATACTTAGAACCCACTCTATCAGTTTCCTTTAGCATGAACACTCTAATTGACAATTTTCCCCCCATTTTTTCCCTCCCCATCCCCGCTTTCTCTGCTGTTTATTTTGCAACCTGGACCCCTTAAATGCATTCTCTGCAGAACAATTATTGGTTGGATTGAAAGACAAAGACACCATAGTTCGATGGTCTGCTGCAAAAGGGTAGGTTTCTTTTATTTAATTTTCAACTAATCAATTAGCACAACAGAATGTCACCCAGGTTAAATAATTGTATGTTGTTTTCTCAGTGTTACCTATTACTTATGATCGTTGCAGCACAAGTTATGACACGTAGCCCATGTCTCCTAGTATTCTTGGATGGAGGTGGAAGCTGAGGCAGCCAACTAGGAAATTTTAACCAGGGTTGGGATTGGAATGATGTGAAATGATTTATTTTAGGTCTCTTTTTGCAATACTGTTTCTTCCCAGTTTGCTGATCCATATTTTCTTCTTTTCCATTTGAAAATCTTATTTTTTTGCTAGGCAGGTTTTGTAGCTTTTTAGCTTCTAGTCACACTAGGACACAAATGTTGAACAGAGTTGAAATAATGTGTTGTTATCTGTAGTTTGAATCTTGTTATCTGAGTGTAAATGTTTATCTTAAATTACTGTCATTAGAAAATCACTGTTCTTCTCTTTTTGCAGGGTTGGCAGAATAACTGGAAGGCTTCCAAAAGAGTTAGCAGATGATGTAGTTGGGTCTCTGTTGGACTGCTTTAGGTAATTTTTGTATATGTGCAGTGGCTTGCATCCTTGGATTTTAAAAGGCTCCTATGCTTTGTATATCATTTCACAGCTGTCACATGGCCATTTCTGGAGTGGGAGGGCAATATTTAGGCAGATAACTGGTCCAGAGCACACGTAAAACAATAAGGAGTTTTGGAATTTTGGTCAAGGGCACTGTGGTAAATTCCTATTGAATCTTTAATGGCCATGCAAGTTTGAACCTTTTAGGGTCTAATAAAAAGAGTAAAGCAGAATTTTGAGGTGATTTGGGCTGCTTAGACTAAGCTTTTCATGACGTATCTGTGTTCAAGTTATGATATGCCGTATATATAAATTAATTTGGTGGCCTTTCCCATCATACTCTCTAGTGAATATTTTTCCACACAACAAATTACGTAGGCATCGTTTGCTGTGATTTGCAGTGTGGCATGTTTCAGGTCAGGAGTGAGATAAATTGGCAGAGTAGTATAAGGAAATTTGAATAGTGTCATCCTACGCTGTGGCTCTGGCTAGTACTGATGTTATTTCATGTTCACGAATACCACAAAATTGATTCGCGAGTATGAAAAGAAAAAAAGAATGTATTCTTTTACAGATAAGAGCAGAATTGTTGCATATGTAAAAACTAAATTGCTATGAAACCCTTTTCTTCCCATTATCCTGAAGTTGTCTGTTGTGTTTTAAAAACACCAGAAAAGGGAGAGGAGCACATGCATGGTTGGTTTTACACATTACCTGTCTTAAAGTTAAACATTCAGAAGTAATGGTTGCTTTCTTGAGGTAAAAGTATATGACCATGGTTGTCTTGCTAAATACTGCATCAGCATTTTGCATACAAATCCATACATACCTTTTGTTACTAAACCTAGACGAATTTGCAAGCCTTTAACCAATACTAAATGTTCCTCCTTAGATATGTGTTTTCTTGTATGTAGCCTTCAGCATGTCCAGGGACAATTTAGAGTGTAGTAACTGTATGTCAGATGTTGGCTTGGGGAATAGCATAACTAGGAAATTCTTACCATGTTTTATTCATAGTGGGAGAATTCAAATAAAGAAATATCTAAGAATGGAATAACAGTAGGTCAAAAGATACTATGGGTGTATGATTGGAGGGTACACCCAGGCAGTTGGTTTGCTGCACGCTAGAACATTGTAGCTTTATTTAGCTTGTTGCATACTAAATAGACATGTCCTTTGTGCATATGGAAACAATCTTCCCTGGTTTTGTTTTTTGAATATTGCAATAGATTTGGAAATATTTTATACTCAGATAATCTCACTCTGGGAATGAAGTACTGGATGTATCTTTTAAAATCTCTGAGGATGCTCAAAAACTGTTAGCATTATTGGTCTTAGAGAATGTCAGCAAAAATACATTTTTCTACATATTTTTATCTGCTTCAAGAAGGGGTATGTGTGCAAACCACATTATATATTACACTTTGGACCAGAGAGCAATGAAGAAAAGAAGAAGAAAAAAAAGAGGAACTAATTAATACTTATGGTAGATGCTACCTTTTTGCTATGTGAGCTACAAATTCTGCGATTCTTTTCCCTCCCTCCATCAATTTTTTTTTAAAACCATCATGATAGTTGACATTCTGTGGGTTGTTTTCTTTTTGACCTGTGCATTAATGTGATACTAAGCATGTGAACCAGTTTGACTTAGACTCTTGAGCTGCACAATTAAACTATCCAGCTTGGGTGGCTAAGCAACCACACTCTGTCAACAAAAAGAACCAGACCAGTGAGATGTTTCATGGCTCCAGGGTTAGAAAGCTTCACCTTCCTTCAAGTTCTTTTTTTCTTTTTTTTAGTTACAAAACCTAACCCCAAAACATTTCAGAAATCACACTGAGAGATGGGCTTGGGTAGGGCAGTTATGTAGCTGTTTGTTAACACTAGACAAGCATTAGTTAATTATATTTAACTGAACTTAAGTATTCACAACACTTAATTTTGCGTGTTACTGATTTGTACTTTACTTTTCTTTTTTCAATTATTTTCCTGTGGTTTCTCCCAAACTACTAGAACAAAAATGCTTAGTTAGGGTGGTTGATACAGTGCTGGAGTATTGACTTCAGCCAGCAGTGGCAATAATTCTAGCATTATTTGGCTGATCTCCTCTGAGATTGGTTTAGAACAGATACATAGAAAACACTTCCTCTGTTTTTGTATTGTAACAAGGAAAATGCCACGGGGAACCATCCAGTAGGTACACGTACATTTTGCACTAGTGAATATAACTAGACTTTATGTAGAGGTCAGGTTTTGTACAAGGATAGAGATAAGATATTCCAGGTTATCTAATTGAATAAGAGTCACTTGAGTCAGTATGAAATATGAAGAATTTCCATGACAAAGGTTCAAATTTAGAGAGCCAAATTTATATATTTCAAATCCTTGCTTTTTAACACTTTTGATAAACAATAAAATCCATGAAAAAACTGATTTCAAGATTTATGCTTGTTGGAAAATGGATCAGCGAGATTGTACTAGTGATACTGGTCTGGAATGGATCATAGTCTGCCTTGGCATGGGCCATTGAGAAAGCATCATGTCAACTGAAGTTCCAGCCCTGGTACTGAATACAGACATCATTTTGAATTGGCCATTAATGTACTGTTTCATCACCTGCTTCCAGTTGTCTTTGCTGTGATGCCACATAATCTGGGCAAAAAAAGATATTTATAGTGCTGCTGTATTGACTTTTGGGCTATTGTGGAAATGAAGATGAATCTGATGGCCATGATTACTGAGAGATGAGGAGCAACTTTGGTGCTGTTGTGGTGGGTGTCCGCTATAGACCACCAGATCAGGTGGAAGAGGTAAACAAAGCTTTCTTCAGACAACTAACAGAAGCTTCCAGATCACAGGCCCTGGTTCTCACAGGGGATTTCAATCACTATGACATCTGCTGGGAGACGAATACAGCAGTACACAGATAATCCAGGAAGTTTTTGGAGAATATTGGGGACAACTTCCTGGTACAAGTGTTGAAGGAAGCAACTATGGGCCATGCTCAGCTTGATCTGCAGCTCACAAACAGGGACTGGACTTCAGAAAGGCAGACTTTGACTCCCTCAGGGAATTGATGGGCAGGATCCCCGGGACACTAGCATGAAAGGGAAAGGAGTCCAGGAGAGCTGTCTGTATTTTAAAGAAGCTTTATTGATAGTGCAGAAACAAACCATCCTGATGCTCAGTAGGAAAAGCAAATATGGTAGGCAACCGGCTTGGCTTATCAGTGAAATCATTCTCGAGCTTCTTCACAAAAAGGAAGCTTACAAGAAGTGAAAACTTGAACAGATGAGCAGTGCTTGGGATTCTTCTGTCCCAAGTGCAGTTTGGCAGAAAAGGACCTGGGGATTACAGTGGATGAGAATCTGACTAAGTCAACAGTGTGCCCTTGTAGCCAAGAAGGCCCATGGCATGTTGGGGTGCATTAGTTGGAGCATTGCCAGCAGACCTAGAGAACGATTATTCCTCTTCGTTTGGCAGTGGTGAGGCCTCATGTGGAGTATTGCATCCAATTCTGAGTCCCCCATTACAAAAAGGATGTGGACACATTGGAGAAAGTCCAGCAGAGGGCAACAAAAATGATTTGAAGCACATGACTGATGAGAAGTTGAAGGATTTGGGCTTTTTTAGTCTCCAGAAGAAGTACAGGCAATCCCCGACTTACGCGGATCCGACTTATGTCGGATCCGCACTTACAAACGGGGCTTTCTCACCCCGGAGCTCGCAGGCAGCGATCCGCCACCTCGACCTCCGGGGCGAGAAAAGCTGCTCCCGGTGCCCCTGGTCTGCTGGAGACTGTCTCCAGCAGACCAGGGACACCGGGAGCGAAGCCGCAGCCGCGGCGGGGTCCCGCGCCTCTGAGGCTTTGCCAGAGCAAAGCCTCAGAGGCGCGGCACCCTGCTGCCGCTGCGGCTTTGCTCCCGGTGTCTCTGGTCTGCTGGGGCAGGCGGGGGGGGGGGGGGGGGCAGCTAGTGTGCCCCCCCCCCCCCCCAGCAGACCAGGCTTGTGGATCCTGGGGCAGAGCAGCTGGGGCGCTGCCGGTTGGTCCTGCAGCGCCACTCTGGGCACTACTGGACCAACCCGGCAGCACCCCAGCTGCTCTGCCCCAGGCGTCCTGATTCAGCTGCTGCTGAAACTGACCAGCGCTGACTACAGGAAGCCTGAGGCAGAATTGCTCTGCCCCAGGCTTCCTGGAATCAGCCGCTGATCAGTTTCAGCAGCAGCTGACTTGGGAACGCTTGGGGTTCTTAAGCTGAATCTGTATGTAAGTCAGAACTGGCGGTCAGTTTCAGCAGCAGCTGAATCTGGACGCCAGTTCCGACTTACATACAGATTCAACTTAAGAACAAACCTACAGTCCCTATCTTGTACGTAACCCGGGGACTGCCTGTAGTAGTAGTGGTGGTGGATAGCGGGGTTTGACAGCAGCCTTCATTTGTCTGAAGGGAGATTCCAAAGAGGATGAAAAGTGGTGGCTGATGTTAGAACAAGTGATAGTGCGGGAGATCTAAATTGGATATTAGAAAAAACTATTTCATTAGGAGGGTGGTGAAGCACTGGAATGGGATACCTATGGAGGTGGTGGAATCTCCATCTCTAGAGATTTATTATTAAGTCCTGGCTTGACAATGCTCTGGCTGGGATGATTTAGTTGGGGTTGGTCCTGCTTTTTGCAGGGGGTTGGAATCGATGACTTCCTCAGGTCTCTTTGAACTCTATGATTCTGTGACTGTGTAGAAAGGGTTCTGTGTGGACATTACACAGGCAAAGGAGACTAGTTTTGTAAGAGCTTCTCTTGCGAATGAGTGAAGCAAGGCAGCCTTTTAAATTCCTGTTGGAATCCTAGCCATTTTGTTTTCCAAACTTTCATCAGTCTGAATGGAATGTTGATGAAATCACTGAGTAGAAGCAAAAGTTCTTACCAAGAGGGTGAGGAGGGGAGAAGAGCAGTGACTGATTGCAGTGATCCAAGCTGGACCACCCCTGTGGTTCAGGTTGGCACCGAAGCAGTACCAGGTGCTGATATGCTATTCCTCCTCCCTCCCTGGGTTGTTCTGCAGGGAATGTCAAGTAACATTCGCTGATGTTGTTGTTCTTGGCGCTTGATCATCCTTCAGCTATATCCTATTAATAAGGTTATGATTTTGATGAGGCAACTTGGTACATTTTATGGCAGAGGGACTGGAAAAATAAGTCACAGAAAGGTCACTAAGTATTAGTTTTTATTACACCACCACACATAAGGGTAGGAGTGGGTAAAATGTGTCCCGCAGGCCAGATGTGTCCCACCAAGCTGCAGGATCCAGCCCATGACCCAGCAGGAGCCTCAACCAGGCTCCCTGCCTGCCCTGCCCCTGCATGGTGTTCAGAAAAGCCATCTGCAGGGCATGTGCACCTCTGAATGCTGTGAGCCCAGGGGATGAGGGGGAGAGGCTTTGCATGCTGCCCCTGCTCCCCCGCCCCCCAGCACAATTGGCCAGTTCTTCATCAATGAGAGCTACCTGTTTGAAGAACAGGTAGTGTGCGAAGTACATCACCCCCTCTCCTTTCAGGCTTGCAGCCTTCAGAACAGCACACGTGACCCCTGCAGCTGGCTATTCTCGGCAGCCTGTGGCAGCATGAAAGGCAGGGAACCAGCCTGAGAAACTTGCTGGGCTGCTTGCTGGGAGTTGCCCAGGTAAGCATCTCCTGGGCAAAGCCTGCCTCTGGCACTCCAGCCTCTTGGCCCCCTCCCCCCCATCCATATTTCCTTTCAGACCCTGCACTCCAATCCCCTGCCCCTCCTCTGGCACTCCTACCCTAAGTAACCCAAACCCTCTGCACAGCAGTCCCCTGCCCCAGATCACAATCCCCTCTTTCACTCACACTCCCTCCGAGATCTCACACCCCCTCCTGTATTCCAATTCCTTACCCTGACCTCCATCCCAGACCCCGCACCTCCTCAGTTAATATCATGGAAGAGTGCAGCCCTGAATCATTTACCAAATTCTTATAGTGGTCCCTCCATCAAAATTCTTGCTCACTCCCTCACAAGAGTATAGTGTAGGTGCTGAGAGGTATGGACTTGAGAGGCGGGAGTGTGAGCTCACCATGCAGCAACAGCTCCTGTGCTGCAGGGTGGGGCTGTTCCGTACTTGTCTAGATGTTGCAAACTGGCACATGTGGTCACAACACTGCTAGGGTTTGGCTTATCCACCCCTTTGTAGATGGAGACAAAGCCCCTCAGGCAGCAGGTCACAATGCCACTATATAAATTATACTGACACTTCAAAACCCTATATTTAGGTGCTGTGTGTGTGGGTGTTTTTTGTTTTTAATTTAAGGATGTGTTTTTCAAATCTGGGCGACGAAGTATCTGATTAGTGATTTGCTTTTTTTTCCAGAAACTTCTAGGATATATTAAAGGCAAGGAAAATAGAACTCTGCCTTGAATCTCCTAAGAATTGAATACCAATGGGGATTTTAATTTTGTATGGTTGGTCCTAGAATAATTTTTTTCTCTCCTCCTTTTTTTAGGTACTTGAAAGCTGTTATGACCCCTTTCAGTCTTCTCTTTTCCATACAAGACAAACCCAGCTCTTTCAATTTTTTTTCTCATGATCATATTTTCTAGACATTTGATCATTTTTGTTTTCTTCTCTGGATCTTCTCCAGTTTGTCCACATATTTCCTGAAATGTGGCGCCCACAACTGAGTGCACTACTCCAGTTAAGGCCTAATTAGTGCAGAGTAGAGCAGAAGAATCACTTCCTGTATCCTGCTTATAACATTCCTGTTAATATCCCAGAATAATATTTGGTTTTTTTGCAAGTGTCACACTGTTATCTCATATTTAGCTTGTGGTCCACTATGAGCCCTAGATTTTCTTCAGTACTCCTTCTTGGATAGTCATTTCCCCTTTTGTATGTGTGCAACTGGTTATTCCTCCCTAAGGGTACGTCTAAACTACATGCCTCTGTCGGCAGAGGCATGTAGATTTGTTTTTTCAGCAAAGGCAAATGAAGCCGCGATTTAAATGATCGCGGCTTCATTTACATTTACATGGCTGCCGCGCTGAGCCGACAAACAGCTGATCAGCTGTTAGTTGGCTCGCGCGCTAGTCTGGACGTTCCCCCTGTCGACATCAAAGCCCTTTGTCGGCAGCCCCGGTAAACCTCATTCCACGAGGAATAAAGGGGCTGCTGACAAAGGGCTTTGATGTCGACAGGGGGAATGTCCAGACTAGCGTGCGAGCTGACAAACAGCTGATCAGCTGTTTGTCGGCTCAGCGCGGCAGCCATGTAAATGTAAATGAAGCCGCGATCATTTAAATCGCGGCTTCATTTGCCTTTGCTGATCTGTCTAATCTACATGCCTCTACCGACAGAGGCATGTAGTCTAGACACAGCCTAAGTAGAGTACTTTGCATTTGTCCTTACTGAATTTCATCCTGTTTACCTCAGATCATTTCTCCAATTTGTCCAGATGATTTTGAATTACAGATCTGTCCTCCAAACCACTTGCAACCTCTTCCAGCTTATCATCTGCTGCAAACTTTAAGTGTACTCTCTATGCCATAATCTAAATCACTGATGAAAATATTGAATAGAACAAGACCCAGAACTGATCTCTGCGGAACCCTACTTGTTATGCCCTTCCAGCATGACTGTGAATCACTGATAGCTACTGTCTGGGAACAATACTCCAAACAGTTATGCACCTATCTTTATAGCAGTTTCATCTTGCATGACAAGACTGTATCAGATCCCTTACTAAACTCTAGATATACCAGGAGTACCACTTCCTCCTTCTCCACAAGGCTTGTTACCCTCTCAAAGAAAGTTATCAGGTTGGTTTGACATGATTTGTCCTTGACAAATCCATGCTAGGCTCCGGTCATCTGAAGAAGTGGCTGCGCCCATGAAAACTCATGATACCATCTACATGTTTTGTTATTCTTTAAAGTGCTACCAGACTATTTATTTGTTTGTTTACCATGCTGACTGTTACTTATCACCTTATTATCTTTAGATGTTTGCAAATGGATCCGTTAATTATTTGCTCCTTTATCTTTTCTTGTAGAGAAGTTAAGCTGACTGGTCTGTAATTTCCTGGGTTGTCCTTATTTCCCTTTTTATAGATGGGCACTATATTTGTCCTTTTTGTATCTTCTGGAATCTCTTTCATTTTTTGTGACTTTTCAGAGATGGTTCTGATAGCTCCTCAGTCAGCTCTTTAAGTATTCTAGGATGCTTTTCATTAGATGACTTGAAGACATATAATGTGCCTAAGTAACTTTTTAACTTGTTCTTTCCCTCTAGTAGGGAAATCTACCCTATTTTCATTTAAAAAAATGAGTAGTCCTGTAGCACCTTAGAGACTAACAAATACAAACATTTGTGAGCAACTATGTTAGGTCAAATCACCACCAACCTTCTTAGTGAAAACTGAAACAAAGAAGCCATTAAGCACCTCTGCCATTTCCACATTATCTATTATTCCCCCCCCCTTCAAGTACGGGGCCTACCTTGTCCATTGGACTGTGGTCTTCCTCTTGCTTCTAACATATATTTAGAATGTTTTCTTGTTACCATTTATGTTCCAAGCCGTTTGTAGTTTATAGGGGTTATTTTTATTTGAATTTTTGTTACGTTTTTGGTGTAGGTTTTGTTCCGGAAAGGTAAACATGGTAAAATGAATACAAGAGAACATAATACATTAACTAGATTTACCTGTACTGAGGTGCTGGGATTTGCAAAGGAGGCTTATAGTGTTCCAGCTTCCTGACAGAATACATATTTTAATCTATTTTTAAAAATATTAGATGAATGCTCTGATTTGTGTAGTTCAAAGAAGCTGTGCTTTGTAAATATGCTATTAAAAGTAAATGTATTGAAAATCCTTCATTAACTTAAATTTTAGAATTCTCACTGGTTTCATATTTTTGTTTAGGTTTTCTTTCTTATTGTCATCTTAACACAAAATAAAATGTGTATGTGAACATGATGTTGAATTGTACACACTTTCTCCTCCTCCCTGCTATTTGTTTCTGCCATCTCAGCAAATGTGCCCAAATTTTGAACCACTTTTTGTATTCTTGCTCTAGATCTTAATTATCTGCCACTGCCAGTCACACCAATTTCTTCAAAAGCTTTTGTGTTGTGGATAAAAATCCACTATAGATTAGAGTGAAATTCTCTCACTCATATTTTATTTCTGATGTTGATAAGCACTTGTTTATTCCAGAGCTAGAATGCAATTACATGAACACACTGTAGCACCTTTCTGTCATGCTCTAGTTTACTGAAAATATTTTTTTGATTATGATCTTTGATGGTAATTGGTACAAAAGTATCTGAAGTTTGACTTTTTATTTGTATTTGAAGGTGGGTATGTTTATAGCAATAAATGGTTTGAGCATAGTGTTGTTGTTGATTCTAATAGTTACACCATTTCATCTGAAGAAGTGGGTTGTGCCCATGAAAGCTCATGATACCATCTATATTTTTCTTAGTATATAAGGTACTGCAGGACTATTCGCTGTTTTTCAAGTTTTTTCATTAATATGGTAGTTAAAGTAGGAAAGAACAAACATTTTAAAAATATTTATGCAGTGCTCCTAGAATTTGGGAAAAATGTCCACTCTAATATTATGATTAGCACACACACAGCAATTTGGATTACACATGATAAAACCTAAAAAGGTGAAATTAAATTTAACAGTATTTCTGTGTTCTCAAATTAGTTTCCAGGAAACAGACAATTCTTGGCATGGTGGATGTCTGGCTCTCGCTGAATTAGGCAGAAGAGGATTGTTACTCCCTTCCCGTATCGTAGACGGTAAGGTTTTTTTTCAATCTCAGTTAAGTCTACACAGTAATACTATATAATAGCATAGTAGTTGTGTATTTGGCAACAGACTTGTATGCGCTGACATAAGTTGGGCTATTAATGGCCATAGCAACATATCTATTAAAAACATTTAAGACATCTTTGTTAATAGAACTCATAGTCTTCGGTGTGTCTTTAAAACCAAATAAATAAATTTACTCTTCAAAATAATTACTAGGATTTATTAATGTGAGCACATATAATAGTTTGATATACTATATATTTGTTAATGTATTTATTCTACTTTTTAATTTTTTGTTAAGTAGTTGATCATTAACTTGCATATTTATGATCGTTTGCATTGATCTGTACTACTCCATCAGAACTGAAAAACCTGGTGTAAATAAGAATTTTAGTAATTTGTTACTCGTTTGTTTACTTCTGTTAGTAACACTGACATTTCTACAAAATAACCAATGTCTTTGCATGCATTTTATACGCAGTAATGCTTGCAAGAATTTCTTGGTTACCATGGGAGAGGGTCGAGTGCAAGAGTCCATGTGTTTGCAATGTAATACCACAAGGTTATTAGATTATAAGCACTTTGAAAGAAAGATCTTCTTTTTGTTTTGCTGTATGTATTTTAACTACTAAAAAGTGCCACATTCTTATAAACGACCAAGTGTTGTTGTAAAAAACTTTGTCAGTTTATATTTAGGAAAATGTAAAATATAAACTGAAACAAACAGCTCCCCCAGAACAAAACAGCTTTGACCAACAAATGAGCAAACAAATATAATCAAGTAAGTCCCTTAATTTAAGATGATCAGATGATGTTGAAGAAGGTAAGGGCTGGATAGAAAAGCTTGTCTAGTTTTCTATGTTAACCAATTTTTGTGCACTTGCCTAAATTCTGAGGCACCAGATTTTGGTTTTAGATGCCTAGAGTAGGGGACTGACTTGAGATTGTCCTGCCTCACTACTCAAGTAATTTGCTTGGTAGTTGAAATAATTGAGACTGAGTGGATAAAGTTTTAATTTTCAAAGCCTTACAGAATATATTTGCAGAAAAGCTCCATTAGCTTCATGGCCTCAAAGTTTGTCCTATTTTGAAAAAATCTATTGATTCTGTATGTTCTCTTTATTTCAGTACTGTTCCTCTTCATTGTCTATCGTCATGAAATGACAAATGCCAAACTTGTATTTCAGGAATACAAGAAGCCTTTTGCCATTGCCTAAAATAATTCACTTATCATAAAATGGTGGAGCCTCCTTTTTATTTCTGAATAATTTTAGAGATTTTTTTTTTTGTTACACAGGAAATCTTAATACTGTGCAAATATCTTTCTGTTGATACCACTATCTAATTACTTTGGTCCCAATCCTGCAAATGTATATTTTATGGGCAATACTAAGTACATGAATAGTCTCACTGAACTCAAAAAGTTGCCTGATAATGCAATATTTTCCAATAATAATATGGAGACTGTCAATTGTAAATTAAGGGGTTCTAGGAAGTGTGGAATCAAATGTGGTTGGTTGGAATCCTGGTGCTGCCAGTGATTTGCTATATTCCATTGAGCCTCATCCCTTTGTCTCTTAGCCTCAGCTTTCAGTTTGTATGACATAGGGATAGAAGTTATACCTCCCCTGCCTTCCTCACCTAGATGTTAATGGTACGAATATCCAAATTTTATCTATGGATGGGCTGGGTGTTCTATATTAATCCCTGGGTTTTAGGGTGACAAAGCAATCTTTAAAGCTGAAAGAAATGTTCTCAATCTCTAGGTAGATACAGATTAGAAAAAAAATATTCTGGGACACTGCTGCTGCTTGATCATATAACAGGAATCTGTGGTGCAGTCCTTCCCTGTGGATTGCAAATGTAAGTTGCAAATAGAGGCTATATAGACTCAGTTAAAGATGTCCTTTTCATATCTTCCGTTTGCTTATCCTAACTAATCAGTGTCACAATCTCAATCTTATCTGGATTAAGCTTCAGGCAGTTCATTCTCCTTGGTGCACAACTTTCCCCCATATTGAGCCAGGAACTCAACAGCACTGGGTGTTTATCAAAATACTGAAAATAACTGAGCCCCTATCTCTGCAGTAATCCTTTAAGCAGCTTCATATATGCACACTGCACAGGCAAGACAAACAAGGGAGCTACATGCAGTTCACCTTAGGAGGAAGAAGCAGCTGCTCCTTCCCACCTTCTGTGAATACTCATTGGATAAAAAAAGGGAATTGCCCAAGAGTATCATATCCACTCCTGCTGCGATCTGTGTGTGCGGGCATACTTCTGAACCAACTCCTGGGTGATCAGACTAAATGTATGTCTGTAGGAGCACTTGCTGCATATATATTGTTTCAGAGTGCTGTGCAGTAACCCTGCATATGGACCATTCTGCCATATAAAAAGTTCACTAGTGCGTATTGACTACTGTGGTTTCAAACAATAGGATGCAAAGCACATTAAGAGCTGATTGAAAATTTTGCCATGAAAAATCACTACATGCTTCATTTGTATAAGGCTGAAGCATTTCATTTAGACTTTTGTTTTGATGTACTGTCGATGAAACACTTAGATCTTGTCAAAAAAGTTCTCTGGGAAATTTCAAAATGTTGACTTTTTTTCTGATTTGGGATGAAGGAATACTTCAAATATCTGAATTTACCTTGGACTGGAAATCGAGTTTCAACCAGCACTAATCAAGAGTAACCTCTCCTTTTTTAAGGGCCCAGAGCAAACTGTTCTAAGAAGCAGCATAACTTATCTAAACCATTTCCTGATGTGGCATTCAGCAAGTTTATACCAATAATTGAATTGCCCATTATTGCTGTTCTACTAGGTTGTTTTTGCCTCCTTAGTTTCTTTCTCAATATTCTGCAGTCACCATCACTTACATATACAGAGATTAGTGATGTGCATAAAATGTTTCTGGTCTTCATCCCCAGTGTTTTATGCTACACCAAGCTTCCTTTAAAGAAGACTCCTTATGGAGACTGAAGATGAGGCACTGTCTGCAGTGGGTGGGCGGGTGGGAATTGAAGTTGTAGAAAAATTTGAGAAAATAAAGTGAGACACTGAGTTGGAGGGCATTTCATACAAGAGCTTTAATGGTCTCAAGAGCAAAGTACTTGGTCTATTAACAAGAAACATTTCCCTTATTAGAAGAGATCATTTTCAGAAAGACAAGTCAATAGTGTACCCATTTATTGTTAGGAAAAGTGCTGAGGGTGATTTGTGGAATTGTGGGTTAGTAAACCTGACTTTAAAGAACAGAAAAAAATGAGAGAAGTTTTTAGCTAGCTAATTATAAAACACCTGTCTGAATATACTGCAGTGGGAAAAATAGCATTTAACCTCTAAGTATGAAACATGCTTCTTTTAACTCTGTTATAATACTGTCGAAAATTAAAACAAGTGAGGAGAACTGGTGTGTGTAGTTAATATAAAGGTTAAATGACCTTTGATGAAGTTCCTCATGGAGGACCATTAAACAAAATGAGTAATAGGCTGTAAGACCTGCAATGGAATTTTTTTTGAAAGGCTTTGGATAAGATATATAAAGCAGCTCAGCTCCTGAGAAGGGCAGTGGGAATTTTGTAGGCATGATGCTAAGAGAACATGTGGAAAAGAGGCATGTTCTTATAAACTAGGAATATGAAGTTTGGCTAAGAAAATATATACAAGAGTCAGTAACAAATTTGCTGGAGGAGATCAGCCATATGCTCGTGTCTGTCCTTTCCAATAGGTGAACATATGAAGAAATCTGCAAGCAAGCAAGCTTTGCATATTCAAGGAAATGGATACAAGGAATCTTAAGAAGTATCTCTGGGTATATCTATAGAGCAATGTAAGCTGAGGGTTAGTGGGACTTGAATCACTGGCCTGAGGGGAAGGCTGGGCTTTACATTTTAACCCTAGGTCTAGGGCTCTAGTGTTCACAGTGCAGTGCTCAGACCTGAGTCAAAGTAATCCTATCCTAGGTTGCCTAGTGGCCCTCCCCCTCCCTCGGTGTCAACACTCTTGTACCATGAATGTGTTGCACTGTGGGAAAACACTACTGCTATTGCTGGGATTCAGGTCCCCATAAGGAGCACCTGAGTACATAAACTTCATAATTAGTTCCTTTTGATGGCTCTCTCAGGATGCTTGAAATTCGACTACCATGTAATCTGACAATTAAACTGAGTAACATTTTCAGAAAAATACCCACTTGCCCTTGTTCCGAGGGTAATTAGAACATCAGTCTCCAGAGCTGTCAAAGTATTACATTGAAACTTTGCAATTCTTAATTTTTGAATTAGGATGTTTGTGTTTGGTTCGTTTATTTATTTTTATCTATTTGTTTTGAAGTTTGACAGTATAGGTTTCAGAGTATACACACTCCCTCCTCCTCCTCCTCATCCTTTGCCCAACTGCTACTGACTTCAGAGCAGTGAAGTGCATGCTCATAACTTGGGGTATAGTGTTCTCCAACCCTCATTAAAGCTCCCTTATCTCTGCCCCTGCTGTCCCCTGGCATACAGGGATTATTGGGTAGCAGGGCTCCCATTTTAGCACACTTGGGGGCAGGATAACCCCCCTCCAACATCCTGATAGCCAGAAGCTGTCTCCTGCCTGTCAGCTTTATGCCCTGCTCTGAGCATGGAGGAGACTGAGCCAGAGCCACAGCCATGAGAGGCTGTGGGGAAGTTTTGGGGCTGGCTTCAGCCCTCTGCCCTGACAGTGCATGCACATGCAGCTACAGGGAGAGTAGGAGGGGGCCTATGAGCAAGAACCAGGAAGTGGAGTAGGGACCAAGTAGCTCATCTGCAGGGAGAGGAAATGGCAGGGCTCTCAGCTCAGCATGCCTGTGAGAGGGATGACCTCTAATATTCCAGCAACCGAGAGCCACCTCCCTGTCAGCTTTGCTCCCTGCTCCAGGCAAGCTTTATGCAGCAGCAAGGGGGAACCAGAGTAGGAGCTGCTGCCACGGTGTGAGGAGCAGGAATGAGAAGCGTGCTTATCCATGCAGCAGTTCTGCTCCTGGCTGCTGTGCTGGCTACCTGCAGCCCTGCTCTTCTTCTGGGATGCATTTGGAGGACTTCCAGGACTGAGTCAAGCCAGGGCTGCATGCACATAGGAAAGCCAATAGGGCTTGGGACCTTAAGTCCCAGCTTAACACGGGCTTGGACCCTCCAGCCTTACAGGATCCAGGGACTCTAGGTCTGAGTTTAGGTTAGTACAATTGGTATGTGGATGCTCAAACCCAGGCCTCTGTAGTTGTGTAGACATACCCCGGGTACAGCTAATCTATGGAACTCACTGCCTTGGTACATTATTGGTGCAATTGGCTTAGTCTTACTAAAAAAAAAAAATTAACCTCTACTATCAACTTTATGTACAGTACTAAGGATAAAGTAACTCTCTTCGTTTATCTTCATACATTAAGGCATTAAACTAAATACCAGCTGGGGGCAGGGAAAATTCTCCCTATTCTCTCCTTCACTAGGAATTATGCAGTTAAGTACGTTATAGGTATCATACACCTTCTTCAGAAATAGCCAGTATTCATGACAGTTGGATTTCATTGGCATTTTCAGCTATCTTAGTTCCTCTGTTCAAACCCAAATTGGTATTCTGATGTTTGAAAATCTGGGGGGGGGGAATCTTTTTTCCTCATGAAAGAATGTAAATTAGGAATATCTTTTATATAAATGAGGAACTTCTGTATTAAGTAATCAGTTGGAGTGAAAGGTGTACTTGGTTTAAAGTGGATTATGGTTGATCTTGCTTTGTTTTATTCAGACTGATTGGGCAGTTTCAATTTTTTAATGCTAGTTACATGTGTAGCTACTGTACAAGTCCGAACACAATTTATGACTCATAAGTACAGTTTTTTGCTAAGCCTTTGACAAAGCTTGTCTGGATAACGTCTTTGTGGGATTTTAGGGAGTGCCTGCAGTTTACCAAATGGTTGGGATGGATAGCATGCAGATTGATTCACCTGTAGCTTTCCAATGAAGGAAAAATATCTTAAGATAATAAACTAGGTGGCTGATATGCTAGGCCATAATTCACGTTAACTGCTAGCTCAAAAGCAAAGATTCATGTTTAACCTGATATTGATTGTTTTTGTGCAAACACACTTTATCAACAATAAGAACATAGACAATTTATTTGTTCCTTAATCATTAAAATATATGGAATTAATAATTAAAGTACAATGAATTTACTTTATTTGAAAAATGAGACATTCTTGTATACAATTATAGAATTAGAAAAGAGTTTGTCTGCAAAAGCATATTAAGTTCCATAATTTGTAATATACATTTACTGAAATTGAAACCTTCACCAGCAGTATTTCCTCAAATGAAATAAATTGGCATAAATATGCGTTTAGAATGGGATTTCCAAAGGAGTCTGAGTGTTCAGTGCCCAAATCCCATTGAACTTCAGTGGAATTTGGACACCTAAACTTTTTGGAAAACCTCAATGTTAGGGGTCATCTGCACATAGAGTTGTGCTGGTTTAATTCAAGCTTTACATTTAAACGGATTGAGTTAAACTGTTGCAAGCCCTGTGTGAGCACTTCTATTTCAATTTGAGAGGCTTATTTTGGTTTAAATTTAAACCTATTCTTAGCCAACTGAGAGAGTTTCTGGGCCTTTGTATGTCTGTGTTTTTCTGAAGGACTAATTTGATGTAGAACAGGTTTAATTTAAACCAAAGTAAGCCTTTCCAGTTGAGAGAAAAGTGCTTATGCAGGGATTTGAACAATTTTAATGAAATTGGTTTAATTAACTTGATATGAGCTTGTGCGTACCCAAGACCTTACATTTCTTCAGTACAACCATTGTGGTGTATTCACATTCAAAACCGTTTTAACACTAAGGTCTAAATAAGCAAGTGGAATTTTAAGCTGAATTTAAACTTCTGTACAATTAAAAATTATTTGTTAAGAACCAAAAAAAAGACCCATTAAACAAAATTAAGTTAAAATGGTATGACAGTACATGATCAGTATATTATTCCTTAAGTTTATAAGTCTTGTAATAAAATCAGATGTAAAAGAGTTTCCATACTGCAGTTCCCAAGAATATTAAACATCTGTCTCATGTACTTTGGCATTCATAACTTAAGCTAACCAAAGGTTACTCATTAAAATACAAGGTTTACACATAGGACATTTCATTTACTTAAAAACATTAGTACAAAATTATAAACATATTCTATTTACATGCTAGTTTTTACATAACTTCTTATGACCCAAACAAAAACATCAATCAAACCAACAAAAAATGTTGGTGTGGAGAAACTGTGTAAGCTAGCAGACAGTTTCTCCATGATGTAAAAGGAAATACATTAGCAAGTGAAATAATATTAGGATACTCGTGTTCTCTTTCTAAGAGTAAACACTCTGCTGCAGTCATTGGGTCTTACTCTTTTAGACCCTTGCTGTGATTTTGCTGATTCTTTTTGATTTGTCCTTTTTTGTCCTTTTGCTTTGTGATTGTGGTGATTACCCTGAGTATCTGAAGAAATGAGGGTAGGCTCTGTACGTGGACTACTACAGTCTTGAGAATTTTGCTCTTCATTGTCCTTTCTTACTTTACTGGGACTATATGCAGCTAGCTGACAAAGAGCAACAGCTGCAGTTTGTTTTTGTTCATCAGAATTGTCAATTACTCTTAAATCTTGGACTTCAGTACTCTGTGCCATGTAGGAAGACTTGTCAAAGGCACTGTTAGAATTCTTTGTGTTGTATACATCTTCAGATTTTTCATTTTCATTATTTGGAGTAGTGGCAGTTCCAGCATCATGTGGCAAACTCTGAAATGAAGTTTTCAGGCTGACGGTGTTGCAGGAATCTTTCACTGAGAGGTTCAGAGGCATGTCTTGTAATTCAGTAAAATTCTGAATTTCCATTTTGGAAGCATTTTTGTACAAGTGTTCATGAACAACTCCTGTGTGTGTGTCAGGCTTCTTTGAGAGATTAAGTGGCGTTATCCCTGTATCTTCCTCTGTGTTGGACAAGGAGGCCTCACTCTTTGCTTGACTTTCTGTCTGAATATGTGTATCTTCTTCAGCGACGTGAACACTGAAAGGAATGGAAACAAAAAAACATAATTTGTTAGGTTTTTATTTGCTGATGGGGCAGGGGGAGGAGAAAAGTTTGACCAGAGCTCTAATTACAATGGGCATTCTTTAAATGTGAAAATCAATGTAGCAAAGAACAAATTTGGTAGTGTTCTGGCTATTTCTTTAGGTATAGGGAAAAGTGGGAGAGTAATGGAACTATTGAGGTAAGTTATATATTTAAGGAAAACTGACAAGCTCTATCAGGTGACCACTGTACTTACAAGTTTTATGGGAGCTGGTAGTAGGATTGCCAGGTGTCCGGTATTGAACTGGACACTTAAGTATTTTCGCCTCCTGTCTGGTAAAAAAAAAATTCAGAAAATACTGGACACCTAAAATGTCCGATACTTTGATTTTTTTTTTTCCTGGCCAAGAGGCAAAAATTCCGGGCTGTCCGGCTCTACATGGAGGCATCTTGGCAACCCTAGTGTATACTGGGGGCCACGCTGGGGTGTAGTGCTTTTTTCTTTGGCATTTTTTCTTAAACCATCTGGCAACCATAGCTGGTATCAATGCAAAGTATACCATGCATATAATTTTTTTATATACACAGTGGTGAGATAGTCTGTGTCATGGACATTTAAAATATGAATAGAGTTGTCTTTGTTTTCCTCTAGTAAATCTTGAAAAAGCAATTTGCAGAGGATTTAAAAAAATTACCTGGTAGATGAATCTCCTCTATCTTGCTGGTTCTGCACATTTTGGAGGAGAGGTGATTGATCTGTGCTTTTCCTCGCAAGTCTGAAGGCTGAGAAATTTTCTTCCAGTTGGTCATATTTGCCAGTTACTGTGGAAGACGATTTATTACAGAGGTCAAACAGACCTTCACAAACATGGCTGGTCTGAGTGAAGTTAGTTGGGCTGGGTCTACCAGGTGAGCCTGTTGCTGCGCTCCCTGCACGGGGGCTCATTTTGGCATTCTCTCTTTCATTTGGATCTTCTTTTGAATGGTTTTTAGCATGCAGCAGTGGAATTTCTTTTTCATAATCAGTCTGCTTTTTCTGGGAGCTTAATTGGTATTGTGATGGACTTGAAGTTGGGTACAGCAAAGTAGATTCTTCCATTAGATCAGAACTTGGATCTCTACTAATACCAGCTACACGTGGAAATCTATAAAATGGAAGATCTGTTGGTCTGCAAAATCCATATGGCATTGGGGGACTGGAATGGTACTGTGGGAGTAATTGGTAGTGCTCATATGATGATGGGTTTATTGGCTTTGGGAGTGGCCCAGGATGGGGAAGAAAATGTCTTTGATCTTGGGTTCCATAGACAGACAGCACAGAGTTTTCACACTCTGAGTTACTTGGAAGCAAGTAAGGTGCATAAATAGCCAGCCCATGGTCATAACAAGGGGATGAATAGTCTGGAATCATTGGATGCATATAAGGTGGAATGGGACCAAAACCTTTTGTGGGAGGAACTTTATGTGGAAACTCTGAAGGGAGGAACGGAGAACCTGTTTTCCATGGGTGGTTTGGAGCATGAAATGCAGACTTTGCGTGAAAAGGCAAGCCTTTGTTGTTTGAATTAGACAGGGATATCATTTCAGCTACCTCAGTTTCTGGGCCTTTGCTATGTCTGTGCTCTCCTACAGGGATGAAAGCTGAGGGCCTTATAATGCCATCCAAAACAGGCTGCATGTTGATTACACTTTCTACTGAAGTACTGGCAGGAGTTAATTCCTTCTGAATTACAGGCTTTTGTCCTTGACCTGATTTATTTGTTGTCTTACTTTGTAATTCTACATTTTCCTTGGCGTCATCTTTTGCAAAAGTATATTGAGGCTTAGAATCCAGACTTGATAGACCATTTGTTATAGATTTAGAAAAAGCTGATTTTGCTGTAGGTTCTATCTGGTTGATCTGTTTGGGCTCCAGTGAACTGGACTTTGGACACTTCATAACTCTATCCTGCTCTGATACTAAAGTAATTGAGTTTTTGCAGAGACCATACTTCATATGGTTAAAAAGGTGGGATTTCTCATTGCAAGTAAAGGGGCACTGAAAACACTTATATTTAAAGGGCTTTCCAGGAGGTCTTGGGATATAATGAGGTTTCTTTGGCTTACGCTCTTTTATGAGACTCATTTTTCTGCTTTAATGGTTATATTTAATGTTCCTTTTATACAATTTTTTTTGCTGTTTTCTTCAGTTGCAAAATCTGAATATTTCCAGTTTTTCTAGTTTCAAGAATCTCTCTTCCGATTTAGAAAGGAAAATTTGATTTGAAGCCAGCTTCTCTGTTGCAAGATGTCAGGGAAAAAGTAACGCTCCAATAACTTATAGTACAGGAACTGTAACAGAAAAATTAAAGTAAAATATGCTGTCTCAGAAGAATTAAATAAAAATGAATGCATTTTTTGAACATATCTATCTGAAGTTTTATTTCCATTGAAATATGTCAAGCACGTATTACCAGTATGTAAAACCAAGTGGGTGCAAATAGGGATGTTAAACTTTGATTAATCAACTATTCGAGTAGTTGATCCAATTTCCTTAAACTACTTGATTAGTTGATAAGGTGTGTGCTTGCTATCCTGCTGTGCCGATCCCTTTGAAATGTACAAGAGCTGCCCACCGCAGTAGGGACACCTCTGCTTCCTTGGCCTCTGGGAGACAGTGCTGGGGGGAACCAGCTTTTACTCCGGCTCCCCCACCACCAGCTCCTGTTCCCTTCCTCCCCCTTGCTGCTTCTCTCTGGTAGAGGCAGCAAGGGAGGGACGTGACTAGTCAAGTGACTACTCAACTATCTGATAAGCTTACGCTTACGGGATAGTCAACTAGTTGCTAATATACCTAGGTGCAAAGAAAGCTTAAGTCAAAGTTTTCAGGCTTAGGTGCCTGAAGTTTGATATCCATGTGCACACTTAGGCACCCAAAGGAGTGGCCAGTTTTTTTCAGAGCTTCTTCTGAAAACTGAGGGAACATTCATTCCAAAAGTAAATGGGACAAGAAAAGAGTGTAGGCAGGTGGAGCTGTAGGGGGAGTTAGATGAAGGGGGAGAAGCTGAAGGGTGAGTTCTGGCAGCAGCAGGTCGTATGGGGCAAGCCTGTCAGGCTAGCTGGAATCCCTCCTTCTCTTTTGCCTGGCTGGGAGTTTAGGAGAGAGAGTGGGAGTGGCTTGACCCTTAAGAGCTGACCCAGTCTTTCCTGAGATCAGCCAGCATTCCTGCTTTCCATGACAGAGCATCTCCTGGCAGTTTAAGCAAATTTCTGAAATTTGGTCAGTCTGAATGGATATGTTAGGACCAATGGTCCCTCTGTTTTTTTCCTTCTATGTGCAGAATAAATTTTCTTACGTTAACTGAGACATATGCAGATGTGCACCACCAGTAGAAATACATGCTGCTGGCTGAGAGCGCTCTGTTAATCAGTTGGGCAGCATTTGCATCCCTCCTGGGTGGCCACCTAAGCGCTAGCTTATAGGGAACACTGCAGTACTGACTCATGTCTGAAGAATAAAACCAGCTCTCTCACTTTGGGTCTTATTGAATTCAGTTAAAAGACATGGTCATTAGAATATCTAGCATAAAGAAGAATGATCTACTTGACTAACATTTCACAAACTTCATCTGTGTAGGTGACCTTGGGGAGGTAAGAGGGGCAGATTTGAAAACGTGTGTGCACAATAAAATATTCAGGTAGAAAGGAGTCAAATAACCATTGATTAATAAGGGGCATGATCTAAAGAAGTGGATACTTTATATAGCCTGATGATTTTTGTGGTCGATAAGTCAGGAGGGCTTGTATCAACTTGTTCCAGTATGTTCACTGATTCTGAAGGCGTGAGAACCTCTCAGAGTCAAGTTCTCATGATTTTATAGGATGTGTTATGGCAGAGATCTAAAAACTGATGATTTCATCATGAGCTATGAGCATCATTATCAAAATGATGACTGTTGCAAAACCATACTGTATCTATTGTGTTACCCGAAACTACAGGAATCCTAATTGTGAGTGACTAGTGTAATTTTGCTATTTTTCTCAGCTTTACTTACAGAAAAGGTTGAATTAGAAGTATTAAAATGTTAGATTGAGGAAAATAATTACTGGTAACTACTTGCTGTTGATATTTTATTTGAAGTATCAAGATGTTTTAAACATTTCTTAAATCAGACACTTGATTAATAGAAAATTATGTGCAAGAAATTAATACTGAAACCTGAAGGCAAAGCTAGAAAATTGCTGCTTATTTGAACAGGTACAGTAATTCTAGAAAAATGTTCTTGTATTACATATATCTTGTGTTTTCTGCTATCATAGAAATGTAAGTATTTACTGTTTTTGGTTGAATTGTAATCTTAAAGGCAGCTTAAATAAATTCAACAATACTTTATGGGAGGGAAAGCTACATTTAGATTTTGCTATTAAGTATGTGATTTAAATAAATAGCTTTACAACTATTTAAATAACTAGAAGCAAATTACTGAATGGTAATATTTAATATATTTCAGTAAATAAGGAAAAAATTAAAAGTTTCTGTTTTCTTTTCCCCCCGGCATATATTCTAGTTGTCTCAGCATGATGTTAGTAAAATACATGCCAGCATGCTAGTATCAGTCATTTTGTTAGAATTAAGATTCTATGCATAGAAAACACATTTCCTAACAAATGAAATTTAGCTAGAATTTCTGTGAAATGTGCAAGCATTGCTCTTGCTAAAATAAGAAATGGAACACAAAATTGGGTGATTTTGCCCTTGTTTTGACTGAAATAAAGCTTGTTTCATTTTGACTAATGTATAACTAAAGCAGAGAGCCTATAATAGACTTGGTCAGCTCAGTTTGGACTTGTTAGTCTTTGTGCTTTCTTGAAAGTACCAGAACTAATTATGCTTCAAGAGAGTGTTGTCAAAACAAACTATCTAGTGCATGCATACTTGAGCAGTTTACATCAACAGTTTGAGTTTGTATTTGAATTTCAGATGACAGTATTTATTATAAAGAGATTATTTTTCTTGTTAAATTTCCTTTCTGATTAATAATGTAAATTCAATATTTTCTTCTTTGTGTGTTTTCCCTGTTGAGTAGGAATAATTTGAATAATATTTTAACTTAATCATATAAATGGATTGCTGTACCTTTCAAAGCTAAAAATTCAGATTTTAGGACTTAGCAATGTCTTCACAATGTGTATATAAAAGGCGAGTACTATAAAAGCTTTATATATATATTTTTAAAAGTTTCTTTTATCCTAATGTGATTTTTACTCAACCAGAGTGATACCAGTCGTGCTTAAAGAAGAAGTTGCCCTGAAATCTCATGCAATAAATAAATAAGTTGAGGGTCATTTTAAGATTTTCACCCCTCTTAATTTTAGGCTATTGTTGTCTCTATGTTTCCTCCTTACTAGCAGTGCTTTCCAGAGAAGGACTAGCGAAACCTCTTCTGGTTGAAAATGCCAACAGTAAAATGCTTCTGGTTCCAGTAAAGGCTGAGAAATCTTGTTCCATTCTTTAAGTAAAACCCAGCAATATTTGCCGGAGAATATATTGATTAATTTAAAATAATTATTTAATCACAAAATGAATAGAGCTAGGAAATAATATTAAATGGTCTAAAATGGCTGTAAATTTTTAAAGTTGATGTATGTGCAATACATGAAAATTATTTACCTCATAACTGTACTATATGTCATTTTGTGTGCTGGGGAAATTAAAAATTAAACTTAATATTAGAATAGCATTTTCAATGATCTCATGAGGAAAAGTTAGTTTTTCCTTAGAATCTGTGTAACATACACCTATAGTATCTAAAATTTATCATAATCTTCAGTCAGTCATAATTTTCAAGTAACACTTATAGATATTTTTATTTCATTACTGCAGTTACCTATCTTTTAAAATTCACAGTGTTGTATATAATAATTTTTAATGGAAAATACATTTGGTTACTGCTTGGTGAAACTAAAACAGAAGTGTTCATTGGCCTTTTATAAATAACTTACTTATGGTAGGCCTTTTAAGGTAGACCAGGGGTAATCAATTATTTTTGGTCACATTGCAATAATGATAATAAGTAAATATATTTTTTATGTCTATTTTGATGGATTTGGCCTATGGTCTACCTGTTCAGTACCCTGGACTAGACTGTCATTTTGCATAACAGCCCCTTGCCTTACCCCTCATCTCTAGAAGGATGTCATTTTTATGGCCACATGTTTTCTTTTAAAGAGACAAAGCTGTTACCAGTCTCTTATTTTCATACTATGCTAGCAAAACCTACAAGAAAGAATATTGTAAATGTCACTGTACATATAAAGTTGGGATGGGGGTGCTAAGTGGTCAAAGTTAATTAAAAAACCTAATCTACCAAACAGGTAGTTCCAGAATTGCTTTTATTGCAAACAGTGGTGGTAATTATAATTTTTCTTTATAGAACATTGTATGACAGGTTGTGCAACAGTTTGTCATACGCATTATAGCTATATGTACTTGATTGTTGTTGCATTATTCCTTTTGCTGATGTTGATTTTACTGACCAAGAGTACTCATTGGGGTGGAACATGAAGAGCATGCTATAATTAAAATATTGTGATGTGGCATTATTGCATAACTCAAGGACATGCCATTGTCACCTAACTTGTGTGTTGCAAGAACAAGATTTGTGAGTTTTATTCCAGTAGAGATTTTCCAGTGATTAACTGCCACTCCCTCCTAGACTTTCAGATCTTTTTCAACTGAAAATTAAATGTTAGCACAATTCTAAGATGGTTGGAAGGAAACATCGGGAAGAGGGGTGGGTTGGTGAATAAATGCAATAAAGCATAGGAGGTTGGAGAGAGAAGGATTTAAAGCTGCATGAATAGCTCATCCAGGAAGCTCAATATATAGTACCCCAAATCTGTGGTGTAAATTCAAGATTAATAGTTTCGAACTTCAATTAATCAAAAACAAAGAGAACTGAGCTCAGTCGTCATTATAAATCAGTAATGCACATTTAAATAATTGTACACAATATAACCACTTGAGTTTTAACTAAATTATGATGCATTTTAATTCACCAAAGAGACGATTGAGAGTTAATAAAATGTAATTTTTTTTGTATGCTGTGTAGAATATACCTCCTAGAAGTGTAAAGAAAAAGTGCTCAAGATCTTATTTCTTACCAATTTTTAGATTGGTAAGCTATTTTATAGTTATAAAAAAATCAGAATATCTGGCGACTAAAGATTTTTGTTGCCCCACATTATACCACGCTAAGGATGGTTAATGTGCTTGTTGAACAGGTACTTAGAATATTTTTATTGGAAAAGTGTAATGGATGGGAGCTAACATGAAAAAATCCTTTTTCTCACAAAGTTAAGCATCAATTTCACTTAAAAAATGTTCTTGAAAGTTTTATCTGAAAGCTTCTATGCAATAAGTGCACCTGCTAGAAGAGGAGTTATTCTCCTTTTAGAGGCAGTGAACTATAAATTCTAAAAGAACAAGGAAATACATTTTGACCACTTTGTATTGGGTTCAAGTTTGATTACCATTACTCTTTAATTGAATTTAGGTTTAAAAAAGTACTCACCTGATATGTAGGTGGCTGAAATGTTCAAGGTGATCGCTGTTTCTAAGCTGTAGCTGTCACTGCGAAGAGAGAAGTACCTGTTTTGTGCTTGATGGCTAAGTGAAACTGAAGGAGGCTGTTTCAGTGGGAGGGATTTAAAAAGTGTAGGAGTTGAGCCCTCAGGGTGTAGAGATGCACCTGATATTACTCCAGCCTGAAGCTATGATTCATGTGTTTCTATCCACTGCTTTCGTTCAGCATTGCCTCTGTGTCTGAAATATCAAACAAAACTCTTGCCACTTTTGTGCCCTCCAACTAGCCTGTTAACTCTGTTCCCACAAACTGTCATGTTTGTGCCACTGCATAATGATCCACTGTGTAAGTGGTGTGAAACATAATGTAGATGTGTATTTATCTTATGATCTTTTAAATCCGTTTAGGTGGGACACAGATCACAATGATTAAGTGCTTGGTAAACTGCAAAAAGTTGCATGTAAAACACAGCAAGCTGCAATAAACGATATTTGTTTTTAGTTCTACAGCAACCATAGTTTTGTGTGAATGCCTTTGTATGTTTGGCTTTTTAACACATTTGCTTATTATCTTTTTCTCTCTCTTGTTATTGAATTTTCTTTGTCCTTCATGAGTCTCCTTTCTGGTGAAGGTGGGACTCAGCTTAACCCCAAGTTTGTTTGCTGTAGGAGCCTGCCAAAGCTTGCTTATAACTGATAGTCAAATGCACAGATACAGCAAATGGAAAGGAGACTTCTCTGTAGTAAATTGATTATCATATCCACACCCACACTCTTTTTGCTGTTTAACTTTGACTGTTGAGCAATGAAATTATAACCCTTTTGGTTGCATTACCACTTGCTTTTAGTTAGGTTTATAGAATCATAGAGTACTAAAATTGGAAGGGACCTTGAGAAGTCGAGTCCAGTCTAGACCATCCCTGATACGTTTATAATATATTAAATATGATCAATTTATTACTTGGTTTCTCCGAACTAAAGAAGACATCTAAATGTTAATTTTTCTAACTTATTGAATGAGGTTACATAGCCCATATATTCTATCCCTTTAAAAACGTTGACGTTTCATACTTTTTTGAAATAAATTCCTTAGTTTTTGAAAGTCAGAACTGGATATAGAGTCAAAGTTCATGCAAAATAGAAGGCTGTGAAACTACTCTCCACATTTAGTTTAACAAATTCCTTCATTTATTTCCCCTATGAGTTCAAAGAGAATTCAGGCAGTCAGCTTCAGTCTGGGCACAAATTATTTTGTCAGGGTTTTTTTTTTTTTTTCCCCCAGCGTGAGAATCAGTTGTGGAATTTCGAAAGAGTTTCTGCTGATGTGAAAGGGAAGGGTGGGTTTTTCTTGCTGGGTGTGTTGCTTCAGGAAAGGAAAAACCAGAGGGAATGTTTCTGAATGAATATGAGTTTGGTAATTTGCCACTGAGAGTTCTTGACAAGAACATTGTGTCAGACCTCTACATCAAGAATATGGAGACTAATAGAGAATTAGTTCTGTAAATTCTGTTTACTAGTGTTTTGGCCATATCCCCTGGCATAAACAGGCATGATTCTGGGAGTTGTTTGTTTATACCAACAGTGATTTTTGTCTTCCATAGCTGTTTAAAATCTGTGTGCTCAGTCCTGTTATAAGTCTGCACTACTGTCTCCTATGGACTAAATTGGAACTGTGCATATGAAATTTAATTTCATATTAGGCAGCAAGGTGTTTGATGTATGGTCTGCCTTTCTGTCCGCACGTCATTTCACATGATAGGGTCCTGAGTGTCACCGAGACACTCAGATGTTACTGCAATATAGATAAATAATGATAACAATTTAAGACCCAGTAGACAATGTTGTTTGTATTACAAAATTCATATGGAATACAAAACCACACTTGTCTAAAAAGGTATGATTCCTGTGTACAATTATTGCTAAGAAAAGGAACACCAGTATTCTCTGTTGGCTTGATATGGGATGTAGGACATTGCTCTTTGGATTTTAAAAATAATCTAAAGCAGAAGCTTTCAAACTTTTTTTTATTGTGGGACCCAACATTTAATAGATGGCTTAACTTGTGGACATCTCTGGTTCTGTTCACAGTTCACTTCCCTTCCCTTTTTCAATTTTTGTTGCAGTTAGTGAAGAAGTAACATTAAGAAGAAGAATTTTTAATTTCTAAATACCTTGGTTTCTGTGACTTCCATTCCAGCTCATCTGATGAAGTGGCTTTTACAGATGAAAGCTCATGATACCCTTTACATGTTTTGTTAGTCTTTAAGTGCTTTTAGACTATTTGTTGTTTTTTAAGTTTTTCTTGTTACAGACTAACTTGGCTACCCCTCTGAAGCTTTTGAATTTAATTGTTTTTGTTAATACAGTTTCTGTCATTATAAATTTAAACCTGATTAGTCAGCCGATCAGTGAGACCCTTTAAACGAGGATGAATGCAACAATAGTCAGATGGCATAAACTCCAGGATTTATATAACATCCTAGTGTTTATCATTGGGCAGTCCTTTTATTGTCGTTTTATTTCTGCAGAGGTCTGTATCTATAATTAAAGTCCTGCCCCCTCTGCAGGCTAGAAAATGAATGACTCCTAGGAATTTTAAATGGAATTTAGATCATTCCTCCTAACAATCAAATAAGTATTATCTTGGGGGAAAGGCCAGTCCTTGCCTACAGACAACCCCCTAACCTCAAACAAATTCTTTCCAGTAACCACACAGCACACCTCCATCATTATCATCCAGGAACTCACCCTTCCAATCAGCCCCAATAATAACTCTGTCCACACTTCTACACAAGCGATTTCATTACTGGACCCAACCACATCAGCCACCACATTAGAGGCTCATTTAACTGCACATCCATTAATGTGATCTGTGTTATCAAATGCCAGCAGTGCCCCTCTGCCATGTATATTGGCCAAACTGGACAGTCTCTATGGGAAAGAATTAACGGACTCAAATCAGATATCTGAATAGGCAACACATACCTAACTTCAAAAAGGCAACACACAGAAACCTGTTGGAGAACACTTAACCTGCCCAGGCACTCATTAATGGCTCTCTAAGTCACCATGTTGATTCAGGCCAATTCCACAAGCCAAAATCACAAGGAAACCTCGGAACTTAACTTAGGGTACGTCTAGACTACATGCCTCTGTCGCCAGAGGCATGTAGATTAGGCTACCCGACAGAGTAAAATGAAGCGGCGATTTAAATAATCGCCGCTTCATTTAAATTTACATGGCTGCCGCTTTGAGCCGACAAACAGCTGATCAGCTGTTTGTCGGCTCAGCGCGATAGTCTGGACGCTCCCCTGCCGACATCAAAGGGAGCTGTCGACAACCCAGGTATGCCTCATCCCAGGAGGCAGGGGAGCGTCCAGACTATCGCGCTGAGCCGACAAACAGCTGATCAGCTGTTTGTCGGCTCAAAGCGGCAGCCATGTAAATTTAAATGAAGCGGCGATTATTTAAATCGCCGCTTTATTTTACTCTGTCGGGTAGCCTAATCTACATGCCTCTGGCGACAGAGGCATGTAGTCTAGACGTACCCTTAATTTAAAGGTTTGGGATCCATCACAAAGGTATGAATAAAGACATTATCTTCCATGTCCTAATGACTTAACCAACCAAACAATGGGTACGTAAGAACAATTTGCACCGTCTTTATCAGCTTCATGTAACATGAGCTCTCTAATAGACTTTTTCCTCTTCCCCCCCCATCCCCTATTTATTTTGGAACTGGACTTTTAATACTACAGTCATCTGAAGAAGTGGGTTGTACCCACGGAAGCTTATGATACCGTCTACGTGTTTTGTCAGTCTTTAAGGTGTAGCTAGACTATTCGTTGTCTCTTCAGTTTTTCCAGTTACAGACTAACTTGGCTGCCCCTCTGAAGCTAGTGTCCATAGTTTGTTTCCTCTGACAATTGTGCTGTAGCAATTAGCCTTTCCTTAAGATGCCTAGATACTTGGCTATTGGTGTTCTCTGTATGGTGAGGAAGGATGCTAAAGATCTATGTTGTATAATTTAGCGCTTAATTTCTGAGGCTCAGAAGTGTACATGATTTGGTCAGAGAACGTCATCCCTCCATGGTTTGGGTTTATCTTTGATGTAAAGAGCTGTTTTTAATACAGCAAATTGTTTAACTACATTTAATTTCACTCACCAATTTTCTCTTACATTATAATACTCGTCTCAAGTTATTTTATAACCCCAGAGATCCTTACAGATTTGTATAACAATATCATTCTGGTAGTTATTTCTTTGCATGGTCATCCTAGCCTTTGCCATTGGTGTGGGGCTCTTAAACAGGAGTCAGAGTTCCCATCTCTGAAGCAGCAGAGTCACAAAGGGTGTAATAGCTCAGGCATCTTATCCAAGGAACAGAGTTGTGAATCCTCTCCCCAAACACTGCTGAAAAGAGATGAGATGAAGCTTCTCCATACTACTAAAGTTCTTAAAAGTATAAATATATTGAACAGCAATTCAGATAATGTAGAGGAACATAAACTATAACTGTAATGTAACTCATCTGGTTGGATACTACGGATGCTTTCATTTAAGAATGAAAATAATACCTTAAAAATCTTTCTCAATTTAACTGTCTGTGTCTTAACATTGGATCATTTTCTGTCTGTTACATGTCTCATCATGTTAGTTCAAGGCCATGTGATCAGGAAATCCCTGTTTTCCATTGCAGAACCTGTGGATGTAGATCCAGTAACAATTAGCATATTGTGGATTACATTACCCTAGCCAATTCCAAAATAGCTGAATCTTCTTTGAATCTATTTGGTATGACTCCAGTATTATGGCTCCAACACATGCATGGGTTTTACACAATGTCTTTTTAAGTATCCTTTTCTAGTTCCATATGTATAGTTATTACTTTTAATGATTCTCCAATTACACCTTTTGAAAGATATTTTTGTTCTTCCTAACCACTTTGAGTCCCTGATTTTGGAGAGAGATGTCTGGGCATGTTAGCTTGGCAATCGTTATGTAAGCCATTTGTCCAAGCTCACCTGTTCAACTTACTCATACAGAAAATGCATAAAAATTCAGAAGTCTAATACTAAACTACAAATGATAATTTTCAGGTGTTTCTGTGCATATGGAACTGGAAGAGTATTAGTTACTGTAGGTATGTATACACTACAGCGTTAATTTGAATTATCTTATTTCAAAATAGTTAATTCGAAATAAATTATTTTGAAATAACGCGTCTACACACAAAATACATTTCGAAATAGCAATTTTGCTATTTTGAAATAGCACGTCCACACTGAGTGGACACTGATTTGGAGTTAAGGCTGGCCGGAACCAGGTCAGGGTTACTGTATCAGGTAAGGAGAGTGTCTTTGTGTGGCTGTTGCCTGAGGCTATCTGAGGCCTGTGTTTAAAGGGACACTCTCCCTATCCCCCCGGGCTAGCCAATTCTCAGGTGTCCCTGCTTGCTTGCCTGGATTCCACTTACCCCGCCCTAACCCCCCTTCCTGCTGTCAAATAAAATACACGTATTTTCAAAAATATAAACTCTCTTTATTTAACACAACTGGGGGGGGGAGGGAGGGATGAAACTCTGGGGAGACTGGGGAAAGGAGGCAGGAGAGGGGAGAAGAGACGGTGGGAGGAGGGAGCTGGAAGGAGGAAGCGAGATCAAGGGGGAGGAGAAGCTCAGGAGTGGGGGGTCTTGCTGGCCAACTGTCTCCCAGCACAGCAGGTGCAGGGGCCTCGGCATCCCCGGGGGGATGGGGAGGAGGGTGTGGAGGGTTGAGGAGGGAGAGGCGGGACAGGGAGAAGGAGTGGGAAGAGGAGCGGGAGCTGGGGAAGCAGCAGGTGCTGGAGCGCCACGAGGCAGCATGCTCTGCACCAGGGTCTGCAGATGGGCACAGATGATACGACCCTGAGCAAGCAGCTCTCGTCGGAACTCCCGGTCATTCTGCACCCTGTGCTACATGGTGTGGTGCAGGGCTCGCAGGGCCCCCAGCTGCAGGTCTCAGTACCCCTGCGGTGTTCAGGTGCACCTGCTGAGCCCTCCAGTGTGGGAGGATGTCCCGGGCAGGGTGGTGCACCCTGCATGCACAGCTGGTGCGGCTGTGGAGAAAGAAGAGGAGTGGTCAGTTCTCCCTGGGGATACAGTGGGTGAAGCCCAGCCCCCCTCTGCGAGGTGAGGGTGACTGTGCCCTGCACCGTCAGAGCCGCTGTGCTTGCACAGAGGCCATTGTCAGAATATCCGGCTAGCCCCGGGAGTTGGAGCTTCCCCATGCCCCTGTGCTGTGTATAGTGCGGTCAAGGTGGGGAGGAAATGTCCCCTGCCTCTGTGTAGAGGGGGCTTGTGAAGGGAGGGCGTCCTGCTGTGCCCCTCCCCGGGATCAGGAACATGTCAGGTTTCTTCACACATGCGTGTGGCTATTAGGCCACGGCCCCTGTGTGGCACACAGCTGGAGCCACCTGCCCAGGGGTGGCACAGCACATGCTTGCATGTGCACAGGTTGCTGCGTGATCCGTGGTAAGCAAGGCCCATGCGTGTGATCCCTTGTCTCCCCCTTTTCCCCCTCCCCCTGGGAAGGGGACAATGATGGCACTTACATGATGTGGCCTTCCTGGATGACTCTGGTGACTCCGCTGCTGGAACAGCTTGGGGGTCCGGCCGGCGTGGCACCCTCCGTGGTGGCTCCTCCTCTGTGCCCTGGTCAGGGCCCTCTGCTCCCAGCTCACTGCCCCCTGGGCTGGCATGGACCGTCCTGCCCCTCAAGATGCAGTCTAGGGCCTCGAAATAGTGGCAGGTGTGTACTCCTGTTGGGGAGCTGCCCCGTGTGGCCCTAGCATATCCCTGTCACAATTCTTTAATTTTCATGTGTACCTGTTCTGGGGTGCGCATATGGTCTTTAGTGGCCATGGTGGAAGCTAAGCGGCTGTAGACAGCTGTGTTCCTCCGTCTAGTGCGGAGATCATGGATGTTGGGGGCCTTCCCCCAAACCTCAATGAAGTCCATAATCTCTGCACTAGTCCAGGATGGTGCCCGCCTTCTCTGGCCTCTGGCTGGCTCCTGGGAGCTGGGGGACTGGGCGGTGAAGGGCTGGCTGGATCTGGCTGCCCGGCTCATGTTGGGGCCACTGTGTCAGGGTCAGTGACTGCAGGCTCTGTGCTTGCAGGCCTGTAGCTGGCACATGCAGTGTGGCCAGAGTCTACCCTTTTAAGGGCTCCAGGGCTGGGGGAGTGGAGAGGAGTTTTCCTGGTTTGGCCCAGAGTGGCCACTAGGGCTCCCTGGGAAGGCCTGGAAGCCCCCTATTTCGAAATAAGCGTCTACACAGCGCTTATTTCAAATTAGCTATTTTGAATTTGGCATTATTCCTCATAGAATGAGGTTTAACTAATTCGAATTAAGTGCTCCGCTATTTAGATTTTATTTCAAAATAGCAGTTTGCCTCTATAGATGCTATTAAAGTTAATTTGAAATAATGGCTGTTATTTCGAGTTAACTTTGATGTGTAGACATACCCTCTCAGAATTCTCAAGGGTCAAGTCATCTTTGTTATATGTGATATATTTCAAATACAATTCTGAGTGTACGTTCTTTTAGTTTTTCTTTTTCCTCCTTGGAAATTTAGTCTTGCTTCCTTGAAAGATGTTAATACATTAAAGTTTATGTAGAATTTTTAACGACTTTCCACTGGAGAGCAGAAATATCCCTTATGCTAAGTCTTCTTGTCTGCCTTAAAAATCTGTAATAGGGATGTTAAAGTGTGTGTAATTGAGTAATCCTGTAACTGCTGAAAATTACAGGAAGGTGACAGCCAGCTCCCCAGAAGCCAGTGTGCGCCAGGAGCCAGCTTTTAAGCCATCTCCCAGTGCACATCAGCTGCCACCTGCCACGCTGCTCCTGGGAAGCCGGCTGCTACCCTGCACTGCAGCCTCTGATACAGCTGGCTCCCCAGCTGGGCTATGTCTACACTGGCAGGTTATTGCGCAAGAATGGCCGTTCTTCTGCAGAGCATCCACACTGCCCACCTGCTCTTGCCCAAGAAGATTTACAGTACAGTGTAGTAAGAGAGGGCTTCATGCGCAAGACCTACGCTCTTTTCTAAGAAGTGTAAGCCCTCTTGCGCAAGAGGGCAGTGTGGATGCGCGGCAGGGGTTTCTTGTGCAAGAAAGCGCTATGGCTAAAATGGCCATCACAGCTTTTTGGTGCAAGAGAGTGTCCACCCTTCCATGGATGCTCTTGTGCAAAAGCACATCTTGCACGTAGCAGTGTCAATGTGTTCTTGCGCAAGAGTTCTTGTACAATAACCTGCCAGTGTAGACATAGCCCAGGTGTATCGGCTTTACTTGCTGCCCTATGCTGCTGCCTCTGCAGCAGCACGGGGCATCAGGCGGCTCCACACGAGCCAGATCGGGAGCTGCATGTAGCCGTTGGGTAACCAATAAAGTTATGCTTATTGGTTACCAATTTAAATGGCTGCACTTGTGCATCCCTAATCTGTAACAATAAAATGCAGAAATCTTTTACTGTTAGTTATCGGAGGCTAAATTTTTACACACTGAAAATTTACTCCTTTAAGAATAATTACTAGAAGTCATTTAAACAGATGGTTAAGGTCATGTCTTTTATGGGACCAACTTCTTTCCGGGAAAGGTAATCTTAGGGACACAGATAAATCTAAAGTGGAAAAGATAACATAAGAAGTCTGTGTTGTAAGACACCATTTGCGGAGAAGTGGGCGGTTAAGTTCTCTGCAGTCATTGGAAGAGCCCTCAGAAGGTCAAGTCCAGTCCCCTGCCCAAGGCAGGACCGATCCCAGCTATCCAGTATCTTTAGTGAGTCCATGCTTTTTAATATCTAAGAAATTATGAATTTAAGCTCCCTGGGTTGTCTTTTGAAGATGACCATCTGTTACAATGGTCCATCTGTATGTCTGCAGCTTTTGTGTCTGTTCTGACAGGATTTGGTACCACTTTGAGCTTGTGTATCTGCTTCTGAAAAGGAGGAGGAGTTGCACTCAGGGCTGGATTAAGGGGTGGGTGAGATGGGCAGCTGCCTGGGGTGCCAAACAATGCGGGGCGCCTGATGGCAGCTGTAAGGGGCGCGCAGCGTCCCTTATAGCTGCCATCAGGCACCGCGCACCCGGCTCCTGCAGCGCTGGCCCATGCTGCACAGGCCAGCAGCGCCCTTCCCCCCACGGCCGTGGTGCCCTGCATGGCCAGGTGCTGCACGCCAGCAGCAATGGCCATGCTGGGCCAGGCTGGGCAGTGCATGCGTCGTGCGCCCCGGGGGTGGGTCCGTGCTCCCTAGGGGAGGCGGGCCCACGCATTCACCGTGCGCCCGGACACTGTGCTGTGCGCCCGGGCCTGGGCGGCCAAAATGTAAGAGAGCACTGTGATTGCTTAGAACTCCAGTATATAAAGGGAGAAAAACCTGTTGAGAGTCTATGGGTTAAGTTTAGAGGTGCAAACAACAGCAGTGATGTTGTGGTTGGTGTCTACTACAGGCCACCGAATGAGATGGATGAGGTAGATAAGGCTCTCTTCGGACAACTGAGAGAAGCTTCCAGATTGCAGGCCCTGATTCTCGTGGGGGACTTTAATCACCCTGACATCTGTTGGGAGACCAATATGGCAGTACACAGGCAATCAAGGAAATTTATGGAGAATGTTGGGGATAACTTCTTGGTACAAGTGCTGAAGGATCCGACCAGGGGCCGTGCGCAGCTTGACCTTCTGCTCACAAACAGGGAGGAACTAATAGGGGAAGTAGAGGTTGGTGACAACCTTGGAAGCAGTGATCATGAGATGGTAGACAGGGCCGGCTTTAGGAAGTGTGGGGCCCAATTTGAACAGTTTTAGCGGGGCCCCCGCACCTAGGATTTTTTGTTGAGCCAAAACAAAACAAAACAACAAAAAAGCACCCACACAACAAACCACAACCACAGACAAATATTACATCAGAAGTAGGTCTGATGAAAATGTATATCAATATAGTTGAATAGTTAAAAAAAATGCCATCCTTTATTATGCAAAATTTTACACAAAATTAAATCAGTTGCCTTAAGTGTAGGTCAAATATTTTCAATTACAAACTATGTAATCTTTTCAGTAAAGTTTAAAGTTTGATTTTTAAAAAGTTACCAGAGAGCGTTGCAGTTTTCTGTTACATTGATTTACTTTTTAAATAGCAAAAATGGAGTCTCTGTTAAAGTGTCAGTTCTTTGGTCAAATTCCAGTCCTTAGTGATTTCAGCACCAATTATTTCACTAGGTAATATGGTACCTCACCACCATTGCCTCCTTTGCACTGCCCTTCAACCCATATTGCCTGCGTGTTGAGTCCAAGGTCAGTCTATACAAGATTTTATCAATGATTTTTGCTCAAGCGGTCACTGAGACAAGACAAGGACTCAATTGATTCTAGTCAGCTCTGCCTTTAAACACTGGATGTAAAGTGTCAGATATAATTGAGGACTCCCAAATAGACTCTACACCGCCAGAAAGAAAACCTGTTTCCATCTTCTGTGACTTTCAGTTAGATGTGACTCACTATCCTCTGCTTAGTGTTCAAGTTATGGTAGACCCTAAGCCGGGTCATATTAAGTTCAGGTCTTTTACCTTTTAATCATATAATATGGATTACAACATTTCATTCTCCCAGCTCCAAATCTTAAGTGAATTTCAACCCAAAAGAGCCAAAATTGAGCACCTTGACACAGCAAGTGTGGCTACTGATCTCTGTGGCAAAGTAGGTATGTCTATATAAATAAGGTCTGCTCGTGAAGCCTTTTCCTACAGTTGATTAACAGATGGCAGTAGATAGCTCATTCAGACCACTGGCTGATAATAGTTAGTCACCCTGACCAGTCATTAACCATAGTCATGGACTCACCCTACTCTCCATTGTCTCTATGATTCTCTGATGACCTGTGACAAAAAAGGAGGGTGGAAAGGGAAACTGAAAGGAGAGACCTCTCTAAATTCACCAATCAAAGAGCAGTATTGCCAAACCAAAAATCATAAGGAATGCCTACACAAAGTTATGAGAATGGTCTACAAATCATAAGCTATTTTAAAAATAAAACATGTTGGATTTTTATTGGCCTTTTGTTTCTTACGTATTTAGGGTTCATGTTTTAAAGCTTTCCTCCTTAGCTGTAAGGCCAAGAAGTATAGAGAACTTTTTTTAAATGAAAGCTGAGATTCCTATATAATCAATTGACTCCAGGCCTTTAGAAAAACACCAAGGCTATGTCTACACTTGCGGCTTCTTGCGTGAGTAATATGCAAATGAGGCTAAGCGTGGCATATCGCTGAGCTTCATTTGCATACCTAATGAGCCACCATTTTTTTCAGAAGAGGCTCTTGCGCAAGAAGGAGTGTCTACACTGCCCCTTCTTGCGCAAGAAAAACCCCCTTGTGCAATGCCGTTCTTCCTGAAAAGTAATAGGTGTAACGGCATTGCGCAAGAGGATTTTTCTTGCACAAGAAGGAGCAGTGTAGATGCTCCTTCTTCCGCAAGAGCCTCTTCTGAAAAAAAATGGTGGTTCATTAGATATGCAAATGAGGCTTGGCGATATTCCACGCTTAGCCTCATTTGCATATTACTTGCGCAAGAAACCGTGAGTGTAGACATAGCACAAATGTTTTGAGACTTATGGTAAAACAATGGAGGAATTCTTATGAGCCCATGCTTTGCCCACAGTATAAATACAAAAAACAAAACAATGTCTTCTCCACTAAACATCCTAATGAGATACTGCAAATGGTAAACTGAATTTAACAGCTCCTGATATGAACAGGTATCAACCTAGTTTTTCATATTTGAGATGGGTTTCCAGGAATCATACGTGACCATATGAAATCTTTCCACTCTCAAGTCAGCATATTCACAAAGCATCTATAATTTTGATCCATGCATTTATTGGATAGTGAAAGAGAAAGGAGGGGAATTAGTGTAGATAAATGTTCAATTTAAAAAAAAAAGCCTGAAGGAATTAGGAGTAGGCTCCTACATCTCACGTTCAGAACTGACTAGGATACTTACGACCAGATTTTCAAAGGTGTGTGTGTGTAACAGCCCTACCACCCCTTTTATCCCTAAGAAGGGGGGTAGGAGGGTTGTGGGTCTGACACCCCTAGTCCTACCCGTCCTGGGACGTCCGTCCCCTCCTCCGTTGGGCTCCGTAGCCCGTCTCTGTTAGACACTTCCTGTCATGCGTGCTCCCCTGGGCGGAAGGGGGGAAAGAGGGGCCCGGGCCCACCCTCACTCACGGGCCCCAGCCCAGGGCCCTAAGGACTCAGACGGCCTTACAGTCTTGGTCCGGCTGACGGGGGTGTACCCCTAAACACGTCAGCCCACGGGCTTCATCACCGCCCTGCCCTGGGCTACTTCCTTTCCCCCTTCCGTGCTCCCTACCAGCAGCATTTGGTCTCAGCAGCGATGCAGTTCTGGGCGCGTCCGTAACTCTCCTGGCAGATCCGTCCTCTCCTTCTGCCAGCTGCCCCCGTCCTCTGCCGGCCAGCAGCTTTTAAAGTTCCCACCGAGCTGGGACGCCGGGGTCTGTTCCGCCCTCCGCGTCATCTGGTCAGCTGATTGGCCCCTCCCCCGTCAGCGCCGGCTTCAGCGCTCCTCTGGCGGCGTCTCCGTGTTCCCTCCAGCTGAGTCGTGCTTCCACTCAGCTGAGCCACGGCGCTGCCCAGCTGTGCCGCGGCTTGGGAGCAGCCAGCGCACGGACGGTAGGTGCTCCGTAGCCCCTTTGCCAGGGTGCACTCCCCCTGGAGCTTAGTGCAGGGTCTTGGTGCCCCGTCACAGTGTGTAAAGATCAGATAGATATCTTTGAAGATCCGAGTTGGCAACTGTCTCTTTAGGAGCTTAATTACCTTTGAAAATCTGAGCTTAGATTTCCAAGTCCAATTATCAAAAATGACTTTAATCACTCAAGTGCTTTTGAAAATTTTAACTGGGGACCTAAAGAGACCAAAGGCAGGAGATATGGGATTCCTTTTAAAAATGTGAGACATCTATTTTTAGCTAAATTTTATATTATTTTTCTCCCAGGGGCAACTGACCCCTCCAGCCTCCTCACTACACCACTGCCCCCCTCCTGCAGATCTATCCTCTTATGCATGTGCAAGATCTGTGAGAGCCATCCCATGAATCTGCAGTTAGTGTCTGTGGCGCCTGCTTCTGGGTGATGTCTCAATGCTGCCACATTCACCTCCAAAGAGGGGTCTTCCCAAAGCAGGCCCTTGCTGCTGACCCCCAGGGCATCCACAGGTCCAGTCTCCTTTCAATGGGCCCATTTCCCAGGGCTCCTTGATCTTGGATCTGGCTTCCATCCCTTCTTCAACCCCCATCAGAACTACTGTTCCCTCCTGGCTTAGGAAAAGAATAAACAGGAGGATTGGAAATTAACCCACCCAGTCTCACATCCCCTAGGCAGGGAATGAGCCATCTACATTAGGCCCCCACTGGAGTATCATGTCCAGTTCTGGGCGCCACATTTCAGGAAATGTGGAGAAACTGGAGAAAGTCCAGAGAAGATCAACACAAATGAGAAAAGGTCTAGAGAACATGAGATATGAGGCAAGGCTGAAGAAATTGGCCTTGTTTACCTTGGAAAAGAGAAGACCAAAGAGGGACATGAGAGCAGCTTTCAAGTATCTAAAAGAGTATCATAAGGAGGAGGAAGAAAAATTGTTCTGCTTGGCCTCTGAGGTTAGGATGAGAAGCAATGGGCTTAAATTGCAGATATTTAAGACGAGGTTAGACACCTGTCAGGGATGAGATAGGGCAACTCAACTTTGGAAGCCCCAAGGACCACACTGACACTTACAGAACATGCTGAGGGCCTCAACTTAAGTGTGGTTGCATATGCAAGCAAATCTATACAAATAGCTTCTTTCACACTGACAGGCATGAAAACAAAGATTAAAGCAAGACTACACAACACACAGGCCCCATTTAAGTCAGTTCTGTTGATATTAATAAAATGCAATATTTACCTGATTTCTACCCATGTGACAGCACTTTTCATGAGCAATGACAGTCCAAGAATTTAACTAATAAAACACATCAACAGAAGATCGTTACACTGACTACTTTTTTGTTTTGGCTCCCACTCGCCTGCCACGTGTTGATTCCCACATAAACCTAAACTGCACCATGGAGCACAAACAAACTGGCCGTGGGCAGCATACCACGTTATTAATAAATATTTTATAAACCTTTACCTTTTCTCTCTGCTGTCATGTCTCCTCTCCTTGCTCCATCATCTCCCCTGGTGCCTGCTGTCCCCCAACTCCTCACCCTCCTGACACTTGCCCTTCTTACTGTCCTCAGCCCTCCTGCGACCTGCCCCTCTCCACCAGCCTTTCTGTCCCCCCTGTGTCCACTCTTCCAGTAGCCCCACTCAGATCATGTGAGCTACTCCTCTTCTAACACCTCCCTCTACACACCTGCCCTTTCTCTGTCTGGTGCTAGTCCCTCTCCTGCAGGTGTCTGCCCTTCTGCTTCACACCCAGAATCCCCTGGCACCTCACCTTCCCTTTGCCCTGCAGCCTCCTCGTGCCTCCCCTTTCCCTCACTGTCCCTGCCCCCTTTGCCCTCTTTTTCCCTGCTGCCCATCCCCTCACTGCTCTCTTTCCCTGTTCCCGTCACGCCCCTGTGCCCTCACACATGCCTTGCTCCATCTCTGCCTTTCTCATGCTCACCCCTTCTTTCAAGCCTTCTCCCAGCACCTTCCCCTCCAGCCTCCAATTCCCTTCCTCTCTCCTCTCCTCTCTCTGCATTACCCTTTCCCCCTCCCACTGATACCTCCCCTCCTGCCCTTTTCCTCATTGTCTGTACTTGGCCCCCTGGCATTTCTCTCTCCTCCAGCCTGTCTCTTGGTACCTTCCCCTTTCTTCCCCCTCCCCCTCTGCACAAGTCTCTTCCTCTCTTCCCCCCCCCCTGTACAAGCCCCTTCCTTTCCCACCCCTTCCAAGCCCCTGACCCCGCCCCTGCCCCTCTCCCTCCCCCTCCCACCGCTCCCGCTCCCCTACCTTCTGCCGGGCCAAACTGTGAACCGTGCGCGCCGCGGTGGCAGCCGTGTGGCACTTTTCAGTTTTAAAATCCTGGGCATGATGTAATGTTACGCCTGGGCGTCTCCCCACCCATCTGCAAACGGCGTGCACGGCAGCAGCAGCCGGCAGTGTGCGCAGCACAGGTAAAGGGGAGCCGAGCCGAGGGAGCTGACTTCCGGGTTCAGGGCGCGGGGCCCCCTTAAGCGCAGGGCCCAAATCGGCTTAAGGCCGGCCCTAATGGTAGATTTCAGGATCCTGACCAAAGGAAGAAAAGAGGTAGTAAAATACACCCCTTGGACTTCAGAAAAGCAGATTTTGACTCTCTCAGAGACCTGATGGGCAGAATCCCCTGGGATGCTAACATGAAGGAGAAGGGAGTCCAGGAGAGCTGGCAGTATTTTAAAGAAGCCTTATTGAAGGCACAGAAAGAAACCATCCCCATGCATAGCAAGAGAGGCAAACACGGTAGGAGACCGGATTGGCTAACAGGGGAAATCCTTGGTGAACTAAAGCACAAAAAGGAAGCTTACAAAAATTGGAAACTTGGACAAATGACCAGGGAGGGGTATAAATGTATAGCTCGAGAATGCCGGGGGGTTATCAGAAAGGCAAAATAGCAATTAGAAAGGTATCTACAGGCATGTTAACAAGAAGAAGGTGATCAGAGAGGGTGCGCGGCCCCTTCTGGATGAAGGAGGTAACCTAGTGACAGATGATGTGGGGAAAGCTGAAGTACTCAATGCTTTCTTTACCTCTGTATTCATGGATGAGGTGGGCTCCCGGACTAATGCGCTAAGTGATGCAAGATGGGATGAAGATGGACAGCCCTTGGTGGGTAAAGAACAGTGTAGGAACTAAACGTACACAATCCATGAGTCCGAACTTAATGCATCCAAGGTTACTGAGGGAGTTGGCAAATGTAATTGAGGAGCCTTTGGCCATTATCTTTGAAAAGTCGTGGAGATCGGGAGAGATCCTGGAAGATTGGAAAAAGGCAAATGTAGTGCCCATCTTCAAAAAAGGGAAGAAGGACGATTCAGGGAACTATAGGCTGGTCAGTCTTACCTCGGTTCCTAGAAAAATCATGGAAGGGATCCTTAAGGAATCCATTTTGAGGCACTTGGAAGAGAGGAACGTGATTAGGAATAGTCAGCATGGATTCACAAAGGGCAAGTCGTGCCTGACCAATCTGATTAGCTTCTATGATGAGGTAACTGGCTCTGTGGACATGGGAAAATCAGTGGATGTGACAAACCTTGACTTTAGCAAGGCTTTTGATACAGTCTCCCACCATATTCTTGCCAGCCAGTTAAGGGAATGTGGATTGGATAAATGGACGGTAAGATGGATAGAAAGCTGGCTAGAAGGCCAGGGCCAGTGGGTAGTAATGAACGGCTCAATGTCAGGATGGCAGTTGGTTTCTAGCGAAGTGCCCCAAGGTTCAGTTCTAGGACCGGTTTTGTTCAATATCTTTATTAATGACCTGGATGAGGGGATGGATTGCACCCTCAGGAAGTTTGAGGATGACACTAAGCTAGGAGGAGAGGTAGATATGCTTGAGGGCAGAGATAGGGTCCAGAGCGACTTAAACAAATTGGAGAATTGGGCCACAAGAAATCTGATGAGGTTCAATAAGGACAAGTGCAGAGTCCTGCACTTGGGACGGAAGAATCCCAAGCATTGTTACAGACTGAGGACCAACCAGTTAAGTAGTAGTTCTGCAGAAAAGTACCTGGGGGTTACAGTGGGTGAGAAGCTGGATATGAGTCAACAGTGTGCCCTTGTAACCAAGAAGGCTAATGGCATATTAGCATGCATTAAGAGGAGCATTGCCAGCAGATCCAGAGAAGTGATTATTCCCCTTTATTCAGCTCTGGTGAGGCCACATCTGGAGTATTGTGTCCAGTTCTGGGCCCCCCACTACAAAAAGGATGAGGACACATTGGAGAGGGTTCAGCAGAGGGCAACCAAAATGATTAGGGGGCTGGAGGATATGACCTATGAGGAGAAGCTGAGGGAGTTGGGTCTGTTTAGTCTGCAGAAGCGAAGAGTGAGGCGGGATTTGATAGCAGCCTTCAAGTTCCTAAAGGGAGGTTCCAAAGAGGATGGAGAAAGGCTGTTCTCAGTAGAGACAGATGGCAGAACAAGGAGCAATGGTCTCAAGTTGTGATAGGAGAGGTCCAGGTTGTATATTAGGATAAAGTATTTTATTAGGAGAGTGGTGAAGCACTGGAATGGGTTACCTAGGGAAGTAGTGGAGTCTCCATCCCTAGAGGTGTTTAAGTCTCGGCTTGACAAAGCCCTGGCCGGGTTGATTTAGTTGGGATTAGTCCTGCCTAGAGTAGGGGGCTAGACTTGATGACCTTCTCAGGTCTCTTCCAGCTCTATGGTTCTATGATTCTGATGCGATTGTGGGTTGTTTGAAGGCTAAAAGAGGGGGAAATAAATGGTTTCATTCAAGATGTCATTTAAAATGTTAATACCAGAAATCACTATTGGAGAATTTGAGTTGTGCGCTGCATTGAGAATTGTAGCTCTTGTAAATGAAAAGTTTCTTACCATACAGGATGTGTAAGTGATGAAATATTATGTGCACATAGTTACTGTATAATTTCACGTCTCTTTGGTCTTGCTGCTGTATTTGAGGTTTTGTGGGCTTTGGCCTTTTTTTTTTTTAAATGGGTGAGGATAAATACTAAACCAACAAGAGAATCCTCATTCACTTGAATTTCCAGTTTGCTTGTGTAAGGAAAATTTTCTCTTGATAATATTAGAGTATAAACTTCGTAGTTAATAAGGTATGTTGTACGAAGGAACTTTAAAATGCCAAGGGTTTCCTAATATGCGTGTGGTAAGATTAAAAGGGTGCTTATACTGAAGTTGCCACAATTTTTGGACCACTGCAAATAATCACAGCTTTTTTTTAATTAGCAGCTGTAAAATTATGGAGTTGATTTTGTTTCTATTAAAGTAAATATTAGTTTTGTCATGCATTACAGTGGCAGTTTGCTCTACGCCCCTAAGTAGTTCATTTTTTACAGTTAATTTTTGCATAGTGCACTGTATGGTTTAGTACTTTCCTTTTTATTTAATTTACTAATTTTTAAAGTAAGATTGTGGAGATTAGAGGAAAGGAATCAGAGGGAAGGCGAGAGGTGCAGCAGAATGACTTCACGGTGGAACATGAAACTGGATTGGGGGTTTATATGGCAGTATTCCAGTTAGGAAAGCACTCTTATTGTTAAATACCCTACACATTTATACTCATTTACTCACTCACAGAGGAAGAATTTCATGTCTCTTTTCCTGTCCGGTGTCTAACAATGAAAGCTAGGGGTTTTTACAGTGTTTTATATGGAAAACAGTCATTTTAATGATATACATGAAGGCTACGACTAGACTGGCATGATTTTCCGGAAATGCTTTTAATGTAAAAGTTTTCCGTTAAAAGCATTTTCGGAACAGAGCATCTAGATTGGCACAGATGCTTTTCTGCAAAAGCACTTTTTGCAGAAAAGCGTCCGTGCCAATCTAGATGCGCTTTTCCGCAAAAAAGCACTGATCGCCATTTTCGCGATCGGGGCTTTTTCGCGGAAAACAAATCTAAGCTGTCTACGCTGGCCCTTTTGTGCAAAAGTTTTGCGCAAAAGGGACTTTTGCCCGAACGGGACCAGCATAGTATTTCCGCAAAAGCACTGACAATCTTACATGAGATTGTCAGTGCTTTTGCGGAAATTCAAGCGGCCAGTGTAGACAGCTGGCAAGTTTTTCCAGAAAAGCGGCTGATTTTCCAGAAAAACTGGCCAGTCTAGACACAGCCGAAGAGTTGAATATGTGATTGGCTCAGAGATTACTGACAGTTCAGTGTTAGGGGATGCAAATGCTAAACTTGCTTTCTCACTTCCAAACCAGTGGGATCTTGGAACATTATGGATACAATAGAATCAGTTTCTGGTATAGAAGGTAGAAGAAAGTGCTTTGCATATCCCTTCAGCATTAAGTGCATGGTAGGAGACAGGAAATAGTTGTTTCAGTTTGTAAGATCTCTTCAAGAGGGGGATGAAGAGAAGAGGAGGTGGGAAGGAGGGATAAAGGATAGAAAGAATGGAACATGGAGTACTGAGAGGATTGGGAAGCAATCAGAATAAACAGACAACACATTAAAAGATAATGTCCAGGGATTAAGAAGGACATTCAGTCAGGTCAACGTGGTGAAAGAACTGCTGTTGCTGCTTCTGGTGAATGGCTTTCCCTATGATGGCTTGCTTTATCCCGGGAGTGCCTGCTTTTATTTTTAGAATTCCAAATAGGTGGGATCAGGAGCCCATGAGACCTGATGTCTCTCCTGATATCATATGGGGGATGTTGGTTGGCCTCCTGTCTTGTCTTTGCTGTTTGGTGGAGTCTCCATAGCTTCTGGGGCTTGCTCTATTCCTGGCACTCCTTGCTTTACGACCTCCAAATAACAGCATGGACTCTAATGCAGTCAGTACAGAAAAGACCAGAGCACTGATTTAATAAAATATACTGACTGTGTTCTGTTCCAGTGAATGGAAATCATGGTCTTTCCTTCTTTAAGAGTCATGGAGGTGTATGTAGAAGTACACTAATACATTTTTCTGTAAGATATTGAAAAGGGTTGTCCAGATCCTCAGTCCCCATAAATTGGCATAGGGTCATTATTCCTTTTGGGGGTTGATTTCCTGGGTGCCATGCCCTAGAATTACATCTTCCCAGAGCTGAAATGGTTCAATTTCATTGCTCTGCAGGGGAGTGGTTACCCCAACTCTACTTGTCTCGGGGAGACCAGAGGAACTGTCTCGGATGGACAAGGTGGTGCGGAGCCCCAGTGTGCAAGAAGGCTGGTGTCAGTAGCATGATCAGTACACTGGGAAACAATCCTGAGGGGTCTTCTGTGACTGCACTCTGTCAAACTTGTCTTTATAGGTAATTGTATTGAACTGATATTTGTCAGCCATGTTCTTTTTAAAGTAGGCAAGAGGAAATCTGATAGCTTTCATAATTTACTAATGTCCATGGGGTGCTCAAGCATTTAAACTATATTAAAGGATTGATGATACCCTGCTCTGTGAAAGCTGTTAGAGAGAAAATTGAAAACTCATAAAATATCTTATTTTAAGTTAACTTAACTTAGCTGCTTACTATAGTAGTAGAAGGGAGGAAGATGACAAGGACTCAGGTGAGGATCTGGGGGAGGAAAGAGACTGCTATTGGTTTGGCAAGAAAACTACAACTGGAAAGAGAAGCCATGGTGATGGTAATATGGATTGTTATTGTGTTCTTATAAAAACTGATAAGATCTATATATGTCACTTCTACCCCATATATGGACTCATTTTTTTTCAGCCGCTAGAATAAGTTACTTAATATTAATGTGGAAGGGCTTTGGGCTTTTTGGAAAGAGAATCCCTCAGGAAGTCAGGCTGCTGAGGTGTATTATTCTGTTTTGTGGTGCTAGCTCATTGTGAGGCTTTTGGCAGGTGTCCAGGTACTTTTATTCTTTTTTGTACTAGATACAGGAAGAAATAGACACTAGATTATTTTAATTAGGAAAACAAAGGACTCAAGGTCTGGCAACGCCTAATTCCAGAAGAGTCATTTTCTTTTAACTCTTGGAGTGATTTTAAAAATGACACAAGATTTAAAAAAAATACTATATTGAGAATAATTATTAGGCATTGTGTTGGGGTGTATAGCTCTGGGCTCAGGTATTCTTGCCCAGTCACCTGTGCAAAGCTTGCACCTATGGGAAGCAGTGTTCTCTCTAATTTTTCCACCCCAAGTGGAATAAATTTTGTTATGTGTACTAACATAGAGTTGATCTGTGGTCCATTATGCAAGTGATTTGTCACACAACAAAATTCATATGGTGGGGGTGGGCACAAGAGGTTCTGAGTATGGGAGGGGCTGTGGCTTGGGGCAGAGTTTTAGGATACACGAGTGAGGAGCTCTGTCTTGGGATGTGGGCTCTGGGATGGGGGTGAGTATGGGGAGCTCAAGGCTGGAACAAAGGGTTAGGGTGCAAAGGGACTGTGAGAGAAGCTGGGGAATGAGGGTTCTGGGATGAGGCTGTGGATGGGGGCTATGAGCTGGGACAGAGGATTGGGGCTTAAGGGCTTGGGCTGGGGGAGGGCAGAAGATGGGGTACAGGGGTGTGAGGAGGACTAAGGGCCAGGCTTTGACAGAGGTGATTCACGGATGGAGGGCTCCAGGGCTGGGCTACTCCAGCCACAGCGAGGGATGGGGGTCTGGGCTGCCCCAGCCAGAACAGGTGGGAGTCCAGGCTGCCCCGACTGCCCAGAGGGTGCCTTAGGCTGGGAGGCAGTGCTTTCAAAAGGGGAACAGAACAACTCCAAGACAGGCAGGCAGGTGGTGAAATAGAGCAGATGGCTGCTCCAAGCTCTTAGAGGAAAGTACTGCCCATTTCATCTGAGACCTTTTCTATACTTATCTGGAAGGTTGAATTAAGATATGCAACTCCAGCTGTGTTAATTTGGTGGTTGGAGTTGATGTAACTTACGTCTACTTTTGGTGCCATCTCCGCAGCTCCAATTTACTTCCCTTACGCCTTGCAAATCAAGGAACACCTGAGTTGAGGGGGGGCACCCTCAGCGTTCGATTTAGCGGGTCTTTACTAGACCTGCTAAACAGGGATGTCAGTGTGTAGATGATTAATCCTGTTGACAATACGTTTCCCCTGTATCGGAGGCAGCAAGGGGGTGGGGAGCAGGAACTGGTACCCTCGAGGAGCTGGCTTAAAAGTTGGCTTTCCAAGAGCACTTGATCTGTCTGTTCCTTCTGAGAGAGAGGCAGCAGCGTGCAAGGTGAGGGGGGCAAACGGGAGCCAGCGGAGCGCTTAGTTCAAACTAGGAAAACCTCATTTTAGCCCCTTAATTCGAACTAGTGGGAGGCTAGCCCTCCCCAGGTTTCCCTGGTGGCCACTCTGGCCAACACCAGGGAAACTCTATTGCCCCCCCTCCCAGCCCTTAAAGGGGCACGGGCTGGCTACGGTGCCCGTGCCAGGTGCAAGCCTGCCAGCATCCAGCTAGCAGACCCTGGACCTGGCACGGCACAAAGCCACCCACCCGATGTCCCCCAGCCCACCCCCTCTTCCCGGGACCAGGCTGGCGGCTCCTGGGAGCTTGCCCGGGACTGCAAGAGGCGGGCACCTTCCTGGGCTAGTGCAGACATCGTGGACCTTGTCCACGATCTCCGCACTAGGCACAGGAAAGTGGCCGTCTAGGGCAGGAGAGCTGCCAGCCTGGCCACGCAGGAGCAGGTGTGCATGAAAATCAAGGGGGTCCACTGAGACCCCCGACCCTGAGCTTACAATGGCCGTCCTGGGTCAGACCAAAGGTCCATCTAGCCCAGTAGCCTGTCTGCCGACAGCAGCCAACCCTAGGGACCCTGGAGGGGATGGACCGAAGACAGTGACCAAGCCATTTGTCTCGTGCCATCCCTCTCCAGCCTTCCACAAACTTTGGGCAGGGACACCACTCCTACCCCCTGGCTAAGACTACTCCATGGAGCCAACCTCCATGACTTGATCTCACTTCCCTTTAAACTCTGTTCTAGTTGTAGCCTTCACAGCCTCCTGCAGCAAGGAGTTCCACAGGTTGACTCTTTGCTTTGTGAAGAACAACTTTCTGTTACTAGTTTGAAGCCTGCTACCCATTCCTTTTCTTTGGTGTCCTCTAGTCCTTCTTTATGGGAACTCATGAAGAACTTTTCTGTATGCACCCTCTCCACCCAACCCCTGCTTTTAGAGACCTCTATCCTGTCCCCCCTCCGTCTCCTCTTTTCTAAGCTGAAAAGTCCCAGTCTCTTTAGCCTCTCTTTTTATATTGGACCTGTTCCCAACCCCTGATCATTTTAGTTGCCCTCCCCTCTCCCAGCCTCTCTCTTCCCCTCTCCCACCTCCTTTTCCCAGTCTCCCCCAGTTTTGTTCAATAAAGACAGATTCCATTTTTGAACACAATTCTCCTTTATTTTGTACATCAAAAAAAGGGGCTAGGGAAGGGTAAGTGGAAGGAGGTGAGGGAGGAATGGGGTACAAGCCCCCGATGGGGAGGACTGGGCTGGCTCTGCGGGCTTCTGGGGGTGGAAGCTCTCCTGCAGCCCCCCAATTGCCCCCTCTGCCCAGATGGCAGCCTGCGGCAAGTGCAGCTGGGCTGATGGCCGAGTGCTGTGATGTGCCCAGTGTGGGCACTCCGGGCACTCCAAGCCAGGACTGCTTTGCAAGCGGGGCATCCCTCAGAACTGTCTGTCCGGGGTGGGTGTCGGTACCCTTTAAGCGCAGCCCTCGGCTAGCCTGAGACAGCATCTCCACGTTCTAAGTCCTCCTCTGATGCTCTGCCGGCACTGCTTCCGGCCAGCCTTAAGCCCTGTTCAGGGTCTACTCAATGTGGACATGCTAGTTCGAATTAGCAAAACGCTAATTCGAACTAGTTTTTAGTTCTAGACGCGTTAGTTCGAATTAGCTTAGTTCGAATTAACTAATTCGAACTAAGTTAGTTCGAACTAACTCTGTAGTGTAGACATTCCCTCTGGGAGTAGAGTGTCTGGCCAGAGTCAGTGTGTGGGCAGGAGGGAAGATGAAGGAGCAAGAGTGGGTTCAGGAGCAGGGTCGGCGTAGGGTGTCTGCCCAGGAGGGACAGTGCAGGAGCAGGCTGAGGGAAGGGTGCAGGTAGGGTGTGTGGCTGGGGTGGGGGCGCAGGAGCAGGCTGCGGGTGTAGGGTCTCTATGGGGGGCAGTGCAGGAGCAAGGTGGGACTGCAGGGTCTGGCCATGAGGGGGCACTTGCTTTTGCGCTCCGCTCTCAGACATTGTATCCCAGGCACGGTCTCCCGCTGCTCCAGCCAATGGGAGCAGCGGGGAAAGCCTCTAGCCAACACATCCATGCGTTGCTTTTCCCCCAGCTGGGAGAGGGTGAGGGTGAGCAGCAATGCATGGAGCTGCTTCTGGCTCCGCTTCTTCCCCAAAAGCTGGATCCGGCAGGGAGGCCCAGGGCTCCCCTCCCTCCCCCCGAGGGAAGCCCAGAGCTCCTTCCCCAAGGGAAACCCATGGTTTCGGCCCCTTCCCCCCCGGGGAAGGGGTGTGAGGCTTTAGCGCCAGCATGGGCTCGCTGCTGCTGGGAGATGGAGGGAGGGGGAAGGGGGGGCTGTGCTTGAGCTGTGGACCATGCGGGAGTTGACTGTGGACCACTAGTGGTTTGTGGAGTACAGTTTGAGAACCACTGATTTACAAGTTCAATACTATCAACTTAGGCTTGAGTAAAGGTCTTAACATACTACAAAGACAATTTCCCTGCCTTTGATATTTGCATCTCCACACCAAATACTACGAATAAGGTACATCCACTCTAACTTAATTAGTTTCATTAGCACTGGCCCTACGATTGACAGGTAACTTCTTTTGCTGTTGATATAGTGAATTATGTAACTTCCACTATCAACTCATCTGATGAAGTGGATTTTACCCACCAAAGCTCATGACCTAATAAATTTGCTAGTCTCTAAGGGCATGTCTACACTTGGAAATTATTTAAAAAAACCTTCAAAATAACTCCCGAAATAGCTATTTCGAAATAGCGTGCCCAGACTACAGGGAAGCATCGAAATTAGTCCGAGGCAGGCTCCCTTAATGTAGATGCACTACCTCAACTTCGAGCCCCAGGAAGCAGTGGGCAGTAATTACTTTGAATGTCTCTGGGGAGTAGTTATTTCAAAATAGCAGCAGTGGAGCGTCCACACTGCTGCTGTTTCAAAGTAACAAATAAAATAAGCATTATTCCTCGTGGAAAGCAGGAGTTATTTTGAAATAGGCTCCCTAGTATAGACACTCCACTTGTTTCAGAATAAGGGGAATTATTTTGAAACAACTCCCTAGTGTAGACCAGGGCTGAGGTGCCACAGGGCTGCTGGTTGCTGAAGCACAGAGAGTGAAGGTCCAAAAGTATTCATTAAGTTGAGATGCCCATTGAGAGACATCTAGGGCCTGATTTTTTTAGTGTGCTTAACATTATATAGTACATTAAATATATTTTAAAAAATTCTCATAGATTTCAGTTGTAGCTGGAAGAATTTAACCATTCAAACCAGGCCCCAGGCTATCAAGTTGGGCTCCCAGGAAAAATGTGGTTTGGTTATCTTGCTTAGCATCACGTAGGAATTTAGTGGAACTAGCAGCGCTGTATTCTTGTTCTCCTGGGCGGCATGCAGCCTACTTACCTCTGTGTTCATTTGCAACAAGTGAGGCAAGGGCCTCAGAGACCACAGCCTCCATTACATAGCTCTGAATTACTCTGGGAGCACCATTCGTTCCTGTGCATGCTCTCTGTCCCAGTCTCACCAGATTTCTTTTCCCAGTCTATTCCTCTCCTCCCCCCACCCCCCATTTCAGCTTTTGTTCCTTTTCTGTTTGAATCAGACTGCTCCCTGTGTTTAGGCACTAATGGGGTTGTTGGGAGTGTAGGAGAGAAGGACTCTCACCTCTTACTTCTGATGCACAGCCCCATTTTGGCTAGGAGCAACTGAACACAGCCATTAAAAAGCAAGTCATTTGGTGCACACCATTAGCCCTGAACTGGAACATACTCTGGAACATGCTCTTTGGTGAAGGCTTGTGCATTGACTGGTCATTACTGGAAGCTGTGAAGAGTGCTAAGTTGGTCTTTTGTGATGGTGCATGTGCAGTTTTGTCAGCAGCAGGAGCAACGAAAAGCTTGAGTCTGCTCAATGTTCAAGAGATTTTAAGATTTTGGCTGTTAAATTCTAGCAAGTCTGGACAGTGTCCATGAATGTGGGTTCTCTTCCCCCCCGCCCCCCAGGCTTATAATTTGGCCAAATTTGGGTGGATTTTCATGGTAGAAAAGCTAGTGCCAAATTCCAGCTCTCTTCTCTGAATCACAGGGCTGATAGAGCATTTCAAAGAAAAGGTCTGTGTTTTTTAACATGGTCAAAAATATTTTTTACTCAAGGTCCTTTTAGAAAATGGATTAACTTGTTTTGGCTGAAAATTTTCAGAAAAAAACCAAGCCCGAGGAAGACACTGTCACCTGGCATGGAAAATTCCAGCCCAAACAGTTCAGCACCTTTGGAAGTCAGGTCACTTATATTTCAATGTGTAAATATGTTTGCAGGCTCCTAAACAAGTTAAACCACCTAAGCATACATTTACAGTATGTTTCTTTTGGAGAGTGTTTTTGTGTTTCAAATCTATGAATTCAGTATGTTTCCTGAACAAAATTACTTCTGCCTACCTTTGTTTACAGCTTTGTTTTTAAACTTTGTGATTCTTTAATAATCCTGACATGCTTAGTCCTTTAAAAATGCATTTTATGCAATACTTTAGTAGTAGTAACCAACTAACTTTCTGTATACTTTTATTATTTCCCTCTTACTTATCCTTAAATAATAATTTATCTTATTATTCTTTCTTTACTTGGGATTATGTAATTAACCCCCCCCTCCAAATTAGTGTAAGGCCTGCCCAGTGAAGTTGCACCAGATGAATTTAAGTTGTTTTTCAAGTGGTTTGCTTTAAGTTAGCTTTAGCTAGTTCCTAACTGACTTCAGCTAAACTGAAATAAACATGGCTTAAATCAAAACAGTGTCTGTCAACACAGGGCTTTGCATGAGTTTATAGTTGGTTAAATCTGCAAGTTTTTCATTTAGACAAGCCCTAAGGCTAAGGCAGAATATTTTTAAATTGCCCTATCTTTGTGCCTTATATCTGCGTACATCTCTGTATATTTTAGGTGTGTTTGTCTGAGAGACCAATTTAGCAGGAGTTCTTGAACAAATGGAAAGAGCTAGGGCCACCAAATTTGGTATGCAAGGTTCTCTTCTAACTTAAAGCCAGGTCAGAGTTTGATAGTGCCAAGGCAATTGGAAGCTCCGGGAAGAGGGCTGTTTTCCATAACATGGAACGAAGGAGCTGTTTGGAGGGATGCGATACTGAGAGTGGGTCACTGGGGGCAGTGAGCCTACAGGGGAAGGCTCTCCTATAGAGTGTTCACTCTGGGGAGATGTGCCACCAAGCTGGGGCTCTGCTGTCTTTCCTGCCAGGTGCACCAACTAAGTATCCCTCCTGCCCCAAGCCCTTTCTCCCACTCCTGACCCTTGGCTGCAGCACTGGGTGAAGGGAGAGAAAAAAGGCCCCAGGCAGCTGAGAGGAGTGGGAGTCAGAAAAAAGGACCCTGGCAACCGGGAGGGGGGGATGACTGGAGGGAGAAAAATGGCCCCTGGGGGCAGAGCACTGCAGGGAGGAAAATAGCCCCTGGGGGCCGGAGAGGGGGACCTCCCACTCTGAGCCCCTCCTCACCCCTGAACTTCACTCGCATGCCATGCCCCCACATCTCCTGCACCCCCATCACCAGCCACCCCGTCAGGTAAGACTGTTAGTAATAGAAAGCACAGCAGAGTTTGCTGGTGAGTTCTACGTGCATTTGGGATCCTTGATGATAATTGCTTATATTGCAGCTGCACGTAGAGCACCTTTAAAAAAAATCAACTGATTTTAAATATTGAAACAAGGGAAATTTTTGTTAAATTGAAATGTCTGACTTGACTAATGTGCTTGTTAGTTTAATTGCAAAGTGTTTTAAGATTTTCAGTGCAAGTTGTTATAAAGTATTGTCTACAATTGTGTTAAAAAGCAAAGTGTAATTTATATTCTTGTCCAGTCTGAGAGTGAGTGTCTTCTAATCTCTGTAAAGATGGGAGGACTGAAGTTGTTTTCTCTGTTTTTTTTTTTCTTTTTTTCCACAGGACCTGAACAAAATGTGGTGTTGCAACCTGCAGTTATGTTGTTAGGTTAGGCAGGGTGGAAAGTAACAGGTGCTTATTAATGCCTCTAGGCTATAGCTAAAGGTGACTATATTTTCTTGAATGTTCCCAGAGCTCAGCAGGTGGATACTACTTTAATTGCATCGAGAGTGGATTTGGTCTCTTATCTGAACAAGCAGTAGTACGTCCAATGCACAGCAATTTTACAAATTCAAAAATTGTTCATTTCAATCTCGTTTGTTCAGTTACTCAAAATAAATGACCATGTTCCCAGTTTTCTCACAGTACCATGAAACAGACTTGCACCTGCATTTCTAGTCCCTTTTGGGGGGTTTTTGGAAGTTGATTTTTAGCTACAAATTAATGGAATCGTTTTGAATTTCTGAAAATTGGAAGTTATGTAGACAGACATACATACACACACACAACAATGTGAAAATAGCGAATATTTGACAGTTGACTACATAACAAATTGAAATTACATCACCAGATCAAATACAAAAGCTGATTGTAAAGCACTGGAGTCTTTTACTGCGCCACATGCCAAGCAAAGCTGTGGGAAAGAATGAACCTAATCTGTTTATTCTTAGAAAAAAAAATAGGCAAGATTTAACTCATAAAAAAATGTGTGCATGTGAATAAGTGAGAGTAATCTCCACACAATCACATACCAAGGGGCATGTCATCAAGAATTTTGGTGACCAGAATTATAAACAGAGGGTCAGATGCTGCAGATATTCTGCCTATCCTATTCTTGGTTGAGTTCACATGGAATCTTATGTACGCTCAGATTGCCCCGAGCCCCAGCAAGAACTGTAGGGGAGCGGGGGCAGGAGGGGAGAGGAGTGCAGCAATCCCAGAGCTGGAGTCCTGAGCTAAGGCAGGAGCTATGCAGGAAGGGAGACCTCAAACTGGGCAAAAGCTGCTGGGGCTGGAGCTGTGGGGGTTGGGGTGGGCTGAGCCCTGGCTGGAGATGGGAAGGCCCCTAGCCCTTGCAGGAGCTGCAGGGGCAAAGCAGCAGCCTGGAGTCACAGCAGAAGCCGCAGATGGCAGTAGCAGCAGCCCTTCATTTGGGCACACCAAGTCTGTGCAGGAACCTGACACCCAGGTGCCCAGGACTACTAGTTGTTTTTAAAGTTTCAGACTAACACAGCTCCCCCTCTCAGACTTTTAAATCTGGTGTTAAGTTTTCAGCCCCCTTACTGTCACTCAGTCTTTCTGTGACTTTCAGTCCGTCAGCACTCATCAATTTTACTCTCACTTTATTCCCTGCAGCCTCTTCTTTCTTCCATTGATATGGCTGTTCGTGCTTTTCTCTCTTCATAAGATTTTCTTGGCCAGCTCTCAGCATTGGTACACCTTCAACACCTCCTTCTTCCATTCCTGCACTTGCAATGTGGAGCATCTTTGGCAGAAATCTTTTGACCACAGTGACTTCCTCCACCATAAATTCATTCGTTCTGCCTTCATTTCTTTGTCTTCCTTGTTTTGCTTTTCCAAAATAATTGAATCCCATATATAAAATCCTGGGTGGGAGGGAGAGCTTTTTGCTTTCTTTAACTCATTCCCAACCTCCTCTTCTCTATTTGCACAAGTACTCACCAAGTTCTTCCAAGAGAAAATTGACAAAATACAATGTGACCTTGTTCTTCCCCTTGGTCTCCACCTACAGTTCTTTTTCTTTTCCCTTTACTTGTCAAAACTGCAAACATTTCTTGTATGTTTTCATCCTCCTATCTCTTCGCTTGTCACATGGACAAGTGTGTCAATCTTCAAGTGTCACATGGACCAGTGTAGACAAGTGTAACAACCTTGTCACAATCTTCTAATATCCTTCATACTACTCTCATCCCCTTCTTTATTCGTATCCCTAACCTTCAACTCTCCTCTGGCTGTTTCCCCTCACAGTACAAGCATGTCTTATCTTACTCACCCTTCACTCCAGTTGTCTTTTCAACTAGCGCCCAACCTCTCTTTTCCCCCTTTAATTCATAAGATAATTTAACATGCTCTTTGTGATGACTGCCTGGAATTCCTCTCTTCCAGATGTATTCTAGATCTTCGCCAGTCTGGTTTCTGCTCCTTGCGCACTAGTAAAAACACGAATGTCTCTTCCTAGCCAAATCTTAGAACCATACTTAATCCTCATCTTTGATCTGTCAGCTGCCTCTAACACAGTTAACCATGTTGTTCTACTTGAAGACTTGGGTTCCCTTTGCCTCTGTGGCTTTCTCTTCTGGTTTTCCTCCTACATCTTTAATCACTCATTCAGCATATCCTTTTGTGGATCATTGCTCCATCCAACTTTTGGAGGTATGGCTCTGTCTTTGATGCTCTTTCCTCTCTGAACTGCATCTCTGGGTAGTGTCATCTGTGAACACAAGTTTAGCTACCATCTCTGCACTTATGACTTATAGACCTATCTCTTTACACCATGCCTGTCTCCTGACTAAATTAAAAACTCAGCTCCCCCTCTCTCTTTCTCTCCCCCCCCCCCCCCCCCCGGATGTCTAGCTGTCTGCTGGTGAACATGGTTGAAACACAGCTCTCAAACTTTTCTCCCCAAAGCGTTCCATGATAAATCTTTTCTTGATCAGTATGGATAATGGTACTATCTTGTCACTCACTGTCAACCTGGTGCCCAACTTCTTCTTTAGACTTTTATCTAGATCCTCACGTCCAAACCATCTCTAAATCTTACTGATCGTTTCAGCACAATATATCTAAAATATATGGCCTTTCCTATCCATACTAAATCTAAAACTCTTGTCCATCTGTCATCACGTTGTAACACCCTTTTCTCTTTGGCCTTGATAAATGCTCATCTCTGTTCAGAATGCTGCTGCAAAGATCATTTTCCTAGACTGTCACTTGGACTGTCTCATCCTTCTCTGCGTGATTTCATTGGCTCCCCTTTATCACATCAAACATAAACTACTTGTCTTTTCTTTTAAGGCCTTTTACGTCCCTTCCTCTCCTTACCTATTATATCTCATTCACCATCAAGAAATCAACCCCTGTCTCTGATCAGTGTACAATACCATCTTTCATTGCCCCATTGTTAACTTTGTGCTTTCTCCCACAGTGAGGCTATGTCTGCACTCGCGGCTTCTTGCGCAATTATGGCTGTTCTTGCGCAAGAATCCGCAGGGCATCCACACTGCTCGCCCGCTCTTGCGCAAGGAAATTTACAGTACGGCGTGGTAAGAGAGGGCTTCTTGAGCAAGAGCTATGCTCTTTTTAAACAGGTGTAAGCCCTCTTGCGCAGGAGCTCTTGCGCAAGAGGGCAGTGTGGACGCTCAGCAGGGATTTCTTGAGCAAGAAAGCCCTATGGCTAAAATGGCCATCAGAGCTTTCTTGCACAAGAGAGCATCCACGCTGCCATGGGCACTCTTGCGCAAAAGCACAGCTCGCACATGGCAGTGTGGACGTTTTCTTGCGCAAGACTTCTTGCACAAGAATCCTTGTGCAAGATGTTCCTGCGCAAGATGTTGCCAGTGTAGACATAGCCTGATTGTTAAAGATAGGCAGAGTTCCCCGTAAGCATCTCCAAAGCTACCTCCTCATACGCCTTTAAATCTCTCCTTAAAACTCTTTGACCATGCCACCTATAAAAATACTTGACAGTGGTGAGGTCACTGGTATTCTGAGACCAACGCTTAGACCAGGAGTGGGCAATAAATGTGCATGTGTTTTGCCAGAGTTATCCTCTTGTAGGCTGCCAGACACTTCTATTTATCTGCGCGTAGCTCTTGTTGGCTGTGGCCATCGTTCCTGGCCAATGGGAGCTGTGGAAAGCGCTGTGGGGTGGGCTCCTACTTCTCACACCTCCCATTGGCCAGGAACTATTAACCACAGCCTACGGATGCTGTGAGCAGCCGTACCTGCAGACACACAAGTAAATAAAATGTCTGGAGGCCTGTCAGGGGCTTGCCCTGGAAAATTGAGTCCAGTCTGTGGGCCACTTATTGCCCACTCCTGGCTTAGATTGTACCTATGTTGTGCCATCCTTGCAGCATAGACCATCTTATTTGTTCTGTCCTTGTACAAGTACCCAGCACAATGGGGTCCAAGCCCATGACTAAGGCTTCTAGGCATTATAGTAGCACAGAACATGAGATAATAGTAGTAATTGACCAAAGGTTTAAACTCATAAAACTAAGTGATGTAAAATGAATCAAAAAGCATGTTGTCTGGTTTTAATTATACTGTCATCCATTTGGTCCAGGATGATGTCAAGCTAACAAGCCTAGTTATCCTGGTTATTTTGTTGACTCTCTTAAAATATTGGCATTTAATTTCTCCAATATTCCAAGAACTATTAAAAAATCAGTGTGAGTGGTTGAGAGTTTCTCTGTAGAACCTTGAGCAGATACAACCATTTGGATCCACATCTGATCCACAAAAATTGTCTGCAGATATTTGCAAGTGCACCGGACACACATGACACAGGGCTGTGCCAAGCTCCTGATACCCAGCTGTCCCCACATTTTTCCTCAGACTTCCTTCCCTTTTGCCTCCAGTATGAGCTGTCTAGTTTGAAATTGGCAGGTTTTTAATTTTTATTTATTATAGATCAGGGAGGGCAAAAATGTTTGATTGGGAGCCACTCCAAGATTTTGGAAAGTGGTCAAGGGCTGCACTTCCCTAAGTAGGGGGTTTGGGATGGTGGTGGGATGTGCAGAAGGGAGCTCAGGGTAGGGCATTGGGATGCAGGAGAGGGTGTGGATTTTGAGGGGGAGTTTAAGTGAAGTAGAGGACTGTGACCTTGGGCAGAGGGTTAGGGTGTTGGGTCTGGGGCGGAGTAGAGGTGCAGGAGTGAAATTTGATGTGTGGGAGGGATGTACCCCAGTGGTGGAAGGTCTGGGAGGGGATTGTGATCTGGGCAGTCTGCAGAGGATTTGTGTGGTGACAGAAGGGGGTGATGACCTGGGGCAGGGAGTTAAGAAGTGGGAGGGGCAGAGGTGCTGGAGGCAGGCTCTGGTAGGGAGTCATTTGCCTGTATATTTATACCTGCCTCTGGAATTTCCACTACATACATCTGACGCAGTGAGTCTTTGCCCACGAAATCTTATGCACCAATAAATCTGTTAGTCTATAAGGTGCCATAGGACTCCTCATCACATTTACCTTAGGTGGCTCCCAGCCAACAATCCAGCGGGGTTCCTGAGGCAGGCTCCGTCCCGCAGCAGCCCCAGCCACAAGGGTTCCCTCTGTGCTGCTCAGGACCATGTGTCCCTCGCAGGCAAGAGACTTTGCGTGCACTTCACCACCACCACCAGCCCAGTTGGTTTCTGGGGGCAGGAGAACGCATGACGTCTCTCTTCCTCCCCCTGCCAGGGTCATGTCATGCCAAGAGGGAGTTGCCAGCTGTGTTGAACAGCTGGCAACTCCCTCTACATGCTGCGCACTCCTGGCGGGAGAGGGGGGAGGGTGGAGATAGGAGATTTGCGTATGCTCCCCTGTCCCCGGGTCAGTCATTGCAGCTGAGGGCAGGAGAGTGTACGAAGTCTCTTTTTCCCTACCAGGGGCATGCAGTGTGTAGACAGAGCCACCTGCTGTTCAAAATGCCTGGTAGTTCCCCTCTAATGCACTGCACGACCCTGGTGGGGAGCAAGAGACTTTGTACGCTCTCTTGCCCCCAACTGCAATGATTGGCCTGGGGACAGGGGAGCACACACAATCTCCTCCCTCCCCTGCTGCCAGCCATTTTGAACAGCTCGTGGCTCCATCTATGTTCTGGGTGTCCCTGGTGGTGGTGGGGAGGAGGCTTCTTATGCTACCCCGCCCCCAAGCCAATCAGGCCCTGGGGATGGGGGAGTGCACAAAGTCTCTCATCCCTACCCCACTGCCAAGGTGGGCTGCGGGCTGGATCAAACAACTTGGTGGGTCGTATTTGGCCTATGGGCCGTGTTGTGCCCGCCCCTCTTCTAAACAGTTGTTTAAGAAGCCACTTGTTCCCTTTTTCTAGTCTTGTTCAGTTTATGGGGGAGGATAGGACAGCCATAAATGTCCAGATAGGTAATTGGTAATGGAGCAATCAGTCTTTGCTGAAGGAAATTTGTAGTTATTCTGAAAAAGTGCCTCTGGGAGCTGTTTCATTGTTCTTGTAGAAGCAGCTAAGTCCATTGTTCCATCAGTTAATGCAGCATTTTTCATATCGAGTTAGACTGCATTTTTGAAGATGGTGGTATCGCTGTTTATTTCAGAAATGGAAAAGGAAATATCAACTTCACTGTGTCATTTGCATATGCCCCATGTTTCTTTTGTCTAATATATATGTCATCCTATGGGACCTGGAATGTGTTATGATTATAACCCTCTTTTATTTATCAGGCTAAAAGTAATTTTAAAAGTTATTTTGAATCTTGTTGTGGCACTATTATTTACCAGAAGTTAGTGGTTGAAACAAAGGTCATGAAGTGAATTGGTTTTATGCGCCCATGTTACGCTCCCTGTGTTGGCAGCAACAGTTGATGTAAGCAATGCAGGGTTTGTACTGATCTAACTACATGAACCTCTCACAGAAGTAGAGTGACTAAGTCAGGGTAAGTGTACATACTCTGGTCCAGCACCTTTGGGACCTGAGTGGTCCCGAAGGAGGGAGTTTGCTGGACTAAGGGTCAGGCCTTGGACTGTCCCGTGGCTTAAATGACTGCATCGGTTTTAAAAACTCTGTATAGTTTAATTATTCTTAAAGCATGTTTTCAACTTCCCTGCCAGGATATTTTGTTTTAACAACAAATTTTGTATTTTTGTGCTATAGAAGCATCTTTAGGCCACTAAAAGTAAATCTACACAGCAGTGTTATTTCAGAATAACTGGCCCAAAATAACATAGTGCATGTCTATGCTGAAAGCCTTTATTTCAAAATAATGTCAAGCCGGAGGACTTCTTATACTGACTTGTGGTAACCCTTATTTCATCAGGAATAAAGGAAGTTGAAGGAAGAGTGTTCTTCCTTCGATTTTCTACTGTGTAGATGGTGCCAAAAGCTGAATTAAGCTATTTCAACTTAAACTATGCAATTGACGTAGCTGAAGTTGCATAGCTTAATTTGACTTCAGCCCTGCTGTGTAGATGAAGGTGAAAATAGAGGCACAGAAACACAGAGGGAACATCACATGTATGAAGGGATTAGACCTCAGATTCAGCAGGCGTTAGAATCAGGGGGAAGGAAGAATGAGAAGGAGGAGAAGATGCTACTTATGATATATAACCCCTAAAACAGGGCTACTCAACTTTGGAAGCTCTGGGGAACACAATGATACTCTCAACACATGCTCAGGGTTGCAACTTAAGCGTGGTTGCATGTACATGCAAATAAATATATGCAAATAGAACCTGGCGCTCCCAGCACCTCCTCCTGGGGGCTAGAAACGCTGACTCCCTGTGCCCGTCTGTTCCAGCCAGCCCATCCACTTGCATCTTTCAATGCTCACCGGGCCTGGGACATGCCTCACCATTGTGGAGCATGTTTCCAGTGGAGGTCATGTTCAAAGGACCCCAGCTGCGGACCATGTGCTGAGCCTCACGTAAACCCAAACTGCACCATGGGCTGCAAACAAATAGGCTGCGGGCTGTGTTGAGTAGCCCTGCCCTAAACAATACCTAAAGTGCTGTGGGAATTTGTGTGGGTAGCTAGAGAGTATCATTTCTGTTGGGCAGTTAAATCCCAGAGTTAGTTGTAATATTGTATTTTGAATAACGTGTGTCTTTGCTAGCACTGTTTATATTGTTTGAATGTTGTTGGTACTGGCAGCTGAAGAAACAGCTTAGGTGGATGACAGTATGCGCCTGCTCAGTAGTCATCTCTTATCTGGCAGCTCCATAAATGACTTGGGTGAAGATCTGTCAGTTTTACATGTCAGCTGTTGCCACAGAGAAATGTTGTACAGGAATTACTTACAATGTTAATATGTTCACTTGTGGCATGTTTAATGCATAATTCCCATAACAAAGGGGATCATGGTAATTTTTTTATTAAAAAGATCTCTTTAAGCCCCCCTGAAACTGTAGGATGTAGACCTTTGGTAGAGTTTGCATGAGTTATTAAACTGATTTTAAAAACTGATTTAAGCTAATGTTAAATTTACATAATACACTGGATGAGGAAAAAGAGAGTCTGTACATCTGGATATAGTGGTTAGATTATCTACAAATACAAAATGGTTTAAAAGGTCAAAAGATACATATATGGGACACAATCAATGATAACCCAGATTCTTCGTCGAGCAGTGTCCCCGAGGGTGCTCCACTCGAGGTGCTGGGTCTGTCCTGGCGCCGCAAAACGTAAAAACTTCCACAGCAGTAGCCCTGCCGGCCCGCGCATGTGTTCCTGCTGCCTCGCGCCGTTACAGCTGAGCGCGGGCCGGCTCGTCAGTTTCCTTCAACCGTCCGCGGCCACAGACGGATCTAGGACACGCTCCCTCTCCGGCCTGAGAGAAAAGGGAGTTTCACCTTAGAAATCTGTTTGCCACTTGGCAGTTCATAGTTAGGATAGTTGTTAATAGTTATTACTTAGTTAGTTCTCAAGATCCTTGTTTCCGTCCTAGTTTATACTTTGTAGTAGCCTCAAAAAAAAAAAAAAAAAAAAAAAAGAAGAAGAAGAAACGACAAAATGCCTGCTTCAAGAAATGTTCTCAATGCCAGGAGGTGATGCCCGACTCAGATGAGCACTCGCGCTGCATTAAATGCCTAGGGGACAGGCACATCCCTATGAAGTGTCCTCACTGCATGAAATTGACAGCTCGCGCTCGGCGCGATAGGGAAATGCGGCTGAGGGTCGTTCTATTTAACAAAGCCCTCCAATCCGAGGCGACCGCGCCATCTCCCACTGCCTCTGGAGCTCGCTTGTCTCGTTCACCTGAAAAGGAACTCCACAAACATACCGAGCCGCAGCGCAGGAGCATACGGGACAGACCGGGTACCTCTGGCTCTTTGCCGAGGCACCCGACAGAGAAGGCGGGCAAGAGCCGCAGTGCCTTAGCCCCGACCTTTGCCGGATCAAAAGACCTGATGCGGGCTCCTTCTAAAGGACCGCGGGCAGACTCGGCACCAGCAGCGGCTCCAACGGTCGGGTTACAAGCAGCAATAGCGGCCCCGGCACCGGCTGATACTGCGCATGCGCAGCCACTGGCACTTCTACCGGCACCCATGCCTGCAGTGCCGGCTGATGAGACCTTGCTCTCTGCGGTGCCACAGGCAACAGCGCCGACTCAGGCACCGCAGGCGGTCAACGGCACCGCACAGCCCTCTGCACCGCAGCCTCCTCCGGCACAGCTGTTAACTCCCGTGGCACCGCTGATTCATCTCCAGGGCAGCCATGTGACTGGGACTATACCAATTCAAATGGCACCGTCCTCTCCTACAGATCGTTCGGTGCTGACTGAGGTGCCTTACAAGTCAAGGCTCGTTCGGACCCCTTCACTCACGCCTGACAGAGCGCGGTTCTCTCTGGGACCCTGGTCACCAGCTTCAATCTGCTCGGGAAACCATCGTGCTTCTCATTATGTCTCCACTAGGGACCACTACCATAGATCACCGCAGCGATCACCGTTGTACCATCACTATCGCTACCACGATCAACGACACTATTCCTGCTACAGGCAGTCCCCGAGTTACGCGGATCCGACTTACGTCGGATCCGCAGTTACGAACGGGGCACTTCCTCTCCCTGGTCTCGAGCGTCTGGGCTGTCAGCTGGCCGCGCGTTCCGCCGCTCTGCTGTGCTCCGCTCTGCTCCCCCTCCCCCTGATCTGCGGGGGGGGGGGGGAGCAGAGCGGAGCACGCGGCCAGCTGACAGCCCAGATGCGTCTGGGCTGTCAGCTGGCCGCGCGTTCTGCTGCTCTGCTCTGCTCCGCTCTGCTCCCCCTCCCCCTGGTCTGCAGACCTGGGGGACGGGGAGCAGAGCAGAGCAAAGCCGCGGAGCCCGAGGGCAGCAGGATAGCCACGGCGCGTCTGGGCTGTCCCGCTGCCCGCGTGTTCCGCTGCTTTGCTCCCCGTCCCCCTGGTCTGCAGACCAGGGGGACGGGGAGCAAAGCAGAGCAAAGCCACGGAGCCCGAGGGCAGCAGGATAGCCACGGCGCGTCTGGGCTGTCCCGCTGCCCCCGTGCTCCGCGGCTTTGCTCCGGACGCCTGTGGTACAGCAGCTGGGGCGCTGCCGGTTGGTCCCGTAGCGCCGCTCTGGGTGCCACTGGACCAACCCAGCAGCACCCCAGCTGCTCTGCCCCAGGTGTCCCCTAGTCAGCAGCTGCTGAAAATGACCAGTGGCTGACTACAGGAAGCCCCTGCCCCGGGCTTCCTGGAATCAGCCGCTGATCAGTTTCAGCAGCAGCTGACTTGGGGATGCCTGGGGTTCTTAAGTTGAATCTGTATGTAAGTCAGAACTGGTGTCCAGATTCAGCCACTGTTGAAACTGATCAGTTTCAGCAGCGGCTGAATCTGGACGCCAGTTCCGACTTACATACAGATTCAACTTAAGAACAAACCTACAGTCCCTATCTTGTACGTAACCCGGGGACTGCTTGTATTCTCGTTCACCATCTCGTTTTTCTGACAGATCTATATCACCGAGGTCCTCGGGACGTTCGAGATATTCACATCAATGCGATGCGTCCAGAGCCTACTCTCCTAGACGCTCCCCGACTCACGGTTGGAGATGTGATCGTTACTGTGATGACCGCCGATATCCTTGTAGCATGCGATATCCGCGATCACAATCTCCGCAAACCACTCGCTCAGCATCTCCACTTCGCGCACCTTCGCCGACGATTCCATCAGTGCCTGCGGAGGGCGCTATACCAGTTACTAATCAGGACGAGTATGAGGACAACTATACTCCAAGTAGGGAACCACAGACCCCTGAGTCTCTGGCCAACCATTCATCATCATCTCCGGACGATGCTGTCTTCCCTGGCTGAAGTGAAGACTGATCTGCACTAATTGAGAATTTAGGAAAAATACACTGGACTTAGCTAAAAGAAGCAGAGAGAAATTGATTTTAGTTTGCTGAATGGACCTCTCTCGGTAATAGAGTTGTCATGCATACTGTTGTATGGTTCACGATTTGCGGAGTTTGAAGAAATTAATTTTTCAATTAATTTCCTTCTCTGTATTTGTAAACTAGCTGAGGTTATATAGAGAGGTTTTAATTCATCTTCGATGCATCTAAAATTAGGGCCAGTTTTTATGTATAGTTCTAACCATTCATTTGGACGGCAACTTGAAATTGAGTGTTAATAGACAGATGTGTCTCTAAAGCACTAATTATTAAATGTCACTCATCTCATAAAGATTACTTTGCACTTTACTAGACTGTCATAAATTAGAGAAACTTCAGGGGTAGCAGAGTTAGTCTGTACAGGATAAACTTAAAAAAACAATAAATAGTCTGGTAGTACTTTAAAGACTAACAAAACATGTAGATGGTATCATGATTACCATCTACATGTTTTGTTAGTATATAAAGTGCTACCAGACTATTGAGGTTTTTTTAAGTTTATAAATTAGAGACACAAGGTACCTTACCCTGAGCTTTTAAGTGAATATTCTATATATAATTTAGGGCCCACTGTCAAATGATGTATAAAATAAAATATACCTGCTGTACATGCCATTTTCACCACAGGCTGAAATATACCTGCTGTAGTTCACAGGTGGTGGTAAAATAGTTTGATACATGACTTATAATGGAACTCTGTCAAAGTGGAGCATACACATTATTTTGTATTCTGTAAGAAAATCTTTCACTGCTCATCACACCTGTCTTTATACTAAGGCGTTTGTAGTTTGCTGAAGAAATACACGCATTGCGCTTAGACCGGGATGGGCAATAATTTAGGAAGAGGGGCCGCTTTGCAAATTTCTGAAGTGTCTTCAGGCTGACCCGGAAGGGGTGTGGCCTCAAGCGGAAGGGGTGGGGTTGAGAACTGCGCTGCTGGGTACAGTGACCTTATTTTCTGCAGCTAGTAAGAACAATTTAATTTAAATTATGAAACAGATTAAGCATTTTAACTTTCTCAGGTTAGGTTATCAAACTTCATTTTAAATAAAGTAAAATACTATGTCCCACACAAAAGGTTTCAATGTTTCCTTTTTATGGGAGGGTGGGGAATCCTCTTTGGGTCTGGGGTCACTGACCCATAAAAAGATCAGTTGGGGATCACAGAAGTGAGAAGCAGAATAAAACTCCTCCAGAACCCCCCAATGCTCACTGATGTGGCCCCAACTGAGACACCTAACTCCTCTGGTGCTCCAACCTCACGGGGTTAGGGAAAGGGAAGGGGGAAACTGAAGTTCAGGGTTTCCCATAGACCAGATTTACTTTTCCGGCATTCTGCAATTAGTGGACTTTATGGACCTCCTTTGGCTGTGGGGTAGGGGCAAAAATGAGGGGTACAGTGTACGAGACAGGACTGCCAGCAAGTAGAATAGGGATGGGGGGTGCAGGATCTGAGAGGGAGCTGGGGTGCAGAAGCAGGCTGGGAGTAGGGTGTCTGGCCAGATGGAGGGAGCAGGAACAAGGGAGGGTGCAGTGTGTGGCCAAGAGGGGGCGCAAGAACTAGGGAGAGTGTCAAAGCAAGCTACGGGTGCTGGGTCTTGTGGGGAAGGGAAGTGATGGGATTGGAGTAGGGTGGGGAGGGGAGGTCTGGACATGAGGAGCGACCTTACCTGGCTTTGTGATCCCTTGCAGCAACAGCTGCAGCCATTCTGTCCTGGCGGCCCCGGAGAAAGATTCCCCCCCCCCCCCCCCCGCTGCTGCCATGTGATCCTCAAGGCTGCCGCCGCAGGTGCTGCTGCTGTGGCTCCGCAGCTTGGGGCCAGACCCGGAGGCACCACAGCCACACAGTCCCATGCCACTCCGGAGGTGCCATGGCCCGGGGCCAGCCCCAGAGGTGCTGCTATTGCACCCTGGTGGCCCGGGGCCGGCCCCAGAGGTGCTGCTATTGCGAGCACGCAGGCTAGGCCCAGGGCTGGCTACCATGGCCAGACAGCCTGGGGTAGGCCCAGAAATGCCCCTACCCCGAGCTTACGGCCTGGGCCCCGCCTCGGAGGAGCCCCTACTGCGAGCATGTGTCCTGGGGCCAGCCCTGGAGGAGCTGCTACCGTGGCCCGTGGCCAGCCCTGGAGGCACCCCTACTGTGAGCATGTGGTCTGGGCCTGACCCCAGAGGTGCTGTGTCAGCGACATCTCTAGCCTCTGGGGCTAGCCCCAGACCGCATGGCCACGGAATTAGCACCTCCAGAGCCAGCCCTGTTGAGGAGCCTCAGCAGCAGGGGTGGGGCTGAGCTGCTTCCCTCTCTCCCCCCTCCCCCTGCCCGTAATTGCCTCGCAGGCTGGATCAAAAGCCCAAGCAGGCCAGATTTGGCCTGATGAAAGGCTTTTGCCCACACCTGGCTTAGACTTTCCTTTAAAGATTCAAGGAACTAATAGCCAAAGCCAGCCAGTGTGTCAATGTTACGCCCCCTAATCTAAGTGATTTATTTTAATTAATAAAATAAAACTGTAAAAAGTTTTATCAACTTTCTTTTGGCAGTGTAAAAAGACCAGAGAATCAAGCTTTTTATCATTTTTGAGATACTTGGAACAGTGCAAGATATTCCACATGTGGACTCAGTAGTATTTAATCCATTTATCCTCTGTTAAACCATTGTTAATCTACCGTGTTGCCTTCTATGTACTTTTGAATGAATGAAATACGGCTGAGAGAGATGAGGAAAAAACAAGGTTATTAGCCAAAAAAACAGAATACAGGCAGTCCCCGACTTACGCGGATCCGACTTATGTCGGATCCGCACTTATGAACGGGGCTTTCTCGCCCCGGAGGTCGAGGTGGCAGATTGCTGCCTGCGAGCTCCGGGGCAAGAAAGCCCCGTTCGTAAGCTGCTCCCAGTGCCTGTGGTCTGCTGGGGACGGTCCCCAGCAGACAACAGGTACCGGGACCGAAGCCGCAGCAGCGGCGGGTTCCCGCGCTTCTGAAGCTTTGCTCTGGCAAAAGCTCTGCTGCAGCTCTGCTCCCTGTGTCCCTGGTCTGCTGAGGGGGAGGGCAGCTAGTGTGCCTCTCTCCCCCCAGCAGACCAGGCTTTTGTTGTGGACCCTGGGGCAGAGCAGCTGGGGCGCTGCCGATTGGTCCTGCAGCGCCGCTCTGGGCACTACTGGACCAACCCGGCAGCACCCCAGCTGCTCTGCCGCAGGTCCTGATTCAGCCGCTGCTGGTCAGTTTCAGCAGTGGCTGAATCAAGACGCCTGGGGCAGAGCAGCTGGGGCGCTGCTGGGTTGGTCCAGTAGCGCTGAGGAGCGGTGCTACTTTAGCAACCCAGCAGCACCCCAGCTGCTCTGCCCCAGGCGTCCCCAAGTCAGCCGCTGCTGAAACTGACCAGCGCTGACTACAGGAAGCCCCAGGCAGAGTTGCTCTGCCCAGGCTTCCTGGAATCAGCTGCTGATCAGTTTCAGCAGCAGCTGACTTGGGGACGCTTGGGGTTCTTAAGTTGAATCTGTATGTCAGTCAGAACTGGCGGTCAGTTTCAGCAGTGGCTGAATCTGGACGCCAGTTCCGACTTACATACAGATTCAACTTAAGAACAAACCTACAGTCCCTATCTTGTACGTAACCCGGGGACTGCCTGTAACATGTTGAGTCAAAATCCTGCTTTTTAATTTAGCCCTAAACCCCATAGCCTCTGTCCTTGGAGAAAAGCAGTCAGTTTGTTCTAGTAAACACAGGCAAATATGTATCTTTCCTGATGTCTTTTAATTTAAAACTTATTTAATATTGAATGGCCTTATATTCTTGTTTACTTTATGTTTAAATTCCTAACCCTTATGAATTTCTTTATTCCACAGTTGTCCCTGTTATTTTAAAAGCATTGACATATGATGAGAAGCGGGGAGCCTGCAGCGTTGGTTCCAACGTAAGAGATGCAGCATGCTATGTTTGTTGGGCCTTTGCTCGTGCCTATGATCCCCTAGAACTGAAGCCATTTGTTAATCAAATTTCAAGGTGAGAATTGAAATGAATGAAACTTGTGAATGAAGTTAAGCTCCAGTCCTCCTCTGTGTATTTGGCTTGATAAATAGTGGCAAATTATTAAAGAGCTTATACACAAATGCTAGAAGTCTAAATAATAAAATAGGTGAACTAGAGTGCCTAGTTTTAAAGGAGGATATGTATATAATAGGCATTATGGAAACTTAGAGGAATGAGGACAATTAATGGGATACAGTCTCATACCTGACGAAGTGGGTCTTTGCCCACGAAAGCTTATGCTCCTACACTTCAGTTAGTCTATAAGGTGCCACTTGACTCCTCGCCGCTTTTGCAGATTCAGACTAACATGGCTACCCCTCTGATACCGAGTCTCGTACCAGGGTACAAAATATATCGGAAGGACAGAACAGGTCATGCTGGTGGGGGAGTGGCACATTATGTGAAAGAAAATGTAGAATCAAATGAAGTAAAAATCTTAAATGAGCCAAAATGTTTCATAGAATCTCTATGAATGGTAATTCCATGTTCCAATAATAAGAATGTAGCAGTAGAGCTATATTATCGACCACCAGATCAGGACAGTGACTGTGAAATGCTAAGGGAGATTAGAGAGGCTATCAAATTGAAGAACTCAACAATAGTGGGGGATTTCAACGATCCCCATATTTATTGGGTACACGTCACGGGATGCAGAGATAAGATTTCTTGATACCATAAATGACTGCTTCTTGGAGCAGCTGGTTCTGAAACCCACAAGGAGAGAGGCTATTCTTGATTTAGTCCTAAGTAGAGTACAAAATCTGGTTCAAGAGGTAAATATAACTGGACCGTTTGGAAATAGTGACCATAATATAATAAAATTTAACATCCCTGTGGTGGAAAAAGTCCCTCAGCAGTCCAGCGCTGTGACATTTAATTTCAGAAAGGGGAACTACAAAAAAATGAGGAAGTTACTTAAGCAGAAATTAAAAGGTACAGTGACAAAAGTAAAATCTCTGCAAGCTGCATGAAAACTTTTCAAAGACACCGTAATAGAGGCTCAACTTAAATGCATGCCCCAGTTAAAAAACATAGTAAGAGAACCAAATAAGTGTCACCAGGGCTTAACAACCAGGTAAAAGAAGCAGTGACAGATAAAGATATCTTTTAAAAAGTGGAAGTCAAATCCTAGTGAGGAAAATAGAAAAGAGCATATAAACATATAGTAAGAAAAGCCAAAAAGGATTTGAAGAACAGCTAGCCAAAACCTCAAAAAATAATAGTAAAATGTTTCAGTACATCAGAAGCAGGAAACTGGCTAAACTACCAGTGTGGCCCTTGGACGATCGAGATACTAAAGGAGCCCTCAAAGATGATAAAGTCATAGCAGAGAAGCTAAATTAATTCTTTGCTTCTGTCTTCACGGCTGAGGATACTGGGGAGATTCCCAAAGCTGAGCCATTCTTTTTAGGTGACAAATCTGAGGAATTGCACCAGATGAAAGTGTCATTAGAAGAGGTTTTGGAACAAATTGATAAACTTAACAATAACAAGTCACCGGGACCATGTGGCATTCACCCAAGAGTTCTGAAACAACTCAAATAGGAAACTGCTGAACTATTAACTGCGGTTTGTAACCTATCCTTTAAATTGGCTTCTGTACTTAATGATTGGAAGACGTGACACCAATATTTAAAAAGGGCTATAAAGGTGATCCTGGCAGTTACAGACTGGTAAGTCTAACGTCACTACTGGACAAATTCGTTGAAATTATAGTGAAGAATAAAATTGTCAGAAACATGGATGAATGTAATTTGTTGGGGGAAAGTCAACATGGTTTCTGTAAAGGAAAATCATGCCTTACTAATCTGCTAGAGTTCTTTGAGGGCGTCAACAAACATGTGGACAAGGGAGATCCAGTGGATATAGTATACTTAGATTTCCAGAAAGCCTTTGACAAGTTCCCTCACCAAAGGCTCTTAAATAAAGTAAGTTGTCACGGGATAAGAGGGAAGGCCCTCTCATGCATAGACTGATAACTGGCTAAAAGACAGGAAACAAAAGGTAGGAATAAATGGTAAGTTTTCCGAGTGGAGAGAGGTAACTAGTGAGTCCTCAAAGGGTCTGTCCTGGGACCAATCCTATTCAACTTATTTATAAATGATCTAGAGTGTCGTACCTCGGTGTTTTCGTACCTTGGTACCTTCAGTGGTCTGAACTGTCAGTGTTGTCTGGTCAGGGTCGTCCTGGCGTACTCCTGACAGGACCTCTACTCCGTTGATAAACTTTCGGCTGTGTGCGTAACGATCGGTACTCCCTTTATCTAGAGTGTTAGACCCCGTGCACTTGGGTCAACACAAGAGATCTCTGAGCGGCCCCGGAAACGACAGATGCAGGCAAGGTTTGAAATCAATCGAGCAGGTTTATTGTCAAATGCGAAGCTCTACCAGTTGGTAACAGAGATCAGTACAATGTTACACCACTGGGCACTATGGCCCGCGTTGACAAGGTACCAACACCAGGCAGGCCTATTGCCATATAACAGATATTAACAGCAGTTAGTCAAAGTTAAGCTACTGTGCATTCTGTAAGTTTAGGCAATGACGCCTGTCGTTCAGGTGCCTAGTGCGCCTCCCCCCCCCCCCCCCCCCAGGTCAGCCGGAGAGCACCATCTGATCTTGGAGTCATTGAATAGTTCTCTGGAAGCATCCACTCAGTGTGCAGTGGCAGTCAAAAAAGCAAATAGAATATTAGGAATCATAAAAAAGGGATAGAGAATAAGACAGAAAATATTGTATTGCCTCTGTATAAAACCATGGTATGCCCACATCTTAAATACTGCATACAGATGTGGTCACCTCATCTCAAAAAAGATATATTGGTGTTGGAAAAGGTTCAGGAAAGGGCTTAAAAATGATTAGGGGTTTGGAACTAGTCCCATATGAAGTGAGATTAAAAAGACTTGGACTGGACTAGATGGACCTTTGGTCTGACCCAGTATGGCTGTTCTTATGTTCAGTCATCTCTAGAGTGTACTCTTTAAGGCTAAGGAAATCTACAAAGGAGTTGGTCTTTCCCATACTAGACTCCCAGAGGGAAAATTTTGAGTTCAAGCCAAGGTGGTCATATGTAGATCAGCTGATCCTGTCGTAAATGTCATATTTTCTGCTTCACATCAACTCTAGCTAAAAAGATGATGATCCTGGTCAAGGGTGCTGCCTTTTTTAAAAACCTAGTTGTCTTTATTTTTTTAATTTTTATTTTGTTATATTTTTGAGTCTGAGGACTGCATGGCTTGATTGATTGCCTGTAGAATCTCTCTTACTTGAGTCCAACAAACTCCTTCCTTATCAAATCTAAAATCAGTTACCACAAAATTTCTGAGTTCTTCACAGTCTTTCTTTTTTATCATGCTTTTCTTTTGTTTGGGATGTGACGTGTACTTGTGTCATTTTTGCCTTTGTTCAGTGATTGTTCAACAATATTTCCAATTGTATGTGGGATGCAGCTTCTGCATTATGATTTTATCTGATCAGTGCACCATTTAATGGCATGGAACTGGCAGAACCTTGGTAAAGTTATTAAGGATGCCATGAGCTGAATAAGCTCTAGTTGACCAGACTGGAAAAGAAAAACAAATCTTTTGGCTTTCAGGTTTAATGGAAACTGTTTCAGAAGGGCTTTAAAGTCATTCCTTTTAATAAAAGATGAGACTCAGATAAGCCACCACTTGTACCTACAATACTAACACCAAGTCGGAATGAGGTGGGCAGCCCTACATGGAGAAAGAACTATTTAGAAAAACTGGACATACACAAATCCATGTGGACGGCTCTGATGCATCCGAGGGTTCTGAGGAAGTTGGCTGATGTGATTGCAGAGCCATTTTGATACTTTGAAACTTTGAAAATTTGTGGTGATCGGGGGAGGTCTTGGATGATTGGAAAAAGGCAAATGTAGTGTCCATCTTTAAGAAAGGGAAGAAGGACAATCCAGGGAACTACAGACCGGTCAACCTCACCTCAGTCCCCAGAAATATCATGGAGGGGATCCTCAAGGAATCCATTTTGAGGCACTTGAAAGAGAGGAAAGTGATCAGGAATAGTCAACATGGATTCTATGCAAGGGCAAGTAATGCCTCACCAACCGGATTGACTTCTGTGATGAGGTAACTGGCTCTGTGGATATGGAGAAGGAAGTGGATATAATAGATCTTGACTTTAGCAAAGCTTTTGATATGATCTCCCACAGTAATCTTGCCAGTAAGTTAAAGAAGTAGAGACTGGATAGATGGACTGTAAGGTGGATAGAAAGCTGGCTAGATCATCAGGCTCAATGGGTAGACTAGATGTTTGGTTGGCAGTTGGTATCAAGCAGAGTACCCCAAAGGTTGGTTCTAGGGCCTTTTTTGTTCAACATCCTTATTAATGACCTGGATGAGGGGCTAGATTGCACCCTCAGCAAGTTTGCAAATGACACTAACCTAGGGGAAGAGGTAGCTATGCTGGATGGTAGTAATAGAGTCCAGAGAGACTGGGACAAATTGGAGCATTCGTCCAAAAGAAATATTATGATGTTTAACAAGGACAAGTATAGAGTCCTCTCCTTGGGATGGAAGAATCCCAAGCACTGTTAGAAGCTGGGGACCGACTGATTTAGCAGCAGTTTGGCAAAAAAAAGGACCTGGGGATTACAGTGGATGGGAAGCTGGCTGGGAGCTAACAGTGTGCTCTTGTCATTAGTAGGAGTATTGCCAGCAGATCTAGGGAAGTGATTATTTCCCTTTATTTGGCACTAGTGAGGCCACATCGGGACTATTGCATGCAGTTCTGGGGCTCCCATTACAGAAAGGATGTGGATGCATTGGAGACAGTCCAGCGGAGGGCAACAAAAGTCATTAGGGGACTGGAGTCATGACTTAGGAGGAGAGGCTGAAGGATTTGAGCTTATTTAGTCTTCAGAAGAGGAGAGTGAAGGGGGATTTGATAGCAGCCTTCAACTACCTGAAGGGAAGTTCCAAAGGGAATGGAGAGAGTCTGTTTTCAGTGGTGGCAGATGACAGAACAAGGAGCAGTGGCTTGAAGTGGGAGAGGTTTAGGTTGGTTATTAAGACCTCTATTATTTGGAGGGTGATGATGCACTGGAATAGGTTACCAAAGGAGGTGGTGGAATCTCCAACCCTAGAGGTTTTAAAGTCCTCGCTTGAGAGAGCCCTAGCTGGTATAATTTAGTTGGGATTGGTCCTGCTTCTAGGAGGGGGTTGGATTCGATGACCTCCTGAGATCTCTTCCAATCCTAGGATTCTATGATTCTATGCTAGCTCAAACCAACCTCAGATGAGTGGGAGGAGGTTGAGGAAATTCCTGAGGGTCTGGACTGGTTTGAACAGTGATAGACTGCACACAAATAGCTGTAAGCTGAGTTGGCTAGCATAGCTGAGAGGTATACTCCATCTAGTGCTCGTCCTGTAATAATGAAAAATTCTTGTAGTTGTTTTGTCAGTGTTTTTTTTCTGAGTATAACAACTTAGAATGAGCTCTCTGAGGTAAAGTTGTCACTTTGAGTAGAAACAGGTAATAAGAATTCAAAAACAGCATGACACACAGTTTCACCTACTGTGTCAGCACACTTTGGTTAGGGGCCAATGTAATAATCACACACCTTTTTTCACCTTTTGTTGTTTTAAATATAGCCTTAGGTGTGTCGCTATTTCACTTTAATAAGAGTCAGACTTTAGTCTCAAGCAAGTTGTTGGCTAACATTTGAAAATGTGAAAATCAGCATCTTAGAACAAAGAACTTCATGTTTGGTGTGGGTTCAGTTACACAGGAGAAACGCATTACTTCTCTGTAATAAGAAGCTAAATTATCACAGAAAAAGAAAACTGGTTAGCTTACTTAACCCCCTCCATTTTAAAATGCTGTACTTTGATCTTTTAAAACATGAATTCTACATCATAAATACTGTTGTTCTGAATGGTGAGGGTTAAAAAAGTGATCCTTCATAGTCCTTTAAAACTCATTAACTGGATGGAGGTACTCACATACTACTGTACTGGAAAGATTGTAGCAACATAGGTAGTTATTAGGCTTAAAGGACAAGGTGGTAGTCATATTGTATTATACTATAGCAAGTGTATCATATTGTAGTAAGTGTATTGAAAGGCGCTGTTTCAAAGGCGCTGTGCCACACAGCTGAGCCGGGGTCAGCTGTGTAGCACTGCTGCTTGTGGAGCTCGAGATCAGCTGGAGACTCTCCAGCTGATCCTGGGCTCCAGCATGGCATTTCCGCGGAACCCGGGATCAACTGGGGAGTTACCAGCTGACCCCGGGTTCTGGGGAAATGCTCCTTGGAACTGGAACCCGTGGTTAGCTGGGGAGTCCCCAGCTGATCCTGGGTCCCGCTGAAATGCTGAGCGGAGCCCGGGATCAGCTAGGGAGTCCCCAGTTGACCCCAGCTCCGTGTGGCATTTCAAATCTGCAGCTTAGCATGGGGACTTCTGAGCATTTCAAATCGGGCTCCATGCTGAGCTCAGCATTTCAAATTGAGCTCCATGCTGCATTGCTGCTTTGAAATGCACAAGAACCCCTGCTGGGGACTCATGTGCATTTCAAAGCTGGGATGCCACGTGCAGCCCAGAGGCAGCAGGACTTCCCGCTGGATGCGGAGTTCTGCATTCCTCCTTTGAAATGTGCAAGAGCCCCAGCAGGGGTTCTTGTACATTTCAAAGGAGGAATGCAGAAGTGCCTATTGACTAGTTGAATAGTCAATGGAAATTCCATTGACTGCTCGAGTAGTCAATTAACCTTCACTTAATATCATTAATAGTAATTGAACTTCATTTCCACCCCATTACCAGTTCAGGTTATGTTTTTTATTTTTGTTTTTTTTTGTGTTTACCCTCCACTGGTAGCTAAAGTGTTCCTGGTTTGAATAAGCATTCCCTTTACTTCTAATGAAGATCATTGATAGAATTGATAATATCTTACCAATTGGCAAAAAGGGGAGTATTTTTAATTGAGCCACTCTACATTGGTAGGACAATGTGGGGAAGGTAGCTCTGTCACCTACTGTTCTTCAAGAGATGTCCCTGTGGGTGCACCGCCACAGAACCTCAGAACGGAGATTTCATAACAGTGTCTTTAGGGCCATGCAGAAGTGCACCAGCAGTCGCGCACTGTTAGGTTACAGGCATCGTTCATGTGCGGAGCCCACTCCCTCCCCCCAGTCCCTTCTCTCCTGCCTCTGGCTACCGACCGACTCAGCAAGTGCTCCTTAACTTCTTCACATCTACATGATTATACTTCTTAAAACCAGTTAAATTCATTATAGTACAGGCGGCCCCCAACTTGCGATGCGATTGGTTCCTGGTGAAGCGTCGCAAGTCAGGGGTGTTGTAACTCGAACCCACATTTATGATATGCACTGTGCACCATCATAAATGCTGGCCGAGGATGTAAGTTGGGGTTTTTGGCCCCTTCCACACTTACAAAAATGGTTGTAAGTGCGGGGGGGGGGGGGGGGTCGCAACTTGGGCTGTTTTAAAGCACGGGTTTCCTATAGTTAGTTAGTGAGTTTTAAATAGTTATTCAGTTAATTATTTCATTAGTTAAAAAAAAATAAATCTAGATTAGTATAAGGTTTTTTTTTTTCTTTTTCTCCCAGTTAATCCTTTCCTGGATTAGCAGTCTCTGACTGCTCCATGGGCATGCCTGGATTACCTGGGTTTAAGCGTTGCACCTCATGTAAAGAGCATATTCCGATATTGGATGGTCATTCACGATGCGTCCACTGCCTTGGAGAGCAGCATATCTGTCAGAAATACCCTCATCGTGCAAAGCTAAAATCCTGGGCGCAGAAAGACCTCCGCCTCAAATTATTTTTATTGGAAAACTCGCTTAGACCAGCCTCTGATCTGGGCCAGCAGCCCGAGGATCTTAAGCAGTGGGGATCCAAAAAGCCCTCCAAAAAGCAAGCATCATCAGCACCGCAGGGGGCTATGGCACCAAAGCGGCCCTCTCCCTCATGCCCAGTGGCGAGAGCAGTGGTGGCACCGCTTCTTAGCATGTATGACGCTGCTGGCATCTCTGGAGCCCCCAGCGGAGACAAACAGTGCATATGTGCTAAATAGTGTTCTGAGGCAACAGGCTTCAAGTTGCTTGTCTCATTAGCTGCAGCACCATCCGGCACTGATACGATCTTGCTGATGCAGCATGAGAACATGGCGCCAATCACATTAACAGGTGCCACCACAGAGGCGCCTGATGCGGCACAACTGCCCTGAGCACCGAGGCATGATTCAGTGCCTCAGCCTCTATACCTCCCACTAGGGCACCGACAACACCTGTTGGGCATTACACTCAGCACAGAGACTTATTAGTCTCCTCCACTTTCAACTCACCATTTTTACAATCTGAGCACTGTCCCGCTGTGTTAACATCACAGAGATCACTGTCCCAGGAAAGAGTAGTAATGAGGGCATCATGGTTTAGCTCCGCTTCATTCCTCAGAGAGATTCAATTTACAGTAGATTTGCCTGTCGACAGCCAGAAGTTGTTTGCAGCTAACACCAACTGAATTCTCCACTCCATGAAAGATTCCAAAATGAAGCTTTGTTCTTTGGGGATCCACAACCAAGCACAGGAAGGCAATATAGGTAACAACCATACCCGAGGCCTCGATACCCTCTGTATGCACAACACTACAATAGACGAGACCAGCAGCGACAGAACAGAGGCAGAAACCAACGATGTTGCCCTTTACCAATTCCCAACTGTTGCAGCAATCCAACAAGCAGATTTGATCATCAGGTCCAGGGTCTGGAGAGCCTCTCACCTATTCCAACACCATTGACGCAAGCAAATCTCTTCCAGCATCGATCGTTGCCCTTCTTCAAGAACTAGCAACGTATAACCTCTGATAGATAGGACCTGCAGATAACTGAAAAAGGCTAACTTATTCCCTTTGTGTCCATACTCCCTCTCCACTCCTCTTCCCCGTCCCTTTTCAGGGACCACTCTCACGAGATCCTTCTTCAACAAGAAGTAGACACCTCTTACACATAGGGGTGATTGAACCGGTCCCCACACAGTTTAAGGGAAAGGGGTTCTACTCCCATTACTTCTTGACTGAAAAAAGGTTGGGGGGGTTGGAGGCCCATTCTAGACCTTCGAGCCCTCAAATTCATTCAGTAACAAAAATTCAAGATAGTACCACTTGCTACCATGTTATCAGCATTTGAACAGGATGCTTGGTTCTCGTCCCTCGAGTTGCAAGATGCATACTTTCACATTGTTATCCACCCTGCTCACGGGCGTTTTCTTCATTTCATTGTAGATACTCAGCACTACCGATACAAAGTGCTTCCATTTGGACTCTCTATGGCCCCAAGAGTCTTCTCAAAGATGCTGGGGGTTTTCTCAGTATAGCTGAGGAAACAGTTATCATATTTCCTTACCTAGATGACTGTCTCTTCAAGTTGCACTCTCACAACGATTCCTGCCGTTCTCTGTTGGTCACAAGACACCTATTCCAACACCTGGGCCTTCAGGTGAACGAAACCAAATCGATGTTCTCTCCTACACAAAAGATACAGTTTACAGGAGCATGCCTTGATTCGACAGTGGACACCGCATCCCTACGTACAGAACGTTTCCAAAAATTGTTGCCTCAGTAAATACCTTACGATCCAGCCCCTGCACAAAAGCACTCAAATGCCTTCGGCTGTTGGGGCACATGGCAGCCTGCAACTTCGTAGTCAGCCATGCCCTTCTCCACATGAGATGTTTTCAGAGCTGGCTGAGACAGGTGTACAAACCCAATGTCCGTCTGCTATCCAAATCCCTAGCCCTTCCAGGAATCCTTGCCCTGGTGGCTGACCCTACGGAACCTTTGTTTCTGGAGTCCCCTTCCTTCCACCAGAACCATCCATCTCCATGACGACAAATGCATCTTGTACAGGATGGGACACCCATTTACAACATCATACCTGCCAGGGCCTGTGGTTCAGCACTGAGAAGAGCTTGCACGTAAAGGTCCTAGAACTGTGGGCAGTCAGGAATGCATGCGTCAGATTCCTCCCATTCATCATCAACAGCTGCATCAGACTGTACATAGACAATATTGCCGTGATGTTTTACATAAATTATCAGGGCAGAGCCCGATCTCGAGCACTTTGCGCGCTTTGGAACTGGTGCCTAAAATACAACACAGTTATCACCGCAGTGCATCTTCCAGGCACCCTGAATACAATAGCAGATGCACTCAGCAGAGCCCTCCCAGTTGAACACGAGTGACAAATAAACCCGCACATATTGGTGGACATCTTCTGCCGGTGGGGTCATCCTACCATAGACCTGTTTACCATGCAGTCCAACAGCCAATGCCTCCTGTTCTGTTCTATGGCAGGAATAGGCAAGGGATCAGTGGGAGATGCCTTCCTCATCGCATGGACGTGTCACCAATTCTACGTGTTTCCTCTTATACCCCTATTGAACAGAGTAGTTCACAAGATAAGGAGGGACAGGGTTCATCTCATACTTATAGCACCAGCATGGCCATACCAGCCATGGTTTCTCTTCCTAGTGGCAATGTCTTACGCATCACTGATCCACTTACCTTGCATTAGGGATCTCCTTCACTCAGGCTCCCACTACAGCCATCTGAACCTCCACTCACTACACCTGAAGGTGTGACTACTGGATGGTTCTCTGACCTAGAGTTGACCTGCTCACAGCAAGTACAAATGGTTCTTCTCACAGTAGGGTGCAGAGCACTTGCAAGACTTACTTTCAGAAATGGAAAAGATTCTCGATGTGGTGTGTCCGTCACCAGCTGGTTCCTTCAACATCCTCCCTACCTACCATTCTTAACTATCTTCTGCACCTTAAACAAGCGGTCCTTGCAATAAGCTCCGTTAAAGTTCACCTTGCGGCTATTACTACGTTCCATTCTAAGATAGACGATTTATCCATATTTGCTCATTCACTCACCAAAAGGTTCTTAAAGGGCCTGCAGGAACTTTATCTAGATATCAGTCCATCAATGCAACTGGGAGACCTGCATTTAGTATTGAATGCTCTAATCAAACTGCCTTTTGAACCAGTGGTGACCACCTAATTATTATACTTGCCCATGAAAACTGTTTTTCTCATAGCTATTACGTCGGCCAGACAGGTAAGAGAGATTGTAGCCCTACTGGCGGATCCCCCATACATCACCCTTTTTAAAAACGAGGTAACTTTGTGTACCCATCCCAAATTCCTCCCCAAAGTACACTCATCCTTCCACATCAACCAGACAATACATCTTCCCACCTTCTTCCCCAAACCACATGCCAACTCTCTTGAGACAAAAATGCATCCCCTTGACCTGCGCAAAGCACTCTCCTGTTACCTGCAGAGAACAAAACCATTCCAGCTGTCTCCTGGATTATTTGTTTCAATAGCAAACCACAGTAAGGACCAGGCCGTCTCATCACAGAGACTCTCTGAGATAGACTCTCCCACTGGATCTCAGATTGCATCAAGCTTTGCTATGCACAGTCAGATGTGCCACCTCCAGATAGCATAAGGGCACACTCAGCCAGAGCCATGGCTACCTTGACAGCATTCCTCTGTAAAGTACCCGTAAGAGACATCTGCACAGTTGCCATGTGGTCCTCTGACCACACATTTGCAAAGCAGTAACTGAAACTAGCTAAGGCGGTTCTTTCCACCGTTTTTTTTGCCAGATCTGAAGTCCCTACCTTCCTAAAGGGAAAGTGCTGTGGAGTACCCACAGGGACCCCTCTCTCTCTCTCTCTCTCTCTCTCTCTCTCTCTCTCTCTCTCTCTCAAAGAGGAGGTTACTCACCTCGATAGTAACTGACGTTCTTCGAGATGAGTGTCCCCATGGGTGCTCCACAACCCCCCCTTTCCTTCCCTCTAATTGGGGATCCTGGCCTTCTCAAGCCATGGTTTTGGGGTAGAGAAGGAACTGAGGAGTGGGACTGGGGGGGAGAGAGGGAAGAAGAGGCTCGTGCATGTGCGATGCCTGCAGCCTAACAGTGTGAGGTGCTGCCCCAGGGACACTGCTATGAAATCTCTGGTCTGAGGCTCGGTGTTGGAGCACCCACGGGGACACTCATTTCTAAGAACGTCAGTTACTGTCGAGGTGAGTAGCCACCTCTTCTGTAGGGGTCTTTAGTTAAATAGGAGACTTAGATTTATTATCTTTCACAAGTGTTAAAATTAGTTTTAACAAAAATACCTAATAATCTTCCTTTATAAGAATGTTTTTTCTATACAGGAAAAATTATTTCATTCATAAAATGGTGACTTGTCGCTGCCTTTTTGTGTGCATACACGCTGTGTTACTAATGAGTGTCGTTCAGCATACTCATGTGACTGATTTATTAAGGTGCCATTAGGACATGTATTATTTACTTCTACTGTGACCTTAATACTACTGTTTGTAACTAATCACAATGTTAGGTGAACAAAGTCCTTTCCTCAGAATTATAGTACTTTTATCTGGATACTTATCTTGACTATTTTTATTTGTCTTTATTTTGGTATCTGAACCAACAGAAGTGCCCTTTGGAGTGTTTATTATTTTTAAATCAGGTTTAACTGGTTTCTAAAGGAACAGTGGTTCAAACCCTTCCCTTTGCTATCCAAACTACAAGCCCACATGCAACATGAAAAGAAAATTGTCAGGAGAGTATGAATAATTAAAAATTAAGTAATCCTCTGAATTAATTGCAGGACTGCCTTATCTTCTGGAATATTTGCGTGTAGTTTCCCATTTGTTTATAATGCTTCATTTAACAATCCCCCGCCCCCACCTCCTATTTTCCGTATAACTAGTGAATGTGTACTCGGAGAGCGCAAATACAGTAGTGTGTAATTTAAGAACTGTAAGGCAAGTGAGGTAATTCTATTCTTATACCCCCAGAAAAAAATCAAAGGAGTAGATTCTTTATTAAGAAGCTGCTGTACATGCCTAAATAAAACGACATGAGTGATCAGTACATGAGTTCTTAAACTTGTGTGTTCATTCAAAAGAGTTCATTTGTGCCTCTTTTGCTAATTTGGAATTACTGACTACTGTCTCCCCTTCTTCTCCCTCCCTATTCAACATAGCATTGTACTGTACAAATATTGGGTGCAGTGGGGAGTTTAGTCTTCCCTGGGGTGGTATGTTGTTTGTGGTGAGAAGAAAAAGAGGGTGTGGCTATTGGCTAAACTGAGGTAGCTTGCTGCAGGGCAAGATTGTACTGGAGAATCAGGAAATTTGCAGCATTGCTTTGAGCTACATCTTGTGCCGGGATGAAACTATTAGAATAATGTCCATGTACAAATACCTATTCGTTGATTGAATACTGTCTTTAGAAGAAAGTGCAAAATCTATCCCACAACTATTGGGTCTTGAATTTAAATGCTATCACTTATTCTCTTTTTAGACATTTACAGTGCATTGCATTTAAACCCCTTGTTATGATCTCTATGAATAGTATTTGCTCAAGAGATTTATTTATTGAAATAAACATAGTTTTCATGTGTTATAGCTGGCATTGCTATGGCCTCTTGAAAAATTTTTTTTTTCAAGAAGTGATGCTTTTAATATTGGGTGCCTTTTCAAGTTAGACATTGCTAAATTCTCATGTGCTGCCAGAACTGCTTGGGACCAAAGTATAATTAAGGATTCCAACTCAGTTCTTTCTAATAGTCAAATTAAGTTAATCTAAAGATTGTACTGTAACAAAAAACTAAATAGACTTCAAGGAGCTACAAAAGGTGTCTCTTGGAGAATCAAATGAGTGAACCATTCTTTGCTTTACCTGTTAGAGACCAAGTGCAGATAAGTTGCAAACAAGTCCAGGCAAGTTTCTTTACCTGCCTTAAAAAATCCCACTTCATTTGACATGAACTGTTCCTTTACATTGTGTCAGATAAACCTTCACAATGAAAGCAAACAGGTGAAGTCACCTTAAACATGTTTAATCTTAGAAAGATTTCTCATTGCTAGTTTCACTGCATATCACGGCAGAGTGTGTATGAACTTATTTAAAATATAAAGTCACCTGAAACAGTTCATTAATATAATTTTATGGGTTAAAAATTCTTAATAAAAGGATTACCACACAACTATGATCAGAGAGAAAGGCTTGATTTGTGATAACAGCAATTAAAAGGGGGCAATAAATTCTGTTTCACATGCTTAGAACTGAAGAACACTGAGTAGCAGTTCGATAGTGTATAGTGTACTTAATGGTGGAGTGCAGGATCAGGTCCAGGATATAACCTTTACAGGACCGCTTGGGAATAGTGACCATAATATAATAACATTCAACATTCCTGTGGTGGGAAGAACACCTCAGCAGTCCAGCACCCTGGCATTTAATTTCAAAAAGGGGAATTACACAAAAATGAGGAGGTTAGTTAAACAGAAATTAAAAGGCACAGAGACTAGAGCCAAATCCCTGAAAGCTGCATGGAAACTTTTTAAAGACACCATAATAGAGGCCCAACTTAAATGTATACCCCAAATTAAAAAACATAGCAAGAGACCTAGAAGCAGTGAGGGACAAAAAGGTATCTTTTAAGAAGTGGAAGTCCAATCCTAGTGAGATAAATAGAAGAGAACTAAACACTGTCAAATCAAATGTAAAAATTTAATCAGAAAAGCGAAAAAAGATTTTGAGGAACAGCTAGCCAAAAACTCAAAAGAAATAACAAAATGTTTTTTAAATACATTAGAAGCAGGAAGCCTGCTAAAAAACCTGTGGGACCCCTAGATGATCGAGCTATAAAAGGAGCAATCAAGGACGATAAAGCCATTTGCTTCAGTCTTCACGACTGAGGACGTTGGGGAGATTCCCGAATCTGCACCGTCCTTTGTGGGTGATGAATCTGAGGAACTGTCCCGGATTGAAGTGTCATTAGAGGAGGTTTTGGAACAAATAGAAAAACTTAATGTTAACAAATCTCCGGGACTGGATGGCATTCATCCAAGGGTTCTAAAAGAACTCAAATGGGAAATTGCTGAGCTATTATCTATGGTTTGTAACCTATCCTTTAAATCGGCTTCCGTACCTAATGACTGGAAGGTAGCCAACGTGACACCAATATTTAAAAAGGGCTCTAGAGGCGATCCTGGCAATTACAGACCGGTAAGTCTAACTTCAGTACCGGGCAAATTAGTCGAAACAATAGTAAAGAATAAAATTGTGAAGCATGTAGAAGAACATAATTTGTTGGACAAAAGTCAACATGGTTTCTGTAAAGGGAAATCCTGTCTTACTAATCTGTTAGAGTTCTTTGAAGGGGTTAACAAACATGCGGACAAGGGGGATCCAGTAGATATAGTATACTTGGATTTTCAGAAAGCCTTTGACAAGGTCCCTCACCAAAGGCTCTTGTATAAATTACATGGCCATGGGATAAGAGGGAAGGTCCTTTCTTGGATTGAGAACTGGTTAAAAGACAGGAAACAAAGGGTAGGAATAAATGGTAAATTTTCAGATTGGAGAGGGGTAACTAGTGGTGTACCCCAAGGGTCAGTCCTGGGACCAATCCTTTTCAACTTATTCATAAATGATCTGGAGAAAGCAGTGAGGTAGTAAAGTTTGCGGATGATACCAAACTGTTTAGGATAGTCAAGACAGAAGCAGACTGTGAGGGACTCCAAGAAGATCTCACCAAACTGAGTGATTGGGCAACAAAATGGCAAATGAAATTTAATGTGGATAAGTGTAAAGTAATGCACATCGGGAAAAATAACCCAAACTATACGTACAGTATGATGGGGGCTAATTTGGCTACGACAAATCAGGAAAGAGATCTTGGAGTTATCGTGGACAGTTCTCTGAAAACTTCCACACAGTGTGCAGCAGCGGTCAAAAAGGCAAATAGGATGCTAGGAATTATTAGGAAAGGGATAGAAAATAAGACCCAGAATATCTTACTGCCCCTGTATAAAACTATGGTATGCCCACATCTTGAATACTGTGTACAGATGTGGTCTCACCTCAAAAAAGATATTTTGGGCTTGGAAAGGGTTCAGAAAAGGGCAACTAAAATGATTAGATGTTTGGAACTGGTCCCATATGAGGAGAGGTTAAAGAGACCGGGACTTTTCAGTTTAGAAAAGAGGAGACTGAGGGGGGATATGATAGAGGTCTATGAAATCATGAGTGGTGTGGAGAGGGCCGATAAAGAAAAGTTATTTATTAGTTCCCTAAATAGAAGAACTAGATGACACCAAATGAAATTAATGGGGAGCAGGTTTAAAACTAATAAAATAAAGTTCTTCGTCACACAGCGTGTAGTCAACCTGTGGAACTCCTTGCCAGAGGAGGCGGTGAAGGCTAGGACTATAATAGAGTTTAAAGAGAAGCTAGATAATTTCATGGAGGTTAGGTCCATAAAAGGTTATTAGCCAGGGGATAAAATGGTGTCCTTGGCCTCTGTTTGTCAGAGGCTGGAGAGGGATGGCAGGAGACAAATTGCTTGATCGTTGTCTTCGATCCACACTCTCTGGGGCACCTGGTGCTGGCCACTGTCAGTAGACAGGATACTGGGCTAGATGGACCTTTGGTCTGACCCAGTACTGCCATTCTTATGTTCTTATGGTTCCTCTAGAATATTTGGTAACTGGTAGGTCAGTTTCCTCTTGTGTATGCTGGTCTTTCATACAGAGAGAGGAGAGGATTCTTTTTTTAAAAAGTGAATGATAAACCCACAAAGACTGGCTACAATTCAAAATATGAAATCAAAATATTTCTAATTTTTTGGAATTGATCAGATTTCAAATTTATTTCATTAGTTCATTTTCCCTTTTTGTTATAAAAACAGAAAGAACAGGACTAGTTCTCAAGCTGGCAGATGAAATGTTTGCTTACTGTGACGCCCCCACGCCGCCCCGCGGCGTTTGCCCAGAGGGCTCGCTATGGTCCTTGAGTCTCGAGCTCCCTCGGCTAGTCTTTTCCGTGCTTTCGTCTTCAGTTTCCCCCCCGCAACAACGCAGGAGGGGAAGGGGGGCCCGGGCCCGCCCACTCTCACGGGCCCCAGCCCAGGGCCCTAAGGGTTCTGGTCTAAGTGACCCGAACCCGGCTGACGGGGTTCGACCCCGTAACTCGCCAGCCCACCAGTCATCCCTGACTCTGCCCTGGGCTGCTTCCTTCCCCTCGTGCTCCCGGGCTCACCAGTTCGCCGCCGTCAGGGGTACCCGCGAGCCTGGGGGTGGTCCGCTGCCTCGGCGTTGCTCCCCTGTCCGGTGTGGGGCTGTGCGGCGGGGTGCGGAGCCGCGCTGCGCTGCTCTGCGCCGCTCTCCACGGCGCTGTCCTCCGCCCGCGGTCGGCTGCCCCCCCTTCCCTTGGGGCCGCGGTCCCATTTTAAAGTTGGCGCCGGGGGCGCGGCCCCGGCGTCCTGCGCCGTCCCCGCCCTCCGCGCCGGGGCGTCTGTCCGTTGCCAGGGCAACGGGGCCTAGGCTCCGGCGCGCTCGGATGACGTCCTCCGGCGCGTCGGAGGCCAACGCGTTCCTCGCCGCCGCCGAACACCGCGGGCAGCGGCGGGGGGCGCTCCGCCTCCCGCTGTACAGGGCGGCCGGTGCGGGGCTCTCCGCCGAGGGCGGGGCTGCCCCGTCACACTTACACATTTAAGAATAGCACATATTAATTATAAAGTTATTGAGAGAATAAAATGACATGTCAGTTTTTTTATAGATTTGCTTAATTTCTTTACTGGTACCATTGTTAGAAAAGAAACCGAGGATAGATAATTAAAAGCTAAAACAGATATCCAGTTTGTAAATGTTAGAGCAAAACTATCCCACAGTTCAGTTAAGAACAACATATGTTACCCAGAACTGCCAGGCTTGGATAGTTTGTATCACAAAAAGGCACTGTCAAAATATTTCAAGATTTACAATTGCTGTTTTGACCACGTGATGGTGCATATTTAACTTCTTGGAAGCCTGAAACAGAAATTTATTTTTTTTTCTTTATCAGTATTTTTTTCATACTGTTTTGTATACATTTTTGTGTTTAAAGAATTGCTTGCACCAAAAAACACACATCCCTCAAATTTCCTTTCTTGTTCCCCAAATGATAATGTGTATAAAACCCACATATGATGAAAAAGTGGATGAATGTAGAAAAGTTATATTAGGAACATATTTAATGTATTTCCTTAGCTTTCACTCTTACTGAGTGCAGTAAGAGTTTTTCAAAAAAAAAAAAAAACAAAAGATCAAATTCTCTGTGTATTTTCGTTCTTCATTCATGCCTCACTCCTGTCTATCTTATTTTTCTCAGCTGGAAATAGATTGAAGCTATTAGATATACACAGCAATGCATTTTAATAGTGCTATAATCTTTTACAGGAAACTCTGATAGTGAGTACTCCAAATACATGGTTGTTTGATGACATCATGAGATTAATATCTTCATGCAAGTCTATTGTGAATTTCCTTTCAGCTTCTGGCTTTCTCAGTTTGTGTTCCCCTTAACTTCCTGCTGTCCGTTGGCCAGTGTTCGCAGAGAGCTTGGTCATTTTTGAACCGTGAAATATTACCTATGTGAAATAATAGCCTATGTTGCATAAATCAGGTTTTAACTGTCAGTTTTCACACTCCTGTAGGAAATGCAAAGTTAAACTATGCCTAATCATGTCTCTGGATTTTCTCCCTAGTGATCTGTCTTTGATGTGCATTTGTTCTTATTCAGTGTATCAAAAGGGGCAAATAAATTCACTCTTTAAAATATAGTCATGCGCATGTGTAGCCTCTATTCATCAGAAACTCTCAGACACTGTTTATTAATGAAATCTTATGAAACTGCAGATATTACACCCTCTAAAACTGCCTATGGTCTAACGTCTGTCTTTAATACTCTAGTCTTCTGGTTGTAGGTATTTAAATTGAAACAGCTCTATACTATAAATTGAGTAGATATGCCTTTACAGTTTTCTGTTTATCAGATATTCTTTTATTAAAGTTTTCATCTACAGACAATAAAAACTTTGTAAGATCTGTTTAGTAATGTGTCCATATGGTGGATTGTCACAGTATAATATCTCATTTGCCAGCTTACTACAAAGTAATGTGAATTGTGTTTGAACAGGACTTGCTGCTTGCACATTTCCTTAATTTCCAAATGTGGGAAAAACTTCTACGAATACAGGGAGATATTTAGTTAGCAAGTCAGCTCTGATTAAACTAAAACTCTGATTTGCATTAAGAACTTGTAATGTCTTTCCAGTGAATACTGGATATTCAAATGGAAGGTTACATGTTGACATGTTTGTAAATTGTTAATTTTATATTTTCATTACTTAGTCACTGTATTTTTTTTCCCCAGTGCATTGATAATAGCTGCAGTTTTTGACCGTGATATTAACTGCAGAAGAGCTGCCTCTGTAAGTTATTGGCCTTGTCTTTTTAAAATGTTCTTTATAGTTTACTTGCAATATAAGTTAATTTTATAGAACTAGGCTACATCTACACTGGCAGCTTCTTGCACAAGAACTCCTTTGCAGAAGAGTTCTTGTGCAAAAACTCTTCCACAAGAGAGTGTCTAAACTGGCATGTGCTTTTGAGCACGAGATGTGCTTTCGTGCAAGAGCATCCATGGCAGTGTAGATGCTCTCTTCTGCAAGAAAGCTCTGATGTCCATTTTAACCATAGGGACTTGTTGTGCAAGAAATTCATGTTGCCTGTCTACCCTGGACTCTTCTGGAAGAGCTCTTGCGCAAGAGGGCTTCTTCCTGAGAGGGAGCGTCAGAGTTCTCGTGCAAGAAGCCCTGATTTTCTACAGTACAACGTCAGTTTACTTTCGCAAGTACACGCAGCCAGTGTAGACAGGCAGCATGTTTTTGCGCAAGAGCGGCTGTTTTCACGCAAGAACGTGCCAGTGTAAACACAGCCCTAGAGTATATAAACAAAATGTTGTATATATTTAACAGTAAGTACTTTATTAAACTGTACAGAATATAGTCTGAGTGCATATTAAAATATAAATACCATGGCTTTACTTTTGATATAATGGCTCCATAGTTAAAATATGAGCTTTTATTACCACATTTCCATAGTGAAATACAATCAGTTTCAGAAAGAGCTGTTTAGTAATATATACTATGTACTATACATAAGGGTCACTACTAAGATATAAAACTCTATGCTATCTATGTGACATCTGGTGTGAAATTCTATTGTATGTCCATTGTCATTTTCTAACAACAAAAATAAAATTAAAAATTCATTTATGTAGAAAGATAGAGGATGCCTTATAAACATGGAGCTCTTTCTGAAGAGGTAGGCTGTTTAAGTTGGTCACCACTGTAAGTAACTAGGATAGGATGAGCTTACAAAGCCATGAACAGTGTCTTGTGAAAACTGTCTGCAGGACACTGATGCTGGCAAAAAGATAGGAAGAGACAACTTGACTATTGAGAAGGAAGAAGTCCATGGAGGAGAAGTTATGATATTCAAGCAGGGGTTGGGAGGAGATGGAAGGCTAGGATATGCTTGTTATGCTTGAAGATCTAATTCCAGCAAATCCAACCCCCTGCTAGAAGCAGGACCAGTCCCAACAAAATCATCCCAGCCAAAGTTTTGTCAAGCTGGGACTTAAAAACTTCTAGGGTTGGAGAATCCACCCCCTCCCTAGGTAACCCATTCCAGTGCTTCACCACCCTCATAGTGAAATAATTTTTCCTAATATCCTAGACCTCCCCCACCTCAACTTGAGACCGTTGCTCCTCATTGTGCCATCTGTCACAACTGAGATCATCCTCTCTCCATTCTCTTTGCAACCCTCCCTCCCTCCTTCAGGTAGTTGTTGGCTGTTATCAAATCCCCTCACTCTGCTCTTCTGTAGACTAAATAAGACCAAATCCCTCAGCTTCTCCTCATAAGTCATGTGCTCCAGCCCCCTGATCATTTTGGTTGCCCTACGCTGCACTTTCTACCGTGCATCAACATCCTTTCTGTAATGGGTGTGTGGGGCCAGAATTGGACGCAGTACTCCAGATATGGCCTCACCAGTGCCAAATAAAGGGGAATAATCTCTTCTCTAGATCTGCAGATGATGTTCTTACTAATGCACCCCTATATGCCATTAGCCTTCTTAGCTACAAGGGCACACTGTTGACTCCTATCCAGCTTCCCATCCACTGTAATCCCCAGGTCCTTTTCTGTCAAACTGCTGCTTAGCCAGTCCCCAGCCTATAGCAATGCTTGGGATTCTCCCCTTCCAAGTGCAGGACTCTGCACTTGTCCTTTTTGAACCTCATCAGAGTTCTTTGGACCAATCCTCTAATTTGTCTAGGTCATTCTGGACTCTAAACCAATTATGTACTCTTAGTATATCTTTTAGAAGTGGGTGCCTGTCTGTCTGTCCATCTGTCTGTGTGTCTGCTTGTTCAAGAAATCCTCTAAATGGTAAGAGCTAGGGCCACCAAATTTAGTAGGCAGCTTTCGCTTATCATAACTCAAGGAAGGCCAGGGTTTGGTTGTGCCAAGACAATAGGATGTGTCTGGAATTTGACGGTTTCTCATAAAATGGTAAGGGAGGTGTCTGGAAGAAGGGAAACTTTTTTACTGTGGAATGACCATAGCAGAGAAGTAAGGGGGTCAGAGATGGGGATTAGGACAGCTATAACTCCATTGGGCCAGGAGAGGATAGGGGTGGAGAAAGGGACAGCTGTCTACTCTATATTTTGGAAAGTTTGTGTGTCTGTTTGTCTGTCTTTGTCCCCCAGATGGGGGACATGCACCTCTTCTGTGGCTGTACCTGCTACAGCTGCAGAAGCCATGAACAGGTGCTTTTTACCTGTCCCCAAGCTGCTGCAATGAGAGAGGACTGGGGGTAGTACACTCTCCCCAGGACAGCTTACATACTGACCCCCTCATCTCCAGCCCCACCCCAGCATAATGATTTAAATGAAAAAAACGAAACTTATTTGAGATAAGGACCCGAGCAATTCCAGGTAAATCTTCTAGTGTGTATATATAACTTGATTAGATTTTTTTTTTACTTCCTTATAAAGATCCTAGCCCTGAGGAAGGCGTCTCGAGCTTATAACAACTAGAACAAACAATATTTCATGCAAAAGTTAAAAACCTATAACATAGTTAATAAGCTGTCCGTATGAATAACACAAGACCTAAAAATAACCATCAACAAACTCTGTGTCCCTCACAGGAACTAGCTTTCCAAGTGCCTCAAAATGATGGGCTTTGTAGCATATCCAGAAAGTTTTTTTTAAAAAAAAAACCCTCTATTCTCCTATTGGCTAATGTATTCCAAAGCCAAGGAAGACTCCTCGCAGCAAATGCCCTCTGATACCATTTCTGTCTCCTATAGTCCCCCTCTTTTTAAAAGCTCATGCTGCTGACTGAAGCTGCCACATTATCATCTGGATATTGTCTATGTGACCAGATCCTTTTGTAGGTTAAAAACAAAACCTTACACTTCATAAAGCAAGAGCATAGAGTACTGGTATAATGTGCTCCCTGCGTAATCATCAACAAGTGGGTGGCAAGTATGCGTGTGCCCTAGTTTCAGCTTCTGTATAGTCAGAACATGTTGCCCCATGTAGAAGGCATTGTACTAGACTAATTTCCAAGTCCTAGATTATTGCAGTAAGGTGTGTGTATGGAATTAAAGGTTTGCACCATCTTTATTCCAAGTATTGTTGAAGAAAAAAGCATGAAGGGTGACATTGTCTAGAAACTAGTTAGTTAATTTTCATTTTTCAAACCGAGAAATCTACAAAAAACAAACAGGTAGTATAAATGATGAAAACTTATTTTTCGACCTGACTGCCTCTTTGAGTGCACAGCTAAATAGAATTTTGTATGAATGCTCTAATACCCATGGTTCATCTACTGATGCTAATTAAGTAATTTCAAGAACAAAGTGATTCCCAGCATTCTTTTCTGAATGAACATTTTGTACTAATTGTATATTGATCCCCACAGCAATTTCTGCATCTAAACTGGTCCATTTAAGCCTTGGAAAAAGTGATATGCTTAAATAATTTTTTTTCAGGGTATGTGCCCTTTTTTTTGCAGATAATTTGCTTGGTATTCTAATGGGGTTTTTCCTCTCTAAAGTTCTATGATTGGGTCTAAATAGTAGAACTGATAGTTCAACTATGAATGAAGGTGCCAAAATTAATACTGACTAGAACAATACTTACTAATAAGGCACAGTGGGGATTGCTTTTCTGTATTTCAAATGGATACAAATTAAAATATAATGATTTGCTTATTTTTGTACAGGCAGTCCCCGGGTTACATGGATCTGACTTACATTGGATCCCTACTTACAAACGGGGTGAGGCAACCCCGCACTAGCTGCTGCCCCCCAGCAGACCAGGGAGACGTGAAGCTAGCGCCTCCCGCCCCCCCCCCCCCCCCCAGCAGACCAGGGAGACGCGGAGCGGCTTTTCTCAGCAGACACCTCAGCTTGAGAATAAAGGACTGAGGGAAGTGAGGTGTGGGAGAATAAAACTGAGCTCTGGAGAAATGTTTGGCTAGAGTTTCCCCTACAATATGTACCAGTTCCGACATACATACAAATTCAGCTTAAGAACAAACCTACAGTCCCTATCTTGTACGTAACCCGGGGACTGCCTGTATTGCTGTCCTTGTCTACTTACTAGCAGACAGCTTGAAAACATGATTTTAACGTGGTTCCTCACTGAAAATGTAGTATATTATATAAAGCAGGGCTACTCAACATTGGAAGCCCCAAGGGCCACAATGATACCTCACAGCACATGCTGAGGGCTGCAACTTAAGTGTGGTTGCATATGCATGCAAATATATATATGCAAATAGCTTTTTTTCACACTGAAAGGCATGAATACAAAGATTTTTTTTTTAAAACGGAGATTGCCTATCTCCTAGAACTGGAAGGGACCTTGAAAGGTCATCGAGTCCAGTCCCCTGCCTTCGCAACAGGACCAAGTACCATCCCTGACAAAGATTAAGGCAAAACTACACAACACACAGGACCCATTTAAGTGTTTTCCTGGTATTAATAAAACACAATATTTACCCGATTTCCACCCATATGACAGCACTTTTAATGAGCAATGACAATCCAGGATAGGGATGTGAGGAGAGAATATTCTCTGGAGAATAATCTCCGAGAACAAGAATATTCTCCAAAAGATTATTTCCTGAGAATTGTTGAGAATTTTCTAATTTTTCATTTAATCTTGAAATAATTTATTGTATTCAACTTTTAGAACACCCTGATTGATTATTCAGGATAGTTTGAGAACGTTATAGAACATTCCAGGATGTTATGGAACTTTCTAGAACATTCATGAGTCAGGAATTCTGACTGTTATGGAACTTTCTGAAAGCATCACAAAAAGTATATAAAGAGGCACACACATTTTCTTTTGTGAAAGGTGTAATTGTGTTTTTATCAGTATGAAAAGAAGAACTAAGCCTAAAAGTGATGTGTGGGATTATTTCCTTCATAAAACAGTTAAAGACAAAGTGTTATATGAATGTAAGTACTACAAGGATGAATACATCGGAAATGCGACAAGGATGAGAGAGCATATTTCCAATTGTTTGAAGACTCCTGCTTACATCAAGGAAAAGGCAACAAAATTCTCAGAGTCCAGAAGTAGATCACTTCAACCATCAACTGCATCAACATCTATAGAACACTGTGATAGTGAATTTATATCACCACCTTCCACATCTAGTTCAGCCAAGGTGTCTCACTCTATAAGTCGCTACTTTGATTCTATGAATGAAACTGGAAACTAAGTTTTGCATGAATTTTTTGCATGAGCTATATTCTTATCGGGATTGCCTCTTTCACTGGTTGAAAACGAAGATTGGATTACTTTCATGCAAAAATTAAGACCATTTTATAAGATGCCATCCAGGTACACACTTTCTAACAAACTTTTGGAAGCTGAATATCAATGTGTTGATGCGCTTATAAAAACAAAAATTGCTGAAACCTCTTCTCTTGCACTGCAGTGTGATGCTTGGAGCAACCGAAGAAATGAATCTGATATAAATTTTATTATATCAATATTCCAACCAGTGTTTTATAAGACAGTGGCAACCAATGTTGAATGCCATACTGCTGAGTACATGGCATTCTGTATGGAAGAAATAATGACAGAAATAGGCACTGAAAAATTTGGTGCCATTGTCACTGTTAATGCTGTAGCAATGATGAAATTCTTATCAATGCTTAACGAAAAAATACAATCACATTGCTATGTACACTTGTGCTGCTCATACACTAAATTTGTTAATTGGTAACATCAGTAACTTAAAATCTGTTCAAGAAACTGAAGCTACCTCTAAAACTATTGTGAAGGAAATTAACAAATAGCAAGTTTTATGAGCTCATTTTACTGCATTTCAGAAAGAGAAAAATCAAACTTGTGCAATTAAATTGCCAGTTAAAACTAGGTGTGGTTCCATTTTATATTGTTTGAAAAGCTTATTGAAATAAAAAAAGTCTTAAAGACAAAGATTTACAGACTAAACTGAGCAAACGTACCAGGAATTCAATCCTGGATGAAGATGTATTTTCGGTACAGGTCCAAAAACTGCATGCACTGATAAGTCCTGTTGTTAAATGGATTACGCTGCTTGAATCTGACCAGTCAAAAATGAGCAAAGTTCCTGAATGTTTCAGGGAATTAAGCGATCATTTTGATAGGCTACTTCCCAAAAGTCCATTTACCAAACAAGAAAAACAGGATGTGATGAAAAATTTTGAAAAAAGAAAAGATATGGCTCTAAAATACATTCACTATGCTGCAAATATTCTAGATCCAAAATTCAGTGGTGAGTGCCTTACTAGAAATGAACAAATACAAGGAACTGAGTTAATCGATAAATTAGTCACAAGAATGTATGGCGCTGATCAGTCAGCAAAAGTCATTGCAGAGCTTGCAGAGTATCTTGCTAGAGAAGATTTTTTTGGAAAATCATATGTAACAAAATCAGCTGGCTCAGTAGATGCAGTAACATGGTGGAAAGGTATTTGCTATGGATCAAAATTAGGGAAAGCAGTGATCAACATATTGAATATGCCACCAACAATGGCAGCAACTGAAAGAAGTTTCAATACTTACAGTATCATTCATAATGCAAAAAGAAACAAATTAACACAAGAACTTGCGTAGCAAGTGAGGCAAACATGGTAGGAGACCGGATTGGCTTACAGCGGAAATTCTTGGTGAATTTAAGCACAAAAAGGAAGCTTGCAAAAAGTGGAAACTTGGACAAATGACCAAGGAGGGGTATAAATGTATAGCTCGAGAATGCCGGTGGGTTATCAGGAAGGCGAAAGCGCAAATGGAATTGCGACTGGCTAAGGACGTGAAGGATAACAAGAAAGGTTTCTACAGGCATGTTAACAAGAAGAAGGTGATCAGAAAGGGTATGCGGCCCCTACTGGATGAAGGAGGTAACCTAGTGACAGATGATGTGGGGAAAGCTGAAGTACTCAATGCTTTCTTTCCTCTGTATTCACGGACAAGGTGGGCTACCGGACCAATGCGCTAAGTGACGCAAGATGGGATGAAGATGGACAGCCCGTGGTGGGTAAAGAACAGGTTAGGAACTATTTAGAAAAGCTAAATATACACAAATCCATGGGTCCGGACTTAATGCATCCAAGAGTACTGAGGGAGTTGGCAAATGTCATTGAGGAGCCTTTGGCCATTATATTTGAAAAGTCGTGGAGATCGGAAGAAATCCCAGGTAATTGGAAAAAGGCAAATGTAGTGCCCATCTTCAAAAAAGGGAAAATCCAGGGAACTATAGGCTGGTCAGTCTTACTTCAGTTCCTAGAAAAGTCATGGAAGGGATCCTTAAGGAGTCCATTTTGAGGCACTTGGAGGAGAGGAAAGTGATCAGAAATAGTCAGCATGGATTCACAAAGGGCAAGTCGTGCCTGACCAATCTGATTAGCTTCTATGATGAGGTAACTGGCTATGTAGACATGGGAAAATAAGTGGATGTGATATACCTTGACTTTAGCAAGGCTTTTGATATGGTCTCCCAGAATATTCTTGCCAGCAAGCTAAGGGAATGTGGATTGGATAAATGGATGGCAAGATGGATAGAAAGATGGCTAGAAGACCGGGCCCAGCGGGTAGTGATCAACGGCTCGATGTCAAGATGGTGGTCAGTTTCTAGCGGAGTGCCCCAATGTTCAGTTCTAGGACCGGTTTTGTTCAATATCTTTATTAATGACCTGGATGAGGGTATGGATTGCATCCTCAGCAAGTTTGCAGAAGACACTAAGCTGTGGGGAGAGGTAGATACGCTTGAGGGCAGAGACAAGGTCCGGAGCGACTTAGACACATTGGAGGATTGGGCCACAAGAAATCTGATGAGGTTCAACAAGGACAAGTGCAGAGTTCTGCACTTGGGGTGGAAGAATCCCAAGCATTGTTACAGGCTGGGGCCAACCAGCTAAGTAATAGTTCTGCAGAAAAGGACCTTCGGGTTACAGTGGTTGAGAAGCTGGATATGAGTCAACAGTGTGCCCTTGTAGTCAAGGAAGCTAATGGCATATTAGCATGCATTAAGAGGAGCATTGCCAGCAGATCCAGAGAAGTGATTATTCCCCTTTATTCAGCTCTGGTGAGGCCACATCTGGAGTATTGTGTCCAGTTCTGGGCCCCCCACTACAAAAAGGATGTGGATGCATTGGAGAGGGTCTAGCGGAGGGCAACCAAAATGATTAGGGGACTGGAGCATATGACCTACGAGGAGAGGCCGAGGGAGTTGGGTCTGTTTAGTCTTCAGAAACGAAGCGTGAGGGGGGGATTTGAGAGCAGCCTTCAACTTCCTGAAGGGAGGTTCCAAAGAGGATGGAGAGAGGCTGTTCTCAGTAGTGACAGATTGCAGAACAAGGAGCAATGGTCTCAATTTGTGGTAAGAGAGGTCCAGGTTGGATATTAGGAAAAAGTATTTCACTAGGAGAGTGGTGAAGCACTGGAATGGGTTATCAAGAGACGTAGTGGAGTCTCCATCCCTAGAGCTGTTTAAGTCTCAGGTTGACATAGTCCTGGCTGGGTTTATTTAGTTGGGATTGCCCCTGCCTAGAGCAGGGGGCTGAACTTGATAACCTTCTGAGGTCTCTTCCAGCTCTATGGTTCTGTGATTCTAAGAAAAGGCAGGCAAGCTGACATTCATAGCCCATAATATAAAGCTTCTTAAAAACCCAAATGATGCTCTGTTGAAATCCCCAAGAGAAAAAAGGAAACAGAACCAGAGAAATGAGGAAGAAGAAATTGATGATGCAGAAGAGAAAGAAGAAGTCAAAGAAGAAGATATGTATGAGGAAGAAGAAGAGATAGAAATATATGGGTCAGATTTGGAAAGTTCAGATTCTGATTAGACTTGTATTCAGTCCAGAAAGTTGAAAATATTTATATCCTGCAACAGAAGATTTGTAATAATTTTAGTAATTTAAACGTCTGTCTTTTTTTTCTTTACTTTCTGGAATTTTCATTTTAACAATTGGAAACTTACATGATTCTGGAAGTTTTATTAAAGAAAGACACTATTATAACTAGTAAAATTCTTTTAAAAACTATTTAACAAGTATTTAAGAGAAAATTCTCGCATTGGAGAATATTCTCAAGAACGTTCTTGAGAATATTCTCCGAAAGTTTATTCCTTAGAATTTAACAGCCCTCGTTCAGGAATTTTACTACTAAAACACACATCAACAGAAGACCATTATATTGACTACTTTTTTGTTTTGGCTCCCACCTATGGGCTACGTGTTGAGCCCCACATAAACCCAAGCACACTGTGGGCCACAAGCAAACGGGCCGCATGTGGCCACATGTTGAGTAGCCTTGATATAAAGTCTTAAAGCATTTTTATTGTGTGGTATTTATCTTCTGCCTTGTCTTAGAGGTGTCTTTTGTAGGTGGGTATGGCTAGTTTGGATGGAAGATTATGCTATTTGAAGGAATCAAAGGCTTGGATAATTTAATCATACTGTTCCTTCCCAGTTCAGATTGTGTTGTAATCATAGCTGCAGGGTAATGTTCCATACGGTATGTCTGTTAAATCATACCCCAATTGTTCTCCTCATTGTATCAAATAATTGCTTCTCATAGAGAGCAGAAACTACTTTAAAAACAAATCTGTAGAATAGGGTCAGCCAGGGAAAATGCTCTAGTTATAAAAAAAATTCTTGAAGCTCTTGCATTTTAAGCGTATACAAAAATAAACTAATTACAAAAAAATTAATAAACTAAGGCTAGAACCATAATTACCATGGATTTAAGAAGCACCTAAATTAGTGGGTTTAAAAGATATCCAAATATATCTACATTCTCAAAATGATAAAAGATGGCTTTTTGATTTGTATGTTACTAATGTCAATTCAAATGGGAAACCATGTACGTGTCCATGACCTTGATTATTTTACTTATTTGTATCCATGTATACCCATCTTGTGTTGTTTTTTTTTCTCAAACCCTATTCTGCATGCTGATAGACATGTGTGGATCCTTGCTATAAGAATGCAGTTGAGCAGTGGGATGGTTTGATTGAGTTAGAAAATAAAATGGATCTCAAAGAATCTGAGTGTTTGTATCCCTTCAGTTTAATAGTAAATAAAAACAAATGAATGATGATTCCCAATGGAGATGATTTATACCGAGATTTAATTTTTAAGCCCAAATTTTGTAGAACTCCAGAAACAGGGCAATTTATTGGACGTGCTGATACAATTTATGCAGAGTGAAGTGAAAAATAAAGCTTATTTTATAAGGTATATGGATTAATGGTTAGTAGTAGCAAAGTGGTTTCTGAATATGAAGTTGAAACAAGTTTCTGGAGACTAACATTGTTTACTATGCATTTCTTTCTTTTAGCGTTTTGTTTGAATTAGGTTGATAGTATTTTCTCATTAAAATGAGTCACATTTCCCTAAGACTGAACAAAAGGTACTATGCATAAAAGTATCCATTGGCTTTTTTGGCTACTTACCAACAGTTCAAGCTAAGACAGGTTCAACTTTACAAAAATACAAAAATAAAGAATCAATACAAATAAAAATTAAGGCTAAGTAACTAACCAATGAAATTAGGTATCCTAGTTTTAACCAATTGTAGCTTGTAGTTGGAGAAAGTTTCAAAGAGCTATTGAGTTCTGTGTCAAAAAAAGCAAAAGTTTAGCTATTTTACCAATTGTAATATTTTTATATAATCTAAAGTAAAATATTTTGAAACAATTTTTCAAAGGCTATTAGACTGAAATGTTGATTGTTTCATTGGACAATGAAATAAACATGTGGGGCATGTCTAGACTACCCATGACTTCCGAAAGAAGATATGCAAATTCAGCTTGAATTTGCATATCTTCTTTCATTTTTTTTTTCCCCTGGAAGAGGCTTTTCTGATATTTCGCCCGTCTACCCAGGGCTAAATATCGGAAAACTCTCCTCTTTTGAAAGCCCCTTGTACACTTTTTAGGAGGAATAAGGGGAGGCTTTTGAAAGAGGGTTTTTTCCCCGATATTTGGCCCCATATAGACAGGCCAAATATCGGAAAAGACTTTTCCAGGGAAAAAAATGGAAGAAGATATGCAAACTCGAGCCAAATTTACATATCTTTCAGAAGCTACGCATAGTCTAGACGTGCCCTTAATGTCAGTACCTAGACCCAGGGTGGTCAAGATATGGCCCACCAAGCATTTTAATCTGGTTTGCCCACCTCTGCAGTATGGAGCAGTGCCATGCAAACTGGGTAGTTGCTGCCTGTGGCTCTCTGTGCTGCGGAGGGAGGGGGAAAGCTTTACATGCGATCCCCACCCTCAGCAAAATCTCTTAGTTCCTACTGGCCAGAAACTGGCCAGTGGGAGCTGAAAGATTTTGCTGGAACCCACCCTCCCCCGCAGCACAGAGATCTACATAGAATAGCCAGCTGGGGGCTGCAGGCAGGTATGGAAGCCTGCCTGAGAGTGCACCTGGCTTAGGAGCTGCTTAGGTAAGCACCTCTGGGCCAGAGCATACCTTTGGCATCCTAGCCCCTCCCGCATCCAGCTCCCTCACAGACCCTGCATCCCGTCCTATGCCATAATCCTCTCCTGGACTCATACTTCCACCTGGAACCTGCATCCCAATCCCTTCACTTCCTCCTTAGAAAAGTGTGGCCTTGGCTCATTTACCAAAATCTTGGAGTGGCCCACCCTGACCTAGACTAAAACAATATCCCTCAACCTTTTTTTATAAAGCACCCCTTTAAAAAAATAAGTACCCCCTTTTTTTAAAAAGTACCCATAGTACCTACAGTTTTGAGACCCACATTTTTTTCTACCATTGTAACACATTAGTTTAAACAACTTAATCGTAGCCGGGCAGGTGGTGACATTTTTCGGTGTAAAAAGTAAAAAAAAAAAAAAAAAACGCTGTAAAACAAAAATTCAGTTTTTTCCAAATTTCAGTTGTGTTGATGTACCCTCCAGACTTTTCTCAAGTACCCCTAAGGGTACCCGTAGCACTGGTTGAAAAACACTGGACTAAAACATTAAAAGAAAACATGACATCAGTGGGAATGATACATGTTTTTACTGAAGGCAGAAGTGATCTTTAGTCTCTTATGAAATTTACTAGTCTCTCTGTTATCTTTTGTTGAGGGCATTTCTTTTCAATTTACCTAATTAATATACTTAATGAAATCAGTGTATTCACTAGTGAAGGCATATTTTACTTTCTTAGGGGAAAGGTGTTTCTTCTTTGATTGATTGCTCATGTGCATTCCAATAGGTATGTGCAGGTTGTCTGCATGATCGTCTGAGTAGGGATGTTAAGTAGAGATTAATTTGCTAGTCGAATAGTTGATGGAATTAAGGAAAGGCAGTTACAGCACTCACTTCCGGGTCTCAGAACAAGCCCTTCCAATTCCCCCTTTGCCGCTCTGCAATCCTAAAGAACTGGCTCAGTCTGTAGTTCCCTGCAGGGTCTCTGGACAACCCCTCCTCTCCTCGCTGGCACTCTGCATTCTTAAAGGGACTGAGCAGCCGGCCCGCAGTCTCAGCACAAGGCCCCTACATCTTAAGGTCATGTCTACACTGCCACTTTCAGGACTAAAACTTCAGTCATCCATTCGTGTGTAGAACACACCTCTGAGTGATAAATGTTTTAAGACTGAAAAGCACCAGTATAGAAAGTGCTTTATTGCTGAGAGCCACACTCCAGGCATTTAAGTTGCCACCTCTCATTCGGTTGTTCTCTCTTATCACTGGGAGAGCTCTCGCCCGGCAATAGAGAGTAACAACACTGCCTATTTCACAGCTCTACAGCAGCAGCGCTGTAACCTGGGCAGTGTAGAAATGCCCTTTTGATTCTTTATGGATATCTGTAACTTTCCTAAAGCAGCTAAACTGGACAGAGCTACTCTGATCCTCCATCAAAGGGTACAGATTTTTGATTGTACTGTGAAGCTATGTCTTAGCAATCAAAGGTTGTTCTTATGGGTATGATCGTTTTAATCAAATTGCTTTCCTAAACATTGTCATTCAACAGACAGACTTGAAAAAGCATTAGAGCATAAAGCATCAGTAACTATAACAACAAAGCTGACTTAATTTTAAAAAGTAAAGCCATGGGTCATTTATATTGCTGTGTGTTTGTTTTGAATTCATCCTCAGGTTTTAATCATAAAGTAAACTGACTCACTTTTGTGTGTGTGTTCTCTCTGTTCTTTAGGCTGCCTTTCAGGAGAATGTTGGAAGACAGGTATAGTAACTTTTCGACTCTTCAGTCACTAACTTCTTGTAGATATACTGTAACGTGTGACTCCTAAAGTCAGATGAGTAAAAGAACTGAATTTGGGGAACTTAGTTTCAAAACAATCATGTAACGTATTTTCATCGCTTGAAGCACAGGTTTTTGAGTACTTTTTTCCCCCTTAAACTTAAGTGTGAGCTTTTTAGGACATCAGTTCCAGAAGTCTTTTGGTAAGATGCTTTCAAAAAGCAAAACCTTGGTGTAAAGTCATGCAACATGCCTTCACTCAAAGGTTCTCAGCCTTTTTCTTTCTGAGCCTCCCCCGCCTCAGCATGCCATAAAAAAAATTCAGCAGCCAAGCTGTGCCACAATCAGGGCCATCCCTAGCAGGGCAACCCCCTCCTGCTCCAGACCCCATCCCCACCCTTCCTCTTCCCACCCAACTCCAGCTACCCCCACTCTGCCCCTTCCCTCAAGCCCCAATGCTGCTCCCACCCCCACTTCACCCCTTTCCCAAAGCCCCGTCCCTTGAGAGATGTGAGCTAGGGGACTATCGGAGAATCTAGTGCAGCATGGCAGCGAGGGTTGGGCCCCCCTGCACTTACTACTGTTGTGGGAGCCGCAGGAAGCGGAGTGACCCAGCAGCCTGCTCCACTTTGCCAACATGTCCCAACCAGGATGCTCCACCTCACTGCAGTGGTGGGAAGCACAGCATCTTGCCTGGCCTCAGCCTGTTCCACTTTGTTCCCTTGAGCCTGCCTAGTGAAGTGGGCTGAAGCCAGGGCCCTCTGCTTCCTGTTGCTGTGGTGAAGTGGTGTGACCCAGCAGGGAGATGGGGTAAGAGCAAGCTTCTGGGTCACTCCACTTCCTGCCTCATGTCTGGCTCTGAGGCTACCCTGGGCTCCACAAGCTAACCTCGATATGGGGGACTGTCCTGTCCATAGGATAATTGAGGTGGCAGCTCTGGTCATATAAAAGCCAGGGTCAGCATAGGGAAAGAGCAAGCAGGGCATGTCTGGGGGCCCTGCACAACTTGGGGCACTGCGTCTCTTTCAGCCCTCAGGTTGGGGTCCTGAGCTACAGTTCTGCACAGCAGGGTGTTCGCTTTCTGCCATGACCCTAGAAAGTCCAATGCAGGCCATGCTTGGCAGACTCACTGCAACCTGCTGTCTACACAGCGCCAAATTTCAAAATAAACCGCTATTCCAAAATGTCCCTTAATCCTTGTGGAACAAAGTTTACGGGGACATCAGAACAGCGAGTCTGTTATATTTTGAAATAACAGGCTTGTTTCAAAGATGTGGAATAGCTATTTCAGGAGACTGGAAGTATCCCAAAATAGCACCGCAGTGTAGACATACCCTAAATGATTAGGGGAATGGAGCAGTATCCATATGAGTAAAGATTAAAAAGACTGGACTGTTCAGTTTAGAAAATGGTCAACTAAGTGGAGATATGATAGAAATCTGTAAAATCATGAATGATGTGAAGAAAGTGAAGAAAATGCAAGAAGTAGGGGTCGCTCAATTACATTAATAGCCTGCAGGTTTAAAACAAACATAAGGAAGTACTTCTTCATGTAACTCATAATCAACCTGTGGAACTCGTTGCCAGGGGTTGTTGTGAAGGACACAGTATAATTGGGTTCTACAATGAAATAGATAATTTCATAGAGAATAGGTTCATTAGTGACTATTAGCCAAGATGGTCAGGGCTGCAAACCCATGCTTTAAAGCTTCTGTCTGCCAGGTGTTAGGGACGGGAAGACAGGATGGATCATTCAATAATTGCGTTCATTTTCTCTGAAGCATCTGGCACTGGCTACAGTTGGAAGACAGGATACTGGGCTAGATCAATTTTTGTGTAACCTAGAATGATCATTCTTACGTTTTTATTCAGAAGGCTCTCTTCTAAGGCCAGTTTTCTATGTTAGGCCTTCTTCACTTCAGCTGCTTCATATTCTCTTTCATGCCAGCTGGGTGTTCACTCTCCTAGTGATGGGAAGAGGGCAAAAAGGAATATGTCCAGAACTGATGTGTGTTACAGGATGAAGTTTGGGATAATAGTAGAAGAAAGCTTCCAGGGTAATGTGGTCCATTTTGGGCTGTGGTACGTCCTGGACTGACTTGATTCTCGGGAGTGTCTAGTCATTGCATTGCAGCTCACATTGCCTCCACATCATGTGATACTGGATAAAGCAAGAAACTGCTCTCTGATTTCAGTTTACACGAGGTTGGGAGCAGCTCAGTGATGTCGCAGTTTTTCTGCTTTGCTTAAACCAGTCCTACTGCGAAGTACTAGATATAAATGAATGGATCGGATTTGTTTAAATCACTTCTGAAAAGTGTCCTGGCACTTCCAACAAATGGAGTGGGTTTTGGAGTGCTTCACTCTAGCTCATCTGAAGAAGTGGATTTTGCCCATGAAAGCTCATGATACAATATATAGTTTTGTTAGTCTATAAGGGCATGTCTACACCAGGGAGATATTTCGAAATAAGAAGGTGAGCATCCACACAGCAAGCCTGTTATTTTGAAATTATTTTGAAATAACAAGCTTGTTATTTCAAAGAAATAACCTCGGCTTCTGATGAGGTATGACGCCTATTTCAAAATTGTTATTTTGAAATACCGTTAGTGTGGATGCTCGGCTGCTGATATTGTGTATAGGTGGTGCCTGATAGCATAGGGGATATTTTGACTGTTGTTGATCATTAATACAAGATATAATCAGTCATTATAATTTTTTCTCTTCTCTTAATATTGATAGGGGACTTTTCCACATGGCATTGACATTTTGACTGCAGCTGATTATTTTGCTGTTGGTAACAGAGTTAATTGTTTCCTTAATATAAGGTAAGTTCCAATACATTAGATTTATTACACTTGACGTGCTTGCTTTATTTAATAGAGATTTATTACCTTACAACCTTATATTGTAATCTTTTTTTAGTAATAGAAAACTGATTTTCTTATTCCTATCTGTGAACACAGATTGTATGTAGGGCTTGGCAGAAATGTAACATTATTAAATTTAAATAATGTGGCCCAAGTATTTAAACCAGGCCTGATTTTATTCAGTGCTAGTTAATTATCAGTAATCAGGTAATCAGCGATGTGGTGAAAATTGCAGGTGATCCAAAATTACTTAGGCTAGTCAAGAATGGAGCAGACTTTGAGGGACTTGGAAGGAGTATAAGACAACTAAGTGATGGTCGGTATGATTGGAGAACAAATTAATTGCTGACATATGCAAGGTAATGCCTATTGAAAGGAGTTAATTGAACTTCTTGTATCATAGCTGACATACATGGAAAGTTACTGTGAGAAAGCAAGGGTGTGAATCTACAATGCACCAGCTTGTTGTGTAGTAGTGTCCTGTGTGGACACTGTTGTAGTGCAATGAAAATCCCTGAATGTCGCTTAGTGTGTTATTACTTCAAAGCATACTTTAAGCTGCATTCTCAGTTTTTCATTGTACTGTAATACTGGCCACATAAGATGTTACTATGCATCAGGCAAATAATCTAGCACAGTGGTCACCAAACAATAGATCAGGATCTACTGGTAGATATTGGAGCCTCTGACAGGTGATCCTGACTGGTTTGGCCAGGAAGCTCTCAAGCACTGGCACTTCAGTTCCTTCTCCACCCACTGTCATGCTGCTTCTGCCTTCTGCCTTGGAGCTGCCCTCCTGGGAGCTTCCTGCTTGCTCTGCAGGATACGAAAGGGAGAAGAGGGGAGTTGCTGATGTTAGAGGGTCCCTTCTACTCCTATTTATGTACCCTGTCTCCACACAGAGAGAAGTGGATGGAGAGAGCTTGGCAATGCAAATCTCTGCCATTCACACAATATGTGTGTGTCTGTTATTCTCACAACACACACTGTCCTTCACACTCATCTCCCAACCCAACAAATATGTGGGGGGCTGTTGGTACTACTTTTACTCCTTGCAAAGTGTGTTAGTTTTGTTTTTTGACTGGTCTGTGCATTTCGTAAAATTTCATTTCTCTTATGCTTAAATTTAATCCCTTGAGCAGTGAGTTCTAAAATACCTAACCCGTTGTAGCTAGAGTAATTATCCCTGTGGTAATTGTTGCTTGTGGAAGTGGCTGGCAAGTCTCTGCAGCTCTGAGAAAGTCAGAGCAGGGGTCTCCACATGCAGTCCTTGCCTGTGGCTACCACTCCTGCAGCTCCCATTGATCGATAACAGGTAACCATGGCCAGTAGAAGCTATGGGCTCAATGTCTGTAGATGAGGGGCAGCAAATAGAGCCATTGCTGTACGTGCCAGCTGCTTTCAGGAGTGGTGCACGGCCAGGGAAGGACTAAGCCTGCCTTAACTCTGCTGCTTCACCACCTGAAAGCCATCTTAATCAAACCGTGCCCAGCCAGAGCTAGCTTCCTGAACCTTCTCCTGCACCCAACCTCCTGCCCCAGATGTGAGTCCCCCTGCATCCAAACTCCTTCCCAGAGCCTGCACTCTGAAACCCCTTCTGGACCCCAATCCCCCACTCTGGGCTAAGTCCAGAGCCCCTCCCACACTCCAAACCCCTTGGCCCAAGACCAGAGCCTGCACCCCAAACGTCTACCTCAGCCTGGTGAAAGTGAGTGAGGCTGGTGGAGGAAGAGGATGGAGTGAGCAGGGTGAGGCTTCAGAGAAGTGGTGGAGCTGAAGCAGGGTTCAAAGGGACAGGAAGGAAGCAGGGCAAGGGTATTTGGGTTTGAGGTAGATTTTACATTGTACTTAAATTGAAGAAGTGATCTTGTGGTTAAAAAGGTTGGAGACCACTGATCTAGGCTCTAATGTTGGCTTGCTTTGTAGTAGCATGCCAGATATACAAGCAATAATTTCTATATTAACTATAAACACGGATAAAGACCATCACAGTGGTCAGCTCATTGAGTCAAAATTTTCAGTGCAACAGTAATTGAAAAAGCAAACAAAATTTTCTAGTGTGGGCTGTATAAAGAATTGGATGGAGAATAATATTTATTTGGAATAATAAATGTTATTGTAAATCAATGCTGTGTCTTTAGTTGGGATAGTATGTTCAATTCATAACAGTGCATATACAGAAAATATGGTTCAGCGGGGAAGCCAAGTCTGTAACTGGAAAACCTTAAAAACAACACATAGTTTAGTTGCACCGTAGAGACTAACAAAACATGTAGATGGTATCATGAGCTTTCATTGGCAAAACCCACTTCAGACGACTGGAGTATTAGAAGTCCAGATCCAAGAATAGAAAATATGTACCATTATGTTATGGATGGAAGAATGGATCCATGTGAAAAACTGCTAGTACAGAAATAGGGACGTTTCAGAATCAGTTGATAAAAATGACATGGCACAGAGAAGACTTCCATGTGAATTGAGATCGCAAAAGTAGAACTGTTTAGAGAGGAGATGGATTAGAGAAGGTCTCCTGTTAATTCTCTCCTAATACTAGAATAAGGAGACATTCAGTGAAACAAAAAACCAATTTAAAACTGATAGAACATTCAACACTGTAATGTAAGGCCACGGTTTGTGGACTTGAGTCATCTGACCCATGTTAGGGAACCTTGGGATTAAGCATCTGCATTGTATTTGAACCCACATTAAGACTTTTCTAAATTGTATTTGAATAGAGGGCTCTGGCCTCCAAATTGCAATGCATAGGCTAGGGATGTAATAGGATAACTGTTTACATGGTCAATCGTAAGCCTGAGCTTATTGATAACTGTGAACGGTTACATGCAGGCTCTCACCCCGCTTCCACAGAATGGGACCGCAGCCAGCTCCCTGTGAGTGGGACAGGAGCTGAGGGCTCTAATACAGAATCAGCAGCTGGTTCCCCGAGAGTGGAGCCAGCAGGCAGCAGCCAGTGCGTGCTAGGAGCTGGCCTAAAAGTCTGCTCCCAGCGTGTACCAGCTCCTGGGGAGCTAGTTGGCTTCGTCATGCTGCAGGTCTGTGTAACCATGTAATTGCTGAAATTTTCAGTAGTTACATAGTTACCTGATTTTTAACATCCCTAGCACAGATCCAAGTTCTCATTCCATTGCAAACCGAAGAGGCTTGTGGATTGGTGGATCAGAAGAGATGGGTTAATGCTGACCTAAGCTGTGGCCATTTACAAATTGAGGATGTCTCTTCTTTTCAATAGTGGGTTGCAGATTGTTGGGCTAGATGGGACAAAGGAAGTTGTCCGATGGAATTGTGGGATTCTTCTTGCTGAGTCATGTTGCATCTGTATGGGGTGTGTGTGTGTGGGGGGGGCATCTGCATCTGAATATGTTATAGCTGAGCAGTAAACAGTTACAGTTCTGAACTGAAGCAGATCATGCCGGCCACCCCACTGCTGGGTCTGCCTCGTGGCCGCTGGGAATTCCATGGGTTTCCCAGCTGAGGCCGCCCAACTCCACCAGCCTTGCTTCAGCCAGGGAGTTCCCCAGTGGAGGTTGCCCGGTCACCCCAGCCCTGCTGCCACCGGGGGTTTTTCCATATTTGCAATTTCAGTGCAAATAAAAAAGAAAAAGAAAAAGCGAGGAGTGTACACTTTGTATTCTGTGTGGTACTTGAAATGAGTATCTTTGGAAATGTAAAACATCCAAAATATTTAATACATTTCATTTGTTGTTCTGTTGTTTAGCAGTATGATTAAAACTGATTAATTGCAATTATTTTTTATTTTTTTTCTGAGTTAATTGCGATTAATCGACAGTCCTAATTCTACTCTGTGCTAAAACTCAAACTGATATACATTCTATATTCTCTTGTATATATGCATGTACTTATTTCTTTTTTTCAGTGTGTACATTGCTAGTTTTCCTGAGTATACACAAGCAATGATTGACCACCTGGTTAACATGAAGATCAACCATTGGGATGGGTATGTTTCAAAATATAACTTCTTATTTGGAATACAACTATTCTGTAAGTTTTACTTTTTGGAATGCTTTAGTTAGCTTTCTTTGATGGGGTGGTTGTGGTCTATTTATTTTTATCCGTACTATGGTGGGAACCAGAAGCCTCAGTCAGGATCAGATTTAATTGTGCTGGGACTTACAAATGCTAATTACGTTTTACTGATGAAGCGACTGAATCATATTCTGTAGAATTAAAAAAAATCCTATTCTGACGATTATTTTTAATAAAACTGTTTTTAAGGGTATGGACAAGTTTCTGCTTTCCACAAATGGTAACATTTTCAGAAAAAATGTTAACATTTTAGTATTGCTAATGTATTGGCAGGTAATCAATGGCTTACATCAGTGGTTCTCAATGTGGGCTTCAAAAAATTCTGGTGGGGAATGAAGAGCGCTTCCCTTTACTCATGGGGTCACAGTGAATGACGTCATGGATTGTGGGGACATCATGAAATTATTCCAACGCTTGTGATTTTTCCAACAGCAGGGAGGTAGATGTGGGCATCTCGCCACTGTTGTTGTGACTTTTAAACCTAGTTTTAGGAGGTGAATAAAACGCATCATTATTTAATACAGTACATAGTATTTCTGAGTGTCAACATCATCACCATATAATTATCAGTGATTAAGCAGACTTAATTCAGTAGGATAAATGGAGTTGTGTTCGTTGTTGCATGAACACTGACATGTATACATATAACACAAATGTGATGAAACACTACTATAACAGGTTATTACTGCTCATGGTGATGATGTCTCTCTCTGGGATGAGCCCTGAGGTGCTACCATCCATATTTATTTTGCTTTTCCTCTCTCTCAACAGTAAGATTTCATTCATGCAGCCAAGAGCTAAATTCAGGCTGCCTGATTTGGGCCACTAGTGTTTGGGGGAAATTACATAACATTGGGTGGTGTCTTTATATGTGCTTTGGAAAATATAGTTATGGACTAAAGCCATGCTTTTTTACATGCTAACTCTTAACTGGATTGGATATTTGAATTAACAATCAGAAACCTTCTTAATGGTCATTTACCTTCAGAAATGCTACAACAGGGTTGTCCATGGAGAAATTCAGGGGAAAAACAAAACACCCATTCAGGTCTTGTTCACGGTTTTGTTTATGATCACATTGATTAAATGTTTGTTCATACAAGTGTCTATGTAGGACTCCTAGAATTCAGAAGTTTGTCCTTTCTGATGTAATTGTGTGTAAGTGTTGCAAAATCAAGAAATGTTAGAAGTATAAGAAGAAACATTCATATGATAATTGTGAGGGTATATTTTAAGAGTTGAGCTTTTCAGAGAAACCTAAGGTTTTCAATTGGAGTTGGGCATCTAACTCTTCTAGACTCTAGAATGGTTGCATAAAACAGTCTGCTAAACGTTCTTTTTGCAAATAAAATGACACATGTACGTGAGGCTATAATAGTTTGTACATGTCTGATGTGTGTTGGACTCCCCCTGACTTACAGAAACATCCCCCTCACTATTTATCAACTTGTAATAATGATTGGTATTGCTCATTGTGGTGAAAATACATATTTGATCATATATATATATTACAAGAGCTTTTGTGATTAATCTTATTGAGCCTGTGAGCTGTTAGATGTATGTATTTTAAAATGAGGCCCAACTTATTTATTAGGTTTTCAATATTCTTTCTTTTTTAAAAAGAGAAATAAAAACCAACAGCACTGTAAATTGAAATCTAAAAGCCATTAACTATAGTCTTGCTGTTTTGGGGTCACAATTACCCTTTTCTTTTGCTAGACCAGGGATGGGCAGTCTGTGAACCCAGTGGGAGATATGGGAAGTACTGTCCTGGCCTGAAACACTTCCCACAGCTCCTGTTGGACCTCCTTGCCTACCGGAGATGCAAGCAGTTGTACCTGCGAACACACAGATAAATAAAGTATCTGGTGACCTGCCAGGGGCTAACCCTGGCAGACCACATCTGGCCCATGCGTCACTTACTGCACATCCCTGTGCTAGACCGTGACAAAAGAGCATCTTCATCAATAACATGTTTTTCCTTTTCATTTCTAGTTTCTCTAAGGAAAAAAAAATAATTTAGGCAGTATGCTGTACAAAAGGAAGTTTGATTCTCCCTAAATTAAGCATAGTAACCATCAAGGGAGAACATTTTTAACAGTGTTAAACATGACGGTAAAACATTTCTCACTATCTGTGGAAGTCTTCAGTGGATTTCCTTAACGTGATTTAGCAGCATATGTTTTACTTAGATAATTATATAGACTATAGCTTAGTCAACATTTCCTTCCTTCTGTGCCCTCTGAGGATCTTTTAGTGTGCAGTGAAGAATTCTGTGCAGTGCAGGGCCCTGTCTATCTGCAGATCTAATTGCAGGATGGGGTCGTAATTTGCAACTTTTTTTGTTATGAAGAAAGAGCAGCAGTCAGTAACTAATACTTCAGTGATTTCTAGAAGCTAAACAAAAAACTTTCTTTAATCTCCACAGTGTTATTCGAGAACTGTCAACTAAAGCTCTGCGAAACCTCACTCCACAGGCCCCTGAGTATATGACAAATGTGGGTGAGTAATGTTTTATGTAGTCCCCATATCAAGTGTTTCTGGGCACATAGCAAAAAGACTTAAACAAGACTTAAACAAAATAAAATTTAATATGGCTTAATAAGACATTAAACATGATATTTTCCCACAACTTGGAATAGCGGTGCTGTAGTTCTGGAGGCATTAAAACTTTCTTTTCGTGAATTACAGTGGTATTTGCAAATTTGGAAAGGAAAGCAGAATTTTGAACTTAAGCCTTCAGCCACTCCAAAATGTAAAATGATGCATGTTTAAAGTTAGAGTCTAAAGCGAGTGAAGAACCGCTTTATGCATAAACTCAAAAAATAAGAAATGACTGCGAGCATCTTGAAACCCAAAAATACCTTGACAAACTCATGTAACTGGTAGCAAGCTGCAGATCTCTATAAACCTTTGCAACATGCATAGTTAGGGTAGATACAGTAAAATACAATGCTTTTACTATGTGGCTAATAGAGAACTAAGGAAGTGCTTGACTTGGGAAAGGAAAGCATTTTATTTACTCGAAAATAAGAAACTGTGGAACTGGAAATTTTTGTTAACAGTAGTTAATCCAATTCACATCTTTAAAACTGATTTTCATATTTAGGAATTTCAACTAGGGATGTCAATGTGTAGGCTACACAATTAACTAATAAGCCTGGGTTTATCGGTTAATCCTGTCGACAACACGCATTTCCTCCCAGAGCCCGTGCCCGTGGAGAGTAGGCTTTAAGCTGTCTCCCCACGAGCACCAGATCCGTCCCCTCCCCACGCTACTGCATTTTAAGCCAGCTATCTGTATATGTCAGTTCTCTGGAGCAGCTTTCCCTTCCCCTCTCTCCTGTGCTGCTGCCTCTACCTACTGTCCCAGAGCTCGGATCCCCTGCGGACAGGGCTGCTGCCATCCCACGTTGCTGCCTCTGTATCAGAGGCAGTCGCACAGGGAGCCTCCTGTGGGAACTATTGTACAGTGGTGTAAATGCTAAAATTTGATGCAGTTACATGACTATTCAGTTCTACGCTATCTAACATCCCTAATCTGAACATGTTCTTGCTTTCTCTCTAAGATACAGTTTTGGAGAAGATGATGTTTCTAGAAATGACTTTTCCACATAAGTTTCTAGACAAAAGTATAGTAATATAATATGCAATTACTGATTTTCATTTCATTTCTTGCAGTTTTGCCTAAATTGCTGCCATTAGCAGTGGGTCCAGATTTACATATTCGTCATGGAGCTATTCTTGCCTGTGCTGAGATCACCCATGCATTGTACAAACTAGCAGCAGAGAATAATCGGTATAAAGACAACATTATCTAAACTGTCATGTTTCTTTTTAATGTATAATCTTTCAGAAACCTCTCCAGTATAATTTTGAAATACTCCATCTTAGAGTGCTTCTCTTTATTATGATTTTTTTTTAAATTTTCATCAGTTCTGCTCAGTTTTTACATACTAATTGGTGAGATTATATACTCAGATCTAAACCCATTATTAATCATGAAAGTGAGACTGCCTGAGAGAAGACATTGTTAAAAGTATGCATTAACTACCACAGTTTGCCAGAACATTTCCTCCTTTGCTATGAGAGCTGGTTTGATGTAATTTTCACTATTTAATTTTGGTCTGGAAGTACAGTTTATAAATTTTGCATGTGTATCCAAAATGATTACCATAAATTAGTTGGTGGAATTACTTATTGTCACATCAGTCTTCACTGATGCAAGTTGGATTCTTCATTTGTGCAAAATGATTGAAAAACACTACCAAATTGTAATTTGCCACTCACACTAATAGTGGCATTTTAATTATACAAAGTTCAAGGCAGCTTATAGTCAGGCTTTTGAATGTATACCTGAATGAAAGTAAAGAAACTAAATTCTATAAAATTTAAAGATATTTGTTAACCAAAGGCATTTACAGAATTTTGTTTTAGTTTTCATCTTGTTTCTTCCAAAATTCTGATGCCCAACCTAACTCTTATATCCCAAGGGAGCTGAATTTTGAAGGGGAACAAGAGGTAAATAGGTCTCCTTTTTGACTCCTGAAATTGTTCAGACATGGTATTACAAAAAGTACTTGTGTAGATCAACAATATAACAATGGCTTTTAATGTAATTATTTTAGTAACTTAATGATGTACATGATTTTGTCAGAAAACCTGTTAAAGATAGTACATTTGCTTGAGCTGAATATAATAATAGGAATCAATAGAGTAAGTAAAAGTATCAGTGTTGAACTGGTTTATGTTTGCCACTAGTGAAAAGGTTAAAAGGCGATGTGGCTGTTTACTGGAAAACAACCTCTTTCTTGAGGAGCATGCTTTCTAGTCATATTCCTCTTAAAGCAAATTCTTTAAACATGAGAAACCTGTGTCATGGTCTGGAACTAAAGTGAAATTCTAAAAAGAAAGGCATTTGGTAATTGTGTGCCTCAATTTCTACTTTTATAATTTAAGTACTGTATTCTAGTAGAGGGAAGGCACAAATGCCTTTGCCTTAAAGTAAAACCAAGTTGAAAAAGTCTTAGAATTCTATCATTACAAATAGCTTTATTCAGTTACCAAAATATTATTTTATAATTCTACAGAAATAATACTTCTAAGCTTGTAGGAAAACATGCTGTTTGTATATTTCCTAAACAATGAACATTAATGAATGCTACACATTTGTTCTGAGAATCACTTAGTCACTTTACAAGTTTTTACTGTCACTTTAAAAGTGCAACATATGTCTGTTGAGAGGGGGCTGTTTCTGCATATAAATTCAAGAAATAGCCATGTTTGGACTTAAAACCTTTTTGTAATATTGCAGATCAATTACGAATTATTTTGATGGAAAATCGTTGGAGGGACTTAAGCAGATCCATTGGGAGGTTTGTGCCCAGTATAAATAGTTGTATTTTCATTTTTGTACGAAGGATGTTGAAAGATATTTTTTTCTTAAAAAAAAAAAAAAAAAAAAAACTTCCTGCATATCTTGCAAATGTTTGGCCACCCCTCAACATCCTTTTCTTCACTTTTGCTCTGTGGGTCTGGCAGGGAATCCTGTGATCACCCTGACTGACATTTACAGATTTGTTCTCTGCACTTTGACTTCTGACATCTTCTTAGTCAAGGTACTTTATCCTCATTGAATCCCACATTTGAAATCTCAGTTGTCTTTTCACCACCTTTGATTCCCTTCTTACACCCTTGGCTTGCTCATGCCTCCATCTTTCTCTGCACAGGTTCTCATTTCTTTGAGGAGGAAATAAGCAAAATGCCACATGAACTTTCCTTTTACCTCCTGCTCTTCTTCTCCAACTCTTCTTCTTCCTTGTTTCTCATTTGTTTTCCTCCTCAAATTCTTTCATTTATTCAAGTGGCCCCCCTGACTACCCCAGCTTCCCTTATACCCACTCATATTCCTTTTCTTGCCCCTCTCTTTAAACTCTCATTTTCTTCTCATTCTTTATCCTCACAACACAAGGAGCTTTAGTATCTCCCTTCTTATGAAAAAAACCCACCTGTGGCCCCATTTGGCTCTGCAATTGTTGTTTCCTTAAGTCTCAGAGGGGTACCCAAGTCAGTTTGTAACTTAAAAAAACCTAAAAAACAACAAGCAATCCTGTAGCACCTTAGAGACTAACAATATATATAAGGAAAAACTTAAAAAAACAACAGATAGTCTGGTAGCACTTAAAAGGCTAACAAAACTACATGATACCATTATGTAGATTAGTGGTCCCCAACGCCCACCGAATGATCTGGGCCGGCCCCTGCCCCGGGCGTGCAGCACATGGGAGGCCCCAGCCCCGGGCGCCCGGCAGCCCCGAAAGGTTGGGAAGTACTGGTGTAGATGGTATCATGAGCTTTCGTGAGCACAGCCCACTTCTTCAGTTCTTAAGTTTTTCCTGTACAGACTAACTCGGCTACCCCTCTGAAGCTTTTAAATATATATATATAAGGTCATTGAATTAGTTTATTTCCTCCACTTCCATCCTAGACTCTTTAAATCCCCTTGCATTTTATTGTAATAGCTATTACCAAAGTCTCTAATGACTAACTCTTCTTAATCTGTCAGATGCTTTGAAATTATCAGCCATGCTTTACTTCAAATCTTGTCCTCCCTTGCTTCCGTGACTCATTTTCTTCCTGGTTCTTCTTTCACCTCTCTAATGACTCTATCATCTTCAGAGAGTCTTCCTCATCTGCTCTCCAACTTTCTATGGGAGTTCCACAGAGCACACTCCTTTTTCCTTCTTCTGTTCTCTTGCTACAACTTGTCTTTGGATTATCTCACTCACAAACGCATTTAAGCTATCTTTCCTAGGACAACTCACATTTCTATCGCTCTGTTCTGGCCTGTCTTTCTCTTCCAGGCTAAAATCTTCACCTTACTTTTTGACATTGCCTTGTGGATGTCCAGTCCCTTGTTCAAGCTTAGCATTGCTCAAACTGATCTAATTTTCCTGGTAAATTTCCTCTCTCCCCACCCTCCTTTTTTGGTCTTCAGTGTAGGCCTCTCCCCAGGTTGTCACATCCAGACTGTGTCTAAATCTTGCAGATTCTTTCCATATAGCATCTCTTAAATGGGCCTTTCCTGTTCATCCACCCAGCTTTAGTCTCTCATCATCTTGCAACATTCTCTTCTCTGGCCTTGATAAATGTTATTTTGTCCCAATTGCATCCATTTGCAGTGCCCCTTCAAAAGTAACTTTCGTAGCTCATCACTTTCACCCTTTTTAGCTACTCTTTCTCCATTGCATCAGATGTAAGCTGCTTGTTTTTACTTTAAGGGCACTTCACAGCTTAATTATATGCTACCTACCATCTCTCATATGCTTTGAAGTGTTCAGCTTCTACCCCAGGTCAGCTAATGCAGACTGCCTCCATCACCTGCGTATTACATTTTCAAAAAACCATCTTTGTGTTTACATATTACCCCTCATGCATAGGAATTGCTGCCCATAAACATCCATGAAGCCACCTCATTGTTAACCTCTGATCCCTCCTTAAAACTCTCCTTTGCTATAATGCCTGCAACAAACTTGGCAGTGCATAGGCAGCTGGTGTGCTGAGACCACAGCCTGTCATTCTGTTTAGGGTTGTTTTCTTGTGCAACCCTGTCTATTTTGACTTGTCCCTTGTCCAATATCTAGTTTGTTAGCTCTTTGAAGCAGAATCTTTTTGTTCTATGTTCTTTCAAACTCTGCAACATGGAGTCTTTATTTAAAAGTATCAGTTTTTGAACACAAATGTTTAAAAAAGTGAACCTAGGTGCCAGAGTAAATGAAGAAGTAAACAGATTGTGTAATGGTGATAATAGTGAATGATATTTGTTTGCCTTCAGTGTGAATTCTGACTGGATTCTCTGAAGTTTATTTTGAAAATTAGTTCTGTGAAAGAATACCAACAGGTTTTTGTTTTTTTTCACAAATTATACCTTTGAATTCCTTAGTCCTAAAGAGATACTTTTGCTACATAATATGTATTACGGAAGTCACATTAAGCTGGGCGCTGGGGAGGGAAGGCTTGATTTACAAATCTAATAGTTTCATCTGCTTTATTACAGCTTTGCAGTCGTCAGTTGTACAGGTAAGAACTTCAAAACCAAAAAGGTTATTCACAGTGGCCATTAATATTGTTTAGACCTCATAAAACTGGAAATTCAGCTTTTCAAATGTGAGTAACATAATGTATGTTACAACTAATGTATCTTAGTTCACTGGAGGTTTCAAAAGTTATGATTCTTTTCAACTCTGCCCATAGGAGAGCGACTACCTAGAACTATGTTCTTACTAAATCGGTGTTGTTGAGCTGGAATTGGGATTACTGATGCATGATATATGGGAATTCCTAATGAGAAAGTAATGAGAACTGCATTTGATGCTGTATTGTAGAGGGGATTGGGACAGACTGAGCCAAAGAGAGGAGGGGAAAATCCTTCAAATAAAGCAACTTATTTGCTAGTCCACAACTTCAGTAATTTGTAGTTTTTCCTCCTCTTCAGTATGTCTGAATTCTTCATTTCTCACCTTAGAGAAGTGACCTGTAATCTCTCCTTCCTCAAATATGAACCATGGATATAAAATGGATGTCTGCAAATTTGTGGGTCCTAAATACAAAATCTGTATTTGCCTCTGCATCCACATCTGCAAAAATGAGCCACAGATATCCACATCTGCACCGCAAATATAAAGTGAATATCCTCAAATTTGCAAGGTTCTATCTATGGCCAGTAATATTACTTAAAGTGTTTCCCATTTCATGAAAACACATCCGCATTTATCAAAGTTCGCAAAATTTTAGGTCATACTTGTTGATTTGTGCTAGCTTCTACAACTTCATGGCTTAAAGTGCCTTAGTTTGTAACACTGGTCTGTGTGTTAGCAGTGTCTTTTTGGGTGGCTGTTTTGGCTGTTAGGAATTCTTTAATGTCAGGGTGGAGCATGGGTATAATTTTGTTGTTGTCACAAAGTGCACATCTTGCACTTACTGGTGTTACAAGATGCCTTTTAGTGTTTTCATCACAGATAAGACTTCTAAATTTGATTCTCTGTCAAGTAACATACTTGATTAACCATAATTTGCCCTAAGCAATGGTTGAATAATAAACAAAACTGCCTAACTAGCACATTTTAAAAATATTATTGTTCCCGGTAAAAAAAATTATTTAAAATTGCCTAAGAACAATAAACCTTTGGTTCAGGTCTAAAAGCAAACCAGCAATTTGTCTTAGGCATTAGGAGGCAAGCATTTGGTGGAACAAGTTGAACTTGTTTGACGATGTGTAATTACCACACACAATATTTTTCATTTGCGAGATGACTCCTTCGACTCTTCAGGTATAACAAGACCCTGTAAGAATGTTGAAAATTAAATTGCTTCAGCTGAATGAATTTCATTTTAATTTTTCTAGTTCTTATAAACTACAACAAAAGATTTGTGCATATTTTCATAAATGCTATGAATGTATATTTAATACTGGCCAAAATTGGAGCCATAATATATTTCATTTTTCTGATTCTGATGAGTGTTAACATGTTGAACAAGCTAGTTTCACAATAAAACTGCCAGGGCTTGCCAGAAAATGAAGCTGAGATAAAGTGTAGAGTTGCATGTTTAAAAAGTGATAATTAGCAACTTTCAATAGCCATAAAGTACGTTATAAGAGGCTATGAGATTGCTGTCTCAAGGTCTTTTCATATACCTAATATCTCCCACCTAGGATTTAATAAAAATCCTAACCCTGTAAATGTGGCATTGGTTTACATAGTATTACATGTAAATTAGCCTTTTATTCATGATTATCATTAGTAAAACTGACCTGATTATGAACTGTGGAAGAGTTTGTTGGGCAGATCATGTTTCTAATATGCAGATAAGCTTTTGCATTGTCTCAGTATATGAGATATTATTTAATACATTTGCCATAATCAGATCTTTATTTTATATGCTGTTAAGACAGATCTCCTGCCTCTGGTTGATTAATCATTTTTTCTTGTATTAGTTCCTCCCATGCATCCTACTTAAATGCTCTTGTAGATTTACTATAGTCATGAAAAAGTTAAAATAAATCACACAAATTTAGCATTTGTCTATGTTCTGCTTTCCTTTAGACATGGTTCTGTTTAATTCTGTCCCAAAGCTTTCTTAAAGTGTTGGTTGGCTGAAGAATTTTCATGTATGACTTCAGTTAAGTGTAATTCAGGAGTAATTCAAGTGAAGCCAGTGTGACCTTTTTTATATTTATGGTATTTTTAGCTTTTGCACTACCTAATGCAAACAAAAGCTTCAAATACGACACGTGGAGAGTTGTGTCTTAAGCTATTTCCTGTGGGAAAAGAGGACAGTATCACACCCTAGCTTTATCTGAAGCATTTTAAATCCAGTCTGTGTGGTGTTCACCTTGAAACAAGTAAGGCTGATAATTTTTCTTGTTAGCTGTGATGTTACTGTAATGCATTTGAGTCACTGTAGTAGCATTCATTACCAAAGAGACCTTGAATAAAGTTGCATTTTCAGCAGCATCTTATGTCTTAAAAAGGCATCTTCTTGTTAGTCTGGTGTAGCTGAAACAAAATACAGGACTATGTAGCACTTTAAAGACTAACAAGATGGTTTATTAGATGATGAGCTTTCGTGGGCCAGACCCACTTCCTCAGATCAAATAGTGGAAGAAAATAGTCACATAGTATATATGGCTCCGCGTCTTCCTGGTCTGCAGACCAGGGAGACGCGGAGCAGCTTTTTTCGCCCCGGAGTACACGGGCGGTGGGACCGCGAGGTCCCGCAGTCCGTGTCCTCCCGGGCGAGAAAAGCCCCGTTCGTAACTGCGGATCCGACATAAGTCTGATCCGCGTAAGTGGGGGACTGCCTGTATAGTAATTTCATGTAGCCCATAAAGCCTCCGAGTTACGAACGAGTTACAGATCAAACACTTGGCCGTAACTAGATCTGTTCGTAACTCGGACTCCATTGAGTTACACGTGACCGTGCTGTTCATAAGCGCGGGTCGCATTCGTAACTCGGGGACTGATTTTACGACCGCGCCATGGGAGCTTTGGTAGTAAGTGCGAACAGTCGTAACTCGACTGTTCACAACTCGGGGAGCGGCTGTATTTCCTTCGTTCACTTATGAGAATGTCACGTGGACTGTGTTAGAAGTCTTACAGAAACCAAGACTATGTTATATCATATCTGCTGGGACAGTAACTCTGTGGGTTTGGTATGATTTGTTCTTTAGTAATCCATGGTGGTTATTCCTTTCAACCCTATTATCCTTTAGATGCTTGCAGTTTCTTTCAGGTACTGAAATTAGGCTGACTGGTCTATAATTTGATGGGTTCTCTTTGTTGCTTTTTTCAAATATGGACTATGTTTGACTTATCTCCAGTTCTTTGAGGACTTACCCATCCTCCATGAGTTCTCTGAGCTTCAGCGAGTTCCTTAAGTTTCCTAAGATGAATTTCTTCAGGCTCTGTCTACTGTTTGATGCCCATATAATTTAACCTGTTCTTTCCCTATTTTTGGCTTGCAGTCCTTCCCTTTTATTAATATTTTGTTGACTATCTGACTTACCATTAACCTTTTTAGGGAGGAGCAACACGCACTTCCATGAGTCAGGTATTGGCACATACTCATCTTGATCTCACTTTATCTCATTGTTTTGAATTTAGACACTGGCTGCAGCTTATAGATGGTTACATATTTAAGAAGATATATCTCATTTATATTGTAGTGAACATGGATCTTTGAGTTTAGACTGTTGTGTTCTGTGTTCAGGTTGGTTCTTATGTGTTTATTAATGTGTTCAGCTGCTGTTGCATCATTTTTATGCAACAATATATGATGACTTGCCTAACTTTTAAGAACTGGCTGATCAAGCATAGCTGTTTTGCAACTAGTTGAAATATAAGTATGTATCATAATTACTTGGGTGACAAACTTCCAAATAAAGTATCCCAAGTCCCACCCTCTTTTTCCCTAACAAACCACCTAGACATGGCTCAGGTGTTGCAAAAGCTTTGCGCTTCCAATGAAAGGTCTAGGATATTTAAACTTTGTTGAGAGGGTAAGACAGCCTGCAGGTATCAGCAAGAACCAGGCTAAGAATAATAAGCTTGCCTCATTGTTAACAACATCAAAGGTCTTTGAAATCTCAGTAGTTTCAGGGCAAGCATGTCTCTTGGCATACATCCCACTGAAAGACTCTGAGGCATATAAACTTAGTAGGAGACAAATTCCAGTTTTGCAAAAAGATTGCTCTTCCAATTCCCACAAATCCAAATGTTTTTCAAATAATTTTACACACACTGGTTCTTCCAGGAATTCATGTTAACAATAGTACCCTGGGGAGGACATTCAGAATACTATGGCAACTTTAAAAATGTGAGTCCTACAACTGCTTTTTGTTGAAACTGATTCACACAATGAGGTTGTATTTTATATGGGCAAGTAAAGTATTTTAGATCAGCCTTCAAGTTTTGAAATGAGGCAGTGTCTGTTGAGACTTCAGTGGTTGCTCGGAGAAGATGGATTGCAAATAGATTTAGCAGCTATGAAAGACAGGTCCCTCTACTAGCACGTAGATCAGAGTGGGCAATAAGTGGTCCATGGGCTAGACGCTGTTCGTCAGGTTTAGCCCCTGGCGGGCCGTTGGATGCTTTATTTACCTGTGCAGTCACAGATATGTCTGCTTGCAGATCTCATTGGCCAGGAGCTGGCCATTCCTGCCTGATGAGGGGGCAGTGCCTGTAGATAGCACTTCCCTGCAGAGTGCAGAGCTGCTTCCTCTCCCAGCCAGGCTGAGCACTCAGGCCCAATCTGGCCTGTGGTATGTTTTGATCAGGCCCTCAAGGCTCAGGGTTTCCTCCTCCTTCAGCGGTGCCAGCTGGCCGTCGCTGTCGCTCCAGCCACGGTGCCACTCGTGCTGAAGCAACAGTACCAACACTCACCCCAGGGTTGCGTGGGTGGAGGGGGGGGCTCACTCTGAGCATCGTGAGCTGGAACTAAGTAAGCCGTGAGTGAGATTGGGCCTGTGGGCCACCGGTTCTCCTCTCCTGTTTAAAGACGTTTGTATCAAAATAGTTACTGTCCGCATTTCTAATTGTCAGATTTGTTCTGCCTATTCCATAAATTACATTTCACATCTAAAATGGCCAAATGATTCCAGTCTTAATCTGACTTGATAACTCCCTTAACGTTATTCGGTATTGTACATTTACGTTTTTGAGGAATTTGTACACATGAGAATGCTACTAATGTTTTAATTCTTAATATTTAAATATGTTCAGTTATCGTCAGTTGGCATTTTAGGTCTGTTAGCAAACTTCTCTGAAAAAATTCTAATATATTAACGTATGTGAAGAAAAGATTTTAAATTCTTTTTCACGCAGAGGTTTAATAATGTAACCTAAAGTGAATCAGTAAGTAATATGAATGAGTGAGCAGTTGCTTTATATAAGGAAAGTATGAAATGTTTGGATAATGTGTACACATGCGTATGAGTTGGAAATCAATTCACAAAATTTTAAAATGCTAAGGGGCAACCATACTCTGGTATTCTGGTGTTGTGAAAGAATGGCACAACTTGTTCAATAGTTCTTATCATACAAAGACCACGTAAATCACCATGAATCCAAGAGTAATGGTAATACTGAATACCATATGTAAACAGAGATTTTTAGCTTTCTGAAAAACTTCCAGATTAAATGTATTCATTCACCTGAATTAGGGAAGTGAATGGTTAACCAGTTAACTGGTAAGCCATAATAAGTGAGGCTCACTGTTTTCGGCTAACTGGTGGGGGCTGGAGCAGTTCCCTGGCTGGGTGTGTGTGTATATGCCCCTTTCTGTTGCAGGCCCAGCCTGGGTGTGCCACAGGTAGGGGTACTTCAGCCTGGCTGGAGCAATATCTGTCCATGACAGGTGGGACCTGGGCTTGCAGCAGGTAGGGATGCTCCAGTCCAGCCAGAGGGTGGGTAGAGCGGCTCCCTCCCCCCCAGCCATTAACTGGTTAACCAATTAAATGGGATTTTACATCAGTAACCTGAATAACACTTACTGCTTATGATGCTATAAGCTGTTCAGATCTCAAATATTCCCTGTAATATTATCCTTGTAATTTGAAAAGGAGATTGCTAACTTCTTCCAAGATTAAAACTTTACTTTCACAGAATTATTTTTTAATTTGGATGAGGGATGTACGAGGTTAACTAGTTACCTGGTAAGCAGAAGGCTTATCAGCCTGCTTACAAGGTAATCAGTTAACTGGCCTGATTGGCTGGACCTCTCCTGCGGCTGTAGTGGGCATGGCTGGAGCAGCCCCACCATTGCGGCAGGTCCATAGTGTTGGACCCCACCCAGGGCCATGGTGGTTAACCGATTAAACAAATCGGTTGAATCGGTTGACTGTTTTGGTGTGTTTTTATATCCCTAACTTGAATTTGCATGTAAATTAAAAAATAAAATACTGTACTTGGTTCTAATCTGGGTCGTAATAAAGTGAAAGTAAACATTCATGTTCAAATAAAATATGAGGTCTACAATCCTGGAACCATTCTGTCTCTGCTGCAAGAAATTTCCCTACTCTAGTGTGTGAAGTAGTGATGTTTAATTTAGTCTACTCAACTAACTGACTAGTCGATGGATTGTCCATTGACTAGTCGAGTGCTTGATGAGCGGGGGGAGCTGCAGTGGGGTTAGCTCCAGCAGGCTCTTAATACATTTAAAAGGATGGAGTGCAGTGGGGGACCTGGTGCTAGCTGGGCCAGCTGGTTTCTGGCTCATGCCAGGTCCCCCCGCTGCACTTCTGATTTTTAAATGTATTAAGAGCTGGCAGGCTCTTCATACATTTAAAAAGCAGAGGCGCAGGGTCTGGGACCGGGTGCAAGCCTGGAATCAGCTGATTCCCGGCTTGTGCCCCATCCCTGCTGTCTCCTTGCCCCCATGGAGACAGTGTTGGGAGGAACTGGCGTTTAAGCTACCCCCCCCCCCCCTTGCTGCCTCCTCATAGAGGCAGCAAGGAGGAAGGGAAGCGACTAGTCGAGGGACTAGCTTTTGCTTATCAGATAGTCAACTAGTCGCTTACATCCCTAATGTGAATTTCATTGAATTACGTTAAGCGCCTATTAAAAAGTCATTTTCTGTAGAATTAAGTTAGAATTCTAAGGCTCCCAAACTGGAAAGCAGTTGGTTAATGGAAACTGGCACCGCATCAGTCAGTTTGAGGAGTGAATTTGAATCTATAACCCAGGAGTGGGGAACCTTTTTTGGTTCAGCAGCCACTGACCCATAGAAAAAGCCTTCGGGGGCTACCCGAAACCAACCCTCCCTGATGTGGCCCCCATCTAAGACACCTGACTCCCCTCATGCTGCAGCCCCACAGAGCAGAGGTTGGGAGGAAGAGGGAGGACTGAGGTTCAAGGCTTCGCCCAGGCCAGATCAACTCTTCTGGCAGATCAGGGCTATTATATTTAGTGAGGCCCCGCCTAGGCTCAGGGTGGGAGCGGGGAGGCCAAAAATGAGCAGTTCAGTGTGTAGGAGGGAGGGTACCGGAGTAGACTGGGAATGGGTGGGTGGGAGATAGATCCATCCAGCAGCCTGGGGTGTGATGGGGTTTAGGAGGGAGGTAGAGTGCAGGAATGGGATGGGAGTACAGTGTCGGGGCAGGAGGAAGGGTGCAGGAGTGGGCTGGGGTGTGGGGAATCTGGGTGGGACGTATGGGGCAAGGTCTGGGCAGGAGGGAAATGTGTGAAGAAAAGGGTCAGAGCCCGCAAACCAGATTTGGACTGCCCAGATCTGGCCTACGGGCAATGTTCCCTTTAATCCAGGGGTGGGCAAGAGGCTGCCAGCGGGGCTGGATCTGGCCCACCAAGCCCCTGGATCTGGCCTGCAGTTGCCTCGCCAAAACCCTTAGGCAGAGAGCAGCTCATGCTTTAAACAGGGCTGCTCTCTGTTCTAGATTGCTGAGGAGGGAGAAGGGGGGCTTCATGTGCTGCCCCTGCTCCCCAGCAAAATCTCTCCTCTCCCATTGGCTGGCTTCTGGCCAATAGGAGCTGAGACCTTTTGCTGGGTACAGGGTGTGAAGCCTCCTTCCCTTCCCGCTCTCCCCCATGCCCAGAGCAGGCCCACATGGAGAAGCCAGATGTCTTAGACTTTAGCAGAGAGGCGGACAGTCTGCCTCGGATTCCTGCAGAGCTGCTGGCTGGGAGCCGCCTAGATAAGCACCTCCCAGCCAGAGCCTGCCTCTGACCCCCCACTCCTCCTTTCCCTTCCAACTGCCTGGCCCAGGCCACCACCCAAACCCTTCTCCCAGGTCACAACTCCCTCCCAGACCCTGCTCTCTAGAGCCCCTCCCCTGGCCAGAATCCTCACTTGCACCCATACCGCATCCTGGATCATGCACCATAAGCCCTTGCCCCAGATCACAACCCCCTCCTTCACCCAGACATGGTCAGATCCCTCATCCCCTCCTCCACTCCAGGCCCCCATCCCAAACTCCTTTCTGCACCCAACCTCCATCCCAGGCCCTGCACCCCCTCTATAGAAATGCGACACTTGACCACTTGCCAAAATCTTTGAGTGGCCCTCATTAAAAATTATTGCCCACCCCTGCTCTAATCTTTTCCATCTATGTGCAGCACCAGTAGAAACTAGAACCTAGCTGTGGGCGCTTTGCTAACCAGCTGAGCGGCATTTTAATCTCTCCTGAGCAGCTGCCCAAGTGCCTAGCTTCCAGGGAACACTGCTCATGAGCGTTGGTGTCTCCCCCCAACATGCCGTGCAGTTGGAACTGGCACTCCACCCACATAGAGGAGCTACAGGGCTGAAGTTAGGGTTGCCAGGTGTCCGGTATTGACCCGGACAGTCTGGTATTTTTGCCTCCTGTCTGGTTAAAAAAAAAAAAAAAATCAGAAAATACCGGACACCTAAAATGTCTGGTATTTTCTGATTTTTTTTTTTTTTTTGCCTGCCAGGAGGCGAAAATACCGGACACCTGGCAACCCTATGACAGTGTTGTTGTTGTTGGCTTTTTTTTGGGGGGGGGGGGGGGGAAGGGTGTTCGATATTTTTGGATAAACCATCTGGCAATCCTAGCTTGAGTGCCAGCACTGGCTTCCTGCTGCGGGGTGAGGGGGTTGAGCCCTGAGCCTCACTCATGGGCTGGATCCAGACAGTACATGGACCATAGGTTCCTCCTCAACCCTGTATAATTCTTGAAGGAAGCACATTTCAGGTAGATCATGAAACTTGGTGTGTGTGTGTGTGTGTGTGTGTGTGTGTGTGTAAGAAGCACCAACAATATAGTAACCTTCAAAATAAAAGTGTGTTGCTATCTTGTGATGGTTTAGTGAAATGCAGAATAATGAATTGATTGCCCTTCCATTGGAGGCAATGGTTATGAGGAACAGCAGTTCAAACTCACAAGATTTCTACCATTTGAAGCATCTGCAAATCTATAAATTATGGAGAAAAACTGTAAGCAGATCTGCATCACCTGGACCATGAGTGTAATTTTTGTGAAGTGGTTTGTTGGAGAACTCTTGCATAAATCCATCCTGTGTAGAAGGCATGTATCTATAGTTTAAAGCTTTACTCTTTGTTTTTCTATTAACAAATAATACTGAGCAAAGTGGCTTTGAAGCTTTATTTTCTGAGACAGAAGAAAAAATCATAGGGCCATAGTACTTCTAAAGTGAGGTTATCAGAGACACTCATGGACCTGAGCGCCTTTAATTTTTCAAATGGGATTAGAGAAGTTAGGCCTGTGTTCTTTGGAAAAGAAAAAATGGAGTGCACAATAAGGTTTTGTATGGAGCATTTGCAGTGAATTAAAGCAGTAGTTGGTACAGTGCTGTTTGGGAGTTGGTCACATAAATTATTGGAGGGATTACAAACTTAATCATGGAAAGATTTGAGTATTACGTGTTGAACTTCTATAGCTACTTTTCATCTGAAAGCTTCTTGTGTTTTAGTAAACAGCATACCTAATTGTATGCAGTAATTGATAATCTGAAAATAATACCTTTTTGTTTCTGTTTTTTCAGGGGCTTAGGTGGAGAACTAATGAGACCAGCTGGTAGGTATTCCACTGCATGTTAGGTGGCTGACGCTATTTTCACTGAATTCAAATAACAAATGTATGTTCGTTAATTTATTCTGTTTACCTCAACTTTTGCATTTCTCAGCATTCTGTTATTTTCTTGCAATATCAACACTGAATTTATAATCTCTCTCTCTCTCTCTCTCTCTGTCTCACACACACACACTCTCTCTCACACACACACACACACACACACACACACACACACACACACACACACACACACACACACAAATATATATTCATACCCACCAACCTCCTACACAACCTACATTAAAGTTAGTGTTCAGGTTGTCTGTGCTACCTTACTTTGGTCCCTTGTGTCATATGCATTATGACAGTGGTTAATTACATGATCACATAGTGTATTTTTGCATAGAACCCTGCCTCATTCATTGTAGAGGATAGAACCACTCTGGAGATGAACCAGGGTAGTGTCGTGAGGGAGACTGATTCAGCTGTAGAGCAGAGTCCTTTGTATGTGGCCATAAAAGGCAGAGTGGCAGTGACTTTTCCTCACTCTCCTCTCACTGCATATGGTGGTGAGACAGAATCCAGTGAATGGCTGAGTTGCAACTTCCCTCCCAACCGTCACTCATCCTTTTTTCTACTGGTTTGCTAAAGAAAATGATCTTTACTTTCCCTCTCCCCTAATTTCATTTTGAAAGGTTTTTTGTAAAGCACAGTAGTGAGGAACCTCTCATCAACCATAACAGCAAACGCTAAACTCTGAGGATTTAAAACCTGCTTGGCCTGCAGTGGATTCATCCCCCTATTTGGTGCACGTATTCAATGCCTGTTCTGTCTGTTGAGAAAGCCACGCTCCGGATAGGTGTTTGGTGTGTGTACCTTTGAGAATTTGCAAGTAGAGGGACATACAACTGACATTGCATCAATCCATGGGCATCATTTCAGACTCTTAAGACAAAAATCACCTCTGAGAGGGTTATCAGTTAGTGTTCTGTTGAGCAGGCACCTACTTCTGGGGCCCAGAAGTGAAAGGAAGGGCATGAAAGAAGACGTGATTCATGTTGGCATGAACTCCAGCAGCACAGATTACTTCGGTGATCTTCCTAGTGGCTGTCGTTTCATCCAGAAGAGTGATAGAGCCAAATGGTATTAGATAGGATCTTTGTATTAGATAGGAACAAGGTGTTGCTGAGATCCCACCTGAAGCTCATTCCTATGGTTGTCTCAGAAGTTCACCTAAACTACATAATCAACCTGCCTGCCTTCTTTTGAAGACATTCTTTTGATGGTGGGAGAAATCTAATCACACACGCTGGATTATATTGACAGGATGAAATGATTCAGATTGTTTCCAATCTTTTTAGCCCTAGACAGATGTTCTAGGGGTCTAGCCATCTCATCACAGCATATGGAAACAGATTACACAGTCCACCTTTTGTGATACTAGCTGGTTGGTGTACCTCTCCCACTGAATATCAAGGGGCCCCCTCCACTATAAGATAAGCAAAATCTTTCGCTTGCTTCAGATATGTTATCAGAAGTCTGGCCGGGGGCTATGTAGAGTAATCCCCCCTGTCCTTTGTCAAGTACTTCTCTTTGGTTTTAATGGCTACTTCAGTTGTCACTTTGGAGAGAGAAGTACTATAACCGCTGTTGGACTGATACAAATGAAATTCCTCCTTCTTTCCCACTGTTCTACGGGGATCTTGCTTGTCAGTCATCCACAGTGAGATCCACACTGACACGTACTCAAAGAAAGACTAGTCACTTACTGTATGGCAGGTGTAGTTCCCCAAGATATTGAAGCAATGTGGATCCAATTGCCCATCCTCCAGCCCCACGTTTTGGAGTCCTCAACCAAGATGGGCTTTAAGTTGTGAGGAGTTGGAGGAGTTTTGTGGCCACTGCACCCTTTATATCATTGCATGAGGTGGCACAGGGTGCATTTAAGGCCCCAACAGCACTGCTATTAAAAATAAAATATGGTCTCACATGCCTAAGCACCTTACAGTGACACTAGCATATCTCAGAAGATCTCGGTTAACTGTAGCGTAAGTTCTTTTTTGATACTGGAATCACAAGCATAATTCCATTTCAGTTTCCTTGTTTCCTTGTTACATCTGTATTTTTGAAATATAATGTTAGAATATTTCTATTTGCAACATTTTCTGCTTTTCTGTTTCAAATGCATGTTTTATAACTGTATATATAATATCAGTAATTGTATTGCTCCATTTTGTCAAATTATTGCAATGATATAATTGCATTTTTTTTACAGTTTGCACTTTAATTGAAAAGTTGTCACTTTCAAAAATGCCATTTAGAGAGGATCGCATAATCGGTACGTGATACTTTCAATGGTTTTATATTATAGCATCATACTACAGGCAGTCCCCGGGTTACGTACAAGATAGGGACTGTAAGTTTGTTCTTAGTTGAATTTGTATGTAAGTTGGAACTGGTACATACTGTAGGGGAAACTCTAGCCAAACATTTCTCCAGAGCTCAGTTTTATTCTCCCACACCTCACTTCCCTCAGTCCTTTATTCTCAAGCTGAGGTGTCTACTGAGAAAAGCCGCTCCGCGTCTCCCTGGTCTGCTGGGGGGAAGCAGCTAGTGTGGGGTTGCCTCACCCCGTTTGTAAGTAGGGATTCGATGTAAGTCGGATCCATGTAACCCGGGGACTGCCTGTAATTATATTCACAAAGGTTACACAGTGCGAGCCAGTAATGTTATTCAAAGAAACGAACTAAGTTTTGGTAAGGTGTTAGTGAGTTAAGGTAGAAGGGCTGCGTTGGCACAGCTTCACCGCTGTAGTATGTCTGGTGAAGCTACTCTATGCTGATGGGAGAAAGCTCTCCTGTCCGCATAATAAGTCCAGCTCCTCTAGAGGTGGTATAGGCTGAACCTCTGTAAACTGGGACTCCCTGGCCCGGCAACTTCCATGGGCTGGAAGGATCACAGATATTCCAGAACCAGAGGGACCCACTGGAGGGCTGGTTGCTGTGCTCCCCGCAGCTGGGCTGCCTGGCTTTTGCCATAGCTGGGCTGCTGGTGGGAGGGAGTTGCGGAAGCCTGGCATGCCACAGTGGGACTGCCTAGCAGTTCAGGAGGCTGGTGTGGTGCAGCGGGGCTGCCTGGCCATTCAGGAGCCTGGAGTACCCCAGCTGGGCTGCCTGGGAGGACCAGAAGCCTGGTGCGCTGGGAGCTGGGCTGCATGATATTGCAGGACAGTGAGGCTGGTGGAAAGTGGGAGGAGGCTGGTATCAGGGGGGCAAGATAAGACCTCCCCTAGTCCAGCAAAATTCCTTGTCTGGGACTGGTCAGATCCCAAGGATGACAGATCTGGGAGGTTCAAGCTTTAGCTATTTTGGTGGGAGAAGCTCTTTCATTGACATAGCACTCTTCTGATCCGTGCATAGATGGTATAACTTATGTTTCTTGGGGGAGGGAAATGAAATTCCTACCTTTAGTTATTTTAGAAAGAATCACAAAAATAAATAGCTTTAATTAATTGCTGATCACTATAGTAGATGTCAGTACACCTAAGACAGTGTTACTAATACTTTATTGAATTTTTTTCTTCTGCTCCAGAGGGCTGGCAGTGGTTGATAAATGACAGTTTAAGAAGCCTGCCTCTTGTTTCAAGTACTACAAGACAGCAAATAAAGGTACCGTAATCCTGTGTTCTTTGGCTTTATTAAACAAAGTCCATGAAGGGAAGCACTCTTGATGGTCTATTTTTCTTGTTGCTCTCAGCAGCATTGTACCCTTTGCTATAATAAAAGTTCTCACTTCCTGATGTGGGATGGGAAAACTAAAATCCCCAGAAATTAACAGTGGAGCTGAAAGGACAAATAAGACAAATTGTTTTGTCCTTTTTGGAATTCTGTCTCCTGCTGCTGTGGAATAGTGTAACCTGACTGTCTGGATTGCCTTGTGTGAAGTTTATCAGAAATGCTTTGCCTTGTGAAGTTTCCTTTTCTTTTCTGGAAGAGTGAGACTGAATGTTCACCTCTTTCATTGGCTAAAGGAGTTCTTTCTTATAATGGTCCAGTTTCTAAAATTCCAAAAATCATCTTTTGGGTGATGCTTTTCACCTTTAATAGGCAAGTGAATGTGGTCCACAGAAGGCAATAATACTGTCTTAGATTAGCATATTTGAGGAGTGTAATGCTTGTGAAGTAACACAATTACTGACATAATTGCTTCAAGCTGACATCTGCTTTCTTCTGCCATTTAATAATTGCCTTTGAAGTTATCTTGCTTTGCTGATTTTTATTTTATTTTGTATGTCTCAATTATCATTATGGTAGTGGCATTGTAATATAATGTTGTCATTCATATAGTTGTAGATAGGATGTGTTGAACTATCTGTCCTGCTTTCTCAATGAGTGGAGAAAGGATGACATTTCACTAGATTTGTCTTTTCCTCTTAATACCAGGAGATTGCTTTTTCTGTAGTATATACAGAGCAGTGGTCTCCAACCTTTCTAACCACAAGATCACTTTTTCAATTTAAGTGCAATGTAAGATCTACCTCAAACACGAATACCCCTGCCCGGATTCCTTCCCCCCCTTCTCTGAGACCCTGCGTCTGCTCCACCCCTTCTCCAAGGCCTCACCCTGCGCACTCCATTCCCCTTCCTCCCCGAATCTCATTCACTTTCACCAAGCTGGTGTAGGGGATTGGGCTGCAGGCTCTGGTCTTGGGCCAAGGGATATAAAGTGTGGGAGGGGGCATCCTGAAGGTAGGGAGATGGAGTAAGTTCTGGAGTGGACTAGGGGATAGGGCATTTGCCTGGGGAACGCAGGGTTGAGAGTCCTTCTCTCCTCTCCCTCCACCCACCCTGGGAGCGGCTGGACAGCCAACACAGGCTGTCCCAAGGATGGAGCAGACCCTTCATTTGGAAAGCAGGATAAGGGACTCTCTAAAGATAGGGAGGTGGGGGTGGGTTCTGGAGTGGACATGGGGCTAGAACATACACCTGGGGAGCACAGGATGATGGGTTCAAGTCCTGCCCTCACCATGGGAATGACCAGACAGCCAACACAGGTTGCCCTAGTGATGGGGCTGGCTCCTACGTTAGGAAGGCAGGGAATGGGACCTGCTGAAGGTAGGGAGGTGGAAAGGTATGTCCAGTGAACTTGGCAATAGGGCAGAGATTTACCTGGGTAGCACAGGATGGTGGGCTGGATCCCACCCAGGCAGCAGCTGGGCAGCCAACACCAGCTGCCCCAGGGATGGACCTGGCTCCTGCATTAGGAAAGCAGGATAAGGAACCCTTTGAAGGTGGGGAGTTGGGGTGGGTTCTGGAGTGGGCTAGGGAAATGGCATTTGCTTGGGGAGCACAGAGCTGGGGGCCTGAGCCCTGCCCCCTCCCCGCCTGCCCTGGGAGCAGCCAGATAGCAATCCCAGGGATGGAGCAGCAAAGTTAAGGCAGGTTTAGTCCTGCCTGGCTCTGCACCACTCCTGAAAGCAGCTGGCATGTACAGCAATGGCTCCATGTGCTGCCCTTCATCTACATGCTCCAACCCCACAGCTTCCACTGGCCATGGTTCTCCATTATTGATCAATGGGAGCTGCAGGAGGGTGTCTGCAGGCAAGGGCAGCATGTGGAGACCCCCTGCTCTGAGTTTCTCGGGCTGCAGGGACATGCCAGCCACTTCCAGGAGCACAATTACCACAGGGATAATTACTTCAACGATGGCAGGTTTGGCATTTTAGAACTGACTATGCAAAGGATTAAGTTTAAGCATAAGAGAGAAATGAAAGTTATGAAATGCACAGACCAGTCAAAAACTAAAACTAACCCACTCTGCAAGCAGGAAAAATGGTAACAACCCCCCATGGACGTGTTGGGTCAGGAAATGAGAAGGAAGGACAGTGCGTGTTTGTGAGAATGCACAGTATGTGAGAGTGACAGAGATTTGCATTGCCAAGCTCCCTCCTTCCCCTTCTCTCTCTGTGGAGACAGGGTACAGGAGTGGTGGGAGAAGGGACACCCTGACATCAGCACTCCCCCCCTTCTCTCTCTCACACTCTGCAGGGCAAGCAGGAGCCTCCCAGGTGGCAGCTCTGAGGCTCTAGGCAGGAGCAGCATGACAGCAGGTGGAAGGGCAACTGAAGTGCCGGCACCTGATAGCTTCCCAGCCAAACTAGTCAGGGTCACCTGTCAGCGACTCCAAGATCTACTGGTAGATCCTGATCTACTGGTTGGTGACCGCTGTTCTAGATACTTGGCTAATATAGTTTGAATAATCACTAATCTTAAAAAGAGATACAATTCTTTTTTCAAAATTTCTGGCTTAGCATGGAGATAAAATCTTATGTATGTGAGAAATTTGCAGTGTTACAGCAGTTTTGGGTCAGGGATACTTGAGAGACAGTTGTGGTGAAGTCATCATTGGACTAACTTCTGTTGGCAGAATATACTTGCTTACAGACTACACAGAGTTCTTCTTGACCTGAATGTATAAGCTCAAAAGCTTGTACCTTCCACCAACAGAAGATAGTTAAATTAAGAGAGATTATCTGATCTGCTGGATCTCTAAAATATTTTTAGGATAGAATTGTGAGATGACAGAGAAAATTCTTGTCTTACCAGTCCTTATTTTCAGTGGAAAACACCCACGTTGTAATGAAAATGTCATTATTATTACTATTATTAGGGAATGAAGAGTATATATACTCAACTTTATTATTACTTTGGTCATCGCTGTATTGCTTGCTGAAGAATGTAGCTGTACAGTGAATTTTATGAGAAGCTGCTGCCATATTTCTCAAGCAGTATCTGTGTTAGAACGGTTTGCTGCACGTCACAAAGATCTGCCATCTAGAAGTATGGAAATTCTTGTACTACTCCCTGCTCTATACTGAAATTATGTAACAACATTGAGCTGCTGGACAAAACCTGTGTTGTATATATGGTTTCTATTTTTTTAATCTTTTTTACCCTTAAATATTTCTTAAATGTTATTTCTGAGTTAATTTTACATTTTTTAAAGAAATACAGTCGCTACATCAGAATTTGGAAATAATATAGATTATTGAAGGGAGAAAAAGATTCCTGTATCATACATATCCAGGTACAGGTACTCTCAAGTGAACTCAAAATATGGTCCACAAAAGGCAATAATAATTTCTTAGAGTTTAATCACTGTAATTTATTAGTACAGAATTTATGTAATCGGTATAATTCATAATGACTTAAGAAAACTTGACAATTGTAAAGATACACTGGTTTAGAGTTATTCCTACAGGGTAATGTACAAGAGGTTTAATCAAAACAAAAATCTGATTTCAGTAATTATTGGGAATAGTATAAGGAACAATTGTACCTTGGATTAATATACAGAATTTACTTATATTTTTTTAAATCCAGTATCCTAACTCTGGACACTGTAATATTAGCATAGATATTTAGAGAAATATTACATTAAATATACATTTTAATGCTTGCAATTTTATTTCAGGAAGCTGCAGTCTCTGCCCTTGCTGCATTGTGTAATGAGTATTACAGCAATGAACAGAGAGAAGCCAGTCCAGCTCTTCAGGGTAATGATTCATATGTATTGTCTCTGTTTTCTTTAATGAATGTCTTTTAATTATTCATGTGCATTACACAGGGAGAAGACAACCATAGGAGGTAAAATAGGTTGTTGGAAAAGTAATACAGTAGATTAGCAAATTCTGAAGGCCCAGCCCAGTTATGTACCATTTTAAAGTACATTTAATTGGATGTACATCTTTATGTAATTAATATGCACCATCCCTATTTTCTATATGGAAAAATGCCTTGGAGGGATGAAAGAAAAAGACTGCATGCATGTATGTAGGGCATTGTTATTTGTTATTTGTATTGCCTCAGTTGTTTACTTTCTGAATGGTTGCTCTTAGTATACACACTTATGGTTTGTGTGCATCTTGAAACTACTATTTCTTCTATTTAATTTATGTACTTTGAATATTTTACCTCTTATAACCAATCAATGGTGATTAAAAATACCAATAATTTATGGCTCAAGGAAAGATACATAGATACCCAAGAGCTAGCTTACATCTTTTTTTTTTACATAACCTGTCCAAAAATAAGTGATGTAGTGTGGGTGTTGTGATGCAAGAGACTTTCAATGGTTCAGAAAAACACCTCATGTTTTTAGGGTTTAAGCCAATTACTTATTCTTGGGGGGCTTTGTTAAGATATTCATTGGAGGCAAAGTATCCGATACCTATCTAATGTGCACTTTCCTGCACCATTCTCTGAAGCTATCTGGTGTTGATCATTCTCAAAGACACGCTGTTGGACTAGATAGACCACTGGCTATATCCAGTATGTCAGTACCTACGTTTCCATGTTTAAATACGATAGTGGAATTACATATATTTTTCACAAGAATTAGGAGAATATTTTCCTACATTTATTTTTTGTCATTCCTAAATCACATATGTAATATAATAGTTCATTATTTATTTTTATTTTCATTCTAGTTGTTCCCAGAATTAGCTAGGCACTGCCTACATGTACAGAAAGGTTCAGTCCTTTCCCAAGAGAGTTTGCAATCTAAGAGGACATACAAGCAGCATGTAAAGAGGAGAGATGCACTTACAAAATTTACAGTTATTAATAGGGCCCAACAAATTAATGGCTATGAAAAATGCATCACAGACTGTGAAAACTGGTGTCCTCCTCCCTGGGTGACATCTGGTCTTGTGTGCTTTCACCATATAGTATACAGATTTCATGGGTGAGACCCATGCTTCTCAAATTGGGGGTCCTGACCCAAAGGGAGTTGGGTGGATGGGGCGGGGGGTGTTGCAAAATTATTTTAGGAGGGCCATTGGTATCACCACCCTTACCTCTGTACTGCCTTTTGAAGTAGGCGGCTGGAGAGTGGCAGCTGCTGACTGAGGGCCCAGCTCTGCAGACAGCACCACAGAAGTAAGGGGGGGGGCAGTTCCACGCTATGCCATCCTCCTGGGCTGCTGCTGGCAATGGCTCTGCCTTCAGAGCTGAGCTCTTGGCCAGCAGCCACCACTCTCCAGCTGCTCAGATCTAAAGGCAGCCCCACTGCCAGCAGCAGTGCAGAAGTAAGGGTACTAGTATTGCCCCCCTCCGCACACAGTAATCTTGCAAGCCATCAACTTCTTTTTGGGTCAGAACCCCTACAAATACAGCACATGTAATTTCAGATTTAAATAGCTGAAATCATGACATTTACGATCTTTAAAATCCTATGACCATGAGATTGACCAGACTGGAACATGGATTAGGTAAGTGTAGTGCAGTTGTTAAATATGCTTTGGGGCTTTTCTTTTTGGTAAACAAATACATGCCAACTATACTTTGCTACTCCTCAAACAATTCGTTATTAGTTGACCTGTTTACTGATGACAAAGTAGAGTATTTTGATCATTTTGGAAAGTGAGAGTTTGAATGTTGAAGGTTAAAATAAAGGAGAACTAATAGGTCAGACTGGATATAAATGTGCTTGTTGAAGTCTTAATAGCTGCAGGTAAAATGATCAGGGGCCTGAAGCACATGACTTATGAGGAGAGGCTGAGAGATTTGAGTTATTTAGCCTACAGAAGAGAAAAATTAGAGGGGATTTAATAGCAGCTTTCAACTACCTGAAGGGGGATTGCAAAGAGGACGGAGAGAGGCTGTTCTCAGTAGTGACGGATGGCAGAATAAGGAGCAATGACCTCACGTTGCAGTAGGGGAGGTCTAGACTGGCTATTAGGAAGAACTATTTCACTAGGAAGGTGGTGAAGCACTGGAACGGGTTCCTAGGGAGGTCATGGAATGTTCATTCCTAAATCCCAACTTGACAAGCCCTGGCGGGATGAGTCAATTGGGGTTGGTCCTGCTTTGGGCAGAGAGTTGGACTTGATGACTCCTAAGGTCTCTGCCAACCCAGTGATTCTAGGACTGTGTGGAGAAGAAGATAGTAAGGTGTCAGAATCAGAAGGGAGGGTGAACATGGTAAAGTAAAGGGGCAGTAGGTGACTTAGGACTGGTCTACACTGAAAAAATTATACACTTGAATTTATTTAATCTGGCAACCCTGGGAATCAGGATATGCTGATTAAAGACTTTGCAGGGCCAGAGAGAGGGCTGTGAGGTGTGGGGATGAGGGTGGGTGCTTACCTTCCATCCCGCTCCCAGGGGACACGTGGATCTGCTCTCCCCACCGCTCCAGAAACCTCAGGGGAAGAGGCTTTGCACATTGAAATTCCCCCAGCTGGGGAGGAGGGACAGCAGCAGTGCACAGAGCTGCTTCTCTGATTAGGGACTCTTAGACTGAGAGGTTGTAATGTATTGATACAGATTCATCGGTCAGGGATGTGAAAAAAACCACACCAACCGAGGTAGCTATGCTGACATAATTGGGTCTATACTGGGGAATGGTCAACAGAAAAGGGCTACCATAGAACAGAATTCTGGGAGGAAGTATACCTACCCTGGCTATGTCTACACTGACATGTCTGTCAGTGTAACTTCTGTTGCTCAGGGATTTGAAAAAGCACCTTCCCAAGTGACATAAGTTACACCAAGAGATGCGTCAGTGCCGACAGTGCTATCTTGGCGGGAGATGCACTCCTGCTGATATAATTACCACTCCTCTTGTTGAGGGTAGTCTAACTACGTTGACCTGTTGGCAGAGAGCAACTACATGGGAGCTCTGATGGCAGCTCAGTTGCATTGAAACACCTATAGTCTACCATGGTTTTCTCAACATTCATTCACATGGTGATAAAAATAATGCAAACATTTTTTAAAAGGAATGTTAGTATGCCTTGCTTTGTATATTTAGGTGGAAATCCTAGTCTTCTCTGTACTACCACTAACATATACATATCTGTAGTCTGCTTCTAGGAACTTCTCCAGAATTCCTGAAAAAGTAGTGTGGGCAAGACTATATAATACAGGGTATCTACTGTATAGCTCTCATGGTAACAGATATTCTTCTTAGAGCAGGTTCAAGCACCACTAGAAGGGTTAAGCAAATGGGATTTTGATAATATGGCACCAGAATTACTTGATTGCATGGTAGCAAAAAAGTCCCAACTAGTCTGCAGTGTTGCTATCACATCACTTATTTCGTTTGCCACCTTCTACTTTCTTTCCTCTGCACTCTCTTCTCGTCTGCTGTATCCCCTTTCTTTCCTCTCTGTTTTTATTTTCACTTTTTTTCTTTTGTGCCTAAAGCTCACTTTTAAGATTGTTCTTGTCTGATCTTTCAGTAGCTGCAGGTCCTGTTAAATGAAAATTGTAGACATTTCTTAGACTGTGCTGTTTTTCCAAGCATATACCGATAGGGGACATGTAATGTCACATTGCCTGAGGCAAAGTAATTACTACTGCTTAGCAGTTATCAATCAATAGTTGCTGGTTTGCTTTCTGTCACTTCTGAGTTTTCTGTCATTTGACTGAGACCTTCAGTTTAAAATGAACATTAATCATAGCAGTGTTTCTGCAACCACCTTGTCTGAGATGTTGTCACTGAGTGCCTATGCAAGAATGGTATCTTCATGTGGCCTCAGGGATCTCTACTAAGGGCCCATGGTTTGGAAAGCTTTAAAAGAATAAATATGTCTATATGAAAATGTGTTGGCTCTTGAATAGGTAGCTAGCTTCCTGTTTCCTGATGACATGCAGTGAAGACCTGCTGACTGAATGGAGATTTAAAAATAATTAGAATGGAGTCATATGTTTTGATTAAATGCATTGCCTTATGGCAAATTACCTTTCTTCCTCCAGCAAATATTGCTTCATTAATTAATCCTCCGGTGACAGGTAGCAACTTCACTGTTTTGATCTTCATAAATATTCTGATTTCTATATCCCTTGTGAATACTAAAAAGAAAGTACATGTCTGGTAAAGTCGCTTCCTCCGCTGGATGAATCCTAATTTCCTCTAACTCAGTTTTTTTCCTTCTCTCATGGATTGTAGTCAGTTCCTTTTCTCAGTGTGTGGGTGCATCTTCTCATTCCTCTCTCCCTGCCTCTTTACACTGGCGTATAGAGAGACTGAGCACTGAAGGATGAGGCTTTCTATCTTGAATATACCCTGTGCCTCAAGGAAGCCCTATTGGTGTTTTAAAAATCTCTAGTGCAAATTCTGGCTAGATAGTTACCATTCTCTAGCAACTGTGGCAGAATCATGGAGAAGATTAAAAAAGAGCAATGAAAATGCTTAAAGACTTAGAAAACTTGCCTTATGATAGGCTCAAGGGAAATAAATGTTTGATTACGGGCTCCTCAGTCTGCTAGGGAAAGGTATAACACAATCCAACAGCTGTAAGGGGAGGTTAGATAAACTCAAACTGGAAATTTATTGTAAATTTAAAAAAGTAAGAGTAACTATCCGAACAACGTACAGAGGTTGTAGTGGATTCTCTGTCCCTGGCAGTTTGTAAGTCAGGATTTGTGTGTGTGTGTGTGTGTGTGTGTGTGTGTGTGTAAAATAAATAAATAAATAAAAATAAATAAATAAATTCTAGCAGTGATTTTAGGGAAGTCCTTTGGCCTGTGCTGTATGAGAAGTCAGACTAGATGATCACAGTGGACCCTTCTGTCCTTGGAATCTTGGTACTGAAGTTGTGTTGGATATAAGGGTATGTCTACACTACAGAGTTAGTTCGAACTAACGGATGTTAGTTCGAACTAACTTTCATAGGCACTACACTAGCGCTCCGTTAGTTCGAAATAAATTCGAACTAACGGAGCGCTTAGTTCGAACTAGGTAATCCTCATTCCACGAGGATTAAGCCTAGTTCGAACTAGCTAGTTCGAATTAAGGGGTGTGTAGCCCCTTAATTCGAACTAGTGGGAGGCTAGCCCTCCCCAGGTTTCCCTGATGGCCACTCTGGCCAACACCAGGGAAACTCGTCTGCCCCCCTCCCGGCCCCGGACTCTTTAAAGGGGCACGGGCTGACTACGGTCCCCGTGCCAGGTGCAATCCTGCCAGCACCCAGCCAGCAGACCCTGCACCTGGCACGGATCGAGCCACCCACCCGATGCTCCCCAGCCCTCCCCCTCTTCCTGGGACCAGGCTGGGGGCTCCCGGGAGCTTGCCCGGGACTGCAAGAGGCGGGCACCCACCAGGGCTAGTGCGGACATCGTGGACCTTGTCCACGATCTCCGCACTAGGTACAGGAAAGTGGCCGGCTAGGGCAGGAGAGCTGCCAGCCTGGCCACCCAGGAGCAGGTGTGCAAGAGAATCAAGGGGGTCCACTGAGACCCCCGACCCTGAGCCCTGACATTATAGTGGCCGTCCTGGGTCAGACCAAAGGTCCATGTATCCCAGTAGCCTGTCTGCCGACAGCGGCCAACCCTAGGTACCCTGGAGGGGATGGACCGAAGACAGTGACCAAGCCATTTGTCTCGTGCCATCCCTCTCCAGCCTTCCACAAACCTTGGGCAGGGACACCACTCCTACCCCCTGGCTAATACCACTCCATGGACCCAGCCTCCATGACTTGATCTCACTTCCCTTTAAACTCTGTTCTAGTTGTAGCCTTCACAGCCTCCTGCAGCAAGGAGTTCCACAGGTTGACTCTTTGCTTTGTGAAGAAGAACTTTCTGTTACTAGTTTGAAGCCTGCTACCCATTCCTTTCCTTTGGTGTCCTCTAGTCCTTCTATTATGGGAACTAATGAAGAACTTTTCTGTATGCACCCTCTCCACCCAACTCCTGCTTTTAGAGCCCTCTATCCTGTCCCCCCTCCGTCTCCTCTTTTCTAAGCTGAAAAGTCGCAGTCTCTTTAGCCTCTCTTCATATGGGACCTGTTCCCAACCCCTGATCATTGTAGTTGCCCTCCCCTCTCCCAGCCTCTCTCTTCCCCTCTCCCACCTCCTTTTCCCAGTCTCCCCCAGTTTTGTTCAATAAAGACAGATTCCATTTTTGAACACAATTGTCCTTTATTTTGTACATCAAGAAGAGGGGCTAGGGAAGGGTAAGTGGAAGGAGGTGAGGGAGGAATGGGGCACGAGCCCCCGATGGGGAGGACTGGGATGGCTCTGCGGGCAGCCCCCCAATTGTCCCCTCTCCCGAGATGGCAGCCTGTGGCAAGTGCAGCCGAGTGCTGTGATGTGCCCAGTGTGGGCACTCAGGGCACTCCAAGCCAGGACTGCTTTGCAAGCGGGGCACCCCTGAGAACTGTCTGTCCGGGGTGGGGGTCGGGTCCCTTTAAGCACAGCCCTCGGCTAGCCTGAGACAGCATCTCCACGCTCTAAGTCCTCCTCTGATGCCCTGCCGGCACCGCTTCCGGCCATCCTTAACCCCGGTTCAGGGTCCACTTAATGTGGACATGCTAGTTCGAATTAGCAAAGTTAGTTCGAATTAACGTTGTAGTGTAGACATACCCTAAGAGAATATGTCCCTACATGCCTGCATTGAGCCTCCTGCTTTAGGATAAGATCTGCATAAGTCCTTGGTTTTGGTTAAAAATAAAATACACCAAAATATTAAAATTAGATTAATTTAACCTGTGTCACTCTTTGGAAAGAACAGGGTTAAATTCAGTCTAAATTGATAGGTGAATAGTATCCAGAAAGCTACAACATAGGAATCACAACAGTTTTGTTAAATAATTTTTTTGTGAAAAGAGAATATCTTCCATTTTAGGAAGAGAATGTTCATACAGGCTCCCTAATCTTCTACAGGTAGGGTAGCTAATGTAATGATGTAGTCTCTGGGTTTCACTTTGCAATTGTGTTTTTCTAGGTGAACTGTTGGAGCAATATATTTCAGAACTTCAGAACACAGAGGAAATGATTCGTTGTGGGTTTTCACTAGCCCTGGGGGCCTTTCCAAGATTTCTGCTAAAAGGCAAGCTCCAGCAGGTGAGTTGTAGTGTAGTCCTCTTTCCTCCAACCCCCCGCATCCCTCAAAAGTAGGTATAACGATTCAGGAAATAGTTGAATGAAGTCTGAATGCTTAATCAAATAAATTATAAAGAATCATTGCCATGAGTGTGTATGTGAGGCGGTTCGTTTATGCTACAATAACTCAGTCAAGACTAATTACTTTAGCTTAACACAGGCATGTCCAAAGTCCGGCCCGCGGGCCAATTGTGGCCCGTGTTCCGATTTAATACGGCCCCCGCTTCCTCCCCCTCTCCTGGCTCCCCAGCGCTCTTTTGAACTGGCGCGCCCAGCGCGCCGCTTCCAGCCGCGCCGCCGCCACCCATGGCCTCCGCGGTCCTAGAGCCTGCCCTTTAGGGCACGTCCGCAGCCCCGCTCCCCCGCTCGGCTGCGGGTTCGCCCTGCCCCCGGGCCGCCGTGAGGCCGGCGTGCCCTGCGCTCTCCGCCCGCCTCCTACCCTGCGGGCCCTCCGCTTTGGGACTGAGAGTGCGGGGACGGCCCTCACGCATGTTCACTTCTTCAAATCTGGCCCTCTTTGAAAAAAGTTTGGACACCCCTGGCTTAACATATATTCAGAAAATGAATGAGGTTAACTAGCCCCCACACCTCCTGGTTACTTTTCCTGGGTAAATTTTTATTTTTATTTCTTCAGTCAGCTAATTTTTTTTAAAACTTTTTATTTCAGGCTTTTCATAACAGCTAGACTGCGGCAATATATATTTTTAACCTGTTGCCCTGTTAGCAGAACAGCTTTCCAGTGCTCAACAGCCTGTGTTGCTTCCTTTATTTCTTAGTTTTTTCATTTATTTGGGAAGCTAGTATAGTGGAATGCTGTTTAAGCCATTTTACTGCCATAGACATTAATTGCAAAGTTCTAGCTTTTTTTTTACTTTAATTACTGTTCTTTAGAGCTTTAGATTTTACCATTGCTTTACAAATGCCAGTCCATATTTTCCCATTTAAACTCAAATGGACCCCCCATTACTGGCAATCAAATGGATTCATATTTTATCACACTGTGGGTATTTTCAGGGGAGGAGCTGAGCGGGTTCCCTAAGTTGTGTTTTTTTGCCATGTTAGCGATTCTTACCGTGGTCATCTTGCTTACTTACTAGATCGGCGGTCAGGGTCGCCAATGTAGTAATTCAGGACAGCAATACAGTAAATTCAGGATTCACTGGTGTGGCATCCTGACAGGTCTCCTGTTCTGTCAGTGATGATAAACGTTCGGCTGCGTGTGTTTTCGAACGCTCCCTCAGTATACTGTGCCAGCTCTGCGCAGGTAGCTAGCATAATAGCCTCCAAAGACCACAGGCTCAAATAAGATACAAAAGCACCCAAGTCAGGTTTATTGTTGAATGAAGTACATTAATGGATATCGGTAGCCAAATGGCCTCCGAGCCCCTACGTATTTGTAGCTGGAACAATGGACACAGCTCAGTTGATGGTATGGATTTCACTATTGCCCCTTAGGCCAGCCAAAGAATTAAGTCGAGGTACTCCAATCTATGATACATACCGTATGTATCATCTTACGCATTAATGACATGTTTGATACCTCCCCTTGTACTTTCCTTCAAAGCATTCACTTGCCTGTTGTTATGCTTTCACTCTTGTCGTTTCAAACTATTTTATCATGTCCTGATGGAATATATTTACATACTTCACGTGCTTTTAGTCATGCTAGCTGTTCTAGTGCCAAGAAACACGGACTTGCAGGCAAACATTTGCTTTTGATATGGCCTGTCTATTGCTTATAGTATAACTCTTACTTACTTTGGTTCAAGCACCGGGCCCATGCTTTGAGCTCTTTTTTTCGTCTACCCTTACTTATCTCTATTTGTTGTCCCCTGCTCCATAATATTAACCCCAATATTTATCTGGAAAACTGAAGTTAATCTTTTGCACTAATTTTCATGCACATTTTAATTTTATAATAACCGCTGGTAAACTCCAGGAAATTAAAAAGAAATGGAAATGAAGGGCCTTACTCTTTGCCCTAAAAAGTTGCATGTCCATGTGGAAGGGAAGGTGTATTCAGGGGGCTCTCTGTAGAGAAGCTTGTACGACCTAAGGCTTGTGAAGTGCTTGCTCTGTGGATAAATGGTTAACTTCATTCTCCAGTGTTTTTAAATCGAGCATCCATCGCAAGCATATTGTGAATACGTATTTGTTTCTTTTCAGGTTTTACAAAGTTTGAAAAAAGTTACCTGCATTTCTGACAAACATGTGAGCTTTGCAGAATCAAGAAGAGATGGCTTAAAAGCAATCGCAAAGTATGTTTTGCCAGCTTTATTTTTATCTGACTTTGAATCACTACAGCATGGTAATATTGGATTAACTCCTAGAGGGGTTTTTATATATTCTTCATGGGGTCATATGGACCCCCGCTATTCATCTCACTTAAATCCATTCTTGATGCCACCTGTCATCCTATTCATCAGACTGATGAATGCTGTGTGGAACCACTGTGGAGGTTTCATCATTGTTTTTTAATCAGTCAAATGTGTCAGTTGCATGGGGGAAAGCTCTCCCTTTGCATGAACTGGAAGTTAATGGTACTAACCTGGACTACAGGCAGTCCCCGAGTTATGTGGATCCGACTTATGTCGGATCCGCAGTTACGAACAGGGCTTTTCTCGCCCTGGAGGACGGGAGCGGCGGGACGCCCAGATGCGCCGCGGTCCGCCGCCCCCGTCCTCCGGGGCGAGAAAAGCTGCTCCCCGTCTCCCTGGTCTGCAGGGAGATGGAGAGCAAAACCTTGGAGCACGCCCGCAGCGGGACAGCATGGGCGCACTTGAGCTGTCCCCCTGCGGGCGTGCTCCAAGGCTTTGCTCCCCGTCTCCCGACCAGCAGACCAGGGAGACGGGGAGCAAAGCCGCGGAGCACGCCAGCAGTGGGACAGCCACGGTGCGCCTGGACTGTCCCGCTGCCCGCGTGCTCTGCGGCTTTGCTCCGTGTCTCCCAGGTCAGTAGACCAGGGAGATGGAGCAAAGCCGTGCAGGACTTGGGCGGTCCCGCCACCCCCATCTCCCTGGTCTGCTGGGGGGGGGTGCAGCTAGTGCCCCCCCAGCAGACCAGGCTTTTCTTGCCTACCCCTGGGGTAGATCAGCTGGGGGCTGCCGGGTTGGTCCCGCAGCGCCGCTCCGGACCAACCCGGCAGCACCCCAGCTGCCCTGCCCCAGGCGTCCCCAAGTCAGCCGCTGCTGAAACTGACAAGCGGCTGACTACAGGAAGCCCGAGGCAGAGTTGCTCTGCCCCAGGCTTCCTGGAATCAGCCGCTGATCAGTTTCAGCAGCAGCTGACTTGGGGACGCCTGGGTTTCTTAAGTTGAATCTGTATGTAAGTCAGAACTGGCGTCCAGATTCAGCTGCAGTTGAAACTGATCAGTTTCAGGAGCGGCTGACGCCAGTTCCAACTTACATACAGATTCAACTTAAGAACAAACCTACAGTCCCTATCTTGTACGTAACCCGGGGACTGCCTGTACTAAAGACAAGAACTGAGTTTTTTCATTTTATTTTCAATAACATAAAAAGCCCCAAATAATACATGTATTTCGCATTTTCATTTTTTTTCTTTCAAGGAACATTTTCAAGGTTGACGAATTGACTGATTACATCTTTTCCCAGCATAAATTAGATACTCAGTGCAGTTTAAAAAAATACCAATTCACAATTAACATAAAATAAAAGACACTGGACATCTTTGTGATGGTGTATACAGACATCACATTGTTCCTCTGCTCTACCTGTTTGGTCAGGAAATAGTCAGGATGATGAGATGTAAAATAATTGTGCTGCTTTTTGCATTTATCCTACAAATAAAAACCCATGTGTTAGGCACATTGCCAAGTAACAGAGGCATATCTATGTTGTTCAGGGGCATGAAAAATCCACCGCCCTGAGTGCTGAAGTTATACTGACCTATCAACTGGGGTAGCCTGCATCATATTGGAAAGAAAGCTTCTCTTATCAACATAGATACTGCTTTTTTCAGAGAAGCTTTTCCATTGGCATAGTAATGGCTTGACTAACACACTACATCAGCACACTTGCACCACTGCAGCACCATATGTGTAGACAAGCCCTTACTATCCTTGAGACCTTGTCACTTGAAGTCCCTGCAAATATTTCATTTATGCAACTATTTCACTGTTGAATCAGAAGTTATGAAATCAGAAGGCATGAAGTTTGTATGTCCAAAATAGTAGAGTGTGAACAAAACAAAGGCTGGCATAATTTTGTCCTTTTTCTTTAGAATTTCTTTTGTATGTCTCTGTTACAGAGTTTGTCAGACAGTTGGTGTGAAGAGAGAAGGATCACAGGATGAATTTGTCTGCAAAGATAATGTGGTTCAGATCTATACAATGTTACTGAATGGTATGAGTGACTACACCACAGACAGCCGAGGCGATGTTGGAGCATGGTAAGGCCTCACATATTTAGAGATTAAAAAAAGAAATTCCTTTCTATTTGTATTTTGTTACCACTCCTGTACATCTGTCATTAGGGCCCATTCAGACTCAGTGGTTTTCAGAAAGCTAAAATGGGAAAAAAATAAATATCGCCAAATGCATGGAGATTGGAGTGAGGCAAGATATAAATACAGTGTAGAAAATGAGGACAGTAATTTTTTTACCTTTGCCTCAGGAAAAAAAACCAAACAAACCTCGCATGTGGCCCTTTTCTGGCATTTACCATCCTTTTTTTTTTCCAGTGATGAATAAAGCCTCAAGGTAAATGTGAGTCATTTGTGAGGGTGTTATCCTCAAGTGCAGGAATAAGTAAAGTCATCACATCTTTCCAGTGTTCACCCTTTGCTTATAGTATGTTTAAATACCATATATGCTCTGAGTCATGCCTCTGCCCAAAAGAGCAACTAAATAAGAATGCGTCCCATCACAGCTTTTTAGGTGGCTGAGTGGGCAGCAGAGGGAGCCATTGTATAATCTGTTAGGTGCTCCTATTTCTTTCAGTTTAAAACACCTGGTTTAAAAAAATTAAATAGTATGTTTCTTAAAGGCATAGTAGTCTTTGGCTATCTCGATTTCACAGTTTCAGTGGCTTCAGCTCTTACAGGTAAAAACAATAACTTTAAAGTTTTGCATTAATTGTGCTTTGGTGTTCAAATCTTAATATGTACAGAGTAATAACAAGGTGGGAAATTGTTCAATACATACAGTTTACCTTAGTGAATTGAGAAGGGTCTGTATTATTCCTTCAGTGAGATGGGATAGAAAGTGTGGTTTTAAAAAGGACATAAACCAAAGACATTGTAAGAAGTTTTCTCCCTAATTGAGCTTAGACACTAAAGTGCACAGAATTTGGGATACTAGGGGGCTATACCCCTGCTCACTATGCTCACTAACCTCTTCGCCTCCCCGTGGTCGCCAAGGAGGGGAGGACCGGGGCTGTACTAGCCTTGGGCTCTCGCCCCTCCAACCCCAGCCGCTGGGGAGGGGAGGGCCAGGACTGCAGCCAGCCCTGGCCTCTCGCCCCCACCCCTTGTCCACAGCCAACCCCGGCCTCTCGCCACCTCCCCACCCCCACTGCAGCCTTGGTCTCTTGGCCCCCCACCAGCCACCCACCGGAGGAGGGCCAAAGCCAAGCCAGCGCAGCAGCTTAGGGCTCTTCCCCGGCCTCTGGGGAGGAAAGGGGAGGGTCCCCATGCCAGGGCCGCAGCGCCCAGGCTGGGAATGAGTGCAGCTTGTTCCTGTGGATGCAGAGTGATGTGATGTCACTCCGTCATCCCACAGGAAAAAGTTTTTTTATATAAATAGAGAGTGATTAGGTCACTCACTGGTTGAAGAGCTCTGCATTCCTTGAGAAATGGGCAAAGAAAGGGGAGGTAAGGACTGCATCTTCTCCTTCATTTTGTGAAATCCAGAAAAAAATATGTAAAATGTGATCCTGGAAGGACAGCTACCCAATTTAAAAAATAATGCAAGTCATCTTTTGTTCTGTACATATGAAATATTTCAGTGTGCATGACCCAAAACATTTCAGTTCTTCAGGAATTAAACAGCCGTTCTCTGAGCTGGGGAAAACAAAGTGCAAATATACACACCCATTTCGGCTTGCAAGTAGCTTAGTTTATTTGATTATGCATCAGGATGGACCCTGGAGTAGGTGCATGTTCCTCCTCAGTGCAAGCTTGGAACCTTTTGCTAGGTAGTGTCCCTGGTGAAGGTGTGAAAGGTGGAACAGCTGCAACCTTCCTTTAGTTCCCTCTTACCATCGTAGCAGTAAGATAGAATCCCAGCTATCCTGACATGCGCGGGTTTTTGTCTAAGCTCCAGCTTCATCCTCACTGGTTAGCTTAATTTCTAAACCCTTTATTTCATTACACATTCAAAACAAAGTCTTTTGTACAATGATCTGATTCCACACAGAGATAGTCATAGCAGGTCTCTCTTGTCCTGGGTGAGCTCACCTCCAGATAAATGCTCAAGCTGCATCTCCTTCTCCTTTGCATGCAGAAGTCCGTGGATGCACTTCTTGGAGCAATCCATGAAGGCCCATATTGGATCAGACCACTGATCCATGTAACCCAGTATCCTGTCTTCTGACGGTGGCCAATGGCATATGCTTCAGATGGAATAAACAGAATAACATAATTATTGAATGACCTGTCCCCTGCCATACAGTCCCAGTGTCTCGTACTCAGAAGCTTAGGGACATTCAGAGCATGGCGTTGCATCTCTGACCCTCATGGCTAATAAGTTAATGGAGGATAGATCCGTCAATAGTTATGTAATTCTTCTTTTAACCTAGTTACAGCTTTTGACTTCACAACATCCCCTGGCAATGAGTTCCACAGCTGGACTGAGACTTGTGTGGAAAAATACTTCATTTTGTTTCCTTTAAACTAGCTCCCCAAGCATTTCACAGTCATGTTACTGTCTTGGTCAGGTGATCTGTAGTTTATTCCTGTTGCTATACTCTTATTATGTAAGCATGGACTTTCTACCCATAGAGATTCCGTGGTACAATTTGATTCATTAAAGATTTTGACTATGCTTTCTTTCATTTACAGAGCCCCTTTTCCACCAGCAACTTAAGCTAAAATAACACAAAATTCTGCAATTCAACCTATTTCTTTTTAAAAATATGAGCTATAAACTAGGGCTGTCAATTGACATGCATTAATGCCTGCGATTAACGCAGTCAAGGATTAACACATTACATTTTTAATGCGTTAATCGCAAGCGTTAATGCTGCACTGTCCCTTTGAACTGCTGCTGCGGCAGCGCTTCAAAGGGGCAGCACAACGCGGAACCCAGGATCAGCGGGAGACTCCCCAGCTGACCCCGGGTTCCGGGGAAGTACCATGTGGAACCTGGGGTCAGCTGGGGAAATGCTGCGTGGAGCCTAGGATCAGCTGGGGAGTCCCCAGCTGACCCCGGGGCTCCACGGCTGCCCCTTTGAAAAGTCGCCTTGGGGTTTCAAAGCAGCAGTGCTGCACAATTGTGTGGTGCTGCTGTTTTGAAGTACCCCTCCTGCCCTTTTGCTTCCTCTATCTGATAGAGCAGGGGTTCCCAAACTTTTTGACACGGGGACCAGTAAATCCATTCACGAGCTTTCAGAGAACCGGTAACATTTATTTGAATATTCATTACGCAAATTACAAATATGCAAATACATTGCTTTTGGTCCTCCCAAAGCCCCCAGGGCCAGCTTTAGCAGAGCTTTTGGTACAGTCACCCACAACATTCTTACCAGCAAGTTAAGGGAATATGGATTGGGAAAATGGACTGTAATCCAATAAAACCCTGCACCACCACATCGTGTATTGAAAAGAGGCTCATTTATTTTCAGAAAGCCGACGCCATCTTTGGAATTTTTTTATCCATATTCTCATTCCAGATGGTGACTGCACCAGGTTCTCTCCATTCTGACACATTGCAGTGCCTGTAAACCTCACTGTCAGCAGCGGGGATATTTAAAAGGCCCTGCTTTTCCATTTTTATTCAGGATCTGCATGTGCCCTGAACTGTCCTGCTCCCCGCTGGCCGATTCTCTCCCCTCTCCCCCCCCCATCCTGGGCCAGCCCCGCTGTCCCCACCAGCCGATTCTCTCCCGATCTCTCCTGGCAAGCCCTGCTGCCCCCGCCAGCACTGCTTCCGCTGGCTGGTTCCCCAGCCAGCTTCACTGCCCCCGCCAGCCGATTTCCCCCCCCCCCCATGATCTTCCTTGGTCAGCCCCACTGCTCCTGCCCCCCCGGCCAGCCCTGCTTCTTCCAGCCGGTTTCCCCCTCCCCCTACCCGTGATCTCCCCTGGCCAGCCCCATTGCTCCCGTCCCCCTGGCCAGCCCTGCTTCTGCCGGCCAGTTCCCCTCCCTATCTCCCTTGGGGAGCTCCATTGTCCTGACCCTGCTTTCCAGCCCCCCTCCACAGCCAGCAATAAGAGCTCACCTGGTAACCCTCACTATGCCTCTTCCGGGAGCCTGAAACATACGGCTGCATCCGCCCAGCCCGGCTGAGGGCTTGGGGAACCTGGTGCTTCATGGGTAGTCCGGGAGCCCAGAACACCCTGGCAGCCATGCTGAGGCCTGGTATTTTTTTCCCACGGCCCGGTACCGGACCGCGGCCCATAGTTTGGGAAACACTATGATGGAGGCAACAAAGAAGGGGTGGGGAATAGACTAGTCCATTAGTCGACTGACTATCCTTTAAGCGTTTGCTTATCAGATAGTCGACTAGTCTTTAACTTCTCTACCGGGAATCAGTTGAAGTGTCTGTCTGATCCCCGGCTCTGCGTTGCATTGCCCCTTTGTAGCACTGCTCTGGCGCTTCAAAGGGGGCAGCTCAGGTGGAGCCTGGGGTCAGACGTGCAATCCAACTGATCCCAGGCTCCTAATGTGCTGCCCCTTTGAGGCGCCAGGGCGACATTACCAAGGGGCAGTGCAATGTGGAGCCCAGGATCAGCTGGGCACTCCAGCTGATCCTGGGCTATGTGTTGTGCTGCCCCTTTGATGTGCGACAGAGGCATTTCAAAGGGGGAGGCTCACGCATTTAATAGCAATTAAATTTTTTAATTGCTTGACAGCCCTACTATAAACAGAACATTCTAGTCCTGAAATGCTTTTTTCTTTTTCATTTTTGTGTTTCATATACCTTCTGAAAATAAATAAAAAGCTCTTCCAAGGTTATTTGAAAGCCTTATTTGTGACTGAGTGGGCCCGACCATACGTGGCTGAAGTTATGCTAGTGTAGATGCTGCATTGCCAGAAATTTGAGCCCATTGGCCTTCAGGAGGCCTCCCGCAGCTATCGGCTATGACTGCTCTGGTAACACCTTGCATATCTACTGCTTTCCCACTGAACTAAAAAAAACCAAAAAACTAGAACTGTAGATTGGCTTATCTCATCTGGCCAGCTTTGTGAGCAAGCAGAACACTGCAGGACACGCGGATATGACTTCCACGCCAATCCATCCAACGCTGCAACGATGGTGAGTTCTTCTGCTCCCATGGCCTCCACTTCCCAGAGGTGCAGAAGAGCTCCAGCCTGGAATGCCTTGGAGACCCTACACCTCATCGATGCATGGGGAGATGAGTCCATCATCTCTGAACTCAGGACCAAAAAATGGAACGCCAATATCTATGGCAGGATCGCAGCCAGCCTCGCGGTGAAAAGCCATTCCAGGACTTTCAGGCAGTGCAGGATGAAAATCAAGGAGCTACAGCAGTCCCATCAGAAGGCCAAGGAGCAGAGTGGATGCTCTGGTGTGGTATTTCACCCGTTCTGCTTCTACGACCACTTGGATGCCATTCGTGGTGGGGAGCAGCTCCCCTACTGTTGTCGTTGAGTCAGGACCAGACATGCCTGACATCACCCTGCAGGAGAGTGGGGTCATGAGGAGGAGGAGGAGGAAGAAGAGGAGGAGACTAGCCAGAAGCCGCTCTTGACGTTGGAACTGTTCCCTCCCACCTGCCCCCTCCCAGTGTCTCTCATGCCATTGATGAACCTGGGGAGGGCACTTCTGGTGAGCTGTCTAACTTTAACTACAAGTGGGGTCAAGCAATGGAACATGAGGGGTAGCGTGCTCTCTCTCTGTCTACTCAGTGCAGGGGGCATGCAACAGCTCATTCACGTGTCTGCAGATGGAGCGCCAGTCTTGAGTACTGAGCTCCATGAAGCTCTCTCATAGGAACCCCTCAATCCTTCTCACAAGGTTCCTAGGGTGGCCGTCACACACAATGCACCAGCCTTGTTGTGGGAGTCATCGGCACTGAGCAGACTGTCACCTGCCCATCTTCCCTTCATTGGAGTGATCCAGCAAGAAGGAGCTGAGGGGGCAGAGGGCCACCAGGGGTATATATGCATTGCCATGGAGGCACCACTCCAGGGGGCTCCCCTGCTGGCCCAACGGGTACTACGGAAGGAAAGCCTTCCATCAATCATGCATGCAGTGTGCACACACGTAAATGGAATGGCCACGAGCAACACATCGGAAGAACAACAGCTACAAAAGTTCATAACTCAGCAAAGTTTATAACTCTGAACAAAATTGTGTGGTGGTTCTTTCAAAAGTTTACAATTGGACATTGATTTAATGCAGCTTTGAAAGATTACTATGAAGAAGTAAAATGCTGCTTTCCCTTTATTTTTCTAGTGGTTTACACTTAACACAATACTGTACTATATTTGCTTGACTGGTCCGTTTATAACTTTGAGGTTCTACTGTATGCTGATGGTTATTATACTGTCTCATAGAGGTGAAATGTAGAACTTTCTGAGGATACAATGTGATGGGACCATGGTCCCAGAAACATGCATTTGCTAATTTTTTTTTTTTTAAGTTTTAGGGGTAAATTACTTTCTAGAACATAGTCCTCTCTTTGCCAGCATCTACCATTCAACTATTGATACACTGGCCTTATGGCAAAAATATTTTTGACATTCCTCCTAATGTGCTGGAATTTTCAGAAGCCATTTTAAGTACATTCAATAGTAAATGCTGCTGCACAGGCATTTTAACTGGCGTTTTACCAAACATGGCCATTTTAATTCAATGCCATCAATTTAGAACATAGGTTCTCACACCCAGAGTGGAATACCTCTTCTATAGCGATTGTCTTGTGAACAAGTTTATTTCTCATTCACAATCACGTAATGCCTACATGCAGAAATTAATATTTGATTATTTGTGTTGTATTACATAAGAAATAGCAACTAGAAATAGACAAGAATCCTCCTTCCTATACCTCCTTTAGGCTCACCCCCACTATGATAGTACAAATCCCTTACTGGTAATCATACATAGGCAGGTGATAACCTGGGCCTGTCTTTTTTTCCTCCTACTTGTTCACTGTTAAGGTTTGTCTACATGAGGTATATTCCAGAATAGCACCTTGTGTGTGCAGCCTCTTATTCTGGAATAAGAGTGTACATGTGGACTAGTTTGTTTTGCAGTAGCTATTTTGGTCAGTTAACCCATGATAAACTTTCTTTTTCGTTCCTCCCTCTGCTTCTGCCTTGAATTAAAAATAACATTTTCAGTAGAGCCTGGGATTTTTAAAGGAGCTTCAGGGATGTAGCTGTCATTGAAATTCAAGTGTGAATTGGGTGCTAACCTCCCAAAAAGCTCCTTTGACAATGCCAGCCAAAATCAACAATAACAGGTAACTAAAGAAAGAGCTTCTCAGTGGGAGCTATTGGAAGCTATGTACTTTTTAAAAACTGGCCCTTGATGTCTGTTTCCAGTTTTAGTTTCTTTCAAACAAAAAGGCTTATTTGGAAGACCTACAAGGAAAAAAAATCTCAATTTCTGTGTGAAAGAAACATTTTCTTTAGAGTGTGTGTGTGTGTGTGTGTGTGTGTGTGTGTGTGTGTGAGAAAGAAGGTGAATCTTTGATAAATGTGTGGGAAGGTTAATCAACTTTATTTTTCATATGAAAAATGAAACATTCCTTATAACAGATTGGACAAGTCCCAGCAAACAATCTGTCTACGGGGGTGACTAATGAGTATCTAATACTATGAAGGAGAGAAAATACAGGCAGTCCCCGGGTTACGTACAAGATAGGGACTGTAGGTTTGTTCTTAAGTTGAATCTGTATGTAAGTCGGAACTGGCGTCCAGATTCAGCGGCTGCTGAAACTGACCGCCAGTTCTGACTTACATACAGAATCAACTTAAGAACCCCAGGCGTCCCCAAGTCAGCTGCTGCTGAAACTGATCAGCAGCTGATTCCAGGAAGCCCGGGGCAGAGCAACTCTGCCTCAGGCTTCCTGTAGTCAGCGCTGGTCAGTTTCAGCAGAAGCTGACTTGGGGACGCCTGGGGCAGAGCAGCTGGGGTGCTGCTGGGTTGCTCCAGTAGCGCTGCTCCTCGGTGCTACTGGACCAACCCAGCAGCACCCCATCTGCTCTGCCCCAGGCGTCCTGATTCAGCCGCTGCTGAAACTGACCAGCAGCAGCTGAATCAGGACCTGGGGCAGAGCAGCTGGGGTGCTGCCGGGTTGGTCCAGTAGTACCCAGAGCGGCGCTGCAGGACCAATCGGCAGCGCCCCAGCTGCTCTGCCCCAGGGTCCAAAACAAAAGCCTGGTCTTCTGGGGGGGGGGGGGGAGGGGGGGGCACACTAGCTGCCCCCCCCCCCAGCAGACCAGGGACACGGGGAGCAGAGCCGCAGCGGCAGCGGGGTGCCGCGCCTCTGAGGCTTTGCTCTGGCAAAGTCTCAGAGGCGCGGGACCCACCGCGGCTGCCGCTTCAGTCCCGGTGCCTATGGTCTGCTGCTCTGGCAAAGCCTCAGAAGCGCGGGAACCCGCCCGGTGCCCCTGGTCTGCTGGAGACGGTCTCCAGCAGACCAGGGGCACCGGAGCAGCTTACGAACGGGGCTTTCTCGCCCCAGAGCTCGCAGGTAGCAATCCGCCACCTCGACCTCCGGGGCGAGAAAGCCCCGTTCGTAAGTGCGGAGCGTAAGTCGGGGACTGCCTGTACTTCATGATGAAAGATTTCTAAGCTGCTATATTGAATTTCATCATTTATTTTCTAAGTAGTATAACTTTCTTACTATCACTTTATAAGTGATTCACAGAGGATTAGGATTGGAAGAGACCTCAGACTTGAGACCAATGCTTCTTGTTCTGCCATCTGCCACCACTGAGAATTGGCTGGCTCTGTCCCCTTTGGAATCCTCTTTTAGGTAGTTGAAGGCTGCTATCAAACATATGAAATGTACTGATATCAAACTAAACACGATCAATGGGAAACGAGAAGACTTTCTATAAATATATTACAAGCAAAAGGAAGACCAAGGACAGGGTAGGCCCATTGCTCAGTGAGGAGGGAGAAATAATAAACAGGAAACTTGGAAATAGCAGAGGTGCTTAATAACTTCTTTGTTTCGGTCTTCACCAAGAAGTCTGATGGAATGCCTAATATAGTGAATGCTAATAGAAGTGGGGTAGGTTTAGAAGATAAAATTTAAAAAAAAGTTAAAAATCACTTAGAAAAGTTAGATGTCTGCAAGTCACCAGGGCCTGATGAAATACACCCTAGAATACTCATGGAGCTGATAGAGGAGGTCTCTGAGCCTTTAGCTGTCATCTTTGAAAAGTCATGAAAGACAGGAGATTCTAGAAGACTGGAAAAGGGCATATATAGTATCCATCTATAAAAAGGGAAATAAGAACAACCCAAGAAACTATAGACCAGTCACTTTAACTTCTGTGCCAGGAAAGATAATGGAGCAAATAATTAAGGAATTCATCTGCAAACACCTGGAAGATGACAAGGTGATAGGTAACAGCCAACATGGATTTGTGAACAAATCACGTCAAGCCAATCTGATAGCTTTCTTTGATAGGATAACGAGTCTTGTGGATAAGGGAGAAGTGGTGGATGTGATATGCCTAGACTTTAGTAAGTCATTTGATATGGTCTCACATGACCTTCTTATCAATAAACTAGGCCAACGCTACTCAACACGTGGCCCGTTTGTTTGCGGCCCGTGTTGCGGTTTGGGTTTATGCGAGGCTCAGCACGCTGCCCATGGGTGGGATCCTTTGAACATGACCTCAACTGGGAACACGTTCCGCAATAGCGAACCAATATAATGATCTTCTGTTGATATGCATCTTAGTAGTTAAATTCCTGGACTGTCATTGCTCATTAAAAATGTTGTCATATGGGTGAAAATCGGATAATTATTGCATTTTATTAGTATTTGAACTAACTTAAATGGGGCCTGCGTGTTGTGTAGTCTTGCCTTAATCTTTATATTCGGGCCCGTCAGTGTGAGAAGCTATTTGCATATATATTTACACATATATGCAACCACACTTAAGTTGCGGCCCTCCTCTTGTGCTGTGAGTATCATTGTGGCCCCTGGGGCTTCCAAAGTTGAGTAGCCCTGAACTAGGTAAATGCAGCTTAGATGGGGCTACAATAAGGTGGGTGCATAACTGGCTGGATAACCGTACTCAGAGAGTAGTTATCAATGGTTCACAATCCTGCTGGAAAGGCATATCAAGTGGGGTTCTGCAGGGGTCTGTTTTGGGACCGGTTCTGTTCAATATCTTCATCAACGATTTAGATACTGGCATAGAGAGTACGCTTATTAAGTTTGCAGATGATATGAAACTGGGAGGGGTTGCGACTGCTCTGGAGGATAGGGTCATAATTCAAAATGACCTGGACAAACTGGAGAAATGGTCTGAGGTAAACAGGATGAAGTTTAATAAGGACAAATACAAAGTGCTCCACTTAAGAAGGAACAATCAGTTTCACACATACAGAATGGGAAGCGACTGTCTAGGAAGGAGTAAGCAGAAAGGGATCTAGGGGTCATAGTGGACCACAAGCCAAATATTAGTCAATAGTGTGATGCTGTTGCAAAAAAAGCAAACATGATTCTGGGATGCATTAATAGGAGTCTTGTGAGCAAGACACGAGAAGTCATTCTTCTGCTTTACTCTGCACTGATTCGGCCTCATTTGGAGTATTGTGTCCAGTTCTGGGCTCCACATTTCAAGAAAGATGTGGAGAAATTGGAGAAGGTCCAGAGAAGAGCAACAAGAATGATTAAAGGTTTAGAGAACATGACTAATGAAGGAAAACTGGAAGAATTGGGCTTGCTTAGTTTGGAAAGGAGAAGACTGAGAAGGTACATGATAGCGGTTTCCCGGCACCTAAAGGGTGTCACAAGGAGGAGGGAGGAAAAATTGTTCTTTGGCCTCTGAGGATAGGACAAGAAGCAATGAGCATAAACTACAGCAGGGGAGGTTTAGGTTGGACATTAGGAAAAACTTCCTGTCAGGGTGGTTAAACACTGGAATATATTGCCTAGGGAGGTTGTGGAATCTCCATCTCTGGAGATATTTATGAGCAGATTAGATGGACATCTGTCAGGGATGATCAGATGGTACTGGGTCCTGTCGTGAGAGCAGGGGACTGGACTCAATGACCTCTCGAGGTCCCTTCCAGTTTTAGTGTTCTGTGATTCTATGAATGGCTACAGTTTTTTACATTGGGTGCCTAAAGCTAGGTCTCCAAATCCATAGTTTCGCAGAAGTTAATGTGAGTGCTCGTCCTTTTGAATTAAGATGTATTCAACCATTTTGAATGTAATACATTTATTTAGGTGCCTATTTTCAGCTCCCAACCTTGATTTTTTTTGCCACCATATTTGTTTGATTAGATTAATTGTATCTGCATGTATTGTAAAATTGTTGAACTTCATTTCCACAGGGTAAGAGAAGCTGCTATGACAAGTTTAATGGAGGTGACGCTTTTGTTGGTACAAAATGAGCCAGAGATGCTTGACGCTAACATGTATGTAGCTTCTACTTTTTATATCCTGTTCTTTGATTTCATGTTTAGTAATGTCCCATTCCTACATCGTATATGACCATATATATAATAATGCCTGCATACTGCATGCAATAAATCTCTTAAGTGTTACAGAGCTTTTTACAAAAATGTGTGTATAACACTGCATAGCACCTTTGCAAGCTAGGGAAATAATATAGACAGATTATATATGTGGCTGAATATAACCATGATGGCATTCCTTCCCTCATCCTAGTCCATTATACATATTTGGTATCTAGTCCAAACATGTCCTCTTCATGAATTTTGCTGATATTGTTAACTTAAATGGCAAAAATAGCCAATAAACATTAGCTAGATCAAGACTGGTCCTCAAATTTTTCCTTGCAAAACCTCTCTGCTCCTATCCCTAGTTCTCTTACCCTTTTAAATTTCTGGTTTTTGACAATATACCTGGTCTGACACTGAGATGAGTCAGGAGAATAGATTTGTATATCTGTGTAGATCAGTGTTTCCCAATTGGTGCTCCGGGGGACCCTGGGAATCTGCGAAGCGAAAGCAAGGGTTCCGCGAAGAGCTGGCACTCCCCGGCCCCGTGTTAAAGAGACAGAGCCATGGCAGAGTGCTTTTTATTTATTTATTTATTTATTTATTTATTGCTCAACAAAACGCGGCAGGGGCTTTTTTTTTTTTTTTTTTTTTTAAGGCAACTCTAAGGGTTCCATGGCCAAATAAAATTGGGAAACACTGGTGTAGATTCTTGAAACCTAACTTTGTAGAAAGTTGTTGGAAGAGCGTTGTATCTCTTATCAGCAGGGCTTGCCGAACCGCGGTGAGCCCCACTTGCCAGCTGCACTGTCTGGCGATCTACGTATGCGCAGATCGCCCAAACCCAGCTCTTCTGGGTTGCAGTCTACTCGCCACAGGCGAGTAGATTGCATTATTTCTCGAGCCCTGCTTATCAGGGTCCTAGAATTTGAGAGTGCAGCTGACTTTGTTAGCTTAAACACTAACCATAAATGCAATTTATCCATATTTTGAATTATTTTGTAATATTATTCTTAATAACCCACAGAATCGAGACGTTAGAGCTGATGTAGGTTCGCCTGCAGCAAAACCTTCTGAGGAACTTTATCAATCAGTGTGAATCTATAGAATAGAGTGGATAAACTAGTCAGCTACAAATGTGCACCTTTTTCCTCCTCTAATTTGAATAGGAGATCTTTAAGGACAATTCTTGGTGCTCTAGTAAGTGAGCTCTTTGAGATAGTATTCCACCAATGCCTCAACCTGATTCTATGCAATAATTCGTTGCCCCAGAGATAAACTTTTAGATGAGACGTAAAACAATAATCCTGATGGCTTGACCCAAGATGACACATTCTTGTCATATTTGCTAAAATAGGTGTGTTAGTTCAGGTGTCCTAATTAAATATAAACCAGGGATACTGTGGGTGAGGCAAAGACAAAGTGGGTGAGGGTAATCTCTTCAGTTGGACCAGTTTCTGTTGGTGGAGGAGAGAAGCTTTCAAGTTTCATAGAGCTCTTCTTCGTGTCTGGAAAAGGTAACCAGAGTGTCACCGCTAAATGCTGGTTAAGACAAATAGTTAAACATAAGGAGTTAACAGATGTGGCAGGAAACCACTAAAAATGAAGTGTGAAATTAATATCTTTGCACTCAGAGGATGACAGAAGTTTACTAGGATACAAATTATTATAATGAACATAAAATCAGTGTCTTTTCCAAAGTTATGATTTGTGGGTTTTTACAGTGTGATTATTTTATGTTCCCAGGCTTATCTTTTGAAGAGATTGTCCAGGTTTGCTTTGATCACGGTGGCTGAGAGGTCACACATGGAGTGACTGCTTTATGAAAAATGTTCACAAATAGGTGATGAGATGTTTTGCCTTTTATCAATTTGCTGTGCTAGTTCATTTGAGAGTGTAGTGAGTCTCTGTTACTTTGAGGCATTAAATGTCTCGGGTGAGTTCTGACATGTGCACGACCCAGGGGTCTTGAAAGTGTTGTGGTACCAGTGGAGATATATTGCATCTGTTGTTCTGGTAAGGTCTGGTGTTGCTTTAAATGGTGTGTTCTGGTCCATGTGGAGTTTGCTTCTGATGATGGACTTAGAAAGGTTGGGGGGTTGCTTAAAGGCCAGTAGAGGAAGTTCATAAAAGATTTCTTTTAGAATGTGGTTTGCATCAAGTAAGGGCTTTAATTGCTGATACCCCATATGAATTCCAGTGTATGTGGTATGTGACAAATTAGGGGTGTACAGTTGTTTGTATATTGAAGCCAATTCTCTTGGGGCATTTGGGGTGCCCTTCCATGATGTAATCTATATCTCTGGTGAAGTGCTTTTTTAGAGAATGAAGCTATATCTCTCAGACTTTTTCCTAAGAGCATATTTTGTTATATCTGTGTGCCTAGCTGTAGACAACCGATTTCTTGGTGTGCCTGGGGGTGTTACCGGATCTATGGAGGTAAGTGTTGTGATGTGGATACTTATATATAGCTGTCCGTAGGTTCCACTGTTGAATCTGATAGTAGCAGTCAGGAATTTAATGGTGATATGTGAATGTTCTAGAGAGAACCTGATAGATGGTTGTTGCTGGTTGAATATCTGAAAATCTGTGTGGGAGTTTAGGCAATCTACTCAGAAAATGGAAATATCTTCAGTGTATCTCAGGCATATCATTGATTTTTTTAATGTGTATTTTCCCAGAATTTTTTTCTTGAGGTGGCCTGTGAAAAGAGAGGCATCTTGGGCAGCCAACCTACTACAAAGAGCTCTTCCCATAGTTTGGACACAGTGATTATTGTTAAATGTGCAATTGTTGTAGGTGGGCATAACATGGACGTGTTTGTTGACGTGTTTGAGGTGGATGTCTTAGTTTTGTCCATTACCTTGTAGCTATTTGAGAGAAGTTCCAGTGCTGTCATGGGGAAGGATTGTGGTATATAGGGAGATGACATCCAAGGTGTCAAGGATGGTGTTCTGAGGGAGATAGTTAATGTAGAATTCCTGGAGAAAACTGGTGCTCCTGTGCTAAGTGGTTTGAGGATGGTTTCTGAGTGTCGATATTACTTCAGGAAGAGTGTTAGGTGCAGAGATGATGGGTTTTCCTGGGTTCTTTTGTTTTGTGTATCTTGGGAAGCCCTGGGGTTGGGTTTGGTGGGGATAATGTTCGGTGTTCTCTCTAGTTTCTTTTTCCATCCACGTGCTCCGAGGCATGTGCAGATGGGCAAAACCTGAAACAAAAATATAGTCTAGATATAATATGTATTTTAAAAATTACCACATGGATAATTACTCCACCCAGGACAGGTTAGCCATTTTAGAGCACAGTATTCAAAGAATTAAATTTCAGTATAACAACCAAAACTTATGAAATGCATAGATCAGTCAAAACAGTAAAATAGCACACTTTGAAAGAATAAAAGTAGAGAAGATGTGTGAGTATTAGCAACAGCAGTAATACAAGAATGTGTTGAGAGAGAAGTGTGAAGGAGATTGTGCCACACGCCCACACGCACTATGGGTGGGTGACAAATGGGGTGTGTGATTGTGTGTAGCAGACTGACTCAGGATGTGTGTGTTTGCATGTGTGACACAAATGGTGGGGGTGTCTGTCACAGACTGTGACACAGTGTGTGTGACACGGTGTGTGAGAGACACAGACAAGTGCATGTGCTGGCTGCTGCTGGGTAAGTTTGAGAAAAGCCATGTGCTGTGCTTTAAGAAACTGAAAGCTTTGACCTCTGCTGCTCTGTTCCTGCGTTGTCTTCCCTCCTTCTCTCTGAAGAGGTGGGGTACATAGGCGGGGGCAGAGAGAGGGAAAGCATGAGCTGGCTGCTGCAGTAATCTCAGACAGCATGCTGCTCCTTTAGGAAAGGCAGGCGCTCACTCGCTGCATGGAGGCTGGAGTCATTCAGACCCATGTTATCTGAATCCACCTGAGCTGCCGGGCTCTGTGTTCCTCCTGCTCTACTCTGCAGAGAGGAGGTGCAGGAGGAGCGGGGGTGACATCCTAACACATCAGCACCCCCCTTATCTCACATTGCACAGCTAGCGAGAGGGTGCCTCCCAGGAGCCACTGCAGGATGGATGGAGCAAGGTAGGGACAGGGACATGTGAACACATGCTGCAGGCTGCTATTCATCTGTGTGCCAGACAAGTGTGCAGCTTACGGGGAACACAGATGAGGTTTTAGAGTGTCTCTTGAAGTTCTGGGAAGGAATTGATGATCTCTTTAAATGCATTTATGGATTGTGGTACGATCTTGAGTTCTTTTTAGTACTCAAGGTGGTGTCGGATTGACCTCACTAATGCTCTCATAATTGAGGATTACAATGTTCCCCCCTTGTCTGCTGTTTGTTATCTGGTGTCTGGATTTCAGGGGTTGTGTAGCTGTTTTGTCCGCAGTGGAGAGATTGTGATGACTGTGATGTTCTGTTAAGAATTTCACAGTTGATTTTTTTTCCAGCTGGGTAGCTCTTTCCAGTAGGGCTGTCCAATAATAAGATTCTTTCTTCTTATGATTGCTGATGAGTGTCTGATAGTTGTGTGGGAGGGGGTGTCTTTGTTGTGGAAAATTCGGTGTCAGGTTTTGTGGCTTTTTACAGCACTTTGGCAGTGTCTACATATGCCGAGTGTTTGAACTGTCTGTTTTACCAGTGATAAGAACTGGTAAAGAAAAGCACTGGTTTGTATGTTCACTTACTTCCACAGGCATCAGAGAGTGTTTACATTTGCAGCACTTCCATTGCTGATGAGAGCAACGTCCTAAGGGGCAGTTATCCCACAGTGCAATGCTCTCCATTTTGACAGTAGGTCATGGTGGAAAGGGGTGTGATCGTGGGGCAGTCCCTGCCCAGCCCCTCCCCAATCACTGATCAGTTCCAGTAGCTGCGCATTGCTACAAGCAGGGAATCATTTGTTCTGTGGTTCAGACATATCACCTGGCTAAATGACAAGTGAGTACTTGCCAAAAAAATAAGGAGGGGAATTTCAAAGTTCCCAGGGTTTTACAGAGGGAGAGGCAGCTGTCTGTTTATCTGGTGTCAGAGCAGCAGAGCTGCTGGCCAAAGTGGTCACCTAGGCACTGTGGGATATCCTGTGGAGGTTAAAAGCTTTGTATACAGCAAGAACATGTCGTTACTTACACACCACTATTAAGGCATCACTGGAGGTGATTTTGTGGAAGTTGTTTTCTTTTCGCGGCGAAACTTCTGAGTTTCACTGCAAAAATTGGCAAGTGTAGCTGCTTCCACACTTTTTGTGCAAAAAAGGGACTTTTTCCACATTAAATGGCAAGTCTAGACTCTAATTCTCTTTTGTCCTGTGATTGCAGTGGTAATAATTGTCCACTTCCTTTTAAATGTTCTCCTGCAACATGTTTTAATCCCTTGCGCTTAACATTTTGTCCCGTCTTGCATTTAGCTCTGGGGACTGTTTCCAGACCAGACAAAGAGCTCTGTAAAGCAGAAACCAGTCCAATAAAGGATCTTACCCTCACCCACCTTGTCTCTCATTTACTATTATTATAATTTGTGCCATGCCGAAAGGTATGGTGGTGCAGCCTTCTAGGAGGGAGAGTTGTCTTCCCTGATGGACTTGCAGTCTTCTAGATACATAAGTTAGGAGGGAGAAAAAAAAGGTGGGGTTGGACAGACACTCACATAAGGAAGTAATGACATTAGTGCACTCTCCCTGATATATTAGCATTCTCCCCCCCCCCCCCTTTCATTTCTGTTTAGAAACATAGTTGTGTCAGGGGTTTGCTTCATTCCCACCTTAAAGGTGGTTCAGTTTCATTGGTGGTCCCATACTGCATCCAGTCCATAAAGCATCTTTCTAGATGGAAGGTGCTAGGTGAGTGCAAGGTGTGGTTAATATTCTTATTTTCTGGATATTTGGATTTGGAGGTGTTGTACAAATTAACTTGAGGCTATTCTTACAGATTTAGTTACCACCGCAGTGAATGTCATGGCTCATCTAAATGTGTACTATAAAAAGGCAAATGGAATAAAACAGCAATCTCATTCCACAGTTCATTATTTTGGGTAGTGTAACGAGTATAAGAAATTATTTTCAATTCTTTCTTTAAGCAATTCCTGTTTAAAGTATGTACATTCATTTATTTATGGTGATGTGATGGATTGGATTAGTTTTTTGTCTTTTAATTCGTAGTTGTGAACAGATTATGTGCTGCCTGGCCCAGCAGTCAGCTGAAAAAATTGATAGATTTCGTGCTCATGCTGGATCTGTGTTCCTCAATTTTTTGTACTATGACAACCCACCAGTTCCACACATACCCCACCGGGAGGAACTGGAGAGGATATTTCCGAGGTAAGTAGATTTTTATCAACTTCTTATTTATTACGGTGGGTTTATGGCAGGGATGGAGGAACTCTGGCCTCCTGCTTAATTTGATCCAGCCCGTGGCAAGTCTCCTAAGGAGGTGGTGGAATCTCCATCCCTACAGGTTTTTAAGTCCCAGCTTGACAAAGCCTTGGCTGGGATGATTTATTTGGGGTTGGTCCTGCTTTGGGCTGGACTCAATGACCTCCTGAGGTCTCTTCCAGCCCTGGGAGTCTGATTCTGTAAAAGAACTTACGATCTACTAGCCTCCTTTTCTGTGTAGTGAATTGCCAGGTATTAATGACCAAGTACATAAGAGCATAAGAACAGCCATGCTGCGTCAGACCAAAGGTTCATCTAGCCCAGCATTCTGTCTTCTGACAGTGGCTAATGCCAGGTGCTTCAGAGGGAGTGAACAGAACAGGTAATCATTAAGTGATCCCTCTCCTACCATCAATTTCCAGCCTCTGACAGACAGAGGGTAGGGACACCATTCCCACCCATCCTGACTAATAGCTATTGATGGACCTAACATCCATGAATTTATCTAGTTCTTTTTTGAACCCTTTTAAAGTCCTGGTATTCACAACATCCTCTGGCAAGGAGTTCCACAGGTTGACTGTACTGTATGAAGAAAAACTTCCTTTTGTTTGTTTTAAACCTGCTACCTATTGATTTCATTTGGTGACCCCTAGTTCTTATGTTATGGGAATAAGTAAATAACTTTTCCTTATTCGCTTTTCCACAGTAGTCATGATCTTATACACCTCTATCATATCCCCACTTCATCTCCTCTTTTCTAAGCTGAAAAGTCCCAGTCTTTTTATGGAACTTGTACCAACCCCCTAATCATTTTTGTTGCCCTTTTCTGAACCTTTTCCAATGCCAATATATCTTTTTTTATATGAGGCAACCACATCTGTACGCCGTATTCAAGATATGGGTATCCCATGGATTTATTTAGAGGCAATACAATATTTTCTGTCTTATTCTCTATCCCTTTTTTAATTATTCTTATCATTCTGTTGGCTTTTTTGAGTGCCACTACACATTGAGTGGATGTTTTCAGAGAACTATCCACAATGACTCCAAGAGCTTGCTCTTGAGTTGTTATAGCTAAATTAGTCCCCATCATTTTGTATGTATGGTTGGGATTATTTTTTCCAATGTGCATTATTTTATATTTATCAACATTCAGTTTCATTTGCCGTTTTGTGAGATCTTTTTGAAGCTCTTCACAGTCTGCTTTGGTCTTAACTATCTTGAGCAGTTTATTATCTGCAATTTTACTCACTGTTTACCCTTTTCTCCAGATCATTTATAAATAGGTTGAATAGGTTTGGTCCCAGGACAGATCCTTGGAAGACACCTCTCTCCACTCTGAAAACTTACCGTTTGTTCTTATCCTTTGTTTCCTGTCTTTTAACCAGTTATCAATCCATGAAAGGACCTTCCCTCTTATCCCATGACAACTTAGTTGACTTAAGAGCCTTTGGTGAAGGACCTTGTCAGTGTCTTTCTGGAAATATAAGTACACCATATCCACCGGATTCCTCTTGTCCACATGCTTGTGGGCCTCCTCAGTGAGCACTAGCAGATTAGTAAGGCATGATTTCCCTTTATAGAAACCATGTTGACTTTTCCCCAACAAATTATAAATCTATGTGTCTGACAATTCTATTCTTTACTATGGTTTCAACTAATTTGCCCGGTACTGGCATTAGACTTACCGGTCTGTAATTGCCAGGATCACCTGTAGAACCTTTTTTAAAATATTGGCATCATATTAGCTGTCTTCCAGTCATTAGGTACAGAATGAACTTCAGTAATTACAATAAACTCTCGAACAAAATACAGGACTATGTAGCACTTTAAAGGCTAACAAGATGGTTTATTAGATGATGAGCTTTCATGGGCCAGATCCACTTCCTCAGATCAAATAGTGGAAGAAAATAGTCACAGCCATATATACCAAAGGATACAATTAAAAAAAACGAACACATATGAAAAGGACAAATCACATTTCAGAACAGAAGGGAGATGCGGGGGGGAGGGAGGGAGGAAGGTAAATGTCTGTGAGTTAATGATATTAGAGGTGGGGAAAGGTAGATGTCTGTGAGCTAATGGTTTTAGAGGTGATAATTGGGGAAGCTATCTTTATAATGGGTAAGGTAGTTGGGGTCTTTGTTCAGCCCCCCCATGGAGAGTGTCGAATTTTAGCATGAATGCCAGTTCAGAGGATTCCCTTTCAAGTGCAGATTTGAAAGTCTTCCGGAGTAGGATGCATGTGATTAGGTCATTGAGACAATGTCCTTTCTGGTTGAAATGGCAAGAAACTGTTTTTTCTTTGTGATCCTGTCTAATATCTGTTTTGTGGGCATTGATCCTTTGGCGAAGTGTCTGAGACGTTTGTCCAATGTACATAGCAGATGGACACTTTCGGCACATGATAGCATAAATTATATTTCTGGATGCGCAGGAATACGTATTCTTGATCTTATAACTCACTTGGTTAGGCCCAATAATGGTATCAGCAGAGTGAATATGTGGACAAAGCTGGCAATGGGGTTTGTTGCAAGGGAAAGTACCAGGGTTGGTATTAGTGTGGTATGTCCTGTGGTTGTTGGTAAGAATCATCTTGAGGTTAGGTGGTTGTCTATAGGAGACTATGGGTCTGTCTCCCAGAGCTTCTTGGAGTTTAGTATCCTGTTCCAGTATAGGCTGTAATTTATTGATAATGTGTTGGACAGGTTTAAGTTGGGGGTTGTAGGTGATGACAAGTGGTGTTCTATTGTTGGTTTTCTTGTAGTACATGGTTTCTAGGTATTCGTTTGGCTCTTTCAATTTGCTTTTTTATTTCTCCCCAGGTGGGTAGTTGAGATTTATAAATGCTTGGTAGAGATCCTGAAGTTTCTGGTCTCTGTCAGTGGGATTAGAGCAGATGCGGTTGTATCGAAGGGCTTGGCTATAGATGATGGATCGTATGGTGTGTGCTGGATGGGAGCTGGAAGCATGTAGGTAACTGTATGAGTCAGTGGGTTTTCTGTAGAGGGTGGTGTCTAATTTTCCATTGTTGATTTGTACTGTGGTGTCCAGGAAATGGATCTCTTGTGTGGAATGGTTCAGGCTGAGGTTAATGGTGGGGTGTAGGTTGTTGAAATCTCTGTGGAATGTCTCCAGTGTTTCTTGGCCATGAGTCCAGATCATAAAGATGTCATCGATGTAGCGTAAGTAGAGAAGGGGTAAAAGGGGACGGGAGTTGAGGAAACGTTGTTCTAGGTCAGCCATAAAGTTATTAGCATACTGTGGGGCCATGCGTGTACCCATGGCTGTGCCGCTGATCTGGAGGTATAAGTTGTTCTCAAACTGGAAATAATTGTGGGTGAGAACAAAGTTACATAGGTCTGCTATCAGGTTGGCAGTGGTGTCCTCTGGCATAGTGTTTCTCATGGCTTGTAATCTGTCTTCATGTGGGATGTTGGTGTATAGTGCTTCTACAGCCATGGTGGTAAGGATGGTGTTATTGGGGAGGTTATTGAAGTTTTGTAGTTTCCTTAGGAAGTCAGTAGTGTCTCAGAGATAGCTGGGGGTGTTGGTTTTGTAGGGTTTGAGGAGAGAGTCTACATAGCTGGATAGACCAGTAGTGAGTGTGCCAGTACCAGAGATGATGGGGCGTCCTGGGTGTGCAGGTTTATGGATCTTGGGAAGCAGATAGAAAAATCCTGGTCGGGGGTCAGAAGGTGTTTCTGTGTGGATTTGTTCCCGAGTAGCTGTAGGGAGGCTTTTAAGGAGACAGAGTAATTTCTTTTGGTATTCCGAGGTGGGATCAGAGGAGAGAGGTTTGTAAAATGTGGTGTTGGAGAGTTGTCTGGTTGCCTCTTCGTTGTAGTCGGCCTTATTCATAATGACCACAGCACCACCTTTGTCAGCTGGTTTGATTATAATGTCCAGGTTGTTTTTGAGACTGTGTTCAGCGTGGCTGAGATTATATGTCGCTTGTTGTTGTTTGCGAATAATGTTAGTCTGTGCGTTGTTGCGGAAGCTTTGTATATAGAAATCTAGATTGTAATTCCGACCGTCAGGGGGAGTCCATATAGAATTATTCTTCCTTTTTTGTTGATGGGGGGGATCTGGTAGGTCAGATTGGTGTTCATTGGTGGTTTGGAAATATTCTCGGAGGCAGAGGCGGCGAAAAAAAGCTCCAAGGTAACCACAAAGTTGTATCCAATTTGTGGGGGACGTGGGGCAGAAAGAGAGACCCCTGGACAAGACAGACTCTTCTGCTGGGTTGAGTTTGTAGCTGGAGAGGTTAACAATATTATCCGGTGGGTTGAGGTTGTTGCTGTTGTAGCCTATGGTGTGGAGCAGCTTGGAAAATTTGTTGTCTTTTCTTTGTTGTAGGGAATAGAAGCGTGTATAGTAGATTTCTTGTCCGGTGGAACAAAAGTCTTGCAAGGTGTCAGTCCGTGTGGATGTTTGTCTTGAGATGAGACTGTCTAAGTTAGAGATGTCATTCTTGATGTTTTTCTGTTTCTTGTATAAAATACTTATCAGGTGATTCCTTAATTTCTTGGATAGTGTGAGGCAGAGTCTTTCACTGTAGTCAGTATAGTATGTTGATCTTAATGGATTGTTCACTGTCAGTCCTTTGGGTACGATGTCCATCTTCTTGCACCTGGATAGAAAGATGATGTCTGTCTGTATCTGTGCAATTTTCTTCATCTGGTTGATGGATTTCCATTCCAAACGGCTAACAGTAGTGCCTTGCATGTAGAATAGTGATAGAAATGTAGCCGTGTTAGTCTGGTGTAGTCCTGTATTTTGTTTCTGCTACACCAGACTAACACGGCTACATTTCTATCACTAATAAACTCTCAGAATTCACTAAAACTACCGCAGGTGCTTAGACCCCAGATCATCCTTCATGAAAGGAAACTAGTCCCTTCAAGAGTCACTCACTGCAGGGAATACAGCTTTGTGCTCCATGATGATTTTGGGCACTGTGAGGTAGACTTCATAATTGTAATTAGGGATGTTAAATATTGGTTATTTGAATAGTTGATTAACCTCATGAATTCTTATTGGTTACTTGACTATTCTGTAGTGCTTGGGGTGGGACCAGCAGCCAGTGCAATCTGGCCCTCACTCCCGAGGAGCCCCCTACCACTCCATGCTGCTCCCTCTGTATCTGCAGCAGCCCCTGTCTGGGGGAGAGAGTCTGAGTTCCTGGACCCAGCATGAGCTGGAACTGAGGTAGGCTGCTTGCCCACCCAGCTCCTAGTACACTTTAAATTAAGAGCCACAGCAGGGCTAGGTCCCGGACCCGGTGCGAGCTGGGACTGAGCAGGGCTGCTGGCTGGCCCACTAAAAATGTACTGGTGGTTAGTGGTGAGGGGAAATGTGTGTAGTCTATAGTATTAACCTATAAGCTTTTGCTTATCGTTTAATCGATTACACTTAGGTTTGTTCTTAAGTTGAATCTGTATGTAAGTCGGAACTGGCGTCCACACTACACTACAGAGTTAGTTCGAACTAACAGATGTTAGTTCGAACTAACTTTCATAGGCGCTACACTAGTGCTCCGCTAGTTCGAACTTAATTCGAACTAGCGGAGCGCTTAGTTCAAACTAGGAAAACCTCATTTTACGAGGATTAAGCCTAGTTCGAACTAGCTAGTTCGAATTAAGAGGTGTGTAGCCCCTTAATTCAAACTAGTGGGAGGCTAGCCTTCCCCAGGTTTCCCTGGTGACCACTCTGGCCAACAACAGGGAAACTCGTATGCCCCCCTCCCGGCCCCAGACCCCTTAAAGGGGCACGGGCTGGCTACGGTGCCCGTGCCAGGTGCAAGCCTGCCAGCACCCAGCCAGCAGACCCTGCACCTGGCACGGATCGAGCCACCCACCCGATGCCCCCCAGCCCTCCCCCTCTTCCTGGGACCAGGCTGGGGGCTCCTGGGAGCTTGCCCGGGACCGCAAGAGGCGGGCACCCGCCAGGGCTAGTGCGTACATCGTGGACCTCGTCCACGATCTCCGCACTAGGCACAGGAAAGTGGCCGTCTAGGGCAGGAGAGCTGCCAGCCTGGCCACCCAGGAGCAGGTGTGCATGAAAATCAAGGGGGTCCATTGAGATCCCCGACCCTGAGCCCTGAGCTTACAATGGCCGTCCAGGGTCAGATCAAAGGTCCATCTAGCCCAGTAGCCTGTCTGCCGACAGCGGCCAACCCTAGGGACGCTGGAGGGGACGGACCGAAGACAGTGACCAAGCCATTTGTCTCGTACCATCCCTCTCCAGCCTTCCACAAACCTTGGGCAGGGACACCATTCCTACCCCCTGGCTAATACCACTCCATGGACCCAGCCTCCATGACTTGATCTCACTTCCCTTTAAACTCTGTTCTAGTTGTAGCCTTCACAGCCTCCTGCAGCAAGGAGTTCCACAGGTTGACTCTTTGCTTTGTGAAGAACAACTTTCTGTTACTAGTTTGAAGCCTGCTACCCATTCCTTTCCTTTGGTGTCCTCTAGTCCTTCTTTATGGGAACTAATGAAGAACTTTTCTGTATGCACCCTCTCCACCCAACTCCTGCTTTTAGAGACCTCTATCCTGTCCCCCCTCCGTCTCCTCTTTTCTAAGCTGAAAAGTCCCAGTCTCTTTAGCCTCTCTTCATATGGGACCTGTTCCCAACCCCTGATCATTGTAGTTGCCCTCCCCTCTCCCAGCCTCTCTCTTCCCCTCTCCCACCTCCTTTTCCCAGTCTCCCCCAGTTTTGTTCAATAAAGACAGATTCCATTTTGGAACACAATTGTCCTTTATTTTGTCCATCAAGAAAAGGGGCTAGGGAAGGGTAAGTGGAAGGAGGTGAGGGAGGAATGGGGCACGAGCCCCCGATGGGGAGGACTGGGCTGGCTCTGCGGGCTTCTGGGGGTGGAAGCTCTCCTGCAGCCCCCCAATTGCCCCCTCTCCCCAGATGGCAGCCTGCGGCAAGTGCAGCCTGTCTGATGGCCGAGTGCTGTGATGTGCCCAGTGTGGGTACTCCGGGCACTCCAAGCCAGGACTGATTTGCAAGCAGGGCACCCCTGAGAACTGTCTGTCTGGGGTGGGAGTCGGGACCCTTTAAGATCAGCCCTTGGCTAGCCTGAGACAGCATCTCCACGCTCTAAGTCCTCCTCTGATGCCCTGCCGGCACCGCTTCCGGCCATCCTTAAGCCCGGTTCAGGGTCCACTTACTGTGGACATGCTAGTTCGAATTAGCAAAATGCTAATTCGAACTAGTTTTTAGTTCTAGACGCGTTAGTTCGAATTAACTAATTCGAACTAAGTTAGTTCGAATTAGCGCTGTAGTGTAGACGTACCCATACAGAATCAACTTAAGAACCCCAAGCGTCCCCAAGTCAGCTGCTGCTGAAACTGATCAGCAGCTGATTCCAGGAAGCCTGCGGCAAAGCAACTCTGCCTCGGGCTTCCTGTAGTCAACGCTGGTCAGTTTCAGCAGCAGCTGACTTGGGGACGCCTGGGGCAGAGCAGCTGCTCCTCGGCGCTACTGGACCAACCCAGCAGCACCCCATCTGTTCTGCCCCAGGCGTCCTGATTCAGCCACTGCTGAAACTGACCAGCAGCAGCTGAATCAGGACGCCTGGGGCAGAGCAGCTGGGGTGCTACCGGGTTGGTCCAGTAGCGCCCAGAGCGGCGCTGCGGGACCAACCGGCAGCGCCCCAGCTGCTCTGCCACAGGCGTCTGGAAAAAAGCCTAGTCTGCTGGGGGGGTGAGGGGGGGGTACTAGCTGCGCCCCCCCGTCCTCCACCCCAGCATACCAGGAAGACGCAGGTGGCGGACTGAGACGCACCGTGGTCCCGCCGCCTGGATCCTTCGCGGCTTTGCTCCCCGTCTCCCTGGTCTGCTGGAGACCAGCAGTTCAGGGAGACGGAGAGCAAAGCCTCTGAGGACGCCAGCAGTGGGACAGCCGCGGGGCGTCTGGGCTGTCCCGCTGCCGGCTTCCCCAAGGCTTTGCAAAGCTGCCCGAGCCCCTCTGCGGCTTTGCTCCACGTCTTCCTGGTCTGCAGACCAGGGAGACGCGGAGAAAGCCCCGGAGTACACGGGTGGCAGGACCGCGAGGTCCTGCAGTCCGTGTCCTCCGGGGCGAGCCCCGTTTGTAACTGCGGATCCGACATAAGTCGGATCCGCGTAAGTCGGGGACTGCCTGTAGTGAAAAATCTCCTCTTCAAAGGTAACAATCTGTTTAGTGAGTAAAGCAATGAATTCCTCCATTGCCTTAAGGATTATCAATGCCATGCTCAGCTCTTTGGGACTCTATGCCCCTGCATCCAAGAGGAAATACTCTAGGCCGACTTCTCATAGATACCGTTCTGCCTCTCAGCTCTTCTCTCATCAAAAGTTTTTTGAACCACCTGATTTCCTGAGGATACAATTCTGCAGAAGGCAGAATTACTCTACCACCATCCTCCTTTCACTCTGTCAAAGTAGAAAGAATTATATTGTAAGAGAAGATTATGTTTGTAGGTATGGAGATCAGAATGAAGCCAGGTGTGCCTGGGATAACAGGAAAAGGAACATTAGGTGTTAGGCAGAAAGTAATTGAGGTAACCAGGGAGATATGGACAGGAGATTGCTGTGTGCTTGATGTGGAAATGAAGATACTTGGCTAGTCTCATACTAATCATGTGAAGTTTTGCCACCTTTTAATCTTGTTAGGTTGGCTTTCTTTTGACTGAATAAATCTAAGGGGTTTGAGCCTTGTATGGTACTCACATGTTCTGGGTGTATTAGCAGAGCGGCTGTGCTAATAAACAGAGCGGTCGGACAAATCTGTGAGTCCTGTGTCTGACTTTGACGATTCCCAGCTTGCACTGGAAAGTTAGCCTTTCTCCATTCAACCACTCATTGCACCTTTCAGTGGGCATCTGGGCTGTTTCCTTCTCATGTGCAGTGTGTAGATCATCTCAAGAGAGGACACTGTAGAGGGCTGGAGACCCATCCTGGATCTCAGATGACCAAATGTCGCCATATGTCATTCAAGGTTCAGGATAACCACTTTGGCCTCAGTAATCTGCTCAGTTAACGAAGACAACTGATTTGCAGCACTTGATTTGACAGATGCCTACTTCCACATTTCTAGCACATAGGAGATTACTTCACTTTATTTCTGGTGGGCCTGGAACAATTTCAGTACACGGGCCTTTCATTTGGCCTCCTGTCAGCTCCAAGAGCATTTACAAAGAGTCTGGTATTTTTATCTTGATGATTGGCTGCTCACAAGATGATTGTATCAGGAAGGAACAAGTGGCAATCCTCATTAAATCTTTCTCACTCTCTGGGACTTGTGGTTAACCATAAAAGTCCACTTAAATCTCCGTGAACGGTAAAGAAATTATGGGAGTGGAACTGAATTTGAATGCAATCAGAATGTACCTTCTTGAGGACAGATTCTTCATGACGAAGGACCTCATTGCCCAACTTTGACTGAAACCTGGACAACAGTCTGGTCCTGCCTGGTCTTTTTGAGGGCCTGTAGGATTCAGCCCTTCAGCTTCACATTAGAGGAGTGAAGTTCTGGAACGGCCTTCCAAGGGAAGTAGTGGGGGCAAAAGATCTATCTGGTTTCAAGATTAAACTAGATGGGTTTATGAAGGGGATGGTTTGATGAGATAACATGATCTTGGTAACTAATTGACCCTTCATTATCAGTGGTAAATAGGTCAATGGAGGGATGATAGAAGTTACTATAGAGAACTTTCTGGGTGTCTGGCTGATGAGTCTTGCCCACATGCTCAGGGTTTAGCTGATCGCCATATTTGGGGTCGGGAAGGAATTTTCCTCCAGGGTAGATTGGCAGAGGCCCTGGAGGTTTTTCGCCTTCCTCTGTAGCATGGGGTACAGATCACAGCTGGAGGATTCTCTGCATCTTGGGGTCTTCAAAGTATTTGAAGGCTTCAATATCTGAGATATATGTGAGAGGATTATTCTAGGAGGGGTGGATGAGATTCTGTGGCCTGCATTGTGCAGGGGGTCAGACTAGATTATCATAATGGTCCCTTCTGACCTTAGAGTCTATGAGTAAGAAGAAATGTAGGTTACTTATCTCACAATTATTTCTTTGATATTTGTATTCCTTATGGGTATTCTGCAACCCACACTCATTCCTGTCTGCTTGGATCACCGTTGATTTGAGTGAGAGTGGGAACTGGAGAGTCCATTGGGCTTATGGCATAGGGTACAGGATTGGACCAATGAAAATTTGCTCCTGAAAAATCTTATAGGTACTCCTCATTGTGGGAGCACTTGTGTACTCACAGTATTTATAGGGACCACATATCTCAAAGAACACCAATTACTGTACAAAATCTGCATTTTTTCTTTGCTCTGTCCCAATATCCTGTAATAATGATGATAAATATGATTTATACCGTCTGAGTGCATTTCTTCCATTGCTGATGTACTGTTTCAGTGGAGTAGAAGTGTTAATCTGTTTCATCAAAAACAACGAGGAGTCCTGTGGCACATTAACATATTTTTTGGGGCATAAGCTTTTATAGGGTGGAACCCACTTTATCAGATGCATGAATTGGAAACTTCAATTTGGAAGGTTTATAGATACACATGGAAAGATGGGTGTGTTACATTACTGTGTGGAGAGCCAGTGCTAACGAGTGTCTCACGGTGTGGATGTATTCCAGGATTCTATGGAGAGGTGTTAAGATAAAAACATATGATGATTTTCTTTTCTCTGGACAGGTCCGAGGCTGTAACTTTAAATTGGAATGCCCCCTCACAAGCCTTCCCTCGAATCACACAGCTTTTGGGTTTGCCAACTTATCGGTATCATGTCCTGCTGGGTCTTACGGTATCTGTTGGGGGATTAACAGAGACAACGGTAAGCTATCAGGGAACAGACTCCTTGTTTGTTTGCTAGAGGTTGTTTATTTCTCCTATAACTATGTGTGGCTAAATTCCATACGTTGTCTCAATTCCATACGTTGCAATACTTTCATTGGTGAATTTTGATCACAAGTTTTTAAAAGTTGTCTGGGATAAAATTTGAAATTGTTATAAACAAATGATTGTGAAACACCTCTTAAAACTTCATCTAGCAAGATGTTCAAGATGATTTTTCTTTTATTCACCAACTTTTTACTGTTTGGCCCAAGTAGGACCAAGCACAGACGTCAAAACACTTGGTTTCTTTGTGTCCTTAGGTGTAAGATAATTTTGGTGTTTGTGCCCCCTCTCTTTATAGTTCAATGCATGTTTGAAAAGTGTTCTCTGAAGGGTACCTCTAGATAAAATGAATTAGTTCCAGTTTAGTAAAGGAGCCATGATGTCTGGAAGGTAAGTCTCCATGTGTGTTCGTCCTCTGCTGATGGTTGCTATTATGCAAATGTATCGTTTCCTGCTGCAACCTCCAATACAAATGAATAAGCCATTGAATTTGGGACACGCCTTGTTTGAAGTGTCATCATCTTTCCACTGTCTGAAGAAAATCTATTTCTCAAATACCCCTGACATGCTGGTTTAAACACTTTTAGTCATAGACGTTAAAGCACAATATTGGCGCGTATCCATAATTTCACATACAGCACTGATATGTATATTTTATGCATGGTATTTATCAGATGATATCTCACAAGATATATACTTTATACAAAAAATATTGCAGTAGTGCAGCTGTTCTCCAGCTATGAGTTGGACCCCCAAAGTGGGTCGGGCCCTCATTTTAATGGGGTCACCAGGGCTGCCTTAAGGCTTGTTGGGCCATGGGGCCAAAGCCCCAGTACTGAAGCTCTTAGGCTTTGGTTCCTCACCCAGGCAGGCTGGGCTGCGGCTTTGGCATTGGGCCTGCCATCCATGGCAGTGGGGCTTGGGTGCGCTCAGGCTTTGGTCCCCCCTCCTGGGGTCATGTAGTTATACTTGTCAGGAGGGATTGGCATACTTTTGAGAACCCCTGCCATAGTGTGTAAGGTACATAGTGTACGGGGTGCCTAGTCATGCTCTCTCCTTCCTTTTCATCTGATCAAAGCCGAGGCTTCAGTTGGATCTCTATTTCTGTAGCCTTTCCAATGGGATTATGCTCAAGACCCCAGCCTGCTGATCCTACATGAATGAGTTTTCAAGACCTCATGAAAAAGATTGGAGAGGCCTTACAGGTCCCTGCAGGGGAGAGAGGAATCTCAACTTTCTTTCCTGGGTAGCGCACAACTTCAACTCTCACTTGGAAGGTGTGTTATCCCGTGATACCAGTGATAGGCAGCCTCGGCTAGTGAGTGGGCTGCAAGATAGCCCCATCCAAGACAGTCTCCCGGGATAGGGCAGTTTTGCTCACTGTGCTTATGTACCAAGAATTTGCAGGTGTGGTGATTGAACCGTGGCAGTGCTGTGATTGGATGCTGAGGGACAGCATGGCTCTGTCAGTGCTTTGTGCAATCATCATGCACCTCACTTCACCTGCCGTTGCTTTACTTGTATGTCCCATTAGCAATATCAGTAGGAAAAATTTTAAGCTGAGAAACTAGCAGAATCTGGCAACCTAGAATGTGGGCAATGGTAAACAAAATGCTTTTGGGTCACACACCAATGCCTAATGGGCTGTATGAAGACCTAGACTGCACTGCGCTACATACTCGCTAGAGCAACATTATTTTGCCTATCCTTGATGCTGCTTGTTGCTAGCCCATATGGTATGGCAAACCCCACCTGTAAACAGGCTGATTAAAAACAATTATATTCTGTCAAGGGTTTGGACTTCTTTCCTCTAGCAGAAAACAATCAGAATTACTTTCTTCTAAATCTTTCCTCTTAAGTAGTCTCTTAGACTTATTTCTTTGTATTTTTCTATGCTCAGATTTTGAGTTGAAATTCTGAATAATTCAAAATACAGGGCTCATATTCCTGTACATCCAGCAATGTGATATATGCCATCATGTCCCTCTGCTATGTATATTGGACAGACTGGTCAGTCACTTTACCAGAGTATCAGTGCTTACAAATCAGACATCACAAATCAGACATCTCCACCCAGAGAAACCTATCATCCAACGTTTTAATCAAACTGGACATTCCCTTAAAGATCTGACAACATGCTTCTTACTACAAAGAGACTTTTAACACCAGATTACAGAGGGAGACTTCAGAACTTTTATTTATGCTAAAATTCTATGTGTTGTGAATGGGCCTTAATTTAGATAATTACCTCCTTACACATTACAAAGACAGCCTCCTCACTTTTTGAAACAAAATACAGGACTATGTAGCACTTTAAAGACTAACAAAATGATGAGCTTATTAGATGATGAGCTTTCGTGGGCCAGACCCACTTCCTCAGATCAAATAGTGGAAGAAAATAGTGACAACCATATATACCAAAGGATACAATTTAAAAAAATGAACACACATGAAAAGGACAAATCAAATTTCAGAACAGAAGGGGGATGCGGGGGGAAGGGAGGAAGGGAAATGTCTGTGAGCTAATGGTATTAGAGGTGATAATTGGGGAGGCTATCTTTGTAATGGGTAAGATAGCCATTACAAAGATAGCCTCCCCAATTATCACCTCTAATACCATTAGCTCACAGACATTTACCTCCCCCCCCCCCCCCCCCGCATGCCCCTTCTGTTCTGAAATTTGATTTGTTCTTTTTATGTGTGTTCATTTTTTTAAATTGTATCCTTTGGTATATATGGTTGTGACTATTTTCTTCCACTATTTGATCTGAGGAAGTGGGTCTGGCCCACGAAAGCTCATCATCTAATAAACCATTTTGTTAGTCTTTAAAGTGCTACATAGTCCTGTATTTTGTTTCAGCTACACCAGACTAACACAGCTACATTTCTATCACTATTCCCCACTTTTTGACATTCATAGTAACTCCAGTTTAGCCACTTAATTGACTCTTACAATAACAAATTCCTCCTTCCTTGTCTCTTCCTTCTCTCCTCGCCCCCCACCTTCTGTTCTATGTAGCTGATTCGTTACTGTGTAATTTGTTTCTTCTTCATTGTTATCCGTCTGTTATATAATGGTCATGCCAATTCAGTTTCAGAATATGATCTGAAGAAGTGGGTCTGCCCCACGAAAGCTCATCACCTAATAAACCATGGGTTCCCAAACTGGGGGGCATGAAGAACTTCCGGGGGGCATGAGGTGACCCAGCCACACACACACCCGTCAATCCCACCCCAAGTTTTGCTGCTATATTTTTGGGAGGGGGGGGCGTGATGTCGAAAAGTTTGGGAACCACTAATATAAACCATCTTGTTAGTCTTTAAAGTGCTACATGACTGCTTTTTTTGGTTTTCCCTTTATCCTGTGTGCTATGTTGATATGTAGATAGAGATAGCAAAACTTCATTTAATGTTCAGCAATTATTGGTGAGCACAAGTTGAGATCTTGGTATGAAAGCAAATAGGAACTCTGTTTTTTATGTGTAATAACTTTATAGGGAGTGAAGAGGGAGATGTGTTAAGATTTTTGGTTATGGAATTTTTACTTGCTTTCCAAAAGAGTTTCTCTACTACATGTAGTTTAAATAGGACAGAAGATAGTTTGCACTCTGTCAGTAGCAGCAATGAACACAACAAAATACTGCATCAGCATTTAATATTCATCTTATAGAGGAGCAGGCTACAGTTTCACTTTTTGAAAAGTAAACAAAGTTGCTTAGAGGAACTATGTGGAACATGTCTCATTCAGAATCATGTCACTAGCAGATGTTCTCTTTTGAAATAATTTTAGCCCAATCTGAAAGCATAGTTGTCACTTGGGGGTTGAGTTTAAGCATTCTGCAGCATTCCGGTGGTTCAAAGGGATACTTTGTAGAAAAGACTCTTCAAAGAATATAACTGGCTTATAAGGCGGCATATTTCTTAAGGCTACAAAACTGAAAACTTCTTGGTGCATGGGGTCTTCAGAACAAATTGGTGTACTGTCTGCAGCTGTAATTTCAAACATGTTGCTTGATGCTATTACATGATTATTATATTTTATTAAATCAACCTCCTCCTGGGATTTGATCAGTACAAATAAAACATGCAGTGAGAAATGTTATAAATGTTTAATGAGGAAAGACGTGGTATCTTCAAGAAGATTCTGTTTTGTAAGACAGTCTCACTGGAGGACTGTGGGTTTTTGCCTGACCACAAATATACAACTGTTGTAGAGAGCTGAGCTGAAGTACAGTAACAAGATTTATGTCCAAGCCATTGCCAGGTTTGTGTAGCTGTTAAGTGACTTAGTTATTTTTATGTTTTGTCATTTGACTACACCAGATTTATGTCAACATTCTATATGCATAGAATCTATAGTGTGTGTGTGTGTGTGTGTGTGTGTGTGTGTGAGCATTAATCTTTCTCAGAAGTTCTGAAGTAGACTCAGCGCATGTCAGACACATTAGTGACTTTTTGTGCTACTTTGGAAAAATTACTGCCTCTTTGAACAGTTTTGTCTTAGTTGCCTTACTAAATTAAAATATGAGTGCATAGCGAAATGGTTTGAAATTTAAGAAAATAGCTGCAATTCTACAATAGCTAATTACTCTCTCTGACACTTAGCCCATAATCAGAAGAGAATCCTTAATACTGGCAAGTAGATGACTGGTTTAGAAGAGTTTGTAGGAGTTGGGTCCATAGGTTTATAGTCTCAATTTACAAGCATGTTGTCAAGCAGAATGTATTTCAGGCACCCTTTAAAAGAAAGCATTGTGAATTGTTTTCATTGCTCTACTTTAAATGTCACTGACATTGAACTTCAGAAGGGTTATTTACCTTTGAGGATTGGGAGAATTCAAAGAAGTATTGTGAGCAGAGCCATGTAGACATGGGCTCACTTGTGCTAACTACTAGACTTTTATTATTTTTGAGTTCTAAAGAAAACACCCTGTTGCCACTTAAGTATAGTAAATATGTCAGGATTTGAAATGATCCAGGAACAGCACTATTTACTGAGCATAACATACCCTAATGTACATGTCATCGTTTTCCTGCACATGTGCGGAAACATTCTAACTCTATGAATAGGTCTTTATCTGTACATTGAAATATATGTGTATGAGCTGTATGAAAATTTTAACTTGGAGCAACTCTGATAAAACTGTACAATACTTGCTTATTTTCAGATTCTTTTGGCATATGTATGCTGTTCCCTTTACCACTTTTGATGAAGACAGTCTTTTTAGTAGCCAGTGCATTGGCTCAGAGGGCTAGGGAGACTAGATTCTCATGGCAAGTCCTCCTTACACATTGTTTCATAAGGACAGATTGACTCTCAGACTTCACCCCAAATTTCTGGCTAGTGTTGTCTCTGATTTCCATGTGAACTATTACCTTCCAGTTTTCTTTTAATTGTTTAAAGGGAACCCCTCATGCCCACCTCTAAGCAAACACTTTCCTGCTTGTTAGTCACCAAGAATGAAACCCATAAGGACAATCACTTGAAGAAAGAATGGGTACTTATCCTATAACAAGAGGATTTACTTGGTGTTGCTCAGATTCTTAATATTTTTTGTCTTCGTTTAACTTATTACTCTGGGGAGGGATGTTAAATTTAGATTAATTGGCTATTCCAATTGTTTGATGCAATTTGCATCAACTATTCGATCAGTTGATAAGGGTGCCTCTGCCTTTGAAGTGTAGCAACAGCCCCAAGGTGAAAGCACTGTAGGGAGCACGGGGCCAGTGGGGCACTCAAGCCCTCCTCCGCTGGCCACGTGCTCCCCACAGCATTTCAAAGCGGCAGCGCTGCATGGAGCCTAGAGTCTGGCTCCACACGGTACTGCCGCTTTGAAGCGCCTCACCTTCCCCCCCTTGCTGCCTCTTTCTGATAGAGGCAGCAAGGTTGAGGGAAGCAACTGGTTGACTAGTGTGTCAATTATCCGATAAGCATTTGCTCTTTCTCACCACAGCAGCTTGAGGCCAGGTAAGAAGCATCTGTCCATGGCTGCTGCAGCGGGAACAACCAGAGGGAGGGGTTCGTGCCCCCTGACTGGGGGACGGATGGACAGACAGACCCACAAACAGACAAACTCTCTCAAATGTATAGTAGATAGTTGTCCCTTTCTCTGCCCCAATAGCGTTATAGCTGTCCCAGTTCCCATTATTCACTATAACTATCCCTGCTAGCAGACCCCACCCTTTCCGTTTTATGAGAAGCATTCACATTCCAAGCACATCCCGTTTTCCTGGCACATATCAAATACTGTGTGTGTGTGTGTGTGTGTGTGTGTGTGTGTGTGTGTGTGTGTGTGTGTGTGTGTGTGTGTGTGTGTGTGTGTGTGTGTGTTTGTGTTTGTTTTCGCCCCCCGCCCCCAAGAACTCTAGGAAGTGTTCTTGAACAGACTCACAGACAGGAAGACACACACAAACAAACTTTTCCAAATATATAGTAGATAACTGTATTTCTTTGAGATGTGAATTCCATAATCTGCCCTTCGTCTGCATTTCTATGAAGTCCAGTTCTGGGGATGTTAAAAATTGTCGTGGTAATCTGAGACAGCTGAAAATTAGTAAGTATGAAATGTAAGTTAGGAATGTGGCAAAAAATGTATGGCTGGACACAAGCTTTCTGAAATATTTCCATGAGACTTTACAGGTTTCTTCACGTCAGTGACATCGCCCTTCTGCAATATTTGGAGAGGAAAAGTGCTTGATTTATTAAAATTTGATAGTAGTTGTGTATCATTTCTTTCCTTTGCAAAAAGTAATTGGAAATATTTTGTTATAATGTAATGTGAAATAATTCATCTGGTATTGAATTTTTCAGTTACTGTCCTGTATCATAAATCTTTTTATATATATACTGTGAAGACCTTAAATATAAGCATATAGCACACTTTCAACAGGTGAAGAAACTCCTTTAAATTACTTTTGACATATGAAAGTATAGTATTTACTCAAGTCAGTTCAGATTTTCTTTGAGGGCAGTTGGCTTGTAAAAACATCTACACGTAGGTGCTATCAAAGCTTGACCCTTAGGCTATGTCTAGACTACACAGAAGAGTCGAACGAGGATATGCAAATTCTGCAGGAATTTGCATATCTTCTTCTGATCTTACTTTAGAAAGCAGAGCTTTCAAAAGTGAAAAGTAGTCTGAATGTGGCTTTTTCGGCACTTCCCCCCTTTTTTGAAAAGCTGCGTAAACCTCATTTTTTGAGGAAGAGCAGCTTTTCATAAAAAGGAGGGAGGTTGCTGAAAAAGCCGCGTCCAAACTACTTTCACTTTTCAAAAGTTCTGCTTTCTGAAGAAGATATGCAAATTCCCACAGAATTTGCATATCCTCTTTAGAATCTTCCGCATAGTCTAGACGAACCCTTAGTTTTGAAACTAGTATACCTCAGTAATTACTGAATTTGAGTGATATCTACATGTAGATAGCGACGAGGAGTCCTGTGGCACCTTATATATGGCACTCTGTGGCACTCTGATACATGTAGATAGTCCAACTTCTGCTAATTGGTGGTACTACAATATGCTATTTATAATGTGGTATATACTACTGTTAAAACTATCAAAATACATTATAGAAAAGTGTTATTTACATATTGGCTGAAGTACTTGAAAATTCATTGATAAATGTTTAAAACACTGTAGTCCTGCTGCTCCCAGGCACGTGCACCTCTGCCAGTGATTTCTGTGCAAGTGAGTGGGTGCGCAAGGGCTTTGTGTGCATTTTGAAGTACAGAAGCACAATAGTGGGTTTTCTACGGTTTTTTGTTTGTTTTTGTTTTGGTCTAAATGTGATTCTTTTATTGATTTCCCGCTCCCTCCACCCCCCGTTTGTATAAGCTACTACAGTGGCAAAATTTTAACTTTTGACAAACAATACAGCATAAATGGAAAGCGAAATGGCTGTCTTCCTGTCAAATGCTGGACTCACGGTTGGATTTGATGTAAAGGGTGTATCTTTTCCTCACAAAAATGTGCAGCTTAAGTAGTGGGGGATGAACATATTTATTTCATGATTGCTCGTGTTTTTTAAATTTATTTTAGCCAATGCCAAGTGTGTTTTGCACCCTGCTTCACATGAAACATTTATCTTTTGTAGGTCAGGTATTCTGCACAGAGCCTCTTTGACTATATGAAGAAAATCCAAAACAATCCGTGCGCTATGAACACCTTTTGTGAGACTTTGTTACGGGTCTTTGAGGATAACCTGCTGAATGACAGGTAATCTTTCTCATAAAGTAGTTGAAACAACCTGCACTGAGCTGATCGTTCAAATTATGACAGTTGTCTCAGGTTGTATCTTAAATATTTTGAGATGTTTGGAAGAAAGAGAATACGTTCAACAAGAATAACCCTCCCCCACTCTGAAAAGATAGAATTATGGTGCAGCGCCCTATAGAAAGAAGGAAGCATTTACCTTATTGCGATACTGTGATAAGCTGTAATGATTACATATAATGTAATGCTCAGGGGAGCTGCTGGACCACTTGGTCCATCAGCCCTCCAAGAGAGCGTGGATCACATCAGTCATGTTGTTTTAGCCAGTGCTTCAGCCACTCACTGGCCAGGCTGTCAGTGACACCTGACATCCGATCTTCACAGCCCAGAACCCCTGAATGATCCATTAGCCTCAGCCTCCCAAGTACTTGGGCTTACAGTGCTCACACCATGCCTGAGAAAGCGCAGATTGGTGTGATAAAAAGTTTTTTTGAGCTATATGTAGAATTATCTGCCATGTATTTTTTTAGGAAGGGTTTCTTTGTCATTCTTTAACATAAAAATAGGCCAGATTTTTTTTACACAGTAAGACCTAGTCACTAAAACACCACTTACTGAATGTGTTTGCAAGTGAGTGTGTTTTCCTGGGGAGTTTTTTTTTCTGTTCATGAAGTTTAGCAGAATTTTCAGTCTGTCAGAGTTAACTCAACTGGGAATACATGGGTAGCTGTGATGGCTGCCATACCACATGCTCTAATCCATTCAATAACTAGGTTAAATGGAAAGTGTTGGCAACTTTTAATGAACTCCGTAAAGTACATTGTTCAGGGTCATAAAAATTATCCTACAAGTTTTAGTTGTGTTTCCAGGCCCCCACAGACTTACACTCACAAGCTGTTGACCAGCCTCTTCCCTTTGGCTGCAACAAGAATGCAGCTGTTTCAGCCAACGAGAATGATTTTAGCCAACTCACAAGCAGCCTAGCAACCTTCCCCTAGGGTGAAGTGGAATTCTAATTTAAATAGATGTTTGTAGATGGGAGGTTTCCTCACCCACCCCCTTGCTTCCTATACAAGTAAGTGTATAAATGAAATCTGTGCCAAGAAATGACTGTACAGTGTGTACATTTTTTTTTAAACTTAGAGTATCGGTGCCCTTGTTAAAGATGCTGGATCAGATGCTAGCTAATGGCTGCTTTGACATCTTCACCACTGAAGAGAAGTAAGTAGTAATTATTCTGCTTTGAAACAGCTGTTTTATACAGAGGGCGCTAAGAGGGGTAGCTGTTGTTGTAGCTAATTGACATATTTGTATTGTGTTACTAGTGAGAATGTTACCTACCCCCAGCTGAATGGCAGTGTTCTGAAAACCAGCATTTGATCATCTGTACCCTGACAGTGATCCTTGATCTTTGCTCATGTTGAAAAATGCACCATAACCCCTGATAGGTTCAGAAAAGGGCAACAAAAATTATAAGAGAGGTTTGGAACGGGTCCCATATGAAGAGAGATTAAAAAGTCTTGAACTTTTCAGCTTAGAAAAGAAGAGACTAAAGGGGGATATGATAGAGGTTTATAAAATCATGACTGGTGTGGAAAAAGTGAATAAGGAAAAGTTATTTACTTATTCCTACAACATAAGAACTAGGCGTCACCAAATGATATTAAAAAGGCAGCAGGTTTAAAACAAACAAAAGGAAGTTCTTCTTTCCAGAGGATGTGGTGAAGGCGAGGACTTTAACAGAGTTCAAAAAAGAGCTAGATAGATTTGTGTAGGTGAGGTCCATCAATGGCTATTAATCATGATGTGTAGAAAGGGTGGGTGAAGCCTCTGTCTGGAAATGGGTGACAGAAGAGGGATCATGTGAGGATTCCCTGTTGTGTTCCCTCCCTTGGGGCATCTGGTATTGGCCACTGTGGGAAGGCAGGCTACTGGGCTAGAGGGACCTTTGGTCTGACCCAGTATGGCCGTTTTTATAGTAATTATAACTGTTTGGGTGACTTTTTCTTTCACAATATGCTGTGTGCTTTTAAAAATCTTGCAACAAACAAAATAGGGTACATATTGTGGTAGTGAAAATGAAGAGCTGCCTTAGACCAAGGCACACGTGACTCTGTATATTAAGCAACTTAATTATTCTGTTTAAATTTTCCTGCAGCTACAATAATCCATTGAACAGCTCTCAAGAAAGGCCAAATACAAAGGCCAAATACTGGGGCTAAGAGCCTTGGGGGTATCCCTTTAACCTATCTTAGCTCTTTCTTTATAGCTGCTATATGACCAGCAAATGAACTAGAGTCAATCCACGTATTTTCATCCAGAGAAGGTATAGCAGGGACAGATTGTACAGTTGCTGAGAATTCATCTACAGTCATAATAAGCTGCACATTTTCTTGGGAATAAATATATTGTTTCCCATGTTGTGTACATTTCACTGGCCGTGTTTCGCTATGTGACATGGTGAGACAAAATGCCTTTGCTGACCAGCCATTTAAAAAAAATCATTCTTATGTGAGCGGCAGGAGAAAGCCCAAAGTTTCCAGTCAAGTTAAATATTCTGGAAGGTAATACCCTGGGACTGATCAAATGTGAACAATAAACATTCCATGTGAAGTCTGAAAAGCAGTAGGTTTGCACATCTGCAGATACTTGGCACGGCACTGCATGCAATTTTATACTGCATTTGGCATCTATTTTTTTTAAACTCTTTAATGTTAAAATCATTCTCAGTAGATGTACTTTAAAAGTTTATACTTTATAGCTTTAATTCTATGAATATTTCTAATTTCAGGTATAGAGTATATTTCTTAATCTGATAACATTTCTAATTGGAATACTAAAAATTAAAAAGAAAACCCACCACCACCTTCAGACAAAATCAAGCCACATAGTAATCTAATATTAATCTGAGTAATGCCTCTCCCTTCCTTATGTAGAGGATTAAGGTGCCTAAAATTTGACTTGTCTTGCAATAAAGGCATGCCCGGCGGGGGGAGGGCAACTGTCCCAGATCCCCATGATTCTAAAGGGTCCAGGGCTCCAGGCCACTGCTGCTGCCACAGTACTTAGCTGAAGGCGGCATGCTCCAGGCAGTGAGAGGCAGTATAGGGTGCGTCCAGAGGCGCTGAGGGCTGACACTGTACAATCCCAACTCTTCCACCCAAAGTCCCACCCCATCTGGGAACATGGAGCTTTCTTTCCCCCCACCCCACCCCACCCCTTTCCCAGGGCCTCACATGGCTGTTAGCTTCCCTGAATACAGATCTAATTTATCTCAGAAGAGCTAGGAGGATGCTATTGAAAATCCTGAGGTAGCTAGACAAAGTTCCAGAGCGCTGCCCTGTGTCCCAGGAGTTCTAGTTCATCATGGAAGAATCTTCCCGGGATGGTTAAGAGACAGTTAAATCCTGGCCCTGGCTCTCTGCTGTCTGCTGCACTGCAGTATGGGAAGTCACTGCTTTTTGTGTGAAAGACGATGGGGGAGTGTGACTGCTGGAGCGGATTGCTTGAGCAGAACCACTTGTATATCCCACGGCCAAAGAAACGTGCCAAAGAGGATGTGAAAATATAACACAGAATGGGTTGGATTGAAATGTAGACCCGCTGCCCTAGAACTTGCAGCATACAATTTCAGAGCTAGAATGAATATAAAAAGTGCTGAGTGCTAGCGGCATAGAGGTGGATGCTTTTCCTCATTTTTAATTCCCATTCATGTCCTACAAAAAATCAGCTAAGAATTATAAAAGCTGATTGATTTTATTTAACATGAGGAATGTACAGTAATAAGCTACATGACACTTGAGCTAGAGACCTCTTGCTCAAGGGCCTGGAACATCAGCCCATAAAATTAATTGTTGGGTTATTTTCTTAACTGGGCAACTACATCTTGGCAAGATCTTCTTGATTTACAACACCTGTGATTTTGATGCCAATGACTGCTTAACCTTCAGCTAACTCTTGTTAAATTAATTCTAAAAAGTATTTTGCAAATGTAAATTTCTGTTCTGTTACATGTCTCCTTTTTTCCAGTAGTAATTGCAAAAAATATTAGAGCAGGTAAATACGATCCAAATTGTTGCTGAGTTCAACACTGATGTAATAGCAATTGGATTAATGGTTGGATTATTTTCCCCTTGATACATAAATGCTTTGAATTGCCACTGGATGTCATTCTTGCTTCATAGAAACACAGCTTGGATTGCCTTCTCTCACGTATTCAAGATTTCCCCCTAAAGCTGGGCTTCGGAAAAGACAGTGGAAGTCATTTCTCATAGCTCTGTATAAATGGCTTTTGATGCTTGTGAGATGTGCTAGGCTTAACACTACTAGGAGTCTTTATTAGATTCTGGACAAACATCACTTGGCTATTTCCAGAGAACTGTCCATGTGCTTAGGGTTGAGAGCGGCGCCGAATCTTCATAATCCAGTCAGTCCTTTGCGCCTCTGCTGAGGCTGCCGATAAGGAGACCAATTACAAGATGGAGACCTGTGTAATAGGAAATATCAGGAGCAAACTCTCCTCCTAGCTGACCAAACTGACAGTAACTGTGATAACTTGCATTTGCTGTTGCCTTTGGCTGGGTTTGAATCCGTGCTATGGAGATGAAATGTCTGCATGCCACTTCTCATTCAAGTCCAGTCTCCTTTTGTCCTCTCTACAGGCTGCTGTACTTTTGCATTGAAGTGTCTTGGTTCCTCTCTCGAGGTGCACGCTGTTCCATAAAACTCTGAAGTTTAGCGTAATAAAAATTGTGAATTTGTATGGAATTCATATTCGCCCACATGGCCTCTTCGCCATTCCTCTCCATTTTAAAGAGTACTGTAATTCTGATGGACTGTTTAGTCTCTGCCACCATTCCTGACCTAAGCTAGCACATTTTTCACCAGTGGTTTTAAAGCCCATTATTGTCTAAGCCCTGTGTGCTGGGGTTTGCAGGATGCTTGCTTGAAGACTGATCCTGCAAGGGGTCAGTGGGAGATGAGGGTACTGGGAATCTTAAAGGACTGGGCTGTAATACAACAGGCCCAGACTGTGATTCTCTTACCCTCCGGAGTAGTTCCATTGAAGAAATCTCAAATTCCTGGTCACGTAAGGTTAGAAATACTTAGCTGAGTTTGAACAAAATAGTCACTAAGTCATCAGTGCCGTTGGCAATATCACACAGGTATCTAATATTCAGCTATTCGGACCTCTCCTTTCTAAAACTATTGATATAAGTGTTTGCAGATGGTTTTATAAAGTGCCATAAATGGCAGGTTTCATTATGGATGTGACTCTTAGATTTTGGTACTACTGGCGATTCCTTTAAGTAGTGGTAATTCCATTCCTTAATAGAGCTTAAGCCAAAAAGGGCACAGCATGGCTCTCCTCTAATTTCAAGACCACCCCAAGTACTGTCATGACTGACCTAATTGAAATGCAGCTCATCTTAAAACAAAAATTCTTTCTGCAGGAACACGTGTGCCCAATTTACATAATGTAAAGACTTCAGACTGATCTCTTTTCCCCAGATACTGATTCTGTTTCTACTGGAACCATGCCCACACAGGAGAAGGAATTTTCTCAATTTCCTTTAAAGAGGCCAAGCTATTTGAGTCATCTGAGATCACACATAGGGTAGGTTTAGTTAGTACAAATGTGAAATTGGCAGATGACAGAAAGGAAAGTGTGCTGCACATAAGGCTACACGTACTAAATTTTTCCAGATGCTCGGTTCCAGTTGGCCTCTTTGTTGCAGTGCTTTTCAGCAATGTCTATATTGTTGCATCGATTTAAAAATCTCACCTCATTCTCTATATTGCTGTTCTCCTGTGCTGAAAGGCAGGCACACATTGCAGATATTTTTATTAAACTCCTGTAACCTTCAGCCAGTCTGTGAATTAGCCTTGTGTAATTTGCCAGCACAGGAAAAATACCCAGTCTTTAATATGTAATGACACACACACAATTCACTCCACTCATACAGCCATACACAGCTGGGGATTAATATCCACATCTACCTACCTGACCATACACTTATACATGGATACACATGAACTCACAAGTTCATACAGGCACACTACCCTCTTCAAATGTCTCTCACATGCACACTTCTCTCCAATTGCATTCTTTTGGCCTGGTGGGAGCTGTGCTGATACTGTGTGGGGCTGTGGTTGTGGCACAGAATTTACCACTGTGGCTTCCAAGTTAGATAATTCAGTCGCTGATTACCTTTTGAAATAATGTGAGGCACAAGGTAACCTACTGTATGCAAATTATAACTTCCTGCCATGCCCATTGTCTTTTTATTGTTGGAAAATAAATAAGTTCTATTGTACAGCTTAAACTTATTTTTAAATCTACAGTTCAAATCAACATAACAGATAAATGTCTGGATTTTGCTTCATACTGTTCACACCTAATACAGTGGAGGGTTTCTAAAGGCTTGGTCTAGAAATAAAATAAAAGTATTTTTTACTAGGGTTATATTTTTCTAAGCAAATCAAAAAGTGTTTCATGCTATATTTATGACATAGCACATTATTTTGCTGTTTGCTTATGATTCAGATGCCTTAAGAGTACCGAGCAGAAGATTAAACAAGTTATGCTGCAAATTTAATAATATATTCTCAGAGTCTATGAAATATGAACAAACAGTATAAAACAACACTGTTTGTATAAGTGTCTGGGAAAGAGCTGAGAACCACATTTCCCATATTATGTGTGGAAAAAACCACCCTTGCTAAATATATTTCAACATGGCTTCAAACTCAACTGCATTTATCAGTAAAACTTCGGAGAACTTCAGTCCCTATTGTAATTATATTGTTAGGCATCGCTAAGGGCACCATGATGGTATAATAGTACGTTAATCCTCACTTTAAGCAAAAAAAAAAGTTGATGAATTTTAAAACAGTGTGGAATGATTAAAGACTAGGTACCAGAGCAATGCATTACATGCATCCATTTTTAGGAAGATATAAAATGTTTTCTCTCTTCCTTTGCCAGATTACTAATCTGACACAGGCCACAAGTAAGAACAAGACATGACATAGAATTGCTTGGTGGCATACATGGAATGAGTTTGGTTATCATTCACTTCCCCAGTGAGTAGGTAATCCCAGCACAAAACAATGAGCATTTATTTCCCTTTTGTCGATATAGAGGTGAGTGACTGAGCAAGAATTGAGGCTGAAGTAAATTCTCACCATTAGAAAGGGGTGAATCTTATTGGCAGAGGATTGTGGGGGAGCTTCTTCTATTGCCCTGTCTTTGTTCTGTGAATAATACTATTAATCTGACACCTTCCATGACAGCTACTTACATTTAGAAATAAGTTTTAAGAGAATGTTTGCCTTATAAAATGAATAACGAAAATAAACTTAATTTCAGCCATCCGTTTGCTTTGAAGTTACTTACACTTTGCAAAGAAGAGATCAAGAAATCCAAAGATATTCAAAAACTTCGCTCCAGCATTGCAGTGTGAGTTGGTACAATAATCTTTTTTTCTAATTCAGGGAATGGAGAAAGAGTCAACATCTGAACAGAGAGCATTGGAGTGCCATGATTGGAGAATTGATCTCCTTTGCCTATTTGGTATCAAATCTATCTGGAAAAAAAAACCCATGTGATTGAAAGTTTCCATGATTTTAATGAATGTGTTTTAAGAAAAAAAAACCCACACAATGAATCAGTAAAGATTTTATTCCAGGTGTCCCCAACCCAAATGATTGAACTGCTGGTGTCCAAATGGGTTGGTTAAATTATTAGTTTTTTACTTCTGGAGGGCTAGATAACAAACACAATTAAATAAATCACCCTAGAACTTCTTTGTGAGCTAGAACACACAACCAATGTGGATGTTTCTGCTCCAGAGAAAACTGCAGCTGGAGCAGCAAGAAGAAGTTTCAAGTCAGGACAGAAGTGCATTAGCTGCATTGTAGATGGGACCAAAATAATCAATAGTGACGTTAGTCTGGATTGATCTTCCTTGTCAGAATTGGTATGACAATATCTGGCGTGACTCTCGTGAAAGCAGAGGCTATAGATGGGATTTTCTTGATTCAATGTGTCAATGCTCTTAGTTTACAGCTAGTTCACTTTTTCTACTCCATTTTTTGAAAGTGTTCTAGAAAGCTCAAAATGGACAATAAGCCACATACCTAAACTGACCATTATTCCTAACCAAATCCTGTATTAGCTTACACTGTCTCTGTTTCCCTGTGTGAGAACTTCTTTCACTTTGTAGTGATTTTCACACACGTTCTTTCAAGCTGTCTGTCAATAATTTAAAAACCATATTTGTATTTGGCATAGCAGTGTGATGCCCCAGACTTCGTTTACTAGCCCTTCATGATTTTTTACTATATTTTCCTTCAATGTTTGCTTTCCCACAGTGGTTAGAAAATAGTGAGATTTTTTAAGGGAAGCAAAACTTTTATTTTATTTATACATCTGCATTATTAACCTCAACAATAAAATGTACCATTGCGACTAACTAGTGAAAGGAAACCACTCAATATCTATGCATTCTGATTTTTTTCTAGATTTTGTGGCATGATTCAGTTTCAAGGTGACATGAGAGAGAAAGTTTTATTTCAACTGTTTCTTCTTCTTTGCCATCCATTTCCTGTGGTAAGTATTGGGAATGTTGATATATGGCTTCCAGAGAGAACATATAATCTTTGTATGAAGAGATGAAGTTGTTAAATACTGCTTGAAGTGAAAAGGGATTGAAATTACAGCTGACATACGGTGTTCCCAGTGTTTCAGATATTTTAAAAACCTGGATTTTGAGGTAGGTTTTTCTTCGCAAGTTACTCATCGGCACACATAGGAAGGAATAAGTGAATAGTGGGGATATTCAGACTTACCCCAAGTCTGACTGGAGAAGAGAACCTTCTCTGCTCCCACAGAAGCCCCAGGGGAGTCTCTGCTGATGAGAGATGCAAAGACTCCCAACAAGTCATGCTGACACTGAGATCTTTTCTCCAAGCTGAGCAACTGTCCCACAGGCTGGGAGCAATTGTGGCCAGGTTCTTTTTCTGGGGCTCCTTGAATAACCTCTCCTCATTTCTCAGTGAAGAGAGACCATGCAAAGCAGCATGGTGGGCAGTTCGGGAGTGAGAAAGATCCTATTTTTGCCTTGAGAGACGGGGGCAGAGAGCAACAGACAGATCATTCTTGTGCCAAATTGGTGCTCTGCACCCCAACCCCATTTACCCCCTCCAGTCCCCACACTGCCCCCTAGAGCTCGGGCTGACAGAGGACCCCACATGCAGGGCTTGACAGTGGGGCTGCCAGGAGGGAACTCAGGGCCAAGTGGAGTGTGGGGCTGGCAGTGGAGCCAGGACACCCAAAACCTGGGGTTGCTGCAGCACCCTACTTGCCCCACCTATGGGAGAGGTTGGTCCTAGAAGGAAAGTGATCGGACTGCAGACTTTCCAGACAGGTTCATCATCACATTTGACATGACCTTTGTAATAAAAACAGAGACATCATTTTAATTCACCTCCTGAAAGTAAATTCATATGACAACATTTCCAAAACAAATGGCTCTTTAAAAAATCGTAGATCCATAACTGTACAATGAAGGCAGCCATCCCAGGATCTTTGGTGTAACTTTAAAATGCAAACAGTCCATACTAAATCTTAAGAATCCAAACCAATTCCAGTGAGGACCATTAAATACCACATAGAATTTGGATTTCAGAAGCATGCTGCCACTGAAGATAATGGTAAAATTCTCATTGACTTCAATGGGAGCAGAGTTAGACCAACACTGAGAACTTCTGAAACTTATTCACAGCTTGTATGTCAGCACTTTCATTATAATCCCGTATTTTTAAAATGCATCAGTAACTACACTTATATAACCCATTTTATCTCTATCAGTTACCTGTTTATCTCTCTGTAGATTAGGTCCTCATTCAGTTTGGTACATGTCAAATTTTAAGCATGTCAATAATCCCATTGGCAACAAGTAGAACTACTCCTGTGCTTACAGTTAAATACTTGGGGCTCTGTCTTCCTGTTTAAAAAAAAAAACCCTCCTTGTAAAATGTAAATTAAAAGTTTAAAACAACCCAAAACAATACTTAGCAGTAAAAGTTGTATATAGGCTGAAATTTAGCTTACAAAATCTTAAGTCAAGGGTGATCTAAAAAACCAGTTTAGTCTGTTTTAAACTGATAAGTTTAATTCATAATTCCAAAGGGGCTTAGATTTTGAAAAATAATTTTAATTACTTTTGCTGTTTTCAAAATATAGCCATCTGAATAATTTAACATAAAAAGTTTGCTATTTTTTTTTGCACAGGAAGTAGTTTTCATATGCTTAATGTACCTTCCAAAATATATATTTACAGTACATAGTGTATGATGGCACAACAGTTGTAAAGGAGCCATTGTCTGTTATGTACATAATATATTATTTTAAAATGCTTTAAATATGTATTTATATGGTAAATGAGAGTAGTATATTGCAATAACACTTCCTGTGAGAGAGTATTTTGTAGCCTCTAGTTAGTCAATATTTAAATAAACAAGTGCAGAAATCCCTCTACTTAAACATTCAGGTTGCTAAAATCAATAAAAGCGAAGAAATGCAAAGCTCTTCTTCAAGTGGTTGCTCATGTCCATTCGAATAAGGTGTGTGTGCTGCGTGCACTGTCTCTCCGGAGTGTTTTCCCAAGCGGTACCCGTAGCGCCGGCAGGTCTCCCCCTGGAGTGGCGCCGCTATAGCGGAGCATAAGTACCTCTGCCGGCGCTCACCCTCCTCAGTTCCTTCTTACCACCTGTGACAGTCGTTGGAGCGTGTCTATCTTCTGTAATTAATGGTTCCCGTTTCTAGTTAGAGTAGTGTTTGTAAATAGTTCAAGTAGTTAGTTAGCAAGTTCTTTGTTCTCCTTACCCCCCTTTGGGGGTAAGGAATGCCAGGGCCACAAGGCTTTAAGGCTTGTGCGGTATGTGCGAAGTTCATGCCTAAAGGGGACCCTCATGATAGTTGTTTAAAGTGTTTGGGTGAGGACCACTTAGCAGACGCCTGTAAGATCTGCAGGTCGTTCAAACCGCACACGAAGAGGGAGAGAGATTCACATTTGAAGCTCCTCCTTCAACCGGCACCGGCTGGTCACTCCTACCGACTCCGGTAGGGGCGCCGTCTCTTGGGCAGTTGGACTTTGTGGTGCCTTACTCGCAACCAACACCAAGTTCGGCACCGTATGCAAGGTGCGGCGTGTCAGCACCACAACCAGGCATGGATACAGTTTTTCCGGTGCTGGCACCGGTACGACCTCCTCGCCGTGCACACGTGAGCAAGCCTGAGTCAATGGCCAGGCTCGCGCCCCCAACGGTACCAGTGTATTCGTTTTCGGCTCCACCCTGGCCCGAATCTGATTATTCCTCAGATTCGGATGCAGGCTCAATCAGATCGGGGTCCTCGAGGCTGTCGTCGGGGCACAGATCCTGCTCTCAGCACGGGCGAGATCGGCCCCACATGCAGCAGACCTGGCCTCCTCAGCCTCAGTGGCTGTTCTGGACACTGTGGGCATATCATCAGTGGCAGGGGCCTGTGCCTCCTTCCATGGTGGCCAGTGTTTTGGGGCACCAATCGACCCCGTCGGCATCTCTGTCGCGACTCCCTCCCTCCTTGGATGCAACGAGGGACCCCACAACCTCAGTACCGGAGCCACCACCGGCGCCAGTGGTACTTGCCCAGCCAGTGATACCCCCCACCCAGGCCCTACGCTGGACCTGGTGTCAATTCAGGACTCATCGTCTCCTCCTGATGAGGCTTTAGCAGATCCGGCTCTGGCTATGCCAACTATGGATGCTAGGTCGCATCAGGAGCTGCTTTGCTGCCTGGCCTCCAACCTAGGTGTCTCGGTGGAACCTGTTATAGAGGACACGGATCCTATGATAGACATCCTGTCCGATGATGCTCCCGCCCACTTGGCTTTGCCACTTAATAAGACCATGGCTAAGATCACGAACACCCTATGGCAGACCCCGGCTTCCTTAACCCCTACCTTAAAGGGAGTTGACAGGCGCTATTATGTCCCGCAGTCGGGACACAAACACCTGTATTCCCAGCCTGTCCCGGGGTCCTTGGTCATCCGAGCTGCGGCTCAGAAGGAGAGGCTTCCACTGCCGGGGCCTTCCCCGAAGACCAGAGAGCCCAAGTGCCTTGATCTTGTGGGGCGTAAAGTGTATGCCACTGGTGGGGTGCAACTCCGCATCGCAAATCAGCAGGCGATGCCGAGCCACTACACATACAATACATGGCAGGCAATGGACAAGTTTAAAGACAAACTTCCCCCCAAGGCCTGTCAGGAGTTTGGGGCTATGATCACGGAGGGCAGAACCATCACCTGCATGGCGCTTCAGGCCTCCCTGGACGCGGTTGACTCTGCAGCCCGCACCATGGCTTCGGGGATAGTTATGCGCCATGGTGCCTGGCTCCAGGTTTCTGGGATACCTGCTGACGTCCAGAATAGAATACCGGACCTGCCCTTCGAGGGCAAGTCATTATTCTTGGAGCATACCGACTCTAGGCTCTATACGCTGAAGGATACTAGGTCGACTCTTCGCTTTTTGGGGTTCCACACACCGCCCCCTCAGCGATGTCAGCTCCCCTTCAGACAACAGGGGAGAATGCAGTCCCAGGTCCCCTGTGGGGATTACTGGAGACGCCGTCCTCATGCTCCGAGTGATGGTACGGAGGCAGCTGCGGCCCCCTCCTTGACAAGGGCTCATCGTCGCCGCCCAAGAGGAGACAACACCCGTGGGGTTGGACAGGGCCTCTCTCAACAATCCAAACACCCATTTTGATGGGTCCCTAGGGAGTTGTGTACCAGTCGCTTCCCCTGGCCTCCTGTTTGGGGCCAGGTTATCCCGGTTTGCCCTCGCCTGGGCAGAAATTACCTCAGATGCCTGGGTACTCGGCACAGTCAGGAGTGGATATGCTATCCCTTTCCTGGGCCCTCCCCCTTCCAACCCACCCTCCCCATCCCTTTTCAGGGACACCTCTCATGAAGGGATTCTTTGGCAGGAGGTGTTGGTACTCCTCGAAAAAGAAGCGGTAGAGAGGGTCCCTCCAAGTTTACAGGGCAAGGAGTTTTAGTCCCACTATTTCATCATCCCCTAACCCAATGGTGGGGTTTGTCCCATTCTGATTACCGAAATCTGCAGGGCGGCCACGTGGTCGTCAGAACACACTTTTACGATGCACTATGCGCTGACACAGCAGGCCAGGGAGGATGCAGGGTTGGGTTCTGTGGTCCTCAGGTCTGTGTTGTGATTGTGTTTGTTTCTGTACCACATTGCATCTTTCAATCCGTTCTCTGTGTTCTGTTAGTTGAATAAATATGTTCTGGGTGGTTCAACTTTCATCTTCTTCGAGTCGTCTTCTTCGAGTGGTTGCTCATGTCCATTCGAATTAGGTGTGCACACTGCGTGAACCGTGTCTTCCAGAGCGTTTTCCCTAGCGGTACCCATAGCGCTGGCAGGGCACCCCCTGGAGTGGCACCACCATGGCGGGGCATAAGTACCCCAGCCAGTGCTCCCCCTCCTCAGTTCCTTCTTACCGCCTATGACAGTCATTGGAGCGCGTCTCTCTGTTAGAGCAGTTAATAGTTCCCGTTTCTCTTAGTGTTTTAAATAGTTCTAAATAGTTCAAATTAGTTAGATAGTTAGTGGCTCTTTGTTTTTTCTTCTCCCCCTTTGGGAGTGAGGAATGCCAGGGCTGCAAGGCTTTAAGGCGTGTGCTGTGTGCGCAAAGTTTATGCCCAAAGGAGACCCTCACGATAGTTGTCTGAAGTGTCTGAGTGAGGGCCACCTAACAGACGCCTGTAAGATCTGCAGGTCATTTAAGCAGCGCACTAAGAGGGAGAGGGACTCTCGTTTAAAACTTCTCCTCGTGGAGGCGGCTTTACAACCGGCACCGACTGGACAATCGGTGGTGTGCATTGCACCGGTGTCTACGCGCAACTCTCCATCTCGGGAGTGGGCCTCAGTATCCAGGGCTCGGCACCGTTCTCACTCCCTGGCACCGAAGAGATCAAGAACGTCCTGTGGTAGGTCTCCAAGCCGGAAGTCCAAGTCGGGCCTGCACCGCAGTGCCGAGTCTCCGGTGCGCACGTCCTTGTCTACCACTGTGTGGCGTAAGTGAGCGGGACGACCACCAAGCCCAGGGCAGCTACCTTCGCACCGTCCCTCCAAGTCGGACGCTTTTGAGGCGGTGCATGATCTTATTAGCCTCACTACCTCCCCTCCGTCGTCAGTTGAGGCGGAGAGGTCGAGGTCGTCTACGCCGGAGGCCGTGCTGGCACTGGCTTCGCCTCCGCACTGGCGTGATCGGCCGGCACCAGTCGCTTATGCTGTGGGACCAGTACCGCTTGCCTCTACCTCAGTGCCAGCCTCGATGCAGGCCGCCAGGCTTCACCTGGTGCTCGATTGGGCTTGACCCCCCTCGGGTGCTGGGACCTCTTCCAGACCTTGTCTTGGCTGCACCGGTGTCATATCACCCAAGCCTTGCGGCACCATCATCGGTACCAGCGCTGAGCAGCTTTCCTGGGGTGCTGCTCTAGTCTTCGGCACCAGGCCCTTCAGCATCAAGCTCTTCAGCACCGATGCAAGTTCCGGCTCCGGGCTCTTCGGCACTGATACAGGTTTCGGCACCGTTACAGGTACTGACATCGGCCCCATGGGCCATGCCGGTGCCACCATCGCCGGTAACATTGGTCTCTTCGAGGTTCGTCTCGACAACTCTACCACCTTCGTTCCAGCTTGCAGTAGAGTCTCCGGGAACAGCGATGGGGCTGCTACCAGAAGGACTTTCGGGGCTCTGCGCTGGCAACCAATACCGACTTCGACAGCACAGCCATGCACCGTGTCGGAACCACAACCAGCACCGGGACCTGTCTTCCCAGCACCGGCTCCACTCCCAGTACTGGTACCTGTCCTCCCATTGCCGCATCCGGAACTGCAACTGGCACCGGGACCTGCCGCAACTGGCACTGGCACGCCCTCATCGCACGTACGCGGGCAAACCCTAGTCTATGGCCACGTTTGCTCCCCTGTTGGTGGTAGGGCATTTGCCATCTGTGCCTCCCTGGCCTGAGTCTGACGACTCAACGGATTCTGATCCAGCCTTGTTCAGGTCAGAGTCCTTGGGAGCTTCCTCGCGTCATAGATCCTGTACCCGGCACCAGCGTGATCGTTCGCGTGTGCAGCAGACTTGGCCACCTCAACCGCAATGGCCCTTCTGGACACTGTGGGCTTACCACCAGTGGCAGGGACCTGTGCCCTCCTTTGTGGTGTCTGGTGTCTCGGGGCACCGAGCGCAACCGTCAGCGTTGCTGTCACGACCCCTTCCTTCCCCACAGAGGTCAGTTACTACAGATGCTGCAGCAGAGCCACAAGCCTCGTTGCCGGAGCCGCTTCCGCAAACGGTGCCGCCTGCCCAGCCGACTCCTCAACCAGGGCCCTACGATGGATCCGGTACCGATCCAGGTGTCATCGTCATCTTCGTCTCCTGATGAAGCCTGGGTGGATCCTGCACCAGCGTTGCCTACTATGGATGCTCGAGTGCATCAGGATCTGCTTAGGCGTCTGGCCTCCAAGCTGGGTGTCCTAGTGGAGCCAGTAGTGGAGGACACAGACCCCATGATTGACATTCTCTCTGACAATGCGCCCGCCTGCTTGGCTTTGCCACTTAATAAAACTGTGGCCAAGATTACTAACGCCCTGTGGCAAACCCCGGCTTCCCTGACCCCTGCCTTAAAGGGAGTCGAGAGGCGCTATTACGTTCCGCAGTCGGGGCACGAACACTTGTACTCCCAACCTGTTCTGGGGTCCTTGGTCGTTCAAGCTGTGGCTCAAAGGGAGAGGCTTCCCCAGCCGGGGCCGTCCCCGAAGGCTAGGGAGCCCAAACGCCTTGACCTGATGGGCCGTAAGGTGTATGCTACTGGTGGGGTGCAACTCTGCATTGCTAAACAGCAAGCGATGCTGAGTCGATATGCTTATAATACATGGCAGGCGGTGGATAAGTTTTAGGATAAGCTCCCTGCCGAGGCCCGTCAGGAGTTTGCGGCCATGACCTCAGAGGGCAGAACCATCGCCTGCATGGCCCTTCAGGCCTCCCTGGATGCTGTTGACTCTGCAGCCCACACCATGGCGTCAGGTGTAGTTATGCGCTGTGGTGCCTGGCTGCAGGTGTCTGGAATACCTCCGGACATCCAAACCACGATCCAGGACCTGCTTTTTGACGGCAAAGCGTTGTTTTTGGAGCACACGGACTCCAGGCTCCATACACTTAAGGACACGAGATCTACTCTCCGGTCTTTGGGGATCCACACGCCGGCCCCTCAGCATCTTCAGCTGCCCTACAGACAGCAGGGGAGAACGCAGTCCCAGGTCCCCCGTGGGGATTACCGGGGACGCTGTCCTTGTGCCCCCAGTGGGAGTGCGAGGGCGGCTGTGTGCCCGTCATCCGCAAGGGGTTGTCAATGTCGCCCGAGAGGGGACAACCCCCATGGGGTTGGTCAAGGCCCCTCTCAGCAGCCCAAGCATCAGGGGGCGACCTGCCGACGCTACGGGTACTGCTTGGGAAAATGCTCCGGAAGACGCGGTGCGCACACCTAATTCGAATGGACATGAGCAACACATCTCGAAGAACAACAGTTACAGGTATGTAACCGTTCTTTTCTTTTAAATTGCATCCTTCTGTAATTTTTGAGTTTTCATGTTATGTTTTTGCTCTCTGCCTTGAGAGTGTCCAAGTAGAAAGATGAGGAACGTCACTGGAATAAAGAGAGTCACTTGGACCTTAAGCATATCAGTAGATCGGGGGCTAGGAGTTACAGGGATCTCTAGGTGCCTTGATGAATGCTTGGATTTCACCAATGAAGCGAGGCAGTGTGTGTTGAATAAATACTGGATGGAGCTAGGAGCTTCCCTGTCTTCTGTAGTAGAAAATAAGGGGTTTATGGTTCCTGAGCAGTTAGATTATCTAAAAATGTATTGTCTGACTGTGCTGTTTGCTGTGTATTTAAATTTGGCTAATTTGTCTACAACTAATTATATACCACCACAGAATAGTAGGCAAATAATGATGTGCACCTTTTTTGGCACACTAAAAGCAAAGTACATGTCTGTACAGTAGTGGCCAATATTGTTGTTGAACATGCTAGAGGAGAACACAATACATTCTTCCATGAATACTGGAGCATGTATCTATAGAATATAACACCTAGAATTGTATGTTATAATTGGGGAAACCACAGGAAATATTGTGGAGACATTTTCGTTACTGATCAAGAAAATTACTTTGCTGAAATTCTACCAAGAAATGCCTGTATGACTCATTTCTCTTTGTCTTGGCATCCCAGTCTGTAAAATCAAGGATGTAATTCACTGCCTCATAGATTTATTGTGAGGGTTCTATTTGTAAAGCACATTGCAATTCTTTAGCATCTTCTATTTGAGGAACTCCAAATATCAAAGTTGGACGTTAAGTCACCGAACAGCTATCTCTGAATTAGTGATGCATACTTTCATATTTCCATTGCTCCTTTCATTTGAGAAGCATCACACTTTTAATAAACATTGCACTCTCAATACTTCTTTGAGCTAATGGAAGAATTGCTATAATATCCATTTTATACACGTGCAAACTGCAGCAGGGAGGTGAAATTACTTCCCCCATTTTCCACAGCATTGCTCTGGCAGACTTGGGAATATCAGTCCCAAATCTGCATTCTGAACATTAACAGCCCATTCTACTGTGAATAGACACTGCAAAAAACAACACACAGCTCGTATGTAGCAGTCAGGATCATTTCACTGTTTTCAGCAACTAAAAATTATGTTTCTTGCTAGATAAGGAAAACAGCAGCCAGTCAAGTGTATGAAATGTTGATAACCTACAGTGACATTGTCGATCCTGATATTCTGGACGAGGTCATGACAGTACTTAGTGACACCAGTTGGTAAGTGACACCATTGTCAGAGAAATTTTTAAAAATAAGGCCTGTTTTCATAATTCTCATATCTATTTGTTCATGAGAAAAAGTGGGAAAGAATCGTAAATGACATGATATCTTTATAAAATCCACTTATTATTTTATGCGAGCTTTTTAGGCCCAAAAGGGTTTTGCTGAAAGGAATCTTTCTGCCTGAAAGCTTATCTATTGTATATCACATACTGGTGATAAAAAGGGGACAACATTCTGGAAGTTTGTCTCTGAGACACTAGAACTAGATTGTGCAAATTGACAAACCTCAATTGCAGACAAATGTTCTTGGCATTTAGGAGCATTTACAGTGCTCTGAGAGAGGACAGTGTGTGGGCAGAGCGCTGAAGTGTGTCGTATTGGGAAGAAACTCTAAAATCCAGTACTCGCTGGTCCAGCAACATCCATACTCTGGCAGGACAGGAGAGCCCAGCTCAGAGTGGAGGTGGCCAGAGTCAGAAGTGCAGCTCAGGCTGGTGGCAGAGGGCCCAGCGGCCGAGAGTGCAGCCCGGGCTGACAGTGAGGAGTGCAGCCCCGGCCAGGTCCAGGAGTGAAGCCCAGGGGCCAGAGCTGGCGTCTAGAAGTGGGACTGAGGGCTATAGATGGGAGGGACCTTGACCTTCCCTGGTCCAGAAAACTCCTTGATTTGGGACCATGTAGGTCCTGAGGGAGGTCCAACCTGTTCTCATGTTTTCCTGTGAAATCCATTTCAGAAATGTTGAAACTTCCTTCTAACAAATATTTTGAAATAAAACAGTCTGGCGTTTCCCAGTGGAATGTTCACCTTGTGCATTTATAATACCATTTAAACTACCTTCCGTGGCCTTTGCCATCAAACCTCTTCTGGAAAAAAGGCTCCACTTGCAATCGTGAATTAATACAGTTGACTGGACCACAATTACTTGTCAGCCTTTTGAGTCATTTCTCTTGCTCTTTTAGAACACTTGTATCAAATGCTCTGCTGGTGTAGCGGCAACATTATCTTGTCCATGTCAGGTGCAGTGGGCTATCACGGACCCAAAGGTAGTAAAGGGTCAGTAGAGGTGGTGTCCTTCACCTGACATTCACCTAGTGATGAAAAAGGGGACTTCTCGCAGCCTCTCAACCAACATAAAATGAGAGAGAAACATGTGGCTCTAGGAAAGCAGAGTGCTGTAAGAATTGCTTTTTATATTTATACCGAAATGTTCATTTTCCCACAGCTTTATTTAGTGTTGCATGTAAAAATGAGCCTGAAATGTAAATTGTTAGGAAAGATAAAGGCTTTGGCTCTCCAGACTAATAGAGGGTGTTTTAAAGCAGCGGCCGGACCACGGACCAGTGCCAGTCTGCGAACTTCTGGCTGCCGGGCCATGGCTTCTTTGGGGGCTAGGGCACACTGCCCACAACCTGCCCTCTTGCCATGGCTGTTGGGAGAGGTGTGTCCTGCCCTGCCTCTCAGCCAACCAGTGCCAGGCAGGGGCGGGGTTTCCTCCTGGACGCAGAAGAGCTGTTCGCTGCATGGTGTGAGGGCTGCGTGGAGCCCGGCAAGGCCCTTCCCATGGAGTGGCTCGGGGAGAGGTCTCATGGGTGGTGCTAGTGCAGCATCAGCCCAGTCGGGGTGAGTGCGGCTCCCACCTGCCCCCCCCACCCAGTGCAACCCCCCCCCCCCCCCCCCCCCCGCCGTGGCCCAGTCTCACTGTGACAGGGGCCTCCCCGTCTGGCCAGTAGGGGAGCCCCAGGAACCCCTGGCTCTGGAGTTTGCATGGGCTGGTGGGAGCAGCCCAGGACATGGCGTGATTCTCTCACGCAGCACCACCGCCAGGGGCCGCAGTTGCACAAACGCCGAGCCATTAATCCTGAGTGACCGCCCCAATGCTCTGGCACCTGCTACTTCCTGCCCAAGTCCCCGTGTGAGTCACTTCAAGCAGCCTCCTTCTCCTGTCCCAGCTTTCTGTGCCCGGCCCTTGGGCTGCTGAATTGTGGGTTGTCCAGTTGATACCTGGTGTGTGCAACGAATAGAGAAAACTAAGTGATTGATTTCATTGGGGTGCAGTGTTACATTGTGTGTCCGGAAAACACTGACACTTATCTGCAGGAAATGCCACATGTTGCTCTTTGAAGGAACCCCACCTGCAAGCCAAAACCACTCTCCTACTCCTTGTCTCACTTCATCAGCCAACCAGTGCCAGGCAGGGGAATCGCTGGTTCGTTCCGGTCTGCTTTTGAGAAATGCAGACTCTCGTTCTGGGTAAAGGACTTTCCTGTGAAACTATCATATAGAAATGAGTTAACTTTTTAGCATCCAGCCTCTTTAGTCGCCATTCACATTAATGATAGGGAAGATAGTGAATCGCTCTTCTGTGTGTGAGAGGAGACCCCACTCCTGCCCGACACTGGTTGAGAGGGGTGGGAGAGGAAGGGGCTTGTGCGGAGGGAAAGAGGGAGGGGGAAGAAAGGGGAAGTTACCAAGGGGCAGGGTAGAGGAGAGACAAATGCCAGGCAGCCAAGTGCAGACAATGAGGAAAAGGGCAGGAGGGGAGGTGTCAGTGGGAGGAGGGGACAGGATGATGCTGGGAGAGGAGAGGGTAAGGGCATTGGGGGCTAGAAGGGGGAGGGGGTGGTGCTGGGAGAAGGCTTGAAAGAAGGGGTGGGCATGAGGAAGGCGGGGATGGAGCAAGTCATGTGTGAGAGCACAGGGGCATGAGGGCAAAGGGGGCAGGGGCAGTAAGGGAAGGGGGAGACACCAGGAGGGTGCAGGGGTAAGGGAAGGTGCAGGTGCCAGGGGATTCTGGGGTGAAGCAGAAGGGCAGACACCTGCAGAGGAGGGACCAGCACCAGAGGAGAGAGGCAGGGCAGGTGTGTAGAGGAAGTTTTTAGGAGAGGGGATGAGGAGGGGTAGCTCATATGATCAGAGTGGGGCTACTGGAGAAGTGGGCACAGGGGGGAGAGAAGGGCTGGTGGAGGGGGGCAGGTCTCAGGAGGGCCGAGGGCAGTGAGAATGGCAGGAGTCAGGACAGCAGAGGAGGGTGAGGGGTTGGGGGGCAGCAGGCACCAGGGGAGCTGATGGAGCAAGGAGAGGAGACATGGCAGCAGAGGGGAAAGGTAGAGGTTTATATTTATTAATAACTTGGGTGCCACAGTGGCACATCCAAACCAGCCACATGAGCTCTGTACTGGTGCACAACACAAAATCCATTCTGCTCATGGGAGGAAACTCTTGGAGGGAACCCTTCCTCCAGCCTCTCCACCCCCGAGTTAATGTCACACACACTGGGTTAATGGCAATTGCAGGATACTTGCATGAGGGGGGTTTGGTGGGGGCCAAACTAATCCCTATTGGTAGAAGGATGGTGGGAAAAGTCCTTAGAGAGGGGACTTTACTTCTGGTCATGTGTCCATCAGAGAAAACATTAAAAACATTCCCACTTCATCACAACAGGTGCAACAGAATAGAATATATTTGATGCACAATGGAATCCACAATGGGTTTGTTCCATGCTTATGCTACTATGGTGTTTGTGTGGATAACCCAGGAAAAAAGGGTGCATTTTTACATTATTTAATAAAATATATATCGGCTTACAGGGCGGGGTGGGGGTGGGGGACTAGACCCATTCTGGGCACCACCAAATATTATACAAACCTGCCACCCCTGGATGTGTTCATGACTTAAACATTTCCAAACTCTCCCATTTTAGTGAATTCTGCCTCCTCTTTCCTTTCCCCCACCTCCCTACCCCAGGTTACAGCCCAATGTCTCTGCACCCACTCCAGCACCCTTGTCCAGGTCACAACCCAGTGCCCCTTCATCCCTGCCCCTGGTCACAACCCCCTCTTACTCCATGTCCCAAATAAGCCCTGTGCACCCCTTTCTTCCTGCCCCTGCTCACAACCCCCTCAGATCCCTGCACTGCTTCCTACACCTTCCTCCTTGTCAGAACCCTCTCCTGCACCCATACCCTTTTCTGGACCCTGCACTCCTTGCTGCATCCCAATCCTCTGTCCCAGGTCACAGCATCCTCCGTCACCCAAACTCCCTCCCTCTCTTACTCCCCTTCTACACCAACATCTATCCAAGATCCTGCACTTCCTCCATTAATATCAGAGAAGAGTGCAGCCCTTGACCATTTACCAAAGTCTCGGAGTAGCCCCCGATAAAAAAATGATTGCTCACCCTGACCTAGATAGATCATCACACTCTGTCTCAATTGAAATTTATTATAAACTCCTGCTCCTGCTCTACTCTCCTTCTGGGGCAAAGAACTGCTTTATCTAGAGCAAGAAAAAGAACAAGAATGAACTTCAAATCCAATGCTGAAATAAAGGTTTGTTGTATGGCAAAGTGTTACAGTTCAGGAATGCAAAAATCTAAAGCAGTTGAAAAGAGAAGTAAGTATTAACCAGAGATCAGAAATGTTCATTAGTAACTCATGGATGACATCATCTTGAAATGACATTTCTACACATCGCATAATTGTTGAGTCCTCTGGTTTAACACGGAGTAAAAATTTTATATTTCTTTTGTACCAGTGAGATTAGAATGTTTTAAGAGTAAATATATTTCACTGTACTTTGAAAGGATACAGTTAAACAGTGTTGCCAAACTGTACAAGCAGTTCTTTTCATTGACTCTTGCACATTTAATCAACTTCAGTTACAAAAGTTGTTTTCCTTGTGGTTGGATTGAAAACATTAACATTAAAAGGAATTCTCTTCTCTTTCCTTGCAGGGATGCTGAATTACCACTAGTGAGAGAGAAGCGCAACTTTCTCTGTGACCTCATGAAAGTGCCGAAGCCGCAACTGGTATCCAAGGTAGAGTATAGGGTTTGTGCTGTAGAACTTTCCTGCAGAAACTAAATTAAAACCATCAGTTGTTTCAGTAACTATCCTGAACTTGTTAATGACATCTAGAAATCTAAGACCTATGTGGTTGTGCTATAAACCTAAGACTTAAGTATAGAATATATGGAATTGTCTGTCTATATGTTTTTATAAAACCCTCCAATCCCATTCCTAGAAAACATTCCAGACTTCTGGTATAAAACTCAAATTACTGAGACAATGCAATCATGAAATAATGTAGCACAGATGTCTCTGTTTTGAGGGAAAGAATGGTAAGAATTTCCTGTTCAAATTTAATAGCAAAACTAAAATTCCATGACACATGTGACTTCCTATAAATTGATTTTGCATGTAGGACAAAAAGGTCTTGAAAGATTCAGCAAAGTTGTAATCTAAAACCTAATAATAAATAAAGCACCTCTGAGAAGTGACATCTTGCAACAGTAGGAAAGAATGTCCTTGCTTAGGGGAGGGATAGATAGCTCAGCGGTTGGCCTGCTTAAACCCAGGGTTGTGAGTTCAATCCTTGAAGGGGCCATTTAGGGATCTGGGGCAAATATGTCAGGGATGGTACTTGGTCCTGCTGTGAGGGCAGAGGCCTGGACTCAATGACCTCTTAAGGTCCCTTCCAGCTCTATGAGATGGTATATCTCCATATATTATATTATTAGTTTAATATATACATGATGGACCAAATTTGCAGATAGGCAGCACAGTTTTGACTATAGCTCGTCCTTCATAGAAGGAGAACTCTGCATGGTCACAGTAATCTATGCTAAAGAAGCTCTAGAGAGGTTCTTTTCCTCCAGATATATCAAATGGAGGGCCAGAAGATGCTGACTAGCAGGATAAGCAGGCGAAATAGAACCAATGGCAAATATTAAATACACTTGGAGTTCTCCACTCCATTTTCCCAGTAGGTAGGATTTCCTACACGAGCTGTCTGCTGCATCTCATTACAGATCACTAGCCTGTTCAAGATTTGCAAGTTCTCATTTTTTGCCTGTGTGAGACTTGAGACAAAATTCTGTCATTTTGGTATTGCAATGACAGTCCTTGGAAACCAGATGTCCTTGCTTATCTAGATGTCTTAGAGTAGTTGCTCTCAATCTTTCCAGGCTAATATACCCCTTTTGATAATCTGATTTGTCTTGCATATTTAAAAACTTCTTGTTTACAAAGTTTTCACAGCATGATATTACTGAAAAATTACCGACTTTCTAATTTTTGCCATATAATTGTAAAATAAACAATTGGAATATACATATTTTATTTTCGTTTCAGTGCATAGTATATAGTCACTGTATATACTATACACTGTATACACTAGGACTGAGGTTGTGATGGAAATACTTGTTGAGAATCTCTGGTAAGAACAAAAGGGGGAAAAAACCAAGGGTGAGGTTATGGTAGGGGTCAATTACAGACCACCTACCCAGGAAAAATAGGTGGATGAGGGTTTATTTAAACAACTAACAAAAGCATCCAAAGCACAGGACTTGGTAGTGCTGGAGGACTTCAAACTATTCAGGCATCTCTTGGGAAAATAACACAGTAGGGCACAAATTATCCAACAAGTTCTTGGAATTTATTTTTATTTCAGAGGGTGGAGAAAGCTATTGGGGGGAGACGGCTATAAATTTGATTTTTAACCAATAGGAAAAAACTAGTGAAGAATTTGAATGTGGAAGGCAGGTTGGGTGAAAGTGATTGTGTTTCTAAGAAATGGTAGGGGGAAAGCAGCAAAATAAAGAAAGACAATGGATTTCATGTCTGCCACCTCCTTAGTCTTCCTTGTGCGTCTAATAAATTTACAGACTCTGTTCCTGTCTCTAGCTAGACTGAGCTCATTTTGTGCCTTCGCCCTTTCTAATTTTGCCCCTATATACTTGTGTTGTTTATAGTTGTCCTTTGTAACTTGACCTAGTGTGCACTTTTTTCAGGCTCCTTTTTGATTTTTGGATCATTCAAGATCTCCTGGTTAAGCCAGAGTAGTCAGGAGCTGTGTAGCAGGACCTGTGAGGGAAGATTGAAATAACTCGGTTTGTTGAGTCTGGAAAAGCGAGACACGGAGGGGACGAGAGCAGCTTCCAAGTACCTGCAAAGGCTGTTACAAGGAGGAGGGAGAAAAATTATTCTCCTTTATCTCTGAGGACAGGACAAGAAGCAATGGGCTTAAACTGCAGCAAGGGAGGAGTAGGTTGGACATTAGGAAGAAGTTCCCAAATGTCAGGCTGGTCAAGCACTGGAATAAATTGCCGAGGGGGGTTGTGGAATCATCCTTGGAGATTTGTAAGAGGAGGTTCCGCAAACACCTGGCAGGGGAAGTTCTCTTACGCATCACTCCCATTGGCCTGGAAGGTGTGCACTGGTGCAGCCACGCAGAGATTCAAACGCTACCCACCCGATTGGCAGAGCGACCAAAGCTAGGTTTTCTATTGCCACTGATGGCGCACAATTGCACAGGCCTCAATGCGCATAAAGATCTGCACATGGATAGAAAAGATTAGAGGGAACATTGCCTGGGCACTCTACAGGTAGGCATCCCCATCCCCTGCCCCTCCAGCACTGTTCCTTCCTCGGTCCCTCCCTTCCAGCCCCCACACCTTCCACCCACCCCTGCACCCTTCCACCCAGACCCTTCACCCCCACGCCCAGCGTGTTCCTGCACCCTACTTCCTGCCCAGACCCTGCACTCCCAACCTGCTCCCTCCTCCCACACATACAACCCCTCATTTTTTGGCCCTGCTGTAGAGGCATGGGGTACTCCACAAAATCTATCAGCCTCAGGACCCCAGAGGAGTTAATCTGCCCCTGGCTGTAATGGTGCCTCCAGTCCCATGAGGCTGGAGCCTCTTTTTTTTGCTGCTTAGTTGTCTGTGGTCCACACCCCAGTCTTGATGATGGTAGTTATGTAGCCTGTTATAAAACTAAGCAAATATCCAGATGAATTGAGGTACCTGCTTGAAGACCTGAGTACTCCTAGTTGAGAATCACAACCTTAGAGGATGGCCTAGACTTGGCCTACGACCTCCTTGTGATTATTGTATACACTTTAAATTTTGAAATGCTTAATTGATAAGAAATTTTGTCTGGAGAGGCCAGGTGAGTTTTATTCTTAAACTCTTGGAGACTCAGATGAAAAATTGGAAAGAAAAATGAATCTTCCCCTTTGATATAAACAAGATATTATGATGCACCTAAATGTGTGTTTGAGGAAAATTGCAAATACTGTCCTAGGAATCTTTTCTTTGATATCTTTGTATCCCATCAAAGTCAATAAGGTTAAGGGCACAATTTGGTGCTTTACTATTTCTTCCTACTTAAGTTTTCTAGCAATGCTAATTAAAACATTTCTGAACACTTGTTAGACCAAAAAAAGTTTTCAAGTAAACTGCAAAGCTATTCTTATTTCTGCTAGTTTTAACTAATGACAGTCCCATCTGCAACCTACTGAGCATTATTAGTGGAGGAGTTTCACGGCAGTTAGATTCAGTGAGACAAAGGTTTTTCAGAAGGTATATGAGAAAATACGCTGCACACTCAACCTTTGAGAGCTCACTTCATAAAAGTAGAGCACAAACTTAGACAAAGCTAGGCATAACATCGGAATCTTTTCATTTTACAAACCCCTTGAACTTTATTCTTTCTGAAAAACATGTCACTTGAACCAACATTTAAAATATTTCATCTGTTTAAAAGAAAATCTAGCAGATATTTACCATCTTTTAAAATGTGATTCACTTTTCAAACGTAATATCCTTCCGTTTGCTTGGTTGATGACATGAATACAGTTATTACTTGGATTGAAAGTACAGGCAGTCCCCGGGTTACATGGATCCGACTTACATCGGATCCCTACTTACAAACGGGGTGAGGCAACCCCGCACTAGCTGCTTCCCCCCAGCAGACCAGGGAGATGCGAAGCTAGTGCCGGCCCCCCCCCCCCCCCCCCAGCAGACCAAGGAGATGCGGAGCGGCTTTTCTCAGCAGACACCTCAGCTTGAGAATAAAGGACTGAGGGAAGTGAGGTGTGGGAGAATAAAACTGAGCTCTGGAGAAATGTTTGGCTAGAGTTTCCCCTACAATATGTACCAGTTCCGATTTACATACAAATTCAACTTAAGAACAAACCTACAGTCCTATCTTGTACGTAACCCGGGGACTGCCTGTAGTTGAGTAACCCCCCTAAAAGGAATTTCATGAGTTTTTTGTTTGTTTCCTGTCTGTAGAGAGCAGCACAGTAAAGCAGTTGGTGTTTGTTGCTTTGAAAACTGAAGCGCTCGGGCCCTAGTGTCCATGAAGGAGGAAGTGATCTCTGTTGCAGTATCTTGATGCACTGGAATCTTAGGTTGAGCTACAAAATACAACGATTAACAAAATTAACATGAAGAGTAAAAGCATCGCACAGATATCTCACTGGAAAAGCTGAATGTTTATCAGTATCTGACTACCACATAAAGAAGGCAACAAATATCTACTTTCAATTCTTAAATTTGTCATCGATAGCCACAAGATGGCAGTTTGTCCTCAAGAGCTTTGTCATAATTGAGCTGCTTTTGAATGCCAGTGTTTTGCATTCCATCAGTAAAGCTGAATTAATGTTTCTCTTCTAAAATTTTAGAACTTGTACTTGTGTATTGCATATATTTATAGTTGTAGCTAATGTTTATGGGTCAAGACACACATGCTTAAGATGATGATGTAACAATTTGGAGTGGAAGAGACCTTTTTCATAGTGGCAATACTTAATGGTAATTAAAATCTTTCCTCGTTACCTGCAGGTAAAACCTCTCTCAATAACCTGTTCTTTTATTGCCATCAGCCGACTTATAGTCTGCAAGCAAAAGCAGACAGTCTTCATTTTGGTAAGGTCAAAGCCTAAACTACACAGACACTGCTGAATAGTGTAACTGAATAGTGACTTTGTGCTAGGAGCTTGAGTTCGAGACATCAAGCAGAACCCCACTTTTGTAGCTGAGGAATCAGAGGTGACAGGTCAGTGCTTCCGTCACTGCCCTTACTGCTAGACCTTTTTAAAAACCAGTCATCCATTATCAGCTCCTCTCAGCAGCTCCATGGGCCTCTAAAATAGATCAGTGACTGCAGGCTACATTGAGACTTAACAGGATACTATAGCTAATAAGTCTTTTTATATGTAGTAAACTCCACCCCCATTTTGTATGTTACAACAATTTATAGTGGAATAGCATGTAGCTCAGGTCTTTAAGTAATGGGTCTCTGGGTTTGCTTGGAAAATAAAAGGAAAATGTACGTGTCTTATGTAAATGACTGTATTTCTACCCTCCCTCCCCACAGTCTGGCACAGGTTGGGGTAGGGAGGCCACTTAGCTGGTCTGGTGGCCAACAAAGTCAAGCCTTGTCCCCAGCAGGCCACTCTCTTGCTGGTGTAGTGGCCCAGAGGTCACTCTGAGGATAGCTGTCCCCTGTGCTCACTGCCCCCAGTGGTCACACTACTGGATAGCTATCAGCCCCCTCCCTTTCTATGTTACGGAAAACAGTCCCAATCCAGGCACTTCCCATTGTCCAGACACAACCAACACCTGACCTTGCTTTGTTAGGACGCTGTGTACCACGTTTAGTGGTCCTAGCTCTTACTGTTTAGTAGTTGTTGAACAAACAGACTTGCAGATGGATGGACTCTGACAGATGCACAAACTCTCATTCATATATAGATTATGCCAATTCAGAGTTGCCATAAATGACATGGTTAGCAAGTAGAATAACCACATTTATTATTCACTTTGAACAGCTATTCAAAACCACATCTCCTCTGATATTCACAATTAATCCCTGTTTGTTGTGACAAGAAGTTGTCCAATTAACATAAACACCCACATACGTGCTTGTACATCCAAGAACCTGGCCAGTTTTTGATGTGTGAATTATGAGAACATAACAGCTCTAAACTTGCTTGCTTTAAGCAAAGCTTTTATTCCACTTTACAGTACAGACTTGCAGCATGCTCTGCTCCAATAGAGAGGGTATGGACACTGATTTTTTTAAAACTTATCTGAACTCAGGAGTAGGAGGAGGAACAGAAAGATCTCACAGGCTTTTATTTTGCTGTATAAACCCATTTAATTCTTTTTCTAGATTCATAAGATAAGCTCATTATGTGACTGACTTGTGACAAGTGTATTGAATTGTTCTGTTCCTAATGCAGAAGGGAAGGAGAAATTTCCAAACGCTTGTTGGTTTGGTTTTTGCACAACTGAATAAGCCCAGAAAACAGCTTTTGTTCAAATTTGGGCCAAAATGATTTAGGGCTAGATGTGAAGTATGTACACACGTCAGTGGAGTGGCCCACTACTCTGGAGGACCTGTCTTCACGAAAGGCTCATCCCTCAAGTGCCACTCCTAGAAGGTAGCCATGTAGCTCTGGAGAACAGAGGTTTTCAAACGGGGGGGAGGGGCATAACTCCAGATGAATGTTCCAGGGGCTGAGCGACATTGCCAGGCAGCTTGGGCATTAGCTTGCAGACAACCTCCATCCCTTGATTAGCCTCTTTCTGACTGGGTTGGGGGAGGGTGGGGTTAGCTCAGAAAGTTTGGAAACTGCTGTTGCAGACATAGTCTGGTCCTACCCCCCACATCTCTGTTTCCACTGGTTAAGGGTGCAGATGGCGAGTCATTTCAGACCAGTATTGCTCACATGGCAATATGTGTTCCTTGCCTGGGGCAAAAACAGCACTGGGCCAAATCCAGCCAGAAAGGCAGGAGCCCCACTTGCCCAACAGGGTGAACTTGTTCATGTAAAATGTATGAAAAATTAAGATGGACAGTAGTACAGCTCTACAGACATGTCAAAATATAGTTACATCAAAAAAAACCCCAAAAGATTACTCGAATGTTTAGACTTGGCACCTTGGAGGAGTTAGGGGCACAGACCACTTCCCTCAGAAGTTGACTGGACCAACCGCTCTGAGTGACAGGCACCTGTGTGTCTGAGTATGGAAATTGAGCCATTTCATCTCTCTGAGAAACTGACAATGCAAAATTCTAGTTAAGGGATCACCTTCTCTTGAAAATCTGGGCTGTGAGGGTTAAAGGCGATGCAGTTAGTTACCAATCCCCTTGTCTGAGAGGCCCAGAACACCTTTTTCTGTAGAAAGAAAGCTGCAGCCACTTTTCCATACCGCATTCTGAGCGGCAAAGGATAAACAATAATCTTTTCCTCAGCTTGGAACTGGCAGGCATAAGCCGAAGCCAGAAGCACCGAACATAGCCAGCCACGGGGGAGGGCCGTGGAATGGTGATCTCAGTATTGTTAATCTGCACAGGGAATTATAAACATTGAAACTGGGTTGGGATCCTGAGAACAAGAGTGAAGTGATGCACGTGATTAATCAATTCAAACAGGGTCCACATGGCAGTAGCCAGGAAAGAGAGAGGCAGGCTCATAGTTACAGGCCTCTTTTCTGAAAGGAGCCATTATTAACCAGAAGTTCGGGAGGTGGGAGGCACTCTTCTCCACACAGACTTTATAATTGAATTCTGCACAGCTGGTCCAGGAAGCAAAGGCAGCAGCACAGTTTAATTAACCAGCAAGACAGCACTTGCTGGAAGTCTTTAGAGTCTGAACTTGGTATATTTTTATATTCAATTTGAGTATATTGATGGGATAACATACAGCCTAAGTGGCTCTGGCTGCTGTGAGCCATTTCACGAGACCCCTAACATTCAAGTGTGCAACCTTCCTTCCTGTCCAGCCGAGTGCCATATAGACAAAGAAAAAAGTCATATGGACAGCGGATACTGTATGGCCCCTCAGTATTATGCCATTCTCAGGGTGTCAATCACCAATGGAACAAGAAAGGTAGATACTGATAAGGGAACAACCATAACTAAGACAATTGTTAAACAGTAGTTTAGTTAAACAATTAGGGCAACTAGCAACCAAAATACCTGCTACTAAGCCAGAGTAAAGATTTTCTAAAATAATTAGTAATGTAATTACTTTTTCTAAAGTAATTAGGTGACCTACTTAAAAAACATTAGCGGTGTCCAAATTGTATAAAATGCTATGCAATTCGATTCAGACCTATCTAATGTGTCAAGCTGGGCCCCCAGAATCACTAGTTAAGGTAAGTTACCTCTTCATTGTGTTCATTCACATCTACTAAACCACTAACTGGCATATTTCATCGGCGGGATTGTATAAAGCAGAAGCTGCCTGGAGGTTTAATTCCTTCTTGAGTAAAAGATATAATTTGAGGTCCCTAGTGCAAGAAAAATGTTGCTTCCATGTTAGCAAAAATGGGCTTATTTTTGAAGTATACACAATAGGAGCTGAGTAAAAGCTCTGAGCATCTATATATATTAGCATCTGGCTTCTATATCCACTGAATCACAAGGATGCCATAATTTAGGGACTCTTTAATCCCTTACCACTAGAAGCTCACATAGATACAAAGCAGTAATGCAAAAATGTCACCTCAGGAAACACCAGCTGCTGCTGTCAGTAGCAGCAGATTAACCAATTCCAGGGAATGGCTTGGGGCCCCCGTCCACTCTTGACAGAACCTGAGTCATCAAGGTCTCTAAACACTCTCATTGTTGAGAATGTTTAAACCGATGTGTACATTGTCTGATGTGGCTTTAAGGGTTCCTTATGGTAGCAGCTTGCTTTGTAATCTAATGGAGAGTATTGGATGAGCTATTTCCACCAAGAATATAAGCAGCAGTAACACATTTTGTACACTTAAAATTAGCACACAAAAAAAGTTACATTTCAGAATACTATATTAGATTGCTAAGCCTGTACTGTGCCATATTACCATCTGGTAAATATAGCTATCAAAGGTATCCTGCCTTTAGAAAAGACTACATGATCAGAAGAGAGACACTGGGTGACATTTAAATTGCTAACTACAAAACCTAACCTCTGAATGCAGGTTTTCTTTTTAAACATACACATCACCCAGGATACATAAAGCACCAATTTCACTGCTGTACCTCAGTGTTCAGTTGAAATGATGATAATCTATCCCCTCTTTCAAGTCTAGTGTGTTCAAGTTTTCTTCAAAGGCTCCACCTGTCAGATCCTATGGGATGAGAGACCGCATTAGCGCATTTGGCTGAACCCTATTTCATCACTCATTTAGGATTTATAGACCACTGGAAGAAAAGCCCAGTTGCTGTTATAAAAATATCTATTAAAAAAAAGAGTCGAGACTCTGTTCGTGCACTTTTGCCCCTATGGCTCCCCACATCCATTCCCCACCCCAACCTACCCTCTAAAATTATTGCACTAGTTTCCAAATTCATAAGCTTAGACGTCTTATTTCAAGAAAACAGAAAGCTTTAAAGACGTTTACTTATATCTGAGTTCAAACTCTGTTTTGTTCTTTCCTTCCCTAACTGGTCATGTTCTGGAGCAACCCCATCAAGCCACCTCCCCTGCCCCCACATCAACCTGTGGAAACAAAAACCTTGTAGCGCCAGAAAGAAATATTGGCAGCTTTGAGACTCTTTTCATCCTTAACTCGTGGGGTGAAAGCGGCATGTGCAAGACCTTTTCCAAGCTAGCCCGGGGAAGGGGGGAGTACGGTCACCAGTTCAGATGGCTGCAAACAGCTTACTGTAACTGCTAAGCAAAGTAAAAGGTTTGTACCACAACCAGCTCTGTAGAGGACTAAGTGTGAGTGCTCTTGGTTTTTTAATTACAAGCATCTGAAGGGACTGGAACAAGGAGGCTGTTTAACAAAGCAGTGGGAATTGTGGATTTTACACCCTGATGTGCTTGTCTGATGAAATATACCTTCATCAAGCAACTGGCATATTAACCAGAGGTACAGGTGTGTCCTTCAAAGCCTTTTTACTTCTGGACAGGAGCTCTGGGTTTTGTTGTACGCACAATACTGCGAGGTAGTGACACAGAGTCATTAGGTAAACTTGCCAACCTCTGCGTTTCTGATGTGCTACTTCACCTGCCCATAGTCTTTAATTTCACAATTCTTTAAGCGCTTCAGAAATTATTCATTAATCGTGACAATATCCTATAACAGGTGAGGGACAAGCGAGGATTCCTGCAGCCTCCCTTTGAGTGGAACCCAGCAGCTGCATTAAGAGCTTTCACACCACTATGAAATTGCATAGGAAGCCTACCATGCAGCACTGAACCAGCAGGAAGGATTCTGGGAAGCAGAATGCTCAACCGTCCTTGTCAAAATCTGATGAAATAAACTGCTATGGGATCTTTACGGACCATAAACTCCAACTTGTATTTCTCCCCCAGCTGAGGGTACCTCCAGCATCCTATATAATCAAGGGGAGAGTGCCATCAACAGAATCCTTCTCATAGCATCTGAGTAGTCCCGGGAGGTCTCCCATTCAAGCAGTGAACTGTCTTAATGCTTTAGCCCCTGGGATGTGACAATGCTAACAGAAGTGGTGCTAATGTCATGTCTGCAACCTGGATCATTGCTCCTTTGGGGAAATAAATGTTGGCTGCTGTGAGCATCAGTAAAATGATGTTCCTCCACTTCTTAGAGGGTCAGGTTTGTGCTTATGCCTTTTTAAAGAACAGCTCTTCATTCTTTCTCCTGCTTGAACTGACAGATGAAAGGAAACATCTGCAGGCATGTTGCTTCAGCCCCCAAACCCACCCCGTGAACTGTGCCTCCCACCCATATGGCTCTAATTACCTTTTTCAGTTCTTCCACTTTAGTCCGTATGGCACAAAATGTTAAGAATGCTGCTGCTGCTGCACAGTTTCAGCAAGACAGTAACCACAAGCCCCAGTGTATTGACTGACCTCGGGTAATTACTGTGCCAGAGAGTGACAGTGGTAACTACAACGTAATTTACATAGCACCTTTCACCCCCAATGCGTCCAAGGTATTTTATTCAGTGCTTTGTATAAATTGCTTATGTTGGTTCTATGCCACTTGCTGCCCAAACTCTGCTAGCTCTGGGGCAGAACGTGGCAGCTGGACACAGCAACATGAAAGCATTTTGGCAAGGCAGTACAGACGTACCACACCCAGCTGGAAGTGTGAACTAAAGTGAAATGGGGCTATTTCTACAAAGACACTAAACACAGAATCTGCAGAATTCAGACATAAGAAGACTTTTCAAGGAAGTCGCTGCTTTGCAAAACAATGCCCAATCACTCAAAGCCGTTGGAAAGATAAGACCCTTGCCAGAGACTGTCTGAAGTGGGGTGTTGTGACAGTGTGCCCTCTCCATCGCCCAGTCCCTTGCAGTGACCCTCTCCCCAACTACCTGCCGCTGTGCCTGTCCCTGGCATGAAGGGCACAAGAGGGCTGTGCCCTCTTCCGCCTTGCACACCCAGGTAAGGGCCAGGCACAGGATACAGTTAACTCTCAGGCCATCTTCCCCTAGTATCCGGTCACTGCCACAGCACCTCTACTCCCACTCAGGAGGCAAGACAGTCCCCATGTCAACCTGTGCCCCATCTCACAAAACACTCTCTTGCTTACAAGTAGCTTCGGGGCCCTGGTTCATTTGCCGAGCATCCTCTTCACCTGTTGCAATCTGTGGTAGCTGAGACCACTGACAGGTTTTTGGTCTCAAATGAATTGCAAAACTAGGGCCCAGAACCCTCAAGACTCCCCACTCGAGTTAATGGAGAACTCTACATCTATTATATATTTGAGAGAGTTTGTGTCTGCTCAAGAACGCCTCCTAAACGGTAAGCGCTAAACCCAGCAAAGTTGCTAGGCAGCTTCCTCTTATCATGCCTGAGAGCAAGGTCAGGGCTTGGTTGTGCCAGGAAAATGGAATGTGCCTGGAATGGGACAGCCTCTCATAAAACCACACGGAAAAGAGACACAAACACCAGGCAGGTGAACGGGGCTGCTTGGGGGCGTCCCTCCTCTTGGGACTGCCTCAGCTCTGAGAATCCCACCCCCCAGGTACCCTGAGGTAAAGTCCCCCCCATTGATACAGAGACATTGGTTCTCCATCAGGGGGTAAGTTTGCTGCATCCCTCACTTTGCCTGGGGCGCACGGGGCAGCCCCAGCTGGGGAATATGCACCCCTCTCTGGCTGTGCCCACTGGAGCTGCAGAAGTGCCATGGAGAGGCACTTCTCACTTGGCCCCAAGCTGCTGTGGTGAGAGAGGGCTGGTGTAAGTCTTCTCTCCCCAGGGCAGCCTGCATCCTGCATCCTGACCCCTCATCCCATCCCAGAGCAATTATTAAATGACACATGTACATTTTCATTTTATTTTCAAAAAACTAAAAGCTAATTGAGTTGAGAGCCTGAGCACCACCAGGTGAATCTTCTGGTAACAACATATAGCCAAGTTCTGACCTCTACTCTTCCCTGCTTCCAAGTCGGGACAGAAGGAGCTCGACGTGTCTCCCACGGCCTGGTCAGAGTTCTGGAGGCAGGTTCATTTTCAAGTTGGTTTTTTTAAAAACTCAGATGCTAAAGCAAACAGGGTGGGCAAATGGAATCCCATCAGTCCCTGAGCAGCAGGTTGGGGAGCTGGAATGAGCTGTGTCTTTACACAGCTGAACTAATTCCAGAGCTGCCAGTAAAGCCTACTGTATTCCACACACTGTAGCTTTTGGCTTCTCACTTGAGCTTGGAAGCAGAAAACCTTTTTCACTTCAAGCACTTTGAATCCAGCCTGAGCTGCAACCCTGTGAGACGGAACCGGAGCCTGAAAGGGCATGCTCCTCTCTGCTACTTTGGGCAAAGTGAGGAAACAAATAATGTAAAGCTGCGCAAGGTTTTTAGGTCTGGGGATAGAATTTGGACAAGGATTTGCTCATTGTGAGAATAAAAACCTGCGTGTGAGTCCCCTCCCTTTTTCCGATGGATTTCAGCTCTACTACTTTGGTCTTAATGCATTAGCAGCTTTCACAAATGGAGCAGGGACTGCGTCATGTAGCTTTTTCTTTCAAGAACTATAACTCCAGTGAGCAACCAAGCACTACACTCAGTAAATGGTTGTCATGGAAGTGCCACAAAAACTATCCATTTATTACAATTATCTCATCTTCTCAAGTGCGCAGGCATGAAGCATGCATGTTTCGCAGCAGCTACAATCTACAGGGAAACTGAAAAAGATCGGTTACTTACCTCGTAACTGTGGTTCTTTGAGATATGTTGCTCATGTACATTCCATGTAGGTGTGCGCACATCGTGGGAAACGTTTCCCCTAGCAGCACCTGTCGGGCCAGCAGGGGAGCCCTGTGGAGAGGCGCCGGTATACTGACCCATATATACCCTGCTGGCCCGCCACCCCTTGGTTCCTTCTTACCGGACTACTCCAAAGAAGGGGAGGCGCGCGGGATTTGGAATGGACATGAGCAATATCACAAAGAACCACAGTTACAAGGTAAGTAACCGTTCGTTCTTCTCTGAGTGATTGCTCATGTCCAGTCCATGTAGGTGACTCTACAGCAGAAAGCCAAGGAGACGGGGTCAGAGTTCTAACCTTCCCCTGAGTGGAGGACAGCCCTACCCAGGGCAGTCCCCCCATCCCTGATGAGTCAATGCATAATGGTTAGTGAAGGTGTGGACAGAGGACCACGTGGCAGCCCTGCATATGTCTGGGATAGGGACCCGAGCCAGAAAAGCTGTGGAGGAGGCCTGAGCTCTAGTCGAGTGGGCAGTGAGGGGAGGGGCTGTAATCCTGACCATCCGTAGCACTCCCCAATGCAGGCTGTGATCCAAGAGGAGATCCTTTGTGCCGAAACCAGCTGGCCTTTCATCCGCTCTACTATGACAACAAAGAGCTGAGGTGACCTAGCCTAAATAAAAGGCTAGCACCCTCCGAGCGGCCAAAGTGTGTAGCGCCTGTTCCTTACCCGATGCGTGGGGCTTGGGGTAAAAAATGTAGGATGATATCCTGCGACACATGAAAGTTGGACACTACTTTTGGCAGAAAACCGGGTGGGGGCGCAACCTGACTTTGTCTTTGAAGAAAACTATATGGGGGGTCCGCAGTGAGGGCTCTCAGCTCTGGCTGACGTGACGGCCACCAAGAGGAGTACCTTATAGGACAGGTGTAGTAACGAACACGTCGCCAACGGTTCAGATTGTCCCTGAGTTGAGGGAGGAAGGCTGCGCAAGCGAGGCGGACTGCCCGTAGCTCCCTGACGTTGATGTGTAGGGAGAGATCGTCCGTGGTCCACATACCTTCTGTCCATATGTTGCTGAGGCGGGCTCCCCAGCCTGTGTCCAATGCATCCGTCATCAGTCAGAGAATTGGTAGGGGCCTAGAGAATGGTACCCCGGCGCAGACCTCTCCCTCCTGGGTCCACCAATCCAGGGGTCGAAGGACCTCAGAGGGCACGGTCCCACTGGTGGAAGGAAGGGTTGTGAGTGCATACCTGCCACATCTGTAGTGGTCGCATGGGGAGCCTGGTGTGTTGGGTGACACATGTGCACGTGGCCATTAGGCCCAGGAGTCCTGGCTGTGGTTATCAGGAATGCCTGCAGATCCCGGATGGCCAACTTGATCACCAGGATGCAGGACCTGGGGAGGAAGGCCCACGCGGATGCAGTGTCCAGATTGGCGCCCACGAACTCTATTACTGGAGTGGGTACCAAAGTTGATTTGTCCACATTCAGGAGTAGGCCCAACTCTCGGAAGAGATCCCGAACCAGGGTGATGTGGGCCTTCCCCTGGCTTGCAGAGCTCCCCGCAGGAGCCAGCTGTCCAGATAGGGGAACACCTGGACTCCTCTTTTTCTCAGGGCGGCAGCTACAACAGCAATGCACTTCGCAAAGACCCGGGGGGCTGTGGAAATCCCATGAAGTGGAGAGCAATGGAAATGTGAAAGAAGGCATCTTTTAGATCGAGGGCAGTGTACCAGTCTCCAGGAGCTAGGGACGGAATGATAGATGCTAGGGTCACCATCTTGAGTTTGGTTTTGATGATGAAGGCATTGAGATCCCTGAGGTCCAGAATAGGGTGGAACCCCTTTCCCCTTTGGCTTTGAGGACCAGGAAATATCGGGAATAGAAGCCCCTGCCCAGTACTCCCAGGGGAACCGACTCTGCAGCCCCTAGGGCGAGGAGCTGAAGTATCTCCTCCCGAAGGAGAAGCTCGTGAGAGGGGGTTGAACAGGCACGGAGTAGGGGGATGTGAAGGAGGAGCAGAGTGGAAAGGGATGATATAGCCCCTTCCCACCATCTGTAGGACTCAGCGGTCTGAGGTAAGAGATTCCCAGGCCGTCAATGGGGACACTGTGGGTGGTCGGGCCATGGGGCCCTCAGACTCCGATAGGCGTGGGAACATCTGGCCTAGTGGAAGTGACTGCCCCAACGTAGGTGACTGAGTGAGTGGGGATCCCTGAAGGAGGGGCTCTGGACCCAGAGCAGACAAACTCCGGTCTCGGGGGGCCACACCCTGACTCTGGTGGTAAGCCCACAGGGTCTAGAAGGGCCACTGAGATGGAGTTGGTGCCATTGGGGGCCATGACTGCTGTTCTATCTGTCCCAGTCCTAGGTCTTACAGTTTAGGCAGCCAGACAGACAATCTCCCTGAAATATATAGATTTACTTGTCCATTTTATGTTACTAAACATAACTTTCTCCGTATCCCTAAAAAGATGCTGAAGGAGACTCCTGACAGCTCTGCAAATTCAGACTAGATTCATTCCTGCTCATTTATCAGCAACAGCAAGAGTCAGCAAACCCAATTATACAACAGTAATAGAGAGGTAGCCGTGTTAGTCTGATCTTGCTAAAACAAAAGGAAAAACTATGTAGCACTTTAAAGACTAACAAGATGGCTGAACAGGTGATGCGCTTTCCAGGGCCAGACCCACTTCCTCAGATCATATTCTGGAAGAGAATTGGCACGACCCTACATACCAAAGGAATACATGAAAAGAGTGAACGCATTATTAAACTGACAAATCAGATTTAGTACAGAAGATGGGGTGAGGAGGAGGGAGGGAGGGAATAGCTATTTGAGTCAATGAATGGCTAATCGGGGGTGATAAGTGGGAAGCTATCTTTGTAATGCTTAAGGTAATTAGCCGAGTTTCATCTTGCGACACAAGTGAGACAAATGGGTGATGAATCCTGCCAAGATTTTGGTGTAGAGATATTGTTCCATATTGACTTTGTAATTTATGCAATGCCCGCCCTCTACAGTAATATCGAGGGGTGAGGCGTATCCTGTCTGTCAATGGTGATGCATCCTGCCTTCCAGAAATCTGACAATTCCAGGTAACAAATTTAGTGGGATACAACTGGCTGGGCCACACTGGTTGCATGAGCATATAATGAGATTTGAGAACTACTAGCCATGAGTGTCTCAAAAGAAGGCACTTCAGGCAGTTTTATGAGTCTGCGTAGCCTGAGCAAGATTGATTTGCCCAAACGTTTTGAAAATGTTGGTCCTTTGTAATTTCTCTAAAACAGACATTTTGTCTCATGTAGCACACAGCAGAAAGGTGCTCTTTTACAGAAGAATTTCATGTCTCAAATATAATCAAATTAAAGAGTCTTCCTCCTCCTCTCATGGTGAGATTCATTAATTCACTTTTTTTGCATCGTTCAACAGACTAGCATTGCAGTGCTTTTGACACAAATTAAAAATAGCCACAGTTATGGGAATCTCACATTTCATCAGCATTAATCTCAGTTTGTACTAACTCCCCTCTCACCCCAGCACTGGGTATTTCCCTGTTTTTCTGGCTATCGTTTCTCGTTTGCTCTTTGCTTTTGATGAGCTGCAAAGCTGTGTCTATAGGCTGCTCTGCTACCTCCAATTCCTTTGTGATCCTCAGCAGTGTGTGAAGACTGGGGGAGGAGTGAAGATCTGAAAGCATATGCTGGGGGGAGGTGAATTTAAAAAATAGCAGTGAGGTACATTTGTTGTTCAGCTCATTTTTCAGATGTGGGCTGCACAGAAAACAAAGCAAGTTCAAACAGTCTAAAAATATAATAAAAACCAAATCCCCAGCGTTATACTTAGTCTGCACAATATCACCACAGATCAATGAAAGCTCAACATCTCTGTGCAGGTTTCAACCAGTTTCAAAACCATTTCCTCTAGTGGTCAGGTCTAAAGTTTGAGGCCTTCTCCACACAAGAGACCTAAATGTTTTAAACCACAGTCAGTTACAGGCTTGTTTTGGTTTTGGTGTGGGGCTGCTTTCCAGACCAGATGAAAAATGACGCCTGAAAGGTGGGGCCATTCTGATCCAGCCGCAAGCGCGCAGCCAGTAAGAATGAGATTTCAGTTGAAACCAAGCTCAGGCAGCCCTGTGTGAGGTATCGTACATGAGTCTCACTGTGTGTACTGTTGGAAGAAAGGGGGAATGGACGGAAGAACACCCCATAAAGGTGACCTGTATATAGAGAGGCAGAATGGCCCAGTGGACAGGGCTCTGGAGGGGACTCAGGAAACCACTGAACATGCTGGGTGACTTTGGGCAAGCCGCTTCACTGCTCTGTCTCTGTCTCTTCCCCTCCTTTGTCTTGTCTGAGTAGACTGAAAGCTCTTGGGAACAAACCCTTGCTGTGTAATTGAACTGTGCCTAGCACCACGGAGCCCTGATCTCTTTCTAGGCCTCTGCACACTTATAATATAGATACAGTAAAAGCTTCTTTTGGAGGAATGGGCTGGTTAACTAAGAGGGAGGAGTTTTTGGTGCGGTAGGGGCTTGAGATGGGGTTGGAACAAGGGAGGGCTTTTGGGGTGCTGGATCTATAGGGCGCTCACCTTGGGCATCTCCCCACAAATGGGGGCCTGTCCCTGCTGCTCCACGTGCAGACATAGCTAGGCAGCTCTGCACACTGCCTAGGCCCGCAGGAACCATGGCCAATGGGAGCTATGGAACCAGCTCTCAGGGTGGGGTGAGGGCAGCAGGCGGACTCACTTCGCTGAACCTCTACCAGGTGCAAGTCGCCGCTTGCGGGGAGTCGCCTGAGGTGAGCACCCTGAATCCAGCACCCCGAAATGTCTCCTGACTGCCAATTACCAGTCCTGCATCCCCTCCCCCATTCTGTACCCCCTGTGGCTATTCCTCAGCCGAGGAGTAGGAAGGATGTGACACTGCTTCTGGGGAACCACGCAAAGCCAAGTAGAGTCTGCCAGCCCCATGCCAAAGAGACCATAAACTGGACTTTCTATGAAGATTAGACCAGCCAGTTTATAGAGCTTTCCAGTTGGGACAGGGCCAGTGTCGGGGGGCTCGCCCCTGTCTGGGGGTTGCCACCCCCATTCGGGGCTTAATTCGGCCCGTCTGGGTCTAGCCCTCAAAGAGCACTGCCCCTCTCTTAGGGGAAATATGGCCCACTGGCCTAGTTCCAAGGTACAATGCCCCTGTGCTAGGGGAAATACGGCCTCCCGGCCTAGTCCTCAGTTTGCAGGCCCAGAGGCCTAGTCCTCAATACGCAGGCCCAGCAGCCTAGTCCTCAATTCAGGTTTTGTTACCCTGCTCCCCACTTGCCAGGGTCTCAGGCAGCAGGGGTAGGGGGGTCCGGGCCCTCCCTCTCCACCGGACCCCGACCCAGGGCCCTAGTAGTGGCGGGTGGTTCCCACCACCGGCTCGGCAGGGGCTCCTCCCCGCAACGCCCTGAGCCCTCAGGGGCTTCTACAGCTCCCTGCCCTGGGTCACTTCCTACCCCCTGCTCGCAGCCTGCCGCGGTCCCACCTGTCGGCGCCGGTCGATGGGCTGTAGTGGTCCTCCCCCTGGCAGCTGCAGAGTTGGCGGAGTCCGGTCCAGCACTCGGGTCGCGGGTGGTCGGTCGGCGGCTCCGGCGTTGGGGCCGAGCCCGGCAGAGGCCCGGCAGCAGCACGCTCAGCTCCCTTGGCGACTCCCTCTCTGGCCAGTGGTCGCTAGCTCCTGCTCGGGTCGCAGTCTGCCCCTTCTGAGCAGGCCAGCAGCCTTTTATACCTTTGCTCCCTTTGGAGCATGCCCAGTAGGGCTGTGTGGGTGGGGCCCTCTCCGCCCCCGGCCCCAGGTGGTTTCCCTGGGCTTGAGTGCGGGGCGGGGCCGCCCCGTCACAGCCAGCTAACACAGCTTTTACTGTACGGCTACATCTAGCCTGGCCCCTAATTCCAGAAAAGTCATGCAAAGCAGGTAAGTCAGAATAGGGAAATCCGCGGGGGATTTAAATATCCCCCGCGGGATTTAAATAAACATGTCCGCCGCTTTTTTCCCGGCTTTTCCCCACAGGCCGGAAAAAAGCGTCTAGACTAGCGCGATCCTCCGGAATAAAGCCCTTTTCCGGAGGATCTCTTATTCCTACTTGAAAGTAGGAATAAGAGATCCTCCGGAAAAGAGCTTTATTCCGGAGGATCGTGCCAGTCTAGACGCTTTTTTCTGGCTTTTCCCCAAGCCGGAAAAAAGCGGCGGACATGTTTATTTAAATCCCATGGGGGATATTTAAATCCCCCACGGATTTCCCTATTCTGACTTACCTGCTTTGCATGACTTTTCCGGAATTAGGGGCCAGTCTAGACGTAGCCTAGTAATAATAATAATAATAATAATAATAATAAATAGGACCTGAGATTGGGTTTCAATTCCTGAATCTGCCACAGACCTCCATTATATCCTTGGGCAGTCATTTAAGCTTCCAAAGTCCCATCTTTAATGTGTAAAAATTGAACTAGGATCCTTAGAGGAAAGAAATCTGAAAAGAAACCTTTTCTCTTGTCCATTAGTGCATTCTCTTATGGTTTTAAAATTGCGGTGGCCCTTTCTTGGCTGCCTCACTGCAGGAGTCAGGATTAACTGACGTGGTGCCCTGACAGGTCTCTTGCTCCGTCAGTGATGATAGCTATTCGGCTGCCTGCGTGTGTGCTCGGTCCTGTGTGCTGTGGTGACCTGGGCAAGTAGTGAGCATGACAGACTCCGAGAGAGCCCCCAAAGGCCACAAAATCAAAGGCGCCCAGCCAGATTTATTGTCAAACGAAGAACTGCAATAGATGGCAGCAGACTCTACTGAACCACTATGCATACGTACCTCTGCAATGGGAGGGCTGTCAGAGACATGGAATCCATCACTGCATCCTAGGCTGGACAAAGGCAGCCCCTCGAAGACACCACTTTATATACAGGTACAAGTTACCATCACTCTTGACATGCCAGGTATCCACCCATCTGACGCTACTCAGATATCACCCATCACCCTGCACCTCACGGTTCGATCATACATCTCTATCCAGCATGTCGTCACTTTAGACACTTTCCTGGACCTGGGTCGGGATCTCTGGGGAGCGTGGGTACCAAGGTCCTTTTTAATGAGCTAGTGTTGCCTTCCTGTTGGAATATGCTTTCAACTTATGCCTAGTACCAATGACTGTTACAGTCGGTATCTACCTAGTACCAATTGCTATTCTGCACCTGGGCCTGGTACCAATTAGTGTTCTACACTCTCAGGCCTGTCTGTTCCACGTTCTGTGAGCAGGGGCCTGCTTCTTGTTCACAGCTTAGCTTTGTTTTATAGTAGTGAAGTTTTGACCATTGTTAGCCAAGACTCAAACTAGGCCTGTGTTATATGGACTTTTGTTTCAGGCCCACATATTACTACACTCACCAGCAGAATTTATAATCTCAGCTCATGTAACATCAGTGTTACCACCAGACAAAAGCAGATAGCTCAGACTTTAGGGTGCAGAAATGCAAATGAGGATGTGACCTGGTCTTTGCATATTTGACATTAAAACTGAGACTATAATAGCATCCTTGTTAGAGCTTCAGAAATTACATGTACTTAAACAGCTATTTTGCCCCCAGTCCTTGTTTCATTTGAAAAATTACAGTAGTTGCAATATTGCTAGTCAATTTCAGGCTTCTTCCCACTTGTCCACAGTATGATAATACCATGGAGCACGCGCCATCTGGTTTTCCAATTGTGAAGTATTATGATCCCTGTGCTGACCCTAACTTAGGCGGTGCTCAGGTGAGGAGGGATTGTAGAGGTTGAGTTTCAGTCAAATCACCACCAAAAATGTCTTTGTTTATATGAAGGAAACTCTATGTAGCTTTATGTGCAAGTTTCAGAACTTCCTGTTACCTCAGTAACTTTTAGTATTCACAGTGAGGGTATGTCTACATTGCCCCGTAGGTTGAAATAGCTTATTTCATTGAAATAACCCACTATTCCGAAATGTCCCATTGCTTGTGCAATGAGGTTTACAGGGACGTCAGAATAGCAAGCCTGAAATAACGGGCTTGCTGTTAAGATGCAGGATAGCTGTATCGGGATACTCTGGTATCCTGAAATAGCACTGCAAAGTAAACGTAGCCTGAGAGTGTATTTCAGACTCTGATCTGATTCTTTTGTGTTGTTCCTTATTTGTGTTGTGCTTTGTTATTGTAATGCAACAGCAGAATATCTGTTGCTTAGGCTTTTAGTAATTCAGGAATTTAGTAATTCCACAGAGGGAGTGAAAGAGAAAGCAGCTGAAGTCTCTGCCTCTCATCAGCACTCGGACATGAAGGAGGATTAAAGATGAGCATGTTGCACGTGATGACTTACGGGCCTGATGTACAGACGAAAGCCTGCGTTTTTGCACACAGTTTCTGTGCCTGAACACAGAGATGGTTGCGATATTCTGGACATAAACAAGGGCAGAGTGACCAACCATGCCTGCACAAGGCAACCACATTGTGCTTACAAAACTGTAGGTCAAAAAGGGAAAACAGAATAAGGACCCTGCTTTTATTACTCTTAATATTTCTCCAACACTTCCACTCCCTGCCCTGATTTCTAAAAACAATATCACCAAATTGGCCGCTAAGGCTGTGCTTTTGGTTTTTATAAAATCTAAACCTTTGGAAAATGTTAAGTGCTTTTTGTCAAAACTCACCCTACAATGCAATTATGGTGATGCTAGGAAACAGAAATGTGATTCATTGAGCGTATGCCAAAAAAATGTACTCACCAACTTTACACAGATAATGAAAGGTGGGGTTGCATCTCGGAAATGTTTTATGGGAATCTGGGGTTTTGGTCTCTCCTGCAAAGAGGGATGTTTGAGTTAGAAGACAGAATGAAATTGTATTCGAAGATCATGTGTTCGAATAGCCCAAGAGGTTACATACTCAAACTCATTACTTTGCTTTTCACTTTAAATCTAATGTAGTTTTTGGGTCACAGCAAACAACCACTTTCTGTAACACCCAGTAACTATGATCATCTGACTGTTGCTCTTTCAGTACAATCAGCGTTCTTAGCTCCAAGCTAGAGACTGTTGTTTTCAAGACCCTCTTTATATGACAACACTTCTGAGATGTGTACCTGCCTTAGACAGATGCACACATGATTTCACGCCAGAGCTGCTTATACAAACATTTCAACTGTATCCTCAAGAATGAAAGCCTTGGATGCTACAAAGTCACTAATCACCTTCAGTTCTCATTGCTGTCGGCAGGAGCTCACAGCATACATCCACTTCTCAGAGCACTGGGCTTCAAGGGTCTGGCTGGCCAGTAAAAACAAAAGCGCTGAATCTGGCAGCATAGTCTCGTATTTGCATTAGGACAGACGGACTTTCTTTTTGGATGGTTCATTTACAGCTATTTAAATATCATCTTTCTTTATCTTGATTAGCACAAAATCTGCTGCCTACATTTATTCCAGTGATTCCCCGAGGGACCACGTTGCCATCTATCGTGTGGAATCATTCAAAGAGAAATGCTGTGCTATGCTGAATATGGCTCTGTAAATAACCACTACACTTTTCTTTCTTTCTACAACCACAGCTGTTAGCTTTTATGCATCCTGGGCAAAATCTTGCTCCCAATGGAGTCACTAAGAAAACTCCCACTAACTTCAACAGGAGTTTGGCTCCATACCAGGGCGGGCAATCATTTGTAATGAGGGGGCTACTCTAAGATTTTGGCAAGTGCTCAAGGGCCGCATTTCTACCGAGAGGGCTTGGGGTCTGGGACAGAGGTTGGGTGCAGAAGGGAGCCTGAGGTAGAAGACTGGGGTGCAAGAGGAGGTGTGAAGTCTGAGAGGGAGTGTGGGTGAAGGAGGGGGTTGTGATGTGGGGCAGAGGCTTGGGGGGTAGAGTCCAGGAGGGACTGGGGGGGTGCAAGAGAGGATTCTGGCCTAGGGGAAGGGTATAGGAGAGGGTCTGAGAGGAAGCAGTGACCTGGGAGAAAGGGATATAGAGAGTTTGGGTGGTGGCCTGGGGCAGATAGTTGCGGGGGGAGAGTGAGGGTGCCAGAGGCAGGCTCTGGCTGGGAGGCTCTCAACTAGGCAGCTCCCAGTCAGCAGCCCTGCAGGAACCTGAAGGCTGCAGTCACAAGCTGCTCCTTATAGCTCTGCTCCGGGCAGGGTGAAGAAGTGGGGGAGGAAGGAGGCTTCATTGGCTGCCCCTGCCACCAGCAAAATATCTCAACTGCTATTGGTCAGAAACTGATCAATGTGTGCTAAAAGATTTTGCTGAGGGCGGGATAGAGCACAAAGCCTCCCGCCTCACTTGCTGCTACCACGCTTTTTATTGGTATAAGTTATTGAGCTCCTATGTCATGAAACCGAACATCAGTCCATTTCCAATCTCTTACTCAAAATCAGCTGAATCTTCATAGAAAACATTCTTTAAGGATATCATTCTCCTTCCAGAAATCTGCCCCCTCCAACTCACTTGACTCCCTTTCTTAACCTGCACTTCTAGAGATAGCTACATGAAAACAGGATCCTTTTTCTGAATAGTCTCTGCTCCTGCCTGTTTATTCATAGAATCATGGAACTGGAAGAGACCTCAGAAGGTCATCGAGTCCAGCCCCCTGGTCTAGGCAGGACCAATCCCAATTAAATCAACCCAGCCAGGGCTTTGTCAAGCCGAGACTTAAACACCTCTAGGGATGGAGACTCCACTACTCCCCTAGGTAACCCATTCTAGTGCTTCACCACCCTCCTAGTGAAATAGTTTTTCCTAATATCCAACCTGGACCTCTCCCACCACAACTTGAGACCATTGCTCCTTGTTCTACCATCTGTCACTACTGAGAACAGCCTCTCTCCATCCTCTTTGGAACCTCCCTTCAGGAAGTTGAAGGCTGCTCTCAAATCCCCCCGCACTCTTCGCTTCTTCAGACTAAACAGACCCAAGTCCCTCAGCCTCTCCTCATAGGTCATATGCTCCAGCCCCCTAATCATTTTGGTTGCCCTCCGCTGGACCCTCTCCAATGTGTTCACATCCTTTTTGTAGTGGGGGCCCAGAACTGGACACAATACTCCAGATGCGGCCTCACCAAAGCCGAATAAAGGGGAATAATGACTTCTCTGGATCTGCTAGCAGTGCTCCTCTTAATGCATCCTAATATGCCATTAGCCTTCTTGGCTACAAGGGCGCCTGTTGACTCATATCCAGCTTCTCGTCCACTGTAACCCCCAGGTCCCTTTCTGCAGAACTACTACTTAACTGGTTGGTCCCCAGCTTGTAACTATGTACAACTGTAGTCACAGCTATTGGTGAGGAGACCTTAGGGTACAGAATTTCAGTGGTTTCATTGCAGCCTGGCTCAGGACAGACCAAAACATGTTACCATCTGTTCTATGCACTAGTGAAACGAGTTGCTGCTCTCACTGAGTTCTCATATTACAGAAATCGGAGGGGTAGCTGTGTTAGTCTGAATCTGCAAAAGCGGTGAGGAGTCCCTTTGGCACCTTATAGACTAACCGAAGTGTTGGAGCATAAGTTTTCGTGAACAAAGACCCACTTCGTCAGATGCATGTAGTGGAAATTTCCAGAGGCAGGTATAAACAGGGCTCAACAAATGCACTCGCCCGCTCACCCACGGCGAGTAGATTTTATCAGCTGGCGAGTGCAGGGGCGGACTGGCCTGGTGGGTGGTTGTGACGGGCTGGCCAAAGCCCGCACTATGGGCGGCGCGACCCCATCCGATCCGCCGGCCGGGCGGAGGAGCGGGTCGCCGCTGGGAAGGGGGAAGCGCAGTGATTCTCAGTGCCGGGCTGCCCGTGTGCAGCTCCAGCGCGAGGAGGCGGGGCACGAGCCACAGGGCGGGACGCCGGCAGATGCCAGGACACTAGCGTGACACGGCCCCACTGATTTTAAAGGGCCGCGGCAGCTCGGCTCTGGCTGCATGGTCCCGAGAGCTGGCTGTGGTGCAGCCAGGCCCTGCCCCACCGGCTCCAGTCCTGCCGTGGCCCCAGCCCCCTCGCCGGTGAGAGACCGCTCACGGCTGACCACCTGGCTCGCTGCACTCGCCCCGCGCCCCTTTGTCTCTGCGCCGCCCGTTCCCCGCGCTGCCCCTGCTCCCCTGTACCCCGGATCCCCTGCTCTCCCTCTTCCCTGCGACTCTCTGGCTCTGCGCCGCCCTTGCACCCTGCTCCCCCCAGCTCTGTGCTGCCCATTTCCTGCACTGCCCCTAGACACCGATCCCTCTGCCCCTCCTGTTCCCCGCGTCCCATTCCCCGTGCCTCCACCGCACCCCGCATCCCTCTGGCTCTGTGCCTCCCGTTCCCCGTGGCACCCCTGCCACCCCCCCACTGTTCCCTGCACCCCCCTGGCTCTGTGCTGTCCCTGCACCCTGTTTCCCCTGTGGGTTGGGAGTGATGGGGTGCTTGTTCATAGGGAGGGGCTGGACAGGGCAGGGAAGGCTGCTGTGATTCAGCAGCGAGTGAAATCGGGAGTTCACTTGAAGCACCTTTGCCTTTATGGAAAAAAACAAATGAAAATGCTATTTGCTATTTACAGGGCTAAAATGCCAGGACAAAAATGAAAACAAAAAAAAAACCATTAAAAATGCAAACATGTGTAAAAGACAACAAAAAAGGGGGGGGGGGACAAAATGTTTTTCTTGAGGCAGCAAAAAACCTAGAGCTGGCCCTGGGGGAAGGAAAGGGGCTGGGCTGGAATGGACTGTAGGGCGGGGAGGGGGAAAATATGGGGAAGGGGCTTGTGCTGAGGGGAAGGGAAGGGAGGAGGTCAGGAGGAGAAGAAGAAGAAGAAAGGGGAAAGCACCAAGGGACAGGGGTGTAGGAGAGACAAATGCCAGGGGGCCAAGAGCAGACAATGAGGTAAAGGGCAGGAGGGGAGGTGTCAGTGGGAGAGAAGACAGGGTGATGCTGGGAGAAGGCAGAAAGAAGGGGTGGGCATGAGGAAGGCGGGTATGGAACAAGTCATGTGTGTAGGCACAGGGGCATGAGGGGAACGGGGGCAGAGGGTGGTGAGGGGGTGGGCATCAGGGAAAAATAGGACAAAGGGAGCAGGGGCAGTGAGGGAAGGGGGAGGCACCAGGAGGGTGCAGGTGCCAGGGGATTCTGGGGTGAAGCAGAAGGGCAGACACCTGCAGGGGAGGGACCAGCACTAGAGGAGAGAGGCAGGACAGGTGTGTAGAGGGAGGTGTTGGGAGAGGGGATGAGGAGGGGTAGCTCACACGATCAGAGTGGGGCTACTGGTGGAGTAGGCACAGGGGGGAGAGAAGGGCTGGTGGAGGGGGGCAGGTCTCAGGAAGGCAGAGGGTAGTGAGAAGGGCAGGAGTCAGAACAGCAGGGCAGGGTGAGGGGTTGGGGGGCAGCAGGCACCAGGGGAGCAGCAGGCACCAGGGGAGCTGATGGAGCAAGGGCAGGAGACATGGCAGCAGAGGGAAAAGGTAGAGGTTTATAAGATATTTATTAATAACTTATTAGTAATTACTGTTCTTATTCTTATTAGGAATTTATGCTATTAAAAAAACCACATTTTGGGGGGGGGAAGGTGGCAAGTCCCTTTTTTGCATGGAGAGTAGGGTTTTCCAGAATTTGTCGAGCCCTGGGTATAAATATGCAGGCCAGAATCAGGCTGAGGAAGCGTTGTTCCAGGTCAGCCATAAAAATGCTCTCTACACTAACATCCCACACATAGATGGAGTACAAGCTGTCAGGAACCGTATCCCTGATGATGCCACAGCACAACTGGTGGCTGAGCTCTGCGACTTTATCCTCACACACAACTATTTCAGATTCGAAGACAATATATACCTCCAGACCAGTGGCACTGCTATAGGCACCCACATGGCCCCACAATATGCCAACATTTTTATGGCTGACCGGGAACAACGCTTCCTCAGCTCTCATCCACTTACGCCCCTTCTCTACCTATGCTACATCAATGACATCTTCAACATCTGGACCCATGGGAAGGAGACTCTGGAAGAATTTCACCACGATTTCAACAGCTTCCACCCCGCCATTAACCTCAGCATGGACCAGTCTACACGGAAGGTCACCACGGTGCAAATAAGTGACGATCACATAAACACCACCCTGTACTGAAAGCCTACCGAGCACTATGCTTACCTGCATGCCTCCAGCTTCCATCCCGGACACACCACACAATCCATTGTTTACAGCCAAGCACTGAGGTACAACGGCATATGCTCCAACCCCTCAGACAGAGACCTACACCTACAAGATCTTCACCAAGCATTCTTTAAATTATGATACCCACACGAGGAAGTGAAGAGACAGATTGACAGAGCCAGACGTGTATCCAGAAGCCCCCTGCTACGGGACAAGCCCAAGAAAGAAACTAACAGAACACCACTGGCCATCACCTACAGTCCTCAGCTAAAACCTCTCAACGCATCATTAGTGATCTACAACCCATCCTGGACAATGATCCCTCACTTTCACAGGCCTTGGGAGGCAGGCCAGTCCTCGCCCACAGACAACCCGCCAACCTGAAGCATATTCTCACCAGCAACTATACACCGCACCATAATAACTCTAACTCAGGAACCAATCCATGCAACAAACCTCGGTGCCAACTCTGCCCACATATATACACCAGCAACACCATCACTGGACCTAACCAGATCAGCCATACTGTCACTGGTTCATTCTCCTGCTCATCTACTAATGTAACATGCCATCATGTGCCAACAATGCCCCACTGCTATATACATCGGCCAAACTGGACAGTCCCTACGTAAAAGAATCAATGGACACAAATCAGATATTAGGAATGGCAACATACAAAAACCTGTAGGGGAACACTTCAATCTCCCTGGACACACAATTGCAGATCTAAAGGTAGCCATCCTGCAGCAAAAAAACTTCAGGACCAGACTTCAAAGAGAAACAGCTGAGCTACAGTTCATCTTCAAGTTTGACACAATCAACTCAAGATTAAACAAAGACTGTGAATGGCTAGCTAACTACAAAAGCAGCTTCTCCTCTCTTGGTATTCACACCTCCCGATCAGCTACTAGAAGTGGGCCTCATCCTCTCTGATTGGATCCAACTCGTCATCTCTAGCCTGATTCTGGCCTGCATATTTATACCTGCCTTTGGAAATTTTCACTACATGCATCTGACGAAGCGGGTCTTTGCCCATGAAAGCTTATGCTCCAACACTTTGGTTAGTCTATAAGGTGTCACAGGACTCCTCGCCGCTAATGCATATTACAAAAAAGCACCATTAAAATGGGTGTGAAATGCCACTCCGGCTCCTTACTGTATAGGAGGAAAAATTCCACACATTCCATTACCCATCTCCAGCCACTAGACCCCTAATTAAATAAATATAGTATGGACTGTATTTAAATTCCCTGGCTGTGTCTAGACTGCCAGCTGTCTACACTGGCCACTTGAATTTCCTCCCTGACAGAACTTCCTACTGTCTGAAATCAGTGCTTCTTGCGGAAATACTATGCTGCTCCCATTCGTGCAAAACTCCCTTTTGCGCAAAGCTTTTGCGCAAAAGGGCCAGTGTAGACAGCTCAGATTTGTTTTGCGCAAAAAAGCCCCGATCGCGAAAATGGCAATCAGGGCTTTTTTGTGCAAAAGCGCGTCTAGATGCGCAAAATGCCAATCTAGACGCTCTTTTCCTCAAATGCTTTTAACAAAAAACTTTTCCGTTAAAAGCATTTGTGGAAAATCATGCCAGTCTAGACGTAGCCCCTATATTTAAAATTAGAGACACTTTTTTTGCAGTTTGTCCAATGTGCTTAGAATGTCACTTCTCACCAGACCATTCCGCATGGTAGGAATGGAAGTGGCACTCATTATTACTAACCTGGGATTCCTGATAAGTGTAGAAACCTTTTGCGATCTTATTTTCATCAACATCACAAAATGCAGCCACCTGGAGAAAACAGAAAAAGGCTACAAAGGGTTTAATAAAGCTCGATGCAACCCGCATATGTCTCCAACATTTCCCCACTAAACTTGCCCGTCTATATCCTCTCTCAACTTCACCCTGCCCTCACAAGGGTTCTGAGCTTCAGCTCCTTGGGAGTGCAGTGTCTCAATTTTCAAGCTCTCCATGAATCCCCATGCTCCACACGGCAAGGCTGGTCACATGGGCCCTGATCCTGCAAATGCTTATTCCTGTGAGTAAAGCTGAGCACACATGTCAGTGAGTGTAAGACTGAGGCGATGTCCTGGCTCTCTTCCTTGCTTGGAGCTGCTGGATCACATTACAAGAGCTTTCCTGGTACTATTATTGGGGTGGGCGATTGCTGTAGTTTGTGACAGGGATGTTATGCACCTGGCAATGGGAAAGCAAGTGGTCTGTGTGATTGCCGGAGAGGGAAGGTGCCCATGAGATATGCACTCCACTTATCAGGGCTGGGGAACCTTTTTGGGTGGAGGCCACTGACCCACAGAAAAACCAGTCAGGGGGCCAGACACAAGTGAGAAGCAACCCCCTCACCCTCATTGATCTGGCCCCCTACTGAGAAGGAGGAAAAACCCTTTCACAGATGTGACCCCCAACTGAGAAGCAGGAAGAAAAAGATGCTTCCCTGCGGACTCCATGCTGGTTTAACTAGGCTTCTTATTCCGAACTACCGTTACTCCTCATGGAACCTAATCCGAACTACCTAGTCCATGCTGCGTGTAGCCGTGGGGCACGGAGTCCGCACTAGTGGACATTTAAAAATGGCGGCGTCCGGCAATATGCAAATGAAGCCCAGGAAATTCAAATCCCGGGCTTCATTTGCAACTCCAGTTGCCTACACTACCACCCTAGTTCGAACATCTAATAAACCATCTTGTTAGTCTTTAAAGTACTACATAGTCCTGTATTTTGTTTGACCTTAAAATGCGCTGTGGGGCAGTCACAAGGTTAGTGTAGGAGAGTTGGCTGCTGACAGTAGCGCTGCCTTCAGAGATGGGCAGCTGCAGAGCAGGGGCTGCTGGCTGAGAGCCCGGCTCTGAAGGCAGAGCCATCACCCGCAGAAGCAGGAATGGAAGAGTGTAGAAGTGCCACTCTCACTTCTGCACTGCTCCCTGCAGAGCTGAGCCCTCAGTAAGAAGCCACCACTCTTTGGCCGCCCACTTCTGAAGTCAGCAGCGCAGAAGTGAGGCTCGCAATACCACAATTCCCCCCAAATAACCTCGCAAACCCTGGCAACCCCCCCCTGCAACTTCCTTTTGGGTCAGGACCCCCAGTTTGCGAAATGCTGGTCTTCCCCAGGAAATCTGTGTAGTGTAAAAGCACACAAAAGACCAGATTTCACAAGGGGAGACCAGATTTCATGGTCTGTGATGCATTTTTCAGGGCTGTGTATTTAGTTGGGCACTATGCATAATGAGAATAACAATTCTGAACTGTCGATTAACCTACAGATAATAGAAACTACTTGTGGAGTTAAGGTATCCCATGAGATACCCGTATACATTTCTAGACGAATACCTGTGAACATTTCTGTTATTGTACAATATATTCTTAACCAGAGTGCACCAACGTTTGGGAAGGCAGTATTTTTTATTTTCATATATATGCACATACGTATATATATACATATTGTATTAATATTTATTGTTTCATACTATTACACACAAATTCTACATATGTGTTTTGCATATACACATTTATATATTTATAAACAGCCTTAAAAATGCAAACAGATTTTAAACAGAGTTAAGAAGCACTGTCAATTGCCACAGAAATACTTAGGATTCACTTATTGAATGCAATGCAATGAAGCATTATTTCTGGATTCAAACGTGCCAAATATTTCAGAGGTTTACTTACTTGCATTCCTCACAAATATGCCTGTGATTCCAGTTATATGGTGGCCCCAGCTGAACGCATGGATCGCCAAAACATTTTCCAGAGAATTTCACAAATGTGGCCTGGTTTCCTTTAGTTTCCATTGCCCCATTCGTGCTGCCCTATCAGGCCTGTCAGAATGAAGCAGGGCATTTGTAGCTCTTTAGTTAAGGTCTCACAGAAATCAATTATTCTGTGGAGGGATGGGTGGCATTTTTCTACCCTTTTAATTTTTGCATTTAAAATCGATTAACAAGACTTAAGAAATAAAGCCCCAGCTGTCTGATTTATCAGGTTTTTTTTTTAAAGTTACATAATGTTGCAATAAAGGCCGGATCCTTTTCATAGCAGCAGCTACCTCGTTTTCTTTTTATGATTAAGATAATTGTTTCCCTTCACCTGGTGATCCCACGCCCTCTGATGAAAGTAAAAGTATTTTCATTACTCCCACTGAAGGGAGTTACATGAGTCCCACAGATTATGGCTACTCTAGAGAGCTTACAGGGGCACAGCTGCACTGTGGAGTGTAGCTGCTGTAAGCTGACGGGAGAGAGCTCTCTGTAGCTTAATTACTCCCACGAGCCGTGGCAGCTACCGAAGCTCTCCTGCCAACAGTGCTGTCCACGCTGGTGCTTAAACCAGCATAATTATGTCACGCACCAGAGTTGCTAATACCCCTCCACCTCCCGAGTGACAGAATTTGTTGACTTATGCTGTAGTTTAGCTCAGTGGTTTTCCAACTAGGGGTCATGACCCAGTACAGGGTGGTGGAATTAAAGACCCTGGGCCTCGTTAATGCAGGGGGATCAGTTGAGCAGTGGGGGTGCCAAGGCAGCTACCTGCCCATCCTGGCACTGCAGACTGGGCTGTACCCCAGAAGTATCTGACAGCAGGCCCAGCTCCTAGGTGGAGAGCAGAGCGCACAGGGCTCTTCATTCCCATTGGCTGGGAACAACCTGGCTGCGTCTGGGGTGCAGCATGGTCTGTGGTGCCAGAAGAAGCAGGAAGCTGCCTTAACATCCTTCAAGTTAAGCCCATCCTGCCCCAGCCCTGACTCTCTCCCCGAGGCTGGAGCTCCCCCCTACACCCACAGCTCTCGTCCTCGGCCTCGCCCCAGAGCCCACATTCTGGTCAAATGAGATTGAACCACGGGTATCAATAATTTTCTTCAACTCAGTTGTGAGAAAAGTTTGAAACCCCCTGGTTTAACCATCAGTCACTGTGCTACTGACTGATAAGGAATTGCCCCCCCCCCCCCCTCCCAGGACAAAAATTCCCTAGCAGCAAAATTGGGCCTTTCTGAGACTGAGCTTTTTTCTATTGAGTACAAACTGTTGAGTACAAACATTTTTGGGGTGGCAGCCAGGTACTGTCGGCTGGGGCTCTTCTCATGCCCTAACTTTAATCACTTTCGTATCAGCCCTTCTATTCGAAGCCAACCCATGAACAGAGAAAAAAGATAAAGGAAACAGAATGACTAGAAATATAGGGGGAAATAACAAAAGGAGACTCCATGGGGAACACAGCTAATAGAACTGGGAGAACTAAGCAAACACTCCATGGGAGGCAGACACATGACGGTGATAATGGACTGTTAATTAGCTGACAATGGAAAATCAAACTAATGACGATTCAGTCCATGAATAGAAGGATCGCATCACAAACCAATAAGGAGAGTCACTGCTACTCTTAAATAACTAAAAACAAGACTTGAGCTGACCATGCTTTTATAGACACTTTCCCGTATGCCCAAGTCTTTGCCTACCATATTGCCCCCCCCATGCACCAAGTGCAGTAACTACCTGCTGAAAGAACAAACACCATGTGTTGGCCACACTATAAAAACCAATCCCAAGGACATTTGATATATGAACTTTCCAATAAAGGAAATAAAAGAACGCATGAAAGAATCAAGTAAATATAACATGAGTTTTGTACATAGCAGTAAATGAGAGACACATTTCCGTGGAAGATGGGGTTAATTCAACCCAAGTTAAATTTTCTTATCAGAAAGATGGATGCCTAACACAGCGGTATCTTTATATGTAACTGCCAGTGGTTTTAGGCTGCTTAAACCTGATAACTATAGTACTGTGAAATACATTTGCCTTGAATAGGTAAATCTTCTGTTAGATTACATGCCATGTGGGTGGTCCAAGAGACAGTTGATTATTTTTCTGCCACCACTATTTATTTTTAATTAAAAAAAATGTGTGTCCGGAAACTGGATACAGAACTTACAACCAAGTGTTTATGCAATAAGCAGAACTCAGAGCATCAGGCTTACATGACCTGTTTACTTTAGAATAATAGGCTTAACAAAGAGTCTCTCATTTATTTTCTTCCACCAATTGATTCTAATCGTATGTCTTTTCTGAAGACCATCGGTGTCTGCAGTACTGCATCTTGGGGAGAAATACATGAAATGACTGAAAAATACTCTCAAGCTTCTTTGCCACAACTAGTAGACCATGCAGGATCATAAGTAAATCAGCAATAGAGATGTAGCCGTGTTAGTCCAGCCTAACCTCTAGCTCTCTTTTGAACCCTGTTAAAGTCCTAGCCTTTACAACATTCTCTGGCAAGGAGTTCCACAGGTTGACTGTGTGCTGAGTGAAGAAAAATTTCCTTCTGTTTGTTTTAAACCTGCTGCCTATTAATTTAATTTGGTGACCCCTAGTTCTTATATTGTGGGAATAAGTAAATAACTTTTCCTTATTCACTTTTTCCATTCAAGTCATGATTTTATAGACCTATCATACCCCCCTGCCCTTACTCTCCTCTTTTCTAAGCAGAAAAGTCTAAGTCTTTTTAATCTCTCTTCATATGGGACCCGTTCCAAACCCCTCATCATTTTTGTTTCCCTTCTCTGAACGTTTTCCAATGCCAATATATCTTTTTTGATATGAGGCGACCACATCTGTATGCAGTATTCAAGATGTGGGCGTACCATGGTTTTATACAGAGGCCTTAAGATATTTTCTGTCTTTTCCCCCTATTCCTTTTTTAATGATTCCTAACTAATAGCCGTAACAGGAGGAACAATGGCTCATTTCATACTTGATGTGTCTTCTGATTTCTTTTTCATTACAGGAAATGGTTTTTCACACATCCTCCTCTACTCATCATTGTATTACTATTTCCAGTGGTAAAGTCTAAGGAGACTTTAGCGACCTAAGAACACTACTTTTGTTAGCAGGGTCTTGTTCACATTATTTTCTTTCTTCGAGATTATATTTCACCTTGAAAATAAGCTTCGTATCCATTGTAATTTGCTTTACATGTAGTTTGATGATTTACAGCATGATTTACAGAATCTGATTAGAGCAAACTGAGACCTGTACAATGAAGGACAATGACTTTGATACTTGATTTTCTCTACCAGCTCCCTAAACTCAACATCCAATGCTAGCTATAATGAACCTCTACATACAGTGAAGCTGTTTTTTGAAAAACCATGCTTTATTGTAAGCTAGTCTCATGTGAATACACCTTATCAAATTGCACAACACACCTATTAAATCCCTTCTATAACGTTTTCCCTAAACCATTCATTGCAGAATTATGATAGGGAATTTTATTACCTGGGCTCATGCATCCTTTCTTATATTTTAAATCTCTGATAAGCTTCATGATCCTGCTCTTTGTTCTAATTTCTACACTGAAAAATGCTTGAAGGCCTAGGGATTATTTTAATATATGTTTCTGAGAAAGTAAAATCTATTCTTTCAACACACCTCAGGAAAAAAAACCAACTCCGAGCGTAAGCATCAAAGCGTAATAAGAGAAAGTGAGATTAATGTCAATCAGAAAGAGACACCATGTCAGATATACAGGCCTTCCAGTCCGTCTCAAGTGGAACCACAAAGCTAATGAGCATGACCATTCTTATACAAGATCCAAAGACCATAATCAGCATCAAAGCGCCAATCTCGTTCCACCTGTTCATCTTTAATGCTGAACCACAGGAAGGGGGCGTGTCTTAATTCCAGCCATGTGCTTCATTTATCAGATCTGAGAGACTGCTCAGAAACAGCACTACTCTGGCTCATCACACATAAATATAACAATATTCCTCATCAGAAGGCTGCAAAACCATTTGAATCCCAGAATCCGGTGCCTGTGTTACAGCCAGTACATGAGGTAAACACCCCTAAGCATACACAGAAATCTTTATTACATGCAACAAACAGCTCCATTCACAGAGAACAGAGCTTGGGACCCACTTGTATGTTTGTTTCTCTCTTCTCCAGACACGGAAGATGGTCTTGGTCATTTCTTTAGTGGGCATGCAGAAATACTCCTTTTAGCTGAGTTTTCACAACAATGGAATAGACAAGACAGCACCAAAATAATCCATCTAGGTATCTACGCATACACATCATCCTAGAAACAGTTGGTTTCTATCTTCAACTGCACATTACAGACTAAGCGGATGTGTTTTAAACAAAAAAAGGTCTGTACAGTTTCACTCTTGCAGAAAAGCTAACACTGCCTCTCTGTCAACTCTTTGAAACAAGAAGGGTACCATCAGGAAGCTGTATTTCCTTAAGAATACTGAGATACTGGCAATCAATTCTTTAAAAAATACTAGTTAAACAAGTATTGTTCCTGCTAGGTTGCTATCTGGCTAGCATAAATACTGAGCTCTGAATTTTTGCCTAGACTCTTTGGAGACAAAACATTTCTTTTAATCACCATCACATTTCTTAGCAAGGGGAGGAGTTTTTGGCTAGGTGTCCTTTTCCTTTAGAACACTGCCAGACTGCCATTTCAGACTATTTTCAAAACATGCTTGGATAACATTTTGCAACAAATGAAGACTGGTGCTCCTGGAAAATACTAAGTTCTCTTCTGTAGCAGTATTGCTATTAAGACTTCATATACATCTAATAAATATGGGATACCAGAGGATTTACTCGGCATTTCTAGGGTTCTTAACTGAAATACTTTTTGTTTTTCTTCATTTCAATCAGTGCTCTGGGGTGGGGCTGCAGATAAGGGGTTTAGAATGGAGGCTGCCCCACGACAAGAGGACAATCCCAACTCTCCGTCACCGCACAGCTTGGGGCCAGATGTGAAGTGTCTGTCCACGGCTGCTGCCGCTGCAGCCGTCACAGCCGAGGGATGGTGCGTATCCCAACTGGGGGACAGACAGACTTAGGGTATGTCTACACAGCAAAGTTATTTCAAAATAACAGCCCGTACTTTGAAATAACTTTCCTAGTGTCTACGCAGCCAAACCGCTGTTTTGAAATAAGTGCTTATTTCTAATTTGGTAAACCTCATTCTACGAGGAAAAACACCAAATTTGAAATAGCTATTTCAAAATAAGTGCTGTGAAGACACTTATTTCCAAATAGGAGGCCTCCAGCCTTCCCAGGGTGCCCTGGTGGCCACTCCAGCCTCAACCAAGAACACTTCTTTCCCTCCCCCCTTTCCCGGAGCCCTTAAAGGGGTAGACTCTGGCCACAGTGCCTGTGCCAGCTCCAAGCCTGCCAGCCCAGAACCAGCAGTCACTGCCCTGACCCAGTGGCCCCAAATCCACATGAGCCAGCAATCCACTGGCAGCCAGCCCTCCACCGCTCCCCAGGAGCAGTCTGCCAGCTCCCAGGAGCCTGACAGGGCCGGGAGAAGGAAGGCACCTTCCTGGGCCAGGGTGGAGATCATGGACCGTATTCAGCTTTGGGGGGGATGCCCCCAACTTCCATGATTTCTGCACTAGACGGAGGAACGTGGCTGCCTATGGCAGGATAGCTGCCAGCCAGGCTGCCAAAGGCCACATGCGAACCCAGGAGCAGGTTTGCATGACAATCAAGTTGGTCCGGCAAGACCCCCAACCCTGAGCCCTGAGCTTCTCCTCCCCCTTCTTCACCTTGCTTCCCCCTTCCAGCTCCCTCCTCTCAGGTTTCCCCCTCCCCTCTCCCACCTCCTTTCCCCAGTCTCACCTGAGTTTCATTCCCTCCCCTCAGTTTTTTTAAATAAAGAGAGTTTGTGCTCATGAAAATTCGTGTATTTTATTTTACATCAGGACGGGGGGTTAGGGAGGGGTAAGTGGAAGGACGTGAAGGAGGAATGAGACATAAGCCCCCAGTGGGGCAGGCCAGGGAGGCTCTTAGTGCTCCTCAGGGTGGAAGCTCTCTTGCAGGGCCTCTTGGATAATGACAGCCCCCTGATGGACCTCCCAGATGGCAGCCTGCAGAAAGTGCAGCCAGGCTCACAGCAACACATCCAAGAGAAGCACCAGCGTGCCCAGGGGCAGTTCTGGCTCCATTTTGCAGAGTGCTGTGGTGTCCTGAGCGAGGGCAACCAGAACACGCAGAGACAAAATGCTTTGTTGTCCCTCATTGAGGTAGACAAGCAAGCAGGGAAACCTGAGAACTGGCTGTCCGGGGAGAGGGGGGTTCCCTTTAAGCACAGACCTCAGATAGCCTCAGGCAGCAGACCCACACAGTAAGTCCTGACCTGGTTCCGGCCCGCCTTAAATGCGATTCAGAGTCCACTCAGTGTGGATGCACTATTTTGAAATAGCAAACAGCTATTTCAAAATGCATTTGGTGTGTAGATGTGTTATTTCGAAATAAGCTATTTCAAAATAACACTGTAGTGTAGACATACCCATACAGACAGACATCTGAAATATACAGTACAGGCAGTCCCCGACTTACGTGGATCCCTAGATACGAACGGGGTGAGGCAACTCCCGCACATGCGCAGCAGCATTCCCGGGGCTCGCTCACCTGGGTCCTAGGATCCTCCTCCTCCTCGGGCCGGCTCCGACTGGGGTCCCGCAGAGCTGCCGGGCAGAGGAAAAGTGCCTCCCCACGCCCGCTGCCTCCCCCTCCCCCCTGCCAGCAACAGGCTGCCCCCTCCCCTGAGCAACAGGCTGCCGAACAGCAGACAAAAGCAGCCTCTCCGCCCCTCCTCCCCCTATACATGCTGGGCTCCCTGGGCAAACAAAGACTCCACCAAAACAAACAAAGTGCTGGCCTCATTGTGTTAGCGAAAAAAGGACCCTCCTCCTAGAACCCTGGGTGGTGTGTGGAAATAAAGCTATTAGCTCAAAGCATGGTGCAGAGCTGTTTGGTATTTGATGAGTTACTCCTTTAGTCCTGAGTTTGTCACAGGGACAGAAATAGATGTGAAATCTTCTGAACAGGGGAACAGACAGCAAAACAAACATTAGAGGGGAGTTAACCTTTCCCTATGCTATCCAAAACTAAAAAAAATGTTTGGCTAGAGTTTCCCATACAATATGTACCAGTTCCGACTTATATACAAATTCAACTTAAGAACAAACCTACAGTCCCTATCTTGTACGTAACCCGGGGACTGCCTGTACTAGCTGTCCCTTTCTCCACTCCTATTCCCTGCTTCTTCAATGGGGTTACAGCTGTCCCAGTCCCCATCTCTGGCCCCTGCTAGCAGACCACTCCCTTTCTGTTTTATGAGATACAACTGCATTCCAGGCACATCCCACTGTCCTGGCACAACCAAATCTTTCCCTTGTTTAAGTTATGATAAGTGGAAGCTGCAAATTCGATGGTTCTAGTTCTCACTGTTTAGGAGGAGTTCTTGAACAGACTCACAGATGTATGGACAGACAAACTCTCTCAAATATATAGAAGCTCTCACTCCTAAGTATAGCAGACACATCCACTGCTTCAAAAGGCTCATGAGAACCCACATTATGGTTTCCATATTGTACAGTCCGTCAGACACATTTAGATTTTTGCATTGCTCAAATCAGAAACTAATCTATGGATACAATTTTCACAAGAGCCTATCTGACCAAGGAACCTAAGTACCATTTTCAAAATTGAATTATGCACTACATAGACTAATTTTAATGAGGCGCTAATACTTAATAGTAACAGGATGTAACACTAATAAAGTTGAATCTGGGTATAATTTTCAAAAGGATCTAAGTGACTTGGCACTATGCATATATGTCTAAAAGTCTTTAGCATACAGGTGATGAACCAGATTCTACTCCCATTTACGCTGACAATTTCATTGAGAAAAATGGTGTTGGACTGAGGTAAAACAACAGATTTTGTTCATAAAGCTCTACACTAAGGTAGGAATTTTAAGTGGGTGACATTTTCATTTGGCTCCTTGGGCAGTATTGCGTTTCAGTACCTAACTATCTGTAGATTCAAGAACAAAGAATACCACTTTCATGCCTAAACCATTCTCAATCTTTCACGTTAGCCTGTAAATATAATGTCTCTATTTTATTAGCATATTTACCTGGTGTTGCTCAGGTCATTAAGGAGGGGCTCAGGACAGGGGGATGAAGGTGTAGGAGGGTTCAAGGCAGGGGACTAGGGCTGTGGGGGTGCAGGGTTGGGGATGAGGAGGGACCCAGGGGATTGGGCTGGAAGTATGGGGGGTTCAGGAGTCAGGGATGGGGGTGAGTAGGGCTCAGGGCAGGTGGTGGGAGCTCAGAACAGGGGGTTCAGGAGTGAAGGAAGGGGGCTGGGAGATCTGACGCCAGGCTCCCAGCAGCATTTCAAAATGGCAGGGCCACATGGAGTCTGGGATCAGCAGGGGACTCTCCCGCTGACCCCGGGCTCCACATGGCGCTGCAGCTTTAAAATGCTGCGAGGAGCCTAATGCTGGGCTCCCGGTAGCGTTTCAAAGCGGCAGCGCTGCACAGAGCCCAGGGTCAGCGAGTGTCCAGCTAACTCCAGGCTCCACACAATCATTTCGCCTTTGATGTGTAGCAAAAGGTGGAGGCGACCTATCGACTAATCCAATAGTTGATGCAAAATGCAATGAGTATTCGATTACTCGCTATTTGACATCCCTAATTTGATAGCAGGGGGCTGAGGGTTTGGGGATGTAGGGGGCTCAGGGCAGGGGATGGAGATGTGGGGAGTCACTCACTCATCAAATGAAGTGGGTTTTACCCCCAAATGTTCATGATGCTACATATTTGTGTTGGTCTCTAAGGTGCCACAGGACTACTTGTTGATTTTAGAGTAACTTGTTTTTCTAAGGCAGACGGCAGGAACCTGTGAAAATTGGTTGGTGCTTGGAATCAGTGGCAACGCTTTTGAACAAAGCCAAAATCTCCTGACTTGCTGTGTAATCCTGAGCAAGTTACTTAGAACTTTTGGGTGCCACTCAATCTGAGACTCCAAGGGATTGATTTTTAACCATGCTGAGAATCTACAATGACAACTGAAATCAACTACACAGAGACAGCTACACAGACTTTGTTTTAATTGCTAGTTGTTCCCTCTTAAAAACTGCCATGACATGCCTATTTTTTACCAGCATTTTTCTGCAGAACACCACTGAAATGAATCAGACAGCAGTGTGCACGTATACCTGCAACAGGCAAGTGTTTGATGTCCTAGATGTGGTTGATATGGCATTCTGTAACCAATGGGTTAAAGCCATGTTTCCGTACCCAAGCACAGCATACTGAAATATACTTAATTATAACCTTGACAGAAACAAAATAATATCATGGTCTGAAGCGTTGCCAAAGCAAACTTTATACAAAGGTCAGCTGGAAAGAACGTCAGGATCCCAGTTAATTAGAAGCACATCAACAGTGCTCGAGCATTGCTGAAGCAGGGCTGCTCCATACTGCACAAGGGGGAAGTCTTAGCCTCTAAGCAGCAAAACAGCTCAAACAATACCATGACTCTCTGTTGCCTTTTTCATTTTGTGATGGCATCCTCAAGTTATCGCTGATTACTACAGCACAGGATATTAACTTCTCTAGAAGTAGGTGTCACTTCCATCCCAGAATCATTCCATCTGCATTTTAGATTGGTCTATTTATATATATTTAACAAGCCCGAGAAGGTAATGGGTTGCAACACAGACACCACATACTGTTTTCTGGTTTTCATTTCAAAAGATCCTGCTTGAGTAGTGTCACCAATCACCTGTCCACCTCTTACTTATGAAATTAGTTTCTAATTCTTCCAGGGCCATCAGCTGGAAAGTGAGATGAACTTGGGGAATTCACACAGCACTTTATAAAAATGCACTCTGTATGGAGTCAACCTTTTCCTGAAACCTCACAGCCTTGTGCACACTGCATTCAAGTAGATGACTCAACACTCGGCAGCAAATTGTTCTGTCCTTTTTGCTGAAGTACTTTGTCTTACATGCCCAGCATTAAACTTCTTGCCACTTTACTCATCGCCTTAGTCACAGATATGGAAGGATGGCACTGGAATGGCATGATCAGTACCTGCTACCAGACTCTTTATGTGACTGTCTCCCATTTCTGCCCAATGAATTCTGCTGTGGGTGTTTCATTTATTTTAGTTTCTTACTGGATGTGTGTGGTCTGAGGTCGTCTGGATTCATCAGGTTCCCCTTTTTTCATTCTCTTGCCTCCCATATTTTTCAGAAAAAATAGACATTGAAATGAGTGTTTCAAGACTATTTATAAGACACAGACATATGACATTAACCCTGGAGGCTTTATCTCACAACATTATAAGACAGGAATAAAATTATATGTGCACAAGGTGTTTTAATTCCTAGACAAATCTCTCCTAAGCAAACCTCTGTCACTGTCAATTCTTAGTAACTACTATGTTCAGAAACAAATGCATTATTAATTAAACATAGAGGAGAAAATGTGGCACATGAATACAAAATGCAACAGTGAAGATTTCTACTAGGTAATATAAGGTATCTATTCCACATAACACAAACCAGGTTCCTTAGCACACCATGAGGCCCAGGGCCCTGTCGGTGGCCTGCCAGCTTGGCGGGAATCCAATCGAAACACACCAAGCCTTTATCCAGTTCTAACACCATTTCCCTACAAAACTCTGGAGTCTTTGGTCTCTGGGATCCTCTAATCTCTGTGACATCGCCTGTCTGTATACCAGGATCTGGTCCTGTCCAGCTGGTCTCTCTGCCTCAGAGTGCAAGCAATCCACTCCCTAGAGCTAGCAACGCACCCCCCGTGGTCAGCCCAGACTGAGCTACTCTGAGGTCTTTTATACCCGAGCACCAACTAGAGCATGCTCAACAGAGCTGTGGGGCATGGCCTCTTCAGCTAAAAGAGAAGGATTAACCCCTGGTGTACCGGTGCAGTGCTGGTATGCTCTGTCAAACCCAGAGAGGCATTTTTCTTTAGTTCACTTGGAACTGCTGGGGGATGTGAGGTTATGCCAACAGCAAGGCCATGAGATGTGACATGCAGCCTGATCATTTACATGCAATCATCAGCAGGAAAACATGATATAACATCATTTGGAAGAGAAATGAATTCTATGATTTTAAAAAGGGAGCAGCACAGCTACACACAACTGGCAAACTAACATCTCTGAAAAATGTGAGATACACACACCCTGCTACAATGACTTTAATTGTCAGGGAGCTAGTGGGCCTAGGAAGGAGAGAAGAAATTGCCTTTTCACAGTTTTTACCCACACTTGATTTTCTTGGCATCTCACCTTTTTTTGATTAGCTGATGATAAGCTTCTATAGAGCTTCCTGCCCTGTTTGCCAGCATTCCAAATGGTGAAAGATGTCCAGTGCTTGAGGGCTCTGTCTTCCAGAAACCTGACTCGGTGAGCCCAGATGGTTTCCCTGGGGAATTAGAAAAGAGGTGAGTCCAGCACCTTAACAAGGTAAGAAATAGCAATGTCAACAGAGACTCAGTCTTGATTCAAAAAGCACAATGAAAGCTCACACTAGCAACAGTTCCAGCGGCAATGAATGCTGTGGCTGGAAAAAACATCTCTTGTTTAAATATTTAACTTCTTGTCTCTGTCTCTAAGGGTATGGCTATACTGCCACCCTAGTTTGAACTAGAGTGGCTAATGTAATCATTTGAACTTGCAAATGAAGCCCGGGGTTTAAATATCCCGGGCTTCATTTGCATGTTCCCGGGCGCCACCATTTTTAAATGCCCGGTAGCTCGAACTACCTGCCCACGGCTACACGCAGCACGGGCTAGGTAGTTCAAATTAACACTCTTACTCCTCCTGCAATGAGTTTGTCTGTTGGTGTCTGTCTGTCTGTCTATCTGTCTCACGGCATATGCACCCTTCCCCGGGATGTGCCTGCTGCAGCTGCAATAGCTGTGGAGAGACAATTCTGACCTGACCCCAAGCTGCTGCACTGAGAGAGGGGCTGGAGTTGTCCTCTCTCACTGGAGCAGATTGCATACTGAAGCCCTCATCGCCAGCCCCATGCCAGAACAATGATGAAGAAAAACAAAACTTACTTGAATTAAAGGCCTGAGCAACGCTGGGTAAATCTCCTAGTAAGATTAAAAAAAATCACCATAACATTCCTACAAGGGTACCATTTTCAGTACACCTCAGTGATTTACCTGTGACCCATTTTTGTTAATGACTTAAGCCCACAGAAGCCTAAGGCCTTGTCTACACTGGCATGTTTTGTAGCAAAAAACTGCCTTTTGTTGACAAAACAGTGAGAGCGCACACACTACAATACAACTTGTCAGGAAAACTACCCAGTTTTGGGGACAAAAAACTTCCACCCCTGTGAGAGACTTTTGTCTTTTCCCCTTCCTCTGTTGTCAACAAAGGACCAGTGTGGACTCTGTTGTTTGTTTTGTCGAGAAAACTAGCTTCCGCCAGTATCCCACAATGCCTGCTCTGATGGCTGTGCTCAGTGTTTTGATCTTTGTTGCCCTGCAGGCATGCACCTCTCCCGTTTCAAAGCTCCTGGCAGTATCTGACAGCTGAGTGAGCTTCTTTGTTTGGGGAAGAAACGAAAAGAGCAAATCATTGGAATGCTCCCACTCTGCCCTGCTAGAAACGCAGCAGCAGGCAGACGGCTGCTGCAGGGGGAAGATTGTTGTGCTGCTTTGACGTTCCTCAGAATAGAGAGCTCACAGAGCTTCGTGATTCTGCTCCCAGCAGCTGAGAATGCCGTGGGAGAACTCGAAGAGAATCCCATGAAGTGCAGGGATCAGCTCTGCCTTCCCACAATACTGCCCTGCGGGGTGCTTACCCACAATGCTTTGCTCTGTCTGTCAACAGGGGAAGCTAGCAATGTGGCCATGAAATGTCGACAATGAGAGACAGAAAAACCAGCCTGATCAGTTTTCACTTTTGCATGTTGACAGCTGTTTTGTTGCCACACCTTCCCAGTGTAGACAGAGTCTAAGACCCTTTGAAAGTCAAGGAGATTTAAGCTCCTAAATTGCTTGGGCACTTTTGAAAAAAATTACCCTGCGTGATTTATCCCTGTGTGATTTAAGAGCACAAGTTCCATTCACTTTCAGTGGGACTCAGGCTCCCAAGCCTGAAAATGTTACTGTAAATTATTTATCGCATTTCCCAACCAGAGACTGAACAATTCACTACAATAACATTCTCGTACATGGCTACGTTTCAGGGTGAATTTTGTAAAGGCTGAATTACTGGATCCTATAAGGCAGGGGTGGGGACCCTCAAGCTTGCCTGGGTCCAACCCCAACGCCACCGCACCACGGGGCTGAGCGCACAAAATCTACTAGCCTGGGCTACCGAGGGCCCTCTAGTATGTGAGGGAAATGTGGGGAGTGTCTTTCTCCTTCTCAGTCAGGAGCCACATCAGTGAACAGGGTTGTTTTTGGTTTTTTGCTTCTCACTTGTGTGTGGCCCTTGCCTGATTTTCCTGTGGGTCAGCAGCCCCCAATCCAAAAACGGTTCCCCACCCCCACTATAAGGGATTCAAAAGATGTGTATTCATGTTATTAGTAAGTGTGTGCATGTCAACATCCAAATGTATATGCACCCATCTACATTGCTTTATCTGGATAGTACATGCACATAAAGTTGTTATCAACGGGTTTTGACTACCATGATCTCAAATGTCAGCAATCATGTCATGCTTAGTCCTGGACAGCCTCCCTATTTCCTTCACACCCCAACTTCTTTTTGGCAATTTCCTGTAATAACTGAATCTCAGCCCTCAAAATTATTGTTAATTGGTCTTCGAAAATGCTTCCGGCTTCTCCCAAGAAACTAACTCAGGGCCCAAACCTGTGAGGTGCTGAGCACCGTCAACTACACTTGAGAGAAATCTGTGCCTCGTGGCCATGGACAGTAAGATGACACAGGTCTATAGTGGTCCAAAGCATCTTGAACTAGGTCTCAAAACATCCAATACTGGGGCCTATTACTATTATATGCTCATTTTATGCAGCATGAATGTTCCAGCTTAAGGAGTAATAACAAGACACTTCGACTTGAGGTAATTTTTTATAAGAGCATTTTATTTTAAGGTAGATCACAAAACTGTTTGTATGTTTTCTTTAAAAAAAATACTATTACAGATTAGGAATACTTATATTTGAAAACCATACTGCTGATCTGAGCTAAAATAAGTAAAAAGTCATCTGGATGCTGAACAGCTATATTTAGACCAAGAAATATGATTTAATTGGGATAACAGAGACTTGGTGGGATGACTCGCATGACTGGAGCGCTGTCATGGAAGGGTATAGACTGTTCAGGAACAACAGGCAGGGGAGAAAAGGAGGAGTTGCACTATATGTAAGAGAGCACTACGAATGCTCTGAACTCCAGTATAAAGAGAGAGAAAAACCTGTTGAGAGTCTATGGGTTAAGTTTAAAGGAGCAAACAACAGCAGGCCCTGGTTCTTGTGGGGGACTTTAATCACCCTGACATCTGCTGGGAAACCTATATGGCAGTACACAGGCAATCCAGGAAGTTTTTGGAGAATGTTGGGGATAACTTCTTGACACAGGTGCTGAAGGATCCAACCAGGGGCCTTTTTTGCAGCTTGACCTTCTTCTCACAAACAGGGAGGAACTAATAGGGGAAGTGGAGGTGGGTGACAACCTGGGAAGCAGTGATCATGAGATGGTAGATTTCAGGATCCTGACCAAAGGAAGAAAAGAGAAGGGTAAAATACATACCTTGGACTTTAAAAAAGCAGATTTTGACTCCCTCCGCGATCTGATGGGCAGAATCCCCTGGGATGTTAACATGAAGGGGAAAGGAGTCCACGACAGCTGGCAGTATTTTAAAGAAGCCTTATTGAAGGCACAGAAAGAAACCATCCCGACGCGTAGCAAGAGAAGCAAACATGGTAGGAGACCGGATTGGCTTACAGGGGAAATCCTTGGTGAACTTAAGCACAAAAAGGAAGCTTACAAAGAGTGGAAACTTGGACAAATGACCAGGGAGGAGTTTAAAGGTATAGCTCGAGAATACCGGGGGGTTATCAGGAAGGCAAAAGCGCAAATGGAATTGAGACTGGCTAAGGATGTGAAGGATAACAAGAAAGGTTTCTACAGGCATGTTAACAAGAAGAAGGTGATTAGAGAGGGTGTGCGGCCCCTAATGGATGAAGGAGGTAACCTAGTGACAGATGATATGGGGAAAGCTGAAGTACTCAATGCTTTCTTTGCCTCTGTATTCACGGACAAGGTTGGCTCCTGGACTTCTGCGCCAAGTGACGCAAGATGGGATGAAGATGGACAGCCCGTGGTGGGTAAAGAACAGGTTAGGAACTATTTAGAAAAGCTAAACGTACATAAAACCATGGGTCTGGACTTAGTGCATCCGAGGGTACTGAGGGAGTTGGCAAATGTCATTGTGGAGCCTTTGGCCATTATCTTTGAAAAGTCGTGGAGATCGGGAGAAATCCCGGATGACTGGAAAAAGGCAAATGTAGTGCCCATATTCAAAAAAGGGAAGAAGGATGATCCAGGGAACTATAGGCCGGTCAGTCTTACCTCGGTTCCTGGAAAAATCATGGAAGGGATCCTTAAGCAATCCATATTGAGGCACCTGGATGAGAGGAAAGTGATTAGGAATAGTCAGCATGGATTCACAAAGGGCAAGTCGTGCCTGACCAATCTGATTAGCTTCTGTGATGAGGTAACAGGCTCTGTGGATGTGGGGAAGTCAGTGGATGTGAGTGATATACCTTGACTTTAGCAAGGCTTTTGATACAGTCTCCCACAATATTCTTGCCAGCAAGTTAAGGGATTGTGGATTGGATAAATGGATGGTAAGATGGATAGAAAGATGGCTAGAAGGCCAGGCCCAGTGGGTAGTGATCAATGGCTCAATGTCAGGATGGCGGTCGGTTTCTAGCGGAGTGCCCCAAGGTTCGGTTCTAGGACCGGTTTTGTTCAATATCTTTATTAATGATCTGGATGAGGGGATGGATTGCACCCTCAGCAAGTTTGCGGATGACACAAAGCTGAGGGGAGAGGTCGATACGCTTAAGGGCAGAGATAGGGTACAGAATGACTTAGACAAATTGGAGAATTGGGCCACAAGAAATCTGATGAGATTCAACAAGGACAAGTGTAGAGTCCTGCACTTGGGACGGAAGAATCCCAAGCATAGTTACAAGCTGGGGACCAACCGGTTAAGTAGTAGTTCTGCAGAAAAGGACCTGGGGGTTACAGTGGATGAGAAGCTAGATATGAGTCAAAAGTGTGCCCTTGTATCCAATAAGGCTAATGGCATATTAGGTTGCATTAAGAGGAGCATTGCCAGCAGATCCAGAGATGTCATCATTCCCCTTTATTCGGCTCTGGTGAGGCCACATCTGGAGTATTGTGTCCAGTTCTGGGCCCCCCACTACAAAAAGGATGTGGACGCATTGGAGAGGGTCCAGCGGAGGGCAACCAAAATGATGAGGGGGCTGGAGCATGTGACTTATGAGGAGAGGCTGAGGGACTTGGGTCTGTTTAGTCTGCAGAAGAGAAGAGTGAGGGGGGTTTGATAGCAGCCTTCAACTTCCTGAAGGGAGGTTCCAAAGAGGATGGAGAGAGGCTGTTCTCAGTAGTGACAGATGGCAGAACAAAGAGGAATGGTCTCAAGTTGTGGTGGGAGAGGTCCAGGTTGGATATTAGGAAAAACTATTTCACTAGGAGGGTGGGGTGAAGCACTGGAATGGGTTACCTAGGGAAGTAGTGGAGTCTCCATCCCTAGAGGTGTTTAAGTCTCAGCTTGACAAAGCCCTGGCTGGGTTGATTTAGTTGGAATTGGTCCTGCCTAGAGCAGGGGACTGGACTTGATAACCTTCTGAGGTCTCTTCCAGTTCTATGATTCTATGATTAAGAAGACTGAAATATTGATTGTTCTCCTTAATATTACAGAAAATTAACTCCTTTAAGTAATAAACTCCTACATTTCCCTTGACAAATTTCCTAAAACCCTAAAATATTCTAATTGAAAAGACGGCTCAGATGTCAAATGTTCTGCTTATATTTATGCTTTCTAGCTAACTATAATTTCTTTCCATGTTACTCAAATATAAAAACAACTTCTTAGTCTTGACTATATTTTTGGTATTTTTTAAATATAAAAACCTCAACTTTGCATTTCAAAATGTTGTGTCTGATGGCTAAATTACAGCAGAACCAATTGCACCATATAAACACACGATCTTTCCAAATACCAGCTTCCCACAATTTAACACATGGACATTTTGAAGGGTTTTTAATGTATTTATATTGTAGAGTCTGAGGTATTTTTGGACTTCTTTAGGCTAATGCATATCTAAAAGCGCGGAACTGAGGGATAATGGAGCTTTTAGTTAGACTTAGGCTTGTCATTCACAAAAGTTACAATGTTATTCTTTAAATGCAAGTGAGTGAGGCCACAGGGAGAATTTCTCTTTGTGTGCATGAGAGAGAGAGAGAGAGAGAGAGAGAGAGAGTAGGACTCAGAAGATTTCAGGGCCAGAGTTATTTTCTTCTTGTGCAGGATTTCTCTTTCTACATGATTCTCTTTCTAAATGGATTGGATAAATGGACAGTAAGGTGGATAGATAGTTGGCTAGATTGCCAGGCTCAATGGACAGTGATCAGCGATGTTTGGTCGGTGGTTGGTGTCATGTGGAGTGTCTGGGGCTGGATACGCTGGAGGGCAGAGACAGGGTCCAGAGTGGCTTAAACAAATTAGAGGATTGAGCCAAAAGAAATGAGGTTCAACAAGGACAAGTGGAGTCCTGCACATGGGATGGAAGAATCCCAAACACTGTTACAGGCTGAGGACCAACTGGCTAAGCAGCAATTTGTCAGAAAAGGACCTGGGGATTACAGTGGATGACAAGCTGGATATGAGTCAACAGTGTGTCCTTGTAGCCAAGAAGGCTAATGGTATATTAGGGTGCATTAGGAAGAACATTGTCGGCAGATCTACGGAAATTATTATTCCCCTTTATTTTGCACTGGTGAGGCCACATCTTGAGTACTGAGTCCAATTCTGAACCCTCCCTGCTCCCCAGTCCAGAAAGGATGCGGATACATTGGAGAAAGTCCAGTGGATGGCTACAAAAATGATTAGGGGGCTGGAGTCATGACTTATGAGGAAAGGCTGAGGTGATTTGAGCTTATTGAGTCTTCAGAAGAGGAGAGTGGGGGGGGGGGGGGGGGGGTTGATAGCAGCCTTCAACTTCCTGAAGGGGAGTTCCAAAGGGAATGGAGAGAGTCTGTTCTCAGAGGTAGCAGATGACAGAACAAGGAGTAATGGTATCGTGTTGCAGGGGGACAGGTCTAGGTTCACTATTAAGAAAAACTATTTCACTAGGAGGGTGGTAAAGCACTGTAATGGGTTACCTAGGGCGGTGGTAGAACCTCCATCCCTAGAGGTTTTTAAATTCCAGCTTGACAAAGCCCTGGTTGGGATGATTTAGTTGGGATTGGTCCTGCTTTGGGCAGAGGGTTGGACTTGCTGACCACCTGAGGTCTCTTCCAATCCCAATATTCTATGATACTCCTAACAGATCATGTTCTGTGTCATAAAGTATAGTTCCGTTACTATGAGTGAATTATGGTGATATGGTATTAGATATCTTGAGAGTCACAACTACTTCTCGTTAAAATTATTTATGACAAACGTTGAGCTATATCGTAATCCTTCTTGAGCAAAGAGTGTGACTCATTTTCTATTTTAAATGTAATTTTGAACTGCACCCAAATTTACCAAAACCAAATTGATTGACCAAATTGCTCAGGTGTGTAACTGCCAAAGGTTGTTTGTTGCTGGAACATTAATTGTGATATTTACTGGACAAGGAATTTGTGACTTGTAAAATGGCCTGGTCTAGAAAATTCAAAAGTGATTTGATCATTTCTTCTCAATGAGAATTAATGCCCTGGAGTATTTTTTTGTAGACTGGGTAATTAATTCTTAAATGGCTTAGTTCTATGCAAACTAAAAGACAATGCTGTGTACATGCTGAGTGCATGCATCACTGATTCAAAAGTATCTGCATGCAGTTTAAGGGGAAACATTTGTAAGGGGGTAGGACAGTTGATATGGAAGTAAGAGTGCAGCTTCGTAAGAAATCTGTGATGTGTTCAGAGTGTAACTTTGTCCTTAAAAAATATAGTATATGGTGGGTCAGCCATGAACACTCTGCATTCTCCTACGTGTTTGGCGGATGTAATCACAAATAAAAACACAGCTTTCATGGCCAGATTTAGGAAAGAACATGTTGCTAGAGGCCCAAAGGGTTGGTGCATAAAGCATGTGAGGACCAAGCGCTGGTCCCAGGGTTGAGTAGGTGGTCTAATGTCCAAGTACGTCTGAAGGCCTTTGAGGAACTTCTTTGTGATGGGTGGGTGAAGATCGTAATGTCGCCAATCTTATGGCGAAAAGCTGTAATTGCTGCTGGATGTACTTTTATGGAGCTGAAAGGAAAGGCCAGAGAATTTGAGCCCAGAGAATTGGGGATGAGGTGCAGAAGCAGGAGCAGTTTATCTGGCAAAGCACTTTACATCCTTACTCCTGGCCAGAGCCTGCCTCTGACACCCCAGCCCTTCCCTCCCCACAGCCCTCCATCCCTTTACTGTAACCCTCCTTCCTCCCAGACTCTGCAACCCAATCCCCTGCACACCCTCATGCGCCCCTACCCAGGTGACAATCCTTTCCCAGACCCTTCACCCTCTCCTACACCCCTCCTCTAGGTCATATCCCCCTCCCAGACCTTGCACCCCCAAAGCCCTACGCTTGGTCATAACCCAGATCCCTGCACCCCGCTCCTGCATCCCAGCCCCAGGTCACAACCACCTTCCAGAACATGCACTCCCTCCTATACACCTTCTCCAGGTCAGAATCCTAACAGATTTATATATAGTGAGGTTTCTCTGGGTGACCATAGTCCCTGCATGGTATGGTGTGCCACGAGTGCCCCTGCCCTTTAAGGGAAACATCTACGGTAATTATAATAGAGGGAGACTCCTTTACGAATGATACTCTGAGGCCGAGTTTGTGAGGAAGAGTCCACCGTGTGCGTGAGTCCTTGACTTAGGTAAGCAGGGACAGATGTCTGCTAGGCTATGAACATTTGATCTGTAGATGATGGCCATCCAATCCTGTAGATAGTTGCAGACAGCAACCTGATGTTTCATGACTTGGAGATCAGATTTTTTTTTATGGTACTGAATCTGTCAAAGGGGAGAGATGCAAGTCCGGTTATGGAACTGTGCTGCGCATCTAAGAACTCCAGTCACTGAGTAGGAGTTAATGTAGATTTGTTTCTGTTTATTTGAAGGACAAGACCCTGGAAGTAGTTGATGGTCATCAGTGTGGATTGAGTGGCCTACGAGGGTCTGTGTTTTGAACAGGCAATCATCCAGGTATGGAAAAATAATCACTCCTTTTTTTTCCTCAGGTGTGTCATTATTTCCCCAAGTATCTTGGAGAAGACATGGGATGCTGTATTGGTCATGGTTTGAGCCCATAACCAATCTACCACACCATGTTTGTATCTTGTGTAGGAAAGAAGAAGTAAACCATGAAGCTTGACACATAATGACAACCATCACGGTGAGCCTGGCATTTGTGTGCACAGTATCAAGGAGGATGGCCATGCAAGAAATAATCTGTCCTTCCGAGACTCTTGTTTTAAATTGTTTTCTCTTGTCCTCTGGGATATCATTAATAAAGTCAATGAATTTCCTGAAATGTCTGTGGTCATACTTAGCTAGCAAGGCCACTCTGAACTGCAGTGTATATGATGCATACATTTTGACAAAGACAGTTAAAGAATTGACTTACTCCAAAGTGAGTGGAAATCCTGCTGTTATGGTCCTTTGGTTGGCTCCTTCTACTGCTAGGCAATTTGCTGCTAGATATGTGTCACGTTATTGGATTGTGAGGGAAGCAGACAGGTCATGCCCCAAAAGTGATACAAAGGGGGTCAAACAAAAGCTTACTTTCTTCTGATTCTGTATCTGCTCTTCATATATCTGTAATGTCTGTGTGTATAGTTAGGAGTCTGTAATCTGTATGAAGACTGGAAGTCTCTCTGAATGTGCTTGAGTATTGGGCAAAGCTCGGCCTATGGACATGCTAATTAGCAAGGCTATGTGGGAGAATGGTACTCAATAGGCCAAGGACACACCTCAAGAATGAGGACTGACACCTAAGGGCTGCCAGCAGGGAACACAGGGATAGGCCGCTGGCCATGTGACCTACTGCAGCCAAGAAGAGACCAGGAAGGATGTATAAATATGCCATGTGGTCGACTCCATCTTGGTACTCAGCTCAGCACTTAATCCCAGAGGCAGCAGTGCAGGGATCAAAGGGCCGGAAAGAACTGTGGACCCATCCTGACCTAGGATGCGCAACAAGGACTTTTAAGCCAGCAGCTGTAACATCTCTGTTAGAGCCTGCATTGAGAACTGGGAGATTCGATGCATGTAATATATGATACTTTAGAAACCTTACTCTCATGGTTTTCTTTCTTGTAGCAATAAACCTTTAGATGTTAGATGCTAAAGGATTGGCTCAGCGTGATTTGTGGGTAAGATCTGAAGGGTAAATTGACCTGGGATCTGTGGCTGGTTTCTTGGAACCGGACAGAACTTGTTCGGGATAGGTGGGATTGGGTTCCAGACCCCTCACCTGTGTATGAGGCCCGGGGCCATCTGGGGCACGGATAGTGCTGGGGTGTAGGAGGGGCTTTGCTCGTGAGGCTTCAGGCAGGCTGCTGAAACACTCTGTGGGACTGGTTTGTGGCCTGTTTGGAAAGGTCACCAGTCTGCGGGCTGTAAGGAACCCCAAATTTGAGCAATTCACCCTGAGCGGATGCCCTCAGCTGTGCCCAGACCCGGACCAGTCTGTCACAATATGTGAAAAGGAACTCTGAGCCCTTGTGGGACATAGTATTTCCAGTCTGCCCTTTTGCAGTTAGGGGGCATAGTGGCTAGGGTTTGCCAGATATTCTGGGCAGGATCTATACTGACTCCATTAATAGGCAGGACAATCTCAGAGGAGGCTGAAGGTTGTAATATGTCCATCACCTCTTCCAGAGCGACCCTGAGCTCATTGAATAGGCTCTGAAATTGAGTAAAATCATCTGCTGATGTTGGGGGAGGAGCATAATAGCTTCATCCAGTAAGAAGGATGAATTATTATTATTAGGAGAGGTGTCAGATGCCCCCTATCCTGCATTCACCGTTGTAGATTGCTCCTGTGCAGTCATCACAGAAGAATGCATAGCTTCAGGATGAGGCTTGGTATCAGCGTTTCGTGGGCTGTGCTAGTTTCTTTGGTGCTTGCTCAAAGACCCCCCATGGGTTCCAGTAAGAGAGGTCCCATCCATGGGTGCACATACCAGGGTGTTAAGCCCCTGGAATACAAGGATCCTGCTGTCCTTGTTCCCATGCTAGCAGGAGTCAGAAGAGGGAAGAAATGGTGCAGTGAAAAAAACCTCTCTCTACTTTGTCTTCCTCATCACTGGAAAAGTGGGCGGGTACATGGGATTGCTGTTGATGCCGTGCCAATGGTTCTGGTGAGAGACTGGTACCGAGAAATGGGCAAACTGGGGCTAGCAAGACTAGCAAATCACAAGAGTGAATAAACTGTGGTGCCGAAGTAGAAGGAGCCAGAATATACTGCGTTGTGAGCAGTGGCAATACTGAAGGGTCAGCCGGTGCTGACTGGTGCAGCGCCATATGCATAAGGTGTCAGTTCTATGACAGCAACTGTACTTGTGTGCAGCATGGACAGGCTCACTTGTGTTGGTACTGGGTCCTCTGTAGCCCAGTGCTCATGATCATGCCTTCAACACCCAAGTATGCAAACCTTAGAACTTATTGGCAGATCTGCAATAAAGAGTAGACTGTCATGGCCAACAGTCACAAGTAACCCTGCAACAAATCAGTATGGGTAACCCAAGAATCATGATCAACCATACGACAAACCAGTGTGTGTGTGCACTTACAACAGCTAAAAGAAACTTATCCTGAAAGTGGCAACTTTGAAACTTCCTATAGATTATTTAAGAGTGACACAAGAGATCAACTGGTATCTCTCTTTTATTGTTTTGTTTTGCTTGGGGTCTGTGTGTGTGTGTTTTTTTTTCTAAAACATTTCTAAAAGAAAAAGAGCAGCGGAGGAAATCATTAGGAAAATAATCCTTTCAAATAAAGTTGTAAAGCTGAAAATGACTGAAAAATGTGCTCAAATAAAGTCAGCAAGCTGGCAGATGTCTGTGTGTCGAGTGCATTTTTGTGTCTGCACATTTGAAATAAATTCCACAACATAATTTATACAAATCTAGCAATGTAAATAAATGTTAGACTGATACCAAATGTTGAGTTCACATGGCTGGCGGACTATAACAAGGAAACATCTGTACATGCTGAGGATTGGCGAGATTATCCATTTCAGCATGTTCAAAGGGTATTCTCAACAAGAAGAGACAATCCAAGGCAGACGTTTTGTTCTTGAACCCTTCATCATGATTTTGCTGAATTAGCTGTGCTTTGTGCTTGCAACGATATCTCTTTTTTATTATTTGTGTTCATTTCCTACTGTCTTCAATCACTTTACTTCAACTTTTCAAGTAACTATTCCCACTATACAATTTAATATTTAAGACAGTGTCATTTACACTGGTTTAAAGAAAATGTATTGTAACTGAACACTGGTTGATGTTCAGGATTCATTTAGTATTCAAACTAGGACTCCATATTTAAAATAACTACCCTACTAGGTACAATAAATTGACTTCCAGTTAATTTGTGACTCAAGTGTGAAGGCAGTTAAAAACTGGCACATTAAAACATGGACTATTTTAATGCTAGTGACTTTTTTTTAAAATTGCGGTCCCTTTCTAAGATGACTTATTCAAACATCACTAAAGACAATGGAAAGACTCCCACTGATTTCCGTGGGCTTTGGATCAGGTCTTAGGCTACCATTTTTTGGGTCACCCTAAGTTTACCATGTTTGTACATAGTGTTGTGCTCATACATAGCAGCTGTACCAGGAATTCCCAAGCATTAATTATGCAGTTTGGCTGCAGCACCTGAGCACTGTCTTTAGCTGAGGTCTGACTGATCTGATCTGAGATACAATGACTTTTACCCCAGCATGAATGGGAGTCCCAAGCACTGTAGTTTCAGCAGTTTCAATTGGTCCTCTTAACTCCATTCTCCAGTGTAGCACACAGAATTTGAAAAGAGAAAGTTACTCACTTTGTGAAGTAACTGAGCTTCTTCAAGAAGGTTGTCCCTGTGGGTGCTCCACTTTAGAAGCGCAAGGTGACACCTAATCAAATATTGGTAGTAGTAGTGCCCTGGTTGGCTGCGCATGTGCGGCAGCCATATCATGTCGCTGTTAGCTGCTACCTCACATGTGCAGCCCTCAGTTCCTTATTTGCCTCAGAGGAGCAGAGAGGAGGAGGGGGTTAGTGGAGCATCCACAGGGACAATTATCTCAAAGAATCTTAGTACAGCACAGTGGAGGGAGGGGCTTTGGAGATATCTTAAGATATCTTAAGTGGAACGCCCATAGGAACACTCCCTGAAGAACATACAATAGTTCTTTCATCCCAGTAGCAATAGTTGGCATGGTGGGATAGGTGCTTTAAGGGGCACAGCTTGTGGATCTGCCAAAGATAGTTCTGTGAGAAAAACTGTGTGTGCAAGTGGTAAAGGATTGCATTTAACAAGCAAAACCACAATCCATTTTATGTCATATTCAATGGTCCCATTTCTCAATACAAATACATGCTTGGGAATAAATTTGGCAAATTCTTTTAGGGCTTAAATCAACATGTCTAACACTTAAAAAATCCCATTTATCTGAGAGTTCTGCCTGAGTATTTCTGCCAGCGAGAGATGTGCTCTCTAGAACCAGGAACAGCATGGAACAAGAATGAGCAAATTACCTACACACATTAGTGGCTATGATCAGAAGTAGTAGACACATCCCAGTGATCACACCCTAGCTAAACTTGGGCCAGACTATTGGCTGTGCCAAATTATTTGGTGTTTTAAATATGTGGGCAAATAAGAAATGGGGTAATAACTAATTGCTTTTTCTTTTTTTTCCTTTTTCTCAGCCAAATCAAGATTTGTAGTGAAGTCTCCAGAGATGAAAGACCAGGCACTATCCTGTGCTCAGAGCTCCTAACCTACACCGTATGAAAAAGGCATATTTGGAGTTCATAAACCAAAATCATGGGCAATAAGATCTACGTGGTGCTTATTTTAATGTCATGAGCAGATTTGATATTAGCTTTGGCAGAACAGAAAGTCATATACAGTAGACTTCCGATAATCCAGCACCTTTGGGACCTAGGTGGTGCCGGATTGTTGGATATGCCGGAAGACCAGGAGATACTATAACGGGGCATATTCCCAACCCAATCCCCCTCCCCCACTTATGCTCGGGTCCCGGAGCCGCTGGTACAGCCGCACGTCTCCCTCCAGGCACTGGGGCCCGTGTGCTGAGCAGCCAGCTTTTCAATGAGCTGGTCGGGACGCCGTGCGTGACTCAATCTCCCTCTCCAATCCTTCCCTTCCCCAGAGCCAAACACCTTTCCTCCCTGCTGTCACCCAATCCCCTTTTCCCCCCAACTTTATGTCCAGGTCCCGAAGCAGCTGCCTATGGTCAGCAGCTGGCTGCTAGCACGTGCAGGCTGGACGCTGTGTGTACTGGGGACCGTGAGCAGAACGGCGCAGGCCGTGAGCTCGCATGCGGCTCATAGCGGCCCGGCCGTGAGAGCAGCTGACCTGAGCAGTTCTGGGTTCCAGTTGATGCTGGACTATCAGGAGTGCCGGACAACTGGATGCCAGATTATTGGAGTTTTACTGTAGTTAATACCTTGTTGTTAATTTCCCCAATTCTTAAAATGCTAAATGTATATAAAAATGAACGTAAATGATTTTACTATCACACTCTGCAGATTTAATCCTGAAAACATCCAAACAAGCTGTTTTTTCACATCATGGTGAACCAGAATGAAAACACCAGCAGAAAATATCAAATTACACAGACCTGACAAATCAACATACTATGTGGCCAATGCTTCTATCTGACAGAGTTTTGGATGAAAATGTATATTGATTTACACACAGAAGGCAAATTATGTGTAGGGAATATGTGCTGGGGTTTGTACTCCAGAAATGGGAAGTGTTTTAAACAAATGTGTGGGAAAAGATTCATGCATAAATACACAGTGAACTATAAAAAACCTAAAAATAAATATATCCAGATTGCTCTAATTTACAGTACAGGTTGGAGCTCCCTCATCCGGCACCCTCGGGACCTGACTGGCCCCGAACAAGGGGTTTGCCGGACCATGGGAACATGGCCCTTCCAACATGGCCCATGGTGTCCTGATGCCCCCGGCTAGAGCTCCAGCCCAGCCCTTGGGAGCGCCATGGCTGTGGCCAGAGTGCCACTGCTGGAGCTCCATGGCTGCCGCTGCCATCCCCAAGCTCCACGGCCGGGGCCGCAGCTCCTCGGTTGCTGCTGCTGGCCCCTGAGCTCCATGGCCAGGGCCAGAGTTCTGCACCTGCTACTTCCAGCCCCTACTACCGTCTGGCCGCAGGGGCCAGAACTTCCTGGTGTGCTGCCCATCACTCTGTGCCCTGTCTCCCAGCTGAGTCTCCACACCCCCTCTGCCGCTTCTGTTCTGCTGCCTGACCTCCCTATACCTGGTCTCTGTGGTCCAGGAACATCCACGGCTCTGGTGAGGCCACATCTGGAATACTGTGTCCAGTTCTGGGCCCCCCACAATAGAAAGGATGTGGACGCATTGGAGAGGGTCCAGTGGAGGGTGACAAAAATGATGAGAGGGCTGGAGCACATGACCTGTGAGGAGAGACTGAGGGATCTGGGTCTGTTTAGTCTGCAGAAGCGAAGAGTGAGGGGGGATTTGATGGCAGCCTTCACCTTCCTAAAGGGCGGTTCCTAAGAGGTTCTCCAAATGGAGAAAGGCTGTTGACAGTAGTGACAGATGGCAGAACAAGGAGCAATGGTCTCAAGTTACAGTGGGAGAGGTCTAAGTTGGTGTGACGGGGCGGCCCCGCCCCGCACTCAAGCCCAGGGAAACCACCTGGTCCGGGGGCAGAGAGAGCCCCACCCACACAGCCCTACTGGGCATGCTCCAAGGGGAGCGCAGGTACAAAAGGCTGCTGGCCTGCTCAGAAGGGTCAGACTGCAGCCCGAGCTGGAGCTAGCGTCCAACTGCCAGAGAGGGAGTCGCCAGGAGAGCTGAACGTGCCACTGCCGAGCCTGAGCCGGGCTCGGCCCCAACGCCACAGCCACCAACTGACCCCCCCATGACCCGAGTGCCGGACCGGACACTGCCAACTCCAACGCTGACCGGGGAAGTACCAGTACAGCCATCCGAGCAACGCCGACAGGTGGGACCGCGACGGGCCGGGGCAGGGGGTAGGAAGTGACCCAGGGCTCACTAAAAGCCCCTGAGGGCTCGGGGCGTTGCGGGGAGGAGCCCCTGCTGAGCCAGTGGTGGGAGCCACCCGCCACTACTAGGGCCCTGGGTCGGGGCCTGGTGGAGAGGGAGGGCCCAGGCCCCCCTACCCCTCCTTCCCTGTCCCCTGGTGAGTGGGGGCTGGGATAAAGAACTTTGGACTAGGCCTCTGGGCCTGCGAGCTGTGGACTAGGTCGGGAGGTCGTATTTCCCCTAGTGCAGGGGCAGTGAACTTTGGACTAGGCCGGGAGGCCGTATTTCCCCTAGTGCAGGGGCAGTGAACTCTGGACTAGGCCGGGAGGCCATATTTCCCCGACCGCAGGGGCAGTGAACTTTGGACTAGGCCGGGAGGCCGTATTCCCCCTATTGCGGGGGCAGTGAACTTTGGGGGTTAGGCCGGGAGGTCGTATTCCCCCTAAAAAGGGGCACCACGCTTCGGGCCGAGGCCCAAGCTGTGTGAGTGATGCCCCGGAGGAGGGTGGCAACCCCCGGCAAGGGGGGGGGGACCCCGACAGTTGGATATTAAGACAAACTATTTCACTAGGAGGGTGGTGAAGCACTGGGATGGGTTTCCTAGGGAGGGGGTGGAATCTCCATCCCTAGAGGTTTTTAAGTCTTGGCTTGACAAAACCCTGGCTGGATTCATTTAGTTGGGATTGGCCCTGCCTTGGGCAGGGGGCTGGACTTGATGACCTCCTGAGGTCTCTTCCAGCTCTATGATTCTATGTTGCCAGATCAGAAAGTCCCGATTAAGGGAGGTACAACCTGCATTTGTAATACACTCATTGGCAGATTATACATATATGAAATGCCAGATTTTTCTCTGGAATTGTCATTTAGATTTAGTAATGCTGCAACTAGTAATTTACTCACCATATCCTTAAGTTGCCTATTGTTTTCCCTGCATTCCTGATGGAATCTTGGGCAGAACCTTCTTTTTATTGCAAGAAATCATCCTTCTATCTCATCTTTGAAACCCCATATTTTCAACCGTCTTTCTGACTCTGTTCACTGTATGTCTACACAGCAACATTATTTTGAAATAACTAGCGTTACTTCAAAACAACTTAGGCTGTGTCTACACACTTGGAAGTTATTTCAAAATAATGTTGAAATACTGTTAAGTTGGAGGACTTCTTACTCCGACTTCTGTTGTAATCCTCATTGTACGAGGAGTAAGGGAAATTGGAGGAAGAGTGCTCTATTCTGAAATAAATGCTGTGCAGACGCTCCCAATTTCAAAATAAGCTAGACAATTGACATAGCTCAATTTGCATAGCTTATTTCGAGTTAAGACCTGTTGTGTACACTCACCCTTAGTGTGTAATTTATATGCCAAGGATCTAGAAGATATAAATTTGTCATCCTACTTTAAGACTATTTTTTAAATTCTTTATTCTGCTGCGTGGTTTATGTTATAGCAATTCAAACTCATTTACAAATCCGTAAGTAGTGTCAGTACATCGACATGAACTGTGTAGAGATATAACTTGAATAACACTCCTGAATTTTAGCAAAACATTTTCTAACTTTTCCTATTTTCACTGGGAAATCAATGACAAAAATATTAAGTAAATTGTTCCAAATATTTTCATAAAGTGGGTAATGTTAAATTATATGCAAAAAAAACTTCCAAAGTTTTAATGTAAATCTGTTCCTGGCATTTTGTTTTTATAAACTTTTATAAACTTTATTATTTGGGAAATCTGTATTTTTATTAGCATCTTGATCATGTATCAGGCCTGTGATCTGAGTAACTTAAGACCGGAAGTAATACATGTAGCACTGAGGCTGAGGATTTCTGTAGGGGATTATGAGTTGGCTTCAGAGCTCAGTTAACATTAGCATCTATGAGTTTTTGAGCACAACCACTCCCATATATGGCTACTTAGCACTTCATCACTGGTGGTGGTGGTCATAACTTGGAAACACTTCATACCCATAAATAAATGAACCCAACAGGAATAGCCATTCCATATGAAATTTCAGCAATGTCTTAAAGGCAAGGGGCATATTCCCAACAGCCAGGGCAGCTAATGAAAAGAATTTTGGATTTGGCACAAAGTATCTTTTAATGCACTCACAAAGGCACATTCCTGATGCAGAGCTTTAGCTGCTGCTGTCATCCGTTGACATTTGCCTTTTTCGTTTTCTTAATAGCGTGCTATGTTCCCAAAAGGCAAGTTAACGGAGAGAAATCTGACAGTGAAATATTTTTCCAGAATTAGGTATTAGTGGAAATTCTGGGTTTCTGCTACTTTCTCAAGAAGGGAGATTAGTAGCTTAATCTTAAGTAAAAAAAATAAAAAACCTGATTCTATGTTGAAAAGTGACTGTGTAAAAATGGCCCCTTCTAACTCATCAGCACTGCTCTCTCTAAGTATTCAGAATCAGATTTCACTTTAGTGACATACAATTTTACTGCTGTCAGAACTGAAGAACCTACACAGCTAAAGAGAAAGCCAGCATGACTGGAATTCCTTGCCAGAGGATGTTGTGAAGACCAGGACTTTAATAGGGTTTAAAAAAGAACTAGGTACATTCATGGGAGTTAGGTCCATCAATACTTATTTGCCAGGATGTATAGGAAAGGTGTCCCTAGCTCCTGTTTGTCAGAAACTGGGAATGGGTGACAGGAGATGGATCACTTGATGATTCTCAGTTCTGTTCACTCCCTCTGGAGCATTTGGCATTGGCCACTGTTGGAAGACAGGATACTAGGCTAAACGGACCATTGATCTGCTCCAGTATGGTTGTTCCTGTGTTATTCTTATGCTGCATTAAGATTCAATGCTGGTTTACACAGCACCAACAGAACTGAAGATGGATGGATGGAGACCGGATTTGCCACAGATACATGGAGTGGTAAGGATGAGAGAGGAGCTAGGACTGGAAATATGGGCTACCAAGAGGTTGTAAAATGAAGGAAAATGGAGAGGAAAGGAGGGCAGCAGAACAGACTGGTGGTGTGTGGAAAAGTAGAAAATTAGGCAGGGACTATAGGGTTGGTGGGGAACATAAGGAGTCAGAGGGAGAGCAGAGACAAGGGCATGAGGAAACAGGTAGATCGGTAGCTCAAAGAAGCTTCACTCTCTATTGGTCAGCATTCTCCAATGCTGGGGAATTCCAAAACATATTTGATAGGGTTTTCCCTACACAGAGGAAGCACTCAGTATGTGCAGTCTGAATCAGCTGTCCTTATGCCCCATCAGTGAGAGAAATGCAGTGAGACTGAGATGGTATATTCCTTGGGCTCACTTAGTGACCATTCTCAAAGACTGAAGATCAGCTTGGTCTCAGTGACCAGCCTCAGAAAACCTCGGAGATTGCATCTCTCAAAAGACAACTCTAGGGTGGTCCTTTTGTTTTAATTTCATGCTAGCTATGAATGGTCCCACATCAGTGTTGTGTTCAGGACTGACAAGTGTGGAAACTTCAATGTGAATAGCACCATTACTAAATCAAGTAGATCCCAAAATGCATTAGACTCTAATTGGATCATTGTTTTGGACACAAGAAAATCAGCTTCAGTGAGGTCTCAATAAGATGTTTTCTCTAAGGCATGTTTTAGACTGTATAAATAAGGTGGATAAATATGAAAACTATAATCCTTTTTGTCTGCATCATAGGTTATGGGAGATCACTTTTATGGCATTTTTTGAAGACTCATTGCCAAAGAACAACTATCACTGACCCTCAAGAGACAAGACAAATAGGTAAGTGTTTGTTTGCATGGCATTTCTATATCCTACATGCCTATTTGTAGAAAATTTAAGATAAGCCATTGCATGGTGTAACCTGGGGATTCCTTTAACAGTTTCACGCTGCATCATATGAATGAACACTACGTGACTGTGGGAATGAAGGAGAGAAAAGTGTGACTGACTTTTAATCAATATGATAATTAAAGAGTCTCTGAGAAGCAGCAATGAACAAATAACATAGCTCAACTGGTTCAGCAAAATATAGCTTAAGGAGTGTCAAAAGAAATGATTTCAGTTATCCCCTTTGGGTTTCCGGTTCACCTAGGTTGCCCCCATATGTTGGGATGTTCCCAGAACAAGTAGCTGGGATTCTTGCCTTGGGGGATAAGGGAATGCCATTTTCCCAGACTTCAAGAGCCAGTACAGGTGCAATAAAAGGGAACTGTAGCAACTTGCAAACAGCAATTAAAGGAAGCACCTGAAACAAATAAGACTAAAAGCAATTATTTTAGCTATACAAATCACCTCCCAGAAAAGATTCTCACAGTTATTTTCTGTCTTTGCATTATTACATGTTCATAGCCATCAGCAACAACTCCAAGGTATGATTATGCTCAGTTACTGCCAAATTGTGCTTCCTGTGACAGAAAGGATTAAACTGCACTAGCAAAATAGCTACTGCTTTCCCAGTGGCTTCAAGTTGCAGTCCCTACCTTTTGTTCAGTTTGTGAAAGATAGGTCTGAACAGAGGCTGAATCCAAATATCCCTGACCATGATGAAGTTCAGATCTGGATTCTAACTTGCCAGCTTTGGCCAAATTCCTGAACTAGATGTTATTTCTATTTCTTTCATTTTCTGGTGACTTTCTTTTGCTGAAAATCTGCTGGAAAATTATTCCTAAATCTTTCAAAATGTTCCCAAGACCTTTCCTGCAATGCCTCCTCCACACCTACTAGGGATGGATGGACACACAGGAACCAAATTTTTGCAGGACTGAAGTGGTAGCATTTATGCACAGTGGTAATGTAGCTTTGCAGCATGTTCCTCTGCTCCTGAGCAGTTATTACTATCCCATCCACACCAATAATGCAACAATGGAGCCTGTGTTAAAATGCTCTGTGACTGGCTGGGTGAATGCAGGAATCAGGGAACATCTGCTCTATGCAGCATATTTCTAGCCTGAAATGGCAGATAGAATGACAATGAAAACCATGATTTAAGTCTTCTCTGAGCCTGAGCAGTATTAATTTCTCCTCCATGTTGTTTGACCCCCCACCCCGCTTTTCCCGGATGGGGTTACATAAGTGAATCAACAGAGCAATAATACCAGATGCACAGACAGAAGTCCCACATTTGGCTTGATACTCTACCAGTGGGTGCCTGGCTGTAGTAGTGCTGTAGGTCTATATCCCTGGCTTTTCTCTACATCCACTGGTCCTCCCCTTTATGCAGGGGACAGTGGAACTGATCTTCAGGAGGCAGAGTTATTTAAGCAAGGGTTCCCTCTGCAGTTTTTTAATGCAGAAGAGAATCACAGAAGCCTATAACAGAGATGAGTACAAGGGTGTAAACCATTCAGCCAGGGTTGAAGAGACACCTATTCAAATGGAAGTTTTGAAAGAAAAAAAAATCTTCCAGCATAAGCCAGAGTGGGCAAGAAGAGGCTGCCAGTGGGCCACATCCAGCCAGCCAAGCCACCGGATCTGGCCCACGGCCACCTCACCAGAAACCTCAGATAGAAAGCTCATGCCTTAAAAAGCCAGCTACTCTGCGCTCTGGACAGCTGGGGAGGGAGGAGGGAGTCTTCGCACGCTGCCACTCCCTTTCCCCCAGCCACTAGGAACTGAGAAATTTTGCTGGGGTCAGGGGCAGAGCGGGAAACCTTTTCCCTCCCTCTGCCCCTCATGCCAGGAGCAGACACGTGTGGAGCAGAGCAGCCTTCAGCACAGTTTGCTTCAGGTTTCTACAAGGCTGCTGGCTGGGAGCCACCTAGGTAAGCGCCTTCCAGCCAGAGCCTGCCTGTGGCATCCCACACCCTCTCTCCCCTCCAACAACATGCCCCTTGCCACCACCCAAACCCTCTGTACCTCTTTTCCCCCTTCTCCCAGGTCACAACTCCCTCCCACACCTTGCACCCCCTGCAATACCTCCTCTCCTGCACACATACCCCCTCCTGGCCCCTGCACCTCATTCCCCTGCCGCAAGTCAACACCCAAGCCCTCTGCACTCCCTTCACCCAGGTCACAACTCCCTCCCAGACCTTGCACCCTCTTCCAAAGCCCCTCCCCCAGACCATAATCCTTTCCTGCACCCATACCCCCTCCTGGACCCTGCACGTAGGGTTGCCAGGTGTCCGGTTTTCACCCGGACAGTCTGGTATTTTCGCCTCCTGTCCGGTAAAAAAATTCAGAGAATACCAGACACCTGAGACGTCCTGGATTCTCTGAATTTTTCCCCAGCCAGGAGGCGAAAATGCCAGGCACCTGGCAACCCTACAAACATTCAGCGCCCGACCTCCCCCCCCCCCCCGACCCCAGCCCCCATGCTTACCTGGTTTCCCAAGACTGCCAGCACAAAATGGCTGCGAGCCAAAAGACCTGGGTCTTAGTGCTTAACTGCTCCCCTGCTCCTATCCCTGCACTTACTCTTAAAGAGGACATGCTGTTTTATGTTAATTTTTTTTGGCTTAAGAAGTCCTTAAGAAGTTTTTTTTTTTTGCTCAACAACTTTGGTCTCCCACCCCATTTTTTCCCCTTCAACAGAATTTTTTCCCTGGTGGTGTTGTTTTTTTTGGGGGGGGGGGGAGGCGAGTGTTTGGTATTTTTGTTTCAGCCATCTGTCAACCCTACCTACACATCAAGCCCCTGCCCCAGATCACAGCCCCCTCCTTCACCCAACATTCCTCTCAGACCCCTCACCCCCTGGTGTACCCCATTCCCTTTCCCCAATCTCCCTTCTGCGCCCAACCTCCATCCCAGACCTGACACCCCCTCCACAGAAGTGTGGCCCTTGACCACTTGCCAAACAAAATCTTGGAGAGGCCCCCCATTAAAAATTATTGCCCACCTGTTTTAAATTACAGGTGGACTCAGGATCCAAGCACTCCATAATTTACAGCAAACTCCGAACGTGTTGTGAAGCTCTCACAAAAGGCCCATTTCTCAATTGAAGCCTATCACTGTAGTAGCAGATGAACTGATTTGTTTTTGTTTGTTCTGGTGAACTTCGCATGAACTTCATTTAACTGCTGGATTCAAATGTCCCCCTGAGTTCCTACTGTTAAAAGGTTCTATTACTGTCTGAGTTCATCTTCAGGTCATGGGTCACTGATTGAGACAGAGTTTGTACTGCAGCCTCTTTTTCATGAAAGACTTATTAACCAAAGACACAGACCATCAAATGTTTGTGTCTTGAAAAGTAGATGACGCTAATGAGATCATTGGTTCCTATGATATTTAAAATGACAATGAGGAAGTGGACGCAAAAGTTAAAAACGTACTTGACCTCAATTTGTTACATTATTCGCTTTGTATGTTTATTTTAGGATGAATATAGCACTGTAGGAAATGAGGTAAGCACTCTGATGATCATCACTTAAATGAGTCCCCTTCCTCAGAAACTCACTAACAACTATTCAGTCTTGCTTCTTTCATACTGAATATTCTCTTTTCCCCTTGCTTGGGGACGTCTATGGGATCTGAAATCACAGGGCTTCTGGGAACTGTATGATTTGTTTATTCTTACTACTTTTCAAGGGTGCAGAATCAGGATCTATGAAGTTAATTCCATTATCAACACAGTAGATTGTGGAAACTCTCATATTATTGTAAACAATTTGCTTTAGACTGCCTCATTGTTTCTGGATCAATACCATGACTTGTCATTTTTGCTGAAAAAGAGGGGTGCACTGGTAGTGAAATTTTGCTTGACAAAATTTGAAGACAGGAAAAGAATAATAATGCCTTCCATACAAGTACAGGTTGGACATTCCACGTCTGGCAGCCTCAGGACTGTCTGGTCTCAGATGAGGGATTTTGTCTGACTAGGAGAGATCATTTCTTGCCCCCCTGCCAACAGGCCCCTCCCCCCCCCCCCAGCCACGGCCCAGCTGTCAGACTGCTCATTCTCTCATTGTACACATCCTTGCCGGTCCCAACGGGTAGCCCAGCTATGGTGCACCAAGCTCCTGGCTCCTCTGGGCAGCCCTGCTGTGGCATGCTGAGATCCCGCCCTGCTGGGCAGCTCATTGCTTGGCAGCCCACTGCCCTGCCAGCCTGCAGGGCTCCTAGCTGGCAGCCCTCCACCAGGACTCTTGTCCCAGAACTTCTGTGGTCCTATTTGACCACGGATGCTGCCAGATCAGAAAGTCCCAGTTTAGAGAGGTTCAACCTATATAAGTCTTCATGTTTAATGCTGCGGAAAAGGAAAATTGTAAGTCTTTTTTACTGCTCTTTTATTTATCTGAATCTACTCATTTTTGTCAGCTACTTTCCCAGCTACTTCCACCCTATAAAGTCTATTCATCATGGAAAGAGACAAAAATCATTAATGCCTACAGTTAAACATCATCAAATGTTTGGCTGACTGCCACTGATCAGTAAGTTGCTTGTTCCCCCCTGTGTAACAAGTTGAGAGCTGAAAAATTAAGCAAATGTTCTCCCCCCCCATCCCCTCTGGAGAGTAAAAAGGGCCCTCAGACACACTGTGATCAGCCCCTGAAAGATTCAGAGTGATTGCTATCTTTGTGGAAAGACTGAATAAACACCTTTACATAAACAAACCATGTTCCTCATCTTATTGAAGATTTATTTCTTCGGCTTGAAGTCTGAGACTAAGTTATAGATAGTAATAAAATCAACTCTTGTAACCAAGATTTTACTCTCAGGCAAAAAAATTTCTTTTTTTGTTTTGTTTTACTACTTCAAAATTCATGCCCACTCAGATAATCCCTAAACAATTTCCGCAAGTCAATTTAAAAATTTGAGTCAATTGGTTACTTCGCTCATTCTCTCATTGTGAACATCTATTTCTTTGGAATCTGAAAACTACTAAAACAATGGAGGGACAGGTGGCACTATGGAGATCTCGGGAAATATTTGTATTAACATTATGTGTTTCCATGCTCACTTATGCCTTGCTACCTACTATGTATGAAGTGGTTAATTTTTTTTTTCAGAGTAAGTGATGACTTGACTATATGTAGGCCACACAGACATGTCAGGTTTGGTGTGAATGAGCTGTTACTATCTGACATGTGAATGGAGATACCTTAGGTTAGGGTGTGTCTACACTGCACCTGTAGCTCGAAATAAGCTACACAATTTGAGCTATGCAGTGCCAAAATGTCAAAATAACCCGCTATTCTGAAACTTTCCTTACTCCTCGTGGAACGAGGTTTACAGGGACATCAGAATACCGAGCCAGTTTTATTTCGAAATAACAGGTGTGCTGTTAAGATGCGGGATAGATTTTAAATAGCACTGCTGTGTAGACATAGCCTTAGAGACACAATGGAGACCAATGATCAAAGTATTAACTTTGAATGACTCCAGTCAAGGGGACTTTTTGGAAATGGATAGGCAAATTACTTATTTGACTACAAGTCCTCCCCTATCTAAATGCATGGGGAGGGCAGTACATGATAAAACAGCATGGCCAGAAAGGACTGAGGTGTTAGGAGAGAATTCTGCTCTCCCATAGAATGACACAATTCAATCCAGAATGAATATGCAAGGCCAGGAATTGGGTGCTAGACAAGTCCTGCCTAATTAATCCAGGAGAAGCTGGTGAATTAGGCAAGACACAGTTGGTCAGGCTCTGCTTTGCCATTTTAGTTCTAAATGCTGCACAGGACAGAGAATGAAACCCCATGCAGTATTTTATGATTCCCAAAGATCCTAAGTTTACAAATGATGTATATATCACAGTGGGTCTAGGACTATATGCAACTCTGGGGGAGGAATATGGCTGCCACAGCTCCTCCAAGAACCAAAAATCTCTGTGTGGGTGGGCAGTGGGGCAATTGAGGTGAATTACTTAAGTTGTAAACACTTCAAGAGAGGTACCTGCACCACACAGAGGCTTAAATAAGCTGGTTTAAACTGAGTTATACAGAGACCAACACAAAGAAAAGTCTGTGGATATAAAAAGGATAGGTTTAAACTACTTGTTGCCTCTATATAAAACCATGGTACGCCCACATCTTGAATATTGCATTCAGATGTGGTCGCCTCATCTCAAAAAAGATATATTGGCATTGGAAAAGGTTCAGAAAACGGCAACAAAAATGATGAGGGGTTTGGAACGGGTCCTATATGAAGAGAGATTAAAAAGACTTGGACTTTTCTGCTTAGAAAAGAGGTGAGTAAGGGGGGATATGATAGAGGTCTATAAAATCATGACTGGTGTGGAAAAAGTGAATAAGGAAAAGTTATTTACTTATTCCCACAATATAAGAACTATGGATCACCAAATGAAATTAATGGGCAGCAAATTTAAAACAAACAAAAGAAAGTTCTTCACTCAGCGCACAGTCAACCTGTGGAACTCCTTGCTAGAAGATGTGGTAAAGGCTAGGACATTAACAGGGTTCAAAAAGAGCTAGATAGATTCATGGAGGTTAGGTACATCAATGGCTATTAGCTAGGATTGATAGGAATGGTGTCCCTAGTCTCTGTTTATCTGGAAATGAATGACAGGAGAGGGTTGATGATTCCCTGTTCTGTTCCCTCCCTTTCAGGCATCTGGTATTGGCCACTGTCAGTAGACAGGATACTGGGCTAGATGGACCTTTGGTCTGACCCAGTATGGACGTTCTTATGTTCAACTGATTCAGGGCCTTATTTCTGATCCTGCAAACCTTCTGGCCAAAGAGGGATCTCAACTCTTGTGTAAGTGTTGAAATGGCTTTGGCCTGCTAAGGCCCCAGCAGATTGCTGCATGTCTCCTAGTACGTTTAGTTTCACGTGGCATACCGGAGCGGTCAACAAAGGAAGCCTTTGTCAACCATGCCACATCTAGACTGCCACACTGTGCCGGATCAGCTGATTGTCGGCACCGTGTGGCGGCCATTTTTATTTTAATAAAGCAAGGATTATTTAAATCCCCGCTTCATTGACTATGCCGGGTAAATTACTTTACATGGCTCCATCGACAGAGCCATGTAGTCTAGACATACCCTCAGCAACAGAGTTAAGAGTAGCCATCTTTTTACAAAAAGCAAACTTCAAATCTAGATTACAAAGCGAACCAGCAGAACTGCCATTCATTTTCAAATTTAACATGGTCAAATTAGGACTAAATAAAGACTAAGAATAGTTCTCTCACTACAAAGGCAATTTTCTGGCTCTTGGTAGTCACAGCTCCCCATTAACCGCTGGGAGTGAGCCACAACCTCTGTAACTGAATTGGCCTTTTTAACACTGAGTCCAACAGTCAATAAGCAATTCCCTTCTTTTGATATGCTAGTACACATTCCCCTGCCTCTGTGATTTCCACTGCATGCATCTGACGAAGTGGTTTCTACCCAGGAAAGCTTATGCCCAAATACATCCGGTAGTCTTTAAGGGACTACAGGACTCCTCAATGGATCCCATTTACAACTTTGGCACTGAATATTATAAGCATCCAAGAAAAAGGGTATTACACAACTTCATGTTAAAAATAATCACATAAAATTTCACTAACAGCAACAACAATAATCACGGGGTGGGAAAGCCAACAGGGAAAATGGCAAGACAGATTGCTTAAAATGAGACAGGGAAGGTGCCAATTTGGATGCCTAAAACTGCACATCTGAAACAGTTTATAGAAGTTCCACATATCCCTAGATGTTGTAATGCAGGATGATTATCCTACACAACCTTGCACATTTGAATAAGCAACAGCTTGCAATAAATTCAAAACATGCTCATTTCCAAAAATAAGATGCTTTCCCACAGAAACAAGCAACAATTTTCCAAGACGTTCTAACATCCTGGGGTGTATGGCTGAGAAGTCTGTAACTAGCTGCCAAATTGGTCATACATATTGTGTCAAAGCTCTTCCTTTGTCTTAGTGGGGCCTGCAATTTCAGGCAGATGACTTACCTCAGAGGCTCACAGCAGCCCTCAATTTAGACGGTGCTTGCTGTTTGTTGAGCTACATTGGCTAGCATGGGGAAAAGAGAGGAAACCAAACTTCATAGTCTCTGTGGTCCCTCCAAGTGGTACAGGGTAGGACAAACCCTTGTATCAATACCAGTCTCTTTCTAGTCCTAAAACGGGGAGCTGGATGGGAGGGGGGAACCTCTATTCCAGGTTCAGGCCCAGGAACCCTGTAATGGCAGCGGTCTGTAATGTTTCTGGTAACAGCTACAAATCCCTGAGTCACTTCCCCATAGCCTGCCCCAGCACCTTCCTTACTGGAGGTTCTTCCTTCTATTATCTGCTTGCACTTTCTTCTCCAAGACTCTCCTCCACACTTTCTCGCATCAGTTCTTTCCTCTCACAGAGTATAAATATACCCCAAGAGAGTGAAAATCCTATTCTTTCAGGCATCACCAACCAAATGATTTACTGAGTACTGTTGCAACTGCAATGAAGGAAAAGATCTCAATGAAGAAATAACCTTTTATTAGTAGGCATGGATTATTACTAATCATGATGTACAAGAATGAAACACTCCAATTCTTCTCAGATCCCAGGCTGAGCATACGTGACAGGCAATTAGAAAGATTATCTACAGAATCACCAATAGCATTTTACAGACTTTTTTTTTCAGTGTACAATAGCACTGTAAATGCAGTGACAGATGAGAAAGATCTTGAAAGAATTACTCTGCAACATCATGTGTTTTAAACTTCAGGAACTGACTCAGGGAGGAAATGAAAACAGACCAATAACAATGAAATTATCAGCAGAGAAGTTCATTGCCAGCTGAATTTTTCGCTTTTTTTAAACAACTTTTTTGGAAAAATTTAACAAAACCCACTACTAAATATGGTAATTAAAAAAAAAATTAAATTAGCAATTACTTTTTATTCACTTCCTATTTCAGAGCTCACGTAACGACTTTTTATCTCAAGCAAATTATAAAAGTCTACTATTACTTTGCAGTTACATAGCATCTTTTGTTAGAGGCTCCAAAACATGTTACGATGATTATATAATTAGGTATAATTGTCCAGCTTTTATAGAATGACAGACTGAGGCACAGAGCAATTAAATGACTTGGCCAACGTTCCGCAGTAAATAAGTGACAGCATGAGAACCCAAGAAGTCCTAAGGGTTCGAACACCAAGATCCCATTGCCTCTCTTCAACTGGGACTATAGTGACAAAAGAAAAGGCAAGCAGGTCTCCACCGTCAAGCAATGCCATTACCCGTATACTCTACATATCATTACATAGCTACTATTAATTATACTGTCACTAAGTCCCCTTAAAAAAGTGCTAAAAGGAGCAAGTGTCTTGACAGTCTCCACTTGGGAAAGTTGATTAACCACCTCACTTCCACAGCGAAGAAACCACGAAACAAGCAAGTTTTATCTATTACAAAAATATAACTTACTCAAGAACAGAATGAGTTGCTGCCTGCGGATGGTAGCGATACTGGAGCAGGCACTGGTCAACTCGAAAGACTCCACCACCCTTTCGGATATGTTCATAAAAGAACAGCAAGTCTTCTGGTACACCCTGTGGAGAGAGAGCTCATTCAATACAAAAGTCACCAGCGTTTCAAGTTAAAATATTTCAAGTGACAGAGTGCATATTTCATTCTTTTGTCAAATAAATAAAATAAAATTCATCTCTTTTTGCTAACCTCTAAAGTTCTCTAATGTGGTTTTAAACAAATTTACCAGCTTGAAACTGAAGCACTATGAGTCAAAGTTGACTGGCGCAACCTTTGGAATTCCTTGCCAGAGGATGTTGTGAAGACCAGGATTTAACAGGGTTCAAAAAAGAGCTAGATACATTCATGGAGACAGGTCCATCAGTACTTATTAACCAGGATACATAGGAATGGTGTCCCGAGCTTCTGTTTATTGGGGCTGGAAATGGATGACAGGAGAGGGATCACTTGATGTTTATCTGTTTCTGATCACTCCCTCTGGGGCATCTGGATTGGCCACTGTTGGAAGACAGGATTCTGGGCTAGATGGACCTTTGGTCTGAGCCAGTATGGTGGTTCTTTTGTTCTTATGGGGATAAGAATGGCAAAAGAAAGGTAATAGTAGAGATTTCTGGGGGCACCACTGGCGCGTCAAAAATAGGGCAAATTGCGTAGAGACAGGGATACTTCCAGCCCAAGACTGACGTCCTCCACTGTATGGCACCAAACCAATCACAAAGAGCACTTCTGTTCATCATACCATCTAGCAAGAAGTCAAACAAGCACTTCCCTTAGACATTCCAGCTTTCCTGTACCAACCTTTCATAGATGAGAGGCTATGAAAACCAATCTCACCAAATCCAAACAGGTTCTTCTGATCCCAAAGGACCAGATACACATATTCAGGTCAATTTATACCTCAAATCTTACCCAAAAGAACACTGTCCAATCCTTTAGAATCTAAAATCTAAAAGTTTCTTAATAAAAATGAAGGAAAGGATGAGAGTAAAACTGTTAAAGAAATCAAATTACACACACCAATTGCCAAGTTCTTGATGCAGGCTTGTAGCAGAGATGGAATATCTACTGCTTTATAAGTCTGTGGTATACATCCTCTGTTAGGATGGGTCATCAGTCCTTTCACACTCAGCGTAAGAACGGCCACACTGGATCGGACCAATGGTCGATCCAGCCCAATATCCTGTCTTGCCGACAGTGGCCAATATCAGATGCCCCAGAGGGAGGGAACACAACAGGTAATCCTCAGGTGATCCCTCCCCCATCATCCACCTCCAGAGAAACAGAGGCCAGGGACACCATTCCTACCCATCCTGGCTAATAGCCATTGATGGACCTAACCTCCATGATCTAGCTTTTTTTTGAACCCTGTTAAAGACCTAGCCTTCACCACATCCTCTGGCAAGGAGTTCCACAGGTTGTCTGTGCCCTGAGTGAAGAAAAACTTCAAATGCTTATAGCAATGCCACAAGCATTTGAAAAATTTAAAGTAAAACATGGTTTAAAAATATGTCTCCACTAATTTCTCTCCTCCCACTCATTATTTATGAGAGGCCATGTGATTACTGTGCAAATGAACAATTGCTTTAAACAATAAGGTGTATTCAGCATTTGAGTGTCACGCCTACTAAAAGCTGAAGAGGCAACAGAAGAGAAAGATAAACACAACAAAGAGAAAGAGAGAAGCATCTACATTAACTCTCTCGGGTGACATCAGGTAGGCAGAAACAGCCTAATGCTTTTGCATTTATTGCAGGTATTATTTTTACAGAACAAATAAGAAATACACTAACCAAATAAAAAGATTAAAATATTGTGTCTATTGCCATAACTTCTGTGTTCTTCACCTTATTAGGAAAATACAATTAAAATAAGTAATTTCGACAACCTTTTACCCTGCCCCTCACTCTAGTTCACATTGTTGGTAATAGCGGAGAATGAGAGTTGTAAATTACAATTGGAAATAGAGCTATAGAGTCTAGTGTATCAGAGAAGACACAATTTAGTTGCAATGAGTAATTAAGGGTTCTTTGGGGTGGCTGGGGGGACAAAGACTCATTCTGTGGTCTTCAGCCATGGTGGAACAGTTTACTGCAGAAGAGGCTTTCTAACTCCCAAAGAGATTAGCATGGTTAATGTGTTGTTAAGATCACCACTTTAGAGTATACCTAAGACCTGGCCTGGACTAAGCAGCCAAAGAAGCACAGTTGAGTACTCTCAAAGATGATCCGAAAACGCCCCTCTGGGAGAATTCAGAACTAGAACTTGTTCTAAATTTTGCAATTCAGGTCCAGGGTTGCCAGATGTCTGGCTCTCGATCAAAAAACCTGGCTGAAAAGGACTCCTGGCAGCTATGGTCAGTACTGTTGACTGGGCCGTTAAAAGTCAGGTCAGCAGTGCAGCAGGGCTCCGTGTGGCACCCAGAAACAGTGGCATCCCCCCCCCCCCATGGCTCCTACACATAGGGGCAGCCAAGGAGCTCCACACAGTGCCCCTGCCCCAAGTGACAGCTCTGCATCTCCTATTGGGCAGGAACAGTAGCCAATGAGAGCTGATGGGACAGTGACTGTGGAGGCACTTGGCCATGCCTCCACCTAGAACCTAGAGGGGGGACATGCTGCTGCTTCAGGTTGCTGCTTAAAGTGAGTGCTGCTTGGAGCCTGCATGCCTGAGGCCACCCCTCTGACCCCAGCATCCCAACCTCCTGCCCCAGCCCCAAGCCCCCTCCCTCACTCTGAACCCGAGTCCCAGCCTGGAGCCTCCTCCTGCAACTCAAGTCCCTCATTCCCAACCCCACAAAAAGAGCCTGCATCCCCAGCCATAGCTCTCAACATCCCCCTACCCCAACCTGATGAAAATGAGCAAGGGTGGGGAGAGTAAGTGAAAGATGGAAGGGAAATGGAGTGAGCAGGGACAGGGCTTCAGAAAAGGGATGGGCCAGGGCAAGAGTATTTGGTTTTGTGCAAGTAGAAAGTTGGCAACTGTGTTCAGGTCTCTCTCTATAATTGGTTGAGCTGGAACACTGAATTTGATTCCGCTCCCAAACTCTGGGGAGGTGTGGATGCAAATCGCATTGCGGGTGACAATGGCCCACCTCTAACTGGTATGTTTGTACATGACACCCTTGCTCAGTTTTCTCATCCCAGTGCTCAGATGCAGGACTAAGCTTTTACAAAGCTCTGTGCAGTTTGCAATTGATATGCAATCTAATGCTTCAGAGGTCACCAAAGGAATGTGGGTGAGGGTGCAGGAAGAGAAAGCAGCTGTTCCCAATACAAAGAAAATAAAACTCCATTTAGACTAAAACTCTTTGTTCCCCAAATCACACATTAAAGTGAGTCACATTCAATTAAATTAAGTGCATGGTTTTATTAAATATCAATCTACTGCACTTGTCAAAATGAGGCTTGCAGATATCATTACACAATCTACAAGCACCGATAAATCATATTCATGTGGACTCTCATTGTCACACTTAAAACTGCTAGGGCTGAAACATTTAGCAACATATCTCAGCACAAACTGACTACAAACAATTACTGTCAAAATAAAATGATCCCTCTAAAACTGGGATTTGATTCTTGGATCCTGTTTCCTAATTTCTTCTGCTGAAAGGAGCATTTCAGAGCAATGTGCCCAGTTCCCAGGGATGAGCAGAGACGCCTTGAATTGTACAGCAGTGACCTCGCAGCAAATGAAGGAGCAGCACTGCCAAAGGAAACACCTACATTTTGCAGGGGATGGAAAGATGTTGACTATGCCATGGGTCCTTGCAGGGATAGGACTACCCAGGGCTCAGGGTATATATGCTGTTTGCACTACAGCAGTTTCTTCCATTTTGAGATATTATCAGTTCCAACCTTTATATCCCATTTTTATCACCAGAAATCCATCCCACACTGGTACCACCTTTCAAAGTAGAAGAAACTGCAACCAATCTAGAGATATATTTTAATGCTTTTTGAAAACTGAAGTCTCTAGATAGATAGACAGATAGAAGCACAAAATGGGGGAGGTCTAGGTTGGATATTAGGAAAAACTGTTGTACCAAGAGAGTGGTGAAGCACTGGGATGGGTTACCTACAGAGGTGGTAGAACCTCCATCTCTGGAGGTTTTAAAGACATGGCTTGATAAAACCCTAGCTGGGATGATTTAGTTGGGGTTGGCTCTGCTATGGGAAGGGGGTTGGACTCCATGACCTCCCGAGGTCTCTTCCAGCCCTAGGGTTCTATGAGAACAAGATACACAGTAACGCAACTAAAGTGTATTTTGTAAATAATTTTCACACTCCACAAAGAAGGGCATAGCATCACAAATCAGTGAAATATGTATCAGCAACTCCAAAAATAAGCAAAAAAAAATGTCCATATACACTCTAGAATGGGGCTACTTAACTTTGGAAGCCCCAGGGGCCACAATGATACTCACAGCACATGCCAAGGGCCGCAACTTAAGTGTGGTTGTATATACATGCAAATGTATATGCAAATAGCTTCTTTCACACTGACAGGCATGAATACAAAGATTAAGGCAAGACTACACAACACGCAGGCCCCATGTAAGTCAGTTCTGCTGATATTAATAAAATGCAATATTTACCCGATTTCCACCCATATGACAGCACTTTTAATGAGCCATTACAGTCCAGTAATTTAACGACTAAAATGCATATCAATAGAAGACCATTATATTGACAACTTTTTTGTTTTGGCTCCCACCTGCAAACAAACGGGCTGCAGGCTGCATGTGGCCCACAGGCTGAGTTTTGAGTAGCCCTGCTCTAGAATATTTTGTTAGTAACATTCCATCTAGACTAAAACTCACCATGGTCCTTTCTAGCTTTACGAGGGTTTTGTTTTGTTATAATTCTACTGCTACTCAAAATTATTTCCACATTATTTCCAAAAATTGCTCAATACTTCAGATCACTATAGAAAAGCCAAAGATTCTTTTTAAAAAACCACTGTAGAAATCTCTCCTTTTCTCTCAAAAACTGGAGATGGAAGACTCTGGCTAAGACAACTATAATGTACTAGAAGACTTATCTGGCTTTGCTCAGGGACAGCCTGGAGGTGGGAGCCATGTAGCCCTCCTGCCAGCACTCCCCAGGCCTGGCTGGGGCAGAAGGGGGTTTGGCTGCACTGGCCAGCTGGTGCAGCTATGCAGAGCAACTTGATGGTGCTGGGGAGGGCCTGCTGTGGCTCCTGTGGCAGTGCTCTTGGGGGAGGCTCGGTGGGGGTGGTGGATCTGCTCCCCCCACTCTTCTGGTCTGACATAGAGGCCAAGGAATGGGGAGGTAGGAATTTGGGCCTGTGGCAGGCAATGGTGAGCCCTGTCCTCAGTTGGCCACTCCCTTGGTCACTCTGCAGTATAGCTCTCCCCTCCACTCACTGACCCCAGTGGTGACTGTGAGTATAGCGACCCTCCGCTCAGCCGCCTCCCTTTCCATCTTATGGAAAACAATCAGATTCCAGGCTCATCCTGTTTTCCTGGCACAACCAAACTCTGACTTTGTTTTAAGTTAAGATAAGAGGAAGCTGAAAACCATATTTGGAGGTCCTAACTTTTACAGTTTAAGGGCTTATCTAGACTACACTAACGTGTTGCAAGAGATCTTCTTCCGATCTCACTTCCTCATTTTTTGAGGAAGAGCGGCTTTTTGACAAAGGGGAGGAGGTTGCCAAAAAAGCCCCGTCTAAACTACTTTCACTTTCGAAAGCTCTGCTCTGCTTTCGAAAGTGAGATCGAAAGAAGATATGCAAATTCCTGTGGAATTTGCATACCCTCTTTCAACACATTAGTGCAGTCTAGATAGGCCCTATGAGTTCTTAAAAAAATGGACTCACAGACAGATGCACAAATCTCTAAAATATATATGTAGATTATCCTAGGATTTTAATTTCCACAGCACACTTCACACATTTTATTCATAATGGATCATAAGCAAGGAAACTTCATGTGCTTTATAAAAGGTCTCCTGTGTATTTTTTAATTACACAAAAGACAAAAGATACCAATAACAAAAATATTTTTTCATATATTAAATAAGACAACAACTAGGTAAAAAGGTGTTTCCAAGTGACAAAATCAAGTAGCAGAGAAAACTTCACAGCACCTCATGTCTCTTTTGAAGGCTAGTTTATTTTTTCCTGAAGAGCTTTGTGCAACTTGTCTCTTTCACCAACAGAAGCTGGGTCAGTAAGAGACATCTCCTCGCTCATTTTATCTCTACCCTGATATTTAACAGCAGGAAGACAATTTGGGACAAGGGGGCATTTTTCAACAACAAACAGAAAATAGACCCTCTATGGATAACAAAGTAAGCGCTTGAAAAATTTCAACTCCCCAAAATAAACCTAAACAAACCCAAAGTTTTGGCTGCAGAAATCATGGTTCCTATAGCCTGTCTGAATAGCAGTTACTGTTCAGAGCATTCTTTTGGTTTTTTTGTGCAGTTGTCCAAAACAGATTATTTAAATGTACATTGTGATGTTGCATTCCATATGTTTTATGAAAATATGTTTATGATGTCAGCGAGAACTGTTTTATGCAAGATGGCTCACATACGGTATTATTGGAAAGGTTATGATTTACTGAATATGATTTTCTCATTTGTATGCATATATCCTTTTTGGTGATGATGTTGGGTATCTGTGTATCTGTATTTCATATTTGCTATTTTGGGTTTTTCCACATGCTAGCACTTCAGGGACTACAACTTAAAAGCCAGATACGGCTTGATTCCTCATTATCTAGTAGAATGAGCCGTGAAAAGAGTTGGCTCTCCTGCAGACATTCCATACTGACACTGGCTCAAGGACAATGGAGTGAGGTGACCTGAATCTCGGACTGCTGAACTGTTCCACAGGTGGTAGGAAGAATCAAATAAAGTTTTCCACCTGTTTGCAGCTGGCTTTACCTCTGCCTCCCCACCCTAAAGGGATACCTGAAAACACATGGAAACAAAGATACTGTAACTAGAAAGATTGGGGAAGAACTGCTGGACCCAAGCCAGAAAGGACACCTCTGGTCTGTAAATAATATCAGAAATTATTATTTGTAACCAGGTTTTTTTTAGTGAATCTAGCTTAAATTGTGTGCTTTGCATTAATTTCTTAGTAATCGTTTTTGTTCTGTTTGCTACTTATTTGTTCACTTAAAATACATCTTTTCATAGTTAATACACTGATTTTTAGTTCATAATATAACCCAATTTTTGTAATTTCTAACTGGGGCAGGGGGAAAAGCTGTGTGTACCTTCTCTCACACTTAGGACGGAATTAAATTTCATATAATTTTGGGTATGTATCCCAAGGGGGGTTGAACATCTGGGTGCTGTAGTAAATCTCTTAAGCCGAGTCCTTCCAGACCAGATGTCATCAGCAGCTGGTTGTAGCCAGGGCTGGCCCGAGTCATTTTGGTACCCCGGGCCCCAGGCACATGGCGCCGCTCCCGGGGCACACGGCCCAACCTCCGGGTGCACGGCACATGCACGGGCCTGCCCCCGGGCGCACGATGCATGCACGGGCCCGCCCCTGGGACACGTGGGCCCGCCTCTGGGCACCCGACAAATATGCTGCCCAATCCCCCCAGCCACTGCCAATAGCGCACATGCCATGGACGGAGCAGTGCTGGGGGAAGGCAGAGGGAGCGGGAGAGCTCCAGTCTCAGTAGTCCCAAGGCCGGAGGGAGACTATGGAGGCAGCAGATGCACACCCCCTTGCCTATCATGAGTGGCCATGTCAGACTGAAGTTTGCCCCTGAGGTAAGGTCACTGAGGCAAGGTGAGTATAGGGGTTTGGGGTTCCCTGAGGGGCTAGACCCCAGACTGTGGGGGACACTGCGACAGAGAGGTACCCAGAGGAAGGGTACCATGATCAGGGAGGAATGCGGGTCCTAATGCAAGGTGGCAGAGCCATTAACAGAAAACAGGGAACAGGAGGTGAGAAACCAGCTATAAGAGAGCGCTCCAGTGCTAAGTGGAGCTAATTTCCAGAGTGACCAGCAGGAGGTGCTGTGGTGGCATATTGCCATGTTACAGGTGTACACATTATGATACAATCTTTACTTACATAATCATAAGTGGGGGCTTTTTCTCAAAGTACCTCGGACTCATTAAATGAGGTATCTGTTCAATATTTCTCATTGAAGGCTCCACCGAGAGGTGGGGAGGGTCGGCGTCAATGGTGCAGAAATGAAAGGGCTTCACTGGACTGCACCACTGCCAGGTCTCGTCTGCTCTTCTTGGTAGGTGAATGGCCCCAAATGGCTGTCTTCTTTCGCAACTGAGCTGATGACCCAGCCTTTTGTGAAGGGGAGTGCACTGATGCTCCTTATGGTCATCTCTTTGCAGTGCCAAAACTTCCCACACCAAGATCAGGCGCACTGTGCACCATGGGATCCAGTGCTGTGTCTCACATTGTGGCTGAGTGTGAACTCCATGAGCAGAAGTTTAAGCCTCTGGTCTCTTTCACATTTAGTCCATCACGTAAATCACCTGCAAATACTGCACTTGTCTTGCCAACGACCTTCCTTTAGGTAGTTAAAGAAAGCTGCATATAAGGGGGGAGAAGAGCTAGCTAATCTCTTGATCAGAACTCTCAAGAGAAATCAGGCTGTAATTTGGAACACTTTTTTTCTTACTGATAAGAGCAGGGTTGGGCAATAGTTTTTTGCTGGGGGTCACTTCAGAAATATTTGAAGTGGCCCCGGGCCACACAGGAAGAGGCGGGGCATCAAGCGGAAGGGGCAGGGCATCAAGGAGAAGGGGCGGGGTCAAGATACTTCCAAGTTCGCTGCCTCCAGACAATGATTGGTCTGGGGGCGAGGGAGTGCCTTTGCCCCCCTCCCCATGTTCCTCCTAGGTGCCCATGCCCCTGGCATGGGAGAAGACTTCCTACACTCCTGTGCCCCTAAGTCACTTAGGGCCTGGGGGTGGGGGAGAGCGCAAAACCTTCTCTGCTCTGCCCCCGCCCTGCGAGCAGTGCTCTCCTGTCTCCAGATGCTAATTGGCCTGGGGGCAGGGGAGCAGTAGGACCTCCATGGAGGCCCTTTTCCCCGCCCTTGGATAAGAGTATGATGGAAAAGGCTGAAATCAGAGGGAGCCAAATTTATCTCAGTTCTCAGAGGAATATCAAAGTACTGAGAGAAAGAGCAAATGGAAAAGGAAATAATTTTTGTCCCAATACTTACCTGATTAATGAAGTATTTTAGCAGGATTCTGCTGCCAAAGCCTATTCACTGCATACTTTGTACAACAGGCCATGCATTTACAAAAAACCACAAAATATTACATTGGAGTTGTACTAAAAGACATTTAAGTCGTACATAGTACACAAACTAAGATTAAATGGAAAAAACATAGCACAAAACTCAGTTATAGAATGAACTTCCAAATGTTTATTAGTCAAAATATTTATTCCAAGAAAGACCCAATCGTATTTTATAGAAAGTTCTGAGCTAAATTTTGAATTTACCGAAGCAGTATGTGCTGTAGGATTAGCACATGTTGCTGGATGTACATCTGCCAGAAGAGACATCCTGTCTCAAAGAAAGTTCTTTCACTGCAGACCAGTATTGAAGGGCACCTTTTACTGCTCATATCATTAGCAGGAACATGTTTGCTAAAACTGCAGCTTTATAGAGCAGTGGCTCTCAACCTTTCTTGTCTACTATATGTACCCCTGTTAGGAGTTTGATGTGACTTGTGTACTCACAAGCTACACTTTATTTAAAAAAAACTTGTTTATAAACTCAGACATAAAAATATAAAAGTGTCACAGCACACTATTAAATTGCTTACTCATTTTTACTATAAAATAAATCAACTGAAATATAAACATTATACTTACATTTCAGTGTATAGTATAGAGCTGTATAAATAACTCATCTGTATGAAGTTTTGGTTTGTACTGACTTCACTAGTGCTTTTTATGTTGCCTATTGTAAAACTAGGCAAATATCTAGGTGACTTCATGTACCCCAGGAAAGATTCTGGGTGCCCCACGTTGAGAACCACTGTTCTAGAGTTTACTGCTGAAGAGAGCAAATGTACTTGCTGGATAGTGTACCACTATTCAATGGTGGGAAGTTGAAAGTAGGACAGATTTACACCTTGTCAGAATGTAGGTAGTTGTTAGTGTAATTAACAACTAGAACAATTAACGAAGGGATGTGACAGAGTTCTCATCACTTAGGCTGTGTCTAGACTGCATCCCTCTGTCAACAGAGGGATGCAAATGAAGCACATTGAAATTGTTAATGAAGCCGGGATTTAAATATCCCGCGCTTCATTAGCATAAACATGGCTGCCGCTTTTTGTCGACACGGAGCTTTGTTGACAAAAAATGGCAATGTAGATGCGGATCTGTTGATAATAAACTCTTTTTTGACAGATCCTGTATTCCTCAAAAAATTAGGTTTACAGGATCTGTTGAAAAAGTCATCACATCAAGCCTTAAAGTCATCACATCAAGACTGGTTGTCTTTCAAAAATATAAGGTTTAGCTCAACCACTAAATATGGTCAAGGCAGAAATTATTAGATGAAATTCTATGATCTGTAGTATGCATCAAGTGAGTGTAATCACACGGATCCTTTCTGACGTTAGACTCTATTATGACAGAGTCAGGCTAGACAGCTACAGGAGAGTAGTAGAAGGAAAATATATTTGCCCCAGATTAAATAGGTCCCTGTTCCCAGGGTAAACTAACAAAAGTTGATCCAGAATGAGCAGGAACGTGCTAGAATCAATAAGGCCAATTAAAAACACCTGGGACCAATTAGAAGGCTTCCAGACTCAAGGAATTCAGACTAATCAGAACACCGGGGGGCCAATTAATAACCAGTTGAGACTGGTTTAAAAAAAGCTTCCCTTTTGTTAGCTTGATGTGTGAAGAAGGAGCTGAGGAGAGAAGAGGTTGTGAATTGTCCAGGAGGAGAAATTGCAAACAAGTATCAGGAGGAAGAGTGTGTGGTAAGGAAGGTGCTGGGGAAGGCCATGGAAAAGAGGCCCAAGTGATCATAGCTGTCATGCAACTGTTATTGAAGATATTTGTTGGCAGCTAGAACCTGGAGTAGATGATGACCCCAGGTACCCCCCCCACCTGCTCCCCATTTCAGTACCAGAAAAGGACTGGTTTTGGGAAAGGGCCTATTGGAAGGGCCACAGAGACTATGGAGTTTGGTTTCCCCTCTTTTCCCCATGCTGGCTGATGATGAGAGTAGGTCAACAAACAGCAAGCTGGTGTTCTAAAGAAAGTGCCTAAACTGAAGGCATCTGTGAGCTTGTGTGGAAAGCCATCCACCTGAAAGTGGGGGCCACCAAGACTGAGGAGTTTGTCACGCTATCAATCTATAGATTTTAGAAATGTGCAAGTCTGTCTGTCTGTGAGTCTGTTTGTTCAAGAACTCCTTATAAGCAATAATAGCTACAACCACCAAATTTGATATGTAGCTTCCGCTTAGCCTAACTTATAGCAAGATCAGCGTCTGGTTGTGCCAGGACAACTGGATGTGCCTGGAATTTGATTGTTTCTCATAAATTGGAAAGGGAAGAGTCTTGGAGGGAGTTATACAATGGAATGACCACAGGGGGCAGCAAACACCTCAACAGGAAGCCAGTGACCATGAACAGCTGACACTGTGGCCTGACCCAGAGAGCAGCTGCCAGCTGCTGTATGCACCCCTCTTCTCCTGGACCTGATGAGCACAGGTGGGGATACCTGCATAGCCCTCCTCCCTGCCCCAATGAGCAGCCTCTACACCCTCTCCATTGCCTCTGAGCCAGCACTGGGACAAAGCTGGCAGCTGAGGTGTGGAGCCCCTCCCTCTTGCCAGCACTGGGGCGAAGCCGGTAGCCAGGGTATGCAGCTCCACTCCTGCTCTGGGCCAAACCCTCACAATGCTGGGTAAGTCTTCTAGTAGAATTATATCTTCTTTATCAGTAATCATGGATCTACAGCTATAATGTATATAATGGTATAGAATCATAGAATCATAGAATAATAGGACTGGAAGGGACCTCAAGAGATCATCGAGTCCAGCCCCCCGCCCTCAAAGCAGGACCAAGCTCCACCTACACCATCCCTGACAGATGTCTATCTAACCTGTTCTTAAATATCTCCAGAGAGGGAGATTCCACCACCTCCCTTGGCAATTTATGCCAATATTTGACCACCCTGACAGTTAGGAATTTTTTCCTAATGTCCAATCTAAACCTCCCCTGCTGCACTTTAAGCCCATTACTCCTTGTCCTGTCCTCAGAAACCAAGAGGAACAAATTTTCTCCTTCCTCCTTGTGACACCCTTTTAGATATTTGAAAACCGCTATCATGTCCCCCCTTAATCTTCTTTTTTCCAAACTAAACAAGCCCAGTTCATGAAGCCTGGCTTCATAGGTCATGTTCTCTAGACCTTTAATCATTCTTGTCGCTCTTCTCTGTACCCTTTCCAATTTCTCCACATCTTTCTTGAAATGTGGCGCCCAGAACTGGACACAGTACTCCAGCTGAGGCCTAACTAGTGCAGAGTAGAGTGGCAGAATGACTTCACGAGTTTTGCTTACAACACACCTGTTGATACAACCTAGAATCATATTTGCTTTTTTTGCAACAGCGTCACACTGTTGACTCATATTCAACTTGTGGTCCACTATGACCCCTAGATCCCTTTCTGCCATGCTCCTTCCTAGACAGTCACTTCCCATCTTGTATGTATGGAACTGATTGTTCCTTCCTAAGTGGAGCCTGATCGGGCCAGCAGCCAGTACCACATGCACTGCTATCTATCGTTTCATGCCAGCTGGGATCATTCTATCTTTCTCACCTGGCTATAGCTTCTTATGTGACGTCTACACTGCAAAGTGAAGGTGTGATTTGTAGCAAGGGCAGACAGATCTGTGTTTCCTGTCTGGCCAGCTTAAAGCTTATTCAACAAACACAACAACAGTGTAGATCTGGTGTCATGGGCTTTAGTATGAGCTGCCACAATCTGGTTGCTAGCCTGTGCCTAAGCCCATGCCACCATGTCTACACTGAAGCTAACACAGTTATGCCTACCCATAGTGCACTGCATCTTGCTTTTGCAGCGTAGACATTAGGGATATAAAATCCTGATTAATCAGTTAGCCAGTGAAACATTAGGTTGAAATGTTTAACTGGTTAACTGACTAAGTGGATTCCAGGCAAGCTGGAGAGTCTCCCAGCCCCCTTGCTGGGGCTGGTATGGGGCTTTCTACTCCCGACTCCCACATCAGGGCCACTGGCCCCTACTGGCATCAGTTAACCATTACAAAGTAATCATCATGCAGAAAGGGGACACCCATTCACATCCCTAGTGGATACAAGCTTAGATGTTTCAAGCAAGCGAGATTTTTGGATATTTACTGTTTTGTTTTGTTTTTAATCCTGAACACTGACTTTCAGAATATAATCTGAAATCTCTAGGATTTTACTGATGTGGTACTCTATCTTTGCAAATTTTACATTAATTTTTTCTTCTCTTAAAGTAGTCTTGTTAAATCTACTGTTAATGGCAATCTGTTTTTTATTTCCATTAGTTTAACTTCCATTAGGACACACCAGAAATAAGATGGAGTACCTATTAGAAGCGACCCCATTAAATTATTGCACTGATTAATATTTGAACTGGCTTCTTTTCAGAATTATCCAAAACACTCTTAAACCTCTTAATCTAACTTTAGATAGATGACTCTTTCCCTTTGCTCATACCCTGATAAGGCCTTTAAATCATTTTGCCCTGATTATAAAACAGGAAATCTATGACAATGTTATATTTGCTTCAGTGTTTGGAAAACAAAGTTAAAGGGTTACTACAGTCTCTGAACATTTTCTTTCTTCTAAAAGAGAAATGTTTCTGCTCTACTGGCAAAGAGCAATAAAATTAAACAAGGAAAAGGTGAAAGCCAAAGGGTCAGGGTCGGGTGAATTCTAAAGGGTGCTTAATAATACACTAGCAAGAAATGTCTTTAGAAGGGGAGGGGGAGGAGGTGGGTTTTCAAATTTTATGTAAGTATAATTTATCATTGGCTTCAGCATTTTCTTTTCTTCTTGGATACTGCTCAAATACTGATCTCTGTTCAACTTTAACTGCACCATGCCAAGAATATCAGAGCCTGTGTTTTGTCCTGATTTTTCCCCAGAGCACCTTGGCAGGTCACTTGACAGGCTGACAATATTCTAATTCATGTTTCAAAACCCCACAAATTTCTCCTTAACCTTTCAGCTTCCAGAGCTTATCACAACTGAGGGAATTCTGACAACTCTCTTCTGTCCCAGGGAAATGGAGAAACCCTATAAAGGTCCTTTAGACATTTGATGTTTTCACTGCATTCTCCTGTGCACCAGGGTGCTTATCAGCACTTCCTCAGTTCCTTCTTTTCCTGACCCTTTATCACAAGAACAGATCAGAGGTGAGATCCAGCCACTGCATTCTGAACTGCGGTTTGTATTCAGAAATGCTAACTGCTAACACTACACGATTACATCTGAGGCTCATTAAAAATAATTTTCCTTTGCTTGCACTTTTAGATAAATTTTAAACAGTGGCAAGACTTACTCAGATTTTTAGTCTAGATACACTTTGAAAGGAATGCTATGGTTTGGATTGTGGATGAGGGAAGGATAGACAGAGAATCCAGTTTGAGCTGAAAATATTCCCCATTTGAAGCAAGAAGAGGAGTTTGCAGATTAGTCAGGCTAGAAAAGATTTTAGGGTTACGTAAGTCTTATGTCCCAAAAGATTTACCAAGCAGTAAGTTAGGGTTTCTTAGGGTTTTAATTCTGTAGCCATTACAGCACTTACAAATAGATCACACAAGACATTAGAATTAAGAAAATGTTGGCCAGGATCCAGGTTATGTGTCTATCCCAAAAGAACTATGGGATCTTTAACTTGTCATTCAGGAGTGGCCAATAATTTTAGACAGGGGACCACTTCACTAATTTTTTAAGTGTCCCCAGACTACCTTGGAAAGGGCAGGACCTCTGGTGAAAGGGGTGGGGCCAGGACACTTCTGTGCTCCCCCTCCCCCAGGCCTTGATTGGCATGTGATGTCTTTGCCCCCGCTCTCTCCTCGCCGAGAGAGAACTGCCAACTGTTCTGAACAGCTGGCGGTTCTCTCTGAGCACCTGCCCCTTGCAGGGCAGGCGGAGACTTCACGAGCTACTCCCAACCCCAGGCCAATCAGGGCCTAGGAGTGGGAGGAGTGCGCGAAGTCTCTCGCTCCCTGCCTCCTCCCTGCAAGCAGTGCGTGGCACTTTCACCCTAAGGGTATGTCTACACTACAGCACTATTTCGAGTTAACTTAATTTGAAAAAGTTAATTCGAATTAAGTTAATTTGAAATAACGCATCTATACACAAAAACTATTCCAAATTAGCGTTTTGGTATTTCGAAATAGCGTGTCCACACTGAGTGGACCCTGAACCAAAGTTAAGGCTGGCCAGAACCAGTGCTGGCAGGGCATCAGGTTAGGACTTGAGTGTGTGAGGCTGCTGCCTGAGACTAACTGAGCTCTGTGCTTAAAAGGATCCTACCCCAACCCCAGACAGACAGTTCTCAGGGTTCCCCGCTTGCTTGTCTACCTCGATGAGGGACACCACAGCACTCCGGTGCATCTCGTGGGGTCATTGCCATCAGCCCGGCTGCACTTGCTGCAGGATGCCATCCAGGGGGTTCATTGGGGGGCTGTCAGGATCCAGGAGGCCCTGAGGGACAGCGTCCTCCCTGAGGAGCCCTCAGAGCCTCCCCGGTTCTCCCCACCGGGGGCTCATGCCCCATTCCTCCCTCATGTCCTTCCACTTACCCCTTCCTAGCCCTCCTTCCTGATGTCAAATAAAAGACACGTGTGTTCAAAAATAGAAACTGGGTTTATTGAACAAAACTGGGGGGGGGGGAATGAACCTCTGGGGAGACTGGGAAAAGGAGGTGGGAGAGGGGGAGAGGTTGAGAGAGGGGAAGAGGAAACCTGGGATGAGGGAGCTGGAAGGGGGAAGCAAAGGGAAGAAGGAGGAGGGAAAGCTCAGGGCTCAAATTTGGGGGTCTCACCAGACCAACTTGACTTTCATGCTAACCTGCTCCTGGGTTCGCATGTGGCCTTTGGTGGCCAGGCTGGCAGCTATCCTGCCATAGACGGCCATGTTCCTCTGTCTAGTGCGGAGATCATGGACGTTGGGGGCATCCCCCCCACACCTGAATAAGGTCCATGATCTCCACCCTGGACCAAGAAGGCGCCCACCTTCTCCAGCCCCTGTCTGGCTCCTGGGAGCTGGCAGACTGCTCCTGGGGAGTGGTGGGGGGCTGGCTGCCAGTGGCTTGCTGGCTCATGTTTTGGGGCCACTGGGTCAGGGGCCCCAGTGGCCACTGCTGGCTCTGGGCTGGCAGGCTTGGAGCTGGCACTGGCACTATGGCCAGGGTCTACCCCTTTAATGTCTCCGGGGCTGGGGGACAGGAGAGTACGTTTTCCTGGTTGTGCCCAGAGTGGCCATTAGGGCTCCCTGGGAAGGGCTGGAGGCCCCCTATTTCGAATTAAGTGTCCACACAGTACTTAATTCGAAATAGCTATTTCGAATTTGATGTTACTCCTTGTAGAATGAGGTTTACCAAATTCGAAATAAGCGCTCCACTATTTCGAATTTACTTCAAAATAGTAGTTTGCCTGTGTAGACGCTACACTGCTGTTATTCCGAATTAACTGTGTAGTGTAGGCATACCCTAAGTGCTGTGCACCCCTTGCAGGGCGGGAGGAGACTTTGCACGCTCAGTCCATGATTGGCCTGGAGGCGGGGCAGTGGCAGACTATCCATGAGCTGGATCCACCCACTTGGCGGGCCAGATCCAGCCCTGGAGGCCCCTTTATCCACCCCGTTTTAACTGGATGTTCACAAGAGATAGGTATAGGTGACTCATGGCAGCACTCGGAACGTGCCCCACCTCCGGTGCCTCTGTCAAAATTTTAATTGCTAAGTAAGGTGCCCCCTCATGCTGCTTCTCAGTTCCTCTGGATGGCCCTCTATGCATCTCCTCCCCCTGCAAGCACCAGTCACCTGTGCATAGGGTCCTGTGCAGATAAAAAGTTGTATATCTGCATCTGTATCCGCAAAAATGAGCTGCAAATATCTGCATCCACATTGGTGGATAGAAAGCAGATACCTGTGGATTTGAAGTGCTCTACCTAGGGAAACAGATCAAAGCTCTACAGATTAATGTTTCATCTGAAGGAGGCAGGATATGTGCAGGCAAAGCTATGTGCAGGCCCATAGCCCACAACCAGAATAGCAAAATATGTTGTTGGTCAAAGATTGAGGTACACTGATAAAGATGTAGAGTGGAAACTTTACACAGCACTAATCTCCACTATATCTATCTCCTAGCCAAGGTTAACAGTACCCCATTCTTGTGGGCAATCAAGTTCTGAAATGTATCAGCCATTTGAAGATGAAACAGGACATAAGGCCAGAACCCTTCATTCTCAATGTCACTCTTTGTGATATGTGGAGCTAATGATGGCTTTTTAATAACACTCCTCCATACTGCAATAAACTTACAAGCAAGGTGTCACACACTTGATTAAATAAATTAGGTGGCTTCACGCACACCCGTTTCCCTAAAACAAAACATTCTCACACAATAAAACTCACAAAGTGTAACTAAAATCTTGCCACTCTTTCCAATAATGGAGCTTCGTATATTTCATTTGTGTGGGATGGAAGCACTCCAGGACAATTCTCTCTACACTTTGCTAATAAACTTCCTCAAATATGTTCCTACCTCTGGATGGTACACAGGATGCTATCCTAAATAAGTTTGAGAGGGACAATCTGTTTCTGCAAAAACAAGGAGTCCCGTGGCACTTTAATAATGCATCTGATGCAGCCCACAAAGCTTATGCCCAAATAACTTTGTTAGTCTTTAAAGTATCTTGTTGTTTTATCATAAATAAAGTGATTGTCATTAAAATCTTTACATTCTTTCCTAGGTTTCAATGGTATTCCATGTAACTCAGCATACCATAAACACCATATTAAAATCAGTTATTTGCAAGAGGCAATTATAAAGAAGTTAGTAGAGATCACTTCAGCTTTACGTGATAACTTGCTTTTTTTACTTCAAAATACTCCAATCCTGGCTCTTATGATCAAGTCGCTAAATAGCTCCTTACTTACATACAGTGGAATTGAACAAACATAATTAAATACATATTACCAGGATAGCCATTCAGCTTTCCTTGTGCAATAGGATTTGTATCATTGGGCTTGGATAGTGCACAAAATATATTTGTAATTCTCGCCTTTGATGTACAGTCAAGATTTTTAATCACAAGTAGACAAGCTGCATTTCATATATAATTTTGTTTGGATATTGCAATAATGCAAATGCAGAGAAAATATGACTTTTTAGTGAATGAACACCTTGAAGAAAAAGAAGTTTGTTAGTAAAATGGAGTCTTCATTAAAAAATGCTTTAAATCTCCCATGAAACATTGGGACAATTACATACACTTTTACCAGTAAGAAGGTTAACAATTTGATTATGTTCCATCATTCCATGTGCTCTGTTTACTTGGATCTTCACGTCACAACCTCTCCAACATTTGACATCCAAGAACAGGTGTTCAGATTTAATTTCAAGTGAGAAATGCAGATTTTTGGCATGGGAAAACAGTTTTACAAATGGAAAGACTAGAATCGAGAGATTTCTTGATCTGTTTCTCTGTTTACTGGCCGCAAGATCGCATTAATTATGCTATGTAGAGATGTTAACTCAATGGTGGATGGATATGATTTAAATGTGAGACGATGAGTCAAGTCAGCATTACACACACAAAGAGATCCCACTGTAGTCCTACAGTTCTGTTCTCATTGAAGTGTATGGCACACCTCCCATTTATGTCAAAGGGAAGAGCGAGGCCAATGCTGTGCTCTTCTGAAAAACCCACCTAAATGGTTTAGGATGTTATAGCTTGAGACATTTCTGCTTTCTTGCCTTGTCACAATCCTGTAGGTGTGGTCAGTGGGAGCGACTGAATGAGACTCGCTGAGTTTAGAGATTGGACTGGGGGTATCAGCAGGGCATTTTCTTTGCAGGCCTCTGGCCTCCAGAACTTAATCTCCTCTGTCTGCCAGAGCCTGGATTTGTTGACCTAGGTGCCCCACAAAGCTACTCTTATCCCAGCAGGGACCTGGGATGGCAGTACGCTGTGGGGAATTAGGGCAAATTTAAGAATGTATAATAATTGATTGACAAGTAATTATTAGAATTCTATATGCATGACCTATATTATAAAATCCTTCAGGCTATGTATGTGAATCACATTTTAGCCCCAGGAGGCATGCATGCTGTCAGAGAAAAATGAAAGTAGGAGGGCAAAAAACCCAAACCAAAACAAAAACCACAGCATGGTAAAATGGCAAGGTTCAAGAGGTTATTTAAGTCAACTGGGTATTATTTTGAAAATGGAAAGAACGAGAAAGGTCTGTTTAACTGGATAGGGCACAGGACTGAGTCAGGAGACCTGGGTCCTATTCCAAGCTCTGCCTCTGACCCAATGTGTGACCTTAGGCAGAACATTTCACTCCTCTTTCTTTGGTTCTCCTCCCACTCTTCCCTGTCTTTTCTATTTAGACTGCAAACTCTTTGGGATAGTGATTCTCTCTCACCATATTTTTTTACAGGCCTACCACAATGGGGTGTGACTGGGGTTGGGGTCTGAGGGTGATACTGAAAATCTAATAACAGTAATACTAGTAATCTAGTATTGTAATAAGTAGTGCCCAAAGCAGAAATTACCTCCAGCAGTACTGCAATGCTACATCTGGCACTGTGGCCACACTGTTATTTTTAGGCCCCGTTTCAGCAGAGTTAATGTATCTATGTCTATTTGAGCTGGGAATCACAGTCATAACCAATGTTGTTTCATCCCAGTGCACCAAAGCCTTTACTCCTGAAACATACCAAAAACCTGGAGGAGTTCTTGTGTATGAACTGAAGTCTCTTCTGCACTTTACAACAGAAGAGTGAGAATGCTTTTTCTTGGTTTTATCCCCCTTTACTATTTGAGTTTAGCTTTGCACACATCAATTAGCATTCTAATTGTAAACACTTTTTATTGTGGCCCATTTAACACTAATAGGAAAAGACCATTTGAGAGCATAACACTATCAGAAGTCCTGCTAACACTTAAAAAAGTGGAATCAAGAATGGAGTATCAATTATGTTGCTATCAATAGCACTCACCTTCCCACCCTCATCAAATTTTCCCACATGACAAAACCATTCTCGGGAGCAGAACCAGGTAGGCATGATCACAGTGGGTCCATGGGAGGTAAACACCTATGGGAAAAAGGTGATAAGAAATAGCCTTAGTGAATAGTTCCTAACAAATATACTCTTTAATTAGGTTAGACTTAGATTTATCTTAGACTTTAAACACATCAGAACCCCCAAGTGACTTCACTGACACTCTTCATGTATTTAAATTTCAGCTCTTGCACAAATTTTTAATCTCTCAGATCATGATCCTGCAAACCAAGTATTTCCTGCTTCATATACTGTAGCACACTTACTGTTCCTATTAGTCACAACAACCTTTACAGTAAATCCAAAGATCTTGAAACTGAAGTTTTGAGAGATCCACCACAACTGAAAGTTCTACTAATTTTACTAAAAATGCTCATCTTAATAATGAATGAAAGTACACACATAATGGAAAGTCCGTGTCCAATTCTAGGGCTTGTGTGTGCGTGAGAAAGTACAAAATTACAAACTGATCTATTTTCTATGATTTTTGTGAAAGGCAAGAAAATAAAATTGTAGAAAATGAAGTACAGCTTAATTTTAAACTAGAACAATATGTATATAGTACTTAATACTACCTGGTTAAACTAAAAGTCTTGGAAAGAAACATATGATTTGGCAGACAACATAAATGTAGTTATTAATTTTTGAATCCTCACAGTTTCAATGACTAGCACCAACACAGCCAGGAACTGTGCATAATCAACCTTGGCAGCCTTAAACAAACATGTCATAAACCCAACTACGAAATAAACCAGAATATCCGGATTATGTCAAACAAACAAAATATCACTTTTATTACAAGGAAAAATATCAAGCAAATCAGGAAACTGAATCTGTCAAACAGAAATCTGAAGTTAAAAAGGCATATTGTATCCAGCTTCAAAGAAAGTTATCTGTACAAGCAAGCTTTTGGAAACAGAATTTTTTTTTTGCCAGTTTCAAACACTGATGAAAATATAGTGGTTTCCTTAGGAGATCATTTCACAGTATACTACAGATGCAACAATTAATATTATTCACCTCTAAAATTCTTCAACTTTACTGCATAAATGTAGTCTTCTAAGTCCATAGTTAGACATCTAATTTCAAAGGTGCTCTTTTTAATATGATCTGAGATTGCCTGTGATACCATCCACATTGTGTTAGTCGTTAAGGTGCTGTTGGACTATTCGTTGTTTTTTACATTTTTCCAGTTACAGACTGACTCGGCTACCCTTCTGAAGCTTTTGAGATTGCCCAGTTCCTCAGGCCACTTTTCCCTGCTTAGCTGGATAAACAGGGATTTAGGGCCTTAACTTTAGGCCCATGGATTCAAATCTTTTAAACTGAATTCCATATTGAGGCACCTAGGGATGGTACTTTCAAAAACATCTTGAGTTTGGAACACAAGTCACACTATTGACAAGTTACTGCAATGTTAATTTCTTGCTCGGGTGTGAAAAACCACCCTCCCCCTCTCACCCCAACACAGCAATTTACAGCAAGTTACGGTGCTGTTACCTACTCCCCTTGTGTAGGTGGTTTTGCTGTATTAAAGCACCTGGTGTGGCAGTTTAAATTTTAATGTGTAGACAAAGCCTAAATCAGTAGGAATTGTGCTAAGTCACTGAAGCAGACTTCAAAATCCATCACTAAATAGAAGTGACCTGTGTTTCAGAGGCGCCTAAGCACCAGCCACTCAGTGAAAACACAGGGGCTGAAGGGCAATCAGAACCTCTGAAAATCAGACTACTTTTATTTAAGTGCCTAAATATGGATTTAGGTTCCTAATCTTTGGTGCCTAACTTTAGAAACATACATTGGAAAATCATGGCTTATCTGTATAAGAGTGTAATATGCTGCCGATATTTTCCCGTGAAACAACCTCTTAGCAAGTGTTGACTCTGATGGGAGTCACTGATCCTGGCATACTAGCAGGTGTTGATTTCCTGTGACTTTTTATCTTGGAGAAGAGGAGACTAAGGGAGGATATGATAGAGGAATATAAAATCATGAATGGTGTGGAGAAAGTGAATAAGAAAAAGCTATTTACTTGTTCCCATAATATAAGAACTAGGGGCCACCAAATGAAACTAATGGGATGCAGGTTTAAAACAAATAAAAGGAAGTTCTTCTTCACACAGCACATACTCAACCTGTGGAACTCCTTGCCTGAGGAGGATGTGAAGGCTAGGACTATAACAGGGTTTAAAAGAGAACTAGATAAATTCACAGAGGTCAAGTCCATTAGTGGCTATTAGCCAGGATGGGTAAGGAATATTGTCCCTAGCTTCTGTTTGTCAGAGGGTGGAGATGGATGGCAGGAGAGAGATCGCTTGATCATTACCTGTTCAATTCACTCCCCCTGGGACACCTGGCATTGGCCACTGTTGGCAGACAGGATACTGGGCTGGATGGACCTTTGGTCTGACCCAGTCTGGCCGTTCTTATGTTCGTATGTGAATTTATACGGGTATTCAGGCAACATTTGAACCAGTGTTCTTTATTTCTCTTTGCAGATGAAAATAATTATTGCCTAGTTAGTTTGAGGACAAGGCTAAAATTAATCTAAGGGTGACTATGCTGACGTGAGCAATACCCAGTCATGCCAATAAAGTTATAGGGAAAACAATGGTGAGCGAGTTAGATGAAGACTATGAATCTTTTTATAACCTTGGTCTTTACAACATCCTCTGGCAAAGAGTTCCATAGGTTAACTGTATGAAGAAACACTTCCTTTTATTTGTTTTAAACCTGTTGCCTATAAATTTCACTTTGTGAGCCCTAGTTCTTGTGCTATCTTATTCACTTTCTCCACACCAGTCATGATTTTACAGACCTTTATCATGTTCCCCTTAGTCATCTCTTTTCCAAGCAGAAAATTCTCAGTCTTATTAATCTCCTCATATGGCAGCTCTTCCATAGTCCTAATTATTTTTGTTGTCCTGTATTCAAGAATTTAGGAATATAAAATCCCATGTAATTGGTTAACCATTTAAATGTTCATTTTAACTGGTTAACTGACGTAAAGGGGAAGCAGATGGGAAGGCAGCTCCTGCCCAGCCGTGCTGGAATGATCCCTTTCCCCACCCATAATCCATATCCAATTAACTATGAACCTCCCTATTCAAGATGTGGGCATACTATGGATTTGTTTAGAGGCAATATGATACCTTATTCTCTATCCCTCTCTTAATAATTGCCAACATTTTTAGCTTTTTTGACTACTGATGTACACTTACTGGATGTTTTCAGAGAACTATACTCCATGAATACAAAACCTCTTTCTTGAGAGGTAACAGCTAATTTAGGCCTCATCATTTTATATGTAGGGCTCGACAAATCCATGTATCTACTCGCCCGTGGTGAGCAGATTTCAGCCGGTCGCCCCATTCACTAGCGGCGCGCGCATGCATAGTGCGGGTCTGGCGCATGCACGGTGCGGGGCTGGCGAGTGGATTTCTCCACGGTTTGTTGAGCCCAGTTTATATGTATAGTTGGGATTATGTTTTCCAATCTGCATTACTTTGCATTTATCAACACTGAATTTCGCCTGCTATTTTATTTCCTGCTCACCCAGTTTTGTGATGTCTCTTTTAGCTCTTTACAGTCTGATTTGGATTTAATTATCTCAAATATTTTTGTATTGTGTGTAAATTTTACCACCTCCCAGTTCATCCCTTTTTCCTGATCATTTTGAAAATTTTGAATAAGACTGGTCACAGTACAGACCCCTGGGGGACATGCCACTACTTACCTTTGAAAACTGACCATATTTTTAATTACTGGTCCATGAGAGGACCTTCCCCCATATCTCATGGCAGCTACTTTCCTGAAGAGCTTTGATGAGAGGTCTTGTTAAAGGCTCTCTGAAAATGTAAGTACACATATGCACTGGATCACCCTTATCCACATGCTTGTTGACCCAAAGAATTCTAGTAGTAGGTAAGGCAGGATTTCAATTTACAAAACCACATTGACTCTTCCCCAATAAATCATGCTCATTTCTGTATCTGATAATTCTGTTCTTTGCAATAGTTTCAACCAATTTGCCCTGTGCTGATGTTAGGCTTAACTGCCTGTTATTACTGGGATAGCCTTTGGAACACTCCCCTTTTTTTATTGGCATCATATTAGCCATCCTCCACTCATGTTGTACTGAAACTGATTTAAATGATATATTTGGCTATGTCTACACTAGCTCGTTAATTCGAGCTAGGAAGGCAAATCAGGGAACCGGGGTTGCAAATGAAGCCCGGGATTTAAATATCCCGGGCTTTATTTGCATGTTCCCGTCCGGCCGCCATTTTTAAATCCCCCTTAGTCTGAACGAACTGCCCGTGGCTACACGAGGCAGTTTAAAGTTAATTCGAACTAAGTCCTTAGTTTGGATTAACTGTTACTCCTCATTCCATTGATATACCCTTTGGGTGTGTCTATGCATTATTATTCTGAAATAACTATGAGCATCTACACAGTAATTCCATTATTTCAAAATTATTTTGAAATAACGGGAGGCTTATTCCGACTTCTGTAAACCTCATTCTATGAAGAATAGGTATTTTGAAATAAGGTGTGTGTAGATACTCTACTACTGCTATTTCGAAATAGTCCCTCACCAGGGCCATTTTAAGTTATTCCTCCAGGAGCTCTAAATAGAGACAGCACGTCTACATTAGGGAAGCCTGCCTCGGACTCCTTTTGAGGCTCCCCTGCAGTGTAGATGTGCTATTTTGAAATAAGCTACTTCAGAATAACTATTCCGGAATAGCTTATTCTGAAATAACTGTGCAGCGTAGACGTAGCCTTACAGACCACAGTTAGTAGCTCCATAATGCAGAATACCTTTTGACAGAGATATGTAATTAGCTTGATGAAAACAACAAAGCTAGTTTAACTGAAAATTATAGAGCACACGGTTCAAATAACATTATATAAATAAAAACCATGTTAGTACAATATGAAACTACAAAAGTTTGCCATAACCCAAAACATTCTATTCCCGTGCTTTTAAGAGCTACAAGCTGAATATGTGACATCAAACCAAATGACAGACTGAAATATTTTGTTTCTGAAATGCCTAAAATTATACTGTAACAATTTAAAAAAACAAAACAAACCATGATATACAGCAGAATGGATTCATTGTAATTTACAACATGTCATTACCACAATCACATCATCCCTGACCAATGCATGGAATCTGCTTCTAAAAAGAAATCCAAAAATAATAAACAAATTAAAATCACTCACTTAAATCAGACAAGCCCACTTTTGGTCTCACATGGTGTCATCTAGGAAAGTCTAGCTCCATGATGGAACAAATGACTAGCAAGCTGAAGGGCACGCATTTCAACACAATGCTTTTAAAATTCACTATTGCTATATATGAAAAGGATTCGTGGGTACAGGATGGAATTTGGAGCAGACTGGCACATTTTCCTACCTCACCCTAGAATAGCCAATAACCTGGTGGTTATGGCACTCATTTAAGATATGGGAGACTCAAGTTCAAATCTTTGTGCCAAAACAGGCAGAACAGGGATCTGAAACTAGGTTTCCCATATCCTGGTGCTCTAACCCCTTGGCTATGGTAGGGTCTCTCTCTCTCTCTTTTTAGTGAACATTTTTTCTCAATTCAGAAAAGAAAAATAATATTTGAATTTTTTTGAAATATTTTGTGGAATGAGAAAACAGTGTCCCATCCAGCTTTGACTAGAATCCACTGCATATGTCAGGTAAGCAGTGCTGAGTGAGAGATCATAGGCCAGACTCAGAGCAAATAAGACTAACATCTGACTTCATGCTCAAGGATTTCTTTCAGAAACAGGACTATGGGAGAGAAAGGGATGATGGCAGGAAAGATGATTGGACTGGAAGAGGAGGTCATCAAATAGGCTTGCCAGGTGTCCGGTTTTAAACCAGACAGTCCGATATTTGAGCTTTCTGTCTAGGAAACAAATTGAGACATATAAATGTCCAGTATTTCCTAATTAAGTTTTTATTATTATCATGAGTATCAGTACGCAACTACGCAGTAAAGAGGAAGGAGCAGGGACAGGGCTGGAGCCGGATGGAATCCTTGGGGCCAGACTCGCCCATGCGCCCCGCCGGGACCATGTGCGGGATGGGCAGCACCCCAGGATCTGCGTGCGCCCAGGTCAGCCTCGCTCCCCGCTGGCCAGTTCCCTCCCCCTCCGCTCCCCCCCACCCCCTCCGGCCAGCTCCGCTCCCCGGCAGCTGGTTCCCCCACAGCCAGCCCCACTCCCTCCAACCTCCTCCCGGCCAGCCCTCCTTCCCGCCGGCCAGTTTCCCCCACCCCCGATCTCCTCCGGCCAGCCCCGCTCCCCGCAACTCCCTCTCGGCCAGCCCTGCTCCTCTCCCAGCCAGTCTCCCTTCCTCCCCCCCAGTCTGAGATCAAGTGTGTCCGGTATTTTTTTTAAACCATCTGATAACCCTATCAAGTCCAACCCCCTGCTTGAAGCACAACAACCCTCAACTAAATCGTCCCAGCCAAGGCTTTGTCAAACTTTGCCTTAAAATCCTCTAAGGATGGAGATTCCACCACCTCCCTAGGTAACCCATTCCAGTGTTTCACCACCTTCCTAGGGAAATAGTTTTCCTAATATCCAACCTACAACTCCTCCAACTTAAGACCATTCATTCCTGTTCTGCCATCTACCACCACTGAGAACACCCTAGCTTCATCTTCATTGCCACTTTCAGGTAGTTGAAGGCCTGCAATCTTCTCTTCTTCAGATTAATAAACTCAGTTCCCTTAGCCTCTCCTCATAAGTCATGTGCCCCAGCCCAATAACCATTTCTCTTGCTCTCTGTTGGAATCTCTCTTCAATTTGGGGAGGAAGAGGGAGGCAGAACTGGATGCAATGCTCCAGATGTGGCTCCACCAAACTCAACACAGGGGAATAATTACTTCTTTTGATCTGCTGGCGATGTTCTTACTAATGCAGCCCAATATGCTGTTAGCCTTCTTGGCAACAGGGGCACACAGTTGACTCATATCCAGCTTCATCTACTTTAATCCCCAGTTCCTTTTCTGCAGAACTGCTGCCTAGCCAGTCAGTCCAAAACCTGTAGCAGTGCTTGGGATTCTCCCATCCTAAGTGCAGGATTCTGCACTTCACATTGTTCAACCTCATCAGATAGTCAAGGAAAAGGAGTGACAGAACATTCAAACTGCAAATACTGGCAATAATGGGAAGGAGATTTGGGTGGGAGGAAAGTCATTTAAAGTATAGTAACTTATTATTCTTACTGTAGCTCCTACAAGCCCTAGCTATACAGAGGCAGCAGTTTGGGGTACCAGGGGGCTCCCCGAGAGTGGGTCCGGGAGTGCACTGGCTGCTGGCCCTGCCCCCAGGAATTAGCAAATAGTTGTGTAATTGATAAGATGTCATACAGTTACACAACTATTCAATTACACTCACTGTCACATCCCTGCTATGGACTACAACTCCACTCATTATTACGCTGGTTCTGGGAGTATTTTCCAAAGCTAAGGCTGCTTCAGGAAATACAATTTATTATTTATTATGAAATCCCACCATATACTGTTAAAGACCTACCTGTCCACACATACATCTTCTGCAGTGTTTTGGTTCAGAACCCTTGTTTGGCCTCCTCTGGATTTTTCCCAGACTATTTTGCATATTCCCTGGCATTGTACATACGTGATGAAATCTTGCAAAGTTGGCAGAATGGGTGAATAGGCTCTGTAAAAAATATTCTGCAAGTTACTTGCTCCAGGCTTAATGCAGAATTGGTTTGTTTGGACTGCAATACTTGCAACTAAAGAAACAAACATTCTCACCATAACCAGAATGTGAACCAAAAGAAAAAAATTCCACAGCCTGCACCACAGCTTACCAACCAACACATTAGGAACTTAATTTCAGAGAGATTTGAGAGCCTCTGGGTCTTGACGTGATGCTGCAGCACTGCACCCTCTCCAGAAGCTGCCCATTCCTCCTTGGCTCTGCACCCTCCTCCTTGCACACCCACCATGCAACAAGTCTCATGCCACTTGGTCCTGTACCTCCTCCCTTGATGCCTCTCCTGACTGTTCCTCCTGGGAGGCACATGCTGAGCAGCAGCCACAGCCTGGTATCCCTCCCCACTGCTGCTTGCTTGGAGAAAGTGCAGGCTTGGGCCAGGGTTCCCTCTCAGATTTTCCATCCATGAGCGGAGTGCGGTTTGTCTTATGAGCCAGTGATGAGGTCACGTGCGCTTCTTTGGATGTGTGCCGCTGGGGCAAGCACCACTGGGACTGCTCCCGCCCCCGAGAGACTCTCCCAGGAAGCGCCTCCCTGCAGCCATGTTGGAAGGGGTGATCCCTTCCCATCCCCCAATGCCACACCTACAGGAGTGTTGTTTTCCTGCCGCCCTTCCTCCTGCACTGAACACAGGCTGGGAGCCAGAAGGCTCATGCCAGCTCCTACCACATGTGTACAGCACGCCTGGGCCTCAGTTTCCCCTCAGTAGTACAATCCAGACACATATGGGTTCCCCAGGGAAGTAGTGGAGTCTCCAGCCCTAGAGGTGTTTAAGTCTCGGCTTGACAAAGCCCTGGCCGGGTTGATTTAATTGGGCTGGACTTGATGGCCTTCTGAGGTCTCTTCCAGCTCCATGGTTTAGGTTAGGAGGCAGGACCAGTAACATTTTGGCCGAATGGAAGGGAAACACCCCTACCCCCGGAATGGTCTCTTGTGGGTGGAAATCCCTTTCCCCTTGGGACATTTAGAAGGAAACACAAGAGGGAAAAATCCTGCCGATTCATGGGAGGCAGCTGGAGCTGGAGGGGCTGTTCCAGCTAGTGACAACCACTTGGAAACACTAGGCAGGTGCCAGCATTAAGCCCAGGGGCCTGCTTCCCCTCAGCGAGGGGCTAAACAGACGGTGGAGCTTTATTAGGGGTGGGTGCTGCCAGCCTGGCCTTTAAACTCCGCATTTATTCCTGCCAAGGGCCTGCTGGTGGGGAAATCCAAGACCTCCCCAATTAATGGCTGGCCTTGGGCTGGATCGCAGCCCAGCTGACCAGTTATGTCTTCTCATGGTGCAGCCCTGCCACGCAGCTCCTCCGGCTCTGGCCCCGGCAGGCCAAAACATCCGCTGCTGCCTCCCGCCACATGGCTCCTCCAGCTCTGGCCCCAGCTGGCTGGAGATGCTGCTGCCACTGCCACCGCCGCTGCCGCCTCCCGCCACATGGCTCCTCCAGCTCTGGCCCCAGCTGGCTGGAGATGCTGCTGCCACTGCCACCGCCGCTGCCGCCTCCCGCCACGTGGCTCCTCCAACTCTGGCACCAGCCGGCTGGAGATGCCGCTGCCACTGTCACTGCCGCTAACGCCTCCCACCTCTCGCCACATGGCTCCTCTGGTTCTGGCCCCAGCTGGTCAGAGCCTCCACTGCTGCCTCCTGCCATATGGCTCCTCCTACTCTGGCAGCCAGAGGAGCAGCTGCCACCATGCAGTCCTGGCCCACAGAGCTTCAGCCAAAAGACCCAGGCCTTTGCTCTCCTATTCCTTTTGTTAAGGAGTTGAGGCCACTCCCTACTATCCACTGCTCAGACTGAAGGACAAAAGATTGTTTAAAAGTGGCTCATCTATAAATTGCAGGAAACACCCTCCATGTCTCCCCTTCACACATCTCAAACTCACCACGTATTCCCCACTCCGTGTGTCTAATTTTCTACACACAAATGATACATGCAACGGAGTAAGATAAACAGAACCAGCAGATCATGACATGAAGTTTGATGGGTTACATGAAATAATTCGCTCAAACCACCTTTGAGTTATGTATATTCATGGTCATGAGTCCATTTCATAAAGCATGGGGGGGAGGGGGTCCATCTCACACACACACACCTTAGCAGGAACTCTGGTTAGGGCTACTGTGGGGCTGATTGCTCAGGCCCTGATGGCAGGGAGAATGTACTTAGCATGGTGTGGGGGACTGTGCTTCTGCCACCTCTCTGGTATCAAGAATTCCCTGTAGTAGCAGCTTCATGCCCACCGAGTGCCTGCCCCTGTTAAAACACAATGATGTAACAGCAGCACCTGTGTTCAGGGAAGAAAGGGTCAAGGGGCAGGGGAAAAGGGATTGGATGGGTGGCCAGGGACAATGTTCCCTGTAAGCTGAGTGCGTGGGCGACCACCCTGCAGAAATTCAAGTGCTGCCCAGCTGATTAGCAGAGCGTGCACAGCCAGCAGTATGTGTTTCTATTAGTGGTTCACATCCACACATGCCTCGGTGCACATAACAAAATGTATTCTACACACAGATGGAAAAAATGAGAGGGAACACGGGACAGGGGGTTGGGACTTGGGAGAGTGAGGGGATTTGATGCTACCTCTGCCAGTAAATAACTAATCAGGAGGCAAGAGGTTTTGGTTGTGAGCTGGAGTCTCACTGGTACACTGGGAGACTTGGTCAGTCTGCTTATAGAGAAAGTTCTATAATAATGAAGTTTTCTCAGAGACCTGACTGCTTCTGCTTATCAAACAGCTGTTTTATAATTTCCCGTACTCTTTCAGTTTCCAGTCCTGCCTTCCTAATGAACCCTGCATAGCTCTGTGAGGTCTACATAAGGAGTTAATTCTCTGTTTCCAAGAAAGCAAGTAAGGCCTTTATGTTCTATTACAAACATCATCAGGAATCTTGTCATATTTCTCCTTTATATCAGCTAAAGTTGCTGTTATTTAGATTTGTTAATTAGATTAGTTGATAAACTGGCCACAAGAAAACAATGGTTTGTTTAAAATAATGGTACAGGTTAAATAGTAGTGAAGATAATAGTCGTAACCAAACTTTATAATTCCTGAACAATGTAATCAAAACTCTGTATCCAATACTGTCATAATCAAATTGCAATCCAGTTACACAACGTTCCAAATGAAAAACGACTACATTGTGAAGATTGCTGTACAATTACATGTAGCAATCTGTTAAAACATCTATATCGTTAGCAGGTTTTGTTCTTAGCAGTAACTCTTTGGGTTTGGTTTAAACAGGTCGGTGCTCACTAATTAGTCTTTGTGGAATCACTCTAAGCCCAAAACGAAAATGTCAGGAACAAAGACGGAAAATGTCAAAATGTGTTTTACTTCTCAAAACCAGATTGAGAAGGTAGGTCATATGATATTGTAACTGCACTAACATTTTCAATATAAACACATGATTTTAGGTCCAGAGCAGGTGCACTTCAGATGATGTCAGTGTCTGATGATACGTCATCTCGGGAGGTATGCGGCCTGCCAGGGGCCTGTGTCCGAGACGATATGGAGGAATTGTCAAGGATTATCTGGCCCTCTGACTACTACCCCATGCTACTCATCCATGTGGACGCCAATGATACTGCAAGGTGTGACACTGAGCGGATCAAGAGTGACTACAAGGCTTGGTTCTGCTCTGACCTTTACTTTATACACTTATGTTGGCAGAGAGATTTCTGATTGACTCTGGTGTGCACGAAGGCAGAATCAGCCCCTTTTCTCTCTTCCATGGTGAAATTCACCCTTCTGCAAATAACCAAGAGAAAAGCTCAGGACCACTTAAATCCTCAAAATAGAGACTTACTGATGATCTACCCTGGCTTCCAGGGCTTGTGTGGTATTTAGCTGTTGTTTAATCCTCATTAGAGTTGATAAAAAATAACACACCCCTCAAAAAATGCAAACCCCAACCTCCCTCTCCCACAAACATCCAACTCTCATTTAGTTTCCAAATTAAATTGAATTTCTTCATTATTTTCTTGAGGAAAAGACCCCCCCCCCCGAGTTTGTTTGGGTTGACCCGAACATTTAAAATGTCCAATGGGAGTACCAGTGAAGGAGTTTAGAGTGCAGGTGGTATTCTCTTCAGTCCTTCCTGTCAAAGGCAGGGGCTCAGGCACAGACAGGTGCATCCCGGAGGTGAATGCCTGGCTACGAAGATAGTGTCACCAGGAGGGCTTTGGCTTCCTCGATCATGGGATGCTATTCCAAGAATGACTGCTAAGCAGGGATGGGGTTCACCTTTCAAGGAAGGGGATACGGGAGAAGCAGTGGAGGTGGTATACCTAGACTTTAGTAAGGCATTTGATACGGTCTCGCATGATCTTCTTATCAATAAACTAGGCAAATACAACTTAGATGAGGCTACTATAAGGCGGGTGCATAATTGACTGGATAACCGTTCACAATCCTACTGGAAGGGCATAACAAGTGGGGTTCTGCAGGGGTCTGTTTTGGGACCGGTTCTTTTCAATATCTTCATCAACAATTTAGATACTGGCATAGAGAGTACGCTTATTAAGTTTGCAGATGATACCAAACTGGGAGGGGTTGTGACTAATCTGGAGGATAGGGTCATAATTCAAAATGATCTGGATACATTGGAGAAATGGTCTGAGATAAACAGGATGAAGTTTAATAAAGACAAATGCAAAGTGCTCCACTTAGGAAGAAACACTCAGTTTCACACATACAGAATGGGAAGCAACTGCCTAGGAAGGAGTACTGCAGAAAGGGATCTAGAGGTCATAGTGGACCATAAGCTAAATATGAGTCAACAGTGTGACGCTGTTGCAAAAAAAGCAAACATGATTCAGGGATGCATTAATAGGGTTACGTCTACATTGTATCCCTCTTGCGCAAAAGTCTATGCAAATGAAGTGTTGTGAAGTCTATGCTCATAACACTCCTGGACTACGTCTACATTGCATCTCTCTATGCAAATGAAGCGTGGATTAGCATATTGCCGTGCTTCATTTGCATAATTAATTAGGGGCCATTTTTGCCCAAGAGGCTTTTGCGCAAAAAGGAGCCATCTATACAAGTCCTTTTTGTGCAAAAAACCCGTCTTGCACAAGAGCTGTTCTTCCTCATTTTTCCAGGAAGAACGGCGCTTGCGCAAGAGGGAGTTTTTGTGTAAAAAGGAGCTGTGTAGATGGCTCTTTTTTGTGCAAAAGCCTCTTGCGCAAAAACGGCCCCAATTAATTATGTAAACGAAGCGTGGCAATATGCTAATCCATGCTTCATTTGCATAGAGAGATGCAATGTAGACGTAGCCCAGGAGTGTTGTGAGCAAGACATGAGAAGTCACTCTTCCACTCTACTCTGCACTGATTAGGCCTCAACTGGAGTAGTCTGTCCAGTTCTGGGCATACATTTCATGAAAGAAATTGGAGAAGGTCCAGAGAAGAGCACCAAGAGTGATTAAAGTTCTAGAGCACGTGACCTATGAAGGAAGACTGAAAGAATTGGGCTTGTTTAGTGTGGAAAGGAGAAGACTGAGACAGGACATGATATTTTTTCAGGTATCTAAAAGGGTGTCACAAGGAGGAGGGAGAAAAATTGTTCTCCTTGGCCTCTGAGGATAGGACAAGAAGCAATGGACTTAAACTGCAGCAGGGTGGTTAAACACTGGAATAAGTTGCCCAAGGAGGTTGTGGAATCTCCATCTCTGGAGATACTTAAAAACAGGCTAGATAGACATCTATCAGGGATGGTCTAGACGTTACTGGGTCCTGCCATGAGGGCAGGGGACTGGACTTGATGACCTCTCGAGGTCCCTTACAGTTCTAGTGTTCTATGAATCTATGATTCTATGCGAAACAAAAGTCATGTACACTGAGTGATGTTCATCTGTTTACAGTGGTTCTTCAGGAAAAGGATCATCCACTTAACCAGTCAGAAGGTGTAAAATGGATAAATGCAGCTGGTGAAATACTTTATCATATTCTCTCATACAGGAGCAAAACAGGAGGACAGTTCACAATTTCGCAGGAGTAAGGAATTGAGTCAGCAACTCTACCTGCCATCCAACATTTGTAAAAAATATAGAGAGTTAGAACAAATAAAGTGGTGTGTCTGATATTTTAAGAGGTTAAAGCACTAGTCCAGCTTGTGAGTGACCAGCCATTCACTTCTGGTGTCCATGTCATGAATCAGACACATGCATGTATATTTGGCATCATTACCCTATTCCAAAACAGGAGAAGAACAAAGATTTATCAAACAAAAGCCTCAACACAATTCACTGAAGGATTAAAAGCCTAAATCCAGTACTTGTTTCTTTGTAGCTGTAAATTCCTGTTCCAGACAAGCCTCAGTCTGGAATAGAAAGGGGTGATGCTCAGAAGCAAGGAAAGAGGTTGCTTGTACTGCACATGACAACTACCTGATAACAGGTTTGATTCAAGTCAGCACTACTAATCCTTCACTCTCAAGACATGTCCACAGGAAAGCAATTTTTGGGGAAATCTGTTTCTTTTAGACACTAGAAAATTAAGTTACTTGCCATGAGATAGTCACAGATAAATAAGATAAATCACAGGTAAAGTCAGCAAAATGAATTAAAAAATTCAAGAGAAGACAGCAAGAAGATGTCCCCTGTCCCGAAAGAGACAGAATCCAGTGAAAGTTGAGAGCACTTCACACCTTTCAGAAATCCATTTGGGCCAGATCCTGGAAGACTGAGCACCTGCAATGACTTCACCAATTGAGGACTCACTGCATCAGGAGTTGACAGAGCTCAGTACCCCAAAGGAGGCATTTAGTACCTTGCAGGTAGTGCCCAACTTTAGCAGTAGATTTATTGTGCATGGTGTTGTCAAGGTGATAACTGGGAATGTTTTTTGTGTGGTTTCACACAAGATATAACTTGCTTTTAATTTTGTTTTTTAAACAAGTTTTTCCAAACTACTTGTCAGGCATCAGTTTTACCTTCAATAAAATCAGTATTTTAATTTATCATTGTATAAAACGTATTATCTTGAACATTTCAGTTTAGTCACCATGCCAAGACCTGTAATATTCCTTACTCAGCAGCAAATGCACAGATCCAATTTTCACTCTGCAAACAGGTGTGTCAGTCCTGCTCTCCAATATAAGCAAACAAGAAGATTTATGTAGCGTTACCTGTGTCCTTCACTCAATTAATTTTTGTTTTTCTTCATTTAAATCGTTCCTTGGGTATGAGAGGTTCAGGAGGCAGACTTCTCCCTGGAGAGAGAACAACCCCAGCCCTCTTTCACTGCAGCAGCTTGGGACCAGGTGAGAAATGCCTCTCCACGGCTGCTGCAGCTCCAGCAGGCACAGCCAGGAGAGGGGTGCATGTCCCCTGTCTGGGGAAGGTTCCCATGATCATCTGGCTGCTGTGCTCCCCAGTCTGCTGGAGGGGTGGGCAGCCTGGCTGAGGCCAGTGTCAATGAGACAGGCAGCCCAGCTGGGGCTAGGAGAGGAGCAGAGCAGGATAGTGGGTGGGGCAGGGCCATCTGAGAGCAGAGCCCAGTGGCAGTGGGGTGGGCAACCTGGCCAGGAGCAGAGCTGGGCAGGCTGTGTGTGTGTGTGGCTGGCATCCTGCCAGGAGCATGAAGATGATGGGTCAGACTGAGTGACCTTCAAACATAGGAAGATCTGGAACTTGCTAGAAGAATTTAAATTGGTTTCTTTTCTATCCCTGCAACTTATGAAGAAAGCATGTCTAACTTAACTTGTAAGTACAAGATAAAATACACAAGTTTTCTTTAAAATCTCTCTTTCCCTAATGCTTATTTCCAACTCCTAAATAAAAACATTTGTTTTGAGGAGGAGGGTGGCCAATTATCACTAGTTACAGATTACTGAATCCCAGCCACAGCTGTAGTTTGATAAGAACTTGGTACAGAACAGCACACCTGGGACCTGATTTAAGAGTAAAGAACTGAATTTCCCCTCTGAGATCATAGAACAAAAGGCCAAGCGCTTGAGATGAGGACAATCAGAAACCAGACAGGGGACCAAGATGAAGTTAATCCATATAACCAAGACATTTATCAGTCTAAATTGGCTGCTTCCTATTTCCTTGTTGAAATAGAGTTTTTCAACTTTAAGTGAAGATGAATGACTTCACATGACAACAACCCACCATTAATATATTTCTATTTCTGCAGCCAAACCCTGGACCAGTGGGAACTCTTTTTGGCGATAATGGGGTGAGAAGAGGATCATATAACACATTAATGCCAAGATTTGCAATTTACTGGAAAAACTGGTAAAACCTCATCAAGACACGGTTCAAAAATTAATCTGTAAATGCAAATCTGGCTTCTCTGATGAGATAATGAGTTTATTCTTCATTTTCTGGCTTGCCTTAGGGAAGCTTAAGTCATACTTTTCTCAAACTGAGCACTACTCCTTTCCAGGCAGCTATCTTTGGTAGCCCCTAAGATAGAAACCTTCTGAACAGCAACCTAAAAAAGTTGTGAAGGCTTCTCCTATATTAGGAACAACACCGTGACACTATAGCTTCAGCCTGATGCTGAGATCGCAGGCTTTATCTACATTGCAGAGTTTTTGCACAAGAAGATTTTTGCGGAAGTGATCTTGAGCAAAAGCACATCCACACCTCAAAAGCGCATTGCAAAAACGATGCGCTTTTGCTCAAGAGAGCATTCACACTGCATGGATACCCTTGTGCAAGAAAGCTCTGATTGCCATTAACAGTATGGCCATCAGAACACCTGTGCTTTTTCTGATAGGCTCTTTTTGTGCAAGAAACCCCTGCGGAGCGTCCACACACAGCAAGAGCTGTAGCGCAAAAAGGAGTTATTCCTTGTGGAGAGAGGAATAACTCTACTGGCAAAAGCCCTCTGTCCTCTCGATTTTCTGTAATTTTTTGTGTGCAAAAATGTGCTTGAGGTATGGACGTTCCGCTGGTTTTTGTGCAAAAATGGCTGTTTTTGCACAAAAACCTTATAGTGTAGACATAGCCACAGCGTTTCTCTTAGAATATTGTTATACAGTTTTCCCAGATGAGTCGCTACATAAACTTTGGCAAGCACAGAAAGGTGAAGCCAAAATCTTTATCCTTACTAAGATCATATGTGACTCTTATGCTTCAGATAATAGTTTGGATGCTGTTGAACCTCGTCTGCACAAATTTGACCACTTCCCAGGATATTTTCCATTAACCCATTTTGATTTCTTACTGATACAAATTTCTTTTCTCCGCCATGTCATGTCATGTAGTCTGAAGATGCAGCATTCTCATGTATTCCTCCTGTTTTGGTCTTTATTACTTTTGCTACTAAACAGAAAAGTGAGTCAAGGTAACCTATACCTGGGCTTCTGTGACTCCAGTAATAAGGCTTATTTCCAATGGTAAGTATGGAAAGAGGGGTGTCTTCTGGCAGGCCATGATTAGAGTTGTTTGTCCTGATTAGAGTTGAAAGATCCCGTAGCACTGTGTCACTGATAAATGTTGTTCTAAATAGTTTTCCCCTTGTTAGTAAAATGGGTTTGAATCTCCAAAGTTGATTTACAGCTGATGTTTTTGCCTACACTGCCACTGCATTATTGGCATTTCTTTGTAAAGTACTCAGGAATAGCTCTAAAAGGCATTATATAAAACAAACCTTTAATCTTAGCAGTACAAGTAGTGACATAAAAAGCTGGTCTTTGGTTTATATTTTATCTTGGTGTGTAGTTTAAACTATTTAAATTAAAAAAGTAAAATTATCACTACATTTTAAGTACATTTTAATGCTGTTCATTATATCTAACCCAACTGCCTTGAGGGACATGTTGCATGAGTCATTCACCTAAATCCCTGTCCTCCTCCTCACTCTTTCTCCCAGCACTTCCCATTGTAATTATATGACTAGAGGAATGGTCAGAAAGTAAAGGTGTGCTTGTATGAATTATTGACACAAACTGTATTCTCCCTCACTGTTTATTACCATCTTAGTATGCCAACGTAGGGCATTAATTTTATGTCCTTTGTCTGGTGATTCCTAAACATGAACTAAATAAACAGAAGTTTCCACCGATTATAAAAGTTAGGCTATGTCTAGACTACAAAGAAGTCGGAGAAAGATACGCAAATTGCGAATGCCAATCTGCATATCTTCTTCCGCTTTTCTTTCGAAAGAGGCTTTTCCAAAATTTGGCGCATCTACATAGTGCTAAATTTCGGGAAAACCTCCTCTTTCGAGTCATCCCTTCTTCATAAAACGAGGTTTACAGGGATGGTAAAAGAACATGTCTGCTTTTTTGGAATTTTTTCCAAAGAGGACATGTTCTTTTGACAGGGCATTGCTTTTCCAGGATATCCGGAAAAGTGCTGCAGTCTAGACGTAACCTTGGATATCAATCTCCAGTATTTTGGGAGGTGAAACGGCATGACTAATTTAAGGTTATAACTACTGCTGACTATTTAAATAATTAGTTGCATGTTTTCTCCTCCTCTTTCCCTAATAAAGCTAGCTTCTAATGATGGCAACATATTAATCTACTGCTTAGTGCTGAAATTAGGAGACTCTCAGTTACCAAGTGGAATTGCTTGCACAGTTCCAGGAAGTTATCACAAGTCTGGCACCCCCTATTTCCTGAACAAACTGTTAAAAAGTAATCTTTTAGCTTTCGTGCCTCAACAAGCTTCTCTAATGCTTGGAAAGATTCCAGTGCTAAGAGTCAAGTGTTTATAAAGCAGGAATTTCTGCATCCAGTAAAATGAAATAGTCAGTGCCTCAAAGTTATCTATACAACTTCTAGAAGTTTTGCCGTTCATGCTGGACTTGTACTTAAGCAGGAAAGAAAAGAACCTGTTAAAGTTATTAATAGACAATCAAAGGAGTACAAATCGAAAGTCTTTGTGTTAAGACACTCTGAATATCAATGTTTATGTCATAAATCTTTAAGAATAGCCTTTATATTTGACTTGCTTTCATTTTATGTGGCATGGCAACATAGGGTATGTCTACACTAGCCACCCTAGTTTGAACTAGGGTGGTTAATGTAGTCATACGGAGTTGCAAATGAAGCCCGGGATTTGAATTTCCTGGGCTTCATTTGCATAAATCCGGTGCCGCCATTTTTAAATGTCCGCTACTGCATTTAAACTAGCATTCAAACTAGGGTGGCTAGTGTAGACATACCCATAGTTATTTACAACCTTAGCATAAATGAGAAATAGATAGAAAGAATCCCTTTCCTAGCTGAAACACGAAGTAATCTCGAGCAATTCTAGATCACATAGAGCTAGATTTTCAAAAGGATACACCTCTGATGAAAGGCTGGGTAGAAATGGCAATTGGACAGGCAACTGACTTTCACATACAGTACTTAGTTTCTCAACAAGTGGTACTAAGAATGTCACAGTGCAAGATAACCACACCAGTGCTTCTCCTCAATGGTCCAGCAAAGCCACTCACTCTCAGGCTTCTAGCTCTCCAGCCACTGCCTTCCGGAACAGAGACCCATCTCTCCTGCCCTTCGGAATGGGTTTTGCCAGGCAGCATAGCTCCTTGACTTTGTTATGTCATTCCCAGCAGAGGCATGCTGCCCACGAACACCTGTCTGCTTTCTCTTCAGAGACTAACAGTGATTGTCAGCAGTTATAAGTTACTGCACCACTCTTTTTATGGAAGCCTATTTTATTCTTAAGGTAAAAGCAGTATAAAGAAAACATTAAAATCATATTAAGAGAACCTACACGTGCTAATAAGTTAACAAAAATTAATCCCAAACCTGTGTCTAGACTACATCCCTCTTTCAACAGACACTTTGAAATTGAAAATGAAGCGGGGATTTAAATATCCCATGCTTCATTTGCGCCATTTCGAAAGGCTTTTTTGAAAGATTCTGTACTCCTCATTTTTTGAGGATCTTTCGAAAAAGCCTGCTGTTTTCGACAGAACCGCATCTAGACTGCGGTTTTACTTTTGAAATGGCACTTGTTCAAGAGAGTGCCATGACATGACTTCATCTGCAATTTCAAAGTGTCTAATTTACATCCCTCTGTCGAAAGAAGAATGTAGTCTAGACATAGAAAACATGGGCTCTGGCAGCCCTAGCCTTTATACTCAATGCATCATATTCCTGCCTGATCAAATAAATAGTTACTCAAATGTCCAATCATTTATATTCTGATTTTTAGAGCAAGAATGAAATTACAACTAAATTTTGAAGTCTGAAAACATATGATCCCACCTATTTCTTATTTTTACATGGCACATATTGAATGAGAGGAAAAAAAGAATTTCTAACGGGACACTAAACAGAAAGTTGTTTTGTTAAGTCCTTCTCCAGAGCCAATGCCATATTAACTGTTCTCTGTTTTAAATGTGATTTCTTCAAGCATGTGGCCTCTCAAGAACACGGTTTTTGTAAGGAGCTCAATCTTTCACGTGCAGACAGATAGCATAGTTGCAGTGACAACGTTATATAACTTCCAAAAGCTGAGGCCATTGAAATGGTTTGGAAGAGACAATACATCTCTTGCATAACTATATACTGATGTATCAGAAATCTGAATATCCACCATTAGTAAATGTAATACACAATGCTTATGGGAATTTTATGTAACGAAGTAAATTTAAAATACCTTGGAGATCCAATATGTGATTAGATTCATATTTTCATCTGAACTGAATGATAAATAACTAGTTAACAGACTGCTTCAGTGTTCAAAAACATAACTGAGACTGAGCAAATTTAGGAAACAAAGATTCCAGTTTAAAAAAAAATCTCATTTTAGGTTGAGATTTTTAAAAAACCTGTTTCATGAAAAGGAAAAATACTTAAATTCCCTCAGCCCACTTCAGATCAACAACACACTTCACTGTAATAAGTGTCGGTGTAGATTTATTTGGTAGCATTTTCATTTCAGGGACAAAACTTTCTCAGGATCTTCTATTAAAATAATGCATTGAAGTGCTGTGAAAAGATAACCAAGGGTGGTGGTCCTCTATCTCTGGTGAGTGTGCACATTAGACTTCAAGATCCCTTGATATCTTGTCTAGAAAGAAAAAGGGATAATTCAGGGTTCTCGGTACAAAATTTTTCTGTCTGTTACAAGGGATTCTACTGTTCAAGGTTATGCACACTGTTAAATATCTCCCTTAGTTGTTCTGCAATAACTTAGAAAAGAGAACTTTCAGTATAGCACAACTGACATGTAATTCAATATAAACTGCCATCACTGATGTCTCCTGGCAGCATAATGATTGGTAATTTCAGATATGGCAAATGATGATTTTTTTACTGGCTACCATTGCTACTAAGTATAATCTAATAAACTGTGGAACTTACATTTATATTGATCAAAAATATTTTTACTAGCTGTTTACATCCAAGGATACAGAAATTAGCAAAAAAAAAACCAAAACATTGATTTTTAAGTGACTGATTCTCTCCATATATTAATTTTCTGAGAGTTCTGAGTAACTACACAGTGTAAGGGATACATCTGAGAGAACAGAATTAAGATGCCCATTGAACACTGTTAAATAAGAAGAAGGAGAGGAGGAAATATTTAGCTAAAAAGCAATGATCACAGATGATCTGAGAGACCATATCTGAGGAAATAACAGCTTTCTACTCTCTGGTCTTAATCAGTATTTTCAGTTACTGATGTTAATCTGTAAAGCACGAGGAGCTCTTTACACATGAAACTCATAATATATTTCTGTAGAATTTATTTGCAAGGCGAGCAAAGCCATACTTGCCAACTTTTGTCATTCTGCTTTAATTTATATACCAGTAATATATATTCAGAAGGTTTTTTTATATAATCTTAGTATGACTACAACACTGTTTGCATATAATGCATCATGAATACTAAAAAAAACACATACCTTTTGCTCATTTTTTACACTAAAGAATTATGTAGGCAAAATACCTTTTAAAAATAAAACTAAGACTGGAGTAGACTAGAGCTCACTGTAGGTAATTTCTTACTGACTCTCTAGTTTGGTGACACCAATATGCAAGTCAAAGACAGTACTGCAAAAACAGGAACAAAAGATATGAAGAAACAAATACAAATCTGTATCCTTCCACCAGGGGAAAGTCTCTGGAAGGTCAATCTTGGTAGCATAGTTGGTTGGGAGCTAGAACTGGCTCTCTCGCCCCTCTTCCCTTTTGCCAAATCACACTGTCCAGAAGAGGCAAAGTTTCAGCTAGACTCTACACGTGGAGGAGAGTTGCACCAAAAGGGCTCAAAATATCCTCAGATGGGATAGCACTGCTGATACTGATAGATAACAGAGTTCAGCTCAGTTATTGCATAGCTTCATTTTTATTCTCTATGGTTATATCTACACTGCAGTGCTATTTCGGGATACTGGAGGCATCATAAAACAGCTATTCCGTGTCTTTTGTGCATATCTGTTATTTCGAAATATAACGGGCTCGCTATTCCAATGTCCCTGTTAACCTCATTCCACGAGGAGTAAGGGACATTTCAGAATAGCGGTTTATTTTGAAAAAAGTGCTGTGTAGACAGGGTCAAATTTTGAAATACACAATTTTGAAATAACATTGAAATAAGATACGCAATTTGTGCAGCTCAAATTGCATAGCTTATTTTGAGCTATGGATGCAGTGCAGACATGCCCTATGTGTATCGACAAATCTTATTCCAGTCTTTTCAGAGATATTTACTTCTTGTAAAAGGAAGCTATGATCCCTTAAATAGTTCAAATGCCAGCAAAACAGCCACGTGATATTAAACATTAAGTAGTTTTTAGACTGCAAAGTAGCAAAACAATATATAATAACTTGCTCTTTATAGAGCCCACAACAAAGCAAATCTCTGAACTTTCCTAATAAAATCTAAAGATTCAGTAAATTCTAACAAAGCTTATGATTCCCTGCTGAAATAACCTTGAAGGGAATAGCAATAGCAAGATTTTGCTAGGTCTGAGTTTCATATGTTGAGTCTACAATATTTTTAAAATCTGCCACAGTAGGTTCATAACAACTCACAAGCTACTTTTGTTTTCTGTCCTATCTGAGCTGGTCAGTTTGGCTAGCAGCAAAGCAAACAAGCTCTTAGTGCTTCAATTCTTGTTCAAAAAGTGACACCCTATTTACTGACTCTATAAACTTACTCTAGCTAAATAAGAACTGTAACAACCTCTTTTTGCAGAAAAATAGTAGCTACAACACAGGAAGTGAGGGAAACTTAAGGGAGAGTGGAAAATATTTTAGAGTATGATAGAAATGCTGGGAAACCCAGAATGTGAAAAATGAAAGGTAAAGATGATTTGCTAAAAATGAAGTCCCAGTTTTATAGGTGTACACAAATAACTTGTTGCATTAAGACGTAAATGTGATAAATGGCAGGCAATAATGTTTCTAAAGTGAGACTTCTGGAGGACAAGTCATTCTTATATTAAGATAAAACAAAATACAGGTCTATGTAGCACTTTAAAGACTAACAAGATGGTTTATTAAATGATGAGCTTTCGTGGGCCAGACCCACTTCCTCAGATCAAATAATGGAAGAAAATAGTCACAACCATATATACCAAAGGATACAATTTTAAAAAAATGAACACACATGAAAAGGACAAATCACATTACAGAACAGAAGGGGGATGGGGGGGGGAAGGAGGTGAATGCCAGTGAGTTAATGATATTAGAGGTGGGGAAGGGGGGATCATTGGGCCAGGGTCTCAGAAGGCTTTGGTCTATTCCTGACTCTCTTATCTTCGAAAACTCGTGGAGATTGGAGGAGGTCCCGGACGATTGGAAAAAGGCAAATGTAGTGCCCATCTTTAAAATAGGGAAGAAGAGAAATCCAGGGAACTACAGAGCAGTCAGCTTTGCCTGAGTCCCTGGAAAAATCATGAAGGGGATCTTCAAGGAATCCTTTTTGAAGCACTTGGAAGAGAGGAAAGTGATCAGGAATAGTCAACATGGATTCACCAAGGACAAGTCTTGCCTGACCAACCTGATTGCTTTCTATGATGAGGTAACTGGCTCTGTGGATATGGGGAAAGCAGAGGATGTGGTATACCTTGACTTTGATATGGTCTCCCACAGTATGCTTAACAGCAAGGTAAAGAAGTATGGATTGGATAAATGTACTGTAAGGTGGATAGAAAGCTGGCTAGATCTTTGGGCTCAAAGAATAGTGATCAGCAGCTCAATGATTGGTTGGTGGTTGGTATTAAGTGGAGTTCCCCAAGGGTTGGTTCCGTGGCCAGTTTTGTTTAACGTCTTTATTAATGGCCTGGCTGAGGGTATGGATTGCACCCTCAGCAAGTTTGCAGATGACACTAAGCTGGAGGGAGAGGTAGACACGCTGGATCAGCAGTTTTCAAACTTTTTTTCTCAAGACCCAGTTGAAGAAAATTGTCGATGCAGCGACCCAACATAATTTGACTAGAGTGTGGGATGAGAGTTTTGGTGTGTAGGAGGGGGCTCCAGCTTTGGAGGGGGAAGGTTCAGGGCTGGGGCAGGAGGAGCTTACCTTGAGCAGTCTGTAGTGCAGGAGAGGTGCTAAGACAGATTTCCTGCCTCTCCTGGCACCGCAGATCATGCTGCCCCCAGAAGCAGTCAGCAACAGCTTCCCAGCCAATGGGAGTGTGGAGCTAGTGCTCACGGCAGAGGCAGTGTGGGGATCTAAGTGCACACTCCCCCCTGCGTAGGAGCCAGACTTATTGACAGACACTTCTGGGTTGCAGTGCAGTCTGCAGTGACAGGACAGGCAGGTAGCTGCCTTAGTACCCTGGTCATTTGATCACCCTGCAGCAATGAGACTAGGGGCCTGACATTCCACAACCCAGTACTGGGTCATGACTCATAATTTGAAAACCATTGCTCCAGAGGGTAGGAAAAGGGTCTAGGGTGACCTAGACAAATTAGATTGGGAAAAAAAATCTGATAAGGTTCAACGAGGACAAATGCAGAGTCCTGCACTTAGGATGGAAGATTCCCAAGCATTGTTACAGGCTGGGGACCAACTGGCTATGCAGCAGTTTGGCAGAAAAGGCCCTGGGGATTACAGTGTTGACTCATATCCAGTTTCTCATCCAATGTGCCACTGTAGCCAAGAAGGCTAATAGCATATTAGGGTGCATTAGGAGGAGCATTGACAGCAGGTCTAGGAAGTGATTATTCCCTCTTTTTCGGCACTGGTGATGCCACATCTAGAGTATTGCATCAAGTTCTGGGGACCACATTACCGAAAAGATGTGGATGCACAGGAGAAAGTCTAGCAGACGGCAACAAAATTATTAGGGGGCTGAAGCACATGACTTATGAGGAGAGGCTGAGGGATTTGGTCTTATTTAGTCTACAGAAGAGAAGACTGAGGGGGGAATTGATAGCAGCCTTCAATAATTACCTGAAGAGGGGTTCCAAAGACGATGGAGAGAGGCTATTCTCAGTGGTGACAGATGACAGAACGAGGAGCAATGGTCTCAAGTTACACAGGGGGAGGTCAAGGCTGGATATTAGGAAAAACTATTTCACTAGAAGGCTGATGAAGCACTGGAATGGGTTACTTAAGGAATCTCCATCCTTAGAGGTTTTTAAGTCCCAGCTTGACAAAGCCCTGGCTGGGCTGATTTAGATGGGATTGGTCCTGCTTTAGGCAGGTGATTGGACTCAATGACCTCCCAAAGTCTCTTCCAGCCTAGGATTCTATGGTTTTAAATAAGGATTATTTTTAATGCAGTTGCCAATGATTAAACTGCTTCATTTTGTGACAAAGATTTTGAATGAACTTTCCCCAGGTAGTACATCTCTGAAGAGTACACTTGTTTTGAAACACAGCAGCAATGTTTGTTTCTTGTTATGTTTTAGTTTTGTTTAATAAATATTTAATAAAATATTACATATTCCTAACTGAATATTTTCTCATTTTCAATTTGTGAGTCAGAAACTGGATTTTGGCAACTTATTCATTTTAAAAAATTCTCATAAAACCCCATCATTCTATGTTCTACATGGAACTCAATTTATTTACCACACAAGACAGAGGCATGGATCTGAACCGATGCTCAGTTTCTTATTCTCTGTGTATGTACAAATCCCAGCCCAATGAAGTCCTGGTCCATGAACAGAGTTCTGAGGCATTACCTCAACAAAAATAACGATAATATGTGAAGGTTTGAAAAATCCATAATAATCCATAATCCATGCTCTTCCTAACTAAAAAATAGCATAGGTTCAAAAACTGTGCACACAAAAAAAGGCATTCCCAGTAGGTTTTTAATAAAGCATCATGATGCAATTTGAATAGTAAAGAATGAATTCTATATAAAGTAATATTTCTCAGAAATCAGCCAGAAATAACGAATATATGCTAAGCTTAATCTCCATGCTCAGAACATTTCAGGCTTTCCCCCCGGTGACTGAATCACAGCACACATATTTTCTCCATTTGGTGCTGCCAACATAATTTACAAGAGGCATTTCAGTCTTTGGGAGTCACTCAGTCTGATACTTATCTGCTATTCCTCCTTGGGAAAGTATAACTGTCATCACTGAAGATTCTGGTCCTCCCATCAATACCATTGGTACCACTGACTCATCGTCTAAGCCTGCCAAATCTGAGAGGTATGTCTCATTTCCCTATGCAGCAATTTGGCAACTATATGTGAAGTTATGGAGGGGCTGATAAAGAAAATCTGTAATACAGAGGGGCACTCTTTTCCTGGCTGACTCCTGCCATTCACCTGTCTTTGGAGATGTATTTCTACCAGTGCTAGGACTAATATGAACTTTTATTTAAAAGTTAGGCTTGGAGAAGAAAAAAACCCAAAATAGCTCATGTGAAAAAGGGAAAATCCCTTCTGTGGTGTACTGCTAAAATCACAAGTTATCATTTTAAGATTAAGGGATTTAGTGGCTTTATATGCAGGGAGGGAAGTGTGTGATCATCTGAGTCAGTCTGCAAATCAGCCCCGACAAGCTGGGTTCAGCTGTGCACCTCTGCCTTCAGGAGCAGATTGCTTTGCCCTCTCTGTATTTGGTTCTTGTATGTTAGGGTTCTGGATTTTAGCAAACAATGTAGTGATATACTGCAATCTTCCCAAAAGAGTACTTTATGTCTTTGTCTAATTGTATTGTGTGGATATTGTGGGCATATCATTTTCTACCACTGGTTTTATGAGCTGGGGGCATTTTTAAAGTGAGAGTCTTCTCACACAGCCAAAAAATTCAAATGTGCAGTTACAGAAGGACAAAACCTTTAAATCAATCAGATGCTGTGAGCTACAGAAATCAGATGACTCATGTTCAAGCCGATCACCTTAGGGATTGTTTTATGATGGCTGCCTTGAGGAATTGCTTTGTTTTTAAACAGAGCTCTAAAACATATGCAAAAATGAAATTCCAACACAAACATTCCCATTTCTCCTATATTAGCCTATTTAGTGTGACCTGAAGTACTGGGAAGCATGTTCTCCAATAGTGAGAATCGTCATCGTGAAGGCTAAGACCTTGTCATGGATATCTTTAGCAAAAGTCACAGACACGACCAATTCATGGAAGCTGGGACCTGTCTGATTTTTATTAAAAAGATCTGACAAAATGGGGTTCCGCGAGCCCCCACACTGCTTGCAGCAGTGCAGATGAGCAGTGGCTAGGAGCTCAGGGAGCCTTCATTGTGGGTTGGATGTTGGAGCTCCAGGGTTCCTTGCTACCCGCTGCTGGGAGCTGCAAGGTACCCCTGCTGCCCACAGTAGGCAGGAGATTAGGGGATCCTCCGCTGCTGCTCTAGCTGTCTGGGACTTTTGGGGTGCTCCTGCCATCTGGGGCAGCTTGGAGACTGAAGGCATGCCAGAGGCAGCAGGGGTTCCTGCAACTCCCTGTTCCTACAGTTGGCAGAAGAGCCTGCAGCTTGAAACTGCCACAGACTGAAGTCACAGAGGTTGCTGGAAGTCACAGATTCCATGACTTCCGCAACCTCCGTGACTAAACTGCAACCTTAATCATCGCCTCTTGAAGTTACAAAAGAAAAGCTGAAATTGAGGCAAACATTTACACATCTCCAATTTAATTTAATTAAATCAGGAGTGGGCAAATACTGCCACTGCTATAATTACTTGCACCTCCACAGGCACGGGGGATTGAGGCCCATGGGAGCTGCGAGATGCAGCGTCTCAGTCCATGCAGCTGGCAAACCACCGGCATTTTATTACCCTCCCCCGACTTAAAATCTGGGCCTGTGTTAGTAGTTAGTAGTATGCAACTAACTTCGTTTAAATGTGTTTTGTGCTTCTTCATAGAGAGGGCGACAGTCAAATTCAAGTTTCATAAGGAATTGTAAAAGCAAATACATCCAAGTTCTGAAATCACACACCTGACTTCAAACAGCTCCAATTTAATCCAAGAAGTACTAAGTCCGCGGTCACCAACCGGTCAATCGCGATCGACTGGTCGATTGCGAGGCCTCGACCAGTTGATTGGGAGGCGTTCGGGCTCCCCCATTTTCCCTCCACCCCCGAGAAGCCCCACTACCTACCTCCAGTGACAATGGAGGTAGTGCCGGCTTCCCGTGGGGTGGATGGAAGTCCTGCAGCTTCGCGCCACTTCTGGGGGTTCTAGAAGTGTGCTGGCTGCTCCCCTCCCTCAGGTCTGTGGCATGCCGGGCGTGCTGCGGAAGGGGGCGTCGGTCCCGGAGGAGGAGCGTGGGGGTTTCCCTGTGCCGCAGGAGAGGTGAATCGGCCCTGGGGGAGGTGTGCGCGGGGGCTTCCCTGAGCCATGGGAGGAGGGGTTGGCCCCGGAGGTGGCGCATGCAGGGTTTCCTTGCGCCGTGGGGGGGGGTTGGCCCCGGAGGAGACGCACGACTGGGGTTCACTGCTCTGCGGAAGGGGGGAGTCAGGCCTGGAGAAGGAACGCGCTGGAGGGGGGGGGGAATCCTGGGAGGAGGCGGGTGCAGGAGACTCTCTGCCCCCACTGGCACCCTGTTCCCTGCCGAAGCACCCACTAGCACCTTTCCCCAGTACTATGTCCCCGCAGTTGGGGCCACATTAGTGAAGCCTGGGGGAGGGGTTTGGAGGAGGGGTTTTTTGCATCTCACTTGTGTGGCCCCAACTGACTTTTCTGTGGGTCAGTGACCCCTGACTCAAAACAGGTTCCCTGCCCTTCTCAGAAATAAAGACAATGCAGAAACTTTTTGTGTTTGACATAGTATTTTATTTAAAAATGAAGCCTGGCCAACAAACCCCCAATTGGGGCCAATTCCCCATCTGGCCACAGCATCATAACACTCCTGCTCTCCCCTTTCTCCCAGACCCTACATCTGAGCCTATCATACACTGGAAACCCCTGCTCTAAGCCCCTCACATACCTCAACCCAAATTCCTGAACCCTCTCATCCAGAGGGTGTGGCTTGCTTAGTACCCTAACCCTACATCTGACCCCAACACTGCCTGGCCTGGAGCCCCCTCCCTGAGCCAGCATCCCCTTATCTACCTCCTCCTGCATCCAGATTTCATCCCAGAACTTGCACCTCTCACCCCTTCCCAAATCCCTCATTCCCACCCCGGAGCCTACACATCCTTTCTCAACCCAGCAAGGGTACGGCTAGACTGCAGGAGTTTTTCAGGATTCCGGAGATATCCCAGAAAAACTCTTCTGCATCCAGGGATGCGTTTGTTCTTCCGCTTCTTTTAGTGGAAGAGCAAACATGCTCTTTTGGTCATCCCTATATTCCTCTTTCCATGAGGAATAAGGGGGATTCCAAAATAAGGGTTTTTTCTGACATTTGATCCAGTCTAGACAGGCCAAATGTTGGAAAAACCTCTTCCTACAGAAGAACTGGGGAAAAAAGCAGCAGTATAGGGGTTGGGGATAGCAAGTGATGGAGGAGAACAGAGAGGGTGGGGTTTCAAGGAAGGGGTGGGGTGGTAGATCTTGGCTTGTTCTGTCATTTAAAAAGTGATCTTGGCTGTAAAAAAGTTGGAGACCACTGAACTAAGTTATGTCTGGGCTGACCCATTCTGTTTATTTTGAGTGTTCTAAATTAATACATGAAAATTCACTGTAGCAATCTATGAATTTATATTTTGCAGCATAATGTGATTCAGAAAGCCCATTCCCTCTAAAAAGGCACCTCTACTACACACATTCCTGATAGTAATATAAATGTATCCCAAAGGAAAACAAAATGTTTTTCATCTTTTATGGTGGACATGTTGGAGGGTTGTTCCATAAATCAACCATTCCATCTTTCTATATGCCAGACTTTCAATATGTGTGCCAAAGATATAGCTGAAACAGAATCATGGGGATTTCACAATCATTATATTTTAAATCTTCAAATGAAGGTAAAGATACGAAAAATTCCACAGTCACCTAGAATATACAGCACTGATTTAAAACATATAGGCTATGTCTATACTGCTTGGGGGGGGGGGGGGGTTGGAGAAAAGGTACACAAATTGCAAACAATTTGCGTACCTTTTTCCCATTCTTTTTTCGGAAGAGGCTTTTCTGACATTTGGCCCATCTACATGGGGCCAAATGTAGGAAAAACCTCCTTTTTCAGAAGAGCCCTAATTCCTCATAAAATGAGGACTACAGGGCTTCCGAAAGAGTGCATTTGCTCTACTGAACAAAATTTCAGAAGAGCGGGCGCATTCTCTGGAATCCCGGAAAAAAACTCCGTAGTGCAGACATAGCTATCATTTCACTAAGGGAAGATAAAGGTATTCCTTAGAACAAAACTCTTCTATATAATTTATATAATGTAACACATTGACTGATGGGACAAAAGGAGGGAAAAAATCATCCTAACATTAACCCTAAGACTCAAGATCATCTAAAGAAGTGGGTTTTGCCCATGAAAGTTCACTTTCGTACTATATCTATATCCACCTTTCTATCTATATCTATCTATATTTGTTAGTTTTTAAGGTGTCACAGGACTACTTATTGTTTTTAAAGTTACAGACTAGCATTGCTATCCTGAGACATCCTCTGCATTGTTGCACAAAATCAACAATACAGTAACAACACAGAGTCCTGGATGTGAACCATGGTAATGGCCTCATGTTTTATTGTGCGTGGAACATGGAAAATCTGATGGGACTTAAAAACATCCATCTTTTGACGGAGAAGCCAGTGTGGTAGCACTGAACTCTGGATAGACACCACACCAGCTATGTTATTACAAAGTATTTTTTAGCAGCAAGTGCTGCCAAAGACGCCAGTGTTTTCATATTCAGTTGCACTACATTGTATCAATCTCAGGCTAACACAATTTTTGTCCTTTTCCTATATTAGAGCATTTCCATTAATTCATCAGAAATGCTGCAACATTTCTGATTCTCTGAGACCACAAAAACACACACTTCCCCCCCCCCCCGACAACTCTTCCTTAATGCATTACTTTTTAAAGACTTACACCTAGAAAGAAGGAAATATACAGTGAACATAACTCATTTTACTGAAAGAGCTACCATTGTTTATTATTTGTACTGTGGTAACACCCAGAACCCCAAGCAGAGAACAGTGCCCCATTGTTTTAGTCACTGCACTCATACACATAACAAAAAGAGTGCTTATAATTGATCTTTCCTGCATCGCCTTATGAAGTAGATAGCATCTTTTTATTGGACCAACTTCTGTTGGTGAGAGACAAGCTTTCAAGTCACACAGGTTTTTTTCGAGTCTGGGAAACTCATTCAGGCTTTGTCTACACTACCAGGTTATTTCAAAATAATAACTTCTGAAATAACTATTTTGAAATAAGCTTCTTCCGCTTCACAAGCAGGAGTTATTATTTTGAAATAGCAAGCCCATTATTTCGAAACAACAGGCTTGGTAGTGAGGATGCTCGTCTTGCTATTTCAAAATAAGGGGAGTCATTTCGAAAAAACTCCCTCGTGTAGACATGCCCTCAGAGTGACACAATTAAATACTTCACCCAGACCTGAAGAAGAGCTGCGTGTAAGCATGGGAGATTGTTCCTCTCACTAACTATAGTCTTGTCTCTGTAATCCATGTTTTCCATATACAGAGCAACTGACCTAGCATGGCCTACACTAGTGATACTTGTAGCAGTAATGGAACAAAATATTTCCACCAGAACAAGGTAAGCTAAATTTGCTTTGTTAATGAATAGGTTTATATGTTTTTTATTCAGTCACAATTTATATCCTATTGGATATAACTACTGCAGGATGTAACTCTTCTACTGACCTTTTAAATTTACAGATGTCTTAACTTAGTCACTCTTTTTTTCAGGTTACAACCATATGTTTTTCTTTAAACTACTGGTATGCTTGAAGCTATGCTAAATTATTTTAAAGAACCCCAAACTCACAGCTTCATAATTACCCTGGTACATACAGACTAGTACATGTTTGCTATCCCTTTCATAGCATATGTGCATTGATATAACTACAGTGAATTATGCTGTCAGATATTTGTTAATTGTGTAATATCAATAGTGTACTAGTGTAGTGTCAGTGTAAAAACGTTGGCCTGGGGGTGTGAATGAGGAAGGTAGCCCCTCTCTTTCACAGACCAACTGCAGAGAGAGTGCAGAATTTACCTTCATACGCAAATTTGACACTGTTTCCCTTGGCCTGAACAAAGACTTGAAATGGATCACATATTCCAAAACCAGCAGCGTGGTGGTGGGGAAGTTGTGAGAGCGAGAGAGAGAGGAGAGAGAGAGAGAGAACAGAAGCTATAGAAAAAGACCCTAAAGCAGGGGTGAGTAACCTTTTCTCTAACAGGAGTCATTGAGCCACAGGAAGAAAATCCAGCTAAGGGCGACACACAGCCCCGCAGGGGGGCCTCCCCTACCTCTGTTGAGGGGCCAGAAATGAGAGTTTCAGGGTGTGGAAGGGGGTTCTGTGCTGGATATGGGTTTTGGGTGCAGGAAGAGGTTCAGGGTGCAGACTCCTGGAGAGAGTTAGGGTGCAAGAAGGGGCTCAGGGCTGGGGCAGCGGGTTAGGGTGTGGGTAGGGTTATGGGACCTTAGGGAGGAAGTTCCAGACTGGGGCAGATGGTACGGGATGCGGGCTCTGGCCAGGAAGCACTTACCTCAAGAGGCTCCCAGTTGGTGTTGCAACGAGCCTAATTCAAGGCTCCCTGCCTGCCCTGCCTCTGTGCTGCTCCCAGGAGCAGATGGCACATCTGGCTGCTAGGTGGAGCAGCTTGGTGCAATGTGCACTGCCCACATCCACAGGCGTTACCCCCGCAGCTGGCCAATGGGAGCTATGCAGTAGCCCAGATATCTTTCTGAGGCAATCCCTGGGATTTACTAGGGATGCTTAGCAAGGGGACCACAAGGTGCTGTCACTCAAGGTTAGGTGGCCGGTACTTCCTGCAGTACCTACTCTTCACAGTTCTCCTTGGCTGCACCACTATACAGCCTCCTGGTGGCAATGTGGAAATATCAGCTGCCCCAAGCTCTGCAGACTTGGGTTCCAGTCCCTTTGTCTTGACTCAACACCCCATTTGGGATCTGTGCACCAGTACAGTGCCATCAAAAGAAGATATCTATTGATAGTTAAAAAGCAACTGGAAATTACGCTGTAGAAACTTGCAATGCCAGATTGCTATAGGTCAGTCAGGAATCAACCTGAAGTAAGAAAATTCACTAAAGGGACTGTTGTTATACAAGTCTGCAGAGTCAGAGCCACTAATCGCATCCTGCTAGCAGGACGCAACTATGGGCAATATGCAAAACATTGTGGATGGTTTTGCAGCAATGGGGTTCTCAAAATGTAGTGCTATGGTAGGTGGCATTAGCACCAGACCACTTTGTCAGAGAGCATTTGAACAGAAAGGGCTCCTTTCCTATGGTAATGCAAGAGCTAGTCAATCCCCAGGGATGATTTACTGAAAACACCATGGGTTGGGCAGGAAAGAGGCATGACGTATGCATCTATAAGAACACTTGACTATTCAGAAAGTTGCAAGAAGGGACTTTCTTTCACAACATGCATATTACCACGGGGGATATTCAAATGCCAATAATAATGCTGGAAGACCTAGACTACTCCTTGCTCCCTTGCCTCACAAAGGTGTACACCAGCCAACTCCACAGAGCCAATGAGCATTTCAATCACAGCAGATGCAGAATGACAGTTGAATGTGTCTTTCATCATTTGAAGGGTTGCTGATATGGTTTACTTACCAGTTTGTACCTCATTGAGAAAAATATCCCAGTGGTTATAGCTGTTTCCTGTGTCCTACATAATATGTGTGAAGCAAAGGTGGGGGGGAAATTTCTACTATGGCCAAGGTGGAAAGGCTATATGCTGAATTTAAACAGTCAGATACAAAGGCTATTAGAAGAGTCTAACACAGAGCTATTTGCTTCAGGGAGGCTTCCAGAGAACATTTTAACGGTGAGCGAGAACAGTGTGTGTAGCTGTAGTGTTATCTATCTGGCCTTGCTCTTTTGCATGAATCTTTTCTATGAATCTTGTAATAACTGCTGTCTATGTGGGAAAAGACATTACCTGTTTCTGTAAGTGGTGTTCTTCAAGATGTGTTGCTCAAGTTCATTCAGTGTAGGGGTGTGTGTAACACATGCACTAGCGTTAGAAAATTTTGTCTCGGCAGTATCCATAGAGGACAGGCTCCAATGCCTTCTGGAGTGGCACTTATGTGCTGTGCTACATAGAGCACCAACAGACCTCAGTTCCTTCTTGCCAGAAACTCCAACAGTGGGGAAGAAAGGTGGGCTGCTGGCCATGAGCAACACATCTCGATGAACACCGGGTATGGAAACAGGTAATTGTCTTTTATTCTTCAAGTGCTTGCTCAGGTCCATTCAACATCAATTATTGCAAGTGGTATCTCTGGTGGCAGGTGGGTGTTTAAGGAAATGACAAATGCTACACAGCCTTGCCGAACACAGCATCCTCCTGGGCCTGCTGTGTAATGGTGTAATGTGTTATGAACATTTAAATAGAGGACCAGGTTGGTGCCTTGCAGATGTCCTCTATCAGGAGATGAGCGAGGAAGGCTGCCAAAGAAGCCTGCACTCTGATTGAGTGTGCCTGGACCAGTGGAAGCAACTGGACACCTGTTGATGTGTGGCACACACATACACAAGAGGCTATCCCATTTGTTTTCCTTTGGGCAGACACCAGGAGCCTCTTCATCCTCTCAATGAACATGATGAAGAGTTGGGATGACCTATAAAATGGCTTTTTCAGTTTCAGGTAAAAGACAAGAAACCTTCTGACATTTAAGGCATGAAGATGCTTTTCCTCATTGGCCTATGCAGTATAGAGGAAATAAACAAGAGGAAAATCTCTTGACTCATGTGGAACATGGAGACCATCTTGGGCAGTAAGGAGGGATGCAGTCGGAGCTCAACTTCACCCTTAAAAAGGCAGTGTATGGAGGCTCTGAAGTCAAGAAATGCATCTGGGAGACTCCCCCAGCTGACGTGATTGCCACCAGGAAAGTCACCTTCCAAGGTAGGTGGAGAAGGGAACACAAGGCCATGGGCTTAAAGGGATATCTTGTAAGCCTGAAAAGGACTAGGTTAAGATTCCACTGAGGGACAGGAGGACAACCATGCAGGAAAAGCCTTTCAAGATCTTTCAAGAACCTGACCACTATGTTGTGGGAAAACACAGACTGGCCCTGGATTGGTGGATGGAAAACCAAGATTGCTGCGAAATGAACCTTAATAGAAGCACAAGTAAGACCCTGACAGGGGCGGCTTGTGAGCCTAGGCGAGCTAGGCCTAGGCACCCCGTGATGACGTCACAGCCATTGATGGCCGTTCAGGCAGGGGCGCCGATTGCGCCGCCCCGCTTAGGGCGCCAGCTGCTGCAGCCAGCCTCGGGCCGCTCCTGGACCCTGATGCTTTCAAAAGGAATAGATAGTCTAAGATAGCGTGTGAGTGGCCCACACTGAGAACCTAGTCCACTTCGCCGGGTATGTCTATCTGTTTGTTGGCTTGTTGCTTTCCAAGAGAGCTAGCTGTACTCCCTCACAGCAGGATTGTTCCTCTGGCTTCATCCACAAAGTAGCCACGCCATAAGGAAGAGAGATGACAGACTGCGATGGAGTACATGACCGTAACCCTGGGATAGCAGGTCTGAGCAGAATGGCAGGAGCCATGGCGGGAGCATTGCGAGGCTCATTAGGGTGCTGAACCAATGATGTGACAGGGCCACATCAAATCTGGACCTTGTCCTGTTTGATCTTCATTAGGATTTGGGCGACGAAAGGAATTGGGGGAAAGGTGTAGAACAGCTCCTGCCATCCATGGTATGAGAAAAACACCCAATAGGGATCCTGCGCTTGAGTCTCGCCCTGAGCAGAAACTGAGGCACTTCCTGTTCTGCCTAGTGGCAAACAGGCCCACCTGGGGAGAGCCACTTCTAGGAACATAAAAACATAAAAATGGCCATACTGGGTCAGACCAAAGATCCATCTAGCCCAGTAGCCTGTCTGCCGACAGTGCCCCAGAGGGGGTGGACCGAAGACAATGATCAAGCAATTTGTCTTGTGCCATCCATCTCCAGCCTCTGACAAACAGAGGCCAGGGACACCATTTGTACCCCCTGGCTAATAGCCTTTTATGGACCTAACCTCCCTGAATTTATCTAGCTTCTCTTTAAACTCTGTTATAGTTCTAGCCTTCATAGCCTGAAACAACTGAAACAACCTCTGGATGGAGAACTCACTCGTGGTGAGAGGAGAACTGTCTGCTCAGTTTGTCATAAGAAAATAAGAACGGCCATACTGGGTTAGACCAAAGGTCCATCTAGCCCAGTATCCTGTCTGCTGACAGTGGCCAATACTCAATGCCCCAGAGGGAGGGATCACAATAATCCTCACGAAATCTCTCCCGTCACCCACTTCCAGAGAAACGGAGGCTAGGTACACCATTACTACCCATCCTGGCTAATAGCCATTGATGGACCTAACTTCCATGAATCTATCTAGGTACTTTTTGAACCCTGTTAAAGTCCTAAAATTTGGCAGCCAAAAATTTGCTGGGGGACCAGTTCTCTCCTAACTGCTTATTGCTTGCTTTCCATGTATTGACCTCTAAAGCTGCCAGTACCATATCCTGCATTAACTGGAGCACAGACCTGATCCAGCACAGGAATTCCTTTATGATGATGTGAGGTTTAGAGCTGCTGTGATGAGAAGCTTCAATGCAGATGGAGAAAGAAGAGAAAGGAGTAGAAATTAGCAAACAAGAAACCTATTTGGCCATGTAGGACATCTTTGGTTAGTGCAGGTTTATTCCCACCTATGAATTTTGTATTATTGTTAATTATTTGTATTATAGCACATAAGAGCCCCAATCGTGGACTGCGTCCCCATTGTGTGAAGCACTGCATTACAGCATAAAAAGACTGTCCTTGCTTCAAAGACAGCACTGTTTGGATTGTAAGTTGTCTTGCTGCTGAAAGGAGCAGCTAGAAAAGGATTAAGGTAATTAAAACAAGAGTAAGAAGGACAACTATTTGGTACTTCAGATTAATGTTAATGGCTAACAGGCTTGACAATTAAGAAAGGAGCTCAGGGGTTTTAATGGTAAGGGGAACGCTTTCTTTTATAGGAGTTTGCTAACATTTTTTCCTACGATTTCCCTTTATTATTCCTTTCATGTTCTGTCACTCTTTTTTATAATATGTGTATATACATGTATAAAGTCCTTCCCACTGTGTAGCTTCCATAATCAGGCCTAGATCAAACACTGGTGATCTTTCCTCATTTATTCCACTCTCCCCTCATCTCCTTTCTGAAGCCTGTTTATGCCACATGGAAATTAAGTGCATGTTGCCAACTTCTGCATGTGTTCATTTTTGTGGTCAGGCTGTCCTGTTATTTTAAAGGTGTAGTCATACAAAAACAACAAAGAAAATCTCCTCTTCAGTCTCCTATTCCTTTCCAGCATTTCCCATCTGGCTACAGAAGTAAAAAAGAAAAAGTGGGTGCAACCATTTATGTATTTTATGGAGTATTCAACTGTACTATGTTCGGAAACCTGCCTGTTACAATGAAAAAAACCACCAGCCAGAATACAAGATGCTCCCTACAGGAAGTAAAATAAACACCCCTGTCATAGGGTGTGGTCACAAACCCTTAGGGCTGCTTCCCAGAGTGCTGACAAAGCCGCTGACACTCACCTTCTTGCTCTCTGGGACTTCTCACCACCCTGTCCTGCTGGACCAGATCTTCTGGTCTCCCCAGACAAGGCACAGAGCTGAACCCCCCCCCCTCCCCCCCCCAAGAGCAATTCAGACACTGAATCACTTCAGCAATGAAGAGAATGCAGTTCCAGACACGGCATTCAGAAAACCAGCCCCCAAATGGGCTCAAAGCCCCAAATAAATCCCTCTTTCACTGTGTGAGTGTTTCACATGTTGAAAGCCCTTTCAGGAAAGCCCCCTTTAACAATGCAATGAGGATGTACACACTGATCGCTCCCCCAGATAACAAATATTTATACTGGGCTTGATAGTAAATACAAGTAATTGTATTAAGTATAAACAGTAGGATTTAATCAGTTGCAAGTGAAAACAGGCAGAGAAAAGTAGATTAAAAATTTAAAATAAAGTGCATAGCTAGTTCTAAAACACTAAAATGTATTGCAAACTTACCCTAAGACTGTCCTTATTTTGGCTAAACCTCCAAAGGAGGAGGACTCTGGCTATTTCCTGGGGTGTGTCATGCCAGCTAAAGAAAAAGAGACTGATAGATTTCCAGTTTAAATAGACTTTTTGGGGAGCAAGAATTCTTTTTTTCTACATTCCCCCCTTTCATGGAGAATGACCCGCTAAACTAGTATACAAGTATAAGTTCATCTGGTCATGTGTCTTTCCAGGACCAACCACTGCTCAACCTTGAGAGACAAAACCAGACTGTTTAGAGGCAATTAAGTTGCCCACCCAGTGATCATGGTTGTCAGAAGATTGGAAACACCTTTAATTACTTTCATTTGCACTTTTAAAACCATAAACAATTCCATACCCCATATTTCGAACTTTACATACAAACGTGATACATGAGGAGTGGGCAATAATTTTTTGTTGGGGGCCACTTGGGGGGAACCTGGAAATATCTTGGTCCCACCCCTTCCTGTGCGGCCCGGGGAGGGGCATTGAGCGGAAGGGGCAGGACCGAGATATTTCCAGGTTCCCCACGCCCAGACAATGATTGGTCTGGGGGTGAGGGAGTGGCTTTGCCCCCTCCCCACATTCCCCCAAGGAGGTGTGGGAGGAGACTTCCCTCGCTCCCCTGCCCCTAAGCCAATTAGGCTCTGGGGGGTGAGGGAGCAAGCAAAGCCTCCTCCACTCTCCCCTCCCCTGTGAGCAGCGTGTGGCACTTCAAAGCACCATGTGCTCCTGGCAAGGCGGGAGAAGGCTTTGCGTGCTCCCCCAACCCCTAAATGGCTTGGGGGCGGGGAGCAGCCGGGGCTCCACAGGCCGGATCCAACACTTGGTGGGCCGCATCCAGCCCACAGAGGCCCTTTTGCCCACCCCTGTGATACATGCACCAAAATAAGATATACAGACCCAGCAGGTTGTGGGGGATCTTGTCAAAGCCATTCTGAAAGTCCACATACTCTATTTATCAACTAAGTCTCCTTTGTTCAAATGCTTCTTGACCATCTCAGAGAAGTCTAATAGATTGGTGAGGCATGATTTTCCTTTACAAAAGCCTTGTTGAGTCTTCTCCAACATAGATACATTTAATATGTTCCTGATAATTCTTTTCTTTACTAGAGTTTCAACCAATTTGCCTGCTGCTGAAATTTGGCTTACTGGCATGCAATTGCCAGGATGGCATCTAGAGCATATTTAACAAATAGAAGTTACATTTCCTACCTTCCAGCCATGTGGAATGGACACTGATTTAAGTGATAGATTATGTACCACAGATGGCAATTCTGACACTTCATATGTTAGTACTTTCAGATGACTTATTACTGTTTAATTTATCAATTTGTTCCAAAACCTCCCCAATCAACAACTGAATCTGGGAAAGTTCCACATAGATTATTCTTCACAGATTATTCCTTTCATACAAACTGGATGAGATATTAAAACCAACATCAGGGCTTTAACCATACATCTTCCTGAATGGATCAACTGATATGTACCTAAACCCCCTGCACTGCTTGGGAAAATCTCAAACTTTGTTAAGTTCTGTAGATCATAAAGTCATATACAACATTTTAACTACACTGTGGAGTCCGGTTTTAACACTTTATATCCTATATAATGTGTTTAATTGGTTTCACATTTTAAATTATTTTTGGTGTTGCTATATCAGTTGCAAAATAGAATTCAGGGAAAGAAGGAAGTGCTAGAGTGATTTATGGAGGGTAAGAACAAATGTTAAAGGGAAGTATTTAATTTTTTTAAACTGGTGGTAACAGATATAAAGTATAATAACAAACTCTGAACAACAACTGCCAGCCACTCTCAACGTACATACAAGATTTATATGTCCAAAAAATTCCTGCTTCCTTGAATTTAGCTCTAAAGGATCCATTTAGCATTTCTAGCTCATTGTAAGGGAACGTTCAAGGTCTACATTGGGGATGTGATAGTGTACACATGTAAATGGTTAACTGATGAGCCTGGGCTTTTAAACCGGCTCCCCACAAGCACTGACTCCTGGGGAGCTGCTGCTATCGACTAGGGATGTAAAAACATATTTATTCAGGTAAACGTGTAGCCACTGAAAATGTCAGCAGTTACATGTTTGCATGTGGGGGAGTGGGGGACACACGCAGGCAGCTCCACAGGAGCTGATATGTGTGGGGAGCTTCCTTAAAAGTCAGCTCCCTGCGCGCACCAACTCAGGGGGAGCTGCCTCCCCCCCAGTAAACATGTAACTGTTGAAATTTTCAGTGGCTAGACATTTACTTGAATACACACATTTTAACTTCCCTAGTGTACATCTATAGACAAAACCACATATTACCTACTTGAAGATTTATCTAGTGTTGCTCACGTCCTTAACTAACATAAGTTTTGTTTTTCTTCATTTAAATCATTGCTCTGGGGTGGGGCTGAGGATGAGGGGTTCAGTATGCAGGCTGCCCTGGGGAGAAAGGCCAATTCCAGCTCTCTCTTACTGCAACAGCTTGGGGTCAGGTGAGAACCAACTCTCCATGGCCACTGTAGAGGCAGTGGGCACAGGCGGGGGAGGGGTGCGTGTCCCCCAGATAGGCAACAGACAGAGACAGACACACAAACAGACAAACTTTCTGAAATATATAGTAAATATTTGCCCCTTTCTCTACCCTTGCCCCCAGCTGGTCCAAAGATGAAATAGCTATCCCAGTCTCCACCCACCTCTATCCCCTTCCTCCTTCCTGCCATGGTCATTCTGCAGTATAACTGTTCCTCCTGCCAGACTCTGGAACAATTGAATTCCAGGAACATCTTATTGTCCTGGCACAATCAAACCCTTATCTTTGCTTTTAGTTATGATAAGAGGAAGGTGAATACCAAATTTGGTGGTCCTAGGGTAACACACACACCTGTCCTGGGTTCAGATCCGCCCAGTGATGGTTACATTAGCTCTTACTGTTTAAGAAGAGTTCCGGAACAAGTGGACTTATAGAGGGGCAGACAGACGGAGAGACAGTCGAACACATTTCTAAAATATATAGTAAGATCATGAGCAAGAACAAAGTTAAAAGAACAAGGAACTAATGTCTTTAGAAGATGAAGACAAGAAAGAAGTAGCATTGAATAATGTTTTCATTTTCCAGTGTTAAGGGAAAAGGGTTGGTTTTTTGCAAATAAATATTTGCATGTCTTAGGGCCAATTCAGTTTAAAAGAAAAAAAAATAACCACGTGGCATCTGTGAATGCTTTAGGAGTTATGGAAAATTGGCTTTTGCACCAGTGAACCCTATGCCAGGCTACAGAAGCCAAGTTAAACAACAGAATTGAAAAAAACTGACATGGCCCTGAATGCTTATATTTCAGGCAAATATAGAACTAGAACTCTGGACATATTCATTTGTGAAACTGAACTGCCCAACTTGCACATTTCGTGCAAAAGATCCACAAGAATATCATTAAACATTCATGTAACCTGACTGAATTTATTTATTTTAATATATATGGCATTACATTTCATTTTCTCTCAAAGGCCTTTAGGATTTATAGAAGATAAGAATAGAAGATAAATAAATTAGGATCAGATTTGAGACTATAGATTCTGTGTATGTGTCAACCTCACAAGTAGAATGTTTTCCTTAGGAAATCAAAGCAACCTGTAGGAAATCTTTCCTCGCTGCATTCCTATTACATCACAAGTCTTCAGGGGATGCCAGAGTACTGTGTGCATTACAGTGACCTGAGGGAGTTTAGTTTACTTTGTATGATCACTTCAAAATCATGAGTGCAAGAACAAAGAAAAGATTGAAAATAAAAACAAAAGTCCCTTAAATTGTTTTAAATGACATAGTTGGTTCACAATAATAAAAAGCATATCTCATGTACAAGTCAAATACTCCCACCAGTATAACTGTATGCAATTGGGAAAAGAATACTTTTGCAGTTTAAGTTTCAAATTGTATTTCCTGAAATATACATACAATGGTGATTAGGAAGCTGGGAAAGGAGACAGCAGTACCTTAAGAAAGGTAGGGGGGTGTGTGAGTGCATGTGCAATACAACCAGCTAACAATGCTCTGAGGTCTTATGGTAATTTGTTCTACAACTAGGGATGTGAATGGTTAACCTTACCAGGTGATGATTATTGGTTATGGTTAACCAGTGGGCTGGAGCACTGGCAGCAGGCTGCTCCAGCCCTGTGAGGCTCACCATGGGCAGGAGATGCTCCAACCTGGCTGGAGAAGCCTCCGACCATGGCTGAGAGCCTCCCCTCCCCCATTTAATCAGTTTACTAATTTATTGGGATTTTACATCTCTCTCTGCAACCGAGCAAAAGTAACCAATGCTGTTAATGTACTTGAAATAAAATAAGCTGTCCATTAAATTGCAAAGTTCTGGAAAAACTGAGGGTTGAAAGGAATAAAAGGGTTTCCTCCCCTATTAACACTTGCCTGTGTCAGCCTCCCAAGTGACATGTTGATAGGTTTACACATAAGATTATACCTCAAAGCTTCATTCACTAATATTTGCTCAGCACCCTACTTAAGAATCTTGTGTACATTCCACCACCAGTGTTTATTCCTACTTTAATCCTATTTGCACTCAGTGTTCCCTATCACTGGTTTGAATTATTTACCATCCACCTATCCATCCAGTGTGAACACATTTAGAAGTCTTATGATCCCAAGAAAAGAAAGAAGACAGCCATACTTTGTAATCAAAAGGATATTCATAACCACTAGTTTTAGAGTCCTTACACTCAAATTTGATCAGACCATTAAAATTCAGTCATTAGAATTTAACAACACAAAGCAAAGGTAAAATGACATTTGTCTAAACTTTATGGATATCTGTGGATTGCATCCTCTGCAAGTGTGGATTTATCACATGAGATTCAGCATAGTGTGCCTGTAGCATAGCAGTTGATAAAATTATTCACCCAGTAATAGGCAGGGAGTTTTGCTTAGTGAGTCCATCAGTGCCTGAAGAATGTAAGATTTGCACCCCTCCAGATGTGAACTAACATTGCAATGCATTCCTGACTCTGCAAACAACCACTGCTGCTGCTTGTAGTTTTCCTGAACAGCTGCAGACTCTACTCAGCATCCTATGTAAAGCAGTGAAACAACAAGATAGATGTGGCTGCTTGGGAAAGTCTTGCACGGCAGGGGCAGGTGGCATTGGAATTTTTCCATGAAGAGGATACACAATCACACAGATATGGCAGCTTCTTTGTGCGAAGCAATGTGGCTAAAACTTGGGGCTGTCATGTTAAAGGTTTAGATTCTGTTCCCAGTTTAAACAGAAATAACCTTGTACAATGTCCTCAGTTACCCCTTCTGTAAAATAGGGAGAGTGGGTGCTTACCTCCTTTGTAGGAGACTGGTTATTGAGCTGTGCTTCATACCATTGATTAAAGCACACAGAATTATTAACTCCAGTCAACAAAGAAGTGAGACTTGACATGGCCCCCTGGTTCTCAGTCTACTGCATCTTTCCACAGGTCAAAGTATATTTTAATAGGGAAAAGAAGCAAACATTACTTTGTGTTCTGCCCAGAGGTTTTGGTCCATGTGGCTGCTTCGGCAGGCTCTATGGAGTATGATTCCATGCACAGTGCAGATGGAACATCCAAAAAATTGAAGAAACTGTTTGTAAGATGTTTTACTATGTATATTCAAATCATATGTGTTTTCCCATTGGACCACTATCTCACTCTGTCATATATATGCTCAACATAATGCAGTTAACTACCACTATACTGACATCATGCTAATAACATCAGTAATGGTGATGCACAAACATGGAAGTAAACAAAAGTGCTGTAATAATAATTTCGATCCTGCAGAAACAAAGGAAAACATATCAATGTATGTCAAATGGAAGATAACTGAGTTAAAAGGGAAAAGAATATTTTTTCAATCTCCCCTAAAAGCTGAAGGAGTACAGGGAAAATATATGTAGACCTGAACTTATTTTTAATACTAGAAACAAAACAGCAGTTCTAGTTGCATTTAAACTCAATTACACCCAGAGCAACAGCTGGCAAGGATCTGCTAAGCAGTCTTTCTGATTTACAGTTTCAGAATGTTCATGGGTCATTCAACACAAACACCTTTGTTTGGCACACACAACATACTAAAAATGATTACCATACAAATGAGGCTTTAAATCTCAAAATGACATGTTTTGAAAGCTATGACATTGTTGGTACTGCTCTCTCAAAAGTAAACACAAACTTTTATGCAAACTTTATCATCAATATTTTTGGAAAGAAATAACATTTAAATAATTCCATTATAATCTGGGGCAATTAAGATTTATCTTGTCAAATTTAGCTAAAACTAAGCTTTGCTAACTTTTAATCCATTGAAACTCATTGGATAAAAACTTAAGTAAAGAAAAGTAATATAAATTTTGATAGGATCATCCCATCTATTATCTGGAAAAATAATACTAGAAACTGAAAATATAGTACGTTAGCCATATATAAGGAGATTATATAGCCTACATAAAGCCATTATTATGTATTTCTAGAAGCACCTGCAATACTCTTGGGACTGTACAAATACAAAAAGTCATGTTGTTTACCATTTAAACCATTGATATTATGATATTGAATGCATTAGGGATGTTAAGTAGCGATTCATTTGCTAGTCGAGTAGTTGATGGAATTTCCATTGGGTCTCAGTACAACTCCTGGCTGCTGCTCTGCACTCTTAAAGGGAAAAAGACGCTGACTCAGACTCTGGTCCCCCACTGAGTCTCAGGACAAGCCTCCCCCCTCCCCACACCCGCTGCCACTCTGCATTCTGAAAGGGACAGAGTAGCGGCAGCCCAGCCTCTGTCCCTTTAAAAATGAATTGTGGCAACAGGGGGTGTGGAGGAGGGGGGCTTGTGCTGAGAGACAAGTGGGACTGGCTGCCGCTGCTCTGTCCCTTTCAGAATGCAGAGTGGCCGCATGGGGGAGGGCTGTCCTGAAACCCAGCAAGGGACCAGAGACTGAGCAGTGTCTTTGCGCGCCAGCTCCTCTCTGTCCCTTTAAGAGTGCAGAGTGGCGGAAGGGAAGGGGGGGAGGGTGACTGAGTGGTTGATGGTGCTACCCGATAAGCTTCTGCTTATTGACTACTCACTACCCATTCACATCCCTAGAATGTATCCCTCTCACGCCCAGCTGCCTCCACTGAGACGCCATGCTAGTTCATTTCATTATTTTCATTTAAGAACATAAGAATGGCCATATTGGGTCAGACCAACAGTCCATATAGCCCATCTCCCAACAGCAGTCAATGCCAGATACTTCAGAGAGAATGAAAAGAAGGGGGCAATTAACTAGTGATCCTTCCCTTGTCATCCAATCCCAACTTCACCCTCCATAAATTGATCAAATTCTTGTTTGAATCCAGTTATGATTTTGGCCTTCACAACATCTCACTTCAATCACTGGTTGATTGAGCACTGTGAGAAGCAGTAGATGTTTGTTTTATGTTTGTTTTAAACCTGCTGCCTATTAATTACATCTGGTGACCTCTGTTTCATGTGTTATGAGAAGGGGCATATAACACTTCCTTACTCACCTTGTCCACACCATGCATGATTTTAGAAACCTCTATCGTATCCCCCTTTTGCTCTCTCTTTTCTGAGCTGAGTCTTAGTCTTTTAAATCTCTCTTTACATAGAAGCTGTTCAATGGCCTGTAATCATTTTTGTTGCCCTTCTCTGTACTTTTTCCAATTCTAAAATACCTTTTTTCAGATGAGATCAGAACTGCATGAAGTAGTCAAGGTGCCGGCATTGTATGGATTTATGTGACACTGTTATTATATTTTATGACTTATTTCTATCCCTTTGTCAATGGCTTCTAACATTGTTAGCTTTTTTTATTGCAGCTGCACACTGTGCAGTTGTTTTCAGAGAATTGTCTACAATCAATTCAAAATCTCTTTCTTGAGTAGGAAGAACTAATTTAGACTTCATTGTTTTGTATACACTGTTGGAATTATGTTCTCCAATGTGCATTACTTTGCACTTACCACTGAATTTCAACTGCCAATCTGTTACCCAGTCACCCCATTTTGTAAGGTCCCTTAGTTACTTTTCCAGCCAGCTTTCAACCTGACTTGAGTTACTTTATATTGTCTGCAACCTTCATCATCTCTCATTTTCACCTTTTTTCCAGATCATTCATGAATATGTGGAAAATACGTGTCCAAGGTGCTTGGAGACCTCACTATGTACAGTAGAGTCCCGATTATCTGACCTAAATGGGACCGACAGGTGGTCGGATTAACGAAAATGTCAGATAATGGGGATTACCTGTACAGTAGTTGATTCGGGTGGCCTGGCCCCTTCCCTCCCTACAGCCCCCGGACACGGGCTGGGAGAATGGCCCTGCTCGTTGCCCTGTCGCTCAGGGCGCTGCTGCTTGGTCCCAATTCCTGCCTGGCCCCTTCCTTCCCCGCAGCCCCTGGGCACGGGTCAGGAGAATGGCACCGCTCGCTGCCCCGTCGCTCCGGGCACTGCTGCTGCTGCTGCTGCTTCTCCTGCTCCTGCCAGCGCTGCTCAGTTCCCATTCCTGCCTGGCCTCTTCCCTCCCTGCAGCACTCAGAGGGTATGTCTACACTACAGCACTAATTTGAACTAACTTAATTCGAATTAGTTAATTCAAACTAAGCTAATTCGAATTAGCGCAGCTAGACCTAAAAACTAGTTTGAATTAGCATTTTGCTACCTCAAACTAGCATGTCCACATTCAGTGGACCCTGAACCGAGGTTAAGGTTGGCCGGAAGCAGTGCCGGCAGGGCATCAGATGAGGATTTAGAGCGTGGAGCTGCTGTCTCAGGCTAGCTGAGGGCTGTGCTTAAAGGGACCCGACCCCCACCCCGGACAGACAGTTCTCAGGGGTTCCCCTCTCGCTTGTCTAACTTGATGAGGGACAGCAAAGCAGTCCCGGCTTGGAGTGCCCTGAGTGCCCACACTCGGCATATCACAGCACTCGGCCATCAGCCCGGCTGCACTTGCCGCAGGCTGCCATCCGGGGGGGGGGGGTCAATCGGGGGACTGCAGGAGAGCTTCCACCCCAAGGAGCCCACAGAGCCATCCCAGTCCTCCCCATCGGGGGCTCGTACCCCATTCCTCCCTCACCTCCTTCCACTTACCCCTCCATAGCCCCCCTTCCTGATGTACAAAATAAAGGACATGTGTGTTCAAAAATAGAAACTCTCTTTATTGAACAAAACTCGGGGAGACTGGGAAAAGAAGGTGGGAGAGGGAAAGAGAGAGGGTGGGAGAGGGGAGGGCATCTAAAACGATCAGGGGTTTGGAACAGGTCCCATATGAAGAGAGGCTAAAGAGACTGGGACTTCTCAGCTTAGAAAAGAGGAGACCAATGGGGGATATGATAGAGGTCTATAAAAGCATGAATGGGGTGGAGAGGGTGCATAAAGAAAAGTTCTTCATTAGTTTCCATAATAGAAGGACTAGAGGACACCAAATGAAATGCATTGGTACAGGCTTCAAAGTAATAACAGAACGTTCTTCTTCACAAAGCAAATAGTCAACCTGTGGAACTCCTTGCTGCAGGAGGCTGTGAAGGCTAGAACTAGAACAGAGTTTAAAGAGAAGTTAGATAAAGTCATGGAGGTTGGGTCCATGGAGTGCTATTAGCCACGGGGTAGAAATGGTGTCCCTGGCCTCTGTTTGTGGAAGGCTGGAGACGGATGGCACAAGACAAATGGCTTGGTCATTGTCTTCGGTCCATCCCCTCCAGGGTCCCTAGTGTTGACCGCTGTTGGCAGACAGGCTACTGGGCTAGATGGACCTTTGGTCTGACCCAGTACGGCCATTCTAAGCTCAGGGTCGGGGGTCTCACTGGACCACCCTGATTTTCATGCAAACCTGCTCCTGGGTGGCCAGGCTGGCAGCTATCCTGCCCTAGACGGCCACTTTCCTGTGCCTAGTGCGGAGGTCATGGATGAGGTCCACGATCTTCGCACTAGACCTGGTGGGCACCCGCCTCTTGCGGACCTGGGCAGGCTCCCGGGAGCCGCCAGCCTGGTCCCGGGAAGAGGCGGAGTGCTGGGTGGCAGCGGGTGGCTGGTTCGTGCCGTGCCAGGTGCAGGGTTTGCTGGCTGGGTGCTGGCAGGCTTGCACCTGGCACAGGCACCGTAGCCAGAGCATGCCCCTTTAAGGGCTCCGGGGCCGGGAGGGGGCAGACGAATTTCCCTGGTGGTGCCCAGAGTGGCCACCAGGGAAAGCTGGGGAGGGCTAGCTTCCCACTAGTTCAAATTAAGTGGCTACACAGCCCTTAATTCGAACTAGGCGTTAGTCCTCGTAGAATGAGGTTTACCTAGTTCGAATGAAGCGCTCCGTTACTTCGAATTAAGTTCGAACTAGCGGTGTGCCTGTGTAGTGCCTATCAATGTTAATTCGAACTAACGTCTGTTAGTTTGAATTAACTTTGTAGTGTAGACATACCCAGAGCGACATGGCAGCGAGTGGGCCCATTCTTCCGGCCCGCTCCCGGGGGCTGCAGAGAGGGAAGGGGCCAGGCAGGAATGAGGACTGAGCAGCGCCTGCAGGAGCAGCAGCAGCAGGGATGTCAGCAGCTGAGGAAGGAGAAACGGGCCAGGTCACATGGCAGGCAGCTGGGGGCAGCGTGGGGTTTTAGTTTTGCTTTCAGGAGCCAGCTATGTCGGATAAAGCGGAATGTTGGATTAGCGAAGGTCGGATAATCCGGTCTCTACTGTATCTCTCTCCATTAGGTAAACTGACAATTTATTCCTAACCTTTGTTTTCTGCCTTTCAACCAGATACTGATCCATAAGAAGTCATTCCCTCCTGCTCCATGACTGATTATTTTACTTAAGAGCCTTTGGAGAGGGACCTTGTAAAGGCCTTTCTTACATTCCAAGTACACTATATCAAATGAATCACCCTTGTCCACATGCTTGTTGACCAGCTTAAAAGTATTAATACATTGGTGAAACATGATTTCCCTTTACAAAAGTCATCCCATACACTGTGTTTATCCATGTGTCAGAAAAAGAAGTTACTCACCCTGTGCAGTAACGATGATTCTTCGAGATGCGTGTCCCATGGGTGCTCCACTATAGGTGTCGGGCTTGTCCCGGCGCCGCAGATCGGAGAATTTTCGCAGCCATAGTCCGCCGGACCGCGCATGCGCGAAGCGCGGCTCGTGCTCTTTCGCGCCGTTTGTGTTCGCGCGGTCCGGCTCCCGCCAGTTCCTCCTGATCCTCTTGGTCTGAAAGACAAAATCATAATTCCGAAGAGGGGAGGAGGGTGGGTCGTGGAGCACCCATGGGACACGCATCTCGAAGAATCATCGTTACTGCACAGGGTGAGTAACTTCTTTTTCTTCTTCGAGCAGTGTCCCGTGGGTGCTCCACTATAGGTGAATGTGCAGCAGTAGCCCCTACAAGGAGGGGGGTTCGGAGCTATCATGCTGCGGCAGTGGACAGCACCGCTCTTGCCACTGCTCCTTCTGGAAGGTGAAGGTTGGGGATGGCATAGTGTTTGGCAAAGGTGAAGTTTGACGACCATGTAACAGCCCTACAAATGTCTTTTAGATGTACTCCCTTGAGGAATGCAGTTGATGCAGCGACTGCACGCGTGGAATGCGCTGTCGGATTCTGTAACAGTGGTCTGCTACGTAGGGTATAGCATTCCTTTATGCAGTTCACTATGATTGACGAAATGCGCTGTGCTGACAACGGTTGACCCTTAGAACGATCAGCTGTAGACAGAAATAGATTGTTTGTCTTCCTGATGGACCTAGTTCTATCAATATAGAAAGCCAGGGCACGTCTGGCATCCAAAGTGTGTAGCCGAGCTTGTTCTGCCGAGATGTGGGGCTTTGGGTAGAAAGTGGGAAGCACTATCGGCTCATTGATGTGAAATTTCGAATTCACTTTCGGAAGGAAAGTGGGTTGGGGATGTAAAATGACTCCTTGATCAGTAAACAGAGTATATGGGGGCAAAGCCGATAAGGCAGCCAGCTCACCCACCCGTCTTGCGGAGGTTATAGCTGTGAGAAAGATAACTTTCATTGTGAGAGTGCGGAAGTCACATGTGGCCAAGGGCTCAAAGGGTTTTTGAGTTAACGTGTTAAGAACGAGCTCTAGGTCCCATGGCTGCGCCGGTTGTGTTCGGTGTGGGAAGAGATTATCTAGGCCTTTCATGAAACGTCGCATCGTCGGGTGACAGAAAACTGAGTAACACTCCACCATGTCGTGTAACGCAGTGATTGCGGCGACGTGCACTCTAATAGAGGCGCAGCTGAGAGAAGAGCTCTTGAGGTGCACGAGGTAGTCCAGGATTCGGTGGATGGGCGCGGAGTAGGGATCCAGGGATGCCGATGCACACCATGCGGAAAACCGTGTCCATTTGTGAAGGTAGGTGGATCTCGTGGATAATTTTCTGCTATGTAAAAGAATGTGCTTGACCTCTTGTGAGCAGATCATTTCTGTCTGTTGGAACCAACTAGGAACCATGCCGTTAGTGCCAGAAGATCGATCTGGGGATGGAACAGGGACTGCCTGTTCTGGACGAGGAGGTCACGCCTCTTGGGCAGAGGGAATGGACGACGCGCTGACATATGATGGAGGTAAGGAAACCACGTTTGCCTTGGCCAAAAGGGAGCTATCAGGATTACAGTGGCTTTGTCCATCAGTATCTTTTCTAATACTCTGGGGATTAGAGGTGTGGGAGGGAACGCATAGAGCAGTTGATGACTCCAATTGTATAGGAAGGCATCTCCCTTGGAGTTCCGACCTATTCCTGCCCTTGAACAGTATTGGGGGCATTTGGCATTCATGCGGGTCGCAAATAGGTCCACTGTTGGAAATCCCCAGTAATGGAATATGGTTGAGAGAACTTCCGGGGAAAGCTCCCATTCGTGCTTCAGGGAAAAATACCTGCTTAGTGCATCGGCTATAGAGTTCTGCTGACCGGGTAAGTATTCTGCAATCAGGGAGATTTTGTGGTGGATGCACCAATTCCATAAGGCAATTGCCTCGGCACAGAGTGACCGGGATCGGGCCCCGCCCTGCCTGTTTATATAGTTATATAGTTACTCGGTGCTGGCGAATGGCGCAGTGCCCGAGCATCTGACAGTGCCGGGGGGCGGCGCGGTGCCAGCGACACGTTCGGTGCCGGAGATTCCTTCGGTGCCGAGGTGTGGGTCGGTGCCGCAGCTGTTGGCGTTGCGGTGGGTGCTCTCAGTGCCGCATGTGCCGTCGGTGCCAGGAACGGTTTCGGTGCCGCCGATGACTTAGGCGGCTGAATAGTCACGGGCTGCGGCGCCGAGGTGCTGCGGCTGGGCTTCGCCTTAGAGCCATGCATGCCCGAATTCCCAGGTTTGTCCCCCATGCTAACACGCGTCGGGGGAAGGGAACGAGAAGGCGATGGTCTTTTCTTCGCCTTCTTTGGGGACGGCTCCACTGAAGGAGCAGGGAGGGATCCGGGATTCGCTCCCTCTTGTGGCTGTAATGCCCTATCGAAGAGGAGCATTTTGAGCCTCATGTCCCTGTCCTTCCTCGCTCTCACGGTAAGTTTGGAGCAGTGAGGGCACTTCTGGGGTATGTGCCCCTCACCTAAACAGCGGATGCAGAGAGCGTGACCGTCGGAGGCAGGCATTGCCTTGCGGCATGAGTCGCACTTCTTAAACCCCGGAGATCCCGGCATGGTCACCTCTGTCTTCCTCTGACAGGAGTAAAGAGAAACTATCTACAGTATGAACTATTACAGGTAACTTCTGAAGAATAATATATATATATATATATATATATATATATATATATATATTTTGTAAAACTAACGACTATGACTAATACTAATGTGACTAAAAACTGGAAAGAACTAACTATCTAAGTAAATGCTAAAGGTTCCTTCTCTCTCAGCCTGACAGGGTCTGAGGAGAAAACAGTATTCCATCCGCGGCCGAGGACGGTCAGGAGGAACTGGCGGGAGCCGGACCGCGCGAACACAAACGGCGTGAAAGAGCACGACCCGCACTTCGCGCATGCGCGGTCTGGCGGACTACGGCTGCGAAAATTCTCCGATCTGCGGTGCCGGGACAAGCCCGACACCTATAGTGGAGCACCCACGGGACACTGCTCCAAGAAGAACATTCTGTTCTTTACTAGAGTTTCAATCACTCTGCCTGGTAGTGAAGTTTGGCTTTCTGGCCTGTAATGGTGGGATTGCCTCTGGAGCCTTTTTTAAAAAATAAGCATTACATTTGCTACCCTCTAGTCATGTGGTACAGAGGCTTATTTAAGCAATAGGTTACATACCACAGTTAGCAGTTTTGCCATTTTATATTTGAGTTCCTTCAGAAATCTTGGGTGAATGCCATTTTGTCTTTGTGATTTCATACTGTTTAATTTGTCAATGTGAACCCAAACCCCCTCCTCTAACCACCTCAATCCCAGTGTTGGAAAAACATTAGTAGATGTTACTGTCATGATATTTGTAACATACTATCCAGTTAAGAGCAATCTAGATTTAACAATACACAGTAAAGTCCGTGAATCAGATAAATGCTACTTTTCTGTTAACATGTGATTGGCTTGAGCTTAGGCAAACAACAAATATGAGTCTGAAGTAACAAATGGTAGATGATTTGTATGTCCTTGAAACAGTTACGATTAAGCATGCATTAAAAATATATCTAGGCATGAGTGAAGGCATACATTGCTAACAGAAGGCTTGTTTTATGGATCACAATCCTAACCTGACATCTTTCCACTAGTATGAAGTTATAAAAACAAAAGAGAGTGTCCCTTTGCATCCCTCATCGGTATTGTCACTATTGTCTCAAATGCAAAGTCCTGGAAACAGTAATACTCACGGTGACTCAGGGCAACTGTAATAATAAATTGCAGTCCTAATGAAGGTCAGGCTGACAACAACAAATACAAAATCCTTCTCTATACCTACTTTAAAACTTCCTGTTTTCAGAAGTAAAAAGCAGTGCTGTTCTGTGTCCAGTATAATCTGTATAGAGACACAATCCCTGTCAGAAACACAGCATCCATGAAATATTTTATTTTCTGTAATCTACACCTACATATCCTTGTACACACTTCCTTTGCAATGCTCAGTGCCAGGGAAGGGTGGCCACGCTATGGCATCTGAACCTCTGCATTGCTGCTGGTGGGATGCTGCCCAGCAGCCACTGCTCTCCAACTGCCCAGGTCTGAAGGCAGTGCTGTGGCTAGCAGCACTGCACAAGTAAGGGCGGCAGTACCACAAACAACCTCTATAATAATCTTGCAACCCTTCCCAACTCTGTTTTGGATCAAGATCCCTACAACTGTGAAATTTCAGATTTAACTAACTGAAATAATTAATTTGACGATTTTAAAATTCCCATGATTAACCAAAAGGGACCATGAATCTGCTAGGGCCAGAGGGTATGTCTACACTACCCCACTAGTGCGAACTAGCGGGGTAATGTATGCATACCGAACGTGCAAATGAAGCCCGGGATTTGAATTTCCCGGGCTTTATTTGCATAAGCCGGCCGGCGCCATTTTTAAATGCCAGCTTGTTCGTGGAACGAGGCGTACAGATAGTTCAGAATGGCTTGCTAGTCCGAACTATCTAGCCCGTGCCGCGTGTAGCCGCGCGGCACGGGGTTCGAACAAGCCGGCATTTAAAAATGGCACCGGCCGGCTTATGCAAATAAAGCCCGGGAAATTCAAATCCCGGGCTTCATTTGCACGTTCGGTATGCATACATTACCCCGCTAGTTCGCACTAGTGGGGTAGTGTAGACATACCCTTAGTTACACAGCAGAGCTCTTAAGCACTTGAATAGAGGTAGATTTAAGCCCATGTTGATCATTTAGGTGAATTGGGACATCTATGAAAGGAAGTCCTGTCCTGCACCAATAAAATTCTCCTAAAACTTCACACTCAAGGGTTTGGAAGGGTGCAGGCAGGATCAACAGAAGTGACTTTTAAAAAATATGGCATTTGATCTATAAAAGCAACATTTGTGTTATATTTATTTGGGTCTTTTCTGTTGACTAGAGGTCTGATTTTGGAGTAACAACTGCAATTTGTAACCGTTCAAAAGCAGCTGAAAAATTTTAATCATGCACAGGACTCCATGATAGCAAACATGCTCCTCCCCCTTCAAAATGTCAAATACTGCCAAAAATGCTTTAAAACTAATGAGGTATAATGCCTTTAGGACTTCATATTGTGGCACACTTCACCCAGCTTTCCAGTCTGCCAATGAAAATTATTAGAAGGAATTTTTTAATTAAGATGAGGTGACAAATGTATTAATGTACCTCCTTGCTTTTATATGCACTACACATTTGCCGTTTAAGACAAAGTCAGAAAACACCCAACTGGCAGTCAAAAAGCTCCATTTAATGTAGGTACTGGAGGCATAAAGTGAACTGTACTTATTTTAAATCCGCATATATGCTCCAGCTTCTTTCCTGCCACTGGTGTGCCAGCTTCATAATGTTGAAACAAGTGCAGCATTTCAGGCACTTTAACTTCAATTTTGTTGTTTCTAATACCCTTTCTTTCCAAGGAGAACTTCTCACACATTTCATTCCATGTGATTATTCCATGTTTATTCCATCTACCCCTGGAGAGAGACATAAGTTGGGTTTATGTACAGTATCTACAAAATGTAAGTTAAAAAATTCCATCAAGATGTCCTTCTCTTTTTAAAGTTAAAAGGGCACATTTCTGTTGATCACCACTAAAAACAATGATCTTTGTATGTCTGACTGAAGGTCTGGTCTCATTTCCCAATCATAGTAACATTACACCATCAAGCCACTCAAATACTGTTACAGTCCAGGATAACTGTACCTGTGCTTACTCTCAGTGGGCTAGCAAGGGCACCCATTCTCAGGCTTCCAGCTCTCTGGGCCAATGTTTCTCAACTAGTGGTACGAGTTCCCTCAGAGGTACTTGAGAGAAGTCTGGGGGGCACATCAACACAACTGAAATTTGGAAAAAACTGAATTTTTGTTTTAAGTTTTACAGCGTTTTATTATTTTTGTACATTTTACACCCAAAAATGTAATCACCCACCGGGCTACGATTAAGTTGTTTCAACAAATGTGTTGCAATGGTAGAAAAAAATGCTGTGTCTGAAAACGGTAGGTATTGAGGGTAATTATCTATATATTTTTAAAGGGGGTACACACACACACACACACATATATATATTTTAAAAGGGGGAACTTTATTAAAAAAAAGGTTGAGAAACACTGTCCTGGGCCATCGCCTCTCTCAGGTGAAGACATGATTTCTCCCTTCTGACCGGGGTATCTGCACACTGAACAACTCCTTGCCTTCACTATATTATTCCCAACAGAGACAGAGAGAGGCAGCCCTGCTTAATTTCTTTTCAGAAGCTGTTAACAGTGTAATTGGCAGTGGTCAAAGACAACACAGTTCTTTTTATGCAAGCCTGTTTTATTCTTAAGGTAAAAGCTTAAGAGAAAAAAATTATTAAACAACCCTAACATAGGATCTGGCAGGAGTCCTTCAGCACCCCACCTAAGGGGTCTCCTTGTGGTTCCAAAGTTCATTTCAGCTTCAGTTCAGGACCAGCACAGAGTCTAAAGGAGACTCGGGCTAAGTCTTTCCAAAGATTCCCTTAAGATTGGGGCCCTCTGTAGACCAGGGATCCTGTCTGTTTGCTGGATCAGGAAGATGGCCCTGATCCTGTTTAAAACCAAGCTATTTATCAAAAAATCCTTTCATTGTCCATTGGTCTCTGGAGAATACAGTCTAAACTACAGGTTGTACATCCCTTAATCGAGATTCTCTGGTCTGGCAACATGCGTGGTCCAGCATGACCATGGATGCTCCTGGGACACACAGCCCAGGAAGAGGGAGGTCTGGTGGCAGGGCAAGAGTGCCATAAGGGGCACCAGAGACTCAGCCAGGAGCCCAAAGTGGGGGTGTGCGCACAGGGGGAAGGATGGATGGCATGGCAGGGAGTTCTGGCCCCAGAAGAACTTCCTGGCCCAAACAGCAGACAGGAAACTCCAGCCCCAGTGGCAACCATGGTGTTCTGGCTCCTCCACCTTAGCCACAGAGCTCCAGCCCCAGCCGCGGAGCCAGGCAGCTGTGGTGCTCCAGCCCCAGCTGCAGCAGGGCCAGCAAGAGCCCCGGGGGGCTGAAGCATCAGCGGGGGCAGGCTGGAATCCTAGCCTGGTGGCAGCAAGGCAAATCCCCTCCTTCAGGACCAGTCAGGTACCGAGGGTGTTGGACAGCGAGGTCCAACCTGTAGTATATGCAACCTTTTGAAGGGATATCTTCAAAGGAAAAATACATTAGCATCACCCTCCTCACAACAAAATTCCACACTCATGCATACACATTTACATATTTAATTCAATGGACCCCAAAGGTGTTAAACCTAATTCAATAAAGTTTATCTTCATTCCATAAGATTTGTCCACTATAGTGCCTGTCTCAACATAATTACTATTACCTTTCGAAACAATAGACAGACATGCACTGATACCATGCTCTTCTGAATTTCCTTGGGAAAGTGTTTTTACACGTTTTTCTATCTGAAATGCCACTACACATTTGCATTCTCATCTCAGAGATACACCAGACTAAGCTGAAAGCAAAACTGATTTTCTTCTAACTACCTTAAACTTTATATTGAAATTGTGTAAGGCGTGCCTTTCCTCTTCTTTCACCTACAGGAAGTCATTACTTAGTTTGAAAAGTCTACCCCTCTAGATGAAATGTTTAGTTACAATCACAAAAATACAACAGGCGAATACGTTGTATCTACCTCCGAAAATATGCCAGCAGTTACCCTAGACCAGGCATGTCAAACTCGAAGCCTACTGAGGGCCGCACAAACAAAAACTGGTAGCTTTCAGGGCCACCAAAGAAAATGTACTTCTATCAGAAAGTCATAATTATTTATTATTATAGATTATGTTTTAGGTATATTTTATCATATTTTTTCAGGTCTTGTTTGAATATAATACAATAATTTGATGTGTATTATATATGTATTTGCTCATATATAATATTTTTTAATTTAAATATAAATGTAATGTACTTTTTAACCCAATGCCCCTCCCCTTCCCCAGAGCCAGGCACCCCCAGCCCCTCTGCTCTGACCCAATCTCCCTCCCCTCCTGCAGAGCCAGGCACCCCCAGCCCCTCTGCTCTAACCCAATCTCCCTCCCCTCCTGCAGAGCCAGGCACCCCCCAGCCCCTCTGCTCTAACCCAATCCCCCTCCCCTCCTGCAGAGCCAGGCACCCCCAGCCCCTCTGCTCTAACCCAATCCCCCTCCCCTCCTGCAGAGCCAGGCACCCCCAGCCCCTCTGCTCTAACCCAATCCCCCTCCCCTCCTGCAGAGCTAGAAACACCCAGCTGCCCAATCCCCCTCCCCCAGACCCAGGCACCCTCATCCCCTTCCCCCCCTCTGCTCTAACTCAATGCCTGGGCCCCGGAGCCACCGCCACCACACACTTCTCCCTCCAAGCGCTGGGGCACATGCACAGAACGGTCAGCCATGAGCAGGCGCTGGGGCATGAGCAGTCCAGTCACTTGGCTCAGAACCAGGCAGGCCACACTCAGATAATTTATAAACGTAGTCGCGGGCCACAAAAAAATTTGATCGGGCCACATGTTTGACATGCTTGCCCTAGACATTACAGATCAGAAAGACTTGCTTTAACATTTCAATCAGTTTGGGAGATTAATGTAAAGCAATTTTAAAACACATATTCATCAGAAATACACATCATAGCCTTTATCTGTAGTGGAAAGCAAAGATGGTCAGGTTTGGGTGCTCCCAGGGTCCGTGCATATTAATCTGGCTCTGACCTCTTTCTTTTTCCCATGTGACCCCTGACGACTGAAAATTCTGAAGGAGCAAGATGAAACCTCACAACCTCTGTGCACGTACCCTTCTCAGTTCCTGTACTTCCACTGGCTCTTTCCAGAGCAACACCTACCCGCAGGTCCATTCATGCACACTTACTCTTACAATTACCCAGCAGCAGGATTCCTGATTCAGTGCCAGCAGATGGTATTTTGCCACTCATGTCACTTTCAAAAAAAGAAAAAAAAAGAAAAAAAAGAAAAAGAAAGAATGTCCTTTTCATGCCTGCAACTCAGATTAAATAGAGGAAAAATGTGGCGCTCAGCTTTGTTTTTGAGGACACAAAATAAACAAGTAAAGGAAAAGAAAAGAATAAGTAAGAAAACATGAAACTTCTTTCTCAAACTGCCCAGCTGTCATCATAGCTTCAGTTCTGGTGCTTGAATTCTGTTTGAATATTTTTATTCACTTGTTTACATAACACTCAAACAGTTCCAAATAACACAATGTATATGCTCTAAAACAACTATAATGCCTAGATCACTTCAGTTCCATTGCAGCAACTAAACCTGCCTGAACCTGTCATTTAAACAAAGTTAATTAAATAATAAATAATAATTTACAGTTAGAGGAAAACGGTCTTTCAGACCAGTTCCTTGACATGATTCAGACCCTTTTTTTTTTTTTTTTTTTTTTTTTTTTTTTTGCCAAATTTCACAAAGCTAATTGTTTCTTTTGATTGCAAAATGTCTGTTGTAGCTCAAGGAAAATATTGTACTTATGATCTAACAATTTTAGCAGAAGGACGCTCGTATATATTGCAACAGTATGATGCCAGTACACATTTCAATACGTGTGTATGTTTTCAATGAAAAACACTATTATTATTGGAGGATTATCTGTATTTTTATATGTATTCAGATAAAAACGAAACATTCTGTAGATTGTTATCAGGGACTTAGACTGTAGTCCATGTATATGAAAGACCACAAACGTCAAAATACCATCCCCTGCTCTCTTTCCACAAAACCTACACTCATATTTACTAAAAACAACACAAACTAAATTCAAGTTTTCATTGAATCACCACCTTAGTGGTTCATTAAAGAGAAGATAAGCAACATTTTGTCATAATGTACTGACAAATAAACCCTATCATAAATCAAAAGAGCTATGAAACATGAATGAACATCAAAAGCATCACCCACAGCCGACACTTTTATACAGTCCTAAAATTCTGAATATTGAGTTATACTTAACTGGTGAATTAAATTCACACAAAGGTTTCCTTTTTTAACTAAGTTATTTGTATTTCTAAGAATATGGATTGCTGTTCCTTGTTTTTAAATCAAACTGTACAGAGTACCACCAGGATCTTACAGTTGAACTAACTTTTCTAAGCATATCATCTGTTATCATAAGACACATTTGTAAATGTTTCTTGAGACAGTTTGGGCTTTTTTAAACTCAGTATGGATTATCCATATTTGTTTTAAGATTAATAGTTAGCCCCTGCACTTAAACATCATTTCTCTCCTGCCAGCTGTAGTGAGAAAACACCCTCCTCAGTGCTGCAGCTGCTTACCAAAATTAACGAAGACTTTAGCTGGAAATATTTAAAGAGACAATTGAAGTTTACATCCAATATTTGACCTACCTTAAAATTATCATCTGCTGATGAACAACCTCTGGGCATTGTATGTATATATATAATTGTTTAAAAGAAACTAATGTCAGCAAAAATGTAAACTATAACCATTGCTTTAGCAAGCCTTATGCAATTTTGTGTCTTGCATTTGCAAAACTCAGAGGGAGCATAAATCAACTAACAAATGCTAACAAAAAATTACTGTGAGGCCCACCCAAGAAAGTAAACAGAAATGCCATGTTGATTTCAAGTTCCAGCAGAAATATAGGGGATAAGTGTGTAAAATGAGAAAAGGGGGAAAGAATCAGGAAGAAGTGAGAGGACCTGATTCTCTGCTACCCTGACTACTGTCATTTATAACTTTGCAAAGATAGTGCAGAGCTCTGCCAGCAACAAAGGACATTTATTATTTGGTAACATTTAATATTTCTTTTGCATTAAATCTGCACAGTTGTAGATTAAGATGCAATATTCAAGGCAGGTAGAATCAGGACCTTAATTTTCAAACTTCCTTGAGAAGAAAATACATTTAAAATATTTTAATGATGATGGACAGTATCCCTTTAAAACATGCATAGAAAGTAGAATTTATTATATAATGTTAGGCATTGCTACCATTTAGGGACCGTGTACCATATGTACAATGGATGCATTTGCTCAAATTGACACAATTGTAAGTCAGAATCCAAGCTTTCATTTTAGAACAATTAAGCCTGTAGGCTTTTGTTTGTGAACATAACCTTCAACATATAAACAATGGGATGATACCTGAGTACGCCAAAGGCTCAGAGAAGACTGAATTTGCATATTCTCTATGTGATTATAATAATTAATTATAATAAAAATTCTTTAAATGTCAACTATTCCACTGCTGATCATTTTATACGTAATGTACTTATCCATCACTTTTGGACAAAGTGGTATTTATTAAAATTCAGTGCAGTGGTGCACCTAGCTCTGGTCAATGTTATGCTGGAGTGGAAAAAAGACAGTTAACTGTCTGTAACAAAAAAGACAATTTGCTGTCCGTAACTTGTATTCTTCAAGATGTGTTGCTGATGCAACACACATTAGATCTGGGTGCTCACCCTATGCACTGGTGCCAGAAGTTTTTTCCTCAGCAGTACCCAGCTCTAGTGCCCTGGTATAAGGGGCATCACTGGCTGCACCACCCTCAGTTTTTTCTTGCCAGAAACTCTGACGGGGGAAAGGAGGGCAGGTCATGAAATAGACATGAGCAAAACCCCAGTTACAGAAGAGATAACTGACTTTTCTTCGAGTACTTACATAATCCAACTGGTAGATTCAAACCTGGAACCTTAGTGAAGGAGCCGCTATAGCTATAAAGCCAGCTGTCTCATAGCTTAGGCTGTAGAGCTCACTCATTCTTATCTCTCACTGTAAGTGGTCTACATGCCACCACATGGGACAGTGAACCACACACACTAGGGCTACATCTACACTGCAGAGCTTTTGAGCAAAAACTCGCGAAGCGTCCACATTACAAGCGCATTTTTGTGCAAGAAAAAGTACAGTACATCATCAGAACACAGGGCTTTTTGCACAAGAGCTATTCTGCTTTTTACAAGGAATAAGTCTTTTTCCGCAAGAGCTCTTGTGCAAAAAGGCATGTGTGGACAGGCAGGAGGGGATTTTTGCATAAGAACTGGCCTCCAGGAAAAAGCACACGTGCTCTGGTGGACACTCCATACAACTCATCACAGCTCTATAGCTCCTGTCTGCTGGCCCCTCATTAAAAGTGCAGACCCCCCTGGACAAGCCTCGTGGCAGGAAGCTGACCCCAGGGAGCAGTGCCTCACCATGCGGCTCTCCCTGCCACAGCCAGGACGAGGCATGTCTGCCCCTGAGGCTCCCCGCAACCTCTCTGGCCCTCATCAAGAGCAGCCCCGGGGTCACAGGACCCAACCAGAGGCACCAAGAGGAGTGCATCCTCCTGGTCTGGTCTGGTCTGGTCTGGTCTGGTCTGGAGGTCCAGGCCCTCCTGGAGCTGTGGGGACAGGAGGAAGCCTTGCAGGATCCCTTGGCCTGGAGGAGAAATGCTGACATCTTTGGCCAGGTGGTGCAGGCCTCAGATGAGTGCAAACATCCCCTCCAGATCTTTGAACAGGTTCAGAGTAAGGTGAAAGAACTGTGGCTGGCGTACGTCTGTGCCAGCGAGCACTTGAACCCCACACCTGCCCCTACTTCAGGGAGCCATGCCATCCTCAGGAATGCATAAACACTGCCAAACTAAGTGTAAAAATGTAATAAGAAAAGCCAAACAGGAGTTTGAATAACAGCTAGTCAAGAACTCAAAAGGTAATAAAATGTTTTTTAAATACATCAGAACCAGGAAGTCTCCTAAACAGCCAGTGGGGTCCTGGACGATCGAGATACAAAAGAAGCACTTAGAGACGATAAAGTCATTGCGGAGAAACTAAAGGAATTCTTTGCTTCAGTCTTCACTGGATGTTAGGGAGATTCCCAAACATAAGCTGTCCTTTGTAGGTGACAAATCTGAGGACTTGTCACAGACTGAAGTGTCATTAGAGGAGATTTGGGAATTAATTGATAAACTTAACCATAACAAGTCACCGGGACTGGATGGCATTCACCCAAGAGTTCTGAAAGAACTCAAATGTGAGATTGCGGAACTAACAACTATGGTTCGTAAGCTATCCTTTAAATCAGCTTCTGTACCCAATGACTGGAAGATAGCTAATGTAATGCCAATATTTTAAAAGGGCTCTAGCGGCGATCCCAGCAATTACAGAACAGCAAGTCTAACATCAGTTCTGGGCACATGTTTGTTGACCCCTTCAAAGGTCAACCGTGCCCCGGAGCCCTTAAAGGGCCACGGTCTGGCTACGGTGCTTGTGCCAGTTGCAAGCCTGCCAGCACTCAGCCAGCAGACCCTGCACCTGGCACGGGATGTGCCACCCACGCCTCCACCTCTTCCCAGGACCAGGCTGGCGGCTCCCAGGAGCCTGCCCGGGGCTGCAAGAGGTGGGCGCCTGCCTGGTCTAGTGCGGAGATGGTGGACCTCATTGAGGTTTGGGGGGAGACCTCCAACATTGACGATCTCTGCACTAGGCACAGGAACGTGGCCGTCTACAGCCGCATGGCTGCCAGCCTGGCCACCAGAGGCCACATGCGGACCCAGGAGCAGGTCCGCTGCAAAATTAAGGACTTGTGGCAGGCCTACTCCAGGGCCTCCCAGCCGGGGGCCGACCCGGAGGCATGACCCCGTTATGAGGCCCTGGACTGCATCCTGGGGGCTCACGCAGTGCATGCCCTCTGGGTGGTGATCGACCCTGGGGCAGAGGGACCCGTCCTGGACACGGAGGAGGAGGACGCCGAGAGCTAGGAGCCTACAGGGAGCCTGCACAGGACCCAGGACTTCCGAGGCATCCCAAAGAGCACATCGCCTGTGTAATCCAAGGCCGGGGAGGGCTTCACATGTGAGTGCCATCATGCTCCCCTTATGTGTATGGGGGGCGTGAGGGGAGAGGGAGCTCAGGGACTGTGCACCATTGAGCAGCAGCTGGGTGTCATGCAGGGGCCCTGGACCGTTCCCCACATGCCGACCTCGCCTTGCAGAGGGGGGGTTGGTTTCACCCACCATGTCCCCAGGGAGAACTGACCACTGCTCGTTTCACCATAGCCACAGCACCTGGGACTGCAGGGTGCACCACCCCACCTGCAACAGCCACCCGCACCCGGGCCAGCAGGCACACCAGGAACCTGGAGGATTACCACCGGCGGCACCTGCGGCTACTGGAGCACCAGATCCGCATCCAGGAGCACGGGGTCCGCGAGGACCTGCAGCTGCGGCAGCGGAGCTTGGAGGTGCTGGAGAAGCAGAGCCATGCCCTCAGAGGGCACCTCCAGACCCTGGTGGACAGGTTCCTGCCTCCTCCTGCTCCAGCCCCTGCGGCCGCCCCAGCTCTCGCTCCTCCTCCCACCCCTGCTCCCCCTCCTCCTTCCTCAACACCCCCCATCCCTCCTGCCACACCCTCCACACCCACATCTCCCTGACACCCCCGCATCTGCAGTACTGAGAGACGGGAGAGCCAGCAGGACCCCCAACCCTGAGCTTTCCCTTCTCTTCCTCCCCTTCCACCCTCTTCCAGCACCCTCCTCCCAGGTTTCACCCTCCCCTCTCCCAACTTCATTCCTCCCTCTCCCCACCCCAGTTAGGTACAATAAAGAGAGGTTTTTTTGGCAAAACAGGTGTTTTTATTTTACATTAGGAAGGGGGGTTAGGGAGGGGAAAGGGGAAGGAGGGGAGGGTGGAAGAAGGCCCCAGTGGGGCATGCAGGGAGAGTTTAGTTCTCCTCCTCCACCTGGAAGCTCTCCCGCAGGGCTTCCCGGATCTGGATGGCCTCCCGCTGGGCCTCCCGGACGGCAGCGGTGCGGGGCTGTGCGTACTGGCCAGTCATGCACTCAGCCTCAGCCACCCAGGCTGGCAGGAAAGCCTCCCCCTTCCGTTCGCATAAACTGTGCAACACACAACATGCTCATAGAATCATAGACCCATAGAGCTGGAAGAGACCTCAGAAGGTCATCAAGTCCAGCCCTCTGCTGTAGGCAGGACCAATCCCAACTAAATCAACCCGGCCAGGGCTTTGTCAAGCCGAGACTTAAACACCTCTAGGGATGGAGACTCCACTACTTCCCTAGGTAACCCATTCCAGTGCTTCACCAGCCTCCTAGTGAAATAGTTTTTCCTAATATCCAACCTGAACCTCTCCCACCACAACTTGAGACCATTGCTCCTTGTTCTACCATCTGTCACCACTGAGAACAGCCTCTCTCCATCCTCTTTGGAACCTCCCTTCAGGAAGTTGAAGGCTGCTCTCAAATCCCCCCTCACTCTTCGCTTCTGCAGACTAAACAGGCCCAACTCCCTCAGCTTCTCCTCATAAGTCATATGCTCCAGCCCCCTAATCATTTTGGTTGCCCTTCGCTGGACCCTCTCCAATGCGTCCACATCCTTTTTGTAGTGAGGGGCCCAGAACTGGACACAATACTCCAGATGTGGCCTCACCAGAGCTGAATAAAGGGGAATAATCACTTCTCTGGATCTGCTGACAATGCTCCTATTAATGCAACCTAATATGCCATTAGCCTTCTTGGCTACAAGGGCACACTGTTGACTCATATCCAGCTTCTCATCCACTGTAACCCGCAGGTTCTTTTCTGCAGAACTACTACTTAAGTGGTTGGTCCCCAGCCTGTAACAATACTTGGGATTTTTCCATCCCAAGTGCAGGACTCTGCACTTGTTCTTGTTGAACCTCATCAGATTTCTTGTGGCCCAATCCTCCAATTTGTCTAAGTCACTCTGGACCCTATCTCTGCCCTCAAGCGGATCTACCTCTCCCCCCAGCTTAGTGTCATCCGCAAACTTGCTGAGGGTGCAATCCATCCCCTCATCCAGGTCATTAATAAATATATTGAACAAAACCGGTCCTAGAACTGAACCTTGGGGCACTCCGCTAGAAACCGACCGCCATCCTGACATCGAGCCGTTGATCACTACCCATTGGGCCCAGCCTTCTAGCCAGATTTCTATCCATCTTACTGTCTATTTATCCAATCCACATTCCCTTAACTTGCTGGTAAGAATATTGTGGGAGACTGTATCAAAAGCCTTGCTAAAGTCAAGGTATATCACTCACATCCACTGACTTTCCCACATCCACAGAGCCTGTTACCTCATCATTGAATCTAATCAGATTTGTCAGGCACGACTTGCCCTTTGTGAATCCATGCTGACTATTCCTAATCACTTTCCTCTCTTCCAAGTGCCTCAAAATGGATTCCTTAAGGATCCCTTCCATGATGGTCCTGGCCTGCAGCCTCTGGCACACGGAGGAGTTACGGAACATCCTGGCGTCGTGTGCCTTGCCGGACCAGCCCACATTAATGTCCGTGAACTTGCCCCGGTGGTCACACACAGCCTGCAGGAAGACGGAGGAGTACCCCTTGCGGTTGATGTACTGGGAGGCCTGGTGTTCAGGGGTACGGAAGGGGATGTCCGTCATGTGCGCTGCTGCAGCTGTGGAGAAACAAGAGAAGTGGTCAGTTATCCCTGGGGACACAGTGGGTGAAGCCCAGCCCCACTCTGCAAGGTGAGGACGGCAGGTCTCTGCACCATCAGAGCTGATATGCTTGCATACAGGCCATGTTTGGCATGTCCTGCTATCCCTGGGAGTGGGAGCTGGCCTGGGACTGCGCCTATGCCCCTGTGCTGTATATGGAAGGGAGATTGGGGGGAGAGTGGAGATGTGCCCTGCCTCTGCATAGAGGGGGCTTGTGGAGGGAGGGCATGGTGCAGTGTCCCTCCCCGGGGTCAGGAGCATGTCATGTGCCTTCATACATACACGCACGTGGGTAACAGGCCAGGGCCCCTGTGTGGCAGCTAGTTGGGGCCACTTGCCCAGGGTGGCACGGCACATGCACAGATTGCTGTGTGCTCGGTGGTCAGCAAGGCCCACATGTGTGGTCCCTGGTCTCCCTCTCCTCCCTCCCGCGCCCCGCATAAGGGGAAAGTGTTGGCACTCACATGTCAAGGACTCCCTGGCCTTGGACAACTCCGGTGACATGGCTGATGTGATGCCTCAGGGGTCCTGGGTGAGTGCCACGCTCCCTCCAGACTCCTGCAACTCCTGGCCATCGTCCTCCTCCTTCTTTTCCTTCTTCTCCATGCCCTGGTCAGGGCCCTCTGCCCCAGGGTCAATGACCAGCTGGGGGGCACGGACCATCTGCCCCCCCCCCAGAATGCGGTCCAGGCCATCATAATAGGGACAGGGGTCTGGGTCAGCCCGTTTGGGAGCTGCCCCCTGTGGCCCTGGCATAGGTCTGTCGCAGCTCCTTTATCTTCATGTGCACCTGCTCCTGGGTGCACATGTGGCCTTTGGTGGCCAGGCTGTCAGCCATCCACCTGTAGATGGCCGCATTCCTGCGTCTAGTGTGGAGATGATGGACATTGGAGGCCTTCCCCCAAACCTCAATCAGGTCCATGATCTCCACACTGGACCAGGGGCCTTTTGCAGGCTCCTGGGAGCTGCCAACCTGCTCCTGGGGAGCGGTGGAGGTCTGGGTGCCAGTGGGTTGCTTGCTCATGCTGGGCCAGGGACAGTGACTGCTGGCTCTGTGCTGGCAGACTTGCAGCTGGAGCAGGCACTATGGCCAGAGTCTACCCCTTTAAGGGCTCCGGGGCTGGGGGGGGGGCGGGGGTAGCAGAAGAGTTTTCCTGGTTTGGCTCAGAGAGGCCACCAGGGCACCCTGGGAAGGGCTGGAGGCCCCCTATTTTGAAATAAGCATCTACACAGTGCTTATTTCGATTTGGCTATTTTGAAGTTGGCGTTATTCCTCATGGAATGAGGTTTACCAAATTCGAAATAAGCGCTTCGCTATTTCGAATTAATTTCGAAACAGTGGTTTGGCTGTATAAAAACTGGTAAAGTTATTTTGAAACCTCAATGATGTCCATGACCTCCACACTAGTCCAGGAGGCCGCGTGCCGTCTACGTCCCCTGACCTGCTCCTGGGTGCTGGGGGACTGGGCAGGGGATGGCTCACTGGCACTGGCTGCCTGGCTCATCGTGTGGCCACTCGGTCGGGGTAGAGACTGCTGGCAGGGCTGTCTCTGGAAAGTGCCGTCTGGCCAGAGTCTACCCCTTTAAGGGCCCGGGGCTGGGGGAGAGGAGAGGAGTTTTCCTGGTTGTGCCCAGAGTGGCCACCAGGGGGAACCTGGGAAGGGCTAGCCTCCCACTAGTTTGAATTAAGTGGCTACACAGCCCTTAATTCGAACTAGGCATTAGTCCTCGTAGAATTAGGTTTACCTAGTTCAAATTAAGTGCTCCGCTAGTTCGAATTAAGTTCGAACTAGCGGAGCGCTAGTGTAGCGCCTATCAAAGTTAATTCGAACTAACTGTTAGTTCGAATTAACTTTGTAGTGTAGACATACCCTGACATTACTAATGTCCATGAACTGAAAGGCAGGGAGAAAAAGACTGCCTCCATCTGTGTAGGTAATAATTTTTTTAATGAAAGAAGAAAACTGTTAGCACAATCACCTAATGCAAGGTACTACTACAAGTACTAGCTACAAGCTCTACAGTGGCACAGCTGTAGGATGGGAGCTACACCACTGTGTCACCATCCTGTTGACATTTATTATAGCCACCGAAGAAGTTTTTACATCACAGTAGTAAATCCATCATCCTGAGTACATAGGTTAGCAGAAGAATTCTTCTTTTAGGTGTAGACCAGGCCCTAGTCATCATCAAACACAATACAAATTTGTATCTCTTCTATTGAAAAAATAAGTAAAACAAGTATTTTGAAAGTATCAGATTGAATTATGAATTAAAAGAATGGCAGATGAAGGAGGATTAACAACACTGATCGACACTCTCTGGCAGCCCCCTACGCTCACACTATACATTATAGAGTACACACACACACACACACACACACACACATATTTATGCATATGTAGAGCTAATATCACTCAACATGTTCCAACACAACACAGAGTCTAGTTCACATGAAGTCATCATAAAGAACAACAAAAGTAACAGGATATGCTTATGTATTGTAAATGTCTGTTTTTACCAACTAAAACATGTGGATTTAATTTCAATCTACACAATATTACTATTGGGTTTACTTTCTCCACCCAAAATCACTCTGCATAACATAGATTAACAACCACATTTTCCTAAAGTTTCTCTCTTTTACTTATCTTTGGTATTGAAAATAATAATAAAATACCTTTTACAGATTTTGTGCTAGACATTTGGCATGGATTGGATCATTTTAACCTTATCCTTCTCCAAAAATTAATCCCTTTTCATTAGTGAAGCACTTTTTTTCCCCTAACAGTTTATGAGTTTGAACATTTTTCCAAGAGCTAACGAGCAAGGCATATAACCATGCTGAATACAAGGACTGATTAGTGAAAGCTCCAAGACAGAAACTTTTCAAAAAGGAAGACTCAGTGCTTGGCCTGCAAAACAAAATGTGTATCTTCCAATTCAAAAGCCCTTTATGATTTGGGTTGCATTAAGCATTTACTCTTTTGAGGTTTTTGAAAATATAACCCCTTATTCTTTTTGAAACCTACACCATAAGCCTGCATTGTGAAAAACACAAATGCTAAGCAAACCACTGTCAAACTGTTACTTTTCCCTGTTGTCTAACCACAAAACCAGTGAGAAAAACAAGATGATTTAAAACTTTTCCTCCTCACAAGAAGGGTAGCAGTATTTTAGTCATGCCATACTTACTATGCACAATGCATAGTGATTTTGTGGCAAGTATTCAGAAGGAAATGTCATAGGCACGAGACTATCACTCAACTGTCCACATACCAAAGGCTCAAGTTTATTCCCTTTCTATGCACACTGAATCTCCCTTTTATTTCAAATTACTTAAATCATTAAAACAAGATTACAGAAAAAGTTTAAAAATATTCCAGCACAGGTCTTTGCATCTTCTGACACTATTATTGAGTTCCTTGTTACACACTGATCCCATAAATTTGGGCCTTGACAGACTGAAGACCATATATATATGAAAATATGTAAGTTACGCCAAAAAGGCGTGCTTTAAGAACAATTCACATTCCGGCCCTTTGTCATTCTTCCTGCTCTCTGGGCTGAATTACCTTCCTCAGCTACTGTTCTCTATTCCTTTTTCCCCTGTTAAACTCCTCCACCTGAGCCACATATTCTCAGTTGCTAATCTCCTAATACTCATATCATCATACACTATCTTTGTGCCCGTCACTCTATATACTTATTTCTCTCATCCTTCCCCTTATTTCCAGGCTACCTCTTCCTTTTCCTCCTTTTTTAACTCCCTCGAAGTTTCTTCTTCCCTTCCCTAAGAGGAGAAATTTCAGCTTGTGATACACGAGCCAAAATACACAGGCAGCAACACAACATTGCAATAACAATGGCAGAGCTAATCTATTTCCGACAGCGTGAAAAAAGGAATACAATCCAATACCATGTCCAAAGTGAATAACGCATTCAAAGAAACAGGAATTAAATTTAAACTTTACTTTACCATATTTGTTCTTTCTCTGAGTCAATTCTCTACTACTCTTATCTCCTCTTTAATATGCTAGCAGATTCCTTCCCTATTGCTCACTTCCTAGGTAGTATGTGATCACTATTGTGCAAGGACAGAGACATCCCAATGAAGAAATATTACCAAAGAGATATGTCAGTAATTATATTAGCACTGGAACCAGTCCTACTTGAAGGGTTAATAAAGCTATCTTTTGCTTAACAGGGGAAGAAACAGTGAAGTTGCTTTATTAACTGTTTTTTCTACAAGTGTGTCACAGTAATAGTGCCACACATTGCATGAAATCCTGATATAGCAGCAGTTCTTAAGGACAGGGATCTCAAATTCCCAGTCCTCGGGCCATCCCTGGCTGGAGCAATTGCATAATCTAGCCCAGGCATCCCAGCAAGCTTGGGGACTGTCTATTACCATTCCCAAGCTCCACCCATTCCCTGAACTGCCCTGCCCTCTCCCCCTCCATGCCACCCCATCCTCTAAGGATGCAGTTTCAAGGATCACAAGGGGGTGGGGCTAATGTGGCCTGGCAGCAGCAGACAAGTTCCCTGTACTCCCTGCAGCGGGGTGATTGTGGGAAGTAGCAGAGCTTGGGAAGTGGTAATGGATAGCCTCCCGCCCCCACGTCTTCAGGGCCAGAGTGCACAATTGCTCTGGACAGCATGGCCTGCAGGCCAGGGGTTTGAGATCCTTGCTTAAGCAAATCCTTAAGCATCTCCTACCTTTCTACAACTTTATACCACCCAACCACCAACCCTGAAAGGTAAGGCTAGGCATGACTCCCTTCAAAATGACAGTTACATTATCTTTCATAATGGCTGTTCTTTGAGATGTGCTGCTCATTCTAATAGGTATGTGTGCATGCCATGTGCATGATCGTCGGAGAATCTTTCCCATGGGTTTGGCTGTGGAGCGCCCCCGAGCATGGAGCCTTCAGTGACTGGTACATAGGACACTGCCCAACCTCCACCTTCTCAGTTCCTTCTTGCCCAAACGTTCCAACAGAGAGGAGGTGGATGGGATTTGAAATGGGCAGGGCTCAACAAACTGTGTAATCTACTCGCCCATGGCGAGTGATTACACCCCAGAACAGCCGGCGCGGAGCGATCTGTGCATGCGCGGAACAATCTGTGCATGAGCAGAGTGCAGAACTGCGCGGCTGGCGAGCTCTGGAAATGGGCATGAGCAAAACATCTCGAGGAACAGTTATGAAAAGCAGATAACCATATTTTCATCTTAAAATGAATGCTCATGTGCAGGGCTCACCAAACCACGGCGAGCCCCGCTCGCCAGCCACACTGTCTGGCGATCTGCGCATGCGCAGATTGTTCTGCGCATGCACAGATCGCCTGAACCCAGCTCTTCCGGGTTGCAATCTACTCGCCATGAGCGAGTAGATTGCATTATTTGTTGAGCCTTGCTCATGTGTATTCCAATAGCAGTTTCCATAACGGAGGATTCAGCAATCACCTGGTTTCAGCCTTTAGGACTCCTAAAGAAATGCCGCAGCAGCTCATGCCTGCTGGGTAATGGCCTACTGCGACATGAAGGTGTGAATGTAAGACCAAGTGGCTATCCTGCAGATGTCCTGGACAGGGACCTACATAAGGAACGCTGCCAAGTCAGCTTGTGCCATCGTGATGAGGACTGTCAAGGCTGGTGCTGGAATACTGGCCCTGATGCAGGACATGAGCCACTATGAAAAGTGATGGGCTGAGATGGAGAGGACCTTCATTCTTTTTGCTATTGCAAGAAAGACTTGTGTTAATTCATGGAATGGTCTTCAATGGTCTTGCGCAGTTAAAGTAAAATGCCAGGGCATGCCAGATGTCCAGGGAATGGAGGACTCATTAGCATAGGGTTTCTGGAAGAACAACAGTGAAAAGATATTCTGATTTATATGGAAGTGTGAGAACACCTTAAGCAGGAATACTGGGTGATGGAGCACTTGTACCTTGTCCTTAAAAAAAAGACAGGAAACACTTAAAAAACAACAAATAGATTAGAAGCATTTTAAAGACTAACAAAACATGTAGATGGTATCATGAGCTTTCGTGGGCGCAAGCCACTTCTTCAGATGACTGGAGTATTAGAAGTCCAGATCCAAGAATAAATAAGGGGGGGAGGAGGAAAAAAGAGAAAAAAGGAGGGCTAAAGAAAAATAAAGAGAGAGACAGTGAGTAGATGGTTCAAACAGTTACAAGAGGCTGATAACAATTAGCACCTCCATTGCTTGCTTGGTTGGTTAAGTCATTAGGATGTGGAAGGTAGTGTGCGAGCCAGCAGATGTCCCTGTTCATACCATCTGCATAAGAATTAAACTTGTAAATAAGTCACAAAGTGCTGACGTGCTAAGATGTTCTACCCCACAGGACAAAGTGCTGCATGTATAGTTACAGACTACTACTTACTGTTAAGCATCCCTGTTCTAAATTGCCACTAAGTTTTCATTCAACATATTTTACCATGGACATGAACTTGCAAAAAACATCCCACTTGTATGCTGTCCTGCAAATATGTGATTTTACTGTTGCCCACCAAGCTATGCTTCACCAGCAGATCTCTGGGGAGGAAGCAGCTTGCCAAATCTAGACTTACAGTTTAAAAAACAGACAACACCAAAAGGAACAGGATTCATAAATCTCAGCTACCATTAGACTAAATAAGGGTCATTATTTCTTTTGATCTCAATCTTCAGAGCAACCAGACCTTTCCAGCTATCAGTAATTGACACATTGAGAGAAGACATACAGAAAAGTGGTCACTTTTGTAATTTATTTCCAAAACCTACACTTCTTTATTAGTCTTTCTAAGAATTTATACTGAGAGGCAACAGCAGAGGTATTTAGAGGAGTTGGATAATTAACTCACAGGAGCCCCAAAGAAACTGACTGCTCTTTGCCCTTAAATTAATCCTGCAGCAACAACTGATATACAATAGTGGGAGTAAAAAGCTGTATTTATTAAGAAATGTTTAATCTCTTCTAACCTATGAAAAGCAAGAAGCAAGTCAATTGTGTCCTAGTGTTTTGGCAACACTCTTTGTGCAGGATGTTTATCTCTGAAGCAAGTACCATAGCATCAATCATTTACACTGGTTTCCATTTCACCTAAATACATAAAATAATAATAAAAGGAAGAATGGCTGTAGAGTGAGCTATAAAAATAAGTCAAGGAGAACTTTTATATCTACATTTCTACTGGGAACTCATTTATATGCTTGGTAGTCTTGCCCTCAGGTCAAAGTTTTTGGAAATGGTTGAATAAATTTCTTATGTACCTTAAATTCCAGTGGAAGTTCATCACAGGTTATTCCTATTAAGATAGCAAGCTAGTCAAATTATACCTATTCAGTTTGATCAACAACTGGCAGGTACCATTAGGGTCAGTAGTGCTGATATGTACCATTAGTGACATTTATATGTAAATTACTGAAATTCTGTTCAAAAGGTTCAGAGGGGTAGCCAAGTTAGCCTGTAACAGGAAAAACTTAAAAAACAACAAATAATCAAGTAGCACCTTAAAGACTAACAAAACTTGTAGACGGTATCATGAGCTTTCGTGGGCTCAACCCACTTCTTCAGATGACAACCCACTTCTTCAGATGACTGGACTGAAATTCTGTTTGAAGTAGTGATAGAAATGTAGCTGTGTCAGTCTGGTCTAGCTGAAACAAAAAACAGGACTATGTAGCACTTTAAAGACTAACAAGATGGTTTATTAGGTGATGAGCTTTTGTGGGCCAGACCCACTTCCTCAGATCAAATAGTGGAAGAAAATTGGCATGACATATATACCAAAGGATACAATAAAAAAAATGAACACATATGAAAAGGACAAATCAAATTTCAGAACAGAAGGGGGATGAGGGAGGGAGATAAATGTCTGTGAACTAATGATATTAGAGGTGATAATTGGGGAAGCTATCTTTGTAATGGGTAAGGTAACTAGTGTCTTTGTTAAGACCTAGGTGTAAAGTGTCAAATTTAAGCATGAATGACAGTTCAGAGGATTCTCTTTCAAGTCTGGTGTGAAAATGTCTTTGAAGCAGGATGCAGGTAATCAAGTTGCCTTTCTGGTTGAAATGGCAAGAAACTGTTTTTTCTTTGTGATCCTGTCTAATATCTGTTTTGTGGGCATTGATTCTTTGGCAAAGTATCTGAGATGTTTGTCCAATGTACATAGCAGATGGACACTTTCGGCACATGATAGAATAAATTATATTTCTGGATGAGCAGGAATATGTGTTCTTGATCTTATAACTCACTTGGTTAGGTCCAATAATGGTATCAGCAGAGTGAATATGTGGACAAAGCTGGCAACGGGGTTTGTTGCAAGGGAAAGTTCCATGGTTGGTATTAGTGTGGTATGTCCTGTGGTTGTTGGTAAGAATCATCTTGAGGTTAGGTGGTTGTCTATAGGAGACTATGGGTCTGTCTCCCAGAGCCTCTCGGAGTTTAGTATCCTGTTCCAGTATAGGTTGTAGTTTATTGATAATGTATTGGACAGGTTTAAGTTGGGGGCTGTAGGTGATGACAAGTGTTGTTCTATTGTTGGTTTTCCTGGGTCTGTCTTGAAGTAGATGGTTTCTAGGTATTCGTCTGGCTCTTTCAATTTGATTTGTCCTTTTCATATGTGTTCATTTTTTTGATTGTATCCTTTGGTATATATGGTCATGCCAATTTTCTTCCACTATTTGATCTGAGGAAGTGGGTCCGGCCCACGAAAGCTCATCACCTAATAAACCATCTTGTTAGTCTTTAAAGTGCTACATAGTCCTGTTTTTTGTTTAAAGTAGATGAGGGTCTCATTTTCCAGGAGTGAATGTAAAACACTATCATTCTGATTTGGGAGGACTTTACACATAGCTGGTGTACAAGGTGCGGGGCATTTTCATTCTTGCCAATTTCTCAGCTGAGAAAGTCATCAAAAACCAACCCCAAAAATGAGTTTTAACAGATTCTTGTCAGTGTCAATATCCCATGTGCTGAAAAGAACTGTGAAAGAATATAAAAAACAGCATGACAACATCCTCTGTTGTTTGTGAGCAGATCAAGGGAATGAGGAATTGGGATTTTAACAATGTTGCAGTGCTTCCTTTAATTAACATAGGCTATGTCTAGACTGCAAGCCTCTTTCGAAAGAGGCTTTTTCGAAAGTATCTTTTGAAAAAGCCTCTTTCGAAAAAGAGCGTCTAGACTGCAAGCAGTACTTTCGAAAAAGCAAGCCGCTTTTTCGAAAGAAAGCAGCGAGTGAGTCTGGATGCTCTCTTTCTAAAAAGCCCTGTTGGCATTCAAGAACGCCTTTTTTTGAAAGAGCACTTTCGAAAAAAGGCGTTCTTCCTCGTGAAATGAGGTTTACCGCCGTCGAAAGAAAAGCCGCGTTCTTTCGATTTAATTTCGAAAGAACGCAGCTGCAGTCTAGACGCAGGTGATGTTTTTTTGAAAAAAGACTACTTTTTTCGAAAAAAACCCTGAGTCTGGACACAGCCATACTGAAAATATTTTTGGGAGTTAAATTTTCAGTTTATTTATTTGGTTTAATAAAAAAAGTCCATCTATCCATCCATCCCCTTAATAAATATTAAATATAGGCCTAAAAAAACCAAACACCACATACGTATCAGATAGACCCAATATCAAAAACTAAATTTGATGTCCGAGATTGCATGCCCACTAGCTGTTTGAACCTATTTTTACAATTTTTCTTTTTAATATCAGATAAAAGTAGTAATTGGGAAGGAGGAACCATGTGCAACATACAGTATGTGAAAATACTCAGATGTGCAACATACAGTATGTGAAAATTTTCAGATGTATTTTTCATGGGTGAAAGAAATTTAAATCTAAATTTCTTACAGATAATGTATTGCAATCCACTCCTTGTGGGGGGCCCTCCCTCCCCCAAGATTCATACCAGGGATGCTTGCTGTTCCCCTTCTTATCACTGTTAGGGAGCAAGGGGACAGTGCACAGCTCATCCATCCACTGCCCTGCCCTGTCAGAGAGAGGGGAATACAACAAACTGTACACTTTTCCCTCCCTCCTTCCTGGCAAGGGGAAGAGCAAGCAGCATCCAGTGCAAATCTCAGGAGTGCGGAGGCTTTAGCCCCTCATCCTACCTAAATGTTGCCCTGGATGGGAGGCTTGGGACTGGGGCAGTCCTGGACCAGTGGAAGGGATGCACCCCCCCAGCCTACAGGAAAGCTGCGAGAGCCCGGCTGGGAGCATGCACTGCTTCCTCCTGCAGCCCAGTGGTCCAGCCAGCTGGCTCCTTGCTGGAGTGGCGCACCGGGTGCACTGGCTTACTTTCACCTCTCACCTTAGTGTATAAACGATACAGACTCTGTGACAAAGACTTGTATTTTGTGTACATTTCATTTATTTCATGGAGAGGAAACAGGCATTTTTATTATAAGGAATGAAATCCCATAAAATTCCTGCCTAAGAGAGAAAACAATTTGATCAAACAGTTTTAAAATCTTTTTGTCATTTTACTGGTTTTGCAGAGTTAATGTCAAAATAACTGAACTTACCCATGTGTTTACTGAAAACCTAAATATGATTCAGTCATTTAAATCTGTATTAGCATTAGTGACAGTGTTTTAAAAAGCAGTGCTGTGTTCCTATTGTTCTAGGCATTCTTTGTGCAAGTTAGAAAGAAATCACATCCAGACTCTCTCTTCTGGCCATAATAGTTAGCTGCCTTTGCCTATTTGCTAATTACCTAGTTGAAAAGTGCCATTTTTTAATTTTCAGAAACAATACAAGCCAACTTACAAAATGTTTATTTTGGGGGCTATGTTTTGTTTTGTTGTTTCATGCTCATGGCATGAGGCCAGCTCCAGCTTCTGTTACAGTCATTGGGAACTTTGCCATTGACTCCACCAGCAATAAGAGCAGGCCCTTAATGGGGATGTGGAAGAGAAAGAGCAAGCAGAGTCCCAGTACATATCTCAGGGGTGGGGAGGCTTCAGCTTCTCACCCTCTCTAAGTGGCACCTTGGGATGGGAAGCTATGCACATTTCTCAGGTCCTAGCTGGAGCCATCAAATATGCTGGTTTGAGGGAGTGCAACAGCCCAAGTTTGACAAGAGTGTCATCTGCCTTCCATTGACCTTCTTTCTCCCTTTATCTGTCCCCATCTTCTGTTCCTCCTGACCACTTTCTATCTCCCGGACAATTACACTTCTAGTTTTTCTGTGAAGATATGACCTAGATAAAGTTACTCAAAACTTAATGTTTTTAATGTTTTAAGAGCAATGAAATAATATGAACTTTTCATTTTAAATGCATATTATTCTTCACTATTTAAGATGTTTCTAGACCATAAAGCCCTCTTGTAAGATAGCATTACAGAAACTGGACTTGAGATATAAAATCCCATTTAATTTGTTAACCAGCACCCACTAGATAACCATAACTGGTAAGCCTCATCCATTAAGGCAGTGGTCCCCATGGCGCCTGCGGGGGCATTTGTGTGCACCCGCCAAGTGCTCGGGGCTGGCATGGCCCCGGGCACATGGCGCACGGTGAGCGCCGGCCCCAGGAGCGCTGCAGATTGGCCACCCATGCTCTGGGCGTGCGGCGCATGGGGAGAGCGCCGGCCCTGGGCCCCCTGGTGCCCGGCAACCTTAAATGGTTGGGGACCACTGCATTAAGGTAACCATTCACGTCCCTGACCTGGACACACATCCTTCACTTTCCTTGAGAACAGTACAAATCCAAATAGTCATGCTTGAGAACTTAATTTACAGACAACAAAGTGGCTCATTAAACCTTAGGTGTGAACAGACTAATAGCTCTATGCTGCAGATAATAATTCTACAATAAATGAACCAAGCATAGGAGTATCAGCACATAGACATAAAAAGAAAAAGTGATGACTGTGATTTTGAATGTTTGCTCTTGAGGGACCCAAAGGACATAAAAACATCATAAAATTATTACAATTCAATTATGAGCTGATATCCATTGCACAGGATTTAAATGTGGAGAGGCTACACTAGGCAACTAGCTGTCCTCATTTATAAGCATTAGCACTAATTTTGAGTTAGATTCTGTGATGGTTACTTTTTCATGTCAGACTAATTGCAAGAGGAATAGATCAGCAGCAGAGAGCAGGTCAGATGATCACATCTTCATGATAAAATGTATCACTTGCATAGATATCTCTTCCATGCCTGTGGGGTCTGCATATACATACATGCACACTTTTCCCAGGATTGTTAATCAACAGTCATCATTTAAGAACAAGGGCAAGAGAATCTTACTATCATTTTTTTATGAAAAGGAGCACATTTTAAAACAGCTCATTGTTCTTTGGCATAAATTCGGCTCAAAATACATGCTTTACCTTGAAAAGCACTTACAAATTAGATACAAGATTTATTATTTACCACAAAGCACACAAGTTAAATAATTCATATATAACTGTGCCCAGGTCAACTCAAAAGTATGGCTTCCCTTAGTAACCAATCCAATGTTGTGAGTACAGGCTGTAGATTTTGGCAGCTTCTCTATGCTACACTGTGGCAAGCATGATTTGAAAGACTTGCATATAGGTCAGTACTGAGACAGGAAAAGAGATTAGAAATGAAAATCTTGTTGAGGGTTATTATGCCAGACCCAGACCTACCAACTTATCTGGAGAAAGCATTATGCAGAGAATTAAAGCCTTTTTGTTATTCAACTTTGGCCATATTTCGTTGCATTGCGGGAACTCTCCCCTACTCCGTGAGTATGTTTATGAACCAGAAGCCATTTCCAAACTACTGAAAGTTTACAAGGATGTTAAGTTGCCTGCCATACAATATTTAATACTCATGTGTTCATTTTGTGAAGTAAATTTTCCCATTCTACAGCAATCTGTACCCCCTACACAATGAAAATTATTAGATTTGGTGTAATTAACTGATCCCAGATTAATTAACTAACTGAAAGCAAACACTGCCACAGTAAGGGAACACTTGTACAAAAATGCTACATAACCTAACATATTATACATGAACACAAGCCCAAGAGGTGATATAGAGCATCATAATGTTGCCTTATGGGCCAGAGTTAAGATTATTATTTGAATGTAAAAGTTAAAATATCATGTCTGTGAATGTGTAAACGGTAAGGATAAGAGACTATTAATGTAAATGACAGTGACTGGTCACTTTCTTATTTGTAATACATTGTTTTTCCCTGAATAAGTTTGATTATTTACTGTAGCAGCTAACTTTCAGTTAATTATTAGTCTGGGATCTTCTTTTTTGGGGGAAATATTATTTAGAATTTTTATTCTTTCTTCTCACGCCAGTGTCCTGATTTGACACCCCAGAGAAAGGAGATTCAAGATCTTGTAATTCACTTCTCAGCAGAGGAAAAATCAGTAACATGAAATGCATCCTTCATATACTCTTTAGGAATCAAACAAGACAGCTCTGATCCTGTGGAGGATGTAACAGCTTACTATAATTAAATTTTCAATTTATGAAGCTGTTTTTCATTGTTTAAAAAATTACAGTATTACTCACTACAACAATTTATAACATCTTCTTAAAATCCTTCAACTGCGCAGTCAGACCTCTGCACCCACAGGGGAGACTGAAATCAAGTTGCAGGATCAGAGCCATAATAGTTAGAAACAGAAGAGACCTATTATGTCATTAAATCTACCGCCCCTGCAAATGCAGGAAATGTTTCCCTGACACAAGATGTGACCTTGGAAGCCTAAAGATCAAGTGTATTACATTAACAAATCTGTTTTCTCCTTGACACAGGAATAGTTGCTAACTTGTGTTAGGCAGGGCCGGCCCACAACATTTTGGCACCTGAGGCGGGGAGCTCAAATGACACCCCCATGCCTCCTCACTTGGGCCAAAACTGGCACCTGAGGCGGCCACCTCAGTTCGCCTCATGGTAAGTCCAGCCCTGGTGTGAAGTCACTTAAAAGTGCTAGGCTGCCGGTATTTCAAAACAAAAATAAAAACAATATAGGGATGGAACATGAAAAATAGAGAAAGATTTTAAAAAGTGGAAAACTGGTGAGTATTGAAAGTGTTACACACAATAAGATTAACTGTCTCCATATTTAACAATATGCATCTGGGCAAGCGTTACACAATAAATTGCCAAATAGATGGGTAATCAAGCTAAAAACCACAAACAACCCCTCTCCCCAAATAGAACGTAGGAAAGGATTAAATAAAACAATCTTGTGCTGGATTCCTTCCATACCCTTCCTTCATTGGGCATTACTTATTTGGGCCCGGGAGGCCCTTCATCTTCTCAGCCAACGAGATGAAGAGCTCAGATGATCTGTGGAAAGGCTTTGTCCGGTCCAAATAGAATGCCAGGACCCTCCTCAGATCAAGGACACATAAGTGTCTTTCTTCGTTGGTCTTATGAGGCCTAAGGCAGAAGACGGGTAGGAAGGTATCCTGGCTCGTGTGGAAAGTTGAGACCAATTTGGGCAGGAAGGCCGGGTGGGCTTGAAGCTGAACTTTATCTTTATGGAAGACCATGTAACGCAGTTCCAACATGAAGGCATGCAACTAGGAAATCCGCTGCACTGAAGTAACCACCATCAGAAAAGCTACTTTCCACAATGAATTTACTGAAGGGCTTGAGGCCAAAGGCTCAAATGGTGGCCCAGTGAGCCTACAGAAGACTGGGTTGAGGACTCACTGTGGAACCCACTGAACTTGAGAAAAAAGCCTTCTGTGGCCCTTTAGTAACCTAGTAGTGATGATGTGGGAGAATATGGTGGATGAAAAGCCAAAATGGACACCAAATGCACCTTGACAGAAGAGTGATTTTGATTTTTCAGCTGAAGTAAGTAATCTAAGGAAGTCCCAGAGGGAAATCTACTGCTCGGCTTCCCAATGGGAAAATCTGGTCCACTGTCAGGTACAACTATCTGGTCTAGGGCTTCTGACTGCCAGGAAGGATTTCTTGCACCCTTTCCAAACAGGTCTCCTCCTCCTATTTACCCATGTGGCATCCACATTCTGATGTGGCTGGGATGTAACAGCTAGCCATGATTCTGAGACAGCAGGTCCAGATGATTTGGCATGGCCATGGAGGGGAGCACTAACCAGATCAGCAGTGTGACAAATCAGTGTTGGAGCAGGGCACACTAGGGCAATCAGAAAGACCTGAGCTTTGTCCTGTTTGACCTTGAACAGAACCTTGCTGATAAGGGGGACTGGTGGGAATGCATACAGCAGGCTGTCTGTCCAGGACAGGAGGATGGCATTGGAGAGGGAACTTTTTCCCTGGAAGAGAAACTATGACACTTTCTTTTCAGCCTGGTGGTGAACAGGTTCACTTGGGGAGTTCCCCACCGCTGAAAGACTGCGAAAACAGCCTCTGAGTAGAGTGCCCTCTCGTGAGATGCAGAAGCCCCAGAAAGAGAGAGAGCCTTGTGGCAAAGCGCTGCGGAGCTCTTGCCTGTTGATGTAGACCACTGAGGCTGTGTTGTTCATCAGAACTCTGACCACTTTGCCTGACAGGTGAAGAAGAAATTTACTCCAGAGGCCACACACCTCACTCCCTTCTGCACCCCAATGCCCTGGGAAGGAGTTTGGGTATAGGAGGAGGGCTCCAGACTAGGGGAGAGTTTTAGGGTACAGGAACAAGGAGTGTAAGCTCTGGGAGGAAGTTTGCCCCTTCTGCACCCAAACTCCCTCCCAGAACTTGCAACCATCACTCCTGCACCCCAACACTTTGGGTGCAGGAGGGGGCTCCAGGCTTGTGTAGGAGGGAGAGAGGGGTGTGGACTCTGGCAGGGAGTTTGGGTGCAGGTTCAGGACTGCTACATGGGGCAGGAATGCAGGATGTGACCAAAAGATGCCTACCATAGGTGGCTCCTATTGGCAGCACAGTGGGGCTCAAGCAAGCTGTCTCTGCTCCTGGAGGTAACTGGCTGGCTGCGTGCAAGCGTCCTTTGTGTGGTCCCTGGGGGTGAAGGAGTCTCCATGTGCTGCATTGCAGCCCACACCCACAATTTCCACCCCCATTGGCCTGTTCCTGGCCAATGAAAGCTGCTTGGACAGCGCTGGAGGCGGAGGCACCACAGAGTTGCCTCTCACACACACATCCTAGCAAGGGCAGCAGAGACTGCCTGCACTCAGGCAGGCAGCTACTTCTGGGAGCAGCATGGGACAGCCTACCTGAGGATCACAATCGACTGGCAGAGGCTCCAGGATTTACCAGGCAGAGGAGGTCATGACCATACACGGTGAAACAACACAGTGACTTTGAGAGTAAGTGAGTAACATGGTAAATGAGATTTCAAAATCACCGGGTTGTTTCAGGCCAATTCCATAAACTAAATCCACAGGGAAGGGTTGGAACTTAATTTCATTTACAAGTTTGATTCCTATCAGAGAGGAATGAATAAAGATACTGGCTGGCTCACACACTACCTTCCACATCCTACTGACTTAACCAGCCAACCAACGGGTAATTATAGAGGTGCAAATTGTTCTTATCAGCCTCATATAGTTTGAACAATCGAATTCACTATTTTTTTCTTCCCCCTCACCCGGTTTACCCTCCCTCCCTCCCCCACCTTCCCTTATTAAAACAAAAGGAAAAACTATGTAGCACTTTAAAGACTTAACAAGATGGTTTAATAGGTGATGAGCTTTCGTGGGTCTGGCCCACAAAAGCTCATCACCTATTAAACCATCACCTATTAAACCATCTTGTTAAGTCTTTAAAGTGCTACATAATTTTTCCTTTTGTTTTAGACAGATCAAACTAACACAGCTACCTCTCTATCACTATCCACCTTCCCTTATGTATTTTTGGATCTGGACTTTTAATACTCCAGTCATCTGAAGAAGTGGGTTGGGCCCATGAAAGCTCATGATACCATCTACATGTGTTGTTAGTCTTTAAGGTGCTGCAGGACTATTTGTTGTTTTTTAAATTTTTCCTGTTACAGACTACCCCTCTGAAGCTGTTGTCACAATGTTTCTCATGATGGGGAATGGTGTCTCAGGGGACCATGGTTTACTCCAAGGGCATGTTTACTCAAGACTGGTGTAGATAGCACCAATAAGGACATAATGTTCTGCGCCACTTGTAGAGCCTCCAGCACAGAAGGCATGCAGAGCGGGTGAAGACATCTGCCGCTGTCTGGGGTGGCCAGTGGAGAACAGGCTGGGCTGCTCCAGTTGGCTTGATCTGAGACCCTCGAGCCTGGCTGAGGTGGAGAGCTGCCCAGTATTGGGCTTTGATCTCTCCCAGACTTTGCCTTTCCCTTACAGGAAACCAGAGACCTTGTTCTCCCCGTCTTCTTAGGCTGCTTCATCACAGCCACAGAATGAGACTGGTGCTGACTGGGAGACAGCACTGGTGGGGCACTGTGCCGAATCAGAGCGCTGCTCCAGCATGAGGGTGAGGGCAGATTCCTTAAGAAGGGCTTTGAATTGAATACCTCTTTCCTCTTTGTCCTGGGCCTGAAGGACTTGCAAGTTCTATACTTATCAGTGATGTGTCCTTTGCCCAAGCACCATAAACAACTATTGTGTGGATTGTTATTGGACACCCGCTTCCTGCAGCAATCATAGAATCATAGACTACTAGGACTGGAAGGGACCTCGAGAGGTCATTGAGTCCAGTCCCCTGCCCTCATGGCAGGACCCAGCACTGTCTACACCATCCCTGATAGACATTTATCTAACCTACTCTTAAATATCTCCAGAGAGGGGGATTCCACAACCTCCCTGGGCAATTTATTCCAATGTTTAACCACCCTGACAGTTAGGAACTTTTTCCTAATGTCCAACCTAAACCTCCCTTGCTGCAGGTTAAGCCCATTGCTTCTTGTTCTATCTTCAGAGGCCAGGAAGAACAAGTTTTCTCCCTCCTCCTTGTGACACCCTTTTAGATACCTGAAAATCACTATCATGTCCCCTCTCAGTCTTCTCTTTTCCAAACTAAACAAGCTTCTTTCAATCTTCCTTCATAGGTCATGTTCTCTAGACCTTGATACTCTAGAAGCTTGCTTGCTTGCTTGCTTCTCTAGACCTTGCTTCGTGTTCTCTAGACCGTGTTCTTCTCTGGACCTCCAATTTCTCCACATCCTTCTTGAAATGTGGTGCCCAGAACTGGACACAATACTCCAACTGAGGCCTAATCAGCGCAGAGTAGAGAGGAAGAATGACTTCTCGTGTCTTGCTCACAAGACTCCTGTTAACGCATCCTAGAATCATGTTTGCTTTTTTTACAACAGTGTCACACTATTGACTCATATTTAGCTTGTGGTCCACACAGCTTAAAGTATGAGCATGTCCTATCCCAAGGCAAAATCCCAACGGGAGGCCTAACAAGTCTTTAAGTATTATGGGTGAACTATAAGAGAGGAACACAACTACAGAAACAATAATAAAAAAAGTGACAGAGTTAGCTGTAGCAGCACGGTTCCAAGCACCATCACCAGTGTCAAGAATGAATTGAGGGTGGGGGGAGCCAGCAGCACGCTATATACCGTGGCATGTGTGCACCACTCCAGAGGGTGAGAGAGCTGGGTCCCTATGGATACTGCAAAGGGAAAAAAATTTCAGCACCAGTGCATGTGGTGAGTAAACACACCCAAGTTGAATGGACACGAGCAACCACTCAAAGAAGAACCTTTAAATTCAATCAGTCATCACTCGCTTGCAAGAAAAGGAGGATTCTTTCGCACAGGTTGCTGCAGAACAATTCAGAGAAATAACATTTTCACATAAACAATTATCACTCCTGTACACTAAAGTCACTAACATTGAATCAAGTCAGTGAGCAATACTAGACGTAACATTTGAAAGGAAAACAACACTGGGCTTGATCACATACACCAGCATCCTCAGGGACCAAGAGTCACATGTGACACAATCCCAAGCATAACACAATAAAGCCTGGTTCCCTTTAAACTTTAGATAATAAAAGATGGAGCGCAGCTATTTGCTGAGACCAAGATTCAGAAGATGAGCATTCCATTCTCTTTAGAATGATTATTCTGACCTGTTACAGACTTTACAGTTTGTATTTCACAGATACAAACAATAGAGCTTCAGTACCTCACCACAACTTGCAAATAGTTTGAAAAACAAAGGATTCCTGATAGTTTTCATTCAATGTGGATGACATTAACTGTCAACAAGCTGAAGACTAAAAATGAATTGGGATTCCTTTATTAGATTAAAAGCCCCTAATTACACAATTACTGCTTGTTAGGACAAGTCCTCTGGACAGCCCTTCTGTCAACAACAGATAATCTGCTTCACCCACCTGGAAATTATGATGCCCTATATGAAAAAAGGAGGGAGGCCCACATGAGTATGCTCTTTGTCTTCAACTAGTACAACACTGCAAAGACGTGAAAAGCATGGATCAATTTGGCTATTTTGACTGTGAGTTCTTCCTCACAGATAGCTCAATTATGAATCCAGGAGTCTGAGATGTCCCAGGGGCATCCAGTTCAGCATCACTAGAGCTACAGGAACACTAGTAGCATGACTCTATAGAAGTGTAGCCTAAAAGAAACAAACAGCCACAATGGGATGGGGCCACAGCCAGCACTGATTTAAGCCTAACTGGGCTCCAGTTCCAATACAACAAAGGGTTCTAAACAAACCAAAGTGTCCGTGGTACTCCTGGACCCTTACCTTTTCAAAGTAATTTCCCCAGACTTCATGATTGCCACCAACAATTCCTGGTGGCAGATCCTTCTGACCCTGGATTCTTGGATAGTCTGTGTCATTTTACTCATTGGATACAGTGATGGATGAAGTTCAGAGAGTGGAACCTCATCATAACAGTACCTGTTAGAGAACTTATGCTCATGCTCCTCTCCTGCCCTTACTCCTGAGTTCCTGAATGTTCCATGGCCGAGGCAATAAAACAGGACCAGCACTTTCTACTGGCTCAATTCTGTTGGCCACCTTCTCAGAGTCAAGATTCTTTTAAAACTCTGAGACACAGAGGTGACGAGCAGGGAGTGTGAACATGCAGAGTCCACCTCAAAGAACTCTGATTATAGGTAAGTAAGCATCATTCCTTTGAGTGACTGCTTCCCACTCATAGGATGTTTGGCGAGCAGTATCCCACAAATGAAAGATGGGATGCAGAGTCCTAACTTAGCAGTGATCTCAGTACTGCTTCTCTGGACTGAGAATTCAATCTAAATGCTAGGTCTAGGGAGTAGTTTTTTGTAAATGCATCTGCATAGACAGCTTCAAATATCATCTCTGCAAATGAAACATATTTAAAGCATACTCTAGCAGAGACCTTACTCCAACGTGGATGGAATGGATGCTAGCCTACAGCCCTTCTTTATACATCCCCTAGCACATCTAGATAATATCTGTGAAGAGATAGTGAGTACTTTATAGTTGTCTGCCCATGAAATAAAGAGACTGGAAGACTACTAAAATACTCTCGGTTCTGTTAACCTTAGAAGCTGGACTGGATTATCTGGGAACCAACTGCACTAAGGCCTTTGATCTTGATCCTGGGGCAGAGATCGGAACCTTCTCTATAGCTTTATTTTCTTTGTTTCTGAGGTGTCAGGAGTCAACACTGGCCTCTTTCCTTTAGCTACAGATACCTTAGATGTATCGGATGCGGGAGGTTTCATGGCCTTCTTGAAGTAATTAAGCTTGTAGTCTGTTCTGGTATTCCTTGCAAGCCCTGAGGATAAAAGCGCTGACAATAGAACTCCTAGAAGAAGAGTGACCCTCTCTGAAGCATGCAGAAGATCTCATGTGTTTGATCAACACCCAAAAGAGTGCTGGGCAAGAGGCATACTTTTGAAGCCAGGTCTCTTAGTATTTGGATCCTCCACAGAACTGATAGTCAGCTGAAAGTTGGAACTAAATGTATGCTAATAAATAATAATTATAATAAAATCCTTGGAAAACAACCAGGAACTGGGTAGCTAACTAAGCTTTACACTCAAAACTACACTGAACTCAGCTAAGGACTCAGCCAAAGACAAAGCCCTGTCTGGGACGATTTAGTTAGGGTTGGTCCTGCTTTTAGTAGGGGGTTGGACTCGATGACCTCCTGAGGTCTCTTCCAGCCCTATGATTCTATGAAAGTAATGAATTCACCCACTGATAAGGGTTCAGGTATAATGGATTCAGTGAGATTCACGTGTATCTGCAGCTGATGATGGAAGGAAATGAGGAGGCATAGGGCATCACAACTCTTTTATAGCTTTGTTCTCCAAATGTTTAGGAGTGCAACGAGAAGGGCAGGAGAGGCACATGATGGCTCTAATGGGCATTGCTAACAATAGATTCCATCACTTGAAAGACATCAGTATCTCCAATGAATGGGATTATGCACTAGAATTTAAAATTATAAATGCATTTAACAATTTAAAAGAAGAAACTTAGCCGAAATCTTGCCTTCACTTATCTCCTAAACATATAATTCAGGAATCTGAGTTTTGTCTGTTTGTGGCATCACTGAAATCCTTTCCATAGCAGAAAGCTGACTGTTGCCAAAAAAGGCTATCAGCCAGAGATCAGCTTGGATCAGAGAAAACTGTTTACAGAGAGTTTACCCTTTACACTTGTCTTTGTGTGGTTGTGGCAGTTATAGGAAAGCTAGTAAACACAGATCTCCAGGATCCATCTGTGTTTATATTAGGTCACATACATCTCGTTTAAGTAGGGCTTAATCAAACTTTGTTATGTTTTTCTCTAAGCTATTCAATGTCCTGTCCAAAACAGAATATTATGATTATTAGTTTTCCTAGGGATATTTTTAAAATTATATGCATCTGAAGATTCCAGAGCAGGAACATGCATGCAAGATTTCAGTCATACAACACAAATTCTGAAAAAGAAACCAGGTCTGTCGGTGCAAAATTGTACCTGCTGTGGATTATTTTTTATTATTAAACATCAGCAATACCAAGCTGTATAGATCAGATATATTATGATTATTGATTATTTGTATTACCTTAGTGGCAAGGAGTCCCAGTCATTGACCAAGACCCAATTACGTTAGGCACTTTACAAAAACAGAGTAAAAGATAGACCCTGCCCTAAAGAGCATACAATCTAACCATAAAACTAGAGAATGGGGTGCAAATAGGTGGTAGAGTACAAGGAAAACAATAAGACAATATCAGTCAGCATTATACGCAGTGGTTTCAGCACATCAGCAGTCTAGCCTGTCACACAGCAAGATGATCCATACCTTCAGGAATTTAGGTTGTAATTTCAAAGTTAAGCCATAGACCCATAGAATTTCAATGGGATTTGGATGCCTAACTCCTTTAATAAAAAAGATAGACATTGATAAAACGCACAGCAAGTTTACAGAGGTATTTTGTATTTTCGTTTTATTTTCTTGATTTCACTCTCCTTGCATTTAAAGTAACTCTGACTGGAGCGAAGAGAAGTTTCAGGAAAAGTATGCATTGACACTGGTGTGACTGGTGGAGTATGGATAATGGAGCATGATTGAACAGGGATGACATTTTTAACGTCCTAAGTGACTGAGAAGTAGAGCTAGCTAGAATGCAGATTTGGATTGACAAACACTTTGTGAATTTTAGTCCTTTCAGCACGTAATTCTTTGGGCTGAACTTTTCATATTTTAAAATGTTTGTTTTGCTGGTAGAAGCTGTGCCTCCCTAGTGGAACTTGGTGGTATTGTTCTACCAGAACATATTTACGGGCAAACTCTAAGGGTGTGTCTAGACTGCAGGCTTTATTCAGAAAAAAAGTGGCCTTTTTTTGAAAAAACTTTACCTGTATCTAGACTGCCGCCATGTTCTGTTGACAGTAAATCGAAAGAATGTGGCAGTTTTGTCAACAATTGTAAACCTCATTTTACGAGGAATAGCACCTTTTTTGACAGAGATCTGTCAAAAATAGGTGTGTGTGGACGAAGGGGATCCTGTTCTTTCAAAAAAAAAAAAAAAAAGGGGGCCTTCAGGAAGAAGCCCTGGTGGACAGTCCATCCTTAATGCTGAGCACCTCTTCTGTTCCTGTTTGCAGTCTCTTAAAGGCACAGGCACCCAGACAGGCATTGCTGTCAGGAAGCCAGCCAGAGCACCTGTGCCAGCCATGCTAGCCATGTCCCAGCCTCAAGGCCCCCCGGGCCCTTCTTGGGACAGTGAAGAGGATCCACCCAGGAGCTCCAAAAGGTGGACACCAGCCTGGTCAGGGCCTGAAATAAAAAACCTCCTGGAGCTCTGGTCTCAGAAGGAATCTGCAGGCCCTGCAGTCATGCTGCAGGAACGCAGACATATATGAGTGCATTGCCCAGGGACCGGCCAAGAAAGGGCATCACCCCCACACCCTGGATCAAGTGAGGGCCAAGGTAAAAGAAATGTGGCAGGGGTATGCAAAGGCCCGAGACCAGAGCTCCCGCTCCGGGGCAGCCCCACAGAGCTACCGTATTATGCAGATCTGGAGCAGATTCTGGGTGGTGGGGAAGCCCAGACTCCGCTGCCTCTTGTGGAGTCTGGGTTATCCCACCATATTGTGGACAAACCCCTGAGGGAAGACAAGCAGGAAGGAGGGACAGGAGAGCTGCATCAGGAGGAGGAGGAGGAGGAGGAACAGACAGAAGCAGCCCTATCTCAGGAGCCGGTCCTCCAGACCCCAGAGGCCTCCCAGGTGTCCTCGGACATGGGGGAGGGAACATCAGGCAAGTGCTTTGAGGGGTCACCACACATGGGCGGGTTGGCAGTGTGGAGGGGCCCTCTGGTCCCATTGCCCTGTGGGGCCCCTTTGATGCTCAGGCTGCTGCCCAACTCACACACAGTGTCACGTGCAAAACCTCTGAGTCTCCTGTCTGAAGGAGAGCCCCTTACAGTGATGGCATGCCCTCGGGGACAGCGGGTGCACACATACATGATTGTCTCTTCCTCTTTTCCTCCACAGCCGGACACCCCCATGCAAGAGGGTCATATCACACCAGCCCCACCAACATCCTGGACACGTGGCACCCGCAGGCACTGGCGTGTCTACACAGACCTGCTGAAAGAACAAGTAGTGGCCCTGCAGGACCTCAACAGGACTCTTCAGCAGAGGACAGAGGCAGAGGAAAAGTGGCGCAACAGGCTGCCGGAGGAGCTGGTCCAGCACCGCAGTTCAATCTGTGCCACTATGCGGGATATCCTAGTCTTGCCTGCCCCTGTCACTGCATGCCAGGGCCCTGCCCCGCTAACCCCCCTTTCTTCCCCAGCCTCTCCTGCTCCCGAGCCCTCACAGACCCAACAGCTGCTCCCCCTCCTGCCCAGCCCTGGATTGGCTCTCGCTCCACCCAACCCCAAGGCCATGGTGGTGCCAGGACACAAGGTGGCAGGACTCTGTGATCAGGGAAGCAGCAGCCTACTTGAGCTCTCCTCCCCCCTCCAGGTTTTCAGCCCCCTACCATCCCAGTGAAAGAACATTTCAGTGATGTAACAAAATCTTTATTTCTGAGTGAAAGATGTAGCTTGTATATAAACAGCAGAACAGAAAAAAAAGAGCAATTTTTGTTTTAAACAGTTAGCACATTATCCTTACTCATATTGTTTCTAATAACACCCGGTTTTCTTTGTAAACAGACATTGGTTTTGTATATATTCTTTATGGGGTGAGGGTTGTAGAGGGACAGGTAGGGTGGGCCATGCCAAACCCCCCATGGGGGAGGCCCTGGGGAGAGTCAGTGGGCTCCTTCAGAGAGTCTCTCCCTCAGGGCCTCTTGGATGCGAACACCAGACTGGTGAGCCTGGCTGCTCGAATTGCCTCCCCTCGCCATCAGCACCTGTTCCACACCCCGGCAGGAAGGTCTCCCCTTTCCTCTCCACAAGGTTATGGAGCATGCAATCTGCAGCCACCACCTTGGGGATGTTGCGTTCGCCCATGTCCAGCCATGTGAGGAGGCAACGAATCCTCCCTTTCAAATGACCAAACGCGCATTCCACCTGCATGCGTGTTAAATAACTCCTTGCTCGCACCCATGTGGCCGGTGTAGGGCTTCATGAGCCACGGCATCAGGGGGTAGGCCACATCGGCCATGATGCACAGCGGCATCTTCACGTCCCCAAGCGTGAGGTCCCGCTGTGTTCCTGCCTGCAGCCTTCTGTACAGGTACAAGTTGCAGAAGATGCGGGCATCATGTGCCTGCTCCAACCACCCGACAGAAATGTCCATAAACTGTCCCCGGTGGCTGACCAGGGCCTGCAGCACCATAGAAAAGTAGCCCTTGCGATTAATAAATTGGGCTGCTCGATGAGGTAGTGCGCGGATTGGGATGTGTGTTCCATCGAGGGCTCCTCCGCAGTTCGGGAAGCCAAGCCCAGCAAAGCTGGCAACGATGGTGTCCAGGTCTCCCAGACGGACGAGCCTCTTCAGCAGCTCCGCACTGATGGCCCTTACCACCTGCAGAAAGAGACAAATAGACAGACAGAGACCAGGGAGTTAGACAGAGAACCCACCCTCCCACCCCCAGCCCTTGTCAGGATGCTCCCCTTCCCCTGCATCAGTGCAGGGTTGGCTGAGGAGCCACTTCCCACTGCCACTCCATCCCCCACTTCCCCTTGCCCTTGCTTGGCAGTCCCCCTTTTTCAGCCCCCCCCCCCCCACTCAGCAGGGCCTGTCCCCCAAAAGTGACTTACTTCCATCAAAACAGACCTGATGGTAGATCTCCTCACGCCATACTGGTGTCCCACGGAGTGGTAGCTGTCGGGGGTGGCCAGTTTTTAAAGGGCAACAGCGACCCGCTTCTGCAGGAGGATGGCAGGCCTCAGGTGGGAGTCCTGGTGTTGCAGAGCAGGGACGAGCTAGGCACACAGCTCCTGGAACGTGGCATTCCGCATCCGGAAGTTGCGGAGCCACTGCTCATCGTCCCAGAGCTCCCATCAGTCCGAACTTGTCTCATGCCTCCAAATCCACCTGTCCCCAAAAAAGTTTGGAGGCAAGGGCATAGCTCCTGCATCCTGGACAAAGGTTTCTTGGCTCTGCTCTGGGGCCATATGGGGCATGAGTTCATGACGGAGTCATGAAGATGCAGCAGAAGCTGCAGCATGGCAGCGTGGGGCCATTGCCTGCCCCGGGCAACTCAGGCTCCATGGCCAAAAAAACCCAATGAAAAGAAGGAAAACCAACGAGAAAAGAAACTGCTGTGGTATCCAAGAAAGCAGGGCAACCAAAGCAAGCACTGCAGCAGCTTTGCTGTCCGTCTAGGAGATAGGCAAGCCAGAAGCAGCAGCAGAGCAACGGCTGTCCAGGGGTATCCCTTTAAACATGCATCTCTGCAAAGGGCATACGGCAGCACAAGGAAGTAAATGCTGCCCCCGTGTCCTGCCAGAAGCAGTTGTAGCCAGAAAGGAACCCCCCCCCCCCCCCCCCGTAACATCCATTTTTGCTTGCCTGGAGCATACAGGGCACACAGAGCAATAAGCCTTGAACAGAAGGCCCGGATATGCAGGCTGCTGTGACCCTGAATGGCTGTAAACAGAAATACGCCAATTGCTGACCAAGAGGCTGCCGAGGAGTGCCCTTGACTGAAACCCATATTGATACGAACACACAGCCATCCGTGGGGGGAGGAATCTCTCGCCCAGTAAAAAAATGTCCAGTACTCACAATTTAGTTATCTTTCTTGCAAGTGTAAATTAATTTTAAACTTGCTTGTAAGAACTGGCGCCACAAAAACGGACCAACACAATTTGGCATCTTAGATAAGAAAGAGGATACGGGCCCCTATGGGTATAAAGATGGGTCCAGCAGCACACTTACTTTGAGTGTCAATCTACCATCTATGTGCTGGTTGGGTTAGGTGTTTGACCTCCCGAGGTTCCACGGGGACGCCCACCTCGTATTCGTCTTTTCTAGGAATTGAGGGACCAACCCTGGCCTAATACGCTGGAGTTGAGAGGCACAGAAGGAGGGTAAAAATTGTACCTGGATGTGGTCCTTTGTCTTAAGTGTACACATAGACTCAGAGCTCTTTAAAGATTAAGCTGTCACTTGGTACCATTATTTCTATTTTCTATCTTTATTTTCTTTGTAACCATTTTTTTAAGATCTATACTTGCTAGCAGTTAAGAAATAGAGCAATAGCCACTGTAACCATATGATTTATAAGCCTCTTTAATAAACCTGTAACTGTTTAAGCTTTAACCTGACTCCTTCAGTTGCTGTAACATAACCAAGCACAATTTAAAAGAACTTTAGCCGGTCATAAGGGACAGGTATAAGGAGAGCTTGGGCGTTTTGGATCATGTCACTTCCAGAGGACAGATCCGTTGGGGTATCTCTCAGCCTCCCTGGCTGCCCACTGCGAAGGGATCCTGTATCCTAGCTGAAATCTGAGATATAATAAGCTCTTCCTATAAACTCTGGGGCGTCTGTCAGCCTGTTGGCTGCCCTCCGCGACGGGACCCCAGTCCTAGCAGTAAAGACACAGACGTTAAACTTCTCAGGGCGCCCTTCAGCCTCCTAGGCTGCCTGCTGCGACGAGACCTTGCATCTCAGCAGTTGAAGACTTGGGTGTGACACACACACACACACACACACACACACACACACACACACACACACACACACTGCCCTGACCATCGGCTGACAGCAGTTCTGGGTGCCTTTTTCAATCCACATAATGCAATCTAGACGCTCTTTTTCGAAAGAGGCGTGTAGTCTAGACATAGCCTAAGTATAGACAAGACCATAAGATCTTAGGACCCAAAGTCTCACTGAAAATAACGAAACCCCTTGCTCCAAAGACATTTTTTAAAGATTTTTTTTCCTTTACATCTTTATATATTCTCTATATAAATCTGTATAATACAAGCATATGTAATAAAATAATTATGAACACTTCACATGCAGGAAAGCTACAGTGTTTCTTTTACTTTCTGTCCTCTATCAAAGTGTAAACTTTCCCTCTTCCTTTCTAAATACAGCCTTTTCTCCAGTAAGTTGTTTTCCTGCCCTTGACTTTAAAACAGTGGGCCCCAACGTTTTGGGGCTGCCAGGCGCCTGGGGGCGGGGCCGCTCACACGCTGCGCATATGGGGGCGGAGCCACTCACAGGCCACGTGACTGGGGGCGGGGCCAAGCATGCGCCGCACGTCCGAGGTCGGCACCGGCATGTGCTGCGATCCCGGGCAGGGGCTGCCCAGGTTCCGCGCGGCGCGGCTGGGGCCGGGGCGGCACCCCTGGGGGTGGGGGTGGGGGTGGGGGCGGGGCCAGCAAGGGCGGGCATGCGCGGCGCCCCCGGGGGCGGGGCCAGGGCTGGCAAGGGCATGCGTGGCGCCCCCGGGGGCAGGGCCAGGGCTGGCGCCGGGGCCGGCAAGGGCGGGCGGAGCCAGGGCCGGCAAGGGCACACGCGGCGCCCGCGGGGGCAGGGGTCAGGGTGGGCATGGGCACACGCGGCACACCCGGGGCCGGGGCCGGCCATGCGCCCGGGGCTGGCACCTGCCGCAGGCCTGGGGGCGGGGCCAGCCCAGATTGCTCCACGGGCGCATGTAAAGGGCCCGGCGGGCGCCAAAGCACCCGCGGGCACCGGGTTGGGGACCACGGCTTTAAAAGAATGTAATGATATCTATTGCACAAAATACATTAACTAAAAATAATTTAAAGCACATGGGGACATTAATAAGATAAACCTCTGCAATAATTTTGAAGTTATTTAAACTAACTTTTGCTTTTTATCTAATGCTTTGGCTATTAGAAATGCTAAATGTATTTTATTCAGAGATACGTATCAAGGAGTACTATAACACACTTGCTAATTCTATAGCCTCTTTGTTTCAATCATTTAGCATTAAATATTGAATTATGATTGTACCAATTGAAGTCTTAATGCTTGCTAAAACCAACAATATTTAATTTCTGATTGACACACTTATGTAGGCAAGCCAGACCAGTAGTCAGCATTAAAAGAGGATAATCAGATATTTAATAAAGGCTGGTGATAGTCAGAAGCCTCTTGAAGTAACTCAGTGTGCAGCAAGAATAAGGATCTGAACCTTGAAAATCCCATGTAGTTCATAAATACTTCTGGGGTTTCAGGAAGTGCACTGGCTGCTCCCTCTCTCCCAAACAGCCAGCGCGGTACCAAAACCCAGGTCTGTGGTGTGCCGGGGATTTCTTGCGGGGGGGGGGGGGTAGGAGTCCCCCGAGGAGGCACACGCCAGGACTTCCTTCTCTTGTGGGCTGAAGGGGGTAGGAGTCCTGGCAGGAAGCGCACCCCAGGGGCTTCTTTCCTCTGCACTGGGGGGAGGGCAAGAATAAGAGTCCGGGGAGGAGGAGCACACTGGGGACTCCCTGTCCTCCGCCCCCACCAACACCCTGTCCCCTGCGGCAGCAACCTCTTCTCTGCCCCAGCACCTACCAGCAGCTTACCACCTGCCGCAGCACCCTGTACCATGCCCCAGAACCCACCAGCATCCTGTCCCCTGCTTCAACACCCCCTGGCACCCTGTCCCTGCTTCAGCACCCACTGGCACCCTGTCCCCTGCCCCAGCACTCTGTCCCCCACTTCAGCACTCACTTGCACCCTGTCGTCTGCCTCAGCGCACTGCCACCTGCCCCAGCACCCACGAGCACCATGTCCCCTGCCCCCACCAGCACAGTTGGGGCCACATTAGTGAGACTTGGGGGGTTTTGGAGGAGTTTTTTTTTTGCATCTGACTCATGTGGCCCCAACTGACTTTTCTGTGGGTCAGTGACCCCGACTCAAAACAGGTTCCCTGCCCCTCTCATAAAAAAAGACAATGCTGAAACTTTTTGTGTTTGACATAATATTTTATTTAAAAATGAAGCCTGCCCAACAAACCCCCAGTTGAGGCCAAGCATCCATCATAACACAGCATCATAACACTCCTGTACTGCACCCACCCCAAATCTGAGCCTATCATACACTGGAGCCCCCAGTCCTGAGCCTCTCACATCCCCAAACTTCTGCACCCCCACATCCCCAGTCTTCTGCCACAACACTTCTGCACCATCCACAAACCACAAATCTGTGTCCTGAGCCCATCATACTCCCAACCCCACTTCCCTGAGCCCTTCACACAGCCCAACCCAAACTCCTGCACCCTCACATCCACAAGCCTGCACGTCCACCTGACCCCAACACTCCCCAGCCTGGAGCCCCCTCTCCAAGTCAGCATCCCCTTCTCCACATATTCCTGCATCCAAATTCCATCCCAGAGCTTGTACCTCTCACCCCTTCCCACACCAAATCCCACATTCCCACTGCAGAGCCCACACATCTTGTCTCAACCTAGTGAGGGTACGGCTAGACTACAAGAGTTTTTCCGGGATACCAGAGGTATCTCGGAAAAACTCTTCCATGTCCAGGGACATGTTTGTTCTTCCGCTTTTTTAAGAGGAAGAGCAAACATGCTCTTTTGGCAACTCCTATATTCCTTGTTCCACAAGAAATAAGGGGTCTTCCGAAAGAAGGGTTTTTTTTACATTTGACCCAGTCTAGGCAGGCCAAATGTTGAAAAAACCTCTTCCTACAGAAGAATCGGAAAAAAGTGGCAGTGTAGCCATACCCTGAGAGTGTTTAAGGGCTGGGGATAGCAAGTGATGGAGAGGAGGAGAACAGAGAGGATAGGGCTTCAAGGAAGGGGTGGGGTCTTGGGGGAAGGACGGGGTAGATCTTGGCTTGCTCTGATATTTAAAAAGTGATCTTGGGTGTAAAGAGGTTGGAGACCACTGATCTAGACTATGCTTGGTCCTGCTCTGAGGACAGGGGACTGGACTTGCTGATATCGCGAGATACCTTACTGTTCTAGTATTCCATGATTCTGTGATTACACTGAGAACATACCTGACCCATATTATCAATTTTCTTGTCTAACAAACAACCCTGCAAAGACCCAAAGATAGATTAACTGTTCAAACTAAAGGGACAACATTATTTTCAACAGTCTGGACCTGTGATGCAGAACTAACAAACTGCTCGGAAATATTGGGGCCCAACTAATTTTTCGACAGCAGGGAGGCCTTAGGAGTTGCAAGGCCCACCAGTTGGTTGGAAATATGGTCCAAGAGATCTATCCTTTTCTGCCATTTCATATTTTCCAATCATGATTCAATTCCAATACATATTTTCAAAAATTCCTGGGGTCCCTAGGCTTCTTCTTATTTGGTCCAAGCACAAATCTCTAACATGCAAGAAACCATATTCTGGAGGAGGCTTTGAGGGTTTTTTGGGGGAGGGGAGGGGAGACAGAGGAGGAGGGAATGATAAAAATAAAGCAAGCAGTGTTTTGATTTCTGTTCAGGCTTGTGAGATCCCTCTGTAAACCTTGTCCAGCATCACAAATAATGGCTCTTTTGACACAGTCATCTGGAATAAGTTTCTGATATGTTTTACAAAGGATAGATTCACAGTTGCTAAGTAATTCCCCCTCTTAATTTTTCAAATGTATATTTCAAACTAAATTATACAGGTTTCTTAAAATAAATGTATTAAAAGAGTGGACCTTTGTTATTATCAAGGAATACCATAATGAGTGGAGGCTAATGCATATTTTTCTATTTTCCAGAATAGACAGTAAAGCCCACTGTTATTTATTGCCCTTCCATGAGAATATCAAAGCAATTTTCCTATATTGTCCAAATTTTACTATTTTGCTCCCCAGTAACTGGTAATAACAGTGCAACATGAAGTTGATATGTTTATGTTCTATGGGGGTGTTCATTTCCTCCATATCAGCAACAACCTCTGCTGCCTATCAGTGGAGCAGGATATATCTGATTTCACAAAAGAGAAGCGCCCTTACGTTTCCTAATCAGGGATGAACAGAATCAGCAATTAAGCCTATAAGAAGCTGAGTTTTCTAAATGCAGGACATGAGCTAAAAAATTTTTTTAAGGAAGCCATTTAGACTAGACTGGATTTTTAACATGAATTCTTGCATCAGGCAGATAAACATCACATTTTAAACAACGCCTTAAGCACTTCCCAAGAGAAAAACAGTTCAACATTGATTGGGTCACTTAAGTAAAGCCCAACTATCACCAGGAGAGCTACATTTATACCTAGGCAATATTAATTATAAATGCACTTATTATTCCAACATATTTTCCTGGGATTGAGAGAGAGTTCCCAGTAACTTTTCTCCTTTCAAGTTCCTTTAATTTATCATATAAACTACTGTAAGTATTCCCATTAGCCTCCAGAAACGCTTCTCCACTGTAGAGTGCGGTTGCCAGACTGTAGCTCGCGTAGCCAGGAAGAGGGTCCCAAGAATGAGCTCGGGGTCGAGCTCGGTCAGGACCAGGAAGGCAGCTGGCACAAAGAGCTGCAAGAACTGCAGCATGGCTGTGTGGAGCCATTGCATGCCCAAGAGCAGCTCCAGCTCCATGGCACCAAGAGAAAAGCTGTGGTGTCCACAAAAGCAGGGCATCCACAGCAGGCACTGCGAGAGCTTTACTGTCTCTTGAAGTGGTAGGCAAGTACGCAGAAGAAGTAGAGAAACGGTTGTCCGGGGAGGGGGGGGGGACTTGGGGGCTTTAAGCATGTGTCTCTGCAAGGCTCCAGCATCAGCACTTGGAAGCACCTGGTGACCTAAAGCCCTGGCTGAAATGATTCCAGGTGGCCTTTTATGTGAAAGAGCGTTCAATCAGCAGGTTGCTTTTTCGATGAGCTTTTGTGTATGGATGCTCTCTTTCGGAAGAAGTTTTTTAGGAAGATCTCTTCTGAAAAAAGCTTCTTCTGAAAGAAGCCTGCAGTCTAGATGTAGCCTTAGTATTTAGGATAAGTATTACAAGCAGACCCATGCTTTAGGCTCTCTCCAAATTCTGAGATGCCATAGAAAGTGAATGTTTGGTTGAAATTAGTTTTTAAATGTGATACTCGAACTCAGGGATTCCCAAAAAAGCTAGTGTTTGCTGCAACTATATTAATTTGAAATATGATGTATTTTTTAAAATAGTTTCAGGGGGTAGCAGAGTCAGTCTGCACAGGATAAACTTAAAAAACAACAAATAGTCTGGTAGCACTTTATAGACGAACAAAACATATAGATGGTTTGAAATAGTTGTTACTTAACACTTTCTTGGGGTTTAAAGAAGCTAATATTGCAAAACCCAAGAATTGATTTTTTCAAAAAGGTTTGCAGTATTTTGAAAAAGACCTAAATCTTTAACTAGGTCTGCAACCAAAGGCAGAATAACGGAGTCATCATGTTAAAAATGTGAAAGTAGCATGCATAGCTGTATATACAATCTGCTACATGGCGCGCTCTCCATTTTCCCATATTGGCTTTAGAAGAGGGTTCTAGCTTTCATGGCATGTATTCTATCAGTAATGAGCGCCCCAAACAAAATTCTTCCTCAAACTTTTACGTAATAGTTCTTTAAATCTTATATTGATGAGAACAAGCTAAGGCATTTAGCTGGTACAAGGGACTTGCGTGATTAAAGTTGTACACTCAACGTTTCTATTTATCAATTACAGCAACCAAAGTAAAAATCCATTCCACTGAGAAAAGTGCAATCCCCTCATAGCCTGTTGAGTCTGGATTTCTGTTTCCACAGCTTCAATGGCATTGCATTGTTTTAACATGTTCTACAGGGGTGCTCTTTCACTCTGACATCCCATTGTATAGAGCTATAGCACGGCTACTCAACTTCAGAAGCCCCCGGGGGCCACAATGATACTCACAGCACATGCCAAGGGCCGCAACTTAAGTGTGGTTGCATGTACATGCAAATATATATGAAAATATATGCAAATAGCTTCTTTCACACTGACGGGCATGAATACAAAGGTAAAGGCAAGATAACACAATACACAGGCCCCATTTAAGTCAGTTCTGCTGATATTAATACAATGCAATATTGATTCGATTTCCACCCATATGACAGCACTTTTAATGAGCAATGACAGTTCAGGAATTTAACTACAGGCAGTCCCCGGGTTACATGGATCCGACTTACATCGGATCCCTACTTACAAACGGGGTGAGGCAACCCCGCACTAGCTGCTTCCCCCCAGCAGACCAGGGAGACGCGAAGCTAGCACCCTCCCCCCCCCAGCAGACCAGGGAGATGCGGAGCGGCTTTTCTCAGCAGACACCTCAGCTTGAGAATAAAGAACTGAGGGAAGTGAGGTGTGGGAGAATAAAACTGAGCTCTGGAGAAATGTTTGGCTAGAGTTTCCCCTACAATATGTACCAGTTCCGACATACATACAAATTCAGCTTAAGAACAAACCTACAGTCCTATCTTGTACGTAACCCGGGGACTGCCTGTACTAAAATGCATGTCAACAGAAGACCATTATATTGATTCGCCATTGTGGAACGTGTTCCCAGTGGTGGCCATGTTCAAAGGATCCCACCCACGGGCCGCGTGTTAAGTCCTGTGTAAACCGAAACCGCCCCATGGGCCACAAACAAATGGACAGTGGACCGCATGCAACCTGCGCGTTGTGTGTTGAGTAGCCTTGTTCTACTGCCTTGCTTGCAAAATCCTACTATAAATCCTGCCTTGACCTATACATTCTTCTCTTATTTTCCCGTTTTCCTAGAGATTATGCCCTTGCCAAGCTTCCTCACATTCTTTGCATCTTCTCTCATGCTAATATGAATGTGTGACTCAGTGTTCAAGTAATCTCTTCTATCATCTTTGTCCTCATAAATAATCTCACATGCTCCCTCTCACGAGTACATTGTGCTTGGTTCTACTTAGGCTGCAAACTCTTTAGAGCAGAGAATATATGGAGCTTTGTAAAGCACTGGGTAAATGTATAGGACTATAATGTTCTGTTAAAAAATAGTTCTATATTTCTATATTATCAAACAACACTGAACAATTTTCTCCCACATTAAAAAAATACGTGGAACTTTCATGGGGAAGGGCTCTGTTACCTATAAAATGTATTTGCTAGAAAGCAATTAGACTACATGTGCATTGATCCATGATTCCAGTCTGAAGCTCTTTCACAACTCACTTTTCATCACTGTGACCTCACTGATTTTTATCTGGAGGTGACTGGCATGTAGCCAACAATGCTCTCGGTGGAGTCTTTCAACTTGACAAAAGTATAGGCGTGGCATTTAAAAAGGATAACTTAGTATCTTGTATACTTGCCTTAATATAATACATTTCTTATTTATATCTTTGCAAGCCATTTGATATATTTGGTTTAACTCTACATATCCATATGTCAATCAACTTTATGATTGCCCTTTCTCAACCCCTCCATTCATTGTTTACACCAGCTTGTTGTCTCTTTGTAATTATAAACTCTTTGGTGCAGAAGTGTCTGTAAAGCACTTACTACAATAGGGGACCAATTATGCAATCATAATATTCATTGTTATAATAATTAGGTATTTTCTACAAAATAAATACTTTGGTTATAAGGGCATTGTAAATTATCTAGCTAGCTACAGGGCTACTCGAAATATGGTATAATAAAATCCAACTGATACAGAACAATATTTTCAACAAAATATGTCTATTGTACACATGTGAAAAAAATTACAACTCTTAATAGGAATTCAACTGTACAAGTCTTACAATTTTCATCACATGGCATTTAGTAGAAATAACTGGGCATACTAAAGAGAAAAAAACAGCAGAAGAGACCTGACAGTATAGTAACCATCTAATTATACAACTATTTTTAGAAAGCAGTCACCCAAATGTTGGTGTGCAATTGGTCGATGCATTTGCCAACACTTTGCTTTGTTCCCTATTCCTTCCAAATGAAATCAATAACACAAGTATTTCATTTTGAAATACGAGTAAATATCCTTTGGATTAATCTTTTCCAGAGAAAAAAGACAATCACTGGGAAATTCTGTCAACAAGATAAAAGAAAGCAATATAAAAATTAAGGGGGAAAGGACAAACAGATTACTAAAGAACAATGTAAATCACACCTAATGAACCATTATCATATATACACATATTTACAAATAGTGAGACACTAATAACAAACATTTATTAATTTTTCCACCTACAGATGAATTACCATTCTTGTGAGCTAAGTTCTTTGTAGCACAAGGCATCGCACAAGGCGGGGAGGAGGACCACACCACACCCAACCTAGTCTCCAGCGTGGTGGCCATGGAAGGGACAGCTTGAACCAGGAGCCTTGCCCTCAGCCATGGGGCAATCGCGGCCTGATTCCAGACCCCCTCTCGCTGTAGACAAGCCCTGGACTTTCATTTGCTGCAGCCTGGCACTGGACCTCCCCATGCCATGGTCAGAATGGCCAAGGTGGCCAGGACAGCCCGGACCCCCATCTGTGGTGGCTGGGCAGCCCAGACCTTCCCCCACACAGCTAGGTGGACCAGATTGCGCCCTCCCTGCCCAGCCCTGGAGCCTTCCTGCCACAGCCTGGCCCCAAGCCCTACCAACCAACTCTTGCACACCGCCTTCTGCCCCAGCCCAGAGCCCGTATTCCCAGCCAGAACTCTTGTGCCCCAACCTTCTGTCTCAGCCTTAAGCGTCTCATCTGCAGCCCCACCTCAGAGTCCACACCCACAAAAAAGCCCTCTCACTCCTGTACTATAAGCCTCTATCCCAAGCCCGAGCCCTCTTCCACATACAGAACCCTTTGCTACCACCCCCAATACATGAATTTTGTTATGTGAACCAATTCATGGAGGTAAGGCCACTGTCGGCAGACAGGATACTGGGCTAGATGGACCGTAGGTCTGACCCAGTATGGCTGCTCTTATGTTCTTTTGAAGGTAACATGTGGCATATCAACTCTCTATTGGTGCACATAACAAAATTCATTCTACTCAGAGATAAAAAAAATTAGAGGGAATACTGCTTGTGATGACTTTGGTGTATCTGTGAAGAATCAGGGGTACAGATGAATGCAGTGTATCATTGGGATTGGTCCTGCCTTGGGCAGGGGGGCTGGACTTGATGACCTCGTAAAATCTCTTTCAGCTCTATGATTGGCTCTGGAACCTGTTATGTTTCATAACTGCTCCAAATGGACTCATGAAAAAATTGAGTAGAACCCAATGGCATGATTGGAGCCATTGTAATACTGTCCTATCTATTCATGTTATGCCATTTAAATGCGTCAGGATGACTGGTTTGAAAGCCACATCTTAGTGGTAAGTACACGGAGATGTACAAGAGCTGATCTACATATTTTCACTGACAATTCTATTGGGAAGGTTTCTCAGGTGCAGAATCAAATCTGATTTTTGAGCAGGGACTTCAGACACCAGTCCAGAGCATTCTCTCTTGAAGCATAATAAAAAATATTCTGAACCTTTGAAACATTTCTCAAAACAAAAGTTCTTTTCTGGACAGCCTTGGATGTGTCCAATAGCCACTGTCATGACGGTGTAATTATTTTAGTGCTTCCAGGGCATCCCCTCTACTGTGCTTCAGGCTAAAGCCCAACTATGAAGTACGCTGAATGTTTGCAGGAGTCAAAAGTGTGAAGGAAAGAAGTGAAAAGGCTTATTTGTACATGGATAGATATGTGTATAACCTGTATTTTTGTTTTTTCATCCCTTTTTCTCACAGTCTCATCTTCATTCTGGACTTGGATTTTTTTTCGTAATTGAGGGAAATTCTATTGCACAGCCATCAACACACACAGCTGAACAATGCTCTGAAATAATACGCTGCTCTGAAAATTGATTATAGAAATATAATATCTTCTTGCTCTATAGATCTTCTCTATGGTTATATCTATACTATGAGTTTTTGTGTCCGGCAGAGGCATAAGGATCTCACACAAAATGGGTTTTTTGCACAAAACGGAAGTGGCTATGCTGTTTCTTTTTGCTCAAAAACCCCTTGCGCAAAAAACAGCAGAAAATATGCTAATGATGTCACGACTCATTAGCATATTCTCTGCTGCAAAAACTCGTACACATAACTTCTGTGTACAATGAGTTTATAGCTGCCAACTAGTATGACAAAACTAGTGATTTTATCACTTTATTCTCCTTTTATTGTTTAATTGCTTACTAAAGTCCAATTCAAAACCTCCTGAGAAAATCTACTAAAGGCAAACAGATTTGCACAGGTGTCACTAAAGGAATAATCTGAAGAAAACGCCATTGCACAATTGTAACTAATCACTGAATTGTCCTGCAGAATCTTTATTACTATTTAGGGTGCTGAGATGGAAAGCTAATTTGATGCTTTATAGCAGCGGTTCTCAAACTTTTTGGGCTCTGGAGCCCTTTACATGCGTAAAAATTTATGCAGAGCGCCAGCGGTCCACTGATTCTATATGTTGTACCTATAGATGTTTCCAGTTTATCAACCTCGCGGAACCCCTGGAGATGTCTCGCAGAGCCCCAGCCCAGCAGTTTGAGAAACACTGCTTTAGAGTGTTTAGGCACAGTTCATAGCTCAGGGTTTTAGAAAAGACATCAGGAAACAAGGCACAGTCGATCTGGGCTTTCTGAAATAACAGACATGGAGCCCAACTATGTGTTTTTTTTAAGTAATTCTTTGGAATGAAACTACACTTTAAAAGGATACCGGTCAATCTTAAAATTAGATAGCTCTTCATTCCCTGCTAGCTCCATGCATGTGAACTGCTACACTTTCCTACTTCGGGAATTTTGTGCTAGAACAAAGGATTCTCGCAGCTTTATTGTGATGCCACCTTACAAGAATGAAAGTAACAAACAGAAGCCTGGTGTAACATGAACAGTTATGTATTTATGATTTATACTACACCCACAAACTATAACAATCTGATTTTCCTAACTGCTATTATTCTTTAGTTGAATCTTAAAGTATACTTTTAGGTTGACATTAGCAAAATTAATCATGTAATTTTATTTCTGAACAAAGTTAGCCCTTCGATGTTGTAGCTTAGCCATGTCTGTGCTGAATGGCAAGAATACCTGGTAAGGTTATCTCTTTTGAAACTGATGGTGGAGGAGCAGGATCTGGAGACAGTGTGGAGAAAATAAAAATAAACTGTTAGGATGTGGGTCAGTCTTTTCAGGTATTAACGAGCTCGGCAAGGTCTCCTATAATTGTTGTTGATGCTTTACTTGCTACCTTTAATTTTTTTATTTTAAAAGTTAAATTTTTTAAATTGGCTTGATATGGATGTGGCATTTTGTTCTGCAACTGGAAGTACCTCAGATATGCAGAAATTACTCTTCACTAACTACCCACCCACACACATCAATATACCAAGATCAGGCAAGAAGAAAAGCAGAAGTTTCCATACAATTGTAAGACGAGGCAAAAATCTATTTTTAAATGTATTAGTCATTTTTTTTTTTTTTTTGCATAAGGGCCATATAGACAAAATCAAATACAAAATGGGAAATTCAAAATGCAGTTATTAGGCCATCTCCAGTTTACCTCGCCTATCTTGATGTTTGTTCAGGACAGACAGAATCTTCCTGAACGTGGGACAAGGTGGAGGAGTTGGAGAAACCATTAAGGTAGCTGGAATGTCACTAACAGTTTGATGAGTCATCTGGGAAAAAGGGCTTTGCACAAACTTTGGATAATTAAAATGGGCCATGTCAGATTGGATACCTCTGATCTGTCTTCACTGAAAGCGTCAAAAAGTAACTATTTAAAGCAACAGACTCTAGACTTCACTGAAGTCAGCTGGAAATACATATTTGCTGCAAGACTCTAATATGCTGAATGATGCTGCTTAAAAATAAAAACATGTTGTTGCCTGGTTTGAATAACAGAAGGCAAAAAGACAAGAGTCACACCCACAATATTCACACTCACTAAACTGTGAAGATTAACATGTCATAAATAGCTGGAAATAATTCTGGGTTTGTTTCAATATTACTATTTACTGGAAATCTTTTTGAGTATCCTCCCCCATTCTTTCACTTTATTTTTAAAATAGGTAAAGCAGCAGCACACATCTACAGGCTAAAACACAGGCAAGTTATACTGGAGCAATAATGCTAATTAACTTCTGGGTAGTAGATGCACAGGTGACAGCCATTAGCTTTTTTGAAGACATTACATGTCATAGTTTTTGTACATCGTGACTTGTCAATTGATAACAGCTAGAGAGTTTTCATAATGACAGTTCCCAACAGTCCACACTACCACAATGATATTACCCAACAATATGCAATCATATCATGTTTCACTACTGTATTTTGGCCAACTTGTAAAGAACAAAGGACTCAGTGATCACAAGTTTCCAATTTCCAATATACAGGTGTTACCTAAGAACAGCGATGACTGGTGCTCAAACTATATGGCAGGGTGAGGCTGGCAACTAGATAACACAGAAAATCATTTCTGACCCTCCCAAATAAAATCCAATAACTGAACAGTGTGGGGTTCTTTCCTTTTCCTTTACCCAATAGTTCCCTCTGCTATAACTCTTAGAAATGCTCCCCCACTGCTCCTGAAAATGAGCATGCAGACCCATTCCACTCCATTCCATCCCATTCCTCCCTGTCTTCCTGCTCCCCATTTCAATTTTCCATCTCCAGTCACAGCCGCCACACATCTTTTTGTCAGGTCACAGGCTGACATGTCATTACAGAGAAAGTGTCAACAATTAATTCTACTCTAGTTCTTTAATCCACTTTTCAAGTTAATACATTTTTATTTATTAAAATACATTAAATTTAATTTATTTATTCATTTATTTGGAAAATGTAAACTATAGTTTGAAGAGTACAAGCATCTTTAATATTTAGGACAAAATGGCTAAAAGAAAAATGTTAACAGTTTATCAAATTCGGTAAGGATTGCAGGATTGGGGCCAAAAAAAAAATTACTACTGACTCTAACTATTAATATGAAAACTCACTTCCCTGAAGTCAATGTGAGTTTTACCTGTGACTTCAATTCTATGCTATCAGAAAGCAGAGGAATAAAACAAAAAAAATGAAAACCAATGTGTTTTCCAGATTTGAAATCACCTCTTTTGAATAAGCACGCCTTTCAGCAGTGAGGCACCTGATAATAAGCTGCAACAACCAAAAGGGGAAATAAGCTTAGAAGCTACTTCTGGCAACTTAAAGCCAGATTTGTGAGGAAAAAATAATTTAAGGTTCCAGAAAGTGACTCAACAAATCACTTGTATGATGCTGAGTCTCTTTCAAGTTGGGAGGTCAAAACAGTGTATGTGGTAAGTAAGTGACCTTAAGAGGGCAGGATTATTACCAAACTAAACTGTGAAATCTTTCCTCAAGAGAGAAACAGAGGAGAGTCTATGGGTTATAATTACTGAGTTTCATACAAGTAAGTAAAATGCCTTATTCATGTGAAGGTGAGAATGGATATGTATTCATGACTGAATCACAATGCCTAAGGGATATATCATATCCTATTCAATATACTAGAATTCAGGGGGAGGGATAGCTCAGTGGTTTGAGCATTGGCCTGCTAAACCCAGGGCTGAGAGTTCAATCCTTGTGGAGGTGATGGGGGCAAAAATTTGTCAGGGATGGTACTTGGTCCTGCTGTGAGGGCAGGGGACTGGACTAGATGACCTTTCAAGGTCCCTTCCAGTTCTAGGAGATAGGCAATCTCCATTATAAAATATAACAACATTTTTTTATTTAGTTCAATATCCCTGGATATTTGTTTTTTCCCCCATTCTTTAGACATCAATGAATTATGGCCTCTGATTAAGAGAACCTCTTCTCTTTAATTAGGTTCTTGAAAATCATTGCTTCAAGGTTGAGAATACTATTCTATAAAGATGGTCAAAAGTCTTTCTTGTATAAAAATTAAGTGGCCTGTTAAAATGAATGGAACTATGTATATGCCTTCTGAAGTAACTTTTCACTGCAGTTTAGAGAACATTACATATGTATAACACAATGGGATTAATAACTATATCTGGATATGTAAACTAAAGCTATGTAATTAACCTCTGAGCATATTTTCCATATTTCTATGGACAAAATTCAGTTCTATCTCAAGCAAGATTTCTAACTAAGTCTATGCTGACAAGGACAGTTTCTTAATCGAAACGGAGTAAAAATTTAACAAATACCTCTAGAACCATCCTTATACGAACAAACTACAGTTCTTGCATTGGGCATTTTTCAAGTTTTGAGTAACAAGATGAGCATTATCTCCTCCAAAGATATGGACTGTGAGTTGTTAAAATGGACAAAATAATGCAATGGTTCTGTATACAGTGTTGAAAGTGGATAATTAAAGAAAATGATGATCTCATGTCAGCACCCGTGGAGTTGTATAATTAACCTTGATTCAGAAGACATTGATTTTGCTTCATCACTCAAAATGAAGTCTGTCTCCTTGGATATGTGGCGGGTTTTAGTAAAATAAGAGAACTATGTACCCTCCTTAGTAAGAGAGAAAATCCCTCCTTCCTATTTTAAAGAAAAGAGGGATGGTTGTGTTGTTAAGGTACAAGTCAAAGTCAGAAGAGACACTGAAGCATATATTGGATTAATAAAGTACAGGCAGTCCCCGGGTTACATGGATCCGACTTACATTGGATCCCTACTTACAAACGGGGTGAGGCAACCCCGCACTAGCTGCTTCCCCCCAGCAGACCAGGGAGACGCGAAGCTAGCGCTCCCCCCCCAGCAGACCAGGGAGACGTGGAGTGGCTTTTCTCAGCAGACACCTCAGCTTGAGAATAAAGGACTGAGGGAAGTGAGGTGTGGGAGAATAAAACTGAGCTCTGGAGAAATGTTTGGCTAGAGTTTCCCTTACAATATGTACCAGTTCCGACTTACATACAAATTCCACTTAAGAACAAACCTACAGTCCCTATGTTGTACGTAACCCGGGGACTGCCTGTATTACAAAAAAAATCCTCCTTCACCACAAGACACTATACGTAACCCCATAATATCAAAGTACCTCAAAATCTTTAATGTGTGTAGCATCACAATACCCGCGCCATGCAGTTGGGAAGTACCTTTATCTCCATTTTAGAGACAGGGAACAGCAGCACAGAGAAACTAAGTAGATATAGTGTACTTAGATTTCCAGAAAGCCTTTGACAAGGTCCCTTACCAAAGGCTCTTACGCGAATTAAGATGTCATGGGATAAGAGGGAAGATCCTTTCATGGACTGAGAACTGATTAAAAGACAGGAAACAAAGGGTAAAATTAATGGTAAATTTTCAAAATGGAGAGGGTTAATTAGTGGTGTTCCCTAAGGGTCTGTCCTAGGACCAGTCCTATTCAACTTGTTCGTAAACGATCTGGAGAAAGGGGTAAACAGTGAGGTGGCAAAGTTTGCAGATGATACTAAACTGCTCAAGGTAAAGACCAAAGCAGATTGTGAAGAACTTCAAAGAGATGTCACCAAACTCACTGATTGGGCAACAAAAAGGCAAATGAAATTTAATGTGGATGAATGTAAAGTAATGCACATTGGAAAAAATAACCCCTACTATACAGACAATATGATGGGGACTAATTTAGGTATAACTAATCAGGAAAGAGATCTTGGAGTCATCATGGATAGTTCTCTGAAGAGTCTACGCAGTATGCAGCGGCAGTCAAAAAAGCAAACAGGATGTTAGGAATCATTAAAAAAGGGATAGAGAATAAGACGGAGAATATCTTATTGCCTTTATGTAAATCCATGATACGCCCAATCTTGAATAATGCATACAGATGTGCTCTCTTCATCTCAAAAAAGATATACTGGCATTAGAAAAGGTTCAAAGAAGGGCAACTAAAGTGATTAGGGGTTTGAGGAGAGATTAAAGAGACTAGGACATTTCATCTTGGAAAAGAGGAGACTAAGGGGGGATATGATAGAGGTCTATAAAATCATGAGTGGTGTGGAGAAAGTGAATAAGGAAAAGTTATTTACTTGTTCCCATAATATCAGAACTAGGAGCCACCAAATGAAACTAATGGGCAGCAGGTTTAAAACAAATAAAAGGAAGTTCTTCTACACACAGCACATAGTCAATCTGTGGAACTTCTTTCCTGAGGAGGATGTGAAGACTAGGACTATAAGGGTATGTCTACACTACCACTCTAGTTCGAACTAGGGTGGTTAATGTAGTCATACGAACTTGCAAATGAAGCCCGGGATTTGAATTTCCCGGGCTTCATTTACATGTTGCCGGGCGCCGCCATTTTTAAATGTCCGCTAGTTCGGACTCTGTGCCCGCGGCTACACGCGGCACGGACTAGGTAGTTCGGACTAGGCTTCCTAGTCCGAACTACCGGTACTCCTCGTGGAAGTCTCCTCCTACCAGTACTCTTCATGGAAGCCTAGTCCGAACTACCTAGTCCGTGCCGCGTGTAGCCGCGGGCACGGAGTCCGAACTAGCGGACATTTAAAAATGGCGGCGCCCGGCAACATGCAAATGAAGCCCGGGAAATTCAAATCCCGGGCTTCATTTGCAAGTTCGTATGACTACATTAACCACCCTAGTTCAAACTAGCCTAACAGTTTAAAAGAGAACTAGATAAATTCATGGAGGTTAGGTCCATTAATGGCTATTAGCCAGGATGGGTAAGGAATGGTGTCCCTAGCTTCTGTTTGTCAGAGGGTGGAGATGGATGGCAGGAGAGAGATTGCTTGATCATTACCTGTTCAGTTCACTCCCTCTGGGACATCTGGCATTGGCCACTGTCGGCAGACAGGGTACTGGGCTGTATGGACCTTTGGTTTGACCCAGTATGGCCGTTCTTATGACTTCTCCAAGGTCACATAGGAAGTCTGTGGCAGAGAAGGGAACTGAACCTAGGCTAGCACTCTCCTCCATCAGGCTGGTATATTTTCTCTTCCTAAAAAAAACACCTAAAACACTTCTTTATTTTATCCACTGGTTGTACATGAAAGGTACAGACCAAATTGATCTTGATTCACTAGTCACTGATTGACCACAAAAATCATTTAACCAGTAAAATGTGCAGTACTGACAAGTAGCACCTGAATGACCTTATTATAAAAATCAATCAGTACATAACTGCTGAGTGAGTACATTCCAAGAGTTCACATTAAAAAATATTTTTAACAATATATGTATCAAACAAGAGCCCCCAAAGCTGAGATAAAAGCTTCTTTTTTCTCTTCCTAATTATAAATACAAGTATTTTATCCACAAACCAAAAGCCACTATTTCTGTTTCCTCTAGAGGCAACAAAAGTGTAACAGCAGCTCCCTAGGCACGAGAAGCCAAAATATTTATCAGTGAATTGCATTTGTCATTACCTGAAACTTCCTTATGGTTATTGTCTATGCTAATAAAGCATTATCTCGATAATTTTTCAACTGATAGCCATTGGAAAGAAACATACCACAAATCACATTTACATTCTGTCAGATAACGCAGGTGATGCAAGAATTCCAAATGAAATTCTTATATACTTTTCCGTGTTCATTACATAGTGTTCAATAACTGGCTTGGTGCTACTGCCAGAAACAAAATCTTAAACAACCTACTCCATAATTAGTATTGTGTCTGAATGTGGCTAAAGCTTACTATTGAACTCCATGGAAATACAAGCTGCCCTAATTTACCCCTTTTCTGAACTGCTGGTAGAACAGGAATGAGGCAGCATCCAAACCTAATCCCAAGATAGAACAACCCCTCTGTAGTCTTAAAATTCATTGTATCTTTAATTTAGCTTTGAATTCTATGCAGCTGGCAGAATTAAGAATAAACATGACTACTTGTAGAACATTGACGCCAAAATACTAAACATTGAGCAGCTGATCTATGTGCATGCACAATAGCGCATTCCCGGGTGCAGTTTGCAACTTGGAAAACCCTGAAAGTCTTTTATTTTAGATTTCCTTTAACAGTTAACTACTGAAGGCCTTATTCATGAGGGAAATTTATCTTGGGAAATGCCCTGAAAGCACAGACTGTACTCTTCCTATGTACAACAGTTTACTATTTTCCGCAGGTTTATCACACATTTCCCCCAAACAGATTATCTCTTGATTGATAAACGATTGTTATCTCCTGAACAGGGACTAAACTTAGATAAGGGAGGGCACAAACTGAAGAAAACACAAAATAGACAGTAAGTGTAACAATATATTTTTTCTAATTTAATATTATTTCCAAAATTTAAGGGGATAATATTTTATCCACTGCTTTAATTCAAAATGCTCTATTTTTCCACTATCCTTTTATTTTAGGCAGATTGACGTGAAAACTTTTGGAAAGATCCCATAAAGTACAAAATTCCTGGTGGCTTTGACACTAAAAGTATCCAGCAAAATTCAGCATACTCTCACAATGACTAGTGAATTATGGGGGGCCATTTTTTATTTATTACAAGATTTATTTTCTTGGCAACCTTAAGCTTTACTCAGAGAATCATGGCACTGGATTCTAGTTTAAAGTTCATTCTTTAGCTTCACTAAGATGAAAAAAGTGACCATTTAATGGAGTATAGTTGTTGTCTACAAAGATTTCTCTGATATTTACAAGGCAGGGATCTGACTGATTAAAGACAAACAGGAAAAGAGAAAGGATACACACTGAATATTTGTAACATGACATTTTATTCGCTATTCTTCGCTTTTAGTAGTAAGGAGGCAAGCTACTCTAACCTATCAGCTCTGAGTTCTTGGGGAACCTGGGCATAGTATCCAGGTTGTCTGACTCATACTTGAACTAGGGATGTTAACTATCAGTTATTTTACTAGTTGAGTAGTCGATGGAATTTCCATCGACTAGTCGACAGGCACTTCTGCATTCCTCCTTTGAAATGTATAAGAGCTTCCATTAGGGCTCTTGTACATTTCAAAGGAGGAATGCGGAACTCTACATGCAGCCCTGGGGGCCAGTGGGAAGTCCCGCTGACTCCTGGCTGCACAGGACGTGCTAGCTTTGAAATGTACAAGAGTCCCCAGCAGGGGCTCTTGTGCATTTCAAAGCAGCAGCACAGCATGGAGCCCGGGGTTGCTGACCCCAGGCTCCATGTCGTGCTGCCGATCTGAAATGCCACACAGAGCCAGGGTCAACTGGGGACTCTGCAGCTGATCCGTGGCTTTGCGCGGCATTTTCCCAAACCTGGGGTCAGCTGGGGGGTCCACAGCTGATCCCAGGTTCTGCAGAACTGCCATGCTGGAGCCCGGGATCAGCTGTGGAGTCCCCACTGCCCCATTGGGGCAGCACCGCACAGCTGATCTTGGGCTCAGCTGTGCAGTGCTGTCCCTTTGAAGTACTGTCTCTTCCCCCCACCACCACTTTGCTGCCTCTATTGGAGAGAGGCAGCAAGGGGGAGGGGGAGGGGGAAAATCGACTAGTCGACTGATTATCCGATAAGCATTTGCTAACATCACTAACTTGAATGAAAGTGGATCAGAAGACTTACCAAAAGCAATGCAAAGGCAGGGGAATGCACACCTGACACCCTCCAGACAAGAGTGACAGGATTACTGAAATTCCTCTAGCCTCATTTTCATCAAAGATGGGACAGGAAGGCATCTCCATTATACAGAATGGAAAACAGAGATTCTGCACTGAACTCTAGGACCAAGAAAGCGAGGAAGTACTGCATGATGGGAGCTCTCTGCTCCAGATGTCAATAAATCCACACTGCATACTCCCAATTCAGTAGTTAACAGACCAATTCTAGTAATAAATATTAATGTTCAAAATACTGAAGCCGTCTAATTACATTATGAACTCCCTCAAAGGAACACCATCCATAGCCAGGAATGATCAGTTCCTAATGTCTAGCGTGAACAAAACAACTTTAGTATACTCCGGGGGAGGGGGTGAAGACCTAAGACTCAGGGGCTGGATGCAGTCCTCGGCTTGCCTGGATCTGGCCCCTGAAACTCATTTTTCTCTCCCAGTATTGAGGAGCTCTGTGCTGGCTCTTCAGTCTCCCCTCCCCCGTTGCCCCACCACGGGGCTGGAGCACACAAACCTAATAAACCCCCTTGCTTCCGGCAGATAGGGTGCAGTGAGGAAAGAGAGAGCACTAGATTTTGAAGGTGTGCTAAGATTTGAAAGACCAAAGGAGTTGGAGAAAGGGAGACTCGCTCCTCCATGGGTAGAGGAGGGGTAACCCTATCCATGGGGGAAGAGGGTAAGAAAACTGCCAGGGTTGAAAGTGGCTAGAGCTCAAACCCTGACTCCTTCCCCACTTCCCTTCTCTACCACCTTCCTGAGTCACTAGCATGGCCCTCAGTGCCCCAAGAATAAGACCAAGGGGTGATGTCCCAGCCCCGGACAACAAAAGCATGGGATCCCATCATACCAACACTGGCCATTTTGTTATATCTTGTTAAAAACATATTAGAGTTATAAGAATGTGTTGAGTTTATTAAATGTTTGTAAGTTACTACATACATGAATATCCTTTACAATATTTGCGCCCTATGTTATAGGTAAAGTTAAGTAGTTGCTCTGTAACTAGAAAAGTATTTGCTATGAAACTGGAAACCACCTGTAAGGAAAGACACATTACTAAGTGTGAAATACTAGTTTATCACAAGAGGCGTCATTTCCTTCCAACAAAACATCATTGTTAATACCAGAGAATAAAATACATTGCTGATTGCTTCCCTCCTCCCCACGAAGAAGATGTGTGCACAAATCCTGGGCCCATCAGTTTGTACTCTGGGGAAAGGGAATAAAAATGTCTCACCAGAAAGAACTTTATCTTCATGATGTTTGGACTCTAATGGGCAAAGATTTCTAAACCTAATGAAAGAATCCAGTACACCTTAGCTTGAGTTAGCCATAAAGGATATATAAGCTTGCTTATTATAGAAGCTTTTATTACCTTTGGACATTAAGATTGTATCTCATTTGTGTGTATGTTTAGCTGTTTTAACATTGTGACTTTTTTTTTCCAGGAAAAAGAAATAAGAGTAGTCCTGTAAGCACGTTAGAGACCAACAAAAATATAGAATAGTATCACGAGCTTTCATTGGCACAACCCATTTCTTCAGATGACAAATATGGAGCAAGAAGCACAGAAGTTGAATTATAAAGAAGAAAAACAGGGGGTAAAAGGAAGAGAAAGAAAGGGGGAAAAAACATCAATTAAAGTGTCTGTGCTAACTGAGGCTAATTACAGTACCAGTTGATATGGGTGGTCATAGGACCCATGGAAAGGATACCCTTGAAGAATTCCACAGGGATTTCAAAAACTTCCACCCAAACATGAACCTTAGTCTGGACTAGTCCACACAAGAGATCCACTTCCTTGACACTACAGTATAATTAAATGGTGGCCACATTTTCACCTTATATCGGAAACCTACCAACCATTATACTTACCTACATGCCTCTAGCTTTCATCCAGGACACATCACCTGATCAATTGCTCCATATTTGCCATCTGAAGAAATGGCTTGTGCCCACAAAAGCTCATGATACTATTTCTATATTTTTGTTAGTCTCTAAGGGTATGTCTACACTACCACCCTAGTTCAAACTAGGGTGGCTAATGTAGTCATTCAAAGTTGCAAATGAAGCCCGGGATTTAAATATCCCGGGCCTCATTTGCATCTTGCTGGGCGCCACCATTTTTAAAGCCCCGTTAGTGCGGACTCCATGTCTGCGGCTACACGCGGCACGGAGTAGGTAGTTCGAATTAGGCTCTCTAATTTGAATTACCAGTACACCTCGTTTACACACAATCAGTTCTTAAAGTGCTGAAAAGTCCCCCGCCCCAGATCACCACAGATCAGCAACTCCCACTTGAATTGTGCTATTCTGGTAATGCCACATCAACCATGTAACCCGCTGTGCTGCTATGTTCTGTGGTATTTGGAGAGATCTGAGAAGTTTCTTTTCCATTTAATTTAGTCCTACAATAATGCCTGCTTTCCAAAGCCAAACACACCCAAAGTTACTTTTAGCAGATTTAAATATCCCAGGGGATGTCTACACTACAGCGCTAATTCGAACTAACTTAGTTCGAATTAGTTAATTCGAACTAACTCATCCAGACTAAAAAGCTAGTTCGAATTAGCGTTTTGCTAATTCGAACTAGCATGTCCACACTGAGTGGACCCTGAACCGGGGTTAAGGATGGCTGGAAGCAGTGCCGGCAGGGCATCAGATGAGGACTTAGAGCGTGGAGCTGCTGTCTCAGGCTAGCCGATGACTGTACTTAAAGGGACCTGACCCCCACCCCAGACAGACAGTTCTCAGGGGTTCCCCGCTTGCAAAGCGGTCCTGGCTTGGATTGCCCAGAGTACCCACACTGGGCACATCACACCACTCGGCCATCAGACCGGCTGCACTTGCCGCAGGCTACCATCTGGGGAGAGAGGGCAATTGGGGGGTTGCAGGAGAAGTTCCAACCCCAGAAGCCCGCAGAGCCAGCCCAGTCCTCCCCATCGGGGGCTCGTACCCCATTCCTCCCTCACCTCCTTCCACTTAACCCTCCCTAGCCCCTCTTCCTGATGTACAAAATAAAGGACAATTGTGTTCAAAAATAGAATCTCTCTTTATTGAACAAAACGGGGGGAGACTGGGAAAAGGAGGTGGGAGAGGGAAAGAGAGAGGGTGGGAGAGGGGAGGGCGACTACAATGATGAGGGGTTTGGAACAGGTCCCATATGAAGAGAGGCTAAAGAGACTGGGACTTTTCAGCTTAGAAAAGAGGAGATGGAGGGGGGATATGATAGAGGTCTATAAAAGCACGAGTGGGGTGAAGAGGGTGCATAAAGAAAAGTTCTTCATTAGTTCCCATAACAGAAGGACTAGAGGACACCAAAGGAAAGGAATGGGTAGCAGGCTTCAAACTAGTAACAGAAAGTTGTTCTTCACAAAGCAAAGAGTCAACCGGTGGAACTCCTTGCTGCAGGACGCTGTGAAGGCTACAACTAGAACAGAGTTGAAAGGGAAGTGAGATCAAGTCATGGAGGTTGGGTCCATGGAGTGGTATTAGCCAGGGGGGAGGAGTGGTGTCCCTGCCCAAGGTTTGTGGAAGGCTGGAGAGGGATGGCACGAGACAAATGGCTTGGTCACTGTCTTCGGTCCATCCCCTCCAGGGTCCCTAGGGTTGGCCGCTGTTGGCAGACAGGCTACTGGGCTAGATGGACCTTTGGTCTGACCCAGGACAGCCATTGTAAGCTCAGGGCTCAGGATCGGGGGCTCAGTGGACCCCCTTGATTTTCATGCATACCTGCTCCTGGATGGCCAGGCTGGCAGCTCTCCTGCCCTAGACGGCCACTTTCCTGTGCCTAGTGCGGAGATCATGGACAAGGTCCACGATGTCCGCACTAGCCCAGGCGGGTGCCCGCCTCTTGCGGTCCCGGGCAAGCTCCCGGGAGCCGCCAGCCTGGTCCTGGGAAGAGGGGGAGGGCTGGGGGGCATCGGGTGGCTGGCTCAAGCCGTGCCAGGTGCAGGGTCTGCTGGCTGGGTGCTGGCAGGCTTGCACCTGGCATGGGCATCGTAGCCAGCCCGTGCCCCTTTAAGGGGTCCGGGACCGGGAGGGGGGCATAGAGTTTCCCTGGTGTTGGCCAGAGTGGCCACCAGGGAAACCTGGGGAGGGCTAGCCTCCTACTAGTTCGAATTAAGGGTCTACACAGCCCTTAATTCGAACTAGCTAGTTTGAACTAGGCTTAATCCTCGTAAAATGAGGTTTTCCTAGTTCGAACTAAGCGCTCCGCTAGTTCGAATTAAATTCGAACTAGCGGAGCGCTAGTGTAGCGCCTATTAAAGTTAGTTCGAACTAACGTCCGTTAGTTCGAACTAACTTTGTAGTGTAGACATACCCTAAGAAATGGGAACAACTAACTGACAATAGGAACATTAATAGCTGAACATTAGCAGCCAGTCTACCAGTGTTCTGTAGAAGCTTTGCACTTGTGGGGCCGCTATGGAAAGATTCAAATGTTGCCCAGATGATAGCAGAGGGCCCACAGCTAGGATTTTGTTTCTATTGGTGGTGCACATTCACATACAACTCAGTGCACATAAAGTTATTCCACACGTGGATTTAAAAAATATGTACATAGGCAGAAAAGATTAGAGGGAATATTGCTGCCTGCTTAGTTGGTACATTTCTGCTTTGCCTCAGAGCCAGAACATGCTTCACATACCCTATGCCTACATACCCATGATACAGCAACAAAGAGCGAGACAGAGTGAGTTTATTTCACTCATTTGCATGGAGACACATGCCCAGCAGCCCAACCTCCTTAATGTTTCTCCACGGAAACATGCACACCCAGCTGGCCCCCAACCCTACCCCGACAGACTGCTCTCTCTTGCTGGCTGCTCTCAGCAGAGGTGCTCAGGTTGTCAGGGAAGAAGTATGTGTTCTCCAGAGATTTCTTTACTCCCCCATTTCACTATGGTAAAGCCAAGAAATCCAGAAGGTATGAATTATGCATCCCCACAGAGGTGCAGAATTCCCCAGGAGTAGAAGGGGTGTAGATTGATTCACTATACGGGTAGTTCTGTGAAGGCTGTTCCCAACTCTGGCAGTTTGAGCACAGAAGGGCCTGTAAGAGACTTTAAAAATACCTTGCCTCTATAGGCTTCTGCTTAAAAACTCCCCAGAGTCACAGATTTCTTGACCTTGGGCGTATGCTGCAACCACACAAGTGCAAAACCCCTTTTTCGAGCCTAGGAAGACTTACCCCACAGGAAGAAATATCCAGGTATCCCAAGCTCTTTTATGCTCCCTCAGAAAAGAGCTTGAAAACAAACTAATTTTCAATAGCAGATCTCTCAGTCTCAGACATGTGCACAAAGACCAGGCCTGGGCAAAATACGGCTCACGGCCGGATCCAGCCCACAAAGCCACCAGATCTGGCCTGCGCAGGCAGTGGGGAGCCCCAGGTAGGTTCCCCAGTTTGCCCCGCGCACCATGCAGAAAAGCAGCTGCAGAGCTCCATTTCTGTTTTGAAACTGGGGGGGGGGGTTGTTTTAGGAGCTGTCCCACCCCCAGCACATTCCCATTACCTGGTTTCTGGCAGAAACCAGCCAATGGGAGCTGCTTGTTAGAATAACTGGCAGCTAAGAAGAATCACTCCCCCTCTCTTAGGCTCAGTTGTTCATGAAGCACATGGCCAGGTAGGCAGGCTAGGAAACGTTTTAAGTTCTCCAGGCAGGCAGGTTAGTTTGGCAGCTGGCAAGTAAGTCTCTTGGCCACAGCCTGCTTCTGGCACCCCAACCCTTTCCTGCTTCAACTCTCTGCCATCCCCCCCCAACATACCCAAACCCTCTATCCCCCCTTTACACCTACATCTCTTCCCAGATCTGGCACTCCAATCGCCTGCCCCAAATCACTATCCCTCCTACTCTAGGTCAGATCCCAAATCCCTGCGCTCCAGTCCCTTGCCCTCAGTCACAACCGCCTGCTTTATCCCAACTCCCTCCCAGACTCCTGTCTCCCTCTTGCACCTCAGTCCCTCACCCCAAGTTCCCTTCTGCACCCAACCTCCATTCCAGTAATTCCATTAATATCATGGAAGAGTGCGGCCCTCAACCGCTTTCCAAAATCTTGGAGTGGCCTCCCATCAAAAATTATTGCCCACACCTGCCTTGTAGAACACAGGAATCAGATTATAGTCTTTAAAAAGCTGATTTCATTAACAAAACAAAGAAGATATATTTGGTAAAGCATGTTTGGTTGCTTGGTGTTACAGAGCAACAAAAGAAGAGATTAAAACACAGAGAATTACCACCCTGGGATTCAGTGTCAGTTACAGTGTATGGGGGGGAGGGCGCATGGGATCAGCACAGAGTTCACAAAACAGAAATAAAAATAATTAATAACCTGTTCACATCTAACTACACATTCCCTGTCCACTCACATTTTTATTTCAAGGTTCTATTCTTTTCAGCCATGAATATTGCATCCTATGCCTGGTTCCCAAGGTTCACTTTATTTCTTAGTCCAGCTCTTTCTCTCAACCCGTCCCCCCCCCCCCGCCGCCCAAAGAACTGCAGAAGGCTCATCACTGATTTCAATTCAAATCTCACACTTTGTCTCTCCCGCCCAACACTTCCTGGATACCCACTGTTCTGGGTTTAACCCTTTAATTATGGAATGCTGAGATGTCTAGAAAAGGGTACCATAATTTAGCAAATATAACCCGCAGGTTATATTCATTTTTACAAACCCTGCACCACGGCTGCAGGGTATACCCGGGTGTGGGGTATAAATTTTTTTTTTTACTCACCTGGCGATGAGCGCTCCCCTGCCCCTTCCCCTGCTGCACAGTTCCAGCCGCCAGCCTGTTCCTGTGCTTCTTGGCAGGGTTTTCTTTGTGTGCCTCAGAGGCTTGTGGTGTCCCTATCACTGCCGCAAAGGCAAGGGTTCCCCCTAACAGAGCCCTTTTCATCATAGGCAAGTCCAGGGTATGGGAGATCAATTCCTTCATTAGTTCACAGGGCCTCCTGTTTCTTGCTGGCAGCCTACCAGCCGGGAGGAGGGTTGGGGGAACCCGGTCCCATCCATTTGCTCCAGATTCCAGCTCAGGGCCCTATGGGGGGGGGGGAGGTAGACCTGAGTGGGTCACATGGCTTGTCCCTAGTCCCATTGAACAGCAGCCCCTCCCTGGGCCACTTCCCCAACCCTGCCTGAGTACCTCCTCCCGATGCCTAGAGTCAGTCTCTTGTGCTGGTATGTCCCTTCACTCCTTCTCCCTGCCTTACCTGAGGGAGGGTTATTTATGGTGCGCCCATCAGTCTGAACTGGCCGCAGATGTTCTGATTAGCCTCCCCTTCAGGCTGATGACAGATGGGTTTCAGGTGTCGAACTGGCTGGGCCACAGTCTCTGGCAGCCTATACTGGGAACATAAAACCACATACCCAGCTCCCAGCGTATCTGCCTTCCACTAGGCTTCTGCAGCCCCCTGCTCTCAGGCTGCCACAATAGCTAATTTGGAATAGGTGTTATTCCTCGTAGAATGAGGTTTACAGATTTTGGAATAAGCCATCCGTTATTTTGAAATTATTTCGAAATAACAGAATGGCTGTGTAGATGCTCGCATTGTTATTTTGAAATAATGCTAGTTATCTTGAAATAACGGTGCAGTGTAGATGCACCCTTACAGACTAACAAAAATATATAGGATGATGAGCTTTCATGGGTAAACCCCACTTACGGACTCCTGATGAAGTGGGGTTTTCCCACAAAAGCTCACAGAAAGCCATTATAAACTGGTGCTATTTGGAGCTGCTCCAAGTTGTGCAGGGTCCAGGCAGATGCCTAGCGTGGGCCACAATTAAGAAGGTTGAAAGATGGATTAAAGCCATCTTAGCCTGCAGGAAAGAAGTAATGAAGAATCTAGCTCTTGGAGAGAATTTTTACTATTAAGATATTTTTAATGTCTTTTGTTAACTAACGGGTTTCTGGTCTTTGATGTATACAGGTTCAGGCCATTTACAAAAATGACACCAAGAATGCTGGGATGATGGAGCATTTGACTGAGAAGATCAGTGAATGCATATGAACTAAGGCATGTTTTAAGATCAGTCTCCAGAAGCCTAAAATCCAGACAAGACCAGATATAGATGTTCCTTAGCATATGTCAACACTGTGGCTAGCTCCTGGCAGATGACTATTTAGGGGGCTGTATAACTGCAGTGTAGACATTCAGATCACACTTCAGATGGTACTCTGGAACTGTCCAACCTCCCAGAGTCCTAGAGCCTATATTATCACAAGCCTAAATGTCTACATTGCAATTAAACAGCCCCAAAGTCCTAGTGCACTGCCATGGGCCAGCTGCTGGTTTTTAATTGCAGTAGACATACCCTTAATTGCCAAGAAACGGGCAAAAATGGCTCAAATAAAAAAAAGTGCTAAGCATATAACCACTCCATATTGAGAGTCTTTAGGATGGAACCTACAATAGACAAAGGACCTCTTTCCCTGTCCCCATTCTGTGTCACTCAAAGTTCCTGAGTGACCCCTGAAAGAGCAACTAGGGTGATGGAATCTGAAAAAGGATGGAAGAGTGCCACTTAAAACCTGGAGAGGGGCCTAAAAGATTAGAGGACTGAAGGCAGAAACAGGCTGGTTCTGTTAGATTTTTATGGACAGACTCTGTTGAGACTAGCTACTCAGGCCTACCAGATGGATATTTCTTTTATCAGATTCAGATCTGCTAACTTGGACACACACATTTTGCAGATACATTTCCTGCACGGAACTCCTCTGATCACCCGTACAACCTGCTGTTAACCACAGTGTAGAATTCTGAGGGTGAAATACTGTTTTCTTCTTAAACAAACATTTAAAATGTTTCCTTTGGAAATAACTTGATACTGCCTCTAACACACGGTTTGTGTTCAAGCATCAAGATAATTCTATCCGGCCTTGATCAAAACATGCCCTTTGCCAATTATAGAGATTTCCAACAAAGCATTTTGGGGGGAGTGGCAAGACAATTAAAAGAAAGTTAGTCATAGGATTCTGTAGTTTCAAATTTCACTCTATAACTTGTCTACAAAATGACACTAAAGCATTCTAACACCATAAAGTGAAAAGGAAGCTTATGAAAGGCTGTATGAAACTGATCCATGAAGTTCACTGAAATCTCACACCACTCATGTTTTCCTAAATTCCTACTATGAGATCAAACTACAAGTAAATCAGTGGCATTAGTGAAGCAGGAGCTCTGGCCATGGCTCCTAAGAAGAGGTTTTTTTTTTTTTTTTTAAATGTGTCCCATGGTATGGCTTTTTAAAAGAGAATATATAATGAGGAGAGAGCAGAATACTAAAACCAGCTGTATGAGTATTAACTCATTTCAGAAATGGCTAAACAGAGCCACAGCTTTTCTTGCTCAAGATCACACAGTCAACAATAGTAGAACCAGGGGTCCTGAATACGATAATCCTATATTCTAACTAGACCATACTACTGTATTATTCTATTCTAGCACATAGAATAAAATGTTGTGTCTTTTTTTTTCCTTTTGCCTTATTCTTACTATTGCTTTACTGTTACCATTAAGAACAAAACATGTAAAAATGGCCATATTAGGTCAGACCAATGACCCATGTCACCCAGTATCCTGTCTTCTGCCAGTGGTCGCACCAGATGGTTCTGAGGGACTGAACGGAACAGGGCAGTTTATTCAGTGATCTATTCTTTGCCATTTAGTCCCATCTGCTAGCAGTTAGAGGTTTAGGGACACCAGAGTATAGACCACTGAAGTATGGCTCTGCAGTGGGGCTACTCACAACAAAGCTAGCTGACCGAAGGCTCTAATCACTCACATTAATTCTGTGGCAAGGACATGCCCTCAAAAAATGATGATACAGAGACTACATACAATGTATTGTACCAGCAGTCTCTTACTAGGAAACTCAGCTATATGAGTTATTTTAGCATGTCAAAAGCATCTTTGTATAAATACAGAAACTCATTAAACTGTAGAAAGTATTCATAAATTCAATCTCACCACCCTGAAACTGGTAAGTGAAGATCTTGTTTTCTGTTCAGACGCATATAGTTGGATTGTTTAAAAGACAAAATATTTGGCTTCTCTTCTTTTTCGTATTTAATGGTCCCTGGCTAATATCACTGACTGTTTAGCAAAGAGATATATAACAAAGCAAAAAAAAACCCCAAAACAATCCCATGTGTATATACACATACACAGAGAGACAGAGAGCACACATATCAATGAAGGTAAACAAGAATACAGAAAGAACCTATTATGTATTATATAAAGGAAATAACACATTTTTAGATAAATTATTCAAACCAGGTTGATGCATGTTAACTCAAATACTCTCCCTTCATGAGACAGATACAGATAAGCATGAATTTAAAAACAATATGACTTTTATCCTGTTCCGTTGTTTCTCCTTCCTGTCCACAAATCCTTCATCAGCATATATTTAATTCCCCTTTATAAAAGAACAGTGTCAAATAAAATAAGCCCAACATTTGGCACACTGCACGTTCAAAAGTAACTGAAGGTTCCCCTCACCCCCAATACACGTATACTTGAAAATTCTTATTTAAATACAAAGGCAAAAAAATTAAAACAGCAGTGATAGAATGAGAATTTCAAAGTCAACTATACAGTAAAAATAGATTATAAACTGGACCATGCAGTGTACAATAAATGTAGACAGGAACTATATACACAACATGAATGGGGTATGTCTGCATCCTGCCATGAGTAAATTCATATTTTTGTGCAGGCAGTAATATGAAATATATCTAAGACCTCTCAGCATTTCAGAAAGCAAAAGCATTTTAAAATTTTCTCTTTGCTGCTTAGCTTACAGATAAGAAAATGGGAAGAGCAGCACAGTAGAGAAAACCAGTGATCAAGCACTATACACATTTGACCCACCGGCCTCAATAATGCTCCTTTAAATACAGTCGTTTTCTCTGGGAGAATAAAACAAACACAGTTCAAAGTATCTGCCAGAATGGCATTACCATTTACCTCATTTGGATTCTTCTGTAAATATACATCATGGGTTTTTTAATTTTTATAAACATCACTTTCACATCCATTTTAAGAAGATGTCTCCTGGGATAGTACAATTCTCTATCACCTCTGCATAAAAGCTCTTGCTTCCCTTCCAACTGTTAGTTCCTCATTCCCTCCTAACCAATGCTTAAAGACTCAGAAGAGAGCAAGAGAGAGTGACTAATCCAGCTAGTGACAGTGGAAGTATGGGCCTGTAGTTCAGCAAGATGGACAGAAATCATGATATAACAACTTTTACATTGATTTTATTTGAATTATGATATTTTTAATCAATTTGTTTTAAAATGTATCTTTTCTCATTTACTTGTTGCTAGTACTTTATTTTCTTCCCTAAATTAATGATGAAGATATTCTGAATTTCTTTTAGTTTCCTCATTGTTACTAGCATTTCAGATTTTACCCAGAGATTGTTTAAGTTAAAAAGTTTTATACTTAAAATTCCAATCTATGCTGAAAACAACATATTCAGGGCTCCATTAACATAGTTAGATTGAGAGCACCACAAATTCATACAAAAAACAGACCACACTATCATTGCAACCAACATCTCCTTTCAATATACAGAACTACTATAATTCAATCAACAAACAAACAAAAAAAACAACTGAAATGCTTCAGCCAAGCTATATTCCATCATTAAGATGTTTAGTTAGTGGGACTTGTGCTCCTTAGTCCTTTAAGTGCTTATGAAAATCCCACTCTTAGGTGCCTAAACATTGGTTTGGAAGCCTGTGTTTAGGCCAGGGTTTCTCAAACTAGGGGTCAGGACCCCTCACGGGGGTCATGAAGTTATTACACACAAGCGGTAATAATCCTGCTTTGCTTCCAGCATTTATAAAGGTGTAAATATATATAAAAAAAGTAGGGTTGCATTTAGAGGCTTGTGTTGTATCATGCAAGCAAGGTACTAACAAACTTCAACAGGCCTTTATTTACCAAAGGTGAAACCTCTTTACAAAGCTGCCCCTTCTGTAGCTCTCACTCAGCCTTAGCTCCTCTCCTCCCCCCTCCTTCCTGTGCTTCCAGACTCCCAACAGCCAGTGCTCCCAGTTCTAATCATTACAAGCAGCATCTAAAACATCACAGCTTGCTATGTGAAAGGGGTCAAGAGTACAAAAGTTTGAGAACCACGACTTTTGGCTCTCATTTTTGATAATTTTATCCCACATAAAAAGTTCACAGAAATGTGTTAAAGCTTTGCACTGTTAACATAGAAGCGATTTTTTGGAAATGCAAACATTTTATGCCACTAAGAGAAAAGATTTTATTAAAAATATTTTACCCCATGATGATAGAAATGTAGCTGTGTTAGTCTGGTGTAGCTAAAACAAAATACAGGACTATGTAGCACTTTAAAGACTAACAAGATGGTTTATTAGATGATGAGCTTTCGTGGGTCTGGCCCACGAAAGCTCATCATCTAATAAACCATCTTGTTAGTCTTTAAAGTGCTACATAGTCCTGTATTTTGTTTTACCCCATGATGTTGCCCCATATGCTGTGCCTTTCTTAGGAAAACAGATGTGTTCTTAAGTTGTCAGCTAACTTTTGTGAAAACTACAACCTCTTTTGGCTACACGAGCATTTTGCCTTAAAATAGTTAATTCAAGTAAAGAACACACAAGGCCACTGAAGAGATCTTCTATTTCAAGGGTACTTCATCTGTCTCTTTCTATATATTGATTGGGTAAGTCACTTAAATCTATTCCATCTGCCATACTGGTTAATACTACTTCCTTTCTCCATCCCTTCTGTCTGTTTTGACTATTTACTTCTTGCCCCAAAGAGCTTACATTCTAATTCTTATTATGGGTTTGTATGATGCTAGCATAATGGGGCTCTGATCTTATTTGGGGCGTCTAGGCGTGATTGTGATAAAAATTAACAATCTCACTTTCTCCTTCATTAAATTACTTTTCATCATCCTCACTGTGGGAGATTAGCAAATGGCAGCAATCCCTGGCCAATGGTTCTGGAGCCATCTGAACAGAAACTGAAGTACTACATCAAGCATCCAATCTGGCACTGGAGTTCGGAGAGTAATGGTTAATGAAAGTGTGAATTATGGTCCCAGTGTACAAATGTCAGAGATCTAATGCTTTGGGGACAAACAGCAGAGGTTACTGCAGCCCCAACCCGCTTGAAAACACAGGTTGCTGCCTCCACATGGCTCTCAACTCCAGGTGGGGGAAGAGCCTTGCACTACCCCAGTCTCTTAGGCTAATCTCTCAGCTCCATTTGGCTGAGAGATTGGCTGAGGTTAGTTCTTATTGGCTGGCTGTTTCTGACCAATAGGAGCTGAGGATTGGGCTGCAAGTGGGGAGATCGCAAGAAGCTTCCCCCTCCCTGCAGAGCAGAGAGCTGCAGGGACTGTGTTTTAAACTGCAGCAGCTGTGTGCCTGAGGGTCAAGGCAAGATGGTCCACGGGGCCATATCTGGTGGCTTGGCATGCCGGCTCCAGGGCCATATTTTGCCCAGCCCTGTAGTAAAGTGAGCTCCAAGCCTTCCTGGGACTGTGCATTTACCTAGATCATAGCTAATTTGAATATAAATTTTAATCCATGCAGAAGGTCTCTGAACTGAAATAAGCTAGGCTTTATATTATTCTCCATAAACCACATCTTATCAGAATAATATATGGAATATCTTGGTTCTAACCACGTAATAACTAAGCATCCTTTTTACAACTGTAACATGGCTTCGCCTGGCAGGTTATGAAATGTAAGATTAAAAAGAATGGGTATGGCATCTGGACCTCACTGAAGTCAATAGGAGACAGGATTTCACCCATGTAACTGTTAAAGACTGGCTCCAATAAAATTCTTAAAATTCATAAAAATCTTGAAAGAATTCTGAAAAGCTTTCCAAAGACATTAGAAAGGAGAGTGGAGCATTCACCACAGATTCTAAGAGAGTGTAGCAGGACCCTATAATTCACCACCACCAGGAACTGGTATGGAGAAATAATTCTGTGGTTAATGAGTCACATGGCTAGTTCAACATCCTCATATTATCTAATCTACATAACTGTCATGGTTCTCCAATCACCTTATGCCTATACTAAGGTTAGTTTACAGCACATTGTTTTGTGCAGCATAGCTTAACTGAGGCTGCTTTAAAGTGTATTTTTACACATAGTTCAATAATAATTCTGAGTTTTCCAGGTTTAAGGGTTTTTTAAAATTTTAGTCTTCTTGTCCATGCTAGATTCCTGGGATTAGTTATAATTATTTCTAAATGTTATTTTATAAGCAGACAATTTTTCAAGTTTATTCAAAATTGTCTAATATTATAATATTTTTAGTACTCACATGACAACAAGGATAAAGTATAAATCAAATTTAAAACTACTGGCTTCTGGGTTCAACATATTAAACAACGTAACATTAATATTTGTCTTTAAATGCCTGATAAGAAATTAAATAAATACAGTGCCTAATAAAAAAATGTATGTTTCAAAATTAGCTATTCAGTTTTTTCCCTGATTACCTAAATAATAAAGGCTGGTCTATAAAGAGAAGATTTGCCAAAGGAGTGGACACCAGTTTGTAAATTATAGGATTAAAAAAATCAGGAGTCGATAAAACTGGCAACAGACTCCCCTCCGTCCTAGGTCCCACCCAGCCCTACCTCATCGCACCCCTGCTTCCCCTTCCTCCCCACTCCGCAACATTCCCTCCCTGGGACTGAGGGGTTTGGAGTGTGGAAGGGGACTCCAGGCTGAGGCAGGAGCTTTGGTCTTGAGGAACAGGCTCCAGGTAGAGTCCAGAAATGAGATACGGGGTATGGGAGGAGGATCTGGCTTAGGGCAGGAGGTTGGGGAGCAAATGGGGCGGGGGGGTGAGAGTTCTGGGGTGAGGCCAGTGATGAGGGGTTCAGAGTATGGAAGGGGATTCCAGGCTGGGGATTAGGGTGTAGGAGGTGGTATAGAGAGTGGGCTCTGGGAGAGAACTCACGGCTGGCATGTGAGAGGAGGTGTGGGGTAAAGGCACTGGGTGGGACCCACCTCGGGTGGCTCCCCACATATGGCAACATGTCTCTTGGCTCCTAGGCAGAGGCATGATCAGGCAGCTCTGCACGGTCTCTACCTGCAGGTACCATCCCACAGCTACCACTGGTGCTAGATCCCGGCCAACGGGAGCTGTAGAGCCAGTGGCTCAGAGTAGAGCAGGGGCAGCACATGGAGCCCCTGTGGCCATCCCTCTGTCTAGAAGCCAAAGGACATGTTGCTGCTTGTGGGGAGATCCGTGGAGCCAGGGAGGGAGCCTCTGAGCCCCATGACTACAGGAATTTTAAAAGCACAGTTGGTGGATCTGACCCAAGACAGCAGGGTCTCTTTTCGACCAGGCATTCAGGTAGAAAAACAGACACCTGGCAAACCTAATTGGAGGTCTAATGCAGTTGCATCAACCAAGCTAGGGAGTTAACTTATTAAAATGCTTGCAGAGAAAAATGACCAGGGATTGACAAACCGTGGTGAAATCTACTCGCCAGCCCCACACTGCGCATGCGCCAGTTCAGGTCTTTTACCTTTTAATCATACAATATGGATAGCAACATTTCATTCTCCCAGCTCCAAGTCTTAAATGAATTTCAACCCAAAAGAGCCAAAATTGATCACCTTGACACAGCAAGTGTGGCTACTGATCTCTGTGGCAAAGTAGGTTGTCTATATAAATAAGGTTTGCTCGTGAAGCCTTTTCCTACAGTTGATTAACAGATGGCAGTATATAGCTCATTCAGACCACTGGATGATAATAGTTAGTCACCCTGACCAGTCATTAACCATAGTCATGGACTCACCCTACTCTCCATTGTCTCTATGATTCTCTGATGACCTGCGACAAAAAAAGGAGGGTGGAAAGTGAAACTGAAGGGAGAGACCTCTCTAAATTCAGCTATCAAAGAGCAGTATTGCCAACCCAAATATTACAAGGAACGCATACAGAGAATGGTCTACAAATCATAAGATTTTTTTAAAAATAAAACCTGTTAGATTTTTATTGGCGTTTTGTTTCTTGAGTATTTAGGGTTCATGTTTTAAAGCTTTCCTCCTTAGCTGTAAGGCCCAGAAGTATAGAGAACTTTTTTAAAAATGAAAGCTGAGATTCCTACATAATCAATTGACTCCAGGCCTTTAGAAAAACACCAAATGTTTTGAGACTCATGGTAAAACAATGGAGGAATTCTTGTGAGCCCATGCTTTGCCCATAGTATAAATAAAAAAAACCCAATATCTTTTCCACTAAACATCCTAATGAGATACTGCAAATGGTGAACTGAATTCAACAGCTCCTGATATGAACAGGTTTCCACCTAGTTTTTCATATTTGAGGTGTGTTACCAGGAATCATACATGACAATATGAAATCTTTCCACTCTCAAGCCAGGATATTCACAAAGCACCTATCATTTTGATCCATGCATTTATTGGATAGCGAAAGAGAAAGGAGGGAAATTAGTGTAGATAAATGTTCACATTTAAAAAAAAAAAAAAAAAAAAGCCTGAAGGAATTAGGACTTGGCTCCTACATCTCACGTTCAGAACTGACTAGGACACTTATGACCAGATTTTCAAAGGTGTGTAAAGATCAGATAGATATCTTTGAAGATCCGAGTTGGCAACTGTCTCTTTAGGAGCTTAATTACCTTTGAAAATCTGAGCTTAGATTTCCAAGTCCAATTTTCAAAAATTACTTTAGTCACTCAAGTGCTTTTGAAAATTTTAACTGGGGGCCTAAAGAGACAAAAAAAAGACCAAAGGCAGCAGATATGGTATTCCTTTTAAAAATGTGTGACATCTATTTTTAGCTAAATTTTATATTATTTTTCTCCCAGGGGCAACTGACCCCTCCGGCCCCCTCACTACACCACTGCCCCCCTCCTGCAGATCTATCATCTTATGCATGTGCAAGATCTGTGAGAGCCGTCCCATGAATCTGCAGTTAGTGTCTGTAGCGTCTGCTTCTGGATGGTGTCTCAATGCTGCCACATTCACCTCCAAAGGGGGGGCTTCCGAAAGCAGGCCCTTGCTGCTGACCCCCAAAGCATCCACAGGTCCAGTCTCCTTTCAATGGGCCCACTTCCCAGGGCTCCTTGATCTTGGATCTGGCTTCCATCCCCCCTCCAACCTTTGCAACTGCCCAAAGGTGCTCACCTTCCGCCTTATCCATTCCCACCTCATTCACCCCACAGGGACAGTCTCTGCCTCTCTTGTCCTAGGGACTACTCTACCAAGACGTAATACAAAGTTTCCATGTAAAAGGACTCACTACAAAGCTAAAAACTTCAATGAGAGAGGGTATGTCTACACTACCCCGCTAGTTCGAACTAGCGGGGTAATGTATGCATACCGCACTTGCTAATGAAGCCCGGGATTTGAATTTCCCGGGCTTCATTAGCATAAGCGGGGAGCCGCCATTTTTAAATCCCCGCTGCTTCGAACCCCGTGTAGCGCGGCTACACGGGGCTCGAACTAGGTAGTTCGGACTAGGGTGCCTATTCCGAACTACCGGTACACCTCGTTTCACGAGGAGTACCTGTGTCGATGAAGAAAGGCTTCTTTGTCGGGGCATCGCGTCCAGACTCCCCCGATCTGCCGACAAACAGCTGATCGGCAGATCGGGGCAGCCATTTAAATTTAAATGAAGCCGCGATTATTTTAATCGCGGCTTCATTTCCCTCTTCCGATCTGGCTAATCTACATGCCTCCGTCGAAGGAGGCATGTAGTCTAGACACACCCTCAGAGTGGTTAAACACTGGAATAAATTGCCTAGTGAGATTGCGGAATCTCCATCACTGGAGATATTTAAGACCAGGTTAGACAGACACCTGTCAGGGATGAGCTAGGGCAACTCAACTTTGGAAGCCCCAGGGGCCACACTGACACTTACAGAACATGCTGAGGGCCTCAACTTAAGTGTGGTTGCATATGCAAGCAAATCTATACAAATAGCTTCTCTCACACTGACAGGCATGAAAACAAAGATTAAGGCAAGACTACACAACACACAGGCCCCATTTAAGTCAGTTCTGTTGATATTAATAAAATGCAACATTTACCTGATTTCTACCCATGTGACAGCACTTTTCATGAGCAATGACAGTCCAAGAATTTAACTACTAAAACACACATATCAACAGAAGATCATTACACTACTTTTTTGTTTTGGCTCCCACTCACTGGCGACGTGTTGATCCCCACGTAAACCCAAACTGCACTGTGGGGCGCAAACAAACTGGCCGTGGGCAGCATACCAAGTTATTAATAAATATTTTATAAACCTTTACCTTTTCTCTCTGCTGTCACGTCTCCTCTCCTTGCTCCATCATCTCCCCTGGTGCCTGCTGCCCCCCAACTCCTCACCCTCCTCTGCTGTCCTAACTCCTGCCCTTCTCACTGCCCTCAGCCTTCCTGCGACCTCTCCCCCTCCACCAGCTCTTCTCTCCCCCCTGTGCCCACTCCTCCGGTAGCCCCACTCTGATCATGTGAGCTACCCCTATTCTAAAACCTCCCTCTACACACCTGCCCTGCCTTTCTCCTCTGGTGCTGATCCCTCCCCTGCAGGTGTCTGCCCTTCTGCTTCACCCCAGAATCCCCTGGCACCTGCACCTTCCCTTAGCCCTGCACCCTCCTGGCACCTCCCCCTTCCCTTACTGTCCCTGACCCCTTTGCCCTCTTTTTCCCTGATGCCCACTCTCTCACCACTCTATGCCCCGTTCCCCTCCTGCCCTTCTGTGCCCTCACACATGACTTGCTCCATTCCCACCTTTCTCATGCCCACCCCTTCTTTCAAGCCTTCCCCCCGCACCTTCCCCTCCCCCTCTGACCCCTAGTACCTTTCCCCTCTCCTCTCCCAGCATCACCCTGTCCCCCCTCCCACTGACACCTCCCCTCCTGCCCTTTACCTCATTGTCTGCACTTGGCCCCCTGGCATTTGTCTCTTCTCCACCATCTCTTGGTGCCTTCCCCTTTCTTCCTCCTCCCCCTCCACATAAACCCCTCCCTCCACCCCCTCCACCCAAGCCTCTTCCCCTCCCCCGCTGCACAAGCCCTTTCCCCCTCCCTCTGCGCCCAAGCCCCTTCCCCTCCCTCCTCCCACTCCCCACAAGCCCCTTCTCCTCCACACAAGCCCCTTCCCTACCTTCTGCCTTCCACTTTGCAGGGCCGGAGTCTACACTCAGGCCCCGGAGTCCAAACCCGGAGGCAGGCCACGCCCCACAACATGCCTCCGAGGAGTTTTAAAATCCCGGGCCGTGACGTCACGCCACACTCAGGCGTCCTCCCCGCCCACCTGCAATGCTACGCATGGCAGTAGCAGCTGGCAAGGGGGAGCCACGCTGAGAGCTGCGCACAGCAGGGACAGTCCGGGGCTGAGGGGGACGCTCTAGGGGCGGGAGGACGTGCGGAGGGGCCAGCAAGGGGGGGGTCTAGGGCCCGCTCCAGGCAGAGCCGGGGGAGAGACCCAGCTCCACATATTGCTGGAGCAGGGCCCCCGGCTCTGAATAGTAACTCGCCAGCACACTTCCGGGTTCAGGGGCGCGGGGCCTCCTTAGACGCAGGGCCCGATTTGGCCGAATTGGCCTAAGGCTGGCCCTGAGTCTATGCAGGACAAACCGGAGTTCCGGCAGGAGCTTGCTTGCCCAGGGTCATGCCATCTGTGCCCATCTGCAGACTCCGGTGCAGAGCGTGCTGCCTCATGCCGCTCTAGCACCTGCTGCCTCCCCAGCTCCCACTCCTCCTCCCACTCCTTCTCCCACTCCCGCCTCTCCCTCTTCAACCTCCATACCCTCCTCCCCATCCCCCCGGGGACGCCGAGGCCCCTACACCCACTGTGCTGGGAGACAGTTGGCCCGGCAAGACCCCCACCCATGAGCTCTGAACTTCCCCTCCCCCTTGTTCCCCTTGCTTCCCCCTTCCAGCTCCCTCCTCCCAGGTTTCCCCCTCCCCTCTCCCATCCTCACTTCTCCCCTCTCCCGCCTCCTTTCCCCAGTCTCCTCAGTGTTTCATCCCCCTCCCCCGCAGTTTTGTTAAACAAAGAAAGTTTATATTTTTGAAAATATGTGTATTTTATTTGACAGCAGGAAGGGGGGTTAGGTAGGGGTATGTGGAAGGCAGGCAAGCAAGCAGGGACACCTGAGAACCAGCTGCCCGGGAGGGTGGGGGGGTATTTCGAAATAGCAAAATGTTATTTTGAAATGCAATTTGTGTGTAGATGCGTTATTTCGAAATAACTTATTTCGAATTAAATATTTTGAAATAACGCTGTAGTGTAGACATACCCTTAGGGAGGAAAAGAAGCAGGGAAGGAAATTGGAGCACCAGAAAGAGAAAGACTCAAGTCAGTAGTAAGGACAGGAAAGGTGACAGACAGGAAGGACTGTGAATCATACGTAAAAGAAGCAACAGGAATTGCCTGTGCATCTGGAAGAAAGTAGGTGTTAGAACTGGGAAGTACAAGGCATGAAGAAAAAGAAGCACCAGGGCATTGAGAACAAACCTATCTGCTACTGCTAGTAATTCAAGAAAATAGCAAAGGAAAGCGAGAAAAGGAAAGAGATGGCACAAAGACATTCCTTTGGCACTATACCACTGCAAGAGCACAGCTTTTGGGGGTTAAAGAGCTATCAATATCAATGAGACCACATATGCAAAACTGGAGCATGTCACCTAAGCTGCTCTTTCCAGTAGATGTAAAGGTCAGCTGTGCGAGTGAAATCAGTGCCAGGTGACATCAGGAGCTTCTCTATTTTGTCCCTACATCACAAATTACACTTTATTTTCAATAATTTGGAACAAGGCATTATGTACAGGATTCTCCGAGGCACTATGAGTTAAACAGGCAGTTATTAATATAGTTCTCACTGGCTAAAGAAATGTAATTTGAAATGCAGGGAAAGACTGTTTAAGAAATCCATTTCGCTTTAAGTAAAACACATCTCCCTTCACTTAAGACCTAGAGGGTCTCAGTCCTTCCACTACAAATTCCAGATGATTCACAGCTGTTTGGCATCTGTTGCAATATTCACCAGTACATTCATTCTCTTACTGGTATACAACTACTCCAACATACTCCATCATCAACAATGTTCTCTCCAGTGTTCCTTTTATAGCCATAGCATTGCAGCTCATGGTTCTGTATGGCATAGCACAGCAGAAAGCCAGAACCAGAAACCTACTGCTGTGTTAAATGAACTACTTTGTTTCCTAGAACAAAACTGTGGGCTGGATTATGGAGCAAAATATCTGCTTAATGGAACCCTAGAACAGCCTTGTATCATATTTAGCACGAGAGAATATAAATATATTATCTTTTAAAATAAACCACACATGATTGTACTAATGGCCTTTTTTCAATAACCAATGAACTTACATGCAATTAGAAATGCGGCCCAGTAACAGCGCTTTCAATTTATGACTAGATAAGCTTCTTGTTTACACTGTGATTCAGAGAACATACTTGTGACTCAGCTGGGTTATTCTGCAAGCACAGGATGAGCCAAATATTTGGTTGCTTTGTTTTTAAATGAAAAGGACTTTCAACATCTGAAACTGATTATATGTTCTCATTTAATTTTAACAGGGTAGAGAAATAAAAAAAAGCTAAAGATTAATTCTGGCATCAGTTTGTTACACAGGACTGCATGGGCAACAGATCTCATTTGAAACAGCTGTGTAAAGTTACTCAAATTAACTTGCATTCTCTCTTTGGTAAGTGTCTAGCCTGCCTGAGAATTCCGATGTATTCCAAATCTCATTCTGGTAGAGTTTATTTGCCAATCCTCTCCCTTTCACAGGCAGAAACTCTCATTTTCAAGCAGCTGCTGACATGTGAACTTCGCTATAAATTCCACCCACACAGATATATAAGCCATCTCAACATACTGATACACTTAGAAGACTGGTCTCAAAAACTTTAAATCCATGAAAACAGAAAGTGGGAGGAGGAGAAATACAGGTTGTACTTTATGAAATAAATTGCAAAAAGATAGTAAAACAGCTGAACTTATTTCAGTTAGCATAGACCTCACTGAGGAAAAAGGAGCTCTGACAAAGTTTTTGAGCTAGAATAGCTATCAACATTTCTTTTGCTATCTATGCAATTAATGTATGCCAATTCATGTAGTGCAGCCTAATAGCACGATAAAGATTAATTATGTTAGCCATGATGTCATAAAATAAACAATATGAACACATCCCACGGTCAAAAAAGGAACACAAAAATAGATCAGATATGACAATATAGCTGTAAGAATGGTATGCAAGCTGGTGTGGGTGGATCCAGTACTGTGTGCATCTGTAAATAAAATAACTTTGAGCGCTCATCAATTGCAAATCCATGCCCGTCACAATCTCTAAAGCAGGAAATAGCAAAGACTGAATTTTGTTCAGCAAACCTATGCACTCTGGCCAATGAATATGGATTAAGGCAATCCTGAGCTCTATTCACTCTAGTCTGCAACTGGAGCACATATGATCCCATCCTCAAATAGCAATAGAGGTTCTTGCCTTCCATTGTGGATGGGTGGTGTTGGCAGGGCAAACCATGCTAGTAAGCTCTCCATTAAAAGTAATGCAGTAGTTCAGATCTTTCAGAGCTATAGTTTCAAGCTGTCTATAAACTCAGGGGGTATGTCTACACTACCCCGCTAGTTCGAACTAGCGGGGTAATGTATGCATACCGAACGTGCAAATGAAGCCCGGGATTTGAATTTCCCGGGCTTCATTTGCATAAGCCGGCCGGCGCCATTTTTAAATGCCGGCTTGTTCGAACCCCGTGCCGCGCGGCTACACGCGGCACGGGCTAGATAGTTCGAACTAGCAAGCCATTCCGAACTATCTGTACGCCTCGTGGAACGTTTGTTCGGAATGGCTTGCTAGTTCAAACTATCTAGCCCGTGCCTCGTGTAGCCACGCGGCACGGGGTTCGAACAAGCCGGCATTTAAAAATGGCGCCGGCCGGCTTATGCAAATGAAGCCCGGGAAATTCAAATCCCGGGCTTCATTTGCACGTTCGGTATGCATACATTACCCCGCTAGTTCGAACTAGCGGGGTAGTGTAGACATACCCAGGCAGACTTCACAACATTGATTACACTTGGGTAACATTTTAAAGTTTTTCTTCACAACTTTTTATAATGAAAGCTCAGATTCTGATAGAATTGCATGATTCCAGGGCTGAAAGCCCTAAGCATTCACCAATAGTTCTTACACCTTTTTGGCCTTGTTATCAATATCCTGACCTCTTCCAGCCACTGACAGTTAGCAGACTCAATGTACAACTCACAGATAACACAGTATTTACAAGTTAAGGCAGGCACAGTGAAAATACATTTTAAGAGACAATCCAGAAAAGTATGTTGTATCGACAGTGACTCAACATGTGAGATAAACTTCTGGAAGGCCTTTCTGTGAGTGATTCTTAAAAGGGGAAACAGCCCAGCAAGTTGACATGGTACATGTTGCACTCCCCATCAGTAACTAGCCCAAATCAGAGAAGCTAATGATGAACCAGCAGACCAAATTCAGTGATGATCCTCGATACATGCCACTTGAAGCAGGTTACAAATATGCTAAGAAGATGGTACAGAAGCTAATAAGTTACATACGGGCTACATCTACACTGGCATGATTTTCCGGAATGCTTTTAATGGAAAAGTTTTCCATTAAAAGCATTTTCAGAAAAGCATGTCTAGATTGGCAGGATTCTTTTCCGCAAAAGCACTTTTTGCGGAAAAGCGTCCGTGGCCAATCTAGACGCGCTATTCTGCAAAAAAGCCCTGATCGCCATTTTCGCGATCGGGGCTTTTTTGCAGAAAACAAATCTCTGCTGTTTACACTGGCCCTGTTGCGCAAAAGTTTTTCGGAAAAAGACTTTTGCCCGAATGGGAGCAGCACAGTATTTCCGCAAAAGCACTGACAATCTTACATGAGATCGTCAGTGCTTTTGCGGAAATTCAAGTGGCCAGTGTAGACAGCTGACAAGTTTTTCCTCAAAAGCAGATGATTTTGCGGAAAAACTTGCCAATCTAGACACAGCCACGGTTTTAAGGAAACAACTATTACAAAAACGTTTATCTTCAAGAAGAAGTTTTTAGATGCTGCTAACTGGCAGATTCTTTCATTTCCACATGTCTTTCCTCAAAAACTGTAAACGGAATGACAAAACCTTACTAAAAGGCGTTTGGTTGGCTATTGGAGATGCATAAAATTTTCAGAAATGCACAAGTCCCATAGATTTCATTTACTTAAGCCTTTTTAAATTTCTACCCAATATCATACATCATTTAAATTGGAAATTACAACAGAATTTTTAAATTTAAAATACTATCAGGAATGGGTAACAAGCTGAAGCAGTATGTTCTTTCCTTGTAGAATTAATTAGTGTGAGTAGAGCTTTTTGTACTGGCAAGGGAAAGGATTAAGGAGAGTAAATGCTGAACAAAACAAAGGCATGTCAGGCAATCACTAAAAGATCCGCAAATATGAATATAAAGTCAAACTCTCTTGAAGTCTTCACAGCTATCAGTCCCTTGCAGAGAATACAGTAGGCACGTCTTCACTGCACCGTTTTTCTGGAATAACGGCTGTTATTCCAGAAAAACAATGCTAGTATCCACACTACAACTGCTTTATTTCGACAGAAAGTCGAAATAACAGCTGGCTTTTTCCAGTGGCAGTAAACTTCATTCCATGCAGAATAAGCCCTTTTACGAAAAGCTTTTTCAGAAAAGAGTGTGTGGGGACACAGAGTAGGGAGTTTTGTTGAAAAAAGAGGCCTCCAGGAAATACCAGAGGTGCCCTGCTGGCCACTCCGTCCACACGCATCACAACTCTATAGTTCCTATTCCCCGGCAGCTCTTAAAGCTGCAGACACAGGGGACAGGGCTTGTGGCAGAAAGCAGATCCTCAGAGTTTGCAGCGCCAGCGCAGCTGCCAGTGCCATACATTTAGGCACCATGTCCCAGCCACAAGCCCCACCCCTCCAAGAACCTCCCTGCCTACCCCAGGGAGCACGCACAGGGCTCCCAGGAGCCTGGTAGGGGCAGGAAAAGGTGTGTGCCATCCAGGTCTGGGGTGGAGATCCTGACCCTCCTTGAGGAGTGGAGCGACGAGGAGCACTTCCAGGATCTTCATGCCAGATGGCGCAATGCCGATATCTATGGCTGGATGGCTGAGAGCCTGGCCACAAGGGGCCATACCAGGACCCTGGAGCAGGTCCGCAGTGAAGTTAAAGAGCTGCGGCAGACCTATGCCAGGGCAAAGGAGCGCAGCTCGAGCTCCGGGGCAGGACCCCACTTTTGCGCCTAATTTGAAGACCTGCACCGCATCCTGAGGGGCCCTGCCTTCCACGCCCCCATACTGCTCACAGCAGCTACAGGGGCCATGTGCTGCAAACTCTGTAAGCTGAGAGTATGAGGGGTACTTCACGTGCTTCCTGTCCTGCAAACAGGCAGCTGCTCTTGGCTGGAAACTTGCCAATGGGAGCTACTGGGCAAAAGAATAGTGTGAGAAGTCCGTGCCCCCTATCCCAGGCTGTAGTATACACAGAAGCACATGACTGTCTATACTGAGCACAGAAGCACTCACTCGGCATCACTGAGTGCTGAGAGGGGCTGGGTAAGCAGAGAGCCAGTTGAGGCTCTTGCAGGCTTGATCCAGTCACTTGTCAGGCCAGATTCGGCCCGCAGATCATATTTTGTCCAACCCTGGTTAAGAAGGAACTGAGAGGATAGGGGAGGGGGGCAGATGGTAGCGTCCTATAAACTGTGCCATGAAGGTGCCATGCCTGATGGGTACCACTAAGGGAAAACTCTGGCAATCATGTACATGACACCCCACCCCCCAATGGAATGGCAATGAGCAATCACGCAAAGAAGAAAAATCAATTATACCTGCCACTCAATATGTAATATTTTTGTTGTTTTATAACATAGCTCCCAAAATGATTCCTACTTATTAACCAAGACATAAAATCCCAAACATAATAGAATTTAAAAGATGCATCTAGCACCTGGTGGATGCTACCCAGAATACTGGGCTGCTCTCTATCCTACTGCAATACCATCATACACTGGCTCTGCATATCCTACCAGTTATTTAAAATGACAAGAAATCTTGTCATATTGCATTAAACGTTGAACCTCCCTAGTCTGGCACCCTGACACGGGACCAGGGAGTTTGCCAGACCAGGGATGTAAATGCCAAACCCTCCACTTCCACAGCCTGCACGAGGCTTCTTCTACTTGCCCCACTCCTTCCAGTTCACCTGGATGACAGCTCTGCTATTGGCCCCTGGAGCACCAAAGAGAAGCCCTTGAGAGACCTCCATGGATCTTGTCATGAGAGGAAGCTTCCCCCCAGGTGACATCCATCCGGAGATCTAAGGTGAGAGCAACCGGACAGAAAGCCTCAATGGAGACAAACACTGAACTCAACACAGGTGACTGACAGACTTAGACTAAGTCCCTCAGCCAAGAAGCTGAGTGTGACAGGGCATTTGCCCTGTACTGGCCCTTTAAGGGAAAAACCCCAGCCCTGAGCAAGGGCTGAGAGCAAAGCCCTGGTTGAGGCAGTTCTGCTAATGAGGGCCCATCTGGGGGCTATATAAAGGACTCCTGGAGGAAGGGGGGAACTGACTGCTTCTCTGGACAGAGAGCAGTAAGGACCTGACTGCCAGGGAAGCACAGCAGTGCTAGGGAAGGGAGGCAGAGCTGGAGAAGCTCTGACCAAACAACCTCCCAGGCTGCAGAGCCTGAAGCAAGGCCCAGGGCTACTAGGGCTGTAGAGAGGCAGCAATGGTAGGCAGGGACAGCAGGTCCACACTTCTTTGCCAGTGATGAGTGGCCATTACAGACTGCAGTTTGCCCTTGAGGCAGGGGCTAGATGAAGACTGGCAGTGGGCCACTGAGGCCAGGTGGGTACAGGGGAACTGGGTGTTCCCTGGGAGAAGAACTGGGGGCTCCTTAGGAGCGTGCAGTGGAGTAAACAACATCTCCCCCCCAGAAGAGGGTGCAGAGAGACTGAAGTGGGCACTGCCAGAGGGCAGTGTCTGGAAGAAGACGCCATGGTCAAGGAAGAACATGGGGAGACACCAGTAAGAGAGAGGCGTCCAGAAAAACAACAAGCTAATTCCCAAAGCAACCAGCTAGAGGCGCCATGCTGGTGAGTCTGCCCTGTGATACTGAGGTAGAAAGATGGTCTGTATGCCTGTATGATGTTTTATGTTAAAACACAGTTAAGCAGATTGACTGAGAAGGGTGATCTTTATCATCTGAAGTTGCTCAAGACTTGTTTATATTCTGGTAGCAGGAACTTAGGGTGGGCCTCCCCAGCAGTACCATGTCCAACCAAAAGGGAGTGCTGTGACAAGATTGTGCTAACAGGGGCCTTTACACTGAAAATGTTAGCCTAATAATGAAAGGACAGACTTCTCCCTCTTTGTGAAGGCATACTGCAGTCATCTTGCAAAGAAACACAAAAATGTCAGAGAAAAGCAATAATATTTTATGCACCAGCAGGCATTCACCTTTTCAAAGGAGATACTGAACCTTTAGGCAACATTAGCCTGTCAGCTATGAAACAGAACCAGACCCTCACAAAAGTGACTTTGTATAAGTTAACTGGGGTATAGCCTACAAAAGCTGCTATCGCTGTCGCCCAGCATGCTGACAGGAAATAGTTGCTGCCTTCAGCCTTGATCTGCCCACGTGAAACAGAGCTTGTAGGCTGACCACAGACCGGCCTCTGTTCCCTTTACAATTGTCAACATCTGCTCTGCAGATCTATGAATAATTTTATGACAAAAAAATTCTCTTCTACTGATTCCAAAGCTTTTTTACACGCGTGTAATCTGAGGCAGACTTTAAAAGAGAGCCTGTTTTGTTCACAGGTTAGGATTTACATTCTTTTAAAACACCATAAAAATGGAATTCACAATGGGAGAAGCTGCTTTGTTGGCTGCTTGCATTTAAAATCAGGTGGCTCAATAAATGCTGGCAGTGACTATGTGTCACCTTTTTCAAACACCATAAGTTCTGGTGGCAGCCCACTTACAGTGGGGCTCCATCATAGGTGAGACCACTGGGTGCAGTTCTGCTGGTTACTGCAACAGATCCCTGCTGAGCTGACAACACAGAGTTAATAAACATCTTACTCCTGAAGGGTGCGCAGAACTGTGGATGGCAGGCCTCTCACATGGGGATGGTGACTCTACTTTAAGCTACAAGAAATAATGAATTGGAAAACTTGCCAGAGTTATCACCGGGAGGTATGCTGTTTCTCTGATTTCAAGTGCGCTATCAGACTGACACACTGAAACTACAAACTGTAAATGATTCAATTTAATCAAGTTCATTGTTTACATCTGTGGCACTCCGAAGAGAAGTGGGTCATTAGCTGAGATGTGGATGGAAGAGTGGCAATCCTGTTGCACTGACATCACAAAGTCCATGCTAAGAGAGCATATGAAAGGAGGAAATGAAATAGGTACTGAGGGCTCGTCTAGACTACGCCGAAGTTCCAAAAGCGGAGCTTTCAAAAGTGAAAGTAGTCAGGACGTGGGTTTTTTTCGGCAACCCCCCCTTTTTCAAAAAGCTACGTAAACCTCATTTTTTGAGGAAGAGCAGGTTTTTTGAAAGGGGGGGAGAGTTTGCGGGAAAAAATGCATCCAACTACTTTCACTTTCGAAAGTGAGATCGGAAGAAGATATGCACATTCCTAAGGAATTTGCATATCCTCTTTCGGAACTTCGGCATAATCTAGAAAGCCCTGAGACTGCCATCATGGGCTGAGCAAATGGTACTAGAGTGGGAAACATGAGGCAAGATTCAAGATGAATGTCAAGATGGAATTATGTTAGACCCAAGACCTAAAGGGTGAGAAATGTAAATGTGATAGGGTATGTCTACACTAGCACCCTAGTTTGAACTAGGGTGGCTAATGTAGTCATTCAAACCTGCAAATGAAGGCTGGGATTAAAATATCCAGGGCTTTATTTGCATGTTCCCGGGCGCCGCCATTTTTAAATGCCCTGTAGTTCAGACTCCCTGCCCGTGGCTACACGCGGCACGGGCTAGGTAGTTCGAACTAAAGCCCCTAATTGCAATGAGGAGTAACGGTAGTCCGAAATAGGGGCTTTAGTTCAAACTACCTAGCCCGTGCCGCGTGTAGCCGCGGGCAGGGAGTCCGAACTACCGGGCATTTAAAAATGGTGGTGCCCGGGAACATGCAAATAAAGCCCTGGATATTTTAATCCCGGGCTTCATTTGCAAGTTCGAATGACTACATTAGCCACCCTAGTTAGGACTACGGTGGCTAGTGTAGACATACCCTTACCGAAGGCAAAGTGAAATCAGTGCAGGGCTAACATTGCAGAACAGCAAAAATTAGGGAATGGAGCCACTGTCAAAGAAAATTAATTACAAAAGTGTAAAATTTTCAAACATGCTTAATTGCATAGAAACTTAAAGTCCATTTTAAAAAGTGAGGGGGGGGGAGACATAGCAGGCACTACCAATTCATTACCAATTCACAGACAAGTAGTTCAATAATTTGTTTACTGGACTGCAAAGCCCCGAATGTCACCATTGTTTCCTAGGAGGCTATATGTAATGTACCATTGAAGCACCAGTAAGAGAGATGTTACAGGTTCTCATGTTCAAAGTATTGCCACAAAGCCTTCCTAATTCAAACTGCCCCCTTTTGGGGCCTTCTGATGGTCCCAGTATCTGAATGCTCAAAATCAGCAGCCAAGCAAGCAGTCTTCCTCAATACTCTGCCTCTGAGCAAGCCTTCCACCCTTAGCGTCACAAAAATTATGCAAAATACAACACACAGCCATGAGTGTGGGATCACTTACAGCTACTCCTATTATAGTCATTTCCAGAAGCTCAGGTTAGACTTCTATCACAGAAAAGTTTCGTACATTTTAAGACCAGAAGGCACTCCCATGATAATCTAAACTGATCTCCTCTATAACACAGGCCACAGGACTTTTTTGAATTAATTTCTGCTTCAATTAGAGCATATTTTTAGAAAAAAATGCAGACTTGATTTTAAAATTTCCAGTGATGAAGAATCCACCATGATTCTTGGTAAGTAGTTCCAAGGACTAATTACCCTTACTCTTAAAAATATTTGCAACATTTTCCCTAATAAAATGTGTTTAGTTTCAGCTTCCAGTCTTTGGATATCATTATACAGTGAAAGCTTTGTTACCCAGCACTCATGAGGAATGGGGGCTGCCAGTTAATTGAATGTGCTGGGTAACAAAACTCAATGCTCTGCCCACAGCCTTTACTGACAAATCTGGCTCCCAGCAACTTGAAGAGGAGGCATCTGCTGATGACATCAGCTGGAGATGCTGGCTTTCAGAAACCACACAACAGTTGGCTGGACAGGTGGGAGTCAGGCACGCACCCCTAAAGATGCCCCGAGGCTGGGGGCAACATTGGTTAACAAAGTTATCTGCTTAACAGAGTGCCGGATATCAAAGCTTTCACTGTACCTTTATCTACTAGGTTGAAGAGCCATCAAATTTCTGTTCCTCATTTAAGTAAGTATAGAGTGTGATCAAGTCACCCCTTATTAAGCTAAATAGACTTAGTTCCTGGAGTTTCTCACCATCAGGCTTGTTTCACAATCTTTCATCATCTTGTAGCTCTTCTCTGAGCCTTCTCCATTTTTTCAGCATACTCTGTTAGCCCAGAGCAGCCATGTCAAACTGTTATTTGGGGACCTGCATGTGGCCCGATTGAAATTTTTTGCAGCCCACCAGAACATTTTTATAAAAGAATGAAGTGCAGCCCACAGGTCGCTCGGAGCACGTGGCCGAGTGCCTGCTCACAGCCGGCCGGAGCACTCTGTGCTGCAGCAACTGCTCATGGCGGGCCGGGCTGCTCTACGCATGTGCTCACAGCCAGCTGGGTGCTCTGCGCTGGGCTCTCCAGCAGGCGCTCAGAGCCAGCCGCAACGCTCTGTGCACACGCTCACGGCCAGCTGGGTGCTCTGCACTGGGCGCTCCAGCAGGTGCTCAGAGTTGGCCGCTGTGCTCATGCTGCCCCAGCACCTCAGGCGGCAACGTCAACTCCGGGACCCAGGTATTAGGTTGGGTGGTGGAGGGGGAGAGCTGAGAGTGCCTGGCTCTGGGGGATGCATTAGGTTGGGGGGGGAGGGCTGGCTCTGGGGGAGGGGGAGGCATTAGGTTGGGGAGGCATTAGGTTGGGGGTGCCTGGCTATGAGGGAGGGAGGAGGCATTAGGTTAGGGGGGCTGAGAGTGCCTGGCTTTGGGGCAGGGAAGAGGCATTAGTTTGGGGGGTGTTGGCTCTGGGGGAGGAAGGAGGCATTAAGGTTGAGGGGGCCTGGTTCTAGGGGAGCGGAGGGGGACTGGGTTAAAATGGGGATATGGGAATTGCCTGGCTCTGGGTGAAAGGAAGGAGTTATTTTGTTAATATTTTGTTTTTTATTTATGTATTCCCAAATAAAATAATGAAATGTATATTAATTTTATATCAATAAATGTCAATTTTTTGCAATTGCATGAGTAATATGTTTATGCAACATCTCAAACTTACAAAGTATCTGAAATTTGTATAGAAGCCTATTCTAGTTGATTAATCATGGTCTACACTTTTTTTTATTTCAATAAAACAAGTTATGTATCATATACAACATTTTAAAGTACCTTAAATTTATATTTAAATTAAAAATTATGTAAAAATATTTTTAAAATTATTTAATATGAGCAAATAATTTTATACATCAAATTACTGCAATATTATAAAATAGCTAAAATGTAATCTATAATAAATAACTACAACTTTCCAACAAAGTACATTTTCTTTGGTGGCCCTAGGGTTGCCAGGTGTCTGGTACTGCTGCCTTCTGTCCGGCACCTAAAATGTTTTGCTTGACAAATTTTTTCTTTTTTTTGGTCAAACCATCTCGGAACTGACCCTGAAAGCTATCAGTTTTCGTTTGTGCGGCCCTCACTAGGCTTCGAGTTTGACATGCCTGGCCTAGAGGCACTCTATGTAAAGGGAGTCAACGTCCACTTTTAGTGCACCAGAATGACTTTTGCTTCTAGCACTTTTTAGAAAGACATTTGTCCTCAATAGGAACAAAGCATTCTGCAAACTGATTTCCTGCTACCTCATGACCAATTCATCACCGGTGATTCTTGTGTCTCTCAAAATATTAAGGGTATACCTCAAAAATCCTAACTATGATATAGAGACAGGGAGCTTCATAGATGTAACATATTCAGGAGAAAATAATTAAATCTGAAATTCTCTCATATGCAGAAGTTGTACTTGGGAGCATTTACAGAAGCTGCCACACAGTTTGATCCTTGAGGAATTAATGGTGAGTTACATTACTAGCGAGTCAAGGCTGATTTATGTGATATAGGTAGAAGACACTGAGGCACTCTGTACCTCAAAGAAGCATACTAGAACCCCCCATATTAGGTTCTATCACATGCTTATGATGTGTTTTGCCTTGTAAGGTATCATTTAAGAAGTCTTGATCAGCTGAACCTTAATTCCCTGTTGCAGTGTATATGAACTTACGAAGTAATGCTATATAGGTTTGTAAGGGGGTGTGCATACCTCACACTGAGCCATAAGGAGTGGGTGGAGGAAGTCCCATCCCTCCAGCCATATTGGGCATGCTCCAAGTGCTGGGCTTGTCTAAAAGGGAGCAAATCTCCTCCATTTTGGCAGAATGCAGAGAGGGAAGGACCTGCAGCAGGAGCTCCAAAGGCAGAGCAGCCACAGATCCTGACAGCAGGAGACTGGAATGAGCCTCCAGAGCTGATGGAGTCCTGAGGTGTGACTTGCACGATGGAGACCGGAAACGGGCCAAATCCGTGTATGAGGAACTGTAAACAACTGACTGTACCACCTGAGAAATTGTTGATTCAAATCTTGCTTAGTCTAAGATAGAATTTGCCTACAAATTCATTTTTGTTTCGTAGGTAACCAACTTTGGCCTCTCTGCCTGCTACTTATAAATTACTTAAAATCTCTTCCTATGGTTAATACATCTCTTTTATATTTTACCTAAAACGGCGTGGCTTTGGTTGAAGTAGCTGGGAAATCTCAACCCAGATTACAAAGGATAATGTGTGTCCATTCTACACTAAGTGGTGAACTAATTAATGAACTTGAGCAGCTTAAGATGGTACAGTTCTGGGGTGTAGAGCTGGACAGAACTGACTAGAGCCTTTCTATTTCATCATCCATGAATGACTGGGAGATCATCCATATAACTGGTGCAAATGGCCATGTGAGTACAGTGCCTGTCAGAGGTTTGTAGCTTGACATTAGCATCACTGAGTGACACGCAACTCAAGTTGGTGGGTTTGGAAGGCTCAGCAGGCCCACAGTCCAAATTGCATGTCAGGAACATCTCATAGAGACACACTACTGTAAGAGAACATAGGTGAAACCTAAATGGAAAGGGGGAGTGAAATCTGACCCTAACCAACGGCATAAAAGATCATTGTGGAATACATGGACAATGATCCAGCACCACAAAGGAGAACACACAGTACAAAATCTGAGGCCAAACTGATGCAAAATAAATAACTAACATTAAAAATAAGCATAATAATCATACAGACTATAAGATAGTAGCATCTCCTGCAGATGAGAGTTCAATTGTGTGGGTGTGACAGGTAATACTTTTAAAGGTAAATTTCACTTAAGCTGTGAACAAGTAAGTTTTTGTATTAACTGAGACTCTTCTCACTATTCATCCAGTGAGTGCAGGAGTGAAAAAGTAGCAGTGTATATTATGCAAATTTTCCAGTCATTAGCTCATAAGAGTTGCACTTAACTGGTGTTTTAAAAAACAAAGCAATTCATTTGGGAAGTAACGTAAGCATCCTATTTTGAGCCACAGTACAGGTTGAAATGAGCTAGGGAGGTTGGACTTAGTTTACAGTGCATCACCTTGCAATATTCCTATTCTGATATAAAACTGAGCTGTTCAATCCTCTAATCATATCAGCAAGCATCTATTTTGATGCAATAAACTTCTGGTTAGTGAATATTCATCACACCATCTGAATCCTCCTTGCAACAGGATTATTGTTGCTTAGTATCCAAGCTGATTAACAAAGCCAGGCCACATTTCTGCAAACAAAATTAGGTCCTGCTTGAAGAGATTCAGAGATTGAGTTCTGCGAAACAACAAGTTAAGTACATCTTCTGAACCTTGGCTGGAATTTTCAAAAGGACCAACCATGGGAATTAAGTGCCTAGCTCTCACTTGCTTTCAATGAGAGTTGGTCACCTAATTCCCTTGGATCCTTTTGAAAATTCCAGCCACTTTGCCTTCATCCAGGTGAAGGTTCAGAAAGGTTTCTATTTTGTCATCCATATGAGTCAATAGTGTGCCCTTGTAGCCAAGAGGGCTAATGGCATATTTGGGTGCATTAGGAGGAGCACTGCCAGCAGATCCAGAGATGTCATTATTCCCCTTTATTCGGCTTTGGTGGGGCCACATCTGGAGTATTGTGTCCAGTTCTGGGCCCCCCACTATAGAAAAGGGTGTGGACGCATTGGAGAGGGTCCAGCGGACGGCAACCAAAATGATAAGGGGGCTGGAGCGCATGACCTATGAGGAGAGACTGTGGGATTTGGGTTTGTTTAGTCTGCAAAAGAGAAGAGTGAGGTGGGATTTGATAACAGCCTTCAACTTCCTGAAGGGAGGTTCCAAAGAGGATGGAGAGAGGCTGTTCACAATAGTGACGGATGGCAGAACAAGGAGCAATGGTCTCAAGTTACGGTGGGAGAGGTCTAGGTTGGATATTAGGAAAAACTATTTCACTAGAAGGCTGGTGAAGCACTAGAATGGATTACCTAAGGAGGTGGTGGAATCTCCATGCCTAGAGGTTTTTAAGTCTCGGCTTGACAAAGCCCTAGCTGTGTTGATTTAGTTGGGATTGGTTCTACCTTGGGCAAAGGGATGGACTTGATGACCTTCTGAGGTCTCTTCCAGCTCTATGATTCTAAGTCTTTGGGATTCAGGGTGTTAGAAACTTTTTCATGGAAAAGTAACTGCAGTACCTAGATTCCTGAGTTAGATTTGTGGCGCACAGTACTGGGTGCCCAACAACTGACTTTCCATTTCCATGGGCCACTCCTGATTCCCATTCATTTTTGAACAAATATCATAGCTGTAACTGTAGAGAGAATGCCCCATGAAAACAGTCCTTTCGTTAATTACTAAAGTTACAAAGGATAAAAGAATTGATGCCACATTTCCTCACTGCATGGAAACCACAGTCCTTGAACTGTTAAAAGGTCATTAATAGTGGTCCTCAGCAACGCCAGCAGGTGGAACAAAACAAAATAGACTCGTCTCATTATTCGTTATAAGGGTCATCAATGTATTTGGTGTTGCACAGGTGTTGCACACACACACACATTACAAGAACTCGCCCCAATGAGACTATAGTTAATAAATGTCTCCAGTCTTTCAAAAATGGAGACAAAATATGACAAAAGAGAATGAGGTGGAAGTTCCATATGGAATACCATTATGTGGTGCCCATATCTCAGCATAATAGCCCTTCTTTGTAAAGTTGCAGAAAAATTGTATTCTGCAGTACAAGTACTCATTGTCTTTAAATTGATGGGTCATTGGCTATAGCGGCAGTGTGAGCTGGAAATGCAATTCCAGCCTCGAGATGACATATTAACATTAGCTCTCATTGAGACAGCACTAAAAATAGCTATGGCAGCAAAGGTGGAAGGAAGGACTAGTGTCTCAAGTGCATGCCTGTCCAAGACTGGGAGTGGCAATGACAGCTGGCACAAGTATGTCTCATCAAGATGTGAATCACAATCCCAGTTCCAAGTGCAGCCATACCCTGTGTTTCAGTTTTACCACTCTGGTAATGTAAAGAGGCCTTAATGTGGGTAAAACTGTCTGGGTGTGTCTAGACTGGCAAGATTTTGCGCAAAAGCACTTGCTTTTGCGCAAAAACTTGCCAGCTGTCTACACTGGCCACTTGAATTTGCGCAAGATTTGTACAAAATCACTGCTTCTTGCGCAAATACTTTCCCGCTCCCGCTCGGGAAAAAGCCCTCTTGCGCAAGAATACTTGCTCAAGAGGGCCAGTGTAGACAGGGAAGAACCGTTTTGCGCAAAAAAGCCCCGATGGCTAAAATGGCAATCAGGGCTTTCTTGCGCAAAATCGCATCTAGACTGCCCACGGATGCTTTTGCGCAAAAGCTCTTTTTGCGCAAAAGCATCCGTGCCAATCTAGACACGCTTTTGCAGAAATACTTTCAACGGAAAAACTTTTATGTTAAAAGTATTTCCGCAAAATCATGCCAGTCCAGACGCAGCCTCTGAGTCATGTAAAGCCTTGTTCTAAATGAGAAACCCATTTCCATAGTTTCTTGGGACCCAGAAGTGCCAGCTGACATAATCTACAACTTCCCATCTCTCAAACATCTTCTACAAGGCATTCATGCATTTTCAATGCAGAGCTTTCTGACACTGAAAATTCATATTTTAAGAATAATAAAACAGAAATGGAATTTAATATCAAAATAAATAACACAATGAGACTACACTGATTGTGTTTGCTATTCAATTTCACTCCCTAAAAACACTTTTTATACTAATACAATTTTTTAAAAAATCCCACCCCCATCTGAAATAATTATAGTAGGAAAGCTATTCAGAGTAGATCAGTGCCAAGGGACAGAGAAAAAAACTGAAATAAAATATTAATATTAATCAGTATTCAAACACCGGGATTCCTCCTTTGTTTTTGTTTCACTGGCCTGAGAAATCTAACAACTGTTCCATCTTGAAAACAATCACTTTTTAATCTCATTACATTTTAAGACCTTCAGGTGGTTAGCAAATAATGCAGAGTAAAGAAAATCCTTTAGGCAATCTGGGGCATATACACCACTAGAAGAAATAATACTTAGCACTCGTACAAGCTTTCCATAGACTCTTACAAAATATTTATTCTTTATGTTAACAGGTGCACTTTATGGCCAGTCCACTAAGCTCAACAAATCGTACAGCCATAAGGCATGGGAAATTATTTAAACTACTTAAAATCTGTCCATTTAAATACAAACACTCAACATTTTGCAGAGTTTCTATTTCACTATTTCACTAGGGCTACGTCTAAACTGGCACGATTTTCCGCAAATACTTTTAATGGAAAAGTTTTCCGTTAAAAGCATTTGCGGAAAAGAGCGTCTAGATTGGCACGGATGCTTTTCTGCAAAAGCACTTTTTGCGGAAAAGCGTCCGTGCCAATCTAGACGCACTTTTGCGCAAAAAAGCCCCAATCGCCATTTTCGCGATCGGGGCTTTTTTGCAGAAAACAAATCTCAGCTGTCTACACTGGCCTTTGCGCAAAAGAACTTTTGCCCAAACGGGAGCAGCATAGTATTTCCACAAGAAGCACTGATTTTGGAAAAACTTGCCAGTCTAGACACAGCCTAGGTGTTTAATAAAACAAAAATATCACTGCATTTGCAGCAGTGACTAACATGTGATTCTTCAAATAGCATAGTCAAAATTAGCCATTTTGCTAAAAAAAAAACCATTTTAATAAGTGCACAAAGCATGCCAGTTATACACTTCTCTCCCTGCTTCCTTTTCTGACTTTGTAGGAGGCAGCATTGAAAGTGATGTAAAGGTTAAATCCACCCACATCAGAGAAGCCAGCTCATTCAGCGAGGTGGCAAAGGACCAAAAGTTACACTAGCAGCCAGATGCAAGACCATTTCCTTCCCCGTTATACACCCCATGCACTGCAACTGCTTCAGATTTCTGTTTGAGCCAGGGCTTGGCTATCTTCCTGCTAACCACATGTCTGCCCCACCTCTTTTTACATCCTACTTCTTTAAATGTGACCTGCAAATGCAGACTGTACTTTAAATGTACAAAATAAATGCGAATCATCCTTAGGATCATGCTGTTTGCATATTTTGACACAAATATCTACTACCTCAGAAAAAGGACACAGCATTCATAGCTGCATTTAAATAGTAAAAGTCCCTTGGAAATTCAACTATTAGTCTTGATCCAAACCCAGCATGGTACTAATCACAATCACACTAGCATAAACTGGAGTTGCTGCACACTCCAAAGGATAATAGAATCCTAGGGCTGGAGAGATCTCAGGAGGTCATCTAGTTCAGCCTCCTGCCTAAAGCAGGACCAACTCCAACAAAATCATCCCAGCCAGGGCTTTGACAAGCCAGGACTTAAAATCCTCTAGGGATGGAGATTCCACCACCTTCCTAGGGAGCCCATTCCAGTGCTTCCCCACCCTCTTAGGGAAATAGTTTTTCCTAATATTCAACCGAGAGTTCCCCCACTGTAACTTGAGACCATTGCCCCTTGTTCTGCCATCTGTCACTAATGAAAACAGCCTCTCTCCATCCTCTTTGGAACCTCCCTTAGCCAGTCGGTCCCCAGCCTGTAGCAATGCTTGGGATTCTTTCCTCCCAAGTGCAGGACTCTGCCCTTGTCCTTGTTGAACCTCGTCACATTTCTTTTAGCCCAATCCTCCAATTTGTCTAGGTCACTCTGGACCCTATCCCTACCTTCCAACGTATCTACCTCTTCCCCTAGCTCAGTGTCATCTGCAAACTTTCTGAGGGTGCAATCCATCCCCTCATATAGGTCATTAATAAGGATGTTGAACAAAACCAGCCCTAAAACCGATCCTTGGGGCACGCAGCTTGAAACCAACCGCTAACCAGATATCGAGGCGTTGATCACTACCCGTTGGACCTGACAATCTAGCCAGCTTTCTATCCACCTTACAGTCCATTTTCCCAACCCATACTTCCATAACTTGCTGACAAGAATATTGTTGGAGACCATATCAAAAGCTTTGCTAAAGTCAAAGTATATCACATCCACTGACTCTCGTGTCCAAAAATGAAAAGGCTGGGTCTTCAGCTTGTTTTCTTTACAACATGCAAAAAAAAATTTTAATAACTGCATTAATAGTGCATTTACTCTTAGTACTAAGGAAAGCAACAGATTGATGTAACTGTGCCTGAAAAGAAAGCACCCGGACTAGCTCTGCAATCAAAATACAGAGAACTACAAAGACAGGAATTGAACATACAGAACTGAGGCTACTTTAAAGATTTAAGTATGAAATTAAAATACTGTTTGCTACAGATTAACAGGTGAGTGCTAACAGGGAGTTTAGAGAGGGAGTTCTCCAGGTAAAGGAGAAGCAGATACAGGATTCTTGAGGGAAGTGTGTGTTGTTATTGGGGCTTTCTTACTGTGTGCTGAGCTTGTGTTTGTTCGTGTGTGGTGGTGGGTTTTTTTTCCCCCTTCTCTGTTTTTGAGTGAGGCTTTAGAGAGGGAGTTCTCCAGGTAGAGGAGAAGCAGATACAGGACTCTTGAGGGAAGTGTGTGTTGTGTTTAGGGCTTTCTTGCTGTGTGCTAAGCTTGTTTGTGAGTAAGGGTTGGTGTGTGGTTTTTTTTTGTTTTTGTTTATTTTTTCCCCTGTGTTTGTGAGTGAGGCTTTTTTTTCCCACTTCCCCTTTGCCCTCACCCTCCCCTTGATGGAGTTTGTGCTGTGATTGGCTATGATTGGTAGGTGCTGTAATTGGCAGGTTGACTTCTAATTAAAGTTTGAATTCTAGAAGCCTCTGCTGATTGGCTGAGCCTTGGTAGGGGGCGGGACTTTCAGGCACTCCAGGGCTTTATAAGGCAGTGGGCAAGCGACCAAGGAGCTTGCAAACAGGTGAGTGCTAACAGGGAGTTTAGAGAGGGAGTTGGGAAGGGCGTGAGGTTCTCTTGCCTTTCTTTTTAAATCCCTTCTCCAGGACAGCAGCAATGGATGGTGATGGGTCTGCTGCTCTTACATGCACAGCATGTGCCATGTTTGTCTTCCTCCCAGAAGAAAGAACAGATTTCATCTGCACGAAGTGCAAGCCGGTCGACATTTTGGAAGAAAAAATTGGAGGACTGGAGGCCCAAGTGTCGGCCCTATGCTCGATCAGAGAGGATGAAGACTTCCTCGATAGAAGGCAGCGTTTAATCCTTCAAGCACGGCAGGCAGAGGAGCCAGAGAGGGCAGTACATGACCAAGAAGAGAACTGGCAGCATGTAACTTCTAGAAGGGGAAAAAGGCCAGCATGGGAATCCCCCAAAGCTATAGAGGTAAGTAATCGCTTTCAAGCTCTCTCCACAGGCTCTGCAGTGCTGAAAGCTTTGGAAGGGACCTCACAAAGAAGAAACCAGAAGGGAACACCATCTACTGGAAGACATGGGATGCGTAGTCCTAGAGATGGGGGTTCCATGGCCACCACCCCCAAAAGAAAACGACGGGTGGTGGTGGTCGGGGACTCCCTACTAAGAGGGACTGAGCCATCCCTCTGCCGTCCGGACCTGGAATCTCGAGAGGTGTGCTGCTTACCGGGAGCTCACATTCAGGATGTGACTGAGAGGCTTACCAAGCTGATCAAACCTTCAGATCGCTACCCCTTCCTGCTTCTCCACGTGAGAACTAATGATACGGCAAAGAATGACCTTGAGCGGGTTACTGCAGATTATGTAGCGTTGGGAAGAAGGATCCAAGAATTCGGAGCACAAGTGGTGTTCTCGTCCATCCTCCCTCTTGAAGGGAAAGGACTGGGCAGGGATCGCCGAATTGAGGATGTAAATGCGTGGTTGCGCAGGTGGTGTCACAGAGAGGGCTTTGGTTTTCTCGACCATGGGACTCTGTTCCGGGCACAAGAATTGTTAGGAAGAAATGGGATCCACCTAACAAAGAGAGGAAGGAGCATCTTCGCGGGCAGGCTTGCAAACCTAGTGAAGAGGGCTTTAAACTAGGTTCGTCAGGGGACAGTGACCAAAACCCTGAGGGGAGTAGGAAAGTCAGATACTGGGAAGAAATGCAGAGAGGAAGGAGCAAGAAAGGAGGACCCCTGTTTCGAATGGAGAAGATAGGGCAATCACCTGGTTACCTAAAGTGTTTGTACACTAATGCAAGAAGCCTGGGAAACAAACAGGAAGAACTGGAGGCCCTGGCCCAGTCTAAGAAATATGATTTAATTGGGACTTGTTGGGATGACTCGCGTGACTGGAGCGCTGTCATGGAAGGGTATAGACTGTTCAGGAAGAACAGGCAGGGGAGAAAAGGAGGAGTTGCACTATATGTAAGAGAGCACTATGATTGCTCTGAACTCCAGTATAAAGAGGGAGAAAAACCTGTTGAGAGTCTATGGGTTAAGTTTAAAGGAGCAAACAACAGCAGTGATGTTGTGGTTGGTGTCTGCTACAGGCCACCGAATCAGGTGGATGAGGTAGATGAGGCTTTTTTTGGATAACTGAGCGAAGCTTCCAGGTCGCAGGACCTGGTTCTTGTGGGGGACTTTAATCACCCTGACATCTGTTGGGAAACCAATATGGCAATACACAGGTAATCCAGGAAGTTTTTGGAGAATGTTGGGGATAACTTCTTGACACAGGTGCTGAAGGATCCGACCAGAGGCCGTGCGCAGCTTGACCTTCTGCTCACAAACAGGGAGGAACTAATAGGGGAAGTGGAGGTGGGTGACAACCTGAGAAGCAGTGATCATGAGATGGTAGATTTCAGGATCCCGACCAAAGGAAGAAAAGAGAGTAGTAAAATACATACCTTGGACTTCAAAAAAGTAGATTTTGACTCCCTCAGAGATATGATGGGCAGAATCCCCTGGGATGCCAACATGAATGGGAAAGGAGTCCAGGACAGCTGGCAGTACTTTAAAGAAGCCTTATTGAAGGCACAGAAAGAAACCATCCTGACGCGTAGCAAGAGAGGCAAACATGATAGGAGACCGGATTGGCTTACAGGGGAAATCCTTGGTGAACTTAAGCACAAAAAGGAAGCTTACAAAAAGTGGAAACTTGGACAAATGACCAGGGAGGGGTTTAAACGTATAGGTGGAGAATGCCGGGGGGTTATCAGGAAGGCGAAAGCGCAAATGGAATTGCAACTGGCTAAGGATGTGAAGGATAACAAGAAAGGTTTCTACAGGCATGTTAACAAGAAGAAGGTGATCAGAGAGGATGTGCGGCCCCTAATGGATGAAGGCGGTAACCTAGTAACAGATGATGTGGGGAAAGCTGAAGTACTCAATGCTTTCTTTGCCTCTCTATTCATGGACAAAGTCGGCACTAAGTGACGCAAGATGGGATGAAGATGGACAGCCCGTGGTGGGTAAAGAACAGGTTAGGAACTATTTAGAAAAGCTAAACGTACACAAATCCATGGGTCCGGACTTAATGCATCCGAGAGTATTGAGGGAGTTGGCAAATGTCATTGAGGAGCCTTTGGCCATCATCTTTGAAAACTCGTGGCGATCGGGAGAGATCCTGGATGATTGGAAAAAGGCAAATGTAGTGCCCATCTTTAAAAAAGGGAAGAAGGACAATCCAAGGAACTACAGACCAGTCAGCTTTACCTCAGTCCCCGGAAAATCATGGAGGGGATCCTCAAGGAATCTCTTTTGAAGCACTTGGAAGAGGGGAAGGTGATCAGGAATAGTCAGCATGGATTCACAAAGGGCAAGTCGTGTCTGACCAATCTGATTAGCTTCTATGATGAGGTAAATGGCTCGGGGGACATAGGAAAGTCAGTGGATGTTATATACCTTGACTTTAGCAAGGCTTTTGATATGGTCTCCCACAATATTCTTGCCAGCAAGTTAAGGGAATGTGGATTGGATAAATGGACGGTAAGATGGATAGAAAGCTGGCTGGAAGGTCGGGCCCAGCAGGTAGTGATCAATGGCTCGATGTCAGGATGGCGGTCGGTTTCTAGCGGAGTGCCCTAAGGTTCAGTTCTGGGACCGGTTTTGTTCAACATCTTTATTAATAACCTGGATGAAGGGATGGATTGCACCCTCAGAAAGTTTGCGGATGACACTAAGCTAGAGGGAGAGGTAGATACTCTGGAGGGCAGTGATAGAGTCCAGAGTGACTTAGACAAATTGGAGGATTGGGCCACAAGAAATCTGATGAGGTTCAACAAGGACAAGTGTACAGACTTGCACTTGGGACAGAAAAATCCCAAGCATTTGTTACAGGCTGGGGACTGAATGGCTAAGTAGCAGTTCTGCAGAAAAGGTCCTGGGGATTACAGCGGATGAGAAGCTGGAGTACAGTGTGTCCTTGTAGCCAGGAAGACTAATGGCATATTAGCATGCATTAAGAGGAGCATTGCCAGTAGATTCAGAGGTGTGATTATTCTTCTTTATTCAGCTCTGGTGAGGCCACATTTGGAGTATTATGACCAACGAGGAGAGGCTGAGGGAGTTGGGTCTATTTAGTCTGCAGAAGAGAAGAGTGAGGGGGGATTTGATAGCAGCCTTCAACTTCCTGAAGGGAGGTTCCAAGCAGACTGGAGAAAAGTTATTCACAGTAGAGAACTTTTAAAAGGTATTTTTTCACCATCAGTTGTTGTTTCTTGGTGCTCTCTGGTTCCCTAAAAGTAGCCCACAGCACATATTCTGTGACATTATAAATACCATGAAATATACTGCGATTCAATTATATAATGCATTCTGGAGTGATACATTTAGTGAACCAAGAGTACATTAAAAGGAGAAAACAAAAATTAAAATGAAAAAGCTTGCATCTGGAATTCCTTGACTTTGTTCAGTTTAAAAATTAGAATTAATATAAACATATGTATTTAGCAGACTATTTGATTCTTTAATGGACAAATCTCAGAAACATATTTCAGAATTCCCATCACAAATTAATCTACAGGCAGTCCCCAGGTTACGTACAAGATAGGGACTGTAGGTTTGTTCTTAAGTTGAATCTGTATGTAAGTCGGAACTGGCGTCCAGATTCAGCCGCTGCTGAAACTGACCGCCAGTTCTGACTTACATACAGATTCAACTTAAGAACCCCAAGTCAGCTGCTGCTGAAACTGATCAGCAGCTGATTCCAGGAAGCCCGGGGCAGAGCAACTGTGCCTCGGGCTTCCTGTAATCAGCGCTGGTCAGTTTCAGCAACGGCTGACTTGGGGACGTCTGGGGCAGAGCAGCTGGGGTGCTGCTGGGTTGCTCCAGTAGCACCTCTCCTCGGCCGCTACTGGACCAACCCAGCAGCACCCCAGCTGCTCTGCCCCAGGAGTCCTGATTCAGCCACTGCTGAAACTGACCAGCAGCGGCTGAATCAGGACGCCTGGGGCAGAGCACTTGGGGTGCTGCCGGGTTGGTCCAGTAGTGCCCAGAGCGGCACTGCGGGACCAACCGGCAGCGCCCCAGCTGCTCTGCCTCAGGGTCCACAACAAAAGCCTGGTCTGCTGGGGGGGGGGGGGCACACTAGCTGCGCCCCCCCCAGCAGACCAGGGACACAGGGAGCAAAGCGGCAGCGGGGGGGTGCCTCGCCTCTGAGGCTTTGCTCTGGCCGGACCGCTTTGCTCCCGGTGCCCCTGGTTTTCTGGAGATAGTACCCAGCAGACCAGGGGCACCGGGAACAAACCCGCAGCCGCGGCGGGGTCCCTGCGCTTCTGAGGCTTTGCCAGAGCAAAGCCTCAGAAGCGCGGGACCCCCGCGCGGCTGCGGGTTTGCTCGCGTTGCCCCTGGTCTGCTGGGGACCGTCCCCAGCAGACCAGGTACACCGCGAGCAAACCCGCAGCAGCGGCGGGGTCCCCCGCTTCTGAGGCTTTGCGCTGGCAAAGCCTCAGAAGCGCGGGAACCGCCGCTGCTGCGGGTTTGCTCCCGATGCCCCTGGTCTGCTGGGGACGGTCACCAACAGACCAGGGGCACCGGGAGCAGCTTTTCTCGCCCCGGAGCTCGAGGTGGCTGACCGCTGCCTGTGAGCTCCGGGGTGAGAGAGCTCCGTTCGTAAGTGCGGATCCGACATAAGTCGGATCCGCGTAAGTCGGGGACTGCCTGTACTAAAATCACAACTTTCTCATTAGAAGCATGACAGAAAAAACATTTATCTGAACTGCCCGAGTCAGATTCTCCTAATAAAACAACTACCACGATCTATTTGTAACTGGACTCAGAACACTGTAGAGCACTCAAGAAGATAAAGCAATTTCTGTCAAATTGAAAGTGGTTGGTTTTGTTTTTTTAATCATGAACACTATACAGACAACTACATGGTAGAGACAGAATTGTAGGGGACCTCCACTTTACAGTTCAGTGGTTTCATTTGACAATATAAAACTCAGTTATTTTAAAAAATACAGTAGTGTAGCAGAAAGAGCTAAAAGTGCTGAACACAGAGTGCAAGCAAACACAGCTGAAAAGACCCTCAGTACAGGAAACTGCTGGAGACAATGTACTGTAAATTAAAGTCAGTTTTCCTGGATTTTCTAAAGAATTGCTCATTTTAGAGAGTCAACATATTTCTTACTAAAGGCACAGAACTGAAACTATAATTTTCTTGGAATTTATTTACTTTTTCAAATAATGTTTTTAAAAACAGACAAGGCATGTATAATAAAGTAAACCCCATCTACTATATTTTTGAAAGAGTTTATGCGTCTGTATGGCTGCCCAACAATGTGTGTATGATTCTGTTTTTTCAAGAACTCCTCCAAAAAGGTAAGAGATGGGACCAACAAATTTGCTATGCAGCTTCCTCTTATAATAACTTAACGCACAGTAAAGGTTTGATTGTGCCAGGCCAATGGGATGTGCATGGAATGGGATTGTTTCTCATCAAACTGAAAGAGAGGACTGTGATAACAGGGACAGTTGTATCCTAGAATGACCATGGGGGAGGGGCTCAGCAAGCAAGTACACCCTTGCCACTCAGATAAACTCCCCCCTCCCTCCCGCCAGAGCTGTAGAGCAGCCAAAGGCCAAGCAGCATGGCTCCCACCATCCTGGCCGGCCCAGAGGAGAAATCCCTGCCACTTCAACAGCTTTGGACAGCCACAGAACAGCTGATCACCAGGCACTGTGGCCCCTATCGGCCTGGGCAAGCCCCAAGGGAGCAACCAGAGGCCTGACAGCATGACCCCACACCACTCCAGGCTGGCCCCAGGGAGCAGACAGTGGTTGGGCAGCGCAGCGCCTGCTGCCAGGCCAGCCCCAGGGAGCAGTCTACAGCCATCCCCACCTCCTGTTCTGAGCCTCCCATCCCTGCTCTAATTCCTGCACCTTTCTTGCTGCCCTGAGCCCCTCCTTAGCTCCCAATCCTGACTACTGCACTCCTCTCCTCCCCCAGTCCTGCCCTGAGCCCTTCCTCACCCCTCAACTCTTGACTCTTCATCCCCCCAGCTCCAACCCCCTGCCCTGAGCCCCCACACTCCTAAGCCCCTGCCCTCACTATGGCACCTCACCACCCCCCAGCCCACTGCCCTGAAGGACCTGAGCAATGCAAGATAAATCTTCTAATATTATAATAATAGCAGAATCATCCTATGAATATTAGAAAAGAGCTGTCTTGCTTTTCCCATTTCTTGTTCCAACTTTTAAACTCATAATAAAAACAAAAAAAGAAAAAACATGATACCCTAATTCTACTCTAGTTGAAATCAATGGTAAAAATTTCATTGATGTCAGTGGTATGATAACAAAGCCTGAGGTAGAAGTTAATTAGACACAATTTTCAATAACTCTCATTTAGTTACGGAATCTATCAGCACAATTAAACCTTAAAAAAAAGATGGTACCGTATACACCTCGTAGGCTTAACTTTTTTACCAATTCATTAAAGACTCCATCCAATTTCACTTGAAGTAACTGGAAAGATTTCAATAGGTGTGGGGTCAGTCCTTAAGTTATGAGCCTTTTCCCTCACCACGTCCAGCCATATGTTGTAATCATGCATGCTGAGCTGTCAGAGGCATACGATATTTCTCAAATCATCAGCCTCTTCTATTCCCATACCCAACTACTCCACCAAATAGTCCACTGATAACCACTGTCCCCTATGAGCTGTGTGGCAGCACAGCTTCATGGGAGATTAATCGCCCCGCCCAGTCAGTCAGCTCCATGAATACAGCCTCTGACTGGGAAGGGCTGCTTAATCTCCTGTGAAGCTGTGCTGCTATGCATCTTAGAGGGAACACAGCTTGTAACTGTTTTTCTTTGACCATTTTTATTTGATTAACTATCTAAAACTAACATTTTATTATTGCAGGGCAAAATCACCAAACATAAATGAATGAATCCTATAATCACACCCCTTCCCAAACTTAGTAAAGCAATCCCCATGAATTTTTCTTCAGACAATCTGATGAACCATACCATTGGTACTTTACTTTGTAAGTTCTTTATAATAAAATTATTGTTCTTTAGTTCTAAGAACTTAAAAAAAAGTCTACATATTTTAAACCTATGATCTGTTATTGTGCATTTCAACTGTTTCCAATGCAACGGCTCTAGGAGTTCCTCTCTGTGGTATGTTTACCATTCCAGAAGCTGTAAATATGTCTTTAGGGTTATGGCAGTGAGGAATGCAACTGAGTCTGCAATATGAAGTCTAACAAACAAGGGTGTATTCATCTCTTGAGCCATTTAAACCCAGCAAAATTAAAAATAAATATTTTCCTGACACCACCACAAGAACTAAGCCCAAAATATGCACTTTTAAAATGCACAGTAGGACAATCTTTCACTAACCACCCATTAGACTTCTTATAATACTCAGTATAGACATTCTTCTATGAACTGGATTGATTTCTTCCACAGTTTAATTTGTTTTTGCCAAAGACTCTTAGATCAGTGTTGGCCACACGCCTAATGAAACAATCTCTTTTAAAGCCAAATCTGTTGTCTTGAGTTGCACCAGATACATTGTACTTAAAAACAAGGATAATGCAACCTGTGTTTAAGCCTTGAAAAATAATATTTAAAAAAAATCTCTCTTGCAAGAGTTAACTAAATATGTACAGGAAGTCCTCAACTTATTAACTGGTTGTGTTCCAAAATTTCATTTGTAAGTCGGTTGTTTGGAACTCAGAATGTGTTTTCCCATTGAAACAATGTTATAAATGGTGGTTAGGTTCTCAGGCTAGCCCACAAAAGACTATTTAACCCACAACATAGCTGAAATACTGTATATTTGCAATGAAAAATAGTAGAAATAGTTTTTTTAAAATGTATCCCTGAATGCTGGTGCTTGAGGAAAGGCAGGTTTAGTTAGAAGAGGATGAGAAGGTAGGTGGAGATTCTGAAGGGGTCTTTTGGGCATTCCCCTGCTGTCACCCCACCACTCTTGCAGGCTCTGCATTGGCTCCTGCAGGCAGTCCCATCCCCCCACATGGACTGCACCCAGCCTATCCACCCAGCTCCCACAGGCTGCAACCAGGCTCATCAGGGGAGTAGGCAAGAGGCACAAGTGGTATATATTGTCAGTTACTGAATTTACTTTTTGTCATCAGCAGAAGTGGGCTGTGCCCAAAAAACCTCATGATATTATCGATATATCTTTGGATTAGTCTCTAAGGTTCTACAGGACCATTGCTGGTTTTGAATTTACTCTGTTAGTCTACAGAACCTAATTTTAAAACAAATGTTAAACTTATTTCATTAGTGTGCTGCTAGTGATGATTATAAAATCACATCTCTAAAAAAATCATCATCCCCCTTGAGCTGCCTTTGGGCATAGGGGCACCAATTGAATAGCACTGCGTAAGGCCCCACAAATCCTAAGGATGGCCCTGCTTGAAGCTGCAGGTGAACTTTTGTTTGTGTGCGCAGATGTTTGTAAATTGGTCATTTGTAACTCGGGGAGTGCACAGGATGAGCATGCACACGTGCGCACACACACAGTGTGTAATGTTACAACTAAGATCTCAGGACAGAGAATTTTTTCATCTTACTTAAATATGTATTCTCAAAAGAAAATGTTATTTAAGTACTAGGATGTTAAAGGGAGCAGGTGTGCAGTTAACCACTGTGTAACTACCATGCCTATAGGAAAAAGATGAAGCATACTAGAAATGAAAAGTGAAATAAAATAGTTTTAACCACCTCAAAAGTAAGGGTCATCTCTATGCAGTAGCCATGTGATCAAAAGGCATTTCTCCAATTATAGGCATCAGTATTATATTTTAATGGGCACATTAACATGCATTATTCAATATATTTCTATAATTTACATTCAGTCAAATATTTGATAGATTTTTTAAAATAATTTTTGCCTTTAGCTTTTCAAAGGACAACTCTGATCAGCACCAAGTACAACTGGTAAATGGGAAAACAGAACTAAACAAGCCTCTCTGTTTTCTGCTTGAGTGCCACAGATTCAATCCCAGATGAAACAAGAATACCTGTGTAAGAAGTTGTCCATGCGTCAGATTATTGATCCAACGAGTATATCGTTCGGTGGAATCCAGTGGCTCTCTCCTGACTCTGCAACCTATAATCTAAAGCAAAATAAAAATCACAAACTGTCAAACCTTAGACATTCAGGGTACGTCTAAACTACATGGCTCCATCGACAGAGCCATGTAGATTTGTTTGTTCAGCAAAGGGAAATGAAGCCGCAATTTAAATAATCGTGGCTTCATTTAAATTTAAATGGCTGCCGTGCTGAGCCAACTAACAGCTGATCAGCTGTTTGTTGGCTCAGCGCACTAGTCTGGATGCTCCCCTGCCGACATGAAAGCCCTACGAGGCATAACGGGGAGGTCGATAAAGGGCTTTCAGGTCGGTGCGGGAGCGTCCAGACTAACGCCCTGAGCTGACAAACAGCTGATCAGCTTCTTCGCGGCTTCATTTCCCTTTGCCGATCAGCCTAATCTACATGACTCCATAAATGGAGCCATGTAGTTTAGACACACCCTCAGTCATCAATAGAAATAGCCGAAGTTGAATACAATTACACAAAAATCCCTCCATTACACATTACTATGGCTGCAACGTCAGTCACTCAAAAGTTAGAAAATGCCTAAATTATGGTTACCTTGCAACCTAAATTCATCCATGTGTGTATGCATTATGATACAGCTTTTAACTTACATACTGTTTTTCTCAAAACACACCTCCAGGTCCCTCTACCAATCCCCCCCTCCCCTCCTTTGCAGGCTCCTTGTCCCAGTCTGTTCCCCACCCGTTCATTTCCCCCCTGCTTTTAATTCAGGCAGCTTCTTACATCAGGCTACCTGACCTTGGCAAAGTAATTCAAAGAGCACAGGGCAGGCAGTCTCCTTGTTCCCATAGTTGGGACCCTCCTTCCAGAGGATATTATTGTATCCTCTTCAACTAAGGATACCTCTCCAGGGGAGGGAACTCCATTCCTTAGGAAAGGGCAGGTGTTAGTAATGGGGGATTAAATCATTAGAACCATAGATATCTGGGTTTGTGATGACTAGGAGAACCGTATGGTGACATGCCTGCCTGGTGTGAAAGTTGAGATCCCCTCAAGACATCTAGATAGACTTATGTGTAGTACTTGGGAGGAGCTGGTGGTCATGGTACATGTAGGTACCAATGACATAGAGAAGGGTAGGAGAGAGGTTCTGGAGGCCAAATTGCTAGGAAAGAGATTGAAATCCAGGACCTCTATGGTAGCTTTCTCTGAAATGCTTCCAGTTCCACGTACAGGGCCAGGTAGGCAGGCAGAGCTTCAGAGTCTCAATGAGTAGATGAGACGACGGTGTAGAGAGGAGGGGTTTAGATTTATTAGGAACTGGGGAAACTTTTGGGAAAGGGGGAATCTATACAGGAAGGATGGGCTCCACCTAAACCAAAATGGAACCAGACTGCTGGCACTTATCATTGAAAAGGTCGTAGTTTTTAAACTAAGGGCTGGGGGAAAGCTGATGGGTACGCAGGAGCACATGGATCAGACAGAGACCTCTCTTAGAGCAGATTAATAGAGATGCTCTATGTTCTAGTCAGGAGGAGAGGATGGAAGTATGGGTCGGATCAGATGAGACACAATCAAATGAAAAGGTGTATAACATATCAGGAAAAAGCAAACAGATAAATCACTATTTTAAAGTGCTTATACACAAATGCTGGAAGTCTACATAATGAAATGGGTGAACTAGTGTGCCTAGATTTAAAGGAGGATATCAGTATAACAGGCATCACGGAAACTTGGTGGAATGAGGACAATCAATGGGGGACAGTCATATCAAGGTACAAAATATATTGTAAGGATAGAACAGGTTATGCCGGTGGGGAAGTGGCACTATACATAAAAGAAAATGTAGAATCAAATTAAGTAAAAATAAATGACCTTATATGTTCCGTAGAATCTCTATGGCTAATTCCATGTTCAAATAATAAGAATATACCACTATGGATATGTTATCATCCACCTTATCAGGACAGTGATAGTGATTATGAAATGCTAAGGGAGAATAGAGAGGCTATCAAAATAAAAAAATTAATAATAGTGGGAGATTTCAACTATCACCATGTTCACTGGGAACACATCACGTCAGGACGGGATGAAGAGATAAAATTTCTTGATAGCTTCAATGACTGCTACTTGGAGAAGCTCGCTCTGGAACCCACAAGGGGAGAAGCTATTCTTGATTTAGTGCTACGTGAAGCACAGGATCCGGTTCAAGAAGTGAACTTAACTAGACCACTTGGAAATAGTGACCATAATGTAATAAAATGTAACATCCCTAAGGTGGAAAAAACACCTCAGCAGACCAACACTATAGCATTTAATTTCGGAAAGGAGAACCACACAAAACTGAGGAAGATAATTAAACATAAATTAAAAGGTACAGTGACAAATGTAAAATTTCTGCAAGCTGCATGGAAACTTTTCAAAGACACCATAATAGAGACCCAACTTAAATGTATACCCCAAGTTAAAAAAACAGTAAAAGAACCAAAAAAAAAGTGCCATCGTAGCTTAACAACCAAGTAAAAGAGCAGTAACCAATAAAAAAACATCTTTTAAAAAGTGGAAGTCAAATCCTAGTGAAGAAAATAGGAAGGAGCATAAACTTTGTCAAATTAAGTGTAAAAATATAATAAGAAAAGCCAAAAGGGAGTTTGAAGAGCAGCTAGCCAAAAACTCAAAAGTAATAGCAAAAGATTTTTAAGAACATCAGAAGCAGAAAGCCGGCTAAACAACCACTGGGGCCCTTGGACGATCGAGATGCTAAAGGAGCACTCAGAGATTATAAAGTCATTCCAAAGAAGCTAAATGAATTCTTTGCTTCTGTCTTCACAGCTGAGGATATTGCAGAGATTCCCAAACTTGAGCTATTCTATTTAGGTGACAAATCTGAGGAATTGTCCCAGATTGAAGTGTCATTAGAGGAGGGAGTAGAACAAATTGATAAACTTAATGGTAACAAGTCTGGGACCAGATGGCATTCACCCAAGACTTCTGAAACCTCAAATGGGAACCTGCTAAACTATTAACTGTGGTTTGTAACCTAGCCTTTAAATCAGCCTCCATACCTAATGACTGGGAGATAGCTAACATGACACCAATATTTAAAAGGGGGTCTATAGGTGATCCTGGCAATTACAGACCAGTAAGTCTAAGCCTTACTAATCTACATGAGTTCTTTCAGGGGGTCAACAAACATGTAGACAAGGGGGATCCAGTAGATATAGTGTACTTAGATTTCTAGAAAGCCTTTGATAAGGTCCCTCACCAAAGGTTCTTAAGTCAAGTAAGTTGTCATGGGATAAGAAGGAAGGTCCTTTCATGGATTGATAACTGGTTAAAAGACAGGAAACAAAGGGTAGGAATAAATAATAAGTTTTCTGCACGGAAAGAGGTAACTACTGGGGTCCCCCAAGGGTCTGTCCTGGGACCAATCCTATTCAACATATTCATAAATGATCTCGAGAAAGGGGTAAACAATGAGGTGGCAAAATTTGTAGATGATACCAAACTGCTCAAGATGGTTAAGACCAAAGCGGACTGTGAAAAGATTAAAAAAGATCTCACCAAACAAAATGCTTGGGCAACAAAATGGCAAATGAAATTTAATATTGATGAATGTAAAGTAATGCACATTGGGAAAAATAATCCCAACTATACGTTCAATATAATGGGAACTAAGGGTATGTCTACACTACAAAGTTAATTGGAACTAACAGCCATTAGTTAAGCCATTAGAACTTAATTCGAACTAGCGGTGCACTTAATTCGAACTAGGTAAACCTCATTCCACGAGGACTAATGCCTAGTTTGAATTAAGTACAGGCAGTCCCCGGGTTACGTACAAGATAGGGACTGTAGGTTTGTTCTTAAGTTGAATCTGTATGTAAGTCAGAACTGGCATCCAGATTCAGCCGCTGAATCTGGACACCAGTTCTGACTTACATACAGATTCAACTTAAGAACCCCAGGCGTCCCCAAGTCAGCTGCTGCTGAAAGTGATCAGCAGCTGATTCCAGGAAGCCCGGGGCAGAGCAACTCTGCCTCGGGCTTCCTGTAGTCAGCCGCTGATCAGTTTCAGCAGTGGCTAACTTGGGGACGCCTGGAGCAGAGCGGCTCGGGTGCTGCTGGGTTGGTCCAGTAGCGCGGCCGCTCCTCAGCGCTATTGGACCAACCCAGCAGCACCCCAGCTGCTCTGCCCCAGGCGTCCTGATTCAGCCACTGCTGAAACTGATCAGCAGCGGCTGAATCAGGACTCCTGGGGCAGAGTAGCTGGGGTGCTGCCGGGTTGGTCCAGTAGCGCCAAGAAGCGGTGCTGTGGGACAAACCGGCAGTGCCCCACCTGCTCTACCATAGGCCCCGGGCTTTGCTCTACGTCTCCCTGGTCTGCGGAGGGGGGCACTAGCTGCGTCCCCCCCAGCAGACCAGAGAGACGCGGAGCAAAGCGGCGGAGGACCCTGGCCAGACCCGCCGCGCTTCCAGATCTGCTGGAAGCGCAGCGGGTCCGGGCCCGGGTCCTGCGCCGCTTTGCTCAGCGTCTCTCTGGTCTGCAGACCAGAAAGACGCTAAGCAAAGCGGCGCAGGACTCGGGGCCGGACCCGCGGCGCTTCCAGCTGATTTGGAAGTGGTCGCGGGTCCGGCCCCGGGTCCTGCACCACTTTGGTCCCCGTCTCTCTGGTCTCCCGCAGCAGACCAGGGAGACGGGGAGCAGCTTTTCTCGCCCCGGAGGAGGCGGGCGGCGGGACCAGGCGTCCGGCCGCTCCAGTCCTCTGGGGCGAGAAAATCCCCATTCATATCTGCGGATCCGACATAAGTCGGATCCACGTAACTCGGGGACTGCCTGTAGTTCGAATTAAGGGCTGTGTAGCCGCTTAATTCGAACTAGTGGGAGGCTAGCCCTCCCCAGCTTTCCCTGGCGGCCACTCTGGGCACCACCAGGGAAACTCTTCTGCCCCCCTCCCAGCCACGGAGCCCTAAAAGGGGCACGGGCTGGCTACGGTGCCCGTGCCAGGTGCAAGCCTGCCAGCACCCAGCCAGCAGACCCTGCACCTGGCACGGCTCTAGCCGGCCACCCGCTGCCACCCAGCCCTCTGCCTCTTCCCGGGACCAGGCTGGCGGCTCCCGGGAGCCAGCCCAGGTTCGCAAGAGGCGGGCGCCTGCCTGGTCTAGTGCAGACATCGTGGACCTCATCCACGACCTCCGCACTAGGCACAGGAAAGTGGCTGTGTAGGGCAGGATAGCTGCCAGCCTGGCCACCCAGGAGCAGGTTGGCATGAAAACCAAGGTGGTCCACTGAGACCCCCGACAGTGAGCCGTGAGCTTAAAATGGCCGTACTGGGTCAGACCAAAGGTCCATCTAGCTCAGTAGCCTGCCTGCCGACAGCGGCCAACACTAGGGACCATGGAGGGGATGGACTGAAGATAATGACCGCCATTTGTCTTGTGCCATCCATCTCCAGCCTTCCACAAACTTCGGCCAGGGACACTATTCCTACCCCCTGGCTAATAGCACTCCATGGACCCAACCTCCATGACTTTATCTAACTTCTCTTTAAACTCTGTTCTAGTTCTAGCCTTTACAGCCTACTGCAGCAAGGAGTTCCACAGGTTGACTATTTGCTTTGTGAAGAAGAACTTTCTGTTGTTAGTTTGAAGCCTGCTACCCATTCATTTCATTTGGTGTCCTTTAATCCTTCTATTATGGGAACTAATGAAGAACTTTTCTTTATGCACCCTCTCCACACCATTCATGCTTTTATAGACCTCTATCATATCCCCCCTCAGTCTCCTCTTTTCTAAGCTGAGAAGTCCCAGTCTCTTTAGCCTCTCTTCATATGGGACCTGTTCCAAACACCTGATCATTTTAGTTGCCCTTCCATCTCCCACCCTCTCTCTTCCCCTCTCCCACCTTCTTTTCCCAGTTTCCCCGAGTTTTGTTCAACAAAGAGAGTTTCTATTTTTGAACACACGTGTCCTTTATTTTGTACATCAGGAAGGGGGGCTATGGAGGGGTAAGTGGAAGGAGGTAAGGGAGAAATGGGGTACGAGCCCCCAATGAGGAGGACTGGGCTGGCTCTGCGGGCTGCTCGGGCTGGAAACTCTCCTGAAGCCCCTTGATTGACTCCCCCCTCCGGATGGCAGCCTGCGGCAAGTGCAGCCGGGCTGATGGCCGAGTGCTGTGATGTGCCAAGTGAGGGCACTCCAAGCGAGGACTGATTTGCAAGCGGGGAACCCCTGAGAACTGTCTGTCCGGGGTGGGGGTTGGGTCCCGGGTCCCTTTAAGCACAGCCCTCGGCTAGCCTGAGGCAGCAGCTCCACATTCTAAGTCCTAATCTGATGCCCTGTCAGCACTGCTTCCGGCCAGCCTTAACCTCAGTTCAGGGTCCACTCAGTGTGGACATGCTAGTTCGAATTAGCAAAATGCTAATTCGAACTAGTTTTTAAGTCTAGATGCGCTAATTCGAACAGCTTAGTTCGAATTAACTAATTCGACCTAACTTAGTTCCAATTAGTGCTGTAGTGTAGACATACCCTAATTTAGCTACAACTACAAGAGAGAGATCTTGGAGTCGCTGTGGGTAGTTCTCTGAAAACATCCATTCAGTTTGCAATGGCAGTCAAAAAAACAAATAAAATGTTAGGAATCATTACAAAAGTGATAGAAAATAAGACAAAAAATATCTTATTGCCTCTATATAAAACAATGATACACGCACATCTGGAATACTGCATGCAGATGTAGTTGTCTCACCTCAAAAAAGATATATTGACATTGGAAAAGGTTCAGAAAAGGGCAACAAATACGTATTAGGGGTTTGGAACGGATCCCATTTGAAGAAAGATTAAAAAGACTTGGACTTTTCATCTTAGAAAAGAGGAGACTAAGGGGGGGATATGATAGAGGGCTATAAAATCATGACTCGTGTAGAAAAAGTGAATAAGGTAAAGTTATTTACATATTCCCACAATATAAGAACTAGGGGTCACCAAATGAAATTAATACGCAGCAGGTTTAAAACAAACAGAAGGAAGTTTTTCTTCACTCAGTGCACAGTCAACCTGTGGAACTCCTTGGTAGAAGATGTGGTGAAGGCTAGGATTTTAACAGGGTTCAAAAAAGAGCTAGATAGATTCATGAAGATTAGATCCATCTATGTCTATTAGCCAGGATGGGTAAGAATTGTGTCCCTAATCTCTGTTTCTCTGGAGGTGAGTGACGGGGTAGGGATCATGTGAAGATTACCTATTGTGTCCCCTCCCTCTGGGGCATCTGCTATTGGCCATTGTCGACAGACAGGATACTGGGCTGGATGGACCATTGGTCTGACCCACTATGGCTGTTCTTATGTTCTCACGTTCTTGTCTCACAGTCTAGATGCCCAGACCAAGAATGGCCCAGAAACTGGATGGAAAGTTCAGTGCCATATGCACAGACTATTTAAATTAATGGAGATTGCCTGTCTCCTAGAACTGGAAGGGACCTTGCAAGGTCATCGAGTCCAGTCCCCTGCCTTCACAGCAGGACCAAGTACCATCCCTGACACATCTTTTTTTGCCCCAAATCCCTAAATGGCTTCCACAAGGATTGAACTCACAACCCAGGGTTTAGCAGGCCAATGCTCAAACCACTGAGCTATCCCTCCCCCTATACAATTACATTTTTACAATTTCACAGAATCATAGAGCTGGAAGAGACCTCAGGAGGTCATCAAGTCCATCCCCCTTCCCAAAGCAGAACCAATCACAACTAAATCAACCTCAGCGAAAGCTTTGTCAAGCCAAGACTTAAAAACCTCTAGGGATGGAGATTCCACCACCTTCCTAGGTAACCCATTCCAGTGCTTCACCAACCTCCTAGTAAAGTAGTTTTTCCTAACATCCAACCTAGACTTCTCCCACTGAAACCTGAGACCACTGCTCCTTGTTCTGCCATCCGTCACTATTGTGAACAGCCTTTCTCCATCCTCTTTGGAACCTCCCTTCAGGAAGTTGAAGGCTGCTATCAAATCTCCCCTCACTTTTCTCTTCTGCAGACTAAACAAACCCAAATCCCACAGTCTCTCCTCACAGATCATGCGCCCCAGCCCCCTAATAATTATGGTCGCCCTCCGCTGGACCCTCTCCAATGCATCCACATCCTTTCTATAATGGGGGGCCCAAAACTGGGCACAATACTCCAGATGTGGCCTCACCAGATATGAATTAAGGGAAATAATCACTTCTCTGGATCTGCTGGTAATGCTCCTCCTAATGCACCCTAATATGCCATTAGTCTTCCTGGCTACAAGGGCGCCCTGTTGACTCATATCCAGCTTCTCATCCACTGTAATCCCCAGGTACTTTTCTGCAGAACTGCTATTTAACCATTCAGTCCCCAGCCTGTAAAAATGCTTGGGATTCTTCTGTCCCAAGTGCAGGACTGTACACTTGTCCTTGTTGAACCTCATCAGATTTCTTGTGGCCCAATCCTCCAATTTAAGTCACGCTGGACTCTATCACTGCCCTCCAGAGTATCTACCTCTCCCTCTAGCTTAGTGTCATCCGCAAACTTTCTGAGGGTGCAATCCATCCCCTCATCCAGGTCATTAATAAAGATGTTGAACAAAACCGGTCCCAGAACCAAACCTTAGGGCACTCCGCTAGAAACCGACCGCCATCCTGACATCGAGCCATTGATCACTACCTGCTGGGCCCAACCTTCCAGCCAGCTTTCTATCCATCTTACTATCCATTTATCCAATCCATGTTCCCTTAACTTGCTGGCAAGAATATTGTGGGAGACCATATCAAAAGCCTTGCTAAAGTCAAGGTATATCACATCCACTGACTTTCCCATATCCACAGAGCCAGTTACCTCATCATAGAAGCTAATCAGATTGGTCAGGCACGACTTGCCCTTCATGAATCCATGCTGACTATTCCTGATCACCTTCCCCTCTTCCAAATGCTTCAAAACAGATTCCTTGAGGATCCCCTCCATGATTTTTCCGGGGACTGAGGTAAAGCTGACCGGTCTGTAGTTCCCTAGATTGTCCTTCTTCCCTGTTTTAAAGATAGGCACTACATTTGCTTTTTTCCAATCATCCGGGATCTCTCTCGATCGCCACGAGTTTTCAAAGATAATGGACAATGACATTTGCCAACTCCCTCAGTACCCTCGGATGCATTAAATCCGGGCCCATGGATCTGTGTATGTTTAGCTTTTCTAAATAGTTCCTAACTTGTTCTTTCCCCACCAAGGGCTGTCCACTGCCTTCCCACACTGCATTGCCTAGTGCATTTGTCTTGGAGCTGACCTTGTCCGTGAAGACAGAGGCAAAGAAAGCATTAAGTACTTCAGCTTTTCCCACATCATCTGTCACTAGGTTACCTCCCTGCTTCTTCGCCTGACTGGCAGGAAGAACACTGGCCCCGCCCCCGGCATGCAACCAGGGAGGGCGGGGGTGGTGAGTGATGGCCCGGATGTGACAGGAGAAGCTCCCATGTCACGAAGCTCCCATGTCCCCCGGGCCACATCACGACCGGCGGGCTGTTTCAAAAGGGCCCGCCGGCATCAGGGAAGGAGCAGCCTCCACAGCTGGCAGACGGTGAGCCCCAGCCGAGACAGCATGGGGCAGCCTCCACAGCCAACGGACGGCGAGCCTCGGCCACAGAACAGCTCGAGACTGCCTCTGCGGACTGCGAGCCCCGGCCGAGGGACAGCACGGGACCATCCCCGCAGCCGGCGGACAGCAAGCTCTGGCTGTGGAGCAGCACGGGGGAGCATCTGCAGCCAGGGGAAGGTGAGGTCCGGCAGAGGAACAGCATGGATGAGCAGGTACCCGGAAGGAGCATCGGAGGGCCAACCCAGGCGCAGGATACAGGAACCACGGTAGGCACGAGGAAGCTGGAGGTTGGCCCCCAGAGGCCCATGGGGGGAAGGAAGCAGCCCGGGGTGGGATCCTTGTGATGCCCGTTGACAGACGCGTTTCAGGAGTGCACCCCGTCTGTCGTGCGGGGATTGTGTTGCACCCTGCCCTCAGGGCCCCGGGCTGGGACCTGGCGGAGAGGGCGGGCCCGGGTCCCCCTTCCCCCACGACCCGGCATCCACAGATACGCCAGTGCATGCCGGAGTTGGCAGCCTTGGCGGGCAAGGCCAGCGGACCCCGCCCCAGGGAGGGGCTGAACTTGGGGCCTATGGCCCCACTAGCTATACCTTAAGTCGGACGGGGGGGTCCGCTGAACCCCCCCTGCTCATCCGAGAGGGGGTGATCGCACCCAGGAACCCATCACAAATGACTTGCAGAGTTGGGTACTGGAGGCACTGTTTTGCAGTGGTTCTGGTCTTACCTGTGTACTCTTTCAGAAGGTAGAGCAAGGGGGCTGCTATTCGATCCAAGGCAGTTTTGCTATGGGATCCCACAAGGTACCATCTTGTCCCCTACGCTGTTTAACATCTACATGAGGCTGCTGGGAGAGGTCATAAGGAGATTCGGAGGCCAGTGCCATCAATATGCAGGTAACACTCAACTCTATTTCCCTGTGACATCAGAACCAGGTGTGGCAGTGACTGATTTAAACCAGTGTCGGTAGGCAGTGATGGTCTGGAAGAAGTCAAACAAGCTGAAGTTGAATCCAGATAAGACTAAGGCCCTGTGGATCAAGAGGCCATCTGTTCGGGAATGTGGCATGGTACCTGTTCCAGACGGGGTTACTCTACTCCTAAAAGAACAGGTACGCAGCTTGGGCGTCCTCCTGGACCCTTTTTTAACATTTGAGAACCAGATTTCTTCAGTGGCCAGGAGTGCTTTTGGGCAGCTTCGTCCGATCCGCCAGTTGTGACCCCTCCTGAGCAAGCATGACTTGGCCACAGTGATCCATGCTCTTTTTACATCCTGACTGGATTACTGTAATGCACTATCTGGGGCTGCCTCTAAAGAGCCAACTGGCCCAGAATGCGGCTGCTTGAGTTTTAACTAATACTCGTTATACGGAGCACATTATGCCAGTGCTCTGGCTGCTGCACTGGCTTCCGGTAAGTTTCCGGGCACAATTTAAGGTCTTGGTTATGGCCTATAAAGCCCTAAATGGGTTGGGACCGGGATATCTGAAGGACTGTCTTCTCCCATATGAATCTGCCCGGGGACTGAAGTCAGCTGGGGAGGCTCTGCTCCATGTTCCCCTATTTATGGATATAAGATTAACATCTACGCAGAACAGGGCCTTTTCAGCTTTCGCGCTCAGGCTGTGGAATTCTCTTCCTCAAGATATTCGCATGGCACCAATGTTATCACTGTTTCGGTGTCAGGCTAAAGCCACCCTTTTTACTCGTGCTTTTATTGGTGTTTGAGTCTGTGTGTGTATTCCTCCTCTCAAGATGCTTTTAGCAGGTTTTATGTCCTTCTGGGGTCTCATATTTTAAATTTTATATATATTTGTATTGTGTTTTAAAAATTTTTGTAAGCCGCCTCAAATATTTCAAAGAGAGAGGCAGGGTAAAAATATTATAAATAAATAGATAAATAAATAAATAAATAAATAAATAGTTTCAGCTAATAAATAAATAAGGATCAGCCTTCCCCTGTGTGACTAACGAAGGAGCAGGCCTGACCCAGGTGAGCAGACTTTAAAAGCCAGAGGCAGAGCGACCAGGGGGCTGCAGATATGGGATTTTAAAAGGGAGAGCAAGAGATCCTGCCGCTGAACAGGCTGCCAGGTGAATGTACTAGCTTTTGATGTGAGTGAGTTTGCTCGACTGCTTGAATTTTGATTCTGAGTTCAGGTGATTTCAGTTTCAGTTATTGTGGCAGTTGGGATTGTGTGTCTGGGAGTGTTTCGTCCTTTGTGTCCTTGATTGCCTTTGATCAGCCTCAGGATCAGCCATCCCCATGAGACTAACCAGGGAGTAGGCCTGACCCAGGTGAGCAGGCTTTTAAAAGCCAAAGCGACCAGGGGAGAAAAGCAGATAGGGGACTTCAGAAAGGGGAGTTTAAGAGGGAGTCTGACAGAGGGTGGCCTACTATGGACAGGAAGTCCCACAACCAGGGATGACCCGTGACTATAGGCGGACTTGGCCATCATCTACAGCGCCACCTTCAATGGTGCGTCCGGGGCGCCTGATGATGACATCCTGGGGCGGCCGATGATGATGTCACTCCATTGATGGCCGTGCAGGTGGGGGTGCTGATCGTGCGTTTCGCCTGGGGTATCAGCTGCTACAGCCTGCCTCGGGCCACTCCTGCCCACAACACCTGTGCCAACACTGCTTCTGTCTCCTCCACCTGTACCCAGACAGACCACCTGACGATGGATGCCTCTACCCAGATCCTGGTGTAGTTTTGCAGGGACTGTGGCTTGCAAGTCCCACTTACTAAAATCCAGGCTGGGGGGACCATCCAATATGAAAGGCGCTTGCTGGTGGAATCTCTCAGGAAGCAGGTGGGAAAGCTACAGGAGGAGAAGTGGCTAGGCTGAGGAGCATCTGAATCCACAAGCAATTCCTGGACAGTTTTCAAGTCAAGACATCTGAGGTAGCTGTCCCACTACACAAGATTGCTAACACTCCACTGGTGGAGGAGGAGATGGCTCAGGGAGGACACTGGCAGCTGGTTACTTCTGGCAGTAGACATTGTTCCACTCCTGCTCTCAACCTTCCCACTGTGGGACTGGAACACCATTATGCTCTTCTTGATACAGGAGATAAGGAATCACCGCCTACAGCTGAGGAGGAGAAGCCTCGTACCCTCAAGGCTAAAAGGTCTGCTGCTACCACTGTGAGGAGGAAATGTAGGATAGTGGTGGTCAGAGACTCTCTTCTGAGGGGGACGGAGGTGCCCATTTGTCGCCCTGACATGTCACCTTGCGAGATATGCTGCCTGCTGGGGGCCCGTATCCAAGATGTTAAAGGTTGGGGCCCAGACAGAGACAGGAGCATCCTGGAGGAGAATGCCTGGCTGCAAAGATGGTGTCGCGAGGAGGGCTATCATAGAACTGGAAGAGACCTCAGAAGGTCATCAAGTCCAGCCCCCTGCTCTAGGCAGGACCAATTCCAACTAAATCAACCCAGCCAAGGCTTTGTCAAGCCGAGACTTAAACACCTCTAGGGATGGAGACTCCACTACTTCCCTAGGTAACCTATTCCAGTGCTTCACCACCCTCCTAGTGAAATAGTTTTTCCTAATATCCAACCTGGACCTCTCCCACCACAACTTGAGACCATTGCTCCTTGTTCTGCAATCTGTCACTACTGAGAACAGCCTCTCTCCATCCTCTTTGGAACCTCCCTTCAGGAAGTTGAAGGCTGCTATCAAATCCCCCCTCACTCTTCACTTCTGCAGACTAAACAGACCCAAGTCCCTCAGCCTCTCCTCATAAGTCATATGCTCCAGCCCCCTAATCATTTTGGTTGCCCTCTGCTGGACCCTCTCCAATGTGTCCACATCCTTTTTGTAGTGGAGGGCCCAGAACTAGACACAATACTCCAGATGTGGCCTCACCAAAGCCGAAGAAAGGGGAATAATGACATCTCTGGATCTGCTGGCAATGCTCCTCTTAATGCAACCTAATATGCCATTAGCCTTCTTGGCTACAAGGGCACACTGTTGACTCATATCCAGCTTTTCATCCACTGTAACCCCCAGGACCTTTTCTGCAGAACTACTACTTAACTGGTTGGTCCCCAGCTTGTAACTATGCTTGGGATTCTTCCATCCCAAGCGCAGAACTCTACACTTGTCCTTGTTGAACCTCATCAGATTTCTTGTGGCCCAATCCTCCAATTTGTCTAAGTCATTCTGGACCCTATCTCTGCCCTTAAGCGTATCTACCTCTCCCCCCAACTTAGTGTCATCCGCAAACTTGCTGAGGGTGCAATCCATCCCCTCATCCAGGTCATTAATAAAGATATTGAACAAAACCGGTCCTAGAACCAAACCTTGGGGCTTTGGCTTCCTCAACCATGGAATACTATTCCAAGAAGGATTACTAAGCAGGGATGGGGTTCACCTTTCGAGGAAGGGGAAGACCGTATTTGGAAGCAGACTGGCTAATCTAGTGAGGAGGGCTTTAAACTAGGTTCTACAGGGACAGGTGACCAAAGCCCACAGGCAAGTGAAGAACATGGAGACCTGGGAGATGGGTTGGAAATGGGAGGGAACGTGGGCTATAATAGCAGAGAAAAAGAAGGAATAAGGCAGAACTGGGAGGCAAGATCAAATAAGTATCTTAGATGCCTATATACAAATGCAAGAAGTATTGGTAATAAGCAGGAAGAACTTGAAGTGCTAATAAATAAACAAAACTGTGACATCAATGGTATCACCAAGACTTGGAGGGATAATACATACAATTGGAACATTGGTATAGAAGGGTACAGCTTACTCAGGAAGGAAAGAAGAGGGGGAAAGGGAGGATATGTTGCCTTTTATATTAAAAATGTATACACTTGGACTGAGGTGGAGATGGACATAGGAGACAGATGTGTTTTAGCTGGCTTAGGCTAAGGGTGATGTCATGCTACGGGTCTACTACAGGCCTCTACCCAGGTGAAAGAGGTGTATTAGGCTTTTTTTAAACAACTAACAACATCGTCCAAAGTGCAGGATCTGGTGTTGATGGGAAACTTCAACTATCTGGACGTATGTTGGGAAACTAACACAGCAGGGCACAGACTACCCAGTAAGTGCATTGAAGAAACTTTTTATTTCAGAAGTTTGAAAAAGCTTCTGGGGGGAGGAAGCTGTTCTAGGTTTGATTTTAACAAATAGGGAGGAACTGGATGAGAATTTGAAAGTGGAAGACAGCTTGGTTGAAAGTGGTCAAGAAATCATAGAGTTCATGATTCTAAGGAATGGTGGAAGGGAGAACAGCAAAATAGAGACAATGGATTTCAGGAAGGCAGATTTTGGTAAGCTCAGAGAGCTGGCAGGTAAGGTCCCATGGGAAGCAAGACTAAGGGAAAAAACAACTGAAGAGAGTTGGCAGTTTTTCAAAGGGACATTATTAAGGGCCCAAAAGCAAGCTATTCCACTGTGTCAGAAAGATAGAAAATATGGCAGAAGACCGCCTTGGCTTAACCAGGAGATCTTGCATGATATAAAAATAAAAAAGGAGTCTTATAAAAAATGGAAATTAGAACAAATTACAAAGGATGAATATAAGCAAACAACACAGGCATGCAGGGCCAAGATTAGAAAGGCAAAGGCACAAAAACAGCTCAAATTAGCTACAGACATGAAGGGAAACAAGAAGACATTCCATAAATATATTAGAAACAGAGGAAGACCAAGGACTGGGTACGCCCACTGCTCAGTGAGGAGGGAGAAACAATAAAAGGAAATATGGAAATGGCACAGGTGCTTAATGACTTCTTTCTGATGAAGGAATGCCTAATACAGTGAATGCTAGTGGGAAGGGAGTAGATTTAGAACAGTAGCATCCAATCTTTTTACACCCAAGGTCACTTTTTAAATGACAGAACAAGCCAAGATCTACCACCCTGCCCCTTCCTCGAAGCCCCACCCTCTCTATTCTCCTCCTCTACATCACTTGCTATCCCCACCCCTTATACTGCTGCTTTTTTCCCCAATTCTACTGTAGGAAGAGGTTTTTCCAACATTTGGCCTGTCTAGACTGGACCAAATGTCAGAAAAAAACCTCTCTTTTGGAAGCCCCCTTATTCCTCGTGGAAAGAGGAATATAGGGGTGACTGAAAAAGCATGTTTGCTCTTCCACTAAAAGAAGTGGAAGAACAAACGCATCCCTGGATGCAGAAGAGTTTTTCTGGGATATCTCCAGAATCCTGAACAACTCCTGAAGTCTAGCCGTACCCTCACAGGGTTGAGACAGGATGTGTAGTCTCTGGGGTGGGAATGTGGGATTTTGGTGTGGGAAGGGGTGAGAGGTGCAAGTTCTGGGAGGAAATCTGGATACAGAAGGAGATGGATAAGGGGATGCTTGCTCAGGGAGGGGGCTCCAGGCCAGGCAGTGTTGGGGTCAGATGTAGGGTTAGGGTACTAAGCAAGCCACAGACTTCTGGATGAGAGGGTTCAGGAATTTGGGTTGGGGTATGTGAGGGGCTCAGGGCAGGGGGGTTCCAGTGTATGATAGGCTCAAAAGTAGGGTCTGGGGGAAAGGGGAGAGCAGGAATGTTATGATGCTGTGGCCAGATGGGGGCTTGGCCCCAATTGGGGGTCTGTTGGCCAGGCTTCATTTTTAAATAAAATACTATGTCAAACACAAAAACTTTCTGCATTGTCTTTATTTCTGAGAAGGGCAGGGAACCTGTTTTGAGTCAGGGGTCACTGACTCACAGAAAAGTCAGTTGGGGCCACACAAGTGAGATGCAAAAAAAACCTCCTCCAACCCCTCCACCCCAACTTCATTAATGTGGCCCCACATTAATGTGTGCTAGTGCGTGCTTTGGCAGGGGACAGGGTGCCAGTGAGGACAGAGTTCTGTGGGTGGAGACAGGGGAATAGGGACAGAGTTCTGTGGCTGGGGACAGGGGAGTGGGGACAGTTCTGTGGCTGGGGACAGGGGAGTGGGGACAGAGTTCTGTGGCTTTGCAGGGGAGTGGGAACAGGGGACAGAGGGGCAGGGGGACAAGGTGCCTGGGGGGGGCAGAGAGTCTCCTGCACCCACCTCCTCCCAGGATTCCCCCCCCCCCCCGAGGGAAGCCGGCGTGTGCCTATGGGCCCGACTCCCCCCTCCTGCAGAGCAGGGAACCTCTGTTGTGCACCTCCCCCGGGCCCAACTCATCCCTACAGTGAAGCAGGGAAGCCCTCATGCGCGCCATCCCCAGGGCCGAACCCCTCTCCTGTGGCGCAGGGAAGCCCCCGCGAGTGCCTCCCCCGGAGCCGACCCTCCCTCAAGCAGCACAGGGAAACCTCTGCATTCCTCCTCCGGGGCCAACTCACTCCTCCTGCAGCACAGGGAAGCCGCCGTGCCCCTCCTCCGGGGCCGATGCCCCCTCCCACAACGCGCCCGACACGCCACAGGTCTGAGGGAGGGGAGCAGCCAGCGCATTTCTGGAATCCGTTGCAGAACTTCCGTCCACCCCGTGGGAAGCTGGCACTACCTCGATTGTCACTAGAGGTAGGTAGTGGGGCTTCTTGGGGGTGGAGGGAAAATGGGGGGCCCTGAATGCCTCGCGATCAACTGGTCGAGGCCTCACGATCGACCAGTCGATCGCAATCAACCGGTTGGTGACCACAGGTTTACAAGATAAAATAAAAAATAACTAATTAAAAATCTCTGGAGATATTTAAGAGCAGGTTAGATAGACATCTATCAGGGATGGTCTAGATCAGTGTTTCTGAAAGTGCTCCGCGAAACTGCTTTGAGAAACACATTAATTGGCCACTTCAGTTTGTTTATTTACTGTGCCGTGGCCATGGAGCCTTGTAGCTCCCATTGGCTTCATTTCGCTCTTTGCATCCAAGTGGAGCAGCAGGAAGCGGTGGTCCGGTCCACGCCGCTTCCCACAGCTCCCCTTGGCTGCAAAGGACAAAACTGAGCCAATAGGAGCCATGAGGCTCTGTGGCCATAGCACAAGTAAATAAACAAACCAGGGCAGCTAGTTAATGTGTTTCTCAAAGTGGTTTCGCAAAGCACTTTCAGAAACACTGGTCTAGATGGCACTGGGTCCTGCTGTGAGGGCAGGGGACTAGACTCCAAGGTCCCTCCCAATTCTAGTTTTCTATGATTCTAGAGATTTGTGTGTCTGTCTGTGAGCCCATTTGTTCAAGAACTTCTCCTAAACAGAAACAACTAGGCCCACCAAACCTGGTATGCAGCTTCTTCTTCTCATGACTTAAAGCAAGGTCAGGGTTTGATTGTGCAAGGACAACCAAAAGTGCCAGGAATGGGAGGGCAGGGAGTCCGCAGGGGAGAGCTATCCTTCAAACTGTCCACTGGGGGCAGCAGTACCACCAATGGAGTGGCCAGCAAGGCTGGGACTCTGCCATCCTGCCTGCCAGCATACTAGTAAGTAGCCCTCCTGCCTCAAACCCTTTCCCCCTCCTCCCATCCCTTGGTTGTAGCACCAAAGGGTGGAGGGAAAAGGTTCCTGGCAGCCGGGGGGAGAGAAGGGGCTGGGAGTAGAAAAAAGGTCTCTGGTAGCCAGGGGGAAACTGGAGGGACAAAGAAGGCCCATGATGGATGGGACCCCCTGGTCTGTAGCCTCTCCTCACCCCCCAATCCTCACTCTTGCCCTCCCATCCGCAGTTTCCTGCATTATCCCTCCAGGTCCCCCAGGCTGTGCCCTGACTCCTGCACCCCCCACACTGCCAGCTCCCTGCCCTGAAGGACCCAGGCAACACTGGGTAAGTCTTCTAGTAAATAATTATTCATTCAAGCAAGTGTAATATTCCCATAACATCAGAACATTATCTTCTCTGATTCCTAGTATGTAGCTCAACTGTATGCAATGAAAAGCTCCAGAGGGGTAGCCAAGTTAGTCTGTAACAGGAAAAACATAAAAAACAACAAATAGTCTAGAAGCACCTTAAAGACTAACAAAACATGTAGATGGTATCATGAACTTTCATGGGCAAAACCCACTTCTTCAGATGTTTTGTTAGACTTTCAGGTGCTACTAGACTATTACTTGTTTTTAAGGATTTTTTGTGTGTGCGTGCAATGAGTTTAAGTATACAGAACTCTTGATATCAAGAAAATTTTGCTTTAAATTCACAGGTAGAGGGGCAGAATTTTACCAGCACTTTTTAGTTTTTATTATCTACACATGGATTAATGTGTATCCCATGGAATTTCATGTGATCATTCAACTGTTTGCTTCAGAAATCTTTGTTCAAATAAAGCAGACAGTGAGAGAACCTGACAAAATCAAGTAGGTTGGAGAAACAGACAGGCAGCCCTTTTAGTTTATTAATCTGCATAGTGGGCCCACAAAAGTATTCTCATTACCCTACTGATTAATTATGAATCTGACAATGTTGCTGACATTCCACACCTGCTGCACCGTTCCTTTTCAAGATTTTGACATACTTGTCACTGTGGATGTGATCATTATTTAACCCAGAAAGTAATACCAACACTGCTGTATTAAGAATTCTGAGCACTGAGTTGGGATTATAGGATTTTGATTGTTTAAGTCTGGAAATATTTTTAACTGCTTCTCTTTTTATATGTCCAGAAGGAAATATAACTGCATACATTGAGGATTGCTGCCATATTAAATACTTTGAACTGCTGTATTCATGTAATAAATGTCTTCAAATTCACAAATGCAAGTGCGTGGATCCAGAATAGAAACAATCTTAAGTAATCATCACTGTTTGATCATTGAAAACTTTCAGAGGCTATTGGCAATCAACCAGCAATTAATACAATTCACAGGAAAATGTGATTTTTTTATGATTATTTATGTACCCCACAGAGGCCAGTAGCTCAGCTAAATATGAATTATTTGTCCAATTCTACCTTTAACTCAGCACAATATATCAAATACTGAATCCTTAAGACCAAAACTATAGTTTCAATATATTTTAATAATGATAATTTCAATTGTTTAATATTAATACTGAATGGAAGTTTTCTAACTTCTGTTAAAATGTAACATTCCATATTTTAAGTGTTTCACAAAAGTTTATTAGAAGTACCTTCAAACCACCTTTCTATAAAAGGCATTATTTTTAAGCAAACTATTTTACAGGTAATGATTTACAGAAAGTTTTACTAGTATTCATTAGGGCAAGATAAACTATCTTTCTTGCATTTCCTGGGGGAAGGAGGGGGTATAGCTTAAACCCTATGTGCATTGTAAGAACTGTGTATGGAAGTTTAGAAGAAAACTGGCAAAATACAAAGCATTCTGGTAACTCCATCGTGCCTTTCTGAAAGGTATTCCATAACAGAAAGATAAGGAAGCTTAACTTATGTACACAAATACCCTGACCATAAGCTCTACAAAAACAAGTTAAAGAACAGCTGTCATGAGGTGAGAGATAAGTATGGGAGCCCAAACTTGTTTTCTGAAAGCTTGGTTTCCAATTAGAGAAAAATTAGCCACCTCCCCTATACCAGCCTGAAACCTCAGAGAGGAGAAGGACATGTTTTTTGTTTTTATTATTTCCATTTTGGACTGCTTCCAGACCACCCAGACCATTACTAGCAGCACTCAAATGTACTCTCTGTTTTAAGGCTACTTCTTAAATCGAGAACACAGTTGAGTACAAGCTCTTAGGGTATGTCTACACTACAGCGTTATTTCAAAATAGTTAATTCAAAATGCGTTATTTCTAAATAACTTGTCTACACACAAAATGCATTTCAAAATAGCTTTTTGCTATTTCAAAATACAGCGTCCAAACTGAGTGGATACTGAATCACATTTAAGGCCAGCCAGAACCAGGTCCAGCAGGGCATCAGGTCAGGAATTACTTTGTGTGGCTGCTGCCTGAGGCTGAGACCTGTGCTTAAAGGGACCCACCCCCACGGTTCTCAGCTTTCCCTGCTTCCTTGCCTACCTCAATAAGGGACAGCAAAGCATTTTGTCTCTGCATGATCTGGTTGCTCTCACTCGGGACACCACAGCTCTCTGCAACATGGAGCTGGAGCCATCCTTGGGCACTCTGGTGCTTCTCGTGGATGCATTGCTATGAGCAGGGCTGGCCTTAGGCCAATTCGCCCAATTCCCCTGAATGGGGCCCCAGGCCTAAAGGGGCCCCGCACCCTGAACCCAGAAGTATGCTGGGCACTATGGGTGGCAAGTTAACATTCAGAGCCAGGGCCCTGCTCCAGCAATATGTGGAGCTGGGTCTCTCCCCCGGCTCTGCCTGGAGCAGTCCCTGGCCCCCCCCACCAGTCCCCCCCTCCTAGCGCACATCCTCCCACCCCACCACCAGAGCATCCCTGCCGTGCGTGGCTCTCAGTGCAGTTCCCCCTCGCTGGCACGTGCTGCTGCAGCCATACACGGCGTTTGCAGGTGAGCAGGGAGGACACCCAGGCGTGATGTGACGTCACGGCCCAGACTTTAAAACTCCTTGGAGGGACATTGCATCGCGTGGCCTGGCTCTGAGTTCAGAGCCCGGGGCCCTAGCGCAGACTCTGGCCCCGCAAAGAGGAAGGCAGAAGGTAGGGGAGGGGGAAGGGGAAAACTAGGGGGAAGGAGCTTGTGCGGAGGGGAAGTGGGGAGAGGAAGAGGCTTGTGCAGAGGGGGACGGGAAGGAGCTTATGGGGAGGGGGAGGGGTGGGAGAGGAAGGCACCAAGAGACAGGGTGAAGGAGAGACAAATGGCAGGGGGCCAAGTGCAGACAATGAGGAAAAGGGCAAGAGGGGAGGTGTCAGTGGGAAGGGGGACAGGGTGATCCTGGGAGAGGAGAGGAGAGGGGAAGGGCATTGGGGCCTAGAGGGGGGAGAGGGAGGTGCTGGGAGAAGGCTTAAAAGAAGGGTGGGCATGAGAAAGGTGGGAATGGAGCAAGTCATGTGAGGGCACAGAGGGGCAGGAGGGGGACGGGGCATAGAGTGGTGAGAGAGTGGGCATCAGGGAAAAAGAGGGCAAAGGGGGCAGGGGCAGTAAGACAAGGGGGATGCACCAGGAGGGTGTAGGGCTAAAGGAAGGTGCAGGTACCAGGGGATTCTGCGGTAAAGCAAAAGGGCAGACACCTGCAGGGGAGGGACCAGCACCAGAGGAGAGAGGCAGGACAGGTGTGTAGAGGGAGGTGTAAGGGGAGGGGATGAGGAGGGGTAGCTCACATGATCAGGGTGGGGCTACTGGAGGAGTGGGCACAGGGAGGAGAGAAGGGCTGGTGGAGGGGGGCAGGTTGCAGGAGGGCTGAGGGCAGTGAGAAGGGCAGGAGTCAGGACAGCAGAGGAGGGTGAGGAGTTGGGGTGCAGCAGGCACCAGGGGAGCTGATGGAGCAAGGGGAGAAGACATGGCAGCACAGAGAAACGGTAAAGGTTTATAAAATATTTATTAATAACTTGGGTGCCACAGTGGCACATCCAAAGAAGCCACATGAACTCAGTACAGGTTCACAACACAAAATTCATTCTGCTCATGGGAGGAAACTCTTAGGCTATGTCTACACTGGCGGCTTCTTGTGCAAGAACATCTTGCGCAAGGGTTCTTGTGCAAGAAGTCTTGCACAAGAACACGTTCACACTGCCACGTGCAAGCTATGCTTTTGTGCAAGTGCATCCATGGCAGTGTGGATGCTCTCTTGAGAAAGAAAGCTCCAATGGCCATTTTAGTCATAGAGGTTTCTCGCGCAAGAAATCCCTGCTGAGCATCCACACTGCCCTCTTGCGCAAGAGAGCTTACACCTGTTAGAAAAGAGCATGGCTCTTGCACAAGACACCTTCTCTTACCATGCCAGACTGTAAATTTCCTTGAGCAAAGCAGGTGGGCAGTGTGGCTGCTCTGTGGGTTCTTGCACATAAACGGCTGTACTTGCGTAAGAAACCGCAAGCGTAGACATAGCCTTAGAGGGAACACTTCCCCTAGTCTCTCTGCCCCCAAGTTAATGTCACACACATTGGATTAATGCTATTGCAGGATAGTTGCATGAGGGTTTTTGGTGGGGGCAGAGGCATGGTTAACGCGGGTCAGGGGGTGTGGCTAATGGAGGTCAGGGGGTGTGGCTAATGGGGCACCACCAAAAATTATACAAATCTGCCAGCCCCTGGAGGAGGAGTGTGTCAGCTGCCTGCGCCACAGGAGGTGTGAGTTTAGCGCACGTTTTCCTGTGCCACAGGAGGGTGTGTGTGTGTGTGTGTGTGTTGGCAGGGGATTTTGTGCGCTGGTGGTTTTTTGTGCTGGTGTGGGGCCCCATCTAAATTGTTTGAATTGGGCCCTGCACTTCCTAAAGCCAGCCCTGGCTGTGAGCCTGGCTGCACTTTCTGCAGGCTGCCATCCAGGAGGTCCATCGGGGAGCTATCAGTATCCAGGAGGCCCTGCAAGAGAGCTTCCACCCTGAGGAGCACTAAGAGCCTCCCTGGTCTGCCCCACTGGGGGCTTGTGCCTCATTCCACCCTCACATCCTTCCACTTACCCCTCTCTAATCCCCTTCCTGATGTCAAATAAAATACATGTATTTTCATGAACACAAACTCTCTTTAACAAAATGGGGGCGGGGAATGAAACTCTGGTGAGACTAGGGAAAGGAGGCAGGAGAGGGGAGGAGAGAGAGGAGGGGGAAACCTGGAAGGAGGGAGCTGGAAGGGGGAAGCAGGGGGAGGGGAAGCTCAGGGTTGGGGGTCTCGCCAGACCAACTTAATTGTCATGCAAACCTGCTCCTGGGTTCACACTTGGCCTTTGGCAGCCAAGCTGGCAGCTATCCTGCCATAGACAGCCACGTTCCTCCGTCTAGTGCGGAGATCATGGACGTTGGGGGCATTATTCCTCATGGAATGAGGTTTTCCAAGTTCAAAATAAGCACTCTGCTATTTTGAATTAATTTCGAAATAGAGATTTGGCTGTGTAGATGCTAGTAAAGTTATTTCGAAGTAACGGCTGTTATTCTGAATTAACTTTGCTGTATAGACATACCCTTAGATAAACTATACAGAACTAATGTCTCAACGCTCAGCAGGGTGTCAGCCCTTTATTCTTCCAAGACAGATAAAATAAGTTTCATAAACTTTACGGGGGGGGGGGGGAGGGTGATGGAGAAAGTATCATGAAGTTCATAGAATCCTAGGGTTGGAAGAGACCTCAGGAGGTGATCAAGTTCAACTACCTGCTAAAAGCAGGATCAATCCCTAACTCCATGTTCACCAACCCATCGATCGCGATCGACGGGTTGATCGCAATGACTTGACCAGTTGATCGTGAAGCGTTCAGGCACCCCTTCCCCCATTTTCCCCCCACGCCCGAGAAGCCCCACTACCTACCTCTAGTGTAGCGCCGGCTTCCCGCGGGGTGGACGCAAGTCCTGAGTGAAGCCTGCATCACTTCCAGGGGCTCCGGAAGTGCACAGGCTGCTCCCCTCCCACAACTCTGTCACGTCCTGAGGGAGAGGGTGTCGGCTCCAGAAGAGGAGTCCTGTGGCTTCCCTGGGAGGGGTGAGTTGAGTGCAGGGATTTCCCTGCACCACGGGAGCAGGGGTCGGCCCTGGGGTTTGGCCTCAGGAGGCTCCCGCGGGGGTTTGGCCGCATGGCAGGAGGGGGGGTTGGGCCCAGGGAAGGCACCCGCAAGGGTTGGCTGGACCGAGCCGCGCCACGCTACGCTGTGGGAGGGGGGGTTTGGCCCCAGGGTAGGCACTCGCGGGGTTTCCCTGCGCCGGGGGGGGGAGGGAAATGGGCCCGGAGGAGGCACGTACTGGCTTCCCTCGGGGGGGGGGGGGGAGAGAATCCTGGGACGAGGCAGATGCAGGGGACTCTGCTGCCACCGACACCCCTCCCCCATCTGCACTCCCCACTCCCCAGACCCACTCCCCTGTCCCCAGCTACAGAACTCTGTCCCCATTCCCGTCCCCACTCCCCTGTCCCCAGCTACAGAACTCTGTCCCCATTCCCGTCCCCACTCCCTGAACTCTGTCCCCACTCCCCCATCCCCAGCTACAGAACTCCCCCCATTCCCATCCCTATTCCCCGAACTCTGTCTCCATTCCCATCCCCCCTCTCCGAACTCTCTCCCCACTCCGCCATCCCCAGCTACAGAACTCTGTCCCCATTCCCATCCCCACTCCCCAAACTCTGTCCCCACTCCTCTGTCCACAGCTACAGAACCCTGTCCTCTGTCCTCCCAGCACTCTGTTCCCACTCTCCTGCCCCCAGCCGTAGAACTCTGTCCCCACAAAATGTATAATTATAAATGCTTCATTTTAGATTTAAATAGCATGAATAAAAAAGACCATTTATTTCATAACTATAAACATGTTATTTTAATTTTATATATCGCATAATTTAAAAATAAATTGTTTATCAGAGTGTGTAAGTAAGGGCTGGGGATAGCAAGTGATGGACAGGAGGACAATAGAGAGGGCAGGGCTTAAAGGAAGGGGCAGGGCGGTAGATCTTCACCTGTTCTAAGATTTAAAAAGTTTTCTTGGATGTAAAAAGGTTGGAGACCACTGCCCTAAATCATCCCAGCCAGGGCTTTGTCAAGCTGAGACTTGAAAACCTCTAGGGATGGAGATTCCATCACCTCCCTAGGGAACCCATTCTAGTGCTTCACCTCCCTCCTACCAAAATAGTTTCCCTAATATCCAACATAAACCTCCCCTACTGCAACTTGAGACCATTGCTCCTTGTTCTGTCATCTGTCACCTCTGAAAAGAGCCTCTCCCCATTCTCTTTGGAAGCCTCCTTCAGGTAGTTGAAGGCTGCTATTAAATCCCTCCCTCACTCTCCTCTTCTGTAGGCTAAACAAGCCCAAATCCCTCAGCAACTTCTCATAAATGATGTGCTCCAGCCCACTAATCATTTTTGTTGCCCTTCGCTGGACTTTCTCCAATGTGTCCACATCCTTTCTGTAATAGGGGTCCAGAATTAGATGCAAAACTCCAGATGTGACCTCACTAGTGCTAAATAAAGGGGAATAATCACTACTCTAAATCTGCTAGCAATGCTTCTACTAATGCACCCCAATATACTGTTAGTCTTCTTGGCTTCAAAGGCACACTATTGATGCATATCTAGCTTCTCATCCACTATAATTCCCAGGTCCTTTTCTGCAGAACTGCTGCTTAGCCAGTCGGTTACCAGCCTGTAGCAATGCTTGGGATTCTTCTGTCCTAAGTGCAGAACTCTGCACTTGTCCTTGTTGAACCTCACGAGATTTCTTTTGGCCCAATCCTCCAAGATGTCTAGGTTACTCTGGATCCTATCCCTATGATCCAGCATATCTACTTCTCTGCCTACCTTCGTGTAATCTGCGATCTTACTGAGGTTTCGATCCATCCCCTCATTGAGGTCAATAATGAAGATGCTGAACAAAACCAGCTCCAGAACCAACCCTTGGGGCACTCCTCTTGGTACTGATCACCAACAAGACATTGAGCCGACTGTTTAGACATCAAGCCAGCTGACATAACAGACTGTTTCCTTGGAAACCAGAATGTAGGAATATAAAAATATTGATGGAGACGAAGTTAAATTCAGTATCTTTTCCCAAATTTCATAAAAACACCAATAGATGTATACAGTCAAAGACAAATTGGAAATCATTCCATGCACATATTAATTTAGTGGCTGAAATGTGGTGCAAATTCATGATGGCATCTACACAGCACTTATTTCAAAACAGAGCACTCTTCCTCCTATTTCCCTTACTCCTCATACAATGAGGGTAACAGAAGTCTGAGTAAGAAGTCATCCAGCTTGACAGTATTTTGACATTCTTTCGAAATAACTTAGTCTACGTCTACACAGCTAGCAATTATTTCAAAATAACACTAGTTCAACGTACCCTAAGGCAATGAGTAGCTCTCCTTCACAGAGCAAAGGAAGGACGTAAGTCCTTCATGGGTCTCCCAGCCCACAGGAAAGACGTAGCATTAGACATTCTGGGAGATCTGAGCTCGTTTCATGACATAACAGACCAGCAGAAGACAGTTTTAAATGTGAATTGTTGAAGGTTTAATGATGGTCCTCAAATTATAAATGAAATCATCACGATGAGTTTATGTATTTATCTACATATCATAGAATCATAAAATAATAGAACTGGAAAGAACCATGAGAGGTCATCAAGTCCAGTCTCCTGCTCTCATGGCAAGGCCAAGCACCATTCAGACCATCCCTAACCAGCTCTTAAAAATCTTCAATGATGGGGATTCCACAATCTCCGGAGACAATTTATTCCAGTGCTTAACCACCCAGAGAGTTAAAAAGTTTTCCTAATGTCCAACCTACATCTGCCTTGTTGCAATTTAAATCCATCCCTCAGACATTATGGAGAATATTTTGTCTTCCTCCTGCTTGTAACAACTTTTTAGGCATTTGAAAGCTATTATGTCCCCTCTTGGTCTTCTCTTTTCCAAACTAATCACGTTCTTTCAATCTTCCCTATTAGTTTATGTTTTCTAGACTATTCATAATTTTTGTTGCTATTCTCTGAACCTTCTCAAATTTACTCACATCTTTCCTGAAATGTAGCACTCCAGAATTGGATACATCTGAATACAGTGGAGGCTTAATCAGTGTGGAGTAGAGCAGAAAAATTACTTCTCGTATCTTACTCATAACTCACCTGCTAATGAATGCCAGAAAGAGGTTTGCTTCTTTTTTTTTTTTATCTTTTTGCACAACAGTGTCCCACTGTTGACTCTTATTTAACTTGTAGTCTACTATGACCCTAGATCTCTTTCCGCAATATTCCTTCCTAGGCATTCATTTCCCATTTTGCATATACATAATAGATTGTTTCTTCCTATGCAGAGTACTTTGCATTTGTCCTTATTGAAATTCATCTTATTTACCTCAGACAATTCTAAAATCTGTAGTAGACCCCCTACCATGACATCATCCTTGTTTTTCCCCCTTTTATCTTTACCCAGAGACTCTCAACAAGTCTGTCTCCTATTTCCATCTTAATATCAGTCCAAATGTGTACATTTTTAATATGTAAGGAAATACCTCCTCTCTCTCCCCCCTACATGTACTTCCTGAGCAAGCAGTACCCTTCTATACCAATATTCCAGTCATGCTTATTATCCCACCCAGTCTGTGATGCCAACAGTGTTTGTTTATTAACATTTTGAGTTTTCTGCTTATTCCTCAAATTATACAGACAACTAAGACTCTGGTTTGATTTTGCCCTCCAGTTCTCTCGTCTCTTCTTCATTCCTACTATGACAGCCAGTGCTTCCGCCCCTTCCCCCCCAATTTCTGACCCATTTCCCAGATCTCCATGTTTTTGTCTTACATATAGAATTTGGTCACCTGCTCCCACTAAACCAATTTTTAAGCCCTCCTCAACTACATTAGCCAATCTGTATCCAAATACTCTCTTCCCCCTTCTCAATAGGTAGATCCCATCTCTGCTTAGCAGTCCTTCCTGAAACAACATCCCACAGTCATGCTCTCCTGAGGGCAGCCATTCTTCAAAGTAGCCATTCACCTCCAGGGTGCATCTGCCTCTACCTTGGGCCTTACCCTTGATGGGAAGGATCAAAGAGATCACCTGCACTCCAAACTTCTTCAACCATATTACCAGAGCCACTTCTCATCCACTCGGTGTTATACCTTGCAATATCACTAGTACCTTCATTGATAGTAGCGTGGGGTAGTAGTCAGAAGGCCAGATGATCCTCAATAATCCCTCCATGTCTTAGATACTTTTCCCTCGCTTGCAGCATTTCTCCCAGAATACCATGTCACGGCATCAGATAGGTGCCTCAGTTCCACTCAGAAGAGAGTCTCCAACCACCACTACCCTACATTTCTTCTTGGGAGTGGTGGCTGCAGACCTTGTGGGGATACATAGCTTTTCCTCTGTCACCTTAAGGAGTGATTCCTCATCTCTTGTTGCCAGGGCAGAGGAATAGTTCTCTATCACAACAATGGGTGTGCTGGGAGCAGGAGTGGAGCACAGCCAGCTGCTAGAAGGAACCATGCAAACTCATGATGTTGAGTATGGCCTCTTTGTTCATAGCGGTCATACACAGTAAAATGGAAATGTTCAGAAGAATTATGATTACAACCAATTCATAACAATGTTAATATTTTGGAAGAAGTGAAATTTTCACACTTCCCTCTGCACTGGCATGACAGAAATGCTTTGCACACATAACTTCCTGATTTCTTCTGATTTTCAGAACCAGCACCACTTGAGATTTACTTTAGCAGTATCTTACAAGAGAGAAATGATAACAAAATTTAAAATATGACATATTAAACTACTATGGGAGATGAATGATGCTGCCAGTGTAGCAATGAATTTTCATGCTGTATTTTATTTTTCTCGTGAACTTAAAGTCATCCAAAATATTAATTGTATTTTTAAATACAACGTTAGGTCACTTAATTTCTCCTTTAATGAAATATTGCTGCCGGGACAAATCTTCTGAAAAAATTAAATTAAATCTCTGCAAGCCCTCAAAAATCAATATTTGATTTCCTGTTTAAAAAATGAAACAAGCACTGTCAGGGAGTTTAAGAAAATACATAAAGTAGCCTCCTCAGAAATAATTCAGCAAAAGCCTACACAAATTTCAATATATTTTTCCTTTCCACTGCCAGAAAATTTGCAAATCCAATAATTGAAGTTACTATCCTAAATTAATCCCTCATATTAGAATGCTTTTTCCCTACTTTATGTTTTCTTGGTGCACCAAGAAAACATTAACTGAAATACTGCTCATTCAGGAGGAGATGGAAATGGCCAGTGAACCACTAAAAGCCAGGATAGGAAACATCCTAACTGACCAGTTGGGACAACCAGAATTCTAGTCAAGGCAGACTAGGTACTTATTCCCTAGACTATCCTCCATTTGAAAATTAAGATGTGGCCTCATCAGTGCTGAATAGAGGGAAATAATCACTTCCCTCAATCAGCTGGCAATATTCCTTCTAATGCAATCCAGTAAGTCATTAGTGATAGAAATGTAGCCGTGTTAGTCTGGGGTAGTTGAAGCAAAATGCAGGACAATGTAGCACTTTAAAGACTAACAAGATGGTTTATTAGATGATGAGCTTTCGTGGGCCAGACCCACTTCCTCAGATCAAATAGTGGAAGAAAGTAGTCACAACCATATATACCAAAGGATACAATTAAAAAAATGAACAAATATGAAAAGGACAAATCACATTGCAGAACAGAAGGGGGATGCGGGGGGGGGGGGGGGGGGGAGGGGGAGGAAGGAAGGTAAGTGTCTGTGAATTGATGATATTAAAGGTAGGGAGAGTGGGATGTTTGTGAGTTAATGGTATTACAGGTGATAATTGGGGAAACTGTCTTGGTAATGGGTGAGATTTGAACTATCTCACCCATTACCAAGACAGTTTCCCCAATTATCACCTGTAATACCATTAACTCACAAACATCCCACTCTCCCTACCTTTAATATCATCAATTCACAGACACTTACCTTCCTTCCTCCCCCTCCTCCCCCCCCCCCGCATCCCCCTTCTGTTCTGCAATGTGATTTGTCCTTTTCATATTTGTTCATTTTTTTAATTGCATCCTTTGGTATATATGGTTGTGACTACTTTCTTCCACTATTTGATCTGAGGAAGTGGGTCTGGCCCACGAAAGCTCATCATCTAATAAACCATCTTGTTAGTCTTTAAAGTGCTACATTGTCCTGCATTTTGCTTCAGTAAGTCATTAGCCTTCTTGGCAACAAGAGCACAATGTTGATTCATATTCAGCTTCTCATCCACTATAATCTCCAGGTCCGTTTCTGCAGAACTGTTGCTTAACCAGTCGGGCACCATCAGCCATGCTCTTTCATCTTGAAATCTTCTCCTCCCTTAGCTTTGATGACTCTTTCCTATTCTCATTCACCTCTTACTTCTCCAGTCACTCCTGTGCTGTACATTTTGGAAGATCCTCCTCCACTGCCCTTCAACTTTCTGTGGAATTCTGCCCTTGGATCTCCTTCTCTTTTGTATAAAATGTTGCTAGCAGTTCCCCTTCATCAGGGAGCCAGGGAAAAGTGCAGTTTGCTGCACTGATCACTCTGGCTGGGGGGAAAGGAGGGAGTGCAGGCGGCAGAGAACCTGGACCTTCCCCAGCTGTGCCTGCTGGAGCTGGAGCTGCAGCAGCCATGGAGAGACACTTTTCGCCTGGCCCTAAGATGCTGTAGTGACAGAAGGTTGGCATATTCTTCTCTCCCCAGGACTGGCCACACACTGAACCCCTTATCCCTGGCCCTACCTCAGAGCAATGATTCAAATGAAGCATGAACATTTCCATTTAGTTTTCCAAAAAACAAAAAATAATTGCACTAAAGACCAGAGCAACACCGGGTAAATCTTCTAGTCGTTAAATATTTGAACAAGTACTCTTGTACTTTTCTCCATGATGTCTCTCATGCTTCAGTGGAACACTCCATAAACATCTTCAAAGCTATGTCATTAGGTTCCTTCCAAACCCTCGTTAAAATTCTCCTTTTCCATTCCAAGAAAAAAACTGCCAATGGTCAGGCTGAGACAGCCTACCATACTGACCAATACGGTGTCATTATGCTCCTTCGCTTGTCTGAATACATCTGTTCTTTCTTGTTTCATAATTACACTATAAGTTCTTTGGTGGAGGGACTATCTTTTTGTTCTATGTTTATACAGCATCTAGCACAATGGGGTCCATATTTGGGGCTTCTAGGTGCTATGACAAACACAAATAATAAATAAAATAATAATATAAGCCAGGAGTTAAACAATACTGAAACTGAAAAACTAACCCCGCCATTCTATCTTGCCTGCTAAAGAGTGTGGCCCCTTTAATCATTTTTTCATTCAATTAAAATGAGCTAATTTAAAGCAAAAAACTAGTTGTTCCTTTTACTTCCTCATTGTGTTGCACAGAACCAAATACAAGTATTTTGTGGTTAATATTCCTCCACACACAGCAACCCCCAGCATTCTCTGGGGTTCTTCTACTTTCACTTCCCTGCATATTTACTCATAATATGTTAAATTCAAGTCAAATGCTGGTTCATTACAGCTTCTTTCATTAGCGTTAAAATGACCACCTTCCATTAAAATCTTACTACTGTACCCCTTCTTTCCCCTCCAACTACACTCCCAGCAAGAAAGAGAAATAACCCATTGTTACAAACACTCTCAGTACTTAAAGCCCTAATTCCACTAAGTATTGTCAGAGCACATACTGTACTTCATTCCTTTCCTGCCTGAAATGGTTTGATTCATACAAGAGTTTCAACAACCTAAACTTTTAAATACAAGTTTTAATCTAGCTGATTAAGCATTTTATCTGTTTAGTTACTTACCATTTCAATGGTAACTTTATGTTACTTTGGCTTGCAAAGTGGAGAATGAATTATACATAATAGAGGCAGTGTATAGGCAGTCACTGGGTTACATGGATCCAACTTACATCGGATCCCTACTTACAAACGGGGTGAGGCAACCCCACACTAGCTGCTTTCCCCCAGCAGACCAGGGAGACGCCGAGCAGCTTTTCTCAGCAGACACCTCAGCTTGAGAATAAAAGACTGAGGGAAGTGAGATGTGGGAGAATAAAACTGAGCTCTGGAGAAATGTTTGGCTAGAGTTTCCCCTACAATATGTACCAGTTCTGACTTACATACAAATTCAACTTAAGAACAAACCTACAGTCCCTATCTTGTATGTAACCCGGGGACTGCCTGTACTACAAATCCTGAATGGAAATTTACTAGACAACACAAATTATTTGACTTCCAGAGAGGTAGTAATGTTGGCTGCAAAAGGAACAAAACATTTATCTGGCTGGCTGACATTAAAAGGCTATGAAAGTTTGTGGGGAGAAGGGGTTGAAGAGAGAAGATACTTTCAGCAGGAAAGGAAAACCCAGGAATCTTTTCTGTTGTTGTACAATCCAGATCTTTCATTTTATGTCAAAAAAATTGCAACTTACTGTACTTTAATTCCTAAACCTCAAAGTAGCAGATGCCATCTCAAAGACACAAAAGATCATTTATAATTTAGAGTAACAGAAGGTACCAATAGGTGAGAAATATTAAATACTAAATACTGTATATTTAATTAGCAGTATATTAAATTTCAATTCATACTATAAAATCTAAAGAGCAATATTTTGTGGAAAAGATCCTGACATACTGTTTACATGCTCTGCTATAATCCTGAATCTCAGAATAAAAGAGATTCTGGCCAAGTATTTTAATTGAGAAGATTTTAAGTCACAGATCTGATGCTCCATTGCATTATACCTCGTTTTATGGCACTACAACTCCACCGACTTCAGCAGTGTTGAAAGAGATGTAACAGAGTAGAGCATGGGTGGGGAACCTTTTTGGATTGGAGCCACTTACCCACAGAAAAATCAGTTAGGAGCCACATAAAAGTGAGAAGCAAAAAAACCCAAACCAAATAAAAAAAACCAACCTCCCTTACTGACATGGCCTCCATGAACACCAGAGCCTAGAAGGGCCCAGGCTAGTAGATTTTGTGGGCCCCCCAGGCTCTGGGGTGGCACCAAAAATGAGGGTTTCAGTGCATGGGAATGAGCAGGCTTGAGGTGTGGGGTCAGTGGGAGGGAGCCCAGTGCTGGGCTGGAGTACCAGCACTGGTTCCCTGCTGCAGGGGATTCCATAGAGGGGGCATGGGGATGAAGCGCCAGAGCAGTTGCCCCAGTGCGGGAGGGGAAAGCCCTGAGCCTCGGGGGCTAGATCCAGGCAAGCTAGGGGCTACATCCAGCCACCAGGCATTACGTTCCCCATCCCTGGAGTAGAAAATTAGGTGTTTCATGAAACTGACATTCTAAAATGGTCACAGTACATTGTTTTAAAGACAGAGTAGTGAATTATTTATTTAACTATGTCTTGTAAACATAATTCGTGTATTATACATTTTTAACTTCCTGCTAACACACTTCAGTTCAAGACACCACCAACTCTGAATATAAATGGGTTAAAACAGGGAAGGAAGAGTTGTTAACTATGTAAGATTGCTTAAAAACAAAACACACAGTGCACAGTATAAGCCGGAAATTTATTCTACAGAAATACATGGGTATATCTATATCACTTCCTCATATATTTGGTTTGCATGAAGGTAAAAGTGCCACTTCAGCAGTGGCAGTTCAAGCTTTAAGTACCAGAACCGTTTTCTACAGTTCACTAAGAAATTTTTAAAAATATGATACATAGTAGGAGCAAATTCTTATTTTCAACACATAATTTCTTTTCATTTTCCCTTGCACATTTAAGTGGAAAGAAAACAGAGTGGGAGGAACCAAAGATTAAATCATTTGATAACTTTGAGCAATTAAAAATGACACAGAAATTATGCCGATGTGACATTTCTTATTGCTCCACTTCTTTAGTACAAACATGTTTCTCTCTCGCTCTCTTTCATGAGTCAACTTATGGGCAATATCCTCCCTTTTTATAGAACTCCCCCCCCCCACACACACACACAGGAAAATCAATATATCTGTCTTTGGCTCCCATTACTGTAACATCTGAGTACCTCATAATCTTTCATGGATTTACCCTGCAAATTATCCTGTGAGGCAGGGTAGTGCTCTCATCCACATTTTATAGAGGGAGCTGAAGTTCAGAAACATTAAGTGACTTGCTCAAGGCCACATGCAAGTCTGTGGTGGAGCAGAGACTTGAACTCAGGTCTACTAAGTCATCAGCTAATGCACTCAGGAAGCATGTCCTTCAAACTCCAAAATCCAAGATTCCTAGGAAGTCAGTTCCTATATCCTACTTACCAACACCCCTCTGTGATGCACCCAAACCTCTCCACTCTCTCTAGACACACGTCTCTCTCAGGTCTGGTCTACACTAGACGGTTAGATTGAAGTTAGCCATGTTAGGTCGATTTTATAAACAATGAATTTACACCACCAAGCCCCTTCAGCTGACTTTAAGAACAATTAAAGACAATTTCTAAATTCTCCTCGATAAGAGGAATGCTAAATTCAATCTTGCATGGTCGACTTTGGAATAGTGCAGACACAGAACTGTTAAAGTCAATATTCTTGTACTCTGGGAGGTGTCCCACGGTGTCCAAATGTGACCATTTTGGCCAACACTTTAAATTATGTTGCTCTCCTAGGTACATAGGAAAAGTCTCAGGAAATTTTAAAAACAATTAGCAGTCCTGTGTTCCGTGAAACAACTTGCAGGTGTGCTGTGACCTCTTCTTTGTTTTTGTTACTTCCTTGTTTTTGTCTTTTTTGTCTGACAATTTTTATTTTGAAGAAAATTTTCATAGGTGTTCCACATAAAAATACATTATTGCTTGGTGTTCCATGGTCTGAAAAAGTTTAAGAAACACTGCCTTAAAGACTAACAAATATATTAGCTCATGAGCTTTTGTGAGTAAAAGCCACTTTATCAGATGAGTTGGAGTAGAAATTAGAGGATCCAGGGTATAAAACAGCAAAAGTAATTAGTTCTCAATTGTACGATCAATGTTAATGAAGCTAATTAAGTCACACTAGATGTATCCCATAAATAGCATTTGATGTGGAAATGCGAATATCAAAAGGTGAGGGAAATTGCCTTTGTTGTATGCTAACCAGTTAATATCTTTATTCAAAGGGCTGGCCAAGGGGCGGCGAACTTGCTCGCCAGCCGTGCGGAAGCGCGCGCTGTGCACGCGCTGCCCGTGCTGCGCCCGCACTGACCGAACTGCACGACCCCACCAGCTAAAAATCTACACGCCATGGGCGAGTAGATTGAATCATTTGTCAAGCCCTGTTTATTCAAGCCTAAGTTGATAGTGAATATCATTTCCTGCTTGACCAGAATGGCAAATCCAGCAGCACACCTGAACATGAATACTCAGGGTTGCAAACGCACTCCAGGATGGAGATCCTGATCTGATTGCTGTGTGGGGAACAGGAATCTGTGCAGGCAGAACTCAGAAGCAGCCGAAGAAATGCTGATGTCTATATGAAAATCACACAGGGCATGGTGGGAAAAGGATACAGCAGGAACACTCAGCAGTGCTGAATGAAAATAAAGGAACTCAGGCAGCTGTACCAAAAGACAAAGGAGGCAAATAGTCAGGATCAGAACCTCACACATGCTCCTGCTATGAACAGCATCATGGTATTTGGTGAGGAGGAGAACCTAACCACTCTCCCAAAGCTGTCTGGATACCTCCCAAGCAACTCTTCGGGCATCCTTGCACAACAAGGAGGTAATTATAGATGATGATGATGAGAAGAAGAATGCTCAGCAGGCAAGCAGAGGATCCAGCCTCACCGACAGCAAGGGCTTTTTAAAAAAAAAAAAAAAAAAATTTGGAGCCAATCCCACCCAGGGTGTATTCCTGCCAGGCCCTAATGGCAGGAAGAGCACTTCTGATTAATTCACATTTGTAATCATGCTAGAAAGGGTAAATGTAATTGGGTTTTGTCTGCTTGATCTGCCCTAAAGAGTACAGTGGTGGTCATTCTGCCTACTGGGGAGAGAGGAGTACCCCTGAAAAGTTTGTTAACATGTCTGGAGATGGAGTGGGAATGCTCCCTGCACAAAAAAGGTGCCTCTATGGCAGTGGTCCCCAACGTGGCGCCCGTGGGCACCATGGCACCCGCCGGGGCATTTACATGCGCCTGCCAAATGCTCGGACCCAGCCCCACCCCGGGTGTGCGGAGCCGGTCCTGGGCACATGGGTGGCCCTGGCTCCGGGCGCGCGGAGCATGGTGTCACCACCCCCGGGCACGCGGCGCATGTGCGGCCCCGCCCCAGGGCGTGCAAGTGGCACCGCCCCCGGGTACATGGTGCGTGAGCGGCCCCGCCCCTGGCAGCTCCAAAAAGTTGGGGACCACTGCTCTATGACTTAATAACCAAGCAAAAATAGAGAGAGATAAACAAGCATTGTTTAAAAAGTGGAAGTTAAGTTCTAGTGAGAAAAACAGAAAGGAGAATAAACTCTGACAAATGAAATGTAAAAATATAACTAGGAAGGCCAAAAAGGAATTTGAAGAACAGCTAGCCAAAAACTCAAAAAGTAATAGCAAAGGGTTGGGTTTTTTTAAGTACATCAAAAGCAGGAAGCCTGCTGAACAAGTAGTGGCGCCACTGGATGGTTGAGATGCTGAAAAAACACTCAAGGATGATACGGTCATTGCAGAGAAACTAAATGAATCAGGCTCTCCCCATATGTCATACTTCATCTCCAAAAGCCTGTGAAGCCCAACGCAGATAAATGATGGTCATTGGAAGGGGCTTTTTGTGGATTCACATTAAAGAGGAGGAACGTTCTAATTGGCTGCCATTTCTCCTTCATGAGCTCTGTGATCTTTGAGCTTGTATTCCAGTTCTGAAGTAGAGGAAATCACCTGACTTTAATTCAGCATGCCTTTAGCAATAACTGTATCTACACTATTCTGCCACAGGCTTCCTGTGTGATCTCTGACAAGTCACTTAGCATTTCTGGGCCTCAGTTATCCATCTGTAAAATGAAGATAACAGTACTTCACAGGGGTGTTGTGAAAATAAATACATTAAATGGAGTGATATGAGTGGGCCAGTACAGTCTGGTATGCCATACTGGCAGTTACTTTTAGCCAGTACTGTGTATTGGAAAGACTCCCTGCCAGCCATTCCCAGCCTCTTCACTGGCTGCCCCATGTTTATGACACTGGGAGGGGCAGTGGGAAAAGGAGCAGAACTCCTAAGCCCCATCCCCCAGCCCTGTACACAGACAAAGCAGCTCTGCAGAAGGGAAGGGAAAGGAGCAGAAGTCCCAGACCCACTCCCCCAGTCCTGTGTACACACGTAACAGCCCCACGGAGGGGCAGAGGGTGAGACTAAGAGTCTGTTCCTTTCCCTGCTGCAAAGGGAAAAAAGGACAGGAGCAGAACTCCCAGAAGCTCCTATGGCTACCGTCCTGTCGCCAGCAACCCCTGCTCCCACGGGGATGGGAAGGGGAGACAAGGGAAGGAAAGAACATGGGGGTCCCAGGCTGGAGGTGGGGTAGTATCACATGGGGCTCATGTGGGGAGATCATGTATCCCCCTTTAGCAGGTGTGTTCTCCCCTCCTGTACTGACAAGAACTGTTGTTTATAGATGCACCACTGCTTAAATGTTGTAAGGTGCTCAGATACTACACTGATAGGGATTAAATAAATACTATAGAGATAGACAGACAGACAGACTACACCTTAACTCTATCAAGCTATTTATACTTTACTGCTTGGGGCCCTATCATGACCGCATTCTGCACCCACCTGTCGGCTATAGTGGCCATGCATGGAACTGCAGCTGCCTCCTGCTCCTGGGACCAGATGGTCAAGGTACGGTCAGTCAGACTTTAAAGTGTTCAGCACTCACTATTGGGCCAGATTTCAAAAAAGGCTCAGTTCCCAACATGCTTCATTTTTTTTTTTTAAGTCTGGCCATCTATTTTAGTGGTTACATGAAAACTGAGCCCTTTGAAAAATCTGATCCTGATTTTGGGTGCTGAGTTCTTCTGAAAATCTGGTCCTAAGTGTCCAACTCATTTATAAAAAAGCTGCAAAGATGAAAGCAGGGCAGCTCTATAGTATTCTTGTTTGTGACGGAATCTCCCCATTCCTTCCTAGAGCTTGAAAACGTTTTGAGAAATAGATAAGAATTTTGAGTAATATGCAGAGTAGCATATAAACAAAGTCGGAATTTTTGTAACATTTCTATATCCAGCATTGCCACAACATTGAGGTGAAGTGAAATAAAGGTGAAATTAAAATAGCAAAGCACCCAAAAAAAACCTCAAGTCTGCATCCTTTACCATTTCTTTATGAAAAACATGAAAGATTTAAAAAAAATTAAAACATCCTCCTTCTCCTAACCAGAAAACTAGACCTTTGGTTTCCTTGAATAGTGAGGTCACCTGAGGCAATAGTCTGAGCTGTAGTTCTTCCTCCTTCCTGCATAGGGCAGAGGGCATTCCATTTTGTGGACTGTAAAAAACAGGAAGGAAAAAGGAGACACTCATGTGACGGAGTATTTAGGTCTGTCAATAAGTCAAAAATAAGCAAGACAGTAAGCATCAAAAAGGACAAACCAAAACTAAGTCATATCACTTTACAGTTCAGCTTTAGATCAGGGTTGTGTGCTTTGTAAGTATTAATAGTGGAAGTCTCTCTCCATTTGGAGCCTTTATGACTTTGTACATAAAGCACTGATATCTGTGTTGAGTAGATGAAGTCCAACAGCATGAAAAATGCAGACAGACTGCGAAAACTCTTGTGATGGCCCTATGTTTTGTGAAATTAGCTTATGAGCATAAATATGCATAACTCAGCGGTGCTTTGAACAAAATACCTCATTCTACCTATCAATGTTAATGTTACAATCTGCTGGACTTGTATATCATATTTCAGTGCATTCATCACTCTTGTACACAAAAAGTTAGAAACATGAATTATGAGACTGTTTAAAGGCTTTAAGTGTGCTAATGAAAGCTATCAATGGTGCTCTGGAAGCCTCAATGACATGGTGATCAACTGAACAACTTGTAAACAGCCTTGTTTGTCCTTTAAGTCTAAGCAGTGGTTGATCCTAGAAAACATGTGATCATAGCACCTTGCATTATGACTCAGGTCAGGGTAAAAAGAGTCTCTGAAGATTACTGCTTAGACAAGAATAGCCTTTTGGGTAAGAATTTGTTTGCAATAAGCTTTAGATTACCAATTGGCGCCCCACTTCTTTCCATCTGGATACACTCTTATTCAGCATCAGTAGGAATAGCAACTGTCAAATCACAAGGTTCCAGTGAGTTAAAATAGAGCTGGGAAGGGGGAGGGACTACTTCAAGTAAATGATTAAATTACTGTCACGTATAATAAAGCATGCTACATTAAGGATACTGAAAACCTACCGCACTGCGAGTCTTTCAGGAAATAGATTTATTTATTCCATTCATTAAATTTGGCATTGTCCATTCATTATGAATGAGAAACAAACAAAACAATAAACAAATAAAACACCCGTCACACAAAACAGCAACTTATTTAATCACGCCAAAGTCCACAGAAATTGGGACTGGATTCACAGACGTATAGATGCCTTTTGCACTGCTCATACACAAACACACACCTAATACTTGTGTTCTACTGAGTGAATATGTTTTTCTGGAATGATCTCCCCAGTCTGGCAACATGTGGTTTTTGGCAGACTTTGATTTTTTTTTTAAAAGCAGATCATGACAGACAGAGTGAAATTAATTCTTCTCTCAAATGGCTCTTGATGTTCCCCTTTTCTGTATTTTAATTCATACTAACAGCAGGGAGGGGGAGAAAATTTACTTCTAATTTAAAAAAAAAAAAGCTTACAACTTCTGTACAAAATGGAGTGCTTACATTCATCTACAGAGTTAAGTGATCTGAAAAATTAGAAACTAGGGTTTTTATATCAGTGCAAAGCTTACCACAGTTTGTGCGCCAAGCTTATGGTATAATTAACTGAAAAACATGCACGTGTGTTGAGCCTGAAAATAGACACAAGAGTGGAAATTTGTGTACTTTTATGACAAGGGAATATGATTCTGCCAATCATATCAGATAAGTGTTTGTAGCATTTAACAAACACAATCATGATTCCAGGTTATTGTCTTATATGGAATAACTTAAACAACAAATGGTCCTACAGCACCTTAGAGTCTAACAAAAAAGTGCCCACAAAAGCTCACGTTGCCATTTACATTTTTGTTAGTCTCTAAGGTGCTGCAGGATCATTATTTGTTGTTCAAGTTTTTTCAGTTGCAGACTAACATGGCTCCCCCTCTGAGACTTTTATACAGAGTAAGACGAGGGAAATGTAAATACATTCTAAGTTAGGTAATGGAGAGTAGCGTCTTTCAAACTTAGGTCATGGGATCACCAGGGTGACCCAATGACAGGCCCACACCACTTTGTTTACTTAACGTGTCCATGGCCATAGAGCAGTGGTCTTTTCAAACCAAAGAGCCAAACTACATCAAAATTCAGAACAAACGGTCAACAAAGAGCCATATAAGAATGCCCATTTGCATGACTGAAAATATACAACTTAATATTATTGATAACTGACATAAGGTATATCTACGCTAGCCCCCTAGTTCGAACTAGGGAGGCTAATGAGGGCAACTGAAATTGCACATGAAGCGCAGGATTTAAATATCCCGCGCTTCATTAGCATGTTCCCAGGTGGTCACCATTTTGGAAATTGACTAGCCCGGAATAACTGCCCGCATCTACACATGGAAGTGAAACGGGAGTTCGAAGTAAAGCCCTAACTCAAATTAGCAGTTATTCCTCCTGTTGGCCAGGCTTCATATTTAAATAAAGTAAAATATTGTGTCCAACACAAAAGGTTTCAACGTTGTCTTTATTTATGGCAGGGGTGAGGAACCTTTTTTGGGTTGGGGGCCATTGAACCACAGGAAAAAAAAATCAGTTGGGGACCACACAAGTGAGAAGCAAAAAACCCCTCCAAAACCCCCCAACTTCTCACTGGTGTGACCCCCAACTGAAACACCTCACTCCCCTGGTGCTCCAGCCCCACAGTGGGGGAAGGGGCAGGGAAGACTGAGGTTCAAGGCCTCAGGCCATATTTACTCTTCTGGGGTTCCAGGGTTAGTGGATTTTGTGAGCCCCCCTAGGCTTTGGGTTGGGGCCAAAAATGAGGCGAGACAGGGCTGCCAGTGAATAGGATAGGAATGGGAGTACAGGATCTGGGCGGGAGGAAGGGTGTAGGGGGGAGTGTGGGTGCAAAGTCTGGCCGGGGTAGGCTGCCTGGCAAGAGGGCAGGGGCAGGCTGGGGGCTGGCTGCTTGGCCAGGGGCAGAGGGGATTTTGGCCAGGGGGCAGAGGACAAGGTGTGTCTGACCAGGAGGCAGAGGGGATTTTGGCCAGGGGGTTAGGAGGAGGGGGGATTTTGGCTAGGGAATGGGGAGGGTGGCCAGAGGGCTGGGGACATGCTGTCTGGCTGGGGAGGGGGTGATTGGGGAGTCTGAGCATGAGGGGGTGGGAGCACTTACTTGTTTTCATGCCACATGGCAGGCACCGTGTAACACACCTCCTGCTGCTCCCATTCGCCAGCAGAAAGCCTCCAGGAAGGGTTGGCAGGGAGGCCTGCATGAAGTGTGTCCCAAGGGAACAAATTAGAAGTTAACAAGGATCCATCTTTGGATCCTGGTTTCCTCCACACGGAGGGAGAGAGGAAGGAAAATGCTGTCGCACTGAGCCATGGTTAACTGTGTGTGTGCCCCGCATGCCGGATCCAGCTGGGAGCCTCGGGGCTTTCTCCCCTCCACTGGCATTCCAGTCTTGCAGGGGTCTGTAAGGCTGTAGCACAAGCACTGGCTCCCTGCTGCATGGGGGACCAAAGGGAGCCCAAGTTGAGGCTCCCTAGAGAGCCATATTTGGCTTGCAAGCCACAGGTTGCTGACCTCTGCCATACAGCCTCGTAGCTCCCCTTGGCTGGAAGGGGCAACCTATAACCCACGGGGACTGTGAGGCTCCATAGCTATCGACATGTTAAGTTTAAAAAAAAAAAAAAAAAAAAAAGGCGTGGGCCCACCAGCAGCATACCCTGGTGGCCCAAGTTTGAAAAATGCTGATGTAGAGGAATACACCAGTGTTACTTAGCAGATCGTATCTGTCGTACATTTCTTCACATATGATATCTAATTTCATAAAATCATAGGACTGGAAGAGAACTCAAAAGGTCATTTAGTCCAGTCCCCTGCATACATGGTTCCTTGTAAGCAGTGCATTTGCATGGTCACGCAGCTGTTTTCTGCACTCCACTCAGAAGTTCAAAGCTCCCTGCGCAGGCAGAACTTCAAAGCTCAACTGACCGCCGCCAGCAGGGCATCCTCTTGCTGAGCAAGCAGCTAAACAGAGCTAGCTGCCTGCTTGAAACCGAGCAGCTCCCAGACCAGGTAAAATGGAGATATAGGAGATCCCCGACTTACAACCACCCGACTTACAACTCCCCGCCATTTACAACCGCATTTACAACACCACTTGTATTTATGACGGTGTACAATGCAGACTCCACGTCATCCCAAAACAGGAAATGCACAAGGTCAGTCAGACTCACCAGTCTGCGGCTGCTGCTTGACCTGCGAGCATCTCTGCCACGTCGGTCTTCACTTTTTTGTTATTTTTGTGCATTATTTGAACTATTTAGTTTAGTTTTCCTCCATTTCCGTAGTCAATTTTGGTATTTTTAGGGTATGAAATGGGTTTCCAGGAATGGAACCACCATTTATAACATTGCGCCTGTGGGAAATAAGGGTTTGACTTACGATGGCTTGACTTACAATGGCTCTCCAGTAACCAATTATGTCATAAATGCGGGGGTCATCTGTAAGGAGAGAATAAGTGTCTGGGGAAGGAGAAGGAGAGAAAGGGAGGGAGTAAATAATTAATTGGCTGAGAGGTAGTTAGAGGGGAAAGGAGTTTGGAGAGTCCCATCTGCTTGAGAAGAGAAAGGCAGAAACTCAGCACTTTCAAGCCTCCTGGGAAGGGGGAGATAAAGGGCTGACTGCATGGGGTAGGTTGAGGAAAGAGGGGGCAGGTTGGGTACGTGTGGATACAGTTTGAGAAGCAGGATTTTATCCCAGCCCCCATCTGGGCTGGGGGGAGCACATTGCACAGGGGTAAGTGGGGGAAAGAGGAGGTGGGTGGGTGCTGGCATCTGTGCAGTGAGGTGGAGGCAGTTTGGGGTGTCCAATTCACTTGTTGCAGTCCTCTCTGGTTAGGTTGAAGGGGAAGGAGAAGCAGGCTGCATATGTTGCATGTGTGCCACGAGAACATCTGCATGTTTACATTCCAAACAAAGATTACATAGGTGTTAATGGCTTAAAGAAAAAGAAAAATATTTTTTTAAACAGAATTTTTTGAAGTATTGCAGATATGTAAAATTCTGATCTTAATGATTTTTTTAAATCTTATGTTACTAATTAATATATGATAAACTGTATTGCATTAAGGCCAGATCTTTGTCATGTAGTAGAGTTCTGGCTTTTATGAGTCAGAAGTAGCAAGTACTAGGTGTGATGCTAGTTGTTTTGTAGAATGAAACCTTATTTGCAAGTTCTTTCAAATATGCATCTGTCTACAAACCCTGAAGCCAAGTGTTAATTTGTTCTGGGGCTTCTACTCTTTGAGCTTGCATGTTGGTGGGGGTGCACATCCACACACTACCTCAGTATTGCTGTTGCACATAAGAAATTTCAACCCACGCAACCACCCAAAAGAAAATGCAACCTGCCCACAGATAGAAAATGTTTGTGGGAACACTGGTGAAGAGATGGCTCAGGGCTGGAGAAAGAGGTTGGAGTGTGGAACGGAGTGCAGGGCCCGGGACTTTTGATGTGTACTATATGGTAACTGCAGTCAAAATTAGCAAACTATTGAATAGTGATCCTTTACAGGGGCAAAAGCTCTCTAATATCGGAACAGTCCAAGAAAGTCTGAACAGTGCAGAATACATATTTTTAGAGAAATTCAGGACAGGGAGTATGTTTGGGTCACCCTGCAAATTGTAATCAAAGTTTTGCAAGCCAAGTGTGACTGGAATGTTGCTGAAAGACTACTGGGGTCAGAGAAGCTGGGTCAGGGATACAGATATACACCAACACTCAGGATGGACTAGTGGTGCTCACAAACAGATGAACAGCGTGCAAGTTGGGACTCTGAACAGCAAAACTTTGTGAGGCATCCAAGGTTGCAGGGCAGCTGGTAACACAACTGCTCACTTGTTTTCATACATCCTAGAATGAGAATGTCTCAATCCCAATTTGTGAATATGGTTATTTCAGCCTCACTATTTGTTGCAGCTGGTAATCTGGTCTAACAACTGCTTTAAATAAATGTAGATACACTCCGCTTCTCTTCATTTAGTACAGACAGTCCCCGAGTTACGCGGATCCGACTTATGTCGGATCCGCAGTTACGAACAGGGTTTGCTTCGCGTCTCCCTGGTCTGCTGGAGACCAGCAGACCAGGGAGATGGGGAGCAAAGCTGCGGAGCACGTGGGCAGCAGGACAGCTGCGGCGCATCTGGACTGTCCCGTTGCCCCCGTGCTCCGCGGCTTTGTTCCGGACGCCTGTGGTACAGCAGCTGGGGCGCTGCCGGTTGGTCCCATAGCACCGCTCTGGGCGCTACTGGACCAACCCGGCAGCACCCCAGCTGCTCTGCCCCAGGCGTCCTGATTCAGCCACTGCTGGTCAGTTTCAGCAGCGGCTGAATCAGGACGCCTGGGGCAGAGCAGCTTGGGTGCTGCTGGGTTGGTCCAGTAGCACTGAGGAGCGGCGCTACTGGAGCAACCCAGCAGCACCCAAACTGCTCTGCCCCAGGCGTCCCCAAGTCAGCCGCTGCTGAAACTGACCAGCGCTGACTACAGGAAGCCTGAGGCAGAGTTGCTCTGCCCCAGGCTTCCTGAAATCAGCCGCTGATCAGTTTCAGCAGCAGCTGACTTGGGGACGCCTGGGGTTCTTAAGTTGAATCTGTATGTAAGAACTGGCATCCAGATTCAGCCTGTTGAAACTGATCAGCAGCTGATTCCAGGAAGCCTGGGGCAGAGCACTTCGTCAGATGCATGTAGTGGAAATTTCCAGAGGCAGGTATAAATATGCAGGCCAGAATCAGGCTGGAGATGACTAGGTGGATCCAATCAGGGAGGATGAGTCCCACTTCTAGTAGCTGATCGGGAGGTGTGAATTCCAAGAGAGGAGAACTGCTTTTGTAGTTAGCTAGCCATTCACAGTCTTTGTTTAATCCTGAGTTGATTGTGTCAAACTTGAAGATGAACTGTAGCTCAGCTGTTTCTCTTTGAAGTCTGGTCCTGAAGTTTTTTTGCTGCAGGATGGCTACCTTTAGATCTGCAATTGTGTGTCCAGGGAGACTGAAGTGTTCCCCTACAGGTTTTTGTATGTTGCAATTCCTAATATCAGATTTGTGTACATTGATTCTTTTACGTAGGGACTGTCCAGTTTGGCCGATGTATATAGCAGTGGGACATTGTTGGCACATGATGGCATATATTACGTTAGTAGATGTGCAGGAGAATGAACCAGTGACAGTATGGCTGATCTGGTTAGGTCCTGTGATGGTGTTGCTGGTGTATATATGTGGGCAGACATATACACCAGCAACACCATCACAGGTAGTTTACCTTCCCTAAGCCTCTTCAGTCTTCCTCCTTCTCCAAACAACCTCCGGTGGCTTTTTTTGTCGTCTTCTACTTTCACATTCACCTGCACACCTAACACTCCATCCTGCCCCTTGCATTCCTATTACTCCTTCCTTCCCTGCACCTTCTACTGCATTCCCGGTCTCCTGCTGCGCCTCCTCAGCTTCGCCACTCCCTACATCCAGTCCCAAACTCTGAATGGGCAGCCTGGATTCTGTCCAATTAAAAAATGGTGGGAGACAGCAGCCATTTTTATTAAGGGTAGCCTCAAGCTGCATTCAAATCCTGTATGGAAATCATGGCCACCTCAACTGAAGGTAGGTTTGCTTCAAGTCAACTGAAAGGTTATTGCTGCATAAAGGAAAAATTGTGATTAAATCAGGATTCATGAGACCATGTGAAACTTTAAAAATAACATTCAAAATGTTAATATAGAAAATTTTGTGGTAAAAATCTCAAAAGCTGACATCACATACCACATTTTACACTTTTCAGCAAATGGATGAATCTTTCACACACAGATAAAGGCTACAAAGAGTTTATATCCCAAAATATGATTATCTAACTTGACCAGAGAAGCCTTCACTCAGAACAAGACAGACTGTGGTGTGTTGGGACCAACACAAATATAAAGGCACATGAAATCTCAATGTAATACCAATTATGTGTGGTTTTGGAGTTCCTGACAAAATATCCCTCAGTTGCACAAGTGAGCAAAAGGGAGAGAGAATTTTTAAAATATGTATTACCGTTTCTCATCTCTTGCTCATTCATGTGTAGTAACCAAAACTACACACACATTGTTTCAACAAAAGATATCACATTACCTACATTCTTCCTGGCCAATTGTCTGGCATATAAAAAAGATAAAATGATTTTCAAATATTTAACCCAGCGACTGCAGTGATCATGCATAATCTACGATGAAAGTCTATCTAACAACCATACTGTGGATCCATAAATATCATGCTGCAAAAACAGCGATTGTTAGATGTGCTTGTTGGCATGTGGAAGCCATATTGAATATATACATTTCATGACAAAACCATATAAGTAGGGATGTTTTTCATTTGTGATGTTTGAGTAAATGTACAACAGACTTAAGCTCACACCATAGCTTTGAAAATCTACTGTGGTTTTTGAAAAACACTAAATTGAAAAGAGTATATAAGGGAGCTGCTTAACTGAAAGCAAAGACACCGCTGAATTCTACTATATCCAGAGTGATTTAGGTATGAATGCCTTATAGATGAATGCTGTCATAAGAACAGTACTTTCATCATCAATGAGTACTTCCTTCTCTGCCCTACAGAATATAAAAAGGAAACAGCCTTTTTCTTTTGGTTTTTGCACACTCATCACTTTGGAACAACACATTTATATAATTGTTGCTTTAGTCTCTAACCATCATCTCCATCAGGATTTCTAAAACCTCACACATTATTTAAAATCTTTAACATTCATTTGCCTGGCGAGACCTGGTTCTTTATGATGTTTTATAAACTGGATATCCATAATTTAAGAAACATTTTCAGTATTCCTGTAGGCTAGATAAAGAGAAAATGGTTAAGGAAGAGTGGTCTGTTTCTGAGATACAGTGGAAGTGATTACTGAATATCTAGTACCTTTAATTAAAGTTCTAGTAGCAAGAATGCTAACCAAGATAACTTTTTAGAAATGCAAATCAAAGTTGTTTTAATTCAGATAATCACAAACTGACATAGCGTGCATTTTCCCCAAATTCTTTATGCATCCTCAGATGTACCAGCTTTGCTGAACATAGACCCAGGACAACTGACAGTATTAACTCACTTATGAAGCCGATTATCCTTAGTCTTAAAAACCCAAAACCAATAGCTTTATGGTTTGAAAAAGTCATGTCAAGACCTGCTTACACTAGAAAGTTTTGGCACTTAAACAGTGATAGTGATAGGCATAACAGATTAAGCAATTGCTTCGAGCCCTAAAGAGCTCCAAGGGACCCTGATTTAGTACTACCATTTGTCTTATTTTAATATGAACTTTTAAACAAGCGTGTTTGTACGTATTGTGTTGATTTGGCTTTGATTTCTGGAAATAATAGTATTTTATGGGGGAGAATTGGGGCAAGAACAGCTGCCTAATATTCCTGCTTAGAGTCCCAATTGGCTAGCTCTGTCTCTTAGCTTTTAACTAGTGAAAGTAGGGGAAAACGATAGTTGGGAAGTTGGCCTTCTCTACACTAGAAAGGATTTGCCAGTATAGCTACCCAGGAAACTCTTTTTAGCGGAGACCCAAAAAATACCAGCAAAAGAATTTCTCTGCCAGTTTATACAATTCTCCAAATGAAATAAGCTACTCCAGACAAATAACTTTTTGACATGATATCTGCACCTGGGCTTTTGCTGGCATAGCTATCCTGATAAGTAGTATGATTTTTCTGCACACTCCTAACCCATAATACTATGCCAGAAAATCTTAAGCATAGACTAGGCTGTAGTAATCTGGATACAGGTTGAACAACCCAAATCTGGGACACTCTGATTCAGCAACATTCATGATCCAGAAGGACCAAAGACCCCCAGAGGCTGGGAGTGGGAGCTGAGACACGGCAGGTGGGCCAGCAGTGGCCGGACCGGTGGCAGCAAAGCCAGGAGGTAGGGGAGCCCAGGCAGCAATGGCGTTGGTCAGCAACAGAGGCTAGGCAGCCCCAGCCAGAAAACCCCCATTGACAACCCCAGAGGCAGTGAGGCCAGGCAGTGGCAGGGGAATCCCTAGCAGCAGCAAGGCCAAGTGGCTGGGGATCTCTGGAAATACCCTGACGGCAGTGGGGTTGGCCTAGCAGCCCTGGCCGGGGAACCCTGGGAAACCCCCAGTGACTGCTGCACAGCAACCCAGCAGGAAAGCCCAGGGAGCCCCAAGTGGCAGCATGCGGGCAGCAGGGGGCACTCTGGCTGGCCAGCATTAGCGGGGAAGTGGCAGGGCAGGGAGCCCAAAGGAGAGGAGCCAGCAGTGGGACAGCCAGCACGGGAGCACTGACCTACCCCAATCTGGCACCCTAGGAACCTGAGCTAGATATTTTAGAAATGTGCATCTGTCTGTCCACGTGTGAGTCTGTTTGTTCAAGAACTCCTACTAAACAGCAAGAGCTAGGACCACCAAATATAGTCTGAAGCTTCCTCTTATCATAAATTAAAGCAAGGCGAGGGTTTGGTTTTACCAAAATAATGGGATGTGCATGGAATGCAATTGTTTCATATCAAACCGCAAGGGGGGAGTATGATAGCCGAAACAGTTATATTCGCACACAACCACGGGAGGCAAGCAAGCACAGGGCAGTTATACTCATGAATGACCACAGGAGAGCAGCAAGCACCCCACTGAGTAGTCACTGGCTGGCAGCACAGCTCCAGCTGTCCCAGGAAGCACTGACGGGTGGCTTACAAAGCCTCCACTGCTCCCGGGCCGGCCTATGAGATCCCCGCCTCAAGATGCACCAGTACATCCTCAAGATGCGGAGTGACCTGCCTGACTCCAGCCGCTCTGTGTAAGCCATGAGGAGCACCAGTGGGCGGCCTGCATGGCCTCCGCTACTCTGGGGCAGCTCTGAAGAGCACCAGTGGGTGGCCTGGGTGGCTCTGCCCCATCCCTTGCTGGCCCTGGGAAGAAGTCAGTGATCAGGCTGAGTGGACCCTCCCCCACTCTGGACCAGTCCTGAAAAAAGATGGTGGGTGGAGTAGACAGCTTCCCACCCCTTGTTGGCCCCAAGGATAGGCTGGTGGGCAGGGCACACACATTTCCCCCCCCCCCCCCCCACCTGCCCCTCTCCCAACCCACAGGCAATGCCAGGTAAGTGTTCTAATATTTTTAGAAAAAAGTGTTTGTACCAATATAGCTTATTCTTGTTCAGTAAGTGAAATAAGCAATACTGATGTAACTGCTAGCATTTGCATTGGCAGAATTACTGGATAAAAAAGTCACACCTCTAACTGATATAGTTATACAGAGTGTAAAACTTTTAGAGAATACACAATACCATAATTTCTGAAATAGCCAGAAAGCACACAATTTACACCATCTATTTTTTTTAAATATATACTGCACTCAAACTCCATGTACCTCAGATTTAATGGTAGCTTGAAAAGTCAGTCTTCATTACAAACAGCTTTCACCCTACGCTCTGATAAACAACTTGGGCAACTTTCCAGCTTCACAAGGGATAATGTGCGTCTCTATTTAAGACAGAGAAGAGAGAGTACTGGTTCAAACAAGCAACTTACAAAGGTTTCATTTTCATTTTTTTTTAATTGAAGTGTTGGAAAAATTAGTTGCATCACTTAAAGTTATCATGAGAGCCAGTACTTACTCATCTGATTCCTATATTTATACATTTGTTCTTGGCATCATTACTGGGCAACATTTTCACACAAATTAGCTATTCTTGAGTAACAGGATTTTCTGCAAGCTGATAAATGTGTGTATTTTCTGTCTGAGCTAGGGATGCTAAATATTGGTTATTTGAATAGTTGAGTAACCTCATGAATCTGTATCGATTAGTTGACTATTCTGTAGTCCCGAGGGGCAGGGCAGGGCTCGCAGCCACTGTATCAGAGGCAGCAGTGCAGGGTTCCAGGTGGGAGCTGTTCCACAAGCTGGTCCAGTTTAAAAGCCAGCTCCCCTTGTGGACCAGCTGCCTGTAGACCAATGCTGCTGCCTCTGATATAGAGGCAGCAGAGTGGGAAGGCAGCAGCCCTTATCCCGGCAGGGGGTCTGAGTTCCTGGACCCAGCACGAGCAGGAACTGAGCCAGGCTGTGTGCCCACCTGGCTCCTAATCACTTTAAATGCAAAGCTGTAGCAAGGGTAGATTCGGGATCCGGCACAAGCCAGAACTGAGCCAGGCTGCTGGCCAGCCTGCTAAAATACTTACTGGCAAGGGTGGGGGGAGGGAAATGCATGCAGTCCATAGCATTAACCTATAATCTACTCCACTAACCTATAATCTACTACACTATTACATCCCTAGTCTGAGCCATATTTTCGATCAGCATTTCGATATTTTTCTGCCCCTTCTACAAATTTCTATTGCAGCAGGTCTAACATTTTTTTCCTTCTCAAATTTTGGGAACTTATGTTCATCCATGTGGCCAACTCAGTATTTACTGTTCCACCTGGTCTGCTTTGGTGGAAAAAGAAAAGAGATTCTGATATCCACTTACCAACACCCCAGTTAGTAAAATCTGGGATTCTCCCACTAAAATAATGTATTTTTGTGCTCTCCTCCCCTAATCAATTAAACGGGAGTACTGCACACAGCCATATCAATAGATTCTGGGCTCTTTCTCCTTTTCCTGAATAGATGAATACCAGATCATCACGCTCTTTAGAAAACCTCTCCAGGAAAAAGAAATGTGTTAGTCTAGGGGTGGGCAATAATATTTGAAGGGGGGGCCACTTCACAAATTTCGGAAGTGGCTGTGGGCCAACCTGGAAAGGGCAGGGCCTTTGGCGGAAGGGGTGGGATTGAGAGAGCTTTGCTTGGCCTGGGTCCCTGCCCCCTGACTTCTGGACAATGGAAGGGACCTCGAGTAGAGGGGAGGGTGCTGGGGGCCAGTCTTCTCCCAGAGGAGGTGGTGTCTGGGGTGGAGGCTTGGATTTCAAACAACAGGGCCCACAGCTCCTGGCCCCCACTGCTAACCTGTTGTCTGGCAGCTGCCCAGCAGGCACAAGCCCTTTGAATGGAAGCAGCTGAAAGGGCTTGCGCCTCCCGGGTAGCTCACAGGCAATGGGCCAGTGAGGTAGAGATGTGAGCTCTTTTCAGTTGCTTCTGTTTAAAGGTCAGGGCCTGCCAGGTGGCTGCCAGGCAATACAGTATTTTGGGCACTCCTGTAATCCAGGCATACTGAACAGAAGTTCATCAAAATATTTAAATTTCAAACAAGTTTTTAGTAAGTTTTACTTAAGTCTTAGAACGCCAATAAAACACTGAAACATCTAATAAACTGCCATTGTATATGCTTTCCAGTAAAAAGAAATGTGACTTCAGTTTTCAAGTGAGTCCGCAGCTGTGTGGAACTTTATCTGGTCACATATTCTAAAGTTGTTCTTGCTTCCAACACAGTATTAAGAACAAACAGAAGGAGGATTTTTTTAAAACAGGACATAGCTATTATAGGCAAATTCTCTTAGGCAAATCCATGAGTAATGTAGTTATCAGATATCTCCAGATCAGCGGCACAGCCATGGGTACACGCATGGCCCCACAGTATGCTAATATCTTTATGGCTGACCTAGAACAACGTTTCCTCAACTCCCGTCCCCTTTTACCCCTTCTCTACTTACGCTACATCAATGACATCTTTATGATCTAGACGCATGGCCAAGAAACACTGAAGACATTCCACAGAGATTTCAACAACCTACACCCCACCATTAACCTCAGCCTGGACCATTCCACACAAGAGATCCATTTCCTGGATACCACAGTACAAATCAACAATGGAAAATTAGACACCACCCTCTACAGAAACCCCACTGACTCATACAGTTACCTACATGCTTCCAGCTCCCATCCAGCACACACCATACGATCCATCATCTATAGCCAACCCCTTCGATACAACCACATCTACTCTAATCCCACAGACAGAGACCAGAAACTTCAGGATCTCTACCAAGCATTTATAAACCTCAACTACCCACCTGGAGAAATAAAAAAGCAAATTGAAAGAGCCAAACGAATACCTAGAAACCATCTACTACAAGACAGACCCAAGAAAACCAACAATAGAACACCACTTGTCATCACCTACAGCTCCCAACTTAAACCTGTCCAACACATTATCAATAGATTACAGCCTATACTGGAACAGGACACTAAACTCCAAGAAGCTCTGGGAGACAGACCCATAGTCTCCTATAGACAACCACCTAACCTCAAGATGATTCTTACCAACAACCACAGGACATACCACACTAATACCAACCCTGGTACTTTCCCTTGCAACAAACCCCGCTGCCAGCTTTGTCCACATATTCACTCTGCTGACACCATTATTGGGCCTAACCAAGTGAGTTATAAGATCAAGAACACATATTCCTGCGCCTCCAGAAATATAATCTATGCTATCATGTGCCGAAAGTGTCCGTCTGCTATGTACATTAGACAAACGTCTCAGACACTTCGCCAAAGAATCAATGCCCACAAAACAGACATTAGACAGGATCACAAAGAAAAAACAGTTGCTTGTCATTTCAACCAGAAAGGACACTGTCTGAATGACCTGCTAACCTGCATCCTACTTCAGAAGACATTCAAATCTGCACTTGAAAGGGAATCCTCTGAACTGGCATTCATGCTAAAATTCGACACTCTCCGCAGGGGAATTAACAAAGACTCCAATTATCTCACCCATTACAAAGATAGCTTCCCCAATTATCACCTCTAATACTATTAACTCACAGACATTTCCCCTTCCCCACCTCTAATATCATTAACTCACTGGCATTCACCTTCCTTCATCCCCCCCCTCCCCCACATCCCCCTTCTGTTCTGTAATGTGATTTGTCCTTTTCATGTGTCTTCATTTTTTTTAAATTGTATCCTTTGGTATATATGGTTGTCACTATTTTCTTCCATTATTTGATCTGAGGAAGTGGGTCTGGCCCACGAAAGCTCATCATCTAATAAACCATCTTGTTAGTCTTTAAAGTGCTACATAGTCCTGTATTTTGTTGTAGTTATCAGACTAAGTATGAAATAACTGTCTCAGTTTCAGGGGTTCGATTTGGGGGCTTGAGGGTATTGTAGCTCCCCTGAAATTTCTACTTCTGAATTTCATACTTGAAGTCTGTGTTAGAGCTGTGATTGGGGCTAGGGAACCCGCTTTAACTGCAAAAGAGCTTGTGCTGGCCCCTTCATTGCCTTTGGGGGCAGGGAGTTTGTTATAAACAAGAGGAAGGCAGGGTGATTAAGATAACAAAGGGCTTGTCCATCAAGTAATAAATGATCATGATTAGATGATCCTGAAAACACTTTCAGGTACAAAACATAGGAAACAAAGAGTAGAAATAATGTACTCCAGGGGTAGGTATTGAGACTTGTACTGTTCAACTTATTCATAGATCTAGAAAAGAGGTTAAACAGTGAACTGGCAATTTTGCAGATTATTCAAAATTACTCAAAATAGCTCAGTCCAAAGCCGACACCTAAGAGTTATAACGGGATCTCACAAAAGTGGGTGACTGGGCAACATAATGGCAAATGGAATTCTATGCGGATAAATGCAAGGCAATGCACATGGGAAAATATAATTCCAACAACACATAGAAAAATGATGAGGTCTAAATTAGCTGTTACCACTAAAGAAAGAGATCTTCAAATAATTGTGGAAACCTGAAAATACTACTGAACACTGATCAGTTAATCTAACAAAATATTGGAATCATTCGGAAAGTAGATAAAATGACAGAAAATATCACATTGTCTCTATATAAAAACATGATATGCCTACATCTTGAATAATATATGCAGATCTGGTCACCCCATCTAAAAAAGATATATTGGATTTGAAAAAAGTACAGAGAAGGGCAACAGAAATGATTGGGAGGGGTAAGGGACAACTTCCATGTTAGGATAGATTTAAATGACTGGGACTTCTCAGCTTGAAAAAGAAAAGACTAAAGAGTAGGGGATATGTTAAGGGTCTATAAAATCATGAATGGTGTGGGAAAATTATTTACTCCTTTACTAACATAACATAAGAAAGCCACGCAATGAAATTTATAGTCAGCAGATTTAAAACAAAACAAACAAAATTATATTTTCATGGTCAACTTGTAGAACTCTTTGCCAATGGATGGTGGAAACGCCCAAACTATAACGTGGTTCCAATAAGAACAAAATAAGTTCAAGAAGGATAGATCCATCAATAGCTAATAGCCAGAATGGATAGGGATGATGTTCCTATCCCATTGACGGGCAATAACTGGCCCACAGGCCAGACATGGTTCACAAGGATACGGCTTGCAGCCTCCACAGGCCAGAACAGCAATCCATGGCCAATGAGAGCTGTGGGAAAGCAGTATCCCAGTCTGCACCACTTCCGACAGCTCCCATTGGTCAAGAATGGTGATCCGCAGCCAATGGGCACTGCAAGCGCCAATATCTGCAGAGACGCAAGGTAGATCAAGTGGCAATGGCCTGCCAGGGGCTAAACCCAGCAAACTGCCTCCCTCTTATTGCCCACTCTTGTTCTCTCCTCTGTTTGCTAGAAGCAAGGAATGGGTGACGGGGGATGGAACACTTGTTCTTCTGAAGCACCTGGTATTGGCCACTATTGGAAGACTGGATACTGGGCTGGATGGACCAATGGTCCAACCCAGCATGGTTGTTCTGATGTTCTTATATAGAATCCAAATGAATTTGCCCCCTGTTGTAACATACTAGACCCCACTTTCCACCCAGAGCTGAGAGCACACCCAGGAGAACTGTGTTTGTGTGTGTTTATGTCAGTCTCTCCCTCTCCGCAGAGTTAGTAAGTAAGAAAGAATATACATATGGGCTGTGTCTACACTGGCAAGTTATTCCGGAAAATCAGCCGCTTTTCTGGAAAAACTTGCCAGCTGTCTACACTGGCCGCATGAATTTCCGCAAAAGCACTGACGATCTAATGTAAAATCATCAGTGCTTTTCCGGAAAAACTATGCTGCTCCCGTTTGGCAAAAGTCTTTTTCCGGAAAACTGTTCTGGAAAAGGGCCCGTGTAGACAGCACAGTAGTGCTTTCCACAAAAAAAGCCCCGATCACGAAAATGACGATTGGGGCTTTTTTGCGGAAAAGCGCATCTAGATTGGCCACGGACGCTTTTCTGGAAAAAGTACTTTTCCGGAAAAGCGTCCTGCCAATCTAGACGCACTTTTCCGAAAATGCTTTTAACGGAAAACTTTTCCGTTAAAAGCATTTCTGGAAAATCATGCCAGTGTAGACGTAGCCTAAAAGTTTAAGTCTAACCAGTGTCCCTTAAGTGACTTGCCTTAAGATATTAGAAGATGTTAGTATTAGAGCTGAAATGATCTAATATTTATTACATTTCTTTCTTTTATATAGGAATTAGATACAGTACTAATTGCTAAGTTACCTACCAAAACACTAGAGTTTTCAAGTGCTTTAGAAAGAGGTGATGCGTATGTGTGGAGGGCGGGGGGATGGACAGACTCAGGTCTCTCCCCTCCCCTTTTGCTGCTTGGCTTGTACTGAGCATGTTCTAGTACAGTGTTTCCCAAATGGTGTTCCGCGGAACCTCAGGGTTCCACGAAGTGAAAATAGGGGTTCCTCAAGAAAATTCCATTATAACCTGAATTCCTGTAATGGAATGGAATTTTCATTCATTTATGAATTTTATTGAAAATAATTTTCATTTGCGTTTGCCATGATAAGTGTCCCTGTGTAATGCTATTTTAGCCAGAGAGTGGGGACGATGATGTTACTACTCAGCAGTCAGTCAGTCAGGGGTTCCACAAAATTCTTTCGAGTTCAAAAGGGTTCCATGGCCAAATAAAATTGGGAAACACTGCTCTAGTAACACTGCTGAAGCCGCTGTCCTCACGTCTCTCCCATGCCCTCATTCTGCATCTTCCCCCCCCCCCCCCCCCCCGACCCCAATCAGGGTATACACAGCTCCCCCTCCCGCTCCCAAACTCTTTACTCAGTGCCCAAGACCATGTATATGGATGAGGTGTAGTGTGGTTTGAAGGGCAGACAGAAGACAGTCTGAAATGGCAATCTGTATTTACTGCCCTACTCTAGTATTGTAGTAGTAATAACACAAAACAGAAACAAAAGCCTTGCAAAACTATGCCAGGGTGACCAAACTGTTGGCATGTGTAATTCAATCATTTCAAACTGAGGTTCTGGGCTGCAAATGCCCCAAGATTATTACTATTTGCTGCCATGACATCAGATGGCCTGACTCTGCCTGGCCCAATGCAGATAAAACAATCTCCTGACTTTGTTCCAATTAACTTTCAATAACAACAGAAGCAAATGGAAGCAGGTTATACCACATTCATCTGATATGATGTGGCACAGCTGCTGAGCAGAAGGCTGCACTGAGAAAGTTTCTCTTGTACTTCTCAGTATTCTACTGTGTAATTGAAACATTAGGAGAATATTGTGACAGTTTCTAAATGCATAGAATCTTGTCCATCTCAGATTAAATAGAAGTAACAGTACAACAAATGTAACAATCAAGTTACTTATTTCATGTCTAACTATACAAAAGTGCAGTCCAAATCCTTCCCTTCTTTCTGGGAACACCAGAAAGCCTACTGCACCCCAAATAACTGCTTTGTTTCTTTGGTTGTTCCCCAGCTTCTCCAGCCAGGGTAGGGTCCCAGAGCTTATTCCTCCCTTGGGTTTCCCCTTCACTGACTCTCTTTTCCAAGCAAGTGATAGCAAATAGATTCTCTCCCTGCAGCCCCTCTGCTACAAACTTCCTCTCTTTATACTCATCAGCCTGTTCCTGCCTAGCTGAGCTTCATTCTCAGTTAAGCTGGCTCTGACTCCAGGTTCAGCCAATTAACCTAATTGGTCTCTCAGGCCCACATTAACCCATTAAGAGCCTGTTTAGGTTACATACCCTTCACAAGTATCTATCTCATTAGTTTGAACCTACACCTGACATTTCAAGTGAGAACCAAGGATGAGTGAATGGAGGCCAGAAAGAAAGGGGAACTTAAACTTAAAAGGACAAGCCTAAGAAAAGTTGGGTAAGAAGGAGCCCAGGGAAACAGCAGCAAGGAGAGGGAGTGTCCAGACCTCGGCTGCTAGTTATAGGTTCTCTGGGCTCAAATCTAATGTAGTGCATAGGTTACTCTACCAGCCACTGGTAAGGTAGACAGGGTCCAGAGAATGGGACAAGGACATTGTAAAGTCCTACAGCAAGGGTGTGAGAACCAGGGACCTGGAAATGGGAGGCTCAAGAAATCAGACTGTGGTGCCATGCTGGAGACAGAGCTGCTATGCCACAACTAGCCAGAGGGAGGTGCTTCTGCAGAGTGAACAACCTTCAAAATGCTAACATGATTAACATAAGCAGCGACAGAATCCAATAAGTCTGCCCACAGATAAAAAAGGGGAAATCTTGCTGCAGTAGGAGAGTGAAGCTTTAAATCAACTATGGATTATTCCAACTACATGCATACTGATGACTAAGGAGTAGATGAGGACATGTCCAAGGTCACAAAAAGTCCTTGTACCAATCCCATACTTACCAACATGTACCATTATTACACACACAGCAAGTCCAGATGAGAAAAATTAGACAAGGAAAATGTGAAAACACGTACCTTCTACACAATGTATTTTCTATTAAGAGGAAATGTATACATTGAAATTTGCTAATATTGAATAAAATATTATATACTTTTCAGCTCAGTTGTTTGTAGTACAAAGATGCTTTGCCAAATTGTGTGTGGTAATACAGCAGCATAGAGTCATGCGTGAAAAAATTAAACTCAGAAAACTCTGTTCAGTTCATTTGATGCTTCAACAATATTTGTTTACAATTCTCCTAGAGGTAAACTAATAGAATGATGAATTAAAGCTTTACTCTAATTCACCCAATCCACTAGATACTTGAAAGCTACATGTGTCATCAAACCAACCAAGCTGGAGTTTACTCACATTCAGACAGTGAGATAATATTGCGTAAGAATGGCTTTAGGCATTTCAACTTTTGATCTAAATCCAAACTACAACAGTAGGCAAATTTTTGCTTTTAGAGTTGGAAAGTACTTGGCAAATCTTGCTGAGGAAATAAAGACAACTATATATTCAGTTTTGCTGCTTGATAAATAATGTGGTCATGTATAGCATACACACATCTGAAGTCAAACAACTGTGCTATGAACCGAGGATATGACTGATATTGACACACATTAACAGCCCTTGCTCAGCCATGGAAACACTGTGTCACAAAGCCCTATTACTCCCCTCTCCAAATTACACTAAAGCTTTGAGGAATGGAGAGCAGAGTTTACTTGCTACATACTAGTTCCTGAGAGCAAGTGGCTCTGGAGTGGAAAGAACCAGAAATGAGTAAAAGTCCTGTCTCTTCTGTCCCAACTCATTTTTGAGATCAGTTGCACCTCCCCACTGGAGAGACTTTGATGCTTTCAGACACTGATTTTTCTTAATATGAAGTGTTTTCCTAATTCGTACTATGATTATAAAAAGAGTTAAGTTACGAGCTACTATTTAACAGAAATTGCACTAATAAAGATCAGTGTCTAAACACACACAAGTCTAATCAGCATGTGAGAAAGACAGCTCCCATAAGTGTTTGCCCCCCCCAAAAATTTACAGGTGCCACTTACCTTTGCAATTCCCGTTATCTTAATAAAAAATTATATTGATTTCTACAGATCAGAACAGAAGTATCCATTCCATCTTCCACTTTTCTCTGTTCCGATATGCTTACAGTACAAACTACTACTCAATAACAGTCCGACCAATCCTATAAATTATATATAAAGTAACATTTTCAAAAGAAATCTAAACACATGAAGCTTTGGAATACACAGGTGCAGAGAAGAGCAGGTGCACATCCCGGCATTGAACAACAGGTTGTTTAGCAGACATTCCTTAACTGAAAGAAGCACAGTGCTCTCTATCCTGAACTAAATGGCTGTGTCTACATTGGTGCGATCTTGCGCAAAAGCAATTGCTTTTGCGCAAAAACTTGCTGCCTGTCTACATTAGCCACGAGTTCTTGCACAAGTACACTGACGTTCTAATGTATGAAATCAGTGCTTCTTGTGCAAGAACTCTCATGCTCCGGCTCAGGAATAAGCCCTCTTGCGCAACTGTTCTTCCGCAAGAGGCCAGTGTAAACATGGATGCTCTTGCGCAAAAACATATCTCTTGCGCACATGCCAGTGTAGACACTCTCTTCCAGAAGAGTTTTTGCACAAGAACTCTTCTGCAAAAGAGTTCTTGCACAAGATCATGCCAGTGTAGATGTAGCCAAGGTGTTTGGAAGAGAAAGTTCAAAGGTGTTTAACTCAAAGTGGTAATTTTAACCAGACCTCCTATAATAGATACCTTTTTGACAGATAAAGTCAATTGACCGTTGCTTTACAGAAATCCCTTGAATATGCCATTCAGAGCTTTAACATTTTCCCTTGGAAGATTTATTGCACTGTGAAGTCTATTTTTACCAAATAATTTTGACAGATACATAATTTGTTTTTTGAGGCAAAGTTCTTCATATCATTTTTATTTATCCATATGTGATTGATATTACACATCAATATGTTCAAGTTTATCACCTTCAGCAGGGCCCACCAAGCTGCCTATCTCATAGAACTGGAAGGGACCTTGGGAGGTCATTGAGTCCAGTCCCCTGCCCTCACAGCAGGACCAAGTACCATCCCTAACAGATTTACCCCAGATTCCTAAATGACACCCTCAAGGATTGAACTCACAAGCCTGGGTTTAGCAGGACAATGCTCAAACCACTGAGCTATCCTTCCCCCCACCTTGAGAGGTTGAGTCCAGTCCCCTGCAACCCAACTCTCTGCCCTGATTACAATCCTCTCTTTCAACCAAACTCCTTCTCAGACCCCACAGCCTCTCCTACACCTCAGTCCCCTCCCCTATGCTTCCTTCTGCCCCCCCAACCTCCATCCCAGACGCCCTCCATAGTAAAGTGCAACCCTTGACCACTTATCAAAATCTTGGAGAGGCCCCCATCAAAATTATTGTACATGCCTGATCTTCAGCAAGATAAGTGGAATATATATAAGAACTGCAAATGGTCCTCTACTACTGGTCCTAACCATTGAAATACACTTAACACACACTTCTAACAACCACAGTCTTCATAAAATCTTAATTTCACTGAATAGGCACATTTATGTCACAAGAAGAGAACACTTGTCCTATTGAAGATTACTTCATTTTAGAGCCAGCTATAGGGAAAAAAACAAATGTCATATAACACCCTAGGCATGTGCAACAATTTATATAATAAACCATACATTCTGATTGTTTGAGGAAGTGTAAACATTAACCACAGTTGTTTAAAAATTGTTGTAAATGCTCCTTTGTAGGTTTTCATATTACATAGTGTGCTATATTAAAAAGTGTTCTAGTTTAAATGACACTCTCTTCTAATACTGGTTTGGAGAAACCTTTGTAGCTTATTTGAAATAAGCATATTACTGTAAAAAAAAGGGAATTTGGTTTAATCTAACAGCAAACAAGCAAAAACAAAAAAATAAAAATTCAAAGTAACTATTATATATCTGGCAGTAGCTAAAAGAAAACTGCAGATTGATAATGCTTAGCCAACACCAGCCTCGTGAATGTTTCCCATCTGACCACAGTTTTATGGGTTTTGGAGTTCACGTTTTTAAATAAAAATGAAAGTAGTACTCACGCTGCTTGGGTATTGAATGGCAGCTTCAAGCTGCAGTCTCACCCTCTGTGGCATCATCACATCATCCTGTAATAAATAGCACACTGTTACTGAACAGTAAAAGGGTACAGTACTGAAACACAGACGAGAATATGTTGTTAGGTTATCAAGCATTTCTCTGGCCTGAAGAGAAATTTTATATTTTTTAAAATATAAAGGCAGCAAATATTAAAACCACTTTGACCATTGTTTGATTTGTTTTTAAATGGACTACATAATAAAGATAAACAACTTTTGAAAAGGGAACCTCATTAAATCTTGCAGAACTAAAATTAGACATTAAGCATTATCCCTCTCTTGGGGGCTCAAAGCACACACTTGAGTGCAGATCCTCCTGAGCATTCAGCTCACTAACCAGCTCCTCCAAACAGTGCTGAGCCCTCAGACTCCAGCCATCCCTTAAAAATGCCCTCTCCCAGATCTCCACCTGCAGGTCAGAGTCTTCTGGTTTCCTCTTCCAGGGGCACATAGTAGGTGTAATGCATTAAATGCTCAGACAGTTTTCATAGATTCTAGCACACTACTGCTCTGTACTTAAGCACAAAAATACAAAAAGAGTACAGAATATATAGGAAAAAAATAAGTCTAGCCATCAATCCATTGGGATTCCTTGGGAGGAGTCATCTGTGTTCAGTTAGGCAGATGTTCCCTCATCAGGCTTAGACAGCAGTTTTCCTAGGAGACAGTCAATGAATGTGGCTAAAGATCTAGCAAAATGCAGGACAATGTAGCACTTTAAAGACTAACAAGATGGTTTATTAGATGATGAGCTTTCGTGGGCCAGACCCACTTCCTCAGATCAAATAGTGGAAGAAAGTAGTCACAACCATATATACCAAAGGATACAATTTAAAAAAAATGAACAAATATGAAAAGGACAAATCACATTGCAGAACAGAAGGGGGATGCGGGGGGGTGGGAAGGGGGAGGAAGGAAGGTAAGTGTCTGTGAATTGCTGATATTAAAGGTAGGGAGAGTGGGATGTTTGTGAGTTAATGGTATTACAGGTGATAATTGGGGAAACTGTCTTGATAATGGGTGAGAAAGTTCAAAGACTTGTTAAGACCTTGTTGGTAAGTGTCGAATTTTAACATGAATGACAGTTCAGAGGATTCCCTTTCAAGTGCAGATGTAAAAGGTCTTTGTAGCAGAATGCAGGTGGCTAAGTCATTTAGAGAGTGTCCTTTCTGGTTAAAGTGGCAAGAAACTGTTTTCTCTTTGTGATCTTGTCTGATATCTGTTTTGTGGGCATTAATCCTTTGGCGAAGTGTCTGAGATGTTTGTCCAATGTACATAGCGTCTGGCCCACGAAAGCTCATCATCTAATAAACCATCTTGTTAGTCTTTAAAGTGCTACATTGTCCTGCAGTCTGCTATGTACACCGTTCGTAAGATGCTCCGGTGCCCCTGGTCTGCTGGAGACCGTCTCCAGAAGACCAGGGGCACCGGGCGGGTTCCCGCGCTTCTGAGGCTTTGCCAGAGCAAAGCCTCAGAGGCGCGGGACCCCCCCGCGGCTGCGGCTTCAGTCCGGGAGCCTGTGGTCTGCTGGGGACCGTCCCCAGCAGACCACAGGCTCCCGGACTGAAGCCGCAGCCGCGGCGGGGTCCCTCGCCTCTGAGGCTTTTCCAGAGCAAAGCCTCAGAGGCGTGGCACCCCGCTGCCACTGCGGCTCTGCTCCCCGTGTCCCTGGTCTGCTGGGGAGGGGGGGGGCGCAGCTAGTGTGCTCCCCCCCCCCCCCCCCCCCAGCAGACCAGGCTTTTGTTTTGGACTCTGGGGCAGAGCAGCTGGGGCGCTGCCGATTGGTCCTGCAGCGCCCGCTCTGGGCACTATTGGACCAACCCGGCAGCACCCCAGCTGCTCTGCCCCAGGTCCTGATTCAGCCGCTGCTGGTCAGTTTCAGCAGCGGCTGAATCAGGACGCCTGGGGCAGAGCAGATGGGGTGCTGCTAGGTTGGTCCAGTAGCACCGAGGAGCGGAGCTACTGGAGCAACCCAGCAGCACCCCAGCTGCTCTGCCCCAGGCGTCCCCAAGTCAGCTTCTGCTGAAACTGACCAGCGCTGACTACAGGAAGCCCCAGGCAGAGTTGCTCTGCCCCGGGCTTCCTGGAATCAGCTGCTGATCAGTTTCAGCAGCAGCTGACTTGGGGACACCTGGGGTTCTTAAGTTGATTCTGTATGTAAGTCAGAACTGGCGGTCAGTTTCAGCAGTGTCTTAATCTGGATGCCAGTTCCGACTTACATACAGATTCAACTTAAGAACAAACCTACAGTCCCTATCTTGTACGTAACCCGGGGACTGCCTGTATGTCCATGGTATCTCCAGTCTAAAATTTCTGGATCATTAATTTGCACATTTACTCTTATTTTAAGTAGATTTTGAGGGTGTCAAGTCTTGTAATTAAGGATTTCACTCTAGGTACACAATAGGACAAGGATAATGATATATGTAAAATAAAACCTCGCACAATAGAGTTCCTCAGTTCCACAGATTAACTACAAATAAAGCAGATACTGTTCACTGAAGTGATAAAATTGAAGATAAACTGATGACGTACTTCTCTCAGAGTCCTTCATCAAGATGGCCCCAGAGTAAGAGGACAGAATTAAGACTATTCAGGTTACCTCAGCTGAGCATTTGCATATGTTGCATTGCCTGGTATCATTTCATTTTGTTTTTAAAATTGAAATTCCAGACTATCAGATTCTTTTAAGTAACTGATGAATATTTTTAATTTTAAATTCATCTGGAAGATTTTTGTATGGTATAAAGAGAGTTAATACATGCCTAGAACAAGTTCTGGCTTTAAAGCTCTGACCAGGAGGGAACTCCAGAATGCAGAACTGGTGTCCAACCTGGTTCTCACAAAACAAACAGAGCTGCACTCCACATGCCTGTCCAGGAGTGCTATGTGGAATAGGGTGAAGAGATCTACATTTGTGTTCTGTGTCATGATCCAACTCCTTATGCATTCTTTGCTTCTTGAACTATTTAGGCTCCTGGCAGGAGCAATCTGCACAGACAGACGTGAAAGGATGGTGTGGATTCTGCACAGACAGACGTGAAAGGATGGTGTGGATTCTATCTGGTCAGCCAAAACAAAGGTGCAAATAATCATTGAATTTTTAAAAGCAAAAAGGTCTAGAATTTGATGTTGTGAATGCCTTTAGCCTTGGCAAATACTTTGCAATTGGTGGTTTTGTTTAACATTTTCATATCAATATTATCAAACTTTTCAAGTCTTTATAAAGGTTATTAGCAAACCCAACTCAGATTTCTTTTTAAAACAAGCTTTTTGAAAAAAAATCCCTTGCAATTACCATGATCAGCTTAGTAAGCAAACATACTAGGAACATTTGTACAATAAATAGTTACGGTAGATACCCATAAATATGAAGAGTAGCTTCAAACAGTCTACAACCAATGCAGAAAATAACAATAGAAAATCTCCAAAGTTTACAAGTATCAGAGGGTAGCCGTGTTAGTCTGAATCTACGAAAACAACGAGAAGTGCTGTGGCACCTTACAGACGAACAGATTTATTGTAGCATAAGCTTTCGTGGGCAAAGACCCACTTCATCAGATGCATTCAGATGTTTTTTCAAAGTTTACAAGAATCCATGAATGAAGGTAAAATACTTGTCCTTCTCAACCAGGGAGGTGACCTAGCTCCTCATATCACTTCATGGCAGAGGCAATCTTACAAGTACAATGAATCCCACACATCAGAGATAGAAATACAAGGTGTTCAGAGAGTGTAATCAAACAAAGGCTATTCCACCGGAACACTAAAGCAATCCAATTGTGAAGGAGAAAATCAAAAAACTGTGGAGAGGTTACATGCAGTCTATAAGCTCCCAAAGACACAAAACCCAATAAAAAACAAAAGTTTAAGAATGTGATAATGTGATGTGAAGCTTTTAACTTCTAGATTATTAATATGAATCCAATGTAGCTCGGCAGTTACCAAAAGTTGTCTAGTCTAAGACCTGGTTTACAACACATCCTCCCAATCACCTTGATATAAGATACGCAACTTCAGCTTCAAAAACAGCATAGCTGAAGTCGATGTACTTATATCTACTTCCCGCAGTGTCTTCCATGCAGTGACGTTAACAGCTGAGGCTCTCCTGTAGACTCTCCTGATGGAGTACCGGAGTCAACCGGAAAGCTCTCAGAGGTCAACTTATCATGTCTAAGCACACACCATAAATTGACCACTGACGGTCCAATTGCTGCAGCGTCAATCCACCGTGCAGTGGAGACACACTCCAAAAATCATTCTCTCAAATAGGGAAAGCAGAGGGTATTTTTAGGGGTGTGAAGTATGTAGAGAAAACCATAAACACATTACACCCCCTAAAAATAACCACCACCTCAACATGGGATGGTTGAGTTGAAGATCCTGACCAAAGCAAGAAAGGAGAGAAGTAAAATACAGACCCTGGACTTCAGAAAAGCAGACTTTGACTTCCTCAGGGAACTGAAGGGCAAGATCCTCTGGGACACTATCATGAGGGGAGGGAAGGAATCCAGGAGAGCTGGGTGTATTTTAAAGAAGCCTTATTGAAGGTACAGGAACAAACTATCCCAACATGCAGTAAGAAAAGCAAATATGGCAGGTGACCAGCCTGGCATAGCAGTGAAATTTTTGGTGAGCTTAAATACAAAGAAGCTTAACAAGAAGTGGAAACTTGGACAGATGACTGGGGAGGTGTATAAATATATTGCTCGAGCATGCAGGGGTGTAATCAGAAAGGCAAAAATACAACTGGAATTGCAGCTAACAAGAGATGTAAAGGGAAACAAGAAAGGGTTCTACAGGCATTTCAGCAATAAGAGGGCTATGAGAGAAGATTTGGGACCCTTACTGAACAGGGGAGGAAACCTAGTGACGAATGATGTGAGAAGCTGGATATGAGTTAACAGTGTGCCCTTGTAGCCAAGAAGGCTAACGGTATATTGGGGTACATTGGGGGAGCACTGCCAGCAGATCTAGGGAAACGATTATTCCCCTCTATTTGGCACTGGTGAGGCTACATCCAGAGTACTACATCCAATTCTGGGCAGGCACCCCTCCTCCCCCACACACAGAAAGGATGTGGAAGCATGGAAAAAGTCTAGCAGAGAGCAACAAAAATTATTAGGGGGCTGCAGCACATGACTTATGAGGAGAGGCTGAGGAATTTGGTCTTATTTAGTCTACAGAAGAGAACAGTCAGGGGGGATCTGATAGCAGCCTTCAACTGCCTGAAGAGGGGTTCCAAAGAGGATGGTGAGAGGCTGTTCTCAGTGGTGACAGATGACAGAGCGAGGAGCAATGACTCTCCATCACTAGAGGTTTTTAAGGCCCAATTTGACAAAGTCCTGGCTGGAATGACATACTTGGGATTGGTCCTGCTTTTGGCAGGATGTTGGACTCGATGACTTCCAAGGTCTCTTACAACCCCATGGTTCTAACTGGAAATACTATAAAGACTATCAGCAGAGAAGAAGAGGACTGAATATGTGAAAGTGCTAATCTCTTATCTTGAGAGGCTCTTATTCCAAGTCAGAACTGAGAAATACTGACAGCAAGTGGAAATGTTCTTTAGTGCCTGTTTGGTCTTTTCTTGTTTTGTTGCTAAGTAAAAGATTTCCGTATTCAGGGTTGTTATACAGTATTTTTCATGATCTCAAAAACCTTATATTTGTAAAAAGTTTGAAGAAAACTAAGAACCCCATAGTCTGTAAAACATCAAACATTCCTTGTACTCTTAAGATTTTACCAAAATATTACTCCTAGCCAGACTTTTAAAACAGAATGCATGAGCAATTAGCCTGAATTAAAACATACTTGATAAATTTAGATTTTGAATTCATTCTTTCCACGCTAGCATAAAGATACTGTTTTTTCTTAAACAAGATAGGCAGTCTTGTAAAATGGGAATAATTCCCTTCCTACATAGTCCAACAGAGTTGCCAACAGGGTGTGGTGGAGCAGCTGCCCCAGAGCCTAGCTATTTAAAGGGCCTGTCACCACTACCTCAACAGCAGCAGCAGCCAAAGCTCTGGGCCCTTTAAATTGCCGCCGGAGGCTCCAGCAGTGCTGAAGGGGTGGCTGGGGTCTAGCTTCCCCCTGTTACCTGTTCTGCTCGAGGCCCCACCCCTTCTGGGGGAGGGGAGGGCAGACTTGAATGTAACCCTGTAGTCCAAACTTACCCTCTTTCTGGGCTTTGGTGTTAACGTTCATAAAATACAAATTACATCAAACTTTAGTCCAAGCTTTCTCTCCAAGGTATTTCCTGTCATGGGTTTTCTCCGTTCCAGCCCCTTTTCCTTTCACTACATAGAAACATTCCAGCTTGCTTCCCATCTTGATTGGAGCTACAAGATCACTAACCTATCACCCAGTATCTACTTTGTTTTTCTGTGTGAAATTCTATCAACTGAGCTACATTTGAAGCAGCAGAGGAAACTGGAATCCCTATTCTGTGTTCTAGAAATTGCCATTAGAACCGGTTGGAAATTTTTGGTTTAAGTTGAATTTTTCAGATATGCTGGTTTGTCAAATCAGAAGCGTCTCCTGAAAGCAAGCTTACTCAAATTGCAGGCAGGTTCCAGTCCATTTCAAACAGAAGCTGCCTGTCTCAGGTGGCATATTTTGTTTCTGAAACACCATGTGTCAGTAAGTATTTCCTAAGTTCAGTTTGGGTGGGGGGTTTCCAGTTTGTGAGAAATTTTTAGAAGTTTGGTTTGGATCTGCTTCAGAACTACACAACTGAAATGTCTTGCAAAAATAATTTTGCAATCTCAAGTTTTGGCCAGCTCTAATTGCCATCCTGTTGCATTTCCATACAGCAATGTCATTTTTTGGAGACCTCTACTAAGAACAATAAATACTTAACCAAAAATGTTCTTCTCTTCTCATTAAAAGTTTAAGTCAGACCAATTCCAGTAGGAGTGATCAAAGAAACAGCCAAGAAGTTGAATAACCTTGATACAAGGGTGACGCCATACTTTATCAAAAATCAAAACAAAAATTGAAAAGTTCCTGGAAATGGATCCAACTAATTAATGCACTTCAAGGTTAAAGATAAACTAATGAAATAATAACAGAAGCTATTTCTTATCACATGCACACAAGTTTAAAAAAAAGATATATATAGTCACAAGTATTTCTTTGTATTTAGTCATTAGGCAATATTTTATAACAACATGTAGGAAACATGACTGATTTGCAAAGACACAGGGGGACAAAATCTTATTCATCCATCTTCTAAATACAGTCCAAGAGACACAAAATAGGAAAGACTAAAAACTCTATAGATGAGAGGTTGGGGGAGGGACGACTATGGCCCCGTGGGAATCTTCAGTCCAGCCACCGAGCTCATACATGGGGATGTTAGCCCCAGCCTCTCTCTTTTGATCCTCCAGCCCCTGCAGCCTCAGTTTGCCACACTGACAGTGTCAATGCTCTGCGTTGTGCAGCTGAAAGCTCTGGCTTGGGCAGTGTGGCTGTAGCACTGCCAGCCATGGTGCTCCAAGCAGTGTGGTTGGGGGTGGAAACTGGCAGGGGAGATGTTGGATGGGGGTGAAGGGTCCCAGGAACGAGAAACAGGGGATTGAGAGAGTGGGCAGAGGTCCCAGGGGCAGTCAGGGAATGGGGAGCAGTGGTTCTTGGAGAGGGTGTAGTGGTACTTGGTGGGCGGTTGGGAGCAAGTGGTTTGAAGATGGTGCAGAGGTTCTGGGGAGCAGTCAGGGAACAGAAGGGGGGCTGGATAGTGGGTGAGATCTCAGAGGCAGTCAAGAGATAGAGAGTGGGAGTGAATAGGAGGAGCAGTAAAGTGGGCGGGGGGTCAGGCCACTCCTGGTAGTTTGGGGAAGCACAGCCTCCCCTAATCTTCCCTACCTGACCCTCCATACAATTTCAGAACCCCAACGTGACTCTCAGGCCAAAAATGATTAGCAGTTTGGAATGGGTCCCATATGAAGAGAGATTAAAAAGACTGGGATGTTGCAGCTTAGAAAAGAGGAGACTAAAAGGGGGCTATGATAGAGGTCTATCAAATCATGACTGATGTGGAAAAAGAGAATAAGGAAAAATTGACTTGCTCCCATAAGAACTAGGGGTCACCAAATGAAATTAATAGGTAGCATGTTTAAAATAAAAAGGGAAGTTTTCTTTCACGCAGCACAGAGTCAACTTGTGGAACTTCTTGCCAGAGGATGTTGTGAAGACCAGGACTTTACCAGGGTTCAAAAAAGAACTAGATAAATGCATGAAGGTTAGGTCCATCAATGGATACTAGTCAGAATTAGGGATGTTACATTTTGATTAACTAATCAAATAGATGATGGGATTTACATCAACTATTCTATTAGTCGATAAGGACTAGCACGGTATTCTACCTTTGAAATGTACAAGAACAGGGGCTCTTGGAGCCCAGGGTCAGCGGGGAGTTCTGCTGACCCCGGGGTCCAAGCAGGCACTTCCACATTGAAATGTACAAGAACTCAAGAAGGGGCTCTTGTGCATTTCAAAGATTGAAACACCACGTGGAACTCCAGAGTCCCCCACTCACCTCAGGCTCCTTGCTGTGCTTCCTCTTTGAAATGTACAAGAGCCCCAGGAGGAACTCCTGTACATTTCAAAGTTGGAACGCCACCGCTGCATCCCTTCCACCTCCCACGGAACTGGAGGGAACTGGCTTTTAAGCCGGCTCCCCCCAGAACCCTTTCCTCTTCCCCACTCCTTGCTGCCTCTTTGCAATAGAGGCAGCAAGGGGTGGGGGAGAAGCAACTAGCCGACTAGTATATCAACTACCCGATAAGCTTTTGCTTATTAGATAGTCGACTAGTCGCTTACATCTCTAGCCAGGATGGGTAGGAATGGTGTCCCTAGCCTCTGTTTGTCAGAGGCTAGAAATGGATGACAGGAGAGGTATCATGTGATGATTACCTGTTCTGTTCATTCCCTCTGGGGCATCTGGCATTGGCCACTATTAGATGGACCTTTGGTCTGACCCAGTATGACTGTTCTTATGTTCTTAACTTAATGCACACCTGCTATAGACCATAAATACTTCAAAAGTATGAAATCTCTGTGTAGCATCCAGTCCATGATAATTAATATAGCATAGAACACTACAACTGGAAGGGACCTCAAGGGGTCATAGAGTCCAGTCCTCTGCCCCCACGGCAGGACCCAGTACTGTCTACACCAGCGTTTCTTAAAGCGTGTTCCGCGGCAAATTGGTATGCCGCGGGACAGTTGGAGGTGTGCCACGGAGAACAGAGTTCAAAATGACCGCCCTTAAAAGGACAATGCCTGCTCTCCTGATAAAAGGACAAACTGTTCGGGTTTTTTTGCTTAACTTCTTTTCCCCGTCCTTTTTTGTTTGTTTGTTTTGCTCAACAACTTTTCCATGTCTTTATTTTCCCTTCCACAAAAAATCTTTGGTGTTTCCCATTAAAAAAAATTATTGTTTGGTGTTCCTCATTCTTAAAAAGTTTAAGAAACACTGGTCTAGACCATCCTTGATCATTGTCCATCTACCCTGCTCTTAAAATATCTCCAGAGATGGAGATTCCACAACCTCCCTAGGAAATTTATTGCAGTGTTTAACCACTCTGACAGTTGGGAAGTTTTTCCTAATGTCCAGCCTAAACCTCCCTTGCTGCAGTTTAAGCCCATGGTCTGAACAAATCCAGGTACACTATTGGACAAGTGTTCCAATGAATGGCAGTTCACTTTACTGTCCTGACTGGAAAGGAAAACTGGAAAGGTAAGGAGAGGAGACAGGCACATTAACAAATATAGGCTCAAGCCTGAAACAAAGCTTGGTCAATCATGAGGTAAACTATCTGGGTGACACTACAAGGTCCACTCTTCAGTGAGATTGTTCATTTCATCTACTAAAAAATCATCACCTTAAATCTTTATGCCAAGAAGAAGGACAGGTCTTAATATAAAATTTTACTTTATAAAGGCGCCAGAAGATATTTTTAAAACATTAATATTTAAATTAAATCTACTGCTTATTGGAATTACATAGGCATTATTAACTGAATATTTGTTCAACATAAAAGAAAACAAGTGATAATAGACAAATACACTAACAGCAAGGGATTTTAGAACTGTCTTTATTTGACACAGCCCTTCAACATATACCTTTGTTTAAACAATTTCAGTGCTTGTGACTCCATCTTTATGGATCTGGTACAACTAATATTCAGGGAGCATAATTAACAGAAATTGATTGGTATATGTTCAAATTAAAAAGAAAAATGAGCAATCTAAATAAAATAAACAAAATTAAACAAAAGGACAAAACCATTCATTGCATGGCCTTGTGCATAATTATGAATCATGACTAGAATCAACTTCTTATAACAAAACTGATAACTTGACAGCTAACATCGACATAGTGAGATTTTAGATTCTAAATTTGGATCTGAAATTAGTTCAAGTGCCTTTACATGTAATCTTATTATATTCTGCAGGAAGGAAGCAACAAATAATTCAGCTACTTTTTGTTACATTTGAAACTAATACTATTTTGAAATTAATTTGAAATTACTAATGTTACTAATTTGAAATTACTTTTGTTACTAATTTGAAACTAATACTATTACTGCTAGAGCACATTGGTCTAAACTGCTAACTGCACTGAATTAATGTGAATTTCATGACAGACACAAGGAAAAAATACAGTGCAGTAAGGGGAACAATAAACAAGCTTCAACTTTATTAGCTCTATTGACATGACAGTATACAGAGGGGTTTATATAAAAAAAACAGATAAAGTTCTGTTGAGCTAATGCTTCACCTGATTCCTTCATGTCCTCTATTTTCCACTAAAAGACCAATCATCAATTACGCTATTAAGCTGTCTCCACTCAAGCCACACATGCCATTCCAACAATAAAATATTCTCACTATGTCCCCACAATACCCATTTCCATGGTAGAATTGGACCACTCAACCCACAAATAGCTTTCCCCTGCAGGCAATTCTAAATCAACAGTTGTATGAAGTGGCCATACCTCATGTCTGCTGTATCCTAAATGCACTCTCCACTATTTCTTATGGCAGCCATAATTATTCATTAAGATTGCAGCTATGCACATTACAGATACTGAGTTGAATTTTCAGAATTATGCCTCTCTCTACTATGACTGAAGTAGTGATGTTAATTGGTAATCTTATCGGCAAGCATGAAGCTTGCCCAGGGCCGTAACAAGGGCAAGGCAAGCAGGGCCTCGCCTCAGGTACACCATAATCAGGGGCACAAAGATGCAACGGCAGCCTGCAAGCGGGGGTGGAAGAGAGGAGGCAAGGCATCCAGTGAGGGGGAGTCGGTGGGGAATGGCGCAGTGAGCAGCGAACCCTCCGCCGCTTTGCAGGGAGGCGGGGGAAGCCCCGCGCAGCCACCGGCAATGAGCTAGCTGGGGAAATCATGTTATTCCGGGGACGGTCATGTAATTCAAAAAATGTTCTCTAAAAAAAAACAATCGTGCTATCGCGAAAATGTGTTAAGCGGGCACATGTTAAATGAATTACTGTAAATACTTGGATTGTATAAGAAAAATGGGTCTGCCCCAACTAATTACTTCATACACAACAGGAACATATGGTATTAGCAAGGTTTAACAAGTGGCAGAACAGGAAATTACTGGTTCCTTGCTCAAGTACCACTCTTCCTACTATCAGAGGGAAAAGTGCAGATTTTTTTCTTATGTCTCCACAGCAACACTCATTAATTAAGTGCCTATGTTAGCTAGCTGAAAAAGGGATAGCACCAAGAAACACAGGTTCAGACTGTAATCCCAATGTGAAAATACACCTCCCACTTTTTTTCCAATTTCTCTCCTGCTGCTGAAAAATCCTTCCAAAATGGGGGTTAAAATGCAAACTTTTCTGCTAAGTGACCCTTGCAATAACTACTCCACACTGGAAGAGGGTGTTTTTGTTTTATTTTGTTTTGCTATCACAGGTATGAGGATGTATGATGCATGATGCACTTTAATTCAGTTCTCCCCTCCTCCACTGTTCTTGTGACCAGGAAACAGATACAGAAATATTGCCTTACACCACAAAAGAATGAGACCAAGAGGCTTTTTATGTTGTTATCCTGCCCGTTCAAAAGAAAGGATCAGACACCATAAAACATGCAATGAGAAGTACAAAACACAACAGCATAAGGACGCCCCGGGATCATTTAATAGTTTTATGCTTTGATTGGTGCAAATATATTTTTTATTTGCTGTCCAAATATTACCTAAAGTACCAAGTATTATGTGTACAAGATTTATCTTACTATTCCACAGTTCATATGCATTCAGGATTTCTCCACTATCCACACAAACAGAAATCATTCATTATGTACCACTATAATGGTACAACTAAATTAAGGCTCTGAGGATATTCAGCAACTTTGGAAACTCTAGTTATCTTAATACTAATAACTTCTTTTATGCAAAAAATAGCTATTGTACATTTACAGAATTGTTATGGTGCAATCCTATACAGTACAAATATAGTAAGTAAGATAATGAATATAATAGATGTGCTGTGTAAGTTTGGCTTCTATAACTGCAGATACTAGATATTTTTGTTTAAAACTTATAATGAAAAGGCAGTGACTAAAAAACATATTTTTGTTCTACTTATGTTAAACACATTTTGTTTAAAAATCAATTTAAATCTAGTACCTAACAGGGATGCCTTCATTTTTTTCCTGAAGTCATATTTCAGGGGGCATTTTATAAATAACCATGAGAAACATAACTTTAAATGTAATTTTATTTTGAAAACTAGATCACATTACTCAATCCATATTACTAAACCAATTTCAAATAAAAACAAAAACAAAGAAGTGCATCCAGACTACCTTTTCCACACAAAATAAACCAGTTTTTTCTGCTTTGATCCATAGACTAAGTTAAATTGAAACTTCAATGTGGCTTAGTTTCATGTATTGCCCTTAGACAAGGAGTGGGCAAATTCTGGCCCATGCGCTGGATCTAGTCTGCAGGGTTAGTCCCTGGTGGTCTCCCACCTCCATGTTTATCTGCGTCTCTGCAGGTATCACAGGATTGCAGCTCTGGTTGGCCACAAATTGCTGTTTGCGGGAAGGAAACAGCATCCCAGTTCATGATGCTTCCCACTGCTCGCATTGGCCGCGAATGATTATTCGCAGCCGACCAGAGCTGCGATCCTCTGATACCTGTGCCTCCACAGGTAAACACAGCGGAGGGAGCCTGCCAAGGACTAACCCTATAGGCTGCCATTTTTTTTATTGCCCATCCCTGCGTTAGACTATGATATTTATGCGATTCTCAGAAGTACAACGAAATCAGCCGAGAGATTAGTTGGGATTGGTCCTGCCTTGGGCAGTGGGCTGGACTTGATGACTTCCTGAGGTCTCTTCCAGCTTTATGGCTATGTCTAGACTACATCCCTCTGTCGGGATGTAAATGAAGCACTTCGAAAGTGCAAATGAAGCCAGGATTTAAATATCCCGCACTTCATTTGCATAATCACGTAATGGCGCTCTTCTGAAAAAGCGCTCGTTCGAAATTGAAACCTCAGTCTAGATGCAGTTCTTTCGAAAACAGGGTGCTTTTTCGAAAGATCCTGTAAGCCTCAAAAAAGAGGTTTCCAAAACGGAATTAGTATCCTAGTGAAAGCTGGTATTAAGATTCTGACCATTTCAATTTTCCCTGCACTTGCAACCAGATATGAAATTCCTCACTTCCAGTCCTAAAATCTTTTATGTGCTGTTAACTTTTAAAGTGCTGTTTTACTTGATTGCGACTGCATTTTAGTTAAATGATTCCACTTTGCATGCACCATGGAATCTTTTGGGATGAAATGTATATTACTAATGCAAGACATTGCTCATAACATTCTAATAGTGCTTTTCGTACCCTTTGAAAAAAGTTCACAAATTAATTTTCACCACTAAAAAGGAAGCATTTATACACTATTTCTTAACAAATAAAATGGAAATATAAAGGACAGTTTCCTGCCCTAAGAGATATTGCACTTTCAACTAGAATGTTACCTTGATTTATCATATATTCACCAGTTAATAAATATCTCAAATATCTTAAAATGATGTTAAAAATAATCACATATAATGAACTGACAAATTCAATGACAAGAAATTCGATAATATGTAGTCTATTGTAAATATATAGGTATATAAAATGTAAATGCTATCAAAGAAATATTTAAGTAGCAATAAGCAAGGCACCAAACCAAAAATAGAATCCTTTTAACAGGTGCACAAAATAACCCAGAATGTACTTGCTTCCTGTTCTCCATAGTCCTTTTTAAGCAAGGAAGCAACTTGCTGAAAGATGGAAGAATGAAAAAAAGAAAGATCTTTATTCCACATGAAAAGCCAACAGAGATTTCTAAACATGCCCAGATGTGTTTCTGCCTTTGGGGGGGGCCATCATCTCCATCATCTTTCAAACAGACAGGCATTCCCGCCTGCTTGTGGTCATATCAGATGTCTCTTATGCAGAAGGTTAGCTTGTTTCAGTCAAGTTCCACAAATTCTTACACTTCAAACACTTACGGGTGCTATAACTGGTTTTGGGTAGCATCTGGACTATTTTCCTTACAGCAAAAACAGACACTGTACAGGCAGTCCCCGGGTTACATGGATCCGACTTACATCGGATCCCTACTTACAAACAGGGTGAGGCAACCCCGCACTAGCTGCTTCCCCCCAGCAGACCAGGGAGACTCAAAGCTAGAGCCCCCCCCACCCCCCAGCAGACCAGGGAGACGCGGAGTGGCTTTTCTCAGCAGACACTTCAGCTTGAGAATAAAGGACTGAGGAAAGTGAGGTGTGGGAGAATAAAACTGAGCTCTGGAGAAATGTTTGGCTAGAGTTTCCCCTACAATATGTACCAGTTCCGACTTACATACAAATTCAACTTAAGAACAAACCTACAGTCCTATCTTGTACGTAACCCGGGGACTGCCTGTACTTAAAAACATCACAAAATAAACATTGCTAACTGTGCTAATTTTTTGTTTTGGTTTCATTGTTTAGTGGGAAAAATAAAATTTCAGAAGAAAAAATCTAAACATTATTTAAAGTGGTTTCTGTTTCAGTACTTGTTTCTTAAAATCGACAAATTCACAATGACAAGCATTGCCACATCTATACATGGGATATATCTGGACTGCACTAAACTACAGACTGCTAATCTGCTGAAAAAAAATCTCTTGAATTTTAATTTTTCACCTTTTTTTGACTGAACACACCAATTCAACATGTAAAATACTTTGTTTTGTAATACAAGATCAATCTTAATGAAGGAGCACTTAATTAAGTGCTAAATTAAGAATGAAGCCAGAGGTTAATGTTAAAATAATCACCTACAAATTTCACTATTTTCATTTGTTTAATTAATGTATTTTATGTTTTGCCTTCTCAATTTATTTTAGTATTTATAATAAGGTTTGAATTATGGATTGGAAAGCTTAACTGGTTAACCAGTGGGGCTGCAGCAGATGTGCTATACATCCCCTTTAATCGATTAACCGGTTAAACATCTGAGGGGCATCTGTATGGGATGCTTGGGGCTCGGACAGTCCCAGAAGTGTGGTGGGGTGGAAGGTGAGAGGGCGCTTCAGCCAGGCCTGTCTCTTTTCTGTATGGTTTTCTGAGAAGCAATTCCATTCCGGGCACAATTCATTTTTCTGGCACAACCAAACCCTTACCTTGCTTTAAGTTATGATAAGAGGAAGTTGTATACTGAATTTGATGATGCTAGCTCTTACTGTTTAGGAGGAGTTTTTGAACAGATAGGCTCTCTCAAATATACAATAGATAATTAATGGAACTGATTATCACATTGTTCTTTAATTCTATTTTTTACCACAAAATCTTTCATAGTAAAGCAATAAGAGTAAATACAAATTAACGGTATTAAATATAAGATAGGCAGAGTGCACAGCAATGTTAATGTTTGACTTTATACACATTTTCATTCCAAAGACTCATTTTCAGATCTGTATAATGTTGACAATTGGTGGTATATTCACTCATAAATGAACTAGAGGACTTAAAAAATCAGGGGTCACCAAATGAAATCAACAGGTAACAACAATAGGTAAAAAAAAAACAAAAGGAAGTTTTTCTTCACACAGTGCACTGTCAACCTGTGTAACACCTTGTCAGAGGACGTTGTGAAGACAAGGACTTTAACAGGGTTAAAAAAAGAGCTAGATACATTTATGGAGATAAGGTCCATCAATACTTATTAATCAGGATGGGTAGGAATGGCGTCCATAGCCTCTGCTTCTCGGAGGCTGGAAATGGATGATTACCTATTGTGTTCACTCTCTCTGGGGCATGTGGCACTGGAAGATGGGATACTGTGCTAGATGGACCTTTGGTCTGACCCAGTCTTGCTGTTCTTATGTTTTAATGCCTAGATCACTTCTGAAATTGAGATTTAGATTCCTAGGTATAGTAGATACATGTGAGTAATGTGGGTCCATAGGGCAGTTTGTTATTACCCTATCATCGTGGTAAAGACTGAAATCCAGGGGAACACTACTGGGATAATGGCAGGTGTAGTTCCTCAACTTCTGTACACAGTGCTCATAAGAAGGGACTTCCCAGGATTTGGAATCTTACACCCAGCAGAACTGGGAAAAGGAGGAGATTCTGAAGTCAGTGAAATGTGCAGGATAGACTATGAACCCCCGATCTTTTCTGAAATATCCCCAGAGCTGTTCCTCACCCCCAGGAGGTCACAAAAAACAAAAAGGAAAAGGCAGGCAGCTACGGCCTTGGGAACTCAAATTCTGACCCAAAACCAGAAGACTATTCTCATGGGCAGCAAAGAAGGCGGTTGTCCTGGAGGAGAAGGCACCCTGAGCCTGATTCCCACTTTAACGCCTCCGAACAGGCAGAGGCAACGAAGACTGGTCCCCCAGAACTCAGCCAGGATCAAGCTGAAGATGACAGGTATGACAACAGAAGGAAGGAGAAGACAGAAATAGATCAAATTCCAATAGAAGGGAAAACCCAAGGTTCTTGAGCAAATACTTTGACGCTCCCGCTCAGGGATAAGCCCTCTTGTGCAAGTATTCTTGTGTAAGAGGGCAAGTGTAGACAGGCAAGTTAATTTCTTGCGCAAGAAAGCCCAATGGCTAAAATGGCCATCGGAGCTTTCTTGCGCAAGAGAGCGTCTACACTGGCACGGATGCTTTTGCGCAAAAGATGTCTTTTGCGCAAAAGCATCTGTGCCAGTGTAGACGCTCTCTTGCACAAATACTTTTAACAGAAAAACTTTTCCGTTAAAAGTATTTGCGCAAAATCATGCCAGTCTAGACGCAGCTGTCCTGTTTGAGCTTAAAGTGATGGACCTAGTACGATCCCTGGAGATGACGACCCAGGGCCACCAATATATATTTGTCCTCCTAGACTACGCAATCCAGTATCTAGAAGCCATTCACCTGTGGAGCATGACCTCTAAAATGATAGTCAAAGCACTACTGGAGATCTTTACCTGGGTAGGACTGCCGATGAAGATACTGACAGACCAAGGAACCCATTCACCTCAGATCTTTGAAGGATCTTTGCTCCCTACTCCACACGCATACCCTGAGAAGCTTGGTCTATCATCCCCAAGTTAATGGACTGGTTGAAAGATTCAACCGAACCCTCAAGGTGATGATAAGGAAGAAAGGAAGTTGAGATGGGGAGGACAAACACCCTGCTATCTTGCCTTATGTTTGCCTCATGGGAGGTGCCTCAGTCTTCAACTGGATTTTTTCCTTTTGAACTATTATACAGGCACCACCCCTGAGGCATCCTGAATATCACCAGAGAGATCTAGCAGGAGAAACTCAACGCAAGGAAAAACATAATTGAGTATGTTTTACAGATGTGAGAACGGATAGCGCTGGTCGGCCCAAATGTATGGGAACTTCTGGAAAAAGCACAGGAGGCCCAGCAAACTCATTACAACCACCAGGCAAAAGTCTGACAGTTCACCAGGAGTTCAGGTGATGATGTTAATACCCACAACAAAAAGCCAATTCTAGGCCCAATGGCAAGGGCCCTATAAGGTGGCTCAATATGTGGGGGGAGTAAATTACAAAGCGCAGCCCAGACAAATTTACCATGTGAATCTCTTAAAACCTTGGCAACGCCAAGACCTCTGTGTAGTCACCCCAGAGCCGTGGTCACCAACACGTCGATCACGATCAACCAGTCGATCGTGAGGCAGGCAGCAGGGGAATAAAGTCCTCAGCATGCCGGCTCCAGCTGCTCGGGCAGTGCGCGCTGCCCAAGCGGTTGGGGCTGGCGTGGTCTGGGACTCCCCGTTCCCACTGCCATTTTAACCATCAGGCTTTCTTGCGCAAGAAATTCATGTTGCCTGTCTACACTGGCCCCTTGCGCAAGAACAGCTGTGCAAGAGGGCTTATTCCTGAGCGGAAGCACCATAGTTCTTGCGCAAGAAGCCCTGATTTCACACATTAGAACATCAGTGTTCTTGTGCAAGAACTCCCCGCCAGTGTAGACAGGCAGCAAGTTTTTGCGCAAAAGCAGCTACTTTTGCGCAAAATCTTGCCAATGTAGACACAGCCTTAGTGTGAGGAAGAAGCTGATGAGAGGAGGAGTGGTGGAAAGTCTAGAAGAAGAAAAAGCAAGAAGATACCAGGAGAAAGAATCTCTGGTAAGGAAGGTGCTGGGGAAGGCTGTGGGGAAGTGGCCCAGGGATTTGTAGCTGTTACACAACTATTACCAGAAACATCACAGACCACTGCTATTAAAGGTTCTCTGGGCTGGAACCCGGAGAAGAGGGCAGGTCTGGGTTCTCCCCAACACCAACTCCCCATTCCAGGACTAGGAAGAGACAAGCTTTGATACAAAGGTTTGTCCTACCCTGTACCACTTGGAGGGGCCACAGAGACTATGAAGTTTGGTTTCCCCTCTTTTCCCCATGCTAGCCAATGATGAGAGTAGCTCAACAAATAGGAAGCCAGTGTCTAAATTGAGGGCTGCTGTGAGTCTCTGATGCAATTAATACCCCAGAAAGCTCAGGAACCACTAAGATTAAGGAGGAGCTTTGTCACAAAACGTACAGGGCACTGTGTGTCCAAAAAGCTTGAAACAATTCCTTGCTGTAGCGATGGGGTACGTCAGACTCTCTATGATGTCACACGTCAGACTCTCTATGTCGTCACAAAGCATCTTAAACCATGATACCAGTAGGAATTCTCTGGATTGCTCCAAATCTAACACTGCCCTTCAGATTTTATCCTCTGAATGTATCGGGGCTAGGCCCTAAGGCCAAAAAGGCCATAGAGAAGTCCTCCAGGCAGGCTAGAGTGGCTGTGGAGGAACAGAGGTGGAAAGTAACTAAGTAGAAATTCTTCATTACACTACTCTCAGACATTTTCCAGAATTTGCACATTACTCAAGTAATTTATATTTGTGATACTTCAACTTTTATTCAAGTATTTTTTTAAGAAAATATTGTACTTTTTACTCCGCTACCATTCCAGAAGCACTTGGTTACTCACTACTTTCAGTACCCTATTGACAATTGTGCAAGCCAGCATTTTGATTTGCTAAAGCACAGCTGCATGAGCATCCAATTGACATGCAGTGACAATTAAAAAAAACAAACAAAACAATCAACAAGCACTATGACCTGCTAACAAAGAAGTTTTAAATAGCCACATCAACATGTTTTACATTCAAAAACAGTGTTCATGCAGGAGTGGGGAGCCCCAAGCCTCGTGGGCCAGATCCAGCATGGGGAGAAGAAGCAAGCCATCATATGCTGCTGCTAACCTTCCGCCCCGGCTGGAGGAAGGTGGTGCTAGAAACCGCTCATGGAAGGATTTCCCTGCTGCTCCCGTTGGCCAGATTTCGGCCAATGGGAGTAGCGGGGAGCGGCAGGGAGTGTAGAGCTAGGTAAGCACCACCCTACTCCCCTCACCGCCAGCTCCTGCACCTCCATCCCCCCCCCCATTCCTGCCCAGCCCGCTCCTGCACCTCCCTCCCGGCCAGACCTCCACTCCCAGCCCACTCTAGCACCCTATCATCCACCCAGGACCTCACCTCATCCCTACCCCACTCCCTAGCAATCCCCTCCTATACAATGAACCCTTCATTTTGGTCTCACTCAGAGCTCACAAAATCTACTAACCCTGGGACCCCGAAAGAGTTACTTTGGCCTGTGGGAAGCTCTGAAGCTTGGTTCTCCCTGCCTCCTTGACCCTCCCTCCCCTGCCATGGGGCTGGAGTGCCAGGGGAGTGAGGTATCTGTTAGGCACCACATCAGTGAGGGGTCTTGTGGGGGGTTTTTTGTTGGGGCAGTTGCCTCTCACTTGTGTGGGTCCTGACTGATTTTTCAGTAAATCAGTGGCCCCCAACCCAAATAATGGTGCCCTATGATAATCTGGGTGGTTAATCATAGATTTCCAAAGAATGGCTACTTTTTATTCCTGGATACTTGAGTACAATTAAGATATGATACTCTTGTACTTTTACTCAAGTAGTTTTCCAGATGGATACTTTGACTTTTTAACTTAATTACATTTTTTCAAACTAACAATATTTTTACTCAAGTAACTTTTTTGGGTACTTTTTCCACCACTGTGGAGGAATCAGCCTATCAAGAGCCAGGAGGGATTATATAAGAAGTTGCAGTAAATTAATTGCTGCCCAGACCTGGAAGGGAGAAGGTCAGGGGAGGCTGGCTGGCAGAACAAAGGACAGCTCACAGTGGAGCCCTGTTGAGAGACTGATGAACTTGAAGGTAAAGCCCTGAGCTAAGGACAAAAGAGTTGTCTCCAGGAGGGAAAGCCCTGGAGGCACCACTCTCATCCAGAGTGAATAACAAACTGAGTGAATGGCATCAAACTGAGAAACACTCTACAGAAGGCAGCGAGATGGACCGCTGTTAAAGGTGTACCCCGGAAGGAGGTTGTGATCACACAAAGAGTGTAACTCAGCTGGAGAGCCACAAGACTTTTAAGACTAACAGTGCAGGAACCCACACTCAGCCAAACAGGGCACTCACATGATGTTGAGTGCCAACCCCATTACAGGCAGTCCCCGGGTTACGTACAAGATAGGGACTGTAGGTTCGTTCTTAAGTTGAATCTGTATGTAAGTCGGAACTGGCGTCCAGATTCAGCCGCTGCTGAAACTGACCGCCAGTTCTGACTTACATACAGATTCAACTTAAGAACCCCAAGTCAGATGCTGCTGAAACTGATCAGCAGCTGATTCCAGGAAGCCCGGGGCAGAGCAACTGTGCCTCGGGCTTCCTGTAGTCAGCGCTGGTCAGTTTCAGCAACGGCTGACTTGGGGACGTCTGGGCAGAGCAGCTGGGGTGCTGCTGGGTTGCTCCAGTAGCACCGCTCCTCGGCGCTACTGGACCAACCCAGCAGCACCCCAGCTGCTCTGCCCCAGGAGTCCTGATTCAGCCACTGCTGAAACTGACCAGCAGCGGCTGAATCAGGACGCCTGGGGCAGAGCAGTTGGGGTGCTGCCGGGTTGGTCCAGTAGTGCCCAGAGCGGCACTGCGGGACCAACCGGCAGCGCCCCAGCTGCTCTGCCCCAGGGTCCACAACAAAAGCCTGGTCTGCTGGGGTGGGCACACTAGCTGCGCCCCCCCCAGCAGACTAGGGACACAGGGAGCAAAGCGGCAGCGGGGGGGTGCCTCGCCTCTGAGGCTTTGCTCTGGCGCTGAACCGCTTTGCTCCCGGTGCCCCTGGTTTGCTGGAGACGGTCCCCAGCAGACATGGGGCACCGGGAGCAAACCCGCAGCCGCGGCGGGGTCCCCGCGCTTCTGAGGCTTTGCTCTGGCAAAGCCTCAGAAGCGCGGGAACCCACCACTAACCCTAACCCTAATCCTTTTCCCCTTAGTTCCTGAGGAACCTCCTCTATTGTTCCCGCTCTTAGGGTCATCTGCTAACAGCATCTAACATTAGATTTGTTTGAGAGAGAAGTCCCTGAAAAGGGACAAGGAAAGGGGGTGCAACTGGGAAATGTCTTGGCAGAGCAATGAATGCAGAGCCATGATGGCAAGACTCCAGGCCGAGCCTGGTCACCTGGTCTGACCCAACAGACATGGCTATAAGAAGAACCTTCTGGAATCTGCACACGGTACACGGTAGAGTAACCACACAAAAACATATTAGCTTATAGTCAAACAGCAAGCACTTAAACACAAAAATGGGCAGATCAAATTCAAAAAATGTTGAGCCTTGTATCCTATTTTGTCATGTTTCTTACCAATTCATTGTCATCACAAAGCTAGTGGTGCTCAGAGCTACAAGCTGTTTTGCTCCATCTGAAACAGCAAGTGAATAGCTCCAGAGCCAATAATTCTCAGATACACAAGAAGTCCTAAAAGCAACACGTTCTTTCCCCATGCACACCAACTGCATAATGATGTATTTAACCTGGTCTGTAGTAACCCAGAACCTGTAACTGTGTGTGCAAATCTGAAAATCAGTTTCTTGGCATTAATGCAGCACATTCCACATGCCTGATATCAACATTCTTTTCTAAGTGATTTGATACTGGACTGGTGAACTGAATCTAAGAAGCGAGGGGGCATATGGAAGCAAACGTGGCTCAGTCACACAGCTGGAAACATCTGTCTTTGGATTATTACTACATAGCATCAAGTAACCACTGTCGAACAGAATATTGATTGATTCCTATTTTTGTAGCAGTTTCTGCGATTTTTAATCACATCCATATTGTTTATATCCACAATAGAAGCCACAAAAGAAAAATAGCAGAACTTTATCTTTAATAACATATTGGATGTCAAGTATCAGAGGGGTAGCTGTGTTAGTCTGAATCTGCGAAAGCGACGAGGAGACCTGTGGCACCTTATAGACTAACTGAAGCGTAGGAGCATAAGCTTTCGTGGGCAAAGACCCACTTCGTCAGATGCATCTGACGAAGTGGGTCTTTGCCCACGAAAGCTTATGCTCCTACACTTCAGTTAACATATTTGATGTATAGCTTCTAGTATACAGGGACTTGAGTTTTGCTAGCTCAGAATGATTTCACCTTTGAAACATCTAGTTGTTAGTGTGACTATGTAGAAATTAAATAGAGAATCAATATTCACACCTATCTGCAATTATTTTTCAACCTTGAAAGATAAAAATTTTGTTTGGAACCACTTCAATATAGCACACAATGATTTCAAAATTAATCTTCCACCAAATCTGAACCATCCATTTGAACATCTGGAGAGAAAATATTATTCAGCCCTAATATTTGTGAATGTTTGCTACAGATAACTTTACCCTGTAGAGCCATGGTGTCCAACCAGTTCTGAAGCAGGAGCTATTATAGTGGCTAGTAGCGAACTAGCCACACTCAACCAGCCAAATAGCCACATGTAGCTAGTGGCTAGTATGATGGATACCACAGCTGCAGAGCTAACCAGTACAGGAAGCGGAAAAAGTACATGACATGCAACTACATAAACAAAGTTCAAACATTTAAGAGATTTACACACACACATTTTTTATTTTATATTGAACAGAAGAGAGACTGTAAGTCCGTGGTCCCCAACATTTGAACTGCACAGTCAATGAAGGATTGGGGATCTTGGCCAGGTCATAACAAGTCCTGATACAGGCTGTAATTCAAGAGGAAATGCTTTGGAATGGGACAGGAAAATCTTTCATCCTCTCAGCAATAGCAACGAGTCGTTGAGTTGGCCTCCTAAAAGACTTCATCCATTTGATGTAGAAAGTGAGTGCACAGGTCATGTCCAGGAATGGAGCATGCAGCTTAGGAAAAAACACTGGTAGAAAGATGTCCTGATTCACATGAATTAATCTACATTTGGAAGAAACACTGGATGTATCTCAAGCTGCACCCTGTCCTTATAAATAATGGCATAACAAGGCTCATATGTTAAGTCTGAAGTTCTGACAGCCTTCTAGCTGATGCGATACTCATGAGAAAAGCCTCTTTCTATCAAAGGTAGAGAAGAGAGCATCAGGCCAGCTGCTTGAAAGGGGGAGCTATTAACCTAGAGAGAACCAAATTCAGATCCGAGAGGGAGGGTACAGCCTGTCCAGATCCTTACAAAAACACTGAACAATGGGATTTGCAAACAATGAGTGGCTTGCGGTGCCAGGGTGGAAAGTTGAGCTAGAGATTAGGTGAACTTTTATTGACAAAGTCTGTTTTTTCAATTGTAGTAAATAGTAGGGATGTGACAGTGTAAATGTGTAAACGGTTAACCAATGAGCCTGGGCTCATCAGTTGACGTTCACAGTTGCACACAGCTCTCCCACCTCCTGTGCTGCTGCCTCTATCAGCTTAAAAGCCAGTTCCGCCGTGAGCACCAGCTGCTGGTCCCTCCCCCCCCCCCCCGGCATGCTGCCTATCCCCCACAAGTAAATGTGTAACCGCTGAAATTTTCAGCGGTTACACGTTTACCCATCTAAATGCATTTTATTGTCTCCAAGAGCAGCTGCATTGTAGCCCCAGAACACAGGGCAGCCACCTGCCATTTGGCCTCACCCTGGGAGCAGCTAGGCAGCGACCCCACAACCTTGGTCTCAGCTCCCGTCCCTTCCCAGGGTTGGAGATGTGGACAGAACTGTGTGGTGGCTGCTCGGCTGCTCCCAGAGTGTGGCTGCTCCTGAGGCCACGGCTGGAGCCAGGCTGCGGTGTGGCTGCTCCTGGGGCCGGAGTCCCCTGCATCCCTGTTACCCTCTCCCAAACTCCTCTTACCCCTCACTGCCCTTTGGCTCTCAGAACCCCATGGCCCCTTCTGCTCCCTGTGGCTCCCCTCTTTGGCTCCCCACATGTTACTACCCCATCCCCAGCACCCCACTCCCTAAAATCCCTGGGCTTTGGCAACAGCTTCCCTCTGCCCCAGGTGGGGACAGGCAGCCCCTACCCTATACAATGGCTGCCCCAGGAGCAGCGTTCTCTGAGGGAACAGGTCTCACCTTCTCCCTAAGAGGTGCGGGGGCAATGCCTGTGTGCAAGATTTGAGGTCTCAGCAAAGGGGGGGCGAGATGGGATGGGGTCTCTGTGCTGGGGGAGTCTCTCAGGGAGCAGAGCCACTAGTGGGTGTCACAGTGGCACACACCGGAACAAGCGTACATGGCCTCTGCGTGTGCACAAGACAAAACTCTCTCCACTCATGGATAGAAAATCTTAGATGGAATATTGCCAAACACCCTTTTAAAAATCTATTTAGGCAGGAAATAAGAACAAATCATAATAATGAATTTAAATAAAAAAGGCAACACGTAACAGTTGCTAAATGCAGTACTAAATTGTATTAGCAATATTTCAACTAGTCAAACAGGTTACTGACAGGAACACTTATTCCAGGCTTAATTCTTGTATAGGAAGGCAAAGAGATGAAATCACCAGCAGTCTCTTTGGATGAAAAACAAAATGTAAAACATATCAGCTGCTTAATATTTAGTATCAAGAGTTCAATATAGGACTTTTTTTTTTAAAAAAAATACTGCATCCAAACAACATTGCAAGAGGAAAAAACTTAAAAAACAGCAAATAGTCCTGAACATAGTTCCCTCTAAGCTACATGCTTGCATGTGTACACACAAAAAATGTCTACCCTACCCACCTCCCAAGCAGAGCTGCACAACAGCATGGTGGGAGGCAAGTGGCTGTTTGGACAGCAGGTAGGCAGCTGCACCAGCTAGCCACAGCCTGAGGAGCCAGGTGGCGGGCAGGCAGCTGCTCCAGCCATACGCGACCAGAGGAATCGCATGGCAGGTGGGCAGCTGCTCCGACCAGGGCCAGAATAACCATGTGGCATGCAGCTGGCTGCTCTGTCTGGGATTTGGTGTCGCAGGCGGACGGGTTGCTGCCACTGGGATTTGGGGCCGTGGGCAGGCGGCAGAGCAGGTTGCTGCTGCCAGGATTTGGGGTTGTTGGAGGGAGGGTTGCTTCTGCTTGGAGTTGTGGCCACAGGCGGGAGATTTGCTACCACCGGGGGTTAGGAAAGAAAGTATTCTTCATTCCTATTATTAAAACAGAGAAAGGAAAGGTACCAAAAAAAATTAAGTGATCAGAGCTGAAAACAGATCCTGGATGTTAAGCTCTCTTGCAGAATATGCTGGATGAACGGATCACTGCTCAAGAATCCACACCATAAGCAAATCTGGAGCTAAGAGCTATACTGTGTCCTTTATAGCAGCATGGAAGCGTATGGTGAACTGGAGGAGAGAAGGTAGGACTACTTGCAGTTTGCTTTTATCTGTGCCCAGCTCTGCTGATGACTTCCTGTGTGACTTCAGGCAATTTACTGACTACTCCATACCTCACTTTACCTGTCCGTAATATAGGGACATTGTGCCTCAAAAGCATCACAGAAGCTTTGGAATGCCTTGTTCATTTAATGTGGGCAAAGTGGCATGAGACTGCCAGTGCAAATGGGAAACAGTTATCTGGTACATTGAGTGGCTAATCTCACCTTAGTAGGCCAAGCTATGGGCTTCCTCCATGTCACCAAAAAATAAATATATATCAACGCCACCTGTGCCCTCAACTTTATGCCCTCCCCTTTCACTGGAGCTGCAAGAAAGGGGAAGCACAGAACTGCTCCTTTGGCAGGGGAATTCTCCCATGGGTGGGTGCCACAGTGTCAGACATCCAAACAAGTGCACGTGACCTCATTGCTGGTGCACAAGAGAAAACTCACTCCGCTCACAGATGGAAAATCTTAGCGAAAACACTGGTCCTATAGAACCTTAGAGAATAACAAAAACATGTAGATGGCAGAAGAAGTAGGTTCTGCCCACCAAAACTCATGATACCATCTACATTTTTTGTTAGTCTCTAAGGCGGTACAGGACTATTCACTGCTTTTTAAGTTTTTTCAGTTACAGACTAACACTGTTACTCCACTGAAAACTTTTGGACGTTGCAATAGGAATTTATAGAATCAGAGTATGATTACCAGAGTTAAAAAAAAAATCTAGCCAGGACTTGAATGTTAACATCTCCATTCTTAAAAGATTTCAGGACTTTGTTTTTATATTGCACCCAAAAAAAACTGGACTGCCAACAGCATAGTGCCCCTAACACTACTCAAGGTCCTGCTTCAGTTCCAACTTAAATTCCATCTTATTTAATCATCAACACCATCTCCCCTGCAGCACACAGTACAGAAGGATTCCTAAAAACACCTAAATATTGACCTGATGCAGCTTTATTTTCAGCAGCTTGTAAAATCAGATGGCATCAGACCAGAAGATAATATAGCTGCAGGCTCTTCACAAGTTTGAAAGATTAACACAAAGTTTGTAATTACTACTTAACACATTTGAACAACTTCCCTTAAGAAAAATCGACCACCATATTGACAAAACTAAATAAAATGTAAAGTGTTAACTTACAGAATCCAGAAAGCAGAGGTAGGTCCCTGAGCTCTGTATTACTGCTTGGTTTTTAGCAAAGCCAACTGAAGAGAAAGTCGAAAGATAATGTTATACATAACTTTAGAATTATTTTTCATCTCAATCTATTTAAAATTATACTGTAGTCAAGATTAAATGAGACATATAAAGGGGAGATCTATGTTATGAAAAATGTATTGTTTTTCATGGCTTAAAACAAGAATCTTTGAAGTACTGAAGCTACCTGGTCCAGTTTTGATCTCTCAACAGATACCAGGTCTATCATGATGTGTTCCATCCACTGCATCTCACATGCTGATAAGATCTATGGGTCAGGGCAGTGGTTGATCACTGTTCCTAGCTCTGGGTCATTCAGGTACCCTCCCCATGTCTGACTCCTTCTTGAGCAGTGGGATCCTGCAGTCTGGTCACCTGGACACTAGAAGCCTGAGATCAACTCTCAGCCCTTCTAAGCCTTCAGTTGCTCGAATGCATTTCCCTGAGACCACCTGGCTGAGAGTGCTCGGGTTTCTAGTTAATCCCTCTAAGGACCACATGGCATAAAGCAAGGAAACAAAAAAGCATAGCAAAGGAAATTCACAAACACACACACTTTACATTTTAAAAGCACAAAATATCTATGGAAAACAAACTCCTCAATGAAATCCCTTTCATTCTCTTCTGTCTCCCCCTTTAATGTGTCCATTGTGTGCTCCAAGTCCTTTCCACCTACACTCCTCCTTCTGAGCCATCAGTTTGTGCTAATGGAATGGCTTCCTTAGCTTAGAGACTAATACTCTTCTAAAGTAGATTTTGCCCCTCTTTAGTCTGATGGAGAAAAGTGCAGCACTACTAGTGCAAACAATACAGTTCCATAATTACAAGCCACAGCCACTCAAGTAGTAACAGTCATTACCAAATACAGCTGGGCAATCATTTTTCCCTTCCTGTAAATTACATATTTTATGGAGCTTAGATGACCAAATGCTAGAGCGGTGGCCAATCTGTGATTCTGGAGCCACCTGTGGCTCTTCTGAAGTTTATATGCAGCTCCTTGCTCAAGCACTGACTCCAGGGCTGCAGCTACAGGAGCCAAATTTCAAGTGCTCAACTCCTGGCTCCACCTCCTCCTCCAAGAGTATTGTGCCCTTGCTCCTTCCCTCCCCCACAGAGCCTCCTGAGTGCCAGGAAACAGCTGATTGCAGTGGGCAGAAGGCACGGAGAAGAAAAAGGAGGCACTGTTCAGTGGGGCTGCTGGTGGGCAAAAGATACTGGAGATCGGAGGATGCGGCACCTGAGGGAGACTGCTCACAAATTACTGTAGCTCTCTGGCCATGTGCATTGGTAAACTGTGGCTCCTTCTCAGGCTCAGGTTGGCCACACTTGTGCTACACCATCAAATATGTGTAAAAAGATTTTACTCCAGGACAAGGCAACTAAAGAAGAAAAATATTTGATGCTCTACTCCTTGCCTTTATGGCCCACAGATGGCCAGACCAGAGAGGTTCAACATAGACAACTCTGCTCTAAATCAGGGATTTTCAGCATTTTTAATTCTGACCCCCCCCAACATGCTATAAAAAATTGCATGGCCCAACTGTGCCACAACAACTGGTTTTCAGTAGATTAATAGCCAGGGCCAGTGTTAGAGGATAGCAATCAGAGCAATCTCCAGGGTCTCATGCCACAGGGAGCCTTCAAAAGTTGAATTGCTCAGGCTTCAGTTTCAGCCTGGAGCTTGCTGCCCTGGGCTCCAATGAATCTAATGCTGAATCTGCTCTCTGATCTATTTTGGCAGTCTCCTTGAAACCTGCTCGCAACCCTCCATACCCCTGGTTGAGAACTGCTACTCTAGAGGTCATTTACCCTAAAACAATAAAAACTGACACATGCAGGCCAGTAATCCGTAGATCCCTGTGTGGATACAAAATCTATATCCATATCTGCGTCCATATCCCAAAGGTGAGCTGTGGATATCACACAACCATCTGCAAATTTGCAGGTATAAAATATATATCTTCAGCCGTACCTGCAAAAATGAACCATGGATGTGGATACCCATGGATATAAAGTGGATATCTGCAGATTTGTAGAGCTCTAGTAATCTGCCTCCAAAAACAGCCAATGGCAGATCCTCCAAAAGAAGCCATATATAGTAGCACACCATGACGAACATTTCTTATTGACTTCAACTGATGATCATCTTATGTTCTGCAGAAAACGATAACTCTTATTTTTTCCTAATTAATATAACAGTTGGTGCTATTCTCTCTAGCTTTTGCAGTGAAGGGTTAAAAGAATGTTCAGGGATTTCGTGATTTTTAAACGAAGTTCAGTTATATTCATTAGAAACAGAGATTTCATAATCATCCTTGTCTTAAATAGGATTAAGGATGGATAGTGTGCTCTTTACAAATGGAGACTGCAAAGCACTTTCACAAAACTAAACTAAAACACTGGTTAATCTACAACAGGGCTGGGCAACATGTGGCCTGGAAGCTGCATCCAGCCCACCTAACACTTTAATCTGGCCACTTTCTTTTTATATCCTGCTGCCCATGCCGAATTTGCAGGTGGTGGCTCAGGCAGCACAATCCTACTTAAATGGCTCCCGGTTGCGGTGCAACCCAGCAGGGGCTGGAGCCTCACTCCCTTTAAATAATTGCAACCCCAGATGGGTGCAAGGCAACAGGGGTAGCAGTGGGGCTGGGAGCCAGGAGCCCTTTGCTGTGTGTTTAATTCAAAGCCTGTGGCCCCAGCCAACTCTGGAGAGATGCTAGTCCCTAGTCCTGCCCTTCAGCCCTATGCCCCATCCCTTCCATGTGCGGAGCTGGTCCGTGACCATGTTCCAAAACTCAGCAAGTGCTTCCCCACACAAAAATTATTGCCCACCCCAATCTACAATACTGGCTCAAACCCAAAGCAGATTAATAATGAGTACAAATAACCACCACTTGATGGCTCAATATAAACATCATTTTATGAAATAGGTTGGAAGGCTCAGACCAGTTCCTACTGAGCAGATGCACACATCAACCTTATTTAGCAGTTTCACCAGTTTATCACAACTAGGGAAATGCTGAACTATATCAAGCATCTAGTCTATGCTAAAACATTCTGGTATTATTGTTACATTGTCCTTTCTCTCCCATTCCCATCTATTGTACTGTAAATTCTCTGGATCAGGGACTGTGATTTTTACTGCGTGTTTGTATAAACATACACACAACAAGGCCTTAATCCTCATCTGGGCCCTCTAGATGCTATTTTAATATAAATTATAGCGCAACAACAACAAAAGGGCAAGGATTTACAGACTGGCCAATCTTTTTGGCCTTAGTTGTAGGCACTTCAGAGCACTCTAGCAAGGCACAGGACAAGAAAGCCTGCAGAGTACTACTCTGCCTGTTCTGTAATCAATAGAAAGATTTCCAGTGCTATAAAAATTATTTTAGACAGACTGCTCCTCTCAACAGAAGATAATATATTTGGTAATTCTCTTTATCTAGGGCTACATGAATCACTGAGGGGAGCAAATCAAAAGACACAGAGGTACAATGAGCATAAATATGGCATGCTTACATGGGAACACTGACCCAGACACACACAAAAGTGTAGTCAAATTATAATGCTGATATCATGGATCTAATGTACCCACATTAACAGTGCATCCGAGGCAGTTTCTAAAAGCATACTAATGCCTTGTCAACACAAAAACGTTCAGTGGTTTAGTTAATCAACTGAAACACTTTGTGGATATTCTTATTTCTGTTTATGAATGTGTTATTTCAGTTTAGCTTAAATCTGTTCCCAAGGGAATGAAATTAAATCAAAATTAGCCTGTTTTAAACAGAATTAAAAGTGTTCACACTGCCCATTGCATCAGTTTAACTAAATCAGTTTAAAAGTCACTTGTACATGAAGACAAATCTACTAATAAGCAAAATTATTTTTAAAAAGAGGCAAAACCAAGAAGCAGCCACACCGGACTGCTGGTGAAGTCATCCTTCAATATGGTTTTGCAGTGAGTTGGCTATTAAGCAGAAGAGGGAGGATGTAGGTCCCGAAATACAAAAGAATAGCACTGGATCTTCTCCTCCATAGCAGAATGTGACTGATTGCCCTGCACACTTGCAGTGTTGCAGCCTCAACAGTAGACTTCCCCACTCCAAACTGATTTGCAATGAATCAGTAACAATCAGGAGTAACCAACTTCCAGACAGCCACACACTTCTCTACCGAGAGAACAACTCTCATTCGAGTGTCTTTGCCCCACAGTTCAGGGGCCAGTTCAGCACACAGTTCCAGGAAGGTTACTTTATGTATCCCAAAGTTGCTCGTAGGCATTGCTCTTGATCCCATACCTTTATCACAGTGTGATCTCAATACTATGTGATGTCTTCCCTAGCCCAAGAATAATGGTCTACCCTCTACAGCTCCTTTGTGAATGCTAAATGCAATGACAGGTTGCAGCTGCCCATCTCACGCAGAATGTCAGCTTGCCTCCCAGTCTTCTTCCTCTGTCCGTTACTTCTGCTGCAATGTGTGATGTCCGCACGACACTGAGTGAAATGTGGGATCCATGCTTTCTCACTGCCGATGTTGGAATACAAAATAAAGAATAAACTTAAAATACAACAAATAGTCTGGTAGCACTTTAAAGACTAACAAAACATGTAGATGGTATCATGAGCTTTCGTGGGCACAGCCCTCTTCTTCAGATGACCAGAGTGTTGGATGCCCAGAACTAAAATAAATACGGCAGAAGGGAAAGAGGAAAAAAAATGAGGGGGGAGACGAGGTAGTGGATATAAAAATACCAAGGGAAAAGCCCTTAGAATGTAACAGGAAAAGCAAATAGTCTATTATAAACACCTAAAGACTGGATAGTCAAAAGAGGCAGATAAGAACCATTAGTAGGCAATAGAGAAGCAGAGCTACATCATAAACATCCAGGAATCCAGCCCTGCAATCAGCCCCGATGCCAACTCTGCCCACATATCTATACAAGCGAATTCATTACTGGAGCCAACCACATAAGCCATCAAATCAGAGGTTCATTTAACTGCACATGCAGGAACATAATCTATGTCATCAAATGCCAGCAATGCCCCACTGCAATATATATTGGACAAACTGGACAGTCCCTCTGGGAAAGAATTAATGGACACAAATCAGATATCCCTAAAGGGAACATACAAAAACCAGTTGGGGAACACTTCACCCTACCAGGGTGTTCATTAACAGATCTTCAAGTGGCTGTTTCGTTACAGACCAATTCCACAAGCCAAATACACAGGGAAGCACTGGATCTACAATTCATTCACAAGTTTGATACTCATGCTAATGGACTATTTGTTTTTCCTGTTACATTCCAGCTCCGGCTTTCCCTTTGATATTTTTATACCCACTACCTCTTCTTCCTCCCCTCATTTTTTCTCCTCCTCCTCCCCCATTTATTTTAGTTCTTGACATCCAACACTCTGGTCATCTGAAGAAGTGGGCTGTGCCCACGAGACCTCATACCATCTACATGTTTTGTTAATCTTTTAAGTGCTAGCAGACTATTTGTTGTTGTTTAAGTTTATCCTGTACAGACAAACTTGGCTACCCCTTGGAGCTTTTTTACAGCAAAGAATGGCAGTTGGAAAAATGGCACGAAAGAAAACCAGAAATCTCTTGAGGGCTGGGAAACAAAGCAGTGCCTGATAAGACATTTTACACAGTCCCAAGATGTGCCACTCTCCTTTCTATGTTCCCACAGTGCCTAGCGACAGATAGTCTCACCAGGCACAATGGGAAACTGTTGATGAAGTAGCTAAAAATTATGGACACACTCTGTTGACAGATAGAGCAAGTGTGAACACACTTTGGCTACTTTTTTTTGTGACTTCTGCATGTTGACATTAGTTTCAACATCATAACTTCGTAGTTCTTATTCTAATAAAGTTGCCTGATCAGTATTTACAGAAAAGAATTTTGGTGAGACTTTAGGCATGTTCCCTAACCAAGACAGAGCTCTGAACTGTAATTTGTAATATAGACAGATTCATACTAAAAGTCAAACAAAAAAAACCTGTGCTTTCACAGGCTTCCGTGAGTCCATTATAGTACAGATAGGTCTTTCACCATTCTCCCTGAGAATTCAAAGCAAAGCGATAATTTCTTCTCTGCATTTTCCATTATCTCCAGGGAGCACTTTGGCCTAACCACCAACAGTGCAGTAACACTCAAGGTTACACGAAAATTAGTTGTTTTTAACGCCTTATATATGTAATAGAGTTCTGCATGGATACAAAATTTGTATCTGCAAAAATGAGGTACGAATATCCACACTGATATCCACACGTATATAAAGCAGATATCCAGAAATTTTCAGAGTTCTAGATACAAAATTTGTATCTGCATCCATATCTGCAAAAATGAGCTGCAGTTATCCATATCCGTGGATGCAGATACCTGTGGATATAAAGTGGATATCTGCAGATTTGCAGGGCTCTAGTAAGACAAAACCAGTTGGTAAATTCAACAGTTCGCACAGACCAAGAGTTGAATATCTGGCATCTGCAGCTTCAGTAAGAAACAGCTAAAGGAAATCAGCAGGTCTGGACATGCCAAGCAGGAGAAGCCATAGTATTGAACAATTCTCTCCTAAGGGAAACAGAAAAAAAGAGTTGGCTAGAGTTGACCTTGCACTCCTAGACCCTGCATTGGACCTTTTCTACCAGGAACAACTGTAATCACATCTCTATGCATATTTCATGATATTTCAACAGTCATCATTGTAAAATGAATGAAGTACATGTTAACAGTGATCAAGAAAAAAAAGGCAAAGTGGCTCAATTTCAAGGTGACAGTTAAAAGTTTCTGAAATATAAAAGATTCTGCTTTTAAATCAGATCTTTTAGGAAAAAATTGATGTATAAAATGTTTGTTTTGCAAAAAAAGTATAAAATATTTTTTCTAGATTAAAATATGTCTGGACGTTTATTAAATGGTTATTTATAACAATGTCTTACAAATAAAAAAGGTATGCTAATTTTGAGATTTAAGAAGAGATTTAACTCCTGAGGGAAACTAGATATTGAAAATTGGTTTCCCACAATGAATCCGGTGTTTGGCATAAGCAAAGATTTTTTTTTAATATTACTGTACTGAAGAAAATCAAATGTTTGTGCCAGCAACTCTGTTTTGTAAGGCCTGCTTACTTGATGAAAAGAGCCTGTTACTATGGTCACAACAGTAAAAACTTAAGCCTCAGTGAGATATTAACATTCCTTGCTCTTGGAAAGAAAAAGGATTTTTTTAAAGCCAGCAACCCTTTCTTTTTTAGTTTTTCCCCCTCTTTCTTTTACATGACAGAAAAGAATCAGAAATGAATTTTAATCCCATATAAATAGCCCAAGACTTGAATACCGACTGCTACATTGTTTCTGTTTTGGGACTTCTATCATAGGAAATATTCCTTACCGCTGTAACTACTCATAAATATACCACATAAATCACTGAAAACAAAACAATAATAAAGATTTCAAACTACCCCGGCTTTCTAATTGTAACCACCACTAAAACAAGAGATCATTTTTTGAGTAATGATCTAAAACTGACTTCTACATAATAACCTGGTTTTTAAAACTATTTTATTATTTAATAAGATGACATGAACAACTTTTTTTTGCTTAAGTTTTGTTTGTGAAAGCTGGAGGAACTTACACAGATTAATTCACGGCACACACAGATTAATTCACTGCACAAATTAAATTTTATTTATTTCCATATAATGGCACCAAAACTATTTGGAAAGGTTTATGAAGAGGAAGCAAACAATACCTGAAATAGAAGCAGGCCTTTCTTGAATGGGACTGTATCACCAAGATAGAGTACAATTTCTTTTGGGCTGAAAGTAAGTTGCTTCATCAAAGAAAGTAGAACCTGACCCATGGTATTGTTTCAGTATGTTCCAAAATTATGCTTCTCAAATTATTAGTATGTTGCAGGACATTTGTTTAAGGTCAGTTTTCTATCCTCATCTCCCTATCACTAAATACTGCCTTTCTGGGGTGCTGCCTATACAGTACCCACAGCATACCATTCTCCTCCTAGCTTTGCTTATATACTGCAAGTAAGACGAGATACCTCTCCCTTTTCCCCATGTGGAAGTGCTCTTCTGACCAGTCTTCCACTTTGTTCTCTGCTCGTGTGCTAGTCAAATTGAAAAAGACCTCAGAAAGAGAAGTGAATTGACAGTGTGGGAACAGCCTGAGCAAACTTACACATAGTTGGGTAGAACACAAAAGAGGGAAGGGGCAGAAAAAGGTGAGAGAAAAATAAGAAAAGTAACAATGATATGAACTGCACTGCAGTAATCAATGTCTCATGCTACACTGATGGAGGACTGAGAATTTCAACTGCAGGTGATGTGATTAAGGTGTACATTTAAATATAGCATAATTAAATATATAAATATTAAATACATAAATATGTATTAAATAAATATAGCATAAATAGACAAGGTTATTTGGGTTCTTTCTTAAACAGTGTCTGCATCTCTTCCAAACAGAACACACAAACTGCAAAGCTAATAGAGTATTCAGAGGCAATCAAATAGGAATGTTTTTAAAACTCCACTCTACAACAATCTCTCTATGGAGAGGAATGTGGCTAACTGAGAACGGAATGCAAATACAATGTAGTTAAGCATTATATTAATATTATTACATTACTGTTTACTATACAAGTAGCAAATGGCAATATTTACCAAATCAATATAGTTGATTATTGACTGCAGTCCTAGAAGGCTGCCCCCAGGCAAAAGCAATGAATTACATATCTACAAAGTACTTTACTACTGGGGTAAATGCTCTATTAAAAAAAAAAAATCTGGTAACACATCAATCTCATGTCAATAAAGCTACAGTCTTAGTTTCCAACTGTGATGCATCCTGGGAGCATATTGGTAACATATTGGTGGATACAGATTGTAGGGTTTTAACACCACAATCTAAGCAATACAGAATCTCTTTTCCAAATGTCAAAATTAGAGTTGTATCTTGAAAATATTATCAACTAGCAGGTGAGGCCTATCATTGACAGGGCAAAGTCATTTTGCATAGATTACATTTATAGGAAAGTTCAAGAAACTAAATATATGTAACAGATTTTTTTATTAATGTGCTTGCAAAAGGGAAGTAAAATAACAGTTTTAATTTTGTAAGATTTCAACATCAAACATTATTCACTTTATTGAATAATTACTATACATAGTAAATTTGAATCAGAAACTTATAAAGCTTCTGTTACTCTTTCTGTAACTAATTTGAATTATTTTGTGATTTGTAACAGTAAAATTTTTCTTTGCACTAAAATGACAGTTGAATAGAAGACTATTTTAATTTTGTCAGAAAATATTTCTAGGAACTCTAATCATAAAAAAATTATTTAAACCTTTCACCCAGTGTATTCCGGTGTAAAAAGTAGTGCACTCAGCTAATTTGTGTGGCAGGATTGTTTATACAAAATTTGGTATCTTTAAGTAATCCCGAAGTGACTTGATTTTGTACAAACAAATCCACAAACAAACAAACTCTTCCAAATATAATAGATGAACTGGAATCCTGTGAAAGCTTTAATTCTTAACTTTTTAATTATTAGTGATAAATTTTAAAAACTACTTGATAAGCAAACTTTGATGCTACTGTACGCCAAAAGCCCATCAACATACTTTTTGATCAATTCTTACATTTTAAGCAATATTATCTTCAAAATGTGAACTGTGAAAAAACAATATAAATAAAAGAAAAATAAACTACTAGGAGACTTCTCCCAACTTTCTGCCCAATTCAATGTCTACATTTAAATCATAGGAAAGGCCATACTAGTCAGACCAAAAGTCCATCTTCTAGCCCAATATTCTGTCTTCCGACAATAGCCAAAGCAGGTGCCCCAGAGGGAATGAACTGAGCAGGTAATTCCTCCCTGCTACCCATTCCCAGCCTCTGACAAACAGATAACATATAAACAGGCAGATCAATCAGTTAAACTGCTAAACCAAATTATTTAGCTATTCTTTAAAATCACTATTAAACAACATACCTCCCTGAGGTCGAGACGAATCATGACCACCAATGATGACCCAAATACCCGCATCTTCTAACCTGAATTTCCATTTTTCAATTATACTCATTGAACTATCCTAAGAAAATGATGATATAGAGATATCAATTTTAACTTACAGAAGATAAAATAAAAAGAATTTTTTTTACAAAAGTTAGGTTAGATAATATTTTAAAATTAAATAAATAATATACATACTTTACTAGCATCATTAAACACAGACAGCTCCAGGGAACCTTGAAAATCTTGCTCCAAAACTGACTTCAAGCACTCATCCAACCAACATTCAGCATTGTGAACAGGAAGAATAATAGACTGCAATGAATAAACAAAGAACATACAGACACATTATAAAACATGAAAGTATCCATTCTCCTTATTTATCTGCTGTTTATCCAAAGAATCCTCATTTTAAAAAGGCAAGGGACTGATTCTTTTATACTCTTTCACCAAATATGTACATGGGTCACAAAAAAGAAAAATGTACTATTCCGTGACAAGTAACATTTCTTTTCCACCAAGCTTTATTTTTTTATTTCTCAAAACCCACTATATGTTAGTTTCTGTGGTTTTATTTCCTTGAAAACTCTTTGAACAAAAAGCAAACAAAATGTCTACACCACCAATTATTTACTCAGAGCACTACTAATTATTATTTCCAGTCCCCTAAGTTATTCTCAACTTCACCATTTTACCGTCATCTTCTCTCAGTTCAGAGGGGTCCTCTCTTCTTCTCTATCCCAGCTATCCAATTTGAATTTTTATCTATAAAGTAGGCAACTTGCATGCCCTGCCTCAGAAACCCTTTATAATATGTGGCCAACATGCTGTTGAGAGGCGCTGCTTCCAAATACATTAAGATGGCATATCAAACAGACTTTTTCACTCCACCAATTAAAAAATTGCCTCTTTCATCATACCAGCTATTATATGTACAGGCCATATACGTATAAAATGTAGAACTTACTTGAATTTTTTAATTACTGTGAACTACAAATGTTGAGTCTACATTTGTACTACAAATAAGGCCCATTAATGTTTCACCCACAAAATATCTGTATTTCAAATTAAGGATCATTTATTCAGTTCTCAGTGTGACAGCATTAAAACAACTTACTTGTTATCATGGTAACATTTAGAATGGAATTATATGACATGACAGCACCACCTATAATCAATGTTGCCTAATACTTCTCATGAAAAACAGTTGTTTATAACTTTCAATACTTTAAATATTTGGGGCTGAAATTTTCTATACAAGATATCTGTCTCAGGCAGACTTTTCCTGGAAAGTTTCCAAAAAAACAAATCAGAGAACAGAGTCAAGAGAAAAACAATGTTCTTTTGTCTCTGTTTAAAAATTATGGAGGCCATGTTTCTAGAAAGCTCTAGTTCCTCAACACTTTGAAGCAAGGCCTTAACAGTTTCCAGGTCAGCCTTTGTGCTTTTCGCTATCCACACAAAAATCTACCCAAATTTGAACAAGTTACAAATAAAGCTGTGTTTGTCAAGAATGTAATGAAAGTCGCAGATTCTATGATTTTCCATGACTTCTACAGCAGCCAATGCTCATAGCTGCTTGGGCACTTCCCCTCAGGCCATGCCCCCCAACTGGCCACGCCCCCTGACTGTCACTTCCCAGCACCTACAGTGTCCTCAGGGCCACACACACATACCCCAGCTATCCCTCACAAGTTTTAGACAAGGGTTTATAGTAAAAGTAATGCACAAGTCATGGACCATGAATTTTTGTTTCCTGCTTGTGACCAGTCCATGACTTTTACTAAAAATACCCATGACTAAAACACAGCCTTAGTTATAAACCATTGAAAATCTCATTTTGCACATGCTCAGCAGAGGTTTGCTAGAGTTTGCCAACTAAAAATTCCATGAGATTATGTTTGCTTCAACCCTAGGCTGAGCAAAAACTTCTCTGCAATTTAAGCTCTTGCCTATTGCTAATTGTAGCCAAACTTTGGAAATGAAACAGGGGGACCATCTTGCCAATGCTCTGTCTCTCCTGGATGGGCTCAGGCAGTGTGGAGGGGGAAGGTGCTTTATTCAAATGCTTAAGATCTAGATGAGAGTGAAAGGAAAGGCACCTCGGACAAACCCTGGAGTGAGGAATGCAGAATTGGGAATAGGTACAGGCAGCGGATGAGAGAGAAATGGAGGATGAAAACTGGGATTGGGAGAATGGGACAGGGGAAGAGGGGCAAAGAGACTGAGTTGGGGAGGTGGCTGATTCAAATATCTTAATGCTAGAAGAGACCATCAGATTATCTAGTCTGGCCTAAAAGAAGATTTGGAGCTAGGAACAGAAAGAGCATAGGAGACTGGCAATCAGTCCATGAGTGGAGAGAGAATGGGACTAGCTGAGCAAGGAGATTGATGCTGGAAGCTAATGGAGCAGAGTGACAAGAATAAGTTGGAGGGGACAGGACAGAAGGGGTCAAATTTATATGCTTTCTGTACATAAAAAACTGCTTTTTATGGGATCCCTCCCTCATTTGTTGCTGAAGTGGGAAGGTGTATAATGAGGCAGAGGACTGCAGGAAGAGAAAGGAGATAAAAGTAGTTGACTGCTGCCTTGGAGAACTGGATTCTATTCCTGTCTTTACCAGTGTTCCTACATAATTCTAGCCAAGCCACTTAAACCAAACCTTTCACATGTGATCCCTAATTTTGTGTTCCTCGCTTTCTAGGTGTCTGACAAAAGACCCTGGAATCTGGTGAGCAGAAGCACCGAACTAAAGTCAATAGGAGCTCTGCTTTTAATATAGAAAGTGCTAAATGCGAAGTACTCTGCAAAATTTGAATAATGTGCAGTAAATAAGATCTAGGAACAAAATACTGAATAGCTACTCATTAAGTAGTACCCGTTCTGGGCACTCAATGAGACAGGAATGCTGTGGTAAAAATGATATGTGATTATGTAATTAAAAACTGTATTGTAATGCAATACTCAGAAGAGGACAAAATATATTATTGCATTTCATGTTTTTTGTAGCTTTTTTGTGAAAGCAATATATATGTTTATACAATAATCCTTTACCACATAAGTGAACTAATCCTTTCATCACTCCTGGGAAATAAGTATTTTCACCATTTTTTCATTTTATAGATGGGGAAACTGAGACAAATAGATAAATGACTTTTCCAAGGTCTCACAGGAAGTCTGAGGAAGAATACAAGAACAGAATCCAAATCTCCAGATTCTTATGGGTTTAAATACAAGATCATGTTTCTTCCAAATATTAATTCATGTCATCACTATATTAGAATGAAGAAAGCAAAAATATTAATGGAATTATCAATGGCCTGGGTTACACATGTGTACATGTGTGCGTGCACACACGTTTATCTATACACACACCCCAGCTGCATAAAATGCATCTACTTTAAGCCAATATAGCGTACTGCATGATATTGTGATTGGCAAATATGAAGATATCCAGTATTTCTTAGCAAAATACAAAATGCTATTCATTTCAAACTTTACATTCTAAACCTACTTTTAAATTCTCAGGGGCCACAGATTCAAGCACACAATGAACTCCCTTTGTAATTTTCAACAGGGTATTCTACTAATGAACAGTGATATTTCAAATAGGTGGGAGGGCTATGTTTGCAAAATAATACCTTTTCTTAAAATTTTAGAAAAATAAGTCTGGTCCTTTGCTTTGATAAAATTATTAATAATATCACATAAAAGACAGAAGCAGACTGTGAGGGACTCCAAAAATATCACACCAAACTGAGTAATTGGGCAACAAAATGGCAAATGAAATTTAATGTGGATAAGTGTAAAGTAATGCACATCGGGAAAAATAACCCCAAATATAAGTACAGTATGATGGGGGCTAATTTGGCTATGACAAATCAGGAAAGAGATCTTGGAGTTATCGTGGACAGTTCTCTGAAAACTTCCACACAGTGTGCAGCGGCAGTCAAAAAGGCAAATAGGATGCTAGGAATTATTAAGAAAGGGATAGAAAATAAGACACAGAATATCTTACTGCCCCTGTATAAAACTATGGTACGCCCACATCTTGAATACTGTGTACAGATATGGTCTCCTCACCTCAAAAAAGATATTTTGGCCTTGGAAAGGGTTCAGAAAAGGGCAACTAAAATGATTAGGGGTTTAGAATGGGTCCCATATGAGAAGATGTTAAAGCGACTGGGACTTTTCATAGAATCATAGAACTGGAAGAGACCTCAGAAGGTCATCAAGTCCAGCCCTCTGCTCTAGGCAGGACCAATCCCAACTAAATCAACCCGGCCAGGGCTTTGTCAAGCCGAGACTTAAACACCTCTAGGGATGGAGACTCCACTACTTCCCTAGGTAACCCATTCCAGTACTTCACTAGCCTCCTAGTGAAATAGTTTTTCCTAATATCCAACCTGGACCTCTCCCACCACAACTTGAGACCATTGCTCCTTGTTCTACCATCTGTCACTACTGAGAACAGCCTCTCTCCATCCTCTTTGGAACCTCCCTTCAGGAAGTTGAAGGCTGCTATCAAATCCCCCCTCACTCTATGCTTTTGCAGACTAAACAGACCCAAGTCCCTCAGCCTCTCCTCATAAGTCATATGCTCCAGCCCCCTAATCATTTTGGTTGCCCTCCGCTGGACCCTCTCCAATGCATCCACATCCTTCTTGTAGTGCGGGGGCCTAGAACTGGACACAATACTCTAGATGTGGCCTCCTCAATTTAGAAAAGAGGAGACTGAGGGGGGATATGATAGAGGTATATAAAATCATGAGTGGCGTGGAGAGAGCGGATAAAAAAAAGTTATTTATTAGTTCCCATAATAGAAGAACTAGAGGACACCAAATGAAATTAATGGGTAGCAGGTTTAAAACTAATAAAAGAAAGTTCTTCTTCACACAGCATGTAGTCAACCTGTGGAACTTCTTGCCAGAGGAGGCAGTGAAGGCTAGGACTATAACAGAGTTAAAAGAGAAGCTAGATAATTTCATGGAGGTTAGGTCCATAAAAGGCTATTAGCCAGGGGATAAAATGGTGTCCTTGGCCTCTGTTTGTCAGAGGCTGGAGAGAGATGGCAGGAGACAAATCGCTTGATCATTGTCTTCGGTCCACCCTCTCTGGGGCACCTGGTGCTGGCTGCTGTCAGCAGACGGGATACTGGGCTGGATGGACCTTTGGTCTGACCCAGTACGGCCGTTCTTATGTTATGGCATGCAAAAGAAGAAATAAAGTTTTGAGATTAGAGCTTTGATTCGCATTAGTTCTTTGGTTATGTCTACACTAGTAAGTTTTGTAGATTAAACTAATTTAGACAGGCCAAAATCAACAATGGCAAAGTTGCCAATGCATGTTCACACTTGTCCCCGTCAACAGATCATATTCACAACCAGGACAACATCAGGAGCAATGCACAGTGGGTATGTATGCCACAGTGCCTGGTGACACCATCTGTCACTAGGTGTTGTGAAACCAGAGAATGCAGGGCATCTTGTGGCCAGGCAAAATACCCCATTATGCACTGTATGGCTCAAGGGCTTCCAGTGTCCTTACAGGTCTCCCCCCCCCCCTCCAACTGCCTTTCTTTGCTATGACATTTTGGCATCTGCAGCAAGAAAGAATGGATTCGGCACTTCTCTCGCATGCTCTGTTAACTATTGTGAAGACATTGTACATGGCAGTGGAGATCATATTGAAATTACTTACATAGGAAGAAGACTCAGAGGAGCCTTGTAATGTGTGTCATATGGACACCTGTTTGGTGTACCTCATCCATTGCAAAAAATGCCTCAACAATCACGTGGATGAAACCAGACAATCACTATCTCCTTCAATAAACTCACACAGACTAGCCAGGCAGCAGGAAATGGGATTTAAATGTAATGGGGCTTGCAAGGGGGAGGGATGGGTTGCTGGTCACCAGGCTACAGGACAGCAGAATTCAAACTGCTGACCTGAGCAGCTGATCTGAAACTGTGGGCCACATTCTGGAGACTAGAATAAGTGACAAAATGCCTTAAGGTGTCCACAGTACATGTTCATCAACAATAAAGGGAAGAAAAAGAAAAAAGTCCTTTGTGGAGTTGGACATTTTTTGTTGACAAAAATCGCCATTTTCCCCCAAAAAAGTTGCATTCCAGTGCGAGCGCTCATGCAGTTTTGTTGCCAAAAGGCACTTTTCCGCAACAAGCTTACCAGTGTAGACAAAGCCTTTGAGACTGCAAAGCTCATCAGCAGAAACCTGAGATTGTTTTGAAAGTAACTAGTACTAATTACTAGTTATTTCACAGACTTATTCAGTCAATACATTCAATTCTAAGGATGTCAATATGTAGATGACTACACAATCAATAAGCCTAGGTTTATTGGTTAACCCTGTCAACTACACGCATTCCCCCCTTGCTGCCTCTGTATTAGAGGTGGCAAGGAAGGAGGGGAGGTGGGAGCCAATGCTTGAGGGAGGCCATCTTAAAAGCCAGCTCCCCACAGCACCAACTCTGCAGAGCAGCCTATGTCCGCAGCAAGCATGGGCCCACTACAAACAGAGGCTGCTCCTCGGCAGTAGTCCCTGTCCACAAGAGGGTCCAAGCCTCTCCCCACGGGAAGCTCAGACCCCCCATGGACAGGGGTTGCTACTGTCTCTGTATCAGAGGCAGCAGCCGCAGAATGGCAGGCAGGAGCCAGTCTGCGCAGGGAGCTGGTTTTTAAAACAGGCTCCTCTTGCGGACCACCTCCTGTCTGCCACCCCACATTGCTGCGTCTGATAGATAGGCAGCAGCACAGGTGGCAGGGGGCTCCCCAGGAGTGGGACTGGAAGCGCACTAACGGCCGAGCCTGCCTCCAGGGACTATCAAATAGTCATGTAACCACTAAAAATGTTATGTGGTTACACAACTATTAAATTACACAGTATCTAGCACCATTATTCAATTCACTACATATTTTAGTAATCTGTAATCCCAAAATGGCATTTAGAGTAACATCACAATTTTGACACCACATTAACCCAACATCGTTGCTGTTATCAAAAAGGAAAGTACTCTCCCCAAGTCTTCTGACAGGCTTAACTAGCCACAGTACGTGCATGCAAATCCAGTGGTTCTCAAACTTTTTCCAATCAACTAACCTCAACACAAAATTTGTTTGGCTGACTACGCTATCACCACTAATTTGAATATTTAAAAAAAATACATATACAATGCATTAACCGACTGTCTATATTTTTCCTTGGATTTTAAGTTTAAACAAAAGTAGAGAGATAATTACCCAAACACTCTTATATTCAATACAAACAGGCAAAAATTGGAAAAGCAGCACTGTGTAAATGATCATCAGCACTACCAAAGTGTTTGGAGCTCTGCACAAGAGTTAAGAATGTTTTTAAAATAGTATTTTAAAAATCAACGTTATCAAGTTTCCTCTCCTCAGAGCCATCACAAGAAAAGTGAGATACAGATGCCTGCACATTAAAAGCAGTTATGAGGATACCTTTGAGCAAACGGTTCAAGAAAGTATTAAATGTATACATATGTACTTATGAACCAGTTCACAGTAACTGATGACTTTGGGATTTTGAGCCAGTGCTCAAGTTATAGAATCAAGTTCTATCATCCCTACTCAGTTTGCTGTTTTTCTGTAGTTGCCAAGACCCAATCAAGACTAGAGACAGAGGGTACAAATACCACAACTCAAAGCTTTCATTTTTCCCTCAGTTCATTTCTCTGTTTTTAATTTGAATTACAAGTTGCACTGGGTAGTGATCCCATAGGCTAAAGCAGGTGCTGCAGTTAAAGTACTTTAATTAAAGTGAGAAAATAATCATGCAAAGCACCAAATTTCATTCAGAGGCTCTTCTAACATGCCTCACTATAGGAATACTTCACATGCACTTTCAAAATAACTGTGATAACATCTCTCAGAGGCACAGACAGGAATCTTGCAAATAGCTTATATGTTCAGGCTGTCTCTAGACTGGCCACTTTTTCCGGAAAATCAGCCACTTTTCCGGAAAAACTTGCCAGCTGTCTACACTGGCCGCTTGAATTTCCGCAAAAGCACTTACGATCTCATGTAAGATTGTCAGTGCTTTTGCGGAAATACTATGCTGCTCCCGTTCAGGCAAAAGCCTTTTTCCGAAAAACTTTTGCGCAAAAGGGCCAGTGTAGACAGCAGAGATTTGTTTTCCGCAAAAAAGCCCCAATCGCAAAAATGGCGATCGGGGCTTTTTTGCGGAAAAGTGCGTCTAGATTGGCCACAGATGCTTTTCCGCAAAAAGTGCTTTTGCAGAAAAGCATCCTGCCAATCTAGATGCGCTTTTCCGAAAATGCTTTCAACGGAAAACTTTTCCGTTAAAAGCATTTCCGGAAATTCATGCCAGTGTAGACGTAGCCTCATTATCATCTCACAAATTCAGTTCACAAGTGTTTACGTTGTAATTAGCCATATCATCATTAGCAGGCATTGATTTGTATCAAAATCCAACAAACAAGTATTATAAGGACGTGTAAGTTTGCAGAAACTACACACCAAAGTCCAGAAGACCTGAGTTTCACACCCAGCTCTGACAGTTACACAATGTGGGACTTATCCAAAGCCTTTTAGGTCAACAGTTTTTCCACTGACTTAAACTTTGGAAAAGGACCTGTGTGGTTCTGGGTTTTAACTGCTCTAAATCTCAGTTTCCCATCCTTGAAATGAGGATAATCAAATTTAACTCCTTGTAAAATGCATTTTTATCTGTGGATGAAAAACACTATAGAACTACTAAATGATTATTACACAGTAAGTCCCCACTACTTATACAAATGTCACTAAACCAAACAAGTAATTTTTTCCTGAATTAGAGCACTAAAATAATACTCTTTCCAAATCTAAAGTGAAGAAATTGAAAAAATGGCAATCTGTTCAAGTGACTCTAGTTTTGCATTTAAAAAGCATTCTTTTTCTATCCTCAGTCCTATCCTACCTATCCCATCCTAATCTTTAAAAGTTTAGATTTAAAACCAAAGATTAACATTTTAAAAGTGCCTAGCTAACTCAGTAGCCAATGTCCTATTGACTTTCAATGACACTTCATCACTTTTAAACATGGTGCTTAGGTATCCAAATCACTTAGGTACCTTTGAAAATTGTACCCATCAGAAATAAATGTATTTTAAAAAAACAAGCATGGGTTTTCTTTAAAATATAATTGTTTATTCAAAACAATTCCAAGGGAATGCATGAGTTGTGGCAAATTTCTTTCACGGGGTGGCCATTTATTTCAAATTAAGTCAGCAAGGTTTTTAGGCCCCAAAATTTGATCTCACCTATATACTTTCCCCCCTTCAAAACAAACAAAAGGAACACCATAAAAAGAGCAGAGAATACAAAATAATCAACTGCTATGACTAACTTCCAGCAATTTCCTTTCATATTCAGTGATGAGACCTGGGTATGTGCTGCCATGACCATAGAGCAATTCCTTTCCTCTGCCAAATGTAGTAAAAAGAAAGGGCCAAAAAAAAAATCCTTCTTGCCTTCCCTAAATGAGGAAACTCCGCTTCAAAGGGACTACTGGTGTAAGTATGGCAAGGAAGATTTGGCCACAAAGGGACTCATTCTTTGCACGTTCTTAGGCTGACACCTGATAAAGAAGACTCGAGTATAAGTGCAACAAGGAGCAACATACCACTTGGACTCTACATCCTTCCCCGATTGCAGAGGGCACTGGAGCGCGGGCCTGCGGGTGGGGATTGTCTGACACGGGGCGTGACAGAGCCGCGGAGCAGTTACACTCGGCACGTGCAGAGCCACAGGCGCGCGGCCCTTCGCGCGCCAAGGGGCCTGGCCCTCCTGCTGCTTCTGACATTGCTCGCGGCCTCCCCCGTGGGCAGCTGCGGGGAGGACGCGCCCGGGGGGCAGAGCAGGGGCCCTGTCAAAGGCCCTGCGGCCGCATGAGAGCCCGTTTCACTCCCGCGCCATGGAGTGGCCCCGAGAGCGCAGAGGGGACACGAGTCCGGGTCAGCCGGCGCGCCTGAGGGGAGACGCCCCCGCCTCAGGAAGCTGCCCGCGGGAGACAGCCGCGCGGCCCACTGCTAAAGGGGCCAGCGGCCTCGCCTCAGCCCGTCCAATCGGCTTCAGCGCGGGGCTCTGCTCCCCCCTCCCCCGGGGTGTGCGGCCTGCCCACAGTCACACCCTCCCGCCTAGCGCCGCTGCCCTGCCCCTCAGGCGTTGGCGGCAGCGCCGGAACGTGCCGCGCGCGGAGGGGGGGACCCACAGCTCGCCAGCCCCGCCCGCAGGAGGAAGAGGAGTGGAGACGGTGGCTAGCGGGGCCGGAAATGACGCTGGGCAGGCGGGAAGGTGACAGTGGGGGCAGGGCGGGCGATAGAGCAGGCGGTTTTTCGAGGGCGGGCTCGGGGGCAGAGGGTCAGGCCAGGTTGTGGAAGGGGCAGGATCTGGACGCGGTTGCTGGGTTACAGCGGCTCTCACCCCCCCCCCCGCCTGCGGGAGGGGCAGGAGTGGGACTCGGCTCTGGGCGGCGGTGGGGGGCGGGGCAAGGCGTGATGGGCTCTAGCTTGAGTTCCCGGTTGCTTTGGGGCCGGGCAGGGGCTGCTTGGTTTGTGCGCGGGCGCTGTCTGCACCGTCAACAGCTAAATCTGCGACCGTATCTCCCCCAACAGTGCGCCCTTCCACCTAAACAGCCTGGCATTTTCCATCATGCGCACAGGCCTGGGCGCTGTGCAGGTGAAGGGTGTTTGTTTTAATAGTAACATTGGTGCCTGTTGTTAATAATCAGTCTAATTAGTTCAGACACTTCCGGGGAGGGGGTGTTGTTAGTTTTGTGTTTCAATTTAAAATAGTCCCTCTCTTTAGTCTAGTTTATTATTGTATCTCATTGAAGACTGGTATTTCAGTTGCAACTAGAATCAATCTTTAAATAACGATTAAACTGGCTTTAAAAATAACCCAACAATTGTATTTTCTTAATGGTGATATCCCTAAAGTTAATGTATTGATTAAAACAATGATCTTTCAAATATTTATGCGGTAGGCTTGCACACAATTATAAGTGTTTGCAAGGTTGGGGACCTCTGTGTCACGCTGTTTAGAATGCAAAATATTTATGCAAAGGCATCTTTGGCAACCTAAGTCCTCCAGTTGTCCCTGGATTATTTAAAGACTGTATTAAACAATCAATTCAACAACCAGACAGATCAAAGTTATCTTAAAATATTTGTTGGCCTACAAATATGGGCAGAATGTGAGGTAGACAGCCAAACAATAATTCATCATTGGAATGCATTAAAAATTATGTTTCAAATTTCTCCACCCATTCTGTGAGCAATGTTGAGAAATGTAATATTTTTTCCTCTGATAACATACGCTAACTTTGTACTTCTTTGCTGTTGTCTTGACTTTTTTTATCCAAAATAGATATAGACTATTGTTCCCATAATATAAGAACTAGGGGTCAACTATTTAAAGTAATAGGTAGCAGGTTTAAAACAAACAAAAGGAAGTTTTTCTTCATGTGGCACACAGTCACCTGTGGAACTCCTTGCCAGAGGATGTTGTGAAGATTAGTACTTCAACAGGGTTCAAAAAAGAGCCAGATAAATTCGTGAAGGTTATGTTCATCAATGGCTATTAGCCAGGAAGGATAGGAATGGTGTCCTTAGCCTCTCTGTCTGGAAATAGATGACTTGATGACACGTGATGATTGCCTGTTATATTCACTCCCTATGGGGCATCTGGCATTGGCCACTGTTGGCAGACAGGATATGGAGCTAGATGGACCTTTGGTTTGGCCCAGTACAGCTGTTCTTATGGTGTTAGGTATTACTGTAATACATATAAATAAATAACAAAGAGTTCCAGTCATATATCATAGAACCATAGAGCTGGAAGAGACCTCAGATGGTCATCAAGTCCAGCCCCCTGCCCTAGGCAGGACCAATCCCAACTATGAGGATGTCGTTGAGCTGGGTTCTGTATAGACAGTTCCTCCCCCAAAGAATTTACAACCTCAGTTGTACATGTTTATATTGTGCACTACAGACACTATGGTAGCATAGCTATGGCACTGCAGCAGTGCCACTGTAACATGCTGATTTACACATTTACTGCAGCTATTGAAGAGGTTCTTCCCATTACTGTAGTTAATATGAGAAGCAGTGTGTAGGATGGTGGAAGAATTCTTCCATCACCATCATGGGGTCTACTCTGGAGCTTTGTTTGGTTTCACTGCCCATCTCTGGCTAAGTCTAGACTGCACATTTCTTTCAGAAGAAGCTTTTCTGGAAGAGATCTTCCAAAAAAAAATTCTTCCAAAAGAGCATCTGCACAGCACAAGCGCATAGAAAAAGCAATCTGCTTTTTTGAAAGATAATGTCCAGGGCACCTGTGCTTTTTCCTCTTTCCTCTTCTTTTGAAAGAATTCCCTCTTCCCTGTCCACACACGTCTTTTTCTGAAAGAGCTCCTTCACAAAAAGGTTTCTTCCTCGTAGAAAGAGGTTTACTAGTGTCGGAAACCCCCTCTGTTCTTTGATTTTCCTTTGAAAGAACACGATTGCAGTGTGGACGTACCCTCTGATGCCTGAATTTTTCATACCACTGAGTGACATAGCTAGGTCTATGTATGTTTTAGGTATATACCAGGCCTACATAATTGAAGATCGAAAGAAGGCAACTGGAGATGCATTTGGAGTTGCATTCCACAGGTGGCTAGAGAGGGGAGCTAAACTAACTTCCTTTCTAAATATATAATAAAAGATTTGATTTTATTAAATTATTTTTGTTGGACCAGGTTTGCAAAGGTATTTAGGTACCTAAAGATGCAAGTAGTAGCTTTAATACCTTTGAATTTTTAAACACCTAAGTACCTTTCTAGATCTAGCCCTTTGTTACATACTTTTAAACTCTATCCTTGATTATTATTTTTTTTTTTTTTTACTATATCACAGTGGAGAGAGGTATCATAATGAACTATATCAAATTCTTCTTTCAAGAACATAGTGTGCCTCAGCTTTAACATAGATAGAGAAGGCACTGTTTTACTTAAAACACTGTTTCAGAAAACTATGGGAGCTGTAACTTTGTACTGAAGCAGTGTTGCACATAAGAATTACAATTTCTTACAGGAGTGTGTCATCTTGGGATAATGCTTACTTTGTATTATATTAATAGTTACATCTTTTGAATATCTGTACCATGTATTCTTGTTTTGTACTTTGGTATTTCTAAATGTTTTAGCTTTCAAACAAACTCTTTTGATCTTAGTGATAGAAATGTAGCCGTGTTAGTCTGGGGTAGCTGAAGCAAAATGCAGGACAATGTAGCACTTTAAAGACTAACAAGATGGTTTATTAGATGATGAGCTTTTGTGGGCCAGACCCACTTCCTCAGATCAAATAGTGGAAGAAAATAGTCACAACCATATATACCAAAGGATACAATTAAAAAAAAAAGTGAACACATATGAAAAGGACAAATCACATTTCAGAACAGGAGGGGGATGCAGGGGGGGGAGGAAGGAAGGTAAGTGTCTGTGAATTGATGATATTAGAAGTGGGGATATCATATCATCAATTCACAGACACTTACCTTCCTTCCTCCCCCCCCCCCGCATCCCCCTCCTGTTCTGAAATGTGATTTGTCCTTTTCATATGTGTTCACTTTTTTTTTTAATTGTATCCTTTGGTATACAAAAGCTCATCATCTAATAAACCATCTTGTTAGTCTTTAAAGTGCTACATTGTCCAGCATTTTCCTTTTGATCATAACATTCAGGAGATGCAGATTATGCCATTTCTTATTAAAAAAACATTTTGCTGTAGGATTACACTACTATCCAACAGTTCACAAATTACATCAATTACCATATGGGCAGTTTTAGGCTTTACATCTGTAATCTGATCTGGAGGGGTTTGGAGAAAGCCAATTGACTTCATACAGAGATCCTTGTGAAGCACCCCATGACATTCAGGTTCTGTATAGATGTAGTGTTTTATCCCCTAGATGAGAGTATAATATGGAGTCCTTGCCATGAAGGCTTCTAAAAAGATTGCTCCCTACAAATGGAAATACTTGTTTATATCGTGCAGTATATTAATATGGTGGTTTGTTTCAATATATGTTGGAAAGAGTTAAAATATTTCAGACAAGTGTTGTTTTATCTGTATATATTGTGTGGATATAGAATAAATAAGCATAAAAATCTCCTGGACAGCTTATTTAACTTTGAATTCCCACATTTCTATATCACTATTTTTTTGTAACCTCAATGTGAAAGACTTGGGGTCTGGGGCAGTCCTGGAAAGGGAGAGATGCATCCCCAGTCCCTTTTACCTGCCTGGTGATTGTCTCTTTTCTGTATGGTTTTTATTCATCCCTGCCCACATGGCTGGGGAGCTTTCCCTCTCCGCCTCCTGCACAATCAAACCTTTACCCAGCTTTACGTTATGAAAAAAGGAGGCTGCATGCCAAATTTGATGATCCTAGCTCTTCCGGTTTAGGAGGCATTCTTGAACAAATGGACAAACAGACAGACTCACTCACTCACTCACAGACAGATTCTCTCAGATATACAGTAGATTTCATGTTATACTATCATAATAAAGTGCATCACAGTTACACGTTTTTTTTTTTTTTTTAAAGGCTCGATCTTGAAAAGATTGTAGTTGCTTTTGTGAGATGATACATATCATAAATGTGCTGCTATCTGCAGTGCTGACCTTAGGCCCCTGTGTAGGTGGAGAAAACCCCATTCATTCCAGTACCCATATGCACACTCTTCTTGTCCCACCAATCCCCATATTACTAATAGTACTCTTTCATTTCTTGTTGTCCTTCTCTAAAAGCAAGTTGCACCTCTATCTTTTAGGTGGTTCTCATTTGTCACACTACAGCTGGTTGTTGTTGAAGATGTTGAATGTATTTCCTTGCAATTGCCTTTTCCCTTTATAATGTTTTAGATGCATCCACATAGGAGTCTTATAAGCAAATGAAGGGAGTTACCTCCTCAGCAAGGCCATGGCATCAGAGGCAGACAAAAACTTGGGATTTTAGTTTTATTTAGATATATTGAGGAAGTTATAATGGGGTACCACAGGTATTTCTTTGTGGGAGAGGGGCCTTCATAATAGGGGCAGTCTTATGCAAAGACAAATTATCAGACTGTACTCAGTTGATTTCTTCCAGATGGAAGGTATATTCCTTCACAATAATTTAGTTAAATCTTTTTTAAAATAAAAACAGTGAGACTATGGAAGCATTTTTATTGGAGAATTTTATGCAGTTTATTGATATCACTTTTTGGGCTGTCCTTCTGGGGTAGTTTTATTCTGTTCTTAATCCACTAAAGTAAAAATGGTGCTTCCCCAATTTAACACAAATGCTTTGGTGGTTGAATTATTGGGAAAGAAGTTATTTACAAAAGACTGCAATATTGAGCTGGTGGAGACAGCTGAAAATTAGTCTTTAAGTCCAATTTCCCTACTCTCGATAAGTATCCTTTGTGCCACAAGTGGTAACCCTTGAAAATCAAAGGTGCTCCTTGAGTAAGAACAAATCTTTAGAAAATTTAGTTTGCGGTCTTTGTTTTTCAAAGTCATACATCCTTTTGATCCTCTTAATGACCTTAGTGCAAAGAACTCATAAAATAGTTATGCTAGAGAGCTGAGGAGAGTGGGTGGAGTTAAATACCTTCCAAAAAGTCATTGGTAAATGTGTAGTGTATACAGTCAGAATTTTGCTGAACTTCAGTGTCTTTGGGGAGTTAAACATTTTTGTGTGTAAGTGCAGGAAACAGCTGACATTTTAAGATGGGAGAGTGCTTAAAGAAATAAATCATACTCTTACAAAGGAATGTAGATGTAACAGGAACTGGAACATCTATAATATGCAATGATCCACAAGACAATGTATTTGATACCACATCTTTTTATGACACATGAACAGGAAGGAAAATTATTAACATTTTGAGTTACAGATTAGTCACAGGCCCCTAAAGAAGAGAGTTCAAAAACTATCTGACCCACACAATCTTCACTATCTCTCTTCCTTGGAAAGGGACCACAGTAAGTTGTTTAAATCTTTCCACTTCACTACATATATTCCATTGTTTATTAAAATGTGTTTCTGCCCTAAAAAGTGACTACCCAGTAGCATAATTAGTATTGTGCTTGTGGCTGACTCCATATGAGATCTGCATAGTCTGAGGCTACATCTACACTACAGTAGAATATCAACTTATGCTACCCAACTCCAGCTACATGAATAACATCCCTGGACTTGATGTACCTTAAGTTGAGTTACTGTGGGGTCTATACTGCAGGTGTTGACAAGAGAAACTCTCCAGTTGACTTCCTTTACTCTCCTCATCTGGAGAGTGATCTGTGGTTGATTTGGCAGGTCTTCACTAGATCTGCTAAATCAACCACTGGTGGATCGATCTCAGAGCGTTGATCCTGGCTGTAGTGTAGCTGTAGCCTTAAAGAGGTCTTGTCCTCAAACTAACTCATCCTGGGATCTGAAAGTCAATTCCCCTTCTTTCAGGTTTGTGGATCATCAACAATAAAGATTTTGCAACTAAACCTAAGTTAACAATTCTGTTGATAATGTATGAGCCAAAATAAAATGTTGCTCATTCTCTTGTATCTGTATTAGCCCCATATTGTTAAAAAAATTAAAGAGTAATAACAAGTTATGTTTTGCCACAAAAGCAAGCAGATATGTGCAGAACAGAGACAAGGAACTGTTCTGTTTCAGTAAAAAGATGCTATTCCATTTTTGCATATTTTCCTTGCTAGCCATAATTGATTTTAAAGAAGATCTTTGAATATTCTGACAAATGCAATGTTATCTAATGTTTGGCCATGTAATGTGTGTTTCTAATCTGTGAGCCTTCAGCTCCATCATATATATAGTAGCCCAGTGTCTCTGAGTCTGTAACACCGAAATGCTGGCTGTTCCCTCTGGGCGGTGCTCTTGCCGAAATGCTGGCTGTTCCTTCTGGGCGGCCCGTGCTGCATGGGGAGTGCGGGGCCCAAATGGCTGCTTGTGCTGCTTGCTCCCCCGTGGTGGCCCAGTTGGGTGGCGCAGAAGTCAGCCGAGTGATTTTAGAATTATGTGGTAAAAAAGAGAAAGTCAGCAATTTTTCAGTATTAATGTGCTGTGATACTTTTATACTTTTATGTCTGGTTTTGTAAGCAAGTAATTTTTATGTGAGGTTAAAGGCTGCACGACCCCTGCTATCCTGGGCCAGCCCTGGATCTCAGCAAAGCCGTGTAAGTCTTTTAGTACAATTATAAAATAAATCTGGAATATGTATATTGTACTTACATTTCAGTGTATAGTATATAAAGCACAAATCATTGTCTGTATAAAATTTTAGTTTGTACTGACTTCACTAGAGCTTTTCACATTGCCTGTTGGAAAACTAGGCAAATATCCAGATGAGTTGATGTACCCCTGGAAGACCTGTGCATACTCCCAGGAGTACTTGTTCCCCTTATTCAGAACCACTGGTCTAGGTACTACAGAGTCCTGCCTCAGTGCAGGGAACTGGACTAGATGACCTATCAAGGTCTCTTCCAGTTCCATAGTTCTATGATTTCTATCTAAGTGTTTTGTATTATTATTAGAAAGGCGAATTTAGCTCATGTGTTACTACTGTACACTAGCAAAACATCTTAGATAATATCTCCCATGGGTTTTAATATTTTCCTCCTCCCTCTGTGAGCCAACTCTCTATCTCATGTTACTTGTATCTCAGCTCACAAATCTTCTGATCAACACAGAGAGTACCTCCCACTCATCACTTAGATCAGACACTGGTTTTACAGCTCCCTCTTCTCAGACTGCAGAAAAGGGACTGTTTCCCTGTAGCTCCTTGTGTTTGAAGAAGTGCTATGTCAGGGTTATTCCTGCCTCTCCATTTAGTTGTCAGTCCTCTTTGTAATATCTTCCTGTTCCCCATGAAAAACTAGTCATTTCAATACAAGAGATGGAGTTAACACAGTTAACAACCATTATATCTGGCTACAAATGCTTCTCTAGGTCTATTTTGCTTTACACCTTCCTCACTCATTTCACAGTTATATACTCTTTGAATTGCCCTCTGGGATATCCAGTACATGCACTGTTGACCATCACTCACTTATTCATTGCTTGTTGGCTCAGCTGGGCAGTCACACAATTAAGCCTTTGTTCTGCTTTCAGACAGGCTGCAAGTCACAATACTGAAGCAGCACAAGAACTGCTTCCTCTGTTGGTATTCTTCTTTCCTCATATCTAGAGAGATATAGTCCTAAATAAGTGGCATATATACATAAAGTCCAAATGTAATAATAATCCTATTACAACACTGATTTATCTGGCTGAACAATGAAATGCTTGTTCTAGCAAACCAATCTGGACAAGCCAGACACTAACTGAACACAAATGCTCTGAAGAGGCCACTACTGCTTTTAGTTTTTCAAGTTGGTCAACTGGGAAAAGACAGTTTGTTTACTTTGAACATTTCACCTGAGTTCAGGTTTCCTAAGTAAAGCCTTAGATGGCAGCAGGTGCTGTTTAGTGAGTTGGGAGTTTCAGTTAAATTCCTCACTCCAGTCCTTTCTTTAGCCAAACCAGATGTAATTCAATCATCTCACAATTACTAAGCAATAAGAACAACACACAAATCAGGCCTGAGGAGGTGGAAAGATACAAGAATACTCACATCAATGCTTTCAGTTTGTATTGTCAAAGTTCAGTTTAACATGCAAAACAAGTACAACTGACATGAGGGGCTTATTGATTGATTATACCTATAACTTAGCTAGGTCTCAGTGCTGGAAACACCTACAAATGTAACATACTTAAGCCAATGTTTGAAGGATCAAAGACTAGCTGAGTTTCACGAACAGAAGAGATTAATTATGAACAAGAGTCTGCCAGACAACTCACTAACACCAGATTCTACAGGCTTCTCTCCTCTGATCCCACTAAAGAATACAAAAAAACAAAACCCACCCTCGAAATCAACTCCTCAAGAAACTTCCTACTACAATTAGGGACTGAAGCTATATAAACGCACTCCCAAATCCCAACTTCCCACCCTCGTCCACTGGCCGGCGTAGTCCTCACCTGCGATTGCTGCTGCTGCTGCGGCTGTTGCAACTGCGGTGGCTGCTGGGCCAGGGGGGCAGCTACTCCTGAGTTCCAGCAGGAGCTCCTTCACTTCCTGTGGTCAGCCCCCACTGAGCTGCTTCTCTGGCCTTTATACTGGGGCTGTAGTTGGAGCTGGGATATTAAGGACTAGTCGACTGTCCAATAAGCAAATGCTTATCTGATAGTCAGTTGACTAGTCTATTCCCCCCCACTTGCTGCCTCTATCAGATAGAGGTAGCAAAGGAGGCGGGGGGGATAAGGGGGTACTTCAAAGCGGCAGCGCCACACAGCTGAGCCTGGGATCAGCTGTGCAGTGCTGCCACTTTGAAATGTGGAGGCAGCATTCAAAGAGGCAGCACTGTACAGCTGATCCCCGGCTCAGCTGTGAAGCAGTGAGCCTTTGAAGTGCCACCTTGGTGTTTGAAAAGGACAGCACCGCACAGCTGAGTGGCACTGCCACGTGTGGAGCCCAGGGTGAGCTGGGGAAATGCCACACAGAACCTGCAGTCAGCTGGAGAGTCCCCAGCTGATCCCAGGTTCTGCTGAAATTCCACGTGGAGCCAGGATCAGCTAGGGAGTCCCCAGCTGACCCTGGCTCCTCGTGGCATTTCAAAGCAGCAGCACAACATGGAGCTTGGAGCCAGCAGGGGACTCTGCATCCCCCGCTGACCCCGGGCTCCATGCTGCGCTGCCGCTTTGAAATGCACAGGTCCCCTGCTGGGGACTCTTGTACATTTCAAAGCTGGCATGTTGTGTGCAGCCCGGAGTCAGCAGGATTTCCCGTTGGCTCCAGGCTGCATGCGGAGTTCTGCATTCCTCCTTTGAAATTCCTCCCCCAGCAGGGGCTCTTGTACATTTCAAAGGAGGAATGCTGAAGTGCCTATTGACTAGTCGAGTAGTCAATGGAAATTCCATCGACTACTCAACTAGTAAAATAACCATTACTTAACATCCCTAGTTGGAGCATGCCCAGCAGGGTTGGAGGGGAGGGGCTCTCTCAGCCCAGCAGGCCTGGTTAACCCCTTCCAGGCCAGTGCAGGGTTGATAAACCCCGTCATAGCCCTACAAAGAAACCAACAGGACACTACTTGTCATCACCTACAGCCCCCAACTTAAACCCCTCCAACGCATTGTACACAATCTGCAACCTATCCTGGAAAATGACCCCCTCACTCTCACAAGCCTTGAGAGAAAGGCCAATCCTCACCTACCGACAAATCCCTAACCTCAAACAAATTCTTTCCAGTAACCATGCAGCACAACTCCATCATACTCGCCCAGGATCCCATCGCTGCAATCAATCCTGACGTCAACTCTGTTCACACATCTATACAAGTGATATCATCACAGAACCTAACCATGTAAACCATCACATCAGAGGCTCATACAACTGCACATCCACTATGTGATCTATGCCATCAAGAACCAGCAATGCCCCTCTGTCATGTATATTGACCAAACTGGACAGTCTCTACAGGAAGGAATTAGTGGACAGAAGTCAATATATCCGAAAAGGCAACACACAGAATCCTGTTGGGGAACATTTTAACTTACCTGGGTGCTCATTAATGTATCTCAAAGTCACGGTATTATTTCAAACCAATTTCAAAAGCCAACTCCACAAGGAAACTACAAAATTTAATTTCATTTACAAGTTTGATTGCTACAGCTGAAGTCTAAACAAAGACACTGGCTGCATGGCCCACTACATTCCACATTCTAATGATATAAAAAACCAAACTAAGGGGATTTAAAGTGGGCACTAAATATTCTTATCAGCTTCAGTTAGCATGGACACTCAAACTGACAATTTCTTTCCCCTTTTTTTCTTCTCTTTCCTCCTCTTCTACCCCATCCCCTTTCTGTGCTATTTATTTAAAAACTGGGCCAACCCCTTGACCTCCATTCATCTGAAGAAATGGGTTGTGCCCACAAAAGCTCATACCTTCTACCTTTTTTGGTAGTCTCAAAGGTGCTGCATAACAATTTGTTGTTTTTTAAGTTTTTCTAGTTGAGTTTCTGTTTTCCAGCAAAGTGAATGTTAATAATTATGATTAATAGAGATTTATTTTGAGCCCTATCTGCCAAATCCTCAGCTGCAGTAACAAGGAATGGATCCACTGAAGTTGGTGGAGTTGAGACTGCTTCCACCAGCTAAAAGTCTGTCCCAAAGAGCTGAAGTCAAGGGATTTGCTGTCTAATCCAGTAACTCTCACCTTCCTCCTGGGGCCAGCCTGGGGACCATGCAGGCTGCCTGCTAACTTTTCCCCAGGGACAGGCAAAGGTGCCCGATTGGCAGCTTCTTCCTTGGGGGCAGCCCAGAGTGGCGGGGTCATGCTGCCAGCCAGCATTTGCTTCCCAGGGCTGTGGGGTTTGCTGCCCTTCTGTGGTCATTCATGAGTATAACTAACCACCATGCGTACTGCCCTTTGTGGTCATTTGTGAGTGTAACTGTTCCTGCTATCACATCCCTCCATTTCTGTCTGATGCAAAACAGTTATATTCAATGCATATCCCATTGTCCTGGCACAACCAAACCCTGGCCTTTCTTTAAGTTATGATAAGAGGAAGCTGCCTACCAAATGTGGTAAGTCCTAGATTTTACCATTTAGAAGGAGTTCTTGAACAAATGGACTCACAAATGGAAGGATGGACACACAGAAACACCAATTCTCTAAAATATATAGTAGGTGGTAAAAATGAACAAGATTTTTTCAGTAATAATGGGCTGTGCCACTTTTATTTCGAGATATGATTTTGTAAGCAAGTCGTTTTTAATTAAGGTGAAATGGGGATACTCAAGACAAATTAACTTCTTAAAAGGGGTACAATAATCTGGAAAAGTGGAGAGCCACGGATCTACATCATCCATAATGAGTGTTCATTCTTAAAAACTTCCAGTGACAGATTCCACAACCTCCTGAGTTGATCTGTTCCAGACTTTATTTATTTAATGTATTTATTTAAAATATTTTTACCCCGCCTCTCTATTTAAAATATTCAAGGCAGCTTACAGTTTTTTTTAAAACACTAATATATATATAAAATTAAAATACGAGACCCCAGGGGGACATAAAACCTGCTAAGACTCATATTCTTTCAGAGTTAGGAAGTTTTTCCTAATGTCTACCTAAATCTCCTTTGTTGCAGTCTAAGCCCATCATTTCCTGTCCTGTCCAAGGTGATCGAGGAGAATAATTTATCACCCTCCTTTTTAGTTCTTGAAGACTATTATTTTCCTCCTTTGTTTTCTCTTTTCCAGTACAAACAAACCCAATATTTAATCTTCCTTTGTAGATCATGTTTTTTTAGACTTTTAATAGTTTTTGTTGCTCTCCTCTGTACTTTTGTCAGTTTGTGCATATCTTTCCCAAAATATGTTACCCAGAACTGGACATAGTACTTCACCTGAGGCCTTCTCAGTCCTGATCAGAGTGGTTGTGCTTACAACACCCCTGCTAATATGTTCCAGAATGATGTTCACTTTTTTCACCAGTATTGTTGAATCATATTTAGTTTGTGATCTCTTATTATATAGTAATATAATTTTCCTGAAGAAAAGGACCTGGGGGTTACAGTGGATGAGAAGCTGGATATGAGTCAACAGGGTGCCCTTGTAGCCAAGAAGGCGAATGGAATATTAGGTTGCATTAAGAGGAGCGTTGCCAGCAGATCCAGAGATGTCATTATTCCCCTTTATTCAGCTTTGGTGAGGCCACATCTGGAGTATTGTGTCCAGTTCTGGGCCCCCCACTACAAAAAGGATGTGGACGCATTGGAGAGGGTCCAGCGGAGGGCAACCAAAATGATTAGGGGGCTGGAGCATGTGACTTATGAGGAGAGGCTGAGGGACTTGGGTCTGTTTAGTCTGCAGAAGCGAAGAGTGCGGGGGGATTTGATAGCAGCCTTCAACTTCCTGAAGGGAGGTTCCAAAGAGGATGGAGAGAGGCTGTTCTCAGTAGTGACAGATGGCAGAACAAGGAGCAATGGTCTCAAGTTGTGGTGGGAGAGGTCCAGGTTGGATATTAGGAAAAACTATTTCACTAGGAGGGTAGTGAAGCACTGGAATGGGTTACCTAGGGAAGTAGTGGAGTCTCCATCCCTAGAGGTGTTTAAGTCTCGGCTTGACAAAGCCCTGGCTGGGTTGATTTAGTGGGATTGGTCCTGCCTAGAGCAGGGGGCTGGACTTGATGACCTTCTGAGGTCTCTTCCAGCTCTATGGTTCTATGATTCTATTACCCCCAGATCCTTTTCTGCATACTCATTCTTGGGCAGTCATTTTCCATTTTGTATTTGTGAAGTTGATTATTCCTTCCTAAGTGTAGCACTTTGCATTTATCCTTATTGAATTTCATTCTGTTTAGTTCAGACTGTTTCTCTAGTTTGTCACAATCATTTTGAATTCTAATTCTGTTCTCTAAAGCACTTTTACCCCTTCCTAGCTTTGTATCATCTGCAAACTTTGTAAGTGAACTATGCCATTACCCAAATCATTGACAAGGGGGTTGAACAGACTCAAAACCAGGAGAGATCCCTGTGGGACCCCACTTGATATGCCCTGCCAGCTTAACTGTGAACCACTCATAACTCTCTGAATATGGTTTTTCAACCATACTCACCATATAATAGGTTAGTATAGACTATATTTCCACAGTTTGATAATGACAAGCTCGTAGGAAACAGTGTCAAAAGCCTTACGGAAACATAAAATTCTCCATCCATAAGCAGCACTCTTTAGGGTGATGGCTATCATCTCATTTGAATGTGAGGAAGCAGAGATGCTGTTGTAATTCTGTATAAAATATGGAAATTGAAGATATTTTTCCTTTTTTTTTAAATTCCTCAATAAGAAGCAATTATATATAATTTTGTTTTTGTTGGATCATAGTATTCTAAAGGGATTTGAGTCCACCTCTGTAAGCACCTGAAGTAAGCTGATTTAAAAAACCCTGCAATCAACCTTCTAAATTCCTTTTTCTTTTCTCTTTATTCAGTGTCTTTTTAATGGATCTTTTGTTTATGTGTTTTACTAACAATTCTTTTTTTGATCAAAATCTTAGTTACTTGTAATCAGAGGGCATTTTCTACTAAGGTATTAAATGAACGGAGACAGAAGGGTGCATTGAGAAATTGCAAAGGAGGGATGACGACTTGGTTGTGGAAACAAAACGCTAACAAAACTGGGTTCTGAGGCTCACCAATGCTTCTTCCTGTCCAAGTCAGCATCAGGCATATCTCCATTGTTCATGGCACTTTGGGTTTCTAACTGGAACCCTAGCATTGTTTTTCCTTCTTCTTGCTCTTTTTTACATGCTAGCTTCCATGGGGGTATTTATTATGGCTGCCAGATCTTTAGTAATTTGGAGCATTCACCCCAAGGTGAAGCTTGGATTCCAGTGGGAGCGGCACTGGAAAAAAAAATATCATGTGCATGGTGCACACCAGGAAAGGTTTTCCTTTTTTTGCCAGAAAATCATGATGTACTGTTGCCATCAGCAAGTTGCACTGGAATGAAGTAACTTAGGTCGACGGAGCCATGTAGATTTGTTTTTTTGGGAAAGGCAAATGAAGCCGCAATTTAAATGATCGCGGCTTCATTTACATTTACATGGCTGCCGCGCTGAGCCGACAAACAGCTGATTAGCTGTTTGTCCGCTCAGCGCGCTAGTCTGGACTCTCCCCTGCCGACATCAAAGCCCTTTGTCGGCAGCCCCAGTAAACCTCATCCCATGAGGAATAACGGGGCTGCCGACAAAGAGCTTTGATATCGGCACGGGAGCGTCCAGACTAGCGCGCTGAGCGGACAAACAGCTGATCAGCTGTTTGTCGGCTCAGCGCAGCAGCCATGTGAATGTAAATGAAGCCGCGATCATTTAAATCGCGGCTTCATTTGCCTTTGCCTACAATCCTAATCTACATGGCTCCATCGATGGAGCCATGTAGTCTAGACACAGCCATGGTTTGTCCTTTCCCCCATGATCTAGACTGGTTGGACTCCAGAAGGAGGAAGTTTAATCAATGACAGCATTCTATGAAGATTTTCAAATGGCTTCAGGCTTCCTGGTAACTCAAATATAAATGCTTCCTATTTTGCCAGACCTTTCTGGTCTATTTCCATCACAATGTATGACTTAGTTACAGTTCTTGAGAACCTCATTATCATTTCAGCTAATGCTCTTTAAGCTTCAATAAGGTCTGATTTAATATTTCCAGGTTTCCATGCTGCCTTGTCTTTACCACTATTCTCAAAACACTATACTGGCAAGACCCCATCTTTTTACTAGTCTACAATTTTCAAATTTCTTGTGTAAGCAGGATCTGAAGGAATGCGTTCCTTATAGCTAGCTGGAAGTGGGGAGAAGCCTGGGTGTGTCTATGTAAATACAGTTTGCTCCTGTTTTGGTTAGATTTGTTAGATATTCAACAGATGGAGTGGTATTTTGCTCATTGATATCAACTTAATTTGAGACCCACCTGCTATGTTTATATTAAATGCAGGGATGGCTAAAATATAGTTTCCAATGTTTGTCATTTTGTGGGAATACAGAAAATTAGGACTATGCTAAATTGTTTCAAATGAAAGGGCTCACAGTTAAGAACATAACATTAGAATGGCCATACTGGGTCAGACCCATGGTCCATCTAGCCCAATATCCTGTCTGCCGACAGTGGCCCATACCAGATCCAGCGGAGGGAGGGAACACAACAGGTAGTCCTCACATGATCCCTCCCCTGTCACCCATTTCCAGACAAACAGAGGCTAGAGACACCATTTCTCCTCAGCCTGGCTAATAGCTATCGATTTTCCTAACCTCCATCAATCTATCTATCACTTTTTTGAACCCTGTTAAGGTCCAAGCCATTACCACATCCTCTGGCAAGGAGTTCCACAATTGACTGTGCGATGAGTGAAGAAAAACTTCCTTTTGTTTGTTTTAAACCTGCTGCCTATTAATTTCATTTGGTGACCCCTAGTTCTTATATTATGGGAACAAGTAAATAACTTTTCCTTATTTACTTTTTCCATACCAGTCATGATTTTATAGATTTCTATCATACCTCCTCCCCCCCCTTACTCTTCTCTTTTATAAGCTGAAAAGTTTGTCTTTTTAATTTCTCTTCATATGGGGCCCCTTCCAAAACCTTAATCATTTTGTTTCTTTTCTGAACCTTTTCCAATGCCAATATTTCTTTTTTGAGATGAGGCGACCATATCTGCATGCAGTATTCAAGATGTGGGTGTACCATGGTTTTATACAGAGGCAATAAGATATTTTCTGTCCTACTCTCTATCCCTTTTTAAATAACTCCTAACATTCCATTTGCTTTTTTGACTGCCGCTGCACACTGCATGGATGTATTCAGAGAACTATCCACAATGACTGCAAGATCTCTCTTGAGTAGTTGTAGCCACATTAGTCCCCATCATATTGTATATATACTTGGGATTATGTTTTCCAATGTGCCTTACTTTACATTTATCAACATTAAATTTCATTTGCCATTTTATTGCCCAATTGCTTAGTTTGGTGAGATCTTTTTGAAGGTCTTCACATTCTGCTTTGGTCTTAACTATCTTGAGCAGTTTGGTATCATCTGCAGATTTTGCCATCTCACTGTTTACTCTTTCTCTAGATCATTTATAAATAAATTGAATAGGACTGGTCCCAGGACAGAGCTTTGAGGGACCCCAGTAGTTACCTCTCTCCATGTGGAAAACTTACCATTTATTCCTACCCTTTGTTTCCTGTCTTTTAGCCAGTTATCAATCCATAAAAGGACTTTCCCTCTTATCCCATGACAACTTACTTGACTTAGGAGCCTTTGGTGAGGGTCCTTGTCAAAGGCTTACTGGAAATCTAAGTATACTATATCCACTGGATCCCCCTTGTCCACAGGTATGTTGACCCCCTCAAAGAACTCTACCAGATTAGTAAGGCATGATTTCCCTTTACAGAAACCATGTTGACTTTCCCCCAAAAAATTATGTTCACCTATGTGTCAAACAATTTTATTCTTTACTATGGCTTCAACTAATTTACCGGGTACTGATGTTAGACTTACCGGTCTGTAGTTGCCAGGATCACCTCTAGAGCCCTTTTTATATATTGGCGTCACATTACCTATCTTCCAGTCATTAGGTACGGAAGCTGATTTACAACTGTTACAAACCACAGTTAATAGTTCTGCAATTTCACATTTGAATTCTTTCAGAACTCTTGGGCGAATGCCATCTGGTCCCGGTGACTTGTTACTGTTAAGTTAGTAGAAAGAATCTTGCTGACTAAGGGCTGGACTTTCAGAGCTCTATGAGAGGTGCGTAAGGGAAGATTATTCAGGTGAGGAGGCTGCAAACCCTCCCTTGCCTGGACTGGTTTGACCTGTTCCTAACCTTCCCCCCCCCCACACCCACACACACTATTCAAAGAACAGAGCTAAACAGGTATCATCATCAGGAGCCTTTCTTATGTTAAGTGTATTAGAGTTGTGTTTCTTCTATCCTGCTTGCTAAGAATTGAAATCACTGGAAGCTAAAATCATTTACGACCGACTGATGGGCAGAAGTCACAGCCAAGAAGTGGATAGCAGCAGATAGTGACTGAGAGCCAGCACAGTGGATGAGCAGCCTGTTCTGCTCTGACCAAGGGCAGCAACTGTGACTGGGGTGCAGAGAAGTTACTTGCCCAAAGTCACATAATGAGTTGATGGAAGAATTAATACAGCACCCCGTTGGCTGATTCTCAGTCCCGTACTTAATTACTGGACCACTGTGTGCAGTGGGTATTGCATCTGTGTAACAAAGGGTAGGTTTACATTACCACAATAGAATCATAGAATACCGGGACTGGAAGGGACCTCGAGAGTCCAGTCCCCTGCCCTCATGGCAGGACCAAATACTGTCTAGACCATCCCTGATAAACATTTATCTAACCTACTCTTAAATATCTCCAGAGATGGAGATTTCACAACCTCCGTAGGCAATTTACTCCAGTGTTTGACTACCCTGACAGTTAGGAACTTTTTCCTAATGTCCAACCTAAACCTCCCTTGCTGAAGTTTAAGCCCATTGCTTCTTGTTCTATCCTCAGAGGCCAAGATGAACAAGTTTTCTCCCTCCTCCTTATGACACCCTTTTAGATACCTGAAAACTGCTATCATGTCCCCCCTCAATCTTCTCTTTTCTAACCTAACCAAACCCAATTCTTTCAGCCTTCCTTCATAGGTCATGTTCTCTAGACCTTTAATCATTCTTGTGGCTCTTCTCTGGACCCTCTCCAGTTTCTCCACATCCGTCTTGAAATGTGGTGCCCAGAACTGGACACAATACTCCAACTAAGGCCTAACCAGCGCAGAGTAGAGCGGAAGAATGACTTCTCGTGTCTTGCTCACAACACACCTGTTAATGCATCCCAGAATCATGTTTGCTTTTTTTGCAACAGCATCACACTGCTGACTCATATTCAGCTTGTGATCCACTATAACCCCTAGATCCCTTTCTGCCGTACTCCTTCCTAGACAGTCGCTTCCCATTCTGTATGTGTGAAACTGATTGTTCCTTCCTTAGTGGAGCACTTTGCATTTGTCTTTATTAAACTTCATCCTGTTTACCTCAGACTATTTCTCCAGTTTGTCCAGATTATTTTGAATTATGACCCTATCCTCCAGATTAGTTGCAACCTCTCCCAGTTTGGTATCATCTGCAAACTTAATAAGCATACTTTCTATGCTAATATCTAAATCATTGATGAAGATATTGAACAGAGCTGGTCCCAAAACAGACCCCTGCGGAACCCCACTTGTTATACCTTTCCAGCAGGATTGTGAACCATTAATAATTACTCTCTGAGTATGGTTATCCAGCCAGTTATGCACCCACCTTATAGTAGTCCCATCTAAGTTGTATTTGCCTAGTTTATTGATAAGAATATCATGCGAGACCATATCAAATGCCTTACTAAAGTCTAGGTATACCACATCCATCACTTCTCCCTTATCCACAAGACTCATTATCCTTTCAAAGAAAGCTATCAGATTGGTTTGACATGATTTGCTCTTTACAAATCCACGCTGGCTGCTCCCTATCACCTTGCCACCTTACAAGTGTTTACAGATGATTTCCTTAATTACTTGCTCCATTATCTTCCCTGGCACAGAAGTTAAACTAACTGGTCTGTAGTTTCCTGGGTTGTTCTTATTTCTCTTTTTATAAATGGGCACTATATTTTCCCTTTTCCAGTCTTCTGGAATCTCTCCTGTCTCCCATGATTTTCCAAAGATGATAGCTAGAGGCTCAGATACCTCCTCTATCAGCTCCTTGAGTATTCTAGGATGCATTTCATCAGGACCTGGTGACTTGCAGGCATCTAACTTTTCTAGGTGATTTTTAACTTGTTCTCTTTTTATTTTATCTTCTAAACCTACCCCCTTCCCACTAGCATTCACTATGTTAGGCATTCCTTCAGACTTCTCGGTGAAGACTGAAACAAAGTCGTCATTAAGCATCTCTGCTATTTCCAAGTTTCCTGTTACTATTTCTCCCTCCTCACTGACCAGTGGGCCTACCCTCTCCTTGGTTTTCCTCTTGCTTCTAATGTATTTATAAAAAGTCTTCTTGTTTTCCTTTATTCCCGTAGCTAGTTTCTTTTGCCATATTTTCTATCTTTCCGACACAGCGGAATAGCTTGCTTTTGGGCCCTTAATAATGTCCCTTTGAAAAACTGCCAACTCTCCTCAGCTGTTTTTCCCCTCAGTCTTGATTCCCATGGGACCTTACCTATCAGCTCTCTGAGCTTACCAAAATCTGCCTTCCTGAAATCCATTGTCTCCATTTTGCTGTTTTCCCTCCTATCCTTCCTTAGAATTGTGAACTCTATGATTTCATGATCACTTTCACCAAAGCTGCCTTCCACTTCCAAATTCTCAACCAGTTCCTCCCTATTTGTTAGGATCAAATCTAGAACAACTTGCCCCCTGGTAGCTTTTTCAACCTTTTGAAATAAAAAGTTGTCTCCAATGCAGTCCAAGAACTTATTGGATAGTCTGTGCCCCGCTGTGTTATTTTCCCAACATATATCTGGATAGTTGAAGTCCCCCATCACCACCAAATCTTGGGCTTTGGATGATATTGTTAGTTGTTTAAAAAAAGCCTCATCCACGTCTTCCATCTAGGTAGGTGGCTTGTAGTAGACTCCTAGCATGACATCACCCTTGTTTTTAGTCCCTTTTAGCCTAACCCAGAGACTCTCAACACTTCCATCTCCTATGTCCATCTCCACCTCACTCCAAGTGTGTTCATTTTTAATATATAAGGCAACACCTCCTCCATTTTTTCCCTGTCTGTCCTTCCTGAGCAAACTGTACCCTTCTTTACAAACATTCCAATCGTGTATTATCCCACCAAGTTTCTGTGATGCCAACAATGTCATAATTGTACTTATTTATTAGCACTTCCAGTTCTTCCTGCTTATTACCCATAATTCTCGCATTTGTATATAGGCATCTAAGATACTGATTTGACCTTGCCTCCCAGTTTTGCCCTGACCCTCCTTTCTCTCTGCCATTATAGCCCTTGCTCCCTCTCATTCCGACCCATCTCCCAGGTCTCCATGTTCTCCACTTACCTGTGGGCTTTGCTCACCTGTCCCCATTGAACCTAGTTTAAAGCCCTCCTCACTAGGTTAGCCAGTCTGTGTTCAAATAGGATCTTCCCCCTCCTCGAAAGGTGAACACCATCTCTACCTAGCAGTCCTTCCTGGAATAGCATCCCGTGGTCGAGGAAGCCAAAGCCCTCCTGGCGACACCATCTTCACAGCCAGGCATTCACCTCCAGGATGCACCTGTCTTTGCCTGGGCCCCTACCTTTGACAGGAAGGATCGAAGAGAATATCACCTGTGCTCCAAACTCCCTCACCAGTAAGTTGACCTAAGGTACATAACATAGCTGGAAAGTCCAAGGGGGTAGCCGTGTTAGTCTGTAACTTCAAAAACAATGAGTAGTCCTGTGGCACTATGGTGGGCTCCCCAGCCCCACCCTCTTCTCCCCAAGGTCTGGTCCCTTTCATTGCAGGCCCAGAGGCCTAGTCTTTTAAATGCAGGCCCTGCAGCCTAGTCTTTTAAAGGCGGGCCCTGAGGCCTAGTCCACGCTCTGGGTGGATGGGGTAGGGGAGTCTGGGTCCTCCCTCTCCACTGGACCCCAACCCAGGGCCCTATTAGTGGTGGGTGGTTCCCACCACTGGCTTGGCGGGGAGTTCTCCCTGAAACGCACCGAGCCCACCGGGATGTTCCCTGCCCCTTGCCCTGGGTTGCTTCCTACTCCAGCCCCATTGCTGACAGAGACCCCACCTGCAGATATTGGGCTGGTGGCGGCTGTGATGTTGACAGGTATAACGTCTGGGCAGCGGCAAAGGGGTTGTCCACTGCAGCGGGGCGGGTGGCCCCCCGGGGTCGGTGTTGCGGGCACACTCGACCCAGGGACGGTAGCAGCAATGGCGGTGGTCCCGGCAGCTCTTGCTCCGGCGGCAGGTCTGGCTGTGGCTCTGGAGGTTGGGCAGAAGCTCCTCCCTCCCCGGAGGCCAGCCCCAACTGAGCAGCCCGGCAGCCTTTTATACTGGGGCTGCACTGCGAGCATGCCCAGCAGGGCTGTGGGGGAGGGGCATATTCCACCCAATAGGCGGGCTCTCCGCCCCCTGTTCAGTGTGAGGCAGGCCAGCCCCGTCACAGGCACCTTAGAGACTATCTATATCTATATCTATATCTATATCTATATCTATATCAGCTTCCATGGGCAAAACTCATTTAATCAGACAATGAATTGGCAAGGAATAACAGAAACCCAAGTATTTTATAACAGAAAAAAAAGGTAGTTGTCAATTGTAGGACTGATGCTAATGCAGTTAATTAAGTGGGCCGGAAGTTTCCCATACTTAGATTTTGATGAAAAAAAATAGGTGTTAAATGCAGGCTTTCTATATATCTTAAGTTGAGTTACTGCAGGGTGTACACTGGGGAGGTCAACAGGAGAAACTGTCCCTCGACTTACTCTTCTATTCGGGGATAGAGTACAAGAGTTGACTGGAGAGTGATCTGCAGTCGATTTGGAGGATCTTCACTGGACCTGCTAATTTAACTGCTGGTGCTTTAGTCTCAGAGTGTCAATCCCAGCTGTGGTGTAAATTAGGGATGTTAAATATCGGTTAATTGAATAATCGAGTAACCTCATGAATTCTTATCGGTTAGTCGACTATTCTGTAGTCCCTGGGTGTGGGCCGGCAGTCAGTGCGCTCTGGCCCCACTCCCAAGGAGCCCCTGCCACTCCATGTTGCTGCCTCTGTATCAGCAGCTTAAAAACCAGCTGTCTTCACATACCAGCTGCCTGTCACCCTCTGCTGCTGCCTCTGATAAAGGGGTTGCAGTAGCCCCTGTTTAGAAGGGTCTGAGCTCCTGGACCTGGCATGAGCCGGAACTGAGCTGGGCCGCCTGCCTGCCTGGCTTCTAGTACATTTTAAATGCACAGCTGCAGTGGGGGTAGGTCCCGGACCTGGAGTGAACCAGGACTGAGACAGGCTGCAGGACAGCCTGCTAAAAAATTTACTGGCTGGGGGAGAGAGGAGGGCAGAATGTGTGTGATCTATAGCATTAACCTATAAGGTTTTGCTCATCAGTTAATCGACTACGCTACTACATCCCTAGTGTAAATGTAGCCTAAGAGTTTAATTTGACCTAATAAGATATCATGAGGCAAGGTTTCAAACAATAATGAATGAAAGTTGCATCACTTTCCAACAGATGTCCTGCTGGTGGTCAGGCAGGATATGCATTCTCTAGTTTTGGCCCCCACACTCTTCCTCACCAGACACAAGGTTCCAGACCAGAGTTCTTCTGCAAAGTCTGAGGGAAGGGGATAGATTGCCACAACTATAACCCACATATTCTTATATGGACAGGTGTGGAGGGGCCTCTCTATACACAGATCTGAGGCACATTACATGACCTGGACTATTGTTTGTCCATTCCTTTTTTCTATAAATATCCAACCTGCTGCATTAGTAAATCCCATACATGAATTGGCTGGTCATCCAGTTTGTAAACCTGCTTTAACCATAATTAATTGCATTCATTCCAAAACTTCCCTTGTTTTGAATGTTATCACATCCCCTAGAGATTGGATTGTAGATATAAAATGTAATTATGAATCTTTTAATCTCTCACTCTCTGTTAATGGTATGTTGTTTGTTAATAGGTCACCAATAAAAGCTCCACTGCCCACCACTCACAGGCCTACATCTAGTAAATGGATTTTAAATGAGTCACTGAGATTAATAAGAAATGAAAATCAAAGTAAAACTGATAACATTTTAGAAAGAGCTAGCCAAACCCTGCTGTCCTTACTCAAGCATAATTTCCATAGAACTCAATGGAAGTTTTACTAAACAGAGATTGTATAAAAGACTTCCGGGCCAGGTTCAACTGTGGATACACACTGCAGTAGAATCTTTGAAGGATGGAGAGGCCATTTGTATATTAGTTGTATATTAGTTGCTGGTTCTGACTTGAGTTGAGGTCAAGATCTATTTTGTACTGAAGACTGTTAGGGTATGTCTAGACTACATGGCTCCATCGACGGAGCCATGTAGATGAGTTTCCTAGACATAGTAAAATGAAGCTATGTAAAAATGTACATTAAAATGGCCACCGCACTGTGCTGACGATCAGCTGATCGGCACAGCGGGGCAGTCTAGATGCACCGCGGTCAACAAGGGCAGCCTTTGTCGACCACTCCGGTGTGCTTCGTGAAGGTTGGGGTAAAGGTGTGGGGTCTAGGAGGTAGTAGTCTAGACATACCCTTATGTATAAAGTAAACTTAAAAAACAACAGTCTGGTAGCACTTAATAGACTAACAAAACATGTAGATGGCATCATGAGCTTTTGTGGGCACAGCTCACTTCTTCAGATGATCAGTACTGCATGACCAGTACATCCTCCATACATAGTGACACTATATATGGTGGGTTTCAGAGAGGTAATCATGTTAGTCTGTTTCAGGAAAAACAAGGAGTCAGATGGCAGTTTAAAGACTAACACATGTATTAGGTTTTTAGAGCATAAGCTTTCGTGAGCTACAACTCACTTCCTCAGATGCTGAAGAGAAAATCTCGATGAAACTCAATCTCTAGTAAAGCATTCAGGTGAAATGGCACCTTCAAGAAAGTGGATGTTTGAGTGAACTTTTATGTTTTGAAGTCCCAGTGAGTGAATAAAGCTGTAATCTGCACCCAGAGTTGTGCTAGTTTAATTAAGGCATAATTGCAAACCAGTTTAGTTAAGCAGATGCAGCTTTTAGATTCTCTTAAGTTAGAATGTCTGTGCTGGGGGAGGAAGATTGCTCCAATTTAATTAAATCAGTGTATAAATTGTGCATAGACAAGCTCTAATAAAGAAGCTCTGTGACAAGTTACACAGTAAAGTGACAACACTGAATTCCCCTTATCCTAGGATTCAGTGGAATGAAAAGAAACAAGAATTGATAATATTTGAAAGGCAGAAATCAAAGCAGTTTCCTGTTGCTATACACACATTTTAACAGTTTGGTCATTTGGTACACAAGTACCCGTTGAACTATAAAGATCATGTTTATCTCATGTTGGTGATTATCATACTACATTATTTTAAAGTGTCTTAATTCTGGGTAACAAAAATTACTTAAAACCACAGATATTTCCTGAGCGCTAGATATCTCTAAGCTCTCCAGCTGCCTAGAAGGAATGAGATTCTCATCTGACTAATGTTGTCCATCTAAGTTCTCAGGGATGGATTAACTTTTCCGGGGGCCTGGCGCCCCTTAGGCTCTGAGATGGGGCCAAAATGAGAAGTTCAGAGTACAGAGGGAGAGGGTGGGTAGTACGGGTTGAGGCAGGAAGCTGAGGGCTCCAACTGGAGGTGCAGAGTTTGGGGTGGGGCTGGGAATGAGGTGTTTGGGGTGCAGGAGGGAACTCCAGGCTGAGGCCAAGGGGCTTGGGACATAGGTGGAGTTTCAGAAGAGGAGGTTGGGGTAAGCGTGTGGGGTTTAGGAGGGAGTTAGAGACTTACGGTGCAAGACGGAACTCAAGGCTGGGGTAGGGGTTAGGGTGCCAGGTCTGGGAGGGAGTTAGTGTGTGGAAGGGGGCTTAAGGCTGGGACAGAGTTTGGGGTGCAGGGTACTTACCCAAGGCAGCTTCTCTTCAGTGGGGGGAAGCAGATGGTTCAGTGCAGCCCACATTCCTCTGTACTCACATGCAGGCACCACCCCTCACAATCCCATGAGCTGGGATTCACAACTAATGGGAGCTGTGAGGGTGTAGCCTGCAAACGAGGGTAGTGTGGGGACTAAACTTCTCCCAGCACTTATGGCAACATGGCTCCAGCCCAAGCCACGTCCTCCCCAGCCAGACAGGGCCGGATTAATTCAGGGGCTTTAGAGGCTGCGGTCCAGGGCCCTGAGCCAAGGGGGCCCCATGGAAAGATCTGAACTATTGGTGGTCAGAGATCTTTCTGCAGGGCCCTCCTTAGCCTGGGGCCATGGGCTGCAGTCCTAAAGCCCTTTTCTTAATCCAGCCCTGCAAGTTCTCCACTGGCATCAGTTTTGCTCTTGAGATATTGTTGAAAATTACACATGAAATTTGCAAACTATTGAACTGATTTATTTACCTTCTTAGCTCATCGTGTCTGCAAAAATACCCTCTTCTCTCCTGGGAACCTAGCAAAGAATACACAATACAAGATTATTTTTCACAATTTATAGTAAAGATACATGAAAATGCATTGCCTGGCCTTAATTCCATGAGAAGCATGCAGCAAACAACAGTGCAATAGTTTGTTTATACTGGCAAGGGTTGCATTTGTTTGGCATAGCGTGGCATTTATTTTGTCTAAATATTGAAGCAGAAAAGAAAATAGATTCTTATTTTCAGAGAACTGCTATAAATATTGTGTTTAGCTTTGTTTTAATGTGAAGTGACTGTGGATGGCTTTGGACCTGTCTTTTGCTGTCATGTGTTCATGCTGTGTTTAGAAACCTTTGAATAATGTTTAAAGTACTGCTGTTTCTACATGCTGAGTCCACAGGTTGCAATGTTCATGCAGGCTGGAGGAACTGGAGAAAATGAAAAAGTAAGCCAGCCAAGAGGATATACATTCAGATAAATATCAGCTTTACCGGTAGCATAAATTGAGTTTTCTAAAACAGGAAATTAATGTTTTTAGATGCTAGGAATAAACAATTGTTCCTCATTAGAAGTTCTAGATTAAATACAATTTTTCCTGAAAGCTTGGTTTCTGAGAACTTTTTAGCAAATGTTTTAAAGATCTAAGTTGTGAAATGAAATAGTAAAAGTCATTGACAAAATGCATAGAATTACTCCCAAATAACAATATACTGAGATTTATTCTCAAAATTTCCCTTTCTGCTTTAATAGTACAATGTCCCAGATATCTGAGCTTGGTTTCTTTTGTGCAGCCCTTGAAGGCTTAAGCACCAAGTATTCTGCCTGGGTTCCCAGTTCCCTATAGCAACGTCATTGTGCGGGAGGGGATGTGCCCTGGTTTTTCATCCATACTTTGACTTTTGTCATCTTTCTGATCCATTCAGGAGAAGCTTCAATCATCTGTGTCCAACCATGACTCTTTCCTGTTCCTCCATACTGTGTGTGACTGGGGAATCTCTGATGCTGCAGAGAAGCTCAGCAGCCTAATGTGTGTGTGTGGGGGGGGGGGGGGGGAGGGGGGCTGAAGGGGGTGAAGGAAGAGGGGAGCAGAACAGGAGAGTTTCATGACCCGAAGCCTGGCTTCTCAGACATGGCTAGGGATAGAGTTTGTCTTATGTAACCATTTTAATCACCTTTTAACTGTCACTCTCCCTTCACTCTGATACCATAGTGATGAGGGCCATTCTCTGAGGCTTGGAAGAATGGATGGTTCAGTGGTTAGAGCACTAAGCTGGGACTAGAGAGATTCGGTTTCAATTCCCTGCTCATCTACAGAATTCTGTCACCTACACCAAATAACAAAACCTCTATGTGCTCCTCATTGGTAAAATGGGCATGATATCATAAAAATGGCCATCCAAGCCAATGGTCCATCTAGCCCAGTATCTGTCTTCTGACAGTGACTGGAGCCAGATGCTTCAGAGGAAATGAACCGAACAGGACAATTATCGAGTGATCCATCCTTCCACCTAGCCCTAGGTTTTGGCAGTTAGAGGTATAAGAATAACCAGAGTATGTAGTTGCATCCTTGACCATCTTGGCTAATAGCCATCGATAGAGCTATTCTCCATGAATTTAGCTATTTCTTTTTTTAACCCAGTTATGCTTTTGGCCATCACAACAAACTACAAGTGATTCTACAGGTTGTGTCTCTTTTCTAAGATGAAAAGTCCCAGTTTTTTAATCTCTCCTTCTATATATAGCAGCTGTTCCAAACCTCTAATAATTTTTCTTATTCCTCTTTATATCTTTTCCAATTCTAATACTGTATAACTTTTGTGCAATGGAATGACTAGAACTACGCACAGCATTCAGTGTATGGATATACCATAGATTTATACAGCGGCATTATGATATTTTCTGTTTTATTTTCAATGCGTTTCCTAATGATTCATAATATTGTTAGCTTTTTTTACTGTTGCTGGATATTGAGATGTTTTCAGATAAAACGTCCACCCACAGAGTCAGTGCCTATAATTTTGTTGTCCAATCACCTAGTTTTGCAAGATCCCTTTATAACTCATAGACTCATAGACTTTAAGGTCAGAAGGGACCATTATGATCATCTAGTCTGACCCCCTGCACAGTGCAGGCCACAAAATCTCACCCACCCCTCCTAGAATTATCCTCTCACCTATATCTCAGATATTGAAGCCTTCAAATAGTTTGAAGACCCCAAGATGCAGAGAATCCTCCAGCTGTGATCTGTACCCCATGCTACAGAGGAAGGCGAAAAACTTCCAGGGCCTCTGCCAATCTACCCTGGAGGAAAATTCCTTCCCGACCCCAAATATGGCGATCAGCTAAACCCTGAGCATGTGGGCAAGACTCATCAGCCAGACACCCAGAAAGTTCTCTATAGTAACTCCTATCATCCCTCCATTGACCTATTTCCAGTTAGCTTTGGTTTTACTATATTGAATTACTTTCTGTTGTCTCCAAACTTTGCCATCATTTACCCCTCTTTTCCAGATCATTTATGAATATGTTAAACAGCATTGGAGCCAGTAGAGATCCTGGGGCACTTTCTGATTATTCCTACCTTTAGTTACCTTTCTTTTAATCAGTTACTGATCCATGAGAGAATCATGATTGTGAGTTGCTCAAATAGTATGAAAATTGGTGACACTGGAATGGATGATAAAGGATATTTTTCTCTATAAATAAGAATTTTTTTTGCCTGCCTTTATGAATTCAGAGTAAACTGATTTTATTTCATTCAGATGTAGTGCCACTCTTCACGTTTGGCTTGTACGTTTGGTGGCTGATATATGTTTTAAGATGCATCTGGTTTTATTGCATCCCAAATCTGGGTGTTTCCATTGATTTTGGTGTGTTATCTGTAGTAACTTGCTTGCCCAAACATTGAAATTTCAGGGGGTTCCTCTTTATTGGAGAACTGGCTTTTAAAAATCAAGCCTTACTCTTATGTACACAAGAAAATCCATGATTCTAGAGATAGTGGATTGCTATCCTAATTCAAACATCCAGAGACAGACGTTCAGTTGTGCTTGTAGCATGAGCTGCCAGTTCAGTGGGTAATTTTGTTTATCTGAGAATGCTGCCTGTGTGTTCTGGGACAAGGACAACACAGCTCAAAGGAGTTTCTCTCTTGGCCTCAACACAGAGCCCTGGGGTGTGTCTAGACTACATGCCTCCTTCGACGGAGGCATGTAGATTAGCCAGATCGGAAGAGGGAAATGAAGCCGCGATTAAAATAATCGCGGCTTCATTTAAATTTAAATGGCTGCCCCGATCTGCCGATCAGCTGTTTGTCGGCAGATCGGGGGAGTCTGGACGCGATGCCCCGACAAAGAAGCCTTTCTTCATCGACACAGGTAAGCCTCGTGAAACCAGGCTTACCTGTGTCGATGAAGAAAGGCTTCTTTGTCGGGGCATCGCGTCCAGACTCCCCCGATCTGCCGACAAACAGCTGATCGGCAGATCGGGGCAGCCATTTAAATTTAAATGAAGCCGCGATTATTTTAATCGCGGCTTCATTTCCCTCTTCCGATCTGGCTAATCTACATGCCTCCGTCGAAGGAGGCATGTAGTCTAGACACACCCTTAGTGTCTACACTAGGGAGTTATTTCGAAATAACTCCCCTTATTTTGAAAAAACAAGCAGAACATTGAAATAAGGGGTTGGTTATTTTGAAATTATAACTCCTGCTTTCCACGAGGAATAACACTTATTTTGAAATAGTTATTTCAGGAGTTATTATTTCGAAATAAGTTATTTTGCAATAATTTCTAGTGTAGACATGCCCTTAGTGAATACCATCACATTCTTGCTAAAGAGCAGAGCCCAAACAGAGTCCCGTGCACCAAAAAGTGTGATGCCCATAACTGGAGTTCAGTATAAACTCAGGCACTCCTAGGAAATTTTGCGGTTGGAGAGGGGTGGGAGCAGAGAGCTTGTTTGTTTATTTTTTTAATTTGTCACCCACTGCAGCCTGGCACGTTCCCAAGGGCAAAAAGGTTGCTCTAGAGTCTAGAAAGACCTTAGAGCCAAGGTAAAAGTCAGTCATGAGAAGTCATGGCATAGGAGCAACAAGATCTATACTCAGATCCATGGTGATGGGCATGGGCAGTGGGTGAAGATGGGGCGGAGGGAGGCAAGCCCCGAACCCTGCTCCCATCCCTGCTCCTTAACAGGTCCCGCCCCCAGCATCACGGAGAGATGGGGCAGCATGCAGCTTAAGCTTCCCCAACCCTGGAGCATGGAGAAGGTGGGTGGCAGGCAGTGCATGGCCCTAGCCACCCCAGCCCTGGAGCCTGGGCAGTGCACGGCCCAGCCATCCCAGCCCCAGAGCATGGGCACTAGCCACCCCAGCCCTGGAGCGTGGGCAATGCACAGCCTATTCCCTCCTTCCTCCCGCTCCAGCCCCAGAGCATGGGCAATGCACGATGCAGCCACTCCGGCCTCGGAGCACAGGGATGGTGGGGGGGCATGCAGCCTCAGCCTCTCCACCCCCAGTAGGTGTTCTGGGGGCAGCGTATATGCAGGGCCAGGCTGGCGATTTGGGAAGGCAATGCCTTCCCCCGTCTAGCTTACCCACCGCCCTGGTGATGAGACTCTTCTAATAGACATGGACGTCAAGCGATGTGATTCTGATAAGCTCATTCCCACCACTCAGATTAACTCTTCCAGAGGCAAGGACGTGCTCTGCCCCAAATCCCTCTGTTCAAACACCAAACCTCCTATGTATTCCATTATTCTCAGACCGTCTTCTGACATGTCAAGTCTACAGCCATCCCTAGCCACATGCAACATACGCTGCTGTGTAGGACACCAGAAAATTTGAGGCACCAAATTTTCAGATACACAAGGGGCTGCTCTCAGCTGGCAGAAGGGCTGCCTTCTCTCGGCCCCATTGCCCACCCACTTGCGTCTCTCACTGGGAATGGGGTGGAGTGGAGCCCATGCAGCCTCAGTCTCATTTGTTCTCTCTGGTCCCTTCTGTCCCCCTGAGGGCATGTGCCACTTGGTAGTACGAGTGGCAGTGGGGGAGAGGAAGGCTCCGTGGCCGACCCGGGGGTTTCTGACTGCTATGTGCTGTGGACAGCTGGGCTCCCCGTGGCATGGTTCCTGCCTCCTCCCTGCAGTCTTGGACCCCTGCCAGGCTAGGGCAGCATGTGCAGCTCCTCCCAGCCCCGTGTGCTCACTGCAGCCCCACCACTATTCATTTGCAGAGGGCAGGGAGTGTGGGTGGGAGATCCCAACCGTGCTGGGCAGGAGGAGGCACTGACCCCCTGTGGATGGACCCTGACCTGTGGAGCTTCCTACTCCAGGTAAGCCCTATCAGCCCAAGCCCCACAGAGCAACTGCGGAGCCAGGTCCCCCTTCCCCATGCCCTCCGCAGCACTCCCTGGAGATCCCCAGTTCCCCCTACCCCATCCCCCCACAAGGACCTGTGAGGGAAATCCAATTCCCACTGCCCTGTTCTGCCCCCCACCCACCAGCTCCCCGGGAGAGATCCAGTTCCCCCTGGCCTGTTCTTTCCTCCCAGCACCTCTGGGGAGAACCAGATCCCCCCTCTCTGTTTTCACCATCACCATCAGCAACCCCTGAGGGAGAAACCCAGTTCCACTTCCTGCCCCATTTCCAACACCCCTGGTCCAGTTCAAGGGGTAAATAATGACACTGTAAATAAAAGAGATAAAAAATTTTTCCTATGTTTTTATTTTAAAAATGTTTTAAACGTTTTAAAATTTGCCCCAATTTCATACAAAAATGTAATTTGAGAATCTGAGGGGCTTCTCATGTGGGGCAGGTGAGTGGGCAGGCTGATGTGAAGCAACCTGCCTCTGAGAAAGTCTGTGCAGGAGCTTTGCTCCTGCACCCACTGGGGTCAGTGGGGCACTAGTTTAATGACCCTGTATGGGTCCCATAAATCCTAAGGACCGGCCTTGTCAAGTCTCACTCATTGGGTGTGAGACTCATTACCATGCAATCTCATTCTCTCTCACACATTCCTAAGCTTCTCTCATTCATTTGAGTAAATATATAAAGATTTAAACTAAAATATTCTCCCTCGGATACTGCAACAGACGACAATACAGCTGAGGCCTCAGACGTGGAGCACGGAACTTGGAAAGCTGCTTTCCAAGCTTGTGTAATGTGGTAACCCCGGAGACGACGGGCTCTCATTTTGTATGCATGAGAGAGGATGCTGTGCAGGGTGTGTGGCTGAATTCTTGAAGGTAAAAAAAAACCCCATGAGTTTGCTCCCAAAATGAGCAGGATTAGATTGAAAGTTTGTGGGTTCTGAAAAATACAGTTCAAAATTTAAACCACACCGTTTCAATGTTCTTTCCTTTTTCCTTGAAAAATGTGCCCCACCCTTTGTGTCGCTCCATTAGGTGGTCTCCTGTCACCCCAATCTAGGACTGAAGATTACCCACCAGTGTCTAGAGAGGATCTTGACAGTGAGCACAAGAGTCCTCCTCAAAGGGGAGGCTGGATTTACCTCCTCCAATGAGAACAGCATGCTTTGTCTGAGATGAAAAAAAGTCAGAGGGTTGCAAAACACAAGGTCACAGGCCATTGGTTATGTAATCAGTAGCAGGGCTCTCAAGGATTTCCCTACATATGTATTTCTTTCAGAATAACAGGGCTGAATGTGTTCATTCTGCTACTCTGTTTACACTAGCTTTGTATGTTCATCTGCAATGCACTTAAACCAAAATCCTGGATCTAAAAGTGCCTGCCCGTAGTATTGTTCTATCTGCTAGTGCACAAACAAAGTTTAAATCAAGATTTGAGTTTGAGCCCATTGCCAATAATCAGTGCATTATTTTTCTTTGAGTATTGAAACAAATTGCTTGTTTCCTTTAAGCAAGGTAATCGAAATGGAGCTGTACTAGCATCTAGTCAATAACTAGGACCTTGGTCCTTCTACTTGCTCTGCACACATGCACAGCAGTGGAAGGCAGTGGGATAATATGTAGCACTGAAGACTAAGTATTTTTGCATATTAACTTCATTTTTTGGGGTTTTATAAATCAGTCGCAAACGTATATGAATATTTGTCAAAAATATGGAATGCTGTGCACTGGAATTATTTTTTATATTTATAGCTCATTATTTTCCCGGGAAATGTTTTTGCTGTTTCTTAATAAGTGCAAAAATGAGTATTCAGAATGTTCTTGCTTGACATATTTGCTTTTCGCAGTACAAACAGAAAAAAGCTCAGTGAATCCAAAAACTGCTTCACCCTTTGAGTGTATTCCCAGATCTCAGCCAACAGCACTACTATGGACTAGCTGTGAGTAGCCGGAAGAGCATTCTGGATATTGATATGCAAATGAGCACACCAAGCATCCCACTTTGTTATAGAATTTCTATATCTAGTACTGCCAGCCACTTTTGAACTGGGGAAGGCTTAACCTAGGCCTGGCTTGCAATAGTCAATAGTGGTTCCTTCTTGCTTTGTTCATTTTTTGATGCAGTGCTTTGGTCTGGTGGAAACGAAGTCGGTTAGAGGGGATAACCCAAACACCAGAGAGACAGGAGGGTTCAAAGTGGCTTTGGGCCTCCATGCCTTTGTTGTGTGATTGGGTTTGTGGAACTAATTGATACTGGAATTTTTGAAGTAAACAAAGACAGAAAGCTAAAGGTCATTTCAAAATAGTGCTTAGGGTTGCCAGGTGTCCAGTTTTGAACCGGACAGTCCAGTATTTGAGCTTTCTGTTTGGGAAACAAATTGAGAAAATATAAATGAGAAAATATAAATGTCCGGTATTTTCTAAATAAGATGTAATGTAGATTGTGATGTAATGTCAAGCATGTCCAGTGTTTTTGTTGAATTTCAACCTGATCTTACTTCTTTTCCCCCGACTCACTGGATTGAAATAAATGTATTACAAAGGCACTCATGCATTGTAGTGATGGGACTATGAGATACACAGAGGGCAGGGGTAAAAGTAGATGCCAGGCCATGGACAAATTTAAGGCTAAAATAATACAATGCTGGTTTTGTATGTTTTCCTTTTCAGTACTGTTAGCAATCAAAATGTCTGAACAAACATTTCTTATAATGAAAGAATTGACGTTCTGAACTTTAAAGTTTGTGCTACTACAGCACATGCTCAGTAGAATAACGAATTTTGCATTATGGCATGTTTCATTACATTACTCAAAGTTGTCTCTGTGTGTAAATAACATGCTTACATGCATCACATTATTTGACATAATTATATAACTATGTTGATACTTTATAAGCAACAATAATTATCCCTAATTTACAAGACAAAAACTATGTGGAAAAGACAAAGCCACAATTGGAAGGGAAGGCACTTTAAAGATTTTTTGCCTTCCATACAGAGGTAGAATGAAAGCACCATCTCAAAAATATAATGTTTGTGTTTGATATCCCTTTACACCGCATCCTGATACTTGTGAAGGATGCTTTATAAAGCAATAACAATAATGATATACCACACTGCAAATAAGATTTGAATGTTTAATGCTTATCTGTGAACTTATCTGCCTAGAAAAAGTGATGTAGTGCCATTAACAAGATCTATGTGACTGATAATTTAAAGTGCATAATAGACCAAGGAACTCAATGATCTGGAAATATTTTAACCCCTTTCCTGTCTATAGAAGTACCTTATAATTCTGCCACTCTGCTACTGTTTCATTCAAGAGAAATGCAGTGCCTCAAGAATCAAAGAATTGTTTGTGTGGCTGTGCACCCCAAAGCTGCTAGACCCAAGTTTCTCTCCAAGATTGGGCCCGTCTGTATTAAGGAAACTTGCTCTGGCCCAAATAAATCTGTAATGTAAACCATGCAATTTATACGTTACCACAGTAAGTTGCACTGGGACAAACCCCATTTTACCCCCATACTGGGCTTGCACAAGTGTAACTCCACATGACCCAACTTCCACAATGCAGACAGACCCTAGAGTAACAACAAACATCTTGTCCTTCCCACAGAAATATAAAACTTGCTGCTTCAACTTTGCTTTTCTGCTAAGCAACGTGGAACATATTATCCTCCTACCCACCCACAGTTGAAATGGGGTGGCACTAGGATGGAGGGAGAGAAAATCCCTTGCACATAACTTTTCTCTTAGGAGAGGAACAGACAGAAAACTTCAGATGACAGATGCTGGTCTCTGTACTTAATTCTGACAGGTGTTCTGATACCACCACTTGTTAAAGAGGGGAAGGACAGGGCGAAGGGTTGCAGACCCTGCAATGCTTTGCATAACTGCAGGAACTAGAGGTGCAGGGTGCTGCCATTCAGGGTCCTGGCTATGGCTCAAGCCTGAGCCCCCTTACCTCTATCCAGGCTCCTCTACTAAAGACAGCACTCTCTGCCCCATCTCAGAGGGGTGGGGATACTGGACAGCAGTAAGGGAGCTGGGTATGTGAGGGGTCCATACTAAGCACTATTTTACCATTGCTGCTGCTCCCAGCTTACAAGAAAAATCCCCTTTTTTTCAGGCCACTTTAAGCATCGAATACCCATTGATGGCATAAGGACTTTAGTAGAGTGAAGGCTCCTATTAATGGACAGTGATCAGTGTTCCCTGTAAGCTGTGCGCTTGGGTGGCCACTCAAAAAATATTAAATGCTACTCAGTTGATTACCATAGCACCCACAGCGGCAGCACGTTTCTGTTGGTGGTACACATCCACACATGCCTCAATGCACATAACAAAATTTATTCTGCACATGTTTGAAAACATTAGAAGGGACAGTGGCAGTGATGTTGCCTTCGGAGGAATGGGTCACAACTGACAACAGAGAAAAAGGAGCAACGAGGTTCATGCTAGTGGATGCCAGTGGAGATGAGAGAAGAGATCAGCAGGGGCAGAATTAGGGGGAGATTTGAAGGTCACACTTTTTGGGAACAGTTGAAGGTGGCTGCTCTTTGGCCTGTGGTTCTCTGGGTTTTCACCAAGCTGGGAGGTCAGGCTCACTGAAGAAGGCTTGGCTGGCCTGGCATGTGTCCCGCTAGGGGAAGGGAACAAACTGTAGCGCTGGGGGGAGAGGGTGCTTCAGGCACCACAGTGAGCAAGAGAAGCTCCTGTGCCGCGAGGCCTCGCATAGTGGCAGGAATCCGGTGCCGGGTTTTGCCAGCTCTGGCCGGCAGGCCCCGGTCCAGGAGGAGCCGAGTTTTGTGGGCGGCTCCGGGAGGCAGGGCAGCGGCCCGCCCCTCAGCTGGGAGTCTGGCGAGCCGGGGGAAGCAAACTTCAGAGCGAGCGGAGCTGGGCGAGGAGCCGCCTGCCGGGATGGGCGCCGGGTAGCGGCTCTGCCGGCATCTGCGCTCCGCGGTGGCAGGCTGCCCGGCCGGGCTCCACCATGTAGGGCAGCCCCGCGCATTCCGCCCTCCTGCTGCACCGCGTCTCCCTGGCTCGCCCGGAGCCGAGGGGCTGCCGCGAGAGACCATGCTGAGCGCTCCGGCGCCCGGGCTGCTGCCGCTGCTCCTGGGGCTGCTGCTGGGGGGCCGGGGGGCTCCCGCGCAGTATTCCAGCGACCTGTGCAACTGGAAGGGGAGGTAAGGAGCGAGCCGCGCCGGCGCGGGGGGGGGGGAGCGCTCCAGCGGGCATGTCCCGAGCCCCAGCGGGGCATGTCCCGAGCCCCAGCGGGGCATGTCCCGAGCCCCAGGGGAAGGAGGCCGCCCGAGCTGCCGCGTCTCCCGCCGCTGGATGGATTTCTTGAGGCACTTTTGTTACGTTCCCTGTTCGCTCGGGGGCAGCGCAGTGACCAGCCCAGCAGCCGGGCGGCTCTGCTGTTACATTCCGCGGGGCGGGGGCTTGCACAAAGTTGGCAGCTCCCTGACCGTAGCGGACCTCTCCTCCCTCCCCCGCTCTGTCTCTCTCACCCTCACTCACACTTACACTCACACTCACACACCCACCCTCACACACGCACCCCCACTCACACTTACACTCACACACCCACCCTCACTCACACTTACTCACACTCACACACGCACCCCCACTCACACGCACCCCCACCCACACTCACCCACACACCACACTTACACACTTACACTCACACACCCACCCTCACTCACACTTACTCACACACACACACCCTCACACATGCACCCCCACTCACACTTACACTCACACATACTCACACACCCACCCTCACTCACACTTACTCACACTTACACACGCACCCCCACCCCCACTCTCACACACACACACACTCACGCCGCCACACGCTCTGCCTCATACACACCCTCCCCCTCACGCTCTCTCTCATTCACTCTCATACCCCCTACGCGCTCTCATGCACTCACTGCTCTCACGCTGTCTGTTTCATCTGTGGCAGGATTTCACCCTTTTACTCACACTCGCAGCCCGCGGCTGAAGGAGGGAAACGGGACAAGTTGGTTTCCCGAACATCGCCTTCCCTTTGGCCCATGCCCCTGGGCTCCCCTTCCCAAGCAATTGTTCGCCCCCAGCGCGCCGGCGGAATGCTCCCTGCCCCTCTGCGGTTGCTTAAGAGCAACGAGGCAAGGGCTCGATTTTCGGTCTCGGCTTTGCTCTCTTTGCTGCATTTTGCCCCCATGTAACTTTCTGGTTTCGGTGGCCCGATTCCTGGTTTATTTTATGTCTTCAGGGATTCTCTCGGACCCTGCCACCCCGCCCGTCCTCCCTCTGCCATTCAAGATCAACAGTTTAATACTGAAACTAAAAGGCACGAAGGTCCTGATCAGATACAGTAGCTCCACAAAAGTGACCCCAGTCCCTTTCTCGGTTGCTAGGAGAGCCTCCCTAGTCTGGCGTGAAATAGAGCTAGGGACCCCATCCTTCTTCCATGGACGCCAAGGAAAGGTTTGCTCTTGGGAGAGGGAAGAGGAAGAGTTGTGCCAGATGTATGTGTGCGTGGAGTTTGGATTTGGCTGCAGCAGAAATCTGCCCCCTCTTTTGGTCTCTGGTTTTGCAAGAGGCAGGCGGGTGGGATAGAGAGAGGGGTTAGTTACTCCTGGAATGCTATCGGCATTACCAAAGAAATGTGCCAGGAGGAGGAGGTAACTTAGCAGGCACAGGTAGGGTATTTCAACTGCCCGCGACTCCTTCCACATCTGTGCAACCTAACACCCAAATAACTTGTTTGGTAACTCCTGTCTGTTGACTTCCTACATTAACTTTGGCATTAACTTTGTTGTAATGCAATACACCTGAAAGTCCTTTTTATGATGAAAGTTGACTGTGCTATATATCATACACAGAAAGAAATGTAATTAAGGAATTGTCTGACTCAGATATTTTGTTTTAATTATTGGTGGTTACCTTGTTTTATTCTTCATGTTTATTTCAAAGCACATGGGTAGTTTGTAATAGGATAAAAGTTTTAGGCCCAATTCTACACTGTGGGAAAAATCAGGAATAACTACTACAGTCTAGAATCCGGTTTTTTGCATGTCTCATCAACAGTTTGACCTATCTTCATTCAGATTTCACCCTTTTTACAGAACTCACTGTTTTACCACACTGATATATAAAGCTATTGGATCAGATTTTGATTTTAGTTGCACTGTTGTTGGAGTAACTGCAATGCAGTAGCTCTGGATTTACACCAGTGTCATTTGGGCAGATTCTAGGCCATTGTTCTTTGGCTGCCACAACTATTCTAATCATCCTAGTTGTGAAACCTCTTGAATGCTCAAAGTGTATGTAATAAGTTTAATATGTCTTTATGGTTTTGCAACCTCTTCTACTGTTTGTGAATAAAGATATTTTAGATTATAATCAAAATTGTTACTAAATTAAGAACACACATTTGGTTAAGCCCATTTTTAATGGGAGCATTAGTGCATGCATTTATTACACTAGTTGTATTACACTTGTTTAATCTGAATTTATTAAAACAAAATTTGGTTTAACTTGCAATGGAAGGATATTTTGGAATGGAGAGAGCTCAAAGCAGTGAAATGTGGATGTATATACTCTTGGTCTAGACTGTACAGAGTAATCTGAAAGATGCATACAATTGGCAACTATTTATGCACTTCTGGTGACTCTTGGTGATTTGGTAAAATGTTTAATTATAAATCCAGTTGGGTGTGTGTTTGCAATACGCAATTGATTCAGAACAAAGCCTACAGTTCCTTGTCAATTTCAATAACAAATTCCTAATCTTGCTTTTAGCCCCCTGGTTCTATGGTTTGGGGGCAGAACCTATCATCTCTACTCCACCACCCTGGGTGTTTCAATTTTGCATAAACAAGGCCTAAAGCATAGATGGCAACATCATGGACACACACTGAAAAATCTAGATTTTTTTAAGGTCTCTTTCTCCCCCCTTCCTCTCATCTGAGCTGGTGACCCTCCAACTGACCAGACAGAGCTGAACATGGCTCTGCCCTCAGCCACTTAGTTGTTTGAATGCCAGCCACAGGTTGTAGTTCTGAGAAATTAGTCATTCTTTTCTACTGAGAGTTTGGGGCTGAATTAATTGGTGACCCAAGCTTGGAATTTCCCATTGTCACCAGTCAGCCCCGTTTTTGCTTAGCAAGGAAATGACACCATCCTTGTTGATCCTTCGAATTGCACAAGAGAAGAAGGGCTGACTTCTTAAAAATAGGTGGAACTGCTCATATTGAGCAGTGTACTTGCCATTGCTATATCCAGAGTGCAGATTAATTTGGAACTCAGGGTGAGACTAAGGCAGTTTCATGTAGATTCAAGTTAACCTTTTAGACATTCTGAAAAGAGGTAGTGACTCTAGGGCAGGTACACGTCAATTATAATCCAGTTGTCACCTGACGGGTATGTTGTGCATCATCCACTGGAGGCATAAAAGGTGTTTTGCTTCTTAAGAATCAGTGGATACTGTAACTCTTTTTGACAGGGCAATCAAATCTCATGCTTAAAGGCACAAGCTGTTTGCTCCCTGGGGTCAGGAATGAATTCTTTGTACAAAGTATAGCATTTTGCAATCAATTAGTTGTATTCATAGCTCGTTGTCTACATTAGCTATTTATAAGGTGCCTGTCATCTTGGTGTCTAAGTGCCTTTGGGAGTTCAGCTTTCCTCTGAAGACTAGTTATGGGGTATTGCGAGTTGGTTAATGAAAATTGTCTAGTCTGTATAACTTAGGCAGATTTAAAAAACTTTGCCATGATTTCTTTCAGTTTCTCAGATTTGCCACGGAAAGTTTGCCATAATGCGCTATCTGATTTACTTACACTGCAGGAGTCTTTAGAAAGATCTTTCACTGACTTAAAAGTCCTAATGGAGGATCCCGAGCCCCTGAGGAAATTAGAAACCACTCCATGGTGTGGGTCAATCAGTATTCATACTTACTTTGTTTGTTATAAAGATGTCCCATTTTCTTTGAGTGGAAAGTGCTGCTTTGACCCCACTGAAACCTAACCAGTGTAGCCTTTAACTCAGACTGTGGGCTTGTCTAGAAGAACACTTAGTTTGTGACAAGCTGGGGTATAAATCTGCCCCTGCTGTGTTCTTAAGTGTCTGGATGAAGCTTGCAGCCACACACTAGCAGTTCCCTAGCCTGCTTTGATCTACTCCCATTTCAAAGCTCTGTATTTCAATGTGCACTAGGGAACTGTTAGTGTGCTGCAGCATGCTTTGCAGAGACTGCATGCGGCAGTCTAGTGTGAGGTCGATTTACACCTTGACTTGCCACCAAACAAGTATTTGTTTAGACAAGCCCTAGGAGTAAAGACACCTCCGACCTCTTCCCACTTCCTCCATGGATTGGTTTTGCTACTTTTGGATAAGTCATGTTTCCTCTCAGGACATCTGCTTACTGATCTGTAAAATGGGGATAACATTGCTGTCTCCCATTTTTAAAGAACTTTCAGAGCTACACATGAAGATCATTGTGTAAAAGATAAGTGCTTCTACTACAAGCCTTCTTTCCCACTGCATTCTCATCTTATAAACATTGCCTGTTGCATTGTCATACGCAAGGCTTCCTTTCACAAATGGCAATAGTGGATCTTCAAAGACATGTGGCTTGAGACTTCAGGAAGAGTGAACATCAGATAGAGAAGTGCAGTAGATCAATCTCTGTCTCTTGGGATCTGTAGGAGGAATTATTGTTTATTAAGATCTACTCCTAGAACAAACAGCACAATGTGGGGAGGGAGGAAAAATGCCTCATTCATCAACATAGCCATAAAACAACTGATGTTGTGCAATGTCATATATTTAAAAAAGAAAATAAAAACCTCAAGTTGACTTAAAATAGCTTTTAAGACCTCTGCATTAAGTGCATGTAGGGCGAATATTGCTGGGTGCTGAGAAGTAAAAATGAAACTGAACAAATGTCCAATATGGTGATAAATGGCAGTATTGTGTTCCATTTCATTTGGACTAGCTCTTCAGGTTTGTCTCAAGTTTTGAAATTTGTTCAGTTTGAGTCTTCTATTATAACAGAGCTTGATGTATGCTACAGGTTCCTATATACTAAGAACATCCATGCTGGGTCAGATCAATGGTCCATCTAGAACAGCATCTGGTCCTCAAATAGTAGTCAATTCCAGGTGCTGTAGAACACAAAGTGTTCCACTGTCTGTATTCATTGTATCTGTCTCAGCATCAGTTTGTTGCCCATAGGATATAATTGGCATCATGAGAGAATCTTGGACTACAGTCTCTTTCATTTTGACCTACAGCACAAATATGTATCTTATTTTTGGCCATGCAAAAATTCAGTCTAAATATTGGGATCACTTGCCGCAGCTGCAGTTTTATAGTGTTTGCCCCTCACCTTTCCCCATGTGTTTTAACAGTAGACTTCTAAGTTAAAATTCACCCCTGTGTAGAGGACCAGCACAACAGGTCCTATGCGTTACCTAAGTCTTAGTTTGAGAGTTTATGCAGGATCTGCGTGATGCATAAATCTTCTGCCTACAAGTGAATTTCACTCCCCGCCCGTTACCCCCCACATCACTTTAGGACTCTTTATTTCACTGACGACAAAGAAATAAAAAGCTACCCTCTTCATTTCTGGTATTGGCTGAGAGTCATCACACACAAACCGTATTGAAAAATCAGTTTTTGTGGACAAGATATAAATAGGCAGTCAATATGAGATCTCACTGAAACTTTTGTTTCTTGAGTATGTCAAGTACTACCATGTGTCTGAGGGCAAGAGAATAAAGGTCAGGAACTGGTCGCTCTCCTCCATCCTTTGTGCTCTTGATGTGGCTTTCAAGATTATTCAAAAGCATGTTTGTAGACTGTAGTATTATTAAAACTGAGTTTTTCTGAGCTTCTTTGTGTAACCTCTATCAAGTGGGTTACACTGACATTAACAATAATGAGTCACATCAACTGTAAATGCAAACCATATGTTGGTTTGTTTTTTCCTTTTTTACACATGGCTTCTCGTAACTTGTCTAAATGCTGACAAAGTTTAACTTCATCATTTTTTTCTGTACTTAAATATACCAAAGAATTGGGAAAAATTGGGAACAGAATTTCATGATCCTGATTTATGCCATGTTAAAATGGGTTCTTTGTCTGACTCTGACACAGACTTCCTTTGTGATCCTGGACAAGTCTTTGTGCCTCAGTTTACACACTTATAAAAAAGGAAATGTTGTGAGGCTTAACTACTTATTACAGTATTTGTAAAATACTCTTGAGATGCTACAGCACACTCCGTAAGAGAAATTCACTTTTTTAAAGGTTTCCAAGGAGGAAACTCTACAAGGAAGCTGAAACTCTTAAACAAGCATGGGGGGGGAGGCACAGAGAGAAAGTGATTTGTCCATATCTGCATTAGGTATGTAAGCCCTGGACTATACTAGGGAGTTATTTGGAAGTATTCTCCTCCCCTTTAGGTCGAATTAATTAGTGGAGTGTCCACACTACCAAGCCTGTTGTTTTGAAATAATGGGCTGGTTAGTTCGAAGTCTGTACTCCTGCTTTCCTCAGGGAATAATGCTTATTTCAAAATAGTTATTTTGAAATCGCAGTAGTGTGGACACTCTGCTGCTGCTATTTCGAAATAACTACTCCCCAGACTAATTTGAAGTAATTACCCCTCAGTGCTTCCAGGGGTTCTAAGTTGAGGTAGCACGTCTGCAATAACAGAGCCTGCCTCGGACTAGTTTCAGGGCTCCCCCCGTAGTGGGGCACGCTCTTTTGATTTTGTTATTTAGGGAGTTATTTCAAATTTAGTTAGACATGGCCGAAGAGTTTAACCAGCTAACTAATGAGCTGATGGCTATTGGTTCCTGTAAACTGTTTAACTCTGGTAGGGAGTGTGAAGCCAGCAGCCCCACAGGACAGGTGAGCCCTCTAGCACTCCCTATTCCTACATCCCCAGGTAACCTGTTTAACCGTGTAACCAATAGGACTTTTTATCAGTTACAAGGTTAATATTTTTATACATTTTTTACACCCCTAATCTACATGGCAAGTTAGTGTCAGGGCTCAGTTTAGAACTGACTACCTGTCCAGTTTTTTTACCCACTTCTTTCACGGCATGCTGTATCTTGCAAATCCTTTAGATTTGTGTATGTGTGTGTATGTGTTTTCCAGACTGTGTACTATATCCAGTAATACCAAGGGACTAAACATCAATAGCACATGGGAGATCTCTTTTAGGCTGTCCTGAGTTTTAAGCTTCATTCAGGCAATGGAAGCTCCTCAGATCACACATTTTAGGCTTTGCCAATTAGAAGAGAGATACGAGTCCATTCTTTACTTTTCATTGGACATTAAGGGTACGTCTAAACTACACCCCCTTTCGAAAGAGGGATGTAAACTAGACAGATCGAAATTGCAAATGAAGCCAGGATTTGAATTTCCCTCACTTCATTTGCATAATGGCAGCCGCATGGTCTTTCGACAAAGGGCTTTTCTAAAGTAAAACCGCCATCTAGACGGGGTACTTTAGAAAAAAAGCCCCTTTTTCTAAAGATCCTGTACTCCAATGTAACCAGTTACTGATTGATTGGGATTTTACATCCCTAGTCTTGATCTTGCAAGATGATCTCTATCAGCCACAACAATGGGTCAAGCCCCTTGTGCTCAATCATACTATTAAGAGTTTTGCTGACTTGCCATTTCATTGGGATTATGAACAATGTTTAAATAGTTCTGCTACTCATCTAACTTCCCTCTTCTCTCTATCCCTAGTGGCTTAACTCACGAGTCTCACAAGAAGGATGTTGAGCAGGTCTACCTCCGCTGTTCTGAAGGATCAATAGAATGGATGTATCCCACGGGAGCGCTCATAGTCAATCTGCGACCCAATACATTATCTGCCTCGTACAAACATTTGACTGTTTGCATAAAACCTCTCAAGGACTCCACAGGAGCAAATATTTATTTGGAAAAAACTGGAGAACTGAAACTATTGGTCCGAGATGGGGATCGCAGCCCCAATAAAGTGTATTGCTTTGGCTATGATCAGGGGGGCCTGTTTGTTGAGGCTACCCCTCAACAGGACATTAGCCGGAAAATTACAGGATTCCAATATGAATTGATAAACAAGGGGACAGCGTCTGATTTGCACACAGTTTCTGGTGAGTTTTGAGCAGCTGACTTCATTTTCATACACTGTACTGGTTATGTAACCAAGAGTAAAGTTAATAAGTGGGAACACATCAAGGTTTGAACTTGATCCACTTTGGGGGCATACTCATGTACAATCCTTAATGTGAAGGGTTTGGTGTGAAAGCTAGTCACGTGGATTGAATTCCAAAGAACTGACGCAGGATAACGGAGTGACGTGTTTTTCCCCTCACATCCTTAGACTGTGTCTGCGCTACTGGCGCTGCAGTGGCACAGCTATAGGACTGCTGCTGTTGCTGTAGTGCAGATGCTTTCTACAGTGATGAAAGGGGTTTTTCCATCCCTGTAGTTAACCCATCTCTCTGACTGGCAATGGTTGCAGGACGAATTCTAACCTAGCTGCCTCAACCTCTGGGGTACAGTCAGATTAACTCAGGGGTGTGGGTGTGGGTGTGGGTGTGTGTGTGTGAATTTTTCACACACTGAGCAACATAACGAGGTTGATCTTAATTTTTAAATGCAAGCAGGCCAGCTGCAATGTTAAGCCTGGAATAGCCACAGAAGTTGCATCTAGTTAAAGCCAGTGTGAGTCAGAAAAGAATCAAGCTCCTGTTTATTGCTTAACACTGTTCCCAGCTTTTATTGTTTTAAAAGCCCAGTGAGTGTTTGGAATAGTAAAGAATTGCCTCTGTTTGTTTTCTTTTCTATTTACAGATACTCCTGCTCTGCTGACCTAATTAATCTTTACAGAGACACAAAGTGGCTGAGGTAATATCTTTCATTGACTAACTCCTGTTGGGGAAAGAGAGAAGTTTTCAGGCTTACACAGAGCACTTGAAACTTGTCTCTTTCCCCAACTGAAGTTGGTTCAATAAATAAAAGATACTACTTCACTGACATGGTCTCTCTCCTATCCTAGCATGGAGAGGAAAAGAACAAGTAATTACCTTATTTTAACAAGGGAAAAGGTGCTTCTTCCTCCATTGGAGCTGTACTTGTTGTCTTTGTATTTGCAGGGATTTAATCACAGTGAGATGATGGGGTTCTTTAACACCTTTATAATACTGCTGTGTGCATAGGACCTAGGAGTCAGGCCTGCATTTCTTATCTACCCAGAGCACCCATTGTAGTTCCCTGTCCTCCTAAAACCTATGAGTTGAGATGTGCTCCGTACTATGAGTTGAGATGTGCTCCGTACTATGAGTTGAGATGTGCCCCGTACTCTAGAGGACAACAGATGTAAGTTGTTATTGAACCAAACTAGCCAATTAGCCCGTCATAAGACGGGATTTTCAGGTCTCTCCTCCACGTCGGTCTTCTTTCCTGAGCCTCTGGTCTCTCGTTCCGTCTCTCTCCCTCCTCCTCCTCCTACTGCCTCTCCCTTTCTTTCCCTCAGCTCTCCTCTGCCTCCTGCCTCTCTCTGTGTTTCTCTCTTTTTCTTCTCCTCCCCCTCCTCTCTCTCACTCGGGGGACCGCAGAGCCCAAATGGCCATTTGGACTCCGCACTCCCCGTGCTGCATGGGGGGTGCGGAGCCCAAACGGTTGCTTGCACCGCTTGCTCCCACATGGTGGCCTGGCCGAGCAGCACAGAAGTCAACTGAGCGCCACGGCGGGAGGCGAAAGGGGGCGGGGGATGATGTTCACGGCCAGGGGGCGGGGCCTGGAGCCACTGTCATGCCGCACGTCATCGCCCCGCCCCCCTCTGCCTCCCACCGTGGCACTTGGCTGACTTCTGCACCGCTCAGCGGGGCCGCCGCAGGGGAGCAAGCGGCACAAGTGGCCGTTTGGGTCCTGCGCTCCCCATGCAGCACGGGCCGCCCAGAGGGAACAGCCAGCATTTCGGCATTACAGACTCTCAGACACTGGGCTACTATATATATGATGAGGGAGTAAATTCCGATATTAAGATCTCCATGGGGAATACCCTGCCAGTAGCCTTTCCTCTTTTAAAGTGATTTCAGCTATGGCAGTGAAGGAAAAGAATGGTGTCTCATCACCTGTCAGGTCTCAAGTCATTTAGGGTTTTTCAAGTTAAAACTCAAACTTACTCACTCCTGAGAGTAACCGGCAGCCAGAACATATGATTGTGAGGCACTGGAATCATATGATCCCAGTGAAGGACACCAAGTAATAAATGGTGGCATTCTGATTACCTTCCATGTTTCTTAGATTGCATATATAATTTATTTCCACAGTGATTTTATGACAAATAACATTTTTTAAAACTCTCTGAGGAAAGACTCCTGCTTTCCTTTTGTGTGCAAATAGTTTATATACTGCCAGCTAATTCTAGTATTTGTCAGTTCAGATATCATATCTCCAAATACTAGCTGTTAGTTTATGACTATTCATGATGTGGTGAATTGTTAGCTTAGGTTAGGGATATAGTAGTTTGTAACTCTTGCAACACCGATAATAACTGATAGGTGGCGCATTTGCCATTAAAACCAATAGTTAAAAATCATTAATAAAATTGTGTTATTTCATTATCCTACTTGTGCAATGTTATAGCTGGATGTCTAGGATTCATTGTGTCTACAGAGAATTATCTACTGAGTCTTGCTTGCTAAAACTGATACAAATGAAGTCACTTAAATATACACAGAGGAGCTGTTTCCATTAAGATCACTTCTGCAAAGACTGATATACTGAAAACAGCATATGTTAACTGCATAGTAATATTCCCCTGTGAAAAATATTAACTCTAAATAGTCTTTATTGGGAGTGTGGGAAATATTATCAAAGTTGTAACAATCTGCTCCATATATTTTATGCTTTTAAGAGATTTTGCTTCTTTCTTTTTCTTTCTTTCTTTCTTTTTCTTTCTAAGGCTAATTTTTTCTTCTAGGAAGATTAGAGCATGAGAAATAATTGCCTTGATCTTGCCATTTACAATTCACTAGCAGACTGACTTTTTTTTTTGAGAAATTAGCTATGCTAGTGCTATTAGTTTTTAATAAAATATATTTATTTAAAATCTTGGAGATATTTTGGAAGTGGGAGTAGATCACATCTTGAGCTTTCCAAAAGCCAAACTGTTGATTCTATGTCATCATATTCCTTTCCTTTGATAAGGATATCAAGTCACTTTTTCTAAGACTATTGCATCTTTAATTGTTGTTAAGGATGTGAATGGTTAACCAGTTAGCAGGTAGGCCTCACCTTTATGGGTGAGGCGTACCAGTTCTGGCTAACCAGTAGGGCTGGAGCAGCTTTCTGCCCTGTGGCTTGCAGTGGCAGGGGCTGGTGGGACGCTCCAGCCCAGTGAGACTGTAGCACGCCTGCCCCCTCTAATCAGTTAACCAATTAAACAATATTTAATCGGTTAACTTATAAAATGAGATTTTTAGATCTCTAATAGTTATAACCACTGGGGGAATTCCAGTGCTGTTTTCCAGAATGATCTGAGATGTGTTTTAGGTCATGTCTACACTTACAGGCCTACAGTGGCACAGATGTACCAAATCATAAGATAATTTGTGTAGATGTCTTAAGCTCAACCAGTTCAGGAAGTGATGGTAGGTGTGTTGGTGGGAGAGCATCTCCCGCGGACATAGCACTGTGTACACAAATGCTTATCCTGGCCAAACTAATGACACAATGGGGGTGGTTTTCGTGTAGACATAGCCTATGTATGTGCATGCATCAAGCCATAAAGTGTCTGTTTTGAGAGAACTTTCTCCGTGGGTGCTAATCCTGCAACAAAATCTTCAGATCAAACTCCAGGGATTTTCAAGTTATATTCTAAATTATCTGGTTTTGGAAGCCGTAGTTCCTGAAGGCATTCTCTTCATATGCTTTCACCATGTGATTTCTGCCAACAGTCAAATGAACCTGATTTAAATTCTGTAAATACGTATATGTCTGGGGGGAGCTGCAAAACAAGAAGCTGCATATACCTACAATAGATCTGTCAAGATGTCTTGCTCATTTTATTGCAAATGACTTCCTTTGCAATTGCCTATTAGGTTTCTGCTTGTCTGGAAGATAAGTTTACAGTCAGTTGCTTTCTCAACTACTATTTCTTCTACTGAGAAAAAAGCCCCAACCAAGGCAAACCTTTACCATGCATACGCTGAAAGCCTGATCTGAGGGCACGTTTCTAGCCAATGGGACTGTTTGTTACTTTAGCATATGCTAGGATTCTGACTATGATTCTTGCAAATGGAATAGTAAACCTGATCTTCTGCTAGTCACAGTCTGGCAGAGTTTAACGCAGGTGGAAGCATCTACTTGAAGAGATGCCTGCGATTAGAGTTACTGCTGCAGATCAAAGTTGAGATGCGCTATCAGAAATGTAAAGAAATATTTTCCCATTTCCTGGACCTAGCCAGTACTGCTAATCTTGCACTTTCCAGTGCTCTAAACTAAGCAGTGTATTTTAAAACACAAAGAACAAAATAACAACATGAAACGAGTTAAATGACAAATACTTGACCACAGTTATCTTGAACTTTTCCATTCCTCAAACTAGAATATTTAATGCAATCAGGTAGTCTAAAATCTGGCATCTGAGCTCTGATGAAAGTGTACAAGTCATCTGTTTAATGCTTCTGGTGACCTACTGTGCCTCCCAGAATTCTGACATTGCAGGGTGCATCAGTAAATCAGCACTTCTTGGCAGGATGTCTGTGATTTAATTAGAGGATCCAGAGTTTTATTAGTTTACAGTCATTCTTTCTCATTTAATTGGAATTCAGCAAATAATGTAGGGAAAAACGCAGATTCTGGACAGGCTTCTTAATCTTCTTAGAGCAGTCAAAAAACTTTGTGCTTTAAGATTTCCTAAATCTCTTGGTTCAGCCCTTTCCTTGGCTGCAAATCTGCATAGCTTCATTCATCATATTTTCTAAGGTTGCTGAAGAGAGTCCGAGTTGTAATCCAGATTAGTCATTCAGTACAGGATGATTTATAGCATAGAGTTTATTGTTTTAGTGATTTTTATTCATGTGACCACTTGCAAAAATACTTTTTTTCCATTAGTTAAAAGAACTACGGTAACACACAAGAAGGCAAATGCATTCATTGTGTAACTCCACCCGACTGGAGTGCATTTGTGCCAAGGATGAATTTGGGCTCACATTTCTTGTGAGGAAAACAGGTTTTCCAAGATTGACTCCTCCAGGTTTCTTATTTAGCATAGACTGCACTTTTAGTCAGTCTTCTTAAACAGAGCATCCCACAATTGTCTGTAATATGTGGATGCAATCTACAGAAACTAGTGCTATGCTCCAGTTTATCTTGAGAGGCCAGTTTAGATCAGGCTTGATCATTACCCACTGGGAGTGTCTCTTCAGGTTGTACCTAATTGGCTGTTTTTATGCAAGTTAGCAATCTGCAAGACCGGTTATGTTGGCCTTTGGGTGATGTTTAAAGTTTGGCAACCTTAATTTCATGCATTATCCTCCAGATACACAAAGTAGTTGCTGAGTTTATTGCTGATTCTCTGGTCAAAAAGGGGCAGATGTATTGTTGTGTGCATTTTTGCTTACTAGTGCTTGGCCTCTAATATCATCAATTCTAATATCATCAATTCACAGACACTTACCTTCCTTCCTTTCCTCCCCCCCCCCCCCCGTATCCCCCTCCTGTTCTGAAATGTGATTTGTCCTTTTCATATGTGTTCATTTTTTTTAATTGTATCCTTTGGTATATATGGTTGTGACTATTTTCTTCCACTATTTGATCTGAGGAAGTGGGTCTGGCCCACAAAAGCTCATCATCTAATAAACCATCTTGTTAGTCTTTAAAGTGCTACATTGTCCTGCATTTTGCTTTGGCCATCAAGCAGCATTGCTACCTTGAGCCCCTAGATACACTGGTTGGACTCTGACTTTTCATCCATTTTAGACTGATCCAAAGCTCAGTTGAGTCAATGGGAGTCCCTCCATTAATTTCAGCGGGCTTTGACCCCATGTTCTTAGAAGGTTTGTTGCTCAACTTCAGAATTGATGTCCTGCGATGTTCTGACCAGTGGCCTTTGAGAGGCCAGAGTAATCTCTGCTTGTGCTAAGTGAGATTCTTGTAATGTTTCCATTTACACCAATAGCCACAGGCTTTTCTGGGCGGCTGCTCCACCCTCGCTCTGCTTTGAGGCCCTGACCCCACTCTTCAACTTCCCTGGAGCAGAGGTGGCCTGGATCTGATTCCCCAGGGTTAGCCTCTGGTGGGCCACCGCCTCTCTGCTTACCTGCACCGCCTCAGTCCTGGTACGTGCCGCTCCTATTGCCTGAGGATCGCCGTTCCCGGCTAATGGGGATTGTGGGGAGCAGCACCGATTGGGACACTGGTTCCCGCAGCTCCCATTGGCCGGAAACACTGATCGCAACAGGAGCTGCAAGCTCCCAGACTGGCGGAGAGGCAGGTAAATACAGCAGTGGTGGCCTGCTGGGAACTAACCCTAGTGAACTGCCACCATCTTATTGCCCACCTCTGCTCTGGAGCCTCACCCCTACTCTGTCCCCTCCAGCGCCTCCTGCCTGCTGTCAAACAGCTGGTCAGAGGGGGCCGCTGGGTGCTGAGTGTCTACTTTTTTTTAAATCCATGTGTGCTTCAGCCCCAGATATCCATGGAGATGGTGCCTGTGTAGCTAGGATAAAATACACAGACCTTGTCTCCATTGGAAAGGATTTTCCAGTGTAGCTATACTGAGAGAGGCTTCTAATGGAGAGACAGTTTCCACCAGTCACAGGACTTTTGTGACTATTATAACTACCTCTACATTAGGGCTTTCACTGGTACAGCTGGGTCAGCGAGGCAGGGTTTTTTCCCCCTCCACACTCCCAACTGACATAACTATGCTGGCCAGTGTTTTTCAGTGTAGGTCAAAACTAAATTTCCTACCATAAGAACACGCAGCATTTATTGGTAAAAGCGTGGAGGTCTATTTAGGACATTTTAATAGGACTTTAACAGGGCTCAAAAATTAGCTAGATAATTCATGGAGGTTAGATCCATCAGTGGCGATTGGCCAAGATGGGTAGGGATGGTTTCCCTGGCCTCTGTTTGTCTGGAGATGGATGACAGGGGAGGGATTATGTGATGATTTCCTCTTCTGTTCGCTTCCTCTGGGGCATCTGGCATTGGCCACTGTTAGCAAACAGGACACTGGGCTAGATGGACCTTTGGCTGGTCGTATGTTCATTTCACTTCTCAGGATTTAGTAAATAATCCTAAGTAAGAAATTACAGTGATAAAACTTTGGATTGGGGGGGAAGGGAGAATTAGTTTTTCAGCTTAAACAATGTTGCTGCTGCTGAGTCAGGGCCATGTTTAGATTCACTTACTTATGTTGAGAAGCATCTAATGTAAACTATTGGTATCTAGCCCAATGTCAGTTGTATAGTCCAATTTGCATAAGGGAAGTGCTCACCAATTCACATTACACAAGAATCAATAAATAAATGGGCAGTAGGTTTAAAACAAACAGAAGGAAGTACTTCACAAAGCACATTCTCAACCTGGAGGACTCATTGCCACAAGATGTTGTGATGGCCAGTAGAATAACTGGGTTCAAAAAAGAACTAGTTAAACTCATGGAGGATGGTTCCATCAATGGCCATTAGCCAAAACAGACAGTGACACAATCTCATGCTCTGGGATTCGTAAGCCTCTAGCTGCCAGATGGACAACTTGGGATGGGTGATTCAGTAATTGCCGTGTTCTGTTCATTCTTTCTGAAGCATCTGGAAATGGCCATAGTTGGAAGACAGGAGATGTGGCTAGACAGACAGTTGGCTGGAACCCGTCTGATCACTGTGTGTGTGGTGGTCTTGTAACTTGATTGCTGAAGTTCACTAAAAATACTTCATGTGAATTGCTCGTTGCTAGCAAAGTCAAACTTTCACAGAAATGTCCCTTTATCTTGGTGACATCTATCCTTGAAGGTTCTGCTGCCCATTTTATGAGTTTCCCTTATTAATGCCAAGTAGTTAGGAGAGAATGTTTATGGATATGAGGTGCAACACTCAAATGTAAAGTAATAATAATGGGGTAAATCCAGTTTTCTAGTTGAGAACAATATCCAGCTACTTCTTGTAAGCTGTTAATTCACTGGCTTGAGTTGGTAGAAAGGGTTGGTACGGTGCAAATATTTAGTAGCTTTCTGACTCCCAGTCAGCACACTGTAATGGGTACAACCACTAGAAGTGGGTCAGCTGTCCATCCCAGCATTATTCAAATGCTAGTATCCTTCACTTGTCATCCTAATGCCTATGCAGCACCCTACTCTGGTCTACATTTGAGAACAACGGTGCTTTCTGCCTGTTGGGCTTGTGGTGTTGCTGATTCTCATCCTCTAAAAAGGCAAGTGCATTATGCATCATTCAGTGCTTAGCAGTTGGCTGTGCAGCAACATTGTTTTTTTGGGCATTAATCCTGCAAAGACCTAGGGATGTAAGTAACGTTAGGTTGGGATTTCTCATGTGTACTGGAGTTTGTGGGATCAGAGAATTGGTGCTGCATTACTTCCCCATCCACAATGTGTGTGCTCACAGACTGTACTGGCAGAAGAGGAGATGGAAATGAGAGAAGGGCTCTCAGAGAACTTTTATCTGAAAGCTCAGTGATTTGTGCATTTTATAGGTTCTGTCTTCTGAGTCACTGTCATCAGAGAACCACTAGTGAGGAAGCTCTTTATTTCCCAGTGAACGTCAGACACCTATAAAGCTGCCATAATAGGTTCAATAGAAACATGCTCTGAAATTCAGTATGTTAGCAACCAAATCCTTTGGTGCTATTTCCCAGCTCTCCTCACAGGACTAATTCCAGTGAGGAATCATTTACATGTGAAAGCATTCACTACTGTAAACCAGTAATTCCATGTATTACATCTTCTTTCTTAGAATCATCTGCTTGTCAGATCTGTTAACTTTTACTCAGTGACCCTCAATAGAAGCATTCAAAACAGTTCTTTGGGATTTTGGCCATGTCGAGGCTAGTGAGCTTCCAGGAGCACAGCTGTACGGGTGCAGCGGTGCCGCTGTAGGATCACTCGTGTAGTCATTCTGTGCCAGCAGGTGAGAGAGCTCTCATCGACCGAATAAAGCCACCTCAATGAGTGGTGCTAATTGTGTCAGCTGGAGAAATTCTCTTGCTGGAATAGTGCTGTGCACATGACCACTTGTGACAGTGAATTTTATGTCGCTGAGGGGTGTGGTTTTCACACACTTGAGCAACCTAAGTTTTGCTGTCATAAGTAGTAATGCAGAGGTGGCCTCAGTTTTGCCAGGAAAAAAAGAGCCACTTGATGTGGTCCATTTGCTTGTGTACAGAGCAATGGAAGGTGTTTTATAGCATGTCACCAGTCAGTATTAATTTGCTGATTGCACAATAGGTTTCAAACAAATAAAGCTGCATTTCTAGCCTAACAAAGGCTACACCCAGAAACAATTGCTTGTGAGTGAGCTGCCTCCAGCTATGAGGCTTCTGAGTCAGATTTTCAGATAAGGTAATAGGTTGTTGTTAGGAAAACAAAATTGTGCCTTCTTCTCTTTGCTCCTCCCCTTCACAGACATACTCGTAAATAAAGCTTGTTTTTGCTACCTGTGCCCAAAAGATGATGAGATCCAGCCTGATGCAAATTAATGGCTAAAGAATAAAGCAAAATCCAATATCATGTGCTTTAAGGCATCAAAAATTGAAAGATGGAGGATTTAGTGAGCTGCAGTGAAGCTGATGTTATTGGTAAGCACCTAGGTTGGCTTGATTGGTTATTTGTAAAGTACATGCTTACCTAGCAGGGAAGCTACAATAGGATTAGATCTGAGAAGCCAGAAATCTGTTTGAATCATTCATGTGAATCATTCATGTGACTCTGGAAATTGGAGCCAAATAGGCAGTAATTGGCAGAGATGGCAAGGTTGAATGCCCAGATTGTAGGGTTTCTCCCTTAACCTTAGTGTGAGGAGAGTGACTCCCTGATAAGAGCTGTTCTCTCCCATAGTGTGGTAATATATAGTTTTACATTATTTACACTGGAGGGGGAGAAGGAAGCCTTGCAGGGCTTGAGTGAAAGGTAAAGAATGCAACTTTGCTTGTACCAAAACTTAAACCTTTAAATCCTGTGGGAGACCCCAGGTTTCAAAAAGGACTTTTGTGTCACACTGTTTATAAATAAAGTCTAGTGTAATGCTTCACCACATTACCCGTCTTCAATTTCCTTAGGTAATATAGGAGACCAAATTCTCTTTCTCCTTTACACCATGTATTCAAAGTGCAGTATACAGCTGTGGCTACCCTTTGATGTTGCTAGCACAATACATTCTGCTCCTTCAGGGAGTGGAGGAGGTGGCAGTGGAGTTGTAATGATAAATACGCAGCTGCAGGGGAGAGGGTAAAAGAAAATAGCTTATTTTGGCTAGACTCATCTGAATGCACTTATTTCTCAGCTCAGTGGGCAGTCAAAACCAATAAGCCATCAGGTGTACTATCCTGACAGCTGGGGTTCTGTTGACTCTGACCCTTATGTATAGCAGAAGATAGCCCCACAAACAGATTTGCCATCCAGCAGAGTTGCTTGGCAGTCTTTAATAATGCTCCTTGCTTGTTCTGCAAAACTGCTTAGTTTGCTAATTCCTGAGGCTGTTCTCAAGAATAGGACTGGTGATGAGGGGAAAAGGGAAACAGCACCCCCCTCTCTGGAAGGAACTCTGTTACTACTGAAATAAGGGCCAGGTTTTATATGTGGGGCCCTAATTTTAATAAATTGCAGTACAGTATAGAAAACCTCTTGAGCTTTAATCGGCTACATTATTTTCAGAAAACACCACATATACAGTGTAATATAGCATGAATAATTAGAGTATATATATATATATATATATATATAGCCTGACTTTGACTGCTTTAAACCTTCCAGGGTTGCAACCTTCCTTGTGCAGTCTGAATGTAAACTCATCCAAATCAGACTGATAACAGTTTTTAGTCATTTTGCCCAGGTATAAATGCCTACAATAGGTGCAAGATAGTGTGGAATGTCTAGTCCATGTGGCACAGAAGCATGGGCTTACTTCAAAGAAAAATCCTCTGTGGTTGTTTCTAGGACGTAAATCTGTCAAGCCTTGCAAACAAAAATGAGCATGTAACTGTGTGTTTAAAAAAAAAAAAAGTCCATTAAAACCATGTTTCCAGAAAATGTCTTAAAAGTTAGATTTTTTTTTTAATTCCATACACAGACCCTAGAGTTCTCCCCCCAAAAAGACAAAATCCACTGCTAGAAACAGGACTAAAAGGGTTCTTAAGCCATTTTTTTAAAATTATTATTAAAGACTCACTTAATCTTTGATCTTTCACGACCTCACTTTCAGGTTGAACTTTAACCAGCTTCTTGTCAATTTAATTTCATACCACTTGGGGGATGGGAAGCAGGAGGGTGGTTGAAAAATTTCTGGCGAGGGTCCAAAATGCGATAACAGGTTGTTATGCTGATAGCAGAGAGCAATGGGAAGATTCTGAAACTAAAGCAGAGCATCTGATTTACTGTACACACTTGAACCTCCATACTCTGGCAATCCCTAATCCGTGGGATGGAGGAGGATGTGGCCCCGCGCCCTACCGCTCCCTTGCGCCTCCACAGCTGGGGGATGGCAGCACGCAGAGCTGCTTGCCCTGAGGCTTTTCTCCACTGTTCCCATAGCAGCCGGGGGGCAATGCCTGGGAGCAGCGCAGGGCATGGAACCATATGTGGCCCCTAGAGCAGGGTGGCAGGTAAACCACCCCAGCCCCTCCCCTGCTCTCCCAGACTCTGAAGTGCCCTTCCGGGCCCAGCAAAATCTTTAATCTGGTGGACCCAATTTCCCAGGATTCAAGGGTAGTTCCAGTAATGGAGGAACAAGAAATGAGCGACCTATTATATCTGCCAGCATAAGCATAGCTCCGACGGCATAGGCCCTAGTGTAGATGCAGCCTGTGCTGCCAGATGGAGATTTTCTGTTGCTGTAGGAACACCCCCCACCTCGAACAGCGTTAGCAAACGCCTTTTCCATTGACATGCTTGCATGCTGGGGATACGGTTATCGTAGTCAGAGCGGGTGTGTTTTTTCACACTCCTGACGGCTGTAGCTATGCCAATATACCTTGTGGCTGTGTCTACATTGGCACCCCTTTCCGGAAAAGGGATGCTAATGTAGACTTTGGAATAGGCAAATCCGGGGGGGATTTAAATATCCCCCACGGCATTTGCATTAACATGGCTGCCGCTTTTTTCCGGCTTGGGGAAAAGCCGGAGAAAAGCGCCAGTCTAGACGTGATTCTCCGGAAAATAAAGCCTTTTCCGGAGGATTTCTTATTCCTACTTTCAAGTAGGAATACGAGATCCTCCGGAAAAGGCTTTATTTTCTGGAGAATCACGTCTAGACTGGCGCTTTTCTCCGGCTTATCTCCAAGCCGGAAAAAAGCGGCAGCAATGTTAATGCAAATACCGCGGGGGATATTTAAATCCCCCCCGGATTTGCCTATTCCAAAGTCTACATTAGCATCCCTTTTCTGGAAGGGATGCCAGTGTAGACACAGCCTGTAAGTACAGCCTGACTCTTCGTCATGCCCTGACGACTTCAGATTAACATCCCTATGTGAGGATTCCTTTATCTTTCGAACCGAAACCATTCAAAAAACTATTTTACACATCATTGTATGTTCCCCTCAGCCTGTAGTTAGCACATCACTCAGGGAAACTGAAACTCATTGCCACTACTAAGCAACTTCCTGATGAGTAGGTGTTGGGAGGGAAGTAACTGTCATCAATTTCTGTTGAATTTAATCTTATTTTAAAGTAAGTTTTCCAGCCCTTCTGATGGCAGTGAATGTGAACCTATTCAGAGCTGTCTTCCTGGGTCTGCAGACTCACGCCTCCAAGGCCTCTGATACTGACTGTGGCTATTTTACGCAATATGGGAGAGCAAAGTTCACTGTTGCTGTTCAGAAATCTGTAGACAGGGCAAGATTCATGTCCATAGCATACTGCTGCTCATGCAGCTAGAACAATTTGTGTAGTAGTGGTGCTGAGAGCCATGGAACCAAACTGTACATTTGGTATATGCCCCGGGGTGGGCAATAATTTTTTAAAGGGTGGGCACTCCCAAGATTTTGGTAAGTGGTCAAGGGCCACATTCTATGCAGAGAGGGAAAGGTCTGAGACAGTGGATGGGTTGTAGAAAGGTGCTTGGGACAGAGAACTGCAGTACAGGAGGGGTTATGGGGTCTGAGAGCGAATTTGGGTGAAGGAGATTATTATCTGGGGCATGGTCCAGCAGGGGGTATAGGTGCAGAAGAGGATTCTGGCCTGGAGGAGGGGTGTAGGAGGGTGTGCAGGGACTAGGAGGGTATATCTACACTAGCCCCCTAGTTTGAACTAGGGAGGCTAATGTAGGCATTTGAAGTTGCAAATGAAGCCCGGGATTTAAATATCCTGTGCTTGATTTGCATCTTCCTGACCAGTTGCCATTTTTTGAAATTTACAAGTCTGGACTAACTGCCCGTGTCTACATGTGGCAGGGACCCGGTAGTTCGAATTAAAGCCCTAGTTCGAACTACCTGTTATTCCCCCTGGTTAGGTTAGTCCGGACATGTACATTTCAAAAATGGCGACCAGCCAGGAAGATGCAAATCAAATGTGGGATATTTAAATCCCGGGCTTCATTTGCAACTTCTAATGTCTACATTAGCCTCCCTAGTTCGAACTAGGGGGCTACCATCGACATAACCAGAGAGACTTGTGACCTGGAGGAGGTGGGGAGAGGGGATACAAGGATTTGGGTGGTGACCTGTGGCAGGAAGTTGGGAGGGGAGGGGAAAGAAACAGGGTGAGGTGCCAGAGGTAGACTCTGGCTGGGAGGCACTTACCTAGGTGGCTCCCAGCCAGCAGCCCTGTAGGAACCTGAGACAGGCTCCATGCCTGTGTGCTTGGCTGGCTGCTCCATGTGGCTCTGCTCCAGCTAGGGTTGCCTGGTGTCCGTTATTCACCCGGACAGTCCGGTATTTTCACTTCCTGTCTGGTAAAAAATTCAGAGAATACCGGACAGCTGAGACGTTCAGTATTTTCTGAATTTTTCCCCGGCCAGGAGGTGAAAATGCTGGGCACCTGGCAACCCTACAAACACTCAGCACCCAGCCTCCCTCCTCCCCGACCCCCCTTGGTCCCCAACACACCCAGCCCCCACGCTTACCTGGTTCTGCAAGGCTGCCAGCCAAAAGACCCAGGGGAAGCAATGGTGTTAAAGGGGACATGCTGTTTTCATGTTGTTTTATTTTTTTTGGCTTAAGTCTTGGAGTCGTCTTTTTTTTTTCTTCTTCTTCTTCTTTTTGCTCAACAACTTTGATCTCTCTCCCTCCCCACCCCGCCAAACAGGATTTTTTTGGGCGGGGGGGAGGTATTTGGTATTTTTGTTTGAACTGTCTGGCAACCCTAGCTCCAGCATGGGAAGGGAGGGAGGAAGCTTTGCCTCTGAGAATTTCTCAGTGCCTATTGGCTGGAAACTGGCCCATTGGAGCTGAGGGATATTGCTGGGGGCAGGGACATTGCGCAAAGCCTCCCCGTCTCTCCCCAGTGTGCTGAATAATTAGCAGCCGCTATAAGGGTACTGGATCCGGCCCACTAGGTGTCTGTTGCCCACCCCTGTCATAGACATCACTTCAAGCGAAGGCCCTGCTCCCATGGTTCCAGCACCTCTGCTGCTGCAGGACTCTTAGTGGAGTTTGTTATAGGAAAGGAGAAATGGAATAGTATCCAGTTTTTCCTGAGTGGAATATTCCTTTTCCAGCATCTAAAAGATTGGGGAACTTCAAATTGTTCGATGCTTAGCTTGCCAGAGCCTGATCTGAAAGATGGAATTGCTCATTGGAGTCCTAGGGTAACACTGTAGAAGTGCCAGCATCTTTCGGCTGGAAGGATAGCTGGGCTACTCAGCAGGACGCTGCCTGTGGATCTTCCAGGTGGAGGGGGGCACCTCCTCCCCCTTTCTTTTGTTGTAGACCTCGGCCGGGCAAATCTTTTGAGCAGCTAAAGCTACAAGCCTTGTCCATTTAATTGGTAGAGGTCTGGGCTGCTCTAGGTCACTTATGCAGAGATGCTTTGGCAAGCAGCTGCTAGGCACAGGGGAGTGGAGAGGCATGAACTGTGGGATAAACAAACACATGGTTGTTTATGGCTTCATATCAGAGTCTTGTGTACATACAGATGCCGCAGTTCCCACCACTTCAGTTCACTTTTTAATTGAGTTGCGGGGAAGAGAAGCAGGGAAATAGCTGTTCCAGATTTGCCTCTGCAGCAGAATGAAACAAAAATAGTGTCAGTTTTATGGATAAAGCTGCTGCAAAGTCCTGCCCTCTGGGGTAGGAACAGTTCAAGGGATTTAGCTAAAAATTGTCTGCTCAAGTGACTTTTAAGCACAGAGAAATTGTCCTTGTGTGCAGCCAACGCTTGCTGCAGAGGGCTCACGGCAGGCAGGCAGATTTAATAGGAGCAGCAGGAATGGTGGTGGTGATGCTATGGTGGAGGCTCGAGTGTGCTAATCAGAATTGACTCCTCATTGGATGCTCCTGTTTCAGTCAGCAGGCTGAGGCAGGAAATCCCCACTGTGCAGGTGTGACCCACACACCTGCTGGGTGTGGCACTGAGACCACTTACAGGGAGAATAATGGGGCTACGCTTCAGCTGTAGCTGTGAGCCAGCTGCTTTTTAGCTCCTGCCGTAGAGGCTCATGCACTAAGCTCCAGAGGTTCCAGGTTTGATTCTACTTGTTGGCATTACACTTGGCTGAGTCAGGCCTGCTAGGGCCTGAGGAAAGCTTCCCTGGGACCAGGTGGGCAGAGAGGAACAAGGAATGAGTTGAGTTTTGTCTCTGCCCTCCTTGGAGGGGGGAGTGCGCATGCGTGCACAACCCCTTGCTCAGGGCTGAGTCCAAAGGTGCAATTTTGCCCTATATGACATTGCTTGAATAAAAGATCTGTTCTGCATTTTCTAAAGAAATGATGTTTGTGCATCTAGCTGGCCTTGGATCCTTAATGGAGTGTGTACCGTGGCTATGAACAGCAGAATGAGGTTAGCTTGCCAATTTTAAAAAATAAATGGTACTTGTGTCTGCCAAGTGAAGTTTAATTTTGTAAATGATGTTTAAAAACAGACTCATCTGGCCCTAAATCCCTTAATCAGGACTTGTTGATGTTAACCTGCTTTTTCAGAACTTAGAACGGTAATGCTCTCTCAGAAGTACTTGTTAAAAGTGAAATTCTGATTCAGGAGCTCACATGGATTTTGTGTTTCTTGAAGACATAGTGACCTCTGAACTCCAACAGTAAGGGCTAGATTTAGGGTTAGATTTAGATTGTGCTCCCCTCCTCCTCTCTCTTCCTTCTCTCTAAGTGAAGTGGAATTCACTCAGCTTCTGGGTACAGTCCATGACTCCGCATGTTAAAGTCTGAATTTCATTAAATGTATTTGCAGGTTAAATTACTCTTGGAAAATTAAATGCCCTGATCCCAGTCCCTGCCTAAGGCTTGCAGATTTGTGTGGGTTGAGCTGAACATTCAAAGTGAGTTAAGCCAGGGAACTAGAGCAGATTGGTTTTTAACCTTGTTTTGGTGTACTTTTATTGTTCTAGAAGATACGTGCTTTCATTCTGTTAATGCAAGGCTTAATACGATCTTACGTTGCTTTTTTGACACTATTGCCTTTGTGTAGACACAGTTCTGGAACCGTAACACCCAGTCTTCAGCAAAAGGATCATTTGTAGACACTTTGTGTATGTTTTAGTGTCATGCTTGGCAAGATTCAGGCCCTAACCATTGGTTCATTGGCCAATTGTATATGCCAACTATTAGATTATCATGGGCCAGCTGTCGAAGGGAGGCCTAGTGTTTAGTATCCTCACTCATGATCTTTGTAATGGGCTGCCATTTATACCTCCCTCTGTTCAGCCTTGCTCTGCTTAATGACACTAATTAGTGTCCCAGCAAAGACTGTGAGCTGAATTTATCCCACATGTGATTCTTTCAATGGCAGTACAATTGTATATGTAGGAGTTTCTTGGAGTCTGTCAAGTGCACGACTCGCTTCTTTGGCCAGCAGAAGGGGGAAAGTCATTCTCAGACCTGAATTCTGCTGTTGTTGATCTCAGCACGTCTTCCGCAGCTCCGTTACACGGCTTGAAATGTTCATGCTAGAACAACAAATACTTCAGATTTCCTATACTGATAAGAGGCTTGTAATACTATCAAGCAAGGGAGCGAGGAGAAGGCTCCACTCCTTTGTATCACGTGGTCTGGAGTAATTCATTTCTACCACAGCTGAGGGGAAGCTCTCTGAATTCGACACCCAGGTTTTCTCCATGTGATTAGTGTGGCTGGAGGTATTGTCCAAAGTGCAGGTGGCTTGGATGTAGTTCTGTGGACATGAGGTCACAGCTAGCCTGTTTACATCAGATTTAAGGTGACTGTCCTGTCACAATTCAGGTCGAGGTGCATTGACACTGTTTCAGGCCATGTTTTGGAAAGGGGTCAGGAGGGTCTTAGAATCCAGAGCTCTGATGGGAGGAGGAGAATTGACAGCTTAACTAGAGAAGCCTTTTAGACTCCTGTGATAGGTCCTGCAGGTTCCCCCTCTGTGTGTATTGCTGCTTCATCAACCCTCAAGCTACAGGGCAGGTTAGGGCTTCCAGACTGGTTGACCCAGGCACTGCCATAGTCTGGTGAATGAAACGCTTGCCCAGAAACCTGTGCAAAATAGCGACTTTGTGGACTGATGGTCATTTCCCGGAGAGATGTTGAACTCTTCCAAAAGGAAGGCCTTGGGAAAATGGGCCTGTTCTGATTCCAGCCAGCAGGAGCAGGATTGGGCCATGGAATAGGAATATTTTGTTTTCCAAATACTCCACCATCAGCAGAATCGTTGGGACACAAGTCAGTTGATTCTCATTTTGCTCAGTCTTGAATACAAATGTCTCGGTAAAAAAAAAGCACACGAATTGAGGGCAGAACTGTGCCTTTTGCCGTCAGGTGTAGATTACTGGAATTACTGGCAATTAATATTTTGAAGCCATTTGTTCCCTGTGAATTTGGGGCTGATTTTCCCCGGAGACAGACGTCCTCTAGTGGGGCCTCAGGGTACACACATTCCATATTGCTGCTGTGCAGATTGTGCAGGACAGACAAACACCTAGAAGTGCTTCTCCCAGAGGGAAGGGTATGAGGTCAGTCCAGTCTCCAGGGCTTGCTCTGGCTGCTGAGACTGCCCACCAGGGGTTCGGGTGTGACTGTGATTTTCCTGGGTTGAGCTAGACTAGTCGTCATTAGGAACCGTGTTGTGGTAGCGCCTAAGAACCAACAAGGAAGGGAGGAGGATGGTTGCTTCACAAACACTGAGTACCCAACAGTCCCTGCCCTGAAAAGTTTGATTTAAATTGACCAGACAGGCACAGGATGGGCTATTAACACACAAGCAGAGGGATCAATGTGATGGCAGCAAATATCAGATTAGTGTGGGGGTAAGGGAGGGGAGGGGCTCTTAAGTCTACACTGGCACTTTGCAGCTCTCTAACTTTCTGGCTCAGGGGTGTGAAAGACACCCCTCTGCCCTCTTCCCCTCCTCCCCAGCACAGCAAGTTACAGCTCTGTAAAGCCCAGTATGGACCAGGCTACAGTGCTGAGGGCCGTGCTGTTCGCTGCTTCCCTCTGTAGAGGCGGTTTACACAGAGCGCAGCTCATGCCGTGGTCACACTTTGTAGGCAAAGTCTATGCACATTTAGTTGGGCGGGATAAGTGCTTCAGCCAGGCTTGGATTCCCACAGTGGGTTTTACAGTCAAACCCAGCGTTCATCCGATTTATAAATAATCCTTTGAAGGGCAGTAATATGAAAGAATGGCATCGTCTATGGGTCATGGGAAGTAGAAACAACCCACCGTTGCTCCACCCCTCCTCCGCAGGCAGGCACTCCTGCTTGATGAAGCCAAGGGATGGGCGTTGTAAAGTGGTTTTTGCAAACAGTTAGAAGTAAGCCAGGGGTCTCCAGCCTTTTTAAGCACAAGATCACTTTTTGAATTAAGTGCAATCTAAGATCTACCTCACACCTAAATACCCTGCCCCCACCTCCTGTGTGCCCCTTCTCTCAGGCCACACCCCTTGCTCCCTCACTTTCACCAGACAGAGGCAGAGGGTTGGGGGGCAGGCTCTGGTCTTGGATTAAGGGATGTGGAGTGCGAGAGGGGCTCTGAGCTGAGCTTGGGGCAGGCAGTTGGGGTACAGGAGAGGTTCTAGTTGCAGGCTCTGGGAGGGTGTTTGAATGCAGGGGTGCTCGGGGCTAGGGCAGGGATTTGGGGTATAGGAGGGGGTTCATGACTGGGGTAAGGTATCAGGATGTGGGCTCTAGCTGGGCCCTGCTTACCTCAGGGTTCACCCCTGCCCTGGCCCTGCACCACTCCCAAAAGCAGCTAGCAAACTCCATCTCAAGTCCTGTTGTGCCCCCTCTGCTCTGTGGAGATGGGATACAAAGTGGGAGGGGGGCACGTTGGCATCAGCACCCTCCTCTCCTTCACCGGCACAGCAAGCAGGAGGCTCCTGAGAGGACAGCTCCAGGGCAAAGGGCAGGAGAAACACAATCATGTGGGGCAGGGCAGCTGAAGTGCCAGCACTTGATCGCTTCCCAGCCAGCCAGTCAGGGTCACCTGTCAGAGGCTCTGCGTTCTACTGGTAGATCCCGATCTATCGGGCAGTGACCACTGCAGTCAGCCTTTCCCCTTCTGCCTTCCTGCTCTCTGCCAGCAGGGTTGCTGTACATGTCAGCGAGCAGTGTGCTGACTGAAACAGAGCAGAGGATTTGCATGAGGTGGGCTCAGTAAACCAGGCATTTGGGGCTTGTCTCATGAGGATTCTGCTTATTCATTGTGGTTTGGAAATTCCTGACACTGGGCTGGTCGTCGTCTGCTTTGCCCCTTGCGCTGTTATTTGCACCTAGGTTGAATGGCTGTGAAAGATGCATTCTGATCTGGTGGCATCTGTTACCTATTTTTCCAGGTGTAGGCAGTGAGTTAAGGTGGAAGGCATGGGAGAGTTGAGATCACTGAAGATAGCTACTGGCAAAACTTACAGTAGGTTATTGTGGGGAACATGGCTTGTATGTGTTCTGACAGGCCAGTTTGATGCTGAAGGTTCTGGAGGGAAGCCAGTTATTAGGGATTTCAACTCAGAATATTATCTTACCCACACTACCACCACCTCCCTCAGTTTTAGGTACCAGCAGCAGCTCCGATATATTGCCATACGTGTTTTGGAACTTGCTGCACATCAGGGGAAATGAGGGAGCCTCAGCTTGAGAGTTGGCAGATCCCAAAGAGCTGACACTGGGGACTCGTCTAAATTGTCCCCCAGCACCTGCCCGCGACTCTTTGGCTCCCTAGACAGTGAGAACACCCGGACTTTATTGCAAGATGCTGTATTAAAACCACACTAGAATCTAGTCTCTGTGCTGAATGAGCCCCTTTCCAAACCCCATTCATCTTTACTTCCTTTCCAGCATGGGATATTGGGAAGCCCTTGAACTTAGCAACACCAGGCAGGGATCACCTGCACTTGCAGTTTGTTGGCAGCCACTATGTGCCCCTATTCCCTCTACCCAGCACCACCACCTCCTCTTCCCCCAAGGGACGGACGGAGAGAGACCGGTTCAACCAGTCTGCTGACCAACAAGTGCAGTCTATTGTTAGAATCACCATGTCCTCCTCAGTAACATAAGGTTCAGAGGGCAAATCACTCAAAGCAGCTGGGACATGACTGCTAGCTTGTGAGGAAAGGAATGATGTAATTACATCCCCCTCTGCAGTGAATTGAATAGAGAGGCCTTCAGTGGCACTGGCTGGTGGGGGGGGGGGGGGACGCGCTACCTCAGGTTACTTCAGGTCAGGATACTGTCAAAATCCATGAGAGGAATTCCCAGTAGATTTGGCAGCCAGCATGCACAATGCAGGCATTATGCCACTAGTGCTATAGTTGAGTTACAGGCATCTGGGCTGTGGAGGGAACTAATAAAATGTGCTTTTCCCCCCCCTGCTGCATGAATTAGGGTTTGTTGAATTAATGAGTATTAAAAAAAATCAAACTAGTTAAAGTTTGGGGTTTCATTGTCTCTAGTTCCGATCGCTCAGTGCTGAAACAGAGTGAACCCTGCAAGCCACAGAACTTAGCAAGCAGGGCAGGGGATGCATTTTGTGGTTATCCTCCATCCTAGCACCCTGCTGTGAATTCAATGCTCTTTCAGGCTTCTCCATAAAATAACTTCAGTCAGATCCTAATTCTCCTGGGACAAAATACACATTTTACTTTTTGGGTGTAAATATAAATATGCTTTCAGCTTTGTACAACGAGGGCAGGATGTGCATGGAATTCTGGCTTCGGATAGAGAAAACATGGCCTGTATCAGATGTGACGTACTGGAATATGTGTTAAATTAGTGCTGAGCTTACACACTGTGCGTGTTATACCCTAATAAGAACATTTGAACGGCCAGTGGTTCAGACCAAAGGTCCATCTCGCCCAGTATCTTGTCTGCCAGCAGTGGCCAATGCCAGGTGCTCCCAGAGGGAGTGAACAGAACAGAGAATCATCAAGTGATCCCCCTCCTGTCACCCATTCCCATCCTCTGACAAACAGAGGCTAGGGACACCATTCCTACCCATCCTGGCTAATAGCCATTGATGGACCAACCTCCATGAATTTATCTAGCTCTTTTTTGAACCCTGTTAAAGTCCTGGCCTTCACAATTTCCTCTGGCAAGGGGTTCCACAGGTTGACTCTGTTGCATGAAGAAGTTCTTCCTTCGTTTTAAACCTACTGCCTATTAATTTCATTTGGGGACCCCTAGATCTTCTGTTATGGAAAGAAGTAAATAATTCTTTTTTATTCACTTGTTCCCACACCAATCATGAGTTTATAGCTCTCTATCACATCCCTCCTTAATCGTCTTTTATCCAAGCTGAAAAGACTCAGTCTTATTAATCGCTCCTTATATGGCAGCTGTTCCATAATCCTAATCATTTCTGGTTCCCTTTTCTGAACTTTTTCCACGGGCAAGATATCTTTTTTGAGATGAGGCGATCACATCTCCATGCAGTATTCAAGATTCATGGATTTATATAGATAAATTATTATATTCTCTATCTCTTTCTTAAAGATTCTTAACATTTTGTTTGCTTTTTTTGGCTGCTGCTGCTCCACATGGAGTGGATGTTTTCAGAGAACTAGCCAAAAGCCCCTATCCGAGATCTCTCTCTTGAGTGGTAACAGCTACATTAGTCCCCATCATATTATACATATAATTAGGATTGTTTTCCAATTAAGGATGTTAAATATCGAGTAATTTACTAGTTGAGCCCAGGGTCAGCTCCTTGCAGCACTGCTTTGAAATGCCGAAGTGGTATTTCAAAGGGGCAGTGCTGCACAGCTGAACCCGGGATCAGCTGTGCGGTGCTGCCCCTTTGAAGTACCTCCCCCGCCCCCCCTTGCTGCCTCTATCTATGTTCATCAATATGTCTGACAATTCTGTCCTTTGTTATAGTTCCAACCAGTTTTCCTGGCACTGAAGTTAAACTTACTGGACTGTAATTGCCAGGATCACCTCTAGAGCCACTTTAAAAAAAATGTTGTCACATTAGCTGTCCTCCAGCCATGTGAAACAGATGATTTAAAGGATAGATTACAAACCACGGTTAGCAGTTCCTCAATTTCAAGTTTAAGTTCTTTCAGAATTCTTGGGTGAATACCATCTGGTCCTGATGACTTATTACTGTTTTAAAAGTCTCAGAGGGAGAGTCGCATTAGTCTGTAACTGAAAAAACTTAAAAAACAACAAATGGTCCTGTAGCACCTTAGAGACTAACAAAACATGTAGATGGTATCATGAGCTTTCGTGGGCACAACCTACTTCTGCAGATTAATGGAGCAAGGGGTCCAGAGTTACAAATAAAGAGCAGAAAAAGAGGGGAAGGGGGGGGGGATCTTGTCAATTAGAGTGTCCATGCTAAATGAGGCTAATAGAGTGGGCTGTAAATGCCTGATACTTAACTCTTGATGTCATTAGGGTGTTGAATGTAACTTATCCAATTCATGCCTCTGCCTGTGCCCTCCATGGGTAGAGGCTGCTCTGGCCGGACAGGCAGGCCAGGTCTGGGACCTACCCTCACTGCAGCTTTGCAGTCGAAATGTAGTAAGAGCCAGGTTGCCTGCCTGCCCAGCTCCTACTACATTTAAACTGCAGAGCTACAGCAGAGGTAGCTCCTGGACCTTGCGCAAGCTGGGACTGAACGCCTTCCCTTATTAACTAATTGTGTCGTCGATAACAATTCTATTGACTACACGATTAGCGAATTACCTGCTTCTTAACATCCTTAATTGGACTGCTGTGGTGTTTTTCCTGCACTATTTCCAAGCGGTCCAGTTATATTCACCTGTTGGACCAGATCATGCTCTCCGCTTAAGACTAAGTCAAGAATAGCCTCTCCATTTGTGGGGTCCAGCACCAGCTGCTCCAGGAAGCAGTCAGTTAAGGTGTCGAGGAACTTGATCTTTGCATACTGTCCTGAGGTGGCGGGTACCCAGTCAGTGTGAGGATAGTTGCAATCCCCCGTTATTATTGAGTGTTTTACTTTTATTGCCTCCTCTCTAATCTCCCTGAGCATTTCATGGTCACTATCCTCATTCTGGTCAGGCGGTTGGTAATGTATCCCTACTGCTATGTTCACAGTATTGGAGCTTGGCAGAACTGTCCATAGCAATTTTATGCAACAGTTTGATCTGTTGAAGGTTTTTACTTCATTTGCTGTAACGTGCATGTTTTTTAAACATCCTTGGACACTGATTCCTCCCTGGGATTTCTTGCCCTTCATGAAACTGAGAAATTGAGCTTTTCGTTTTAATGTCTTAGACTCTCTTCTGCTTTTCATGGTCACTTGGCCTCAGCAAGTCTCGTTGTCTATTGCCCACCTCACACCTGCTCCTTGCCAAGTGTACCTACTGTCTTTGGTCCGAACGTACGTGGCCGAAGGGTGGATGGCTGCTGTGAAAGGAAGTGCTTTGTGCTACACTGTGTGTTGCCACTGGGGTCGTGCTTCAGCACCACCAAACTGCTAGGAGTCAGCCTGGTACCGGTTGTGAATGTTGGCTTAGTACGAGATGTCCTACTACCCCATGTTGACCATGAATCAGAGGCAGATTAGGGGTTTGTGGGGCCCCTGGACCAGAGCAAGTGAGAGGAGTCCTCCCACTTCCCCATCCCTTCCGCCTGCAGCTTCCCCTGTGCTGCTAATGGTGCTGGACGTGAGACCTTTGCCGCTCCCTGGCAGGTGCACTGGGTGGTGCAGGGAGCCAGGGTTGCCCATTTTTCAAGGGGCTCTGTTGGCCCAGTGGCTAACCTGCCACAGCCTAGAATTTGAAAGAAAAAAATTAACATGGTGTGTGTTCTCCTCCTCTCTTCGGCAACCATGTTCCGGAGCAGCTGCTGTCACAGGGACCTGGTTCCATATTTCAAATATACACACACATATGTCAATATTTGTACTACTCCCATTAGACTGTCAAAATGAAAAGAGTCATTATTTAAAGAATTATTTGCTTTTTAGATTTAATGCTGCTGGCTCTTTTGCACTTGTTTTTAGAACTAAAATGGACTCCTTGTGAAGATATTTTGTTTGGGTTTTGAAGAGCTACGGACAAATACATGGATTTAAACACAAAGCTGCTTTTACTGACACTTTAAGAAAACCATCACAACTTTTCCACTATTAAGTTTTGTAAAACCTAATAAAATAAAATATTTTTGGTCTGGACTCCATAACTTTGTCACAAACAGAGTACACTATGGCCCCAATTCTGTGTAGGACTTAGGTACATGCTTAAGCCCCATTAAAATCAAAGGAATTGAAGTACTTGAGTAAGTGCTTTGCTGAGTTGGCCTAAGCTAGCGCAACTAACAATCAGAAGGTTGAAAGTTTGATATCCAGATCAATCATTGTCACTTTAGTCTAGAAATTGGGCTAAAAATCTCCCCATTCAAACTTCCATGGGAGACTTCAACTATCTCATAGACTCATAGACTTTAAGGTCAGAAGGGACCATTATGATCATCTAGTCTGACCCCCTGCACAGTGCAGGCCACAGAATCTAACCCACCCCTCTTAGAATAATCCTCTCACCTATATCTCAGATATTGAAGCCTTCAAATACTTTGAAGGCCCCAACATGCAGAGAGTCCTCCAGCTGTGATCTGTGCCCAATGCTACAGAGGAAGGCAAAAAACCTCCAGGGCCTCTGCCAATCTACCCTGGAGGAAAATTCCTTCCCGACCCCAAATATGGCGATCAGCTAAACCCTGAGCATGTGGGCAAGACTCACCAGCCAGACACCCAGAAAGTTTCCTATAGCAACTCCTATCATCCCTCCATTGACCTATTTCCAACTGATAATGAACTATCTCTTGATTCTGGTGGGATTGGGTACAGTGCTTCCAAATTTAACCTAAAAGTGGAATAGTACAAACTAGCACAAGAATGCTGGGCAAAGGAAAGTGTGGGGGTTGTTCACTTCAGCCCCCAGAAGTTCAGTTAGGTTCATATCTTTGGGTAAAGGTTCAGGTCAGGGCTATTTTATCAAAACCATTTTGCCTATTCTTAGTCTGTAGCTCTCAAGAATTTCGCAGCCTGTTTTGAGTTATTCTCTCAAATCTCTCCTGCCCAGAAATGTGCATTTTGGGTTCCAGGTAATCCTGTTAAGCAGTATATTACATGATGTATTAATCATCTGACTGGTAGTAGTGATTATTCTCTTTGGATCACTGCTCTGAGGGGACCTTGGAAAACACAAGACAGATCTGCAATGTGTTATGTTGAAGAATGGTTAATTCTGAAATACAAAGGATAAAAGTTACATATTTGAGGAATTAGCTAAGCCAGTGAGCCTTGTTGATCTTTGTCTAAATGCACCTCTTCGTGCCAGGGATGAATTAGGTTGAAAGATGGCAAATCTTATTATTAAGTATTTCAGATTATGATTTTTGGGTGACTATCATTTGCCTTTATCTTGGATTGTCTGACCATCTAAACTTTGCTTTAACCCTTAGCCTGATCCCCATTGTGTGATTGTAACAGCTTTAATCATTCAGAGAGAATAACACAGTTGATATTTTTTTCAGTTTTCTTATTGATATTCAAGTGCAACCTGATGATAACATCAAACACCAAGAGTACGCTCTGATCCCCCAAGCACTCCGGGAACAGATTTAATTAGCATTGCTAGATAGCGTAGACCCTGGTAAGCAAATTCCTTCACTCAATAGGGTATTATAGAAATATCTGTACTGGGACTACAATACCTTCTCTTCAGAAGTAGCTGACTGAGTACAAAGAGGAGCCACATTCCTGCATTGATTAGATTAGTGTCGACACTGAGATATTTCTAGCAGTACAGGAAATGGTCTTTGTACTACTTGAGTTTTAGCAGATATGGGCATGAGTTTCCATTCTGTCTTGATGTACTCAAACATATGCTCCTGCTCCACCCCACCCCACCATACTGAATCTTTGATCTGTTGTTAGACAAAATGGTTTGAGAATTAGTTCGAGTACACTTTTATATAAATCATAGAAAATAAACTGCCCTAATGGTTTACGCCCAATGTGATCTTCAAAGCATTAACAGGGGCTTTAAATTGCAGCTGCACGTATATATGTAGTGAATAAACCCTCTTTAAGCATGTAGGCATGCTATTTCTATATATGGTATAATCACTGTATAGTGAACTTCGTAAAATTTCAAATGGGTTATGCAGTAATTTAAAAAGTGACCTGCAAGGGTGCTGAGCAGTGAACACAGACGACTCCTACTGACTTGAGTGGGTTGCTGAGCATTTTCAGCCTCTTGGTGACTAGCCCCCGAGTGCTTAGTCATTTGAATGCGACCCACTTGTTTACTAAATGTAGACAATTCCGCAGTTTCTCTTCCACCCTCTCATTATCTCTGTCCCCTTTCTCTAGATCCCTGCCGTCCCTGCAGCGATACTGAAGTCCTCTTGGCTGTCTGCACTAGTGATTTCGGTGAGTTTTATTGTTTGTTCTTCTCTTCTGCTGCTCCCCCATCCTCTCCCTTTACTATAGTGTCTACTGGATTTGGCTCCAGAAACCTCTGCAAACCAATAATCAAAATTAAACACCAAATTGCAATAAACAGGGAACTTTCACCAGTTTCTGTAAACAAATTGTGAGGGAGGGACACACAAAGAACCAAGAGAGGAAATTTTTATGGGAGGAGACATGAAGGGCCTTAATTAAAGCCATTGTATTTGGCTAGCTCTTTCTATGCTAAAAGACAAAAGGGACCTAGCAACAACAATAGAGGTAGAAGTTCAAAGGTTTCTTAGGGGCATGCAATAGGATTTTTCCCTTGATGTCCTAAAATGGGCCACTAACAAAAGACCAAAGGTGTTTTCGTGTCAGATTTTTGAAGGGGGAAGTTAATGTTCAGCGAGTAGCTGTAATTGCAGCAACAAGAAAATGTATTGATAGAAACATGAATATTCTGCACATGCTTTGGACTGTGGTGTAACTCTCTTTTCTCATGATTATTCCATTAATATTTTACTGTTTCCTTTTTCATGCTTGAATTTAAAGTAATAAGCAGCAGTTGGGCCTGCATAGTCCTGGAGATGGGCTGCATAGACTATAAATATCTCTCGTAGTAACTTGAACTTACTGGCTCACACTCAAGAGGCGATGTAACAGGATGTATCACTCCTGCTTATATCGACGTTGAACTTGAATCTAAGCCTCCCAGAGCAATTGTCAGGGATGGTACTTGGTCCTGCCATGAGGGCAGGGACTGAACTTGATGACCTCTCAAGGCCCCTTCCAGTTCTAGTAATATGAGAAAGGTATATCTTCATATAAATGTAACCCTCCCTTTCTTTTGTTTGGGTCCTAGTTGTCAGAGGTTCCATCCAAGATGTAAGAAATGAGGCAGAGCAGCAAGAATCTATCATAGACATCAGTGCAAGCAAGCTCTACAGGCAGAAGAGCAAAGTCTTTCAGCCCTCAGAGGAAAATGGGAGCTGGCAGGGATACATAAAGACCCTGCTGGAATGTGGGGTGAGACCAGGAAATGGAGACTTCCTCTTCACGGGACGCATGCAATTTGGGGAAGCCAGATTAGGCTGTGCCCCTCGTTTTAAAGACTTCCAAAGGATCTACCGAGAGGCAAAGGACAATGGGCTAAACCCATGTGAAATTGGCCCAGACTGACTCCTCGTATTTGGCTGAAGATTACTCTTAGCGCTTGGCCAGGACTAATTCCTGGCCCTGGTGAACGCTCCGAACAAAACGGTAATTAAAGAAAGCATGGAGAAATCTGGTGTGCAGAGTGAGAGCCACGCGGAATGTGTCCATGGAGGCAACAGAGGTACGAGCTCAGAAGGCTGCCAAGCAACCGAGGCTGGATTTTTAATCTATCTTGTCCCTATGAACTAAGTTATTATATTTTTTTTAGCAAATTCCTTAGGAAAAGAAGCAAACAGAACACTCCAGTGTCTTAAAAAACCCACTGAAAACCAACCTGCCTTTATATCTTTTAATACTAATGTTTTAAAATGTCTTAAACTGATGTAGCATTTGGTATGGTGTATTCTGTATAAATGGTTGAGAATGTGATAGAGCACGATAAAATCATCTTAACTGATGCTTTGTAAAAAGCTTGGTGTACAATTCGAAGATGTTTCTTATGACAGAAATTTATGGAGCCAAATTCATCATCATTTTTTTTTATTTGAAAGAATGTACAATCACCGCCTGCAATTGTTCGTTCAGGCTGGCGAATAGTTTCCATTCCAGAGAAATAAAAGTCCCTTTATTTGACCCCCATTGTACGACTTTTATTCTCCTTCTCTATAATTGTAGCTTCTGCAGTTCCAGATGTGCCTGGGAATCAAGCGTCCATATGCTATAGATTACTGCTTGCGTATTTTGTGGCTGCTGAAACCCAAGTGCCTAAGTGGGGTGGGGAACTGCTGTGGTTTTCAAAGGGGGAGTGGGATCTATTTTTGGAGACTTCTTAAAGAAACACATCCCAGGCAAGAGGTTTTGAATAACTCTCGCTTTCAGCCTTGGTTGGTCACTTTGGAAATCAGTCCAAAACAAGTATTTCCTCCAACTGGGGCACATTTTAGCTACAGGCAAACTGGGCAGCTGCCCAGGCAGCGGATTCTGCCTAGATCAGAGGTAGGGAACATTTTTGGGGGTCAGGAGCCATTGACCCACTGAAAAATCAGTCGGGACCATACACAAGTGAAAAGAGGGGGGGGAACCTTACTGACCTGGCCCCCAAGTGAGGACGAGGGGGGGAAAAAAGGACCCTTCACTCCCCTCAAGCTCCAGCTCCACAGGATGAGGGAAGAGAGGTTGAAGCTCAGGACTTATTCCCAGAGCCAGATTAACTTTTCTGGAGGCCTAGGACTAGTACATTTTGTGAGGCTCCCCCCCATGGGTTTAGGGTGGAACCAAAACTGAGGGGTTCAGTGTATGGGAGGGGGCTGCCAGGGAGCAGGCTGGGGGTAGGAGTGCGGGGTCTGGGCAAGAGGTAAGGTGCAGAAGCAGGCTGGAGGTGGCTATGCAGGGTCTGGGTGGGAGTTGGGGTACAGGAGTGGGATGGGGATGGTGGTGCAGGGTCTGGGTGGTAGGTTGGGTGCAGGATCTGGGCAGGAGGTTGGGTGCAGGAAGATGGGTGCAGGAGCGGGCTGGCGGTGCAGGGTCTGGGTAGAGACAGTGGTAGGAGTGTGGAATTGGGAGGGAGGGTGCAGGAGAGAGCAGGGGCTCGGGGTGCCTACCTAGCGCAGCTTTGAGGGGGAGTACATGTGGCTCCGCTGCCCTGCGCGCCCAGGCACCCTGCCACGACTCCCATTGGCTGCGGCTCCCATTGGCCGCGTTTCTCAGCCAATGGGAGCAACGGGGGTGGGTGCTGCAGGGCACACTTCCCTGCAGCACAAAGATGCTTCTTGTCCCCTCTAGGCCGAGCCCACAGAGAGGGAGCAGCAGAGAGCCTTCTGGGTCACTCCAGCTTGCCTGGATGCTCAGGGATCTGCCCCTGCCTTCAGGGAGGAGCTGGCACTCCAGCCACAGCGCCTCCCTTCCAGGAGCACGTTTCAGGGAGTCCTCCAAAGCCAGCCAGAAAGCAAGGCCAGTGTGAGACTCACTGGGGCCCAGGGCAGAAAGCTGAAGCGCAGGTGGGCTGATGCCAAAGCCTGTGCAATGTAGCTGTGTGGGGGGGGGGGGTTAGGGCTCTGGGCATTTGCCCTGCTCGCTACCCACTAAGGCTACAGAAAAACAGTCGAATAGAAAAACAGTGGGTGTGGCCCTGGTGGGCCACAGAGTGTTCATAGCATGATGAGGGGGGGGGGGGGGGGGGCTCAGAAAGAAAGGTTGAGAGCCCTGTTCTCACTGCTGCCCTACACCGGTGCTGTAATTCCTTGGCTTGTGCTGTTCAGGGTAGGGGGCGGAGCAGGGCGAGGGTGGGGAAGAGTGAGGAGGGGCCTGCAGCCGGGTGGTTGCCCCAGGCCCTGTACTTGGGACAAGGGGGAGGGTTTGTCCCAGCCCCCACTCAGGACAGCCCTGTAGCTTTCTCTGTCGCGGGCACTCCCACTTGAAGCTGCGTTGCCAGGGCAGGTTCAGCCCATTGCCTGACCAGTAGGTAGGTTCGTCCGCAGTGAGGTGACATCGGAATGGCGACACGGTAGCTCTCTGGAGAAGCAATGACGCTCCACGTAACCCGTTACTATGGACCTGCTTCAGCTCTGTCCTAGGGCTGCCGCTTTTGGGGTGCATAGCTGCTGTTTGTGTTCCAGCCCCAGTAATTCCCATCACAGCCACCTCTCTTCCACTCATGCTGCCCTGAGAAAACCTTTCTGTGAGGGATACTCCCTCCTCTCACAACCTTGCAAATCAACCTGGCCTCCGTTTTAACAAGGGGAACATCTGTAAGCCTCACAGTTTAGCTTTGCCCCTTTGCGTGTACGCTGGGTTAGCTGCCAAGACTGGACAAGTCCCCGGCGAGCAACGGTGACTATTCTTCCTCTCCCTTGAGGTTCTGAAATGGGCCCTTCTCGTGGAAAAGTGCTGTAAGACTTAATAGGAATGAGGCCATTGGGAGTCTAATGAAATTGACCAGGGTACAGAGGAGATTCTGGGAAAGGAAATTCCCACTAGGATCCTCTTGCAGAGAACTCCCCATGTCACAGGGTGTGTCTCCCTCAACCTGTGGTCATGGGGCCCACCCCCAACCCACACTTGGAAGACCCTGGTGAGAGAGCCTCTGGAGGCTGTGTTCCCTCGCATTGCAGCCTGTACCTTTGCTCAGGCTCTAGCTCCAGACAGTCTTACCTGCTTCTTGAAAACTTGCCTGTATGAGACCTGCACTGCCTAGGCCCCTGCAGGGATCAGTGAAGGGAGAGAGAAACACAGTTCTGTGCTGTTACCATTTCTGACTATCCATGAGCCTGTGGCTGTGTCTAGACTGGCCAGTTTTTCTGGAAAATCAGCTGCTTTTCCTGAAAAACTGGCCAGCTGTGTACACTGTCCGCTTGAATTTCCACAAAAGCACTGACTTCCTACTGTAAGAAATCAGTGCTGCTTGTGGAAATACTATTCTGCTCCCATTCAGGCAAAAGTCCCTTTTGCACAAAGCTTTTGTGCAAAAAGGCCAGTGTAGACAGCTCAGATTTGTTTTCCGCAAAAAAGCCCCGATCGCGAAAATGGCAATTGGGGCTTTTTTGCGGAAAAGTGCGTCTAAATTGGCATGGACGCTTTTCCGCAAAAAGTGCTTTTGCGGAAAAGCGTCCGTGCCAATCTAGACACTCTGTTCCAAAAATGCTTTTAACGTAAACCTTTTCCGTTAAAAGCATTTCCGGAAAATCCTGCCAATCTAGACACAGCCTGTGTGTATGTGAGGGGGAGAAGGGGTCAGGTTACAATTCCAGCCTAGCCAGTCTCTTCCCCCCCTCCTCTGGTACAGATGCTGGACCACATGGATGAGTCTCTGCAGAGCCTGAAGGTGTTGAAAAGGGCAACTGAGCCTTGCCCCCTTTCCACATATGGGCGGAGCCCCTCCCGGTACAGACTGACTAAGGTCTGATCGAACCCACAGAATGGTCACAAACAGTCAGTGGCTCAAATGGCTGCTGTTTATGGTAGCTTGTTAGGCAGCGAGGGAGCTGGATGGAAGGTTCAGCCAGGGTTGGCAATAACAGCAACAATAAACAAACTAGGTCCCGGTAAGGAGACTTGATTATTCAAAGCCTGGCCATGGTGGGAATTTTGCAATCATTAAATTCACAATCCCCCCACTCCTGCTTGGTCCTGATCAGTGCTTGGGATTTAACCCTTTCTCTGCCCTTGCCCTGTGCTCCTCCAGCAGGTGCCGAGGGGCAAATTTTACTGCTCTGCTGTGTTGCACTTTCTGCTACAGAGAGGTGGAAGGGAGATGGCAATGCGCCCTGCCCTGCTGCTCCTCTGTGTCTCACCACTCTGCTAACAGCTGATCCTCACTTCATTAGAAAAAGCCTTTGGAGTTGCCACATGCCTGTCACCCTCCTCCTGGGAGTTGCATAACTAAAATTACAAGGAACTGAAGGGAGTGGCTGAATGAGCAATAACTCCATGCAAAGCCCAGGGTCCTTGGGAGTAACCTTTCTATGCAGCTTCTGTCTTCAGCACAGGCTCCATGACCGCAGCCTGTCTAGCACACCATGTGTAATTGCAGCTTGCTCCACCTACAGCTTGGCCTGCTGCCACATCCATACGTATGCAGGTGTGCGCAATTTGCACAGACTCTCCTCAATGAAGGTCAGATTAGGGGGGAGGGGAATCCATTCACAAACTGCAAATCCAATTCTATTATTCTGTCATTTAGGTTCTGCTGTGAGTTCCCAATGTGGCTTATTTGGGGTTAGGTTGAGAGGTACATTTGTTGCCCCCTAATGGGGATGGTTTGGATGAAGATGATCGCTGGTAGATCGGCAAGGACAGATCAGGTAGGTGCAAAGTACTTTTCCCAAGCAGTACTGTGAGGGAGGGAAGAGAGGAGAGCCTGTCAGTACAGGAGTTAAACAAAGTCTTTTTGGCCCAGCTAGCGGTGCCCCACTTCATCTGTATCCAATGACAGGCCTGGAGGGAGTGTAAAAAGAAGGAGCCTGGCTCAGTTAGGGGCTGACCCGTGAGGAGACAGGAGCTGGTTTACTTGGCCAGCCATAAGAACACATAAGCCGCCAACCCCTCAAAGGGGGAGAACCTATGAGGAGCCCTCCCTAAGGAGGGAGAAATCTGGACTCTTGGGGCCATGCCCCAAACTATACTCAGGTAGCAGGCTGGAGTTCCTAGGCTCGGGGTGCTAGGGGCTGCACCCTTTGCCACCAGCTAATTCTGGGATCTCACCGCTAGGCTGCCCTGCTGCCCAGGGGACCCGGCCACAAATACAGTTTTCTGGAGGAGAGACAGAGCCTCTTGTTGCCCGTACCTAGCACAGTACAAATTGTGCCTGGTGATGTAGCAAAGGGCTCACCAGGGTTAACGGGGCTACCCAGAGTACTTGGGGATGGAGCCGTGCTCCACCCCTCCCCTCCAGCCCAGGTTGTCGGGAGGCAGCTGAACAGAGCAAGTTCCCCAGCCTCAGGCCTGGGCACCGAGCGGGCCCTGTACAAAAGTCCATTGCTGCTGTCAGAAGGGAAGGGGGTTGGGCGAGGGAGCCGGCGGGGTCACGTGTCCCTCCCCATTCGCTGCTTGATGTGTAGTGAGCGTGCAGCGTAACCATGCTGAAGTGCCGCCCTCGTTCTGCCCCTCCCCCCCACACTGACAGGCACAGGTCAGCCCTGGCTGCTTTCCCCGTAATGCAGTGGGGCAGGCCTGCCTAGGGGGCACGTGGAATGTTCAGAGCGGTGTGGCAGGCCAGCCCATCCCCCACGGCAGGGGGGAGCACCTCCCAGCTCAGAGCCAGCGGGGGGCCTGGGGATGGCTCCGCTCCCAGCCCTGTCCCTCACCCCCAGCTGCTGCCCTATTCCCAGCCTCCGCCCCCTCGCCCCATCCGCTCCTGGCCCTGGCTGCTTGGGGCAATGGGATGGGGGGCGGAGCTTGTGACCCTCAAAGGTCTGGGAATCACTGCAGTGAAACATGAAGGGTGAATGTGAGTTCCTTTGCTTGAGGCCTTCTAGCTTGATGGCGCTCGGCCCCGGTGGCAACAGTCAGCACTGCTGAGTGGGAGAGTAGAAGTCCGGTTGGCAGCTCTGTGGGCGAAGGAAGGCTCCCTGCCAGCTCGGTGCGATTTCCAGAAATGGCCAACACATCTGCCTCCTAGGAGGAGGGGTGGGCATTGGGGCTCTGTATGCTGCCCCCACCCTAAGCATTGGCTCCACAGTTCCCATTGGTCAGGAACTGTAGCCAATGGGAGCTGTGGGGTTGGCCCCTGTGGATAGGAGCAGTGTTCAGAACTTCCTGGCCACCTCTGTGTCCAGAAGTTGGAGACACATGTCATCGCTTCCCAAGAGCTGCCTGAGGTAAGTGCCACCAGGAGCCTTCACCCCTCATCCCCTCCACCACCCAACCCCCTGTCCAGGCCCTGAGCCCCTTATCCTGCTCAATCTCCCTCCCAGAGCCCACATCCCAACCCACTGCCCCAGCCCTGAGCTCCCGCATGTACCCAAACTTCCAGAGCCCACACTCCTTCCAGCCCATTATCCATGGACCACACACAGAACTACCACGCCTGTGGTTTCGAAGGGAACAGCACCCCCAGCATGTAAGATTCAGCTCAGAGCCAGCACCTTGCTTAAAGCCGCAGCCACAGATGTCTCATGAGAACATGGATATGTTTATGATCAGAGATTCAGGATGCACGCAATAGTGAGTGAAAATAATGGAACCAAATAGTTACATATAAAACAAAATAATAACGTGCTTCTCAGAGACTAAACTAACACGCTAATCTTCTGTCTAAAAAAGGTTTATTTTACCCAACACTCCTCAGAGTTTTCAACCATGCCTGGTTGAAGTAAATGCATTCTCCTTTTACTCCCTGGCTGTGTCTAGACTGGCAAGTTTTTCCGCAAAAGCAGCTCCTTTTGCAGAATAACTTGCCAGCTGTCTACACTGGCCGCTTGAATTTCCGCAAGAACACTGACTTCCTACTGTCTGAAATCAGTGCTTCCTGCGGAAATACTACGCTGCTCCCGTTCGGGCAAAAGGGCCAGTGTAGACAGCTCAGATTTGTTTTGCGCAAAAAAGCCCTGATGGTGAAAATGGCAATCGGGGCTTTTTAGCGCCAAAGCGCGTCTAGATTGGCACGGACGCTTTTCTGCAAAAAGTGCTTTTGCGGAAAAGCGTCTGTGCCAATCTAGACACTCTTTTCCGCAAATGCTTTTAATGGAAAACTTTTCTCTTAAAAGCATTTGTGGAAAATCATTCCAGTCTAGACGTAGCCTATAGGAATGACCATATTTTTATGCCAATGTAAGTGCATCTGCACTGCAGGGGTTGTACTGTTATAACTATGCCAATATAGTCAAAGTGACACATGTTTTTGTGGCTACAAGGCTTTGTTTCCTAAAGCCTTGCCCTGTTGCTACTTCCCATGCAGGTCCAGTTGCAGCGGCGAGAGCAGCAGTGCCAGTGTAGGCAGGTCACTGGTGTTTTCAGCAACGTCTCACTGGACGCACAGACTTGCTCAAGCCCACTCTCCCGGGCAGAGGGGAAAGTATTAGAAGTAAACCTCATTGCCCAGAGGCAACAGGAGCTGGTTTTTTCCCTGCGGCTCCTGTGAATGCTTATGGGAGTTACCAGAACTGGCGAGAGAGCTCCTCCAGGCACTGCTGCATTCTAGCGGGAGACCTTCTGCTGCGAGTAGCCCTTTCACTTTGCTGAGAATTGCTGCAAAAATCAAACCAGTGACTGACTGTGCTGCCGTGACCGTGCCACCCTCTGAAATGTTGGAGTTAATTCCTCTCCCGGCCCGCGATGTGTTTCACAAGAACGCACTTCTTCCTGGAGCCAGGAACTGTTGTCAGTGATGCAGTTTGTACTAAGTAGTAAATAAAAGGCAGCTAAGGTAGAAATCAAACTAAAGCCCCAATGTTGGTCAAATCGAGCCAGACAAAACCAGTAGGAAAGGCCCTTTGGAGCTTTCGAGAGGGGAGATGGAAACAACAGGGAGCCAAAATAAACATGTAGAAAAAGCTGACAGTTGTGACTGGCAAGCTGGGGGGAGGGGGCTGTGAGGGATAAGAGGCGATGGAAGCTTTCCTCTCTAGCTCACTGCAGCAACTGAAAGGTATCTCCATTGCCTCCACCAGAGGAGCATCTGGCCCATTGTATTTTTCCAGGTGACTCTTTCAGTGAGTCCTAGTCTTCTCAGATACCATGTATGATGATAGACTGGATGCTGGAGCTGTAAACCCGCCTCTTTCACCCATCCTACAAGGAAAAAGTCTTTTCCTGAGGTCTCTTCCAGCCCTATGTTTCTATGATTCTTTATTGCCCAACTTCCTTGTGCTGGCTGGACATGGAACGGTGATGAAAACATATCAGCCTTGTGAAAAACATTTTGCTTTTTCACATCCACCTGGCTGCCAGGGACCCATCAGCCTTGATTGTTCCCCCAATCAGCATTCAGGAACCTTTGCCAAACCAGGCTGCTCGCAAATAGTTCTTCAAGCTCATACATAGAATCATAGAGGCCCAGGGTTGGAAGAGACCTCAGGAGTCATCGAGTCCACCCCCTGCCCAAAGCAGAACCAACCCAACTCAATCAGCCCAGCCAGGGCTTTGTCAAGCTGGGACTTAAAAACTTCTAGGGATGGAGATTTCACCCCCTCCCATGGGAACCCAGCCCAGTGCTTCCCACCCTCCCAGGGAAATAGTTTTTCCTAATATCCAACCTAGACCTCTCCCAATGTGATCTGTAATTTGAGACCATTGCTCCTCGTTCCATCATCTGTCACCACTGAGAACAGCCTTTCTCCATCCTCTCTGGAACCTCCCTTCAGGAAGTTGAAGGCTGCTCTCAAATCCCCCCTCACTCTTCCATTCTGCAGATTAAATCCCTCAGCCTCTCCTCGTAGGTCATGTGCTTCAGCCTCCTAATCATTTTGGTTGCCCTCCACTGGACCCTCTCCAATGTTTCCACATCCTTTCTGTACTGGGGGCCCCAGAATTGGATGCAGTATTCCATATGTGGCCTCTCCAGAGCAGAATAAAGGGGAATAATCACTTCTCTAGATCTGCTGGCAATGCTCCTCCTACTATGCCATTAGCCTTCTTGGCTACAGGAGAACACTGTTGACTCATATCCAGCGTCTCATCCACTGTAATCCCCAGGTCCTTTTCTGCTGAACTGCTACTTAGCTGGTCTGTCCCCAGCCAGTAACAATGCTTGGGATTCTTCAGTCCAAAGTAAAGGACTCTGCAGTTGTCCTTGTTAGACCTCATCAGATTTCTTTTAGCTCAGTCCTCTAATTTGTCAAGGTCAGTCGGGACCCTATCCCTGCCCTCCAATATATCTACCCCCCCCCCCCCCAGCTTAATATCATTTGCAAAGGAGAGAGAACGCTAATGCCTGACATTGAGCTGTTGATCACTACCTGTTGGGCAATTTAGCCAACAATCTAGCCAGCTTTCTATCCACCTTACTGTCCATTTATCCAATCCATACTTCCTTAACTTGCTAGCAAGAATATTGTGGGAGACCATATCAAAAGCCTTGCTAAAGTCAAGGTATATCACATCCTCTGACTTTCCCATGTCCACAGAGCCAGTTGCCTCATCATAGAAGCTAATCAGGTTGGTCAGGCACGACTTGCCCTTGGTGAATCCATGTTGACTATTCCTGATCGCTTTTCCCTCTACCAAGTGCTTCAAAATGGATTCCTGGGGATCCCCTCCATGATTTTCCTAGGGACTGAGGTAAGGCTGACTGGTCTGTAGTTCCCTGGATTGTCCTCCTTCCCTTTTTAAAAGATGGGCACTGCATTTGCCTTTTTCCTCTCCCAGTCTCCACGACTTTTCAAAGATAATGGCCAAAGGCTCTGCAATGACATTTGCCAACTCCCTGAGCACCCTCGGATGCATTAAATTCAGACCCATGGATTTGTGCATGTCTAGCTTTTCTAAATAGTTCTTAACCTGTTCTTTCTCCACCCAGGGCTGCCCACCTCCTTCCCATAGGTAGCATTGTTTCCTGTGCTGCCCAACGGGGAAGTGTTTGTCAGGAGGAACGGGGGTGGGGGCTGAGGCCAAAATGCCCAGCTCCTCCTGTGATTAATTGATCTGTGTATCAGGAAGCAAAATGTGGAGGTACCGGTTGGACAGAGCAAAGTCAGCCCTGTTGTGCATTTTACTGGCAGTGTTGTGGAATTTGTCCCCAGGCTTTCATGTTTTGTAATGCTGACAATGTCTCAGTAATTCAGCTGAGACCAATCAGTGATTCACTTTCTTCTCAACCACATCAGGTGTGGAACGTGTCTCTCCACCCAGGCTCAAGGGATACTGATCATGGGGGTAATTTGAAGAACCACACCTATTTTTCAATTGTTTACAAGAGATCTCTCCTGTGCTTTTTTTTCTTTCCATCAGTGGGAGAAAAACAGGGCTTCTCTCTGTGTAACAATCTGCCAAAAAGCCTTTGCATATGTGGGGATTTGTAAACCTCTAGGCTGTGTCTAGACTGGCAAGTTTTTCTGCAAAAGCAGCTGCTTTTGAGGCAAAACTTGCCAGCTGTCTACACTGGCCGCTTGAATTTCTGCAAGAACACTGACTTCCTACTGTCTGAAATCAGTGCTTCTTGCGGAAATACTACGCTGCTCCCGTTCGGGCAAAAGTCCTTTTGCGCAAAAGGGCCAGTGTAGTTAAAAGCATTTGTGGAAAATCATGCCAGTCTAGACGTAGCCCTAGAGACTAGAGGAGCACAACTCATCAAAAGACAGAGAGGCAGTTCCTATAACACACAGACCTCTGCCCGCTGATGTTTTGAAGATCAGAGAAGCGCTCATTGTGCATCAGGTACTGTATGGGAAATCAGGGTGGCGTACTAAGCACTGGAGTGATGTATTCTCTGTGACTAACCGAACCAAGCAGTGGGGTTGCTGTGTGTTGAATCAGTAAAATACTCTTTGTGGTGCTGTTCCCTTCCTTCCCCCATCGCAGTGTGCTGCGGTAGATATTAAAGGGGAACTATCTGCTATATATAAATACGGTCGCATTTACCTAAGAACATCAGAATGGCCACACTGAGTCAGACCAAAGGTCCATCTAGCCCAGTGTCCTGTCTTTCAAGAGTGGTCAATGCCAAGTGCTCCAGAGAGAATGAAGAGGATCATCAAGTGATCCATCCTCTGTCGCCCATTCCCACCTTCTGGCAAACAGAGGCTAGGGACTCTATCTCTACCCATCCTGGCTCATAATCATAGATAGACCTATCCTCCGTGAATTTATCTAGTTCCTTTTTGAGCCCTGTTGTAGTCTTGGCCTTCACAACAACCACTTGCAAGGAGTTCCACAGGTTGACTGTGCATTGTGTGACAAAGTTCTTCCTTCTGTTTGTTTTAAACCAGCTGCCTATTAATTTCATTTGGGGACCCCTGTTGTTCAGTTATGGGAAGGAGTAAATAACACTTCCCTGTTTACTTTCTCCATACTAGTCATGTGGAGAAAATGAAGAGTGAAATGTTATTGATTCTTTCTCAATGAAGATGCTGCAGCAAAACATAATGTACCGCGCTAGTGGTTACACGTATTGACATATGAACTTGTGCCTGCTTCCTATTGAATTCCAAAGGGCAGAAAAGTATTTTTCCAGAGGCCTGATTTGTTGCTGTGTTAGCAAGTGTGATGGTTTTGGCAGAGTCCCGAGCCACCAAGCTGTCTGTGCAGCATGTGCCCTGGTGTCCCCATGACAATTGGCACATCATGGCTCACAGCTATGGGCTCCCTCCGGAGTCCAAGGGAGCCGAGACACCCTACTGGGCTCGGTACTTGCTGGGTGCTGACCAGAATGGCAGTGTTATAAAAGCTGCAGGCTGCCTGGAAGGGCTCTGAGGAAGGGGAGAGGCGAGGCAGAGGAGCAGTGGTCTGCACTCCCGGGGCAGCTGACTAAACGTTTTCTCCTGCTGTTGCCAAGCGCTGACTCAGGCCTTCTGCCGGTTACTAGCTTCTTCTTACAGAAACAAGAAAAACCTGCCATCGGCATGAAGGGCCAGGGAGCTGCAGGAGGGGATGAGCCAAAGATCCTTCCCTGGCTGGCTGCCTCCTGCCTGCCTCAAGGGAGGGGCAAGAAATAAAATGAAGGTCTTAGGGCTGCTTCCTTCCACAACCACATTGTAACATCTGCAGAACACACGCCATCCATCGGGGTGTAATTACAGGGGCAGGCCCGGTGTTACAGCAAGAAAGCCTCTGCAGTTACCTCCCCCACCAAACGGTGAATCAGTGTGTTAGGGTCTCCCTCTAATTGACAATGCAACTCTGACCCAGCGAGCGGGTTTCCAGTGGAGCTCCTCGGGCACCGAGCTACAGCCAGACCACAGGGTCAGAGGAATACCTGAGTCTGAGCTGCTGAGCGTGTCGTGTGGCACCGCCCAGCCCAGGAACAAATACACTCCGGGCCTTGCTTCTTACTGGCGATGAACCCAAGCCGCAACATTCAGGTCTGGTTCCACACTGCAAAGCTCCAGGCTGCTGACCAGTGCAAAGATCTGGGACTTTGGTTCTTCCTGTTATAACAATAGGCGCCATTTGAGATCAGGGAGTGGTTGGGATTTGGAAGCACCCTGCGCATGAAGTCTGGGGGTGTTAGCTCCGGGGTCAGTCTGTCAGTCCTTGTCCAATCTAGCTGGCCCCATTCCCGGTGCTTATCGGGTTGTCGAGTCACTACTTGACTACTCACTTCCCACCCCCTGTATCAGTGGCAGCAAGAGGGGAACAGGAGCTGGTGCTGGGAGGAGCCAGCTCAAAAGCCGGTCACCGTCTCTTGGGGGACGTGGGGGGTTAGAGGAGGCAGAGGTGCAGTGGGAGTCTTATTACATTTAATAGGCAGAGCTGCAGCGGGGTACCCGGCACGAGCCAGGACTGCTGAGGCCCAGCTCATGCCGGGTCCCACGCTTGCACTGGGTCTCCCGCTGCGGCTCTGCCTTTTAAAGCTAGAAAGAGCCTGGTGGCTCTTACTACATTTAAAAAGCAGAGCCGCAGTGGTCCCAGAGCCAGCGTGAACCCAGACTGCCCCAGGTAGCTAACCCTCTTATCAACTAATCGACTACTCAATGGAAATTCCATCGACTACTCGATTAGCTTATTGACTGCTACTTACCATCCCTAAACCAGACTCTTTCCTGCCACCCTGGGCCCTCTGTTGGCCATGGCAGCCTTTCCACGAGCTTCAGGGAAGGCAGGACGAGGCTTTCTCTCACCCTTTGCCCTGCGTGGCTGGCGAGCTGTTTGGGGCAGAGCCCCTGGGCACTATGACTCATAATCACGAGTTAGGGGAAGGGGAAGGTTTTAGCAGAAGCCTGACAAAGGGAGCGGGACCTCGCAGCCCAGAGGAAAGGGGTGATGGCTGCCACTTGGTCTCTGACTGGAAACTTCCTTTTCTCTTGTGCTTAGTGAGTGGCAGCAGGAAGCTTTCCGGCCAGATGTGGCAACGACCCCGCCCCCGGGAGGGGCAGGAGGGCTGTGGAGGGGGCAGAGGCAGAGATGAGCTCAGAGAGGAAGGGTGGCGAGAGTTCATGCACGCAACGCAGCTGACACGGGGCATTGCACAAGAGCCACCCTCTCTGTCATGGGAGGGCTCACGCCTCACGCCTCATGCATGGGAGGGGAGTGTTGTGGGGCTGGCCATGTGCCCACAGCTGCTTTGGGTGCCCATGTCTCTGGAGGACTGTCTGGTCAGTGGGTGTGCTGTGGGGAGGGGTACGGCAAAGGGCTGCAGACTCACCAGTCCCCACCTCAGGTTAATTAGGGACACGCTGAACCCACTCAAGGTCTGAACAGCTGGTACCCGGGTTCTATTTGCACGGGAAGGAGAAGAAAAAATAAACTCAAGTCCCTGGCCCTGCAGTGATGGCTGAGAAGCGTTTTCCATTCACGAATGAATTCAGAGCCCATCACCCGCCACCACGTCAGAGTGCGGCAGCGCTGGCCCTCTGCACATGGGCATCGTGCAGTCTCTCCTCAGCCAGCGCCCCTCAGCCCCTCACTGTCCTCACGAGGCCCAATCCCGTCACCGGGATCTTTGCCACGAACGGGCATCCCTCCGGCAGCCCTCACTGAGCCCCGCGCTCCCTGGGCCTGTCCTCTCGTTTAGCAGGTCTTAATTATGTTGTGGTTTGGAGCGGAGGACGACAGAGGAGTCAGACGAGGTGCGAACTCTTGGGGAGCCAGTGCTGGGCTCTGGGTGCGCATTGTCTGTTCTGCAGCCCCCACAGGGTGGCAGCGTTCTGGCCCAAAGGATCCCTGGTACCAGCAGTAGCACCCGCGCTCTTGCCCTAAATCAGGGCTGCATAGAGGTGTGGTGTCCTACGTCACCGGAAAGCACAACAGTCCCGGTAGCAAAGGTTTGGGGCAACTCTGCCGAGCTGAGGGAATGGTTTTCTTTTGCTCTGTGAAGTGCTATTGGCTTTCCTTGTGTTATTTTTTCCCTTGCGACTCATCCTGAATCTGTTGATATTCAATGGGCCTTTCTCATGTTGTTGAGTTTACATTAAAAAATCCCAGCCCAAAACCCAGCCATTCTAGCTTATGAAAATTGTCCATCTCAGGTGCACTTTCCCCCACAAACTGTTATTTTCAGGTGGACGCTTGAGTCTGGGCTTGTCTACACTACAGAGAAGATCAAAGCTGCTGCAGTCGATCTTTGGGGTTCAAGCTGGCAGGTCTAGTGGAGAATAAGTTGAATGGAGAGGGTGCTCCTGTCAATGCCAGTGGTCCTATTCCACTGTGGATGTTCCAAAGCATGATTTAAGATACTTCGACTCCAGCTACGTAATTAACGTAACTGGAGTTGCGTATCTGAAGTCGACTTTCCCCTTTAGTGTAGACCAGGCCTCTGTGACTCTGTCACTAGGAAGGGCACCTTGAGCCATTGTTTGCACTGTGCCATGTTTTGACTCTGCAAATAGGTGTGTCTTGTAGATTTCTCCCCTGCACATGCTGGATGATTGATGACTGATATTGGCATATTGGGTGGGAAAGCTGGACAGGCAGGGAAGAATAACAATAGGGAGAACAGTGAAGGAATCTGACACCATTGAGCTAGTCAAACACAGAGAGAGCCAAACTCAGCTGCTGTGTGAGTTGAGGTGCGTGCGGCTGCTGTGTTTGCCTGCCCTGAAACACGTACTTTGTTAGAGGGTGTTGATCTTACTGGGAAAAGTTAAGTGGATTCTGCTGATGCACCAAGGCAGATGTCTCATTACCCTGCCTGGCTACAAAAGGAAGTGGGAGTTGTTCCTCCCAAGAGAGGATCTAGGTTGTGGGCTGAGCGGACCTGACAGAGGATCCTTTGGAGCAGCTAAGCTTCTGGAGAAAGCTTGATCTTCATTTATTTGGTTGGTTTGTATGTTAAATAGGATGTTAAGATTAGCTTAATCAGCTAATTGAATAGTCAATGGAATTTCCATTGCCTATTTGATTATTCGGCACTTCCGCTTTGAAATGCAGCAAGAACCCGCTCAGCTGTTGCTACATTTCAAAGGTGGAACGCCACCGCGGTGCCCCTGCCTCGTCCCATGGAGCTGGAGCTGGGAGGGAACAGCTCCCCCAAGCATCGCCTCCATTTACCCCCACCTCTTGCTGCCTCTTCCTGATAGAGGTAGCAAGTGGGGGGAAGTGACTAGTCAACTAGTGTGTCAACTAGCCGAGAAGCTTGGGGTGAAGTTGGCGCTAGCCACTGAATTTTGACATAAAGTTGTACAGTGAGCAGGGAAGGGAAGCTGACGTTAAGCAAGGCTTGTGTAACGCGCCTCTTTTGGGGAAGTTACTGCAGAATAGTAGAAGTAAAGCTAAGGAGAAAAACTGCCATTTATATTGCACTTCAAAGCACACAAGGGTCACGAGACTGATTTTCAAGATGAAGCCCTCCCTTGCCTCACCTTTCCACAACGTGCCGGCCTTTTGAGAAGTGAGATCGCTGCACTGGGGAAAGCAGGACAAGCTGAGGTCCCCCCCCCCCCCCCCCCTTCTAATCTTGCAAAATCTGCTGGATATGTGATGGGTGTGAGGATTTGTGACTGAGGCTAGCAGGGGTGACAAAAAATTCAAATGGACTCAACATTATCCGCTGAGTGGAGCAAGAGAGACATAGCCAGGGAAGGCTGGGAAGGAGAGGAGTAAAACCCTTGTGGCTGTGTCTAGACTGGCCAGTTTTTCCGGAAAATCAGCCGCTTTTCTGGAAAAACTTGCCAGCTGTCTACATTGACCGCTTGAATTTCCGCAAGAGCACTGACTTCCTACTGTAAGAAATCAGTGCTTCTTGTGGAAATACTATTCTGTTCCCGTCCAGGCAAAAGCCCCTTTTGCACAAAAGGGCCAGTGTAGACAGCTCAGATTTGTTTTCCACAAAAAAGCCCTGATGGCGAAAATGACGATCGGGGCTTTTTTGCAGAAAAGCGCGTCTAGATTGGCACGGACGCTTTTCCGCAAAAAGTGCTTTTGTGGAAAAGCGTCCGTGCCAATCTAGACGCTCTGTTCCGCAAATGCTTTTAACGTAACCCTTTTCCATTAAAAACATTTGCGGAAAATCATGCCAGTCTAGACGCAGCCCTGTCAGTATGGGCCTCAAGACTGACCTGTGCAGGGCTGATCTACATGCATACCATGTCGATATATGCTAGTGTGCAATATATATGGCTGGCTGTGCAGATAGGAACTGAACACAACCGAGGAACAATCCCCCCTCCGCTAGCAACACTCACGGAACAGCAGAAAGATGCTCACCCAAACTCCCTGCGCATGGTGCTTCTTTGTACCTACTGCCTTTCTTTACATGAGGGACCATTTCCCTTGAAATATCAGGGCTCAGCCATGCCTCCTGGAAACACTACAGAAAGCTCCTGGCATCTAGAGGGGATATTAAAGAACAACCGCCTATGACTCGTCCCCTGGTAACTAAGGATGTAAACTCAGCATGCAAATAAATAGACACCATACGCCTCAGCTCACTGCATCCCTGCAGGGACAACTCTGATTGATCAGCTGTAAAGTGGCAGGGTGCCCCTAGGTGTGAGCTGAAGGAGCAGCAGTTTCTGCAGAAATAAATGAGATGTCTGTACAAGCAGGGCCACCGTATCTTGTCCCACAGGAGGTTGCCACCTGTAGATTCACAGGCTAATCTGTAATAAAGTTATCTGCTTCTTCACAACATAGACTCTGTCCGGTCCGTGCCTGGTCTCTGAGCCCAAGAGATCTGTCCCCCCTGTACCCGTGGAAGGTCTCTATTGGAGTACATTGTGCATGCACACAGCAAACGCTTGCTGTTGTTTAGATGGATGTGAGAGAGCTCACCCTGGATGTGAGTTCAGCTGCTTAGCTCTGGAAACACAATGTACACAAATGCTGCAGAAGAGTTGATGGAAAACAGCGTGGGGAGGAAATAAAGAAAGACCCTTTGAGGTCTGAGCTGCACAGAGTCATATTTGTATTTGATGACTTCCAGTGTGTTGCTGAGGGGAATGCAGGAAGTTATTCGAGTCTAGAATATACCTGGGAGCTAACAAGACTAAGGGCTAACATCAATCAACCTGTTGGAAGAGCAGATCCTGTCCACTCCCACAAAGCCACAGTGTTATTTTTCTTTCAACAAGGCTACGTCTGCACTGCAGAGCTATTTCAGGATACCACTGGCATCTTGAAATAGCTATTCTGAGACAAAATATAATAGGCACACTAGTCTGACGTCCCTGTAAACCTCATTGCACGAGCATTAAGGGACGTTTTGCAAGAGTGGCTTATTTCAAAATTTGGAGATGTGTAGACAGTGCTAAATTTCAAAATAAGCTACACGTAACGCAAATTGTGTAGCTTATTTCGAGGTAAGGGTGCTGTGTAGACGCATCCTAAATGTATTGAGACAATAATGGTGTTATGAAGTTTGATGGTCCAGGGTGATATGATTTATTAAGCATCAGAAACAACTGAAAAATATGAGCCTTGGATGCAGTTCTTAAAAAGTTTTAAAAATCCTCAATCTTCCCACATGCACTAAACAACAGAGTCCCCTTTGGTCCCTAAGGAAGTTTGCCCAGCCCACCAATCATGGGAGGGTATTAGGCAAAGCTGGGCTTTCTGTTTGCTTGTAAAATCCTTTGCTGGGGGAAGAAAAGAATCAGGAAGAAGCAGGGGAGAGGTGGCTACCTAAACGGCTGGTTAACAACATTCATAGCTAGAGAGGCAAAGGGGATTTCCCCTGCCATAAGCACCAAGTACAGCTCCTGGAAATGGCCAGTTTGGGTACATCTGCACTGCAACGCTATTTCAGGATACTGGAGTAAACCCGTTATTTCGGGCTCGCTATTCCGACATCCCTGTAAACCTCTCTACGAGGAGTAAGGGATGTTTCGGAATAGTGCTTTATTTCAAAATTTGGCGCAGTGTAGACAGTGCCAAATGGTGAAATAAGCTATTGCAAAATAGCATCAACGTCATATGCATAGCTCAAGTTATGGTGCAGTGTAGATGCACCCTCTAAGTGCCCATGACAACCCAGGTCTGGAAGGTGCGAGGTGGCTGTACTATACCTTCTAGGGATTCCCGTTCTTGGCAACAGGATACATTCAACAGAGGGGTTGCACCTCTGGGGCATGCCTCCTCTGATGTTCCATCAGTTTTAAGGCACTTCAGAGCAAAGTGCTTATTAAGACCCCTTGTTTGACTAGGTGTCTCTAAAAGGGAATCAGGGTTTTTGCTCCATTACACTCTGCTGATATCATTGATTGTTTTATTGATGCAGCAGGTCTGTGCACCTTGGCAATGGATTTCTACATGGTGTTTCTTTGTTAAAGGGTTAAACAGCCTATCTCCAGTTTCCAGCTGACTTTGGGAGCCAAGTTTCAGTGGATGAATGCTGTTTTTATCAAGACCTTTACACTGTTCCACCCACTCCATGACACCTGGAGGTTTCTTTGCAAGGTAAAGGGACAAAAGGCCTTCTGGATGCCACCCAGTTTTGCTGTTATTAAGTCAGAACTTTATGGGAATCTTTTATGATTCATTCTCTGGCGGAAACATGGGTGTTTTGTATTTGCATGTAACAGTGGAGCTGTTTTAATCCCTGCTGGGGGGGGGGGGAGGATTTTCTTTCCCCCTGGCTTTCAGTTAATTTCTATTCCATGTATGACACTAGCACGAAAAGGCTGCCGTGAATCCAGGCAAATGAGCTACGTTCCATTACTGCAGCAAGGGCTATGCAAGGTCTGCAGATTTGCTGTATTCGGTTCCTTTCCTCCTGGGCTTCACTGACATTTCAGATCGTAAATGAACAGTTCCTTCCCTCCACAGATGTTTTCTGTTGGTCATAGTTGGGAAGAGTCCCTAGACCTGAAATCCACGTGCTCTGTGTGGTTTTCTTGGCTTGTCAGGATCAGATTGATGTGCACAATCAGTTCAGTGTTGGCTGCTTCTGCAAATTAGGCAGTTGAACAGTGGAACTCAAAGAAAGTAAGGGAGCTGAGCAGATCCTCTGCAGCTCAGGACCCTTTGGGGCCTAAGGGTACCTGGTGCACTGTCTTCGTAGGATCTCCCCGTGCTTTAAAAAGAAAAGCAAGCGAAAAAGAGACTTACAATGGCCATATTTCAACAGAGTTTTTCAAGTCTCGTGCCTGAAAGATACCAGGTTTTTTCCTTCGTGAGCCGGTGCCAAACACACTAAAATACAGAACTGCTGGAACAGCACAGGCAGTTCAAGCCGCAGCGAGGTCACAGGAGGAACGAGCCAGATCCCGCTGTAACTGCTCCAGTCACTTTCATCAGAAACTGCTTTCTGTCAGCATCAGAAAATTGCAGGCGCCGAGCCATGTGATGCAGATGAAAATGAAAACGGTCCCAGGTGCAAATGGCCCCCTTCCGCCCTGCAGAGGAGACGGAGGCTTTATCTGCCGTTAGTAACTTGGACCTGAAGTGGGACGGGCTGTTTTGCCAAAGCACTGGGGGTATTTTTACTTCCATTGAAAGCGTGGGATCTGCGTGTCTTCCACTAGTTACTCTCTGCAGAGCTAGGCTGGAATATTAGATTAGTGACTGACCCAAGTCTTGAGGGAGCTGGGAATCTGGATGGGAATAGGCTGGCCTTACCTCTGTGCGCACATGCACACATGCATATGCATGCAGATCCCTGCGACCATGTGTGCGCACGCAAGCGACCGTCTGTTTAACGTCTCCTTTCCCATTAGCGTTCTTTCCGGGGGAAGCATGTCTGCCTTACTGAGCCCCCAGACCTGTGAGTCACTAGGGTGTCTTGTTTGTGGTACCTGGGAGTTAACTCCCAGACACCAGCCGTCTGTCAGCTGTGCCAGCCCTGTCTGCCTTGCAGGTTAACAACAGGTGGGTCACAGTCCCTGATCGCCTTGGACTATTCCTCTAGTCCCTGGGCTACACTAGGTAGTTATTTCTAAATAACCAGCCTCCTATTTCGAAATAACAAGCGGAGCGTCCACACTACCAAGCCCGTTATTGCGAAATAAGGGGCTGGTTATTTCAAAACAACCACGAGGAGTAGCACTTATTTCGAAATACTAGCGCTAGCAACAGAAAAACCAGTCCCCCACGTCACTCCTCTCCTCAGCCCCCAGCTCCCTCCCTGGCACCTTCCCAGGCAGGTGGTTTCTTGGGGCTAAGTCCAGAGATGAGGGGTGCATTGCCGTGAACACTGGCTTCCTTACACAAACAAACAGGGGCATCGGATAGTGCCCTTTCCCCCCTGGTGGGGCAGAATCTCTCCTGGCTTCCTGGATGGGAGTCTTGCATAGGTCTCTGCTGGATCTCCGTAGCCAACGCCGGGTCACATCTCTGGTCTCTGCAGGGCTGGAGCTGCTTGAGTCATGCATCAGATCCCATCTCAGGGCAAAGACTCCTTTTGCGGAGAGGGGAGTTAATCAGAGGTGCCCTGAGTTGTTCCGCGTCTCTCTCTGATCCCAAGCCAAGCTCAAAGTTCAAAGCTGCGGCGCGTTTGCCTCTGCGTTGGGCTGTCCCCTCCCAGAGGGCACGTCTGCACAGCAGCATTATTTCAGAATAACTGACGTGATTTCGAAATCGCAAAATGCGCGTTTACACAGCAAGCCGTTATTTTGAAATTCTGTCGAGCTGGAGGACGTCCTACTCCAACTCCTGTCACCCTCATTGTCTGAGAAGGAAGGGAAGTCGGAGGAAGAGTGCTCTTCCTGCCACGTCCTGCTGCGTGGACAGCGCCAAAAGCCGAAGGAAGCTATTCCGACTTCAGCTACGCAATTGACGTAGCTGAAGTTGATCTTAATTTGACTTTTGCCCTGCTGTGTAGACAGGCCCAGAGAGGGTCTTAGCAGCCCCAGCTCATCATTGGCGTAGCAAACTGCTAGTCTACTTCACACTACGCAGAGACCTCCCTACTGGCTTCAGCAGGAGTTTCTAATCCATTCTGTCCCCACTCCTGACTCCAAACAAGGTGGGACGTGTCAGGGGCTCTGGCAGCCATTACTGTTATAGTCCGTAGGGGCGTCCTACCGGCTCCAAATGTCTGTGAGTTGGCAAACTCCAAGGGGTGGGGGGTTAGGAGCCCAATTCAGTCTGGTGCCATCTCTATTTCTGACCGTGGAAGCTTCTCTCCAGAGACTCAAGCTTGTGCCTCCAGGTTTCCATGCTGGTTCTTGAAGTGCCGTGCTCCATCTTTACAAGACTGAGCTTGGGGAATGCTCCATACAGATCGGCTCCGTGGAGATCCTCGGGTCACAGGAGAGGAGCCTAGCGCATCATGGGCACTGCCCCCAGGAACGAGCAATCAATAATATCAAAGGCAGCGGGCTCAGCACAGGCTAAGGCACCGCTTACATCCTGTTTACGCCTCGAAATGGGGCGTAAGTGGAACTTAGGTTGAAACAGGCCATGCCATTCATCTGGTTTTAAACCAGACTGTCCTCCTCTTGAGTGTTTTGTTCCTCATCTGGCGCCAAGACAAACCCAGAGGTGGGGATACCCTTTTGAAGAGTGCACCACTCCATCCCTACTGGGGTACAAGGTCATGCTGGCAGGGGGTTAGGTTGGTTCTTCAGAATGGTGTCCCCTGTATGGTGGGATGTCACATGCCCCATACATGCCTGGTTTGTGCTGGCGGGGGAGGGCCCGGAATGGCCAGTATTCTGGGAGTAAGTCTGTGGCCGTCCTAGGCCCTGCCTTGGCTCTCTCGACACCGTAGTGAATTTCACCCATTCTGGGCCTTATAATGTGGGAGAGGAATGCAAAGGTATCAAGAAAGCCAGAGCTCAGGAGCCACGTGACTGGAATGGCTTCGATGTACCAAACCAGTGTAACAGAAGAAAGCAGGCTGAGGATAACAGAGGAAGCCAGAGGGTTTAAAAGTGCGGTCACAACAACAGCAACTGCAACAAAATAGTTAAGTTTATTGAGAAAACTTGTTCTTCCTGGCCTCTGAGGGTAGGACAAGAAGCAATGGGCTTGAACTGCAGCAAGGGAGGTTTAGGTTGGACATTAGGAAAAAGTTCCTAACTGTCAGGGTGGTTAAACACCATCAGGGATGGTCTAGACAGTGCTGGGTTCTGCCATGAGTGCAGGGGACTGGACTTGATGACCTCTTGAGGTCCCTTCCAGTCTTAGTATTCTATGATTCTATGATTGTACTGCAATAGCTCGTGGACCAGGGCCCCCTTGTACTAGGTGCTGTGCAAATACAGAACAAAAATATAGTCTGTACCCCCAAAGAATTTACAATCTAAGTAAAAATATGTGAGTGAATCCATCCATGAGAGGTGGCTGTGTAGCCTAATGGATCAGGTGATTGTAGGTTTGAGTCCTGTTGCCGATGGGAGGGACTTAATAGTACAGTACCCAAAAGTTTTAGGGATTCAGGAAAGGCAGAAAGTTTGTAGACTCAAATGTTGGCCAGCACAGAGAGAGAGAGAGAGAGAGAGAGAGAGAGAGAACGAACTGCCTTGTGTCCTCAAACTGTGCTTTGTTTTGTTGCCTAGGGAGGTTGTAGAATCTCCATCACTGGAGATCTTTAAGAGCAGGTTAGATAGGCACCTGTCAGGGATGATGTAGATGGTGCTTGGTTTAGATAAATTAATAAAAATGCATGTATTAACTACAGGAATTTAGATTTTAAGTGATAAGTAATAAGGCATAACAGTCAGAGTTGGTTACAAAGAAAATAAAAAGATAAAATATAGGATCACATCTCAGTTAACATGGTAAATGGTTTTAAAAGCCAAAATGGTGTTCTTACCATAAGCAGTCTTTAGCCAGGAAATGCCCCCCGCCCCCCAACACAAACAATGATGCTTCCTTTCTCTTTCAAGCATTGTGGTTGCCAGGATTAGAGATCGAGGGGAGAGGGGATTTGGGAGTCTCTTTTTCTTATTTTTATAAACTTCTCCCCTCTTTGAGGATTATCTGCAGCTGGAGTTCAGATAACAGTCAGCCCATTTATATGGAAACCCCCAGTTGTTCAATTGTCAATAGGTAAAGTTCTCTCTCCAACCCCTTCCAGCCAGAGAATGGCTCCTTAATTAGGTGATAAATCTCAGAGGGGGAGCAGTGTTAGTCTGTAACTTTAAAAATGACAAGTAGTCCCGGGGCGCCTTAGAGACTAACCAAAATATATAAGCTCATGATTTTGGTTAGCCTCTAAGGTTCCACAGGACTCCTCATTGTTTTTAATAAGGTGATTGTCCATGCTAATCCGTTTGATTATGCTGGTACCTGGGGTGTGCCTTGTTTCTCTGAAGAAATGGTTTGGACCTGCTTTTCTGATTCTGGAACATGTTACAACAGCGTGATAAATTATAGCTTAGGGATGGGAAAGTGTAAACGTGTAAACAGTTAACTGATAAGCCTGGGCTGGGCATATCAGTTAATGTTCTCTGTTACACACAGGCTCTGCCCCACTCCTGGGGAACTGGCAACCATCCTGCACTGATGTCTCTGTATCAGAAGCAGCAGTATGGGAGTGGCAGCCAGCTCCCTGGGAGCAGGGCTGCGGGGGGAAGTGGTGTGTGCCGGGAGCCAGCTGCCACCCAACAACTGATACCTCTATATCAGAGGCAGCAGCATGCCTGGGGGGCAGCCAACTCACCAGGAGTGGGGAGGCAGATGCAAACCGGCTGTCACCCTGTACTGTGGGTACAAGTAATTGTGTAACCACTGAGATTTTCATTGGTTACATGTTTACCTAATTACTCACTTTTTAACATCCCTAGTATAGCTGTATAACTTTACATACAATGTTGTCACACATATTTTACCAGGACAATACTGTTCAGCGGATTATGACTTTTTAAATGATACCACACAAAGCATACAACATTTATCGCAGTCTTATAAAAAAGGTGAACGTAATGGTGCAGACTGTCACAAAAGGTAAATAAAATGAATGCAGCATGCACTAACCTAGTGTAACAGACCCAGTTCACCATTATTCAAACCAGGACAAAGTGAATGCAAAGTGGTGATAAGATTCTACCACTTTGGGGAAATCAGCCCCCAAGTTTGAGTCTTTTCCACCTGGTCAATAAGTTCAGATGTAGCATTGTTAATATATTTATTTGGATTTCAGAGCACACAGAGGGCCCAACCAGAATCAGGGACCCAGTGTCCTGGATGCTGCATATATTTAAGATTCCCCCAGCTAGATTTCTGGCTATTTAAACAGCAAATCCTACCTTATAGAGGTTGCAAGACTTTCCTGCGACTTAATCCATCCAGAAGGACAAGTAAGACATGGGTTAGAGCTATGAACTTGTCATTCTCTGCCAGATCATTGCTTTTACAATTAAACCCACACAACCCACTGACTCTGGCCGTAGCTTGTGTTACCCCAACAAGAAAGCTGACATTTGGCACAGAATGGGAATCAAAGAATGCAAGGAATTTGGTGACTCAACATAAGATTTATTGTACCCATCCTGCTGCTTAAGCCCATGTAATGGAAGATTGTTTTACTGCATGTCGCATCGCTCTATGGAGCTAATTTATAAGAAAACAATAATTATTCAAATAGGGATTTTTTCCCGAGCCTACATAAACTTGGTATCTGCTTGGCAGTGGGAGACACTGTGGAGAAATGCACAAAGACATTGCTTTGCACTGATGAGATTTGCTTTTTCTGGAGCAAGCTGAAGAGTGCTGTGCCTGCCCAAGCTTGCCATTGCATTTGACTGGGCACCAACCGTTAGGCTAAAAGAATGTCTTTGTGCAATTAGGTCACACTATTGGCCAAATGCGGGTTAAGAAGTCCTTCAAATCATGGGCTCTTCTGCTGAAATGTAACGACGTTTATTAAACCCTGGGGTTGCAAACTGGTGCACAGGCCTGGACATTCTTTATCAACAGCCAATGGAGAGAGGAATGCGCAAGGGAAGGATGTCAAGGCAAATTGAATTTTCTGTACAGCAACAGCTCCATTGGGACGGCCTGGGAGTTGTGTGGAAAACTCACCAGAAAGTAAGACAGGAGCGAGAGATCCTTGCACTGAGGCGAAGTCACATCCCCTACGGAAACACTCACCAGCACTCCAGCCCATGTCTGTCTTGATCCTCTGTCCAAGACAGCCAGCCAGCCAGCGGAGCAGATGGCACCAACCCCATTTTTGCCTGTGGGCGCAGCTCTGGATTCAGCAGCATTCCTATAGTGCAGTTTAAGCCATTGAACTTAAACTTTAAGGGTGCATCTACCCTGCACCGTAGCTCAAAATAAGATTTAAAATTAGAATAAAATTTGAGCTACGCAAATTGCGAATCTTAATCTGATGTTATTTCAAATAGCTTATTTTGTACTTTGGCGCTGTCTACACAACGCCAAATTTTGAAATAACCCACTGTTCTGAAATGTCCCTTACTCCTTGTAGAATGAGGTTTACAGGGACGTCGGAATAGCAAGCCCGTTATATTTCGAAATAAGAGGCTTGCTGCGAAGACGCAGTGTAGCTATTTTGGGTTACTCCAGTATCCCGAAATAGTGTTGTGATATAGACATAGCCTAAGGGTTTATGTGTTTCTAACAATGTCCATCTGCTCCCCAGAGGATAAGAGAGTCCTGGTTTTCTGAGCATGGGGGGCATGAACAGGTGTCAGAAGGTTGTGACCACATTGTGTTCCCCCATATTATTAAGTGGAGGCGTGTTCCAACTAGATCCTGTTGCGAAGGGAAGGGGTCCCGAGGGGATCCTTTTATGGAAAGTCATTGGTGGGCTAAGCTGGGTATTGATCTTATAACAATGTGCTTGACTTTATGAAATGCTTGTCAATGCCTTAACGCCCCCCCCCCCCCCCATGTCTTTGTCACATGTTATCAGGGAATATTACAATTTTTTATTTGTTACAATAAAATGTTTGCTCTGAAACTGTAACCCCAGTAAGGACGGATCTTCTCCTGCCCATCCAGAAGGCCTTTCGAAATTCCAAGTGCCATTGTGGGACATCACAATGCAAACACCTTGCTAATTGCCCTTTCTCACTCATGAAGTGGCCCATGTGTAAAAGGGCTCATCCCATGAGCCTGAATTCTGGAAGAAGGAAATAAAAATAGCAGACAAGGAAATTTGTCAGCTCTTCTGCTGTGTGGAGTCACAAAGCTGGAGCAACAGAACAGAATTAGAGATCTCCCTGGATTAGCTCTAAAAGACATTCAGAGCTCAGAGAGGACTACAATTCCGCCATCTTTTAAAACCATAGGCTGTGTCTAGACTGGCAAGTTTTTCCGCAAAAGCAGCTGCTTTTGTGGAAAAACTTGCCAGCTGTCTACACTGGCCGCTTGAATTTCCTCAAGAACACTGACTTCCTACTGTCTGAAATCAGTGCTTCTTGCGGAAATACTATGCTGCTCCCGTTCGGGCAAAAGTCCCTTTTGCGCAAAGCTTTTGCACAAAAGGGCCAGTGTAGACAGCTCAGATTTGCGCAAAAAATCCCCGATCGCGAAAATGGCGATCGGGGCTTTTTCACACAAAAGCGCTTCTAGATTGGCACAGACTCTTTTTTGCAAAAAGTGCTGGAAGCCATCTGAATATTTTGTTGTCTTTGGTGGATAGCTGCCAACTATCACTAAATTCAGTTTGCTTTGATGGCAAGATAGACCTGACTGCCCACAAGGGGACTGTCTGCGACTCTGTGGTAAGACTAAAGTAGTGCCTCAGGAGTCCACTTTTGTTACTGGGTCAGTGAAATAGAGCATGCGACCAGTTTGGGGTCTCTGCCCTGCTTCTTGGCACTCCTGGCTAGAGCCCTGCAAAACTGCTGTTACCCGCTTTATATCCATGGGTATCCCCATCTGCAGACATGGATACAGATATCAGTGGCTCATTTTTGTGGACATGAATTAGGGATCTAAGAGTTTAACCGGTTAACTGGTAAGATGATGCATATCAGTTTAAAACAATCAAAAGGAAGTTTTTCTTCACTCAGCACACAGTCAACCTGTGGAACTCCCTGCCAGAAGATGTGGTGAAGACTAGGACTTTAACAGAGTTCAAAAAAGAGCTAGATAGATTCATGGAGGTTAGTTCCATCACTGGTTATTAGCTGGGATGGGTAGGAATGGTGTCCCTGGCCTCTGTTTGTCTGGATATAGGTGACGGGGGAGGTATCATGTGATGATTACCTGTTGTGTTCCCTCCCTCTGGGACACCTGGCATTGGCCACTGTTGGCAAACAGGATACTGGGCTGGATGGATCTTTGATCTGACCCAGTCTGGCTGTTCTTACGTTCTTATGGTCTTAAACTCTGTGTGGGGCAGCTGGGAGCTCCATGGGTCCAGAAGCCAGGAGGTCTACCAGCCTTGTCAGCTCCAGCAGCCCCACAGGGACTGGAGCCCTGGCAGCCATGTGGGTCCATGAGCCAACAGCCAATATAGCCCGATGGGGCTGGCAGCCAGCAGCCCCATGGGGCCATGCACCAGCAGCACTAGGAGAGATTAACAGCGTAACCTATAGAATTTTTATCACTTACATGGTTAATATTTTTATTCATTTTTTATATCCCTAATATGGATGTGGATACAAATTTTGTAACTAGAACCCCGCAAATCCACAGATCTCCACTTTTTATCTGCAGGTATCTGCGGCTCATTTTTGTGGATACAGATGCGGATGTGTATACAAATTTTGTATCAGCCCAGAGCTCTACTCATGGTTGTGAGCCACTCCAGACAGTATAGCAGCCACAGTATAGAAATGGTTAAAATCCCTGCTCTTGCTCTGCGTGCTCATAGAAAACCTTCACTCTCTGGCTACTTGAATTCTCTGTTGCCTGCCCTCTGCCTTGCCACATTTCATATCTCATCAGCTGGGTGGGGAGTTCTAAAACTGACATGCAGATCTTCTGAAATTGACCTCCCCGTGAAAACTTTCCTACACTCTACATCCTGAAGAACTTTATATATATATTTAGAAGTTAAAAATCCCAACATGTTACTTTTCAAAAAAATAAGGGAATAAATCCAGTGGCCTTGTCAACATTTCTTCTTCAACTATTTTAATTGAGAGCTTTTATGGAAAGTTGGCCATGCACCATTACTGCTAAGTCCTACTGAGGGTCTTAGAGAATTTAATCTTTTCTGTATCTACAGAACATTTAGCATCATTTGCCCTGACACTTTGATACTCAGGGCATCTGCATGCACTTTATGAAAGCTTGATTTAAACCCACATTCTATTGTATTATTCCAGGGATTGTTTTAACTCTACTGTCAAATTGTCTCTCCTGTATTTTGAAAAGCTTCTTTTCCTTACAATGAAGTAGAATCCATGTTGAAGTCCTCTAGATTTGATTGCAGAGGAGCAGTGTGACCTAGTGGCTAGGGCACGTGACTGGCACCCTGGGAATGTATGCTTTAATCCCATTTCTATCACTGACTGGTTGTATGACATTGGCCAAATCACTGAAGCTTTCTTTAACCCAACTCCTGTAACCCTCATTGTACAAGGAGTGAGGGGAGTCAAAGGAAGAGTGTTCTTCCTTTAACTCCCTGCTGTGTAGAGACAGGGCCAAAAGCCGAATTAAGCTATTTGGACTTCAGCAATGCAACTGACATAGCTGAGGTTGCATAGCTTAATTTGACTTTTCCCTTGCAGTGTAGATGGGCCCTAAGACAGTTTTAGGGGCATCCCAAATAAAGCCAAGACAGAATACCTCCTCCGGGCAAACCAAAAAGACCCCAAATGATCTGGAAAGTTCCTTAAAACCATTAAACTTCCAACTGGTTTTTGATCAGAGTCCCTGTACCAAATTCAGAAACTCAGAGAAAACTTTACTGAGCTGCAGTCAAGCTTGTGACCAGTTCAGTGCCCTGCCTCATGTAAGGCTCATCCTGCTGGCTCAGTCCCTCCATGCTGCAACCATTGGCTTTTTGATTTGGCACTCGGCTCAAGTGATGGAGAAGGCGATTCTGAGACCCGCCCTGTCTCCAAAGGGTTTCATATATTTCACTGCCAAAGGAAAACAACATAAATCATCCTGCGGAGTCCAAAGCTGTCTGGCTGCCTGGGAGGAAAAGTGCAGAGTCAGGGTGGGGCATGAAAGGGGTGAATGCTGGTTTTTATTGGCGGTGTATAAAAATCCCCCTTGAGCTGCCTTAAATGTGGTAAAAATGTGGGAGGAGGATGGGACATGTCTCAGAACCGCAGGAGCCCAGGGACAGTGCTGAGGGTGGCGGGGGAGCTGCAAGTCCTCCAAGAGAGACCATGTGTGTCTTTATAAAGTCAGTTGCACCGGGTGACATCATAGCAAGATGGGACACCGAGTCATAAATTTCAGGAGGAAAAAAAGACCTCACTGTGAGTCAGATCTGGCAGTAAATATTGATAACAACTCTTCCGCGAATCTTCCCTGGGTGTTGGTTTTTATTTTTTTATTTTTCAGTGGGAGAATAGCTGGTGAAAGGCAGATGGTTTTCGTCTGTTCTCCATTTGCATGAGCTGACCGATCTGCTTAGGTAGCCCTGTCTCACCTCTCTGAGATCGGACTGGAGATTCTCCTTCTTCCTTGGGTGCTCAGGGGCTGCCTGTGCTTTGTCCCATGAGCTGATGTCACTAGCGTCAGACACACTAAACCATAGAGTCACAAATTGGGGGGCGAGCCCCTGGGTGCGAGGTGCCCCCCCCTCGTCCCCCCGGTCAATGCCCCCAAGAAAGAGCCTGGTCCATCCGGTAAAAGAATTCAGAAACTATCATGTGACATTGTTGGAATTTTCTGTTTTTCCTGGCTGGGGTGTCCACCGGAACATGTGACGCTCAGGCTGGCAGGTGCAGGGTGAGGGTGGAGCCTCCAGGGCAGACTTCAAAATGGCTGCCTTAAAAGGGCAATGCCTGTTCTACTTTTAAAAGGGCAACCTTTTTTTTTTTTTTTGGTCAACTTTTCCCCTGGAGTACTGACACCTTTTTTTTACACTGGTCCTGGAAATTAAAGGGACCTTGACTGTTTTTCGACCCTGGTCGGTTCCTTTTTTTGTTTTTGTTTGTGCTCAACAAATTTTGTTGCTATTTCCGGCAGGAGGGTTTCTCAAAAATTCCTTGATGCCAAAAAGTTTGGGAACCACTGCGCTAAATGGATGGCACACAGAACTCCTTCGTTATTGTCCAGGTAGTAGCACAAGGGGTCCCATCAGACTCCCCCCTCTGAGTGCATGTGGGGAGACCCCAGACAGTGCAAAACTGATGTGGCTCCACTCTGGGGAAGGGAGGTGGGCAGGATCAGTGTTGCATGCCCGCCCTTGTGCCTCCTGGAGGCCATCTCTGCACAGATGGGGGCAATAAGGGCAAGGGCAAAGATCCTTTAGTCCTATTCCCTGCAGAACAAGGGAACAGGCCAGGCGCCCCACGAGTTGTCAAGGCCTAGGGCCATGGAGCAGCTCTGCAGCCCGGGAAGAAGATTCCTTCCACATGAGACTTACATTTGATTCCCAGCTCTACCAGATGCTCCCTGCGCAATCTTCTAGGGAAGTTACCGGTGTGTTTGGTGCCTCAGTTTCCCCTCCTTAAATGGGGCTAAAAACACTTCCCTACCTCACAGTGATGTCATGGGGATGCCTACATTACAGATTCTGAGGTGCTTCAGTAAGGGGGGAGGAGTCATAGAAGTACCTTGAAGATACACAACCTGGCAGATGCTTAGCAAACAATATAAAACACGGGCTCATTGATGCCATTGAGAAAGCTCCCAGTGACGTGGAAGAGGCTTGGATCAGGCCCTTGTAGTGCAAACCTGCATGCTCTGCCTGGCTGTTGCACAGGGCTATTAATGGAGTCTCATGCGCAGGGTGTTCAGAAGGCAGATGTCTTCTTTCAGGAAACAGCGAGAAACACTGTGCTTAGGGCAAGCAGCCCCTCTGCTCCTGTCTCTCTCATTCCTTTCCATTGATCTGTGCGTGGGCCCCAAGATTCATGTGTCTGTTTCTTTCTTTCTCCTTCCAGCTACTGCTGCCAATTGGTCACCAGATGCTTAGAGCAGACTTAACCCATTAGCAGCGTTTGGCTGGCCAGGGAACGGATGAGGCTCATGCTGAAACTCGGTTCTCATGGTCAGAGCTCTACCAAGTGAACTTCACAAGCCTGTCCGACTAATAGGAACTGTGCAGTTACGCTGGTCTCAGCTGAGAACATTTTTCGGCATATCCTCCACATCCAGGAAGGGGGGTGGGGAGTTTCCGTTACAAAACAGTTTTCTCAGGGTAGCCTTACCGTGGAGGACTAGATGACTCCAGGACTTGCTAACAGGTTACATCACCTTTCACCATTAGACTCCTGGCTTGAATCCAACCCAGACTGGTAGCCCCCAGAAATCACCCTCTGAGCAGCTGTTTAGTGGCCTGGGTGCAATGATTTGTAGCAGCCGGATATCCTTGTTACAGCTGGCATCTCTTCCTGCAGGCTCAGTGCAGAAAATGCGTTCCCTTCTCACTCCTCCAGTTGATCCCTCTAAGTCAGGAGCCAGCCGAAAGGATGTGGGTGGGTGGGGGAGGTTTGCGCGGCTGTTGCCCATACGGTGCTTTTTTGTGTTAACCCCAAAGACTCCACTTCTCCATCTGGTCCATTGTGCAAGCATTAAATGAACAAGAAGCTTTTTTTTAAAAAAAAAGCTCCCTAAATTTGGCTACCTTGGCGTCTGACTGCAGCTGGTGAGCAATAAATGTGTTCCCTGGTATGATGAATGTCTTCTGAATTGTAGGTGTTGGGCTTTTAGGCCGGGGATTGCTATGCCTTTGCCTGAGCTAGCCATGACTAGACGGTCCCCTGTCATCATGCTGCAGAGCAGGGGTGGGCAATAATTTTTTTCCAGGGGTTACTTCAAACATTTTTGAAGTCGCCCCAGGCCACACTGGAAGGGGCGGGGCCTCAAACGGAAGGGGAGGGGCCAGGATACTTCAGACTTCCCCACCACCAGCCCATGATTGGTCTGGGGCTGGGGGAGCCCCTTTTACCCCCCTTCCCACTAAGCACCCATGCCCTTGGTGGTGGGAAGGGACTTCCTGTACTCCCCCACATCCAGGCCAATCAGGGCCTGGGGGCGGGGGAGCATGCGAAGCCTCCTTCTGCCCTGCTAGGAGTATGAAGTACCACGCACTCCTCGCAGAGTGGGGGCAGGGTGGAGGAAACTTCATGCGCTTCCCCCGCCCCCAGACCCTAATTGAGAGCGGCAGGGTCTCAGCGGGCCGGATCAACCTGCTGAGGCCCTTTTGCCCACCTGTGCTATAGAAGGCTAATTGCAGATCATGTGACTAGTCAGGATGTCATGTGAATTTCACTTATTTTCCCAGGTTGGTGTCTGGGCACCAGAGAGATGGTTTGCTATGGGGCAAGGGAGCAGCTGTCCCTGACTCTCCTCCATAGGTCTGTATTCTCCATTGTGTCTCCAACTTCCTCCTTGCCCTTGCAGGACATAATCTAATGTTCTACCTGCTCGCATCACTTTGCTCTCCCCAGAAACGGATGCCCAGAGCCATGAAAGAACCTGCAGCCGGGCGTCAGGGCGTGCAGCAGGGCCAGTCTCCAGACAGCTTAAGGAGCGTGGCTGGCCTGCGGCAGGCTGCCAGATTGCCTGCACCTCTGATTGGTTGGAAGAATCAGCAGATGAGCTCTTACACCCAGGAGCAGTTGAGGAACCGGTTCAAAGCCGCTAACGTGAGCGGTGACAGCTCCCCAGCCTGCGCAGTCCCTGCTGAGCCCACCGTGTTCAGACCTGCTCCTGCCTTGTCTCACAGGTCACCTGGCTCCGATGCCAGATGTGTGACTTCAGAGCTGAGCTGTGGCTCTGGTGTCTGACTCAAGTTCTGGCCTTGCATCCTGGCTTCTGGGCCCAGCTCTGAGCTTTGGTTCCGACCCTGGGCTCTTACTCTTGACCCGGGCTGTGACCACTGGTGGTGGCACTTTGCCTCTGGCTCTGGCTTCGACCCTGAACCCGGCTTCTCACTCCTGACTGTCTTTGAGTCTTGGCTCTGACTCTGAACTCTGATTCCTTGCTCCAACCACTAGGCATTGATCATCCATGTCCTGGTCTTCTGACACCTGTGACTACGTGGATCAGAGATCACAGCCTAGGACACTGCTCCTTGGAGACGAGAGCAAGGGATCAGCCCCCCTATACCTCAAATGCAAATGTGAAAAACCTCATGGGAAAAATGGTCTGTGCACTTTTCTCACAAGCAATCTTTCTTTGGGTCAGTTCATGGTTTTGGCAAAAGTTCAGCTTAGATTTTATCCCACTTGGCCTATCCACCCTGACTGAATGCTAAACAAAATGGGTAAAATTAACCCTTCTGGAGAAGGACAGCGCAATGTATATGAGCCACTTACAACTGATTTAACTCCAGGGTTTCAGTGGGTCTTAGGAGGTGCAGAGGCCATAAGTCAGACATGTGTACACAGGCGGATTTCAGATCCTGTGAATGGATAAGAATGAGGCTGAATTACTGGCCCTTGTGCAGCTCGTGTACATGGCGGTGTGCTGTGTCTGTGCAAAATCCATTTCAACCTATAGCAACAAGTTTGGATTTGAGAACGAGGATCATTTGTCTTGTTTTACCAAAGCTTTGTAAAAAGGTAGATGTTTCTAGATGGGATCTGCAGCTCTGAGGTTCATGTATCAGTTGCTTAATTTCCTGTGTTATTCCACCACTCTCATCTCTTTTTTTTCTTCTCCTTTATCTTCTTTGCATATTAGGTACAGTTTCTATAAGCATATGCTGGGGATGTAAATGTTAAAAAAATGTATTTTCTTTGGCACCTGATTCCTAGCACATGAAACAGCACGCAGAGCCATCAACCGTAGCTGTGATACAGATGTGAAGTGCCTATATGATCTTTCATTCCCGTATCAAATACATACATCAAGCCAATTTCTTTATCTCCGGCACCTTGTTGTGGGAACAGAGACTGGAATGCATGAACTGCTGAGTTCCCTTACAGATTTTACAACGGACATTTAGCAAAAAACCCAACGGGGTTCCTAAACGAAAAACAAACATGCAGAATGCTTTGGATAAGTAAGGAGAACCACTCACACATAGTAAAACAACTAAGAGATAAACTGGAGGAAAGCCAACAGCATATAGTCATACTGGGACTAAACAGAACCAGGTGAGCCTCTTGCTATTGTAGAATGTAAAATGTGATTTCCTTTGAGATGCCTGTGGTATTTGCTCCATGATCATCCAGAGATTTTCATTCTTGCCGCATGTATTTTTGTTGGCTTGGCGGAAGGCGACAGAACAATGTGAGTGACCAAAGGAGAGGTTGTAGCAACAATGGCATTCATAGTCTGAGAGCAATAAATCCATCGGCTCTAGCTCTCTCTCTCTGAGGAGGACGGTGGAGGTTACAGGACTGTATCAAATTAAAAACAAACATAAACGGGGAGTGTCTCTCTTGAGAAAATAATCGGACAGGGCCCAATGCCTCAAATAGTTATTCCCTACAAAAACAATCTGTATTATTCCCCAAATACCATTTAGACACTGGGCCCTTCCCTTTACACTCAGGGTGGGATCCAACTCTGGCTGCTTTTTACTTCTGAGGCTGTCAAAAGTAGCAGTAAAACTTCCTTAAAAGTCAGGCAGGATTCTCCCTCCCACCAGGGAATTGGTGGGTGGCACAAAGCTGGTATGTCGCTCACCCCTTCCAGCACCAAGCAGCATGCCAGGAAAAGGAGGGATCATTATAGAACATATGATACTCTGGCAGACATTCAGCCACTCCAGTACGCTGGTTTCAAATGGTATAATTTAGAGCAGCCCCGGAGCTGCTCTACATTCTGCCCATGATCATTTCATCTCTGGCTGGCCTTGGATCAGCGCATCAGAAACGTGGCATCTCTGAGGATGGAACCCAGGCTGTCTTTGCTCCCACCCAGTGAATTATTCTCCCGGTGAAATCAGAGGATTCCCACGGATTTCAACTGGTCTGTTTGTGGGACAAGGGCTAAGAGAGTAAATAACTAGAGTTCTGGGAATGTGGGCTGAGGCCCCACATGGAGGTTTTTAAGTACACTAAGAACCATTTCAAGCATGTACTCAAGGGACTGCTCTTAGCGAGATTCAAAAAGAGGTTGGATGCTTGTATGGATAAAAAAGACCATCGGGGAAGGGGGACAGTTAATGCTAGAAAAAAAATGGGAAGGGATTTAAAAATCTCCTGCTTCATCCAGACTCTAGCTATTAGAAAACAGGACGCGAACCAATGTAGAATGCAGATTCTCTATCACGTGGTATCGCAGCATTCTTACGGCTTCCTTTCAAGTGTCTCCTGCTGGCCAGTGTGGAAAACAAGAGACTGGACTAGATAGGAAATGGCAGACTGGATCAGACCTAAGAACTGTGTTTCTATGGATGGACTCAAGCTGGATGAACAGAGATGCTCTACTAGTAAAGGTGGAACATAATTGGAATCCATATGTTGAAGATACTTCTGGGAGATCTCTTAAACCAGGAGGCTGGTAGGAAGCCAGGGCCTCTGGTCCCATGTCCATTGTAATTGAGAAGCTACTTTGAAACAGTCACATTGTTTATACTAGAAAGAGGTAAGTCTGCAGAAGAGAAGGGTGAGGGGGGATTTGAGAGCAGCCTTCAACTCCCGGAAGGGAGGTTCCAAAGAGGCTGGAGAGAGGCTGTTCTCAGTGGTGGCAGATGGCAGAAGGAGGAGCAATGGTCTCAAATTACAGATCACATTGGGGGAGGTCTAGGTCGGATATTAGGAAAAGCTATTTCCCTGGGAGGGTGGGGAAGCATTGAAATGGGTTCCCTAGGGAGCTGGTGGAATCTCCATCCTGAGAGGTTTTGAAGTCAAAACCCTGATTGACACAGTCCTGGCTGGGATGATTGAGCTGGGGTTGGTCCTGCTTTGGGCAGGGGGCTGGACTCCATGACTCCTGAGGTCTCTTCCAGCCCTGGGATTCTACGCTTCTATGAAGTCACTAATGTCTCTTTTCAACATCCGTTGACTTAAAAGGGGGGAGCTCCTGAGGAGAGTGTAAAATCCCACAGACTTCCAAAGTACCATCGTTTGTTTTCTGGCCATGGACAGGCGACAGCCACTAATACACCGTCTGAGAGGGGAGTTCACCGGTAGCGTGTCACAATGGTAAAATGGGGCTGCCCATGGCCACCATATTGCAGAGGGGGAGGGTGGGAGTGGGGTAATGAGTGGCAAGGCCAAGGAAGCTGCAAGATGTGGGTCAAACAAGCATTCTCCCCATGGAGGGAAGTTCACCAGCTGCTGGGACTAGAGCAGTACCAGGCCTTGTTCTGTAGTAGCCTTGTCTCCATCCATCGGCCTTTGGATTCTCAGCATCAGCCATTCTGGCTGCCTGCTGACCCAGGATTAAGAGATTTGTAAAGATCCAACGTGTAGCTGTGAGGGCCTGGATTTCCCCCCGTCTTTTCAAGTGATTTAATTGTTTCTGGAACATCAGTCATGAGCTCAGGCATCTGAGAGTTCTGCTGGAGCGTTTTTAACAGAGAAGAGTTATTCACTCCACATAAATGCTCCTGGACCGATTGTCTAGGGCAGGTTCACCGGTATGCAACTGATTGTTGTTCTTGGTAAGCGTCTGCTCCTTTCTCCCCTCGTTTGGTAGACCACGTTATTGAGATTCAGGGATTTCATTTAAGCGACTCTTTCAGCAGCCTGCTTCTTGCTAGATAGACAAGCCAAAAAACAGTCTGCTGCTTCTCCTGGATTTGCCACTGCTTCTTAGACGTGACCTCATTTATTGCTCCATCTCCTTATGCATTTGTTAAACTCCTCCCCCCCCCCCCCCAGTTTCTCCTATGGCTTTGTCATTGTTAATATGTGTGTTAAGACTGACCTGTTTGTACATTTTGCCCAAAGGGATCATTAGTGTTGTTTGCCTTCTGAAATGTGGTTCTGATTTTTTTGTTTTGTTTTGAGAAACAGAATAAAGGCGTTGGCCCTTCCTGTCTGGAATAGCTTGGTGGCTTCTCTGCCAGCTTTATTCCTGAAATATGGGGGGAGGGCAAAATTCAAATCTCAGATGAGAAGTAGAGCTACTCCACTGGTGAACTGAGCCCTTTGTGCAATAGAAGTGCTAAGACTCCCCCAGACAAAACAGCACCTAAACTAAACAAACCCCAAGAAATCATAATCAAGACACACTATTGGCAAAAGGCCTTAATGTTCTACCTTTATTACACCTTCCCCCATCCCCGAACCTCACCACCTCCACCATTTGTGCCCTCTTGGCCGAGAAGGGGTTGGTTACATGGACAGAAAGATTAGGCTCCCTTTCCAGTCCTAACCATGGTCTCTCCAGGACATGGTCACGGCTCAGTGGTGAGGCCATATGGGGTGTATTTGTCTTGCTACTGCCAATGTTGTGTCTGTTCCAGGGATAAATAGAAGATTTCAGTGTCTGGATCTAGTAACCGGCTCCTTTATGAACGCTGATCCACACACATTTTAGTTTTGGATAAAAGCCCTTTCAGCTGGTTATTTGATGGAAGACTGATTTATGGGATGCTAAAATCCGGAGTGGCTGAATTTCCAGAGCTGTGAAACTTAACCAGGTGTAGCTTGGTATGAACATCTGGTTCACCTCATATTGTGGACACACGCGCATCGGGACACTTGGTCTTTGGCATTGCAATCTCCTTTAATGCATCCTTCAAAGGGCGTTTTGGATAAAATTTAAGGGTTTCATTAACTAAGTGAAATTCAAAATGAGACTAATTGAAAACAAACTTTCTGGAGCCCTCTATTGCCCTGCACGAGTGCCTTGTCAATGGCAGTGAGAGTTATTCAAGCTACTTGGCAACACTTGGCCCACGTGCTTTCTTTGATCTCTCATACCAGGTGTAGACCGAAATTGATATGGGCGAAGCAGTGAAAGGCAAATGTTGTTCCACGCCCACATGTAGAACTAGCAGTAGAAAAGTGAGCAATTTGCAAAAGATGAAAGGGTAGAATGTAACGATCAGATGGTGGAATGGGGAAGGGCCAGATTTTTAAAGGTCTCTAACAATGCTGATAGGCACTTAGTGGGCTTTCAAAGGCACCCAAATTTTGCTGACACCCGATGGGGGCTAGGCACCTTAGTCAAGTGCATGCTTTTGAAAATTCCATCCCAGCCGCCTAATTCACTTTTGAAAACAGGACTTTGCTTAAGGTTCTATTGATAAATGGTTTACAAAGTGCTAATAAATGATCAGCTGATTTGAGAAGCATGCCATTGATAACAGTAGTATGTGGTGTTGATGGTTATAGATAATTGATTATAAGAAATACACCGACAGGCTGGACTCCAGCAATTGATTAATCATTTATTTAAACATATAGTAACCATTTATTAGTTTGTAGCTATTTATAAATGGGATCTTAACATAAAGTTGCGATGAAGAGTCACTATGCAAAAATGCCTTAATCAATATTCTCAATCACACCGGCAAGTATTCAGCATCAGTTCTGCTGATTTCACTGGCTAAAATAAGTATTATAAGCAGCTCAGAGTCAAAACGTCCCTAGGAGACAGGGATAGATTCCACTCCAGCTTGAACCATCAGTAGAATAATTTAACTAAGGGGCCATCAAGTCATCATAGAATCATAGAACTGGAAGGAACCTCAAGAGGTCACCAAGTCCAGTCCACTGCACTCAACACAGGACAAACCATGACCTAGACCATCCCTAGCAGGTGCATGTCCAATCTGCTCTCAAAAATCTCCAATGATGAAGATTCCACAACGTCTCCTTACAATTTATTCCAGTGGTAGTTGCTTCATGGCATCTTTATTGCTGGTAATGTGTGAGCCTGAAGGAATGCTATTTGGTATTCAGATTGCAGGAGGAATTTGCAGGCCAGGAGATTAGAATCATACTCCTTTTACTTTTAAGATGAACAGCTTTGAGCGGAAATAAGGGTATGTCTACACTACAGCACTAATTCAAACTAACTTAATTCAAATTAGTTAATTTGAAATAAGCTAATTTGAATGAGTGCATCTAGACCTAAAAACTAATTAGAATTAGCGTGTTGCTAATTCGAAATAGCATGTCCACATTGAGTGGACCCTGAACCGAAGTTAAGGCTGGCCAAAACCAGTGCCGGCAGGGCATCAGATGAGGACTTAGAGCGTGGAGCTGCTGCCTCAGGCTAGCCGAGGGCTGTGCTTAAAGGGATCCGACCCCCATCCTGGACAGACAGTTCTCAGGGTTCCCCGCTTGCTTGTCTAACTCGATGAGGGACAGCAAAGCAGTCCTGGCTTGGAGTGCCCTGAGTGCCCACACTCGGCACATCACAGCACTCAGCCACCAGCCCGGCTGCACTTGCCGCAGGCTGCCATCTGGGGGGGCGTCAATCGGGGAGCTGTCAGGATCCAGGAGGCCCTGCAGGAGAGCTGCCACCCTGAGGAGCCCGGAGAGCCACCCCAGTCCTCCCCATCGGGGGCTCGTGCCCCAGTCCTCCCTCACCTCCTTCCACTTACCCCTCCCTAGCCCCCCTTCCTGATGTAAAAAATAAAGGACACGTGTGTTCAAAAATAGAAACTCTCTTTATTTAACAAAACTGGGGGGGGGGGGGGAATTAACCTCTGGGGAGACTGGGAAAAGGATGTGGGAGAGGGGAAGAGAGAGGGTGAAAGAGGGGAGGGGGAAACCTGGAAGGAGGGAGCTGGAACGGGGAAGCCTGGGGAAGAAAGAGGAGGGGAAGTATAAAACTATGGTACGCCATATCTTCAGTACTGTGTAAAGATATTTTGGCCTTGGAAAGGGTTCAGAAAAGGGCAACTAAAATGATTAGGGGTTTGGAACAGGTCCCATATGAAGAGAGGCTAAAGAGACTGGGACTTTTCAGCTTAGAAAAGAGGAGACTGAGGGGGGATATGATAGTGGTATATAAAATCATGAGTGGTGTGGAGAGGGTGAATAAAGAAAAGTTCTTCATTAGTTCCCATAACAGAAGGACTAGAGGACACCAAATGAAATTAATGAGCAGCAGGTTTAAAACTAATAAGCAAAAGTTCTTCACACAGCACACAGTCAACCTGTGGAACTCCTTGCCGCAGGAGGCTGTGAAGGCTAGAACTATAACAGAGTTTAAAGAGAAGTTAGATAAATTCATGGAGGTTGAGTTCATGGAGTGCTATTAGTCAAGGGGTAGGAACGGTGTCCCTGGCCTCTGTTTGTGGCTGGCTGGAGATGGATGGCATGAGACAAATCGCTTGGTCACTGTCTTCGGTCCATCCCCTCTAGGGTAGCTGGTGTTGGCCGCTGTCGGCAGACAGGCTACTGGGCTAGATGGACCTTTGGTCTGACCCAGTACGGCCATTCTTATGTTCTTATGTTCTAAGCTCAGGGCTCAGGGTCAGGGGTCTCACTGGACCAACTTGATTTTCATGCAAACCTGATCCTGGATTCGCATGTGGCCTTTGGTGGCCAGGCTGGCAGCTATCCTGCCCTAGACGGCCGCATTCCTGTGCGTAGTGCGGAGCTCGTGGATGTTGGAGGCCTCCCCCCAAACCTCGATGAGGGCCACGATCTCTGCACTAGACCAGGCGGGCGCCCGCCTCTTGCGGCCCCTGGAAGGCTCCTGGGATCAACTTTTAATTCACAGAGACACAACACTTGCAAATCCATGTTGTCCAAATACCCACATTCCTAGAAACTTTCTCAATTCACTTTACAGTCTTGCTCTCTCTGGGCATGTCTACACTACATGGAAGATCAACGCTACTGCAGTAGATCTTCTGGGATTTGATTTAGTGGGTGTAGGCTAGACCTGCTAAATCAAACTCAAAGGGTGCCCCCATCAATCCTGGTACTCCTGCTCCTCATGAGGAGTAAGGGAAGCTATTGGGAGCATTTGCACTCCATGTAAGATAGATAGCTGGAGTTGCATATCTTATTTTGATCTTCCTATGTAGTGTGGACCAAGTCTCAGTGTTTTGAATCTGCCAGATCTCCAATTCCTCCATTTTCTGAATCATGCAGGTCTCAAGCCTCTGTATTTAGAGCTTCTAAGTCCAAACCTTGGATGCTTTACAGGCTCTTGGTGTGGTCCTTGCCATACAATACCCTGGCACAAAGGATCCCTGGAGCCCATGGATCCAGCTACAATGTCCCCGACGGAGTGGGAGCCTCTGCTTGATACAGACCTTGTGTGACATCTGTCACATGGCCCCTGAATTGCTGTGTAGCCTAGAAAATGGGATGTGGAGCTGCCCAGCTGCCACAAGGTCCCCATGGGCCATGGCAGCAGTACCTAAGTTGTGATGAGGCACAACAGGAGAGCTGCAGAGCTGGCATAGAGTGATGCTTGCTCTCTCTTGCTCATGTCATGTGCTAAGCAGCACAAGCATGAAAATTAGGCCCTGTGCAGGAAACGAGTGTGGGAAGGGGGGACCAGGGCTGGGCCCAGTTGCTGAGTGTGTCATAGGATTGCCAGGTGTCTGGTATTTTTGCCTCCTGGCAGGGGAAAAAAATCAGAAAATGCCGGACATTTTAGGTGTCCGGTATTTTCTGAATTTTTTTTACAGGACAGGAGGTGAAAATGGCTGTTTCCTTGTGTTGTCCTGAACACTGCATACAAAGTGAGATCCTGGGACCAGGTTCTCAGCTGGTCGGAATCACCAGAGTTGGGTTGACTTCAATTGAGTGCTGCTGATTTATAGGGGAAAAAACACAAATACAATTGGAGGAGGAGAAAAGGGAGAACTTGGCATTTCTTGGGCATTTGGTCATTAAACAAAATCATGTTGTTCCATGTGACGAGCAGAACACAAAAGGGAAAAGATGAAGGAAGTCACCAGGTTTGAACCAACAGAAAAGCAGGGATGATTGTGGGGAATCAAAATAAGCTAGTTTCTTGCAATAATAACAACTTGCCCTAAAGCACCAAGTCTCTGTGCTGCAGGGGAACAGCCAACACAGGCTGGGCTGGATGTGCTTTTGGTTTGGCTAAAGCAAACGGCAGTTTCCTTTCTCTGTGCAATTTTGGAAACACAGGTTATCATTTTAAGGAAAGAGTATATGGAGGAGAGGAATGGTTGTTATAATAACTTATTTTCCAGAAATATTTATGGACTCTGCAATTTAGCTGCAAATTACAGGAAACTAAATCTGGACCCTGGATTTGGGATCAAAACAAACTAGACTTCCTTTGATATTCTTGGTACTAAAATAGGACTTTCTTTCTCTCTTTGTCTCTAGTGCTTTGGGTCCCAACTTGAGTCATGTCAAAGGGAGATTGTCAGAAAATGCTGAACACTCACTCTCTGAAAAACAGCAGCCATATCCCCAACTTGTGTAAACTGTTGTATCCCCATAAATCAGCGGAGTTCTGGCAATTTACATCAGCTGCCTTCAAGATGGGGCGAGAATGGAGTTGCTCAAAATCGCTCGTCACCTCTGCCAATCTTGGTGGTAGTGCTAGAGGATGCTGAAGCAGGCAAAGTGACAGAGAAAGAATGTTCCTTGTAACAAGAGAATCCTGCTTTTTTTGAGAACATGGAACAGTGAAGTTTGTTAAAGCAATCGGTCAGTGTCATAATGTTTGTTTAACCGAGAGCAAGGACATGGAAAAGCACTGCAGCTAGGGAGAAGCCCAAGAGTGCTAAGGAGTGGAAGGGAGTTTAGATTTAGTAGCTGTCTCCCCTTGAAAAGAAAAACAAGCCATGCTAGAGCTGGGGAGGGCCCAAAGTAGCGGTTGACTGCTGGCTCTTATAAAGGAGCAAGGTTAGGGTTTTATTATCTGAAGTTCATCTCCAGGTTAACAGCTCTGAGGATGTGGTTGCAACCATAAAGGGAGCAAAATTTAACTCTTTTCTAAACATACACTCATTTCGTTTGAAGGCAGATTATCTGTTTGGTTGTGTTTTTACCAGTGGTGGATTGACTTACTGCAGCTGAGGAGCAATGTCTGAATTCTTTCGACAAGTGAAAGGAGAGAACCTGACGCCACACAGACAATACGGGGCCAGATTCTGTTCGGGCTGGTGGCATCCTGGGGAGTGCCACTGAAGTGTTAAGGGCACAGAGGTAGGCCAAAAACACGAAGGAACAGAACATATTGTAATGAGGTGATGGCAGATACACAGACCTGACTCTGACAGTGCAATCTGATTGGCCCCCAAAGGAGGTGTCTAGAATTGGTCAAGAAATGTTCCTTTTTCAGCTGAAAATGTTGCTGAAAATGAATGTTTTGTTCTTGTTGCAATTTTCAGTGGGAAATTTTAACTTGTGTTGAGGCAGAAAGCCTAAAATATATGGCTAAATAATAGGACGCTTTTGACCAAAAATCAGAAATTTTTGACTGAAAACAAGTATGTTTGGTTGTTTGATGAGAGGAAAAAAAAGGGAAATCGAGGCAAACAGATGTTACGAACATGTTCATCTGGTTGAAAACCCAGTTAACTTCACTGAGAATTTCCACCTGGCCCTAGTTAGGATTTTTAAGATTAACCTGGCACTAGAAAAATGTGGAATAAAAGCCAGTTCTGCATTGGCTGGGACCAACTGTACGAGGTCATTGGTATTCCCCTGGTCCTGATGTCTGCTTTGTGAATGACTCGGAACAAATCATTTCATGTCAGGGTCAGGAACGCGGTTACTTCCCAGCCCATTTGCCCCTTCCCTGAAAATATAAAGATTCCTTAAATCTTGCCTGCAAACCTAAAAGGAGGCAGTTGGCTTTCCATGAGGGCCTAGTTTCAGAGCTGCTCCTTGCCTGTCTTGTGGTCTTTTCTACGGTATCTCTGTAATAGTCTCCAGGTATGCAGTCGCTCTGCAAACATTTCTAATCCCCCAAAGCCGACTTCAGAAACCTAATTGCCCATGATTGACAAGCCTCTCCTCACTTTGAAAGGCAAGAAGATTGATGATAACATCGCAAGTGACAGAAGTGGTTTCTGCTGTTAATTACAAGCTGACATGAGGTCCAGCAAAGCCATCTGAAAGCTTACAATGCCATTCATTCTGCATCTCTCCAAGGTGTGCTCCTTCTGAATTATGCCAGCAGCTTGCGGTTCAGGAGATGGAGGAGCTGACTAGAGAAACTGAAAGAGCTGCAACTGTGTGTTCTTTGTGGGAACCTGCGAAAGTGTAGGAAAGACGGTTCTGCACCTTTTACTGACTCGTTTGCCTTTCTGTAACAGCTTTCACCTCTCTGAACACTTTGCAAACATGCATTGACTCGGAGAGCACTCCTGTGAGACAGGTAAGTGTGATCGTGAGTGGTAAACAGAGGCCCACATTGCCTGGGCTGCGTGGCCTGCTCTCAGTGACACAGATGTCATGGTGCTGAGGTCAAGTGTCAGACAAACCGACCTGCAAATGTGAGGATGATGAATTAATATTGGTTGGTCACCAGCCTATCACCACAGCTTTTGCTTTTCTTGGAATTCTGCGGCCTCAGCAGGAAATTTGAGACTAAGCACATTTACGTGGATTAAGGTAGAGCTCCATCCGGCTTCATGGGACTCCTTTTAGAGACTAAACAGAATTGTTGTGGGTAGATGGTATTTGTGCATTGTGCCAGTGGATTATTGAAAGAAAGAGGCAGGCAGCTGGGTTTAGGGTATGTCTACACTATAGAGTTTTGTTCGAAAAACAGCCGTTTTTCCGACAAAACTTGAGGAACGGCCAGACTATAATTGCGTTCTTCTGTAAGAAAATCGAAAGAGCAGAGGGGGTTTTCTGGAGTTGGTAATCCTCATTCTATGAGGAAGAAGCCTTTTCGCAAAGGAGCTCTTCTGCAAAAAGGCATGTGTGGACGGGGAAGAGGGAATTCTTTCCGAAGAAGAAGAAACAGGAAAAAGTGCAAGTGCCCTGGTGGTCATTCCATCCATAGCAATCACAGCTTACATGCGAGATAGTGTCCATTCAGTCTGGATGCTCTCTTTTGAAAAAGCAGATCGCTTTTTCAATGCGCTTTTGCAGTGTGGATGCTCTCTTTTGGAAGCTCTCTTCCGAAAAAAGCTTCTTCTGAAAAAAGCCTGCAGTCTAGGCATAGCCTTAGGAGATGCCCTAGCTGATGAAGAAGCCATAGACTAAATCCTGTTTATGTAACAAATGTTTTCAACCAAAACTCATGAATTTTACACATACAGAACGGTGGGAAATTTCTGTTTCGTATGCAAAAGAGCTTTAATTTCATTTCTTCACCCTGCTAGGTGCAAGGTTAATAATGGTGTTATACAAGGCTGCTGGCCCAAATTTTAATGCATTCATGGTTTTTCAGAGACTTGGAAAGGCTAATTATGGATAACAAGCTCTTGGGTTATAACAATCACCCCAGTCCACAAGCACACATTTGAGTTAGCATTCGGAAGAGTATAATTCTACAGAAAGAGCTCATTAACTTTCTGTGGTTTGAGCAGTTCTGGTTGCAATTAAGACTACAGTAATCTATAAAGGGCATTTAGACCTTTTTCATCTCCTTTTCAGAAGCATGCAATACAAGTAGCCTCAGCAGAGTTCAATTTTTAAAAATGTTGACAGATAATAATTGATTTATTTTAGCAGTTTTTTCAATGCATATATATTTTTAAAATTCTCACACTTGCAGAAAATTATGGGATGTGGAATCAGATAATTACTTAATGACAGAAGACATGAGATTCAAAAAGTTAGAGCTTTGCAAACCATTAAAACCATTAAAACCAAATGGTCAACATCGCATGTCAAAATATCCAGAACAAATATCCTTAAATCAATACATTGTACACACCTATTTTCATTACGAGGAGTAACAGCTAATTCGAGTTAGGAGTTTACTTTGAACTCCCATTTCACTGCCGCGTGTAGATGCAGGCAGTTATTCTGGGCTAGTCCGTTTCCAAAATGGCGACCGCCCGGGAACATGCTAATGAAGTGCGGGATATTTAAATCCCTCGCTTCATTTGCAATTTCGGTGGCCCTCATTAGCCTCCCTAGTTCGAACTCCCTAGACGTACCCCCACAGAATAGCACCGGTAAATGGAGCTGCTCCCCTACTGATATCAGATGATGCCATAAATGCATGGCTGAGCTCTTCACATCAAACCTCTTCCGGCCTTGGGAATAATGGGCCTACACTGAGTGGTGCAGGGAAAGATCTTGGATCAGCTACTGTGGGTCAAGGTAGGGTACGGAGAAAACCACCACTCAGCTGGGTGCTGATGTTCAGTCCCAGAGACCCACATTCAGCATGTTGCAGAGAGTCAGGGCTGCCACGGAGCAAAGAGATTTAATGCCATTTTCAGGAAGGCAACGAGAGGTGTTGAACCTTCACTGCTTTCCTTGAAGGCTTGCAGGAAGAGTGGCTTACCGGCTTGCATACATCTGCATTTGGTCCTCTGCTCCCAGGCAGCTGTTTCAGGCTGGCAGGGAACGGGGAGTCAGAAGACCTGTTACTGACATGCGAGGTGACCTTGAGCAGGACTCGTAGCTTATTTGGACCTCACTTTTCCCTATTAGTAAAACGGAAAACTCACTAATGTTGGTGAAATCACGTTGAGATCTTTGGCTCAAAGGTGCCATATGAATACTATTCTAATCTCACTCTGGTGTGGATTAGTATTGCATTGGGCTGGTGTTGCTAACCCTTCCAGACCAGATACATAAGAACAGCCATAACGGATCAGACCAAAGGTCCATCTAGCCCAGTATCCCGTCTGCTGACATTGGCAAATGCCAGATACCCCAGAGAGAGTGAACACAACAGGGAAGTCTCACGTGATCCCTCTCCTGTCATCCATTTCTAGACAAACAGAGGCTGGGGACAATATTCCTACCCATCCTGGCTAAGAGCCATTGATGATCCATGAATTTATCTAGCTCTTTTTTGAACCCTGTTAAAGTTCTGCCAAGGAGTTCCACAGGTTGACTGTGCGCTACGTGAAGAAGAACTTCCTTTTGTTTGTTTTAAACCTGCTGCCTATTAATTTCATTTGGTGGCCCCTAGTTCTTATGTTATGGGAACAAGTAAATAACTTTCCTTCTTCACTTTCTCCACACCACTCATGATTTTATAAACCTCTATCATATCCCCCCTTAGTCTCCTCTTTTCTAAGATGAAAAGTCCAAGTCTTTTTAATCTCTCTCCAAATTAGGTTCTACAATTAGGCTGGCTTTGGGTTTTTGGGGTGATGGTTCAAATAAATTCCTTAACTTTGGTTTCAGCTTTCTCAACTTTAATGCCACACAGCTCATTACGGTGGGGATTTAACTCCTTGGATGCTGTGATCCGTGTACTGTGAAAGTGGATTAAGTGCTGAGATATCAGACTGACTCTTCGTGCCCCTTCTTTCTTCTCCAGAAAGGCTGCAGTGTGCCTCGTGGTAATGGCAAAGGAAGACTAATTTCTGCTGCAATTAAAAAAGACTATTAGGCCTAATACCAAATCTTTAGCAGCCAGTACATACATTCATGTGTTGTTTAGCAATAAATATATGACCCATGATTATAACAATATACTGCTCAAGAAGCATGAAAGACCATCTATCTCCTCTTACATTTTTAGCTGCTTAAGAAACACACACACACACACACACACACACACACACACACACACACACACACACACGCTTTAGCAGGAAGCAAGTAAAGAGCTTTAGAGATAATGTTTCATCCCATTGCGAGTTACATGCTCTGCATTACAATTTACAACCCGGGAGAGCAGAAGTCGAAAAATCTCTCCAACCCCCTTTGGTCCTAGGAATGACCCACAGGACTTTCCATGATCCTTTCCTCCCCCAAAGAAATATGAGATTGTTTGTAAAGGGAAAGGGAGATGAAACACTCTTGATCCTTCCCATATATTATGGGGATTAATTCTTTTAATCTTCTTGCAGTCATCACTCAATTATAGTAGGTTGTGGGGAGAACTGTAGGGTGATGAGAGGCTGAAAGTCCAAGAAAGGAAGGAAGGGATCAGTTTAGAGGAGAAAACTTTTTAAGGTAAAAACAAGTCCTATTCCTGGCTCAGGGTCCAATTAAAAGCTAGGTCTGCACTGGCCTCCCACCCCTAACATTTCCCACCACGCACACAACTGGGTCAGTTCTTTCATTGTCAGCCAGGGGGCCAGGGCTAGCGTGGAGCACCTGCAGACCCTGGCTTTGTCGACACAGTGCTCACTGCACAGCAAGAGCAGCCAAACCAGCTCATATAGACAAATTATTTCATACAGACCAATAGGAATTGGGTGGTGATGACTTCCAGTTGCTGCCAGCCTGGTCTGTTGAGCAAATGGGAGACCATATCCCTCTGATGTTAATTAAATACAAGCTTTTATTTGTTATCATAATGCTTTGGTTCTGAGCTCTGCAGACTCAGTATGGATCTTATCTCTGTTCGTCGGAGGCTGTGATTGGTCACTAGAGCAGAGCTACTCAACTTTGGAAGCTCTGAGGGCCACAGTGACATTCACAGGCTAGCACATGCCGAGGGTCGCGACTTGTGTGGTTGCATATATATGCAAATAGCTTATTTCACACTGACAGGCATGAATACAAAGATTAAGGCAAGACTACAAACATGCAGGCCCCATTTAAGTCAGTTCTGCTGATATTAATACAATGCAATATTGACCTGATTTCCACCCATTTGACAGCACTTTTAATGAGCAACGGCAGTCCCAGAATTTAACTACAAAACGCATGTCAACAGAGGACCATGATATTGACTCGCCGTTGTGGAGTGTGTTCCCAGTAGAGGCCATGTTCAAAGAACTGCATCCGCGGGCCGCGTGTTGAGCCCTGCGTAAACCCAAACCGCACTGTGGGCTGCAAACAAACGGGCTGTGGGCCGCCTGCTGCATGTTGAGTAGTCCTGCTCTGCGAGTAAAGTCTCCAGGGCTTTGGTGAGCGACTTAGCAGGCATGAATATAGCTTCCTTTGTCAGCCAGATATCCATAGTTAGCTATTTGCCCTTCAGGATCTTGTGCTGGGAATGGCCATCTCACCCCGTTCTGCTTTCCCAAACAGCCCCACAATCAGCAGTTATCTGGGACCTCCACCCACGTCCCTAACTAATACGTCCCACATCCTGACCGGCCCTCATCCCTCATCCCTCCCCACCTCAAATGTCTGTACACCAGGGGTGGGAAAGCTCAAGTCTGGGGGCTGGATGTGGCCCCCAGCTTGCCTGGATCCAGATCCCGAGGCTCAGGGCTCCCCCCAGCATTAGGGACCCCCACTGGTGCTCCAGCCCCCCTGCCATCCCACCGCAGGGCTGGAGCACACAAAATCTGCTAGGCTGGGCCCCACGAGGCTCTGGTATGTGAGGGGAGCGTGGGGAGTGTCGGTCTCCCTGGTCAGGGGCCACATCAGTGTGGGATTCCCTCTCCTGCTGTGTACCAAGCCTCGCACCCTGGCTGGAAGGTGAACAAATCTGAGCAAGAGCGCCCGTAGGGGAAATACATTCCAGAGACTAGAGGCCCTCAGCAGACACCCTGCCAGCCGCTCCCTCGTCTCCGTATTGAGACAATTCCTCCGATTGCCGCCGCCGCCGTACGGAGCGAGAAGAGAGGCCATCGTGCAGGTGACGAGGGTACAAACCCTTCAGAAACGTAAAGTCCGAACCACCCCCTGGAATTCCACAAGACGCCCATAGGCCACTCTGACACCTCACAGACCCTCGGGTGCGTCACAAGGTGCAGGCCATGACTTACTCTAAGGCACTGTAACCTCACAGACTACCGGAGCCGGGCTGGCATGGCCTCTCCTGGAGACAGGGCACTTAAATTCATGGTCTGCTCAGCAGGGTTGGAGGCCCCTCGCCCCCGCCCCTTAGGCCAAATACTGCCCTTGGCCACACCTGAGCAACTCTCATGAATTCATTAAGTTTTCAGCAGGGCTGGCTGGTCAGGATCACATTATTCAGCTCTTTGTGCCTAGCCAAGCGCTGGCACAGCAAAGCCCTGGGAAGAAAGAATCCTTCAGTCCCACTGGGTCTGCTAGCTCATCTGTGTCCGTTGGACTCTGAAAATACAGGGAATAAAGGCAAACTGTTTAACTTCTAAGATGATTAGCTGGGCGACAAATAGCGTGGCGGGTGTGTATTCTTCACACCAGTGCATGTCTTAACCAGTGCCATGGGAACCAGTAATGACCACTGTCTGTCTCCGTGGCAACTGCTTCCCATGATGTCATTTGGCCTCCACTGTCCCCAGTTAGTGCAAGCAAAGCCGGGGAGGGCTGTTGCAATGGCCAGAGTCCACTGTGAGGGCAAGATGCTTAAGACTCCTGCTGTCAGATGTAAATTAAACGGGAGAAAGAATGAGGATCTGACTGGAGTTGTCTCACCTGGAATCTTGCCCTGACTCAATGGGGACTCACAAAGTCTCAGGCACGGGTGTGAGGGGGATCTGGGATGTGACGGGCAGCTCCCTGATGGGCAAAGCAAAGGCAAGAATGCATAAGGAGATAGCAGAGCAGCCCACAGCCAGACTAGAAAAAGAGATTGTTGGCCCTTTGGAGGAGGAGGCCTGCCAAACGAACTCTGACCCCGCTGCCAGCTGATGTGAGAGACAGATCTAGTTCTGCTTCTTACTCGGGTCTGCTAGGCTGGTAAAGCCAAAGCGTATGGGGGGCTTAGGAGCTGGGTTAATGCTGCAGGGATGAGACGGAACAATTCCTCAACGAGCCTTTTCTGCGCTGTGCTCCACTTTGAGACCCCGATTCAACAAAGCAAGAAAGCATCAGCTAAAATCCATCTGTAGTCAGCAACGGGACTTTAGCATGCCAATTGGCTGTGCCGGGTCTCCAGCCTTTTTAAGCACGAGATCCCTTTTTAATTTAAGTGCAGTCCAAGATCGACCTCAAATATAAATACCCTCGTCCAGACTCCTTCCCGCCACAGCCCAGAAGCCAGGATCAGAATGGGTGTCCTTGTCTGCAGACGCAGCAGCAAGGGCGAGGAATGAATGGGGCTTGGAAGCTGCATTCCTCTTTCCTGGTGAGATGGTTGCAAAGCTATTTAGAGTAGTCTGCCCAATGAAGGCATTTCTGTTAGGGTACGTCTAAACTACATGGCTCTGTCGACGGAACCATGTAGTTTTGTTTGTTTGGCAAAGGGAAATGAAACTGCGATTTAAATAATCGCGGCTTCATTTAAATTTACATGGCTGCCCCGCACTGCCGATCAGCTGTTTGTCGGCAGATCAGGGCAGTCTGGACGCTCCCCTGCCGACATGAAAGCCCTTTATCGGCCTCCCCGGTAAACCTCATCCTACGAGGCAAAATCTTGGAGTCCAGACTAGCGTCCAGACTAGCGCACTGAGCCGACAAACAGCTGATCAGCTGTTTGTTGGCTCAGCGCGGCTGCCATTTAAATGTAAATGAAGCCGCGATTTAAATAATCGCGGCTTCATTTCCCTTTGCCAATCAGCCTAATCTATATGGCTCCATCGATGGAGCCATGTAGTTTAGACACACCCTTAGAGACACAAGAATCCCGCTCTGCTTTCCCCACCCAAAACTCAAATGTAGCCCAAATAGAACTTGTGTTGGGGTTAGAGAAATGTGGTTAACGATTTTTTTCATTCATTTTTCTTTTAGCTGTTGACCTGTCTCACTCTTGGGTCCCAACGTGCCACAACACAGCCAGAAGGACGTCTCTCCTGCTGCTTCTGGCATCGCTAGACACTGGGGATTGCAGGCACACTGCATGTGACTTCCCATGGGATTTCCAGCCCATTTCTGCACCTTTGGAGTGTCCAGCTAAGGCCAATTATTTTTGATGGGGGGGGGGGCACTCCAAGATTTTGGTAAATGGTCAAGGGCTGCATTTTTCTATGGAGAGGATGTGGGGTTTGGGAGGGAGTTGTGATCTGGCTGGTTGGTGGGGAAGAGGATGCAGAGGGTTTGAATGGGGCAGGGGATTGGAATGCAGGGTCTGGGAGGGGGCATGGGTGCAGGGCTGGGGAAGGGGCATAGGAGAGGGTGCAGAGTCTGGGAGGGAGCTGGATGCGGGAGGGGATAGGATGCCCGAGGCAGGCTCTGGCCCAGAGGTGCTTACCTAAGCAGCTCCCAGCCTGCAGCACTTTCAAGAAGGCTTCCTTGCCTGCCAGCAGCCCGCAGCTGGCTGTTCCATTGTTCCACATAAAGCCATTTTCCAGACCTGCTTGATGTTTGGAAGTGACTGAAAACTCATGAAACCATCTACATGTTTGTTAGTCTCCTAGGGTACGTCTACACTACAAAGTTAATTCGAACTAAGCTAATTCGAACTAACGCATCCAGACTAAAAAACTAGTTCGAATTAGCGTTTTGCTAATTCGAACTAGCATGTCCACACAGAGTGGATCCTGAACCGGGGTTAAGGCTGGCCGGAAGCAGTGCCGGCAGGGCATCAGAGGAGGACTTAGAGCGTTGAGCTGCTGCCTCAGGCTAGCCGAGGGCTGTGCTTAACGGGACCCGACTCCCACCCCGGACAGACAGTTCTCAGGAGTGCCCCGCTTGCAAAGCAGTCCTGGCTTGGATTGCCCTGAGTGCCCACACTGGGCACATCACAGCACTCGGCCATCAGCCCGGCTGCACTTGCCGCAGGCTGCCATCTGGGGAGAGGGGACAATTGGGGGGCTGCAGGAGAGCTTCCACCCCCAGAAGCCCACAGAGCCAGCCCAGTCCTCCCCATTGGGGGCTCGTACCCCATTCCTCCCTCACCTCCTTCCACTTACCCTTCCCTAGCCCCCCTTCCTGATGTACAAAATAAAGAAAACGTGTGGTCAAAAATAGAATCTCTCTTTATTGAACAAAACTTGGGGAGACTGGGAAAAGGAGGTGGGAGAGGGGAAGAGAGAGGGTGGGAGAGGGGAGGGCAACTAAAATGATCAGGGGTTTGGAACAGGTCCCATATGAAGAGAGGCTAAAGAGACTGGGACTTTTCAGTTTAGAAAAGAGGAGACTGAGGGGGGATAGGATAGAGGTCTCTAAAAGCATGAGTGGGGTGGAGAGGGTGCATAAAGAAAAGTTCTTCATTAGTTCCCATAATAGAAGGACTAGAGGACACCAAAGGAAAGGAATGGGTAGCAGGCTTCAAACTAGTAACAGAGAGTTGTTCTTCACAAAGCAAAGAGTCAACCTGTGGAACTCCTTGCTGCAGGAGGCTGTGAAGGCTAGAATTAGAACAGAGTTTAAAGGGACGTGAGATCAAGTCATGGAGGTTGGGACCATGGAGTGCTATTAGCCAGGGGGTAGGAGTGGTCCATCCCCTCCAGGGTCCCTAGGGTTGGCCGCTGTCGACAGACAGGCTACTGGGCTAGATGGACCTTTGGTCTGACCCAGTACGGCCATTGTAAGCTCAGGGCTCAGGGTCGGGGGTCTCAGTGGACCACCTTGATTTTCATGCACACCTGCTCCTGGGTGGCCAGGCTGGCAGCTCTCCTGCCCTAGATGGCCACTTTCCTGTGCCTATTGCGGAGGTCGTGTTGTTTTTTAAGTTTTTCCAGTGTCTTACTGAAGATCAGGACTGCTGGGGCTAATGGAGACATGGCAGAGCTCTCTGTGCTGATCTCAGATCTTTATGTTCTTATTTCCTGAGCTTTCAGTCACTTCCAAACATCAACCAGGTCTGGAAACTGGCTCTACTTGGAACAATTCTTTCCTGTTATTTTAGGTGTAAAGTCATCAGGCCTGATTTTGAACTCATTTGCTCTTGTGTAAATTCAGAGTCATTGGCGTTAGGCCAGTGTGAAACTGATGTAAGTGGCATCAGGGGGGTCCCTCACTATGTAAAAATAGTTGGAGGGTTTGTGCAGCAATTATGGTCTCGGTATCTCAGGCTATGTTTAGACTGCAGGCTTCTTTTGGAAGAAGCTTTTTTTGGAAGATCTCTTCCGGAAAACCTTCTTCCAAAAGTGAGCATCCACACGCAAAAGCGCATTGAAAAAGCGATCTGCTTTTTCGAAAGAGAGTGTCCAGACTGATTGGATGCTCTCTCGCATAAAAGGCCACCCGGAACCACTTCAGCCAGAGTCGGAGTCTTACAGAGACATGTGCTTAAAGGGACCCCCCTGGACAGCCATTTCTCTGCTTCTGCTGCGTGCTTGCCTACCTCTTCGAGAGAAAGCAAAGCTCTTGCAGTGCCTGTTGTGGATGCCACAGCTTTTTCCTTTGTGCCATGGAGCCAGAGCTGCCCCTGGGCATGCGATGGCCCCACATGGCCATGCTGCACGTTGCGTGCCAGCTGCTTTTCTGGTTGTGCACAAGCTCGACCCCAAGCTCATTCTGGGACCTTCTCCCTGGGTGCAGGAGCTACACTCTGGCAACTGCAACCCACAGTGGAGAGGCGTTTCTGGAGGCTTGACACCAGTTCGGACTGGTGGGACTGGCTGGTCATGGAGCGGTGGGACCAGCAGTGGCTCTAAAACTTCCACATGCAGAAGGCCATCTTTTTGGGACTGTGCCTGGCTCACCCCTGCCCGCCGGAGATGCTACACCCATCTGTAGCCCTTCTTCCTCGTAGAAAAAGGATTACCAACACCAGAAAACCCCTCTGTTCTTTCGATTTTCTTTCCGAAGAACGTGATTGCAGTGTGGACATAATGCAGGTTTTGTCGGAAAAACGGCCGTTTTTTCCAACAAAACTCTGAGGTATAGACATACCCTCAATGAGAACAATTTGCTACTGATGAGGGAGTGAACTCCTTATTCAAGTTGCCCTTTAAACACTGACCTCCTGGAGAGGGGGTTGGATTATTTGAAGGACATGAGTAACTGACACTGGGTACAACAACTGTGAAAGTGTTCTGATGAGGGCTGTTCGTTTTTGCAGTTAACTGTATATCTACAATCTATCCTCTCTGTTTCTGTTATTTCAACTCCAACTCATCTGATGAAGTGAGGTTTACCCATGAAAGCTCATGATTCTAAATATTTGTGTTAGTCTCTGAGGAGCCACAGGATTCGTTGTTCTTAAGGTTACAGGCTAACATGGCTCCCCCTCTAAGACTGTATATCACATTGAAAATAGATATGGTGAAAGAAAATAGTCCCCTGCTTCCCTGGGTCTCCACCCCCTGGAAATCCAAGAGGTTGCGTGTGTTTACGTCTAAAGATGTATGGTCAAATCCACAGAAACAAATGAACAATAAATAAAAATCCCATGATTCTCTCTTTTTCCATTTTGTTTTAGCTGTAGCTCAGATGTTAACCAATCGGTAAGGAGAACAACTCTCTGTGTGCCATATAATATGTGGTTCTAGGTTCCTGCAGGTACTCATAACTGAGTTATAAGGTGCCACGTAACATTCTGGCTGGCATGTATGAAACCACAATGTGAAGCCAAGCCTTAGCTCTTAGTAGCTGGAAGGTGAACGAATCACCTAATCATTCAGTTGTTAGTAATTGACAATTTTATAATCCCCCTGAAATCGGCAGTGAGTGAACCTAAATATATGGAGGTGAAATTTGGATAAGTAGCCAGAGTCCCTAGTCTTTACGGGAAAAGAGTTTGCAAAACCTGAAGCCTTGCAAGAAACAGGGCCTCAAGAGATTTCTGGAACTTCCTCTTCTGCTCAGATCACAGTTAGAAAAGTGCAAAGGTCACCAACATGAAAACTGCTGGGGACGGGAAATGTGACCCACACATCTCAGAAATAATTTGGGTTGAGTTTTGGGCAAATGGCTTTTATTGTATCCAGACCAGTTTTTCCATCTGTAATTAAAATATATTCTAACGGTACCAGGACAAGTCCTGGTCCATATAAATCACTGCACTGGTATATAGGTTATATATGTATATTGTCATGATCTACACTACCACTGATCTTGCAGAACCCTGATTTATGGTTGAGTTTCCTTGGGTTAGGGACTGTACAAATAGAGAATAAGTCTCTGCTCTCAAGAGCGTGTGATTTAAACGGACAGAGCAGCAGAAGGGTTGGGGTGAAAGGTGTGTGTGTGTATTCATAAAAGTTCTTATTCATCGCCAAATTTTCCTCTCACTCCTGTGGAACCTTATTGAAACCAATGGGGTTGCATCAGTGTCAGTGAGAACAGAATTTGGCTTTCCGTCAATATTTACGCAAACTGCCATTAGCTTAATAAGCAGTGGCTACTTCTGGACTGGCATAATTTTCCGCAAATGCTTTTAACAGAAAAGTTTTTCCGTTGAAAGCATTTGCGGAGAAGAGCCTCTAGATTGGCACGGACGCTTTTCCGCAAAAGCACTTTTTGCGGAAAAGCGTCTGTGCCAATCTAGACGCGGGTTGCGCAAGAAAACCCCGATCGCCATTTTTGCTATCGGGGCTTTTTTGCGCAAAAGTTTTTAGCTGTCTACACTGGCCCTCTTGCGCAAAAACATTTCCAGAAAAGGGCTTTTGCCCGAACGGGAACGTCAAAGCATTTGCGCAAGAAGCACTGATTTCGGACAGTAGAACGTCAGTGCTTTTGCAAAAAATCAAGCAGCCAATAAAGACAGCTGGAAAGTTTTTCCGCAAAAGCAGCCACTTTTGTGGAAAAACTTGCCAGTCTAGACGCAGCCAGTGATGCTAAAGTAAAGTCAATGAAGTTGCTCAGATTGACACCAATATGACTGAGCAGAATTTGGCCCACCTGATTGCCGTTCAGAGTGAGTAATGATTTGCCCTGTGTTGCCTTTGTTTTTAAGACCTGCTTTTTAAATTCAAACCCTGCTTTCTTGATTAATTTCCCCCCTCCTCAGCCTCAGCCTTTTCTCCTTTCTTTGATGGTCGAGTCTGTCAGCCTTTGCCCGAGGCACCTCATATTCTATTTTAGAAGAGGTGGACGTAGCCCGTCTAGGGCTGGGATGAATTAGCTTGTGTTTGTTCAGCACAAAGCACGATATAATTGCTCAGCATTATTATTGGCTGACTGTTCCTTGCTGCTTTCTAGTGCTCACCCCACCCCATGGCTAGGGGACTAATCCAATGGCCTCTGTGGAAAATGCCAAACACAGGCCAGAAATACTGGTTCCAGGCCTGGGCTCCCCTCTGGTTTTGCAAGTGCCATTTTGCCCTTTTACGGAGAAAGTCCTTGCCCTGATGCTGACTATTTGCATGACAAGACCCGGGTGCTCCTGGACAAGGTCTTTGTGGTTAAACCCTAGCCTGGGAGTCATAGAATCATAGAATCATAGGACTGGAAGGGACCTCGAGAGGTCATCGAGTCCAGCCCCCTGCCCTCAAGGCAGGATCAAGCTCCGTCTACACCATCCCTGACAGATGTCTATCTAACCTGTTCTTAAATATCTCCAGAGAGGGAGATTCCACCACCTCCCTTGGCAATTTATTCCAATATTTGACCACCCTGACAGTTAGGAATTTTTTCCTAATGTCCAATCTAAACCTCCCCTGCTGCACTTTAAGCCCATTACTCCTTGTCCTGTCCTCAGAAACCAAGAGGAATAAATTTTCTCCTTCCTCCTTGTGACACCCTTTTAGATATTTGAAAGCCGCTATCATGTCCCCCCTTAATCTTCTTTTTTCCAAACTAAACAAGCCCAGTTCATGAAGCCTGGCTTCATAGGTCATGTTCTCTAAACCTTTAATCATTCTTGTCGCTCTTCTCTGTACCCTTTCCAATTTCTCCACATCTTTCTTGAAATGTGGCGCCCAGAACTGGACACAGTACTCCAGCTGAGGCCTAACTAGTGCAGAGTAGAGCGGCAGAATGACTTCACGAGTTTTGCTTACAACACACCTGTTAATACAACCTAGAATCATATTTGCTTTTTTTGCAACAGCATCACACTGTTGACTCATATTCAACTTGTGGTCCACTATGACCCCTAGATCCCTTTCTGCCATGCTCCTTCCTAGACAGTCGCTTCCCATCTTGTATGTATGGAACTGATTGTTCCTTCCTAAGTGGAGCACTTTGCATTTCTCTCTATTAAACCTCATCCTGTTTACCTCCGACCATTTCTCTAACTTGCTAAGGTCATTCTGAATTATGTCCCTATCCTCCAAAGAAGTCGCAACCCCACCCAGTTTGGTATCATCTGCAAACTTAATAAGCGTACTCTCTATCCCAATATCTACATCATTGATGAAGATATTGAACAGTATGGGTCCCAAAACAGACCCTTGAGGAACTCCACTTGTTATCCCTTTCCAGCAGGATTTAGAACCGTTAACAACCACTCTCTGACTACGGTTATCCAGCCAATTATGCACCCACCTTATCGTGGCCCTATCTAAGTTATATTTGCCTAGTTTATCAATAAGAATATCATGCGAGACCGTATCAAATGCCTTACTAAAGTCTAGGTATATGACATCCACCGCTTCTCCCTTATCCACAAGGCTCGTTATCTTATCAAAGAAAGCTATCAGATTAGTTTGGCATGACTTGTTCTTCACAAACCCATGCTGGCTATTCCCTATCACTTTATTACTTTCCAAGTGTTTGCATATGATTTCCTTAATTACCTGCTCCATTATCTTCCCTGGGACAGACGTTAAACTGACCGGTCTATAGTTTCCTGGGTTGTTCTTATTCCCCTTTTTATAGATGGGCACAATATTTGCCCTTTTCCAGTCTTCTGGAATCTCCCCTGTCTGCCATGATTTTTCAAAGATCATAGCTAAAGGCTCAGATACCTCCTCTATCAGCTCCTTGAGTATCCTGGGATGCATTTCATCAGGACCTGGTGACTTGCTGACATCTAACTTTCCTAAGTGATTTTTAACTTGTTCTTTGTGTATCCTATCTTCTAAACTTACCCTCTCTCTGCTTGTATTCACTACGTTAGGCACACCTCCAGACTTCTCGGTGAAGACCGAAACAAAGAAGTCATTGAGCATCTCCGCCATTTCCAAGTTTCCTGTTACTGCTTCTCCCTCCTCACTAAGCAGTGGGCCTACCCTGTCCTTGGTCTTCCTCTTGCTTTTAATGTATTTATAAAAGGTCTTCTTGTTTCCCTTTATGCCTGTAGCTAATTTGATCTCATTTTGTGCCTTTGCCTTTCTAATCTTGCCCCTGCATTCCCGTGTTGCTTGCCTATATTCATCCTTTGTTATTTGTCCTAATTTCCATTTTTTATGAGACTCCTTTTTTATTTTGAGTCGAGAGACCCCGGATCGTATTCCTGGCTCTGCACCTGACAGCTTTGGGAAAGTCACTTCCATGTTTGACTCTGGAAAGGGGGGACGATCCCCTTTACCGGCCGCATTGGGGTACTGCGAGGCCTAGGCTGAGATCCTCTGACGGGGCTGCTACGTAAGAGCAACGTGCTGATTGCTGGGATGAGACCCCTGCTGCAATGGGGCCCCGGGCTGCCGTTTGTCCCTGACCCGTCTCACAGAGATACCAGCAGTGAGCGGGAGGGGTCTGCCTGGGTTACTTCTCCCCTGCCCCTGGCAGATGGTTGAACTGAAGGGTTTGGATGCAGAGCAGTAGCCCTACATGGCTTAAGAGGACTTGGTGCTGGAGTTTGCATTTCCTGAGCACCCAATTTCAAAGGGAGCTGAGACCCTTGTGGAGGAGGAGGAAGCAACGATGCAGGCTCATGCCAATAGAACGGCAGAAGAAAAGCTCGAATACTGTATTTTCCCGGGATGAGGGAGAGCCTGAGCGACTGGACGTGATCCATGGTACATGGGGAGTAGGAGTCCCCCGCAGTGGAGCCTTACACTAATCATGGCTAAAATGGAGCCTCTCCCCTTTCCTCCCTTCACTTTGCTCCAATCCTGTGCAGAGGCGTGGGACTCCCGTGTCCTGGGAATGCATGAGAGCCAGAGCATTGACCCTTCCTGCTGCAGTGGTTCAGGATTTTGCTCTAACCGTTTGTCGTGGGGGGAGCTTATGTGAATGCTTTCATAGGTGTCATGTAATAGGCACCGGGCTTTCTCCTGCCTTCTCAGCAGTTGAAAAAGGTGACTTTTTGGCTTTACAACAATCTTCAAAGTTTTTATGTGGATTCTAAAGCACATTAAACTTGGCTCCTGCAGCTCTCCAAGCATAAGCTATAAATGCACGCCTCAACGTGGAATCAGTAATTGAGTCATGTCAGCTGGATTTTAAACATAGTTCTAAGCCTAATAAAGGAACAAGATTATAGTAAAAATGTGCTGCCCTCAGCAGGAAGCACCTGCCAGGCTGTGGGCTGCTTACGCCAGTATTTGGCAGCAGTAAATCTTTGCATAGGGAGACGCTCAAGCAATGAAAACTATTTGATTCTTGCACTCACCATCTGAAATGGCACTTGATACAGTTTTCCTACTGGCCTTTAACAGCTGCAGGAGTGAGGGCCTAAGTGCGAAGCACCTTGGGAGTGACGGATTTCTACTTGGGCTAGGCCAAGGAAAATAAACAGCTAAGAATCAGAAAGGGGAGGCGAACAAGAAAGTGGTGATTATGCCCAGGGGAACAGACAGTTCAGGGTGTTGTTAAGGAGTGACGGGGGAGCCTGGTTGTTAAAACTGTGGCTTTTCCATGGAAACCCTGTTGCTATAGAGGGTCCACGCGCAGTTCATTCGTTTAAATCATTCGACAGCATTTTGAGTATGACAGGAAAAAAAGAGACGCCCACATTTTCTTTCTCAGCAGCACAGATGCTCTTCCAGTGATGGTGTGTGACGTCAGTTTTGCCCAAATCAAAGAAATCACTAGGGCCAGTTTTGCAAAATGACTTTGCTCTACTTGGACCCCAAACTCAATATTTTCAAAGAAGCTCAACTTTTGGGGGCTAAGCAACTTTGTGGATGGAAATCGTATTTTGCTGCCACAGAGAAATGGGACAGGACTTTGTTTATTTAATTTGGACCTTTTCATTGCAAAGAATGCTCAGGTCCTATCTTTGAAACTTGATTGTCTCTTATAGCCGTGTGTGAAGCTTTTGTCTTTAACCAATAGTTGCTGACACTCACTTCCCTCATGGCATTTGCAAGTCTAAAACAAACAGCATCTGCTCTCTCAGAAATTCCTTAAAGGTGGGTTTACATGTTGGATTTCATGTGTAAATTCAATCCAGAGTCACAGTTTGTCAGAATGAAAGAGAAATGATCCAGGCGATGCAAAGCTGCGATAGTGTCAAATACAAATTTGATTGATCTGATGGGCAGTGGTATCTACATTTGTAAGGTCAAATTCTGCCCAAACAGCCTTTGTAGCCCTATTGGGCTAAATTCTTTGTGGGGGGGAATCTGTCTTGGTGACAAAGGCGTTATCTCTGGATTTACACCTGGAAGATGAATTTGACCCTTGGATGCCATTTGGGGCGTAAATCAAAAGCAAATAGCAGATAGGACCAGATCCTTGCTTGCAATCAGCAGAGCTCTGTCCACATCAGAGAAGCTATCCCAGTTTGCACTAGCTTGGGATCTTGCCCATATTAGCTGCTCTTAAAGCCCATTTCTCCAGCTGGGAAAAGACTAAATCAATTTGAAAAACAAAGTTTATGTAGAACCTACATAAGCCAAGATTTCGCTTTCTTGGGATTCTGCAGGAGCAGTTAATTGCCTGACCCTATTTCCTCAGCTGTGTTGTTGTTAGAGAAGAAACAGGCGACCCAGGAGTGGATGGGGCAAATGGAACCGCTTTATTGCCCACGCCTGTTAACCTTGGACCCCCTGCACAATGTTCTGAGTGGCAACAATTTGGTGCCAATTACACCCTTTTATCTATTTTAGTTTGTTCATTCACACATCTATCATTACATTCCCTAAAACCTTATTTAGTAATATTAACTCCCACAGGGGTGGATGAGAGTGCTGCAGGGCCCCGGGCAGCGAAATTTCGTGGGCCCCCCCTTTGACACAGCGCATGCACTGTGGAGCCATGGCACATGTGCGGGGCCTCGGGAAGCGCGGGGCCCGGGGCAGCTGCCCCGCTCGCTCCTGCCCTAAATCCGCCGCTGAACTCCCAAGCAATGAATATTAATAAGCAGGTGATCAATACAATTATGCCTGCCCCTGTTTGTTGTTTACCGGTTTTTAGTTAAATCAGCATCCTAGGGAGGGGGAAAGAACTCTGATTCTGAAAGTGTTTTTACAGAACAAGCGCAAAGACAAAACAAGACGCTGTTCAGTGCAGCCCTCTTTCAAAGCTGCCAGGACAAAGGGGAAAAACGTGTTTAAATGGCAGTGCGTACTGTGACTGACCCTTTACCACTAGCCCAGACCCCTATTAATATTTACATATCCCAACAGTTGTCATCATTGCTAGCACATATGAAATGACATAAATAAAAAGCCATGTTCATTTCAAACTCCATTAACAAAGCAGAAACAGACCGATGCTTAGGAAATGGAATTGGATGAAATCAGTCCAGAACTATTTTACTTTCTAGCTTCTAAGAGCATGTCCCAAGAAAAGGGGAGCAAAATGAAACTGATGATTGTTTGAAAAGGGTACTTTTTAAATGACATTGTGTTAACCAAAGACCAGTGTGTGGTTAAAATCAGACATTTTCTAATTCAGATCTATACTATATGTGATTGTTTGTGGGGTTCACCCAGTCCTGTTGTTTATGATCAAATCCACAGCTAAATAAGCCCTTCAAAAATCAGATGAACCGCTGTGAATGCAGAATCGTTGGATTTACTCCATCTGCTTAAGGACTTTCTGGGAGAAAAAAATGAACTACTTTGAGTATGCTATTCGCTGCAAATTATTCATTCATTTCTAATATGGGGAGTTTCAGAGAGATTTTTTTTAATGGCCAGAAGTGACTATTAAATCATCTAGCCTGATCTCCAGCATAAAACAAGCTGGAGAATTTCACCCAGTTACTCCTATATTGAACCCCCAAGCTCATGTCGGACAAAAACATCCCTTCCAGAAAGGCATCTCGTCTTGATTTAAAGCATCCACCGCTTTCCTTATGAGTTTGTTCCAATGTTTGATTATCCCTGTTGTTAACATTTTGTGAATTTTTCTGGGTTTAACTTCCAATCATTGGTTCTCATTCTCACTTTCTCTGTTAGCTGGTATTTTCTCCCCATTTAAGGTACTTATCCATTGTGAGCAAATCACAACTTGATTTCCTTCTTGATAAGACATAAGAACGGCCGTACTGGGTCAGACTAAAGGTCCATCTAGCTCAGTATCCTGTCTGCCGACAGTGGCCAATACCAGATGCCCCAGAGGGAGGGATCACAACAGGTAATCCTTACGTGATCCCTCCCCTGTCACCCACCTCCAGAGAAACAGAGGCTAGGGACACCATTCCTACCCATCCTGGCTAATAGCCAATGATGGACCTAACCTCCATGAATCTACCTAGCTCTTTTTTGAACCCTGTTAAAGTTCTAGCCTTCACTGCGTCCTCTGGCAAGGAGTTCCACAGGTTGACTATGAGCGGAATGAAGAAAAACTTCCTTTTGTTTGTTCTAAACCTGCTGACTATTATGGTGACCCCTAGTTCTAATATTGTGGGAATAAGTAAATAACTTTTCATTGTTCACTTTTTCCATACCAGTCATGATTTTATAGACCTCTATCATATCCCCCCTTAATTTCCTAGGGTGTGTCTAGACTACAGGGTTTTGCCGACAAAAATGGACTTTTGTCAATAAAACTATACCTGCGTCTACACTACCGCCGAGTTCTGTCGACAGTAAGTTGACAGAATGCAGCAGTTTTCTCGATGGTGGTAAACCTCATTCTACGAGGAATAATGCCTTTTTTCAACAGAGTTATGTCAAAAAAAGGTGCTATTGCATCCACACTGTGCTTTTTCAAAAGAGAGTGTCTAGACTCTTTGTCGAAAAAGCGGCTTGCTTTGTCAACAGAACTGGCTGAGTCTAGATAGGATGTGTCTAAACTACATGGCTCCATCAATGGAGCCATGTAGATTAGGCTGATCGGCAAAGGGAAATGAAGCCGCGATTTAAATAATTGCGGCTTCATTTAAATTTAAACGGCTGCCGCGCTGAGCCGACAAACAGCTGATCAGCTGTTTGTCGGCTCAGCGCGCTAGTCTGGACGCTCCTGTGCTGACCTGAAAGCCCTTTATCGACCTCCCCGTTATGCCTCATAGGATGAGGTTTACCGGGGAGGTCGATAAAGAGCTTTCATGTCGGCAGGGGAGCGTCCAGACTACCCTGATCTGCCAACAAACAGCCGATCGGCAGAGTGGGGCAGCCATTTAAATTTAAATGAAGCCGCGATTATTTAAATCGCGGCTTCATTTCCCTTTGCCGAACAAACAAATCTACATGGCTCTGTTGACGGAGCCATGTAGTCTAGATGAACCCATACTGTTGACAAAGCCTCTGTCGACAAAAGCCTGTAGTCTAGAGGTACCCCTATTTTCTAAGTTGAAAAGTCTAAGTCTTTTTTATCTCCCTTCATATGGGACCCGTTCCAAACCCCTAATAATTTTTTTAGCTTTCTCTGAACCTTTTCCAATGCCAATATATCTTTTTTGATATGAGGCAACCACGTCTGTACACAGTATTCAAGATGTAGGCGTACCATAGTTTTACATAGAGGCAATAAGATATTTTCTGTCCTATTCTCTATCCCTTTTTAAATAACTCCTGACATTCTATTTGCTTTTTTGACTGCCGCTGCACACTGCTTGAATGTATTCAGAGAACTATCCACAATGATTCCAAGATCTCTCTCTTGTTGCCAAATTAGCCCCCATCATATTGTATATATAGTTGGGATTATGTTTTCCAATGTGCCTTACTTTACATTTATCAACATTAAATGTCATTTGCCATTTTGTTGCCCAATCACTTTGTTTGGTGAGATCTTTTTGAAGCTCTTCACAGTCTGCTTTGGTCTTAACTATTTTGAGCAGTTTGGTATCATCTGCAAATTTTGCCTCCTCACTCTTTACCCCTTTCTCTAGATCATTTATAAATAAGTTGAATAGGATTGGTCCCAAAACAGATCCTTGGGGGATCCCACTAGTTACCTCTCTCCACTCTGAAAACTTCCCATTTATTCCTACCCTCTGTTTCCTGACTTTTAACCAGTTATCAGTCCACGAAAGGACCTTCCCTCTTATCCCATGACAACTTGCTTTACTGAAGAGCCTTTGCTGAGGGACCTTTTCCCGCACCAAATAAAATAAACAGGTGTGCCTTAGTGCAGGGCTCTGTATATTCTCCCTGCCATCTGGCGGGAAGCATCGCTGTGTGACTAAGGATGCTGATCAACTCACAGCTTCTTTGCAGGGAGAATGAAATATGCAAGGATGCTAGTGGAGTGGCGGCCAAGGTAATGGAATGCCAGCTCCCCCTTTTTCCAGCGTACTTGATGTGCTCCATGACTCCCTTTAATCTACATCGGGGCGGGGAACCTTTTCTGGGGCTGGGGAGAAGCAAAAAAACCAAAACCAACACCAACAAAAAACCTCTCTGACGTGGCCCCGACTGTGAAGGAGACAGATACTCCCCACATTCCCCTCCCACACCAGGACCTAGAGGGGCCTGGGCTAGCAGATTTTGTGTGCTCCAGCCCCACAGAGGGATGGTGGGAGGGCTGGAGCACCACGTAGTATTATAGCAAACTTGCCTTTAGGGAATAAAGAGGAACAGTTGTGCTTGGCCTCATGACCTCACTGCAATCAGACACTACGGCTGTGTCTACACTGGGCCACTTATTCTGGAAAATCAGCCGCTTTTCCGGAATAAGCTGTGAGCTGTCTACACTGGCCCTTGAATTTCCAGAAAAGCAACGACGCTCTACTGTACAAAATCAGCCGCTATTCTGGAAAAACTATTCTGCTCCTGCTCGGGCATAAGTCCTTATTCCGGAAAAGGGCCAGTGTAGACAGCCCAGTAGTCTTTTCCGGAAAAAAGCCCCAATCGCGAAAATGGCGATCGGGGCTCTTTTCCAGAAAAGCGCATCTACATTGGCCACAGACGCTTTTCCGGAAAAAGGGCTTTTCTGGAAAAGCAACCTGCCAATGTAGACGCTCCTTTTCCGGAAAAACTGAAAACGGAATAGTATTCCATTTTAAGCAGTTCCGGAAATTCATGCCAGTGTAGACACAGCCTACTTGCTTACTAAGCAGGGTTATGTGCTCTGAATCAAAAGCCACAAATCAGTTCTACAGTCTTTGCGATGCAGTGTCAATATCTTTCCCTCTCAAGATGGGAACTGACGTTCAACTTTCCACCTAGTTTAAACCTGTTAGGCCCCATTATGTTTTCAGCATTACTTCATTACAGGGTTTATGTTGCTATATAGTAAGAGAAATTGGGTCCCTTCTTTCTGGACAGATACTTACAGTCCTTGTCTGTTCTAGTGATGAGTAAAGCTTCAAAAGCTTCAGGCTGATATTTTCAAAGGCTTATAAAGGTCTGATGTCCCTAACTCTCACTAAACTTTGTGGGCACCTGTCAGGGCTGTTCCCCACTCTGGCACTCTGAGTGCAGAACATGGGGGCCTGCAAGAAACCTTGAATACCTTGCCTCTATTGATTTTGCTTACAAAAACTCCCCAGAGTCACAGATTTGGGGAGTAGCTGCCACCACCATGTGGAAGAAAAGAAAACCCCTTTCTTCTTGAACCCAGGAAGAAAGCACTTGGACTTGCTTCCCTGGGGTACCCCAAGCGCCTCTGCCACAAGAGAGCTTGAAAAAAGAATCAAAAGCAACTGTACCTCTGATAGCTAACCTCTCAGGCTAGGCAAGCACACACAGACCTCCTGTTACCTCCCAGGACACAAGAATCAAATCGTCGCCTTAAAAAAGACGATTTTAGTAACAAAACAAAAAGATACCCTTGAAAAAGCATCCTTGGTTGTTAGGTGTTACAGAGCAACTAAGAAAAGAACAGATCAAAACCACAGAGAACCATAGTTCTTTGGGCTATAACTGAAATGGTGAGCGGGGGAGGGAAGACATGGTTTCACACAGAGACATTTAACCAAACAACCAAAATAAAGAAAAAAACCCCCCCGCTCGCGACTAAATACACGTTTCCCCTCGACTCACGATCTGTGCAGATCTGCATTACAACGCTCAGTTCACTCCCATGTCCAATATTTCGGATAGGCATGGTCATTCTGATTACTGCATCGGCTCCCTCCAGCCCTTCACTTAGAATTCACCCACAGAGAGAGCAGGCAAGGATCTATATCCAATTCAGATTTCAGCGCTGTATCCCAAGGGTTCTTCTGGCCCCCTGCTAAGACCCTTGCTAGCTACTTGAGTTTAACCCCTTTGTCCCTGGGTGCTGGCCAGCACTCCTCCTATCCACCACAGCACCTTTATGCTTCTTTGAAAGACTCAGGTTCCATCTTCCGCTTCCAGTTTACTGAGGCACTTGAAGGTTTGAAGGGTTATCCAGAGTTTATCCAAACTCGTCAGAAGCTCTTACTGCAAATAGAGATCTGGAAAAATCAGATTCCCCTTGTGTCAGATTTCCACTACTCATTCTGGTTGGCCAGGGTGGAAATATGTTGAGAACAGCTTCTCTTGTGGTTTCACCACTTCAGGTACCAGCCAAAACCTAAGAAATGGAGAGACATGCAAAATATTCAAATAAAACGAGGCCAGAAATGTTCATGTGACATTTTCAGACCTCAGAAAGGGTGGAGTTGAGCGTGGGTCAGCTTTGGACAGGTTATTGTATCTGATCTAGCCAGGACCAGATGCTTTGGGCCACACCAGGAACCAAACATTGATTGAAGAGTGTGAGTGACATTAGCAATAGCATTGGCTCACTGAGCTGCTGCTGGAATCATCTGTTCCTCTCCACATGGGTGTAACGGGAGATTGTTTTTTATGAGTTGGATAGAATTCAAGTAAAGCCACACATGGGAGTTTGCTTGGTGTTTGTGCTTCAAGTCTTCTGTCAAAACGATGGTGTTTGTAACCTGGATTATTTCGCAGCGCACAAAATGTATTTGCATCGGCTTCTTGCTCTGAGCTACATGCCCGCACCCCACTCTCCATTTCATATATTTTAATCCCCTGGTTTGCGTCCAGGAAAGTGGTGCACCAGGCAACATTCGCTGTGCCCAAAAGGGAGGGATATTTGTGTTACCACAGAGCTTCCCTCTTCCTTCCCAAGCACTTCAGCTGTCTCTGCAACCATGCGTGGAATGTGCACGCTGATAATTTGATCTAATTATCACCCTTTAGTCTATGGCGGTCATGTCAAGAGCTCTGCTTACTTGCTCCATTCTCCGCATGCTTGGAGTGACAGCAGGACGAGTTGTAATGGGAAGGTGAATGCACGAAAGCTTTGTTTGGGACAATTAAACTCCGGGACCTATGGCAGGCTGACGCCTATGATGGTTCTTTACTCCAAGCTAGTAATGTCAGGTGAAACTTGTTAACCGACCAGCACGGAGCTTATATTGCTAACCCCTCCTTCCTTCCCAAGATACAATGCATTCATTGGGAGTTCATGGCTTACAGCTGAGAGGACGCCATTTGCTAGAGATGGGGAATGAAGAGTTAGTCTTTTTTTTTAACTTAATTTGGTAGTTGCAATTTGATTATCTTCCCCATGAGAAGATAGTGTGTGTGTGTGTGTGTGTGTGTGTGTGTGTGTGTGTGTGTGCGCGTGCGCGGTGGGGGGTTATGTAACTAAAACTGACTGATTTCAGTTTCTTCTCTGGCTGCTGTAAATTGATTTGATTCTAGTTTGGAATGATCAGGGCTCTGATCCAGAGCAGACATAGGGTTATCGACTTTCCCAACCAGATGGGCCAGACACCATTTGTAGCAATGGCATCCAGCCGGAAAAATTGGCCACCCAAGACAAAAACCGCAGGATTGGGTGATCCTGAAAAAGAAGCATCAGAGGGAACCAACCATTTGCTGGCATTCATGGGGAGTCAGGGACACAGAGACTATGTAGCCATTAATACAGGACATCTCACTTCCTAGTCTCTCACAGGATTTTGCCTACCATTAGTCAGTCCTTGGAGACAAGTCAATATTGTTGTGTCAGTTTCAGGGATGGGGAAACTGAGGCAAAGACAGGCAAAGCAACTTGCACAAGTCTACAGAATGGATGAGTGGCAGGGTTGAGACAAGAACCTAGGAGTCCTCTGAGATGGAGGACAAAAGACTAGGGTTGAGGAATCACCAGGAAATGGGAGAAAGCATCAGGAAATGGAGACCTAATTTTAAAAAGCTTAACAGCATAATAATGGGTGAGCACTCTTTAGGAAGGCAAAGTGCCTATTAAAGTCAATGGGAGCTTTGCTTGAGTAAAGGACTACCAAGTCTGGCCCAGCAAAGGCTGAGATTGTAGGCTTTGTGGTTTTTAACCATGAGCCCTTTTTAAAATTGACTCTTTCTTTCTCTTCAACCCCCCCTTCAAACCAAAGCCACTCAAACCCACAATCCACAGTCCCCTTTTGCTGTCTCATCTTTTCAGTTTCAGTGAATAGTTTCCAGGCTCTGTTCCCCTTGTTTCTGAGCTGCTGCTTACATAGTAGGAACCCTCGATCAGCCGCACGTTGTTCTCATGGAGCATTATGACTCTGGGGGCTAAACGACTATCTATTGGGATCTCACGTTGAATTGTTTCCTTAGCAAGGGAAGAACCCCGTTTCTTTCATTGGTCCCTCATTTCTGCAGAAAAGTTGCCCCACGAGCGGGGTGAAAATGGTAGGGAAAGGCTGAGAGGAGGGAGCCCAGCCCGGATGTGAGAAGGATCCCTCCCCCACACCAACCATGGCAAAGTCTCAGGAACTGAATTTTTTTCCTGCCAAAAATGAAGATAAATTTAGACTTGCTTCAAAAATCATCCAGATTTTTCAGTCAAAACTCAAGAGCTTGGGGTGAATTTTTCCATTTAGCAATTAGGCCAGTGTGTGTTAAACACTTTTTTTTGGACTACCATTTTTGAGCCAGCTCTAGTCAGGGCTTGCTTCAGCTCCACAAAGCCCAAGAAGATTCCCCTCTGACCTAGACCTGCTCTACACTAGGACTTTCGATCGAACTTAGCAGCATTAGGCTGATTTCTAAACAATGCATCCATACCACCAAGCCCACTCCATGGATTTGAAGGGCCGTTAAAGTCCATTTCGGCACTTCTGCTTTTCAAAAGGAGTAACGATAAATTCGACCTTGCATGGTTGACTTCACAGTAGAGCAGACTCAGCGCTGTGAAAGTCAATGTTCTTGACCGCTGGGATGTGTCCCACGGTGCCCCATCGTGACTGTTCTGGCCAGGACTTTCAACTCTACTGCTCTCCAGGTGCACAGAAAAAGCCCAGGGAAAAGCTGCATTTCATTTCCTGTGTGGCTGGTGTGGTGAGCAGACCTGACAGCAGGCAGCAGACCTCGGCAGCACATCCAAACACGAATGCCCAGGGTCGCAAACGAGCACCAGCATGGAGCGTGTAGGAGATCCTGGACCCCATTGCTGGGTGTGGAGAGGAATCAATTCTTGCAGAACCACGCAGCAGCAAAAAACCCACAGCTCTCCATGCCCAGATCACTCAGAGCATGGAGGAGAAAGGATACGCCAGAGACTCCCTGTAGTGCCACGTGACAATCGAGGAGCTGGAGCAGTCATACCAGAAGACAAAGGAGGCAAACCGAAGGTCTGGATCATCACCACAAATGTGCTGCTTCTGTGAGCAGATGCATGTGATCCTGGGGTGAGGGGGGTGACCTAACCAGTTTTCTAGCCAGTCTGTGGATTCCTCCCAAGACACTCCTCTGGCAGTCTCCGGCAGTGGTGTGGAGGGCAGTGTGGATGAGGATGTGGAAAATGGTCAGCAGGTGAGCGGGGAACCGATCTCACCAACAGCCAGGACCCAATCCCCTCCTCCCAGGATGTCTCACAGCCAGGTCCTGCTGTTGGGGAGGACACGTCTGGTGAATTCTCATTTTTTATCACTCCACAAGGGCATTTGGGTGTGATCCGTGGTGGCCACTGTGCCTAGAAAGCAGGGGCTCCTCGGAACAGCTTGTTAATTAGGGATCAGCTTGTTAATTAGGGATGTCAGCGTGTAGCTGACTAAACAATTAACTGGTAAGCTTGGGCTGCCTCCCATGGGAGGGTGGAGTGGGAACCAGTGCTGGCTTAAAAGCCTAAAAATGGGCAGGGTTGACTGCCACACAGCAGCCTCTGTCTCTGGTGGGTCCAGGCTCGCCACGGACAAAGGCTGCTCCGTGGGATGCTGATACAGCCTTTGTCCACGGGGAGCTCAGGCTCCCCACGGACAGGGGCTGCTGCTACCCTGTGCTGCTGCCTTGCTATCAGAGTCATCAGTGGGCTCTCCACACAGACTGGCGCCTGCCTCCTGCCACGCACTGCTGCCTCTGATCGAGAGGCAGCCGTGCAGGGTGACAGAGGGCTGGGAGCACACTGGCTGCCAACACCACCCCCGGGGACTATCAGCTGGTGATGTAACTGCTAAAATTTGATGTGGGTACATGATTGTTCAATTAATTGACATCTCACATCCCTTTAATCCTTTTCACAAGGTTTCTGGGGAGGCCTGCCTAAATCCATCCTCCACGGCAGGACACTTTCCCAAACCAAGCTAGCAGTATGTGGTCTGGTGTCATTGCAGCTCAATGAATTAAGAACATAAGAACGGCCATACGGGTCAGACCAAAGGTCCATCTAGCCCAGCGTCCTGTCTGCCAACGGTGGCCAATGCCAGGTGCCCCAGATGGAATGAACAGAACAGGGAATCATCAAGTGATTCATCCCTAGTCATTTTAGTTGCCCTTCTCTGAAACTTTTCTAATGCCAGCATATCTTTTTTGAGAGAAAGAGACCACATCTGTACACAGTATTCTAGATGTGGGTGTATCATGGATTTATATAAGGGCAATAAGATATTCTCCGTCTTATTCTCCATCCCTTTTTAAATGATTCCTAACATGCTGTTTGTTTTTTTGACTGCCGCTGCACACTGTGTGGACATCTTCAGAGAACTATCCGCGATGACTCCAAGATCTCTCTCCTGATTACTTGTAGCTAAATTAGCCCCCATCATATTATATGTATACTTGGGGTTATATTTCCAATGTGAATTACTTTACATTTATCCACATTAAATTTAATTTGCCATTTTGTTCCCCAGTCACTTAGTTTGGTGAGATCTTTTTGAAGTTCTTCACAGTCTGCTTCGGTCTTAACTATCTTGAGCAGTTTAGTATCGTCTGCAAACTTTGCCACCTCACTGTTTACCCCTTATGAATAAGTTGAATAGGATTGGTCCTAGGACTGACCCTTAGGGAACACCACTAGTTACCTCTCTCCATTCTGAAAATTTACCATTTATTCCTACCCTTTGTTTCCTGTCTTTTAACCACTTCTCAGTCCATGAAAGGATCTTCCCTCTTATCCCATGACAACTTAATTTACAGAAGAGCCTTTGGTGAGGGACCTTGTCAAAGGCTTTCTGGAAATCTAAGTACACTATATCTACTGTAACAAGTCCTCAGATTTGTCACCTACCAAGGATGGGTCAGGTTTGGGAATCTCCCTAACATTCTCAGCCATGAAGACTGATGCAAATAATTCATTTAGTTTCTCCACACTGACGTTATCATCTTTAAGTGCTCCTTTTGTAGCTCGATCGTCAGAGGCCCCACTGGTTGGTTAGTCGGCTTCCTGCTTCTGATGTACTTAAAAAAAATTTATTACCTCTTGAGTTTTTGGCTAGCTGTTCTTCAAACTCCTTTTTGGCTTTTCTTTTTCTCATTTTTACACTTAATCTGGCAGGCTGTGTCTACATTGGCATCCCTTTCCGGAAAAGGGATGCTAATGAGACACATCGCAATTGCAAATCCGCGGGGGATTTAAATATCCCCCGCGGCATTTGCATTTACATGGCTGCTGCTTTTTTCCGTCTTGGGGATAAGCCGGAGAAAAGCGCCAGTCTAGATGTGATTCTCCAGAAAATAAACCCTTTTCTGGAGGATCTTTTATTCCTACTTGATCAGCTGTTTGTCGGCTCAGTGCGGCAGCCATGTAAATGTAAATGAAGCCGCGATCATTTAAATCGCGGCTTCATTTGCCTTTGTCTATAATCCTAATCTACATGGCTCCATTGACGGAGCCATGTAGTCTAGACACAGCCTAGGATTTGACTTCCACCTTTTAAAATATGCCTTTTTATCTCTCACTGCTTCTTTTATACTGTTGTTAACTCACGGTGGCTCTTTTTTAGTTCTTCTGCTATGTTTTTTAATTTGGGGTATACATTTAAGTTGGGCCTCTATTATGGTGTCTTTGAAAAGTGTCCATGCAGCTTGCAGGGATTTTACTTTAGTCACTGTACCTTTTAATTTCTGTTTAACTAACCTCCTCATTTTTGTATAGTTTCCCTTTTTGAAATTAAATGTCACAGTGTTGGGCTGCTGAGGTTTTCTTCCCACCACAGGAATGTTAAATGTTATTATATTATGGTCACTATTTCCAAGTGGTCCTGTTATAGTTACCTTTTGGACCAGATCCTGCGTGCCACTCAGGACTAAATCGAGAATTGCCTCTCCCCTTGTGGGTTCCTGGACCAGCTGCTCCAAGAAGCAGTCATTTAAGGTATCAAGAAATTTTGTCTTTGCATCTCGTCCTGAGGTGCCATGTACCCAGTCAATATGGGGATAGTTGAAATCCTCCATTATTATTGAGTTCTTTATTTTGATAGCCTCTCTAATCTCCCTTAGCATTTCATAGTCACTATTAGGGTGTGTCTAGACTACAGGGTTTTGTTGACAAAGGTGGACTTTTGTCGACAAAACTATACCTGCGTCTACACCGCCACTGACATAACGTTGACAGAACTCAGCAGTTTTGTCAACGGTTATGAACCTCATTCTATGAGGAATAATGCCTTTTGTCGACAGAGTTCTGTCGACAGAAGGCATTATTGCATCTACACTGTCCTCTGTGTCTACACTGTCATGTCGACAAAGCGGCTTGCTTTGTCAAAAGAACTGGATGTAGTCTAGCCGCTCTTTGTCGACAGAAGCTTTGTCAACAGTATCTGTCAACAAAAACCCGTAGTCTAGACATACCCTCACTGTCCTGGTCAGGTGGTTGATAATAGATCCCTACTGTTATATTCTTATTAGTGCAGGGAATTACTATCCATAGTGATTCTATGGAACATGTTGATTCATTTAAGATTTTTACTTCATTTGATTTTAAATTTTCTTTCACATATAATGCCACTCCCCCACCCACAAGACCTGTTCTGTCCTTCCAATATATTTTATACCCCAGAATGATTGTTTCCCATTGATTGTCCTCGCTCCACCAGATTTCAGTGATGCCTATTATATCAGTATCCTCCTTTCAGGAGCAGCCCAAGGCCGGCTGTGGCAGCTGGCGCCCTAGGCAGAGGCACGATCGGTGCCCCCACATGCACTGCCGTCAATGGCCGTGACGTCATCACAGGGCGCTGGGGCCAGCAGCGCCCTAGGCAACTGCCTAGTTTGCCCTAGGCTCGTGGGCCTCCCCTGCCTCCTTTAACAGGAGTCATTCTCGTTCACCCATCTTATTTTTCAGAGTTCTAGCATTTGTGTACAAGCACTTTAAAAACTTGTCATTATTTATTTGTCTGCCCTTTTCTGATATGTCAGATTCTTTTTGATGCGAATATTTTTCATCTGATCTGGTCCTTACTTTATCCTCTTTCATCCTCTCCTCGTGAGTAAAACCTAGAGAATCTCTATCAATAGACTCTCCTCTAAGAGACGTCTCTGTCCAATCCACCTGCTCCTCTGCACCAATTGGCTTTCCCCCATCTCTTAACATTAAAAAGGTCGCAGAGCAGTTTTTAAACTAAGTGCCAGCAGTCTGGATCCACTATGGTTTAGGTGGAGCCCATCCTTCCTATATAGGCTCCCCGTACCCCAAAAGTTTCCCTAGTTCCTTATAAAGCTAAATCCCTCCTCCCTACACCATCGTCTCATCCACGCATTGAGACTCTGAAGCTCTGCCTGCCTGCCTGGCCCTGCGTGTGGAACTGGCAGCATTTCTGAGAATTCTACCATAGAGGTCCTAGATTTCAGTCTCTTTCCTAGCAGCATGAGGAGGTGCTGGATCCTGGCAGCAGTCACCGTGGTTCCCAGGAGGTGCTTGCAAGGTTTCTGCATCCCCTGGGATTGGGGGCAGCCAGGGCAGCTCCATGCATCGCCCTCACACCCATAGGCACAGCCCCTGCAGCTCCAATTGGTCATGGTTTCCGGCCAATGGGAACTGCAGAGTGGAGCTCTGCCTGGTGCCTGGAGGGCTGGTGCCTGGAGGCTGCACGGACCTGAAGGCCACTTCCAGGAGCCACATGGAGCCAAAGTAAGTAGGGAACCCGCCTTGGTGCTGGCTCCTCGCTGCACCACAGAGAGGACTTACATTTAACCAGTTAACTGACTAGCAGGGTATCATGGCTCCAGCCCCTCAGCCCGTGGGGCTCCCGGCTCCCAGCCCCCAATGTGGGACTGGAGCAGCCCTCTTCCCAGGGCAAGCTATGGGTGGGGGCTGCTCCCTGGGGAACTGGTTAACCCCTTCACCTCTCTATTACATAGCTAAAAAAAACAGGCTATTTTCTCCATTCCTGTCCCTTGGAAAAGAAATATCCCCTCTACTGCTGGAGAAGGAAAAGGAATTTTCCACACTTACCAACGCCATGAGTCATGCCCAGGGGCCTGTGCCCTGAGTGCAAAATCTCTTACTGTTAACCTTATGGCTTAACCTTGCTGTCTTGTAACTTTCATAGAATCATAGAATCATAGAATAATAGGACTGGAAGGGACCTTGAGAGGTGATCGAGTCCAGCCCCCCACCCTCAAGGCAGGATCAAGCTCTGTCTACACCATCCCTGACAGATGTCTATCTAACCTGTTCTTAAATATCTCCAGAGAGGGAGATTCCACCACCTCCCTTGACAATTTATTCCAATATTTGACCACCCTGACAGTTAGGAATTTTTTCCTAATGTCCAATCTAAACCTCCCCTGCTGCACTTTAAGCCCATTACTCCTTGTCCTGTCCTCAGAAACCAAGAGGAACAAATTTTCGCCTTCCTCCTTGTGACACCCTTTTAGATATTTGAAAACCGCTATCATGTCCCCCTTTAATCTTCTTTTTTCCAAACTAAACAAGCCCAGTTCATGAAGCCTGGCTTCATAGGTCATGTTCTCTAAACCTTTAATCATTCTTGTCGCTCTTCTCTGTACCCTTTCCAATTTCTCCACATCTTTCTTGAAATGTGGCGCCCAGAACTGGACACAGTACTCCAGCTGAGGCCTAACTAGTGCAGAGTAGAGCGGCAGAATGACTTCACGAGTTTTGCTTACAACACACCTGTTGATACAACCTAGAATCATATTTGCTTTTTTTGCAACAGCATCACACTGTTGACTCATATTCAACTTGTGGTCCACTATGACCCCTAGATCCCTTTCCGCCATGCTCCTTCCTAGACAGTCGCTTCCCATCTTGTATGTATGGAACTGATTGTTCCTTCCTAAGTGGAGCACTTTGCATTTCTCTTTATTAAACCTCATCCCGTTTACCTCTGACCATTTCTCTAACTTGCTAAGGTCATTTTGAATTATGTCCCTATCCTCCAAAGAAGTTGCAACCCCACCCAGTTTGGTATCATCTGCAAACTTAATAAGCGTACTCTCTATCCCAATATCTACATCATTGATGAAGATATTGAACAGTACGGGTCCCAAAACAGACCCTTGAGGAACTCCACTTGTTATCCCTTTCCAGCAGGATTTAGAACCGTTAACAACAACTCTCTGACTACGGTTATCCAGCCAATTATGCACCCACCTTATCGTGGCCCTATCTAAGTTATATTTGCCTAGTTTATCAATAAGAATATCATGCGAGACCGTATCAAATGCCTTACTAAAGTCTAGGTATATGACATCCACCGCTTCTCCCTTATCCACAAGGCTCGTTATCTTATCAAAGAAAGCTATCAGATTAGTTTGGCATGACTTGTTCTTCACAAACCCATGCTGGCTATTCCCTATCACTTTATTACCTTCCAAGTGTTTGCATATGATTTCCTTAATTACCTGCTCCATTATCTTCCCTGGGACAGACGTTAAACTGACCGGTCTGTAGTTTCCTGGGTTGTTCTTATTCCCCTTTTTATAGATGGGCACAATATTTGCCCTTTTCTAGTCTTCTGGAATCTCCCCTGTCTGCCATGATTTTTCAAAGATCATAGCTAAAGGCTCAGATACCTCCTCTATCAGCTCCTTGAGTATCCTGGGATGCATTTCATCAGGACCTGGTGACTTGCTGACATCTAACTTTCCTAAGTGATTTTTAACTTGTTCTTTGTGTATCCTATCTTCTAAACTTACCCTCTCTCTGCTTGTATTCACTACGTTAGGCACACCTCCAGACTTCTCGGTGAAGACCGAAACAAAGAAGCCATTGAGCATCTCCGCCATTTCCAAGTTCCCTGTTACTGCTTCTCCCTCCTCACTGAGCAGTGGGCCTACCCTGTCCTTGGTCTTCCTCTTGCTTTTAATGTATTTATAAAAGGTCTTCTTGTTTCCCTTTATGCCTGTAGCTAGTTTGATCTCATTTTGTGCCTTTGCCTTTCTAATCTTGCCCCTGCATTCCCGTGTTGCTTGCCTATATTCATCCTTTGTTAGTTGTCCTAGTTTCCATTTTTTATATGACTTTGTGGCACCTCAGCTATTGATGGCACTTTGCATTGTTATACCGGGGTGTGTGTAGAAGTCATTCTTTCTGCCTCTCTTAACTGACCCATTGGGGGGACTATGGACGATTCGGGGCGTGATCACCCCCTCCCGGAAGGGGGGGCTCAGCGAACCCCTTCGCCCCTTTTTAACGAGGTCCCGCCTTGGGTCCCCGGTTGCAAGCCCCGTCAGTTGGGTGCGATCACCTCCTCCCGGGCCGGCCGGGGAGGGGGGTTGAGCGGACCCGGCGACTGTAGCCCGTCTCTGCGGGGTGGGGTCTGCGCCCACCATCCGGTCCTTCCCTGGACCTCTATCTGGGCTGGCCCTACTGTCTGGCCGTCACCCTTCCCTGCTTCTCGCGAGTGCTGCTGCTGACCGGGATTGAATCCTCCTAGGGAATGGGGAAGAAGGACCCAGTCCCTCCCTCTCTCCGGGTCCCAATCCGGGGCCCTAAGAGCAGGCGCTCACTCATGCCCCAACGCGGTAGACGGGGGTAATTCCCTCCGTAACCCATCTACCCAGGGGTTCCAAAAGGGCCCTTCCCCAGGCTCCTTCCTCCCTTCTCCGGGGGCCTTCGAGCACCCATACCGATCCCGGGAGCCTACCCAGGTTCAGGAGTCCAGGTCCAGTGCTGCTCCGGCGATGTCCCGCGGGTCTGCCCCCTCCGGCGGGCTCGGTCCCTACCGGGTCGCTCCTTCCAGGGCCGGCGGGGTTGGGTCCGGTCACCGTCCAAGCCGGGACTGGCCGACCGCCAACTGCGGCGGCTGTCTCGGGATCCCTTAGGTCGAGGCCGGGCCATCTGCCGGCCTCGCTCCTGCCCTGGGTCCGTCCTGAGCTTGGGGGCTCTCCTCCCCCTCTGCGAGGAGGCTGCCCCCTTCCTCTCTGTCAGCGGGCCTTTTTAAAATGCCTTGCCGCACTGGACGCTGCCTGGGGCTCCCCCCCTTCTGGCGGCGTGCCGGCATTCCCTGCAGCCGCCCGGCTGTCTGTCTCCGCCCTGGCCTCGCCCGGCACCATCCCCGGGCCGGGGCCAGCGGTTTCCCGCTGACGCAGGCGCGGAGGCTGGGTCTGGCCCCGCCGACCTGCTCCGCCTGCGCTGTGGCCGGGGGGAGGGGTTTGGTCCGCGCCTCCGCTCTCTGCCGCCTGGCGGTCCGGGCCGTCGCCCATGTGGGCCGCTGGCAGCCCATCACAGGGACAATCTCTTCCTTCCTCTGAGAGCCTGGATCATTGTCCTGATGAAGGCAGAAATCCACAAGCTGTTTTTATCTTATTGAACTTGAAATCGCATGAAGATTGCAGCCCCAGTGGAAAGGCCACGGACGGGCAATAATTTTTTGCCAACAGCCACTTTAGAAATTTTTGAAGTGGCCCCAGGCTGCACTGGAAGAGGCGGGGCCTCAAGCAGAAGGGCGGGGCCAGGCTACTTCCCTGCTTCCTCACCCACAGACCATGATTGGTCTGGGGTGGAGGAGCGCCTTTGCCCCCTGCTCCCGAGGTTCCCCCAGGGCACCCATGCCTCTAGCGTTGGGAGGAGACTTGGTGCATTCCCCCTTCTGCTCCCAGACCAATCAGGGTTTGGGGGCAGGGGAGCATGCAAAGTCTCCTCCCGCCTTGCCAGGAGTACATGGCACTTCTAAGCACCGCTCCTTGCAGGGCAGGGGCAGTGCAGAGGAAACTTCACACGCTCCTCTGCCCCAGACCGCAATTAACCTGGGGGTGCGGGAGCGGCAGGGCCTCCGAGGGCTGGATCAACAGAGGCCCTTTTGCCTATCCCTGGTCTAGGCACTGGACACATGTAAAAAGATAAAGTCCTTGCCCTGAATACCAAAGGTCTTGATTCAGCATGGCATAAACCATGGGCATTCATAAGTCCCATTGAAGTGGGACTTATAAATATGTTTAACTTCAAGTAAATGCTCGGCCGAATAGGGAGGAAATCAAATGACAGCTCTTGTAAAAATAACATATATCCATCTTCCTATGGTCTAAGTTGCTCTGTTACGCTAGTGAAATCCTATAGCTGTCAATGGGGATTGCACAGAAGAAAGTGAAAATATTTTAACTTTCTATATATAGGGTCCATGATCCCCTTATCTCTCTCTCTCTGAGCAGTTTTCTAGTTGCTGCTTCTGTCTGGTAAGGGAATCAAAGTTATAATGTTATCCCAAATCCAGCTTTTAAGTCTGAAACCTCCTAGTGGAAACCGTTTTATGATTTCATGTGATCTCCTCAATTTATTTTCCTGTTTTGACTTTGATCTTATTCCTTCCCTGGATGAACACTGCTCAATGGCCTCTCAGTGCTGTGCAGTTGGAGCAGATGGCAAAGGAAGTCACGCTGATGTTATTCTTAACTTCTAACTATATAAAAATAGCCCTGGTGAAATGCTGCCCGTGTCAGTAACACTTCTCCCAGCTTAGTGCACCCTAATTGTGGGAATAAGAAATTTACGAACAATCACAAAAATAAATCAAAATTGTTTTTCTAGACTTTAAGAACTTTGGCTTAGGAAAAGAATGTTCCATTTATAACAGCAGGGTTGTATATTTGTAAAAGCCCAAAGATACACAAGTGTGGCAAGGAATCAGAGATGCAATTCAATCCAATTCAGTTCTTTTTTGGGCCTCCCTTGGATTTGTGGCAATATAATTTACAACATGACCCCAAGCCTCAAATGTTGCTTATATTTTCACAGACTTCAGAAGTGACTTTGCTGGACAGTTGAAGGTTATGGATCTATGGAAGAAGAAATCCATCAACCTCAGCTTTTTGTACAACACAGAATTTATGCACAGGAATATAGAGAATTGTTTGGCTCAAAGCTCATTGAGAAAGCCACAAAAGGAATGAGAAGTATGGACATTGGACAAATATACAGCTAAGTTAGAACTGTGCATAAAGGTCCCATTTTAGCAAAGCATGCAGTACATGCTTAGTGTGAGCATATGGTCAAATGTTTTTATAGATACATAATGGTCACTTTCAGGCTTATTTTTAATCAACTAGTTCTGCCTCTTGCATAACACAGGCCACAGAAACTCACGTAAGAAGTTCTCATTTTCTGCCTGAGTTATAGCACACAGTGTGGAGGGAGAGCCAGTTTTGCCGAATAAAGATGGGATTAGTGACAGGCATAGCACTTTGCCACATCAGGGCCACTTAAAAAAATTACCCTTTTGTGCGAAGAGGGGGGAAAGGGGCCTGCCCAGGTTTTGGTCCATAATTTGAATGATTTCTGTTCACTTCAGTTCTGTCCTAGGAAGTGCCAGGCTGAGAACAGACTCTCGGGAGTGCAGGTGAAGAACGCCGCTTGATTTCTCTGAGTGTTGTATTAGTCTAGTTTTTCCCTAAGGGTATGGCTACACTAACCACCTTAGTTCGAACTAGGGTGGCTAAAGTAGTCATTCGAACTTGCAAATGAAGCCTGGGATTTAAGTATCCCGGGCTTCATTTGCATGTTCCCGGGTGCCGCCATTTTTAAATGCCCGGTAGCTTGAACTACTTGCCTGTGGCTACACGCGGCTAACACTCTTAATTCGAACTACCGTTACCGTTACTACTGAGGAGTAATGGTAGTTCTAATTAAGAGCATTAATTCGAACTACGTAGCCTGTGCCGCGTGTAGCTATGGGCAGGTAGTTTGAGCTACCGAGCATTTAAAAATGGCGGCGCCCGGGAACATGCAAATGAAGCCTGGAGTATTTAAATCCCAGGCTTCATTTGCAAGTTCGAATGACTACATTAGCCACCCTAGTTCGAACTAGGGTGGCTAGGGTAGCCATACCCAACACAATTAGACATTATTGACCAGTCAGTATATTATGGTACTTTATATAGCGAAAGCACCAGGAGCTATCCTCAAAGAAGAAATGTACCAAATATGGGGGGAGAAAAAAGAGAGATTTGCATCAGATATTCATCGGTATGAAAACTGTGATTTCACTTTGATGATGATACGGCAAATACTCGTAAGAGCCAAGTTTTGTTCCTTTGCATCTTCTCAAGTCATCAATTTTAGGCCTACAGCTGACACTTGGTATCTAAGTTAATAAATAATACATCTGCGTGGCCCTTCCAGTCTGTAATTTCTCCTATCACTGCCTGCAAAGATATATACATTTTGAATCCTCCTGTTGGAAGGATGAAATTTGCTAGTCTCCAGAGAATTGGTGCAAGGCAGATAGGTATAACCTAAATCCTCTAATGCCTCAAATTAGAATTTGGCTGGCAATTAGGTGGTTCATAGGCCTTGTAGTGATTCATTAGAGAGTCATGAGCCTTATTCAAAATAAGTAGAAGAATAAAATTCAGCTAATCTGCACCACATTTTCAAGCAGGGATGGATCCTGTGCTTGTTACAGTAAGACTCCCAAAGCATCATGGGAAAGCATGTACTCCAAACTAGGGATGTTAAGGATTACTCAACTAGTTGTCTATCTAATAAGCAAATGCTTATTGGATAGTTGACAGGATAGTCGACTAGTCGCTTCCCCACTCCTTTCTGCCTCTATCAGATAGAGGCAGCAAGAGGGGGAAAAAGGGTACTTCAAAGCGGCAGCGCCTGGAGTCCTGGGCTCCGTGCGGCACTGCTGCCTTGAAATGCTGCAGCGGCATATCAAAGGGGCAGCGCCGCCTTATTGACTAATCGAATAGTCGATGCAAAAATGCATCGACTATTCGATTAGTGAATTAAACAATACTTAACATCCATACTGCAGACAGGACAACTGGAGTTTTATAAACTGAAGCTGCAATGCAAAACAATTGCCAAGTATGTTATCTCGACTGATTATCTCCCTCACATATGACACCTGATTCACTGCGAGCATTTACTTCCATCTCTCACTGAACTATGCCCTGTCCCCACACATTAGACATAAAATGTGTTGATATAAGTTGCCTACTAGGCCTTTGGGACAGGTCCTGAAACCCAGGCAGTAAATCACCCCCAATCGATACAGATGACCTTTGACTGCTTTTGAATTAGTTTAATTTTTTTTAAAAGCCACTTCATAAAGTAAGAATTAACTGTTTCATGCCCTGCAGAGACAAAAGGTAGCAGTTTCCAGTTCCTATTTCCTGTATTCGCTTACCCTAATCTGTCTCAGAAACTAACATGAACCCATAAAATGAACCTCAGTTTCTATAATTTGGCCACATGTTGAGGGGTAAGAGAGCTTTGGGGTTAAAAAACTGGACTAAGATTCAAGAGATCTGGGTTTAATTTCCAGCTTTGCCACAGACAATTCAGTTCATTTCTGTGTGTTTCAGTTTCTCATCTATAAGACGAAGATAATAATCTGTCACCAATACGTACATTAGGGTATGTACCTAGCACAGTAGGGTCCAAATCTTGGTTGGAACCTCTAGGTGCCACTGTAATACAAATGAGTCAAATTTTGAAACACTTTTATTTTCATTTTAAAAACATTGCACAAAAATATGATTTTGAGTGTCCACCTGTGATGAGGCATTTCTCCCACCTAGGTGATGGGTTAATGAAGGCCTGTGAGCTAAGTTAACCTACCTGGTTGCATTTGGAGGGCAGGCCAGGCTTAATGAAAGATGAAGCCCATCTGGGGAGAAGCAGAGTGTTATTATAAAGAGAGGAAGTAGGATAGTACATGGAGTGAGGTACAGTGAGGCCAGGTATATATTACAGGAGAAAGTTGACCTGCACAACTGTAGCTACGAGAATAGTGCTGGAGTTGAAGTACCTTTGGTAGAATTTCTGTGGTGCGGGAAATTGATAGAAGAGACTTCTCTTACTCCTCATGACTAAGGATAGCAGGGTCGATAGGGGCACCATCAGAGGTTGATTTAGTAGGTCCTTACTAGACTTGCTAAATCAAACCCTGGGAGATCGATCTTGCGGTAAGTGAAGACAAACCCTAAAGGTATGCCTACATTACCACCCTAGTTCGAACTAGGGTGGTTAATGTAGTCATTCGAAGTTGCAAATGAAGCCCGGGATATTTAAATAGTAGGAGTAGGCTTTCTAATTCGAACTACCGTTACACCTCGTTCCACGTTCCATGAGGAGTAACGGTAGTTCGAATTAGAAAGCCTAATTCGAACTACCTATTCCGTGCCGCGTGTAGCCGCAGGCACGGAGTCCGCACTAATGGGGATTTAAAAATAGCGGGGCCCTGCAAGATGCAAATGAAGCCCGGGATATTTAAATCCCGGGCTTCATTTGCAACTTCGAATGACTACATTAACCAGCCTAGTTCGAACTAGGGTGGTAATGTAGACATACCCTAAGAGAGGGAGAGAGAGGAATGCGGCAGCAGTGGAGAGACCTATGGGGGTAGGAAGGCCCCTGCAGGGCAATGAGGGAAGAGATGCTATAAGATGCTGGTTTGGAACAAGCATTTGTGACTGATCCTGAAATGAAAGGAGGAACTAGATCTCTGGGGATAACTCTGAGGAGATGCTGATCCTTATGAAGAGCCCCGGAAAAGACTGGGAGAAAGGCCTGTTTAATGGGCATGAGTGTAAAGAGGGAGCAGCAAGGGGTCTCATGAAGCAGACCTTGGCTGCTCTTCAGAGAATCCCTGACCTGGAAAGGAGCGGAGAGGGACAGTCTGGTTCCCCCACAGGGAACAGACAAAAGCCCAGCCAGGCCACACCTGCCACAAGGAAGCACCATGGTAGTGAGTCCAACCTCTATGCCCATTCTCCAAAATGGTGAAAACTGGGTTGCTTGGAAAAAGCTCTCAGTTTTGATGGGCAGGAGTGGGGGTGGGGTAAGGTTTTAAACAAAAAGTTTCCAATCTAAAAACTGGCCCGGAGCAGAGAGAGAGTGCTGGGGTTTGTGGACTGTCATTGGCAGGTGAAGGTGTATGAGCGGCTGAGATCACGGATGGGGGTCCTAGCACAGCTTCCTGACAGTGCAGCTGTGTCTAGACTACATCCCTTTTCCGTAAAAGGGATGCAAATTAGATACATCGCAATTGCAAATGAAGTGGGGATTTAAAAAAAGCGCCAGTCTAGACGGGGATCTTTTGGAAAATAAAGCCTTTTCCGAAAGATCCCTTATTCCTTAAAAAAGGGAATAAGGAATCTTTCGGAAAAGGCTTTATTTTCCAAAAGATCCCCGTCTAGACTGGCGCTTTTTTCCGGCAAAGCCCCGAGCCGGGAAAAAGCGGCAGCCATGTTTATGCAAATGAAGCGGGGGGGATTTAAATCCCTGCTTCATTTGCAATTGCGATGTGTCTAATTTGCATCCCTTTTACGGAAAAGGGATACAGTCTAGACACAGCCTGCATGTTCTGCAGCCCACAACCATCAGGTGCTCCCCGTAGTACGGTTAGCACAGAATTTGGTTCCCACTTGCATGCTCATGTGTTCTCATTGTGCCCTGCAAATCTATTTTATGCCACATCATGTTTAAACTAGCCTCATCACTGTAGCCACATGCAGTTATTGTAGTGCATGAAGTGGCTAAATGTGTTTTTTTGTTTGGGTTTGGAAAAGCATCAATTTCCACTGCTGAGTTAGGTCCTGGCTGCGCAGTGGCCCTGTGGGCAAACCGAACGGCCATCGCTGGCTCCTGAGGCTAGCTTTAGCCACAGAAGGAATCTTGGCCAGGATGCCCCATTCTTAAAACCAAACTGTGAGTGCTATGGCTTTTTGACTTGCCACCCGGAGAGCAAAGAGACAGGCAGGTAGAATTTAAATGCAACTGCTCCTATGACAGTCCAACATACTCGCAGCTCCTCCCTAGCAGTGCATTGGAGACGAGCCCAAAGGCAGATTACACACTAGTATTTATGAGCTCACCCCCAGCAGGGAGGTGCCTGAAACCAACAGAGTGATGCTAATGCATGATGTACTCTGTGTCACCAGGGAGGGTAGGTGGGGAATATGTAGAAAGAGAGCCATGTTGCTAATGTGGATAAGGGACGTGATCATACAGAAGAAATCTAACATCTCCAGCTAAAAGACAAACCGGTGTCATGATTGCAGATATAAAGCCACAAGCTTGTCTTGCCCTCTGCCCTTTTCTGGTTACAAGACCCCTGGGTCTCTATCCCCAGAGCCCACTTATACAAACAGCTGCCTGGTTTTACATTTCCTTAGCAGCATCAAGAACCCCTGATGAATGCCAGGAAGGAGTAAGTGACCAGCAGCAGAAAGGGAAAACCTGGCAGGTGTCCTCTCATGACCGTTGGCTTCTCTCTGCTTCCCCAGAGAGCAGGTATCTATCCATTTAAAGGTGCATTACACAGAGAGAGCAAACTCAGAACAGTCATAGCAAAAAGACACAATCCAACTCCAGTCCAAGTGACAGGCCGCATGCAGGAATCATGGGGTGAAATCCTCTGGCCTGTGTTATGTAGGACGTCAGACTAGATCATAATGGTCCCTTGTGTACAATTTGTCACTATGAACCCCAGCTACATACGCTACAGGAAGCAGCTCCCAGGGCGAATGTTGCTGTATGATCACGTTCATAAATCAAACCTGAGATCTGACAGTTTTAATCACGGAGCCAAAACTCGTGCCAAGTGTCGGAACCTTTCAGCAACACTGAGGTGCTAGCCGAGGGAAATGGAGGCTGATGTTTAGTGCCAGGAGGAAAACAGGCAGAACCTGTCAGTTTTGACCTCAAATCAAAGAAAATATGGTGGCTTTCGCTACAGTGGGCTTTGTGTTTTTTTGTCAATTTGAAACTCCATGTGTGCACGTGTGTGTGAACCAATGAGGACTCAAAACAGAAGTTCTTCTGCCACAGATCTCATTGCGCTGACTGAAAGATGGGCAGGTGGAGAGGACGAGTTATATCTCAGTGTTATGTCCCTTGGCTACAGACACGCTCGGATGGAGACACAGGCATGTAGAAGAGCTGGCTCATCCTTTTTGGTCAGTGGCTTTCCTCACTCAAACGCCCTCTTCCAATGCTCTCTGCTAAGTTTAAAGCAACTCATTAGCTGTCGGTATCAAGGGCGGATGTGTTGGGACCTGTGTGATCAGTGGAGTCAGTGAATGATGCTGTAATGAACTGGGCCCAGCCCAAGGGATATGGGCAGTGTGGTGATTAGGGACAGTGATTAGGCACCAGGAGGGCTGGCACTGTTGCTTATTACACCCATCATAATTGTTGCATCGTTACCTTACACTTTCCTTGTCTTAATCAAACTGTAAGTATAAGCTGTGCAAAATGGGGAAGTCCTTTGGGGCTGGCATCCTGTTTTGGTGATGTGTGTGCATAGTGCCTAGCACGTAGGGGCTGATCCTTGAATGGATGCGTTGTAGACATTAGGGGCCTACATGATCTTCAAAATCGGGCCCTAATATTGCCCTTGAGCCTCTTTAATCTGGCAACGCTGGGAAACAAGGTATGTCAGATTAAAGATTTTGCTGGGCCAGGGAGGGCGCTGCAGAGTCTGGCCGTGTGGGGGTGAAGCATGTACCTGCCAGCCTGCTTCCCAGAGGTACATGTGAATCAGTGCTCCCTATGGCTCCCAGGCACCATCCATCTGCATAGTCCTTTCCGCCATTGGGGGGGGGGGGCAGAGAGTTTGGCCAGATCTAGTGTTGTTTCCTCCTCTGTACCATGGGTGTTTCCAGGTTTGGGACTCCCAGGATATGTCTACACTGGCGGGTTCTTGTGCAAGAACTCTTGCATAAGAACATGTCCACATTGCCATGTGCTTCTGCGCAAGAGCATCCATGGCAGTGTGGATGCTCTCTTGCGCAAGAAAGCTCTGATGGCCATTTTAGCCATAGGGCTTTCTTTCTTGTGCAAGAAACCCCTGTTGCACATCTATACTGCCCTCTTGTGCAAGAGCCCTTGTGCAAGAGAGCTTACACTTGTTAGAAAAGAGTGTAGCTCTTGAGCAAGAAGCCCTCTCTTCCCATGCTTTACTGTAAACCTTCTTGCACAAGAGCGGGCCGGCAGTGTGGATGCTCTGCGGGTTCCTGTGCAAGACCCCGCCAGTGTAGACATAGCCCCAGAGAACAGTGGTTCAACCGTAGTATAAAAATACAGAACATCAAAAAATTATAAGAGCATCCAGGGGGAAGCCCTGCAACTCAACATAGAGCGCTGCTTCTTGCCTATGGGTAGGTTGCACATGAGAAGAAAACAGCTCAAGGGATACAGAAAATCACTTGGTGGAAGTATAATAAAGGTAGCTAAGAGATGGAGCGCAAGACAACAGAGCTGAAGATCTCTTTAGAAGGGTTAAGACAAAATATAAATCGATGGTGAATTTACTGCGAGCAAAATTCAAGAGGGTGCAAAAGTCTGTCTGGCGAACTAAAAGAAGAGATTCTGCTGCCCCGCAGTCCTGTGAGCTCTGATTGTGGAATAAGAGAGTTCAAGATGCTGTGAAGGACAAGAAAGGGTTTTCAATAACAGCAGGATTGTCAAGAGTATTAAAAAAAAAGAAAAAAAAAAAAAAAGGGGTGGCAGCTGCTAGTCTAAAACCTTGGAAAGCTCATGCGCTCATTTTGAAACAAAGGGTGAGAAATAGATAGATTAGTTCTCTTATCTTGAGTCTTCACTAAAGATGTTGGTTAGATCAAAGCAATTAAAGATGAAAGTGGAAAATGTTAATCAATGAGAATCAGATTAAGGAACTGTGGGGAAATCACTTTGAAAAGTGCATGAATGAAGACAATCCAAAAGAACCATGCTGTATGATAAAACCAAACCAGAGTCAGGTGGCAAGTTAAAGAAACATTGAACAACATGAAAAATAAGAAAGTTCTCGACTCTAATGGTGTACGAGTAGAAGCACGGAAGTACCTGGGACAAGGAGAGGTGAACATATCGACACAACTATTTTAATTTCCTTATGAGGATCAAGAGATCGCATTAGTAGAAAAGTAGACTCATACAGCACTGTGGTAACTACCATGGCATTAAACTCATGAGCCACACGATGAAGATCTGGGGAAAAGTTACAAATAAGAGACTACCAAGAGAAGTAAGCAGTGACCGTCAGTTTAGATTCATGCCAGGCAAGTTAACATCTGTTGTCATATTTGCATTAAGATTGCTTAAGAAAGAATACAGAGAAGGCGAGAATCTTGCATGTAGCATTCATTGATCTGGAGAAAGCTTATGACCGCGTTCAGAGAGAAGTCATCTGGTGGTGGATGTGAATAAAACAGATCCGACTTTGAAGATGACATCAGACTCAACCAGGACATGTACAAGGGTTCTGTTACCACAGTGGGAAAATGAACGCTATTCAGGAATTGGAGTACGTCCACACGCAGCACTAAGGCACCTCCTGTTCACACCGGTGCTCGAAGAGCTCACAGAAAGCATGCAGAGGGTGGCTTTCTGCAGATGATGTAGTGCTTGTGGAGGAAAGCAAAGAGGAAGTGGAACATGTTTGAGAGCCTTGGCAGTATGTACTGGAAAGAAATGGCATGAAAATCAGTGAACATAAACCAATATATCCTCTGTAGCTCCAAAGAAAGCTTGAAAGAAGACAATGAGATTTGTAAGTTAGGGGGGTGAGGTGTGTGTGTGTGTGGGGGGGGGGGTGGACACTACCAAAGTACAGAAGTTAAAGCATCTAGGTTTAATAGTACAGGATAATGCAGAGCTCAAGGATAACTTACAAGAGGAAAGGAGATAAGTGGGTGGACTGATCTGCAATCGGAAAATGCCTAAAAACTGAAAAGGAAGATTTGCAAGGTGATCATTAGGGCTGCGCTTTTGTTTGGCTCTGAATGCTTGGCACCGAGGAAGAGATGAGAGAAGAGCTTCACTGCAAAGGAAATGACAAATGTACAATGGACTCGGAGTTACTCGCATGGCCTGTGTTCAGGCTGAGGGCAAATGTGGCTGAGGGCAAATGACTGAGGGCAAGTGTGAAGGTGGCACCAGTTGGAGAACAGCAGACCAGAAATCAGGCTTAGCGGGGATGGGCATGTTGAAAAGGTCAGATGAATATGTTGGAAACATGATATAAAACTTTGACCTGAGGGTTAAGAGAAGGGTTGGAAGAAGAAGGATGGATGTTATACAAAGGATTTGATTAGTTGACATGAGCAAATGTGCCATTCACCTGGGATTCACCAAAAGTACCATTCACCTGGGATAATGGTGTAGAACGTGGCTCAGGTCTGGGAAGGAACTCCTGATTTGAGAACAGTGGCATGACTGAGGCATCCAAATCATTGATTTTTCCTGTTGCATTGTTTCCTGATGAGACACAGAATTGGGATAAAGAGGCCTCCTAGTACAGATGTAATAGTGTAGTCCATTAACTGAGTAGCAAAAGCTTATAGGTTAATGCTATAGACTACATGCATTCCCCCCATCAAGTACATTTTTTAGCTTGATGGCCAGCAGCCCGGCTCAGTCCTGGCTTGTGACGGGTCTGGGACCTACCCCTGCTGCGGCTCTGCATTTAAAGTGTGTTAGGAGCTAGGCTGGCAGGTAGCCCAGTTCAGTTCTGGCTCATGCCAGGTCCGGGAGCACAGACTCCTGTGCCCCAGACAGGGGCTGCTGCCATCCTGCGCTGCTGTCTCTGTATCAGGGGCAGCAGTGCAGGGTGACAGGCAGCTGGTCCACGAGGCTCCCTTCCCAGACCAGCTCCCGCCTGGCACCCCACACTGCTGCCTCTAATACAGAGGCAGCAGCAAGGAGTGGCAGGGGGCTCTTCGGAAGTGGGGCCAGAGCGCACTGGCTGCCGAGCCCACCCCTGAGTACTATAGCGTAGTTGACTAACCGATAAGAATTCATGAGGTTACTCGACTATTCGATTAACCAATATTTAACATCTCTACCTCCTACTCTCTGAACTGATGTACGAAGCCAGCTATATAGCTACACAGCCTAGAGTTCAAATTCTGCTCTCAGTACACCAGGACAAATCTGTTGTAACTCCAATGGGATTACTCCAGATGAACACCAGTTGGATTAAAGGCAGAATTAGATCTGCTGATGCTGACTTCCTGGCGTGATGAATCTTTCCAAGTCAAACATAGTTTCTGATCAGTGCTTAGAGAAGGAGTTGGCAGAAAGGAGGAGGGAATTGCAAAGCTTCAGGTTTGACTCTTTGGGTACATCTACACTGCAATTAAAAAACCATGGCTGCCCCGTGTCAGCTGACATGGGCTTGAGGACTTCAGGCTAAGGGGCTGTTCAATTGCATTGTAGATGTCCAGGCTGGAGCCTAGTCTAGAACCCAGTGAAGCAGGAACTGCAGAGAAAATGCCAAAGATCTCAGATAATTATCCCACACCTCAAGTGGAATTATTACCAACATAAGCAAGGGCTATTGGATCTATTTCCAGGAAGAGATGGGTGTGTCTGAGGGCCTTCGCCAGCATGAACATCCTTCTTCAATAGTGAGCTGACACTGACCAGAGAACAACCCCGCGGGGCCAACATCCATATGGCCTGCTGGAAACTCTGTGAGGTTCCCTTTTGCGTTCACCTCTCTGGGATTTCTCCTCCGTGGGCAAAGCAAAGACTTGGAACATTAGCATCAAAAATAAGATTAAGCTCCAAATGTTGGCTGCAGGCCCAAACTGTGAATGCCCCAAAACTGCAGAGTGTTTAGATGGAGGGAGTTTGGCTTGCCCCCTTTGCATGGTTATTATAAGGGTGGAATATAGCGATACTCACAGATTGCGAGCAGCTGTTTTAACGAAGCATTCAAGGATTATGCAAACTCTAAATCACACCAAATGGGATCATTATGTTGTATAACTGATCGATATGACGACTCAGGAAGTATGGTATTCTGGATCCAGAAAGCTAATCTTCTTGCATGACTCAGTTTAATAATGAGTTTTTATGCTGGAAAGCAACCACCATGCAAACAACAGAGGGAAACTTTCCAGAGACAAACCACATTTTTAAACTGAAGAACTGGGAGAATTATCCTTCTGCATCCACAATATCTTCCTTCCTGATTCTCCTTACCAGAGTATGGCCTCCTTTTTGTGGGTGTGACATTAACATGTGGGATGTTTAGCCTATAAAGTCCACTCAGGTGACAGTTTTGCTGTGGATCAGAATCAATTCACAATACTGTCACAATCTGAGGGGTTTAATGCTCGTTATTTTAATTTCATTATTTTCATCAGCAAGGCAATTAAAAGTGATAGGTCTGATTCCTCATGATGGAATGGTGAGCCAGGCCTTATGTGACAAGCTTACAATGCTTGTCCCAGGCAAAATAGCAAAATACCCCCTGCACCATTTCACTGGGAGTCTGCCTGAGGGAAAGTGAAGTCCGGGCTTCCGGAACTGACCCCTCAGAGCACCCCAAATGCCATTTTGAAATCTCCGCACCTGAAGCAACATTTTTTCATTCATTAATAATAGTGGCAGAGGTAGAGGCAAAATGCCTGGGAACATAGATCCACTCAGACAGAGCCATTGCTGCCAATTAAAAGCTGAGGCCCTGCCCAAAACTTGTTGAGAATTAAACTTTGCTACTTATTCAAACAACATGTTGTGGGCCTGCTGATCTCGGGATGGTTGTCATGGTGATTGTGCACTAGGTGATGTCATCCCCTTTTGTAGAAGCAAGAGCTTTTCAGCTGACCAGCTCTGGGGAGAGCTGTTTAAAATGCTAAGGAATCCCGGGAAAGTTTCTAGGGCCTCTGCATCGGAGAATACATAAAAGATGTGAATGAGATGGCACCACTAAAGTTGCACAGGAATTGATGGGAACCAAGCATGGACATGCCTGGATAGGGCAGACACCAAATGTATTGTGGGTAAACAATGGTGGCACTGATAGGAGCAACTGAGATTGGAATCAATGAAGAAACTAATTGAGGCCGTTGAATAGCTGGAAAGAGAAGGCAGTCAGACGTGTACAAAAGCATGGAAAAATGAACCAACACGTTGTTTGCGTTGGGCCTTAGGAATTTAAAACCCTGATAAGGGCGCTGAGTGATAAATGACTTCAGGATGTTGAATGTCAGATCTAAGAGTCTGTAGCTGGCATCTTTATGTCCAGTGTGTAAGCCATGCATGAATAATGGTGTTTTGCTAAGAAGATGCTGTGGCTGGGTCCCTGAAGGCTGCGTAGCCTAGTGGCTAGGTCACTGAGTAGGTGGGCAGAAAAGACCCCCCTCCTTTTTCCCAGAGGGGTGGGGGCTTACTTGCTCCTGTGCGGCCAGCTCTGGTTTGTGCCTTCATATCACTGAACCGAGCTCCTGCCTCCTTATTATTCAGCCCCAAACTGGGGCAGACTCCTTCCTTTTCTTCCCCTCCAAGGCCTGGCATTGGTTGCTGGTAAAGGCTAGCTGGGCCCAAAGGCTTTCTTTAACCCCAGGGAGGCAGGGCCCTCCTTTCCCCACTCCCTCACAGATGCTTCATTATTCGGGGCCCGATTCTGCCATGCTTGTGCCTATTAAGCACCTTTTCCTTGACTAGTCCCACTACATCTCCTGCATTGCTCAGGGAGCCAGATAAAGCGGCGCCTGGCGAATCCGAATCTGGCCTCTCCTCACGCTTTGTCTGAAAAGTGACGTTCTGCTGTGGTTTCACACAACTCATGGAACTCACCGCGACAAGGTGTCACCGCGGCCACAGTTAATGAGAGTTAAAAAACTATTTGGACTTTTATACGGATAAGAACAAAAACAAAGCTACAGGCGGGGATAAAAAGTACAGGCGAGACAAATTCCTTTGCTGCCGGTTGTTGCCCCATGATTGTACATTTTAAAGCTTTCATACCCCATCCCCTGAGGCAGCTGGTATTGGCCACACTTGGGGCAGGATAAAAGTCTACGTGCAGGAGGGGGTGTGAGGTCTGAGAGGGAATTTGGGTGAAGGTGGGGGGAATTTGGGTGAAGGTGGGCTAAGGGATGGGGGGCAAGATCTGGGAGGGGCTATGGGTGCAGGAGAGGTTTTTGGCCTGGGGGAGGAGTGTAGAAGGGGGTGCAGGGTATGGGAGGGAGTTGTGACCGGGGCGGTGGTGGTGCAGAGGGTTTGGGTGACGAGCTGGGACAGGGGTGCCAGAGGGACTGGGGTGCTGGGGTGACCGGGGGGTTGGGGTGCAGGAGGGACTGGGGTGCCAGAGGCAGGCTCCGGCTGAAAAGCTCTTATCTAGGTGGCCCCCGGCCAGCAGTCCAGTGGGGCCCTCAGGCAGGCTCACTGCCTGCCTGCTGCAGCCCCGGACCTCACAAAGCGGCTGGCTGTTCCATGTGTCTCTCTGTGTCCTGTGCTGGCGGGACATGGCAGGGTGGGCTGTGGGCTGGATTGAAAGGGTTACTGGCCCAGATTGACCAGAGGGTGGGGGGGAGGAGAGGGGAGGGCTGTTCTTGGACAGGCAATTCCTACATTTGTATACATTCATTTATTTGACTTGCTGTCTTTGGGCACCAATGAATGCCCCCCCCTCCCCTGCCCTGCCCTTTGCATCCAAATTCGACTTGGTAGTCTGGGTTTCCCCAAGAAAAATGAGTTACGTGTTATGCTAAAGTTCCATTTTTGAAAGGTTGGTAAATGACTAATATACGTTATAGACATGACATTGTGTTCTAGTTGGTTGTAAGCACTTCAGTAGGATGTGTTATGGTTATAAGCCACCTGTTAGACTCCATAACAATAAGTAAGTTGATTAAACCTGTATTAAAAACAGGGGTAGGGAACCTTTATTGGGTCGGGGACTGCTGGCGCACAGAAAAATTAGTCAGGGGCCACACAGAAGTGAGAAGCACATTCCCCTCACACACCAGAGTCTAGGGGGGCCTAGGCTAGTAGATTTTGTGTGCTCTAGCCCCTTTGTAGGGTGGGGGGCTGGGGTGCCTGCATGGGCTCCCCAATGCTGGGAGGGGACCCCTGAGCCTCTGGGGCTGGATCCAGGCAAGCCGGGGGCCGCATCCATCCCCGGGGTCTGAGGTTCCCCACCCCTGATTAAAAACACCTCCTAATAATTTATTAACCCTTTAAAACTATTTATAATATGGAACGTTCATATAAGGTGAGATTAATCCTGATGATGATGCAAATGGTCAGATTTATGTTCTCATTTACATCACTGTAAATCTAGACCTCAAAGGAATTGCTCCAGATTTATACAGGAATAAACGAGAGGAGAATTTGCAATGTTTTCCTTTCAGTCAGCAATAGAGACCTACGTGCAAACTTGCTCCTTCAGGCGAGGAGGTAGGAGATTTTTTCCAGCTGGTACAGAAACTAGACCTGACCCCTAGAGGAAACCTGATCACTTAAACAGTCTGACCTGCTCATGTGCACATGCAAATACACATACATGTTGTAGAAACAGTGTCTGCCAGCAGAGGCCCAGCTCACAGTTGTTAACATCTCTGACCGAGGATTTTTTTCCTCTTTTCCCTACCTGGAGTCCAAAAATCTGTAGACTCCAGACCGTGCCTTCAGGAGCTGCTCCTTGAATGTATGTCCTTAAATGATATTTGGGTTCTGATGATCACTGGTAAGGTCACACAGATATACCTGCAAGCAGCAAATGGCCACGAAGGTCTGCTGTTCAGGCACGGATCACATACTCCTTACAAGGACAGTTTCATCAGCAGCCTGTTACAGTATCACATCTCTCCACTGCTTCCCACAAGGAAAGAGAACGAGAGGTCCTGTGGCACCATAGAGATTAACAAATATATATATAGTATCAATAGCCCACTTCTTCAGATGAGCATCCTCTCAGGCATTAGGTTGCCTGCCACTGAGGAAACTTGAGAAGTTGGGGGAAACCCTGTGCAGAGCTGAGCCCCCACAGCGCTCGTTGATTTTAATGGGGTGCAGGGTTGTTCAGGACCTCTCAAGGTTTTCCTTTTTCTTAGTAAAGCTCTGATCGTATCCTAGAGGAAGTCTCGCAGTTCTCTTCTCAAAGCTCTTAGAATTCTTACCCGGGACGCGGGGGCTTCCTGCTGCTGGTTGAAAATATGCCCCCCCCATTTCAAAACCAGCCTGCACGGGTGGCTTTGCAGTCGGATCCATCCAATGTTGCTAAAGTCCCACAGCTTCCTAGGCAATCATGCCAGCTGGGTAACTGTGTCTCATATCCTGATTGGCCCGGGCCTGCCCGCAGAGGGTTCTCGCACACACAGATGAAGAGTGTGCGTTAGGGGAGGCCAGACGATCCTCGCTGTCGTACCTATCACTGAGCGATGGGTCTGAAATTGCTGTAGCAAAGACTGAGTTGTGGCAGGTGTGGCCTAACGGTGGGAGCAACAACCCAGCCTACTAGTTAGAGCTGAATCCAGATAAGGCAGGACCAAAACGATGGCACAGCCCAGAGGCAGAACCAGGAGCCAAAGGGTTAACCAGAGTTACAGACAGGAGGTGTAATTGAGGCTCTGGGCCGGGAGTCAAAGCCAGCACAGGACTGGGGCAGGAGCAGGAGACAACCGTGTACAGCTGCAGGCACGGAGTATATTGAGCTGTCACCAAACTGCTCCTTAAGTATCTGCTTGCTGTTTCCTACAGCCAGACAGGTGGTGCCGTCAATCAGACGGCTTCCACCAGGGCCAGCTGCACTCATTAGGTTGCCAGGAGACCAGCTCTGCTCTAGGCTGGCCCCCGAGAGCTGGCCTTCTTGTTCCTGTTCCCCCTTTCAGAGGGAGAGCACAAGGCGCAGAGCGGGGACAGGACTTGCCTGGCCTCCCCGTGGCAGAGCTGGGAGCAGGACCCAGTGTCCTCCAGCCAGTGCGCTAGCCACTAAGCAGTGTGGCAGGTTCCCTCTCCCGGTCTCCTCTTCTAGAACAAAGCTCAGCGTGGGCTCAGGGCAGGATCCGCCTACGGGGGGGGTGGATTCAGTTTGCGAGATCCCTGCGGACATGGCGGCCTGCTGGAGAGTCCTTCCCAGCATGACACAAGGAGGACTGGCTCCGGGAGTTAACACTCAGGGGAAATTGTCACTGACTTTAACCGCGCCACCTTCCTCTTGACCAGAGGGAGAATTCCTAAGTGGGAAGGTGGAAGGTGGCCGCTGTACATGGCTCTCAGCCACCGTACGCCCTTCGCTCCCTTGGCAACAAGCAGTAACACACACACTCCTTCCTTCGCCAAGATGCCTCCAAGGGCAAGAGAAGCCAAACAAGTGTTGGTCTGGAGAGGACCTCGCAGACGTCCAGCCCAGCCCCCTGCACTGAGGCAATGCGAAGGGACCCGCAACCAGCCGTTTTCAAACTTTTTTTCTGGTGTCCCAGTTGATGAAAGCTGTTGACGCCTGGACCCAGCAGAGCTGGGGGTGAGGGGCTTGGAGTGTGGGAGCTGGTGGAGGCAGAGGGTTCGGGTTGCAGCAGGGGTGAGGACTGCAGCTTGGGGCTGGCAATGAGGGGCTCAGCTTGTGGAGGGGGTGGTGTTTGGGATGGGGGATGGGATTGAGATGCGGGAGGAGACAGGGCTCTGGGCTGGGGGTTCAGGCTCTGGGGTGAGGTCCGGGATGAGGGGATTGGGTGCAGGAGGAGGGCTCAGGGCTGGGGCAGGGGGTTGGGCTTCCTGCCTCTCCTGGCATCGCAGGCTGCGCTGCACCAGCTGCAGGTCTGACTCCTAGCGGGAGGTATGCAAGCAGCTCCATGCAGCTCTCACCCACAGGCACCGCCTCCCCATCTCCCATTGGCCAGTTTCTGGCCAATGGAAGTGCAGAGCTGGTGATTTGGGTGGGGCAGCGTGCCGAGCCCTGTGGCCCCCCAGTCTAGGAGTTGGACCTGCTGCTGGTCACTTCCGGGGGGCAGGGTGGTGTGAGAACAAATTGGGACTTGCCCAGTGGCTTTCGAAGAGCAGGTCATGACCTAGCCTGAGCCAGACAGTACCACTGAGGGGACTTTAAATGGCCCGCTTGGCAGTGCTGGCCAGAGCCACCAGGGATGCTGGGAAGCGGAGTAAGGTGACCCAGTGCCTTGCATTCCACGACTGGGTCATGAGCCACACTTTGGAAACCACCGCCCTAAGCCCTAGAGATGTCCGAGTAACCTGCTCTTTAGAAACTCCAGTGACCGGGAGCCCAGCACCTCCCTGGGAGCTACACAACCAATGGAGCTGCCCTGGCTCTCACTGCTGAGGGGCCGATGCGGGGTCTGTAAGTTGAGATCCCCACGTGGGTCAAAAGCTGCATGCCAATTAGATTTAGTTTCATGTGATCTGAACCGAGCCCCCGCAGATCGCGCTGGTAAGACTCTCGGTGACAGGAGAAGCAGCAGCTCCCTGTACTCTGGGGCTACGTCTATACTGTGCTGTTTTGTGCAAGAAATATGCAAATGAGGCAAAGCATGGAATATTGCCGTGCCTCATTTGCATAATTAATGAGCGGCCGCTTTTTCGCAGAGGGCTTTTGTGCAAAAAACTCCTCTTGTGCAAGAGCCATTTCTTCTGCTTTTTTTGCAGCGTAGACGGCTCCTTTTTGCACAAAAGCCTCTTGCGCAAAAAGCGGCTGCTCATTAATTATGCAAATGAGGCACAGCAATATTCCACGCTTTGCCTCATTTGCATATTTCTTGCACAAAACAGTGCAGTATAGACATAGCCCACTAATATAAAAACAATCAGACATGTTTGTTCTGAATTCCTACTTTACACTGGGTTGCATCCAAAAGGCCATCAGAATCATTGCTGTCACTTTGACTCTCTCACACTTGTATCTCAAAATAGAACATTTGTGGTTGCTTGGTTGGATGCTCTTTGCCCCTTCACTTTTGGGCTGCTGATTTGTATTAATATCCTGCTCTTGATCCTAGAATAGCCTTAGTATTTGTATATCTCTGGTTTCAGGAATGCAATCGTGAATCCTAAAAAGCTGTCTTCCATAACACTGAGCTGGAGCCCAGATGGCCTTTGGAGAAGTTCGGCATAACTGTTGAATGGTGTAATGTTGTTCGCTTTCTTTTCATTTCCCACATTACCAAGCTGCCTTCGAAAAACGCCCGCTAATCATTCCTGGGTTCTGCTTCCCATTCATGGGCCATGTGCGTTTGCAAAAGTAACGCTCCCGAAGTTCTGCTTGCCTTGGAAAAACTCAACCGATAATACAGCAAGTTATTAGAACCAAACTATTCGTGAGTCTGCGTTCATCTTTGTTTCCAAGTCACCTGCCCACGTGTTTTCCTGCATGACACACGAAGAGGGAATCAGCACAAAGGATCCCCATAACACAATGGCTCTTGGGCTGTGGCTTAGCCAGGGGTATACCTGAATAAATGTGCTGTTCTGTTCCAGAATGGACATAGGATGGAAGCAATGCCCAATTCGGGCCCTTAAGAATCCACCGTGTGTGATAATTCCTTCCTTCACAGCTGTATTGAAACAAACAAATAAACAAACACAATTGTTACAAACCCACAAGTTATAATAAGTTCACCAGATTTGGGCACAAACTTTAACTCTTCCCAGGCTTCAATGGACATTTCCTTTGGGAGTGTAAATCTCCTGAGGAAATCTGGACCCAGTGTGGAGTGAACCCCTGGGACACACTCTTGTATAGAAGCTGGGTTCAGTGTTGAGTGGGTCACTGAATTTACCAGTGAGGTTTGAGTTCCAACCCAAAGAAACGAGAACCGAAGAGAAAGTTAATCCCAACGGCTTGAGTCCCAGCCGTGTCTGTCCTGCTGTGGCCTTGTCAACAAAACTGCCCTTACAATAGTCCACTACGGACTGGGAGGAATCCCCAAGTTTCAGTCACTATTAACTTGGCCCTGAATTTGACCAGGTGACCTAGAAGCTTGATGGGCAGGCCTGTGAACAGTCTAGTTCCCAAGGCCTGTATTGGCTTTCATAGCCCAAAACCCAGGCCTAATTTGTATTACATCTGGCCTTTGGTTTGAAAAGCTCCTGCATTTGGCTGCCTTTCATTTGCTACCTCTTCAGACAAAATATGGGAATTTTTTGTCTGATAACTTTGCACTTTGAAACTCCCCAAAGGATTTTTCTTTCATTTGCCTAAAATATTCCAATTAGATACAATCAGTTCCTTGGCACAACACCACTCTCTGGAAACTGTAATCCCTTCACTTAAGGCTAAATTCTCTCCTTGGGTTACCTAATTGCTGCAACACCCCCTCCCCCGGGTGTCAAAGTGCCTTTTCTATAAATTGTTCTGCAGTGTCCCTGGAACTTGTTAAATTACTGAGCTATGTGGCCTGCGTTCAAGTCCCCTGGGGGCTGCCATGAACTTGCCAAAGCCTCCCTGTTTCTGGGAGATCAAATGTATGTTCTCCTGATCTACAGCCTTGTTAATTCGAAGCTTCTGCAACCTTGTAAAGTTTCTGGTGTATGGTGCTACTCTCAATTCTTCGGCCCTCTGAAGCTATTCAGTCTACGCTGCTGGGTAATCTCCCCCCTTCTGCCTTTGTGCACACATGTACAGTAATCGCTGGATAGTCCTGTCGTTCTCCGAGATGCCATTGAGTGCTGTTCATGCTCTCTTAATGACCGTGGGGTTCTTTTTCCTTCCCACTGAAATGCCTCCTTGATGGCATAGAAGGCGGTGGTGCACTTACTTGGAGTTCAGCTGCTTTGGGTTTTAGTATTTTTGTAACTGTTTGTACAGGTTGGACCTCCCTTATCCAGCATCCTCGAGACCTGACCGATCCCCAACAAAGGGATGTCTCTCTTCCCTGGCCCATGCTGCCCTGCTGCCATGGGTCTAGGGATCCAGCCTGTCCCCACTGCTGCCCCAGCTCCCTGGAGCTTTCTAGCTGCCACCAGACCCACTGCTACCAGGGCTGGCACTCTGCAGCCGCTTGGCTTCATGGCTGGGATCTGTGGCCCCAGCCCTGGATGTGGCCTTAGCTCCACAGTTGCCACTGCTGGGGTTGCAGCTCCCTGACCTAGTTCCTTGGCCATGACCTTGGAGTTATGGTCTATAACTCCCTGCCATACCACTGCCCCCCTGACACATGACTTCTGGCTGAGTCTCTGGTTCCCCCCGTCGTGCTCCTGCCCCACCGCCAGACCTCCCTGTTCCTGGGTGCTGCGGTCCAGGAATATCTATGGTCGTGCCGGACCGTGGATGTTGCCAGACCAGAGGGTCCCAGTGAAGGGAGGTCCAATCCGTGCAATGTGACTTACGTTATAGCACTTTCTGGGACTGTGAGATGGCGGGTTCCTTTCTAGCCCGTACAAGTGAGTTCCACAAGACTCTTCGCACAAGCAAAATCACTCACGGGCATGTTTCTTGGCAGGGTTTTGCCCCAGATCAGTAATGACCCAAAGCCCATCAGCAACTGGGAGCTGCTTGACAGCCTTTATGCAACAAATCTGGTGCGATTCAATGCACTTGCCAGAACAGAAGTGTCCGTAGCATCCCAATTAACATTAAGTGCCTTCTTGGCAGGCTATGCAGAAGACCCAAGAACTGAATTATCCATGGAATTTGGAGTTCAACCTCACTCCAAAAAGGACTCTGGCTGGATCAAGGCAGTAGCACATGGGAAGAGCAGTGGATACACGGTCTCATTCCTATTCTTCCACTTGGGGAAGGTGCTTCCTACTCCCAGATACTTAGGGTATGTCTAGACTACATGGCTCCATCAACGGAGCCATGTAGATGAGGTTTCTAGACATAGGAAAATGAAGCGGTGATTTAAATAATCGCCACTTCATTTACATCAAAATGGCTGCCGCGCTGTGCCGATCGGCTGTTTGGCGGCACAGCGCGGTAGTCTGGATGCTCCGCGGTCGACAAGGGAAGCCTCGTGGAATGAGGTCGACAAGGGAATGCCTTGTGGAATGAAGTTTATCGGGGCAGTCGACAAGGGCTTTCTTTGTCAACCACGGAATGTCCAGACTTCCATGCTGTGGCACCAAACAGCCGATCGGCACAGCACGGCAGCCATTTTGATGTAAATGAAGCGGCGATTATTTAAATCTCCACTTCATTTTCCTATGTCTAGTAAACTAATCTACATGGCTCTGTTGACGGAGCCATGTAGCCTAGATATACCCTTAGAAGCTGGCTTATACCTTGAAGCCAGGAGGGTTTACAATCCTCATCAATGTGGATGCGATCTAATGTTACACTAGGTGATCTTACTAGTCATATCAATTCCTTTCTGAATCCCGATAAGCATTAGTCTCACTAAAATGATGGAGCAGTGAGTACCATAGGTTCATTATGTATTGTGCAAAACTGCTCCACCTGCTAATTAAATGGAGCTTGTATTTCAGCAAGCAGGACTCTGCATAGATATTCATTAGCATTTAGAACTTGTTTGGTGATAGAGATTAGGATGACAAGGCGGGCTGCTATTACAATTGCAGACAGAACAGGAATTGTTTATAGAAACACTAGAAGATTTACCTGGCGTTGCTCGGGTCCTTAACTCAAATAAGTTTGGTTTTTCTTCATTTAATTAATTGTTCTGGGGTATGTTCTGCTTTGGGCAGGGGTTGGACTCGATGACCTCCTGAGGTCTCGCCCAGCCCTAGGATTCTATGAGGCATTCAGGATGCAGGCTGTCTTGGGGAGAGAGGACAACCACACCCCTCTCTCCCTGCAACTGCTCGAAGCCAGGTGAGAAGCATCTGCCCATAGCTGCTCCAGCTGCAGTGGGCACATCCGGGGGAGCAATGCATGTCCCCCAGCTGGGGGACAGACAGACACACAGACAAATAAACTCTCTGAAATGTACAGATAGCTGTTCCTTTCTTCACCCCTTCCCTCTGCTGTCCTAGGTTATATCTGTCCTCATAGCTGGCTCTTTGCTGCCCCCTATGGCCATTCTGCAATATAGCTCTCTCTTACCAGACCCTCCCCCCCTTTCCATTTTATCAAATTCCAGGCACTTCCCATTATCCTGGCACAACCAAACCCTGATCTTGCTTTAAGTTATGATAATAGGAAGCGGCCTACCACATTTGGTGGATGTCCAGAACTAAAATAAATGGGGGAGGGTAGGAGAAGGAACAAGAAGAGGCAGTGGGTATAAAAATATCAAGGGGAAAGCCAAACTGGAATGTAACAGGAAAAAAAATAGTCTAAAGACTGGATAGTCAAAAGAGGCAGATTAGTAAAATAGCGAAGAGTTCTAATACCAGATACAATACAGACAAAGAATCATTGGCACCTTCATTGTTTGGTGGGTTGAATTTATAGATGAAGGGTGTGATGGTTCATCCCCCCCATGCTTTATGAAATGGACTTATGAACATAAACATACATAACTGAAAGATGCTTGGGACAAATTGTGGAGCTGGATGCAGCCTATCAGTCTTAACGTCTTAATCCACTAGGACTGTATGATTTATTTTGGTGTATGTATCATTCTTGTGTGTAAAGTTAGATATATGGCGTATGGAATAGTTTATGGTTTTAAATGTGCCAATGAAGCCATCAGGGGTGTTACCTTCAATGTCTAGATGACCAACTGTAAGCAGTCTCCTTTGTCCTTTATGTTATAGCAGTGGTTGGTCTTAGGAAGTCACATGCCCAAGGAATTGTTCATGAAAAAACAGTATCTATAAAACAATAGGAAGCTAGGAGTTTCTTTGTCTTTGATGTACATGGCACAACCAGGAGAATGAACCAGAGACCCCAGAGAAAAGGAGGCATCCCTGGTTTGAAGGCTTAGCTGGAACAGGAGCAGTTTTAAAGTGAGTTTTGTAGTACGTTTGTACTGAGGTTTTAGTTTTAGAATTAGTTAAACCTTTTCTGTTATTTTAAATTTGTAATCAACTTTGCTCTGCCTGTTCTCACATATAACCACTTAAATCCTACTGCTTGTACTTAATGAAATCACTTTTATTTGTTATCAAGCCCAGTGTAAATAATCGTTACCTGGGGGAGCAATCACTGTGAACATCCTCCTTTCATTGTTAAAGAGGGCTCACCTAAATAATTCCTTTGGGGTTCTGACCCCATTTGGGGAGGGCTATCCCAGGAAGATGGGCCCCAAACTGCATTTTCCTTGGACCTGAAGAGTTTCAGTGTCTGTTCTGCTCCTCAGGGGGGCAGTGATCTCAGCTCTGTGCCTTGGCTGGGGGAGACCAGGGAACTGGCCCAGCAGAACAGGGTACTGAGAAACTCCAGAGAGCAAGGAAGCAAGTGGTAGTGGCCTTGTCAGCACTCTGGGAAGCTGCCCCAAGGGGTCTTCTGTGACCTCACCCCATCACAAAGGGCTTGTAGGCTTCTTGGATGGCCAGCAATGTCCCCGCTAACTTTTTCAATTCATGTGCAGAATAAATGTTATGTGCTCTGAGTCATGTGCAGATGTGCACCACCTGTAGGAACACATGCTGCCAGCTGTGGGGTGCTCTGCCAATCAGCTGGGAGGCACCTGAATCTCTCCTGGGTGGCCGCTCAAGCGCACAGCTCACAGGGAACTGTGGTCACAATCCTCCATCGTAGCTGGTAGACAGTGATCCTGCAACATTATTATTCCTGTGAGCTCTTTGGGACAGGGACTGTCTTAATATGTTTGTACAGCACCTAGCACAGCAGCGGCCTGGCCCCGGTTAGGACTTACTGTAACACAACTAATGAATAGCAATGAGTTAAGCGTTGACAGCCCTGGAGCAGAGGTCAGAGTGACAGGTTAAACTGGACTCACGGGTGACTAAGCCGTTTGAAGATGAAAGGCCTGAGAAGTCCTACATGCAATTACTGTGCACTCTGCTCCATCTGCGCCCCATTCCCAGAGCAAGCCAAGTCCCCCCTTCTGCACAGGGCATGGCTTCCGCAGACCCCAGCCCCTGCAGCTCACTCTGAGCCATACCCTGCTCAGCCGGGCTTGGGAGTGGCAGGCAGCGTGTGTCCAAAAGCCCCACTTTGCAGGAGGGAAGAAGAGGTTGGGCGGAATAGGAAGGTATTGGGCTGGAACGCCTCCTTGGGGCTCCCCGGGAGAGCACCCTGCCTGCACAGTCAGCGCTGGCACCCCAGTAAAAGGCTCAGCCTGCCTTGCCCTCCCTTTTGGCATGGATAGGAGCAGCCCTGGCCTGCCTTTCGAGACTTTTGCACCCCGGCAGGTGTTCGCCTAAAGCCAGGCCTTCTCTCCCAAGCCATACTGTGCCTGGCATCTGGGCGGGGGTGCCTTGGACCCTCTCCCCGAGCAGCAGGGTGAAACGGCTCATTCGTCCTGCAGAGTACGGATCCTCTTGGGGTGTGTCCACACTGCTGTGAAACACCCACGCCGGGCCTGGGTCTGTGGACTCGGGCTTGTGGGATGGGGCCTCTGAAACTGCAGGGTTGAAGCCCAAGCTGTGGGACCCTGCAAGAAAGCCCTAGAGCAGGGGCGGGGAATATTTCGTGGGTCAGGGGCCACTGGCCCACTCACAAATCAGGCAGGGGCCACACACAAGTGACAAGCAAAAAAAACCCCTCACTGTCGTGGCCCCCGATGAAGGAGAAAGACCCCTCACATTCCCCTCCCACACCAGAGCTGAGAGGGGCCCAGCGGAGTAGATTTTTGTGTGCTCCAGCCCTGTGGTGGGGCAGCAGGGGGCCTGAAGCACCAGCACAGGTTCCCCAATGGCAAGGGGGCTCTGAGCTCGGGGGCCTGATCCAGGCAAGGCTGCGGTTCCCCACCCCTGCCCTAGAGCCTGCCCCCAGGCCCGAATGCTTTGCAGTCCTGCATTCAGAGCCCCAGGAGCCCGGGTCAGCTGGGTGGGAGGGTGTTTCTTGGCGGAGTAGCTGCACCCTTACAGGAACCGGGAAGCACAGAGATTATCCTTCGCTCCATCTCTGGCTGCATCCAGCTCCACAAGGTGTTGCGGCTGTTGCTGGTGGCGAGAGGCTTACAGGACAAGGGCAACACACGAGAGCGTGGGACAGGCACAATATCAGAAGGGGGTGGGAGTGATGAATGGACACTTCCTACACGGGCAGACATTGATACCTGCCCTCCCGGGTGACTCCAGGGTCGCTGAACAGAGGAGCCTCTGGAGTGTGATGGAGCCAAAGACGCAGCTCCGGTGCCTTCTCACTGAACAAAACAAACCAGAGGTTGCCCCGGCGTGACAATCCCTAACCACGGCAGGAAGTGCAAAGCAGGAACCAGCTGTTGGGATTCCACATTTGCTTTTCAACTCCAAAATCAGCACCTATCCCATGAAGCCCTAGAGTGCCCACGAGATGAGACTTCAGGGCTGGGCCTTGTTTTCATAAAAACATAAGACGGGCCAGACTGGGTCAGACCAAACGTCCGTCTAGGCCAGTGTCCTGTCTGCTGACTGCTGCCAATACCAGATGCCCCAGAGGGAGGGAACAGGTAATTCTCACGTGATCCCTCTCCTGTCACCCATTTCTAGACAGAGGCTAGGGACACCATTCCTACCAGCTTGGCTCATAGCCATTGATGGACCTAACCTCCATGAATGTATCTGGCTCTTTTTTGAACCCTGTTGAAGCCCTGGTCTTCACAACATCCTCTGGCGAGGAGTTCCACAGGTTGACTGTGCACTGCATGAAGGAAAAACTTCCTTTTGTTTGTTTTGAACCTGCTACCTATTAATTTCATTTGGTGATCCCTAGTTTTTATGTTATGGGAACAAGTAAATAACTTTTCCTTATTTACTTTCTCCACACCACTCATGATTTTATAGACCTCTGTCATACCCCCCTTAATCTCCTCTTTTCTAAGCTGAAAAGTCCAAGTTCCAAACCCCTCATCATTTTGGTTGCCCTTCTCTGAACCTTTTCAGGCTCTGACAATGAGATGATGCCAAGCAGAGGGCTCAATACAAACAAGGGGCCAATTCCAGTCCCTGCATAGGTCCCTGAATGCTGATCCAGTGACACAGGTGGGCTGTAAATGAGCTTCAAGCAGGGCTGGATTTAGGGGCAGGTGAGTCAGGTGCCACGCTTGTGGGGGTGCTGGGCTTGGGTGGCTGTTTCTGTTGTTAGTGGGACAGGCATCAGGAAGCTGGAACAGCCCCTCTGTCTTCTCTGCACTGTGTCTTTTAGGAGATGCAGTTCAGAGTCTGGCACATGGTCCCTTAAGTCTAGTGTCCATGTTGCGAGTGCTACATCCAACTAACGGCGCCCAGGGCTCATCCACTTCGAAAATCTTCCGAGATTTTATTCTCCCCCAGCCCCCCCAGCCAGGTATGCATTGTGGCTCCCACTCCTCAGAGGAGAAATCGAGGCAGCAAACCCCGCCCCTGGACCAAGCCTACTTGTGCTGTGGCCTGGCCACTGGTGCCAGCATGCAGACCGAGCAGGGCAACAAGCTAGTGGAACAAGAAACGTTCGGCTTAGCGGTAACAGAAACCCAGGGAGAAAATGGTCAGACTCACCTGCAAACTGCAAATCGGGGGTGGGGAACCTAAGGCCCGGGGGCTGGATGAGGCCCTTGGCTTGCCTGGATTTGGCCTTCGAGGTTCAGGGCTCCCCCCAGCATTGGGGAGCCCACACTGGCACTCCAGCCTCCCCATGGGGCTGCAGCACACAAAATCCAGTAGCTTGGGCCCCCTTGGCTCTGCTGTGGGAAGGGAATGTGGCGGGGGGGGGGGGGGGAGGGACTCTCCTTCTCAGGCAGGGGCCATGTCAGTGAGGGGTTTGTTTTGTTTTTTTGCTTCTCACTTGTATGCGGCCCCCGACTGATTTTTCTGTGGGTCAGTGGCCTCTGACCCAAGAAAGGTTCCCTACCTCTGTTATAAAGGGACAAAAAGAGAAGGCAGAGAACTGTTGAGCTTTTATTATTCTCATGATTGCAGCATCCAGCTCCCAGCTAAGTAAACAGGCTCACATCCTTATCCCAAAGAGCTCGCAGTCTTGAGACACAAGACAGAGCGAGGACGTAGCGTTATCCCCATTTTACAAGTGCAGGTCTAGCGAGATTAAGGGATTTAGAAACACAGGATCCCAGGGCTGACGGAGACCTCAGGAGGTCGTCGAGTCCACCCCCTGCCCAAAGCAGGGCCAACCCCAACTCAATCATCCCAGCCAGGGCTTTGTCAAGCCGGGACTTAAACACCTCTAGGGATGGAGATGCCACTCCCTCCCTAGGGAACCCAGCCCAGTGCCCCCCCCCCCCCCCCACTCTCCTAGGGAAACAGTTTTTCCTAATATCCCACCTAGATATCTCCCACAGCAACTTGAGACCGTTGCTCCTCATTCTGACTTGTCCAAGGTCCCATAGGGCAGGGAATTGAACCCAGGTCTCCAGCCGGGTGTCTGCACAGCCATTAAATACCCAGGGAGAGCTTGTGTCAGGCCCTGGGAGTGGGGAGGTCCTAGATCTCAGACTCCGGCCTAGGTCCAAACATCCACGTTGCAGTTTTTAAGCACCACAGCCCAGGTCCTGCAGCCTGAGTCAGCCGACCCGGGCCAGGCATGGTCCCGTTCCAGGTCTTTTATTCCAGGGTAGACATACTCAGGGTGCTCTGTTCATTCCTCTGCGTGATTTATCATGGGCGTTTGCAACCCCCTGTTCCCAATTACCTCATCCTTGAGGCTGAGGGATCCACCCCCAGAAATCTAAAGGGTAGATTATTATTGTGGTCATGCAAAAGTTTAGTTTACATAATCCAAAACCTGGATAACGTAGCCTGATTTCAGCTCCTGGTACAAACTTTAAACTCAGCCAAGGTTCTGTGAAAACATCCCTGGGGTTTTCCGTCCCTTTTGGGGAGCCGGGGTACAGCTTATGGCTGAAACTTCCTACTAACAGATAGCTTTGCGCAGACACTAGAGGACAGAGCCTCATCTAGGATAAATTCTCATTGCTCCATTGATGGCAATGGAGCAGCACAGGACTTACCCCCGGTTTCTTGTGAGCAAAACTGGGCCCACATCTACGCAGAGAAGGGCAAACACTAATCACTGATGCGGGAAGCAAGGAACTGTGTCCAGGTTATATTTTTGGCAGTATTTTAAAGTATTTCTCCTCCCTGTTACAGTGCAACTCCACGGACAGAACTTAGCTTTCTCAGAGTCGTGCTAGGAGCGTGGCTCCAGGGCGGAGAAGGAAGGATTATTTTTTATTTAAAGCAGCTGGTTCCATGCGCAGCTTGTTAACAGCCTTCTATAACATGCAGCGCAGATGTACCTGCTTTGTGCAATCGGAACAGCTCTCCGAGTGCCGCAGCACATTGTGGCTTTATCTCCATTGGTTTCCATGGTATTTCAGATGAGGGCCCGCAGGCCCTGCGGAATAGTCTCCTCCCTGTCCGTGCTAATGACACGCGCCTGAAGGCCAGTTAACCCCACAGGTCCTGATCCTGCAAAGCCGACAGTCACACTTCACTCTCCGTCTTCAGGCCCAATGTGGATCTGGTCTAAATGTCCCCCACATGGCTACATGCACTCCTGAGGAGCACAGGGCCCCCAGAAGTGGTATATCTGCTGGGGAAGGTAGGGGCAGGAACTGAAGCCTCATGGGGCAGCTGAAAGGAAATATAACAAGTGACCAGAGTCCTGCTTCCTTCTTCTTCTAAAACCCTTCCTTCAGGGTGGTGCTGGAAATGCCACTTGTCCTGCTCTTGGGACAAATCGCCCTGTGTTACATGGGGCTGTAGTACTCATAGACTCATAGACTTTAAGGTTAGAAGGGACCATTATGATCATCTAGTCTGACCCCCTGCACAGTGCAGGCCACAGAATCTCACCCACCCCCTCCTAGAATAATCCTCTCACTTATATCTCAGATATTGAAGCCTTCAAATAATTTGAAGACCCCCAAGATGCAGAGAATCCTCCAGCTGTGATCTGTACCTCATGCTACAGAGGAAGGCGAAAAACCTCCAGGGCCTCTGCCAATCTACCCTCGAGGAAAATTCTTTCCCGACCCCAAATATGACGATCAGCTGAACCCTGAGCATTTGGGCAAGACTCACCAGCCAGACACCCAGAAAGTTCTCTATAGTAACTCCTATCATCCCTCCATTGACCTATTTCCCACTGATAATGAATGGTCAATTAGTTACCAAGATCATGTTATCTCATCAAACCATCCCCTTCATAAACCCATCTAGTTTAATCTTGAAACCAGATAGATCTATTACCTCTCCTCTGCTACTGTACCATGGCTCCAAGTGCAACGAGTGCAGAATTCCCCCAGGACCAATTATATACTGCAGTGTTTCCCAATTTTATTTGGCCACGGAACCCTTTTAAACTCGAAAGAATTTTGCAGAACCCCTAATAACGGTCTTAGAGATGGAGCTGAAAAAGTAGCCCACAAAATAAGAAAGGATAATAATAAACAAACGCTAAACAAGGTCACAAGATCAACATTGAGTTTAATTGCACATATTTAAAAACAAAAATCACATTTAATGTGTACAAAAATATTATTTTAAATCATAAAATGTTATTGTAATGGAATTTTCTTGCAGAGCCCTTATTTTCACTTCGCGCAACCCCGTGTTCCCCCCCATTTAGGAAACACTGATTTACTGAATTATACCTGTCCCTGTAGGATCTGAGCGCTAGCACCCCAAAAGTATCTGATACAAAGAACTCATCCCTGTGCCTGCAGTGACAGATGGTTTTAGCCCAATGGAGTCCTGCCTGCTTGTACCAGGTCCAAATTTGACCATAAGCATTTAAACATGCCCTAAAGAAGTCCCCGCTGACCCAAACCTTGCTGGAAGAGCTAAGCAGGCCTCTGTCTGTATTCCTTTAATTCCATTTCCTTTTACTAAACATAGCTCCAATGCAGTGGTTCCCTAAGCGCGGTCCAAGGCCGCTAGTGATCTGCAACTGTCTTACAGGTGGGATGCAGGCTTTGGGGCTGGGGAGCCCATGCTGGTGCTCCAGCCTCCTCCCCAGGTTAGCATGCCTCCCTGCTGCAGGGGAGGAGCCCTGAGCCTTGTGGGCCAGATTTGGTTTGTGGGGGAGGAGGCAACTCAGTGCACTGCCGCGCCTCCTTCCTTGCATGAAACTGCTCACCTGGAGGCTTTCCCTGCTGCTCCCATTGGCTGGAATCCCAACCAATGGGAGCAGCAGGAAATGGTGGGTACGGGCACAGAGCCATTCCCGCTGTAGGGTAAGTGCCCCCCATCCCCTCATTCCCATTGCCCTCACACACATACCTTCCCACCGAGACCTCGTACCCCCACCCTGCTCCTGCATCCTCCCTTCCAACCAGGCCCCTCAGCCTCAGTAAGACAGCTGGCCCGGGGCCCACCCCACTCAACACAAATCCTTCCACAGACCACCAGCCACCCTCCCACTCTGACTTTGCATGCCACCCCTTCCTGCACCCATTTTGTCATCCTGGGTGGTTGGTGGTGGTCTGTGTTGAGTGGGGTGGGCCACAGGCCAACTGCATTAGTGAATCTTTATTTTTTTATTTCTAGACATGGATAGTCTGCTCCAGTGGCATGAAACTCAAAGCCTTGGCCAGCCAGTCGGCTCCCTTTCAGTCTGCCTTGGAGGGCTAGAAAGACCCGATCTGTAGCACAGCACCAAGACCAGTCAGTCCCTTTCTGCTTGCTGTTGAGGGTAAGAAAGTCCTTCTCTGTAGAGCAGACACAGCTGCCGGGCCCATTAGCGGTGTTCCAGGCCTGAGACGCACCTCCCTCGCTCGGCCTTCTCCCTGCAGAATTCACAGCGCGTGACTCAGAGCCAGGGAGCAGACAGTATGAAATGCCAACCAATTATTTCACTTTGTCGGCTTGCTAAGAGCAGTGTTATTCTGGTCATGTTTTCCCAGAGAAAACCTTTGAGAAAACAAACAAAAATTCCCCCTCCCTAGCGCTCTGACCTTGCTCCACTTCGGGATTGCTGAGTCATCAAATGCACAGGTGCAATTACAACCCTCCCACCTACAGCCCACAGTTTGGCTGACATTAGATTTCACTCTTTCATCTTCCACTGGGCACTCCCAGGTCCAATTGCCTTGATTTTCACCACAAGTCGAAAAGGACATATCCTTTGCTGGTGCAGCTCCATTGATTTCACCAGAGCTGAGGGTGTCAAATGAAGCTGCGTCAATTTACACCAGCAGAAAATGTGTCTTTTTTGGGCTTGGGTTCTTTCCCTGTGCCAAAGGAAGTGACATTTTAGAAGACCCCTGTTTTTCAGCTGGTTCACTAGATCTGGTCTGGCCCACGAAAGCTCATCACCTATTCAACCATCTTGTTAGTCTTTAAAGTGCGACATAGTTTTTCCTTTTGTTTTTGCTCTTTATAAACGTAAGGGGAAAGCCATGCACAGCACAGCTGGATTGCTTCTGGGTTCTTTTCCTTGGCAGTGCTGGGATCCGCTGTCAGCCTTGCAGCTCTCACACACAAAGCTGACGTTGTGTGGTCAGCTCTCGAGATTCTACCACGCACTTTGCAATATTTGGTGTTTTTCTTAAAGCCATAGCTTCTGGAGCAGGGGTGGGCAATAATTTTTTACCTGCGGCCACTTCAGTGCCGCTGCATTGTGTGACCCGAGTGTGCAATGCTATCTGGCAGCCTGGTTCCCTGAGGAGACGACTGGTGTCCCCAGCAGCCCATGGGGTGTGTGTGGGGGGGTGCGTTCAGTGACTAACTGGAGGAGGCATTTGTGTGATGTGCCAGTGGAGACATCCTAGTGGGTGCTGGGGAAGGATGAAGCCCAGTGGCCCTGCCCTCGCTAGCTCTGCCTGGCTCCCATGTTTGGACCCCAAGAGCTGGCTCAGGGAGGACTCTGCAGGCCTAAGATGGGTGTTGTCGACCTACCCTTTCCCAGAGCTCTTACCTGGTTACAGCTGTGAGTCAGACCACATGGACTGTCCAGCAAAACAAATTTCCCTGGAACCAAACCCCTCGGCTGCGTCTAGACTGGCAAAAACTTGCCAGCTGTCTACACTGGCTGCTTGAATTTATGCAAGAACACTGACGATCTCATGTAAGATTGTCAGTGTTCTTGCGGAAATACCATGCTGCTCCCATTCGGGAAAAAGCCCTCTTGTGCAAATGTATTTGCGCAAGAGGGCCAGTGTAGACAGGGAAGAACTGTTTTGTGCAAAAAAGCCCTGATGGCGAAAGTGGCGATCGGGGCTTCCTTGCGCAAAACCACATCTAGATTGGCATGGATGCTTTTCCGCAAAAAGTGCTTTTGCGCAAAAGCATCCATGCCAATCTAGATGCTCTTTTCCGCAAATGCTTTTAACGGAAAAACTTTTCCGTTAAAAGCATTTGCGGAAAATCATGCCAGTCTAGATATAGCCCTCATGTACAGCCATTCTGATTGGGTCACTTAACATCATTTTGCAGAAAGTCACATTTTTCAGGAACACAACTACAGAGTTAAGTGAGGAGTCACTGCTGCACGTGATGCTACTCCGCGTGACTAAGGGCAGCAGAACAAGGCCACGTAGTGACAGTTTCTGCCTAGACACTTGGACAAAGTATTGCCCACCTGGGAGAGACCGATCCAAAATGCCAAGCGGTGTTTGGATGCTGAATTGAGAAAGAACTAGATCAACCAATTCACAGCCTTGTTTTCAAGAAACAAGGACAGATACCAAGCTGGAGACTGGTTTCTCTATTCTGAGATGTACCAGGATGCTACAGAGCCAGCACTGTGAATCAGAAGTAAGGCCACTGCGTCAATGAATCATAGAATCATAGAACCATAGAGCTGGAAAAGACCTCAGAAGGTCACCAAGTCCAACATCCTGCTCTAGGCAGGACCAATCCCAACTCAATCAACCCAGCCAGGGCTTTGTCAAGCCGAGACTTAAACACCTCTAGGGTTGGAGACTCCACTACTTCCCTAGGTAACCCATTCCAGTGCTTCACCACCCTCCTAGTGAAATCGTTATTCCTAATATCCAACCTGGATCTCTCCCACCACAACTTGAGACCATTGCTCCTTGTTCTGCCATCTGTCACTACTGAGAACAGCCTCTCTCCATCCTCTTTGGAACCTCCCTTCAGGAAATTGAAGGCTGCTATCAAATCCCCCCTCACTCTTCGCTTCTGCAGACTAAACAGACCTAACCTCCTCAGCCTCTCCTCGTAGGTCATATGCTCCAGCCCCCTAATCATTTTGGTAGCCCTACGCTGGACCCTTTCCAATGCGTCCACATCCTTTTTGTAGTGGGGGCCCAGAACTGGACACAATACTCCAGATGTGGCCTCACCAGAGCAGAATAAAGGGGAATAATGACATCTCTGGATCTGCTGGCAATGCTCCTCTTAATGCAACCTAATATGCCATTAGTCTTCTTGGCTACAAGGGCACACTGTTGACTCATAACCAGCTTCTCATCCACTGTAACCCCCACGACCTTTTCTGCAGAACTGCTACTTAGCTGGTTGGTCCCTGGCCTGTAACTATGCTTGGGATTCTTCCATCCCAAGTGCAGGACTCTGCACTTGTCCTTGTTGAACCTCGTCAGATTTCTTGCGGCCCAATCCTCCAATTTGTCTAAGTCACTCTGGACCCTATCTCTGCCCTCAAGCAGATCTACCTCTCCCCCCAGCTTAGTGTCATCTGCAAACTTGCTGAGGGTGCAATCCATCCCCTCATCCAGGTCATTAATAAAGATATTGAACAAAACCAGTCCTAGAACCGAAACTTGGGGCACTCCGCTAAAAACCGACCGCCATCCTGACATTGAGCCATTGATCACTACCTGCTGGGCCCAGTCTTCTAGCCATCTTTCTATCCATCTTACCATCCATTTATCCAATCCACATTCCCTTAACTTGCTGGCAAGAATATTGTGGGAGACCGTATCAAAAGCCTTGCTAAAGTCAATGTATATCACATCCACAGACTTTCCCATGTCCACAGAGCCAGTAACCTCATCACAGAAGCTAATCAGATTGGTCAGGCATGACTTGCCCTTTGTGAATCCATGCTGACTATTCCTGAATGGAGTTAAACTGGAGTAAAAGTGGCCTACACGAAAAGAGAATAGGACTCTGACTCTATTCTAAATGTTAAGGACCCACTCCCATCCCTCTTCGATCATGCTGCTACAGCCAGGTGTCTTATAAAAGACAAATGAGATGTGGTGGAAGAGGGGCTGACTTTCTTGATGTAAAATTGCAAATGAGCTGCCAACAACATCCCCAATAAAGCAAGTCCTTAAATCAAGTTTAATGGGGATCTGGAAGCCCAGCTGTGAGCTAGACTTTTTTTTGGTTTATAGATGAGGTAATAGAGCCGAAAATGTAGCTAAATCTGTGCTCTGTGTTATTTATTCTCTTCAAGAGCGCCTGTCTCCCAGATCCGCAGTGGAAAGGATTTTTTAAGAAAAATCGCAGCAAAGCCAACCTGGCCTAAGCTAACCAACCGTTTTCCTTCGGCCGGGCCCCTTGCCATTCCCAAGAACAATGAAATTAACAGATCTGTAGTACGAGTGCAGGGCCCTTGGATCAATGACATGCCCACCGGCCCCGAGCAGGCTGAGTGCAAATTGCCTCGTAACTTGCTATGCCTCCTTCACCCGGCCGTTTAGCTGAGAATGTGGGAGACGGCTGAAAGTGCAGCTGGGTTGACTCTGCAGGGCTTGGTCTTATCAGGAAACGTAAGCTGCCAAGGACGGGAAAACACACAGGACTGCTCTGTGCTTATTAGTGGCAGTTACAGCCCAAACATAATGTTTTCAGCTCCAGTACAAGCTTACAACATGGGCCCCTCCCACACACAAACCAATCTGTGCCCAGGGATGGGCCCACCAGGGTCTCCAGGCCCCGGTAGTGTACTCTTTTCCTCCTCCATGTGGGACTGCCGCCTTGTTGTGGGGGTGGACACAGGCTGGGTTAGGGATGGACTGGACCTGAGAGTGTAGCCAACTTTCTCTGCAGGCCAGTGGAGAGCAGAGTCCAGACACGACCCCTATATTCTCCTCCTCCTCTTTTAAGGTGGTGCGAATCCTGGCAGTCCATGGAAGGAGCCGTCCGCACCTTCTCCCACGTGCAATGGGTTCAGTAATTCCTGGTCTGCCCCAGGAGATGGCATGTGGGTGGGAAAGGCTCTCTGTATCCCAAGCCCTATGCCAGGAAGTCTTGGAGAGTCAGACCTATGGGAAGTTTTGTTCAACATCTTTATTAATGACGTGGATGAGGGGATGGATTGCACCCTCAGCATGTTTGCACCACTAAGCTAGGGGGAGAGGTAGATACACTGGAGGGCAGGGATAGAATCCAGAGAGACCTAGACAAATTGGAGGATTGGGTCAAAAGAAATCTGATGAGGTTCAACAAGGACAAGTGTAGAGTCCTGCACTTGGGACAGAAGAATCCCAAGGATTGTTACAGGCTGGGGATCAACTGGCTAAGTAGCAGTTCAGCAGAAAAGGACCTGGGAATTACAGTGGATGAGAAGCTGGATATGAGTCAACAGGCGCCCTTGTAGCCAAGAAGGCTAATGGCATATTAGGGTGCATTAGGAGGAGCATTGCCAGCGGATCTAGAGAAGTGATTATTCCCCTTTATTTGGCACTGGTGAGGCCACATCTGGAGATCTGCATCTAGTTTTGGGCCCCCACTATAGAAAGGATGTGGTCGCATTGGAGAGGCAACAAAAATGATTAGGGAACTGGAACACATGGCCTACGAGGAGAGGCTGAGGGATTTGGGCTTATTTAGTCTGCAGAAGCAAAGAGTGAGGGGGGATTTGATAGCAGCCTTCAAGTTCCTGAAGGGAGGTTCCAAAGAGGGTGGAGAGAGGCTGGTCTCAGTGGTGACAGATGGCAGAACAAGGAGCAATGGGCTCAAGTTGCAGTGGGGGAGGTCCAGGTTGGATATTAGGAAAAACGATTTCCCTAGGAGAGTGGGGAAGCGCTGGGCTGGGGTCCCTAGGGAGGGGCTGGAATCTCCATCCCTGGAGGTTTTAAAGTCCCGGCTTCACAAAGCCCTGGCTGGGATGATTGAGTTGGGTTGGTCCTGCTTTGAACAGAGAGCTGGACTCGATGACTCCTGAGGTCTCTTCCAGCCCTAGGACTCTCTCATTCTATGATTCTAAGTTAATGGGTGTAGCAGCACTGGTCTATTTTCAGTCACTTGTCAGATCCCACCTGTGCTGCAAAACGGCGATGTGAACAGCAGGCAGCGTTGTGTTTGTCGAGGCAGATCATAGCCAGGTCTCGCTGGATGACAGTACAGAGCTGGACGAACTCCTTGCCCCCCATCGCAGGGAAGGTTTTCACATGGAAATGTGAGCAAACTAGCTTAGGATGGACAGTAAGGCCATGTCTACACTAGGCAATTATTTCAAATGTATTAACTTCTACTTTTGGGCACCTAATTTTACAGATTCGAAGTTCCTTGTCCTCACTACGTGGAAGAATCGAATGTCGTCTGAGGTAGAGCATCGTAGTTAACGGAGCGTGCCTTTGTCTCCGTGCCCCAGGAAGCACATTGGAGAGCCTCTCAGAGGCCAGTTAATTCAAATTAGCAGCCCCAGGAGCATCCGCACTAACATTATTTTGGACGTACACATTCGGGAATAACGTTACTCCTCGTGAAAAGCAGGACTACAGCGTTCGAATTCCACCGCTCCTTATTTTGGAATAATGGGCTTGGTAGTGTGGATGCATCGCTTAGAAAATCGACCTGTGGGGCTAATTTTGGACTAAGGTCCCAGTGTTGACCAGGCCTAAGAGAGATTGGGAGCCCAAGCTCACTCACAGGTCTGGGACAAGTCCACTTGGACCCAAGACTTCAAAAGCGTCGTCCAATTTTAAGCACCTACACTTTTGGATAACACGATAGGCTTGATTCTCCATTGTGAAGTCAAGTACACCAGTGCAGAATTGGTGAAGAAGGTATCACATTGCAATGGCTGCATTTTATACCGACCTTGCATTCCCTTGGCAGAGGAATGAATGATGATCCAAAGGGCAAGACCATTGAAAATCACCATATTTGGATCTAATCTTAAGTTTACATGTTAGGAAGTCAGTTCCAAATGCATCCCCGGTCATGTTTTTTCTGCAAAAGTGTTGACTTTGTGAATAAGCTAAGAAATGCCAAATTAGCCTTTAAAAGATTTTATAGCAAATTTCAAACTTGAATAGGCTGAATGGAGAAATGTGACAAGTGTGCACTGGAAAAAAATAAATAAAAGAGAGAGAGAAATAGCTGCTTAAATTCTATTTGTGAAGGACTCGCTATTTGGCTGTGAGTAATATGAATTAGAAGAGAAGTCAGACAAAAGAAGATGTCTTTGAAACATTTTAGTGGAAGGGCTATTTTCTAACACATGCAAATCACTCAGATTTCCTGTGAAATTTGCCCCGTGCCGAGCCTTCAGTCCAAAGTTAGAAAAACCAGCATAGTACTCAAGTTTCCTGTTCAGGGGTGTGTCTGGCCTGGAATCACTGCTCCTGGGAGCCACACAGAGGTCCTAACTCTCTTTCCAATACTTCTGATGGCCTTGCTGTCAGGAATGGCCTCCCCCCACCCTGCTTAAACGGACTGATAGGTGCATTTCCTGACCTGCTGGACCTCCACGTGGGCCCATAACCCCACCTCCCATCCTTGGGAGATCCTTGATGGAGCAGCCTTCTCCATAAAGGGTTCCCAGTAGAGGAGACTTCACTCTGCCCAACAGCTTCCTGCTCCATTGCATGCCCTTTCTACCGGTACATACACCAGCCAGTCTCCCCTCCTGCTGGGACATGGAGACCCCCACCATCCCTCTGGTGATCCACCCTAGGGTTGCACGAGTGGGTGATTCGCTTCACTATCATAAATGCCTTGTATGGGCGCTTGAAACATGAAACAAAACTGATTTAGGAGACATTTGCACATTTTCTTTCTATTTTTCAGCTGCTCCGAACAAGAACCTAGATGGATCTAAATTGACAGACAGGCCAAGGAAGTGACTAAGGAGGCCGATGCCTGTTTTGGAACAAAAGGATTTACTGTAAAACCTGTTCAGACAAGGCCTTGATTGTGGTGGACAGAGGGAGAGGAGCAAGTAACTGTGTTCTCCTCCGTGACCCACAATCCCCTCGCTCCTGGGATTATTTTTAGCAGTTTTGCACTCCCCTGTTTATTTTCGTTACACCAGTTGCTCCTTGTAATTTCCTTGATAACATGACGGCAGACCCGGAGAGCTGAGAGGAGGACATCTCGGTGACTGAGTGGTGCTTTGGAAGAGAGAGGGTTTAGGTACCGAGTGGAGAACTCAGTTTTAACACATGCAATATATTTATGGGCTACAACCCCGGTTCCTGCTGAGAATTGTCCCCTCTCACAGACTGCAGAGCACACTGGCTTTCTGAATGTATTTGATGCTCAGAGAGGCTGTAACTTCATCTGCTTTTCATTTCCTCAGATGCTCTCGGCGTCAGATTCTTTTTTTTATTTTTAATGGGGAGCCTGTTGCTGCACTCAGTCTCTGTGACTAGGGTGGTGTTTAGTCTGTTGAAGGTATTTTCCCTCTGGTTATAAGATAAGGAAGAGGATAAAATGTGAGGGGATGGGGCTGTAGGGACTTTACTGATGCAGCAAATCTGTTCAAAGTGATAGGGGCAATCCTTCAAAGTAATTAAATCAACAGCAAGGCACAAGGAGTCCATGAACTTTCACCTCCTTTTCATATCTTCGGTAGTTCTGTGGGCCCCATCACTGTAGAAGCTGAATAGCTCACAGTCTTTGCCATATTTACCCTCGCAACGCCCCTGGGACAGAGGCTATGTCTAGACTGCAGAGTTTTTCCGGGATACCTGTGGTATCCCAGAAAAACTCTGCCATGTCCAAGGAACGCATCTGCTTTTCTGAAAAAAATTTCGGAAAAGCAGACGTGTTTTTTCAGCATTCCTGTAAACCCCATTTAATGAGGAAGAAGGGATGTTCCGAAAAAAGGGTTTTCCCTCAACATTTGGCCCAGTGTAGATGGGCCAAATGTCAGAAAAAACTCTTCTGAAAAAAGATACACAAATTGTGCTTCGCAGTTTGCATATATTTTTCTAAAAAAAATGGCAGTGTAGACAGCCAGAGAGAAATGCTATTAAATCCCCCACCTTTCAGATGGAATATGGGCACAGAGAGGCTAACAGAGAGATTCACACAACTCCTGAGGTGCTAGGTGCTAATTCTCATTGATTTCAATGAGCTGTCTACGGTCACAAAGCAATTCTGTTCCTAGACCAGCGGTCACCAACCAGTAGATCCTGGAGCCTCTGACAGGTGAGCCTGACTGGTTTGGCAGGGAAGCTATCAAGGGATGGCACTTCATTTGCCTCTCCACCCACTGTCATTCTGCTCCTGCCCTCTGCCTTAGAGCTGCCCCTAGGGAGCCTCCTGCTTGCTCTGCAGGGCATGGGAGGGATAAGAGGGGGTTGCTGATGTCAGGGTGTCCTTCCTCCCCCCACTCCCTGTCCCCACACAGAGAGAAAGGATGGAGGGAGCTTGGCAATGCAAAGCAAAGCAAATCTCGGTCACTCTCACAAACACGCCCTGTCCTGTCCTCTCATCCCCTGACCCAACACGTACATGGGGGGCTGTTACTGCTCGCAAAGTGGGCTAGTTTAGGTTTGTGCATTTCATAACTTTCATTTCTCTTCTGCTTCAGTTTAATTCTTTGAGCAGCGAGTTCTAGAACGCCAAACCTGTCATGTCTGGAGTAATTACCCCTGTGGGAATTGTTGCTGCTGGAGGTGACTGGCATGTCCCTGGGGGGTCAGAGCAGGGGGTCTCCACAGGTTGCTCTTGCCTGTGGACACCACTCCTGCAGCTCCCATTGATCAATGGTGGAGAACTGTGGCCAGGGGAAGCTGTGGGGTTGGTGCTTGTGGATGGAGCCACTGCTGTATATGCTAACTGCCTTCAGGAGTTGGGCAGGGGCAGGGCAGGAGTAGGCCTGCTGCTCTATCCATGGGGCAGCTGTCTGGCTACTCCTAGGGTGGGTGGAGGAGCAACTTGAACCCACCACCCTGTCCTCTCTAGGTAAATGCCCTAGCCCCTAAGCCACTCAAGAATCCACTCTATTGCCCTCCCTTCAGGGGGTTCCTTATCCTGTTTTCCTAGTGCTGGAGTCAGGTCCATCCCTGGGGCAGCTGATATTGGCTGTCTGGCCGCTCCCAGTGTGGGTGGGAATCTAACCCACCACCCTGCATTCCCCGGGCAAATGCACTTAAATTGAGAAAGTGATCTTGTGATTAAAAAGGTTGGAGGCCACTGTCTTAGCCAGTGACTTGAACCCAGGTTTGCTGAAGTCTGAGGACAATGCTCTAACCACTGGGCAACCTTTCTTTCATAGTGCCATCCTTGTGATGCTCTGGGTGGACTCACTGTTGATTCACTCATTGTTTCCTGTCCTCCTGTCTGTGTTTGCGAACAGCAGTTACCCATTTGCTCAGGAAGATGGGCTGGTTGGCCCTTTAGCATTTTGGTCCCACCCACTGTGTGTTCGCCTGCATTTGCGTTGGCTCTGGAACAAATGCATTTTCCATCTAGTCTCTATGTCCCTGGGTCTCTGGTCACTGCAGCATAGTCACATGGGAAGTCTGAGTGGCTCTACCATCAGCTTTGACATATTTAAACTCACTAGCACCACAGCAAACTGGCTCATCCCTTTCGGTCTTTAACCAGTCTGCTCTGAGTGACACTGGTGCTTCCTAAGGGCGTAATCCTGAACCCCGGAAGCTGAGTTTTGTCCTGGGTAGCACTGAGAGTTAGGATCGTGCTGCAAATCCATATTAATTCCATTGGAGTCAATGGGGTCACCCAGATTTACACACCAATTGCATTGATCTTTTTGATTTACCTTGGCCTTTTGGAGGAGCGCTTAGAAACAGAGGGCGTGTCTTCTCTTCATGACATTGAAGACTCTGGCACTTTTTAGGCACTTTTGCCCCAGTGTCTTGGATGGAAATTTCCTCTCCTTTACAGTTATGTCTATTGGATGGGACCGACAACATCAGTGTTTATGTTGGACAAGCGCTTAGGGATGAAAGGTGCAATATAAATGTCTTATATGTTAAAAATAATAATCATGGTGCTACTGATGTCTGTGGCTTGCGTCACTTTGTCCTGCATCCAGAAGGGAACGGTGCCATCTAGAACTTGCAGTGTGTCCTGGATGCATAGTAGGAAGTTATAGTAATAAATTCCACATACTGCTTTCATACTGTTGGGCCAGGGACCAATTTGCAGTCTAACCAGTTTGCATTATGTTAAACAAACACAGAGACTCCTACTCCTCAGCGAGAGCAGCATCTATTAATCACATTGTTTATAAGATGCTTATTTGCTGATTTGGAGGTCAAGCGTGTTTGACATTCCCAGTGCTCACTTAGAAGTGAACTCTACTTTACACTGGACACGGCTCTCTTTTTCTGCAAACCACAGTTAGGTTTTCTAGAGAAATGTTTATTGCTTGGAGGTCACTGACATAATTTTAAACATCTGCCTGAGTGCAGGAAAGGGGATGATTTTAATTGTTTTCCTTGTGGCCTTTTAAAGCTCTGGTTACTCTTCTTTTTTTTTAAACACTGATTCATGTGCCACACTTTTGCTTGCTTGGAACATCTTGAAAAGCACAGAAAGAGCAGTTATCTCAGATCCAGCGACCGTAAGCAATGCAGCACTGCCACTCACGTGGTGTCCCTTGGCTTTTAAAACTGACTTTGGAAATGAATGGGAGTGTGCCTGAGAAATTGATAGCCCTAGAAATGGAAACCTTATAGAAGTGAAGTCAAGGCAGTGACAAGGCAAACCTCTCACACTGCATCTCGACCCCCCACCAAAAGCTTCAGACCTGTTCCGAAGTGTTGGGAAGGGTCTTTATCTCCTGGGGGAGATTTCCCACTGTTTCACTGGCAACAGACCTACCCAGCAGTGGCTGGAGAACTCGTATAGATGGAGCACTGGCAAAGGGCTTGTCGTCTACGCCTGCTCCTAGCATATGGAGTTCCAGGCTCCAGGTTTCATGCTTGGCTCTGCAGCAGTGTGGTTCATTTGGTAGCTGTTGAAGGATGATTTGGCTTTTTTTGTTGTTGTTACTCCAGGAATTGCCAACTGCGACAGTTCTGAACATTTTGATTAGCCTGAATAAACTGAAAGGCCTGAAAATGAGCATGATCTTTGAAATGTTTGCCTAACTTGGGCTTCATGCCCCTGTCTGCTACAAGGAATTAGCTTACTCCACAAAACCTGCACACCAGAGAGATACTGACGTTCCATGGAAGAGGCCGTGGGAAGGGGTGTCTGCACCCTCAGGCCCATAAGTAGGCATTTCTAGGGGGGGTGCTTTTTTTTTGGTAAATGTGGATCCAACAGTGTGACTGTATAACCACCTGGTGGATTTGAACCTGGGACCTCTGGAGCTTAGTATAGGCGTCTCTACTCTTTGGCTAAAAGCCAGCTAGCTCTCAACCTGTGCTGTAGAGGTCTTATGTTCTTAAGAACAAGAGAACGGCCATACTGGGTAAGACCAAAGGTCCATCTAGCCCAGTGTCCTGTCTGCCAACAGTGGCCAGCACCAGATGCCCTAGGGGGAGGGATCACAACAGGGAATTCTCATGTGATCTCTTCCCTGTCACCCACCTCCAGAAAAACAGAAGCTAGAGATACCATTTCTACCCATCCTGGCTAATATCCATTGGTGGACCTAACCTCCATGAATCTATCTAGCTCTTTTTTGAACCCTGTTAAGGTTCTAGCCTTCACCGTATCCTCTGGCAAGGAGTTCCACAGGTTGACAATGAGCTGAGTGAAGAAAAACTTCCTTTTGTTTGTTTTAAACCTGCTGCCTATTCATTTCATTTGATGACCCCTAGTTCTTTTATTGTGGGAATAAATAAATAACTTTTCCTTATTCACTTTTTCCACACCAGTCATGATTTTATAGACCTCTATCATATCCCCCCTTAGTCTCCACTTTTCTAAGCTGAAAAGTCCAAGTCTTTTAAATCTCTCTTCATATGGGACCCGTTCCAAACCCCTAATCATTTTTGTTGCCATTTTCTGAACCTTTTCCAACACCAATATATCTTTTTTGAGATGAAGCGACCACATGTGTATGCAGTATTCAAGATGTGGGCGTGCCATGGTTTTATATAGAGCAGTGTTTCCTAATTTTATTTGGCCATGGAACCCTTTTGAACTCGAAAGAATGTTGTGGAACCCCTGACTGACTGCGCTGAGTAGTAACATCAGCGTCCCCACTCTCTGGCTAAAATGGCATTACACAGGGACACGTATCGTGGCAAACACAAATGAAAATTGTTTTCAATAAAACTCATAAATGAATGAAAATTCCATTACATTACAATAATTCAGGTTATAATGGAATTTTCTTGCGGAACCCCTATTTTCACTTCGTGGAACCCCGGGGTTCTGTGGAACCCTATTTGGGAGACACTGATATAGAGGCAATAAGATATTCTCCGTCTTATTCTCTATCCCTTTTTTAATGACTCCCAACACTCTTAGCTGTTGCTGTGGTCTAAGTGCCACCACATGGGACAGTGAACCACACTAGTTGTGTCGGTTACAAATGCACCCCCCCCCCCCCCGCGTGGTTCCCCAAGTACACAGGAAAATCAGCCCTAGCCTTCCCCCGGCCAGCCGGAGCATGTTTACTTGGCGGACCATGGGAGGTGCTTTTGCGCCCTTCACACCCGCCGTGCGTACCGGCCTGACCCTCCACTGGGCAGGAACACTGAGAGTCTGGGGGCTCAATTAGCCCTGACCTGCTCCATATTACAAGCCTGGAGGGAGGGGATAAAAAGGGAAAATCCAGTGGGGGCTGACGGGGACGAGAGCAAGGTGGCCCGAAGGAAGGACTCACTGGTGCTGGAAGATGGCCAGACCCTGGAATCCAGGGAGGCCTGAGGTGGGGCTCCTAACTGTATATCTAGCCTGCAATAAAACCCCAAAAGCATGGCCTGGGTCAGCTGACATGGGGTGTGGGGCTATTACGCTGCAGACTCAGGCTAGAGCCCTGGGTGTGAGACCCTACCCCATTCGTGTCTCAAAACCAGGCCTCCAGCCCAACTATGGGGGTTTTCCTTGTGCAATCTACGGAGGAGCGTGCCCAGGAAGGGGCTGATAGGGGCCTTGAGAGGGGCTGTGGGGGGAAGCAACGGGGCAGCACGTAGCTGCTTACAGGGGCCCTGGGCTGGAACCCTGAGCAGAGGGCGGACATGGGTTTTCTGACAGACCCTGTGACAAAGGTGATGTTGGGGTCATGGAAATAAAGGCTCCGTGCTGGGATATCCACGTGAGCAGCCGCTAACTCTCCTGTTGGCCAGCTCCCCCTTGACAGCAATTTTCTATTTGTACTTTTATGGGCACTTGGAATGTCTCTACCGTATTTTCACTGTTTCTATCATTTCTGACTGTGATAAGCAATTTATGAAACCTGGAAAAAATCCTGCTATCTTGGCGGATTGCAAGTAGCCATTCCCTTTCTTGGTAGGAGCTGGGGAGGTGAGGGAAAGATTGGCAGTTTACACTTGTTTGTGTCCTAGAGGATGCCTTTACTAACTTCAGACAGGCTCAGTAATACTTCTGCTGGAATCCTCATTTGCTCCAAATTCCCTTTCACTTTGCTCCCTGCAAGTGTTTATTTTATGGTGCAGACTATTTGTACTGTCAGGACATCATCAGTCCAATATTGTACTTGGCAATAGCGCTCAGTCTCAAGCTCAGCCGCTCAGAATTTCTCATCGCTAGCAATCAGCAAAACCCAGGCAGGCTCTTGCCCTCTGCTAATGGGCATATGAGGAGAAGGGGAGGGTTACCAAAGAGCTGATCTCAGCTGCTCATGCTTTGCATGAAGCGTGCATGATAATTCAGCAATCATCATTTCAAGGGATGCATGTAGATGATCAAAAATCCTCCTCGGTGGTTACAGCTGTGGATTGTTAGCTGATGGGAAGCTGGATCCTTTGAAGGTCATTAGCAACTTGAAATGAAAGCCTATTCCAGTTCCTATTGATTTTCTATCCAATTGGTGTGAAACTTTATCTGGATGCAGGAATAATGCAACCAGTCTTTTCTTTGGCCATGCCCCCTGGTCACATGGTGGTATAGGAGCTGCCATTCTGACTGTATGTAGTCAATTACTGTAGGAAACTGTAGTCCCTTTTATTTTGGACCCAAAGGCTGGGCTGCTGACATTGAAGGGCTTAATCTAAGAGATAATGTAAGAGAGTCGGTTAGAGTTGGCAAAGAACAAGGTGGGAACCTGTCACATTTTTGCCTTGTCAACTATTTGGTACCTGGTGACCCTTTGCTCCATGCAAGAACCACTCCCCAAAGCCCTGTGTTGTGGTGATCCAGCTCCAGCCAAAACAGCCTAACTGCTCCCCCCTGTTGTGTTCCTCTATCACATTCATATTTGGTCTATTTATTGTTTAGGGCAATAAGACCTGGAGGAGAGATTGGCCTTAGGGCTGTGATCTATAGGGACTGGAATGGCTCAGGAATTTATTAATGGGCTATGGAGTCTTGGCCTGCGAGGTCACTGGTCCCATAAGAACGGCCAGACTGGGTCAGCCCAGTACCTGGTCTGCCGACAGTGGCCAATGCCAGGTGCCCCAGTGGGAGTGAATCGAACAGGTAATGATCAAGCGATCTCTCCCCTGCCAGCCATCTCCACTCTCTGACAAACAGAGGGTTTCCAGCAAAGCCAAGATCAGAGCTGACCACACATCATCTCTGGATGGACAATCAATGTCCTATGTGAAATGAGTCCGTTGCTTTAATAATTGGCAGGACTCTACACTGCCCTCATTTGTCCCATTGCTGAGTCTGGGCAAAGAAGCCAATGACTGAAGATGGTCGCTAGAGGCTAAATTCCCCTATTGCCTCGACTTGTTGTCCCAGCAGGAATCAAGCCCCTGAATCTTTATAGCCCTGCACCATGTGCCATCATTTGCACTTGTCCAACGCACTGGCCAATCGGAACGGAGGTCTTTGGCACAGACATGAGCGAGGATAGAAACGCCAGGGAGCAGGGAATCCAGCCGACCAGGGGCTTGCATTGTCATGGCTCTTCTGTGAGGCCGCGCTGGGAACACGGCAGCAGCATCCGTGGCACGGCTCTTGAAAATCCTCTGCCTCCTTTCCTGCACCGGGCGGGCTGATAACGGAGCTAATGAATGAAACCCAACAGCAGGGTGGTTATGCTGGAAGAAGCTCATCCAGCATCGGGCCATGGTGCATTTAGCCCCCTGGACATTGAGCGAGACCACTTACACGCCCTAATCCTGGGCCCGACTATACTTATTAGGCCAGCAGACCCTTTAAGACAGTGGGGCCTGAGGGCAGGACAGGCTGCAACACCCACACCAGCCTAAATGGCTCAGGGCGGGGCAAGCAGACAGTTCCCACAGTCAGTTTTTAGCCCAGGCCCTAGTTCAGGGAGAGACGGGCAAACAAACAGTTTTCCCAGCACTAGTGGAGAGGGGGAGACTCCACCCAGTATGGAGGGTGGCAGGCGGGACGTGGGCCCATCCTGTTCCAGGGCTCTAGCAGTGGCAGCCTTGGCGGCCACTGGGGTCGGCAGGGAATCCGCTCCGAAACACGCTGACACACTCCAGAGGGCTATCAGGTCCACCTGACTTTCCTCTGCTTCCCTGGGGCCACTTCCAGACTCCCCCTCAGTCTGTACCTGGCTCCCCGGCAGCGGCGGGTTCACAGGGTCTGTGTAGTCTGCTTTTGGGGGTAGGGAGAAAAGAGTGACCTCCTGGGGGCCTGGGCCAGTCGTCTGCCTCGGCCAGCTCCTCAGCATCTTCAGGGGAGGCCTCTGCTCCCTCCGGTGGCTGGGCCCTTACTGAACTGCTGGGCTCAGCTTTTATACTCCTTGCCCCTCCCTCAGGCCTCTGTGGACTTAAAGGGGCAGGGCTCAGAGAGGGGTTCTTCCTCCACAGGCTCAGTGAGTGGCCATCCCTGCTCACCACAGGGAGCCTTGCAAATTAAAAACGCCGTACGGACGGGCTACCTCCGGAAAGCGGAGTGGAGTTAGCCTGCAGGTCTGAGAGGTAAGAGCCTTGTGGATTAGAGACTAAACAGGGCAACAGCAGATCAGCCCTAATTGCCTTGGAATGATTCATTGCTGGTCACCTTTTCTTTTTCCTGGGGAAAAGCCAGACCCGTAATAGAGCTGCTACAGCAGGAAGATTGGATCGTGTCTCTCGAGGATACGATGGGGTCCTTTGGCAGAGCACAGTGGAAAAAAGCATGGCCCAGGGATGTCTTCGCTGCTCTTGGCCATGTGCAGAACGTAGCTTGCAGCCCTGCCAGACCCCCGAGCCATCATTAACACCTCAGCTCAGAGAAAAGTAGAGATGCCTCCCTCTGGCTTCTCCCTGTTCCATAGTCTACGCGGATTTGAGCGTTCAGCAATTCTGGCGTTAGTGATCTAGAAGGAGATGGTACAAATTACAACTCCTGTCGTCTCTGGTTGGCGTTTTAGAGCTCCGGAGTCTGCTTTGCATGATCCCACAGGATTGATTTTTTGATTTCGACATGAAGTGGCTTGGCTTACGATGGTTTGATATTTTTCAAATGGCATAAATCTATAGCCGTTTGCCTTTGGCTCCGAAAGTTCCCCACGTCGAAGTCAAGACAAATGAGTTTCCCAGAGCCAAGGTTAGCATCTGGAGTCAAATAATGAGATTACAGCTCTCCCCCGCCCTGCCAGAAAACCCCTGACCAAACAAAAACCACTTTTGTTATTTTTCACATGATTTACAAAAAAAATGTATCGAAATGGCTGTTCTCTGTCCCGCGCTCCAACCACATTCCAGCCAGAACCTGTCAACCCAGGCACGGGAAGAGCTGGCGTCATTCTCCAGTTAGCCTGCCATTGCCACAACAGATGAAAACCTCCTGTCGAGCTACACGTGTAACGCCCTGGCCGGATTCCCCTCCCTTCCCTTCCAGCTTCCTGTGCGAGGCTTTAACTCACCTGAGCCGTCAGCCCTTGGACAAAGCCCATGTCATGAGCCACAGGCTGGGAGTCCTCAGAGAGTGCGATCCAGGCCTCCAGTCGGGATGGACCTAATCACTAATCTCTACTCCCAGCAACCGGGAGTGCACCTAGTGAGAGGACATGCTGAGTGAGGGGCTGGCGTGAAAGGGAGCCGGGCCTATTTTTCTGGGACATGGTCAGCAGCCTGGCCTGTTCTGAGGGATAAAGGAAGAGGCCAGGAGGCAGGATGGGGGAAGAGCTGCCTCTCCCGGCTGGTACTATGAGGACACCCTCGCTTGTTCTGTTTAGCCATCAAGTTGGTCTTATTTACATTCGGTGCCATGTTGACACCTCAGAGCAGCCCAGAAGTGCAAGCCGGTACCTCATTCTGTGTGTGGAGATTCCTTGGGTTGGGGACGGTGAGGGGAGAAAGGGTATGTCTACACTACAAAGTTAGTTCGAACTAACGGATGTTAGTTCGAACTAACTTTCATAGGCGCTACACTAGCGCTCCGCTAGTTAGAACTTAATTCGAACTAGCGGAGCGCTTAGTTCGAACTAGGTAAACCTCATTCCACGAGGACTAAGCCTAGTTCGAACTTACTAGTTTGAATTAAGGGGTCTGTAGCCCCTTAATTTGAACTAGTGGGAGGCTAGCCCTCCCCAGCTTTCCCTGGTGGCCACCCTGGCCAACACCAGGGAAACTCTATTGCCCTCCTCCGGGCCCCGGACCCCTTAAAGGGGCACAGGCTGGCTACGATGCCCGTGCCACATGCAAGCCTGCCAGCACCTAGCCAGCAGACCCTGCACCTGGCACGGATCGAGCCAGCCACCCGGGACCAGGGACCAGGCTGGCGGCTCCCGGGAGCTTGCCCAGGACCGCAAGAGGCGGACACCCGCCTGGTCTAGTGCGGACATTGTGGACCTCATCCACGACCTCCGCACTAGGCACAGGAAAGTGGCCGGCTTGGGCAGGAGAGCTGCCAGCCTGGCCACCCAGGAGCAGGTGTGCATGAAAATCAAGATGGTCCACTGAGACCCCCAACCCTGAGCCCTGAGGTTACAATGGCCGTACTGGGTCAGACCAAAGGTCCATCTAGCCCAGTAGCCTGTCTGCCGACAGTGGCCAATACTAGGGACCCTGGAGGGGATGGACCGAAGACGGTGACCAAGCCATTTGTCTCGTGCCATCCCTCTCCAGCCTTCCACAAACTTTGGGCAGGGACACCACTCCTACCCCCTGGCTAATACCACTCCATGGACCCAACCTCCATGACTTGATCTCACTCCTCTTTAAACTCTGTTCTAGTTCTAGCCTTTACAGCCTCCTGCAGCAAGGAGTTCCACAGGTTGACTCTTTGCTTTGTGAAGAACAACTTTCTGTTACTAGTTTGAATCCTGCTACCCATTCCTTTCCTTTGGTGTCCTCTAGTCCTTCTATTATGGGAACTAATGAAGAACTTTTCTTGATGCACCCTCTCCACCCCACTCATGCTTTTATAGACCTCTATCATATCCCCCCTCAGTCTCCTCTTTTCTAAACTGAAAACTCCCAGTCTCTTTAGCCTTTCTTCATATGGGACCTCTTCCAAACCTCTGATCATTGTAGTTGCCCTCCCCTCTCCCACCTTCTCTCTTCCCCTCTCCCACCTCCTTTTCCCAGTCTCCCCGAGTTTTGTTCAATAAAGAGAGATTCTACTTTTGACCAGTTTTCTTTATTTTGTACATCAGGAAGGGGGGCTAGGGAAGGGTAAGTGGAAGGAGATGAGGGAGGAATGGGGTACGAGCCCCTGATAGGGAGGACTGGGCTGGCTCTGCGGGTGGAAGCTCTCCTGCAGCCCCCCGATTGTCCCCTCTCCCCAGATGGCAGCCTGCGGCAAGTGCAGCCGGTCTGATGGCCGAGTGCTGTGATGTGCCCAGTGTGGGCACTCAGGGCACTCCAAGCCAGGACTGCTTTGCAAGCGGGGCACCCCTGAGAACTGTCTGTCCGGGGTGGGGGTCGGGTCCCTTTAAGCACAGCCCTCAGCTAGCCTGAGGCAGCAGCTCCACGCTCTAAGTCCTCATCTGATGCCCTGCCGGCACTGCTTCCGGCCATCGTTAACCCCGGTTCAGGGTCCACTTAATGTGGACATGCTAGTTCGAATTAGCAAAATGCTAATTCGAACTAGTTTTTAGTCTGGATGCGTTAGTTCAAATTAGCTTAGTTTGAATTAGCGCTGTAGTGTAGACATACCCAAAGTTCTCCCATCTCTGGGTAGGTAGCCAGCTAGTTCTGGCTATCCTGGCTAGTCCTACAGCAAATTCTCCCCCTCTGGGACGTCAACATTCAAGCATCATTATTATTTTGCACGCCTTCTCCTCTCCGCTATTTGAAGCCGATTAGCATGGAAAACAACCCTGCCCCCCTCTCAGAACAGAATGCTCTTTGGCCCTGCCTGCGTATCGCACCGATATAACTCACAACCCAGTAGGAGACGCTTGACATTCTGCTGACAAAAATTTTAAAAGGTTAAAATAATTCCTGGCAGGACAGCTCTCCCTTGCTGCTCCCAGGTGGAGTATACAGTGACTCCACCACTGCCTGTATTTCCTGTGCCTCTTTAAACTAGTGAGTGAATTTAGCGCAGGAGAAGGTGAGGGACAAATAGCCCTGGCTAGAGCCAGACATGACGTGGCAGGGGGTGTGCACACTTCCTTCTCAGCTCCTCTGTCAGCACACTCTTGTCTGATTAGAATTTATTCAAATAATAACGTGTTACCATCGCACCGTGGAGCACAGTCATTGGACCCCACTGTGTTAGGTGCTGTACAAACACAGAACCCAGCGTTGATCTCTGGCTTGCCCCAAAGGGTTTACAGTCTAAATCATGGTCTTGGAATGAAACATTTCCTAGTGGTGGTAATCTTGGGTTTTTCTGGAATCAAAATTGCCAGGTGTTCAGGACTATAGTGGGAGACCAGTGGCGGATATAGGGCAGGGTGAGTGGGGCGGCTGCCCTGGGCCCCACGCTCAGTGGCGGACTGGCCCAGTGAGATACCGCATTTTAAATTCCCCAGCGCCGTGCGCTGCATGGTAGAGGGGCGCATGCGCGGTCTGCTGAAACGCTGCACAACACAGGTGAGAGAGGAGACGCCCGGCGAGATGAGCCCCGTGAAATTGTGCTGCCCCGGGCCCCACAAAACTCTCATCTGCCCCGTGGGAGGAGATAGCTCAGATTTGGGTGAAACAGATAGTTTGTCTATGACGGCCTCAAAAGGGAGTAATTCACACAAAGACCAGGAAGTTGCAGACTGAGGCAAATGGGGTGAGGAAAAATACCCGTCAAACCATATACTGCAAACCACAGAAAAGGGGAAAAAGGAGGGGTGGGGGGGGGGGCTGCCATGCGATTGTAGTCACATTTTAGAGCTCTGGGTTGACGCACCTTTGCTGTTTCACTATGTGTAAGTCAATATTAAAGCTGTCTTTAGTAATCTTTAATTTGATTAATGTATTTCCACCTCCAACGGCCTGGGCGCTGAGTTACATTTTGCGGATAAACAATAGGCCCCATTCTGTTCTCACCTACCCTGCCTAAAAATCAGTCAGCAAAGTTACCTTCATGTAAAGCGTGTGTGTTTGTGTGTGTTGGTCTGTGTGTGTGTGTGTGTGTGTGGGTCTGTGTGTGTGGGTCTGTGTGTGTGTGTGTGTGTTTGTGTCTGTGTGTGCTCACATAATGGTAACATGAGCCATTCAAGGACCTTTGCAAGACAGAGTAGCAGGCCCATGTTTTTGGACACCCTTGTCTCTTCTGCTGTGTCCGCCAGGACAGATCTGCTGAGCTCCATGGAGTGATAATGCTGTTTTACATCAGCTGGAGACCTGGCCCCAAAGTGTTTGCTTTGCAGTTTGATATTTACGTGCTCGGTTATGTAGCATGCTCACATAGTGTTAGATCACATAGCTTTAGCCTATCGCCATCTTCTCACCAAGAAGTCTTTTGGATAGACCCGAAACATCATGGTTCACTTTAACACCCAATAAAACTTTTCCTCTTCAAAGTGCTATGTAAACAATGACTGATAAATCCTCAAAGAAATTCCCTGAAAAGCAAGCAAGTCTGATTATCCACTTTTTACTTAACCACTTTCCATTAAGACTAAACTTCTCACCAGAGATCTAATTCCAGGTGCCTCCGGTTCTGAGTCTGATTTTTCCAGTGGGCTGACCACCCACCACTCCAGTTAAAGTCAGTAAGCTCAGCAGATGACTGGCATCTTTGAATATCAGGCCTTACACGTCTCGCGTATACCCACAATCACAGGCCACTATAGTCACAAGCCACTGTTGAATTATTTTGGCCTGACTGTTCATGACTGCTGAGAGAACTGCCAAGAACGAGAGAACTTAGGAGTGGATGGAGACAGATGGATTGGCAGCACAACGAGGGGCAAGCTGGTAGATCAGTGGTTAGGTGAGTCAGCCATGTCCCGCTTAGCGTCGGTCGCCAGTATCCCATGCTCAGGAATACCAAACTCTCCTCAGGTCAGTTTTAGGGTTCACTTACCAAGGAACGTTGACCAAAAATTGTACAGACAACTTTAGTGGCCTCCTTTGGACCCAGTGTCAAATTCCACCCATCAGGTTGTTTTCCTCAATGCCATAGTGCCATGCTGAAAGTAGCCTGCGAGGCAGAGAGCTCCTCGCCTGGTCGTTTATGCCAATGCAACCGGCTGTAAAAAGCTTCCGTTCTGATCAGGAGGCCTCTCACTCCATCTTCATGTCGGTAGAAATGTTGGCAGAAGGTCCAGGACCATGGAGGATCAGGCCAAGAACGTTTGCAGGATCCTGTGTTCTTGGATAGCTTAAATCATCAATTAAGGTTGCCAGTTTGGGTTAGACATATTCCTGGTGGCTTCACCACATGACATGCAGACTCCAGGACTATCCTGGAGGGTTGGCAATGCTATCATCAACACATACTTTGATAACCACCCCCCCATAGATCATCTCCTTACCTGCATAAACGGGAGAGTTTTGTTGTTTGTGCAGCTAGTGTAATAGAGTCATGCGCCAGTGACTCTGGTAAATACTCAGCCAAAGAGAGGCTCTGTCTTTCTGTCCTTACAAGCTTATGAAATGCAGATTTGCTTTACAGGGTGGGATGTGTACATCTTTTCTAAATAGTGTGCTCGGAGCCCACAAGTTGAGCTCACTTCGGTCTGCCTAAGGTGTGCTTATTTACAGACTCCACAGCCAGCAAGTTATTGGCGTAAATTTGTTTCAGAGCTCACACGAAGAGCAGTCTGCCATCCGTGGAGAGCACTGACTTCCTTTAAGCCTCAGACGTTTGTAGAATTTCTTGGGAGGGCTAATCTCTTAGCAAAGTTTGGCTCCCTTCTGATTTTGTTTTGGCTTTACTAATCGTAAAACAAGAGTTATTCGCAATGGCTCACGGCCTCCATAAGGCTGAAAGTCACCCTGTCCGGAGGTCTAACCAATACTTCCGTCCCACTTACACTGTGCCTTGGAGACTTAAGTGGTGCACAGGGCTTATGGCGGCTTTCAGCGCAGGGATACGTTTTACCCACCGGGGCGTTGAGTTGTGCACGAGATCCAGAACTGGAAGAGCAGGGAGCACAGCATCTGCCCCAAAGAAGTAGTGTTGGAGCATGGGGCTCATGTAACACAAGGCAGGGCAGGGCAGGGCAGGGCAGGGCAGAATTTATTGACAAAGTGAGCACCCAGCTCTCAGCAGAAGGCACTGTGAATTAAGTGAGGCCTCTTGGCAGAGGTCTGCTGGGCCCAAGAAGGGACTCGCAGGAAATACCACAGGGGAAAAGGGATGTGAATGGGAAAAGCTGTAGATCAGGAGGCTAGGCTTTCAGGCTATGTCTTGATTACAAAGTGGTACCCTGGAAAAACTCCACCACATCCGGGGAACGCATCTGCTCTTCACCTTTTTCTTGCGGAAGAGCAGGCATGCTCTTTCGGAAGCCCTGTCTTCCTCTTTCCATGAGGAAGAAGCGCTCTTCCGAAAGAGGAGGTTTTTCCAAAATTGGGCCCAATGTAGGCGGGACAAATTTCAGAAAAGCCTCTTCTGTCAAAACTATCAGAAAAAGGTATGCAAATTCCGTACCTTTTTCCAATAAAGCATTGTAGTCTAGATGTAGCCTCAGTCACAAACAAATTGCGTACTTTTTTCCGATAAACCATTGTAGTTTATGTTACCTTAAAAATATTCTCTCTGGAGACCACCCCGGGTTACACCAGTATGGATTTATTTCCACTAGGTGAAAGTAAAGAGGAGAAAGCAGCCACCAAAGGTTTAAGCTAAAGAAGATAGAACTCTCTCCCTCTCTCTCTGTCTCTCTCTCAGACAAGCAAGCAAGCAAGCACACACCCCTCCAGTCATTCACACCCATTCATTCCTGCCCTCAGGCAATCACACACTTACACAGACATATGGGTTGCAGAAGAAGCCAAGGCATGTGGATCCTGGAGGGTCTGTCTGCTCATCATGGCTAGGGAAGCTGGTCAGGAGGGACACTGAAGAGGAGCGTCTCAGGAGCAGGGGAAGGAAAAAGAGAGAGTCTCACACATGCTCCTTCTCTTTATATAGTGTCTGAATGGCTCCTGTGACTCATTCACCTCGTCATCAGGGAGCATGCCCAGACTTCCCTTTATCCAGCAGAGAGCATGCCCATACTGTGATGACTCATTGAAATGTTCTCCATTGTTCCAAGCCTTCTTCAAACACACTCTCACGCTCACACTCTCTCTCCATTCACTCGGGAGAATGCAGCTTAGGGAAAGTTACAAGCAAGGTGGCTGCATGTTACAAAAATTACAGAGTTGCAGTTTACAGTAAGTTTGAGAGTTACACAGATTGCAAAGACTGACAAGGATCACAATAAGTTAGTTTAAAACCTTAGACCTTACAGTTTGGTGTAGCTTTAGAAAATCCATGTATATAAATCTAGTGAGCTCAGGCGGAGGCTTTTTTATGCAACCGTTTAGATGTAGCCTCAGTCACAAGCACCTCGGGAATGGAAGTTGTTGGTAACTCTGTAATGTTCGTAACTCTGACCAAAGCATTATGGTTCTTTCAAAAGTTTACAATGGAACATTGACTTAATACAGCTTTGAAACTTTCTTAGGCAGAAGAAAAATACAGCTTTACCTGAATTCTTTTTAGTACTTTGTTGTTAGCACAGCACTGGTCTGTGGGTTTTTTTTTATTTTTGTCTCTGCTGCTGCCTGATTGTATACTTCCAGTTGCAGATGAGGTGTGTGGTCAGGTCATAATGCTGGTGTTCAGAACTCTATGGTAGCAAGCTTGTAGGGCCTTCTGAGTCAACCTACACACCTCTTAGCTGTCCATTAAAGGGTGAATCCTAAGTTTAGATGCTATGTGCCCATCACTGCTTGTCTCAGAACACCTGAAGTTCACTCACAGGACTGTCGGACCAAGCCCCAGCTAACATGCAGTGTCAGATTCTTTCAGGGCGTCTGTGGTTAGATCCTAAATCTAAGAGCCATCACGCTCACTTCCTGTTGTTTTTGTCTGTAGCACTTCCTGACCAATCTCTAGAGAAGAGATGGGGAACCTATAGCTGGATCCAGCCCTGGCTTGCCTTGATTTGGCCTATGAGGCTCAGGGCTCCTCCCCACCCCCCGCAACAGTGTGCGCTGTTCCTGGCATTCCAGCTACAGGGGTGGGGGATGCTCTGAGCCTAGTGGGCCTGATCAAGGCAAGCTGGAGCCAGATCCAGCTCGTGGGCTCTGCCTGGCAGGGAGAGGAACGACTCTGCGCACTTAAGAGAATTGTGGCCAATGGGAGCAGTGGGCAGGTGGTGCCTACAGGGGGGCTTCCCTACAGTGCACAGAGCCATGAGGAGACAATTGTGCCCCCCCCCCGGGGAGCTAACGCCCTACCCCCTCCCTTCCAGACTTCCCACTCCCAGCCTGCTCCTGCACCCTACCTCCCACCCAGGCCCTGAAATGTCATCCCAGACCGCTCCTGCTACCTCCCACCCAGATCCTGTACTCTCACCCCCAGCCAGTTATAAGAACATAAGAACGGCCAGAGTGGGCCAGACCAAAGGTCCATCCATCCCAGAGTCCTGTCTGCCGACAGTGGCAATGCCAGATGCCCCAGAGGGAGGGATCACAACAGGGAATCCTCACGTGGTCCCTCTCCTGTCATGTGATCACCTCCAGACAAACAGAGGCTAGGGACACCATTCCTACCTATCCTGGCTAATAGCCATGGATGGACCTAACCTCCATGAATCTATCTGGCTCTTTTTTGAACCCTGTTAAAGTTCTAGCCTTCACCACATCCTCTGGCAAGGAGTTCCATGGGTTGTCTGTGCGCTGAGTGAAGAAAAACTTCCTTTTGTTTGTTTTAAACCTGCTGCCTATTAATTTCCTTTGGTGACCCCTAGTTCTTATATTACGAGAGCAAGTAAATAACTGTTCCTTATTCACTTTCTCCACACCAGTCATGATTTTATAGACCTCTATCATATCCCCCCTTAGTCTCCTCTTTTCTAAGCTGAAAAGTCTTTTTAATCTCTCTTCATATCGGACCCGTTCCAAACCCCTCATTATTTTTCTTGCCCTTCTCTAAACCTTTTCCAACGCCAAGTATATCTTTTTTGAGATGAGGTGACCACATCTGCACGCAGTATCCAAGATGTGGGTGTATCATGGATTTATATAGAGGCAATAAGATATTCTCTGTCTTATTCTCTATCCCTTTTTTAATGATTCCTAACATTCTGTTTGCTTTTTTGACGCCGCTGCCCACGGAGTGGATGTTTTCAGAGAACTAGCCACCATGACTGCAAGATCTCTCTCTTGAGTAGTTGTAGTTAAATTAGTTCCTAGCATATTGTTTGTGTGTGGGCATATGTATATGTGGGGTGTATGGTCCTGCACCCTACTTCCCACCCAGACGCTGTATCCCTGCCTCTAGTCTGCTCCCAGCAGTCCCCTCTCACACACTGAACTTCTCAGTTTTGGCCCTCCCTCAGAGCCTAGATGGGACTCACAAAATGTATTAGCCCTGGACCCTCCGAAGAGTTAATCCAGTCCTGGGGGAAGCCCTGCACCTCGGTGCCCTCCCCCCCCCCAGGTGGGCAGGAGGTGAGTGTCTTTTTTCCCTGCTTCTCAGTTGGGGACCACATCTGTGAGGGTTTTTTTCTCCTCACTTGGGGGCCAGGTCAGTGAGGGTTGGGTTTGTGGGGCTTCTCACTTGTGTGTGGCCCGTGACTGATTTTTCTGTGGGTCAGTGGCCCCCCACCCAGAAAAGGTTCCCCGCTCCTGCACTGCTGTCACAATGTAACCTGAAAACCATCACCAGAAATACCAGTAAGAAAGAGGAAACAACAATACATTTTTCAGGAAATCTGTCTTCTTTGCCATGGTTAATAGTCTAAGAAAGACACCTTTTGCCTGTAAAAAAAGGCCAAATGGTGATCCAGAGGCTGAAAGGGGATGAGGAGTCAGGCCTTGCCAGAAATTGAGCTGGCATTCACTTGCAGTCAAGGAAGCCAGGGTGGACCCGAAAGTAATAACTCTACCAGGGGTCATTACCCACCCTCTATTTTTCACCGTGCATGAACACCCTTTCCAGGCTTTTAGGGCCAGTCCAATGGGGAGGTTGGTTAGGGTTGCCCAACTGAAGTCAATTCAGAGGGTTCAAAGAATGGCCCTGCCACATTTGAAATCTTTGGGGCAAGGCTCAGTGCAGTATTCATTGAAATCTGAGCAATCATTTTCTTTGGGTGACATTTTCTACCCTGGCGGGTGTGACGTAGTGGGGGGGGGGGCTGTCTGCTTTGTAACCCAGGGTCCCCCTGCGCCATGATGTGTGATTCCCACTGACTCACCTGCATGTGGATTGGCCCAGACACCTAGTCCCACCTGGAGCAGATAACAAAGCCCTTCCCAGAAGGAGACACAAAGGAAAGGAGGCAGAGACGGCCACCTGGCTAGGGGCCAGGGCCTGGGAGCTGGGCAGGTTTTGGCTGGGAAACATGAAGAGAAGAGACGAAGCAGAGATCCGGGAGTTGAGGGACCTGGGCATCCCTGCCCCAAGGGGTTTAGGGCGGCCAACCTCTGACTCCTTCGGTCCACACCACGTCTATGCTGTGCTGTATCCTGGAGAAGCAATAAACCCTCTCTGTTCTACTGGCTGGTGAAGTCTCATCTTGCTGTTTCACGGGTGCAGGAGCGGGTACGTCACAGCAGGCGATGTACTTGGCAATCTAACAGGAACCTTCCACCTCTGCTGACGAGGCTATCTATTGTTCCATGAAGTGTTGCTGTAGCCATTTTGGTCCCAGGATATTAGAGAGACAAGCTGGGGGAGGCCCTGTCTTTTATTGGACCAACTTCTGTTGATGAGAGAGACAAGCATTTGAGCCACACTTAGATACATTTCCCAGAGCAGAGGAAAATCTCTGTGTAAATCTCTTGTTTCTCTCACCAACAGAAGCTGGTCCAGTGAAGTAGACTGCTTTTCCCCACCTCGTCCTTCTACTGTGATAACCATCTAAACCTGGCAGCAAATCTCAGAAAAGTGCTCAAAGCTGCCATGCCACGAACGGGGCACTGCTGTGTAACAATAGCTTTACGCAGAAATGTTATTTTATTGCAGTAGTTGCTATAGTTTCTGTTTTGGCAGGGATTCCTGTCCAATAAACTCTGACTTTTGAGGGGGTGTTAGAAGTCAGCTGTTTCAATTCACATCAGGCTGGAACTTGGCCGGAAGACATCCATATGTGAAACTCATCCCCTTTAGTGTTCCCAGAACCTTCTTGGTGCAGATGCTGCTGTTGCACAAGAGTTATCGGCTCAGATACAAAGTTCGTCTTAAATCGTTCTTTATTGAGCTTGCAGGATAATGGGACATTATTACAATGCAGAGGCAGCCAAAGGAGAAGCCAAACACAGTAACAATTCAGACACCCAGGTACAATAAAGTGAGCTCCAGCATGAATGCAAAGGTCATGTCTCGTAACGTTGTCCCTATTTTTGTTTATAGCATGTTTTGGTCTTTCCGAGGACAGGACAGAAAATGGGAAACATCTTGTGAATTTATTTCCCACCGTTCAAATTATATCTGCTCTGAGCAGCAAGGGCTGAATGAACTGGAATGTGCAGCTAGAAATTTAACTGGCGTGTACCCTGTGACACTCATCCTTGACGTACGGTTTGGATGGACTGTGCTCTAGCATTTCACAGAGGTTGCAAAACAAATGGAAAAGAGCTTGACATAGGAAATTCACCTCTATGCAAATGGCCAGCCTCACTTTCATCCTACGTAAACCACCAGCGCTGCAGTGGCTCATGGGCCTTGTGTCTGCACTGGGGTGAATATCCACTATGGGCCGTACGCATCAGGAGAGCTGGCTGAGAAACTGGAAAAGAAAATTGAGGAAACCGTCAGCACTCTCTGAAGTTATTTTCATGCTGCTGACCTTGAAATGGAACATTTTGTTGTCATTTGTTTGACTGTTTTCATAAACTCCTTAGGGTACGTCTACACTAGAGAGCAGATCGACTCTCCGGAGTTTGATCTTCTAGCATTCGATTTAACGGGCCTTATATAGACCTGTAAATCGAACACTGAGGGCAGCCCCCACTGGCATCTGCTACTCCTTGTTCTGCGAGGAGTAGGGAAGCTGGCGGGAGCATGTGTTCCTGTCGGCCTCCCGCAGTGTGGATGCCGTGGGGGCTCGGCTTAAGTTGAGCTGAATCCAGCTATGCATTTTGTCTAGCTGGATGACATAACTTAAGCTGACCTGCCTTGTCTAGTATAGACCAGGCCTTATAGAAAATTTGGGTTTAAATTTTTTGCTTTTATGGTTTTTTTCTTCCCTCTTCCATTTTTTCTTTTTTCCATTCTACCTCTAGAAAGGAATGTGTGTGTGAAAAAAAGAGGCCAAACCCATCAGTTATCACTTTTTTAAAATAAAACCCCCAGCGTTTGACAGTCTTTGATTTGGATCAAAGGTACGTATCCTTTCTGGGGAAAAGCAAAGGAAGCCGAATTGGGCTGGCGCTGTCATTGACACAGTCCACTCCTGTTTCACCCCAGCTGGTTCATTGATTCAGGTCCTCAATTGCTTTTGTTTATCAGGCATGGTTCTAACATAGGGTACATCTAGACTGCAAGCTTCTTTCATAAGAAGTTTTTTCGGACGATATCTTCTGAAAAAGCTTCTTCCAAAAGAGAGCGTCCACACTTCAAAAGCACATTGAAAAAGTGATCTGCTTTTTCAAAAGAGAGTGTCCACACTCATTGGATGCTCTCTCGCATGTAAGCTGTGATTACTATGGGCAGAATGGCCATCAGGGCACCCTGTGCTTTTTCCAGGAGGCCTCTTCTTTTGAAAACACTTCCTCTTCTGCATCCACACACGCTTGTTTCTGAAAGAGCTCTTTCGGAAAAGGCGTTCTTCCTCGTAGGATGAGGTTTACCAATGTCATAAAAACCTCTGTGTTCTTTCGATTTTCTTTCGAAAGAACACGATTACACTGTGGACGTAGGTGAAGTTTTTTTGGAAAAACGGCCGTGTCTCCTAAAAAAACCTTGTAGTCTAGTCGCACCTTTGGTCCTTGAGTTACATCCGTCCGCCTTTTTGTTTGGACTAATTCAGTCCTTCTCCCTCGCTTGTGCTTCTTTTCCTATCCATGTATGTTATAGATGACTGTGACATCTGCCAACTTCCCTTTACTCCTCACAGTTGAGTCCGCAACTAGGGTAAACTTCAAGGCCAAATTACCACAACAACTCCTTTCCTACATGCAGCCTGCAGGGTTCCTCCCTCTGTCTTCAAGATAAAAACAGCCTGTGCTGGCTTTCTGGCATCCCGGTAGAAAGCCGTCAATGACGTAGGAGATGAAAAATCCCCTCTGGGGAAATGGAATCTGTAGACAGCTCTTTGAAATCTCCAGCTAAGACCGACTCAGAGCAGCCCAGTACGCCAGAGCCTCAGATAAGGGAAAGACCAGAAAGCCATTTTAAAAATAAGCGTTTCCCTCCCTAGGTCGTTCTCTCCCTGCTCCTCCCCCCAAAGGAGCCTTCATAGGGGTGCAGACAGAGCAACTCGTACACACGTTCCTGCTCAGACCTCCCCCACGCCAGCTCCTAGCCCATGTGAATAGCACTGTTTAGGCTGGACGGGACAGGAGCTGAGATTTCTTCTTTTGTGTTGCATAAAACAACACAAAATGTAAATGTAAATATCACCACACTCCCATTTGCCTCTTGTCCATCTGCCTCCTGCTGTCGGATTGTGTCAGACTGCGACCGGCAGGGGCCCTCTTTGTTACTTGTCCATATAGTACAGGGGGAGGGAACCGCAGGCCCGGGGGCCAGATGCAGCCCCATAGGCTCTGCCCCCCGCCCCCCAGCATTGGGGAGCTTGCGCTTGTGAGCTGGAGCACACAAAATCTGCTAGGCTGAGTCCCTCTGGCTCTGGGGTGTGAGGGGTATGTGGGGCGTGTCTTTCAGTCGGTCAGTCGGAGGGTGAGGGTTTGGGGCTTTTTTTGCTTCTCACTTGTGTGCGGCCCCCGACTGATTTTTTGATTTTCCTGGGTGCCAGTGGCCTCTAACCCCCCAAAGATTCCCCGCCCGATGTAGCACCTAGCTCAATGGAGTCCTCATCTTGGACTGGTGCTTCTAGGGGCGCCAGCTGTAGAAGTAATGTCTCACCATTAAAACCCGCGCTGTCTCAGAGAACTACCGGTCGGAATCCAAACTGCCGTCAAGCAACATGCTCCAGAACAGCTTGTCAGTACCCCTCTGCTGGGGACTTGGCTATGCACAGTCACTCCTAATGCAAGCAAAGCGTGGCGTCCTCATGTCACATAGACAGTCCCTTAGCCATGGCCCCGATCCTCAAGAGATTCTCCAAGGCTTTCAGATGGGTCCGGACGTAGTCAAGATCCTCCCTATATGACAAAGATGCCTCATTTGGCCCACGTCTCCGGGCAGACTGCTGCCGATGTGTCAAACGACATGCTTTTAGTTGTAGTTTCAGCAGGGCTTAAGTGTATGAATTCTTGGCTCCCTGCAGCCATTGCACACTGGTTGTCTCCTGCCCAGCTGCCTTTCCACCCCAGGCCTTTTACGCCTGCTAGAGCACCGTCAGCTGCTCCCAGGTGGAAGCCATCAAAGCCTCAGCCTGAGCAGAGCCAGGCAGCCCCTGCGTGCAGCGGGTGGGTGAGTGGCCAGGACAGTTACAGAGATATCGGGACTTGTTTGTGGGGATAATAAACTCCTGCTCACTCCTTGGGGCTCCCAGATAACGAGTGGGGAGACCGCCTGGCTCTCCGCCTCTTGGCCATTGCTTGTTTATGAAAAATGAATTACCAGCTCCGATTCCTGCCACTGGCGCTGCTCCTTCGGGCTTTCGGAGCCTTGCGGGCGCGTTTCGCAGACATCTGGATTCAATAACCCAGTTGATACAGCCCATAAAATTAGAAGAAACTGAACACTCCAGAAGGCAGAGGTCAGGGAGTGATTCATCCCCCTGTAATGCGCTGGGGCCGAAGCTCCGGGATTAGCTCACAGACTGCGTGGGGTTCCGGAGGGCGTGGTGGGGCTGAGCCCTGCCCATGTCTCTGAGCTCAGCCAGGAGAAATGGGAAAGGAGGGGGAGGCCGATGTCTCTTGCAGCGTTTCCCTGACCTCCGAGAGTGGCAACGGGGACCAGCAGAGTCATTGTAGTTCTCCGCATGCCGACAGGATTCCATAGCCAAAGAGCTCTCCGTAAGTTTGATGCAGGAATGAAGGTTCGATGGTTAAGGTGCTAGCCTGGAACCCAAGAAACGGGGGTTTGCTCCCTCTGACACAATCTACTCATGCGGCCTTGGGCAAGTCACTAAGGGTATGTCTACACTACAAAGTTCATTCAAACTAACAGCCGTTAGTTCGAATTAACTTTAATAGGGGCTACACATACAAACTGCTAGTTCGAATTCCAATCAAACTAGCGGAGCGCTTAATTCGAACTGGGTAAACCTCATTCTACAAGGAGTAATGCCTGGTTCGACTTTAATAGTTCGAATTAAGGGCTGTGTAGCCACTAAATTCGAACTAGTGGGAGGCTAGCCCTTCCCAGGTTGCCCTGGTGGCCACTCTGGGTCAAACCAAGGAAACTCTTCTGCCCTCCTCCCGGCCCCGGAGCCCTTAAAGGGGCACGGTCAGGCTACAGTGCTTGTGCTAGTTGCAAGCCTGCCAGCACCCAGCCAGCAGACCCTGCACTTGGCACAGCATGAGCCAGCCACCTGCTGCCGCCCAGCCCTCCGCCTCTTCCCAGGACCAGGCTGGCAGCTCCCAGGAGCCTGCCAGGGGCCGCAAGAGGCGGGCGATCGCCTGGTCTAGTGCGGACATCGTGGACCTCAACCAGGTTTGGGGGGAGGACTCCAACGTCCACGATCTCCACATTAGGCACAGGAATGTGACCATCTAGGCCATGATAGCTGCTTGCCTGGCCACCAAAGGCCACGTGAACCCAGGAGTAGGTTTGCATGACAATCGAGTTGAGCCGGCGAGACCCCCGACCCTGAGCCCTGAGCTTAGAACATAAGAACATAAGAACGGCCGTACTGGGTCAGACCAAAGGTCCATCTAGCCCCGTAGCCTGTCTGCCGACAGCGGCCAGCACCAGGTACCCCGGAGGGGATGGACCGAAGACAATGACCAAGCAATTTGTCTCGTGCCATCCATCTCCAGCCTTCTATGAACAGAGGCCACGGACACCGTTCCTACCCCCTAGCTAATAGCACTCCATGGACCCAACCTCCATGAATTTATCTAACTTCTCTTTAAACTCTGTTATAGTTCTAGCCTTCACAGCCTCCTGTGGCAAGGAGTTACACAGGTTGACTATGTGCTGTGTGAAGAAGAACTTTTGCTTATTAGTTTTAAACCTGCTGCTCATTAATTTCATTTGGTGTCCTCTAGTCCTTGTATTATGGGAACTAATGAAGAACTTTTCTTTATTCACCCTTTCCACCCCACTCATGATTTTATAGACCTCTATCATATCCCCCCTCAGTCTCCTCTTTTCTAAGCTGTCTAAAAGTCCCAGTCTCTTTCGCCTCTCTTCATATGGGACCTGTTCCAAACCCCTAATCATTTTAGTTGCCCTTTTCTGAACCCTTTCCAAGGCCAAAATATCTTTTTTGAGGTGAGGAGACCACATCTGTACACAGTACTGAAGATATGGCGTACCAAAGTTTTATACTTCCCCTCCTCATTCTTCCCTGGCTTCCCCCTTCCAGCTCCCTACTCCCAGGTTTTCCCCTCCCCTCTCCCACCTTCTCTCTTCCCCTCTCCCACCTCCTTTTCCCAGTCTCCCCAGAGGTTAATCCCCCCCGCCCAGTTTTGTTAAATAAAGAGAATTTCTATTTTTGAACACACATGCCCTTTATTTTTTACATCAGGAAGGGGGGCTAGGGAGGGGTAAGTGGAAGGAGGTGAGGGAGGAATGGGGCACAAGCCCCTGATGGGGAGGACTGGGGTGGCTCTGCGGGCTCCTCAGGGTGGCAGCTCTCCTGCAGGGCCTCCTGGATCCTGACAGCCCCCTGATTGACCCCCCCAGATGGCAGCCTGCGGCAAGTGCAGCCAGTCTGATGGTCGAGTGCTGTGATGTGCCGAGTGTGGGCACTCAGGGCACGCCAAGCCAGGACTGCTTTGCTGTCCCTCATCGAGTTAGACAAGCATGTGGGGAACCCTGAGAACTCTCTGTCCTTGGTGGGGGTCGGGTCCCTCTAAGCACAGCCCTCGGCTAGCCTGAGGCAGCAGCTCCACGCTCTCAGTCCTAACCTGATGCCCTGCCAGCACTGGTTCCGGCCAGCCTTAACTTCGGTTCAGGGTCCACTCAGTGTGGACATGCTATTTCGAAGTAGCAAAACGCTAATTTGAATTAGCTTTTAGGTCTAGATGAACTAATTCGAATGAAGTTAGTTCGAATTATGCTGTAGTGTAGACGTACCCGTAGGGTGGGAGCCACAAAGGGACTTAGCAGTTGCAGTCCTAAGTGTCCTAGGACTTGGAGAAATCACAAGGCAACAACGTGACCCACAAAGATCCGTGAGGCTGTAGGCACCCTGTGTGACGGACGGGGGAGAGAGAGGTGGTTAAGAATGTGATCCACAAACCAGTGTGCTAGGCAGGGAGACACACGAGCTAAGACCGGCGTGTGTGCTGGCCCTGGCCCTTCGAGAGAGGCACCTCAGTCCAGGCTGCAGAGTGGTGCCCATCTCTGCTCCGTAATCCGCAAATGGGAACCTGCCACCATGGGCGTTGAGTGAAAGGCAAGACCCAGCCCCGCCCCTTTTGCCTGAGGCCCCGCCCCGGAGCCAAGCCCCACCCACCCCCAGCCCAATCCTGCCTGGCCATGTGGAGAGCTGGGGCTATTGTGATGGCCCCCACCCACCCCCAACCTCCTGCCTTGAGCCCCTCACACACCCAACCCTGATTCCTGCACCCCCCACCCCACGCCCCAGCCCCCTGCCCTGAGTCCCTCACACTTCACCCCACGCATAGTTTCTTACAGGTACTGTTGGATCACAGTCTCCCTGCTGTGAGCCCCCGACATGAGGGGGGCTGGGCATGCCAGGACAGTGCCCTGTAGGAAATGTAAGCTACATTCCCCCTGGTAGGGCCCCATAAGGACGACCCTGCCCTGGAAGGGGCGACCCCAAAGCCAAGAAGGAGTTTGGAGTGTGCACTCTGGGCCCACCTCTGCTATGAAAACAAATCTCCCTGGCTCACTTTGCAGATAGGAAGAGGCGCGACCCCTTGGGACACAGCCCCGTTCCCACCCTGGCCCATGTGGAGCTGGTCTCAGATGCAGCCCGTCCTGGCCCGGGCCCTGCGATGCCGTCGCAGGCTGGAGCTGCTCTCCCAGCCGCCCGTTAGCCAAGAGGGCATCATGGAATCCAAGCGCAGTGGCAGCTCCCAAGCCACTTGTGTGCTTGATCCCGACTCTGGATTAGGGAGGTCAAATAGGTTAATTGAATAGTCGATGAACACATCAGTTACTCGACCAGTCTATAGTCCCGGGGGGCTTCAGCCAGTGAATCCAGCCCCACTCCCGAGGAGCCCCTACCGCTCCGCGCTGCTGCCGCTGTATCAGAGGCAGCAGGGCGGGTGCCAGGCGGGAGCTGGGAATCAGTTTAAAAACCAGGTCCCCTCGAGGACTGGCTGCCTGTCACCCCCGATGCTGCCTCTGATACAGTGGCAGCAGCCCCTGTCCAGGGAGGGGCTGAGCTCCTGAACTTGGCACGAGCTAGAATTGAACCAGGGTGCTTGCCCGCCCGCCTGCTTGCTAATACACTGTAAATACAGAGCCGCAGTAGGGGCAGGCCCCAGACATGGTGCAAGACAGGACTGAGCCGGGCTGCTGGCCAGCCTGCTAAATGGGGGGGTGGGGAGAAATGCGTGTAGGCTACAGCATTAAGTGATACGCTTTTGCTTCTCAGTTTCTCAGTTGATCGCCTGCACTATTACATCCCTACTCGGGATGGATGCTCCCTAGCTGGCGGGAGGGTGCTTTGACTTTCCTGCTCATTTAAGCTGAGGTTGCCGGCGGGGATGGAGGATTCTGTGGCATGGAGATTTGTTTGTTCTATAGCCCACAAGCTTTTTTACTGGGTGACTTTGGATTGCCAGGGACTGGGGCCAGGTCGGTCTGGAGAACTCAGAGGCCAGAGGCTCCATCCACAGCAAGCTGCTTAAAATCCTCCCATTTGACCCACTGAGCAGAGCCCATCTCATGTTTCTGTTTGATGTTCAGTCGCTTTGTAGGCCCCCGGGGACCCCATCCTCCTGCCTGGGCACCAAACCTACACGGCGAACTCGGGGGAAAGTGTAAACCCGCACAGGCAGCAATTAAACCAGGGCGGGGAAACTTTTTTGGGTTGGGGGCCGCTGAAAGACCCTCCCCGTCTACCCCTGCCACACTAGGAGGGCCCCGCCTGGTAGATTTTGTGTGCTGCAGCCCGGCGGGGCGCGGGGGGGGGGGCTGGAATGCCAGCACGGGCTCCCCAATGCTTAGGGGAGGGGCCCTGAGCCTCGAGGGCCAGATCCAGGCAAGCCAGGGGCCACATCCGGCCCCCAGGCCTGAGGTTCCCCACCCCTGCATTAAACAAAATTCCCTCAGGCATCTCTGCATGGACCCTGCTGAGCCTCACACGGCTTTAACCACTCCCATGGACTCAAGCCCAGCCGCAGCGTTGTCAATCCCAAGTGTGCCAAGCCCATGAGTCAGTTCCCCTGACCTTCGGCTTCCATGTGGTTCTTTTTAATTCCCATCTGCTTACCGCGCCCTTCGGGTACTTCGTGCGTCCCGTTTTCCAGCCCTTTCCCCCTCTGTCACCAAGAGGGCTGAGGGGCGAGGCAGTTCCCCGGGTTGCAGAGCAGGCACAACTTTGTAACCCTCAAACGTGTCTTTGGCGGAAGGTACTGGAAGGAGTTTTGGTACCACAGTGGGTTTGTGCGTATTGCTGTGAGGGTCCGCACACCCCTGTCAGGAGTTAAAACGGGGCTATTGGGTCACTCACACACATCGTCAACACCACCGGAGAGGCACCGCCAAGTTAACAGACTTTTGTTCATGCTGGATTTCCGGACACTACGGAGATCAAGAAAAGGGCGTTTGGCTGTATGGAAACTGACTCGGGGCCTTGTTTCAGATCCAGCAGATGAACAGGAGCTGCTGTCCAAGGGCTCCAACTCTTGTGGAAGGGCTTTCTCTGCAAAGCTTTCATCTGGAAAATAAATGTGCTTGCTTACAAGCAGCGGTCTGGCAAAGTGCTGTTACGCTGACTCTGGCTAGTAGGCCACACTACCCAGGGGCACTGGGGCAAGTGCCTTCTCCTTAGGTGTCGGACTGTGGGGTTGTGAGGCCTGGAGGCTACCCCAGAGAGTTAACCGTTGTGGTCCCGCACCCCCCTACCAGGTGTATGAAACAGGATGTGCAGACGTTGTGACAAGCGGTGGAGTATTGGGGCAATGACTGGGACCAGCCAGAAGGACCCACCCATGACTCCTGGAGCCTGAGAAGATCCTGACATGGCTGCTGGATGGTCAGCAGTAAGAGCAGGCACTGCTGGCCCCACAGCGCGAGCTGCAGATGAGACAGCATCAGGAACCACAGCAACAGCTGATGTGTGAGTTGACCACATAGCAACAGGTGCAGCTGGTCCAACAGATGGTGACACTGCAGTGGTCCCCTGCAAGCCCTTCCCCTACCCCGGAAGGGTGGGAGGGTGGCCCAGCAGCTATCCCAACAGGCCTGATTAAGATGGGTCCCAGGGATGACCTGGAGGCATTCCTCATGACCTACGAGTGGGTCACCACTGATGCTCGGTGCCCCCCCAACCACTAGGCCACACTCCTGGCACATCACAGTCCACGTAGCACAACCTGGCTGTGCCCCTAGAGGTACGAGATCATGTCACAGGAAAGGGCGCAATTCTGGACCTAATGAGCATCAACCCTGAAACCTTCTTTCGGCAGGACTGGTACCCGCCAGGGACCACACCTAGAGCTGTGGCCCAGCCCATCTGGGACTATTCCTGTAGATGGTGGAAGCCAGGCCACCAGAGCAGAGTCCAAGCGGCCGGAGAGCTGGAGTCAAATGGTGCCTTTCTGTTTGTTTGTGAGGCTGAAACGCTGGGTTTCCCGTAAGGCCGACAGGAACGGGCCTGGAATGTTTCCCATCCTGCATCAGCATCCTGTGACACCATTCGGATCCCCCGGACATACGACTGGGGGCTCCTAAGGAGCACCTGGTTCTGATACAGTGGGTGGGAGCTTCTACTAGTGCCTATGTCGCGGGATGCTCACCTCTCTGGAGCTTGCTTCCCTTCCTAACGTGGCTTGTGATACCCTCTGACAATGCCTAAACTCAGCGACGAGAGGAAGGTTTGGTGTGAACTGCAAGGGGCAGTGTGGAAGCTTGTGGGGCCAGTCGGTGAGCTGGGGTTCAGTTCTCAGATACTTTGCTCACCTTCTAACAAAGCCAATCTAGCTCCAAAGCCGCTTGGCTTGGCCATTCCAGACTCTTCATAGGTTAGAGCTGGTGAGTGCTTGTGCTTGGAGATGGTTATTTGGTGAGTGCTTGTGCTTGTCACTAGCGTGGAGACGGCTATTTCACTATTGAGAGTGTTTGTCTCATGCTCCGAGGCTTCACTGGGGTCACGATTGGCTTGTGAAGCATCTGCTGAGGCTGCACATGCACACATCTGCCAGGCAGACTGAAAGATGGCTGCACACAGGGTGTGTTTTAAGAACTGCCTGGGAAGGAGAAACAGCCGGGGGTTCCTAAGGAGCATGTGGTTCTGATACAGTAGGTGGGAGCTTCTACTAGAATGTCTCCTGCTCCTATTCTCCTCCTGGCCTATGGCCATGAGTACTAGACGCCAGGGGGGCTGGAGATTAGCTGGCTCCTTTTTCTCTGCGCTTCACACTCTGGAAGGGGTATTGAATTAGGCCTCTTACGACCTCTTGAGGCGATCAGGTATCACGATCCCCATTTCACCGGCGAGAAAACTGACGCAGGGGGATGTTAAGTGACTTGCCCATGGCTACACAGTGAGTTAGGCCCGGCTCCTCAAAAGGCATTTTGGTGCCTAACTCCCATTAACATCAATGGACATTAGGAGCCTGAAGACGTTTGAGGGGCTGGGCCTTGATGTTTAAATCAGCTCTGGCATCCTGGTGTCCTGCCTGCTAGCCAGGAACTTCATACCCCCCAAGCAAGCCACTCAGACCCAGTGTGGCTGCTGGATTTGGGTGTGTCCCTGGAGATAACTTGGGCCTGACTTTGCGGAGTGGCTGTGAACCTGCACCTCCCACCGTGCACAGCTGGTGTGAAGGGGGTTTGGTGCTGCCGAAGAACCAGGCCTGGGGGTCCCCTCCTGGGCACCCCAAGGTGATGAACATGGTGCTTTATGCTCTTTGTGACTTAGTTTCCCCCTCTGTAGAACTGGCGAGTTGCAAATCTTCTAGAAGAGGCACAACAGCAGGCGTGAAAGCAGCCCCACGGAGTGAGGCCCAGAAGAGACACACCCGCTAAGCGGGGGAGGGAATGCAAACCAGACGGGAGCCCCGTTCCGTGTTCATCATTTACTATTAAAAAGTAAAACACAGCAACACAGTTTGTGCAGGGACAAGAGGCTCTCCCAGCTGGGTTCCCACAGCCCTGCTCTCTCAGGGTATGTCTACACTACCACCCTAGTTCGAACTAGGGTGGTTAACGTAGTCAATCGAAGTTGCAAATGAAGCCCGGGATTTAACTATCCCGGGCTTCATTTGCATTTTGCCGGGCGCCGCCATTTTTAAATCCCCGGTAGTTCGGACTCTGGGCCCGCGGCTACACGCGCACGGAGTAGGTAGTTCGAATTAGGCTTTCTAATTCGAACTACCGTTACACCTCGTTCCATTAGAAAGCCTAATTCGAACTACCTACTCCGTGCGCGTGTAGCCGCGGGCCCAGAGTCCGAACTACCAGGGATTTAAAAGTGGCGGCGCCCGGCGAGATGCAAATGAAGCCCGGGATATTTAAATCCCAGGCTTCATTTGTAACTTCGATTGACTACATTAACCTCCCTAGTTCGAACTAGGGTGGTAGTGTAGACATACTCTCAGGAAGGCCGAGCTCTGGGTTGTTAATGCCCATTTGCCCTGTAGGGAGCTTGGGCAGATCAGCTGGCCCAAAGCTGGGCGTCACTTCTTTCTGCCCAGGGGCACGGCGCAGCTCTTGTGCCAGAGAAGATGGCCCCTCACACCGACACCTCTGTGGCAAGCCCAGGAAATCAGAGGAGCCCTTTGTGTCTTGGCTCATGGAGGAGGGGGACCGAGAAGTTCATTAGACTGAATCAATCCCAGAGCAGGGCTTGCGGGTCAGTAGCTCAGACGGAGAGCAGCAGCTGTGGGATGCTGCTCCCCACAGGACTCCCACAAGATTGCCTCCTCCAGTCCCCATAGGGCCCGGGCAGGGGCCGGGGCGAGGTTGCCCCGCCACGTGACTGGCAAGAGTGCTGGGACGCTCTTGACTTGCCAGCCCTGAGGACACTTTCCACAGGGGGGAAGGGCTTTGGCGTTCCTGAATTGCCTCTTTGCTAAGTCGGGACCTGGGGACTCCCAGCAGGCGCCACTCTCCTGAGGGGAGCCTGAGATCCGGGATGCACCAAGGGGGAGCAAAGGGGGACAGAGGTTGCAAAGATGAGCAGTATCTGAAAGGAACGGGAGCAGTGCAGGTTTAAGATCACTCCCTGAGGGTTGAGCTCAGGGCTGGGGAACCTTTGTCAGGTCGGGGGACACTGACCCACAGAAAAATCAGTCGGGGGCCACACACAAGAGAGAAACAAAAACCAAAATCAAACACCTCCCCCCCCACTGGTGGCCCAGGCTGGTAGATTTTGTCTGCTCCAGCCCCACAGTGGGATGGTGGGGGGCATTGGAGCACCAGCACGGACTCCCCAACGCTGGAGGAAGCCCTGAGCCATGGGGGCCAGGTCCCAGCAAGCTGGGGGCCGCATCTCACCCCCTGCCCTGAGGTTCCCCACCCCTGGTTTAGCTGCAACATCATGTGCCAGGCAATTTCTCTTGCTGCCCTTGCTCGCAGTCCTGAGCTTCCAGGAAGTGCCCAGCCTCTGGCAGGATCGGGCCCCTTTCACTACCAGTGTGATTAGTGCATGGGGGAGGCTGGCTTCTGACACCAAGGGCGGGAGCCCTGTGTGGCCCTTTCCTAGCTGCAAGCGGCACAAGCAGCGTCATTGTGCAAAGGTCAGTGCTTTCTGCACAGGCTGAGTCACCAGGCCCCATGCCTGTGGGCCCGCTCCCCTGGAGAGGCACGTGGGAGATGTGGTTTCGTCCCAGGGCTCTGACCCAGCTGTAGCTTCTGAGCTCCTAGGGCGTGGCGCCGAGTCAGAGGCTGTCAGCTTCTGAATCACACTTTGGCTTCGTGCAGCTGAGCCACAGGCACCCCCGCACTGTGCAACCGGCCCGTCAGCAGAATTAAAAATATCTGTCCACTCCCCCCTCCCGCCCCCGGTGCTCTGAAAGCAAAGGGGAGAGCAAGCGCTTCACACAGCATCCCGCTTCAGGCAAACGTTTTCTGCCAAGCCCACTTACAATACAGCCTGTTACAGTGTCCACTCACAGGAGTGTTGCAGACCACAGAGCTATTGTGACACACCCAAAAAATCACCGAAATTGGAGCTCAGGACACCTCTCTCTATCAAAAACCAAGTCTACAGTACAGGCCCTGGACCTCAAAGGGTAGGGAGGCTACCACACCCCTGGCCTGACATGGTTTCTATTGGAGATAGGCCTTCCCTTTGGTTCGGTTGCTCTCAGCATCCCCACGGTACACATTTGGGCTGGTTCTGGTCTACAGAGGGTCCGTGGAAGCTCAACGCTCACAGCCAAAGTCTGGGGAGCGTGTCAGAACTTTTGGGAAGAGCTGGGTCAAGTTTTTCAACCAGAATTTTTTGTGGGTGAAAAATGCAGATTCAGCAACACCAAAATATTTAACGAAATTTGTGCCAGTTTGGCTGAATTGCTGGTGTCTGAAGACGTTCACATGTTTTGTTCTGACGTTTTTGAAATGAAACATTTTGATTTTTTGGGGGGTCCAAAATTACTTTTCCTTTCAAAGAATACTTCACATTTGTTTGTTTGTTTATTAATAATAGTTACAATGCTCCACATCTAAATAAAACATTTTGTTTAACCCTAAAAGAATTCTTTTAGACTTTTCAATTCTTCCCCGTTTTTGAAAGATTTTGTTAGAGTCAATCTAAAACATTTTTTTAAATTTAATATTTGGAACTGCCAGAGAACTGGAACATCTGTTGTTTGTACAACTCTGCTCTTGGAGTCTATTCCCAGCTCTTCCACAAATTCCCTGTGACATTGCGCAAATTACTTAAACCTCTCAGAATGCTGATCCCCAGCCCAAAGAACGCACAATCTACAAGTTGTTGTCAGCTTTTCAGAGGCCTGAGTAAAACGGCTTTGGGGGTCCCAGTGCAGCATCCACAAACACCCACTTGAATTGCATGGGAAAATGTTTCCCTCTGGAAAAAAATGTGACTGGTTTTTAAAACTGTGTTTGTGAACACTTTCCTTGGAAAGTTTTTTTTCCCCAAGCAAACAAAAGGATCCCATCGAATATCAAATGCTTTGGTTTTCAGCACACAAGCCAATGTTTTCCTGGTTGAAACTGGTGTAGAGATTGATGTGTTAATGTTTGTGTAGTGCCTGGCACAATGGAATCGAACCTGGCCATGGCCATAAGGAACTGCTGCAATACAAATATTAATATTCATTTTTGCAAATGGAGGAGTTAGTCTGGGCATGAAGGTATGGGGTGGAGGAGAGAGATTCTACAGGCCTGCTGACAATCTTCCCAGCCAGCCAGAATCTCAGGGCGTTATAAGTTTAGAAACTTTTGGCTGTTGCTCTCAAGCTGCAAATATGTTGAGAATGTGGTGAGCAGCGAAAGTCGCAGGGAACATTCCTTCTCTGAACGGTTCCATTTGTGCAGAGGGACAGGGTGGTTTCATCTTGCATTTTAAATCCCAAAGCCGAGCGCAGGAGAGGGTGATGCGCCACAGTCGTTTTCAGAGCACTGCATAGTTCAGGCCTGGTTGGAGCTTTGTAAGCGTTCAGAGCTGGATGGACCCAGCCCTGCGAATCACATGATGTTATTTCTGTTTCCTGTTTGGATGAGTGTTTGCTCCAGTTCTAGGCCACGTCTACCTCAGAGTTTTCTGCACTGGTGTAAATACAGTGGTGTAGCTGAACCAGTGTAAACTCATAGGCTGTGTCTTGACTGGCCAGTTTTTCCAGAAAATCAGCAGCTTTTCCGGAAAAACTTGCCAGCTGTCTACACTGGCCGCTTGAATTTCCGCTAAAGCACTGACGATCTCATGTAAGATTGTCAGTGTTTTTGCGGAAATACTATGCTGCTCCCGTTTGGGCAAAAGGGCCAGTGTAGACAGCAGAGATTTGTTTTCCGCAAAAAAGCCCTGATCACGAAAATGGCGATTGGGGCTTTTTTGCGGAAAAGCACGTCTAGATTGGCACGGACGCTTTTCCGCAAAAAGTGCTTTTGCAGAAAAGCGCCTGTGCCAATCTAGATGCTCTGTTCCGAAAATGCTTTTAACGCAAAACTTTTCCGTTAAAAGCATTTCCGGAAAATCATACCAGTCTAGACGTAGCTATAGGGTGCGTCTACACTACAGAGCAGATCGAAGCTGCCACTGTCGATCTTCCAGGGTTCGAATGAGCCGGGCTAGTGAAGACACGCTAATGCAAACTGAGAGGGGTGCTCCGGTCGATGCCGGTTGTCCTGCTTCCACAAGGAGTAAGGGAAGTCGCAGGAAGAGTGTTTTCCCTTCGACTTCCTGCAGTGTGGACAGCACCAAAAGTCATAGAATCATAGGACTGGAAGGGACCTCGAGAGGTCATCGAGTCCAGCCCCCCGCCCTCAAGGCAGGACCAAGCTCCGTCTACACCATCCCTGACAGATGTCTATCTAACCTGTTCTTAAATATCTCCAGAGAGGGAGATTCCACCACCTCCCTTGGCAATTTATTCCAATATTTGACCACCCTGACAGTTAGGAATTTTTTCCTAATGTCCAATCTAAACCTCCCCTGCTGCACTTTAAGCCCATTACTCCTTGTCCTGTCCTCAGAAACCAAGAGTACTTTAATCCCTGACCCTAAGCCCTGCCCAGGCTCTGGGAAGGTCAGGTGATGCCTAAGCAGCCAAAGAGAAATAGGGTTGTGCGCCTGGAAGGTCTGATCCATCCCTGGCTGGGAGCCCAGCAGGGAGCCAGACTGCCTGAGACAAGCTCTTGCAGGCCAAGGCCTCGGGCTGTTCCTTCATCCCCCCTGCTCGCAGGTTGGGGGAAGGTCATTCGGGGAAATCTGCCACAAGCTTTGCAAACAGGCATCTGGGAAGAGCTCAGTAACCCCAGAGCAGGTGCCGTCCTTGTGGCATCTGGGCGTGCACTGCACAGGTGGATCCAATCGGGGTGTGTGTGTGTGTGTGTGGCATCTGGGCGTGCACTGCACAGGTGGATCCAATCAGGGTGTGTGTGTGTGTGTGTGTGGCATCTGGGCATGCACTGCACAGGTGGATCCAATCAGGGGGTGTGTGTGTGGCATCTGGGCGTGCACCACACAGGTGGATCCAATCGGTGTGTGTGTGTGTGGCATCTGGGCGTGCACCGCACAGGTGGATCCAATCGGTGTGTGTGTGTGTGGGGGGCATCTGGGCATGCACCGCACAGGTGGATCCAATCAGGGTGTGTGTGTGTGGCATCTGGGCATGCACTGCACAGGTGGATCCAATCAGGGTGTGTGTGTGTGGCATCTGGGCGTGCACCGCACAGGTGGATCCAATCGGTGTGTGTGTGTGTGGGGGGCATCTGGGCATGCACCGCACAGGTGGATCCAATCGGGGTGTGTGTGTGTGTGTGTGTGGCATCTGGGCATGCACCGCACAGGTGGATCCAATCGGGGTGTGTGTGTGTGTGTGTGTGTGTGTGTGGCTTCTGGGCATGCACTGCACAGGTGGATCCAATTGGGGTGTGTGTGTGTGGCATCTGGGCGTGCACTGCACAGGTGGATCCAATCGGGGTGTGTGTGTGTGTGTGTGTGTGTGTGTGTGTGTGTGTGTGTGTGTGGCATCTGGGTGTGCACTGCACAGGTGGATCCAATCGGTGTGTGTGTGTGTGTGTGTGTGTGTGTGTGTGTGGCAGCTGGGCGTGCACTGCACAGTTGGATCCAATCGGTGTGTGTGTGTGTGTGTGTGTGTGTGTGTGGCATCTGGGCGTGCACTGCACAGGTGGATCCAATCGGGGTGTGTGTGTGTGTGGGGGGGGGGGGCTTCTGGGCATGCACCACACAGGTGGATCCAAACAGTGTATTGCAGCCATGATGGAAAATGTGTGTGTGTGTGTGTGTGTGTGTGTGTGTGTGTGTGTCCGGACTCCTACAAAGCCGCCTTCCTGGGGGCATTGGAACAGTTTGTGTAGCGGTGCTGCTGAGAGCCACTGAACCAAACACTGAAACCTGTGAAAGAGGGAAACCACTTCAAGCCAACACCTGTTCCTGCAGTGGGGGGGGGGGGGGGCGGGGGGGTCACCATGCTCTGTGCTCAATGAGCTGCCGTGTTCCTGGGTGACAGTTAGGCAATCTCACTATGTCAGGTCTTTACCAGCTTGATTCCCGCCCTGTGCTGCTTGCTGGTGCATCTCAGAAGGGAGGCCAGGTACCCTGCTGGGTACAGATTGCCGGGTGTTCTTCCCAGCTCTCCTGGTTACTCCTCCAGGGGGGCTGGGGCAGAGCAGATCTACCTGCGCTCTCTGTGTGCTCCTGTGCCGCACAGGGGCTGGGGAGCCGGGCCTGCCGCTGCAGAGGTCTCGTGAGGCTCACTGGCTGGGAGAGCAGGTCGAACTGGATTCTCCTGCGTGTGTCATCGCTGGCACCTGTTCCGAGTGGGTGGAAAATGCCGGCCGATCGGAACTTTGTGCTGCCAGGGCCGTGGGGAATCAGCACCGTGGGCTGATCTAAGGCACAGGAGGGTGCCCCTGCAGTGAAACTGGAGTTGCAGCTGATGGAGTTGAAGCAGAACACCCCCGCCATGTGGATGCAGTGTCGTTCTTATGGGGATCACAAAGGGGCTTCTAACTCATCCCCAGGCCCAGGAACTAAAGAGAGAGACAGGTACAAAAACTGCGTGTAGACCAGACCTTGGGGCTCTGGAGCTAAAGCAGGGCTGGGCAAAAGAGCCTCCGCGGGCTGCATCTGGCCCACCAAGTGAGTTGATCTGGCCCGCGAAGGCCCTGCCGCTCCCCCCACCCCTAGGCCAACCAGGGCTTGGGGGTGCGGGAAGTGCACAAAGTCTTCTCCCGCCCTGCCCCCGCCCTGCAAGGGGTGCGCTTAGAAGTGCCGTGTGCCCCTGAAAGGGCGGGAGGAGACTTCGCGGGTTCCCCCTGCCCCAACCCCTGACCGGCCTGGGGGGACGGGGGAGCTCGGGAAGTCTCCTCCTGCCCTGCAAGGGGTGCGGCGCTTCTAAGCATCGCAGGCTCCTTGCAGAGCGGGGGCAGGGGGGGAGGAGACTTCGTGTGCTTCCCCTGCCCCAAATCCCATCAGAGCTCAGCTGGCAGTTGACTCAAGCGTGGCACTTCCTTGCAGGGTGGGGGCAGGGAGTGAGAGACGTCACAGGCTGCCGCTCCTGATTGACCTGGGAAGAGGGGGAGCGCGCGATGTCTCCTCCCCCTGCCAGGGGCACAGGTACCTAGAGGGAACTGCCAGCTGTTCAGAACACCTGGTGGTTCTCTCTGGGGGGAGAGGAAGACTTCGCGCACTCCCCCACCCCCAGACCAATCAGGATCTGTGGGTGGGGAAGCATGGAAGTGTCCTGGCCCCGCCCCCTTACCCCTGAGGCCCCGCCCCTTCAGGGGTGGCCCAGGCCTGCTGCAAAACTTTCCGAAGTGGCTCCCGGTGACTGATTGCCCCCCCGTGAGCTAAAGGTTCTCCGGCCCCCGTGGGAGACGGGCTGCTCCTGCCGGGCTCCTTGAACCGGCTGACCGTTCCCGTACGTGGCTTGGACCCCAGAGAAGGGACTCGCAGGCCTGCCAGCCATGCCAGGCCTCAGTGAACAGGAGGCTGCTGAGGAACCGACTTGTGCATGTTTAGGTGAGTCACAAATTTCAGATATTCAGGTTCCAGGCTCCATGGGGACCTGACTGAAAAACCTACAGGCCCTTCTCCGGGAGGTCTCTACTCGCTACATGGGGCTTGGGAGCACTGGCCAGTCTCCATTTCTATGGAGCCACTTTTACAATTCCTGTGCCCCAGCCTCATGCTTACCTGGAGGACTGGGAGGGGGGGTGCGCCTTCGCCCCCTCCCCCCACATACGGGCCTGAAACGCCCTGTGCCAGAGAGGAGAATTTTTGGAATTAAAGTAAGTCCCCCCACCAACCAAACCCCAAACAGGCTTTAATCTGTTAGAGCCTGGTTGCCTCACTGCCCTGGTGCAGTAAACCTGGATGGTTTAGTCATTTGGCCAGATTCTCTACGGCCTCATCGCGCTGCTCAGTGGATGCAAAGAGGCTTGAATGTGGCTGAAAATGCCCAGAAACCGATTCCCATGCGCCACGGCTGGCGGGGTAGGATCTCCGTGTCTGTCCCTATCGGGACATCCTGGCCAAGGGGCGCGGGTTGAGACAGGAGGAGGCAATGTGGTGCCAGCGGGTGCCTACTTGGCTGACGTTTTCCTTCACTGGTTCCGGGTCACGGGCTCTGCATCAGCAGCTCAGTTTAGAGCAGCCAGGCAGCAGCTTTGCAGTCACTGGGGGCAGGACTGGCTCTCAGAATCGGTTCCCTGCTGCCTTGCTGCTCTTCCCCAGTGAGTGGGAGAGACCCTTACGCACTGTGCAGCTGGACTAGCTTCCTTGTGAGAGGAAGCACCGGAGAAAACAACAACAGAGGAAGACTCATGGGGGATTGAGAATCAAGGACGTGAGGCCTCCTTCCACAACCCCGCCACCGATTAGCTGTGTGACATGAGGCGAGTCTGTTAGGCCTGAATCTGCGAGTTTCCACTGACTCAGCACATGCAATTGGAGACGTCGTGGGCCTGATTTTCAGAACATCTGCAGCTTTCTGTGCAGAAGCGGTGGGAACTCAGTGCCTGCTCAAGTCTGGCCCAGAGTTGGCGGGGTCAAAAGGGTTCCACCAAAAATCTTTTTTGGCAGGAGAACTTGGGTTTTGATGAAAGGAGATTTTTCATGAAAAGCGTCTGCTTTCTGGAGCAAGCGTGGGCTTTTGATGGCAAGTAGAACATCTGAAAAATGAAAACTTTCCATTGGGAAATTCCCTAACTGTGCCCTTGGGGAGCCAAAGTTTGCATGGCTCAAACCTTCATTCTCCGCTGTGGGCAAGGTTCCTCAGCTGGACTCAGGGCCGGATTAAGACCTTTAGAGGCCCTAAGCACTGAAAAGATTATGGTGCCTCCCCCATATGTAATTCAAAATAAAAACAATACTATACTGTAAAATCTCTTTTTTTTTTGGTGCCCCTGCTTTGCTGGTGCCCTAAGCACGTGATTAGTCTGCTTATTGGGTAATCCAGCCTTGGCTGGACTGCATCTCGCACGGTGTGCTGTGGACAAGGGTTCCTGTGATGCACCGCAGTGGCTCGGCTAAAGGAGAGGAAGTTACCCAATTTACCCCAGCTGAGGCTCTGGCCCATGGACAAGCCCAGAAGAATGAGTTTGGGTTCCCCTCTCACCTCTGCCAACATCTTTTACTGACTTCAATGGGATTCTTCGGAGGGACATGCCCCCAGGCTCAGTGCGAGGAGAGTCTGTCCCATGGAGTCTGACTCCAGGCTCTCACCAACTGAACTATGTGGTAACTTTCATCGTGATTTTTCATACTAAGAAATTGTATATTTATCTCCCCCCAACTATGCTACTGTTTCTGGCTCAGAACTCCTGTGCATTGAAAATAATCCCAGTGGCTTCGGTCATTTCTTCCTCAGACCAAACACTAATATTGTCCTTGGCGTGCACTTGACTGTTGCAGAGGAAAATCGCTAATCTGATTGGAACGGGGGCTAAGACACTCTTTGGTGAGTTAGTCACTTGCTCGTTGTATTAGCATCAAATAGCTGAGCGATTGGAGCCAGAGATATCGCTCGGGTCCTTACTATCTAATCTTAATCCTACCGTTTCCCTTTAGAGCAGCCTGGCATTCACATTCTCAGAGGGTATGTCTACACTTGCACCCTAGTTCAAACTCAAAAAATGAGGAGTAACATTAGTTCGAACCAAGGGGTTTGGTTCGAACTAACACGTCCCGGCATGCACTTCCTGGTTCGAATCAGCTGTGATTCAAACTAGCATGCCGGCGAGATCATACTAATGCAGTGCAGGATATTTAAATCCCCGCTTCATTGACTATTTCGAATGCCTGCATTTGCATCCCTAGTTCAAACTAGTGTGCAAGTGTAGACATACCCAGAGACACAGCCTTGAAAGGACAAGCAATCATCTCTGTGGTTTACAGAATGGAACCTTGTATAGTTCTTCCCTCCATAGTTACTGCCCTGAGGAGTATGGGATGGCTTCTGTATGAGGAGAGATTAATCATGCTGGGATTTAGGCTGGAGGGCAGGGATAGGGTCCAGAAAGACCTAGACAAATTGGAGGATTTGGCCAAAAGAAATCTCATGAGGTTCAACAAAGACAAAGTCTTACAGTTGGGATGGAAGAATCCCAGGCATTGCTACAGGCTGGGGACCAACTGGCTAAGCAGCAGTTCGGCAGAAAAGGACCTGGGGATGACAGCGGATGAGAAGCTGGATATGAATCAGCAATGTACCCTTGTAGCCAAGAAGGCTAATGACATATTGGGGTGCATAGGATGATGCTTCTTTCATTTCTAGAGCCAAATTTGAGATAAATTGTGAAGGGCTCTGATTTCTATAGGTATAGATCGTCTATAGGTATAGATCCACTGTCAGGTGCACTTTGGGTGGGACTACAGAATTGGCGATAACGTGAGAGAGGCTGTTCCCCAGTGAAAGTGAACCTGTACCCATGAGATTTCCAGAAGTTTGCAGCGCCAAGACGTTCAGGTAATCAAATTCAACATTGATATAACATTTCTCATGCAGGGGTCGCAAAGAGCTTGAACGATCATTCTTCCTAGAGAGGAAACTGAGTCACGGGGAGTTTAAATGATATGGTCATGGTCACACAGTGTCAGCAATAGGACCAGAATCTGGGTCTCAGTTCTAGGCTCATGCCCCAGGGATTAGACCATATATTGCCTTAGACAGGTGGAATAAGAACCTCATCAGCTAGTGAGGAAAAACGTCTCCATAATTCCTTATTTCTTTGTGAAAGCAGCCAGTGACATGTTACTGTTTCAGGAATCCTTTCCTGAAGGATCTTGGGTAGCAGGATGCCAGTCAAAAATGGTATTTAAGTAACAGACATGAACTTTAATTAAACAGCGCTTGGACCACTGCGTTTGGAGAGCAGAGTCACTCAGGGTATGTCTAGACTACATGGCTCCGTAGACATACCCTCACTGGCAGACTTTCCCAAACTAGAAGTTCAATTCCTTCTCCCCCACCCCATTTTCATATCTGGAGAGCTCATCCACTGAGGTGAATGGCATCACATTGCCAAATGCTATTGTTAATTTATTAAGTCAGACTGAAATATGACCTCAGCAAGCCTGCTGAAAACCTAGTACAGCTTTAAAACACCTCTCCTCCATCCAGCTTCCGTTTGTAAGCTTTTGATCTTTAAGAAAAAAAGGAAACCCCTTTTAAAGCCAAAGTCAGACCAGGGATGATTTAGTCCCTGGGCATCTGACAGTAAGATTCTTGACCAGGAAATCTTTGCAGATTCACTAGTTATCCTGAAAGGATTACATTCAGTTGCAGATGGGTTGCTAATTGCCTGCTTCAGGACCAGATATTTACTTTTACAGGGGAAGTGAATCAAACGTAGGTTATGTTGGTAGCCATATGCTGTTCTTCAAACCGCAGGTGGACAGCTGAGCTTAGATTTTGTTCCAACAGATTGTTATTGATGGCTAAAGAATGCCTTGCTCTAAAGAGCAAATTCCAGAACCCATTTTTGACCAGCAAAACAGATGTACAGGAAGAAACACAGCAAGCATCGGGGTGCGGAATGAGCAAAACATTTAATCATATATTTAAGCCTATCTCCATTCAGTGGTGCATTTGAAGAACATGTCTAAAGTGAAATACCTTGGAAAGCATGACTAAATTGCTGATTTCTCTGGACTAATGGTTTTACTCTAACAAACCAAAAGTGTCTCTTGACCCTTCTTGTAGCATCACTAGGGGTATGTCTACACAGCACCCTTACCTCGAAATAAGCTATTCAATTTGCAAATTCGCGTAGCGCAAATTGCATAGCTTATTTCAAGTTAATTTTGAAATAAAGCGCTATTCCGAAACGTCCTTTAACCCTCATGGAATGAGGGTTACAGGGATGTCGGAATAAGCAGCCCATTATTTTGAAATCTATTTCAAAATAATGGGCTGTTTCAATAGAAGCGGAATAGCTATTTCGGGATACTTCTGGTATCCCGAAATAGCTCCACAGTGTAGACATAGCCTATGAGATATTTAATCCTAGAAACTCATGTCGATTAATAAATATTGTACCCTATTACCACAGCATCACAACTCTAGACAGGAGTCCCTTGGGTCAACTTTATGGAGTTCTGCAGCATTTATTTTTATAGGAGGAAGTTCTGCGTGCAGGGAAACAAGTCTTCAACTTCAACAAGTTCAAAGCAAAGTTTCCTCATTTTCAAGGCAACTTCTGGAAGGCATTATCATGAGAAGTTTACCATGGTACCAAACCCCACTGAGATCAGCTTAACTGAGCATTGCAGAGAGCATGAAGAAAAATATATGGACTATTCTAGTTGATATAGAAACTCAGCATGAAGATCCTACCTTGACACCAGTGTCTCAAAAAGAGAGAAGGGGAAATGAAGGCAAACAAGGTGCAGAGCGGAACTTTGCTGTGATGCGTGTCTGAGCACAAAACTAGTGGATAGTCCAGATCTTAGCTCTTTTGGACTAAGTAATAGCACTTATGAAGACAGAAACAACCATAATCTACTCTACTGGATCCTTCTAAGACACAGTCTAAACTCAATATGTAGCTGTAACAAGGGGCAAACTCCTCTGTTAGGCTACAGCTATACTAAGAACTTTTTCCGGAAAAGGAAATGCAAATGGAGCACTCATTTGCATATGAGATTTGCATATCTAACACTCTCATTTGCATATTCTCTTCCAATCTTTTTTGCGAAAGAGGTTTTTGCACAAAAAACCTCCCTTTTGTGCGAGATCCCTTCTTCTTTGAGGAAGAAGGGATCTTGCGCAAATGGGTTTTTTTGCGCAAAAAGGCGCCATCTACACAATGTTTTTTGTGCAAAAACCTCTTCTGCAAAAAGGAGCAGAAGAGAATATGCAAATGAGAGTGTGAGATATGCAAATGAGCGCTCCATTTGCATTTCCTCTTCTGGAAAAAGTTCGTCGTGTAGCCGTAGCCTTAGTCTGTAGCTTTAAAAAGGAGTAGTTCTTTGGCACCAACTCTGTTCACACATCTCACAGGACCTAACCTCATCAGCCACAACATCAGGGACTCATATACCTGCACATCTACTAATGTGATCTAGGCCACCAAGTGCCAGCAATGCCCCTGTGCCATGTACATTGGCCAAACTGGACAGTCTCTGCACCAAAGGATAAATGGACAGAAATCAGAATCAGAAATGGTAACACATATAAACCTGGAGGGGAACATTTGAACTTCCCTGAACATTCAGTAATGGATTTAAAAGTAGCCATCCTTCTACAAAAGAATTTTATCACCTGATTACAGAGGGAGACATCTGAATTGGAGTTCAGCACTATCAACTTAGGCTTGAATAAAGATCTTAACTTGTTAATGCACTACAAAGGCAATTTCCCCACCTTTGGTATTCACATTTCCACATCACATTGCTCTGAATGAAACACATCCAGCCTGACTTAATTAGCTTTATTAACACTGGTCCTACAATTGACAGGTAATTGCTTTTGCAGTTATATATACCCTGGATTCTGTAATTTCCACTCCAACTCATCTCATGAAGTAGGTTTCACCCATGAAAGCTCATGGCTGAATAAATGTGTCAGTCTCGAAGGAACCACAGGACTGCTCATCCCCTCCAATTGGCTTCTTATCAAGCACCTGACATGTCTGAATGCTTCCCAAAACGAGTGTTCTGTCCACAATACGATAGAATCCTCTCTCGCTCCCTCTCCCCTCTGCCATCCATGACTGGACTTTTTGGGGGCATTATTGTGGAAAGGCCAAATCATTTTGCTCTTCCATTTGCTGAGGTGCGTGGTCAGCGTAGGAACACGGGCAGTGCCAGGTTGGATCTGACGAGTCCATCTAGTCCAGTATCAGCTGCTTCAGAGGAACTTGACAGAAATTCTGCAGTAAAGTTTCTTCCCACTCCTATTGCTTACAGCAGGGTTTCCCAACCTATGGGTCGGGCCCTGAACATGGGTCGCCATTACATTTCAAAAGGGTCACCAGGGGTCTCCCCAGGTGGCTCTTAAGGAGCCATTCACACATTTTTTGAATTGCCCTGGGTCACCAAGTCTTCCTGAATTGTCCAAATGGGGCCCCATCTGGAAAAGATTGGGAACCACTGGCTTAGAGGACTCTGGTTTCTTATGCTAGCAAGTTCTCTGTCCATGTGCCAGTTGCTGAGAAAATTCTGCCCTCTGTGCACCAGTCCAGCTGTTCTGGCTGACCAGTCCAGTGGAACATAGTGAAAGGTCGTCCTCAGAGCCCTCCATGGCGCCGGCTTGACCTGCTGGGGCTGACCTCCTCCTTGCATGAGCACCGAGACTGAACTCTTCGTGTCCCACCACCATGCCAGCTTGCAGGTTCTTCCTCCCTCGTCTTTGAAATAGCTTTTTACTGACAAGTATCTGAAAATGTGACTTGCTTTCAGTGATGGCTTGTGGTATTTTTGGCACAATCGGCTCATCTTCCCCATTACTCAGCTGCTGGATCATTTCTGGGCTCGTATCCTTCCGGGGGCTAGTTCCGTGAGTTCCAAGATTATGCGGGGTGTGATAAACTACCACACTGGCATGGAGTTCCCACCGTCCATGGGCCGAGCACCTCCTTGTCTAGCATCCACTTGGAAACGTCTTCTGAGCTTGGCGCGTGCTACGTTAATAACGGAGTGTGGAGATTTATGGGCTTCATCAGACTGTATTTCAAGCAGGTGCTGAGAGCTTAATAAAAGGTGTCATTTAATATGGCCTTAAAGGATATTCACTATCATCCATGTGCCAACAGAAATAAATATAATCGGAGCCATCTGTGAAGATCTGCGGTGCTGGGATTACGCGTGCAGCAGACGCAAGTGACTGTTGGTGGTGTAATGATGGTGCAAGATATTTTGGCCTTGGAAAGGGTTCAGAAAAGGGCAACTAAAATGATTAGGGGTTTGGAACGGGTCCCATATGAAGAGAGGTTAAAGAGATTGGGACTTTTCAGTTTAGAAAGGAGACCGAGGGGGGATATGATAGAGGTATATAAAATCATGAGTGGTATGGAGAGGGCGGATAAAGAAAAGTTATTTATTAGTCCCCATAATAGAAGAACTAGAGGACACCAAATGAAATTAATGGGTAGCAGGTTTAAAACTAATAAAAGAAAGTTCTTCTTCACACAGCCTGTAGTCAACCTGTGGAACTCCTTGCCGGAGGAAGCTGTGAAGGCTAGGACTATAATAGAGTTTAAAGAGAAGCTAGATAATTTCCTGGAGGTTAGGTCCATAAAAGGCTATTAGCCAGGGGATAGAATTGGTGTCCCTGGCCTCTGTTCGTCAGAGGCTGGAGAGGGATGGCAGGAGACAAATTGCTTGATCATTGTCTTCGGTCCACCCTCTCTGGGGCACCTGGTGCTGGCCACTGTCGGCAGTCAGGATACTGGGCTAGAAGGACCTTTGGTCTGACCCAGTACGGCCGTTCTTATGTTCTTATGTTAATGGATAAGTCATCAGCCTGCAGGTTGAGGGGTTGAGCCCTGTTAGCACCCTGAGGACCTCCCTACCAGGTTGCTCATGGTGGGACCTGCTGCCAGCTACATTTAGTGAGGGTAACGCAGCCACTTAAAGTAGGGGGGTGGGCTGGGTCCTTTAATGGCTAAGGAGTCAGCCTAGGCTTGGGGGTTTGAGCACCTCCTATCAGTGCCTCAACTTTTGCCATAGGTAGGATCAGTTTAGTGTGTGAATCAGGGTCCCGTGTGCACAGGGCTAATGATAATGCAGTTGCTCCATACCACTGAGGTACCTACCTGTGAGACAGCCAGCAAAAGGAAAGGGAGTGGATTTGAGGTACATGGTTCTAGTGAGGAGACACATCACAACGGGCATTCTGAGGGCATCTCTTGGTTACTCTGAATTTCAAGTAGGAATAAGAGATCCTCCGGAAAAGGGCTTTATTCCGGAGGATCGCGCCAGTCTAGACGCTTTTTTCCGGCTTTTCCCCAAGCCGGAAAAAAAGCAGCGGACATGTTTATTTAAATCCGCGGGGGATATTTAAATCCCCCGCGGATTTCCTATTCTGACTTACCTGCTTTGCATGACTATTCCGTTTTATGGGGCCAGTGTAGACGTAGCCGTGGAGTCTGAGACCAGAAAATTGGCATTTTCTACAGAGGTTAACAAAGCATTTACCAATGGCCTTTTTACATATTTTTCTTAGTCAGGAGTAATGTGCATGTAGAAAACAGCTACTTAAAGGCTTCATTTATATTCTTTTAAATCAGATCATTTATTTAATGACTTATTCACAGTGTTGGAATGGTATGCACGTTTGCAGCTGTTTGTGTTTCGTGGTAGATTCAACTGCATCACTTCTAAACCGTATAACGGGTTACCAGTATTCTTTTGTGGCACATGCAGAGGGATTTTCACAAGTACTCAGCATGGGTATAGCTTTGGTCCCACTCTGCCATGACCGTTCACTTCCCTGGGAGAAGAGTTACGCCAATGCTAAGCGTTTTTGAAAGCCCCGCTCTATATTTTTAAGAGTAGACACCCTGCTGGGTCCAAACGATCATTGTGGATCATTAGTTCCAGCATCTTCTTGCCCTGTCAGGGAGCAGGTCAGGTGGAAAGCTGCAGGAGGAAAGCTCTGATAGCAGGACAAGTGTGTCTGTTAGTGATGGGACCAGTGGTGGTGTCGCCCCTCTGACCCGAGAGATCACCCGGAGTGAAATCCCAGGTGTTACAGGTTGTTCCAATTAGGCAGAGAACTAGATGATAGTTGGACTTGCAGTCATGGTGGCTAGTTCTCTGAAAACATCCACTCCGTGGGCAGCGGCGTCGAAAAAGCAAACGGAATGTTAGGAATCATTAAAAAGGGGATAGAGAATAAGACAGAGAATATCTTATTGCCTCTATATACATCCATGGCATGTCCACATTTTGAATACTGAGTACAGATGTGGTCACCTCATCTCAAAAGAGATATATTGGCATTGGGAAAGGTTCAGAAAAGGGCAACAAAAATGAGCAGGGGTTTGGAACATATGAAGAGCGCTTAGAAAGATTTGGACTTTTCATCTTAGAAAAAAGGAGACTAGGGGGGATTTGATACATGTCTATAAAATCATGACTGGCGTGAAAAAGTTAGGGTATGTCTACACTACCCCGCTAGTTCGAACTAGCGGGGTAATGTATGCATACCGCACTTGCTAATGAAGCCCGGGATTTGAATTTCCCGGGCTTCATTAGCATAAGCGGGGAGCCGCCATTTTTAAATCCCCGCTGCTTCGAACCCCGTGTAGCGCGGCTACACGGGGCTCGAACTAGGTAGTTCGGACTAGGGTACCTATTCCGAACTACCGGTACTCCTCGTTTCACGAGGAGTACCGGTAGTTCGGAATAGGAACCCTAGTCCGAACTACCTAGTTCGAGCCCCGTGTAGCCGCGCTACACGGGGTTCGAAGCAGCGGGGATTTAAAAATGGCGGCTCCCCGCTTATGCTAATGAAGCCCGGGAAATTCAAATCCCGGGCTTCATTAGCAAGTGCGGTATGCATACATTACCCCGCTAGTTCGAACTAGCGGGGTAGTGTAGACATACCCTTATTTACTTATTCCCACAATATAAGAACTAGGGGTTACCAAATGCAATTAATAGGCAGCAAGTTCAAAACAAACAAAAGGAAGTTTTTCTTCACTCAGTACACAATCAACCTGTGGAACTCCTTGCCAGAGGATGTTGTGAAGACTAGGACTTTAACAGGGTTCAAAAAAGAGCTAGATACATTCATGAAGGTTAAGTCCATCAATGGCTATTAGCTAAGATGGGTAGGGATGGTTTCCCTGGCCTCTGTTTGTGTGGAAATGGATGACAGAAGAGGGATCACGTGATGATTCCCTGGTGTGTTCCCTCCCTCTGGGGCATCTGGTATTGGCCACTGTCGGCAGACAGGATACTGGGTTAGATGGACCTTTGATCTGACCGTTCTTATGTTCTTAGACATGTTCTTTAATGCAGTCTTGGGTGCTTGCAGAGAATGCACAGGCAGTCCTGTTTCTCTACTTACAAGAGGAATCAAACAACAGGAGAAAGCTTTGTGGTTTACAGTCCCACCCCTATTGACCGAGCATCAGATGCAGGAACTCTGTCTCTGTCAGCTTCTCCAGGCTGTGTCTGCCTCAGGGTGCGTCTACATGGCAACCAAACCCCACAGCACGGACTCTCCGACCCTGGGCCACCTGATTTGGGCTCATGCATGGGGCTAAAAATATCAGGGATGGGGCTTGGCCTGGAGGCTGGGTTCTGGGATCCTCTCTGCTCCCGCCCTTAGCCTGACTGCACTGCAGCTATGGAGCCGGGTAAGCCTGAGTCAGCTGACCCTGGCTAGCCAGAGCCATGCCTTCTGCCTTGTCTTGCAGTGGAAACACCCCTCTGTGTTCTGTAGCAATTCACTCCCCAGGCAGCTCTCCTTTCTGGGCAGCCTTGTGTTTGCCAACGTTTTGGGCAGGGGCATGTCCCTGTGTTTGGGATGTGGAGTTGGCTCCAATTTCAGTCGCTTATTTCCATTTATCCTGGCTGAGAGGCGGACGGTACATCCAGCCCCTAAGAGCCACGTGTAAGCCAAGCCCTGTTTACACTGTGGCCAGGCGCCCGCCCCTGGGGTGAATTCTGGAGGTCAGCAGCCCAGCGGGGAGTTTGGGGTTCATAACTACATGTCTGAGCTCTCCCTAGCCCACCCAGGGGACTGTCTGCCAGGTTTATAAAACGGCCGGTCTGTTCCTTTAGCCACGATCCCTGCTGATCTAAGACGTTTAATCAGTGTCTCCTGACTTCCTGTCACATTAATGATCATCAGTGCTGTATGTTCTGCCGTTCTTCCGTCACGGGAGAGTGAAAAGATAGCTCTGTGTTTCACTGCGGCGTGCAGCTGAGGGGTATGGCCCGTGGCGCAGGGGCGTGGCATCACTCGGGGAGCCCGGGGATTTTCAGGCTTGTGCGAAGGAATGTTGCATGGATAACCACAGCTTGGTCACGCGGCTCTAACATGGCTCTGTGTGTGGCTAATCTCCGGGGGACACTGCTCACCAAGTGCTTGCATTCCGCCCCGTGGGACTCCTCGCTGCTAGCACGCCCGGTGGGATCAGGAAACGCACACCCCGTGATTGCCTCCTGTGTTTGTTGAATCCACAAGGTGATGCAAGGCTTGCTGGGATCAATGTATTCCTGAAAGTGGGGGTGGGGGACCTTTTTTGGGTTGGGGGCCACTGACCCACAGAAAAATCAGTTGGGGGCCGCACACAAGTGAGACGTGTAGCCCCCTTCTGCGGCCCCTGGACGAGAAGCAGGAAGACACTCTCGACATTCCCCTCCCCAGCCCCGTCAGTTGTGTGCGCTACAGCCCCCAGGGGGACAGCAGGGGGGCTGGAGCGCTAGTGCAGGCTCCCCAATGCTGGGGGGGCGGCTCTGTGCCTTGGGGGCCGAATCCAGGCAAGCCGAGGGCTGCATCTGGTCCCCAGGCCTGAGGTCCCCCACCCCTGCCTTAACGCTCCACTGAACGTGGAACCTTCTGCTTTGCACTCACTGCTTCCCAGAATGAATTGGGGTCCAGGCAGGCTCCTGAGCCTCAAATGCCCATGTACCCTCTGTGATGGCCATGGACAAAGGAGAGCTGGGAGTGATGCAGCAATGGGAGCATGCAGGCTCCGTGCTCCACGGCTGGGCAAGGAAGGACGAGTGCGTGGGTGGGGGAGGTGGGGGGCGGCCTTTCCATCCAGTCCTCCGGGAGCAAGAAGTGGAACGTCCAGGGTGGGAGTGTAACTAGGGCTGCCAGGGGGCCGGGTTTGAACCGGACAGTCCAGTATTTGAGCTTTGTGTCCGGGAAACAAATTGAGAAAATACTGGACATAGAAATGTTTGGTATTTTCTAATGAAGTAAGTTTTGTTATTATCAGGAGTGCCAGTAGGAAGCTGCACACTGTGTGAGCGTGTCCACCGGCCAGGCAGTACGCAGCTATGCAGTAGAAAGGAGGGGGGCGGGCAGGATGGAATCCCCGGGGCCGGACTCGCTCGGGTGCCCCGCCGGGACCGAGAGAGGGACGGGCAGCGCCCCAGGATCTGTGTGCACCCAGGTCAGCCCCGCTCCCCCCTTCCTGCTTCCGGCCAGCCCTGCTCCCCCCGCTCCCCTCCCAGCCAGCCCTGCTCCCCCCTTCCCCCTCCCGGCCAGCCCTGCTCCCCCCCCCCCCACTCCCGGCCATCCCTGCTCCCCCCGATCCCCTCCCGGCCAGCCCTGCTCCCTGTCGGCCGGTTCCTTTCCCCGCTCTCCGTTGGCCAGCCCCGCTCCCCCTCCCCCACTCCCGGCCAGCCCTGCTCCCCCCGCTCTCCTCCCGGCCAGCCCTGCTCCCCATCGGCCGGTTCCTTTCCCCGCTCTCCGTTGGCCAGCCCCGCTCCCCCTCCCCCACTCCCGGCCAGCCCTGCTCCCCCCGCTCTCCTCCCGGCCAGCCCTGCTCCCCATCGGCCGGTTCCTTTCCCCGCTCTCCGTTGGCCAGCCCTGCTCCCCCCTTCCTTCTCCCGGCCAGCCCCGCTCCCCTCTTCCCTCTCCCAGCCAGGCCTGCTCCCTCCTTCCCTCTCCCAGCCAGCCCCGCTCCCCTCCCGGCCAGTCCTGCCCCCCTCCCATTCTGAGATCAAGTGTGTTCAGTATTTTTTTGAAAACCCTTCTGGTAACCCTAAGTGCAACCATGAGGGGGCTCAAGTCTCGGGAGGAGGATTGACCCAGAGGTCAGGCTGCTAGCCTCAGACCCAGGAAATGTAGGGCCAGTTCCTTGCTCCTGTGTGTCCTTGAGCCACGTCACTTACCCAGTCTGTCTCTCCGGGTCCCTAGCTGCGTAACGGGAAGATTAGCCCTGCCTTGCCTTGCAGGAATGTGGCAAGCCTCAATACACTAAAGGCCGCGAGATGCTGGGGCGATGGGGACACGCCCAGCCCCCCACTGTGTTCTTGGCAATCCCAGCAAGGCTGAGCCTGGCATTTAAGCCCCAGGCTCCTTCCTGTCTGGGGCAGAATTCATTCCGGGCGAGGCTGCAGAGTGAGGCTGGCGCAAGGCAACGTACATCGACCTAACTACGGCAGCATCTACGCTTGTATTTCCCTCCCGCCGCTGTGACTGCCCCGCGCTGCGGCGTTAACGCCTCCGCAGGGGGCACAGCCTGGGACGGAACGAAAGTCGCTCCATCAAGGCCTCCGTGGTTTTCGTGGCCCCTTCCCCTCGTGTCGGGAGCGGGGGCACCTCGTGTTTCCTGCTAACGTGCTGTTTGGCGGCAGACCGACAAGGCGGGGCTGCCGCAGAGCCGGACACGTTCCTGCCTCGCTCCTTTTCGATGGGGTTTCACTCCACCCTGTTCAACGCACAGGCCGAGCGGCTTTCCCAGCCCAGGTCCTTCAGGTGCAAGGACGCCAGCAGCAGATGTCCCGGCGCAGGTGACACTCAAGGGAAGGGCGTTTCTGACCAAAGGGTGGGGACTGGGAACGTCCCTGGATGCAGCACTGCCCTGCGTCTGTCGCACCAGGGGGCATTTGTTTGGGGAGTTTAAGGGGTGTGTGTGTGGCGTGAAACTCTCCTGGAGGCAGATCTCAGCTGGTGTAGAGGGGAGAGGCATGGGCTGTGTGGGGGGGGGGGGGGGGGGGGGGGGGCGGGTTTGAAGCATGGGCAGGGTGAGAATGGGGAACCGCCCAGAGGATCAGCTGCTCCATGTGCCTCTCCAGCCTGTAGGGAGTCTGGCTGTGTAAGATCACGGAGGTTATTCCAGTTGTTGGGCTGAAGTAGCATCTCCTGCTTTTCTGTGCTCTGCTCTGCTCCTTGGCACCCACCTAGCCCTGCTGCTCAGGCTTGTCCCAGCTCTGGATCTGAGACAAGGGACAGGAAATCAAATAATCAGCCCAAGAGGAGGTGGTGGCGATGGAGGTTATCCCACATGTGGATGGCTGCTTCCCAGTTTTCTTCTCCTGCAAATGAAATGTGGCAGGTAACAACATGCTCTTCCAACCCCATGAGTCTATGGTTCTAAGGATACAAATTCCTCCCCTCATTCTCTAGCAACACTGAGACTTTCTGGGTGTGTGTAGACTACAGGGTTTTGTCGACAAAAGTGGACTTTTATCGAAAAAACAATACCTGCATCTACACTACTGCTGAGTTCTATCGATATAACGTCAACAGAACTGAGTAGTTTTGTCGACAGCTGTAAACCTCATTCTGTGAGGAATAACGCCTTTTGTTGACAGAGTTCTTATTGCATCTACACTGTCCTTTGCGTCTACACTGTCATGTCGACAAAGTGGCTTGCTTTGTCGACAGAACTGGATGTCGTCTAGACGCTCTTTGTCGACAGAAGCTTTGTCAACAGTGTCTGTCGCCAAAGCTTCTGTCAACAAAAGCCTGTAATCTAGACGTACCCTCTGTGTCCACACCAGCATGGAAATTCCTGTGAATATGTACGGTTCTGTGATTGCTACAGCACCTACCCCCCAACTTGCGGAGAATAAACCGAGGCTCCTCAAAGACTTGGACAAGTGGAGGTTATGCCCCAATTATTCTTCCTAGAGATGGACAAGCTCCAAGGGTACATCTACACTGCATGCTCATTTCAAAATAAGCTAGTTATTCCGAAATTGCTTATTTCGCAAAAGCACGTTTGCACTGTAGGGAAGCCTCAAAATTAGCCCGAGGCAGGCTCCCCTAATGTAGACGTGCTATCTCGATTTAGAGCCCCCAGAGCAATCACTTAGAATGGCCCTGGGGAGGGGCTATTTCGAAATAGCAGCAGTGGAGCGTCTACACACGCCTTATTTCGAATAGCTATTTCGGCCTAGGCGGCATTCCTCGTGGAATCAGGTTTACAGAAGCCGGAATAAGCCGTCCAGTATTTCAAAATTACTTCGAAATAACAGAATGGCTGTGTAGACGCTCACATTGTTATTTCAAAATAACGCTAGTTACCACGAAATAACGGTGCAGTGTAGATGCACCCCAAGCAACTTGGAATTTATCAGAATTAATCCAGACCCTAAGGATCAGCACAGTCCAGGGAAGAGGAGATGCCCTGACGTAGTCGACTCTTTGGAGACGGTATTGCTTTGGCAACTACTGCTAATCTCCAGCATAACTCTTCCAGGCTTCTTCGTTCAGTCCTCAGCATTGTGGAGTGTCGGGAGACATCCTGCAGAAGGACTCAATGATCTACAAGGGTCCCCGCATGTTCCAGTGTAATTGTGTTGCCATGGCTTTAAATAGACCTTTGAAAGCACGGCTGGCGAAAGGTTTACAGGCAGCTCAGGTTCTGCTGGCACAGCAATATTCTGCCTTTTGATGCTGTTTGTCCCCTCTAGAGAGGCACCAGCCATCCCACGCCTGCTCTTTCCCTTTGTTTCACCTGCTGGGAAGGATGTTTAAGGGGCCTAGGATTGGCTGGAAAATGGTTTTCTCTCCCTGTGAGAGTTTTTGACAAAACCAAACATTTGTAATACTTTATAAAAAATTGGATTTTAATAAAAACCAACGGAACGTTTTGACTTTTGCTTATTAGCCCTCCCTCCTCCCTTTTTATATTTTTTCTTCCCAATGTAAAGCAGAAACAAATCAACAGAACTGGAACATTTTCTCGTATCTTTCCATTTGGTTAAAAGGTCTTTTCTGGTCAAAAGAAAGAGAACTCCCAGCTGCTGCTCTGCCCTGGCCCAGACACCTGGCTGGCGGCAGCCCTGCACCCCACTTTGTGCACTCTGTTAATGTTATTGTGCCTCCCTGGGGACACGTCCCACAATCGAACATCAGTCCTCTAGAATAAGCATTTCATCATCTCGACTCAGCCCATTGAGACTCACAGCCCAGCCGTTTCTGCAGATCAGTCAAGCGAGTTACCTACAATGTGCCACCCAAGAGCCAATGTCCGTGAGATAAACCATCATTTATTCTTGCTATGGAAATACAAGAACATTCACCAAGCAGACATACTCAAATATCCTAATTAAAACCAAGGCATTTTTTGTGGCTAAAAAAGCAAAAGAACATAAAAACGGCCATACTGGGTCAGACCAATGGTCCATCCAGCCTAGTATCCTGTCTGCTGACAGTCGCCAATACCAGATGCCCCAGAGGGAGGGAACACAACAGGGCATCCTCACATGATCCTTCTCCTGTCACCCACCTCCAGAGAAACAGAGGCCAGGGACACCATTCCTACCCATCCTAGCTAATAGCCATGGATGGACCTAACCTCCACGAATCTATCTAGCTCTTTTTTGAACCCTGTTAAAGTCCTCGCCTTCACCACATCCTCTGGCAAGGAGTTCCACAGGTTGACTGTGCGCAATGTGAGAATATGGGCCCATGTTTTTCAAACGAGCTCCACTACCTTTCTCTGGATCTTCTATATAAAATGATCTCCCAGATCTGTCTCTCTCACTGTTTCATTATTCTTGTATCACAGGGGTGGGGAACATTTTTGGATCTGGGGCTGCTGACCCACAAAAAAATTCATCGGGTGCTGCGCAACAGTGAGAAGCATAAACAAACAAACAAAACACACTAGTAGATTTTGTGGCTTCAGGATAGGGCCCCAAAATGAGTGGTTCAGAGTGTGGGAGGGGGCTACTGGGAGAGGGCTTTGGGTGTGGGGTCTGGGAGGGGGGAGAGTGCAGGAACAGAGCGCTCACCTGGCGCAGCTCCCAGGGATGCAGCCAGGCACCGCCCCCTGCTGCTACTATTGGCCGTGATTACGCGCAGTCACAGTGCTTTGCTGCTCTGCCATTTCCCCAGCAAAGGGGAGGGGGCGAGTGTGCGGCAGCCCCTGGCTTGCCTGACTTTGACCACAGTGAGGAGCCAGTGCTGGTTCTCCCAGGCCTGATGTTCCCCACCCCTGCTGTAGCAGGTGAACGACGCGGTGGGGCTAGTGATACAAAGCCCTTGGGCGCCCACGGTGGGTTACACATGTAGCACATGGCATGTTTACGGCAGTTCTGGCTCCTTGGGGACTGTAATACCGCGACTCTGTTAATCTTTAACCCCCGGCACAGGTGGGGGGGTGAGAACACATCATGGACAAAGCCCTTCGGCTGAACGTCAGGCCCATTACTCGGGTTTTAAAATAAGTTGCCTTTAAAACCCCTTCTCTGGCTCTGTGATAATAATCCCCAGCTGCCTTCCTCATACAGCTGCTGGGCGTGACAGGTTGCCCTGTAAACCAGCGGAAGCTGGGTTCAGATAAGAGCCCAGCAGCTCAGATTAGGCATGGCTCCGTGAGAACACCAGATTCAGGGTGTCCACTCTGACATCTGGGGCTCTGAATCCAGCTAGTCCTTATTGCTCTGGTAAGATCTCCTTCCTGTCCTGGGGCTGGCTAGCCTCTCCTCCTGCACGCTGCTCTAGTTCTAGGGCGCTGATTTGATCCCTGCTAGTGTGGGAATGTTTCCTCCTGCTGGACCCGACACCTCCAGTGCAAAGTGCAATCACAGTTTTAGTTTGGCAGCCTAGTACCAGGAAATAGCCTTTCTGGCACCTTGACCTACCATAGCACTAATAGGGCCCCTTCCTGTAGTAGCTGTGCCCTTCGCACGTTCATGATTTTGTGCTCACAACACCCTTTGTGAGGTAGGGTGGTGCCGTTATGCCCATTGTACTGATGGGAAATTGAGGCACGGAGAGCATGCTGCTTGCTTGGGGTCACACAGCAAGTCAGTGTAGAACAAGGAAATGAGCCAGGGTCTTTCCAGCTCTCTGGGTATTGCCCACCCCAGCCACTGTGAAACGAGCGAATGGATTTTGGGAAGGTCATCAGCACTGTGTTTTGGTTTCTTCTTTGGGCTGAAGTTTTGGGGGAGTCTGAGCTCAATCTCAGCTGATCTGTTTTACTGCAGACAGGAATGGGAACACAGGAGATAGATGTGTTTGTTGTTCAGGCCCTATCTTTTTTACATTTATATCATTTTATTGCATTCAAGATAAACAAAATGAGGAGCCATTCCCATGGGAATCAGAAACTAGCCATTGCTAATGTCAGTTTATGACCGGCAGGGCTGTGCAGCCACCTCGTGAAGCCTTTCTTGGCCCCCTAATGCTAGGAGGAGCCGTGTGGTGGAAGAGGTGCAGTCCTGCCATGCCCTGCTGAGAGGCAGGCCTCGTGTTGGGGCGCACCAGGAGGAGCTAGAGGGGGGTCCCCACTTTTTTGAGCACTTGGGGTGAGAGCTGTCAACAAGCTCTGTGTATGAGGCTCACTCCCCAGCGGGAGGCATGCTGAAGTACAGGCATGATCAGAAACCTGGACTCGAGTAGAGGAGACCGAGAAGGCCCGAAGTGGAAGGGGAAGGCTAGTGTTGCCGTGTGCCAAGGCTGAGCTTTGGCGCACTTCTAGGGTTGCCAGGTGTCCTGTTTTTGCCTGGACAGTCCGGTATTTGTGGCCTCTGTCTGGTAAAACCCCCCGAAAATACTGGACATGTAATTTTCTCGGACGGAAGGCCGGTGGGGACATTCTTTCTTCTTCCTCTGCTGTGTCTGGCGGGGGTGGGGGGAGTGGGGAGTGTGGCGATTTAAAGGCGCAGTGACATTCCATTTTTTTTTTTTTTTTGCTTAACAACTTTGGTCTCCCCCCTCCATGTTCGGGATTTTTTGTGAAAGTATCTGGCAACCCTACACACTTCATGGGCATGCCAGTGCCCCAAAGACCAAATGCGCCCCAACACCAAGGCAGGGGCCTCTCACCCAGAGCACCTGCAGAGCCACCTCACGGGGAGGACACAGAAAGGAGACATGGGGAAGAGCTGCTATGGCTAACGCAGGGGCGGGCAATTATTTTGTTGGTTGTGGTCATGAGAAAAAAGGGCCAGTTCCCTCTAGGCTGCGCATGCCCCTGGCGAGGGGAGGAGACTTTGCATGCTCCCCCGCTTCAGGCCAATTGGGGCTGGGGGTGGGAGCACATGAAGTCTCTCACCCCAGACCCTGCTATGAAATAGGTGCATGGCGCCTTGAGGGAACCGCCAGCTGTTTTGAACAGTGGCTGTTCCCTCTAGGTGCCGCGCACCCCTGGCGGGGGGAGGAGACCTCACATGCTCTCTCGCCCCAAGACCCTGATTGGCCTGGAGGTGTGGGAGGGTGTGAAGCCATCCGCTGTTCAAAATGGCTGGCGACTCCCTCTAGGCGCCACGTCCCCTGGTGGGGGGAGGGAGCCACCAGCTGCTTTGAGCAGTAAATGACTTTGCGCCCTCCCCTGCCCCCGGGTCTCTACTGGCCTGGGGGCGGAGGAGCGGCAGGGCAGCCATGGGCCGGATCATTTGGCTTGGCAGGCCGGGTCCAGCCCACGAGCCGTATCTTGCCCAACCCGGGTCTAATGTCATGGGAGGCCTGGAAGGATCCGATTCAGAACGAGACGGCTCTGAGGGTGGAATTGGAACCTGGTGGACAGGGCGGGAGTGACGTGCACTAGCCTCAGCGGGGAGGAGTCCATCGTGCACCCTGCCCTGTCCTACACCACATCAGCTGCCCTCAGGAGTGAGGAGCCGAGTGCTCCGGGAGTTTCCCCGTCTTGGACCAGGAAGCTAGAACCCTGCCAGACGAGGCGTCAGAGAAAAGCATTCTGTGGGGAGCCAAAAATTAGCACTTGGATTGAGGCTTTCCAAAGGCCCTTCTCGAGCCGGCCTTAGGGCAAGGCGAGGAAGGCAAATGCCTTGGGGCCTGCACTTTTGGGGCCCCGCGCTGCTGAGTATTCACCATCCACCAGCCGGCCTGGGGCCCCACAAACCCTTTGGCTGGGCCTGGTCATGGTTCATGAAGCAGTAAAGCTGGGAGCTGATATTGTCGGGCGCCCTCGCTGAGTCCCTCGGAACGGCCCGGTATGGCCAGTGCCGCTCCCCTCATGGCGTCTGCCACGTTCCCAGAGGCAGCAGGTCAGCCGCTGTGTCACGTGGTGCTTACAAATCCCAAATTCTGTCACTAGCTCCCCTCCCCCGGGTTTTCCTTCTACAGGTGTCTGGGGAGGACCCTGCCTCCTGCATTCCAGCGAATTGGCTACTGCCTCCGGGACATGCACCAGCCACCCCAACCTGTTCCATGCGAAACACGATCCCCTTTCATCTGGGGGGAACGCGCTCCCGGGGGGAGGGGCTGCAGGAGGTTAATCGATGTCACCGCTGGCAGTAATGAAGCGATGGTGAGAGACGGCTGGAGTCACCGGTCTTGTGGGTGGCGACAGCCGGTTCCGGGAAAAGACAGGAACACGTTTCCCAATCAAAGCACAGACACAGTCTGTGGGGAGATGAAATGTGGGGCTGCTCTCTCCCTCCTGCTCCAGTCGCTCTCTCTAGGCCCTGTATGAGTGACATACAGCTCCCCTGCTCCCTTGCCACTGGTGACGTTGTTGCACGGAGCAACCGGCGGGCGCAGCGCAGTGTCTCTCCTCAGTGATATTAATAACGAACAGGGGCTCAGCCTGGGCCTTCAGGACTCCCGGGCCCAGGCCTGGCAGTGCCTCCAGGCCCTTTCTCACTGCTCCTGTGCTTGCATCCGGCATTCTGGGAGTTGGGCACCCAGTGCGTCCAGTCTTGGCACTTCAGCACCGCTCGCCCCGTCCCCGGCCTGAGCCAGCAGCGCTCTGCTCCGTGCCTGGAGAGGGCTGGCTGCAGGGCGCCCTCAGCGCCTGCCCCTTCCTGCCCGCCCCATAGGGGTGCTCTCCCAGCTGGGCTGTTTGAATGCAGTAGCCCCCGTCCCCTGGGACAGCTATGGGCTGGGTGACAAGCTGAGACGGCTGCTGAAGTGTGAGGTGCTAGGGGGACCAGGCGGAAAAGACGGAGCGGGAAATGGAACGGGGCAGGCCTTGAGGCAAGGCAGCCAAAAGCTGGGGAGAGGGCATAGAATGGGCCTGGAGTTAGCGGTGGGGGAGGGACATAATGGGCGCCATGCGGAGAAGGGCTTGGGCAGAGCTAAGTACTAGCTGAGACCCAGTCGTCCATTGACCCCTCCGCCCCGGGTTTCAGCTGCACAGAGCTGAGCAGAGAGCCTCTCGCGTTGCCCATCCTTTCTTCCTGTGGGCTCCGTGGGGCACTTTCCAGCGCTCTAGCTGCAGAGGGTCCATCCACAAGGCGGCTGGAGGGGGCCTCGGCCCCGTCCTCTATGAGATGAGGCCCCTGCTGCCACAGCACCTTGGAGGAACAAGAAACTGGGGATGCTGGACCCAGATCTCCCCACTCACAGACCATCAGGTCAGATCCCCCCAGCAGACCATTACAAATGGGGATGCGCCCCTGGCCTCAGAGCTCACCCAGCAGCGTGGCAGTGCGTGACGGAGAGGGCCTGGTGCCGGGAACAGCAGTGGGACGCATGAAACTGACTGTGGCAGGGCTCCTAAGCACTGATGTGCCAGCTGGTCTAAGTCATTCGCGCCTGGCTAGAAAGCCCCGGAGATATTTCTGTCTCACACGCTGAATCCCTGGGTCTTTGCTTGCTGTTACCTTGGCAGTCAGCAATGCTGCTTGTGATTTCCTCAGTCTCCCTGGCTCACAGCCGGTGTATAGCTGCGGGATGACATGCTGTGTTGTTCCCTTACAGCCTAAAGGGGAACATAAGTGGTTTGGCTTCTGTCGGTCTCAGTTCAAATACAGAGAGATGGGGGGAAGGAGGTAATCTCTTTTACTGGACCAGCTCCTGGAGGTGCGAGAGACAAGCTTGCGAGCCGCACAGAGCTCTTTGTCAGGCCTGGGCCTCTTTCGCCGGCAGAAGCAGGCCCAGTAAAAGATATTATCTCCCCCCTCGTCTCTCTCCTCGCTTGGGACCAGCACAGCTGTGACAATAGCGGGATCGACATAGCGCTTGCCATTAGACAGTTCCTTTCTCCTGCGGGGCCCTCTCACCTCGCCTGGCCGTGCGTTACCCTTTGGACACTGGGATGCAAGCGGGTCTCAGTCTCCAGAATAACAGAAGAGGGTTGTTTGCCATGGAGGCCACACCTGAACGCCTCAGAAGCTTTCCTTCCTCTCTTCCCCTCCCAGGGCCCCTCAGCAGCTGCAGCAGCCGGCACACAGGGCCTGCAAATTGCTGGTGAGGTGAATACCTTCTTTGACACCAAGAACTAGACCGAAACTATGTCAACGGAGGGAGAGCCGGGGCGGCTTTTCCTGCTTATCTTGTTTGAGGCTTTGAACTGCATCCTGGAGGGTCGGCGTGTGGAGGAGACACCTTGGATTGGACAGAAATCCCAGAGCCTGGGAAAGAAGAAACCCCTGGCCTGGGAGAAGTATCGGTTATGCTGCACTTCAGAACCCATCACTCTGAAGAGGATTAGCCAGGAGGTTTTGGCCTCTAGTCCCAGAGTGGGGCTGATGGGGATTTGAGGAGGGAGGCTGGGGGCAGGGTTGGAGGAGGCGTTCGCTGAAATTGCGGTGGGTATCTCCTACTATGCACAAGTGTTTGGAAGGCCGCTGACGGAAAGAAACAGCTGCCACGATGACAGACCTTGACACTCTCCAGAGCCAGAGATCTCAGAACATTCGCCAGACTGACACACCGGGCTCAGGGCAGCCATGTCTGGGTTTGGAAACACCGTGGCTGCTTAACAGTGACCCAGTGGGCCAGATCCTCCCCTGGTGGCAACCGCTGTCACTGCCGTGATTTCAGTAGAGCTATGTCCGTCATGTCAGCGGAGGGTCTGGCCCCACAGGTATCCGATTGACACCGCAGGGGAGGAGAAGATTCAGGGAGGCAGAATTGAAATGTTCCCAGGAACTCATGCCACTCCTGTTCTGGTAGAAAGGGACCTTTTGGGGGCAGGAGGCCGTGGTTACACACCTGAAAGGTGGGGGCGCGGGCGGGGTAACACCCCCCTTTGACGTCAGGCCGGCTTTGGGCTCAGTGTCCGCAGCGCCACCCTGCAGGGGGGAACAGTGCTCAAGGGCTGTGGGAGCAGGGGCTGGGGGTAGGCAGGCTCAGAGTGACGGGGGGCAGGTGCGGGGCAGGGAGGCAAAAGGGTCGGTGTGGCTGGGAGCTGGCAGAGTGGAGTGGGCTGGGGTCAAGTCACTCTGCTTCCCCCCATCACTGAGGGCTGGGGTGGCCCTGACCCCTCCTGCCAGTGCCAAGTGCCCCATTTGTCCCCCTGGATGCACGGCTCAGGGGAGGGGCGGGTGGAATGAGGGCAGGGAGGGGGCAGATCAGGGGCTGGAAGACGTGGGGCAGGCACAGAGCAGGGGTGGAGTGGGAGGGCTGTATGCCCCTAGGGAGGAGTCTGCTGGCAGTGGGGGATGGCCGGGGATGCCCCATAGGCAACATCTCAGCTACTTAGGACACCATGAAACTTGGGGCAATGTAGTGCCCCGAATTTTGCGGTGCCCTATGTGGCTGTGTACTTTGCGCGTTGGTAGGGACGGCCCTGAGTGTCCGACTCACTGCAGCTAGGTGGGTTCGGAGTGAACATTTTGTTGCCGATATATCGTTGCACTGGAACAGCTCTAAGGTGGACACAGCTAGGCTGGTGTAAAGGCACTTTGAGAAATCATGCCTCCTGCTGTGCAGGAATAAGCTACGTTGCTGCCAGCACCATCTGGGGGCTATTGTGCCCCCACAAAGCAGGTTTTATTGCTTCAGCTCTATTGGCATTAAAACAGCACAGTTTGTGTGCTCACAAGCCCTCTGCAATGCTGTTCCCAAGGCCTAGAGCAGGGGTGGGGAACCTCAGGTCCAGGGACCCCGGTTTGCCTAGCTCTGTTCCCCGAGGCTCATGGCCCTCCCCCCCGCCAGCACTGGGGAGCCCACACTGGTGCTTCAGCCCCCTTACTACCCCACTGCGGGGCTGGAGCACACAAAATCTACTAGGCTGCCCTCCCACCCCCTGGCTCTGGTGTGGGAGGGGAATGTGGGGAGGATCTTTCTCCTTCCCAGTCAGGGGCCCTGTCAGTGAGGGGTTTGTTTTGTTTTTTTGCTTCTCACTTATGTGAGACTGATTTTTTTTTGTGGGTGGGCGGCCCCCGACCCAAAAAGGTTCCCCACCCCTGGCCTAGAGAGACTTTGCTTTGTTTCCTCTGTGTGGTTTCCTGCTGCCCTCTGCTGTCTAATGTGCTTGGTGCAACTGGAAATGGATTAAAAACGAGTAGTCCTGTGGCACCTCGGGGTATGTCTAGACTACATGCCTCTGCCGACAGAGGCATGTAAAATAGGCTACCCGACATAGTCAATGAAGCGGGGATTTAAATATCCCCGTCGTCATTAAAATAAAAATGGCCGCCGCACTGAGCCGGCTCAGCTGATCGTCGGCACAGCGCGGAAGTCAAGACACAGATCGGTCGACAGGGGAAGCCTTTGTTGACCGCTCCTGTAAACCTTGTTTCATGAGGCATAAGGGAGCGGTTGACAAAGGCTTCCCCTGTTGACTGATCCGTGTCTTGACTCGCGCGCTGTGCCGACGATCAGCTGAGCTGGCACAGCACGGTGGCCATTTTTATTTTAATGAAGACAGGGATATTTAAATCCCCGCTTCATTGACTGTCGGGTAGCCTAGTTTACATGCCTCTGTCGGCAGAGGCATGTAATCTAAACATACCCTTGGAGACTAACACAAATGTATAGAACCATGAGCTTTCGTGGGTAAGAAACCCATCTGAGGAAGTGGGTCTTACCCCCAAAAGCTCATGTTCCTGGGCGCCGCCATTTTTAAATCCCCCTTAGTCCGAACTAACTGCTCGTGGCTAGACGCGGCAGTTAAACGTTAATTCGAACTAACTTCTTAGTTCGAATTAACTGTTACTCGTGGAATGAGGAGTAACAGTTCATTCGAACTAAGGAGTTAGTTCGAATTAATGTTTAACTGCCGCATCTAGCTGCGGGCAGATAGTTCAAACAAAGGGGGATTTAAAAATGGCGGCGCCCAGGAACATGCAAATGAAGCCCAGGATATTTAAATCCCGGGCTTCATTTGCAACTCCGGATGCCCTCATTTGCCTACCTAGCTCGAACTAACGAGCTAGTTAGACATACCCTCTCAGTCAGAATGAAAGGGGCCTCAATTTGGTTTTGTCTAATTCACTCTGGCTCGCTCTAATTCTTTCATGTGCTGCCGTTACTAACAGGGACAATGCGCCGTGGCCCCCGGAAGCAGGGCTCGCAGGCAGAGGGCTGGTTATATTTTCCCCTCTGGAAATGTGCCATTTGTTCGGAAACCTGGAAATTCTATGAACTTTGCAGCTATCACCCCGCTCTGTGGGCTGCCTCCCAGGCTTTTCCCTGCCAGTGGCACCGCCCGTGGCAGATGCTCCAATGTCATTAGCTCTCCATCTCGGTGACACCTGTAACATTGGGGGCGGGGCTCTGGCTTAGCAACAACAGTGGGAGAACGTGGCCAGATTTGGGGTTACACGAGGCCTTCAATGGAGACAAGCCAAGCCCTGCCCAAGGAGAAATGCCTCTTCTAGCTGTGAAACCAGCATAGCTCGTACAGGGCATTGCAATGGGAAGGGCTCATCCTCAGTAGCCTCAAAAGGAAGATTAAAGGCTGGCCCCACCCATTGCCTTGTTTGAAATGCAGAGCAGCCTCCCCAGATGCCCCCCGGCTCTGAGAAGGGACCTGACTGGTTTATATTGACAGGCAAGAGGGATGTGATTTTGGGGAGGGTGCGGGGGCTACTTTGAAAACAAAACTTGTTCTGAGGAAGGGGTGGGGAACCTTTTTTGGGTTGGAGGCTGCAGACCCACAGAAAAATCAGTCGGGGGCCACACACGTAACCCCCAACTGAGGAGAAGACACTCTCCTCACACACTAGAGCCTGGGGGGGCCAGGCTAGTAGATTTTGTGTGCGATGGCAGGGGGGCTGAAGCACCAGTGTAGGCTCCCCAATGCTGGGGGAGGCCCTGAGCCTCAGAGGCTCACCAGGGAAGCCGGGGGCCACATCTGGTCCCTGGGCCTTAGGTTCCTCACCCCTGTTCTAGGAGCATGACAAAAACAGAGAGATCTGGTCTGAGCAGCAGGCTCCTAATTCGAGAGGGTAATAACAGGGTTGTGGGAACATTGCAGGGCTTGGTTCGCTGTGGGTACTGTGAATTAATTGCACCTTGCAGTGCAGTTGGCTTTGCATGGATCAGAAGTGACCTAATATTTGCAAACCAGTTTGACACACATCTCCCCCCCTCCTCCTCTAGCAGGGCCTGGCCCCCTGCCTGAAGGGATGCGGTAAGTAGGAGAGCACATTGGGGCATGCATAGGAGAGAGGCCAGCTGGGGGATGGGGGGGGGGGGGGGAGTGTTTGAAGACGTGGCAGTGTGACCCTGTCTGGGCACATACTAAATCTCAGACCATGGCTTAATCGGATGCAAAAGCTGTGCCCAGCTCTGGCTGCAATCCCCAAACTCTGCCCGGGGGAGCTGAAACCTGAGCCGCCCAAAGGAATGCCTTCTGAAGGAGCTGGCCTGAGAAAAGGACATGGTCTTGGCTCCATGCGCTTCTCCACACACACGTTACAGAACATCCCCCCCGCCGCCCCGCACGGGGCCAGAGCCTCAGCTGGTGCTGATGGGCACAGTGCCAGTGACGTCAGCGGAGCTCTGCTGATGTGCAGCAGCTGAGGAGCTGGCTGATGAGAAGCAGCGGGGCCTACTGGCTAAAGCAGGGACAGGGACTCAGCAGAGTTGGGTTCTTTTCCTGACAGCTACAGGTGGGCACCTGGCTGTGGACAAGTAACTTTCCCCTTTTTGCATCCCTACAACCATCCCCGCTCCTCCACGCCGTGGAAAACTCTGGATAAACGGAGCTCTAGGAAGGGGTCTCTCGTCATCCAGAAGGGAGCTAAGTGCTTGGGTTTTGTTCAGTTTCCCACACACCCACCCACCCAAGGGCGCCACCTCTCCTGGGGCTGTCCCAGCGGTGACCCGTGGAGGCTGTCAGGCAAGAGCACACAACATGTGCACCAGGCTATGTGCGGGTACCGCGGGAGAAAGGGAAACAACAGTCCTCCTGACAGTGTCACAGGCAGCAGAAGACAGGAAATATCCACCTCCAAACTTTGCCTGACGGGCAATACTTCCTCCTGCCAAACGTGTTGCCACGGTGACACCTAGTGGTATGAATGAAGAGGAATGAATACAGCCTCACAAGGCAGTGAGAAGGAAGGGTTTTCATACTTCCCTTGACCAACTGCTCCAGAACGGTTTTTTGCTCCGGCTTGTGAACCAACAGGTCGTAAAAATACACAGGAGGGAAGTAAAACAAGACGATGTTTTAAAAGAGAATTGCATATGAAAGCTGGGCTGTGTTCCTTGCCTGAGGGGACGAAGCATGGTCTTCATAGCTAGACCCTGGGACTGCGATCCCCAGCTTCTATTCCTGGCCTGCTGTGCCTTAGTTTACCCATCAATAAAATGGGAATAGCCATACCAATGGACCTTACAGGGATGTTGCCTGGGTTAATTTATCCTGGTATGTAAAGAATCGCAGAGGGAAAGTGCTGTGTAAGTGTGAAAGGCTATTACGTATTGGCCAGAGCGCTGCAGGCTACGTGAGAGCCTGATTCCCAGTGGAAATAAACAGGAAGTTGAAAACAGCTGGCAGGCTCAGGGATGACATGGAGCGTGCCGCATGCTCATTCTAGTTTTCACATCACACCTTTGCTGTAGCAGCCCCTTTCAAATGGAAATGAAATCCCAAATGGCAGCTAAACCAGAAGAAACCCCCCCTTGAAAGTGATCTGTAAAGAGGGGTAGGGCATTTAGCTGGGCCTGGTTGCAAGTCATGTCAACCCCCTTTCCAAATGGGTGTGTGGAGTGGGCTAGGTTGGCTGACATTGGAGATGACTTTCTTGTTTGCAAAGGGGAACCTAGTCAGAAATGAAGCAAAAGCAGGAGATTTAACTGCAGATTTTCCCATTGCGCTCTACACATCCCTCTCCCATCGCCTTCCCCTCTGCAACTGCCTAGTGCAGAGCTGTGAAACCCAACAGGCAGGTGCCCATCAATCCTCTGTTGATTGTCTGAAGAAACTCGGTCTGCATATTCGAGAAATGCTCTTTAGCTCTTTACCCGACTTCCTATAAAGTTATTAGCAAAACTCTGATTTCGGACTGTTGGATAAATGAGAATGGGAGCAGGGTAGAGGTTAAGGAGTGCCTATGTAATGCAAATTTTAGAAAGTGTAATTTCCTAGAGAGGAGAGCAGTCAGAATGAGCTCCCAGATAAGGTAGTGGAGTCAAGTACAGGATGAGCCAAACTTGGATAGCCTTGTGGTCTGGACTAAGGCTATGGCTACACTGCAGCCTTTTGCCGGCAGAGAGTATGCTAATGAAGTGCTCATTAGCACTTGTCATGCTATCATTTGCATATTCTCTGTCAATGCTTTTTGTGCAAGAGTTTTTTGCTCAAAAACAAGAGTAGGTGGGTCCGTTTTGTGCAGAAACCCCCGTTTGTGCAAGATCCTGTAGACCTCCTTTTTTGAGGCATAAGGATCTTGCGCAAAAGGTTTTTTTTGCACAAAACAGACCTGTCTACACTGCTTGTTTTTGCGCAAAAGCCTCTTGCGCAAAAAGTATAGGCAGAGAATATGCAAATGACAGCCCTTCATTAGCATACTCTCTGCCGGCAAAAGGCTGCAGTGTAGACGTAGCCTAAGTGAATAGGGAATTAGTCTATTTTGTGCCGGGAATATCAGACCAGATGTGTAAAGGACGTGCTCATTGATTGTACCCTTTGCCCCATTTGGTTTACTTTGCATAGGAAACATTTCCTGTTCCCCAGCACAAGATACTTTTGGAAAAGTTTACAAATAGAGAGGATAGAGTTGGCAGAGTTGCCATCCAAACATGCCAGGGATGAAGGTTATTGGGACAAATGCCATCTGCACATGGGTAGTGTTCATGTGTCTTTTATGGTGTTCTTCGACCCCACTGACTGGGTCATCAGGAAACTGAATTCATGAGCTCATTTTGATAAAGTTGAAGCACTTTGGTGTGACACTGTATATTATATTTATTATATTGCTAGAAGATTAACCTGGGTTACTCGGGTTCTAAGTTCATATCAATTTTGTTTTGCTTGCACAGGCTAGGTCTACACTACAGCATTTTCCTATTTTTTTTTTTTTTTTGGAAGAGGCTTTTCCAAAATTTGGCCCATCTACACTGGGCCAAATTTCAGAAAATCCCCCTGGATTGAGGAAGACAGGGCTTCCGAAAGAGCACATTTGCACTTCTGCAAAAAAACACGGAAGAACAAACGCATTCCCTGGACACGGCAGAGTTTTTCTGGTATCCCGGAAAACCCCTGGGCTGTGTCTAGACTGGCATGATTTTGCGCAAATACTTTTAAGGAAAAGTTTTTCCGTTAAAAGTATTTGCGCAAGAGAGCGTCTATACTGGCATGTGCCTTTTGCGCAAAAGCATCCGTGCCAGTGTAGATGCTCTCTTGCGCAAGAAAGCTCCGATGGCCATTTTAGCCACCAGGCTTTCTTGCACAAGAAATTAATGTTGCTGTCTACACTGGCCCTCTTGCACAAGAATACTTGGGCAAGAGGGCTTATCCCTGAGCAGGAGCATCAGAGTATTTGTGCAAGAACCACTGATTCTGTACATTACAAGGCAGTGTTCTTGCACAAATACTCGCGGCCAGTGTAGACAGGTTGCAAGATTTTGTGCAAAGTGGTTGCTTTTGCATAAAATCATGCCAGTCTAGACGCAGCACTGCAGTGTAGATGTACCCTCAAATACACAGTAAGGCTGTGTCTAGACTGGCAAGTTTTTCCGGAAAATCATCTGCTTTTCCGGAAAAACTTGCCAGCTGTCTACACTGGCCGCTTGAATTCCCGTAAAAGCACTGACGATCTCATGTAAAATCATCAGTGCTTTTCCGGAAAAACTATGCTGCTCCCGTTTGGGCAAAAGTCTTTTTCCAAAAGGGCCAGTGTAGACAGCATAGTACTGTTTTCCGCAAAAAAGCCCCGATCGTGAAAAAGGCGATCAGGGCTTCGCGTCTAGATTGGCCATGGACGCTTTTCTGCAAAAAGTGCTTTTGCGGAAAAGCATCCTGCCAATCTAGACGCGCTTTTCCGAAAATGCTTTTAACGGAAAACTTTTCCGTTAAAAGCATTTTCGGAAATTCATGCCAGTGTAGATGTAGCCTTGATATATTGCAAGCTTTTGCCAGCAGATGGCTCCCTACTACACAAAATAAGATCTCCATTGCTCGGGTCCTTAACTCAATTCATTTTTGTTTATCTTCATTTAAATCAGTGCTCTGGAGTAGAGCTGGGATGAGGGGGTCAGTATGCAGGCTGATCCCAGGAGGGAGAACTAACCCATCCCTCCCTCACTACAGCAGCTTGGGGGCTTGGTGAGAAGCACCTCTCTCCATGGCTGTTGCAGCCCCACCAGGCACATTGGTGGGAGGGGTACATGTCCCCAGACTAGGGCAGGTCTAGTTTCATCTGTCCCCTGTGCTCCTCAGTCAGAGTGAGGAATGAAGAAAAACTGTGCACCATCTCCTTACTCTCTGATGAAGGGGAACGACCTTACCTTAGGTGCCCAAAGGGGAACCCTTATTTCAGTTTAAGTTATGATAAGAGGAAGCTGGATACCAAATTTGGTGGTCCTAGCTCTTACCATTTAGGAGGAGTTCTTGAACAGACAGACACACACAAGATCTCTGAGGGTATGTCTACACTACCACCCTAGTTCAAACTAGGGAGGTTAATGTAGGCATTCGAAGTGCAAATGAAGCCCGGGATTTAAATATCTCGGGCTTCATTTGCATCTTGCCGGGGGCTGCCATTTTAAAATCCCCATTAGTGCGGACTCCATGCCCGCGGCTACACGCGGCACGGAGTACGTAGTTTGAATTAGGCTTTCTAATTCGAGCTACCGTTCCACCTCGTTCCACGAGGCGTACAGATAGTTCGGATTAGAAGCCTAATCCGAACTATCTAGTCCGTGCCGCGTGTAGCCGCGCGGCACGGGGTTCGCACTAGCCAGCTTTTAAAAATGGCGGCGCCGGCTTTATGCTAATGAAGCCCGGGAAATTCAAATCCCGGGCTTCATTAGCAAGTTCTGTATGCATACATTACCCCCCTAGTTTGAACTAGGGGGGTAGTGTAGACATACCCATATGTAGTAGCCCAGTGTCTGAGAGTCTGTAATGCTGAAATGCTGGCTGTTCCCTCTGGGCGGCCCGTGTTGCATGGGGAGCGCAGGGCCCAAACGGCTGCTTGCGCCGCTTGCTCCCCTGCGGCAGCACGGCTGGGCGGCACAGAAGTCAGCCGAGTGCCATGGTGAGAGGCGAAGGGGGGCGGGGCGGTGACGTGTGGCATGACAGCGGCTCCAGGCCCCGTCCCCTGGCCGTGAATGCCACCGCCCCACCCCCCTTCGCCTCCCGCCATGGCGTTCAGCTGACTTCCGCGGCACTAGGCCAGGCCGCCGCATGGGAGCAAGTGGCGCAAGCGACTGTTTGGGCTCCATGCTCCCCATAGAGCACGGGGAGCGCAGAGCCCAAACGGTTGTTTGGGCTCCACGGTCCCCCGAGTGAGAGGCAGGAGGCAGAGGAGAAGTGAAAGAGAGAGACAGAGAGAGAGAGGCAGGAGGCAGAGGAGAGCTGAGAGAGAGAGAGGGGGGAGGCAGTAGGAGGAGGAGGGTGTGGCCAGACAGACTATAACCCCATATCATCCATCTTATTTGCCTCTCTGAAGCACAGGGCAGAGAAGGAGCAATAATATCAGCATAGTCTATGCTGGCTCATCTGATCCTGAGAAGCTGAAACACAGATATGTGGATAGAGAGCAGCTAAGTCAATAAGCTGGCCTCGAGGCTGCGGCTGGCACCTATGTTGATTCGAACACACAGTCCCAGGAAGAGGAATTTCCCACTGAGAAAACAATGTCCAGTACTTCAAAATTTAATCATCTCAATTCTCTCTTACAAGTGTAAATTAAGTTCACAACTCCCTTGTAAGAACTGGTCTCACAGCAGACAGACCAGCATCAATTGGCATGACAGATAAGAAAGAGAAATACGTGACCCCATGATTATAAAAGATGGGCCCAGCACACACTCACTTTGAGTGTCATTCTACCCTCTACCTGCTGGTTGGGTTAGGTGTTTGACCTCCCGAGGTTCTATGGGGACGCCCACCTCATATTTTCGTCTTTCCAAGGAATTGAGGGACCGACCCTGGCCTGACATGCTGGAGTCGAGAGGCACAGAAGGGGGTAAAAATGGTACCTGGATGTGGTCCTCTGTCTTAAGTGTACACATAGAAAGAGTAAGCTGTTACTTGGTACCATTATTTCTATTTTTCTATCTTTATCTTCTTTGTAACCATTTTTTAAGACCTATATTTTGCTAATAGTTAAGAAATAGAGCAATAGCCATTGTAACCATATGATTTATAAGCTTCCTCAATAAACCTGTAACTGTTTAAGCTTTAACCTGCCTCCTTCAGTTGCTGTAACAGAACCAAGCACAATTTAAAAGAACTTCAGCCGGTCATAAAGGGACAGATATAGGGAGAGCTTGGGCGTTTGGATTTGTGTCACACCCAGGTGGCAAAATTCAGTTGGGGCGCTTCTCAGTCTCCCCGAGGCTGCCCGCTGCGAAGGAATTATGAAATTCTAGCAGCTAAAATCTGAAGCGTAATAAGCTCTTCCTATAAACTCGGGGCGTCTGTTGGCCTGCTGGCCACCCTCTGCGATGGGACCCCGGTCCTAGCAGTAAAGACACGGACGTTAAACCTTTTCTCGGAAACATACACACACACACTGCCCTGACCGTCGGCTGACAGAGGGAGAAAGACAGACAGACAGGGAGCGAGAGACCAGAGGCTCAGGAGAGAAGACCGACGTGGAGGAGAGACCTGAAAATCCCGTCTTATGACAGGTTAATTAGCTAGTAGATAAGAATGTCATATACCAGCCAAGGTGATAAAATCAAAACAAAGTGCTGTGGCTTCACTGACATGGTGATTCAGCTATTTCTGAAATTAGTTTGGTTTGGAAATTCCAGTCAGCGAGAATTTCTAACATTTCAGTTTGGGGCAAATAAAAAATGCAAAATAGCAAGGTTTCTGGTGGAAATGCAACTCTGCACATCGCCCAGCCACACGGAAGAGTCAGCTTATTTAGCTCAAAGACAGTAGCAGAATCATCAACCATCCCTGTAGCCCAGCCACTAGGGCGTGACAAGGACACACTTGTGCAGCGTCTTGCACTGATATTACTGATTCCTGCTCACGTCCCAGCTGCAGATTGGCTAGTAAGGGTGGCCAAGCCTCTTGAGCCAGAACAATGACAATTGTGAGAGCAGCCAGTGGCCCTGCGTGGGGAAGCAGGGACAGTACAAAGGAGAAAGCACCTGCCGGTTTCTTTAGGAGGCATTCAGAACTTCCCCGTCACTGGGCTTGATCCAGGCACTCATAATCACAGGGATGTTGCATCTCATCTTTATCAAATGGCTCCTGGACATCTGTAGCTCAAGGGCCAGAGACTCCACTGGTGAAAATCATTGAAGCCAATGGAGCTATCATGATTTACACCAGCAGAAAGGATGTGTCCCGTGTGCCTACTATAGGCAAGGAGAGTGATGAACTGAGAGCAAACTGGACACATTCCCACTCTGGACTTGGCTTCTGCTCCATCCAGTGTAAAGGCCATAGAGAATAGAGGCAAACCCTCTGGCCCCATGTGGTATCACATGCGGGAGTCTCCAGAGAACCCCACTGCTGAGAAGTGAGACAGAACTGCCTGGTGTCCATCGTTGTCTTTTTCCTCCTGAAAAAAACGTAAAAACCAACCAATAGTCTAGTACTGCATGTAGTACATGTGTTGTTAGTCTTTAAGGAGCTTCTAGACTATTTGTTGTTTTTTAAGTTTTTCCTGTTACAGACTCACTCCGCTACCCCTCCAAAGCTTTTCCCCCCTCCTACTTAAACAACTGGGTGTCTGGGTGGTGCTGAAGCTAACACAGCTGGCAAGAACTTGGAATTCCTTCAGCACAGGCCTTAGCCAAATATCTCTGTCATCTGCCTTGATGGATGGGAGTGGGCGGGGAATTACATAATCCCTTGGGAATGGTTTGGATTCAGAGATAGGAATCCTGGCTGACCCTGCTCCACCTCCCGAAGCTGCACTGAATGCATGAGCTGGAAGAGCAGTGGAGTAGGCTGGTCCCTGGAGGGTGGGGGTGACATTCCCTTGTAGATACCGCTCTGTATTAATCATAAATCTCTGTATTAATCATTTTCATCTGCGTGTGGATCATCTTTATATAATCTCTGTATTAAGTTTTTAACTTTGTATCCAGTTCTTTTATATAGAAACTTTGTATCTTTTCCTATAGAACATAGACATTTTGTATTAAGTCTTTTGTATTAAGTCTTGGTAGAATAGTCACTAAATAAGTAAGGGAAACAGAATATCTTTGTAAACAGAATAGATTCCCCCCCCCCCCCCTTTGCTTAATGGATTGTCCTGTTGAACGAGGTGTGAATGGATAAGGTATGTAAGTTGCAAGGGTTGGAGAAGGGATGGAAGCCAGATCCAAGAACAATGAGACCAGTGAAGTGCGCTCATTGGAAGAAGATTGGACATAAGGACACCTTGGGAGTCAGCAGCCAGTGCCTGCTTTCGGAAGCCCCCTCTTTGAAGGTGAATGTGGCAGCATTGAGACAACACCCAGAAGTAGGTGCCACAGATGTCTAGCTCTATATGATGGACTCTCACAGATCTTGCATATTCATAAGATCAGGACCAGACGGAGGCCTGGGTGAGCTGGGCAGCTGCCCAGGGTGCCAACCGATGGAGGGCGCCTGATGGCAGCTGTAAGGGGCATGCAGCATCCCTTACAGCTGCCATCAGGTGCCGCGCGCCCGGCTCCCGCAGCACCGGCCCGCCCGCATCCCCACAGCACCAGCCAGCAATGCCCTTCCCCGACTGCTGCGGGGCCCTACATGGCCCGGCGCGCGCACCAACAGCGACAGCCGGGATGGACTGGGCTGCGCTTGCGTCGTGCGCCCTAGAGGCGGGCCCTGGGCTGCGCGCCAGTGGCTGTAGCTGGGCCGCGCATGCGCCGTGCGCCCAGGGGCGGTGCCGCGTGCCTGTGCCCGGGGTGCCAGAATACCTCGGGTCGGCCCTGCATAAGATGATAGGTTTGCATGAGAGGGGAGCTACTACCAATCAAAGGTAGCTTGCAGGAAGACCTCAGGTTTTGTCTTGTCAACATGGGAGCATCGATACGGATAGGCAGGAGCCTGGCTCTACCCCTCCCCAATGCAGTTAGGGGGAGCAACTATTGAGAACAAGACAGAGTATGCTTGTGTGTGGGTGTGTGTGCTATGTCATATGCACATGGTAAGTGTTGATTGCTATATGTATTACCAATAAGTGTGGTGTTTTGATTTATCCCCCCGCAAAGATCCTGCGCAGTACTTTTAAGTACAACACCCTCACTAGCTCTCTTTTCTAGGTGGCCCCTCTGGGGGAGGTGAAAAACGAGTCATTCGCCTATTGGCAACTGACCTCAGCTTTTTCCAGAATTATATTTTCCCCTTAGTTGCTTGTACTCGCTCTTCTGATAACATGGTAATACTGGCACTCCTGTTTGGAAGCACTCCTACCCAGGGATTCTTCCGGAGGGCCTAGTCATCAGAACCCTAGGCAGTTAGCAAACAGCGATGCCTTTTTGTTGCCTGGGTACTGCATCCGTAACATTGCTGCTGCACTCAGCATCCAGGCTTCCTTGCACAACTTCACACGCAACTTCCTGATGTTCAGCACCCAGTGTTATTTCACTTCTAAACAGAGAGGTTATGTCTACACTACAGATGTTAGTTCGAATTAACTTTGATAGGCGCTACACTAGTGATCCGCTAGTTCGAACTTAATTCGAACTAGCGGAGCGCTTAATTTGAACTAGGTAAACCTCATTTTACGAGGACTAACGCCTAGTTCGAATTAAGCAGTTTGAATTAAGGGCTGTGTAGCCACTTAATTCGAACTAGTGGGAGGCTAGCCCTTCCCAGGTTGCCCTGGTGGCCACTCTGGCCAACACCAGGGAAACTCTATGCCCCCCTCCTGGCCCCGGCCCCCTTAAAGGGGCACGGGCTGGCTACGGTGCCCGTGCCAGGTGCAAGCCTGCCAGCACCCAGCCAGCAGACCCTGCACCTGGCACGGCACAGAGCCACCCACCCGATGTCCCCCAGCCCACCCCCTCTTCCCGGGACCAGGCTGGCGGCTCCCGGGAGCTTGCCCTGGACCGCAAGAGGCGGGCACCTTCCTGGGCTAGTGCGGACATCGTGGACCTTGTCCACGATCTCCGCACTAGGCACAGGAAAGTGGCCGTCTAGGGCAGGAGAGCTGCCAGCCTGGCCACACAGGAGCAGGTGTGCATGAAAATCAAGGGGGTCCACTGAGACCCCCGACCCTGAGCCCTGAGCTTACAATGGCCGTCCTGGGTCAGACCAAAGGTCCATCTAGCCTAGTAGCCTGTCTGCCGACAGTGGCCAACCCTAGGGACCCTGGAGGGGATGGACCGAAGACAGTGACCAAGCCATTTGTCTCGTGCCATCCCTCTCCAGCCTTCCACAAACTTTGGGCAGGGACACCACTCCTACCCCCTGGCTAATACCACTCCATGGACCCAACTTCCATGACTTGATCTCACTTCCCTTTCAACTCTGTTCTAGTTGTAGCCTTCACAGCCTCCTGCAGCAAGGAGTTCCGCAGGTTAACTATTTGCTTTGTGAAGAACAACAACTTTCTCTTACTAGTTTGAAGCCTGCTACCCATTCCTTTCCTTCGGTGTCCTCTAGTCCTTCTTTATGGGAACTCATGAAGAACTTTTCTGAATGCACCCTCTCCATCCAACCCCTGCTTTTAGAGACCTCTATCCTGTCCCCCCTCCGTCTCCTCTTTTTTAAGCTGAACAGTCCCAGTCTCTGTAGCCTCTCTTCATCTGGGACCTGTTCCCAACCCCTGATCATGTTAGTTGCCCTCCCCTCTCCCAGCCTTTCTCTTCCCCTCTCCCACCTCCTTTTCCCAGTCTCCCCCAGTTTTGTTCAATAAAGACAGAGTCAATGTTGGAAGAAACGTTATCTTTATTTTGTACATCAATAAGAAGGGGGGCTAGGGAAGGGTAAGTGGAAGGAGGTGAGGGAGGAATGGGGTACGAGCCCCCGATAGGGAGGACTGGGCTGGCTCTGCGGGCTTCTGGGGGTGGAAGGTCTCCTGCAGCCCCCCGATTGCCCCCTCTCCCCAGATGGCAGCCTGCGGCAAGTGCAGCCGGGCTGATGGCCGAGTGGTGTGATGTGCCCAGTGTGGGTACTCCGGGCAATCCAAGCCAGGACTGGTTTTCAAGCGGGGCACCCCTTAGAACTGTCTGTCCGAGGTGGGGGTCGGGACCCTTTAAGCGCAGCCCTCGGCTAGCCTGAGACAGCATCTCCACACTCTAAGTCCTCCTCTGATGCCCTGCCGGCACTGCTTCCGGCCATCCTTAAGCCCTGTTCAGAGTCCACTCAATGTGGACTTGCTAGTTCGAATTAGCAAAACGCTAATTCGAACTAGTTTTTAGTTCTAGACGCGTTAGTTCGAATTAGCTTAGTTCGAATTAACTAATTAGAACTAAGTTAGTTCGAACTAGCGCTGTAGTGTAGACATACCCCTAGTTTTGTTCAATAAAGAGAGTTTCTATTTTTGAACACACGTGTCCTTTATTTTGTACATCAGGAAGGGGGGCTAGGGAGGGGTAATTGAAAGGAGGTGAGGGAGTAATAGGGTACGAGCTCCTGATGGGGAGGACTGGGCTGGCTCTGCGAGCTCCTCGGGGTGGAAGCTCTCCTGAAGCCCCTTGATTGACCCCCCCTCTGGATGGCAGCCTGCGGCAAGTGCAACCGGGCTGATGGCTGAGTGCTGTGATGTGCCCAGTGTGGGCACTCAGGGCACTCCAAGCCAGGACTGCTTTGCAAGCGGGGAACCCTGAGAACTGTCTGTCCGGGGTGGGGGTCGGGACCCTTTAAGCACAGCCCTCGGCTAGCCTGAGACAGCAACTCCACGCTCTAAATCCTCATCTGATGCCCTGCTGGCACTGCTTCCGGCCATCGTTAACCTCGGTTCCGGTTCCACTCAGTGTGGACATGCTAGTTCAAATTAGCAAAACGCTAATTCGAACTAGTTTTTAAGTCTAGATGCGCTAATTCGAATTATCTTAGTTCGAATTAGCGCTGTAGTGTAGACATACCCAGACTGACAGTCATGGCAAAATTGCAACAGCAAATGACGCTCCCAGGTGTGCTGAGTGCAGCAGCTAACTTGTTCTCAGGATTTTGATTCAGAGGAGACACCCTGCCTGGGGCAGGGGGCTGGACTTGATGGCCTCCTGAGGTCTCTTCCAGCTCTGTGATTCTACCTTCTTCCCAAAGGCTTTTGTAAGCGGGGAGACGGTCCCGCTGCTGTGGGGAACCAGCAGTGAAAGTCATTTCAAATTTCTGACAGGTACCGTCCTATTGCAACCGGGGTCCCTGCCAGCTCTTTCAATAGCTCTGTGACGGATGACCTCCCCCCCATGCTTTATGAAATGGACTTATGGACATGAATTTCCATAACTCAAAGGTGTTTTGAGTGAATTATTTTGTGTAACCCATCACACTTCATGTCATGATCCGCCGGTTCTGTTTATCTTACTTTGATGCATGTATCATTTGTGAGTGTAAAATTAGACTTCTAGAGTGGGAAATACTTTGTGGGTTTTAAATGTGTGAATGAGAGACATGGAGGGTGTTACCCAACTGTTAAACAAACTCTTTTGTCCTTAAGTCTGAGCAGAGGTTGGTAGGGAGTGGCCTCAATTCCTTAACAAAAAGAATAGGAAAACAGAGGCCTAGGTTTTTTGGCTGGGCTGCACCTGAAGGAAGGAGCTGAAGACCCCAGGGTAGGGGAGACAGCCCTGGTCTGGAGGGGCAGCTGGAAAAGAGGTTTTAGGGTGAGTTTGAGTACATTTGTACTGAGGTTTCAGTGTTGAATTAGCCCAGTGTTTTTGATTTGTAACCTACTTAGCTCTGCCTGTTCTCACTTATTATCACTTTAATCCTACTGCTTGTACTTCATAAAATCATTTTTATTTTCTATCAAACCCAATGTAAGTAATTGTTACCTGGGGTGCGTGGGTGCAATCCGTGTGCACACTCCCCCTTTCATTGTTAAAGGTGGTTTACCTAATTCTTTGGGGTCTGATCCCATTTGGGGGGTGGTATCCTAGGAAGCTGGGGCCTAAACTGCACTCTCCTCAGACCTTAAGAGGTTCGGTGTCTGTGCTACTTCTCGGTGGGGGCGGAGATCTCAGCTCCGGGCCTTGGCTGGGAGACACCAGCAGAGCTGGCCCAGCAGGACCGGGCGGTGAGAAGCCCCAGAGAGTGGGAAGGTGAGTGGCAATAGCCGTGTTAGCAACCCCGGGAGGCACCCCTGAGGGGGTCATCTGTGACCGCAGCCCGTCACAAGCTCCCTGCTGGCTTTTGCCACCGCTCAGCCAGCTCTTGCCAGAGCTGCGCCCCAGGGCACCCCCACGTCCTGTCACCTCTGGGGGGGAACATTCCTGGCTTCTACCCCACCCTGGTGAAATGGGCTGGGGAAAGGATCTGCATCCTCGCTCCACTTCCTTTACCCAAAGGCCTGCCTGACCTCGAGGGCTCCCACTCTCCTGTGTGTCAGAGTCCTCGGAACCCCAACAAGGCTGGGCCCAGGATTCCTGGGGGGCTCGACCCCCAGCCTTGCCATGCTCACATAGGGCAAGGGCGAGGGTGTCCCCACAGTTTTCTCTCTGCACTGGATGCTCCCCTGCCCCACAGATCAGTGCGGAACACAATAGGCTACGTCTACACTGGCACCTTTTTCCGGAAATGCTTAAAACGGAATACTATTCTGTTTTCAGTTTTTCCAGAAAAGGAGTGTCTGCATTGGCAGGCTGCTTTTCCGGAAAAGCCCTTTTTCCGGAAAAGCGTCTGTGGCCAATGTAGACGCGCTTTTCCGGAAAAGAACCCCGAGCGTCATTTTCGCGATTGGGGCTTTTTTCCGGAAAAGATTACTGGGCTGTCTACACTGGCCCTTTTCCGGAACAGTGTTCCGGAATAAAGACTTATGCCCGAGCGGGAGCAGAATAGTTTTTCCGGAATAGCGGCTGATTTTGTACAGTAGATCGTCGTTGCTTTTTCGGAAATAAGTGGCCCAGTGTAGACACAGCCAATGGGTGTGTCTAGACTGGCAAGATTTTGTGCAAAAGCAACTGCCAGCTGTCTACACTGGCCGCTTGAATTTGTGCAAGAGCACTGACTTTGTAATGTACAAAATCAGTGCTTCTTCTGCAAATACTTTCACGCTCCCACTCAGGGAAAAAGCCCTCTCATGCAAGAATACTTGCTCAAGAGGGCCAGTGTAGACAGGGAAGAACTGTTTTGTGCAAAAAACCCCCGATCGCGAAAATGGCAATTGGGGCTTTCTTGTGCAAAATCGTGTCTAGACTGGCCACAGATGCTTTTGTGCAAAACCCCACTGTGGTTTGGGGAGAGACCAACAGCTCCCGTAGACTTCCATGGGGACTTTGGTTTTGTTCCTTCCCACGTTCTAGAACAGAGCTCGTGGCAGATGGGGGCCCGTGACTTGCTCTTTCGGTAGGGTTGCCAGATGGTTTCAACAAAAATACTGGACACACTTGACATGACATCACAATCTTCATTACATCTTATTTTGAAAATACCGGACAGTTCTATTTTCTCAATTTATTTCCCGAACAGAAAGCTCAGATACTGGACTGTTCAAAACCGGACACCTGGCAACCCTATCTTTCGGTGGGGAGTCGGGACAGTCTCTGCATCACGTTTTCTTGCCCTGGCCCTGCCTCTGAAACCAAATCCCAGCCTGTGGGGATGTTGTTTGTAGAATCTCTCAGGGCTCTTCCATTGCTCTGCAGCAGGCGGCAGAACTGAAAGCAGGGGAGGTGACTTTTAGCACCTTTGGCTCCCTGGAAGAGGGCGTTAGCTGCCTTCCTGTCCCCATTCTAGCAGGCCTGTATGCAGGGGGGTGCAAAGTGTGTGAAAGCATCCCCCATGGTCCTCCATGGTCCCCAGGGGGCTGATTCTGGCCCCTTTCTCCTTCCCCTGTGCTCTGGCCAGCCAGGGGAAGGCTGGGGCGGCACGCTGCCTGAGCCTCCCCCGCATGCTTTGGTGGGCCAGGGCCCAGGCTGGAGCTGATACCCGCACTCTTCCCCAGGAGCGAGGCTAGGGACGGGGCTATCTTACTTGGGGGACCATAGGGGAGTGCGTTCGCACCCTTGCAGTCCACATTTACAGATAAAGCACCCCACCCCCAGAAATCCCTGCACATGGGACTGTTTAGCACAGTGGTCGCCAACTGGGAGATCAGGATCTACTGGTAGATCTTGGAGCCTGTGACAGGGGATCCTGAGAGGTTTGGCCAGGAGGCTGTCACTGCCATATTGCTCCTGCCCTCTGTCTTGGAGGTGCCCCCACCCTCGGGAGCCTCCTGCTTGCTGTGCAGGACACAGGAAGAAGAAGGGGAGAGGTGCTGATGTCAGGGTGCCCCTCCCCTCACCCTGTACCCCATCTCCACAAAGGAGAGGTGGGGCAGGGATGGAAAGAGTTTGCTGGCTGCTTTTGGGAGTGGTACAGGGCCAAGGGAGGGGTGAGCCTGCCTTAGCTCCCTGCACCACCACCCAGCAGCCACCTGTGGTAAGAGGTGCCCAGCTGGAGCCTGCATTCCGAACCCCAGCCCCAGTCCTGAACCCCTCCTGCGCCCCAAACTCCTGCCCTAGCCCTGAGTCCCACTGCACCCAAACTGCCTCCCAGAGCCCCTCTCACACTCCAAATCCTTTAGCCCAAGATCAGCGTCCGCACCCCCCTCCCTGGCACTCCAGCCCTCTGCCCCCAGCCTGATAAATGTGAGTGAGGATGGGGGAGAGAGGGAGGCTGGAGTGAGCAGGGGAGGGGCCGTGGAGAAGGGGCAGGAAGGAGGCAGGACAAGGGTGTTTGGGTGTGAGGTAGATCCTGGATTGCACTTACATTCAAAAAGTGATCGCATGCAGGGCCGGATTAAGACCTGTAGAGGCCCTAAGCACTGAAAGATTATGGTGACCCCCCCATGTGTAATTCAAAATAAAAACAATACTATACCGTAAAATAAAATTTCGAAATGACACAAAACGTACATGTCTGCTGAAATTAAAATAGCTTCTTTCTAGATGTTCTGATTGCAAAATTCTGGATAAGTTCATCGAAGCTGACTCGACGAAGCATATCCACTTTCATACACAATAGGGAAAGTGAATCAAGTCTGGCCGGACACATTGGCTACTTCTAGACTGGCATGATTTTCCGCAAATGCTTTTAACAGAAAAGTTTTTCCATTAAAAGCATTTGCGGAAAAGAACACTTTTTGCAGAAAAGCATCCGTACCAATCTAGACGCGGTTTTGCGCAAGAAAGCCCCGATCGCCATTTTCGCCATCGGGCTTTTTTGCGCAAAATGGTTTTTAGCTGTCTACACTGGTCCTCTTGCGCAAAAACATTTCCGGAAAAGGGCTTTTGCCTGAACGGGAACGTCAAAGCATTTGCGCAAGAAGCACTGATTTCGGACAGTAGAACATCAGTGCTTTTGCGCAAAATCAAGCGGCCAGTGTAGACAGCTGGAAAGGTTTTGCGCAAAAGCGGCCACTTTTGCGGAAAAACTTGCTAATCTAGACGCAGCCTCTGTTGTTTTCTGAGGGTTTTTTATTCTTTTCAGCTGAGAAAAAGAGCATTCTGCGGAGTTCTGATTTTTCCCATGATGACTACTTCGATGCTTTTTTTTGAAATAACAAATATCAAATTAAAAAAAACCCTCTTTTGTTTAGGTGCCCCTGCTTTGCTGATGCTCTAAGCACGTGCTTAGTCTGCCTATTGGGTAATCCAGCCCTGATCCCATGCTTAAAAAGGTGGGAGATCACTGATCTAGCATCTGGGTGGCGGGTCTGAGACTGCTGAGAGGGACCAGCAGGGCCTGGGATTCCATTGACATTCTTGCCACAAAGGGCAAAATTTCCATAGGATTCAATAGTCTTCCTCACTTCCTGCCTTAGCCTGCAACATGGCATTGTGGAGCAGCATATGTGCTTCACCCAAGAGGTGGCCGCATGCTGGGGGTGCAGGAATGTTCCCTATTTATAAGTTCAATATGAGAAAGAACAATTCCAAGCCACTATGGAAAGCATCATATTATATCTTAGCACTTGCACCTACCTTCACACTGTAGCTTAATAGCTTTTTTAAAAAAACCTCTAAAATCTTGGCAAGAGCTGGTTGCAGACCATAAGGAGTTCTCCTTCCTGAGTGAGTGTGCCCTTCATCACTAGGTGGGGAGGGCTCAGAGTTACTCCAGAGAATTATTTTCCAGGTGTCTGGCGTGTGGGTTGTGCTCACATGCTCAGGGTCTAATTGGCAGCCATATTTGGGGCCAGGAAGGAATTTTCCTCCATGTCAGATTGGCAGAGACTTGGGGTTTTTTTCACTTTCCTCTGCAGCATGGGGCACAGGTCGCTTGCAGGTTTCAACAAGTGTAAATCTGCAAGGTGAGATTTTTAAACATCAGAGTTGTCGTTCCCCCTTCCTGGCAGGCCTCTGCTATAGTGTTGCCTCAGGCTATGGCTACACTGCTGTTTTTTTTCTGGAACAAGATTTGCAAATCGCACTGGCATTTGCACATCTTCTTCCAATTCTTTTTGTGGAAGAGGTTTTGCTGATATTTGGCCCCTGGGCCCAAATGTCAGAAAAAAACCCTCGTTCGCAAGACCCCTTATTCCTCATAAATCGAGGTTTACAGGGTCTTGTGAGAGAGGGTTTTTTTCTCAACATTTGGGCCCTTTTACACAGGGCCAAATATCGGCAAAACCTCTTTCCGCAAAAAGAATCGGAAGAAGATACGCAAATGCCAGTGCGATTTGCATATCTTCTTCCGGAAAAAAAATGGCAGAGTAACCAATCAGATACAGAGAAAGATGTAAAACCATCCTGGAGTCGCCAAGATGCTGACTTCATCCTCCCAGCCAAAAAGGGGATGCCATGTGAGTGGAATCTCCCTTATTTCAAGGCTCTGTCACCCACAAGCTTGTGAAGGAACCGGTTTCACCTTTTTTACCTTTGCCTTTCTGAACAGAGGAAGGGGAAGAACACAGGAGAAAAGCGGCATTTAGCTGCATTATAGGTGCTCACAGGATACAACTGAGACTCACGCTGTATTGGCTGTGTTGCCCCTGAGCCAAGCAGGGGCTAAAAGCCAAAATGGGCATGAGCTAATATTTTGTGCAGAAAGATCCTAAACCATCTCTGCCTGATAACAGCCTTTTGGAGAGACCTAGCTCAGAGGTTGCAAGAAGAAATCCGTACTAAATATGGTTAATGGGCCAAATCCTGGCTGTCCCAATCAGATTTTCATCAGCCCTTGCTCAGTCACAATTCCATTTGACTAAAAAACTCAGCAAGGCCTTCTGATTTGATCCGTTCAATGAGAGTTTTGCCATCCATGCAGGAGGAACACTAAGATTTGGTTTTCTATTAATTGTACCTTTTTGTCAGTCTACAGGAGCCAACATTTTTAATCACCATTTTTTTTTTTTGCACTGGAAATCTGAATATTAAAGGAAAGTTTCTGCAGAAGGGGGTCTCCTTTCCTTGAAAATTTGTGACGTTTTTTGTTGGAAACCCCAAACCCATTTTTTTCTGTTTATTTTCAGCAGTTTTCAGCTGAACTTTCCAGGGTTCCTGGTGAAAATGTGACATTTTGGGAGGGAAAGAAAAGCTTCCCAACTAGCAGGGGCTCTACGGTCTGAGGACAGCCAGTCGGAGCGGGAGGAGGGAGGTTTGAGACAGGGGCAGTGACAAGAACCACAGCTGGAAGGAGCAGCCGCGCTTCGAGCTCACACAGCTGTTAGCTGCCCGGCTCTGACTGCGCGTCTGGAAAGAGTTAACCGCTCCAGGCAGTTGGGTGAGTTCAGGTGCGTCACTTTCTCTCATTCCTCCTCCTCTGGGCTGTTGCCTGGGCTGTGCGCACCTCAGAAGGCAGAGCAGCGGGGAATGGCTGACTGCGACTATACTGCTCCAGGAGGGCTGACCCGGGAATTGGTACTAGGTGGCCCTGCCCCTAAGGCAATGGGACCTCAGGTCTGCGAGGGCAGAGACTTGCCAGGTGAGAAAAATGAGGGTCCAGAGAGAAATGGCCTCGAAAGCCCAGGATCCACTAGCCCAGAGCCTGAGCTGCAGGGCGGTTTGATTGTAACTGGCCCTGAGACGGCAGTGGGCCTGGCCGGCTCTCCGGAGCAGGACGATGGGCAAGGCATCCTGTGTGACTTCTGCATGGCGCAGAAGGCCCCGGCCGTGAAGTCCTGCCTGACCTGCATGGTGAATTACTGCGAGGACCACCTCCGGCCTCACCTGGAGAACAGCAGGCTGCAGAGACACAAGCTGATGGACCCTGCGAAGGACGTTGACCTGCAGACCTGTGAGGCTCACAGGGGCCCACTGGGGTGGTTCTGCCAGACCGACCTGGTGTGTGTCTGCGAGGAGTGCCTGGCCGACGCGCACAAGGGGCACAACTTGCTCACCTGCGAGGCAGCCAGGAAGGCCAATGAGGTGAGTCACTGCTTGGCGTTTATTGGAACAGAGCGATCGGGATGCCAAGGGACATAGGCACAGGGTGGGCCCGACATTTACTCCAGACTGAAGCTATGATAATGGAGGGGGGCCGTGGGTCTTGTCTGGTTTGCAGCCACGTCGGGCTGTTGGTTTCCTTAAGCAGTTCCTTGTACTTTATACCAAAGAGGGATTTGTTTTTCCTGTCTGTGGGCCAAATCCGCAGGTTCTCCCCTGGCAAAACCATCACTCACACACTGGGGGAAAGCAGGAGAAACCCCATTAATATCAATGGTCCGGATTCTCCAGGTCCTGAGACATTAACCATATCCTACCCCATTGTGCCGAGTGGGTGTGACTCACTGATCTTCTAAGTCCGAGCTCAGAACTGGGGCCAACTGAGTCACAAAGGAGTATAGCCCACTCAGAGGGTGAGGCGGGCACACTGACTTAGAAAGAACTGAGTAAAAGCTCCGGGCTTTCACCTGAAGCGATAGTACGTAATAGTGACTGACTGGTTTTGCCAGAAGCTGTGAGCGTGGGCGTCCAGTACTGACTCTGCACACGGAGTTCCTTCTTCCTCTCCTGAGTGAAAGTCAGATCTTAGCTACGTGCATTTACCTTCCCTTCCCATTCCCGGGCCGGGGCTCGTGGGGGAAGGTGTTCCAGCCCTGGTAGCTGGTGCCCTACCTGCTCGGGAAGGTTGTTAAAATGCTGTTGATTTATTTAGACTGTGACTGGGCTAAAGGTTTCCTGGTTTGAAATGAGGCAATGAGGTAAACTTGCTAACACGCCTGCAGGACTCAGGTGCCCAAGTCCCATTTGCAAAGGTGGCTTAGGGGCAGTTTTGAACAGGAGGCTATGAACTCTTGGGGGGATTTCAGTGGGAGCTGGGGTACTTTGGAAAAGTCCACTAACCCATTCCACTGGCTCTTTAGGTGCCTGAATCCCTTTTACGTCCTGGCCATTTGTCACTGGAAACTGGGATCTAGGATCCCAAGTCACCTAGGTGCGTTTGATACATTTATCTTCTGACACATGGGCGCGTTGTGGGGAAAGGCGGGGGTGGGGTGGGGTGAGGTGGGTAGAGGTGCCTAATTGTAGGTGGTATCCTCGCGAATACAAAACCAGCAGGACTGCTTGCATGGGGAAGCTTGCACTGGTGAGTAAGGGAACTCCCTTTCCAGTTTGCTTCTCCCCCTGGGGTGCCTCCCTCCTCTCCCACTTTGCACTCACCCTTTCCAGTCCCAGGTGACTGGCTGTTGCTGTGAGTAAAGTCCATGTCCTGGCAGCTGCAGTGAATCACAGCTTAGCGTTCCCCGGTCGTCCTCACCGCATCTGTGAAGTAACCGTTCCTCTTGTTCCGACATGCCACCATGGGATCTGACAGCCAGGGACTATTCTGGAAGTCAGAGGCTTTAGATTAGCATCCCCAAACCCAGCTAGGGATGTTAGCTTTGGGGTAATGGGATAGCCCACTAGCCGCATGCATTGTTAGCGGTTACTCGACTATTCTATTGTCTCCGGAGGGGAACAGCCAATGCGCTCCAACCCCACTCCTAGGAGGCCCCCTGCCACCCCGCAAGGGTCCGAGAAGGGAGCCAGTCTAAAAAACAGCTCCCCTCATGGACCGGCTGCCTGCTGCTCCACGTTGCTGCCTCTGATACAGGCCAACAGCGCAGGGTGACAGCAGCCCCTGTTTGCGGGGGTCTTAGCTCCCCATGGACAGAGGCTGCTGGGGGGAAGAGAGTGGGGGAGGTTGCCATGAAGCAGCCTCTGTCAGCAGCAGCCCGGGCTGGCTGCAGACAGGCTGCTCCAGCACCAGTGCCCTCTTTGCTGGGACCCTCCACGGACTGGGGCTGCTGCTGGACCCTCCATGTAATGGGGCTGCTGCTGCCTGCAGCGAGTCTGGGCCCATCACCCGCAGAGGCTGCTTTATGGCAGCCTCCCCTGTTCTCCTGTCCCTCGCACTGCGCCTCTGATAGAGGCAGCAAAATGGGGTGGAGGGGTACACCAGGCAGCATCACAGAGGTGGTGCTGAGGGGAACCAGCTTCTAAGCCGGCTTCCCCCAGCACCGGGTCTTGCTCCCCCCTGTTGCTTCTGATGCAGAGACAGCAAAGGGGGTGGGAAATGAGAGTAATCGACTAGATTAACCAATATGCCTAGGTTTGTTGGTTAGTCGACTAGCTAACTCCATGGTTCCACTGCTGATTTCAAAGGGCTCAGAGCCCGTCTGAATTTAACCCCTTTTCTGATTATCTTGCATTCAGCAGGTTCTTTCCCTGCTCTTCCTCCATTTAAAACCTCTCAAATCTCAGTACCATTCACACCTAAGACACCAACTCTCCTGGGTGTGTGTGGGCTGATTGCAACAGAGATAAAGTATGTGGCCTGGAATGGGCTGTGGAATATCTTTCTCCTTTGATGCACAGGGCATGGCAGACACCCAAAGGACCAAAGCGCAGGAGGCTTTGGTGAATAATCCCTATGGCTTACATTATCGGGGACCCAAATTCTGAGACATCCATGGGAGGCTTTGATGAATGGTCAACTCTGTTGCAGGCATATAGGGTCAGCTCAAGTTCCAACTAGGCATCTAAGTGAAGAGATTAGATTTTCCAAAGTGTCCAGCACCTCACACTTTGAGCGGTAGGAACCACTGGGTGCTGAGTAATCTCACATAACTACATATGGTCTTATTTGTAGATGTCTAAGTCTCTTTTCAATTTAACTAACTGTTAGTCTTCATTATCATGTGGCAGAGAGTTCCACAGGCAATTAAACATTCCAATAAAAAAATCAGACTCTCTTGTTTTGGTTAGTCCTGGCTGGCCCTCAGAAGTTTAGAATTGCCCTGGATAAACCCAAAGTTTGGCTCCTTCTCTGAATCGATGGGGTTTTCAAAATTAGATAAGAAAAGTCACGAAAACAGCCTTTTCTGTAAGATTTTTAACATTCTGGCTCGATCCCACGTGTGAAGCTAAAGGTCTTGATTCGCCACTTATTTACATGGTTTTAAATCAGGAGTAACTCCACAGAAGTCGGTGAAGTTAAACAAGCGTGAAAAACGAGAGCAGAATTAGACCCCAGAAGTGAAGAGGGAACTGTCTTTCAGAACTTTGTAAAGTTTTGCTTCAAATTTGGTTCTAGAAATGTTCCAGGATTTCTGATTAAGTCCCAAGATCTAATTTCTTCAGATGCAGAAAAAAGATGACGCACTCCCTATATCAAACAAAGGCTAATAAGAATGCCCAGAGGGCTGTGAGCCTGTGTATTGCTCTTGTCCATGGGAAAATGCATGGGCTTCAGCTGCTTTTGGGTGCCCCAAAACCAGTTGTAGAGGTTCACAACCCCTCCCCCACTATCCTGGCTGATCATGGAGAGAACGTATTGTTAACACTTGCTTCATCCATTCTCAGAGCGAACTTCTGCAGACCCAAGCGGAGTATGATTGGAAACTGAAGTCTGCTGAAAATGCAATTGTCAAGCTGAAGACTAACACGCAGTCTATAGTGGTAAGGACAGAACTTGGGTTATTTTTCCTTCTCAGACTAAACTTCACCCATAATAGTGGCATGCAAATTGTCATCCATATGACATTTAACAGGAGCCTGGATAACAGTCTTACGCTCCTGTATGTGTGAAATGTATGTAGCCTCCATGCCCCTGTCATGCACGGATGTCTCCATGCCTGTTCCATGCTGCCTCTGAGGCATGGCTGGTCCTCTCCTCTCTGTCCCCAAGCTGCTACTGACGCTCCTTTAAAACCCTCTTCTGTGAGGCCAACAGGAAGCAAGGTAATCACAACGGGTCAAGCTGGATGGACCTGTGCTGATTTAGCAAAGAAGGGTTGTGTAGGAAACTAATGCGAGACTCGGCCTGCTCTGCCACAGACTTCCTGTGTGACCCCAGGAAGGCACTTAGGGTACGTCTACACTGCATGCTTATTTTGAAATAAGCTATTCAGGAACAGGTATTCCGAAATATCTTATTTCGAAATAGCACGTCTACGCTGCAGGGAAGCCTCAAAATGAGTCCGAGGCTGGCTTCCCTAACGTCGATGTGCTATCTCGATTTAGAGCCCCAGGAGGCACTGGGGAGGAATAACTTAGAATGGCCCTGGTGAAGGGCTATTTCAAAATAGCAGCAGTGGAGCGTCTACACACGCCTTATTTTGAAATAGCTGTTTTGGAATAGGTGTATTCCTCGTAGAATGAGGTTTACAGATTTCGGAATAAGCCGTCCATTATTTCGAAATAACGGAATGGCTGTGTAGCTGCTCACATTGTTATTTTGAAATAATGCTAGTGATTTCGAAATAACGGTGCAGTGTAGACACACCCAGTCTCCCTCTAGCTCTGTTTCCAAACTGTACACCAGGGAGAATAACATTGCTTTACCTCTGAGAAGTGTTGTGAGGACCAATGTATTGAAAATGGTGAGGAGCTTAGATATGAGTCTCTATCCCTAGAGGTGTTTAAGTCTCGGCTTGACAAAGCCCTGGCCGGGTTGATTTAGATGGGATTGGTCCTGCCTAGAGTGGGGGGCTGGACTTGACGACCTTCTGGGGTCTCTTCCAGTTCTATGATTCTATGATAAGGGGATGGTTGGATGAAATAACATGATCTTGGTAACTAATTGACCATTCATTATCAATTGGAAATAGGTCAATGGAGGGATGATAGGAGTTGCTATAGGGAACTTTCTGGGTGTCTGGCTGGTGAGTCTTGCCCACACGCTCAGGGTTTAGCTGATCGCCATATTTGGGGTCGGGAAGGAATTTTCCTCCAGGGTAGATTGGCAGAGACCCTGGAGGTTTTTCGCTTTCCTCTGTAGCATGGGGCACAGGTCACAGCTGAAGGACTCTCTGCATGTTGGGGCCTTCAAAGTATTTGAAGGCTTCAATATCTGAGATATAGGTGAGAGGATTATTCTAAGAGGGGTGGGTTAGATTCTGTGGCCTGCACTGTGCAGGGGGTCAGACTAGATGATCATAATGGTCCCTTCTGACCTTAAAGTCTATGAGTCTATATGACAGATAAATACCTCAGATAGAGAGATTTACACCACTGAGTACTGAGCCACTGACTAAATAAAACAGCCCCGCTGAACTGAAACATTAAGATGCCCCCTTGCCTGCTGCACAGTGGCAGGACTGTATTATTAAAGTCTGTGACCTTCCTTGCCCAAATATCTCCTCCCGTTGATTGTTATCCTGCACTTACTGCTTCATGCCGCAAATTAGACTGTAAGGTCTTCTGGGTACGGATCAGGAGGGAAATGGATGGCACAACTCCTATTGACCTCAGGGGGCCAGGATTTCATGCCAGGTCTTTTGTATCCGTACCATGAAGCCCCTACACAGGACACTGCACTGTCATAAAGTCAACCATGTTGATTCATGGAGCAATCCGTACTGGTGCATGAGAAATAGCCCCGTGAATTCCTCCAAGTCCACCTCAGCAGCTCAGCACAGGCAAAGCTGAATATGAGTTTAGTGTGGACGAGCGTGGGGGCTAAGCGGCTGCGACAGCGGCCATTTTGGCTCACGCTAAAGACTGGACTGCGGATTCTGAGAGCTAAAAGCTTGTGCCATGACTGCAGAGCTCAAGCTCCCTACATGGGCTGTAACTAACTCATTTCCTCTGGGGACTGAGCACAGAGCCAGTAATAAACATTCACCTGTGGGCTACACGGGGATACTGAAGCCCAAATTCTTTGGACAAGCTCAGATCACATCTCAGGCTACGTCTACACTGCAGCCTTTTGTCGGCAAAGACAATGCAAATGAAGCGCTCATTAGCATTCGTCACGCTTTCATTTGCATATCTCTGCCGATGCTTTTTGTGGAAGAGGTTTTTGTGCAAAAACAAGCAGTGTAGATGGGGCTGTTTTATGCAACCCCCTCTTTTTGTGCAAGATCCTATATACCTCCTTTTTTGAGGCATAAGGGATCATGTGCAAAGGGTTTTTTTTTGCGCAAAATAACCCCGTCTGCACTGCTTGTTTTTGCACAAAAACCTCTTCTGCAAAAAGCACCAGCAGAGATATGCAAATGAAAGTGCGACAAATGCTAATGAGCGCTTCATTTGCATTGTCTCTAAGGGCTGCAGTGTAGACGTAGCCTCAGCTTCACAGTTCAGACTCCCTCCCCAGCCCTGGAGTGCAGCTTTACCCTGAAAAGTGACTGTAAAAAGACAGGGTGGGGTCCTGGCTGGACAGAATCATAACACCCAGAGGTCACGTCATCATGAAAATGCATCCACATCAAAAGCTGGAAAACTCCACCGAAGTTCAGGCCTTTTTTGAATTGCAGGGGAGATTTTTAGGCTGGTTTGACTCTGATCCAAACGGATTTGTTCATCTTGCGGGGGAACGCTTGCTAATGCCAAAAGATTTCGCTATTCCAGGGCAGGATCAGCTTTGCGTGGGCGTCTGTGGTGGAGAGTCACCCCAGAACCATTGTCTGAGGATATCATGCAGCTGCCTCCGTGAGGTGTCTTTGAGTCACATCTCCACAGGGAAACAGGCTTCCAAAGAGCAGTATCAGGCTGAAACAACTAGGAAAGGTGACTAATCGTTACCCTTTCGAAATGGTGCAGCACTGGGGCCATAATACTCACGTATTTCCACAGATTTCACTCCATGGTCCAACCTCGACAGCTGCTTCCCTAGATTGCACGGTTCTGTTGTTATTTTTCTGCATGGCAAGTCCTGGTCGTTCCAGAATAACCCCCCAGGACATGGCTAATGAGATACGAAGCACTTCATTCCTAGGTGGCTGCTTCAAGTCGAGGGGAAAAGCCATTGCCTCCTGGTGGCCACTCGATGGCTTCTGTGAAATAATTGGGTGGGATGGGTCCAATTTCTACTGCTGGACGAGTTCTCAGGTCAACCTTCCACAGCAACTTGCCTCGTGTAAGCAGTCTGAGCAGAAATAGCGATTCGGTGCTCAAATACCTTGGACTCTAATCATCTGGAAACTCTGAGGGGTTTTTGTTTAATTGACAAGGGAGTGTGGGATGGACCTAAGTCAGCCTGGCTGTAGCCATCCTGCTGCACAGATCCTAAGCTCTGCATGCGCTGTAGGATACTTTTCTCCTAGGGACTGTGGAGTAGAAATCATGGCAGAATTTTACTTCTGCCTTATTTCCATTTCCAGCAGCAGGGCTCCAGTCCCAAAGCAGGTGGGGTTGTATCCTCTATGTCAGGGGTGGGCAATAACTTTTGCCCGGGGGCCACTTCAAAAATTTTAGAAGTAGCCCCGGGCCACTCCGGAAGAGGCGGGGCCTAAACAGGAAGGGGTGGGGCCGAAACAGGACAGGGCAGGGCTACCCCACCCCAGACCATAATTGGTCTGGGGGTGGGAGAGCCCCTTTGCCCCTCTCTTCCCACTAGGCACCCATGACCTGGAAGAGACTTGGCACGCTCCCCCACCCCCGGGCCAATCAGGGCCTGGGGACGGGGAAGTGCGGGAAAACTCCCCCGGCCCTGCAAGGAGCACGTGGCACTCTGAAGTGCTGCAGGCTCCTTGTAGGGTGGGGGCAGGGTGGAGAAAGCTTCATGCACCTCCTCCGCCCCCAGGCCCTGATTGGTCTGGGGGTGGCGGGAGCACGCAAAGCCTCCTTTTACCTCCCCCCCCCCCCAGCCTGCGAGCAGCGCGTGACACTTCACATCACCACGTGTTCCTGGCAAGGCAGGAGGAGGCTTTGGACACTTCCCCACCCCCAGACCTTAATTGGCCCTAATTTGTTTTCTTATTGTGTTACCTTCTCCGTTATCCATTGGAAGTGCCTCTGTCTCTGTTTTGTGATTCACATGGGACGCTCATTATAGGACAGAGTTTATTCCTCCTGTGGCTTTCCCCCCTCTGTTGGCATTCGAGAGTCCCCCTGTTACATACAGTCTAATCTTACTCCTCCACAGCAAGTCTCAGCACTTGGCCACCATCCTGATCGATATACGTGGCCACATTTTATTTTTATAATTTCCTATTTATTTTAAGCATTTTTATCCATTTAAAAGTTTACCCTTGTGGGAAATTACAGGAAGTGTCAGCCAATGGGGAGGGTCTGGCAAGAATTATTTCATAGCAGCAGATGTTGAGTCAAAAAATTAAAGCTTGAGAACCGTTAGGACACAAGTGATCAGCATCTGTAAATCACACGCTACCAAGAAGTGCTCATGCGGCATGCCCCTCTGTGAACTTTGGGATGTGCTGGTGGAAATATCTTTTTGTGGTTTGTGTGTGTGCTGTGTAGGGACCTTTCCTGACATTGGTAGACCTTTCCTCTACCAATACAAATCGAACCCTTCCACGCCTACTGACAAATAAACGAGGGGGATTCACCGATCAAGGAGCAGTTTGGGCTGGCTTTCCTGTGTGTGGACAGTGCATAACTAGGGAAGGAGTACGGTCTACTGTGAGCTAACCCCTATAATAAAATGAAAGGGAAGACACTGGGTTTCATGTGCAGGCTTCTTTTGCCCTTCCACTTCTCTGCCCTCCCCTCCTCAGGTCAACTTGCCAACAGCTGCAGCTTTGACTGGGTTTGCACGTTGCCCTTTTAACAGTATCCAGCAGTTCCACAGGCTGACTTCACTTCTCTGTATTTCCCTGGCTGTGACCCTCAATCAGTCAGCACTAAACTACTGTCGGGGGGTGTGAGCGCGTATGAGTGGAGCCGGGGGGAGAGACCAGAAAATGCTGGAAAAGGGTTGGGGAGCCCATTGCAAATATATGTGGGGCATCTCTTTGGGCAGTGGGGGCTTTCAGAATTCGGAACGTCTGATCATGCAGTAATCTGCTGTGGGTTCCAGTCCCTGAGACTGGATTCACTGATTAGCGGTGGCTGCTATTGCCTCTGTGCTCTGGAGGAATCACCACAGTGACGAGCACATGTGGTTTGCACATCGCGATGCATTGGCCAGGAGGGTGCAGTGGGGACCCAGCAGGGCGGACGGCAGGAGGGGAAGCTGGAAAAGGCAATTGCGGTGGCTTTTGTCCCTGTAGAGTTCTATCTCCGAAGTGAAGAGCCTGGTGACTGGGCAGTTTGGGGAGCTGTTGGACGCTGTCAGGATGGCCCAGTCGGACGTCATGGGATTTTTAGAGGAGAAGGAGCGTGTGGCGGTGAATCAAGCCAACGGGATAAAGATTCATCTGGAACACAAACGTGCTGCCATGGAAGAGAATAAACTCAGGCTGGAGAAGATGGTCATCCACACCAGCGACATCCTGTTCCTTAAGGTACCATGAGGGGCAAGGCCTTTCCATTATAAAGGCAGGGGTGGGTGAGTGTGCCTGGAGACTGGTTTCTGCTTTGAGGAGCTTAGGGCAAGTGTGAAGTATGATCGGACACTCTTATGCCATTGTAGCACTGTAAAATGGTGTCCTGCCTTCTAAGAACATTAGAACTGGCCCTCGTCTTCCGTACCCTGAATTGGAGATTTACATTCCGAACTGATTGGACTTCCCTGGGTTGTGGAATGTAAGACTGGGATTGTCGAAAGTGTCTTCCAGGCCTAAAGTGCCCTGAAATCGTCTAAGAGGAGACAGAGAAGGAGATTTTTTTCACCTTTGTTTTTAAACAAGGATAATGTTTCCGTGGCTCTCTAAGGCCGCATGGTTTGAGCCCGAAGTGTGTAAAACTCCTGGGTGAAGATGATAGAACTTGCACCTTTAGCTTCATTCCCCCTGAAAGTGGCTGAGATGCATTATTAGCATACAGCCAGCCTTGTCATTTCATTACGAATGCTGGCTGTGTTGTTTCCCTCATTATTTTATGGCTCATGCTCTTATTTTTCTAATGCCCGCAGTACAGGGGAGCTTAGAGTGAGGTCAGGCGATTTCTCCTCCTCCTCCGCTTCAGCTTTTATAGTCATAAAGTTTGTCTGATGAACCTTATATTTTGCCTGATCTTCAAGATCTTCCATAATAAAGGTTTCTGCATCAGCTGAATTTAAATACTTCAAGGCTGCAATGGAATGGAAAAGGTCAGTGTCTACTCTCACTAATGTCAATTGGGAGTTTGCTAGGAACTTCGCGGTGAGATGGATCTCGTACAAAGTCAGCCAAATATGAGAGGAAAATGAACACATATAGAATTTTTTTTTTGGCAGGAGTACAGTGAGTTCAAGAAGAGCACAGGGGATGATGCGCTTCCCAGTGTTTACATTGGCCTGAAAGATAAACTGTCAGCGATCAGGAAGGTCATCTTGGAGTCAACAGATCACTTGCTAGCGCTTGTACAAACCTCCTACAAGGAAAAGCTCCAGGACTTTGCAAAGGAAGGTGAGTCTCATGGCTGCTTCAATGCATGAGCTCTGGGTGTGCATGAACCCTTTCGCGCTGTCCCCAGAAGGCAAAGGGGAGGCCCCGATGGAATGAATGCCCCAGGGAATAGAACCCAGCAGCTAACGCTTCCTCTCTGCAATGAGATCATTGGGCTGGGCTTGCAAGAGTGCACACTGAGGCCTCTGGTATCAGTTTGTGGTGTGGAGATTGCGATGTTACTGGCTGCCCAAGCCTGAGAGAAAAGTGGGCTGGTGCCAGGATGTGTGTGGGGGGCGATGTTTCTATTTAAGCACAATACTGTGTTTAGAAAAGAGAACAAGCGAATGAATAAACTTTCCGGCTATTTCCCCCTCTCCCTTCCGTTTAACTTTGTCCCAGTCTTTCTTTCAAAGGATCAAGGCAAACAACCAGCAGTTAATGGTTTACTATTTGGAGAGGCCTGGAGAGTATCTCGCCTGCCATCCTAACGCCTTTTAAGTGCACAATAGAAATCTGATCAGTATGAGTCTGACACAGTCCAGCTGAATTCCTCACCCTCCCATGCATTAGTATGATCAGCTGGCTCTAGTCAATCCTCCTTGTTTATACGAACTCCGGCCTGTTGTCCCCAGTAGAGCAAAGCTCATGTGCTGCTGGGTGATCGCGTTCCCTCTTGCCAGCTGTTGGGCACCAAAGGTCAATCCCGCCTTATTTGCTGCATGGCTGGACGTCATCAGGGCTGAGCTGATGGTGCCAGCAAGGAAACAGGCTTTTTCCCCCATGCGAATCAATTCAGTCACCCAGTTATGAGTCTCATATCCCCAACTCATGACTCCAGCCCGCGAAAGCTCATGATCCCATCTACATGTTTTGTTAGTCTATAAAGTGCTACCAGCCCATTTGTTGTTTTTTCTGTGCGGGTATGTCTACACTTGCACCCTAGTTCGGACTAGGGATGCAAATGCAGGCATTCGGAATTGCTAATGAAGCAGGGATTTAAATATCCCGCGCTTCATTAGCAAGATCTCGCCGGCGCACTAGTTCGAATCACAGTGATGCAAAAGTGAAAGTGCGCGCCGGGATGCGATAGTTCGAACCAAAGCCCTTGGTTCGAACTAACGTTACTCCTTATTTTTTGAGGAGTAACGTTAGTTTGAACCAAGGGCTTTGGTTCAAACTAGCGCGCCAGCGAGATCTTGCTAATGAAGCGCGGGATATTTAAATCCGTGCTTCATTAGCAATTCCGAATGCCTGCATTTGCATCCCTAGTCCGAACTAGGGTACAAGTGTAGACATACCCTCACAGACTAACTCGGCTACCCTCTGAAGCTCCAGGGACTGCAGTTATTTCCTTGGGAAGCATAGGTGGAGTCAATGCTGGGTTAGCGGCTGTAACTCAATCTGAGTTGTAGCATTTACAGCAAATGGATTTTTTTGCTGGAATAAATGAGTTCTGCAATTTCATCAAATCGACTGCCATCTATCCAGGGATCTCCAAATGCTCTATAGACATGGCCCACAGTTATCCTCCATGTCGGATCTGGCTGCTCGGTGACACCCCGGCAGTGCAAATCAGCCGGAAAACCCGCTTACCCAGTCAGAATGGGAGTCCCTTCACAGCACTGGTAGAGTTGATGCCACACCCATCCCAAATGGATAGAAATTTGTCTCTGCCATCTCAAACTATTGCTTCTCCCATTCCCCTGTGATTTTAGTCCTGCCGGTTAGTGGCTACAGCGTGGTAGTTGCTGCTGATTTCTCACCTCTCTTCGACTTTCTGCCTGGCTGTTTCTTGTCTCCCCCCGCCCCAAATGAAGGACTTTACTTGCATTGGGACTGACCTGCAGCCGGCCTCGCTGCTTGGGTTTCCACAGGTGGCTTTGCAGTTTGAGTCTGTTCTCCTCTGGGTTTGCTCGTCCTCCTATTTCGGCATGCTTGAGTATTTATACCATTGTATTTACACCAGAGACACCCCTGGCAAGGAAGGGCATGGAACAGCGCGTAGGTGCAGAGAGGGGTGTGTGTGCTGAGTTTAGCTGGGCAAAGTGCCGTCACAAAGTCCTGAAAATGTCCTAGCCTGTCCAACACCAGCCAGAAGTGCCCTTCCTAGTGTGTAGCAGGAACTGGGAGGCTGCTGCACTCGGCTGTGCATGCGCCTGCATAAATGTGGTCCAGCGCTAGGCCTCAAATGCACCTCACACCTACTCTCTGACGCTTCAGTGCAAGCGGCCAGGGAGGCACCAAGGCCAGGCATGAATGAGGAGCAGTCAGGCCAAGTGCAGCCCTATTGTGCATTTGAGGCACGAAGCTACCCCATCCCCTCTTCAGCCCTTCTGCTGCTTTTAGGCAGGAGTAACTTGCCAGGGGTGTCCCCTTGCCATAGGGGAGACAGGAGTAGCCACCTGCAAGGGCTCCACAGAGGACTGTTTGCACTTGACTCTGCTGCACTGTACTTCCCTCACCTTCAATCGGCCTCACCCTGATCTCAGCCACGCCAGCATCACACTGACATTGTCATGTGTATTACAGTGGTGTAGTGACGTGGAACCTGTGGGCCATGGAGCCCTGGGGACCACAGATGCTCCGTGATTTCCACAGGGGCCTGCCCCTCCATTCAGTTTTTGGGGAGCTCTGCACATGAAAAAAGATTGAAAATGACTGCAGCAGAGGCCAGAGGCTCCATTCCAGATCCTGTTCTGGTAGGGGCTGTTCAGATGCTCAACATGCAGAGAACTGAAGGATGGCGTTGCCCAATGTGTGTGCCCAAAATGGCTGGTTCTTTACCCTATTAACAACATCAAAAAACCTCACTCTTTACACAGCGCACAAATATAACAACAGCCAGATTGGGTGGGACCAAAGGTCCATGTAGCCCAGTGTCCTGTCCTCTGACAATGGCCAATGCCAGGTGTCCCAGAGGGAATGAATAGAATAATCATCAAGTGATCCATCCCCTGTCATCCATTTCCAGCCTCTGACAAACACAGGCTAAAGATGCCATTCCTGGCCTTCTTGGCTAATAGCCATTGGTAGATTTGGCCTGCATGAATTTATCTAGCTCTTTTTTGAACCCCTCTGTTGTAATCTTGGCCTTTGCGACATCCTCTGGCAATGAGTTCCACAGGTTGACTATGTGTTGTGTAAAAAGGTACTTCCTTTTGCTTGTTTTAAACCTGCTACCTATTCATTTCATTTGGGGAACCCTAGTTCTTGTGTTATGGGAAGGAGCAAATAACTTTTTTTTATTCACTTTCGCCACCGCAGTTGTGATTTTATGGGTTCAGGACTTATAGGTTGCCCACCTCAAACACACTCGCAGGGTAATTCTGGGAGTACTAACCGCACACTCATTGTCTTTCTTGGTGAAGACGACTGTGGGATCAAAACGATGGTGTCTGCAATTGTACCATCCAGGCACCGCGTATCAGCTCCAGACCCCGAGACGAGGAGCGACTTTCTCAAGTGTAAGTACGGGAATTAATGCCTCTAAAGCGGACAGGTGCTAGGGAACCGGGGCTTTGGCCGCTGAGGTCTTTCCAAAGTGACCTGGTTTATGTAGATTATCTTTGATTATCTGTATCTTAGTTATTTTAATTGTTATCTGCTGAAACACCAGCATGACCACAGCTTCTTTCAATCCCCGGGGAAATTTCCTGGGCTATGCAAAGGAATTCAGATGCCTAGTGATGGAGTGTGAAGAGTAGTGGAGCAGGAGCCATAGCTTATACCTTGGGATAACCAACATGGAGACTGTCCACCGGGGAGGCCTCTTTCACCATTTCAGTAACAGGTTTTTTCTATTTAGACACATGCCCGCTGACGTTTGACCCAGTCACAGCCCACAGATATCTCAGGCTCCTCGAGGACAACCGCAAAGTGACCAACACCACCCCCTGGGAACACGGCTACCCAGACCACCCCGAAAGATTCGAGCACTGGCGCCAGGTGCTGTCAGACACGAGCTTGTACATGGGCCGCTACTACTTTGAGGCTGAAATAAGCGGAGCCGGCGTTTACGTCGGGATGACGTACAAAAGCATTGACCGGAAGGGGGCAGAGAGCAACGGCTGCATTTCGGGGAATAACTTCTCCTGGAGCATCCAGTGGAATGGCAAGGGCTTCTCTGCGTGGCACAGTGAGGTGGAGACACCCCTCAAAACAGACGCCTTCCGCAGGGTCGGGGTCTATCTGGACTACCCCAAGGGCACGTTGTCTTTCTACGGCGTCACTTCGGACACCATGACTCTGATACACAAGTTTGAGTGTGAATTTGCTCAGCCGCTCTACCCCGCTTTCTGGCTTTCGAAGAAAGAAAACTCTGTCAGGATCATCAAAGCAGGGGATGCTGAGGAGAAGAGTCCAGCCTCTTCTGCTTCTCCAGAGGAAGCTGCTCTTTCCAGCCCAAGTGCAGTGGCTGAGGCGGAAGGACTGGCCAGTACTTAAGGGGGTGGATCAATATTAATACTGGGGCAGCCAGGGGATACATGCTATGGGAGTTCCAGTGAGAGAGTCCATAAACAAAGCTGGTTCTCACCTTCCTATGCCTGGACAAGTCTTTGTAGGTCATGTGGCCAGCTCCCAGTGCAGATTGCTCCCTGCTATATGTTCTCAAATGCTTTATTCTGTAGGGCTGCGTCTACACTGGCAGCTTCTTGCGCTAGAACAATCATTCTTGTGCAAAAACTTGCCTGCTGACTACACTGCACGCGCGTTTTTGCGCAAGTAAATTTACAGTTTAGCGTTGTAAAACAGGGCTTCTTCCGGAAGAGTTATTCCTCTCCCCATGAGGAATAAGCCCTCTTGCACAAGAGCTCTTCCACAAGAGGCCAGTGTAGACAGGCAACATGAATTTCTTGCACAAGAAGCCTCTATGGTTAAAATGGCCATCAGAGCTTTCTTGCACAAGAAAGCATCCACACTGCCATGGATGCTCTTGCGCAAAAGCACATGGCAGTGTGGACGTGCTCTTGTGCAAGATTTTTTTGCATAAGAACCCTTCCGCAAAAGAGTTCTTGTGCAAGAACAAGAGTTCTTGTGTAGACGTAGCCTAGGGTTTTGCCTTATTACAACATGGTGGCTATGTCTACACTGGCATGATTTTCCGGAAATGCTTTTAACTTGCCAGTGTAGACACAGCCGATGGGTATTCCACCAGTTCCCTTGAGAAACTATTCCAGCTTCTATGGGCCCAATTCTGCAGTCACTTAATACTTACAATGGAATAAGCCAGAGGCAACCCTATGGAAGTTAGCCTTGGGCTAAATCCACAGGTAGCGTTGATCTGTGTAGCTCTGCTGAGCTGTGGCAGTTTATACCAGCTAGAGAGCTGGAGTGGGGCTCCACTGGTGTACAACCAGTGCGAGAGGAGGATCAGGCACTAACAGAATATTCCTAATGTTCAACCTACATTTCTTTTGCTTAGTTTGGTTGTTACACCTGCTCTCATTGGACACAGAATAAGTTAACAGATAGGCAGGCTGTTCCAGCAACTAGAGCACTATCACAGATGGGTAGTGGGGGGGGGGACCAGTGCTCTCTTCCTTATACCACCATCCTCTCCTTGAGTGATGTTGGGCAAGTTGCTCTGTGTCTCTGAGCCCAAGCTGGCAGGGGCATTGTGAGGATAAACAACCCAAAGTGGGTGAGATGTTCAGAGACTAAAACAATGAGTGCGTAAGTAAGCACCTTAGTAGAACACTGGACTGGCAGGGAGGGTTCTGTTAATGAGTGACCCTGGGCACCTTCATCTTTATGCCTCAGTTAATTGATCTGTAAAATGGGGATAAAGCTGCTGATCCAGCATTGTAAAACGGCAGAAAGGCGGAAGGAGGCAGTACTGTGGTGCATTGTTCTGTATAATTAATAATATTCTTTTCCTCTCTGTCCCTCTCATCTTCTCCAGCTCATCTAGCCTTCTACTGAAACTGCTTTCCTCTCTTTATGGTTCATCCCATCACCCTAGGCCCCGCCAGATTCCACCTGTGCTACCGTCCTGTTTTATACTGTCTCTAATCCAAGTTCAGTCTTTGCCTTCAGCCCTATCTAAATTGCTGAATTTTTGCTACACCTGCAGCTCCTAGCTCTGCTCCCTATCCTCTCTTCTTGTTGCTCCTTTTCTCTGCCTCACTCCTAGGTTTGTACCATCATTAATTTGGAACAAATCTCAACTTCCTACCTCCGCCTCCCAATACTATTTAAAGCCCTCCTTAAACCCTCTTCTTCCTCAAGCCTGCCTACCTTGTTGTCCTCATTAAATATAGATATCTCCACCAGAGCTGTTTTCCTTGCTTTGTTCTGTTGGTGGGCGTAAGCCCCCTCAGGGAAGGCAGTGTGTTTTACCCTGGCTACGTCTAGACTGGCATGATTTTCCAGAAATGCTTTTAACAGAAAAGTTTTCCGTTAAAAGCATTTTCGGAACAGAGCATCTAGATTGGCACGGCTTTTCCGCAAAAGCATCTGTGCCAATCTAGATGTGCTTTTCTGCAAAAAAGCCCTGATCGCCATTTTCGTGATCGGGGCTTTTTTGCGGAAAACAAATCTGAGCTGTCTACACTGGCCCTTTTGCGCACAAGTTTTGCGCAAAAGGACTTTTGCCCGAACAGGAGCAGCCTAGTATTTCTGCAAGAACACTTGACAATCTTACATGAGATCGTCAGTGCTTTTGCGGAAATTCAAGCGGCCAGTGTAGACAGCTGGCAAGTTTTTCCGGAAAAGTGGCTGATTTTCCGGAAAAACTGGCCAGTCTAGACACAGCCCCTGTGTTTTCAGAGTCCTTTATACACAATTCCACAACTCCCTTAGGCTACGTCTAGACTACATCCCTTTTTTGTAGTCTAGGGATAAGGGATCTTTCGGAAAAGCCTTTATTTTTCGCATGATCACCGTCTAGACTGGTGCTTTTTTCCAACAAAGCTCTGTGCGGAAAAATAGCGGCAGCCATTTTTATGCTAATGAAGCGGGGGAGATTTAAATCCCCGCTTCATTAGCAATTGCGATACATCTAATTTACATCCCTTTCACGAAAAAAGAATGTAGTCTAGACATAGCCTTAGAACGCCACTACAATAAGGCTGTACAGCTACACGGGCCAGCCCATGAACACTGTTTTGCTTCACACAGTTGGTACTGGGCAAAGCACTGAGTAACGGGATGTGAACCCCCACAGGTAAGGAAAGGGTTAACAGGAACCAGTTAAGCCTCTTGGTTGCACCTGAATGGGGGGTAAACAACATTCCTTTGAAACTTTTCCATTTATATGTGGATTTTTTTCTATCCATGTGTAGAAGTGCCAAAAGAAACTAAAGAAATGAATTTATTGAATTAACTGTTCATTGTAAGATTTTATAAAATCTAATTTTACAACCTACAGACATGGTCTTTAGAGTTACAACAAAAACAAACAGAGAAAGCCAAAAATAAGACCTGAACAGTTCAATCCACATGTAAACACAAGAAGAAGAAACTGAGAGACTCCCAAAAGCTCAGATTTAGTTAATCAAAGCCTCAGATTGTGTCTCTGATCATCAAGTCTGCACCACATGCAGAGTCTGAACTCGCTCTCCACTTACATGTAGGGCTTCTCAGTTGGAGTCCAGGCAGCCTCTTCCCCTGCTGTGGATCACCACTAGGCAGCCCGCTCACTGATTAACCACTCAGTAAATCACAGATATACAGACTTAAAGAAAACCCTGTTACTAGAAAATACAAAAGTCAGAACAGCAAAATAGAAGTGACTCTTTCCCCATTACTACATTTAAAGAGGAGTTGAAGAATTCCACAGACTGCAAAATAAACTAGAGGGCTGTGTCTACACTGGCTTGATTTTCCAGAAATACTTTTAACAGAAAAGTTTTCCGTTAAAAGCATTTTCAGAACAGAGCATCTAGATTGGCACGGATGCTTTTCCGCAAAAAGTGCTTTTGCAGAAAAGCATCCGTGCCAATCTAGACGCGCTTTTCCACAAAAAAGCCCCGATCGCCATTTTCAAATCTGAAAATCTGAGCTGTCTACACTGGCCCTTTTGCACAAAAGGATTTTTGCCTGAACGGGAGCAGCATAGTATTTCCACAGGAAGCACTGATTTCTTTCAGTAGGAAGTCAGTGCTTTTGTGGAAATTCAAGTGGCCAGTGTACACAGCTGGCAAGTTTTCCCAGAAAAGCAGCTCATTTCCCAGAAAAACTGGCCAATCTAGACACAGCCAAGCAGTTTGGCTAAAATCAAACCACGTTCCAAGCACTGAAGTTATTGTCCCCTCCCAGGTCCCCCTTGCTATAATTAGCATTGTCCATGTGCCCTGGTAGAGGATCAACATCATCCCTAGCTGCTGTAGGGTGAGGGACAGCAGCCTGCTCTCTGCTCCTAGCTCAACCTCTCCCAGGACACAAGGCCCTTAGCAAAGCAACTGCCCTGCCTGCTGGATCCTGGAGTCTGACCCCAGCAACAGAGGGACACCCCCCCTCCCCCAAAAAACCCCCCTACCACACCCAATTCCAGAAGCTTATGTGCATAGCCTGCCTGTGAAATCTACATAGCAACAGCGACCTTGGGGGTTTCTTAACTAGATCACTCCCTGTTAGGTAGATGGGTTACACATGGTTTAGGGAAGACGGGTGGTGATCAAGCCCAGGTGAGGAAGAGCTGGGCCTTCAGGAGGGGGAAAGAAACGCAGCAGCAGGGTTGTTGCTGGGTGTTGTCTCTCTTGGGCTGACGGTAGAAAGAGGCCTGGGGTTAGAGTTAGGAGACAGGTGTTATGAGCCAGATGGAAGCTGAAGGCAGGGAAGCCTAAGGGATTTGGGGGCCTGGAGTGCAAAGGACTGCAGAGTATGAGGGAAGAGCTCTCCTGTCCCTAGAGAGGGGAGGGTGCTGCGGGGAACAGGGAGGTCTGTGGGGCCGGCAGGAAGCTTAAGTTGGGGGCAAGAATCAGGCTTGTGGGCAGCAGCTCTGGCTAGTGCTTTTTTTTTTTTGTACTGGCAAAAAGGCCTGAAGAAAAGCTAATGGTAGGAAGGAGTCCTGAGAGAGCAACAAATGTCTGATGGAGCAGAGCTGGGCTGCTCGTCCTAGGGTCACTGGGCTGGAACCTACTGTAGTAGGAGGATGAGGCTGGATTCCCCTACCAGCTACTGCAAGGGCCCGGAGAGAAGAGTCTCCAAAATACTGGGCCCAGCATTGTAGCTGGAGCCTGCACAAGGAGTTATTGGCTGATTCTTGCACAAGAGTTCTTGTGCAAGAACTTTTGCACAAGAACACGTCCACACTGCCATGTGCTTTTGCACAAGAGCATCCATGGCCGTGTGGACACTCTCTTGTGCAAGAAAGCTCTCTGATGGCCTTTTTAGCCATAGGGGTTTCTTGCACAAGAAACCCCTGCCGTGCGTCCACACTGCCCTCTTGCGCAAGAGGGCTTACACTTGTTAGAAAAGAGTGTAGCTCTTGCGCAAGAAGCCCTCTCTTCCCACACTTGGCTGTAAATCTTCTTGTGCAAGAGTGGGCTGGCAGTGTGGACACTGCGAGTTTTTGCGCAAGAACCTGCCAGTGTGGACATAGACTTTGATCCTAGAAGAGGGGAGACTCAATGTGAGCAGGCTGTAATGCTGAGTCAGGAGAGGTGGACCGGGGGAGGGGGACTGCTCGAAAGCTGCTCTCACATGCCTTGGGGTGAGTTGCCTCTTGCACGCAGGTACAGACAAAGCCATTTTACAAGATGGACCCTCCCAGGACTGGTGATGGTGAACCCAAAGCAGGGTGCTCCCACTCACCCCGTGACTTGTTCTTCTGCCTTTGTTCTCCCTTCCCATCTTGCTCCTGTTCCAGACTGAGGGGGAGACGGAGGCCAGGTCTATACAGGGACACAGAGGGGAAATGGGAGTATTTCTCATTTAGCCAACAACCACCCTTCCAAAATCATGAGTCTAGCTTAAAAAACCCGTGTTTTAAAAATAAGAAACGTTGGGTTCTTTTCTCTACCTCCTGGTGTCTGAGGGCACACTCATTTTCAAGCTTTGCTCTGCTAACAGCAGGGCTAGACACTTCATTATTTGTGTATGAAAGCTGAGCCTTTTGTGCAAGTCCAGCTTCCAGTGGCTGGGGCTTTAAGAGAAACAAAAACACACCAGAGTTAGTAACGCTGGTTTCTGCACTTGGGGTCTGTGATCTGCCCCAGCCAGGACCACGGCACGGAGGAAGCCATCTTGATTTCTCTAGCAGCCTCAGGCTCAGCACATAGAACCCCTCCCCATATAGAATAGTGGAATGAGGGGCAAATGCAGGCCTGTTGTGATGGGAACGGAAAGGGGGCAATTTGCCAGGAGCTCAGTTCAAAAGGGCCTGGCCCTGGCAGACTGCTCTGGGAAAAACAAAAGCATCTCGATGCAAAGATGCATTTGCTATTCCCCGTGCAGGCTCTGGGGCTCGGTTACTGGGCTCCAGAAGCTGCATTGGGGCTATAAAGGGCATCTTTGAATCAAGAGACGCTCCTGCAGCTTTTCCCTAGCAGGCAGGTTGGGTCTGGGGAAGGGAGGGGACGTATGATGCGGCTTTCCTGGGCCTCCTCTGAACAGGTGGGAGACTGGCCTGGGCTGACCCAGGGCTCTTCCGGTGGTGCAGGCTTGTAGCCCAGGCTCAGGGAGGAGGAGCGGCTTTTCGCCCCGGTGCTCTCATGGACCTAGGTCAGGGGCAGGGACCCTTTTTTGGGGTTGGAGGCTGCTGACCCATGGAAAAATCAGACAGGGCTGCACACAAATGAGAAGCAAAAAAACCCTCCCTCAGTGACGTGGCCCGACTGGGAAGGAGAAAGACACTCCGGACCGTCCCCTCCCATGCCAGCGCCGAGAGGGGCCCAGCCCAGTGGATTCTGTGGGCTCCTGTCCCACGGTGGGGCAGTGGGGGTGCTGAGGCACCAGTGCAGGCTCCCCAATGCTGGCAAGTGGGAGGCTAAATCTATCCCCTGGGCCAGAAGTTCCCCAGCCCTAGGTCAAGCCCACACTGCCTGTCTCTGGTGGGCTGAGCCCCCATGGCCCCACAGTCGTTGGCCTGCAACGCTCGGACTGCTCAGCCTGAGGAGCAAAGGGCCTGCTTATGAAAACCAGCTCTGGGAATCCAGAGGCCGCTGGAGGTTGGCTGCTGTGATAAACCCACTGAGCAGAGAAATAGTTTCAAAGATGACTCACCCTGGGTGAGACTGACTTCTTAATCCCCTGCTGCTGAGGGCCTGGATGTTCCAGGCAGCTGTACTGGAATCTACAACCGCCATGCCTAGGCTCCAGCCTGAATCTAGGGACTGCTCAGTGGCATAGGCTGGGAGACCAGTGGCTGGGTCCCTGTGTTCCTCTATCCCTATGCCGCTTCAGGTGGGCAGGCAGAACTGAATGAAAGCGGAGTCCTGCACTACCTGCTCTCACAGCTCAGCGGGTCTTTGCAGCGAGGGCGAGACGGTGCCGCTGAGACCTGTACTAAGCTTCCTGTGCTGACCCTGTTCTTCAGAGAGACGTCGCAGGCCCTGTAGTCCTAGGGGGCCGACCCAAGGCTGGATTCAGGGAGGAGAAAGGCAGCCCTCGCCTCAGCACAAGCCAGACTGACAGAGTGATGATGGTGTGAAGTTTGCAGAGCCTGGCGCAGAGAAGTGCATGTCATTGACAAGCCAGAGCAGGGAGTGCAAAACTGGTCATAAGAATGGCCAGACTGGGTCAGACCAAAGGTCCATCTAACCCAGTGTCCTGTCTGCTGACATTGGCCAATGCCAGATGCCCCAGAAGTAGAGAACACAACAGGGAATCCTCATGTGATCCCTCTCCAGTCATCCATTTCCAGACCAACAGAGGCTAGGAACACCATTCCCACCCATTCTGGCTAACAGCCAGTGATGGGCCTAACCTCCATGAATCTATCTAGCTGTTTTTTGAACCCTGTTAAAGTCCTGTTCTTCACAACATCCTCTGGCAAGGAGTTCCACAGGTTGACTGTGCTGTGTGAAGAAATTTTTCCTTTTGTTTGTTTTAAACCTGCTGCCTATTAATTTCATTTGGTGACCCCTACTTCTTATATGGTGGGAATAAGTAAATAACTTTTTCCACACCAGTCATGATTTTATAGACTTTTCTCATATCCCCCCTTAGTCTCCTCTTTTCCAAGTCTTTTTAACCTCTCTTCATATGGGACCCGTTCCAAACCCCTCATCATTTTTGTTGCCCTTTTCTGAACCTTTTCCAATGCCAATATCTCTTTTTCGAGATGAGGTGACCACATCTGTACGCAGTATTCAAGATGTGGGCATATCATGGTTTTGATTCAGACTGAAGTGGAAACTGGGCTGACAGCAGAGGAAATAGAATAAAGGTGACGCCACAAGAGGGCGCTCTTCTCCCACAACAAAGTTTCTATGGCAGGGTTAAAACATCCACCTGAAATTCTGGCTTCCTGACACTGTGGCAGGCATTTGTGTGGAAGTGGCTCCCAGCGCCGGACCGGGACGTTTGCCAGCTGCCTGTGGAGACCAAGGTTCCTGTCTGGGGAGAATTCCCACATGGAAAACAGGACTCTTGTGAGTTACAGGGTAACAGCACATCAGGATAAAAAGCCAGTGAACTTGGAGACCACTGTGGCTTCCTGCTCATTGGAGAAGCGGGGCCTGGAAAGGAAGGGGAATACTCCAGACGCACCCACAGAGCCGTGTGGAAGCTCGCGGCTAGCGGATCAGGGGGGTGGGAGACATGTCTCAAATGAGATGCTTCAGCAGAGCTGCACGGGGCCCCAGAATGGGAATAGTGGGGGTGTTGTTGGCCAGGACTGGGGTGCACTGGCACAGTGGCATGGGGAAGCCCATAAAGGGAACGGTTTTAGTCATACTCTGTTCCCATTCCACCCCGTACGTTCCTGTCCCCACCAGGAGCTTGTGGCACAGTCAGATCACGGAGGGTCAGACTGTTCTTTGCAATACTGAACGGCCGGGTGCTGCAGTCCTTGGAGCCCCTGCAAGACACCCGCATGGCTAAGTGCATCCCCGGAGTTCTGCCAAGGCTGAATGTGGGCAGGTCCGGCCCTGTTGGGAGCAGGCTTAGTGGCCATCTCCACTAATGGAACAAGACAGCCAGCTCAGAAAGTCTAAGCAAACCCCACTTCATTATTTGCTCTGTGCCCCCTTCTTCCCCGGCATGTTCGGCTCTCGCTGGCGTTTTCACCGCTGCGGGCAGAACTGTCATCGGCCAAAGCGCTTCAACTTAGCAAAACTAGAGAGGGGAGGGGAAATCAGGGTCTTTGTGGGGGGGCTTCTCACTTCCTCATGCAGCTCTCCAGCAAAGCCACTGCTCAGTGGCCCTGCTGTGCCTTGACTTTGCTCTCCGGCCGGGAACACAGAGGCCCTGGAGAACTAGGGGAGGGGAAGGGGAAAGGAAAGCAGGAAGAAACTACGGCTGGATTCTTCTCTTCCGTGTTCATTGCAGAGGGGCTCTCGTTACTGTCCGAGAGAACGGAGGGTTTCTTCGTTAAATGAAACTGCCCCCAAGGCCTACTCAGCACCAGCCCAGTGACCAGGCAATCTCGCTGCCATTCAGAGGGTCAGAGACTGGATTCCAGCTCTGTGGGGTGGCGAGTCTGTGGTGGTAACATGCTTTCGCCCTCAGGAACTGAGCATTTTATGTCACAGCTCAGCAGTCCTCGGGCCCAATCAGCAGAGTCAGTGGGCACAGAAGGAACCAGCCCTAGAGGATCTTGGAGAAGGGAGAGAGAGTTGCATAGAAACCTTTCTCCCACAACAACAAAAGGTCTTAAAATGCACCTAGGAAGGGAAAACCCTTTACAGAAAGATGGAGCGAAACAGCCTATGGATACAACTTGATAAAGCCAGCAATACTGGGAGATAGAAGGGCACACTTCAAAGCCAGTGATCATAGAATCATAGAACCATAGAGCTGGAAGAGACCTCAGAAGGTTATCAAGTCCAGCCCCCTGGTCTAGGCAGGACCAATCCCAACTAAATCAACCCGGCCAGGGCTTTGTCAAGCCAAGACTTAAACACCTCTAGGGATGGAGACTCCACTACTCCCCTAGGTAACCCATCCCAGTGCTTCACCACCCTCCTAGTGAAATAGTTTTTCCTAATATCCAACCTGGACCTCTCCCACCACAACTTGAGACCATTGCTCCTTGTTCTGCCATCTGTCACTACTGAGAACAGCCTCTCTCCATCCTCTTTGGAACCTCCCTTCAGGAAGTTGCAGGCTGCTATCAAAACCCCCCTCACTCTTCTCTTCTGCAGACTAAACAGACCCAAGTCCCTCAGCCTCTCCTCATAAGTCATATGCTCCAGCCCCCTAATCATTTTGGTTGCCCTCTGCTGGACCCTCTCCAATGCATCCACATCCTTTTTGTAGTGGGGGGCCCAGAACTGGACACAATACTCCAGATGTGGCCTCACCAAAGCTGAATAAAGGGGAATAATGACATCTCTGGATCTGCTGGCAATGCTCCTCTTAATGCAACCTAATATGCCATTCGCCTTCTTGGCTACAAGGGCACCCTGTTGACTCATATCCAGCTTCTCATCCACTGTAACCCCCCAGGTCCTTTTCTGTAGAACTACTACTTAGGTGGTTGGTCTCCAGCTTGTAACAATGCTTGGGATTCTTCCGTCCCAAGTGCAGGACTCTGCACTTGTCCTTGTTGAACCTCATCAGATTTCTTGTGGCCCAATCCTCCAATTTGTCTAAGTCACTCTGGACCCTATCTCTGCCCTCAAGCAGATCTACCTCTCCCCCTAGCTTAGTGTCATCTGCAAACTTGCTGAGGGTGCAATCCATCCCCTCATCCAGATCATTAATAAAGATATTGAACAAAACCGGTCCTAGAACCGAACCTTGGGGCACTCCGCTAGAAACCGACCGCCATCCTGACATCGAGCCGTTCGATGTAGCTAAGCAGCTGATGATGTAGATTTCAGGGCATAACTCAGTTGACTCTCTGGAAGTGGGGGAAACATTGCCTTGGCATTGCCCAATTTTTCAGGGGGGAAACATGAAGGCCATTCCTGGAGATCAGACACCAGAGAGAGAAATATAAACCTCCATGCTTCAGGTTATACACCATGAACTGCCTGGGGGTCAGGAAGGAAATTTCCCTAGACTCTGGTTATTCTATCACTGCCTGGCAGGGTTCTTACACCTTCCTCTGAAGAAGCAGGGAGTGGGTACTGTTGGGCTGTGGCTAGACCGCAGGCTTCTTTCGGAAGAACCTCTTTTCGGAAGAGATCTTCTGAAAAAACATCTTGGCTGTGTCCAGACTCAGGGGTTTTTTCGAAAAAAGTAGACTTTTTTTGAAAAAACCTCACCTGCGTCCAGACTCAAGCCGCGTTCTTTCGAAATTAAATCGAAAGAACGCGGCTTTTCTTTTGATGGCGGTAAACCTCATTTCACGAGGAAGAACGTCTTCTTTCGAAAGTTCCTCTTTCGAAAGAAGGCATTCTTCAATGTAAATAGGGCTTCTTCGAAAGAGAGCATCCAGACTCACTGGATGCTTTCTTTCGAAAAAGCAAGCCGCTTTTTCGAAAGTTCAACGTGCAGTCTAGACGCTCTCTTTCGAAAGAGGCTTGCAGTCTAGACATAGCCCTTCTGAAAGAGAGCGTCCACACTGCAAAAGTGCATTGAAAAGTGATCTGCTTTTTCGAAAGAGAGCATCCACACTGAACGGACGCTATCTCGCATCTAAGCTGTGATTACTATGGACGGAGTAGCCACCGGGACACCTGTACTTTTTCCTCTTTCCTCTTCTTTTGAAAGAACTCCCTCTTTCTTGTCCACACACGCCTTTCTCTGAAAGAGCTCTTTCGGAAAAAGGCTTCTTCCTCGTAGAAAGAGGATTACCAACGCCGGAAAACCCCTCTGCTCTTTCGATTGACTTTCAGAAGAATGCGATTGCTGTGTGGACGTAGCTCAGGTTTTGTCGGAAAAACAGCTGTTTTCCCGACAAAACTCTGTAGTGTAGACACATCCCTGGAGACAGAATATTGGACTAGATGGGATGTTGAGCCAGCTGGCAATTCCTATGCAGCTGTCTGCACTGGGGAGGGGAAATCCAACAGTATCTTTTCACATATTCCACAGCAGGGTTTCCTGTGGGGCAGCAGAGTCCTTCACTGCATCCCTGGCTGAACAGAGGCCAGCTGAGCCTGAGGGCCATCAGCTGCACTAGGAGAGTGGGAATGTCCCCAGGCTGCCTTCTCCTGCCCCAGGGGCCTCTGGGCAGCTGCCAGGCCTCTGAGCCCCAAGCCGCGGGTGCCGTGACACAAGCCCTGTAGAGTGTGCAGTGACTGGAAGGAACGTGCTGGAAAAGGGGGTTCCTATCTTCCCACTGCTGTCCACTCCCCCTCAGTCTGAATCCAAGGGGGTGCTACCAGGAACCTCCCCGGGTAAAGCCAGCACCTCCTAATGATCCAGCAAGCCTGGCAGCTGATCGAACCTGCTGTCCTGACAGGCTGCCCGACAGAGGCCCAAGGGCCCTCCCTCCTAGCAGGAGACTCTATGCTTATTAGTAGCCCGGCTGACGGGCTCTCTTCAGTTCAGAGATGTCCTGCCACCTGCCACCTGCCACCCAGCATCTCTCCCTACCCCACTTCCCTTTGCCTTGAGGAAGCAGCCATGTGGGGCAGGTGGATGTGGGGAGGACCCTCGAAGGCAGCCTGGTTCAGGAGCAGCTGTGTGTGAATGTGGCCGTTTGTAAAGGGAGCTTGGCGAAGGCCCCTCGTTTCTGTGGCCAGCAGCATTCGCGAAAGGCTGGGAAGGGCGGGGGAATCCCCCCCCCCATCTGCTTCTCCCAGTGCATGGAGTAGATCTATGGAGCCCCGTTGACGTTAGTGCCAACAGATTTACCTCCCCCCAGCCCCAAGGGTGTGACCTGACAAGCAGACCAGGAATAATAATAAAAAAAGAGCTAGATAAATTCATGGAGGCTGGTCCATCAATGGCCATGAGCCAGACTGGGCAGGGATGGTGTCCCCAGCCTCTGTTTGTCTGGAAATGGGCGACAGGAGAGGGATCATGTGATGATTATCTGTTCTGTTCACTCCCTCTGGGGTATCTGGCGTTGGCCAGTCAGCAGACAGGATACTGGGCTAGATGGGCCTTTGGTCTGACCAAATAAGGCCATTCTTATGTAATGCCTCGCCCTCCTCTCAGAGGAGGTTAGCATTAGCTCCATTTTACAGGTGGGGAAACCAAGGCACAGAGAGGAAAAGTGACTTGCCCAATGGTACCCAGCAGGCAAGGGGCAGAGGCAAAACTAGAAGACAGAGCTCCTGAGTCCCGGCACAGTGTCTACAAGCAGGAAAGAGTTCTGCTCCTCTCTGGACCGCACACGCCCAGCCTGGGAGCTGATGTACTAAGCCACCTCAGTGAGTAAAATAAGGGTCCCGTCCTAAGGGGGGAAAGAATGGAAGGCTGGCTGGGGGCTGAGGGTGGGGGAGTTGAACACAAACTCCAGGGTCTTTTCTCCGTGACCTTACTTGGTGTTAGCGCTTTTTAACAACAGGGCAGGTCAAACACCAGATTTTCCGTTTTGTGCAACCGTTTGAACCCTCTCCCCCAAAACATATTTTTCACACGTCAGAAAGTTTCATATTTTGTTAAAAGTTTTCATATTTTGCTTCATTTCATTTTGAATGGAATGATTGTTTTTGTTTTTATGGGGCAGTGTAATGAGATCCAGAGGTGGGAAGCTACATTACATTCAGGGTAGAAATAAGGTGTATGTTTTTAACACTGCGGGTAAGAAACAATGGGAACAACTTATAAGTGACATGGTAAAGTCTCTGTCTCTTGAAATCTGCCTTTGTGAAATAGATGATCCTGCTCAGGCGAGATTCTTTGGGTCTGTGATGCCGGAGCTAGGCCTTTGCTCATATGGCTTGAATTCATCCTCTTTTCCTAACATCCAGTTCTGGCCACCCCTTTGATAACCTTTGTCACTCACCTGTAAATCCTCCCTAGTTTCTCTAGCAATGGTCAGTCGTTCTCCACGTCTAATGATGGCAAGACAAAAAGTGATGGTCTTAATCTGAGGCAAGGAAGATTTCTATTGGATATTAGGAAAAGCGTTCTAACTCTAAGGCTGTGTCTACACTGGCAGCTTCTTAACATAACATAAGAATGGCCATACTGGGTCAGACCAAAGGTCCATCTAGCCCAGTAGCCTGTCTGCCGACAGTGGCCAGCACCAGGTGCCCCAGAGAGGGTGAACCGAAGACAATTGATCAAGTGATTTGTTTCCTGCCATCCTTCTCCAGCCTCTGACAACCAGAGGCCAGGGACACCATTTCTATCCCCTGGCTAATAGCCTTTTATGGACCTAACCTCCATGAAATTATTTAGCTTCTCTTTAAACTCTGTTATAGTCCTAGCCTTCACAGCCTCCTCTGGCAAGGAGTTCCACAGGTTGACTACACACTGTGTGAAGAAGAACTTTCTTTTATTCGTTTTAAACCTGCTACCCATTAATTTAATTTGGTGTCCTCTAGTTCTTCTATTTTGAGAACAAATAAATAACTTTTCTTTATCCGCCCTTTCCACACCACTCATGATTTTATAGACCTCTATCATATCCCCCCTCAGTCTCCTCTTTTCTAAACTGAAAAGTCCCAGTCGCTTTAACCTAGCTTCATATGGGACCCGTTCCAAACCCCTAATCATTTTAGTTGCCCTTTTCTGAACCCTTTCCAAGGCCAAAATATCTTTTTTGAGGCGATGTCTTTTTTGACAGCTGTTCTTGCGCAAAAACTTGCCTGCTATCTACACTGCATGTGCGTTCTTGCACAAGTAAATTTAAAGTCTAGCGTTGTAAAACAGGGCTTCTTCCGGAAGAGTTATTCCTCTCCCCACAAGGAATAAGCCCTCTTGTGCAAGAGCTCTTCCTCAAGAGGCCAGTGTAGACAGGCAACACGAATTTCTTGTGCAAGAAGCCCCTATGGTTAAAATGGCCATCAGGGCTTTCTTGTGCAAGAGAGCATCCACACTGCCATGGATGCTCTTGCGCTAAAGCACATCTCTTGCACAAAAGCACGTGCCAGTGTAGATGCACTCTTGTGGAAGATTGTTTGCGCAAGAATTCTTTTGCAAAACAGTTCTTGCGCAAGAAGCTGCAGTGTAGACGTAGCCTAAGGGTATTTAAGCTCCCAAATTGCATTAACAGGAGTGTTGTGAACAAGACACGAGAAGTCATTCTTCTACTCTACTCTGTACTGATTAGGTCTCTATTAGAGTATTGTGTCCAGTTCTGGGCGTCGCATTTCAAGAAAGATAAATAGAAAGGAACATAAACACTGTCAAATCACGTGTAAAAATGTAATAAGAAAATCAAAAAAAGATTTTGAGGAACAGCTAGCCAAAAACTCAAAAAGAAATAACAAAATGTTTTTTAAGTACATTAGAAGCAGGAAGCCTGCTAAAAAACCTGTGGGTCCCCTAGATGATCGAGCTATAAAAGGAGCAATCAAGGACGATAAAGCGATTGCGGAGAAACTAAATGATTTCTTTGTTTCAGTCTTCATGGCTGAGGACGTTGGGGAGATTCCCGAATCTGCACCGTCCTTTGTGGGTGATGAATCTGAGGAACTGTCCCGGATTGAAGTGTCATTAGAGGAGGTTTTGGAACAAATAGAAAAACTTAATGTTAACAAATCTCTGGAACCGGATGGCATTCATCCAAGGGTTCTAAAAGAACTCAAATGGGAAATTGCTGAGCTATTATCTGTGATTTGTAACCTATCCTTTAAATCGGCTTCCGTACCTAATGACCGGAAGGTAGCCAACGTGACACCAATATTTAAAAAGGGCTCTAGAGGCGATCCTGGCAATTACAGACCGGTAAATCTAACTTCAGTACCGGGCAAATTAGTCGAAACAATAGTAAAGAATAAAATTGTGAAGCATGTAGAAGAACATAATTTGTTGGACAAAAGTCAACATTGTTTCTGTAACGGGAAATTCTGTCTTACTAATCTATTAGAGTTCTTTGAAGGGGTTAACAAACATGCGGATAAGGGGGATCCAGTAGATATAGTATACTTGGATCTTCAGAAAGCCTTTGACAAGGTCCCTCACCAAAGGCTCTTGTGTAAATTACATGGCCATGGGATAAGAGGGAAGGTCCTTTCTTGGATTGAGAACTGGTTAAAAGACAGGAAACAAAGGATAGGAATAAATGGTAAATTTTCAGATTGGAGAGGGGTAACTAGTGGTGTCCCTCAAGGGTCAGTCCTGGGACCAATCCTTTTCAATTTATTCATAAATGATCTGGAGAAAGGGGTAAGCAGTGAGGTAGTAAAGTTTGCAGATGATACAAAACTGTTTAGGATAGTCAAGACAGAAGCAGACTGTGAGGGACTCCAAGAAGATCTCACCAAACTGAGTGATTGGGCAACAAGATGGCAAATGAAATTTAATGTGGATAAGTGTAAAGTAATGCACATCGGGAAAAATAACCCCAACTAAACGTACAGTATGATGGGAGCTAATTTGGCTACAACAAATCAGGAAAGAGATCTTGGCGTTATCGTGGACAGTTCTCTGAAAACTTCCACGCAGTGTACAGCGGCGGTCAAAAAGACAAATAGGATGCTAGGAATTATTAGGAAAGGGATAGAAAATAAGACCTAGAATATCTTACTGCCCCTGTATAAAACTATGGTACGCCCACATCTTGAATACTGTGTTACAAGTGTGGTCTCCTCACCTCAAAAAATATATTTTGGCCTTGGAAAGGGTTCAGAAAAGGGCAACTAAAATGATTAGTGTTTTAGCAGTGCCTGCAGTACTTGTGCTGAGTTCATGTCCCGGGCCCCACAGACAAACATCTGCTTTTGACAGGGCCTGCCTGTTACTAATAGTATAACTCTTGCTCACTTTGGTGCAAGCCCCAGGCCTTACTCCAGGCTAAGTTTCTAAAGTATCTTGAAAGGCCCCCACATGTTTAGATTAGTAAACTAGGTTTATCCTTCATACGTCTAACTTCAAATGCTGGAACGACACGTGCACACAGACAGAATATACCCGTGGGCTACATCTAGACTGGCATGATTTTCCGGAAATGCTTTTAACGGAAAAGCTTTCCGTTAAAAGCATTTTCGGAACAGAGCGTCTAGATAGGCAGGACGCTTTTCCGCAAAAGCACTTTTTGCGGAAAAGCGTCTGTGGCCAATCTAGACGCGCTTTTCTGCAAAAAAGACCCGATCGCGAAAATGGTGATGGGACCTTTTTTGCAGAAAACAAATCTGAGCTGTCTACACTGGCCCTTTTGCACAAAAGTTTTGTGCAAAAGGGACTTTTGCCCGAACGGGAGCAGCATAGTATTTCTGCAAAAAGCACTGATTTCTTACAGTAGGAAGTCAGTGCTTTTGCGGAAATTCAAGCGGCCAGTGTAGACAGCTGGCAAGTTTTTCCGGAAAAGTGGCTGATTTTCCAAAAAAACTGGCCAGTCTAGACACAGCCATTCAGTAGAGTACAAGCTTTCCAATGATACCTTAGAAGATTATTTTGCATAACATATTTCTAGTTATGCATATTCCTATTGATAAGTATATTTTCATGATGAGTAGGGAGGGCCCTCTTAGGCATGAGCCCAGCACAAGCAAGTTACAAGATACTTTATCCTACAACAAATGGCAAGGTACAGACTGGGAGCAGAGGTCCCTTCAGTTTCGTGGTTCATGTGAAGACAGAGCAGCCAGGACTCCTTTGGCCAATGACTACCACGTTAAGTTCTTTGGCTGTTATGTCTTTTTTCTCAAATCCCGTTTTCTCTCCTTTCACGTGGACACGGTCTGACAGTCTCATTCCAGCCCCTAAGGCTATCAGCCTCATCTGAAAAGCACAATACATAATTTGACTTGATTTCATTCCGCTTGCCTTGGCCAGGCCTCGTGCTAACCCAGAAACTCAATCATGTCTCATCCCTGGGGAGGCTGATCCCTCCGGGCGAGGGCTGTGGGGTCCCGGTGTACTGAGTGGCTAGTCAGCTTGGCTCTCTACCTGGCGGGTGATAAATGGGGGGGCTTGGATTCTCGTCTCTGTTGGTCTGTTCAGCTGGCGCTGTGTGACTGTGAAAGGGAGGAAGTGACTGAAGGGAAAAATGAGAAAACTAATGAACTTGAAAACCCAGCCGAGGAGAGGATGGAAACGTGGCTGGAGAGCAGGACTGTCGCCACGTCACAAACAAGCGAGTCCCACAGACAGCCCACGCCTCTTGCATGGCAGGTGGAGATTTTAGAGCAGAACACGCAATGGAGCTAGCGTGACCATATTTCCCTCTGCTGCCACAGGACACCAGGTGAAATGACTCAGATTCAATCGAGTCCAATGGCCGCCAATCAGCACTGAGCTCCTGTTAAAAAGAAAGACTGAGTAGCTGGCGTCTTTGTATTCACCTTCTTACCTTTAAGGTTTGCTTGGGGAGACGTGACGTGCACACATTTCTGGACCCCTCTCTCGCGCTGAGGTGGGGGTGACTGGCCGGCCTGACTCAGTCCTTCCTACCTAGCACACTCCAACCAGGGCTGGCCAGGGCCATTTTGACACCCCGGGCCTGGGTGTGCGGCACCGCCCCTGGGCGCACGGCGCATGCGCTGCCCGGCTCAGCTCAGCCACCGCTGCTGGCGCACAGCCCAGGGTGGGCCTCACCTAGCAATGTAGGGCCCTGCGGCTATGGGGGGAAGGGTGCTGCTAGCCGGTGCTGCAGGGATGGGGGGGGCTGGCACGCGGCACCTGATGGCAGCTATAAGGGATGCTGCACGCCCCTTAGAGCTGCCATCAGGTGCCCCCCATAGGTTGGCACCTTGGGCAGCTGCCCGACTCGTCTGGCCCTGGCTCCAACCTCCAGACCTGGCTGAGCCCCCAGAATGGGCCTGCTTCTCCTGGTACCTGGCACCGTGTCTTCTCAAGACGGTGGGGCGGCGGAGAGGGGGGGAGGAGGGGGTATGCAGGGTCACATGACCCCTCCCCAGATTTCTGTCGGAGTTCACACCAGAATGTGGCCAGCAGCATCCTTTTGGCTCTGTGCGAGGGATGGGACGGGAGCTGCTTTTGACGAGTGGAGGTGGAGGTAGGGATGACCTGGCCAGTGTTTTTCCAGAGCTCGTCCCTTCCGTCATGTCCCCCACTCTCCTCTGGCTAGAAGCAGCTTGTCCCTTCTTGCCAGCACGTGTAGGCAGGCAGCTGCTGGCCAAGAGGAAGCACCACAGCAGGGACGGCACTGACATCTGGCTCCGCACACTGCAGCTGTGCCTGGCCACCGGTCACCCCCCTCGTCAGCCACTGGACCCCCCACTTGCAGGGACTGAGGTCAGAACGACAGGCCTGTAGTTACCCCGGCCAAGGGAGCGACAGGAAGCAAAGTTTGCCTCTCCAGCCATAGCCTGCGACAACCCGGCTCACCGTGTCCTGCCGGCCTTTGCCTTACACCTCTGCATCCCGCTCTACCCACTTCCGCCTCCCATGCCAACTCCCAGGGTGGCACCGCAGTGGTGAAGCGCTAACGCGGGCTGGGGCTCCCGGCGAGTGGCTGGAGCGTCAGCCATTGGAGGAATCAAATCTCCACCTCCAACGAAACGAGACTCCCCATCAGTCGCTGAATTCATCGGCAGTGGGAAAGTCTCCTTCTTAAACCATCTGTCCGCCACCTGGGGGCACCAAAGCTGCACGGGAGGGTGTAGTGTGAGCAGGGGCCATTCCTGAACTGGCTGACATCGCGCCCTGTCCCACGCTCCGCACTGCGCCCTGTCCCACGCTCCGCACTGCGCCCTGTCCCACGCTCCGCACTGCGCTGACTGCTGAGGCTGCTGAAGAGAGGTGCCCATTGGTTTGTGCTCCCGCTTCTATTCTGGACACTACGGTACCTCCTGGAAAGGGGCGGGGGGGAGGGGGGAGTCTGACTGGGGCCTCACTATCCTGGGAGAAGGAATCCTGGGATCCTCCATGGCCACATGGTCAGGACCTTGGGTTTTATAACCCTCCATGAGAGGGCACCTCCAACAGCCCCCTGCCCCGCCGCCCCATGCACCAGCTCTGAATGCACCAGCTCAGAGAGAGCCAGGCCACTAGAATCACCGGCACCTGGGCTCTCCCTCCTCCAGGCGCCAGCCTGGCTCAGCTCGTGGAAGACGAGCAGATCCGCAGCCCCAGGCCATACGGCTGTGGCACAGCATGGGGGGGGGGGCTGGTGCAGGGTGGTAGCAGGGGTCGGGTCCCCACACTCACTCCAGTGGTGGGAGCTGCAGGGACCCAGCATCCCGCTGCCTCTGCTCCTCTGAGCTGGCGTCACTCAGGGGAGTGAAGCCGGCGGGGACCAGGCCGCTCTGCTTCTCGCTGCCGCAGTGAAGTGGCGAGGGCAGGTGTGTGTGTTGTTCCACTTCCCATGGCTCCGGCTGCTGCAGCGTGTCCACGGGGGCCCCGTCCCTGCTGCCGGCCCCAGCTTCCCTAGGTCGCCCTCTGGGTCGCCCTGACCCCTGCAGGCTATGCGGGGGAGGGGACTGTCCCATCTGTAGGACAATTGGGGCAGCTGCTGTGGGCTCCTCCCCCCCAAAACACGGGGCCTGGAGTGGCCGTCCCAAATTGTCCCCTCTGGTACTGGGACCTGCGCTCCTCAGCGTAGTCAGAGATAATCATATTAAAAACAAGGAACAAACTACCGAAGCCATCGACGGAGTCTCCAGTCCTTGATGTTTTCTAATGAAGACTAGATGCCTTTCTGCTGTGTGCTTGGATCAAAACGTAGCTCCTGTGATACGCAGGAGGGCTCTCCTGTGCCAGTTCTTCTCCAATTCTTGTTGAATAATGACCAGGGCTCGACGATCTATGTAATCTAGTCGCCCGGAGCGAGTAGATTACAACCCGGAAGAGCAGGGTTCGGGTGATCTGCGCCGCGGCTCGGCGAGCCCTGATAATGACTATGGGCAATTGCTGGGCGGCAGCTCATTTAATTCTGAGCAGTCAGCGTGTGCCAAGGGGCTGGCGAGGTCCTTGATGCCAACCTTGCAGGGGAGGGGGGGTGTGGCAGTGACATCACAAAGTCCTGTTGCAGGACCTCAGCCTGTAGAACAGGGGTGGGGAACTTCAGGCCCGGGGGCCGGATGCGGCCCCTGGCTTGCCTGGATCCAGCTCCCCCCGCCCCCATTACCCCACCAGGGGCTGGCGCACACAAAATCCACTAGGCTGAGCGCCCCTAGGCTCTGCTGGGTGAGGGGAATGTGGGGAGGGTCTTTCTCCTCCTCAGTTGGACACCACGTCAGTGAAGGGTTTTTGTGTGTGGCCCTCGACTGATTTCTCTGTGGGTCAGTGGCCCCTGAGCCAAAAAAGGTTCCCCAGCCCTGCTATAGGGGAAGGTGATGGGGAGGCGGTGCCCTCACAGAGAGACCGTGACATCAGCCAGGCAGGACAGAGGTGCGGGAAGGATGTGGAGAAATTGGAGAACGTCCAGAGGGAGTGAGAGCCTGTCGCCGAACCGGCCAGGTGAGCGTAGGGGCGCTGGCGTGAGTGAGTTTGCTCAGCTGTTTGCTTGCATTGTTCCCCCTGTTTCAGGTGATTTCAGTTACCATGGAATTGCTCTGAGACTGATCCCTTTGGTGCCCGGCTGGGCCATGTGCTGAGACCTCGCAGCCCCCTCCCCAGATTTCTGGCAGGGTTCGCACCGGAACAGGGCCAGCAGCAGCCTAGCCGTGCTGTGCCCGAGGGAAGGGGTGGGAGTGGGGGATCGGGATCACCTGGCCTGTGCATTTGAGAGGTCATCTCTTCCCTCCCGCTGTCTCCCCCATCCCCATCTTGCTCCCCTGTGGCTGGAAGCAGCTTGGCCCTGCCTGCACAGTGTTCAAAGGCAGCTGACAGCTCCAAGCTGCTGCTGGCCATCAACATAACCCAGCCCCCTCCTCATCAACATAACCCAGCCCCCTCCTGTTCCGTGGCTAGAGCACGGGCAGGAAGGGGTTAAGCCCTAAGGGTGCACTGAGCTCCAGGGCTCAGAGACTGTGTCTGCAGGGCCTTGAGTGAACCCGGCCCGAGAGGTGGCTCAGCAGGGCAGGGGGCGCAGGAGACGGAGCAGCCCCGCACTCCCCGAGGGCAGGGCCGAGGGCTGGGACAGTGTCTGAGGAGGGTGCTCAGCCCTTGCCTGGGGGGCTGCTGGGGAGCCTGCCGGGTGGGGGCGCAAACCCACTGGAAACAGCTTCCTCCCCCACTGCAGGCTTCGCTGAGGGGCAGAGAAGCTTCTGCGGGGGGCTTGGCACATGCAGGGCCCTGGGCCGTAGGGTTGGGAGTTTTCCCTGGGCGCCAGCCCAGCCAAGGCGGGGGAGGAAGGAGACTGCCGGCCAGGCCAAGGTGTGGGTGAGCTCAGGGGTCTGACCAGGAGTTGGTTGCCCGCACTGGGTCAGGAGTGGGGCATACCCTGCTGGGGGGGAGGGGCTATGGAGGAGCAGCAGGGTGTGGGGAGTGAAGGGGCACAGCAGGGAGAGGACAGTGAGAGAGGGCGCATATAAAGGGCTGATGGGGAGGTGCCACGTAACCAGCCACGGCCTGCCTGCGCTCACCAGCCACCAGCCAGTGCTGCCTGGAAAGGGGACGGGGCGAGGGAGCCCGGCTGGCCAAGAGGAGGCGCCGCAGCAGGGCCAGCACGGGGAGCATCTGGCTCCGCTCACTATAGCTGTGCCTGAGCACCGGCCTTGCACGCTCACCCCCCTCGTCAGCCACTAGACTCCCCCCCACTTACTGCTGGGGTATAAGGTTACTAGGCAGTCTTAACAGATACCGGACACACTTCATGGGGGGGAGAGGGTCCGGCCGAGAGGGGAGCAGGGCTGGCCACGAGGAAGGGGGGGCCGGAAAGCAGAGCTAGTGGGGGGGAGGTCGGGGGCTAGGTGGGGGAAATCGGTGGGGGGTGGGGTGGCCAATGGGAAGCAGAGCTGGTCAGTGGAGGAAGGGGGGAGGGCGGAGTGGGGCTGGCTGGGGGGAATCGGGAGAAGGGGGGCAGCCAGCAGGAGTGAGGCTGGCCGGGGGAGATCGGGAGAAGGGGGGCAGCCAGCAGGAGTGAGGCTGGCCGGGGGAGATCGGGAGAAGGGGGGCAGCCAGCAGGAGTGGGGCTGGCCGGGGGAGATCGGGAGAAGGGGAGCAGCCAGCAGGAGTGGGGCTGGCCGGGGGAGATCGGGAGAAGGGGGGCAGCCAGCAGGAGTGAGGCTGGCCGGGGGAGCTCAGGAGGAGGAGGAGGGGAGAACTGGCTGCCGGAAGCAGGGCTGGCGGGGGGGTGCAGCGGGGCTGGCCGGGGAAGATCCGGAGGAGAAGTGGGGGAGAACCAATCGGCTGGCCAGAGGGGGGGGGGAGCGTACCAGCTGGTGGGGAGTGGGACTGACCCGGGCGGTGCAGATCCCAGGGCGCTCCCGCCCCCACATGGTCCAGGCGAAGCGAGAGTCCGTCCGGCTGCAGCTCCACCATGCGCTTGACCAGCGCGCAGGAGGACGGACCGAGCTGCTCCTCCTCCTCCTCACACGCAAGCAAGGCTCCCAGCGCCGATCGTGCCCCCCTCCCAGCCACTCCCCTCGCCAGGCTTCCAGGCGCCCAGTCAGAAACCAGAAAATACTGGACATTGCACACTGCACACTGCACACTGAACACTGCACACTGCACACTGCACATTGCACATTGCACACTTCACACTGCACACTGCACATTGCACACTTCACACTGCACACTGCACATTGCACACTGCACATGTCCGGTATTTTCTGGATTTTTTTTACTGGTCAGAGCCCCCAAAAACCGGACACCTGGCAACCCTACTGGGGTGAGAGGGCTGGTGAGCACGGATCCGGCCAGCAGCTGGTCCCGTCAGGACTGTCGGGAGGGGAGGCAGAAAATACAGGACAATTGGCCCATTTTTTAAAAACAAGTCAGGCCACCTGCAAGAGGGCTTAAAGACGGGACTGTCCCTTTAAAACGGGACAGCTGGCCACCCGAAAGGGAGACATGAGGCCGCCAAGCCCCCGGAAGGGCCACGGCATCCTGGAAAGTCAGAGCGACTTTGGCAAGAGCGTTGTCAGGTTGCAGCCCCCCCAGAACCTGCCACTCTGCTGACTGTGGAGGAGCTGCCTTAAAATCCATCTTCTCCCCTCCCCCACTGCTCACGTCCCTCCAGAACCGCAGGGAGGTCAGTGCCCCGTCCTCGAGCTGCCGCTTCTTCCTGCCAAGGTGGCACCGAGGGAGGGAGCCAAAGGCACTGGCCAGCCCGCTGCGCTTGGCATCACGAGCCCAGTGTTCTTCTTGGGCAGGTTTCCACAAGTGCTGGCTTCGCTGGAGCTCCTCCTGGCTTATGCCTGGGAGAACATGAGGGGATTCAGCCACATGGTATAAGAAGGGTTAATGGCGCTGGGGCACTGATCCTCCCCGCACAGGGGCATGCTCACAGCCCCAGGAAGAGAGAGCAGGGCACCGGGGCATGCTCACAGCCCCAAGGAGAGAGGGCGGGGCACCCGGGGCATGCTCACAGCCCCAAGAAGAGAGGGCGGGGCACCCGGGGCATGCTCACAGCCCCAAGGAGAGAGGGCGGGGCACCCGGGGCATGCTCACAGCCCCAGGGAGAGAGGGTGGGGCACCCGGGGCATGCACACAGCCACAGAGAGAGAGAGGGCGGGGCACCGGGGCACGCTCACAGCCCCAGGGAGAGAGGGCGGGGCACCCGGGGCATGCACACAGCCCCAGGGAGAGAGGGCGGGGCACCGGGGCACGCTCACAGCCCCAGGGAGAGAGGGCGGGGCACCCGGGGCATGCTCACAGCCCCAAGGAGAGAGGGCGGGGCACCCGGGGCATGCTCACAGCCCCAGGGAGAGAGGGTGGGGCACCCGGGGCATGCTCACAGCCCCAGGGAGAGAGGGCGGGGCACCCGGGGCATGCTCACAGCCCCAAGGAGAGAGGGCAGGGCACCCGGGGCATGCTCACAGCCCCAGGGAGAGAGGGAAGGGCACCGGGGCATGCTCACAGCCCCAGGGAGAGAGGGCGGGGCACCCGGGGCATGCACACAGCCCCAGGGAGAGAGGGCGGGGCACCCGGGGCATGCTCACAGCCCCAAGGAGAGAGGGCGGGGCACCGGGGCATGCTCACAGCCCCAGGGAGAGAGGGCGGGGCACCGGGGCATGCTCACAGCCCCAAGGAGAGAGGGCGGGGCACCGGGGCATGCTCACAGCCCCAAGGAGAGAGGGCGGGGCACCGGGGCACGCTCACAGCCCCAAGGAGAGAGGGCGGGGCACCGGGGCACGCTCACAGCCCCAGGGAGAGAGGGCGGGGCACCCGGGGCACGCTCACAGCCCCAGGGAGAGAGGGCAGGGCACCCGGGGCATGCTCACAGCCCCAGGGAGAGAGGGCGGGGCACCCGGGGCACGCTCACAGCCCCAGGGAGAGAGGGCGGGGCACCCGGGGCACGCTCACAGCCCCAGGGAGAGAGGGCGGGGCACCCGGGGCACGCTCACAGCCCCAAGGAGAGAGGGCAGGGCACCCGGGGCACGCTCACAGCCCCAGGGAGAGAGGGCGGGGCACCGGGGCATGCTCACAGCCCCAGGGAGAGAGGGCAGGGCACCCGGGGCATGCTCACAGCCCCAGGGAGAGAGGGCGGGGCACCGGGGCATGCTCACAGCCCCAGGGAGAGAGGGCGGGGCACCCGGGGCATGCTCACAGCCCCAGGTAGAGAGGACGGGGCACCCGGGCATGCTCACAGCCCCAGTTTTCAGCTCCCTTCCTAACCCCATTTCTGAGGTACCAGTGTCCAGGCACTGGTTTGACTTGGAGGCTTCCTACTTGCTCTCTGCACATTCGGATGTCCCAAGGTGCACTGCACTGCCCTGCGGAAGCCCTGGTTCCCCCAGAATGCTCTGCTGCAGCCCTTATCAGGCAACGCGGGAGGTGCAGACCGACCCAGCGGACAAAGGATCGTTTAGTGCAAAAAGAGACCGCTGGGTTTGCTGCAGCCGGCCAGCGTAGTGAAGTTTCACAAGGTTTCTATCATTCCTAACGATTCAAGGTGTCACATGACCAGCGGTAGCAGTCAGGAGGGAATCTCCTGCCGGCTGACACAGAAGAAGGGATCTGGGTGCCGTGGAGCGTGGCTGCTGTCTTCCGCAGCTGATGGACGTGGCCACAGTCGTAACTGGATGGAACATTGGTCCGTTGTAAGGCGGCGTGACTCTTCTGGGGCCCTATGGGTGTCACGGGCTGCAGCAGGAGTTCCCAGCGGCTGTGGCAGTACGATAACCCAACAAACTAACCCAGCGCAGGGCAATAGACACTGTGAGTAAGGAAAAGGGGATTCTGGCCCCCTCGTGTGCTCCACAGCCCAGGGCGGGGACGCAGACCTAGAATCATAGATTAGGGTTTGTGGAAGGGTCCGCCTCCCTCCTGGGACCCTGACCCCTGTTCTGTCCACTATCCCACCCTTTGAGGGCTGCAGCAGGGCCCTCACCTGCACAGGTTTTAGCCCTGGGCCTCAGAGTAAAGAAGGGTGCATTGGGCTGAAGCCCTGGGCCAGTCATGGCTGAGTAGTAAGCCCTCTTCTAGCCCCGTGGGGATCGGGAGCCATCCAGCACTCCCTGCTAGAACCCCTCATCCCCCCCTGCAGCCTTTAGCAGGGCTGGCGGTTCCTCCAATCGAGCCTCTTTCTCACTGGGTTGTTTGATTCTCTTCGCACTCACACTCCTCGCTCCCCTTCCCGCTGCCCCGGGGAGACTTTTAAAGAGGGCCTGTGGCAGCCTGATTCAGCTCACCTGGCTCTTAATTAACCTGCAGCTGCCCCCTTTCCCTTTTAACCTTCCCTGTCACAGGTTGGAAGAGGCCTGCGGAGGTCACCTGCTTCAATTCTCTGCCCAAAGCAGAACCGACGCCAACTAATCATCCCGTCCACAGTGTCCTCAACTCTGGCTTCGAAACCTCTAGGGATGGAGATTTCACCCCCTCCCTAGGGAACCCAGCCCAGCGTTTCACCACCTCCCAGTGTTTCACCACCACCTTCCCTTGCAACAAACCCCGTTGCCAGCTTTGTCCACATATTCCTCTGCTGATACCATTATTGGACCTAACCAAGTGAGTTATAAGATCAAGAACACATATTCCTGCACATCCAGAAATATAATCTATGCTATCATGTGCCGACAGTGTCCGTCTGCTTTGTACATTGGACAAACGTCTCAGACACTTCGCCAAAGGATCAATGCCCACAAAACAGATATCAGACAGGATCACAAAGAAAAAACAGTTTCTTGCCATTTCAACCAGAAAGGACACTGTCTCAGCAACTTAATTACCTGCATCCTGCTTCAGAAGCCTTTTAAATCTGCACTTGAAAGGGAATCCTTTGAACTGTCATTCATGCTAAAATTCGACACTCTACGCGTGGGTCTCAACAAAGACCCCAGCTATCTTACCCATTACAAAGATAGCTTCCCCAATGATCACCTCTAATACCATTAGCTCACAGACATTTACCTCCCCCCCTCCCCGCATTCCCCTTCTGTTCTGAAATTTGATTTGTCCTTTTCATATGTGTTCATTTTTTAAAATTGTATCCTTTGGTATCTATGGTTGTGCCAATTTTCTTCCACATATTGATCTGAGGAAGTGGGTCTGGCCCATGAAAGCTCATCACCTAATAAACCATCTTGTTAGTCTTGAAAGTGCTGCACAGTCCTGTCTTTTGTTTCACCTCCTAGTTAAGTAGTTTTTCCTAATATCCAACCCAGACCTCCCGCGCTGCAACGTGAGACCATTGCTCCTCGTTCTGCCATCCGTCACTACTGAGAACAGCCTGGATCCATCCTCACTGGAAGCTTCAGGTAGTTTCAAGTAGCTGAAGTCTGCTATGAAATCCCCCCTCACTTTTCTCTTCCGCAGACTAAATGAACCCAAATCCCTCAGCCTCTCCTCATAAGTCACGTGCTGCAGGCCCGTCAGCATTTTCGTTGCTGTCTGCTGGACCCTCTCCAATGCATCCACATCCTTTCTGTAGTGGGGAGCCAGAACTGGATGCAATACTCCAGAGGTGGCCTCAGCAGTGCCAAATAAAGGGGAATAATCACTTCTCTGGATCTGCTGGCAATGCTCCTCCTAATGCACCCTAATATGCCATTAGCCTTCTTGGCTACAAGGGCACCCTGTTGACTCATCTCCAGCTTCTTATCCACTGTAACCCCCAGGTCCTTTTCTGCAGAACTGCTGTTTAGCCAATTGGTGTAGATTGCCACGGCTCACTGCATTATCAAGCGTGTCATGAACTGACCTCTAAGTATGGACAGATTGTTTTCCCCAGGCTCATGTGCAGAGGAGACCCCTTGTATATTGCTTGCAAGTGGGGAACACTTAAGCTTCCCCAAAACATGCCTCACTAACAGGAAACTTGATTCTAGAGAAGATTTGATGAAAGAAAGAAAGAACCTGCAGCAACAACAACAACAACAAATCCCAACAGTTGAACGGTTGACTTATTTCCACATTGCAGTTTTTTAAACCAACCCACGTCATCCTATCCTAACCAATTTTATTTTGGAATTTGTGAATGGAGAATGTTAGCGAAATGGCCAGCAGTGTTTTTGGGGGGTCATGTTAATATGTCCCATCTCTTCAATGAAAACCATTTTTTAAAAGCCGCACATTTTTCATGCAAAAGAAGCATTTTGACAAAGTTGGGGATTTTTTTCTCTCCCTTTTTTGACACTCAAAAGGGAACCCCCCCCTTATATTCAAACAATTCTGACCTGTTCTCATATGGACAGGTGAGGCAAAAGCATCAGGAAGTTATGAACTCTTACAAAGCATCAGTGATCCTTTGTCCATGCAGAAGTCTTGGACCACAAAGAAAGAGGAGAGAGGAAGTCCTAGAACAAAGCCCTTTATGAAGAGAAGGGATGAGTCTGAAATTTCTACAATGCATCAACAGCTCTTTGAAGAGGTATCAGATGTTCCTCTTGGGTTACATATGAAAGAGGCAGCACCTTTAATTTGTAGAAAGCTCACTGACCATGCCAAGGTTTTGGTTTAAAATATTTACTCTGAAACATCAATTTGCTACTTCTCTGTGAATGGCACAACATGGCTCTTTGCAGTCAGCACAGCTGCAGCCAAGCAGATGTCACCAGACCAGAATGCATTAAGCGATGATTAATTACTAACGGGCACATGTTGCCAACCCAGGTGCTCCAGACCCTTCCTCCCAAATGCCCCCAATCGCCAAAGGTTAAAACAACTGTGTAACTTGAATTTGGGCTGGTCCCCCTGTGACCCCTCCTGTTGGTCAGTTTCCCCAGATCTGAGCTCCATGACACAGTCCGTTTGTGGAAATGTGGGGCCCTCAGCATGGCACTGTCTGATCACAACAATGAGCAACCCCCAAAGAAAGTCACAGGACTTCAGCCCCAGGCTATTCTGGTTAGCAAACACCTGGGTCTCAGACCCATTGCTGCCCATGCAAGGGAAAGTCTTGTCCCTTTGACTCCCAGGCTTTTGTGTTTTGATTTGATTTGCAATTTACAAAGGGAGATTCCCAGAACAGGGGCTGTAATCCATGTGACTCTCTGGGCCTCCTCTCTGCAGCTGATGGCTTTTAATGCTGAGGATTTAGTGGAAATGGAATGGAATTTTCCTCTTAGCACAAAAGTGTTTACATTATCTGCCTATTAAATAGAAGGGAAGGCCTATAATATTTCCCCCTCCCAGCTTTTCTCCACTCCTACATAAAATGTGATTGCAGACTTTTATTATTGTGGACATTTACCAGCCTTTGGGATGGAAAACTCACCATGTCTATTGCCTTTAATTACATGCAGCCAGCTTCAGTTTTACTCATTAGCTGGCTGGGCTGTCCTGCCAAGTCATACAATGGCGAGCTGGCTGGAATATTTTTGTATGGAGTGACACACTGGCTAAGGAACAAACATCTGTACGGTGCTGAAGAGGCAGTGCTGGAGGGAAGGAAAGTGGATGAAAGAAAAAGAGCTGAAGGAGGAGAAAGAGAGAGAAAGGGCCCGGGTGTGTGTGGTGGTGACAGACCCAGGATGGAGTCATAACAACATTACAGTTTACTGTGAGCAGACTGCAACCCGGCACCCTGGGGGAGTCAGGGATTGCTGAGTAAGCTGAGATGAGCCAGGATATAAATAGGACTCAGCCTATAACGCACAGTGAGATGGTGCAGCTGAGGTCACACATTGGCCGCTATCCCAGGTTGTTAGTTACAGACAGTATGGGACAAATAAAGCCCAGCTGTAAATCCATCCGTCAATGAAGATACACTGAGCTGCCATGGCCTCCGGGCAGGGGTCCTGGGACAACGTGGACAGGGGGGTTGCTGAGAGCCATTGAACTGAACTGTAAGCCCTGAATATAGTGCAAACCGCTTCACACCGGAAGGGCAGCAGCTTTCCCCGCAGCCCTGCTCCTGCACCTGTGACCCTGGGTTGCTGCAGAAGATTATGCTGAGCCTGGAGCTGTATGGGCTGGATTCACAAGGCCTTGGTTATGGATGAGATGCACTTTAACCCCTTGTTTAGCTGGAGTGAGCCTGTCCAGTGACAGCTTCAGTCTGTCATTTGTGCTGCCTGTCACTTCAAGAGCCAGTTCCTCCTGTCATTCGGGTCAAACCCCTTCTGAGGTCAATGCAAGATGGGCTGGGACCCATCAGAGACAAAGGTCCTGCAATCCTCCTCCCTGCATTATTCTGAACTGGCAAGTAGGACTTGCACATGGAAAAAGAAAGAAAAAAGTACGGCGAGAGCGCATCAGAATGAGATCTGCGCTGCTGATGCGCATGCTCTGTTAACAACGCAGTGGATGGACATCACCAGATCAGCTGTCGCAGCATCCCTTGCAGAGGCAGGGCTAGAATGCAGGATTTCGTGCCCTGTGCTTAGACCAGTAGGGCTATGTCTACATAGCAGCGTTATTTCGGAAGAACTGCTGTTATTCTGAAATAGCACAGTCTGCGTCTACACAGCAAGCTGTTATTTCGACATAATATCAAAATAATGTTGAGCTGGAGGTCTTCTGACCTATCCTTTGCTGGATACTTTTTCCTGTCTACTTTTGCTCTGGGACTGGCTTCAGCCCTGGCAGTCCCTGGGGCTAGCAGGATTTGAGCCCAGCACCTCTGGCTCTAGAGGCTGGTGCTGCGTTTGTTTGTCTGTCTGGCCATTGGAGGACCCAGCCTTCCTCTGACGCTTTATCCTGCACCCCTTCAGCCTGGTGCCGGCTCCAGCCTCGGCCCACTGATGGTGGGTGCCTGGCAGTTTGCAATGCTGACAGGACACGAACCCACCAGCGGCTCCGGAGGCTAGTGACTTATCCGTCGGGCCATGGGACAACCCAGCCCACCTTCCCCGGATGCTTTATCCTGCCCCCTTCGGCCTGGCACCAGCTCCCGGCCCGGCCCACTGGCGGTGGGTGACCGGGTTGTATGAGGAGTGAAGGAAGTCAGAGGAAAAGTGCTCCACCTCGGACTCCTTGCTGTGCACACAGCGCTGAAAGCCGAAATAAGCTGTGTCGACTTAAGCTACCAATTGACATAGCGGAAGTTGCGTAGCTTTATTTCAGCTGTAGCCCTGCTATGTAGACATGCCCTTGGGGACCCTGCTGCTGGTCAGATATTAGGGGGCTGCCTAGTACACAAATGATTGGTGACTAGCTATAAATTATATGAAGAAATGGTTCCTCCAGGGACCCTGCTGTAGCCTTTAAAGGGGACACGTGGTCTGTAGGAGGGAGCATGGGATTCCAGCGGTCAGGGCTGCCCAAGGCCTGTTTTAAGTCATTTATTCTGCCTCCGTCCTCACCTAGGACATTTCTCTACACCCTTCCCACCAGTGCCAATCCTCTCTTCAAACACCTGCAGCAATAAGCTTACCTGCCCCCCGGCCTAATCTCCCTTCCTGCTAAGACACTTGTTCTTAAGGTCTTGCCTGAAATTTTCCATTTAGGGCTTCGGGCCCGGTGCTCCTGGCTTTACCACTCACTGATCATTCGAATAAGCCCCATTCTCCCTTTGATGGGATTTCCTTGCAGGTATTTACAGATTTCAGGCCACCCACTGAATCTTCTTTTTCCCCAGACAGTATAAATGAAGCTCTTCTCTGAGGCTGCCTAGCCCCCCAAGCCTGGTCTATTTCCAGGGCTGGGTTTGTGACCATTTTGTTTTTCACCTATTGTTGTGATCTTTACAGGAGGGAAACCGGCTGCTCTACTCCCACTGCAAAACGGGAGCGTTACTAGAACTGCCTGGGGACTTTGTTACAGAACCACCCGTGCTGTGTCTTGGGGGGTCATTCTGTGCCCCCAGACTCAGGACAGCTTCACCGCTAAGTCCAGAGGCTGTTTGGTGAGCCTGGGCCGCATTGTGGTGTTGCGGGAGCACATCCAGCCATCGGCCTCTCCAGGTGTGGACCTGAACTAGGAGGGAATTTCAAGTTTTGGGGTTTGACTGAACCCACCTGCGCTGAAACCTGTTAAATCCCTGGACGTCTGGCACAGAGTTAACCATCATGGCAGTTAAGAGACCCACATCAGGTCGTCGCCTCCTTGCAGTAGGGAGTGTAAATTGGGACGGTCCCTGTTCCAGAATTCTTGTATCCCAAATATTGTCAAAGGAGTTTTGTTTATACTCATTTACAGACAACACCTAGCTCTTCAACAGGAGGGCTCAATGCTCTACCACAGAGCTCAGTAATTAGTGTCATCCCCATTTAATAGATGGTGAAACTGAGTCAGAGTATAGTGACTTGCTCAAAGACACCCAGGAGGCTAATAATAGAGGGTATGTCTACACTACAGCACTAATTCGAACTAACTTAATTCGAATTAGTTAATTTGAACTAGTGCATCTAGACTTGAAAACTAATTCAAATTAGCATTTTGCTAATTCGAACTATCATGTCCACATTGAGTGGACCCTGAACCGAGGTTAAGGATGGCCGGAAGCAGTGCCGGCAGGGCATCAGAGGAGGACTTAGAGTGTGGAGCTGCTGTCTCAGGCTAGCTGAGGGCTGTGCTTAAAGGGACCCGACCCCCACCCCAGACAGACAGTTCTCAGGGGTTCCCCACTTGCTTGTCTAACATGATGAGGGATAGCAAAGCAGTCCTGTCTTGGAGTGCCCTGAATGCCCACACTCAGCACATCACAGCACTTGGCCATCAGCCCGGCTGCACTTGCCGCAGGCTGTGATTGCGGGGGGTCAATTGGGGGGCTGCAGGATCCAGGAGACCCTGCAGGAGAGCTTCCACCCCGAGGAGTCCACAGAGCCACCCCAGTCCTCCCCATCGGGGGCTCGTACCCCATTCCTCCCTCACCTCCTTCCACTTACCCCTCCCTAGCCCCCATTCCTGATGTAAAAAATAAAGGACACGTGTGTTCAAAAATAGAAACTCTCTTTATTGAACGAAACTTGGGGAGACTGGGAAAAGGAGGGAGAGGGGAAGAGAGAGGGTGGGAGAGGGGAGGAGGAAACCTGGGAGGAGGGAGCTGGAAGGGGGAAGCCAGGGGAAGAAGGAGGAGGGGAAGTATCAAACTATGGTACGCCATATCTTCAGTACTGTGTACAGATGTGATCTCCTCACCCCAGAAAAGATATTTTGGCCTTGGAAAAGGTTCAGAAAAGAGCAACTAAAATGATCAGGGGTTTGGAACAGGTCCCATATGAAGAAAGGCTAAAGAGACTGGGACTTTTCAGCTTAGAAAAGAGGAGACTGAGGGGGGATATGATAGAGTTCTATAAAAGCATGAGTGGTGTGGAGAGGGTGCATAAAGAAAAGTTCTTCATTAGTTCCCATAAAAGAAGGACTAGAGGACACCAAATGAAATGAATGGGTAGTAGGCTTCAAACTAATAACAGAAAGTTGTTCTTCACAAAGCAAATAGTCAATGTGTGGAACTCCTTGCTGCAGGAGGCTGTGAAGGCTAGAACTAGAACAGAGTTTAAAGAGAAGTTAGATAAAGTCATGGAGGTTGGGTCCATGGAGTGCTATTAGCCAGGGGGTAGAAATGGTGTCCCTGGCCTCTGTTTGTGGAAGGCTGGAGATGGATGGCACGAGACAAATGGCTTGGTCATTGTCTTCGGTCCATCCCCTTTAGGGTACCTAGTGTTGGCCACTGTCGGCAGACAGGCTACTGGGCTAGATGGACCTTTGGTCTGACCCAGTACGGCCGTTCTTATGTTCTTATGTTCTAAGCTCAGGGCTCAGGGTCGGGGGTCTCAGTGGACCACCTTGATTTTCATGCAGATCTGCTCCTGGGTGGCCAGGCTGGCAGCTATCCTGCCCTAGACGGCCACTTTCCTGTGTCTAGTGTGGAGGTCGTGGACGTTGGAGGCTTCCCCCCAAACCTCGATGAGGTCCACGATTTCCGCACTAGACCAGGTGGGTGCCCACCTCTTGCGTTCCCGGGCAGGCTCCTGAGAGCTTCCAGCCTGGTCTTGGGAAGAGGCGGAGGGCTGGGTGGCAGCGGGTGGCTGGCTCGTCTTGTGCCAGGTGCAGGGTCTCCTGGCTGGGTGCTGGCAGCCTTGCAACTGGCACAAGCACTGTAGCCAGACCATGCCCCTTTAAGGGCTCCGGGGCCCGGACGAGGGCAGAAGAGTTTCCCTGGTTTGGCCCAGAGTGGCAACACGGCCTCCCACTACACAGCCCTTAATTCGAACTACTTAATTCAAACTAGGCGTTAGTCCTCGTAGAATGAGGTTTACCTAGTTCGAATGAAGCGCTCCGCTAGTTCGATTTAAATTCGAACTCGCAGTTTGTATGTATAGACGCTATTAAAGTTAATTCGAATTAACGGCTGTTCGTTCAAATTAACTTTGTAGTGTAGACATACCCTGAGATCTTTTTTTACCTTTGTCTCCTTCTCTGTGTTGGCATGGTGATTGTTTCTCCACCGACCGATTCATCTTCCATGTAGTTGAATCCAATCTCCTTCCAGTTCTCTAATCTTGCAAGGTTATGGCGCAATTCCCATCTCTTTTTTACTAGAGACATAGGAGCTGCCAGTCCTAGGCTACATCTACACAGCGGAGCTATTTCAGGAACCTCCACAGAAGTGTGGCCCTTGACCACTTACCAAAGTCTTGGAGTGATCCAACCACTAAAAATGATTGCCCACCCCGATCTAGCACCTGTTAATATACTGTTACTAATGGCCAGGCCATCTGGCTGCAAAGTATTCAGCATCCCCCTCCAATAGCAGAGTCTCCCTTGCAGCATAGCTATGCTGACCTAATCCCCAGTGCAGACAACGGTAAGTCAATGGAAGAATTCTTTCGTCAGTTTAGCTACTGCCTCTCAAGGAGGTGGGTTACCTGCATTGGCAGGAGACTGGATCATTTTGTGTGTGTGCAGTCGAATTTGTTTTTTTAACTAACATGTAACTTACATTATCATATATCTAGTAGCCCAGTGTCTGTGTGTCTGTAACGCTGATGTACATGGCCACGCCCCCTGGCCGTGTACGTCAGCACCCCGCCCCCCCTCCCCCTCGTTCCGTGGTGGCAAGCGGCCGCAGGGCCCCCTGGACACCTCCCCCGCCAGCGCTGTTTCCCTCCCCCCTTCTTCCAGCCCCCTCATCCTCCCTTCCAGCCCCACAGCCCCTGATTTCCCCCCCCCAGCTCTGCTTTCCACCCTCCTTCCGGCCAGCCCCGCCCCCTTCCCCTCCCTGCATCACTCCCAGCTGAGCGGCGCTCCCACCGGGTCCCAGCGGGGGAGCAAGTGGCCCTTTGGGGTCCGTCGCTCCCGCCAGGCCCACCTGAGCAGCGCTTGCAAAGGGTCTCTTGCTGCCGCTTGCTCTCCCGCCGGGGCCCGGCCTAAGCGCTGCTCAGGTGGGCCCGGCGGGAGTGGCGGTCAGTTGGGCCCGGGGCGGCAAGCGTTTGGGGTCCGCGCTCCCCCCGCGTTGCAAGGGCCGCTTGCTCCCCCGCCGGGGCCCGGCCTGAGGGAAACTGGACTGGGACTGCAGCTAAGAAAATGCAATCTGCACATGTCCCCTAGAAAGTGACAACGCTGCAGTCTGGGAGTGAATGGCTCCTAGCCCAGAGAAGCTTCGCATGGCCCTTACGTGGCCTAGTTAGAACAACGACCTCAGGACTGGGGGGGTCTCCTTTCAGCCTGAGTTGTGGCAATGTGAACCCGTCATAATCTGCTGCCCAGCCATGGGGCCAATACCTCTGATTTAGGTAAAGGGCGTCCCTCCTATAAGTCACCCCGGTACACGTCCGTTCTGCACTGAAGTCGTTGATGCTTCTAGGAACTGACGAGTTATAAGTCCTCCCATTCCCCACTCTGAAGTTGCAGAAAAAACCCACAACAATTTGTGCAAATGGAAGTCAGCCGCGGGAAAAAAATCCCCACTTGAAGTTGTTTCGCTGTAAGTCCAAGTTTTTTGGAACGTATCTTGGACTTGTAGTGAGGCCGGCCTGTACCGAGGGCCTGATCCAGCGCCCACTGAAGTTAAGTGGGACCACCTGCCCACAGTGCCTGCAGAGGCTGTTTACATGCCTAGACCCAGGCGCCCACCCTCCGGACTGGACTACAAGAGGAATTAGCTGTTATCTCTGGCTGCATCGAGGAGTCAGTGTAGTGAGCTTGCTGACTCTGAGTGCCCCGTGCAGCCACTGATAGACTTCAACAGCCTGATTCCAAGCTCCACCAGGGAACTGCTTGAGTATAGAGGGGCTTATATAGGATTCTGCTTCTCTACTGGCCTCTTGGTTCAAATCACCTGACTCTAGATTGGGTGGGGGACTATAATTTCCATAATGAGCTTTTGTTTCCCTTTCCCAGTTGTGCAGGGTGTTCCTGGCTTTGTCCTTCCAAATCTCTGGCTGCATCTGATTCTAGTTTCCTGGTTGCACAGCGAGGCTTGGAGCGTTTGTTTCCACTCCGCGGTGTCAGCTCCAAGCAACGTGGGCCCTAATTGATTTCCGCTGCAAGTGGGTGGAAGGCTGGAGAAGCCAACACGTTTGTTCCAGGTGACCCCAAAGTTGAATCTGGCGGGTGGTCCCCAGAATGGTGAGGCATCCCCCTGGATGTAAAACCAGGATGAGACTAACTTGCATCTCCTTCTTCCAAAAAGGGAGCAGGGGTGTCTGCAGCTCTGGGTCCAAGCTGGAGGCATTTCTTGGCTCCTGTTTAGGAAAGGAGGCAGGCAAAAGGAATACACCGCAGAAAGGCAGGTCTCAGAATAATCCCATAATTGAAAATGATACGGGTGATGAGGGTGTGGTTACAATATCAGGGGCCCTTTACAGATCAGATGTAACTTGTGGCACAGACGGTGCCCGACTCTGCCAGTAGATGTCTCTCTTCCTCTCACCTAGGTTTTCCTCAGTAGGTAAAGCTGATCTCTGTGTCCCTCGCCCCATCATTAATGATCCAGGGGAGAGCAGGCGGCCCTGCCCTGCGGAGAGGGGGCTGTGCGCGAGGCAGGCGCGCAGGGAGCAGGGCTACTCCTTTTCTCTCTGGTTCATAGCACCCAACACCTCGTGTCACCCAGCAATCTGTAATTAATGAGCCGGGTTCACAGTGGCATCATTGTTTGGCATGTGTGGGATATTTAAAGAGCTGCCCCCCTTCTGCAATTACCTCATTGACAAGAAAGCAAGTGACACTCGGAGCGAAATGAAGCTTCAGTCAGAACTTGGGGCATGTGACTGAGCAGTAAATAATGATCCAGTGACCTAGCCCTGCAAATATTTACATCCCCCTGGCTTTGCTGATAGCAGGGGCTTGTTTTACCACCTCTCACCTAATCAGCAGAGGGCTGCAGTAATCCAGTGAAAGAGGCTTTGATTCCCTTTTCACCTCATTTGTAATTCCTGCCTCGGTGCTGACACAGGTTGGTGCCGTGGTACAGGGCAGTAGTAACCCCTGGCAAGGCATGTGGTGACATTGGGGGATGGGTAGGATTCAAAAACCTCAGGAGGTAGGAGGCCAAAGTCCTGGTCTCTACAGCCACCCAAGAATAAGGTTATTTTATTCCTCTCCTAAGTCCACTGTTGACCATGCCAGAGCGCTGCTGGAAATGTAAAAGTCAGAGTGGGCTATGCACATTTCCAAGTTACTTCTTTCATCCCTAGTCCTTACAGGTTCCAATCAAAATCAAGGCCTCGTTGCTCTATGGGTTGTACCAACACCTAGTAAAAGGCAGTACCTGGGCCAAAGAACTGAACTTAACGAGGCAGAATAGGATGAAGGTGGAAGAGACTGGAGAGGTGAAGTGACACGCCCAAGGTCACAGATTAGGCCAACTTCTCTTTCTTCCACGTTGATCAGGTAACATCTCGCACACACAATGCGGCAGAATCTCCATCACTCGAGATTTTGAAGAGCAGGTTAGACAAACATCTGTCAGGAACGGTCTACTCTAGATAGTGCTTGGTTCTGCCATGAGACTGGACTTGATGACCTCTCAAGGTCTCTTCCAGCCCTGTGATTCAATGATTAATTAAGGTTGCACAGGTGAGCTTAATTCTGGGATTCCCTAACTTCTGCATGCTTAACTTTGCAGCCTTCACGTTCTTATAGCTTCATTTTGTGTGTGTCTCTGTCACTCACACGCATGCTTAGATCAATCGTTTTATAACATAGCCCAGCAGAAGAGTGAATAGTAATGGGTAGGACTATTTATATGGTTCTTCAGAGATTCATCAGCTGTAGTGTGGCCTCTGTTGAAGCTCCACAGGTAGGCTGTCGGGGGCCATTCGTCGCTAGAGCGCAACGCTAGCTGCCTCTCCTCCCATGTGTCTCCCAAAGCAAAAAGATGCCTCCATGCCCCGGAGTTGGCTGCACAAAACTGGTCTTTGTTCACCTCTGAAGCTCACCAGCTCTTGGCTTCTGAGCTACAGCGGGTGCTGAACCGTGGGTCTGTTCGCTCTCAGCAGTGGAATTCCCTTGTCTAGCTGCCATTTTTAAGGGTGTTTATTTCACAAGTTGTTCAAGTCCCTAGGCCTCCGTTAGCAAACCAGGGTTTCTACCCGCTTCCTGCCAGCATCTTAGTCAAAGACCTCTGGTGGGGGCAGCTGTAGGACATGCTGCTTTGATTCAGGGCAATTATCTGCTGTAAAACACAAAGGGGTTCCCTGGGGCCTACAGACTAGGATTCTGGGGGCTCACAGAAGCAGCCTGAGCCATTTCCTGGCTGTTTAAATGGCGCCTTAATAACTTGCTGCGTGGGGCAGTTCAGCTTGCGCCATCTAATGGGCAGTTTGCCCTGCGCCGGCCTTGCTGCTGTGGCTTGCTGGGAGAGGACAGCTGAGGGTGGGTCTGCATTGTCATTGGCAGAGCCGAGTCCATAGGGCAGCCCTGCGATGTTGCGATGTGACAGCCCCAACCGTCCTATGGACAGGACCCCTGGGGTTCCTGGGGCTAGGGCCTGGTGTGACGGCCATAGGGGTCGCCCCCCGCGCTCACCGTGGCAACCCAGCGGCCTGCTCCACTCCACCCTGCCAGCCCTCCCGGCCCGCTGCGCTTGGCTTCTCAGCAGCAGTGGGAAGGAGAGGGCCCCAGGGCGCTCCGCTTCCCCTGTGGCGGAGAAGCAGGGCGCTGCTGGCTGGGAGCAAAATGGGGGGGGGGGCCGGTGGGTTTCACTTTCTGTTATCCTGGGCAGGGCAAAGAATCCTAGTGCCAGGGTGTGGATGGTAGTGTGTGTGTGTGTGTGTGTGTGTGTGTGTGTATCCCTGTGCGAGGGTGCGGATTGTAGTGTGTGTGTGTGTGTGTGTGTGTGTGTGTGTGTGTGTGTGTGTGTATCCCAGTGCGAGGGTGCGGATTGTAGTGTGTGTGTGTGTGTGTGTCTGTGTGTGTGTGTGTGTGTGGATCCCAGTGCGAGGGTGCGGATTGTAGTGTGTGTGTGTGTGGATCCCAGTGCAAGGGTGTAGATGGCATTGTGTGTGTGTGGGGGGGGGGGGGGGGTGATCCTAGCATGAGGACAAGGACAAGGGGGTGTCAGGGTGAGGACACAGTTTCAGGTCCTTTGTAGGATCCTGGTTTTGGGGGGAGATGCTGTCAACTTGCATGTGCTGTATTGCCAACCCCAAGTGTTCAAAACTCATGAATCAACCCCCCCCCCCCCCCCAAGAGACCGGCTTCTTGAAATCACAGCTCAGAATACACTTGGGGACTCTTTTCATTTGGTGTCTGGTGTTGGAGGTCTTTGGCTGAACAGGGGCACGTTTCCCCCCCACACTGAGACCTAAAGCCTTCCCCTTCGAAAAGCAGGCGGCTGGGATCGTCCTCGAATACCCTGCACCCACAAACCGGCACCATCCGCTAAGGCAGAGGCTCAGCGTTGACAGCGGAGCATGAGGCGTCCGGGAGTGACGTTCCCGGATCCGACCCGCCGGGAGGATTTGTGGACTGGCCCAAAGGTAAATCGTGTTTGCGACGCCCCGGCTGCACAGCTATTAAACAGCCCCTTAGCCCGAGCCCAGAAGCCCCAGTCAGCTGGCACCGGCTTGCCACAGAGTTTACGTGCAGGGTAGATGTACTTGGTCACCCTTCGCCCTGCCAGTGTCTTTCCAGTGTCCTTCCTCCCCTCCTCTCCCGGAGCCACAGTCCTCTGCCAATCCCCATTACGCTGGCGTCCCTCCCCACGACTTGGGCCTGGTAATGCTTCACTGGCATCCTTGGAGTGACTGTCCCAGCTCCTCGCTGCACGGAGCCTTTGCCCAGCAGCTGGTCAGTGCAGATGGAGGCCGGGGCCCTGGGAACCCCCTCGGTATTTTATGAACGTCTTCCTTCACCCCCAAATTGGGAAGATTCCCACCAAAGGCTCCCAGCGTTTTATAAACCCTAAGAAGCTCATTGTCACAAGACTCAGTGTGAAGACAGCCCCACAGAGCACAGCAGAGCCTCCGTCTGTAAATACACATAAATAACGCCCATTTCTCCCACAGGAGCCGTGACATTAGATCCATGTAACCTCAGTCCATCTGCCTGTCACCTCTCCCTCACCCACAGTGCCTGGGTATAATAAACAGGGAGCCCAGGAAGTGTGTATTCATGGGACACACAGGCACATTCACACACATACAGCTCTGCACACATGCAGACCCCTCACCCGCTCCGCCTTTTCCTTTTCTTAATTCCTGGGCTCCTGAATTTATTTTATTTTAGCCTCTTCTCTACAGAGCCCCTCCCCAAGTCCCTCACTGGAAGCTGATGGTTTTCACAGCCAGTTAGATCTGAGCTCAGGACACAATGCACTAGGGGGCACTTGGAGACCCACCGATGGGCAAGTCTCACCGATTTGCAGCAAACGGGCTGCACTGCTTTCTCCGGATTGGTCCGCTGAGGTCTGTGTGGCCTGCTGCTCCCTGCCACGGCGCCCCCTGTGGGGACAGGAAGTGCCCTCGAGGGACAAACTCAGTGTGAAAGGACAGGGATTCAAGGAGCCGTGTGTCCGATCAGACCTCTAGCTGCACCTTCCTTGCTGATGTTCTGGTTACAGCCCCTGCTGTCCGAATGCTCGGCGAGGCAAAGAACGATTTTCTCGCCAACTGATAAACTAACCGAAATAACGTTGTTGGACCCATGGCACAAGCAGCACACTGCCCTGGGCTGGAACAAGGGGCATGTCCGCCTGGCGCTGGACGTGGCTGGTGGCCTGGCAGGGGGGACGATTTGCCCCCAGCCTTTTACTACGATCTGAACCCTGCGACCGGGCCTGTGTCCCACACTGGCTCTAAAGGGTTAACTGGCGCTCAGCCCTGGTTGCACCTAGGCCCAGCCGGGAGCGGAGCTGGGTGGTGAGCACAAAGGGAGGAAGCCAGAGGGGGAAGAAAGCTGCAATCCCTCCCAGGTTGTTAGAGAGGGCAAGAAAGGCCTAGAGGGAAGCAGGAGCATTGAGCCTAGGGCGAGGCCTGAGGGAAGGCCACGGTAGGGGAAATGCAAGGAGTCAGTGATACGAGAGCAGCTCTGAGCTGCTTGCTAGAGGGTTGCTGGACTGGAGCTCAGAGGAGTGGGAGGGAACTGGGTTCCTCCGCTAAAATACCCTGAAACAAGGGGGAGAAGGACTATTGAGCTTAGAGCCTGGGCTGCCGGGAGGAAGCCCTGAGACCCGCTGCGCTGTACGAGAGCAGGCGGGCACCCTGCAGAGCGTGGGTAGAAGCGACGAGCTACGTTTGTTTGAGGCTGCAGGGCTAAGGCCTAGAAGAGGCAGGCCCCTGCCAGCAGGGGGCTCTAGACAAGAAGAGCCATGGCCAGCCAGCAGGCACACCCCTCCGGTGTCCGCTGATGTGACCGGAAAGGTTCCCGTTGCTTTGGACCAGGCTGCTGCGGAGCCTCTGGCAGTGAGTCGGTGGGTCTCCTTGCCCTGGGCACTGACGCCAGTGCCAGCGGGTGGCTCAGGAGAGGGCAGGAAAGTCCAATGGTCACTGGGCTGAGAGCAACAACTCATCTGACGAGCCCTCCGATGGCAACAATGGGCATGATCCTGCAGGTGCCCAGCTTCTTCCTCTCCCCAGCCTTTGGATGGTCCCTCCAGGGCAGGGCTACGACACACTGCAGTGTCCTTCCCAGCCCAGTGCAGGGCACTGACCCGGCAGTGCGTTCTGCATAGAGGCACCCGCACCGAGTCCTGTTGTCTTCCGTGGGGTTGTTGTGTCCTCCCATTGCAGGACAGGGGTCACGGCCCGATACAATCATTGGTGTCAGCAGATGTTGCACCGGGGCCTCGCTTTGCACAACCGGTGCTCATCTCTACTCCTTCGCTGGCTAAGCAGGGCTTTCCTCTGCGGGGGCTGGGGGAAGGGGAGTTGAACTGGCACTTTTATGAGGACAAATTAATGTTTAAATTAAAAACCAAAGCCAAAGCCAGAAATGCCAGGCTGGCCCTGCACCGTGCCCGGGGCATTCAGAGCGACTCTGCTGGAAAGGGACGTCCTCGCTGTACTTCCTGTAACATCCAGCCTGGCCGTGCCGCCATGCCCGCTCGGAGCTACGCTAGGGAGCGGGCGGTGATAAGCACGCCTTGTCTAATTTGCCGGCGTTCTGCTAAGCTGACATGTCTATGATTTATCTGTAGGAAGGAATAAAGAAGGGGGCACAATTACAAGCCTGACCTTCCATAAATTAAAAAAGAAAAGTTGTTTGTGCGGGTGGAGATTGAGTTACCAGCACAATGTGCTGTATTTAGAGGTGTCTGCCAATCGGGGAGAGAGCAGCCTGGATTGAAAGGGGCAGGTCAGATCTTAAGGATGCAGTTGCAGGAGTTGGAATACTGGATGGCAGAGAGGGAAAAGCTGGGTAATGTGCTGCAACGTTATAAACCAACAGCACCCTGGAGCTGGGAGCAAAGGCCCATTTGCATAACAAACAAGCGGATCGTTTTATTACGAATTGCTTTGCAAAATTGGATGGGGTGGGAAGCTGGGAATAAGTGGGTTGTGTTTTTTTGTAGCCTGCTAATCAACCAGGACCAACTGAATTCGCAATGCCCTGTTTTTTTTAGTGGTAGAAATGTAGCCGTGTTAGTCTGGTGCAGCTGAAACAAAAACCAGGACTGTGTAGCACTTTAAAGACTAACAAGACGGTTTAATAGGTGATGAGCTTTCGTGGGCCAGATCTGAGGAAGTGGGTCTGGCCCACGAAAGCTCATCACCTGTTAAACCATCTTGTTAGGACTGCATAGCACTTTAAAGACTGTTTTTTTTGTTTCAGCTGGTTTTTTTAGTTTGGGGAGGGACAAGGCTTAAGATGATGTTCCGGGAAGGGGAAATAAACACTCAGAGGCTACATCTACACTGGCATGATTTTCCGGAAATGCTTTTAATGGAAAAGTTTTCCGTTAAAAGCATTTTCGGAAAAGCACGTCTAGATTGGCTGGACGCTTTTCCGGAAAAGCACTTTTTGCGGAAAAGCGTCCGTGCCAATCTAGACGCGCTTTTCAGCAAAAAAGCCCCAATTGCCATTTTCGCGATCAGGGCTTTTTTGCGGAAAACAGTACTGTGCTGTCTACACTGGCCCTTTTGCGCAAAAGTCTTTCGGAAAAAGACTTTTGCCCGAACGGGAGCAGCATAGTATTTCCGGAAAATCACTGATGATCTTACATGAGATCATCAGTGCTTTTCCGGAAATTCAAGCGGCCAGTGTAGACAGTTGGCAGGTTTTTCCAGAAAAGCAGCTGATTTTCCAGAAAAACTGGCCAGTCTAGACACAGCCAGAGGGTCAGAATGTGGGACTGACCTGGCTCTTGCAAGTGCTGTGGTGGAGCACTGGGCCACCCTTCCAGAGGGGATTATTATGGGATGAGCAGGGCTCTCCCTGTGCATGGGGAGGTGCAGTTGCATTGTCCCTTAGACGGCAGCTTGCAGGAGACAGAGCTGGAAACCACTGAGCTCTGTGCTTCCCAGAAATCTCTGCTCGCCACAATGGCACAACCCCAAAGTGATCCCACTTCACACGGGCTGCACCGGGGGACAATCCAGGGGCTTCCCATTGCCCAGAAGTGCTCCCCTCGCGCCCAGTCGCTGAGCCCTGCCTGCCGGCTGCGCTTGAACCTCCAGACTCTAGTCGAGGCTTCTGCCTGCTGCCTACAAAGCTGAGTTCTGTTTCCCACCGTCTGCATACGCAGAACCGCAGTCCCGTTAGCTAGGAACGCAGCCGCAGCTGCCCCAGCCTTGCTTTCTGCTCTTCATGCCAATGAGGTTCTGCACGTGGACATTTCCTCATGCAGCAGCTACGCATGATATTGTGCAGCACCAGAGGAGAAAATGTGAAGTGATTAGCACTAAGTCCTTAGTTCGAATTCCTGTTTCACTGCCGCGTGTAGCCGCGGGCAGTTACTTCGGGCTAGTGGAATTTCAAAATGGTGACTGGACGGGAACATGCAAATAAAGCCTGGGATCACGGCTTCATTTGCAATTTCGAATGCCTACAATGGGCTCCCTAGTTCGAACTAGGGGGCTAGTGTAGACATACCTTGAGAATCACGGATGGCCTTACCATGAGGTAAACTGAGGCGGCCGCCTCAGGTGCCAGACTGTGGGGGCTGCCACTAGGACCCAGAGAATTGAGACCTTTCAAAGTTTTGGCCCAAGAGAGGGGGGCATGGAGGTGTCATTTGAGGTCCCTGTCTCAGATGCCAAAATGTTGTGGGCCGGCCCTGCTGAGAATGGTATGGGCAGAGCATGCAGGGTACATGAAGATGCAGACAGGCAGTTCCCGAGGACAGCAGCAGCAGGTGATGAGAGCAATCAGGTAAATAAAAGTCCCTAGTGACTCTAATGATCCCCCTTCTCCGTGCTGTCTTGGGGACATCTGTATGTCCCGACTGCGGGTGGCCGAGGCCACAGGGACCTTATGTTCAGGTACCTTGTGCCCCTCTTAACAACCCAAAAACAGAGCTGGAGGAACCTGAATTCTCCTGCGTTCCATCCAGATTGTTTGGTTCTGTCTGCTTCAGCCCAACCGAACAGCGAGATTAGCCACATCAGGCCCTTTCAAATCCTCCTTGAAAATGCAGCTCCTCTTTCCTTCGCTTGGCAAGTCTGCTTCTGCGGCTTTGAACGGTGAGTGACTTAGGCTGGGAGGTAGGTCTGGTTGGAGCCGTGATAGATGATGTGTCCAGAGATGCTTTACAGGCCATCATGGGGCGCTTTATTTGATGCCCTTTCGAAGCAGCCAAGTGATTTCTTATTTATGCTCAGTATTCATTTTGTATCGATTCCCTCCCTCCTTCCTCCCACACCGTGAAATTACTAAAGGACAAACAACGCCGGGGCCAAGGGAATGGGAGACGGGATTGCTCGAGGGAGCGTGAGTTAGGATGAGCATTTCACCCCCAGGTCACTGGTTCACAGCTAGCCTGGGCTGACAGCGACTGAAAGTCATTACTGGCAGGTGGCTGTGTGGTGACCTGTGGGAAATGAGCGGATGGCCCAGGTCCAGTCCCTACCAGACAAGTATCCACATTATAGAAACCATCAGCCCCGTGGGGAGCCACGAACTGGCTGAGCATCTCCGGAGAGAGGCGTTCAAACGCAGTCACATGTGAGAATACACATGGCAGTTTCAAAGCGGGTCCCCGTTAGTCCATGGCGCTAAAGGGCCTGTGATCGCAGGTGCCCAGGGAGCTGTGGTCACCTGGGTGGGATGGGAAGAGGTTGACTGGCGAGGCTAAGAGCCAGGGCAATGGGATGTGTTGCTAACAGCCTCTTGCTTTCGGGGACAATGGGATGTGTTGCATAGAAACACTGAACGAGGCCTAATTTCTCAAAAGAAAAATGTCCCCAAATTAGCTCAGGCCAGACAGCCAGGGCCGGGGAATTGTTCTCATCATTCTGCCACCGGGAAAATCAATGGCCCTCGTGCTCCCGAATCCCGCGGGAGCTTTAACAATCTCCCTAAACCAAAGAAACCGCCAGGGACAGGACCCCTCCCTCCTGCCATCGGCTCACCAACTGCGGGGAGGCGTCTGTCAGAGACGGGCTCCAGGGCAGGTTTGCCATTGCCCGGCGGGGTCCTGGCAGCGCAGTGTCACTCACAGCTGGGTTTTTTGCGGCCTTCTAGGAAGGGCACATTAATTTGGGTCAGATGAGCACTGATCCAGTCCCCATTCCCACCAGATCCTGTGTGCCTGTGGATCAGGGGTGGGGAACCTCAGGCCCAGGCGCTGTATGTGGCCTCCGGCTTGCCTGAATCTGGCCCCCGAGGTGCAGCATTAGGGAGCCTGGACTGGTGTGCCAGACCCAAAGCCACCCACTCGCAGGGCTGGAGCACACAAAATTGACTAGCTGGGCCCCCTTAGGCTCTGGTGTGTGAGAGGAAAGTGGGGAGGGCCTTCCTGCTTCTCAGTCAGGGGCGTCTCACTTGTGTGTGGCCCCTAGGGTTACCAGGTAGACCCCGCCAAAAAACCGGACACACTTTAGTGGGGGGGAGGGAGTGGCCGGGAGGGGGATGGGGCTGGCCAGGAGGGGGGCAGGGTGGGAAGCAGAGCTGGTGGGGCAGGGAGGGTGGGGGCCAGCCAGGAGGAAGGGAGGGGGATGGGAGCGGGGGGGGCGGGAAGCAGAGCTGGGGGGAGGGTCAGGGGCCGCGGGACTGGCTGGGAGGAGGGGGGGGGGCTGGGAAGCAGACCTAGTGGGGGAGTCGAGGGCCGCGGGGCTGGCTGGGAGGAGGGTGGGGCTGGGAAGCAGACCTAGTGGGGGAGTCGAGGGCTGTGGGGCTGGCCAGGAGGAGGGGGGGGGGCTGGGAAGCAGACCTAGTGGGGGAGTCGAGGGCTGCGGGGCTGGCTGGGAGGGGGGGGGTGGGCTGGGAAGCAGACCTAGTGGGGGAGTCGAGGGCTGTGGGGCTGGCTGGGAGGGGGGGGGTGGGCTGGGAAGCAGACCTAGTGGGGGAGTCGAGGGCCGAGGGGCTGGCTGGGAGGAGGGGGGGTCTGGGAAGCAGACCTAGTGGGGGAGTCGAGGGCTGTGGGGCTGGCCGGGAGGAGGGGGGGGGGCTGGGAAGCAGACCTAGTGGGGGAGTTGAGGGCTGTGGGGCTGGCTGGGAGGAGGGGGGTCTGGGAAGCAGACCTAGTGGGGGAGTCGAGGGCCGTGGGGCTGGCCGGGAGGAGGGGAGGGACCGGGGGAGAGTGGGAAGCAGACCTGGCAGCGAGGGGGGGGGTGCGTGTGTGTGCAGCCACTGGTTGCAGCCGGAGTCCAAGGGGCCGTGCCCCCAGCAGGCGCTCCCTTTAGTTGAGAGCAGAAGCCTGTCAGGGGTGGGGCTGGGAGTCCCAGTCCCTGCCCCACCTGGGTTTTGCGCGCGACCACAGGCTCCCAGCGCCAATCACGCCCCGCCTCCCAGTCGCTCCCCCGCCCCGCCCCGCCCCGCCCCGCCCCCGCCATGCTTTGGTCCGGCGTGCAGCCGGAAATTCAGAAAATACCGGACATTGCATATCTCCAGTATTTTCTGAATTTTTCTACCGGACAGATGGTGCAAATACCGGACTGTCTGGTAGAAAACCGGACACCTGGCAACCCTTGTGGCCCCCGACTAATTTTCCTGTGGATCAGCGGCCCCTGACCCAGAAATGGTCCCCTTCCCTGCTGTGGATGGACACTTGGCAGTCTGGTTCTCTTGCACATCCTCGGCCTGTCTCCCTCATCCAACAAATCCCAGCCCATCGTGGGAGGCCGCCCCCAGGTATGCTGGATGGTGCAGGCCGCGGGCACCTGTAGCAACTGTTCCCTTGCTGACCCCCCCAAATCAAACCAGGGACCTCTGCGCTGGCCCAGCGGGAGCTACCAATCCCGGCTCATGCTGGGGCTGCCACAGAGTCATGGGGCCTCTGAGCCGTGTGTCAGGCCCACACGTCAGTCCGGTCGAGGCACCCCAGAGAAGGGTCTGGAGGCAGGTGTTTCTGCTCCAGCACGACACGATTTGGATTGGCCACCCCAGCCGATCTGCTTGTGCCTTGGAAGCGCCTCAATCCCTTTGTCTCCGGATACTGTGTTTTCAGCGGCACAGCCCGCTTGAGACAAAAGCCCAGCAGGCGCAGGTGGCAGTTTGCAGGTGCCGCGTGGGGGGGAGGGTGTATTCGTGTGACACGTGCCAATGGGATTCCTGCTGCTGATGCCTCACCACATGCCACCCCCTGTGCCGCTTTCTTAGGTAGCTGCGTGGAGGGCACACCCAGAATCGCAGCAATTGACCTGCATTGCAGGGGCTCCACACACAGCTCCTTTGGAGTCAGGCAAATGAAGTGGGAGAAGAAAGTGGGCACTGTCATTGCCCCTCTCTGCCCCGCATTCTAGGGACACACTTGTATTCGAGGGCTCGGCCTTTTTCATTTTTCGAAACCACTTTGACGTTGAAAACCAAATTGTGTTTTTCTCCCTCCGCCCTCGGGAGCCCACCTAGCTTGAACTGGTTCCATCTGATGTTCAGAAGCTTCCAAGGAACAAATGTATTTTTTAAACAAGTTAAAAAAATAAAAGCAGCCACAAAGCGCAAGGCGCTCTTTCATCAGCGCGCTGGGCTGATGATAAGGAGTCTAGAGGGAATGAAACAGCCTGTTTGCAGGCATCCGCACCCAGGCTAAGCGAGGATTTCCCCTCCCTGCTTTGCTGGTGAAAGCATCCCCAGTACAAGATTCTTTCAGCTGGAAATGCCTGTAAATTGAATTTGAGTCATCCCCTTCCTCTGATACAGGCTTCCTGCATGGCCTTGGGGAAATCATTTAATCTCTCTGGGTGCTTCTACTCTGCACTACTATTTCGAGACAGACAGTGTTATTTCAAAATAACAACGTGAGCGTCTACACAGCCATTCCGTTATTTTGAAATTATTTCAAAATAACGGACGGCTTATTCCAAAATCTGCAAACCTCATTCTACGAGGAATAACACCTCTTCCGAAATAGCTATTTTGGAAGAATGTACAGTAGATGCGTGTGTAGATGCTCCACTGTTGCTATTTCAAAATAGCCCCTCACCAGGGCCTCCTGGGGCTCTAAATCAAGACAACACGTTTACAATAGAGAGTCTGCCTCGGACTCATTTTGAGGCTTCCCTGCAGCGTAGATGTGCTATTCCGGAATAGCGTATTTCCAACTAGCCGTGCAGTGTATCCATACTCTCTGTGTCTTAGCGCCCCATGGGGATAATAGCATTGTCCTACTACACAGGGGTGTCGTCAGGCTACACAGATGAGGCGAGATGCTGGTTTTGAGCGTAATGGAGGACAAGTACCAGCTGAGTATCTTCATTAAAAGCAGGAAGTGCTTGGTGTGTTCTCTCTTCATCTGGCACAAAGGTCTCATGTGGTCTTCCTTCTTTCAGCTGCGAATGCTCAGTTCTCCCCAAAAGCAGCCTTCAGAACTGGCCATCACCGCAAAGAGTCCTTCCCCCAAAGGGTTACATTTTGGCTCTGTTTTCTCCGGCAAGCAGCACCGGTGATCTCAATGGCATTTACTCTCCGAAGTCAGGGCATGGAGACTTACGGCAGAGCCATGGCCTTGTGACGTCACGCTTCCTTTGCTCTCCTCTGCCTGAGCTGAGTTGCAGCCTGGCCTGACTGCAGCCATCACAAGGCGCGTGCTTCTCCCTAGCCCATTTATGTCTGAAGAAATTGCTGTGCCTGGGTTCAGTGACATAGTGAGGGAGAGGCGGCGGGGGGGGAGGGGAGTTGCTCCCGGGCGCCACGTTGGGGGGGTGCTAATTTAGTCCCCCTCTGCTCCCCATCATCCCTTGGCTCGCCTGCTCCTCCTCTGCCTGCCGCTGCCGGCTGGAGCCTCCTCCCCGCCTCTCCACCCCAGCCCGACCCCAGATTAGGCTGATTGGCAAAGGGAAATGAAGCCGCGATTTAAATAATCACGGCTTCATTTAAATGTAAATGGCTGCCACGCTGAGCCGACAAACAGATGATCAGCTGTTTGTCGGCTCAGCGCGCTAGTCTGGATGCTCCCGTACCGACCTGAAAGCCCTTTATTGACCTCCCCGTTATGCCTTGTAGGATGAGGTTTACCGGGGAGGTCGATAAAGGGCTTTCATGTCGGCAGGGGAGCGTCCAGACTAGCACGCTGAGCCGACAAACATGTCGGCACAGCGCAGCAGCCATTTAAATTTAAATGAAGCCGCAATTATTTAAATCGCGGCTTCATTTCCCTTTGCCGAACAAACAAATCTACATGGCTCCGTCGACGGAGCCATGTAGTTTAGACATATGCTAAGGGTCCCAAACCTTCCCTGATCAGCCTCATATTGCTAATATGCCTGTAGAAACCTTTCTTGTTGCCTTTCACATCCCTTGCCAGCTGCAATTCCAGTTGTGCTTTGGCCTTCCCAGTTACACCCCTGCGTGTTCGAGCAATATATTTATGCTCCTCCCTAGTCATTGGTCCAAGTTTCCACTTCTTGTGAGCTTCCTTTTTGTGTTGGCAAACTGTTCCAATGGGTAATTACTCTCCCCATTAAAAATATCCCCCTTATTTCCAGTGTGAATTTGCTCAGCTTCAACATCCATCCATTGCATTGTTAGACCTTTCGCTGCTAAACTGAAGTACCCATTAGTAAATGTTTGTTCCTTATGTATGTATATAATAACTTTACAGCAAGGGTGGGTGAGGTCTAAGGTCCAGGGGCCAGATGCAGCTCCCGGCTTGTCCGGATCCAGCCCCTGAGGTTCACTGTTCTTCCCTTCCCCCCCTCAGCACGAGGGAGCCTGTGCTGGCACTCCAGCCCCCCCCCCCCCCCGATGCCCCACCATGGGGCTGGAACACACAACTTCTACTAGGCTGTGGTGTGGGGAGTTTCTTTCTTCTCAGCTGGGGCCCACATCGGTGAGAAGTTTTTTGCTTCTCACTTGTGGGCAGCTCCTGACTGATTTTTCTGTGGGTCAGCAGCCCCCAGTCACAAAAAGGTTCCCCTGCTTTACATAATGGTTGATACCTAGAAGGACATCTCCAAGTACTTGCCAAATCTGGGAAAATTCAGATGTAGATCTCAACTTTGCAGCTGAGGTTCTTTCTATTAGGGAAGATAGTCCCAATCACAGAGGGATACCAAACTCGGGGTCTGAGAGCCAAATGAAGAGTCCCTACAATGCAGCCCACAGATGTGTCCCCAGAAGTGGCAAATGAGGACAAAATAGTCAAACCCGCAATTTTATTTACCGTTGGTAAACTCATTCAACGAGCAATTTCTACCCAAGGAACAACCAAGTACAAGTAACTCTGATGGGTAATTATGTAAATTAAATGCAATTATATGCAGTTCCATCAAGCTGCTGGATGTTGCCATTGCAGCCAGGATGTGCCAAAGTCTGGGCCTAGGCCTGCTCCTAGACCAGTGTTTTGGTTGTAGTGACTATTCCACCTGAGCCGGTCTCGTTGTGACTCATGGACAATGAACCAAACTCCACTCCAGTCAATGGAACCTGACCCATTTACATGAGTTGCACATTTGTTCTTTTCATGTCTGGGCTTCCGGGACTCTCCAGTCTTTGCAAGGGTCTTCCCAACAGGTCAATTCTTGTATCTGGGGGTATGTCTAGACTACAGGCTTACGTCAACATATGTTTTGTTGACAGAATCTGTCGACAAAACTTACGTCGACATAGAGTGTCTAGACTACATCCAGTTCTGTCGACAAAGCAAGCTGCTTTGTCGACATAACAGTGTGGACGCAAAGGACAGTGTAGATGCAATAACGCCTTCTATCGACAGAACTCTGTTGACAAAAGGCGTTATTCCTCGTAGAATGAGGTTTACATACGTCGACAAAACTGCTGAGTTTTGTCGACGTTATGTCAACATAACTCAAAGGCAGTGTGGACGCAGGTATAGTTTTGTCAACAAAAGTCCACTTTTGTTGACAAAACCCTGTAGTCTAGACACACCCTGGGTGACAGAGTTGGCTTTCAGTTCTCCGCAATAGCTCTCCAAATAAAAGCACGCCAGGGGGAAGAAGCTCTCGGTGAAGGTGAGAAATCTGGAAGGGCAGAACCTCACTCAATTAGGACTCATCTCCCATAAGGTTTTCCTTCTCCAAAGAATCAACTAGGATTATGCGGACTCACATTAGCAAAGCTTTGCTAGCTGTTCTTCCCTGGCCGGCGTCCTTTCTGTGAATGATAAAAATTCAAGGAGATTTGGTTGAGGTGTCACCTTTTTGAGAGTGGGGCTTTGTGGGTCCGTTTCAGAGGTGTGGAAGGAAGACATGTAGTGACTTCACTAGGCTGCTGGGCTTAGTATACAGCTTCCCAGAGTTCCTGTCTCTCTGCTTATTTTCAGTGTGACAGTCCCGGGAGCTTTACTGACTGAGAGGTGGCTGAGGTATCCGTGGAAACGCCGTTACAGTCCCCACGGGGAACGTGTACCACCCCCCCCTTCAGAAAACCTCCACTAAAGATGTGCCACTGAAACTGGGTCAGAGACGCATCATGGACTTCTTTCAAGCAGCTCTTTGCGAGAGACTGACCGCACCCGGTAATGTACTGACCCAACAGTAAGATAAACTATCAAATCCTGTTGCAATAGGGTTAATGCCTTTTGGGGGTACATTGTACTGTATGTATATTTTGTACATTGTAAGTGTTATTGTGTCATTGTATGTTACCTTCCCTAGTGGGTGGGGGATATTAATGAACTTCCTCCATTATTAACCTTTGAAGCTCCCTGGAACGATACGCAAATGTTAGTTCAAACTGGAGCTTGCAGACATCAGCAAATAAAAGACTTTTGGATAAAAATCTGGGGTTGAACATGTCTCTGGGTTTCTTCCTGGTACAGTGAATGGACAGGCTACCTGCCCCATGGATGGCCCCAGAACTTGGCCTACTGTGGCCCTTATCAGACCAGGGGCTTGTTTTGAGCTGAAACTTTGATGAACTTATAATTATAAGGATGCCTCACGGATCAGGTGTTAAAAGACTGCTCCTGCAAGAGCCCATGGCAGCATTGGGAGGAACTCTGGTACGTTTATTGGCATCCTTTTATTGTTGTTAATGTTTTCCCTGTCATGCTTTCGCCTGAGGAATAAAGTAGGCTGACTTAGTAAGAGTTGCATTGTATCTTCTGTCTGTAGCAATTTTCCTGTGATCTGTCTCTGAAGAGGTAGTGTGATGGGGTGTACCAACCCCGCACTGGCCAGGGGCGTGGTGGACAGGCTTATTGGTGGAGAAAGCCCCTCCCCCGCGGCCCTGCTGGGCATGCTCCAGATGCAGCTCTGGTATAAAGGCCAGGGAAGCTGATCAGTTGGGGGCTGGCCACCAGGGGGGAAGGAGCTCCTGCCCTAACCCAGGAGGGCCTGTGCCTGAGGAGCAGTGGCCTGAGGAGCAGCCCGAGCCGGAGGGAGACGCAGCCCCAACAACAAACAATGCCCTGTGCGGCCAGACAGGGGTAGGAAGTAGCCCAAGGGCAGGGAGCCAGAAGGCAACCCAGTGAGCGTGGTGTGTTTCGGAGGAACTCCCTGCTGAGCTGGTGGTTGGGGATGTGCCCACCACCAACAGGGCCCTGGGCTGGGGCCCAGTGGAGAGGATGGGCCCGGGCCCCCATGCCTCCACCTGTGTGACCCCAAGAAAGGGGAACCCCAGGAGTTATATGGACTCGGCCGCTGGGCCTGACGCAGAGTGACTCGGCCGAGGAGCCCGACTGCCCTGAGAGAAGGGGTCATTGTCTGGGCCACAGGACTGGATTGCCTCAGTGGCTGGGGCTGGACGGCTGGCTAAGCCGCCAGGGACTACTGGTGAGGGGCCAGTTTGCGGGGTGTCACCCCTCAGGAGAGGCTAGAAGCCCCGTGACAGGTAGCAAGCAGGGGTCCAAGGGTAACCTGGATACGGGGGATGACACAGTGAGGGAAAGGCTGCTGTCCAGCCTGGGAATACTTGGTCAGGAAGACCAGAGACGTGCGAGAGAGGCAACATCTGGGGAGCTAGAAGCTGAGCAGGGCACCCTGGCTGAACCACTGAGGTGCAGTTGCCCTGAACCATGATGCTCTTGCCCAGTGATGCATTAATCCATGGCTAGAACAAGCCCAGGCTATGACAAGAGTAAATCAGGGACCACATCTCTGCATCTCACGAAGCTGTACAAAGGCGGAGAAACAGCCCTTTCAGATGGGGGCAGGGTGAGAGTGATGCCCAAAGGTGAAATCATCTGCTTGGGCCACACAGTCCACTGGTGACAGAGCTAGACCCCAGGACTCTCCTGCTGCTCAATCAAGGGACCTTTCCCTTGAAAAACACCACTGCTAGGAGCCAAGCTCTGGACTTCAGACCATTCAGACTACACACCCCACGGAGCCACCCTTGAAGATCAGCACAGAAGCTCCAGCAGGTGCAGGATTCAGCTGCTCGGGTTAGCTGCTGGAGTTATGTCTGGACAGTGCCTTGCAAAGCTGGACAGGAATGAAATGTAAATAATATGAGACGTATGATGGATGAAACTCAGGGAGCTGTTCTGGAGTGAGAGCACACGTTCCCCTTTTCACTTCCTGGCGTGATTCAAAAGGCTGACGTTGATCTATGAAGTCCTGGATGGTTTGGGACCAGGCTGTCTGAGAACTTGAAGTCAAGGTCAACCGTGGTATAGAGATTTTCCTTACAGGTTTTCCCATTGGCTGGTGTGAGTTGTCACGGGGACATTCCCATTGGCTCAGGGCAATCAAATGGTTAATCAATTGCCATCTATGTCAGGGGTCAAAAATGCAATCTCCTAGCATGCCAGAGAGATCGCTGCAATTTCTCCTTTCTTGCTGGGCATTTTTAATCACCTCAGCACTTGGATGGCATGAAAACGTTATTTCTTGCCACTCTCACTGGAAGCTCTTCTCTTGGCTTCAGGAGCAGGTGGCACTGCAGAGAGAACTGAGGCCCAGGATCTCATTTCATCTGATCCGAATTCAGAATGCTGCTTCCCACCTCTTTGCTGCCTTTCCTTTTCTAAACTTTTCAGCTCAGTTAAGCAAGCAAGTCAAACTAATCCCAAGCGCCTCTCTGGTGCAGTCACAGAGTCCTGCACTTGGGACGGAAGAATCCCAAGCATTGTTACAGGCTGGGGACCAACCAGCTAAGTAGTAGTTCTGCAGAAAAGGTCCTGGGGGTTACAGTGGTTGAGAAGCTGGATATGAGTCAACAGTGTGCCCTTATAGCCAAGAAGGCTAATGGCATATTAGGTTGCATTAAAAAGAGCATTGCCAGCAGATCCAGATATGTCATTATTCCCTTTTATTCGGCTCTGGTGAGGCCACATCTGGAGTATTGTGTCCAGTTCTGGGCCCCCCACTACAAAAGGGATGTGGATGCATTGGAGAGGGTCCAGCGGAGGGCAACCAAAATGATTAGGGGGCTGGAGGATATGACTTATGAGGAGAGGCTGAGGGAGTTGTGTCTGTTTAGTCTGCAGAAGCGAAGAGTGAGGGGGGATTTGATAGCAGCCTTCAACTTCCTGAAGGGAGGTTCCAAAGAGGATGGAGAGAGGCTGTTCTCAGTAGTGACAGATGACAGAACAAGGAGCAATGGTCTCAAGTTGTGGTGGGAGAGGTCCAGGTTGGATATTAGGAAAAACTATTTCACTAGGAGGGTGGTGAAGCACTGGGATGGGTTACCTAGGGAAGTAGTGAAGTCTCCATCCCTAGAGGTGTTTAAGTCTTGGCTTGACAAAGCCCTGGCCGGGTTGATTTATTTGGGATTGGTCCTGCCTAGAGCAGGGGCCTGGACTTGATGACCTTCTGAGGTCTCTTCCAGCTCTATGGTTCTATGATTCTATGATTCTACGGTGCCACAGGTGGGGCCCATCTGGATTAGGTGTAAAACTTTAAAAAATGACTGAGTGGCTTAAGAACCTAAGTCCTGTTGTCCAAAGAAATGTCGGCATTTAGGAGCCTGGGTCCCCTTTAAAGTTCATGGGACATTAGCTAGTAAATCTACTAGGCGCTTTTAAAAATAGTTACCACATTACTTCGGAGGAGTTAGACGAGGGGAATGGAGCCCAGTGCGTTTTCCTCCTTGCTCTTTCCATTCCCAAATTATTATTATTACCAACATGTATTTCAATTAGCACCTAGAGGCCCCACTGAGGGTAGGATCCTATTGTGTTGGGTGCTCTACAGGCACATTGTAAAAGTCTGTTCCTGCCCCTAAACATCTAGGGCTTGTCGATGCTACACAGATGATCGAAGCTGCTAGTCGATCTTCCGGGGTTCACATGAGCGGGTGTAGTGAAGACCCACTAATTTGAACTGAGAGGGCGCTCCTGTCAGCACGGATAGTCTTCTTCCCCGTGAGGAGTAAGGGAAGTCAATGGGAGTATTTGCTTCCGTTGACCTCCCACTGTGTGGACTGGGTGAAAACTCAATTTAAGATAAGTCAACTCCAGCTACGCATAGCTGGAGTTGCATATTTTAAGCTTATTTTTGCCTTTTGCCCTGGTCTCCACTAGGGAGTTATTTTGAAATAACTCGCCTTATTTCAAAATAACACGGGGCATGTCTACACTACCAAGGCCGTTATTTTGAAATAAGGGGCTGGTTATTTCGATATAATAAGTCCTGCTTTCGACGAGGAATAACGCTTATTTCAAAATAGTTCTTTCAAAATAGTAGTAGTGTGGATGCTCCACTGCTGTTATTTTGAAATAATTACTCCTCAGAGTCATTCAAAGTCATTACTCCCCAGTGCTTCCTGGGGCCCTAAGTCGAGGGAGCATGTCCACATTAAGGGAGCCTGATTAATTTTGAGGCTTCCCTGTAGTGTGGACACACTATTTCAAAATAGTTATTTCAGGAGTTATTATTTTGAAGTAAGTTATTTTGCAATAATTTCTAGTGTAGACATGCCCTTAGAGACTAACAAAAAAATACAGATGGTATCATGAGCTTTTGGGGGCACAGCCCACTACTTCAGACATTGAGTGGAGCAAGAGGCACAAAACCCCCCAAAAATGTAAAGCAGAAAAAGAGGGGAGAAGGGGAGGAGAAAAAAACCCCGTCAATTAAAATGTCCATGAAACGATGCTAATAGAATGGGTCGTAAGTGTCTGATACTTCGCTTTTGACGTCATTTGGGTATTGACTATAACAGCCCATCCAGTTAATGTCTTTGTTCAGTCCCTGGGTAAATGTGTCCAGTTTGCATATGAAGGCCAGTTCCAAAGACTCTCTCCCTAGTTGATTCCTGAAATTGCTTTGTAAGAGAATAGCCACCTTTAAATCCATTAATGAGTGCTCAGGCAGGCTACAATGTTCCCCAACAGGTTTCTGTGTGGTACCATTCTGAATATCTGATTTGTGTTCATTTTTCCTTTGTCGCAGAGATTGTCCAGTTCGGCCAATATCCATGGCAGAGGGGCCTTGGCGGCACTTGATGGCCTACATCACATTGGTGGATGAGCTTCATGAGCCTCTGATGTGGTGGCTGATGTGGTTAGGTCCTGTGGCAATGTCACTGTGTGGAAAGAGTGGGCACCGGGATTGATTGCAGGGGTGGGTTGTGTGTGTGTGCGGTGTGCTGTGTGGCTGCTGGAAAGAATTTGTTTCAGATTAGGGGGTTGTTTGCAGCCGAGGACTGGCCTGGCTCCTCTCCCAGGCACTGGGAAATATCTGCAAGCATATGGGCAGATCTCTGGGTTTCTGGTCCGCAACCCAGCATGTAGTGTGGCAGGGCTAGTGATGCCAGCTGATTCCACCATGCTGGGTGGGCATCTGTGATGGACCGGACCGTGTCTGGGCACAGCTGAGGGCATCTGCTAAGGGTGAATTGCTCAACTTCGGGGCTCGTTACAGCCCCCAGACTGGTGACTTTTCCAAACAGGCCACAAACCAGTCCCACAGAGCACTTCAGCAGCCTGCTGGAATCCTCACGAGCAAAACTCCTCCGACACCCCAGCAATGTCCATGCCCCAGATGGCCCCGGGCCTCATACACCGGTGGGGGGGGGGGTCTTAGAACCCAATTCCACCTACCCCAAATGAGTTCTGTCTGGTTCCAAGAAACCAGCCACAGATCCCTGGTCAATTTACCCTCTGGACCTTACCCACAAACCATGCTTAGCCAATCCTTTAGAATCTATCATCTAAAGGTTTATTACCACAAGAAAGAAAAGCATGAGAATGAGGTTGCACATCCTAGAATCAGGATGGGTCCACAGTTCTTTCCGGCTCTTCGATCCCTGCACTGCTGCCTCTGGGATGAAGTGCCGAGCTGAGTACCAAGATGGAGTTGACCACATGGACTCTTTATACATCCTTCCTGGTCTCTTCTTGGCTGCAGCAGGTCACCTGGCCGGCGGCCTATCCCTGTGTTCCCTGCTGGCAGCCCTCAGGTGTCAGCCCTCATTCTTTAGGTGTGTCCTTGGCCCATTGAGAGCCATTGTCGCACAGGGCCTCGCTAATTAGCATATCCATAGGCCGGGCTCTGCCCAATGCTCAACCACATGCAGGGAAATATTCATTATCCATACAAAGTACATGCTTATAATTTCACACACAGGAATTTTACAATCACATGAACAGCGTACATAGGATTAGCAGACAGTAAGCTTCTATTCAACACCTGACATGGCCCCCTTTTATACCATTTTTTGGGCCAACACCCCCACCTATGGGTGCAGCAGTGATTTGGCTGCTTCCCTCAAATTCGGTAACGTGACAGCATCATTCAGAGAAAACCATGAGGAGAAAACATCCAGCTGGTGACGATTGCTAAGCGGATGATTCAGCAATGGGAGTTCCAGGAGAGGGTTGGACGCACAGGGCGGTTTGGGAGAAATTGGGACTGGGAGGGCATTGGGGTCACTCTGCACAAAAAGTCAGAGAGCAGTGGGTGCCAGAGCATGACCCGCACACTTGCAGGCTGGCGATGGGTGTCCAGATGAGAGCCACAGCTGCACTAGCATTTCAGGCAGCCAGAGTTGCAGGGCAGGTCGGGCACAACCCTGGTGTGGGTTGAACCCGAAGTGCCAGCAGGACATTCGGCTCTCATGCTTCTAGGCGGAAGATGATTGCACACTAGTGATCAGGAGGAAACATCGTCCTTTCCGTGCTTTGCATAAATATCCAGCTCCACGTTTTTCTTCGGAAGCACCAGGTCTGACCACTGTCGTTCTGCTCTCGATGCCCAATGTCTAATCTAGGAGAGCAACAGCTGGCGTGTCCGATATTCTGGGAAGGCCTGATGAAAACAAACAGAACTTGTCAGGCCCCGTGAGGAATGTGGGAAATGTAATCACTGGAGATAGTGATGCAGCAGGTGCGTCCGTGCAGCCTGAGACCCAGGGGGTTGATCCCAATGCAGACTCTGCATCTAGTTGGGGATGCCATCGCTCAGAAGGCAAATTTGTGGCCACTGAGGAAGTCTCCAATTTCCGGGTCAGAGCATGAGGAGAATGAAGCCCCCACCCAAAGCAATCTAAAGGCCATGGTGAAGACGAGCCTAATTTTCTGCGGCTGATTGACTTCAACGGAGTTATGGCTGCCGGGAGCTGAGCCTCAGGTCCGGTGGGATCATCATTTTGCAGAATGCGTCCTCCCGCAAAATGAGAGAGTCCCCGGGATGTGGGGAGCGGATGATCCCACCACGGGGGGTGCTGCATTTCCAAAGAGAGCAGTGAAACATATTGTTGATGGGTTTTGAATGACTGAGCTCAACAGGGGCCTTTGCGTAGGTTGGACCGGGCCTGCCTGCTTTCGGAGGCTAACAAACTTTACCAGCAGCGCGAGTTCTCTCTCACATTCTCTTTATGTCTTTCTGGCTGGCTGAACTATCCACATGCGCCTGGCTCCTGCAACTATCTGAGCAGATTAGTCTGGAAGGACAGGCGAGGGCAAAACGCTCACCCGCTGCAAGGTGCCATGCTCCCCATGCAATCCAAAAAGCTTCAAGTTTGCTTTAACCGCTTCCTTCCTGCCTGTGCTGGCAGCAAGCAGAGACCTGCCCCCGGTGGCCTGGCTTCCCACGGACGCCTGTGCAAATGCTGCACAGATGCCCGGTGTGGGGCAAGGTGGCTCTGGAGCAAAGAGGTAAATACGGTGGCGGGGATGGTGTGACATAGTGGGGGTGCCGGCCACTCTTGTGGCCCTGGATCCCCTCTGGTTTTGCATTCACTGGTTGCTGTGTTGTGCTGTGTGTGTGATCCCTACAGCCCTATGCTGGTCTGCAGAGATGCTGTGTGTGTCTGTGTGGGTAGTGCAGTGTGGGTCCCTGAGGGGAGGCGTGTAGGCAATGGCCCAGCTGGCCTGACACCTGGGCTAGGTGGAGGAATCTGAACAAAGCGAGAGGCGGGGCTGCCTGGGGGCTGAGGGACAGGTTGCTGGGAGTGTGAGTTGGTCTCAGCGGGGGAAGATGAGAGGAGGCTGGGAGCAGGAAGGCGGTTAAAGGGGCCTGGGTGACCCTGTTCCCAAGAGGAATAAGGCGTCTGCTCTTGGAGCTATGCTAACATCGTGCCTGTGCGGCACTGTGTCCCTGAGAACTGCTAACACCTACTCTACTGGCCGGCTGAGCGTCACACCTGGCTTGGATGGGGGGGCAGGGTTGGGGGCTCCCTGATGTGCTGTCACAGGTGGATAACTCGGCACACTCCTCTAGTGTGTTCTGCCCATGGCACACCGAGGGCTTGCCCTCGCTGGTGAGTTACCATATCTTATTGCCCTGAACCTGAACCCACCTTCCCCGCAAGCCCCGGACTCGCGCATGGTGGCAGGAATGAGAGTTGGCCAGCAGGGAGGGCGATGGCCTCAAGTCAGCTGCTAACAGGACCACGCTGTAGTGTGCATCCAGGCTAGTGCCATGACACAATCGAGGGCAGAGAATCCATGAACGGAGAGAGGGCACTAGTGGGGTCCCTCATGGGTCTGTCCTGGGACCCGTCCTATTTAACCTAGTCAGGGGCGGCCCGTGAGCCTAGGCAAACTAGGCAGTTGCCTAGGGCGCCTGAGGATGATGTCACAGGGCGTCTTGGCACCTGATGATGACGTCACGGCCATTGTCGGCCGTGCAGGCGGGGGCGCCGATCACGCCTTCCACCTGGGGTGCCAGCTGCCGCAGCTGGCCTTGGGCCGCTCCTGAACATAGTTATAAAAGATCTACAGAAAGGGGAAAACAGGGAGGTGGCAACATTTACAGCTGATACCAAACTGCTCAAAACTGCTAAGACCAAAGCAGACTGTGAAGAGCTTTAAAAGGATCTTACAAAACTAGGCGACTGGGCAATAAAATGGCAAATGAATTTTAATGTCGATAAATGCAAAGTAATGCACATTGGAAAAAATAGTCTCAACTATACATACAAAATCATGGGGACTAATTTAGCTATAACCACTGAAGAGTGAGAGATCTTGGAGTCATTGTGGATAGCTCTCTGAAAACATCCACTCAGGCTATGTCTACACTACACTGATGTATCAGAAAAAGGAATGCAAATTGCGCCCCACATTTTGGGTACCTTTTTCTGATAGTTTTTTCAGAAGAGGCTTTTCCAAAATGTGGCCCATCTACACTGGGCTAAAATCCTTCTCTTTCGGAAGAGCCCTTTTTCCTCGTGGAAGGAGGAAGACAGGGCTTCTGAAAGAGCATGTCTGCTCTTCCGCAAGAAAAAGCGGAAGAGCAGACACATTCCCTGGACATAACCTCAGTAGTTCCTTGGACATAGCCTCCCTGTAGTGTAGACATAGCCTCAGTGTGCAGCGGCAGTCAAAAAAGCAAACAGAATGTTAGGAATCATTAAAAAAGGGATAAGAATAGCTTATTGCCTCTATATAAATCCATGGTAAGCCCACATCTTGAATAGTGCATGCAGATATGGAAGCCTCATCTCAAAAAAGAGATATTGGCATTAGAAAAGGTTCAGAAAAGAGCAACAAAATGATGAGGGGTTTGGAACGGGTCCCATATGAAGAGAGATTAAAAAGACTGGGACTTTTCAGCTTAGAAAAGAGGAGACTAAAGGGGAATATGAGAGAGGTCTATAAAATTGTGACAGGTATGGAGAAAGTGAATAAGGAAAAGTTATGTACTTCTTCCCATAACATAAGAACTAGGAGTCACATAAGAACGGCCGTACTGGCCCAGTATCCTGTCTGCCGACAGTGGCCAGTACCAGGTGCCCCAGAGAGGGTGGACCGAAGACAATGATCAAGCGATTTGTCTCCTGCCATCCCTCTCCAGCCTCTGACAAACAGAGGCCAAGGACACCATTTTATCCCCTGGCTAATAGCCTTTTATGGACCTAACCTCCATGAAATTATCTAGCTTCTCTTTAAACTCTATTATAGTCCTAGCCTTCACAGCCTCCTCTGGCAATGAGTTCCACAGGTTGACTACACACTGTGTGAAGAAGAACTTTCGTTTATTAGTTTTAAACCTGCAACCCATTAATTTCATTTGGCGTCCTCTAGTTCTTCTATTTAGGGAACTAGAATCATAGAATCATAGAATAATAGGACTGGAAGGGACCTCGAGAGGTCATCGAGTCCAGCCCCCTGCCCTCAAGGCAGGACCAAGCTCCGTCTACACCATCCCTGACAGATGTCTATCTAACCTGTTCTTAAATATCTCCAGAGAGGGAGATTCCACCACCTCCCTTGGCAATTTATTCCAATATTTGACCACCCTGACAGTTAGGAATTTTTTCCTAATGTCCAATCTAAACCTCCCCTGCTGCACTTTAAGCCCATTACTCCTTGTCCTGTCCTCAGAAACCAAGAGGAACAAATTTTCTCCTTCCTCCTTGTGACACCCTTTTAGATATTTGAAAACCGCTATCATGTCCCCCCTTAATCTTCTTTTTTCCAAACTAAACAAGCCCAGTTCATGAAGCCTGGCTTCATAGGTCATGTTCTCTAAACCTTTAATCATTCTTGTCGCTCTTCTCTGTACCCTTTCCAATTTCTCCATATCTTTCTTGAAATGTGGCGCCCAGAACTGGACACAGTACTCCAGCTGAGGCCTAACTAGTGCAGAGTAGAGCGGCAGAATGACTTCACGAGTTTTGCTTACAACACACCTGTTGATACAACCTAGAATCATATTTGCTTTTTTTGCAACAGCATCACACTGTTGACTCATATTCAACTTGTGGTCCACTATGACCCCTAGATCCCTTTCCGCCATGCTCCTTCCTAGACAGTCGCTTCCCATCTTGTATGTATGGAACTGATTGTTCCTTCCTAAGTGGAGCACTATGCATTTCTCTTTATTAAACCTCATCCTGTTTACCTCTGACCATTTCTCTAACTTGCTAAGGTCATTTTGAATTATGTCCCTATCCTCCAAAGAAGTTGCAACCCCACCCAGTTTGGTATCATCTGCAAACTTAATAAGCGTACTCTCTATCCCAATATCTACATCATTGATGAAGATATTGAACAGTACGGGTCCCAAAACAGACCCTTGAGGAACTCCACTTGTTATCCCTTTCCAGCAGGATTTAGAACCGTTAACAACAACTCTCTGACTACGGTTATCCAGCCAATTATGCACCCACCTTATCGTGGCCCTATCTAAGTTATATTTGCCTAGTTTATCAATAAGAATATCATGCGAGACCGTATCAAATGCCTTACTAAAGTCTAGGTATATGACATCCACCGCTTCTCCCTTATCCACAAGGCTCGTTATCTTATCAAAGAAAGCTATCAGATTAGTTTGGCATGACTTGTTCTTCACAAACCCATGCTGGCTATTCCCTATCACTTTATTACCTTCCAAGTGTTTGCATATGATTTCCTTAATTACCTGCTCCATTATCTTCCCCGGGACAGACGTTAAACTGACCGGTCTGTAGTTTCCTGGGTTGTTCTTATTCCCCTTTTTATAGATGGGCACAATATTTGCCCTTTTCCAGTCTTCTGGAATCTCCCCTGTCTGCCATGATTTTTCAAAGATCATAGCTAAAGGCTCAGATACCTCCTCTATCAGCTCCTTGAGTATCCTGGGATGCATTTCATCAGGACCTGGTGACTTGCTGACATCTAACTTTCCTAAGTGATTTTTAACTTGTTCTTTGTGTATCCTATCTTCTAAACTTACCCTCTCTCTGCTTGTATTCACTACGTTAGGCACACCTCCAGACTTCTCGGTGAAGACCGAAACAAAGAAGCCATTGAGCATCTCCAGCATTTCCAAGTTCCCTGTTACTGCTTCTCCCTCCTCACTGAGCAGTGGGCCTACCCTGTCCTTGGTCTTCCTCTTGCTTTTAATGTATTTATAAAAGGTCTTCTTGTTTCCCTTTATGCCTGTAGCTAGTTTGATCTCATTTTGTGCCTTTGCCTTTCTAATCTTGCCCCTGCATTCCCGTGTTGCTTGCCTATATTCATCCTTTGTTAGTTGTCCTAGTTTCCATTTTTTATAGGACTCCTTTTTTATTTTGAGATCATGCAAGATCTCCTTGTTAAGCCAAGCTGGTCTTTTGCCATATTTTCTATCTTTCCTACACAGCGGAATTGTTTGCTTTTGGGCCCTTAACAACGTCCCTTTGAAATACTTCCAACTCTCCTCAGTTGTTTTTCCCTTCAGTCTTGCTTCCCATGGGACCTTACCTACAAGTTCTCTGAGCTTATCAAAATCTGCCTTCCTGAAATCCATTACCTCAGTTGTGCTGGTCTCCCTTCTACCTTTCCTTAAGATCTTGAACTCTATTATTTCGTGATCACTGTCCCCTATATTGTCTTCCACTTTCAAGTTCTCAACTAGTTCCTCCCTATTTGTTAAAACCAAATCCAGAACAGCTTCTCCTCTGGTAGCTTTTTCAACCTTCTGAAACAGAAAGTTGTCTCCAATGCAGTCCAGAAACTTATTGGATAAACTAATAAATAACTTCTCTTTATTGGCCCTCTCCACACCACTCATGATTTTATATACCTCTATCATATCCCCCCCCAGTCTCCTCTTTTCTAATGAAATTAATAGGTAGCAGGTTTAAAACAAACAAAAGGAAGTTTTTCTTCATGAAGTCCACAGACAACCTGTGGAACTCCTTGCCAGTGGAGGCTGTGAAGACCAGGACTTTAACAGGGTTCAAAAAAGAACTAGATACATTTATGGAGGCTAGGTCCATTGATACTTATTAGCCAGGATAGGTAGGATTGGTGTCCCTAGCCTGTTGTCAGAGTCTGGAAGTGGATGATAGGAGAAGGATGACGGGACGATTCCCTGTTCTGTTCAGTCTCTCTGGGGCTCCTGGCATTGGCCACTGTCAGAAGACAGGATACTGGGCGAAATGGGCCTGTGGTCTGACCCAGGCTGGCCTGGCCGTTCTTATATTCTTATGAATGCTTTTCCACCGTTCCCTTAGGGCATTCACCCAATCAGGGCCATACCTAGTGGAGCGCAGGGCTGAAGGCAACCCTCCCCACCCCCACCCTCTGCCACAGGCCCCAACCTCCTACCTCTGCTCTCCCTGCCCCTCCTCTTCCCACCCTCTCCTGCCCCCATTGCATCCTTTCACCCAAGCCCCTCGCCAAGGGCAGCAACCCCCCGCCCCCATACTCATCATGGCAGTGGGAGATGGAGCTACCTGGCAGCCTGCTCCGCCTCCATTTCCCTGTCCACGCTGGCCCCCGCCTACTCCCCCAATCGATGCAGGGCTCCAATGTGGAGGCCGCATTCTCTGCTGTGGTGATTGGGCATCACTCCATTGACTTGACCAGGGCTAGCAACGGACTTCCCCAGGTGCTGGGCAATGGGGGGGAGGTGGCTCCAGGCCCACGGAAGGGGCGGAGCCTCAGGCCGAAAGGGCGGGGTTAGCGCAGCCTGGCCTCAGCTCTACAAAGACCTCGCTGTGTGGGGCTCTGGGGTGATTTTAAAGAGCTTGGTGCTCCAGCCCCCGTGAGGCAAGTGCCTTGCTTTGTGCCTCCTCCCCCATTGATGGCCCTGGACGGGACTTTCCACAGACAGGTCAAGGCTGATTGACTGAAATCTCGTATGCCAGTGCAAATCTGGAGTCTCTTCCCCGATGCCAACGGAGTGACACCAGCCTAAGTGTTAGGGGAACCAAGCTCTCGGTATCTCAGAGACGGTATTCCCTAGGCGGACCGTTGGCTTGGTCTGGGAAGCAGGGCTCATGCTTCCCAGTGGCCCGAGAGCCACATAGTGACTTTCTGTCCCAAGTGGCCCAGTGTGTCCTCTGGCCTGGGGTCTACTTCACAATCCGTGAGTTTGCTGGGTCAGCCCGTCTACACTACAGATTGTCCTCTTTTTCTCAGTGGACTCCAGCTAGCGCTCTCTCCCAGGCCCTGGCTGTAAGTGGCACGTCAGGCAACGTAATTACAGTCCTGTTGCTACATTGCATCGTAGTGTGGCTGCTAGGGCTTGTCATGGCTCCTTCCCCACTCTGGCATGATAAATGCAGAAGTGGGGGCCAGAAAGTGTACCCCAAAGCCTTATCTACCAGGCTTTGGTATAAAACTTCCCCCAAAATCTTAAAAACCTAGATCTTGGGAATAAAACTTCCGCTGCCACCACCCAAATGTTGCTAAAGAAACTAGGGGAAAGATCATTTGGGAAATCTCACCCCTAAAATAAAAATCAAGGCACACAATTATGCCAGGTTAATAAAAAGAAAGGAAAGAACTTTTATTATTACAACAATATTCCTGTTGTAAGCATAATGACTAGATAGGAAGGAAACAAAATATACTCATGGAGAAACTCCATGGGCCTAGAACTTAGTTACAAAAAAAAGCCAAAACATCTTTTAAGCAGTGCCAGATCTCAGATCCCATACCCAATCCTTAAAACAATAAAACCTAACGAAACTACCTAAACTTTACCCTACTTACAGAAAATGAAGAATGGTGTCTTGGAGAGAGAGAGACATGCTTGTCCCTCTCTGTAGCTGCAGAGAACTCCCCAGAGAGACAAAAGGGAGAAAGGAAGAAACCCAAATTCCTTTGTCCCAGTTTGAAAAGTCCCACCTACATTCCTATTGGTCACTCCACCTGGCTAGGTGTAGTTAACCCCTTAATCCCCAGGCTGCTGGCTAACCCTCATAATCATGACAGGGCTGTATTCACGCTCGGCATAATCCCGCCAGGTGATGAGTGCACCTATGACGTGCTGAGCAGCCTCAACTCTCATTCACTTCAGTGGTGCTCAGCACCTCACAGGATCATGCCCACTGAGATTTCTGCAGCTGTTAAAATAAGAATAAATGCTTGGCATGGTTTGCAACCCACGGAGCTTCCACTCTTGCTCTGCCTGAGATCTGGTCCATGCTGAGCCACTGACTAAGGGAGAGGGATCTCGTCATGGGGCCTCAATGGGCATTTCTCTGACCTCTTGTTCATGCTGGTGTGTGTCCTGGTCTCTTCTTCAAAGCGTCTGAGACTGTCCATTCTTCTATCACTTCCTGCCCAGCCGTCACTTCCCTCTCTCCCCTCTTGCTCAGCAAACATGCCTGTTCAGATGGGTGATTGCATCCGCCCAATGAGCTTTGGGAAGGTGTTTTTATGTGCTCCAGATGAACATTTCCCAACAGAACAGTGCTCAGGAAAACGTTGCTTCCACAAAATCAGAATGTTTCAGGAGGACACATCCTTGGGGTCGACATTTTTGTATAGGAAATTCTGGTAGTGTTTAGTTTTGTCTTTGTTATTTTGGATGTCCTGAAAATAATATAACATGCTGAAATGATAACGTGCAAGTCAGACATTTCATGAGGGTCAGAATGGCTATGTCTACAGCTCTTTTCTGGGATACCTGAGGTACCCTGGAAAAGCTATGGCACGTCCACTTTCCCGAAAACAATTTCAGAAAAGCGGATGATTCTTTCGTCATCCCTGTAAACCTTGTTGTATGAGGAAGAAGGGATGTGCTGAAAGGTTTTTTCAAAATTTGGCACCATGTAAACAAGCCAAATTTCGGAAAAGCCTCTTCCGAAAGAAAAGCAGAAAAAGATACACAAATTGTGGTTTGCAATTTGTGTATCTTTTTCCAACTTTTCTTTGTAATGTAGACACAGCCTATGAAATATTTTGGGATAGTTGCAAAAAAAAAAAAAAATGCAGAGATTTTGACCTTCCAAATCTTGGGTTTACCTTGGGACAGAGCTTCTGGTTTTTGACCAGCCTAGTTTTGGTAGAGGTCAGGACAAACAGCTCACCTTGCTGATGGAAGGAGGACTCAGATGCCTTCGCACACAATGGTCTCATCTACTTGAAGTTTGAAAAGAGAGAGTCAAGAGTCTCTTTTTTAAAATAATTCTTATTGTAAATGACACAGAGTTATTTCAGGTCATGTGTCTGCTCTGGAATCTACACAGCCAATTCTTAAGCTTTTACAATCACATTTTCCTGTTGATTTTTTTTAAACCATTTTTCTCTCCCTGTTTGTCTTTTGGAATATGCCTACAAACTGATTAGCTAGTCAGGAAAGCCATGAATTGATTATTCATAAAACACTCTCAAATGCCCACTAGAGACATTAAAAAGAAAGAAAAACAGTCTAATTTCTTTAAGTGATAATAATCTTCAGTGTTGCCTTTAACAATCGCCAGCCAGAATTTTCAGACACAGATGACTCTTTGAGGTGGATGATGTCCCTTAATGCTGAAGAAGGTTTAGACTCTGGTGGTTTGACTCTCATGCCATGGAAGGTTTTCACCAAATTTTTGCACCTATGACTTAAAACCCAACATACCCTTGTGAAATCGACTATGGATCCCAGCACAAATTGATAGATACATCTGTGACACAGCAACATCTGGGAGGCTCCAAACATAGCAGTCGTGGGATGCGATGAAGAAGAGCCTGTTCAGCGTTCCCTTTGGGTGGTCCAGTCCAGCAAAGCCCTTAAGAACGTGCTTAACTTTAAGCACATGAGATGGTGCATTGATTTAAATAGGAGTATTTATTGGCCTAAAGTTAAGCAAGTGCATAGCTGGATCAGAGCTCGTAATGGGATGATTGAGTTGGGAGTTGGTCCTGCTTTCAGCAGAGGGTTGGACTCGATGATCTCCCGAGGTCTCTTCCAATGCTATGATTCTATACTATTTCCCTAGCTCTAAAGCTACTGTAGTCTGTGCTCTAACGCCACAAAAGTCCAGTCTAAAGCTGGCCGTGCTATTTGTGCTTTGCTATATTATGCAGATCGCTGGCCTCCCAACAACAGCCATTTGGAAAGCCTTGGAACTACACAGTTGAGCAGAGAGGTGCTGAAAAAGCGGCATGGCCAGGCTCAAGTTAATTTCACATTAGACTTCTCCAGGTCACAGGTCCATATGAAACTTCCACCGTCTGGGAATTAAGGCACTAAGGAAGGAGACATGAGGGACTGAAATGGTCTTCACGGGCAATGCCTTGGGCTGGCTCCACACCGCATTTCCCTGTTTCTATGTGTGATTATAAAACCTTTTCTCACACATTTCTGTGCATTGGGCTGGGCGAGCTGACGGCCTTTTCTTTTCATGTAGAGAAATTGACCAGAGGGAGCAGGCAGTGAGCTGTACGGCTCAGCTGGTTGACCATCTGGAAGTTAATCAAGGGGTCTGGGTTCAATCCTCTGATAAGTCATCAATTTCTTTCTCACCAAAAACATCTGGTTTTAGATGCTGAGTTATGAGCTAATATTAAATACAAAAGTTTATAGCATCACATATATAATATTGTTGATTAGAAGCATCAAGTAAAGTAATTGACCAGAGGGGACTTGGTGTGAGCAGCTGGTAGAACATCTGGAGGGGAGCCAAGGGGCTAAGGCTTAATTCCCAGGTCATCTATTTCTTTTCTCACCAAAAACATCTGGATTTGGATGCTGCAAACCTCTGGACTATTGTCTTGTGCAAACATTTCTGGGCTCATGCATTTTCATGTCGATCTACATGGAAATACGCAGTCCCAGGAATGTTTCTGTCCAGTGTTTACACAAACAGAATCCCTGAAGAACAACTATCAAGAGAAACCCAGCCAGGGAGGATGAAATCCTGGCCCTAGAAAGTCAGCGAAGATGCTCTCATTGACTTCAGGGGAGGCAGGGATTCCTGCAGACCGAAAACTCTGCCTGAACACTGAGCATCACAAAATGTGCATCTAACATCCTACGATGACCCAGGAATGTTCCTAATTTTGGGACCTGAGCCCATAGCCAGGACACTCCTTGCCAATGAACCTACGCCTGTCTCATTTGGAGCAGCTTCTGGATTCACATGGGAGAAGTGCCGCACATCCCTGCACTCCAGCTCAATTAGTCCGTGTAGTGTGGCCACCGGGTGTCAGCAGAGATTCACGGTTGAAGCAGCCAGCGCTGCGTTGCCTGTGGCAGCGACACTGCTCAGCACGCAGCGAGGGCAGCCATCATCCAAATGGATTGCAGCTGACTACGCGCCTCCATTTAATATGGGCACAGTGGGAGCGGGGTAGCTATCAGTGTGGGGCTTGATTCTCAATGGCTTTCACAGGAGATGCATTTCCCAGCCTTCCGGAAAATACCTTCGTAGGTGCCGTAATGCTTGATAAATGGGAAAGGAGCAAACGTTTAGTGCGTGCTCTGTGTACTGTGCGGATTGAGTTTCGCCAATTCCCTCCCCTCCGAGGGCCGGCCCCCTTCCTGTTTAAGACAGGGTGACCACCTGCAACTCAAGGAGAGAAAGGGCAAATCCATGGAAAAGGAGGGAGGGGCCGATTTCCAGCAGCAGTTCTGAGCTGTGCTACTAAATCCCTCTTTTCTTCTGCAGCACACAGGCCTGGGCAGGGCTGCTCTAAAGCCTGCGGCCAGATCCTCAGTGGGTGTAAACTGGCTTTGCTCCAGGCACTTGAACTGAATGAACATAAGAATGGCCTGACTGGGTCAGACCAAAGGTCCATCCGGCCCAGTATCCTGTCTGCCGACAGTGGCCAATGCCAGCTTACATCAGCATAGGGCCCAGCCCTCCACTTCTTCTGACCAAGTTTTTCTTAATAGTTCCCTACTGGGTCTGAACCGGAAGGTACTAAACACGGCGCCATGGACAGACCTTAACGGCAGGGTGAGTGGCCCCATACTCCGAGCCCTGAAGATCCCCAGCTGCCACCTCTGCAGTTGCGACCTTATGGCCCTAGGAGCTCTGCATATGGTTCCCTTTGTCACCTGTCAGTGCCTCTGGGCATTGATCAGCAGACTGGTCCCTACTGGCCATCCCATTCCCTCCAGGGGTGGAGGGTCTTTGTCCCGATGATTCCCTTCCTGTGGGTCAGATCACCAGGCTGGGCCAAAGAGTGTGCAGGGCCCAAGGCAGCACGCTGAGCCACACACTTTGGGCAAGGCGCACCAGGCTGGGCCTGCAGATCTCTAGCTGGCATAAATCTATTTAGCTGTGTGCCCTGTACCTGTAGGGGTGCTAAGCTAAGCCTCCTCCCTAGGGTCCGATTGAAGTCAGTTGAAATTTTGCATTGGATTTCTCATTAACAAATTAGGGAAATGCAACCTAGATGGAGCTACTGTAAGATGGGTGCAAAAACGGGTGGAAAACCATCCCCGGAGAGCCAGTAATCCGATCATAACGTGTGCACAGAGGAACAGTCTTCCTGCCGCACCTCAGGTAGCGGTTGTGTCCCATCCCTGGCCACGAATTCCCGTTGTCCATTGGTTTATCCTTATTGCAGAAGCGTAGGTGTTCTTAGCTGTGGATGCGTGGGTTCATCCATCCATGGTCCCATTGTCTGGATTTATCGAATTGCAGATGAATAGACACCAGGGTTAGGACACCAGGGTTCCATTTTTTGCTGCACCATAGACTTCCTGGGTGACTTTGAGTAACTAGTCCCTTGGTCGCTCTGTGCTTCACTTCTGCAACTTACAGCTGGGGATAATAGCGCAGCCCTACCTCTGGGGGCAGGGTGAGGATAAATACTTTGAGGTGCTCAGATGCGATGGAACAGGGGGGCCCAAAAAGTATTTTCAGGTACACAGAAGGCGTCCTGCAGCAAGAGGTCCCAAGGGTTAATTATGAAATAGCCGCGTCACAACCGTATTTCCCCCTTTTGTCCTGGTTCTGTGGGAAGAGGTAAATAGGACCAAATGATTTAGCCTCTCTCTGCCATTCATTATTTCATATCCCTGTCACAAATTTCGGGATGTAGGACTCCCCTACACTGTCCGGGGTGTCCAGGTGCTGTGGAAGGCTTCTTTTTACAAGGCTGGGGATCACCTTCCCCATGAAGCAGGCCTGAGTTACACGATCATACACATTTCCCCAGGGACCTGCCTCGTCGAGTGCGTAGGATGTCATCTTTGCCTTTTATTGACAGCAGTATTTATTCCATGCCTTGCATCCTTGGACTGTAAAACTATATTTATCCATGTTACATATTTATGTATTTTTAAAAGCCCTTGGAAGGAAAAAAAAAAAGAATGAGTTAGAACAAATTCAATACCTGTCAACGTATGAGGCAAGACCGCCACCTAATTCATCCTTGCAAAGTTCTGCTCACCTCATTTGTCTGGAGCATGTCTATTGTTTTGACGGGTGAGTGAAAATATATTTCCTGTCACTGCCGTCAAGGTAAAGGACAGATGAATTTGTTTGCATTGCGGCAGGTAAATTTTCATGAGAATGTTGCTAGACTCGGATGAGTTTGTGGTATGGCCTGGGGAGAGAGTGGGATTAGCACCTTAGGCAAGTCTTCCATTTTGGGAGTTCCAGGGAGAACATCAGGAGCTGGAATGAATGCATTGAGGCTGGTTCTGCCTTGGGCAGGGGGCTGGACTCAATGACTCCTGAGGTCTCTTCTAGCCCTGGGATTCTATGGCTGAAGCTGCAGGTGCTTCATTTTCTGACCCTTTGTTTCAGTGGTCAGTATGACAATTAGGCTGTGTCTACACTACAGAGATTTTTAGAAGAACGGCCGTTTTTCCGATAAAACTCATGGAGCGTCCATACCTCAAGCGCATTTTTGCACAAAAAAATTCAAAAGAACAGAGGGGTTTTTCGGGGGTTTTCTACAAGGAAGAACGCCTTTTTGTGAAAGAGCTCTTGTGCAAAAAGGTGTGTGTGGACAGTGGAAGAGGGGTTTTTTTGGTGCAAAAAGAGGAAAGAGGTAAAAGCACAGGTGCCCTGGTGGCCATTCTGTGCATAGCAATCAGAGCTTACTTTCAAGAGTGTGCCCACGCAGTCTGGATACTCTCTTTTGAAAAAGCGCATTGCTTTTTCAATGCGCTTTTGCAGTGTGGACGCGCTCTTGCGCAAGAAGTTTTTGCGGAAGATCTCTTCCGATAAAAACGTCTTGCGCAAGAAGCCTGCAGTCTAGACGTAGCCTCAGAGATGGGCCTGAACTGCAGAACTTGGCTCTAGAGAACCCAGAGTTGGAGTGTGCTTGGTGGAATGAACACCATTAGAGTTGTAAGAGGGAATTGAAGCAGGAAGATGTCCAGTTGAGAGCATTAGCCACTACGGAGCTTGAGCTAAGGGAGAAAGTCTTGTGGCAAACTCTCGTACCCTCTATGGATGGGGAGTATTGGGGGACCAGTAATACACAATGACACATGGACTCCATTTGAATCCAAAGCTATCTTGGGCTGATAATGCAACACCTGTTACGTTCCATCAACAGCTTACTCCCATGTGCCCTGCTCCTTCAGGCAGCTTTTAATTAAAAAGTAAATACTCGTGTTATCTAACGTCTCTGGAAAATAGAAGGGCCTTTGGTTCAGAGTTGGCTTTCCCATTAATGCCCAACAGGCGTGTTATGAAGTGCTCATGAAGTATATATAAGTGCTGTTATTTTGAACTTTCACAAGTAGTTGACAGATTTATGCAGGAAATTAAACTGACATAATCTGCTGGAGAGATTTCGAAGGCGGCTGCTAAATGAACGCCGAAAAAATAAAACAAGAAGGGGGGTGGGTATATGTTAGCTGCTGGGGAAGGGTACAGAGAAAACTGGAAAGTGTGCTGGCTGAGGTGTGTCTACACTGCACCGTTATTTTGAGGTAACTAGTGTTATTTCGAAAGAACAATGCGAGCATCTACACAGCCATTCCGTTATTTCGAAATAATGGATGGCTTATTCCGACTTCTGTAAACCTCATTCTATGAGGAATACGACTCTTCTGAAATAGCTATTTTGAATTAGGGTGTGTGTAGACGCTCCACTCGATTATTTTGAAATAGCCCCTCCCCAGGGCCATTCTCCTCCCCAGGGCCTCCTGGGACTCTAAATCGAGATAGTACGTCTTCATTAGGGAAGCCTGCCTTGGACTAATTTTGTGGCTTTCCCGCAATGTAGACCTGCTATTTCAAAATAAGCTATTTCGGAATAACTATTCCGGAATAGCTTATTTCAAAATAATCGCGCAATGTAGACGTACCCTTGTAGATCAAATATGCTGCCTATTGAGTGCATGGGTCTTCTTTACAGAGGAGAGGAGCTCGGTAATATTTGTAATGATTGGGGATTGCAGGAATCACCAGAAGTGAGGAGGGGGTGTGGACAGTCACAAGAGGGTTATTACAGGAAGGATTGGGGCTAGAGCAAAGGAGATGGCAAGGAATGGAAAGGAACAGAAAAGAGAGGGAGGAGTAGAGAGGAGCGGGGAGGCAGGCACATGAGTCTCAGGGTCTGAAGCATTGGGCATACGTGCAAAGGGGCAATGCTTAGTAGTTAGGCTGTTCTCTCTGCATCTCCAGCTCCATCTCACCCATCTGGGTCCCCCATTTCCCAAAGAACGTCAGCACACGCTTACTGCTAAGCATGCGCTTTGTTAAACAGAGGACCTGGGCAGTGCTTGCTGAGTCGGCTCTCCGTGGATTGGCTGGCGTGGCTCTGCCACCACAGGGAACGTGAGGCACTCCACCAATTTCAAGTTGAGGTGGCCTCCGTTGGGAAACTCAGACCTAATTCCATGAGCTGGCGGAAATTTTTCAAATGAAAAAGGATTTTTATGTTGGGAAAAAGGCCTTCAAAAAATGTCACCGATGTTCTGTTTCTACACGAAGAATGTAGCTTTTAAAAGGCGGCTTCACAATGGAAAAAAAATCAAAACCAGTATCCAAAAGGTAATTGGAATGTCACAGTTGTGGGAAAACAGGGTTCAGTTCTTTCAGAGGTGCGTGTGTGTGTGTGTGTGTGTGGGGGGGGGTATGTCTAAACTACATGGCTCCGTCGATGGAGCCATGTAGATGAGGTTTCTAGACATAGGGAAATGAAGCGGCGATTTAAATAATCACCGCTTCATTTACATCAAAATGGCTGCCGCGCTGTGCCGATCAGCTGTTTGCTGGCACGGCGCGGTAGTCTGGACGCACCGTGGTCGACAAGGGAAGCATAACGACAATGAGGCATAACGGGGCGGTCGACAAGGGAAGCCCTTGTCGACCGCAGAGCATCCAGACTACCGCGCTGTGCCGCCAAACAGTTGATCGGCACAGCGCGGCAGCCATTTTGATGTAAATGAAGCGGCAATTATTTAAATCGCCGCTTCATTTCCCTATGTCTAGAAACCTCATCTACACGGCTCTGTTGACGGCGCCATGTAGTCTAGACACACCCTGTGTGTGTTCGTTCCTCCATTCGTTCACTCAAGAACTTCCTAAACGGTGAGAGCTAGGACCACCACATGTGGTAGGCAGCGGCCTCGTCTCAGAACTGAGAGCAAGGTCAGAGTGGGGTTGTGCCAGGGCAATGGGATGTGCCGGGCAGCTGGCTGTTTCACATCCAATGGAAGACAGTGCTCTGCCAGCAGGGAGTGCTATACTCCAGAATGAGCGTGGGGGAGGGCAGTAAGTGCCCTAGCCCCAGGGAGCAGATGCCGGCCAGGCAGCACGGACCCCACTGCCCTGGCCAGCTCCAGGGAGCAGTCGTTGGTCACCCCCCAACTCCTGCCCTGAGTTGCCCACCCCTTGCCCTGATTCTTGCACCCTCCATACTCTGCTCGGAGACCCCCACACCTCTGAACCCTCTGCCCTGAAGCCCCCACCCAACCCCTGCCATGACTCCTGCCCCCCCAAACCGCTGTACTGACTCTTGCACCCTCACACTCTGCCCTGAGCCTCTCCCATACTTCCCACCCTCCTCCCCCAACTTCTGCCCCCCTCATATCCCCACCCTCTGCTGAGTCCCCCACACACCCCATCTCCTGCCCTGAATCCTGCACCCCTGCCCTGAGCCCCTCCTCTGATGCTGACTCCTACCTGCCACCTATCCCCAGCCCCCTGCCCTAAGCCCCTTCTCACCCCGACCCTGACTCCTACAACCCCATTTTCCAGAGTCCTGTCCTGAAGGACCCAAGCAATGCTGGGTAAATCTTCTAGCATTGCAATAATTTTCTTTTGGATCAAACTCTAAAATACTTAAAATAAAACTTGAATGAAAACAATTTGGAAACCTTCCCCCCGCACCTTCTGCCCCACAGAAAATGATGTTTAAAAGTTCAGAATTTGGTCTAGGGCTCTGCAGGTTGCGCCTGTTTCTCACACGTATTGTTATATCATCAGGCCTGATCCATGTCCCCCAGTCTACCTGCCTTTAAAAATCTTTGGCTTCAGTAGTTACTCCTGATTTACCCTGGTGTAAGTGGGAGGAGAAACAGGCTCTCAAGCATGGTAGGATGAGATTTTTATTTGTAAAGGTCGGCAAACCAATTTCACCGTATATGCACAAACCCACAAATACATTTCCATCGATAGTAATTGAAATGTACAAACAGACAACGTAAGAAAAACGATGCTGGAGAACTTACTAGAATTTGATGTAAGGAGAATCCCTTTGTGTATTTTGACAAGTGGCATTGATGATCCATGTTGGTATGCTTATAATGCTGTAATTTTTGAATTTCAACATGCACGGTCATTACATAATTATTATCTGACACCCCCTTTCCCTGCCTGATTTTCCCCTCCTCCATAATTTCCTGCAGCTGGGAACATTTAAATTGATCATTTAAAAAAAATGTTTAAAAGGCAATGTGATATGATCTGCTGAAATGATACAAAATGAATGCTGCCAAGCCAGCCTATCGAATCCATGGCATTTCTTGGAGCACAGAACTGATCCATAGGATATACTGGACGTTTTATTTTTCATAAGGCTCGTATAAAAATGTGTTTTCTCTCTTGCTGGGAATACCGGCTTGACCATCTGGTTTATGTTTGCTTTACTCCTGCCGACGAGGAGAGGAACATTTTGAAAGGAGGGGAAAAAAACCAAACCAGTTTTAGCTGGTAGTGTCTTGAGTCCAGAGTCTCTTGTAAATGGAGCCCAATCAGTAACAAGCCAGGGGACCTGGAAGCACTTCCTGTTAACCCTGCGTGGCCTCTATTAGCAGAAGCAACATGGCACCCAACGCGGGGAAGACTGCGGCAGAGCCGCCGTGACAGCACATCTGTGGAGAGCATGGTCTGTGTCATACCGGCTAGCACTTTAATAACATAATGAAAGCCACATTCCTATAATTGTGTAATATATGGGCTCAGCATTGTAACATCACTTGTCTAAATGTGATACAAATTGGTTGCAGAAGCTTAGCTGCTTTGGCAACAGCTTATTCAAGGATTATTATTTTCATATATATGTTACAGTTGACTTCAGCCTCATTTGATGCCAGCAAGTATTATATTTAGCGTGTCATGGACTCGGAATTAACCCTCTATAACAACGTTTGTCCTCACAGTAAGTGGCACGCTGGTGTTTGGTGTCTAATCGATAAGGCTGAACAGTTTTATTCACCACAACATCACATGATCCACACCTGAATGGCTCAGATGAATATCCACAGTTAAACTAGCTAGGAGAAAGCACTAGCAACTTCTTCTGAAGTGTCTAGTGGTAGCCAAGAAAGAACAAAAGCAAAGTCTCACTGAGAAAGCACAGTGTGTGTCTTCTTTCGAAGGGCAAGTCTGTACAGCAGGGCTTATCTTGAAAGAAGCTACACAACTCGTAGCTTATTTTGAAATTGGGAGCATCTACAGAGCACTTATTTCGAAATAGAGCACTCTTCTTCCGACTTCCCTTTCTCCTCGTACAATGAGGGTTACAGTAAGAAGCCCCGAGCTTGACAGTATTTCGATATTATTGCCTGCTGGGTAGATGTGGACTAAGTTATTTCAAAATAACGTTGCTGTGTGGACATACTGCCACAACTCTGTAGCTTCTGTCCAAAGCGCTGCCCCTGCTGACCTCTGTGCATGAGGAATTTGAAGGCGCAGTACGTGAAACCCCAAAAGACAGTGCTAAGGTGGCGAGTTTTGGATGGATGTATTTCTGGAGGTTTTATCATGTGACATTATCTTTAACTGGAAATTAATTTTGAATTCCTGGAGACTGCAGGACCATCCTGGAGTGTTGGCAACGCTGGCTCCATAGCACACTCACCTTTCCCGAGGGCCCAGACAACCTCGGCGTTGGTGAGAACAGCCCCTTTAAAGGTAACATGCGAAAGGAGGACTATTATTACTCCTGTCCCGTCCAGAGACTGGGAGAATAGCTCAAGCCCCTAGTTGGCCCGTGACCACAGTGTCTCTGTTTCACAATGCTCCTGTGAGCTATTAAAGTTCTAGCCTGCCCGTTATACTGATGAGGCCCAGAGAAGTGTGGTAACCCAGGGAATTTACCCCGTGCCGCTCATGTCTCTAACCACAGAACTTAGGGCTGTTGCTACACAGCCCAGCACCAGGAGGGGAGCTGTGGGGGATAGGACGTTGCCAACTCTCCCATTTGCTACAATAGCATCGGGTCTGGGGGGAGTTGGCAACCCTGGAGCAGGGCAGGGAGGGAGGGAGGCTCGCCAGCAGCCTCGGGGCAGCAGGTGGGAGGTGAGGGTGGCCAGGGGCCCAGAGGAGCAGGGGACGGCCCTGCAGCCGGCTGGAGAGAAGTGGTGCTTTGAAGGGGAAACCACCATCGCTCTCCAGCTGCCAGCTGCACGGCTGCTCCCTGCTCCTCTGGGCTCCTCCGGCCCATGCGTGGGCCGCTCTCTTCTGCTTGGTGAGTGGGGGATGGATGAGGTGGCTGGGGGCTGCTGGCTCTCCGAGTGCTCAGCACGCCTCTCAGGCTGACTTCTGAGGGAGAGGCGAGTCCCCTCCTCTGCATGCAGCCAGCCATCCTGAGCCTGCACCCCCCTGACCTCCCAAGGAGGGAGCTGGCCTCTTCGCAAGGGGGGAGGAGTTGTGCTCAATGCTGGGGGGTTTTGGGGGCTAGCTACCAGCCTCCATTTGGAGAGGGAGGGGGTGAAACAAGAATGCCCAGGCAGCAAAGGATACTGGGTGTGTGGCGGCCTAAGAAGGCCGCCTGTCGCTAGCCCGCTGCTTTTACCTCAGACAAACTCACCACTCACCCAGGGCGGGGGACTGGGAGAGACTCGTCACACACAGATCGTCTGCCCTCTCCTCTCCGCGCCTCTTCCCAGAGACCCCAACAGGCACACGCAACGGGCCTTCAGTGTGAGCCACCCACCCTGTTCTTACTTTGCAGCCCTTCCATCCCAGCCAAGTAACTATGGTGCCCTACATGGCTGTGTATTCCGCCTACGGCTAGGGACAACCTTGACTGAACTATCCTTCCTCTCGGAAAAAAAAAGCCAATCAACAATGCCTGCAAGAAAACAAAACAAAAATTACAGCCGCTTCCTCTTGCAAGTGATTTATAAATGAGCTAATTCATCATAGAACCAAACTGGAACAGAAATGGTTCAGTACTTGAGGCTTTGGAGCATGGAGGTAGAATCCATTGAAACTGACTCTTCCACTTGTCAATTTTTCCATTGGGTGGCAGGTTTGGTTTTTAAACTTATTTTGTCTTCCCCGAATGCCCTACCGGGAGTTTTTCTTGTTGCATGGGCCCAACGTCACCGGCTCTGGGGACATCCCTTGGCACTAGGAGTGCTCCCTCCCGGTATAATGTGAGTGAGTTTCTCAGTGAGACTTTCCTGCTGCGGCAAACTTGTAAAGCAGGGTGGAGGAACATTCTGTTCAGACCAGAATCAATTTCCGCTGCTTCTAATCCTGGGAATTGCTTTCCAGATCCCATGCTCGGGGGTTAATTGGGGATTTTCCCGCCCGAAGCGAGAGCAGGTTGAAAATCTGGGCGCGCTTTTTTCTCACATCACTTGAGTTCAGTCTTTTCAGGGTGTTGTTGCAAGTGGTTTCTCACGCGGCTCTGAAAGGGGATGGAATGGCCGTTTGACGCTGGACGCATGCCTGGTTCATGTCTGTGGTTGGGCCCATGGGGGAACGGTGCTGGATTTGGGGTAGAACTGTTCCGTTTCCCACTTTGCACTGAACCAAGCGCAAGCCTGACGCTTCAGACGACGCTGCCAATATTTTGCCCAGCACGGCTGCTAATGATACTCAGGGAATGTTTTCCCTCCGCAGATCTCACAACACTTGCAGGGGCTGGCAAGCCTCACTGTCTGCCTCCCACAGCCAGGGAAGCAAGGCACAGGCAGTGCTTTGCCTAGATCACACGGCCCAAGAGCAAGTCACGAGGTGTCCTAGTTCCCAGCCAGAGCCCGATCCATTAGCCCCCACGGCTCACATCTTAGCTGCTCCTCCGGCTCCAGATCCAACTTGCGAAGGGGGAGGGTGGGGGACGCTGCTCTCACGCATGCCAGTGTAATGCTGAGGGAAAGCCCCTGAAATCACGTGCTCCGTCCTGGTGCGAAGGGGGCCTGAGAGACGAATCAGGCCCATAGAGACCAGCCATTGCAGCCCCTTGCCCTGAGCATGCTGGGTGTATTGCAAAGGCAGCGCCGACAGCCCGATCCTGTGTTGCACCAGAGGCCTGTTGTGAGATGAGGAATTCTGGCTTCGTTCAGGTGTAAACATCCCCAGCAGGCCCGTACGCAGGGCAGGGGCGAAGGGCGCGAACGCACCCCCATGGTCCCCCAAGTAAGCATCCTCCGGCTGGCTGGGGGAAGGCAGGAGCAGCACGCTGCCTGAGTCTCCCTCCCCTGTGCTCCGGCCGGCTGGGGGAAAGCTGGGGCTGATTTTCCTGCTTACTTGAGGGACCATGGCGAGCGGGGGGATGTTCACACCCTTGCGGTCCACATTTACACAAAAAAGCACCCCTCCCCCCACAGAAATTCATGCATACGGGCCATGTCGAAAGGATCTAGGCCCGTCAGGCAGGGTGAGATGGTATGGTCTAACAGAGAGTCTGCTGGGCCTTGGGAGACCTGCAATCTAGTCCTGGATCAGCCATTGGCCTACTGGGTGACCTTGGGAAGCCATTCCCCCTCTTGGTGCCTCAGTTTCCCCTCTGTACAACAGGGAGAAAGTTACTGGCTGCCTTTGTAAAGCTGCAGATGGGAAGTGGGAGGTATTGCTGAGGCCACTTGTTGGTTTCAGGGGTGTCTGTTCTGGTCCTAGCCACACGGATGCCAGGAACATACTGTTTCTGGGCATGATGACATGTCTGCTCATCCTGGCTGGTAAAGTAAAGAACGTTGTCCTGCCATTTCAAAGCCCTACACCGAAGTCCAGGTGCCCACTGCGCGAGGGGGCAGGTTTGGCTTTCTTTACTGCCAATAAAGGAGAAGCTTGGGGCGTGGCCCAAGAGAGGGTGATGAGGGGAAAGCCCTCGGTTCAGCACAAATCTGAACGATAACCAGGTTGAGTGTCAAAGACGCTTAAACCAAACTCAAAGGATGCCCAAGTTACCTGATTGCTGTTTGCTAGAATTCAGAGTTTTCCCTTGCTCCCTCCCTCTTGAAGGGGACCCATAAGAGGTTGTGCTCTTAAGAGCTTACCTGTGGCATGTCCAGGAGAGACCCCAGGCTTGGACTGCATTGTCTGAAGATGGGTAGCAAAGAGAGGCACACACAGGTGCTTAAATAACCCACTTCCGGCAGTGGGTAGAAAGCTCCCTGCATATGACTCAAAGGGGGAGGCGACACAACGACGCGGCTTATGCACACGCGTGTGTGCAGGCGAGCATACGTGTGCTTGTGTGCCCCTGCTCCTGCGCTGAGTTCTGGGGTCACTCAGTAGGTGCATGCGCTTGGGTGTGTGGGACATGTCTGCCTGTGACTGCGTATGCATGCGTGTGCTGGCTGTGAGTGTGCACGTCTGTGTGTACTCAAATGGACATGACTGTGTGTGTGTGTGTGTGTGTGTGTGTGTGGGTTGCTTCCCAAATGCAGTGTGAGAGGGGAGACGCCATTGCACTGAGGATGCAACGCCCCGGTTCCGTCCTTCTCCCCGCAGAGAACGCCTTGGCCAGGCAGGAGGCGGGAACGCCCAAGCGGAGATTCCAGCTGCGGAGCTGTGGGATTCAGCCGCCTGGCTGGTGTGCAGATGGCTGGTCCTGGGGCCTGTCTCATGTGGGAGACTCCCCTGGAGTCTGGAGGGAAGGCGCTGCAGGCCAGACGCCTGTCACGCTGGAATCCCTCCCTCTCCAAGTGGGCGGCCTTGGGGGGATGCCTGGGCTAGTGACCCTGTTGCCGAGAGGCAGAGGCCTGTTTGTTGCGGGGGCCAGGTGACACTGGAAACCCTGAAATGCCGGCGAGGTGGCTGTGGGTGCCAGCTGGCCTGCAGGGCCTCCGTGGCATGGCAGGCACCCCCAATGAGCCCGTCTCCCCTTGGCGGAGCAGGCTGGCCGCACGCCTGCCCCCTGCATCGCTGCAGCTGTGTCCCTCTCGAGGAGCCCGGGGGTGGCAGCTCGACCGGCTGACTGAGGAGAGGCTGTGCGGTGCCGCTGTCAGCCGGATGTCACACTTGGCCCGTCTCGCAGCTGACAGCCCCTGTGCTGCAGCCCCCCCACCCCCCAATATGGTACATCTCGAATGTAAGTAGATTCTCCTCTTTGTAATCCTGGCAGTTCACAGGGCAGCCCAGCCACGGCTGCGCAGCATCTCCAGCAAGAGACCCCGTCGGATCTCCTGGAGGTCCCACCCGGGGCTTGCCGGCAGTCAGAGGCCCACAAGATACCTGCTGGGGCGGGGCAGAGCCACCCCGGCATCCCCTGCCTGGCACAGCGAACGGGGCAAATTCCCTTTGATCCAGAGCGAATGTAAAGGAGCGTAGGCTGGCCGGGGGCCGTTCGTAGAGGTTCCGCTTGGCGTGGTGCCTGCCAACAGCTGGGCCCACGTCTGCTGCGGGTTCAGAGCCATGCGGAGGGGGGCCTGTTGGACGAGGTGGGTGTCCTGAACTGACAGCGTGTTCCCAGCGCTGGGGGCTGAGGTGGCAGGTCCCTCCATTGTTTCCCGCGCGGAGGGTTTGGTACCGCTGGCAGTTGCCGTTAATCAAACAACAGGCCACCCACCAGCTGAGCCGGGGCTGGGCTGGGCCACAGCAAGAGGGCTGTCACCCGCCCAGTCTCATTCTTCCTGTGGCACAGGGTGCAGGGGGCCGGGGGTCTGGTCTCGCTCGGTTCTTCGACTCAGCTCATCGCCTGAGTATCTGAGAGCCTTTCAGTCGCGCATTAAGCAGCACGACAAACATGGGGCACGTTCCTGCAGCCTCTCTCTGGGGGAGAACGGGGTGCTGGGGACTCTTCTGTTATCGCAGGGTTTGCGTTAGTTCCTTTTTCAAACGGGCACGTACATGCTGGGATGTTAAAGGAGGCAGGGAGCGGAAACGTCCGGGCACCTGGTGATTGGGCTGGTCCTTAGCTCCTGGGGGAATTCACTTGGCAGTGTCAGAAATTAGAGCGACACTCTGGGTGGCCTAACGAGCACAGCTGGTTTGCGGTGGGCTGCCTGACTGGCTGGGCGTGTCAGCAGACTGGCTCTGGAGAGGAGCAACAGCAGCAGATCGACGGCTGCTAGAATTGTTCGCCAGGGTTGCTCTGGTCCCGAATCTTGGCTTCGGTTCCTAACTTGGCTCGAACCGGCTCTGGCTCCGTCCCTGGCTACCGACTCCTGCTGTAGCCGCTAAGTACAACCCCATGTCCCGGTCACTGGTGCACAGGCTCAGGCAAGTCCCCGAGGTGGTTCTGGCTCCTTACAGGCAGATGCCCACATCCCACAGACACTCCTGCACACCTGATGCTGACTGGCAGCAGAGCCAGCTGGACTCTTCTCTGGGCAACCTTCAAAGGTGCCTGTGAAGCCTTCTGGGGGAGAGGTGTCCGACCATTTCCTAGGCTGGCCTGTGGCGAGGACGTGGGTCGCCTCGGCCACATTAACCCACTCTGCCCTCAAAACGCGCCAGTGTAGATCTACGCTGGTCCCGGTGAGCTAACACCCAGGGGAACTCGGGTCACGCCAGCTTTCTAGAATCAGTCCAGACATTGGTCCTCACACTCGCTGCCGCCAAGGGCTGAGAGCCCGCGGGGAGGTGCGGAGCGTCTCTCAGCGCCCGGGAGCTGCAGGAGGAGTTGAGCCGGGAGCTCAGCACGTTGCAGGATCACGCCTATGATTTGTGCTGACATTCGAAGACGGACCCGGTGGCCTCTCCCCTCTGCAGGCTGGTTCAAACAGAGGGACGTCTGCCTTGCCCAGGTAACCAGCACTGATTTCTGCAGCATTGCCCAGAATTCCCCAGAGTGGAAGAGTTTTCTGAGTAATTTCCCAATGCTTCTTGCAATACACAAGCATCGTGCATGAATTAGTCCGAAAACGGGTCTCTTACCTAGCTCAGGAGGCCAGCTCATCCCTCAGCAGTGGAACCCATTGGAACAGGGATGCCCCCATCTCGGTCCTCTCAACTGCACCTCTGCATGGCGAGCCTTTTCTAAGTGCCCTGCGTGGCGAGTGTTATTTCATACTTGCTCAATGCCCGCTGCATCGGGATGCCTCTTGCTTATCATCCTGTTACCGTGCATGCAGATTACTTGCTTTCCTCCATATCAGCTACTGGATGGGCGGGGGAGAGCCACGGTGGGGATTTGGGTGTAAGAGGTACGGTGGCATAGAGGATGGAATTCCAGCTCTTCTGCTGGTCTGTGGCTTGCTCACTTCCCCTTTGGGAACCTCTTCTTCCTTCCAGCCCACCCTTTGTCCAGACTGGAAGCCCTATGGAGCAGGGGGTGGGGGAAGGGCTCTCTCTTGCCATGTACCATCTTCTTGGTGTCACTGTAATGCAAATCGGCATTACTACTTGGCTGCCCGGGGCTCATCCACGTTTCTGGCAGCGGGGCATCCATTTGAGCTGCTTTGGAAAACTCAGCTCCCATACTGGGCAAGTCCCTCCCCCTCCCGCTGGTGAAAGTGAATTCAAGCCCATGGGCAACGGGTGTGGTGATTTTCACCAGTGCTTGTGAAGAAAGAGACCAAGGGTTTGAGATCGAATGGGAGAATTTGGCCACAGAGTGCCAGAGCAAATACAATCCAATTAGTTTCATTAAGGTTACACCTCGTTCTGTTAATTAACTTCTTGTTCTTGTCCTTGGCGAAGTAGAAATTATTTTTTAATCAGCCCAACACTGCACATTGAGGAGCAAGCCAACCTTAGCCTCATCTCGCAGAGAGGTGTCAGAAGAATTAGCGTAATGAGCTTGTCACTGGCTGCGTAAAATACGGCTCTGTTTGGCACACAGACCCTTCTTTGCTTTTTCCAAGGTTAATTAAAAACCACGGTGCAGGAGAGGGTCAGGCTGGATGGAGGGAGGCAGAACCTGGGATCTGGCCAGGGCTGCGATGAACGTTGTGGGGGAGCTAAGAGGCAGGGAACATGTGCGTGGTGATGACCAGATGCAGCACTTGCAAGAGGCTCCGTGTCCCGGGGCATGGGACCTGACCAAACACTGCGGTTGGCCTGCGGGGGTCCTGCATGTGTAGGTCGGCAGTGCCTGTGGGCCACATGTAGAGCTCCTGCCATGCGAGGTGGATGGATGAAATGGCTACAGCAAAGTTAGATCAGCCTGATGGGGAAAGCAAAGGCCTCCCCTTCCAATAGCCCGGCTGGAGAAGCCAAAAATAAAAAGGCTTTATTTTTGACAGATCTGCATCTAGACTGTTATTTTTTTAGAAAAAACTCCATTTTGAAAAAAAGTGGCGTCCATGTTTATGCTAATGAGGCGTGGGATATTTAAATCCCAGCTTCATTAGCAGTTTCGACGTGCCTAATCTACATTTCTCTGTCGACAGAGAGGTATAGTCTAGACACACCCTGGGGTTCCTCTAGCTCTGTCAATGCCACATCACTGCCAGATAGCTTCAGATCATCACAAACCTGCCTATCCCGAATATGAAAAAATATCAGGGGGCTCTGTGAGCTAGCTCAGCTCAGAGTGAGCCTTGGGCAGCTTCTGAAATGTACAGGCCATTTGCCGGTCTCACTGACACCGGCGGAGTCACTTGTGATTTACACCAGTGCAGATGAGAGCAGAATGTGACCCCGTTTAGCATCACTCGGTTCTAAAGTCTGATCGGAGGAGAGGGAAATCAAGAATCCCAGAGGAATTCTCAGAGTGGGCATTAAACACTTCCGTGCTCAGTGGGACTTTAAAAATCGTGGTTCATTGTGTGGATTATTTTCAAACACCAAAACCAAACCAAACCAAAAACCCAGCCCACCCGCATCTGTTAGAGACGCAGAGATGGGGGCCAAGTAACAATCCAGTACTGAGACCGAGAGAGGTGAATCCGGCAGGAGGCAGGGAACGTTTGACAATGCACGCTCTGATTATGTGGGAATGGGAGGAGAAAAGAAATAGAGGGACAAGGCCTGAGCTGAACATACAAGAGGAGTCGCAGTGAATGTGCATCCGTAATGGGCCCCGAATGCTCCCCAACACCCTCACTATTCTGGTTGCTCTGGACTAGTTTTGGTAGCAGGCCGGCTTTGTCGGAGGCACAATCTGTTCCTTTGCTGTTGGCAGAGCCCTTGCTTTGCAGAGTCTTCCAGTAGCCACCTTTGGCGTACACAGCAGCCGCAACTGTGTTGGACACCACTACATCTGGAGCCCCTCTGGTGCCCTATGCTGCATTACTGGATGCTAAGCCACTGCAGGCAGCACCGGCTCTGCCCCCATCCCTCTGGATGGCCCCCCCATGCAGCCCCAATTCACCAAGTGGTGATGAGCAATACGAGGACACAGGCCAAAGGTCTCATGAGGAGCAGGGGGTGGCCAATGTTGGGAATAATTCTCGGACACACTGGGTGCAGGTGAAAACAATCAGAGGATTTATTGAACACACAGCGCTGGTGGAGTGTGGACCAGTGGGTTAGCCCGGAGAGCTCTAACTTAACCAAAACATACATTAGATTATATAGGTAGCAGATGGACGGAGGAGAAGTGATTTGATAGGTCTAGCAGTGGAAGTGAGATATGCACATAAGCCAATGGTCTACATCAGTTAGGGTATGTCTACACTACAAAGTTAGTTCGAACTAACGGTCGTTAGTTCAAATTAACTTTCATAGGCGCTACACTAGCGCTCCGCTAGTTCGAACTTAATTCAAACTAGCGGAGCGCTTAGTTCGAACTAGTTAAACCTCATTGCACAAGGACTAAGCCTAGTTCGAACTTACTAGTTCGAATTAAGGACTGTGTAGACCCTTAATTCGAACTAGTGGGAGGCTAGCCCTCCCCAGCTTTCCCTGGTGGCCACTCTGGGCACCACCAGGGAAACTCGTATGCCCCCTCCCGGCCCCGGAGCCCTTAAAGGGGCACGGGCTGGCTACGGTGCCCGTGCCAGGTGCAAGCCTGCCAGCACCCAGCCAGCTGACCCTGTACCTGGCACACAATGAGCTAGCCACCCCATGCCCCCCAGCCCTCCGCCTCTTCCTGGGACCAGGCTGGTGGCTCTCGGGAGCCTGGCCAGGACCACAAGAGGCGGGCACCCGCCTGGTCTAGTGCAGACATCGTGGACCTGTCCACGAACTCCGCACTAGGCACAGGAAAGTGGCCGTCTAGGGCAGGAGAGCTGCCAGCCTGGCCACCCAGGAGCAGGTTTGCATAAAAATCAGGGTGGTCCACTGAGACCCCTGACCCTGAGCCCTGAGCTTAGAATGGCTGTACTGGGCCATTTGTCTCGTGCCATCCATCTCCAGCCTTCCACAAACTTTGGGCAGGGACACCATTTCTACCCCCTGGCTAATACCCAACCTCCATGAGTTTATCTCACGTCCCTTTAAACTCTGTTCTAGTTCTAGCCTTCACAGCCTCCTGCAGCAAGGAGTTCCACAGGTTGACTCTTTGCTTTGTGAAGAAGAACTTTCTGTTACTAGTTTGAAGCCTGCTACCCATTCCTTTCCTTTGGTGTCCTCTAGTCCTTCTATTATGGGAACTAATGGAGAACTTTTCTTTATGCCCCCTCTACACACCACTCCTACTTTTATAGACCTCTATCATATCCCCCCTCCGTCTCCTCTTCTCTAAGCTGAAAAGTCCCAGTCTCTTTAGCCTCTCTTCATATGGGACCTGTTCCAAACCCCTGATCATGTTAGTTGCCCTCCCCTCTCCCAGCCTCTCTCTTTCCCTCTCCCACCTCCTTTTCCCAGTCTCCCCCAGTTTTGTTCAATAAAGAGAGTTTCTATTTTTGACCACACGTGTTCTTTATTTTGTACATCAGGAAGGGGGGCTAGGGAAGGGTAAGTGGAAGGAGGTGAGGGAGAAATGGGGTACGAGCCCCCAATGGGGAGGACTGGGCTGGCTCTGCGGGCTTCTCGGGATGGAAGCTCTCCTGCAGCCCCCCGATTGCCCCCTCCCCCCGGATGGCAGCCTGCGGCAAGTGCAGCCGGGCTGATGGCCGAGTGCTGTGATGTTCCGCGTGTGGGCACTCAGGGCACTCCAAGCCAGGACTGCTTTGCAAGTGGGGAACCCTGAGAACTGTCTGTCCGGGGTGGGGTCGGGTCCCGTTAAGCACAGCCCTCGGCTAGCCTGAGACAGCAGCTCCACGCTCTAAGTCCTCCTCTGATGCCCTGCCGGCACTGCTTCCGGCCAGCCTTAACCCCGGTTCAGGGTCCACTCAGTGTGGACATGCTAGTTCGAATGAGCAAAACGCTAATTCGAACTAGTTTTTAAGACTAGCTGCGCTAATTCGAATTAGCTTAGTTCAAATTAACTAATTCGAACTAAGTTAGTTCGAATTAGCGCTGTAGTGTAGACGTACTTACACAGCATCTCTGCCCATTGTCAATTCAACATGTGATCACTAATACAGGTAGTTATTCCTAACAAGCTAAATGAGCCAACATAAACAGGATGGCAGCCCCCAGAATGACTATATTGCTGTAAGCGCATTAGCTGACATTGTGATGACTCCATCTTGTTCTGGCACAGTCCTTGGGACTCAAGCTCATTAATCTGAAAGCACAAGAGACAGTGAGAAATCCGCACAGCCTGGCTGGTACCAGCCGGGCCTTATCGGAGAGAAGCCCCTTTGGAATGTAGTTGTCAGGGGAGCCAGGGTCACGGTGACTGTTGAACTGTTTGCTTCTCAGGCTTGGCCTGATACTTTCAGATTTGAGTTTTTCAGTTCTCAGCAAGATACCATTGGCTGCCTCAGTTTACCCTACTGATTAATTGGGCCCAACAGCCTGGTTAGGTGTTTGCGATTGTGGCATTCCCAAGTGTCTAGAAATGGTTCTTCAGCAGAAAGACACAGGGAAAAAGGAAAGCCAACAACCCCAGCAGCCTCCTTCTGTAAAAAAAGACAGTAACTTAGGCTTTAATAAAACCTTGGGGTGTGTCTACACTACATGCCTCCTTCGACGGAGGCATGTAGATTAGCCAGATCGGAAGAGGGAAATGAAGCCGCGATTAAAATAATCGCGGCTTCATTTAAATTTAAATGGCTGCCCCGATCTGCCGATCAGCTGTTTGTCGGCAGATCGGGGCAGTCTGGACGCGCCGCGCCGACAAAGAAGCCTTTCTTGATCGGCACAGGTAAGCCTCGTGAAACCAGGTTTACCTGTGCCGATGAAGAAAGGCTTCTTTGTCGGCGCGTCGCGTCCAGACTGCCCCGATCTGCCGACAAACAGCTGATCGGCAGATCGGGGCAGCCATTTAAATTTAAATGAAGCCGCGATTATTTTAATCGCGGCTTCATTTCCCTCTGCCGATCTGGCTAATCTACATGCCTCCGTCGAAGGAGGCATGTAGTCTAGACACACCCATAGTGTTAAGCAATCTGCTGTGAAGAGTCTTAACCACAAACCACAGGAATTTACCAGGGAAAAATTGGAGTGGGACTGAGAGTTGGAAAGCACCTACAGTCATTAGCTGAAGCTTAAATATGAATTAAATTACTTCTGCTTGAGTCGATCCATCTATTGCAAAGATTAAGCCTGTTAAACATTTCTGGGGGGAAGAGGGAGGAAAAAAGACTGCAGGCTGGTTTGACATTTCAGTGTGGTGAAGATAAGAATTAGGGGTGTATATAGACCACTCAGCCAATCCAACAATCTACAGGTGTCCCCCACATACTCTCCAGGTTCCTTGTACCCAAGGCTGCTGTTTTCTCTGCTATCCCTGTTAGAACCACAGCCTGTAGGAATGACATCACTGACTCTATTCATCACCGCTGTGTGTCGTCTGCATGTGCTGCCATTGGGAGCGTGAGGCGTGTTTCCAGCAGTGACATGTGCCAAAACCGGTCCCCAGTGCTTGGCAGAGAATCCATTTCAGCAAATGGGCAAGAGCAAGACAATGATCTGTCAGTGTGGGATTGTGTCGAGTTTAGAAGACTTTGGAGAATCTCATATCTCACCCTTGCGTGTCTCCATCTGGCATGCGTGTGATCTTGCATTTTTGCTGGCATGGGATAGGTTGAGTAACACAAATATCTTGGTGACCTGTGAGCAGGCTGCTCGCTCCATTTTTCTTGAGGCTCCTCTCAAGTAATAAGCACCATGACAGCTCCCCGAACAGCTGCTTTTACTTGGCATTGTATTAAAGTAAATGCGTGTCTTTGCTGTAATTGGATAGAATTAATCAGTTCATAAGGGCTCTGTTGCAAGGCAGCTATAAGTGCTGTACCAAAACCACAGGGCTTAACTGGAGAGCTCCTGAACCAAAATCCTGGATTCAAATTCTTTTGGCTATTGATTTCAATATCTGGACTTTGGTGTGTATGGGGAAGGGGAGGGAGCTGTACCTGTCTCTCTCTAACGGGCCAATGAAAATCCTAAATTAGGCATTTCCCACTCCTCTGAACTCTGGGGAAGTTTGGATCCAGAAGTTCTAGGGCTGTCAGCGTTCCCGAGTGGATGGACTAGACACCATTTGCGGCAATTGTATCCAAGCCACGCGGGCGGGAAAGGTGGTTCTGTTTCTTCCTACGCACCCAGATAGAAGGCCGTTCATTCTGGGTTTAAATCCATTATTATTTTCCCAGGCCCATGTGTACACCAGCCACAATTGTCTATGCAAAGGACAACCATGCAGTGTGCAGCGGCAGTCAAAAACGGAAACAGGATGTTAGGAATAATTTAAAAAGGGATAGAGAATAAGACGGAGAATATCTTATTGCCCTTATATAAATCCATGGTACGCTCACATCTGGAATACTGTGTACAGATGTGGTCTCCTCATCTCAAAAAAGATATACTGGCATTAGAAAACGTTCAGAAAAGGGCAACTAAAATAATCAGGGGTTTGGAATGGATCCCATATGAGGAGAGATTGAAGTGACTAGGACTTTTCAGCTTGAAAAAGAGGAGACTAAGGGGGGATATGATAGAGGTCTATAAAATCATGAGTAGTGTGGAAAAAGTGAATAAGGAAAAGTTCTTTACTTGTTCCCATAATATAAGAACTAGGGGCCAACAAATGAAACTAATGGGCAGCAGGGTTAAAATAAATAAAAGGAAGTTCTTCTACACACAGCGCATAGTCAACCTGTGGAACTCCTTGCCTGAGGAGGATGTTAAGGCTAGAACTATAACAAGGTTTAAAAGAGAACTAGATAAATTCATGGAGGTTAAGTCCATTAGTGTCTATTAGCCAGGATGCGTAGGAATGGTGTCCCCAGCCTCTGTTTGTCAGAGGGTGGAGATGGATGGCAGGAAAGAGATTGCTTGATCATTCCCTGTTCGGTTCACTCCCTCTGGGACATCTGACATTGGCCACTGTCGGCAGACAGGGTCCTGGGCTGTATGGACCTTTGGTCTGAACAAGTATGGCTGTTCTTAATCTAGCCCTAGACAAAGAATGCAAAAAAGTCAGTTACCAGTAAACATTCAAGGGGCCATCTCAAATTATGCAAGCAATAAGGGGAATGTAAAATCCTGACTACATGGTGTGTGGCTCATCCCTAAAGAGCGGCACTGTCAAAGGAGCGGTGGAGAACATGTTGCGGCAATGCCCGCCTGCTCTCAAGCCTCATTGCTTGCAAGAGTCGCCTAATCCCCTTTAATCTCATTGCTCACATTCCAAGTAGCTGTAAGGCAGGGAGGTCAACAAACCGGATTGTCTAGCTGAGGGGCCGAGTGGCAGAGGAGCTGAGAAGATGTGCTGGAGGCTCAGGAGGGCACATCGTGATCACTATCCTGCCTGCGGCTGGAGTCACGGATGTGCCGAGCAAAGTGCCGGGCCAAGGAACAGAGGGGATGCTGCTTCAGCAGGATGTCGATGGCTATTTTTGGGCTCTTTAAAGAGCTGAATTTTGAGCGGGAAAGGGAATGGGCATCTCACATCTCTGCAGGGTTGGGCAAAGGCCGCGCAGCCTGCCTCCAGCAGACAAGGGCGGGTGTGCGGCATCACTGCAGGCCAGGGGGGCCTTGCCCATCAGCCCTTCAGAACAGAATCTGTCAAAGCCCCAGAGCGTCCTGTCTCACCACGAGGCTCGTCTGCTGCAGCCTTCAGAGCATGGGGCCGCGTGACTGTCTGGTGACGAGACTAAATTCATAGTAACCTAGAACACTAGCACTGGAAGGGACCACGAGAGGTCATCAAGTCCAGTCCCCTGCCCTCACGGCAGGACCAAGCACCATCTAGACCATCCCTGAAAGGTGTCTGTCCAACCTGCTCATAAGTATCTTCAGTGATGGAGATTCCACAACCTCCCTGGGCAATTTATTCCAGTGTTTAACCCCCCTGACAGTTAGGAAATTTTTCCTAATGTCCAACATAAACCTGCCCTTGCTGCAATTTCAACCCATTGCTTCTTGACCTATCATTAAAGGTAAAGGAGAACAATCCCCCCTCCCTTGTAACACCCTTTTAGATACTTGAAAACTGCTATCATGTGCCGTCTCAGTCTTCTCTTTTCTAAACTAAGCAAACCAAGTTCCTTCAGCCTTCCCTCATCACTCATGTTCTCTAGACTGTTCATCATTTTTGTTGCTCTTCTCTGGACCTTCTCCAATTTCTCCACATCCTTCCTGAAATGTATCCAGAACTGGACACAATACTCTAAGGCTGCGTCTACACTGGCATGATTTTGCGCAAATACTTTTAACGGAAGAGTTTTTCCATTAAAAGTATTTGGGCAAGACAGCGTCTATACTGGCATGTGCCTTTGCGCAAAAGATTTGCTTTTCCACAACAGCATCCGTGCCAGTGTAGATGCTCTCTTGCGCAAGAAAGCTCCAATGGCCATCGTGCCTTCTTGAGCATGAAATTGATGTTACCTGTCTACACTGGCCTCTTGCGGGGAGCCTACTTTTCTGCCCAAGTGTTATTTTTTATTTGTATTTCCTGACTGCCCAGGAGGAACTGAGTTTCAGAATCTCAGGACGGTGGAAGGACAAGATACTGTAGTGCTGCGTTGAATAAGGATGATTTTCTGAGCTGGGGTCACATTTGGTAAAGCGCGTGGGGCTCTTCCCCAACAAAACGCCTGGAAAGAGTTAAGGGAAGGGTTTCTGGTGTGTGTCCTATCTAGTTAGTGGAATCAGGGAGGGTATGTCTACACTACGGTGTTATTTTGAAATATCTTATTTAGAAATAGTTAATGTGAAATAAGTTATTTCAAATAACGAATCTACACACAAAATGCATTTTGAAATAGCATCCACACTGAGTGGATACTGAATTGCATTTACGTTCGGCTGGAACCAGGTCCAGCAGGGCATCAGGTCAGGACTTACTGTGTGGGGCTACTGCCTGAGGCTATCTGAGGCCTGTGCTTAAAGGGACCCCCCTGGACATCCGGTTCTCAGGTTTCCCTGCTTCCTTGTCTACTTCGATTAGGGACAGCAAAGCATTTTGTCTCTGCGTGTTCTGGTTGCCCTCGCTCAGGACACCACAGCACTCTGCAACATGGAGCCAGACCTGCCCCGGGCACTCTGGTGCTTCTCTTGGATGCGTTGCTGTGAGCCTGGCTGCACTTTCTGCAGGCTGCCATCCGGGAGGTCCATCGGGGGGCTGTCAGTATCCAGGAGGCCCTGCGGGAGACCTTCCACCCTGAGGAGCACTAAGATCCTCCCTGGTCTGCCCCACTGGGGGCTTGTGCCTCATTCCTCCCTCACGTCCTTCCACTTACCCCTCCCTAACCCCCGTCCTGATGTAAAATAAAAGACACGTATTTTCATGAGCACAAACTCTCTTTATTTAACAAAACTGGGGTGGGGGAATGAAACTCTGGTGAGACTGGGGAAAGGAGGTGGGAGAGGGGAGAAGAGAGGGTGGGAGAGGGGAGGGGGAAACCTGGGAGGATGGAGCTGGAAAGGGGAAGCAAGGGGAAGAAGGGGGAGGGGAAGCTTAGGGCTCAGGTTTGGGGTTCTTGCCAGACCAACTTGATTTTCATGCAAACCTGCTCCTGGGTTTGCATGTGGCCTTTGGGGCCAGGCTGGCAGCTATCCTACCATAGGCAGCCACATTCCTCCGTCTAGTGCAGAGATCATGGACGTTGGGGGCATCCCCCCCAAACCTGAATAAGGTCCATGATCTCCACCCTGGACCAGGAAGGTGCCCTCCTTCTCTGGGCCTTGGCAGGCTCCTGGGAGCTGGCAGACTGCTCCTGGGGAGCGGTGGAGGGCCGGCTGCTAATGGCTTGCTGGTTCATGTGTTGGGGACACTGGGTCAGGGCAGTGACTGCTGGTTCTGGGCTGGCAGGCTTGGAGCTGGCACAGGCACTGTGGTCAGAGTCAACCCCTTTAAGGTCTCCGGGGAGGGGGGAGGGAGAGGAGTGTTGGTTGAGGTGGGAGTGGCCACCAGGGCACCCTGGGAAGGCTGGAGGCCCCCTATTTCGATATAAGTGTCTACACAGCACTTATTTCAAAATAGCTAGTTCGAATTTGGCGTTATGCCTTGTAGAATGAGGTTTACCAAATTCGAAATAAGCAAACCGCTCTTTCGAATTAATTTCGAAATGGCAGTTTGGCTGTGTAGATGCTAGTAAAGTTATTTCGAAATAACAGCTCTTACTCCCTCCAGGTACGCTGTGTAGACATACTTGGATGGAGTAAAAGACCCTGAAAGGGGGACCTGCTGGGCTCGCTCACGTGGAGATCTGGCTTTGTTACAGGAAGAAGAGGGCTCTGTTGCATGCTGGAGTGTGTTTTCTCCTTTCTCTGCGCTCCAAGCGTGCAGTTTCCCCACTCAGCTTGTGTGTCTGCTGGAGCCTCCAAGTCCCTTTAAAAGACAGGGCCGGGGCCCTCTGTTTCCAGCTGTAGCGGAAGGACTTTTTCCTTCCCACACCTGTGCAGAAACAGGAAACAGAGCCACAGGGCAGTCCCACCAAGCCCGGCAGTGACTGATCATCCCCTCAAGGACAACTGGGGGAAGATCCCCCCGCTAGCATCACCAACCTAACTCCCTTCATTTCTACACAGGATCGAGACCATGTTACTCCTTTAGGGAGAGTCCGATCTGGGAGCCATAAATCACAAACAACGTGTTTTATTGGAGAATCTCCTGCTCCGTTTTCATAGGAGAATGGGAGGCAGGTTGCGTTGTTGTTCTTGTGTATGAAATATTCTAGCCGACGCCATTGACAAGGCTAGATGGGGAGAACAAACTGAAGATAATGACACTTCTCTCCCCTGCCCTCCCTCCCTTTCTTTCTTCTCTTCCCCCTTTGTCTCATGCTTCCAAGTTAAGAGGATTGTTAAAGCACATTAACGAGCTCTTGCTTTGAACTCAGAATATGTATGCTGCAAAAAAGCCCCTGGACCATCCTTACTTAATATGCCCAAATATGATTAGTGTCAGACTGTGAAATATCACTTCCTTATCTCCGGGAGCCAGCAGACAGGAACATTTCTAGGGATCAGGGACTTTTTATTTTGTTGGCAAAATGCAGACTTTGAGAACAAGATGGTCCCTTCACTGACGTTTCTTTCTTAAGCCTTCAGAGAATCTCTCTCTCTCTCTCTCTCTCTCTCTCCCTTTCTCTCTCTCTCTCTCTCTCTCCCTTTCTCGCTCTCTCATTTTTCACTTCATCATCTGGCCTGACATTAATTCATGATCAAGAGACATCATCTGCAAGAAATGGCAGACGGCTTAGCCAGGTTTCGTTCTCACCCATGTCACTGTCTTTCCTCCATCTTGTCACCAACCACTCTCTTTTCCTGAGGTAAACTGGAAGAGGTGCTTCAAAGGATGCGCCAGCTGAGGAAACTAATTATTTGGGCCATATCATAAACTACATTGTTGCCGTTTATCTGCCAAGAAATGCTGTTTTGGCATAAAAAAAATACCCACCCTGATTTATTTACTTATTAAGGGTCTTGCATGTCAACAACTGCAAACTGTGGATAAAGGATTTGCATCTCCTGTAATTTCATGGATCTGTGCAATGGTTCTGTCAAAGCAGGAAGGGGAGATGGGGGGGAGAAACTATTATTAAAATGTGTTTCCATGCCACTTTCTTAACTCTGTGTGCAAAAAAGGGAGAATAAGAGAAACTCATTGCAAATGTTTTATTTCAGCACCTTAGAATGCTTTGTGTACAGGGTAGTTTGATCCTAAGGTTGATCATAGATGGAAAATTGAAACCTTAATCCAGATATCCAATCCAGGTCGGGGTGGTCAGATCTGGGATTAGCCCATTATTGCTGAAGGAGATAATCATGAAATTGGAATCTGGGTTTTTGGGCCCATTAAAGTTCAGGGGTTACTGAATCTAAGTCTCAGCTAAGACTGTAGAACAAACTCATTCTTTCTCTCTGTTAGGCTATGTCTACACTGCATAAAATAATCCAGAATAGTTATTCCAAAATAGTTTATTTCAAAATAGCATGTCTGCACTGCAGGGGAGCCTTAAAATGAGTCCGAGGCAGGCTTCCCTTATGTATACATGCTATCTCGATTTAGAGCCCCAGGATGAATAGCTTAGAATGGCCCTGGGGAGGGGCTATTTCAAAATAGCAGCAGTGGAGCGTCTACACACGCCTTATTTTGAAATAGCTATTTTGGGATAGGCGTTATTCTTCGTAGAATGGGGTTTACAGAAGTCGGAATTATTTCAAAATAACAGAATTGCTGTGTTGACGCTCACATAGTTATTTCAAAATAATGGCTCTTATTCCAAAATAACTTTGCTGTGTAGACACACTCTAAGTGGCCTAAGTGCTGCTACATGGGACAGTGAACCATGTGTGGGTTACACATTCATTGGTGCCTTCTACTGGAGGGGATCACAGTTGCTTGTCTTGAGCTGTAGGGTTGATGCAGACAGTCTCTTCAGTTTGCCGAAATTGTAGGGGTTGGTGTTTTTGGAGGGTGTGTCTCGGATTTCTGCTGTCGCCATAAAGTTCTGAGTAGGCACCACATATGACATATCAACAACTCCAAAGCCCTGTGTGTGGATATGTTACTATTGTTATATGAACTAGAGAGAACTGAACAACTGAACTATTCCTCCCTCTCTGGTTCATGACATTCCTAACTTTTGTATCTTGGTTCCTTGGTTTCGACCAGGACTGGAAGCTGAAAGACTGAGATACAAGGAGGGTGGCTGTCTCTATAGATCAGCCCAAAAATCAAGCTGTCCTGCAGCTCTCATGAATACTTGATATCAAGAATCTGCAGAGGTTTGACTGCCTTCAGAGAAGCATCCCTGCAAGGTTCAACATTCTGGACTCCCAGGATATGTATACACTACAGGACAAAGTCGAAATAAAAGATGCAACTTCAGCAACGTTAATTGCGTAGCTGAAGTCAAAGTACCTTAGCTCGGCTTTTGGCGCTCTCTACACTGCAGGGAGTCGAAGGGAAGTCAACTTTCCTTACTCCTCATGAAAGCAGGACGACCAGCATCGACCGGAGCTCCCCTTTCAGTTCAAATTAGCTGTCTTCACTAGACCTGCTAATTTGAACCCTGAAAGATTGACAGCAGCAGCTTCCAGCTTCCTCTGTAGTGCAGATGTACCCCCAGTGGCTAATCGGAAGCATTTCTTGGCTAACAGTGTCACACACCAACTGGCTAGATTCACTCTGTGAATACAAAGTAAACCAGGGCAGTCTCAACGCAGCAGTTTTGCATTTAGTTTGCCATTCAATGCAACTTTTCTGGTTCTTCTTTATTTGCCCCACTTCCTTGGTTTTGGCTGATCTCTTGTTTGCTGTATGCACTGATAATGAAAATGCTATTTTCCTGCATTTGAAGGTGCCAGCTGTAGTTCTTTTTTCTGGTCCAAATCTCCTTTTGTAAGTTGGTTGGAGACACATGTAGGATCAGCAAAGCTAGTCGATCTGACATTGTGCATTACATCTCAAGTGTTTTCCAAGAGTTAGCTGTCTGGAGCGATTCTTTTCTCTGTTTTCTTTTTTTCAGGTTAACTGGCAGCCCGAGGCTGAATTGGTCCCTCCTTGTACCCAACAATACTAGCTGTTAGGCTGGGGTGCCAAACAGGGGTGCACCGGCCTGGCGGGATACCAGGAATTTCCCGGTGGGCCGTCGGTCTGGTGGGCCGTTGTGTCCGCACGCTGTTGCCCCTCACTCTGAGTGGCTCCGCATCTGCGCTGTGTGTGGAACGCAGAACCTGACTCGCCGCCTGCACAACATGCTGGATATGACGCAGGGGGCGGGGCTTGGGCACACAGGGATGACATCATGGGGAGGGCCGTTCCCGACCCATTTCCTGGGCCTATTTTGATTTCCAGTACACTGCTGGTGCCAGATGCAAAAAGGAAGATGCCCAGTAGTTGAAAGGAGGAAGGGGAGCAGGTAGATCTGATTATCCGGGGTGAGCCTGGCTGGAGACATGGATCTGGGGAGTTGTAGCCAGTCTAAACCCCCGAGTAAGGGGAGGAATGCATCAGCTCCTGAGCTGGGGGGTTGATTAAGACATGGGAGTGTGTGGGTAGGCAGGAGGACAGTCTGCAGGAGGGGTGCCTGCCACGAGGTGGCAGTCAGCAGAGCCCAGCCAGGCTGAAGGTTCGGTTGTCTGCACATTATTGCTGGAAACTGGTAGGAGCACAGCCTCTTCCGGGGCCTCAGAATCTGTACAGTGGCCAGAGCAGGCCACCGGCCAGCCAAGAAACTGAGGCAGAGCGGCAGCATCGCCACCTCTGGCCGCAAAGGGAGCACGCTGGAGCAGCAACTTTACTGCAACCCCCATGCCGCCGCCAGCATGGCTTTGTTAACCTTCCCCCCAGTTCTCGCTAGGAGCGCCGGCTGCTCCTCTGAGCTTCAACCAGGCTTCCTCTGCAACAGCGGACACATCACTTAACTCTCCGGGACAGTTTGTGAAGTGGGGACAATAACCCATAACCTTCCTTACCTGGCCTGGGAGCCTTCATGGGCTGGGATGAAAACTTCAGCAGCAAATCTAATTTTGTCTCCATGGAAGCTGCTGGATACTGAAAATCTGCCTCTTATTTAGGTGCCTGAACAGGGGAGGGGCTGGGGTGAGCTCTCCTGAGAATCTGGCAATTCTTGTTTGTATATTTTTGTATAAATCTAAGTGAATAGAGGTCCCTGTTCAAAGCCCTAAGTGTTCCTGCCACAAACTACAAAAATAATTGTGCAGGACTTTGCCACTAGAAAGTGCCATGTAAGTGCTAAGTGACTGTGCTTACTAGCTGATTACAATTCCTCTAGAGATGCAAGGTATTCCAGTGCAAAAGAGACAGCTGGTGACTGAGTTGTTTAGCAACCATTTTATTTCGTGCAACTTCATGTGAGAAACGAATTCTTAATAGGAACAAAAGGGGAAAAAATGTCTAAGTTAAACATTCCCATGCTAGCAGCCGGGAGGGGACATGAATTTACGGACACTGCTTTTGAAATCCAGAACGGACTTTGGAACCATTGCTGTTTGCCAATGGATTGTCCAATGGACAGTCCAGCCAGAACCAGCCATTTGGATTTTATAGGCAGGAAATGTTATGAGCTACTGCGCTTGGGTTGCTTTCTGACAGCAAAAACCATTTAAAACTGCCAAACACATTCCAGCCCCAGCTGTCCCTTTGCACTAACAGCTCCCTCCTCATCCTTGTCATGGTGTCCCCTTGGCTTTGAGAAAATTTGCAAACGGCGTCTAAAGAAACAAAAGAGAAATCGAGAGAAGCGTTGCCAGAGGCATAGGCCAAAATCGTTTTCACACAAGGCAAATGCTGGGAGAAAAAAAGGAGGGTTCTTCCAAGGGAGCTCTGTGCCCCTTGAAAACAGGAAAGAAAAAATGTGGGCCCCAAAGTTCACAAGCACAAAGCTTCTGCATGTCTGAGTGCGGTTAAGCAATTGCTGTGTCTTCTGGAAGGTACGTGCAGGGCCAGGTTTATTTTTGGTGCAATTGCAGAGGAGTTACACCATGGATAAATGTGGCCTCTACTGCACCAAGCAAAGCCCGTTTTCCATTTAGCTCTGTGGTGACGTATGCCGTAAGTGGGACATGTTCTCTTTGTGGTGCTTAGTTGACTTATTGCCTAGTTTTAGCCAATGGAATTATCATGCTGTTAACACATGGTTTGTGTGAAATTCCACTCTGCAATACCCATGCAAAGAACTCCCATTGCTGGTATAAGAACACTTCTCCTGGGAAGTAACCGTAACATGTTGCTAGGACACAGCAGTAGGACTTAGTGCTGGAATCGTGGTCCTGCTGAATACCCTTCACTGTGCTGCGAGCACTGACCGGTCACCTCCATGGAACCAGGAAGCTGTGTCCAATGTGTAAGGCTCTATTAGGGTGTGTCTACACTAGCTCATTAGTTCGAGCTAGGTAGGCAAATGAGGGCAATCCGAGTTGCAAATGAAGCCCGGGATTTAAATATCCCGGGCTTCATTTGCATGTTCCCAGACGCTGCCATTTTAAAATCCCCCTTAGTCCGAACTCCGTACCCGCGGCTACACACGGCACGGAGTAGGAGTTAGAATTAAAGATCCTAATTCGAACTACCGTTACTCCTCATTCCACTCTCATGTGCCCTCATTATATAGGCTCAGTAGCATGCTGCTGCCAGCGTCATGTGGTGGTGCAAACCAGTGCAGTCCTATTGGCTTCAATGGAGCAATGCCAATGTACATCAGCTGAAAACTTGGCCTCCATGTTTCTCCTGTGCAGATTGTCCAGGGTCAGACATAAGTGGCCAGCGCTTTGTCTCTCCATTAAAGCTGAATCTCTTGGGTACGTCTAGACTGTGTCGCTATTTCAGGATAGACATGCGCTCCATCTTCTGGTGCTGCTCAGCCAGGGTCTCTGGAGCTTAGCGCTTGAGCCTCTGCAACTTGAGCTAAAAGCCAGCTGGCTGTCACGTCGGGCTGTAGAGCAGGCTCTTTCTCTCTCTCTGTAAGTGGTCTAAATTGCCAAACACGCTGTTAAAGCTGCTGGAGACCAAATTCCTTACAGTGGAGGTATCCTGAAATAGCTATTCCGTGTCTTTTGAACCAGCCAGTTATTTCGAATAGACTTTGAAATAACAGGCTCGCTATTCCGATGTCCCTGTAACCCTCGTTCCACAAGGGTTAAGGGATGTTTCGGATCAGCGCTTGATTTCGAAATTAGATCAAAATAAGATGTGCAATTTGCAAAGCTCAGATTGCCTATCTTATTTCGACCTATGGGTGCAGTGTAGGTGCACCCTTGGGCTACGTCTACACTGCGGAGCTATTGTGGGATACCTCATCCTGAAATAGCTATTCCATGTCATAAGAGCAAGCCCGTTATATCAAAATATAATGGGCTTGCTCTTCCTAACCCCCAGGATCGGACCCCACTGACGACTCCTGAGCTATGTCCATTCCCCCCCCAGGATCGGACCCCACTGACGACTCCTGAGCTATGTCCATTCCCCCCCCAGGATCGGACCCCACTGACGTCCCCTGAGCTGTGTCCTTTCCCCCCCCAGGATCGGACCCCACTGACGACTCCTGAGCTATGTCCATTTCCCCCCCAGGATCGGACCCCACTGACGACTCCTGAGCTATGTCCATCCCCCCCCCCAGGATCGGACCCCACTGACGTCCCCTGAGCTGTGTCCTTTCCCCCCCCAGGATCGGACCCCACTGACGACTCCTGAGCTATGTCCATTCCCCCCCCAGGATTGGACCCCACTGACGTCCCCTGAGCTGTGTCCATTTCCCCCCCAGGATCGGACCCCACTGACGTCCCCTGAGCTGTGTCCTTTCCCCCCCCCAGGATTGGACCCCACTGACGACTCCTGAGCTATGTCCATCCCCCCCCCCAGGATCGGACCCCACTGACGTCCCCTGAGCTGTGTCCTTTCCCCCCCCAGGATAGGACCCCACTGACGTCCCCTGAGCTGTGTCCTTTCCCCCCCCCAGGATCGGACCCCACTGACGTCCCCTGAGCTGTGTCCTTTCCCCCCCCCAGGATCGGACCCCACTGACGACTCCTGAGCTATGTCCATTTCCCCCCCAGGATTGGACCCCACTGACGACTCCTGAGCTATGTCCATCCCCCCCCCAGGATCGGACCCCACTGACGTCCCCTGAGCTGTGTCCTTTCCCCCCCCAGGATAGGACCCCACTGACGTCCCCTGAGCTGTGTCCTTTCCCCCCCCCAGGATCGGACCCCACTGACGTCCCCTGAGCTGTGTCCATTCCCCCCCCCCCCCCAGGATCGGACCCCACTGACGTCCCCTGAGCTATGTCCATTCCCTCCCCCCAGGATTGGTCTCCACTGACGTCCCCTGAGCTGTGTCCTTTCCCCCCCCCAGGATAGGACCCCACTGACGTCCCCTGAGCTGTGTCCTTTCCCCCCCCCAGGATCGGACCCCACTGACGTCCCCTGAGCTGTGTCCCTGAGGGTTAAGGGACTTATAGAGTTAATGTTTTATTTCGAAATTTGGTGCTGTTTAGACAGTGACAAATTTCGAAATAAGCTATTTCAAAATTACTTCAAAATAAGATACACAATTTGCATAGCTTATTTTGAGGTAAGGGTGCTGTGTAGATGGCATATGGCTTTGTCATCAGATTGGCCAGCTCGCTGCAGCAGTGTTTAGATTCTGGGTCACTGTATGTTCCAAACAGGATCAGTGTATGTTGGCTTTGCCTGGCCAGCAGGTAATAGGTTAACCCTTCGTACATACTGCAGCACCCAGTTCACCATGTGGCTCCAAGTGGACCGTTACAGGGCCAGTTGGACATGGTGTCATTGCTGAAGGTATGCGACAGAGCTTGTTTGAAGGGTCTCAGAAGATTTATCACTTGCTGTTTAATGTGTTCTGTTTCTCAGTCTGTTACACTGATATTTTTGAATTAAGTTCCCTTTATAGCCTTAGGGCAGGTGGCTAGCTAAATCCAAACAGCTATTTTTAATGAACGGGACTTTTGTTCCTTTGGACTGGTGGCTAACTTCAGAGCCTGCAGCCTTACCCGGAGGCCAAGAATGCACTCTTAGCCATATGTCAAATCAACAACCACTTTATGCCAAAGGAATCTGAAATCACCAGTCAGGCATTTTGGTAGGTGTCCTCTCTCCTGGGGGAGATAAATAGAACAGGGAAAGGCTTGGTCTTGAAAATGGCTGGTACTTAATGAGGTGTATTTGGGGTCTAGAGTTTGTGTCTCAGGCGCTTGCCTTTGTTTGTGTTTGTGGGGTCAGGTTTTTCCAATGTTCTCCGGGACTTTTAAAATCCCTCAGGGTGTAACTCAGTCATGTTATATATTTAAAGAAAAAAAATCATTAAAAGCCATTCAGGTCCCCAGCGGGCATCTCTACTTTCAGAGAACCTATAAACCCCGAAATTCTAGGTCCCGGAATGCAGTGCTCATGGGGTGCTATCTACATTCCCACACAATTCCAATGCTTGAGAGAGGGTGTATTTAGTCACTGCTATTTTGCCAGGCCTCTGTATCTCAGGATATGTCTACACTACCACCCTAGTTCGAACTAGGGTGGTTAATGTAGTCATTCGAAGTTGAAAATGAAGCCCGGAATTTAAATATTCCGGGCTTCATTTGCATCTTGCCGGGCGCCGCTATTTTTAAATCCCCGTTAGTGCGGACTCCGTGCCCGCGGCTACACGCGGCACGGAGTAGGTAGTTCGAATTAGGCTTTCTAATTCGAACTACCGGTACACCTCGTTCCATGAGGAGTAACGGTAGTTCGAATTAGAAAGCCTAATTCGAACTACCTACTCCGTGCCGCGTGTAGCCGCGGGCACGGAGTCCGCACTAACGGGGATTTAAAAATGGTGATGCCCGGGAAGATGCAAATGAAGCCCGGGATGTTTAAATCCCGGGCTTCATTTGCGACTTCGAATGACTACATTAACCACCCTAGTTCGAACTAGGGTGGTAGTGTAGACATACCCTCAGAGATAAATGATCAGAACGCAAGACCATATATTACAGCCCTGGCCTGTGTGGGTTGTTCAGGTTACAAATACTGTAATGAGGTCGCATTATGACGATATCTCATTATATCTGTGTTAAGAATGAAGCCAGAGCATCTGCCGCAGTTGGCATGTCATTGGGCAGCTGGAGGGACACCTAAAAGGGGCCTACTGAATGAATCGTTCTCTCAAACAGCACTTAGATTTAACAACGTATGAAGAGTGGCCTAGGCTAGACAAGGCATGGGAGTCCTGTTTGTGTCCAAAGTGAGGTGGATAGCATGGGAAGAATTCAGACTCAGATTCTATCTTCTTTTGAAGGATCTTCTAACTACTCGTATGGGGCAAATAATGAGCCAACAAAGAAGACAATAGCAAGGACATTGACATGAAGTTCAATGGAGGAATTTTGAAGCATTGAGAGATTTATTTCTCTAGGATGGATAATCTACAGCTTGATTCCACTTCAGGATTTTGCATGTCTCCTATGGGTAAATAACCAGAGAGAAAGAACACCAGCTTCACTGGGGACAGAGGGAACTTCGGGTCTAAAATGATATTTCCTTCCCTTCTCTACTTGATAACTGAACTACTAAACTCCAACTCATTACTGTTCAGGTCTTTGAGCTATGTCTGGTGATATTATCATTGTATGAAGTGGGGAGCTGATTCAGAGAAATCACTTGACCAGTCCATGGACAGGCTTGGGCGAGGCCCAGAATAAGAACAGCCATGAAAATTCACTGGACTCTTGAACAGAACCTGACCTCCACTTTGTATGAGGTTTGAAAACGTTCACTTTTCTCCTTCATTGCTTTTGGGCTGCCTGGTTTTGGCCATTCTGCAAGCCGAAGTGCCAAATTATTATATAAAAAAATCATGTGATATTTTCAGAGCAGGAAGTCCTGGAATCTCATGAAAACGGGTTCGCCTTGGAGATTGCTGGCCCCGTTTTACAGAACCAAAGAGCTTGGAGAAGGGTCCGAGACGCAGCCAAACTTTTGGGCACATATTCAGATTGAAGCTGGCTGGTTATATAACACACCTCATCAGATGTGCAGCATGTTTCCTTTCACTGAGCATGACTCAGCCTCCCTCCTCCATCCATTGTTGCCTTTCCTCACTCCCTTTTAAAGATCAACTCTGAAGAAAAGTTACTTCCTGACACTGCCTTTTCTCTCAAAATGATGTTACAGCTTCTAAATCAAGGCTAGGTCAGTAGCATCACATGGATAAGACACTCTCTTCCTCTCATGTGATACCGTTTTAGTAGAAGATTAAGCTTTTAACCTTGAAATAAAAGCAGCTCTCTCTCTCTCCTCACACATACACCTCCACTATCATTTAGATACAACATCAATTCCTTCTGCTTGTCTGGGGAGCAAGCCATCCTGAGACTTGATCTTGGGAATTTAATCGTCTTCAATGAAGTGTGAAACCGAAGGCACATACAGAACCAGAAATGAAGGGATGTGAGGAGGCAGATACTTTATCCGTTGCTAAGAAATTCAGGTGGATCCGTTCTCTAGGATGTCAAGGAGATATTTATTGTATGGGGATCGTATGAGGTTAGATTTTCCGGTGGGGGTCACCTGGTTCATTAAGTGGATCCCAATTCCTACCCGAGAGAACCATTCATCTTTTGTATGGGTCCGTAGAGCAGCAGCCAGAGTTTCACCTGAAGTTGATCATCAGCAACAGAGTGTCCTGCAGAAAAGGACCTGGGGGTTACAGTGGATGAGACGCTAGATATAAGTCAACAGTGTGCCCTTATAGCCAAGAAGGCTAATGGCATATTAGGTTGCATTAGGAGGAGCGTTGCCAGCAGATCCAGAGAAGTCATCATTCCCCTTTATTCGGCTTTGGTGAGGCCGCATCTGGAGTATTGTGTCCAGTTCTGGGCCCCTCACCACAAAAAGGATGTGGACGCATTGGAGAGGGTCCAGCGGAGGGCAACCAAAATGATTAGGGGGCTGGAGCATATGACTTATGAGGAGAGGCTGAGGGACTTGGGTCTGTTTAGTCTGGAGAAGAGAAGAGTGAGGGGGGATTTGATAGCAGCCTTCAACTTCCTGAAGGGAGGTTCCAAAGAGGATGGAGAGAGGCTGTTCTCAGTAGTGACAGATGGCAGAACAAGGAGCAATGGTCTCAAGTTGTGGTGGGAGAGGTCCAGGTTGGATATTAGGAAAAACGATTTCACTAGGAGGGTGGTGAAGCACTGGAATGGATTACCTAGGGGAGTAGTGGAGTCTCTATCCCTAGAGGTGTTTAAGTCTTGGCTTGACAAAGCCCTGGCCGGGTTGATTTAGTTGGGATTGGTCCTGCCTAGAGCAGGGGGCTGGACTTGATGACCTTCTGAGGTCCCTTCCAGCTCTATGGTTCAATGATTCTATGATACTAATGCCTCCTTCATCTGTGAACATTGAGCAGGCGGTAGTGATATGTCTCATGTTTTTCCGTGGGGGACTACACATGCACATAGGGGAGTCCTTGATTTTCCAGGTGTGCATTAGATCCCATGCTTGGTTCGGATTTGGTTCTGAGTAGCAGGCCAGCCCATCCTCACTTTTGTGCTGCTGCTGGCTGTGCGACTGTCTCTAGAGCTGAACTACCAGCCAGCCGTCACTGCTCTCCGGCCACCCAGCTCTGACAGCGGAGTGCAGCAGACCCCGTAGCGTAGCCAGATTGCATGGGGGAGACCATCGTGTGTGGTCCATGATTTTTCATAGCCACAAATTTGATAGGGCCCTTCCCTTAGCCACCCAGCTTGCCTGCAGCCAATCCCTCGCCCCACTTGCCCAGGGCAGAGCTGTAGCTCTGGAGAGGCAGAGAGGCAGGGCTGACCTTTACTTCCAACCCTCCAGCCAGCTAGGCTCTGGGGCCGGCTTTTTGCCAGCCCCACGAATCCACTGGGGCTTGTAGGCGCAGCAGGGGACATTCCACACAATGGCCGCCGAGTGGAGAAGGGAGCGTGGCAGATGGGAATAGCTCTGTCGGCTGACCAACGGCGAGCGGACGGCAGCCACGTCATGGCCTCCCTTCCAGAGGTTGCTGGGATGCGGCTCTGCTCAGGCTCACAGGGGCAGAAGAGGAGTCCACCCCCCTGGGGCTTTCAGGCTCTCTGTGGGGCAGGGGGTGGGCTCCAGGGAACGCCCCTGGCCTGTAGTGGCCTCCCCACCCATGGCCTACAGGCTCTGTGCAGGGAGGGAAGCATCCAGCGGCTGCCCCCAGCCTGCAGCGTCTCCCCCCATGGCCTGCAGGCACGTCACAAGGAGGACAGGATCCAGGGGCTTCCCCTGGGACTCAGGCAGCTGCTATTCTACAGCCTGCAGCCATGGGCGGCAGGTTTGTATAATTTTTGGTGGTGCCCCATTAGCCACGCCCCCTGGCCCCGTTAGCCACGCCCCCTCTCCCCCTCCCGTTAGCCACACCTCTGGAGGTAACACGCTCGCGGCAAGATGGACACATGACCAGAAGTAAAAGGTGTCATGTCACCCCTCTCGAAGGGCTTTTCCCACCATCTTCCTACCAACAAGGATTAGTTTGGCCCCCACCAAACCCCCCGCATGCAACTATCCTGCAGTTGCATTAACCCAATGTGTGTGACATTAACTCTTGCGGCGTCTTGTGCAAATACAGCCGTTCTTGTGCAAGAACCCACAGAGCATCCACACTGCCCGCCTGCTCTTGTGCAAGGAAATGTACAGTCTGGCGTGGTAAGAGAGGGCGTCTTGCGCAAGAGCTACGCTCTTTTCTAACAGGTGTAAGCTCTCTTGTGCAAGAGGGCAGTGTGGACGCTCGGCAGGGATTTCTTGCGCCAGAAACCCCTATGGCTAAAATGACCATTGGAGCTTTCTTTGGCAAGAGAGCGTCCACACTGCCATGGATGCTCTTGTGCAAAAGCACAGCTTGCACATGGCAGTGTGGACGTGTTCATGTGCAAGAAACAGCCAGTGTAGACATAGCCTAAGAGTTTCCTCCCATGAGCAGAATGAGTATTGTGTTGTGCACCAGTACTGAGTTCATGTGGCTTGTTTGGATGTGCCACTGTGGCAGCCAAGGGCTGATGGAGACCCACCCCCCTCCATTAGCCCTTCTCTGCCCCCTGTGCCCACTCCTCCAGTAGCCCCACTCTGATCATGTGAGCTACCCTTCCTCATCCCCTCCCCTAACACCTCCCTCTACCACCTGCCCTGCATCTCTCCTCTGGTGCTGGTCCCTCCCCTGCAGGTGTCTGCCCTTCTGCTTCACCCCCCGAATCCCCTGGCACCTGCACCCTCCTGGTGCCTCCCCCTTCCCTCACTGCCCCTGCCCCCTTTGTCCTATTTTTCCCTGATGCCCACCCCCTCATCACGCTCTGCCCCATTCCCCTCTTGCCCCTGTGCCTACACACATGACTTGTTCCATACCCGCCTTCCTCATGCCCACCCCTTCTTTCTGCCTTCTCCCAGCACCTCCCTCTAGCCCCCAATGCCCTTACCCTCTCCTCTCCCAGCGTCACCCTGCCCCCCTCCCACTGACACCTCCCCTCCTGCCCTTTTCCTCATTGTCTGCACTTGGCCCCCTGGTATTTGTCTCTTCTCCATGCTGCCCCTAGGTGCCTTCCCCTTTCTTCTTCTGACCTGCCCCCCTCCTCTCAGCACAAGCCCCTTCCTCTCCCACCTCTTCCCCCTCCCCTACCCTCTGCCTTCCAGTTTGCAGGGCAGCAGGGCTGGAGTCTGCGATCAAGCCCCGCTGTACATCGAGGGGGTATAGGCCGCTCTGGAGTCCACTGCCTGTTCCTTCTGGGGCTGTGGAGTCTGGGCGTCCGCTCTGCGGGGTTGCCTGCTGGGTTCCGGCTGCCGCAGGAGGGTGGGCACCTCCCTGAGCTCACCCCATGGGCCCGGGTGGACCCCCCCCTTGTCTGCCACGCCGCTGGCATTTAAAATACCCGGCGCGTGGTATGAGCCACAAGAGCGCAGGGCGGGGCTGGTCCGCCGCACCCTCTCGCTGCAGTGGTAGACAAGGGGGAGGCTCCCATGGCATTGTGGGGGGGAGAGCAGGACCCCAGGCCGGGGGGTTGTCTGGGATTGCCCGAGAGGGTGGCTCGCCTTCCGATGGCACTTGCCTGGTGCATCATGTGGAATGTGGGGACAGGGCAACAGCTGCTTTGATTCCCATCTCACCCCCCCCAATTGCGTGGGCTGGGCTCCCGGCTTCTCCGCAGAGCTGGGGCACCAGGTCTGGGCCTGGCCAGACTCCCTCCCCCTTGTGTGCCACGCCGCCGGCATTTAAAATACCCGCGCGTGGCGTGAGCATGTGCCGCAAGGGTGCGGGGGCAGGGCCGGCCTGTCGCGCCCACTCGCTGCAGTGTCCGCCCAGGGGCGAGGCCTCCAAATCCCATCACCCCTGTCTGGCGCGGCGTGCGCGTGAGCTGCAAGGGCACGGGGGCGGGGCCAGCCTGCCGCGCCAGCTTGCCATGGCGTGAGGCCAGTGGCGGAGCCCCTGCGCGCCGTCACACTGGGGCTGCGGGCACCCCGTTCCAAGTCCTCTTCTCCTCCGGGGACGCTCTGGGGCTGGGGGAGGAGCAATAGTCAGAGCCGGAGGAGAGACCCAGCTCCAAATATCGGTGAATATTGCTGGAGCCTTGGCACCACGAGCCCATAGAACTCGCCACCCATGCCTGCAGCAGCCAGCCCCCAGCATTCAGCAGCCCCTCCCCCCTTGGCCTGCACCCTGTGGGGGTTGGGTGAGGCTCCAGGAGCTGCCCCCGGCTGGCAGCAGCCTTGGGGAGGGGAGCAGGGAGCTCCAAAAGCTGGGTCCCTGTGAGCACTGGGTCCTGCCTGCCCCTTTCCCTCCTCCCCGGCAGCCTCTGTGGGAGGCAGCGGCGCAGGGCGGGTAGGCTCCGAGGAGTTAAAGTGACTGGCCTCAGGGCACCCACCAGACCAGGGGCAGAGCCAGTCTCCTGAGTCTCAGCCCACAGCTCTAACCAGTAGGACACACTACCTCTCAAATGAAAACCGCTGCAGCCCATGAGGGCGCCAGTGCCCCTAACAAGCAACAGCCTCCCCTCCCTGGTCATGCTTTCTCCTAGGGCCGTCATGCCTCTGGGTGGCTTCAGCATCTGTTCCCACGTGTTCACTTCGCCCCACACTAACCACCTCGTGATCCCGCACCGTTAACACACAGGGGGGTTCAGTCCTTCCCTTTGTTCCTCCTTCATCGCTCCCAGGAAAGGTCTGATTTCAGCCGCCGGGCGTCTCTTCGGCCTGCCCCTGTGGCAACTCCCCTCCTGCTTTCAGGGCTGATGGCTCAGTTGAGAAGGGGCTGGTTAAGCACCAGGAGGGCGTCAAAGATTTCCACCCGCCGGGGGTGCCACTCAGACACTGGGAGCCTGCCGCTTAATCATGCCCAGGCTCTCTCCTCCCTCCCTCCCGTGACCCTAGGGCACACAGGCAGGGCGTTAGCCCCTTGGAAAGGAGGCCTCCAGAAGGTTCCCTCCCTTCATCAAACTCATCCCCCACCACCCTGTCTGCCACCCGAGAGGGGAGCGGTCATGCATGGCCATCAAAGGGGCCTGTGGAATGTGCCCTAATCCAACACCCCTTCGGGCAGGGGCCAGCACCCCGTTCAAAGCAAAGAGCCAAACCACGTCAACATTCAGACCAAGTGGCCAGCAAAGATCCGTGTAAGAATGCCCATTGCATGACTGAAAAGATATCTCTCAGGGCACGGGGTTGTGTGTGTGTTTGGGGGGGGTGCAGGAGTATTATGGCGGGGGCTAGCCATGTGGGGTGCAGGACTCAGGGCTGGGGTGTAAGAGGGCTCAGGGCAGGAGGCTCAGGTGTGGGGGGGCTGCAGGAATATTATGGCAGGGGCTAGGGATGTGGAGGTGCAGGAGTCAGGGCTGGGGTGTAAGAGGGCTCAGGGCAGGTGGTTGAGGTGTGTGTGGGGGGGGGCTGCAGGAATATTATGGCAGGGGCTGGGGATGTGGGGGTGCAGGAGTCAGGGCTGGGGTGTATGAGGACTCAGGGCAGGAGGCTCAGGTGTGGGGGTGCTGCAGGAATATCATGGCAGGGGCTGGGGATGTGGGGGTGCAGGAGTCAGGGCTGGGGTGTATGAGGACTCAGGGCAGGAGGCTCAGGTGTGGGGGTGCTGCAGGAATATTATGGCAGGGGCTGGGGATGTGGGGGTGCAGGAGTCAGGGCTGGGGTGTATGAGGACTCAGGGCAGGAGGTTGAGGTGTGGGGGGGGGCTGCAGGAATATCATGGCAGGGGCTGGGGATGTGGGGGTGCAGGAGTCAGAGCTGGGGTGTATGAGGACTCAGGGGCTGGGGTGTGTGGGAGGTGCAGGTGGCCAGGCAGGCTGCGGGGGATGGGCAGTAGGGTGTGTATGGGGGGAAAGGCGGGGGAGGGAGGAGCTGGGGCCAGATTACTTTACCTGCTGCACCCGGGCAGCAGTGGCTGGACAAGGGGCCAGGCCAGGATCACCGCAGCTGGATCGTGGCCTCCCCCCGTCCCTGTGCTGCAGCAGGAGGGGAACCGCCGCCCGACCTTCCTGTGGCCTCATGCGGGCTGGGGAAGCACTGAAGCGGGGGCCAGGGCCATGTGGCGGTGGCGTTCCGGAGGGTCCTGGGGCAGGGCCATGTGGAGGGCGGCTGCCCTGTGTGCCTGGGCTCCGGCCCCAGGAGTCGCCGCCCCACGGCCCGACTCCACCTCGGGCACACCGGGGAGCGGGACAGTTGTGGCTCGTGGGCTGTAGGTTGCTGACCCCTGTGCTAAGGCAATGCGGCCCCATGGATCTTTCCCCTCCCCCATCCCACCCTGGACGCACAGGGCAGGCTCACGGACCAGCGGCTTCGAAGTGCTGCCCGGCTCCCAGCGAAGCGGTGCAGATATTTCACCGCTGAAGGTGCCGGGGGGAGACCAGGCTTTTGCGGAGGGCTCTTTGGAAGGCACATCTGGCCCGAGGCAGCGGCACTGGGAAAGGTCTCCTCTCGGCAGGGCGTCTTCCTATCGCCACTGCCTGCTGAACGACAGGCAGCCCAGTGAAAAAGGGAAAACAAATACATGAATAAGTGAGCCCGCCGGGGGCCCAGCAGGGTCAGGGAGGCCAGGCGTTCAATCCTGAGCAGAGGCCAAGGTTAATATTTGACTGAGATACCCAGTCGAGTGTGGAAGGCGAAGTGATAATGGCAGGGAGTCGGCGAGTCCCCACTGATCTTAGCGAAACACAATCAGCCTCCATCTGCTTCCTCAAGTGCAGGCTCCGGAGGAGCCCAAAGCTCAGGAAAACCCGGTGACCTTTTCTTTTCCAGGATGGAGAGCTACAGCCCCGCTAAGGCTGGTCTCCCCAGACCCAAGCAAGCTTTGCAAAATCCATTGGCTGTGATCGCTCCCGTGCTTGCGCAGCCGTCTGGAAATCACCCACATGTCAACACAGACGCTGTCCATTGGCTAGTGCTCTGCACTGAGTCTGGACCGTTCTCAAAAGGGGCCTCGATTCGACGTAGAATCCTAGAATCCCAGGGCTGGAAGAGACCTCCGGAGTCATGGAGTCCAGCCCCCGGCCCAAAGCCGGACCAACCCAACTCAACCATTCCAGCCAGGGCTTTGTCAAGCTGGGACTTAAAAATCTCCAGGGATGGAGATTCCACCCCCGCCCTAGGGAACCCAGCCCAGTGCTTCCCCATCCTCGGAGTGAAATAGTTTTTCCTAATATCCAACCTAGACACCCCCACTGCAACCTGAGCCCATTGCTCCTTGTTCTGCCCGTCACTACCGAGAACAGCCTCTCTCCGTCCCCTTTGGAACCTCCCGTCAGGTAGTTGAAGGCTGCTGTCAAATCCCCCCTCGCTCTTCTCTTAAGCCCAAATCCCCCAGCCTTTCCTCATAGGCCATGTGCTCCAGCCCCCTAACCATTTTAGTTGCCCTCCGCTGGACTTACTCCAATGCCACTACATCCTTTTTGTAATGGGGCCCCAGAATTGGATGCAATACAGAAGTGGCCTTATCAGTGCCAAATAAAGGGGAATAATCACTTCCCTAGATCTGCTGGTAATGCTCCTCCTAATGCACCCTAATATGCCATTAGCCTTCTTGGCTACAAGGACACACTGTTCACTCATCTCCAGCTTCTCATCCACTGTAACCCCCAGGTGCTTTTCTGCTGAGTAGCCAGTCAGTACACCTGCTGTAACAGCGTTTGGGATTCTTCCAGCCCAAGTGCAGGCCTCTGCACTTCTCCTTCTTGAACGTCATCAGCGTTCTTTTGGCCAAATCCTCCAACTTGTCTAGGTCGCTCTGGACCCATCAACGTATCTACCTCTCCCCCTAGCTTAGTGTCATCTGCAAACTTGCTGAGGGTGCAATCCATCCCTTCATCCAGGTCATTAATGAAGATGTTGAACTAAACTGGCCCTAGAACCGACCCTTGGGGCACTCCGCTTGATACCAATTGCTAACCAGATATCGAGCTGTTGATCACTACTTGTTGAGCCCGACAATCTAGCCAGCTTTCTAACCACCTTACAGTTCATTTATCCAATCCATATTTCCTTAACTTTCAAGTGAGAATACTGTGGGAGACTAGCAAAAGCTTTGCTAAAGTCAAGGTACATCACATCCACTAACTTCCCCATGTCCACAGAGCCAGTTACTTAGTTAGGGTATGTCTACACTACAAAGTTAATTGGAACTAACAGACGTTAGTTCGAATTAACTTTGATAGGCGCTACACAGGCAAACCACTAGTTCGAACTTAATTCGAACTAACGGAGCGCTTCATTCGAACTAAGTAAACCTCATTGCACGAGGATTAAGCCTAGTTCGAATTAACTAGTTCGAATTAAGGGCTGTGTAGCCACTTAATTCAAACCAGTGGGAGGCTAGCCCTCCCCAGCTTGCCCTGGTGGCCACTCTGGGCACCACCAGGGAAACATTTCTGCCCCCCTCCTGGCCCCGGAGCCTTTAAAGGGGTACGGGCTGGCTACGGTGCCCGTGCCAGGTGCAAGCCTGCCAGCACCCAGCCAGCAGACCCTGCAGCTGGCACGGCTCGAGCCGGCCACCCACTGCCACCCAGCCCTCCGCCTCTTCCCGGGACCAGGCTGGCGGCTCCCGGGAGCCTGCCCAGGTCCGCAAGAGGCGGGCGCCCGCCTGGTCTAGTGCAGACATCGTGGACCTCGTCCACTATCTCCGCACTAGGTACAGGACAGTGGCCATCTAGGGCAGGAGAGCTGCCAGCCTGGCCACTCAGGAGCACGTTGGCATGAAAATCAAGGTGGTCCACTGAGACCCCTAACCCTTAGCCCTGAGCTTAGAATGGCCGTACTGGGTCAGACCAAAGGTCCATCTAGCCCAGTAGCCTGTCTGCCGACAGCAGCCAACCCTAGGGACCCTGGAGGGGATGGACCAAAGACAGTGACCAAACCATTTGTCTCGTGCCATCCCTCTCCAGCCTTCCACAAAGAGAGGCCAGGGACACCGTTCCTACCCCTTGGCTAATAGCACTCCATGGACCCAACCTCCATGAGTTTATCTCACTTCTCTTTAAACTCTGTTCTAGTTCTAGCCTTCACAGCCTCCTGCAGCAAGGAGTTCCACAGGTTGACTATTTGCTTTGTGAAGAAGAACTTTCTGTTGTTAGTTTGAAGCCTGCTACCCATTCATTTTATTTGGTGTCCTCTAGTCCTTCTATTATGGGAACTAATGAAGAACTTTTCTTTATGCGCCCTCTCCACCCCACTCATGCTTTTATAGACCTCTATCATATCCCCCCTCAGTCTCCTCTTTTCTAAGCTGAAAAGTCCCAGTCTCTTTAGCCCCTCTTCATATGGGACCTGTTCCAAACCCCTCATCATTTTAGTTGCCCTCCCATCTCCCACCCTCTCTCTTTCCCTCTCCCACCTTCTTTTCCCAGTCTCCCCGAGTTTTGTTCAATAAAGAGAGTTTCTATTTTTGAACACACGTGTCCTTTATTTTGTACATCAGGAAGGGGGGTTAGGGAGGGGTAAGTGGAAGGAGGTGAGGGAGGAATGGGGTATGAGCCCCCGATGGGGAGGACTGGGCTGGCTCTGTGGGCTCCTCAGGGTGGAAACTCTCCTGAAGCCACTTGATTGACCCCCCCTCCGGATGGCAGCCTGCGTCAAGTGCAGCCGGGCTGATGGTCGAGTGCTGTGATGTGCTGAGTGTGGGCACTCATGGCACTCCAAGCCAGGACTGCTTTGCTGCCCTTCATTGAGTTCGACAAGCAAGCAGGGAACCCCTGAGAACTGTCTGTCCGGGGTGGGGGTTGAGTCCCTTTAAGCACAGCCCTCAGCTAGCCTGAGGCAGCATCTCCATGCTCTAAGTCCTAATCTGATGCCCTGCCGGCACTGCTTCGGGCCATCCTTAACCTCAGTTCAGGGTCCACTCAGTGTGGACATGCTAGTTTGAATTAGCAAAACGCTAATTCGAACTAGTTTTTAAGTCTGGATGCGCTAATTCGAATTAGCTTAGTTCGAATTAACTAATTCGAACTAAGTTAGTTCGAATTAGTGCTGTAGTGTAGACATACCCTTATAGAAGGCCATCAGGTTCGTCAGGTATGACTTGTTCTTGGTGAATCCATGTTGACTGTTCCTGATCACTTTCCCCTCTTTCAGTGCTTCAAAATGGATTTCTTGAGATTCCTCTCCATGATTTTTCTGGGGAATGAGGTGAGACTGACCGATCTGTAGTTCCCTGGATTGTCCGTCTGCCCTTTTTAAAAGATGGGCACTTCTGGAACTCTCTGAATTATTTAAGGAGAAAATCCCAGAGCACAGGCTGTCAAGCTGGTGCAGCTCAATTTCATAATAGCTTGATCCACAATAGCAAGTCATGGCGAGAGCCCTTCAAATCCTTGGATATCCACTTTATCTCCAGGGGAATCTGCCTCCGTGGATGTGGATGCAGGTATCTGTGGCTCCTTTTTGCAGGTACAGATGAGATGCGGATACCAATTTTGTATCACACAGGGCTCTAATCATGGTCTGTGGGGTGTCTGGACTTGAGTAAAGTCCTGGATGCTGAACTGCGACATCATATTTATTCCTACTGACTTGGGCAAAAGCCCTTTCCCATGAACTGAAAAGTGGCTGAAGAGCGATAGAAGTAGTGTTGATGGTGCAATCCAAGGATCCCCGATGAGGTACACTCGCTGGGGATCTGCCCCGGGGCGCTGATAAGTGTCTATGTGCAGGGCTGGGGGAAGGGGTCTGGTGGGGTGATGCAGAGAGCTGTAAAAGGACTCAGTTTTGAGTCCTATTATTGTACAGGAGAAGCTTGCAAAACCACATGTTAAAGAACTGCACTCCTTATAATCTGTTGAAAAATGGGATCTTCCCCCCTTCTCAGAACAGATTTAGTAGCAGATGCTGAAGAGTTCACTAATTTTAGACAATATTCTCCCATCTGTGTATTAGTGTAGCAGAAAGCATGATTAGTACTAAACGACAGTTGCAAGGGTGGCACCAGCCTCTCCCTGGTGCAGAGGAGAGGGGCTGAAGTGGGCTAGACAGAAAATCGGGGGGACTGGAGGCTGTACTATATATATACCCCCCAAACATGTGGCCCAGAACCAATGTGGAGCAGGGACAAGACGCCCAGCCTGGGGTTCTTACCGTGTGCCAAGTTCCAGGTGCTAGTGCTGGCTGAGCAGGAGAGGGATGGGACTTTTTCTTCCCTTGATTGGGCTGCTCCTCTGTCCGGGTCAGAAACACCTCCAGGGATCACCTTCCCCTGTGCTTCCTGCTCCCATTTCTTCCCAGCTTTCCTCCTCTCCCCATTACCCAGCACCATTTTCCCTATGGCCAGCCCTAGATGTTCTCAATGTTCAGGGTGGCAGCTGCTGGCCTGGTGCCCAGCTCTGAAGGCAGCTCTGCCAGCAGCAGCTGTGCAGAAGTGCAGATGTAAGGGTGGTAGGGTCTGGCATATTTAGAGCTGGGTGCTCAGCTAGCCGCCACCACTGTGTCCACTCTGCCGACAGGGCTGGTGGCTGGAGAACATCAGCTGCTGGCTAGACACCCAGCCTTCAGCAACATCACAGATGTACATCACATCTGGCAACATCACAGATGTACATCACATCTGGCAACATCCCAGATGATAGTGCCAGACCATACCATTCTTTGCACTGTATGTATTTACTTTGGGCTGTATTCCAGTACTCTTACACACAGTTGTGAAAGTAGAAAGAATTATATTGTAAGAGAAAGATGAATTATACTGTAATAAATGAATAAGTTGAAGGAATACTGTTTGTCTCTGAACAGGAAAGAGGAAATTATGTTCATGTTGTTTGTAGGTATGCAGATCAGAGTGCTAGCCAGGTATGCCTGGGATAACAGGAAAAGGAAACATTAGGGCTACGTCTAGACTGGCATGCTTTTCTGGAAATGCTTTTAACGGAAAAGTTTTCCGTTAAAAGCATTTTCGGAAAAGTGCATCTAGATTGGCAGGACGCTTTTCCAGAAAAACACTTTTTGTGGAAAAGCGTCCGTGCCAATCTAAAAACATCTACATGGTTTCGCGATTTTCGCGATCGGGGCTTTTTTGCGCAAAACAAATCTCTGCTGTCTACACTGGCCCTTTTGCGCAAAAGTTTTTCGGAAAAAGACTTTTGCCCGAACGGGAGCAGCATAGTATTTCTGCAAAAGCACTGACAATCTTACATGAGATCGTCAGTGCTTTTGCAGAAATTCAAGCGGCCAGTGTAGACAGCTGGCAAGTTTTTCCGGAAAAGCGGCTGATTTTCCAGAAAAACTTGCCAGTCTAGACACAGCCTAGGTGTTAGGCAGAAAGTAATTGAGATAACCAGGGAGATATGGACAGGAGATTGCTGTGTGCTTAATATGGAAATGAAGATACTTGACTAGTCTCATACTAATCATGTGAAGTTTTGCCACCTTTTAATCTTGTTAGGTTGGCTTTCTTTTGACTGTATAAATCTAAGGGGTTTGAGCCTTGTTTGGTACTCACATGTTCTGGGTGTATTAGCAGAGCGGCTTTGCTAATAAACAGAGCGGTCGGACAAATCTGTGAGTCCTGTGTTTGACTTTGACACAGTGAGTGATGCCTTACTCCAGGATTGGTCCCTCCCATCGGCTTCCATGGCACCCGTTTTAGAACAAGAGACTCTTCCATGGCATAGTATCCTAAGTCAGCCTTGTGGCTACGTCTACACTGGCATGATTTTCCGGAAATGCTTTTAACGGAAAAGTTTTCCGTTAAAAGCATTTTTGGAAAAGCGTGTCTAGATTGGCAGGACGCTTTTCCGGTAAAGCACTTTTTCCGGAAAAGCGTCCGTGCCAATCTAGACGCGCTTTTCAGCAAAAAAGCCCCGATCGCCATTTTCGCGATCGGGGCTTTTTTGCGGTAAACACTATTGTGCTGTCTACACTGGCCCTTTTTCGGAACAGTTTTCCGGAAAAAGACTTTTGCCTGAACGGGAGCAGCATAGTTTTTCCGGAAAAGCACTGATGATTTTACATGAGATCATCAGTGCTTTTCCGGAAATTCAAGCGGCCAGTGTAGACAGCTGGCAAGTTTTTCCGGAAAAGCGGCTGATTTTCCGGAATAACTTGCCAGTGTAGACAAAGCCTCATTGTTTTATTTACTGACTAGGACAAAACCATGTAGATGTTTCTATTCTATTCTACAGCTATTCTGAGTCTTCCCTAATGTTTTGTAAGCGGGGTTAACCAACATGTTCACTTCATTTGTAGCTAATATTAACTTGGGTGATGTTGCAGGAATAGGGTGGAGAGAAATGTATTTATTGTGCCTCAGATGATTATTTTTTGCATCTTCCTCTGATGCATCCATCACTTGCCACTGCTAGAGACAGGAAACCGGGCTGGATGGATCTCAAGTCTGAATCAGTTTGGCATTTCCTTTGCTCTTATGTAAAATGTATGAGTGGATGTAAAAGGGGGTTGGAGAAACAGAGTGGAAATAATAAAATAAGATGGGAGGTGGGCTAATGGCACTGACACCGACGTGGGAGAAAGATGTAGGAGGTGATAGGTGCAAATTAGGAAGAAATTTGCAGTGTAATATGCAGGTTTTGTTTTTTAGCCAACGCTTTTTTTGGACTGCCTGTGCAGACGGCATATCACAGACTGCGGAGGTGACAGCTTCTTTCTATGCTGCATTTCAATGGCTGAGGCTGCATTTAGAATGACGTATTCTTGTCTTCTTGGTACCTTGACAGCAGAAACATGTGGACAGGTTGGAGGGAAACTGAGAAAGGGCAAGAACAATGAAGTGATTAAAGGGCTGAAAGGGGCCGCGTCCTGCCGAAAGAGAGACATGACTGGTAATAACTTGATCTAATCAGCAAGCCCTTGATCCTGTAACCTAATCCTCAAGTCACACCCTCTGCCTGCATGGAGTACACTGCGTTCAATGCCACCCCGTTCCCTCTATATGGACAGGGCTAAAGGGTGTGGGGTAGCATGCAACCTTCTAGATGTAGCTGACATGCAGTCTCCAAAAAGGAAGAAGGATTCTTTTGGGGTTGGTGAAAAGGGGTTTTAACATTTGGGGGTAACACTGTAAAATTAAGAAGAGGAAAACGAATGGATTCTGTTAGAGGAGCGGTGTGCATGAGGGAAGTGCAGCAATATGTATCATGTGAGGCATTTAGACCTGGGCATAGGCAAAGGTAGAGAGCATATTGTGGGTACCAGCTCTACCCTGGCCGCAGCACTAGCTTCTCAACACCTGTTTCCATCTCTGATTTCTTCACCTCAGAACTTGAAATAAACCCTTCCCACGCTTCAAAGGTTCAATAAACTTCATCAATCCATTGGGAAGCCAAACCCAGAACATACTGGCTGCGTCTAGATTGGCATGATTTTCTGGAAATGCTTTTAACGGAAAAGTTTTCCGTTAAAAGCATTTTCGGAACAGAGTGTCTAGATTGGCACGGACGTTTTTCTGCAAAAGCACGTTTTGTGGAAAAGCATCCATGCCAATCTAGACGTTCTTTTCCACAAAAAAAAGCCCCAATTGCCATTTTCGCGATCGGGGCTTTTTTGCAGAAAACAAATCTGAGCTGTCTACACTGGCCCTTTTGCGCAAACGCTTTGCGCAAAAGGGACTTTTGCCCGACTGGGAGCAGCATAGAATTTCCGCAAGAAGCACTGATTTCAGACAGTAGGAAGTCAGTGCTTTTGCGGAAATTCAAGCGGCCAGTGTAGACAGCTGGCAAGTTTTTCTGGAAAAGCAGCTGATTTTCCAGAAAAACTGGCCAGTCTAGACACAGCCACTGGGTTCTTGAAGGGAAAGTCTGCTTTCCAGAGATTTCCAGAGCCAGCAGCTTTGTAGACTTTCAAACAAGTGCCTAGCTTAATGGGGGTTATTGGAGCTCAAGCTCTAGAGTCCCAGAGACCTACTCCCAGTCTCTGGCCTCGTTATCCTCCGCCATCCATCTTGGGCAATCATTGGCGCCAGTCAGAAAGTTCTAGGCTTGCTTTTCAGCGAGGTTCAGCGAGGTTTCAGTGCTGAATCAGGCCGTAAGGGTGTAATCCTTCTGTCCCCTATGCTGGTGTGAATCCTGAGTAACTCCATTGACCTAAATGGCATTTTGACACTGATGAAAATTCAGAGCAAACCCACTGAAGTTAACAAGATGAAGCTGGTGTAAAACTGGGCCTAACAAGAGAATGTTTTCCCCTCTCCCTGGTGCGACAGAGAGAAATCCTCGACACTTCATCATCGTTTCTTTTTCTATTCAGTGGCATTTGATCAAATATATTTAACATGCACAAATATTTGCCAAGCGAAGGAAAAAAAAACAACCACCCGAGTCCGACCAAGGTGTGATAATGACAACACCAGCCAAGTCTGCAAAGGGTTCCCTGTTCAAGTAGCCAAGTTAAACAAGACACAATTAGGGCCAGCGTGCCCCCCTGCAGCTCCCAAATGCGGGTTAATGGACCCGGAGAGGGTCAGCACTGGACCTAGCCATGGCTTGTTTAACTTGGCCATATGCACAGCGAACCTTTTTTCCTCTCACTTGGCGCGCTCTGCACATCTCACACCTGCAGGAGGCTCTAGGTCTGAAGCTTTGTGAGACTTTTTTTCCCCACGCACTTCATCTACATTGCTTAGTTCTGATAAAGAGCAGTGTAGTCCTGATTTCATTCTGCATTCTTCAACCAAAGGGGCAGTCGGAGGTGCTGATGAAGGATTCTAGTTTCTGGTATAACCTTACAGCTTGTGGCATTGCTAATTATTATGTAACAAGAACTCCAGGAAAGCTATCTTTTCTCGGGTGTTCCAGACTGAGCTTAGCTAGTTTCTACTTTTTCCCCTGGCTCTTAGTCCCCGCTTTAGAAACACATAGGCTACGTCTACACTGGCATGATTTTCCAGAAATGCTTTTAACGGAAAAGTTTTCCGTTAAAAGCATTTTTGGAAAAGCGCGTCTAGATTGGCAGGACTCTTTTCCGCAAAAGCACTTTTTGCGGAAAAGCGTGCGTGGCCAATCTAGACGCGCTTTTCTGCAAAAAAGCCCTGATCGCCATTTTTGCGATCGGGGCTTTTTTTGCACAAAACAAATCTCAGCTGTCTACACTGGCCCTTTTGCGCAAAAGTTTTTCAGAAAAAGACTTTTGTCCGAACGGGAGCAGCATAGTATTTCCGCAAAAGCACTGACAATCTTACATGAGATCGTCAGTGCTTTTGCGGAAATTCAAGCGGCCAGTGTAGACAGCTGGCAAGTTTTTCCGCAAAAGCAGATGATTTTGTGGAAAAACTTGCCAGTCTAGACACAGCCATAGAGCTAAACAGATCCATTGTTGGATAAGTGGCTTCTATGGAGGCTTTTCTGGCTTTCTCTGAAACCTCTAGTCAAGGCCACTTCTGTAAATAGGACACTGAGTTATGTCAAAGGACCACGGTTTTTGTTTGGAATGGAAATGCATATGTAACCCACAGAGCAATTCCAAAGGAATTCCCTTCCCTTTGCAATTCCTGTCCTAGCCTCACACCTTGCACATGGACCTCAGCAGATGCTGGTTGGAGGGATTAGATCTTATCTCGACAAAATAGTTCCCATGAGCCCCTTGCTTGGGGGTGGATTTACAATGAAACACACCATGACCTGGCATGGGGCCCTCCAATGACATGGGGCCCCCAGGGCCGGGGAGTCCATCGCCGGGTCTGGCACCGTCCCCTCCCGTGAAGATGGCGGCCGCTCTGTGGGGCAGCCAGTCCCTCCACAGAGAGGTCTGTGTAGGGGGCAGGAGTGCAGGGAGGCTCGCTTGCAGGCCGCAGCCTCCGTAGAGCTGGCAGGAGGTGGTGAGCAGCGGGAATACAGTTTAGAAGGCTTCAGAGGAGCATGGGGCAGCTGCACAGCCGGCCAGAGAAAAGCAGCGCTTTGGAGCGGGAAAGCGCTGAGACGCTCAGCAATTTTCAAGGGGTCTGTGAAGAAAACGTTAGACTACAAACCCAGTCCAGGTCCCTAGCTTTATTTCCATTTACTTCTTACTACTTATGATATAGGAGGAGGATGAAGAAAAAGAATGAAAAATGGGAGGGGCAGGAAGAGTGAATGGTCTTTTTCTTGGCTGGGTCTCCAGGGGACCCCCAAAAATGAAGCTGAACCCAGGGCCCCCCTAACTCTAGATCCGCCACTCCCCTTGCTTCTGTAAAGGCACAGTGCTGGATTTCCTCCTGGAGCCCTTTTCGTCTGTATGGACCATAGTGAAAAACCTCCACAGGTGTTCCCAGAGGCTTCCCCAGACACCGTATTAAAAAAAGGGAAGAGAAGAGGGAGATGCCCTGGTCTCAAAGTGCCCATTCAGAGACAATCTACACATAGCCATGGGTGGCTGTTCTCCGTCGACCGAGTCCTGTCCAAACCCTGAATGGTCATGCTGCACCTCCATCCTCCTGCTTCATTAGAGGGAGGGATGTTCCCTTTCTCTCCACTGGCTGCCACAAGGCATCCAATTTCCAAGCCAGGAAATTCTCATCTCAGGCGCATGCTCCTTTGGGGAGTTTGAGCGCATAGCTTGTGTTAGAACAAACGCTTGAAGGGGAGCAGGTACCCTCTGTGGAGAAGAGTTTAGTGCTTTTCTTGCAGCGTTGCTGTAGCCTCTGGCTATGCTGAGAAGCACTGGCACCAGTCAAAGAGGGAGGCAGTCTGGCTTAATGGATAGAACACTGGTTTGGAACTTCAGTGAGGTATTATTGTTGATTATCAGTTGGAAAGGAATCCAGTTGCCAACAGTACGAAAAGAGGGAGGATAGGTAGCAAGACAGATGCTCCGTCAGAGAGATGCACATTACTGAAGAACCTGAAGACAGACTAGCAAGAGGGGTTCTGCGAAAGATTGAAAGTGCATTGGCAGAGCTCAGAGTATGTTTAGGGCCTTGATTTAGGGTGCAGAATGGGATTAGCAATGAATGTTACCAGTTGGGATTGAGGTGCATTGGTAGAGTTGTGGTGGATGAAGTGGGATTCAGGAATGGAAGGGAGGCCCTCAGAAGGTGATCCAATCATTTGGGTGCTAATTTAGGGCCGAGGAGTATGGCTGTACTACAGATTCTCATGTAACCTTAGTCTTAATCTCTCTACTTGGTCCTGCCATGACCAAGTGGACCAGATGACAGTAGGTCAGATGATCTCTCGAGGTCCCTTTGTGTTCTACGCTTCTCTCTGTCCCTCAGTTCCCCATCATTACAATGGGAATAACAGAACTTTCCTAGCTGATACGGGGTGTTGTGAGGTGCTAAGTGGTGATGGGGCCAGATGAGCACCTACGGGACAACAGAGGTGCTTCTCTGAGGCTAGGGGAGGGCTTAGAACGGAATTAGTGGAGATTCTACAGATCCTGGCTGCTATGCAAGGCACCAAGGAGAAGGAGATCCTTGAATATAGAGGCTGTCACTGAGAGGTCTGTGGAGCCGTGTCGTCCATCCCTCAGACAATCATTAAGCTCCCCTGCAGATTTAAAAAGAAACAGAAAAAGAAACATTTAATGGCCCATCATTTATAGCTACCAGAGGCAAAAGCACTTTTCTGTTTTCTTATGGTTTACATGTGCTGGCCTGGGATTGCACGGGGTGCCTTGTTCATTTCAGAAACACACAAGAAACACACAGGGAACTTTTAAAGAGATGTTGTTGCCTATTAAAACCTCATTGGAACATTAGTGTTTCTCACAGACTTTCCCACTGAGCGAGCTTTCCCGAAGACTCAACCATAAGGACAATAAGTGAAAATTACAAAAATGTTTCCCATTGTACATTGACTCTGCCACCAGGGTCTGTGTGAGCCGGCCTCTTGCCCCCGGCCCCATGCTTGCAAACGGAAGGCTCCGAGGCGTGAACAGAGAGTTGTTATTAGCCCCTGGAGATTTGCTGAGGGAGAGCACAGGTTGGGTTGACTCCTGTGAATGAATGACTTCATTGTGTCTTCTCTGCGTTCGCTAAAAGTTGTGAATCTTAATTAAAAGCTTGATCGTTTGCATTTATGGAGACATTGTTCGGGCTGTTTCTTTAGCTGTTAACAGGTTGTAAAACATTTTAAGAGTCTCCTTTTTTATTGCGTTTATATCTGGTTCATTTTAAAAGAAGCAATTTTTATAAAAAGATCGAGAGCAGCTTAAGTAATCACAAAAGTGATAGAATAGTGCTGAACTAAAATACACACAGACTTCCTTTGTGGGGCTTTGCATTTTTTTGTCCAAACAGCTTTTTGTCATATTTTGACACACTGTGACTAATTTAATTGTTTTTGATAAAACTTTGTTTTGGAAAAAAATGGGAGAAAAACATTTCAAAATGGCCAAAATGTCTTGTTTCTACATTTTAGGAATGGAGGTTTTGGATTTTTTTGTTTCAAAATGTCTTTGAATTACTTTATATTTACAATGGTCAAAATTGAAACAAAATATTTCAGCTTATGGAAAACGGGTTCTTTTTAAAAATTTTGTTTTGTGAAAATCAAATTGAAATTTTGCCTTTTGATCTTGATTTGTAGTGTGTGTGTGTGTGGGGGGGGGGGGAATAAAAAATGTGTAATTGAATGGAAAATCATTTGTCCATCAGTATGTCAAGCAAACCTCTAATTCTGGCCAGTGCCAACCTTGTTACTTTAGAGAAGAAACGTTCTCGTGGGTCTACAACAACTCTTTTTAGATAAACTGCATTTCCTCTTCATAGCTCCTGACTCTTCATGCCCTGTATTTAAGCTGATGGGTCCTCAGGCAGCTCTGTCAATGCATCTCATAGCTGAACTCTAAGTCCATGGAGAAAAGGTCCGTCAGTGGCTGTAAGCATGATCGGACCCAGTTCAGGCATCCTTACAAACTGCAGGACCATCTTGAGACTTGCATGCTGTTGTGCCAGAGTCTGTAGTGATCCAATAGTGCTAGGATGGGACCATTCTTTTCCCCGAGTTCTCCTTCCCAAATCTGGGGGAAGTCCGCACAAAGCCAGTTCCACAGCTGGGATCAAATGCTACTCCGTCACGTGGGTGCAGCTCTCCAGAGCATCCTTCCTAATAGCAAACCATGGCTTTCTGGAGTCCTTAATTGCTGAAGGGGAGAGGCGGCTGGAGTTCTGCATCACCGTGAAACACTCTGGACAGAGCTATTTTTGTAGGACACACAAACTAGTTGAGCTGGTTGAGGAATTATTTTTCCTCCTTAAAAAAATCAGCAATTATGAAAATTTTGCTTTCACTTCCATCAAAGTTTTCTTATATGAAACTGATTCTTTTTTTGCCAGCCCCCCAGCTCCAATATTTCAGTTTTCCAGTGGATGGTTATTAATTTGTTTCTTTGTTTGTTTTCCAATACAATGCTAAAAAAAGTTCACAGCGTGGATATTTTTTCCACAAAATTTCCCCTTTCATAAAAAGCCTTTTTCTGCTTGGGGAAAAACATCAACAACCACCACATGTTGCTGGAACATTTGGAGCCAGCTCTAGTAATTAGCTATTATTAACAAACTCCCGAGGCTGTGTGCAGGTTTTGGAGTGCAGTGATCTTTGCGCAGAGCCGCAGCCTGTATGTGTTACACTGAAGCAGCGGAACGGTATGATCTTGTAACAACCGAATGTTCGCTCAGGGCGAAATTTCATGACAGGTGCTATTTCCTCCACAACAATACCATCTGCAATTATTTCCCAACATCTCGTGTCAGGGAAAGGTCTGTCCCAGGGAATACATCTCAGTGGTCTGTTTTCACTTTTGACACTCAGCCTTTCACTTGGAGGTGAAAGTTCACTGGAACCATGTCTTGGTGAAATATCATGTTATCCAATTCCCTGGCAGCTTCAGAGAGTGTTTCATAACATTTTTGAACCAGGAGTCAGCTTGATCTAACAGAGAAAACGGGGCATCTTTATTGTGTCCCCGTACTTTATCTTAGAGCAAATAAACCTTCGAATTCCGGAAGGGGAGGCAAAGCAACACAAGCCCCTTGTGCGAACATTCCCCTGACATCAGTCTTCCAAGGAAGTCAAAACATCAGCAGCCAAACCCTGAAGCCTTTACTCAGGCAAAACTCCCCCTGACCCTCAATAACAATCAACTGAGGATGTGAGGACTTGTTCTCAGTATTTTGCCAGCAAGCCATTCTTGGAAGAATAGAGTGGTAAGTAGAATAACACTTGGTGGTTGTAAGATGCATGTGTAGCTGCTTGAAAAACAGCTTAAGGGAGCTGCAGGTACTTTCTGTGTCCTGGAGCAATGCTCATTGGTCTGTTCTTGGAGAATTCATGTGGTTGTAGTACATGCGCCTATGGGACTATACTGCCTCATTTCTCCCAAGGAGGGCCCTTTCATGTCTCTACATTCACTGCTGTTTACAGAGCTGGACGCCTGTTTTGTGCTCGGCTAAGTGCAGACTGTTATTGGCAAGCCACCCGCTCTGCTCCCACTTGACTTTTGTTCTTTCTTGTTTTGTTCTCTTTAGCTAAAGAAAAGGGCTTATTAACTTGGCGAACCACTGACAGGTCTCTTTGTGACGTCCTGGTGCATGCACAGTCGGATCCCATGGCAGACCGTGGCTTCTCTTTGCTGGAATCGATACTTTTCTTTCTTTATCAGTCCAACACCAAGTGGTGATCTCTGACTGGTGCTACACAAACGCATTCTGGGCCTGTGCTCTGTTGCATTGTGAGGGCCCACACTGTGCAGAAGTGAACTTAGGATGCCCCTGGCCGATTGTACGCAGGCAGATCTACGGCTGTCTCACCAACAAGCATGTATTCTCCCTTGAAGCTGACTAGTCACACATACTCTAAAGACAGGCTGCCTAACCTGTGCTCTTGGTGGGGATGTTTATTGCTATGCTAAGGGAAAGGGAGCGTTCACGGCCAGGTTCCCTGCTACGCCCTGGCGCCACTAGAGCCCATGCAGGGAGACAAGCCCATGCCAGAATAGTTCACAGAAGAATCTTTTCTTGTTGAGTTGGACCTTCTAAACTGAGCTCCTTCAGATCTCCGGCGTCCGCTCTTGTTTCCCTCCAGAGACGTCAGAGCAAAGGCGAGGCGCAGGCAAACCTCTGGTCTGGCTCTGATTAGCGCTGGCTGCGCGATACATGAGAGAGTTGAGCTAGAGTCTTGCCCTCAGGCCCACTTGCCATGGCCCGTAGGAGCTGCAATCCGGCCATAGCTGGCCAGCTGAGAATTCTTCCAGCTGGTGGATTGGGCAAGCTGGCCCATGGAGTCAGGGAGCTGTCACTATCTGATGTTCCTCTCCCACATGGAGCCGATCTTTGGCCACTGCGCGCGCTAGCATGGCTGTGCTCACCTCTGGCTCAGGGACTAAACTTGCTTAGGGCCTGGGGGCAAAACCAACATTTTAGTCCAGGTTTCATTTGAGGTTCTGAGGTGAGTGGGTCGTCTCCCCATGTACTTCTGGAGACAGAAGGGGCCAGACCCCCACAGAACAAGCCGTCTAGGAGAGAGCATAGTGCAGTGAGCGGGGTGCCAGGCGTGGCATCCCAAGCCCGGACTTCTCTTCCCAGCTCTTGCTTGAAGTACCTGATGGCTCCCTTGGGCCATGAGTTTCCAGGGCATACTGATTCTGCTTGGGGCATGCATGTCTGCAGACGTCCGGGGCTAGTTTTCAGCAGGGCAAAGCATGCACTGGTTCAGCTCTTCAGTGGTGCTCAGAATGAGTGGCTAGGTTTTGAAAATATTGGCTTGAAATGCTTCGTGCCTCAATTTCCCCATGTGCAAAATGGGGACAATAGTGTGTCCTTGTCTTTTGCGATCTGTGGTTGAAGAGTAATAGGCAAGTGTTCAGTATGATTGATCGCCTAAGCGCCTTTCACTCTTGCCACTGGACACGTGAATGCGGAACGCACATCTTACACCACGGCACCGAATTCTTAAGTCAGGAGCAGCGGAAGCTCCATAAAAGGGGGGGGGGTGGTGCCCAAACTATGTCCCAACCCCTCTGCTGCCTCTTCCCCCCCAACCCTACCCCCCCACTTGCTCCTCTTCACCCCTCCCCCCTTGCTCGCCAGTGCCCAGTCTTAGACATTTAGGGCCCATGTACACAGCAGGGCAAAAGTCAAATTAAGCTACGCAACTTCAGCTTTGTCAATTGCATAGCTGAAATCGACATAGCTTAACTCGACTTTTGGTGCTGTCTACGCAGCAGGGAGTCGAAGAAAGAACACTCTCCTTGGACTTCCCTCACTCCTCGTACAAAGAGGGTTACAGGAGTCCGAGTAAGAAGTCCTCCAGCTCATCATTATTTCACAATAACAGCTTGCTGTGTAGACGCGCGCTATGTTATTTCGGGATAACCACAGCTACTCTGAAATAACGCTGCTGTGTAGACGTAGCCTGAGATACCACATTCCAGTGGTAGCCGAGCATCTCGGTCTTTAACGGCTTTTATCCTCACAACACTTTCCATGGTGGGGCAAGGCAAGGTTCCCCCATTACAGCTGGGCAAACGAGGCACAGACAGGGACTTAAAGGGATTTAGGCTCTTGAAGCAGATTTGAAAACCTTGCTAGGTTCCTAAATTCCTTTGCAATGTGGCCTCCGTGTTTTGTTCCTTCATCTGTTCGATCTGGACTAGCGAGACGACGCGCTTTGCTCCAGGTCTCTCACAGGAGTGACTGGTCAACCAAGTTCTAGGCTACTGCCCTGTTTACAGGAGCAGCTCGTAGTCAGGGGAGCTGACAGCCATGCCGGGACCCTGGGCCAGGTGCGGGTATGGGTAGCGGGTATGCTAGGCAGGGGAAGGTGTTGCCCTCCCAAACTCCACCCCCAGAACGCCTACTGTAGGAGTTCTGGGGGCGGAGTGTTGCTGTCCCCAAGAACCCACCCTCTGCATGCTCTAGGACTGGGGAGGGTTGGGCCCGTGTTGCCTGCCCTCCCCGTGTTGGGGTGTGTGGACTGGGCAGAAGGGGCGGAGTTGGGGGCAGCCCCACATTCACCAGCCACCATGGGCATGAGGGAGGGCTGGCAACACACTCCAGGAAGGGGTGGGGTTTCATGTGGAAGGGGCGGAGCTTCATGTGGAAGGGGCGGAGCTTCATGTGGAAGGGGCGGAGCTTCAGGTTGAAGGGGCGGAGCTTCAGGTTGAAGGGGCGGAGCTGAGAGCATTGCCCAGACCGCTGCGCCCTCTCCCCAGTGCTGCCTGGAGCATGCCGTGCTGCAGCCCCTCCTCCCCAAGCGCCCTAAGAGACGCCCAGAGCACGTGGTGCCGTGGCAGTGGTGGTAGCGGGAACCCTGGGGCCCTTTGATCGTTTGGCCCTGGGGCAGTAGCCCTCTTGGTCCGCCCCCCCCCCCCATTGGCGGGCCTGTCCTAGCCTGCACCACTGGCTTTTCAGCGAGCACCAAGCACCGTCACGCTGGGGCTGGTCGATGAGCCAGCCTCCCCACTGCCCTCTTCTGTGCTGACCCCTCTGGGCCCGTCCCCCCTACCCCGTTCGACAGAGGGGCTCGTCCCTCCGCCCGCCGGGATTTTCAGGGGCGACCGAACCCGGTGCAGAATTCTGAGAAGAAAAGCGCTGGCTGCCGTGACGCAAATTCTTCCCCGCTCGGGCCTGGGGCAGGGTCAGCCTGGCCTCACATCTGCAGGGAGATGACGGGGCCTCTGCCTCTGAATGGCAGTTTCGAGCTATTTATCCTAATCCGATTACCGGCTAATTCAGTGCCAGTCTGTATTATGGAGGCCTGGCTTAATGGAGGCTGAAGAGGCCGTGTTTACCCGTCAAGTGTGGGGGATTATCCCCTCGAGGGGGCTGGCTGGAGGAATCCGCCTGCGTTGGGCAGGGTGGAATAATGCCAGTTCAAAGCACTCGGAGCGGTGGGGCTGGAGGCTGAGCTGCCAGGAGCCCTTTGTGTCTCGGGGGCTTTGTCAGGGCTGTCAGCTCTGCCTTTGCTGCAGAGAGAGCTCTGAGGAGACTCCCTTGGGACCGGGGCTGGGGGTGGGAAACAGGCAGTGCTGAGCGAAGCCCGGCTCCTTCCAGTTTGATATTCCCCTTTGGAGCCATTATACACGAAACAGGTTTGCTGCCCTTGCGTTAACCCCCCAGTTCCAACCCGCCCTCCTCCTTAAAGTGCCCTTTGGAATTGAACACGTTTTTACATGGACGTGCCGGCAGGAGACGGGCAGGGGCGAAGTTTGCTGGCGCAGAGCTTTAACTCACTTACCCCTCGGCTCCAGAGACCCGGTTCTGGCTTTGCCTACAAGGTAGTGTGACTCCTGGGGGTATCGGTCCACGTTTGTTCGCACCATTAACCCTGCCACCCCCTTTGGCTATTGGTAGGCTCTGCTCTGCAGAGGCCCAGGACTGGACTGCAGGGGGATTACTGGTCAGGACTGATAGAGGTGGTGTGGCAGAGCCGCGTGGCTGTGGGGTGTAGTCTGGCATAAGCAAGTGCCCCTTAGAGCTGCCATCAGGCACCGCGCACCCGGGGCTGGGAGCTGCAGGGCGCCCCCTAGAGCTGCCATCAGGCACCGCACACCCGGGGTGGGGGGGCTGCAGGGCGCCCCCTAGAGCTGCCATCAGGCACCGCGCACCCGGGGTGGGGGGCTGCAGGGAGCCCCCTAGAGCTGCCATCAGGCACCGTGCACCCGGGGTGGGGGGCTGCAGGGCGTCCCCTAGAGCTGCCATCAGGCACCGCGCACCCGGGGCCGGGGCTGCAGGGTGCCCCCTAGAGCTGCCATCAGGCACCGCACACCCGGGGTGGGGGGCTGCAGGGCGTCCCCTAGAGCTGCCATCAGGCACCGCGCACCCGAGGTGGGGGGCTGCAGGGCGTCCCCTAGAGCTGCCATCAGGCACCGCGCACCCGGGGTGGGGGGCTGCAGGGAGCCCCCTAGAGCTGCCATCAGGCACCGCGCACCCGGGGTGGGGGGCTGCAGGGAGCCCCCTAGAGCTGCCATCAGGCACCGCGCACCCGGGGTGGGGGGCTGCAGGGCGTTCCCCTAGAGCTGCCATCAGGCACCGCGCACCCGGGGTGGGGGGCTGCAGGGCACCCCCTAGAGCTGCCATCAGGCACCGCGCACCCGGGGTGGGGGGCTGCAGGGCACCCCCTAGAGCTGCCATCAGGCACCGCGCACCCGGGGTGGGGGGCTGCAGGGCACCCCCTAGAGCTGCCATCAGGCACCGCGCACCCGGGGTGGGGGGCTGCAGGGCACCCCCTAGAGCTGCCATCAGGCACCACGCACCCGGGGCCGGGGCTGCAGGGCGCCCCTTAGAGCTGCCATCAGTCACCACGCACCCGGGGCCGGGGCTGCAGGGCACCCCTTAGAGCTGCCATCAGGCACCGCGCACCCGGGGCCGGGGCTGCAGGGCACCCCTTAGAGCTGCCATCAGGCACCATGCACCCGGGGCCGGGGCTGCAGGGCGCCCCCTAGAGCTGCCATCAGGCACCATGCACCCGGGGCCGGGGCTGCAGGGCGCCCCCTAGAGCTGCCATCAGGCACCATGCACCCGGGGCCGGGGGTGCAGGGCACCCCTTAGAGCTGCCCACTTCTCCCCTTCGTTTTTCTAGCATGGATTCAGTTTCCCTCCTGTGATTTTCCTTTGATCTCCCCGCCGTTACCATCACCAGTAGCTCCACCAGGGGCCAAAGGTAGGCAAGGAACTTGATTAGAGTTGCATGATACCTTGTGGATCCATGTGCAACATTTGATCTCATTGTTGTTCTACAACGTAGAATTAGAAACTTACCAGAAGCATCAAGTTACAGTGGGAGTGGTCTAGGTTGGATATTAGGAAAAACTATTTCCCTAGGAGGGTGGTGAAGCACTGGAATGGGTTCTCTAGGGAGGTGATGGAATCTCCATCCCTAGAGGTTTTAAAGTCTCATCTTGACAAAGCCCTGGCTGGGATGATTTAGTTGGGACTGGTCCTGCCTCGGGCAGGGGGCTGGACTTGATGACCTTCTGAGGTCTCTTCCAGCTCTATGAGTCTACGACATTCACCACCAGGTAGGTGGTATCTCTCTCTTCTGTTGTGTGTGCGTGGAAGGGACCTATAACTAAGCAAAGCATTTAGCAGAGCTGCCCCTGAAATCCTAACTAGAGACATGTTTGCAGTAAGCTGACTATGAAGACTCAAAAATGACCCTTCGATCTCTTACAATGCTCTGCCGCTTTAAGCTTTGAGCCACCTTTGCTCCCTCCAATTAATGCACTGGATTTAACTTCCGGAAATCTGGGTTAATTTGTTGCCACAGACTTCCTCTTAGAAACTTGGGGTATGTCTACACTATAGCACTAATTCGAACTAACTTAGTTCGAATTAGTTGATTCGAACTAAGCTAATTCGAATTAGCGCATCTAGACTTAAAAACTAGTTCGAATTAGCGTTTTGCTAATTCCAACTAGCATGTCCACACTGAGTGGACCCTGAACTGAGGTTAAGGCTGGCCGGAAGCAGTGCCGGCAGGGCATCAGATGAGGACTTAGAGCGTGGAGCTGCTGCCTCAGGCTAGCCGAGGTCTGCGCTTAAAGGGACCCGACCCCACCCCGGACAGACAGTTCTCAGGGGTGCCCCGCTTGCAAAGCAGTCCTGGCTTGGAGTGCCCTGAGTGCCCACACTGGGCACATCACAGCACTCGGCCATCAGCCCGGCTGCACTTGCCGCAGGCTGCCATCCGGGGGCGGGGTCAATTGGGGGGCTGCAGGAGAGCTTCCACCCCGAGGAGCCCGCAGAGCCACCCCAGTCCTCCCCATTGGGGGCTCGTACCCCATTCCTCCCTCATCTCCTTCCACTTACCCCTCCCTAGCCCCCCTTCCTGATGTACAAAATAAAGAACGCGTGTGTTCAAAAATAGAATCTATCTTTATTGAACAAAACTGGGGGAGACTGGGAAAAGGAGGTGGGAGAGGGGAAGAGAGAGGTTGGGAGAGAGGAGGGGGAAAACTGGGAGGGGGGAGCTGGAAGGGGGAAGCCAGGGGAAGGAGGGGGTGGGGAAACTCAGGGATCAGGGGTGGGGGTCTTGCCGGGCCAACCGCCTCCCAGCACGGCGAGGGATGGGGCCTCGGCGTCACCGGGGGGATGGGGTGGAGGATGCGGAGGTTGAGGTGGGGGGTGTGGACATTGAGGAAGAGGGTGTGGGGGTTGAGGAGGAAGAGGTGGGAGGGGGCAGGAGTGGGAGGAGGGACAATAGTTGGGGGGCAGCAGGCGCAGGACTGGCACGGGGCACCATGCTCTGCAGCAGGACCTGCAGGTTTGTGCTCAGCCCTCATACCACGGTGCGGTGCCGGGCTCGCAGGGCCCCCAGGTGCTGGCCCCAGAACTCCTGTTCCGTGCTCGTGGTCCGGAGCAGGCCGCGGGTGCAGGACCATGTCCTGGGCGGGGTGGTGCGCCCTGCACAAGCAGCTGGTGCAGCTGTAGAGAAAGAAGAGAAGTGGGCAGTTCTCCCTGGGGACGCAGAGGATGATGCTCAGCACCCCCCTGTGACGTGAGGGCGACCGTGCCCTGCACCGTCAGAGCCGCTGTGCTTGTACAGAGGCCATGGTCAGGATGTCTGGCTCTCCCCAGGACTGGGAGCTGCCCCAAGACCACACCCATGTCCCTATGCCATGTATAGTATGGCTGGGACAGCGGGGGGGAGGGGGAGATGTCCCCTGCCTCCATGTAGAGGGGACATGTGAAGGGAAAGCATCCTGCTGGGTCCTGCCCCGGGGTCGGGAGCATGTCAGGTCTCTTTGCACAAGCATGTGCCTATTGGGCCATGGCCCCTGGGTGTCACGCAGCTGGAGCCACCTGCCCAAGGGTGGCATGGCACGTGCTCACATGTGCACAGGTGTCTGCGTGATCCATGGAAGGCATGGCCCACGCACGTGGTCTCTGGTCTCCCTCCTGCCTCCCCCCCCCCCCAAACTACTTAATTCAAACTACTTACCCAGTACGGTCTCCCTGGACGACCCTGCCGACTCCGGTGCTGGGACATCCTGCGGTGGCCCCTCCGGTGTGCCCGGGTCAGGGCCCTCCGGTCCCGGCTTGCTGTCCCCCGGGCTGGCACGGACCGCCCCGCCCCCCAAGAGTCGGTTGAGGGCAGAGAAGTAGGGGCAGGTGGCAGCCCCTGCTGTGGCGCAACCCCTGGTGGCCCTGGCGTACGCCTGACGCAGCTGCTTGACTTTCAGGCGCACCTGCTCCTGGGTGCGCCTGTGTCCCTTTCGGGCCATAGCAGTTGCTATGCGGCTGTAGACGGCCGCGTTCCTCCTCCTAGTGCGGAGATCATGGAGATTGGGGGCCTCCCCCCAAACATCAATGAAGTCCATGACCTCCGCACTAGTCCAGGAGGACGCGCGCCGTCTACGGCCCCTGGCTGGCTCCTGGGTGCTGGGGGTCTGGGCGGGGGACACGTCACTGCCACTGGCTGCCTGGCTCATCCTGCGGCCACTGGGTCGGGGCAGAGATCGCTGGCAGGGCTGTTTCTGCAAAGTGCCGTCTGGCCAGAGTCTACCCCTTTAAGGGCCCGGGGCTGGGGGAGAGGAGAGGAGTTTTCCTGGTTGTGCCCAGAGTGGCCAGCAGGGCAAGCTGGGGAGGGCGAGCCTCCGAACTAAAGGGCTACACAGCCTGGCTGGGTTATGACAATAATGCAAGGAAATGATCATGGCAGCAAAAGTGGCAGAACCCCACCCTTAGAGATGGAGCCCTTTTGGCCATGAAAGTTTTTCCTGCCTCTTCCCTGTGTTCTACTAGTTCTGTGGCCAGCTAATTGCAGTCCCCTTGCTGTTAGCTCGGTTCCTTGCCCACCATTGAGTTCAGTATGGTTTGTGTCTGCTAGGTGATAGCAAACATTTCAGCCATTGAATTCTTCCATCCGCTTGCATATCTACTGAGATTATAGCACTTTGTGGGCAGGAGCTGTGTTTTGGTTAGATGTATGCACCGCACCAAGCGCAATGGAGCGCTAATCCCCGAGTGCATCTCCGGCACTCCAAATAAGGAACAAAGGTAACAACATTAACATGCTAGTGGCTGGAGTGGTCGGGAGTGCTTTTGGGAGGAGCAGCATGAGAGCCAGGATAGTAACCCCAGATACCAGCCAAACACCAGTACAGTGGCTCTTCCCACAAGGGGAAGATTTTGCAAGGGCTGGGACACCAAGCTAGAACTCAGGAGAGTCCCTGCTATGCCACAAACCTCCAGGGTGACCTCAGATAGGCTGTGTGTGCCTCAGCCCCCCATCTGCACAACAGGCCTCACAGCAGTGCCCCACCCCACACTGAGCAGTAGCAGGATCAATGCATTCGAGTGTGAGGCGCTACATGCCATGGCCGTGGGAGCCCTATTTGTACCTAATGTCAATAGATCAATGGCCCCCTGAGATTTCCTTTTCCTGTAGGACCACTGCCGCCCTGGGGGATTTCCCATCCCTGCATGGGCAGACTGCCGGGAAGAAGCAGGGGTGTTCTAACTTGCAATAACCCCGGCCCTTCCCTGTGTCCCTGGGAATCTCTCTCTGGGTATGTCTAAACTACATGCCTCTCCGACAGGGGCATGTAGAATAGGCTACCCAACATAGTCAATGAAGTGGGGATTTAAATATCCACGGCTTCATTAAAATAAAAATGGCCGCCACGCTGTGCCGGCTCAGCTGATCGTCGGCACAGCGGGCGAGTCAAGACGCGGATCGGTCGACCGATCCCTTATGCCTCGTGAAATCCACACTTCATTGACTATGTTGGGTAGCCTATTTTACATGCCTCTGTCCGGAGAGGCATGTAGTCTAGACATAGCCTCTGAGGCTATGTCTAGACTACATTGCTTTTCCGGGATACCTTCTTTCACCATCCTTGTAAGCCTTGTTCTACAAGGCATAAGGGATGTGTCGAAAAAACACTTTTTTCCGAAATTTGGCACCTTGTAGACATGCCAAATTTCAGAAAAGCCTCTTTTGAAAGTAAATTGGAAAAAGACATTTGCATACCGCACAGTGCGTATCTTTTTCTGATTTAACACTGCAGTGTAGACAGAGCCAGAGAAGTGTCTTGTCAGATGGATGCCGGATTCCCAACAGAATAAAACCATCATTCTCTCTGTGCAGAGCCTTCAACAAGGCCCCCTCCCTCAAAAAGAGTTGAGAACCCCCCACCCCCGTTATTTTTCTTCTGTGATTCTGGAATCCAATCTGGACCAGAAGCAAAATAGTCATCAACATCCCCAGCCAGCTGCTCCTGTTGTTTCTGATTGGCCCTGAAGCAGAATGTTCCAGAAATCTCCTAGGAAAGCCTTTTCCCATGCGATTTTTCAGCCTGTTTTGGCAGCCGCGTGGGGATTTGGATCAACGGTTATTTAAACATTGTTGCACTTTTAGCCTTTGCTCTAGCAACAATGGAACTCAATACACAGCTGTCCTGGTAATGCAGCCTCGGAGTAAGTTTTCTATGCGGAGTGTTGGGGCACCTATCAGAAGGGGAGACCACATGGTGCAGTGTGTGGGGTAGTGGCCTGGGAGATCACAGAGCTGTAGTGTCACATTGGCAAAGTCACCTGATCTTTCTGGGCAAGTTTCCCCTTTTTGCCCATTTAGATGGAAAGCTACCGAGGGCAGAGACTCTCTCATGGGTTTGTGCTCTGTAATGGAGCCCTGGGCTCAGATGGGAACACTCGGCCCTAGAAATAATCACAATCGTGAGAAACCAGCATATGCAGCTTTGCACTTTGCACATAAGTGACTCCAGAAACACAAAGCAAGTGTGCGGAGCAGCACTCACAAATGCCTGCAGAACAAACCGATGTGTGTAGCCTGGTGCTCATGAGTAACCCCACAATAGCAGACCAGAGTGAGAAAAGGGTGTTTAAAAATGACATGCTTGACTTTCAGTCTGTCCTTCTAATGAGCACTTGGCTTTCCTCTTCCTCCTCAACTCTCTTTTCAAGTGTGAACAGTTATTGTAAGTGAAAAGGATCGTCTCAAAATTTGTCCACAATGTTGTGTCCATCTGCCTTGACAGCCTCTCTTTAACATTTTAAACCCACTCCCTGCACTAGCTTTTATCTCTGTGGGACTCCATGCCCGAGGCGGTTCATATATTTAGCATTTAGCAGCAAAAGCCTCCGAGTGAAAGCATGACTCAGGCTCTAATTTTCAGCCATTCCACCAGCAACGCAGCTGTATTTTAATGATTTACGGTAACCTCCCTCCCCTCACAAAGAATTGTTCCCACTCACAACATCACTCTCTGATGTGATCCCTGCCCTCTGAAAATCATTTCCTCATTTAAGGAACGGGGATTGAATCAAACCACATGTCTATCAGATCTGAACCCAAGAGTTTTCCGATCATTTAGAATCCGAGGACCCTAGGGCTGGAAGAAACCTCAAGAGTCATTGAATCCAACTCTTTGCCCCCTGCCCACTGTCTGTGGGAGACTGTCTGAAAAGCTTTGTTAACGTCAAAGTAGATCATGTCCACCAAGTTCCCCGTGTCTGCAGAGCCAGTTACCTTGTGATAGAAGCATTTGCAGCATACTACACAGAAGATATTTCAGGCAGAGGTGCCTCTAGATGAGAGCAACTCAGCATGGTTTCTGGATCAGGTAGAGATCTATTCATCCATCCGTCTCTCTATTCATCCCCACTTGTCACCTCTCTATACACTACTACTGATCTATCTTCACATTTCCTATAACTCTCATAACCGTAGTGTCAAGGGTTGGGATTTTCAAAGGAGCCTACGGGTTAATGGAATTTGGGCTCCTGTTTTTTCAAGATTATTCTCATTTTGTAGGCTTCCATTTCCCTTTTGGTTTGTGTAGAAGGGCTGCAGCTTGTAAGAACACTTCAGTAAGTGTGGGTATAAGATTGTCTGTGCTAATGTCTAGCCATTAACTGCTAGACACACCCCTGTCTGTCAGGCAGGCCCAACATCTTTACTGCCCAGAGACAAACTACTGGCTTTTCTTCATAACACTCTAGATTGAAGCAGAGGTTAATTTGGTGCTGTATGTACATGGCTGTGTCCAGGTGAGAATGATATGGGGTGGGCATGATACTATGGGCGTGTGGTGGTGGTGGTGGGGGGAAGCCTGGTGGACATGCTGTGTGCTGTATGGGAACAAAGGGGGAGGATATTTTGTTATTTTTATCCCCCCCCAGAAGAATCCTGGAGAACATTTGCAGCTGCGCTAATAGTCAGACTTGGTTCAGTTCATTTGATGACTTGCTGGAGTGAGACAAGGATTGGGCCCATGCCAGTGAGGAGAACCAGGCCCTGACTTGCCACTAAATATCTTGCACAGGAGTTTGATCCTAAACTGAGGTCAATAGGCATGGTCCTATGCTGCTCTGTGCCGACTGAAGATCTGACACTTGTCAGCATGTTGCTAAAATCTGGAGGCGCTAAAGGCTTGCTGACCAATGGAATTACTGGTCCAGCCTTGCGCACACACCCGCTCGTGCGGTTGGAACACCAGCACCGGCTTCCCGCTGCAGGGAGAGCCCCAAGCCGTGTGGGCTGGATCCAGCTGGTGAAGGCAGAAAGCGGCTCCATGCACCGCTGCTCTTCCTCGCTATGGCTGGCGGAATGGCAGGGCAGGAAACTGCTCACTTGGAGGCTTTCCCCGCTGCTCCCATTGGCTAGAATACTGGCCATTGGGAGCAGTGGGGGGCGGAGCCAGGTTAACGTTATCTCATCCCCCTCATGCTCAAACCCCTAACCCACCCTCCTCACACATCCTTCCTGCCTAGACTGCTCACCTCCAGCCTGCTCCTGCACCCGTTTCTCCATCATGGAGAGTTGGCTGGTGTCTGCAGAAAGGTTTGCATGGAGCAGGGTGGGCCGCAGGCCAAAAGGTTTGAGAACCGCTGCTTTAGTGTACAGTTAATTCCTTACTCACGCTGGCGTTCAAAGCAGAACGTGCCTTTCTTTATTGTGACACAGGCTCACGTTCCAGTCACATTAATGCAGACCTAGCCACAAGCCTGTCCCTATTCTTCTGACTGTGGATGGACATGGTTTTAAGGAGAGCTGTAGCAAACAGATCCATGCAACTGGCTGCTCTAGGGATTCTGTGTAGCAGGGAGCATGTTGGCGCTGTGATTGTTACTGATGAGCGTTAGTGGTGCCACAAGGCTAACAGAAGGGACCAGTGTGGTTAGGGTGTGTTCTGGGAATTATTAATCCATGGGAAAAAATATGTGCCCAGTCCCAGAGGATCGCGGGCTGTGGAGGCTCTTAGTGAAATCTCTGAATTATCAGCCTGATGACAAGTAGCCGCCTATGAAATGGTGAAGTGGATGACACATGATCTCAGCCCCCCTCTCCATGTATTACAGGGATTTGGCATAATGCTGCTTATCTTAAGGGCATTATGCAAATGTGGTGCTTATTCAAATCTTGACACACTCATCTGGAGCAGGTGCATTAGAAACTCACTTTCCGCTGAGGTTAATCTGTCAAATGACAAGGCTGGTTTCATCTCCCGGGACTTATCCTTCCCATGAGGTACAGTTCAGCTCCTGGCCTTTTCTTCGCCAGCTCCCGCAGCACGTCCTGAAAAGGGGACATTTCTGAGCCGAGCTTCCTATTGCTAAGTGCTCCCAGAGAGATGCGGCTGCAGCTTTTCCCAGCCTGAGCGCAGCTAGAGGGGTGCGTTTCCCAGGGATGTAACATGCAGCGGGGAACTTCAGGAAGCGGTTCGCTCAGCTGCAGGAAAGCTCCCCTTGCCGAGCCTCTGTCCACACACCAGGAGGCAGAGTTTGGAGCTGCAGCTGGGGGGTGCTCTAGAACAGAGAGAGACCTTCTCATGACGGGTTGGTTGGAGGCTCACCTGGCTGGCTGTGTCCTGAAGACCCTATGTACTTGCTATGCAGACAAAACTTCCATTGCCTTCAATTGGATCTGCTCGCATGCTAGCAAGATGTTATGTTCCCGCTGGAACCTCCTCTCCCAGTCCAAATGCCTATTCGATCTGCTCATACCTCTGCCCTCTTATTATTTGTGAGCACGCGTGAACATAGCGTCTCCTCTGCAGGCTTATCCTTGTACCAATACCCATATTCACACAAGAGCCTCAGCTCTCTGCTGTACCCCATTGAAAAAGCTGCTGTTATCCACTGAGGGAGAGGAAGTGATACCATGTGACTTTGGTGACCTGGGTAATGTGTAGAAAATAACTGAAATGAACAATACATAGTCTGGAAACTGTCTGTTTCTACTCTGTGAGGAATAGCTCTGAATAATGAATTCCGAGATCAGTCCACAAATGCAGCAGACTAAATTCACTACACATATTATTTTCAGTTAATCATTTGACTACATCTATGTAGCATATTGAGTAATGACAAGCGAGTTTCTTTTGCCCAGTTTCCCTGGCTTTCATGAAAAGGAGAGAAACTGATTTCATCCAGGTGGCTTCCAACCAACCCCTTGACAAAATGAACCTTCTAATATTTTTACTAAGTAGGTGGGGCTAGTTTCAAATTTCCCATTTAAACTGTGTCTGGCAGAAAAATGTTTTTTTGACTACATGAAGGGCATCTCCCTTGCAAACGCTAGCCACTTTGCTTCAGCAGCTGGTGAGACTTAGCCGTGAACCCTTTAATACTATCTATCTTCCCACTGGCTCTCCATACTGGCGACTATGCTCAGCTGATCGGATTCTCTTCATTTTAGACACAGAGAGTCACAGAAGTGCAGGGCTGGAAGGACCTTGAGCAGTCATGCAGTCCAGTTCCCTGCCCTGAGATCAGGACTAAATAATAACTAGACTATTCGTGAGTGGTGTTTGTTTAATCAGTTCTTAGAAGCCTCCTGTGTCGGAGATGCTCTAGGCAATTTGTTCCAGTACTTAACTGCCTTGATAGTTAGGAAGTTTTTCCTAATGTCCAATCTAAGCTGCCCTTGCTGCAATTTAAGCCCATTGCTTCTTGTCCTATCCTCAGAGGTTAATGAAAACAATTTTCTCCCTCCTCCTTGGGACACCCTTGTAACATTCTGCATCAATTGCAACCGAATGCTGTGATGTTCCCTGGCGCATGGCTCTTTAATGGGAGTGCACTTGTTACCTGATATACCTGGCACATTAGCTAGTAGCACAGCAGTTAAACTAATTCACAACTAGATTCCAGTCGTACTAGAAATGCTCGGAGGACACCCCTATTGCTTCCTTAGCCTGGACTGATCTCTTCTTCTGTAAGACAGGACTATGTAGCACTTTAAAGACTAACAAGATGGTTTATTAGGTGATGAGCTTTCGTGAGCCGGACCCACTTCCTCAGATCAATTTGTGGAAGAAAATTGGCATGACCATATAAACCAAAGTGATACAATAAAAAAAAAAAAAGTGAACACATATAAAATTGACAAATCCAATTTTAGAACGGGGGAGAGTTGTCAATTTTATATGTGTTCAATTTTTTTTATTGTATCCGTTTGGTATATATGGTCGTGCCAATTTTCTTCCGCAAATTGATCTGAGGAAGTGGGTCTGGCCCACGAAAGCTCATCACCTAATAAACCATCTTGTTAGTCTTTGAAGTGCTGCATAGTCCTGTCTTTTGTTTCAGCAAGACCAGACTAACACGGCTGCATCTCTATCACTCTTCGGCTACGTCTACACTGGCATGATTTTCCGAAAATGCTTTTAATGGAAAAGTTTTCCGTTAAAAGCATTTTCGGAAAAGCACGTCTAGATTGGCAGGATGCTTTTCCGCAAAAGCACTTTTTGCAGAAAAGTGTCCGTGGCCAATGTAGACGCGGTTTTCCGCAAAAAAGCCCCAATCGCCATTTTCGCGTTCGGGGCTTTTTTGCGGAAAACAGTACTGTGCTGTCTACACTGGCCCTTTTGCGCAAAAGTCTTTCAGAAAAATACTTTTGCCCGAATGGGAGCAGCATAGTATTTCCGGAAAAGCACTGATGATTTTACATGAGATCGTCAGTGCTTTTGCGAAAATTCAAGCGGCCAGTGTAGACAGCTGGCAAGTTTTTCGGCAAAATCAGATGATTTTGTGGAAAAACTTGCCAGTCTAGGCACAGCCACCTTCTGTGTTCTTTGTTAGAATGCGGGGGGCAATGTTTTCCTCTTTTAAAAAAAAAAAGTTTTCCCAAAATATCCTGTTTCATGCTGAGATAAAACGGGAGACCTGAGAGAGAGAGAGAGAGAGAGAGAGACAGGCAGACCCTAACCACGCAGGGTGCAGGTTGTTGGTGGTAGGGGTCCATCTTTCTCATTATGACCAGAATCCTGGCTCTGAGAAATCTTCCTGTTGCAAGTTTGTCAAAACCGAGACATTTCCATGAAAATCTCAGTTTTAACAAGTAGGCAACTTCTAATAAAACCATTATTTGTGGGGAATTCCTGACCGGCTCTCTGGCCCAAACTTCCCAGCCAGCTGAACTGAGCAGAGAACCTGATTTTGGCAGTGGGTTTTGTGGAAGATGATATTCTGCAGAAGTCCCAAACAGCTGCTTCCCTGTGTAGGGGGCTAAGAGGGAAGGCTGCAGAGCCATGAAGACTGCAGCTAAGTTGCTACCTTCTCTGTGACAAGTGTGTGCCCCACCCCATACTAGAGCCATTCCCAAAGCAGCATCTTTTCAGGAAGCATTAGCTTGCTGGCATGCTCACCAAAGCCATCCTGGAAGTGCCTTGGCCAGCTGAAATGGTACAGAAGGGGTGCAAAGCCTCGTATGGGTGTGACCACCAAGTCCTGCATCAAGCCTTGTTTTCTATCGAGCTTGCTTATTGCATTTCCCAAGCCCTGATTCAGCAAAGCCCTTAAGCAGGTGCTTAATTTTAGCCTTTGAGTAGGCTTCTGGCTTCAAATTAAGCAGATACTCAGGTGCTTTGCTGAATCAGCTGCTGTGGTGGGGTGTTTGCACCAGGCTTCACGGGAAGAGGCTGGGATAGGGAGGGGCTAATTAAGCTAGGAGGGAGGGGCTAATTAAGCTAGGAGGCTGCACCTGGGGGAGAAGTAGGTTGGCTAGACAAGCCCTCATGGAAGCTGCAGTTCAGCTGAGCATGTTCAGGATGGCTGGTACAAAGCTAGGAAGCTGAGGCCAGAAGGGCAGTAGGTGTCAGTCACTCGGGGAGAGTGAGTTCAATGGGTCAGAGCCCTGAGAAAGAGAAGGGACGTAGGAAAGAGCTCAGGGAAATAGCAGTGGGGCCTGGGAATAAGCAAACCCTGGCTGCTAGAGAGAGGGTCCTGTGCTGGGCCCCTGAGTAGTGGGTTTCAACACAAGCGGCATAGTCTTGAATTAAAAGGCAGCCTGGACAGGCAGCCCGTTCAAGGAGAGGTTGATAGGCCCAGAAAGGGAAACCCATCGAACAGACTGATTAAGCCACATCGTGGAGTAAGGGCACTAGGTGCCAGGCTGCGAGAGGAGAGGGGGTCAGAGCAAGCGATGACAGGGGACATTCCCTGAGCAGGCAGGAAGAGGGGCCTGAGCAGGGAGTGAGCCCACTATAGGATCTCATTGCAGATCTTTTCTCAAAGGGTTTTTTACATGCAGGGGATGGAGTGAGGGTAGGAGGGGGTGGTTACTAGGTGCAAACTTAGATCTGTGTGCATTAAAGTGACTAATATACACCAAATGCAATTCATAAAGAATCCTAAGCTGCCAGTTAATACATCCCTTATAGTCCACTTTGAAAATGTGTTCAGTTCTCTGTGGATTGAGTTAGTAGGGGTCAATACTCCTGTGCACACCCAGCTTATTTGCACTAGTGTAACAGTCCTCTGATTGCTATCCCACGCTGCTTTGCATGATGGCCGGAACAACCTGCCTGTTTTACCCATGTGCTTTCTGCTGCTCTGGGGTCATTTCACAAGAGACCTTAAACTAACACTATTCTAAATCTAATCCAATTCAACAGTCCTTCTAGAACCACCAATGTGGCAATATGCAGCCTCTCAATAAAGAATGAAGTGATATAACAACAGCTGCTCCAAATCAAGCGAGTTTTGCCCCAGCCTGCCTCCCAATGAGTGCCCAGGGATGCAAGGTGAGAAGGTTAACAAATCTAAGCTCTGGCGGATCAAATTGGCTAGAAGTTCTAAAGTTGAGAATTCTCTCCAGAGAGCTCTCAACAAGGTGCCCCCTTTAGCCGGTTACACCATAGAGCATGTTTAAAAATAAATGATCATTCAGAAGACAAAACCGTGTTAGAGTTGGACGTGGGAACCTTACATTATTCTGGCCAACCTACTAACTGGTGCAGGCTGAATCTCTCTAATCCAGCCCTCTCTAGTCCAGCAACATCCGTGGTCCAGGATGATGTGAGTGAGCCGGATGTCCACTTTTAATGGGTGTGGCCAAATTTCCCGCAGTCCCATAAAGTTTGTTTCCAGCCACCAGTCCTGGCTCTCAGTGTTCTGGGCTGATATTTAGCTCTAATTTACCCAAAATGTTGTCTAAGAGCCCAGCAAGCCGTGGAAGTGTTGGTGTTGCTGCTAGACAATATGGACCTCCCGTGATTTGGCAAATTCTCTGGTTCAGCACCAGTCAGGTCCCAAGGGTGCTAGACTAGAGAGATTCGACCCGTAGTAGGTTATCTACCAGCTCAGTGGTTCCCAAACTTTTCGGCATCACGCCCCCCTTCTTGATTTTTGAAAAAACTCTCACGACCCCCCTGCCAAAAAAAAAAAAGCAGCAAAACTTGAGAAAAAAAAAAAAGGAACTTAGCGGGGCAGAAAAACTTGATGGGGGGGGTTGCCTTGTGCCCCCCTGGAATTTCTTCACGTGTCCCCTATGGGGCACACCCCCCAGTTTGGGAACCCATGTACTAGCTCGTAGTAAATCATGTCCTTGTAATGTCCTTGTACTAATAGATCCCCCTTTGCCTACTAGCTAATTGTAAAGCATACCAGTATCATGCTCATATATTCCCCCTCCCACTGCACTAGTATATAGCCGTTCTGGCCAATCCACTAGCCACACTCAACTCTCCTTTGTTTTTGCTTTATGGAAACGAGATGGAATCGGCCAGAGAGAGGCCCTGCTTCTGTGAAATGCTCTTCAGCCCCAGACGTTGCAGCCTTGTGTTGTTGATCGTTTTGGAGCTATTTCCTTTTGTAAACCTACACTAGAACTCCGCACACAAAGCCCTTCAGCTGTTATCAGCCGCTGACACCAGAGTGCAGGCCCTCGTCCTGCCAGTGAGAGCAGCTGAGTCAACAAGCTAGGAGAGAAGGGAAATTTGACTAAGAGGGGCCTTTGAACAAATCCAAAGGAAGCAGCCGGCAAGATGGGCTGCTGTCTGGTACTTACGTTATTTTTCCAAGCGGCTGAGCCCGAGCATGAAATCCCCCTCTATTCGCTGAGCATGAGGCCGTTAGCGGGAGCGCGTTAGCGAAAGGTGGTTATGATGGTGTGGTTAATCATTGTTCCGCCCCAAGAACAGCCTCTTCTTAGAAGAGCTGGACTCTGGCAAGCCCAGATACTGGACAACGGGGGAAGTGTGGAGACTAGTTGTTAAGCAAGCCATATGGCACGTGGGTGCGTTGTGTTACATCACATAGGAAGACTGATGGGCCCGGAATAATCCGGGTAGGCTCCAAGCAAACCCAAGGCCAGCTCACCTCCTGTCTCCTAAGAAAGGCTGTGTGAGAACTGCTCTCTTCCTCCCTAACGACTCACTTTGTAGCCCTACGTGGGTCTTCTACTTCATGTGAGCCAAGCGGCTAGTGCAGGAAGGGGAGGAATGCACGCTCTTTCCATCTGACATGCATACACGGAGCCTAGGCCAAAGTCCAAAGATGCCAATAGTGGCCTTCCCATTAACTTCCATGGGCTTCTGGACTAGGCCTAGACTGGGCACAAGGAAGGCAACTCTTCCTGTTTTCCGCTGCACCACAGGCCTAACTCCGTCCTTGTTTCTCTGCTCAGTTCTGGGCTGGGAGCCAATGGCTTTGTTAGCGATGAAGATACGCTGAGGTACATGCACCAGGGCCCTGGTCTTTGCTCTTTGGAACAGACAGACTGCTTGGCTACGTCTACACTGGCATGATTTTCAGGAAATGCTTTTAACGGAAAAGTTTTCCGTTAAAAGCATTTCCGGAAAAACTTGTCTAGATTGGCACGGACGCTTTTCTGCAAAAGAACTTTTTGCGGAAAATCGTCCGTGCCAATCTAGATGCACTTTTCCGCAAAAAAGCCCCAATCGCCATTTTCGCAATCGGGGCTTTTTTGCTGAAAACAAATCTCTGCTTCTACACTGGCCCTTTTGTGCAAAAGTTTTTCGGAAAAAGACTTTTGCCTGAATGGGAGCAGCATAGTATTTCCACAAAAGCACTGACAATATTACATGAGATCGTCCGTGCTTTTGCGGAAATTCAAGCGGCCAGTGTAGACAGATGGCAAGTTTTTCTGGAAAAGCGGCCAGTCTAGACACAGCCTTCGAGTTATAATTTTGTCCCCAGAGGATGTGGGGAAGAGGTGCTGGCCAGGAAGAGGGTGGGGGTTTGTCTAGCGTAGCAGTCACATGGAGATGGTGCTCCTTGTTAGGCCATAGCTCTCCGAACACGAGTTCATTCAGCTGCCTCCTCTCCACAGCAAAACCATTTTAAACACACACTCCTGAGAGCTGACCTAGAGGAGCAGACTGGGAAGACCCACGTTCCAGCTACCCCAGTGTCCTGTCTCTGAGCCAGTGGCCAGTGCTTCGGAGAAAGGTGCAAGAACCCTGCAATCACAGATGTGGGATACCCTGGCCCCTGCATGTGTCTCACCCGATTTCTAATAGTCAGAGATAGGCTTATGCCTGGAAGCACAAGGTTCAATATCCCTTCCAATTTTTTGTTGTCATGACAACTACTACTATGAAAATTCCCACTGGGAATTACAACGTGACCTAATAGTCCTAATCTAATATATAAAGGAGAATGTTTGTGCTCTAATAACTTGGACACTATGAGTATGTCTACACTGCTACCCTAGTTTGAACTAGGATGGCTAGTGTAGGCATTCGAACTTGCAAATGAAGCCCGGGATTTAAATATCCCAGGCTTCATTTGCATGTTCCCGGGCGCCGCCATTTTTAAATGACCCATAGTTCGAACTCCCTGCCCGCGGCTAAACGCGGCACGGACTTCGTAGTTCAAATTAAAGCTCCTAATTTGAACTACTGTTAACTTCCTCGCAGGAGGAATAATGGTAGTTCGAATTAGGAGCTTTAATTCGAACTACCTAGCCCGTGCCGTGTTTAGCCGTGGGCAGGGAGTTTGAACTACGTGTCATTTAAAAATGGCGGCGCCCGGGAACATGCAAATGAAGCCTGGGATATTTAAATCCCGGGCTTCATTTGCAAGTTCGAATGCCTGCATTAGCCATCCTAGTTCAAACTAGGGTAGCAGTGTAGACATACCCTGTAAGACCGACCACAACCAAACTTTCCATGGGAGGAACCTTTCCTCCAGGAGAAGGTTTTAAGGGACTGTGGGAGGGAAGAGAGGAGAGACCGACGCCTCTCCTCAGGGCTGCACGGAGCTTGGCAGTGTGGGGAGAAGCGGCTTCCCTGCCATGGCTGGAAGCATATGGAGGCCCCTCTTTAATACTGCGATTGACTTGGGGCCTCGCGGCCGACCAATGGGCGGGTGGGTTGCTGCTGGGGCTCGCTTAAGGTGGAGGGGGTGGGGCTGGTGTTACCGCTCAGCTGCCACTTTGAAAAAATGTCCGGAAGGAGGGGCATCAGGGACCCAGAGGTGGCGGGGGGGCTGGACCATTGGGAGCAAGTGCGGGGAGGGCAGGATTGTAGGGGGATGAAGGAAGTGGGGCTGGACAATCCTGCAGGGAGTGAGTGAGAAATGAAGCCCAAGGAGGAGGGGGGGGGTCTCCTTTGAGGGGCACTGGCCCAAGGGGCAGCACTAGATGATGCTGGGTGGGTGAGGAATTAATCCAAGCCGGGGGGGGGGGGGATTCCTCAAATCAGGACACTGGTCCTGGGTTTGCTGCTGGATGATCCTGGGGCGGGGGGTGAGAGATGCAGTCCATGGGAGGGGCAGCTGGTCAAGGCGGTGGTGCTGGAGGAGGGACTATAGAGATGGCAGCAGGCTCAGGTAGTTGACTCATAGTTTCATCAAAAAAGAAGGGAGAAGAGTTTGAGGTGTCACCTTGAAATCTCTCCGATTCAGTGACGCATCCCTATACTCAGCTCTTGGATGAGAATTTGCAGACCCAGCACACCTATCCCCTACGTCCCAACCGAAAACCCATTAGCTTCTACAAGGATAATTAGCAAAAATACCATCTGATTGGAAGCAAAACACTGCACTATTGAAGAGGGGCCTCCGTAGGCTTCCAGCAGTGGTGGGGAAACAAGCCAGGGTGATCTGGGGGCTCTCCCTTCCCCTGCGCTTTTAATGGCTCCCAGATTCATGACATCGGAGGAAAACAGAGACCTAGTTTCTATTGTGACTTTTGTATCTCAGTTTGCCAAGTCAAATAGCTCCGATTCTCAACATTGCAATGCCTCTTTTTGGAGTCAGAGATTTTGCTTGATGCAGCTGTAGAAAAGCCTGGGGGTCTGCTATAATGGTCAGATGTCAGGCACTGGCAGCTGCGGCGTGGCTGGGGGCTGTCAGGACCAGCTTCTGTTTTTCTAAATTTTGTTCCTCCGGTTTCCCGTGCGACGCCGGGTAAGTCCAGCTAATATGCATATAAATGTCAATCCCTTATTATATCTTGCTAAATTCTTGGCTTCGATCAATTCCCGTGGCAATGAGTTCCACAGTCTAATCACTGGTAGTGTGAAAAAGAATTTCTCTATATTGTTTTGAATGTCCCACCTTTTAATCTGATTGAATGCCACCCATGAGACTAGATTGGAGGGAGGAGTTCCATTTGATGACTGGGCATTTTATTCTTTATCTCCCTAGAAGTTTTGTATGCACCATGGAGGAGGCAGGCCAGCCATGGAGCCTGGTTTAGAAAGGAGAATGGGGAGGTGAGGTACTGAACCACTATTCCCATGAGGCACCACGGCAGTATAAGTCACATTCCTTGTCTCTGGGCATTCTGTGTTGAGGATTGTACAGTCACTGTGTCTAAAGCTGATTTTGAAACAGAATTCATAAGCTTTTGCATCCGTGAGGTTTTACAGGACTCCACAAAACTGGGAACTCCTAGACCATTTTTCAGCCTAATGAACCCCCCTCCCCAAACTTTTCCTATGAGTATAATTTGAAGTCCTTTTCATATTCAGAAAGTATTTACCCAAGAGATCTGGGTGATTTCATAGATCATAAAAGCAAAACTTCAGAAGTAATATTTTATTTCACAGCGGAGGTCTTTGCGGTGAGGTCAGGTCAAGAATTTCAGGCTTGGGGGAGAGACGCCAGCCCTTAAAGAAGCGGTATGAGGTCTAGAGGGGGACAATGTCGTGTTTTCTGAATCTTCCCCACGTGGCAGCCAAAACAGTAAATCTGAGTCTGAAGAAGATGCAGTGTGAACCCCTGGAGGGCCTGCCTGGCCTACGGTGCAGCAACAGGGAAAAGCTGGAAGCAAAATGATCACATTTCATTCTGGGAACCCCTTGAGTTGCACCTTTGGCTATAGTCTACACTATTTTTGTGTGTGTGGAAATGCAATGCAAATGAAGTGCTCATTAGCATTTTCTCACGCTTCATTTGCATCGTCTCTTCTGATCCGTCTTTGGGCAAAAGGTTTTTACGCAAAAACATGCAGTGCGGACGTTTCCGCAGCACACCTCTCCGGGAGAGGCATAAGGATCTTGCGCAAAAAGGGGTTTTTGAGCAAAACGGAAACATCCACACTGCATATTTTTGCGCAAAGACCTCTTGGGCAAAAATGGATTGGAAGAGACTATGCAAATGAAGCGTGAGAAAGTGCTAATCAGCGCTTCATTTGCATTGCCCTTCTGCAAAAACCAAACAAACGTAGCTTAGACGTAGCCTTTGAGGTGTCCTAGCCTAGGTCAGCCTAGGTCTCACAGGTGCTGTGAGAAGCAGAAGAGACGGTGGCATGTACCTGCCATGCCTGGAGACTAATAGAGACGCTGCCTGGACCACAGCTGCCCTCTGGAGGGATTCAGTGGACAAACGGTAACTTTTGTTAAAAAATATAGGGCCTGTCAGTGGGGAGAGTGGCCAGGCTTGACTTGGGGGGGCCCAAAGGACTGTGCTAAGCTGGGCTTGGATAGTTCAGTTCCCCGAAAGGCACAGATGGGCCAGTCCTGCTCTCTGAGCTGGCCAGGGTCAAGGAGGGCAGAGTTCACACTCGGCTCACCACAATGCCCCTCTACCAGGAGATTGCAATGGGCAAGGGAGTCCCCAGCACACCAGTAGCAGGTGCCATAGGCAGGGCTGCTCGCAAAGCCAGGGAGAGGAGAGAGCCCCCTCTTTGCTCTTTAGCAGGGGAGGGGGGCCTGTGTGGCACAATCCTCCTCCCACCCCATGAACCCCTGCTCACCCCTGCAGGGTCGTTCCCTTGGAGGGCCAGTGTGTCTGCCTGTGAGGCGAGGATGAGCCCCGCCGGACTCTGGGTTATCGTCACCGGAACTTCCTCACTTGTTGGTTGTTACGACCAGGCCGAGTGTTTCCAGACCTTTGATTTACTTGCTATCCCTGCGCTGGAAGCCAGGCCGCCCTCCAGAGAGGAAACCCTTCCACAAGCCTGAACGCTTCCTGCTCCCTTTCCCTATGGTGTGTACTAGTGCCAGGCCCACTGACTCGGGGGATGCACAAGGAGCAGTTGCCCTGAGGCCCAGCAAGTCCCAACAGCCCAGAGCTCCTGGATGCTGCCACAGCCTTTCCATTGCCGCCAGAGCACTGCACGGCATGCCCCGGGGGGGCGCTGAGGTGTCCTAGCCCCGCCCCTTCTGTCTGAGGCCCCGCCCATTCCGGGAGCACAGAGCCATCCCGCCCATTCCGGGAGCACAGAGCCATCCCGCCCATTCCGGGAGCACGGAGCTGCCCCCCTCACCTTGCCCAGAGGCCTGGCAAGTCTTGCCTCCCCCCCGCCCAGTGCTCTTAAAAGCTAAGGAGCTGTCTGTCCTACAAACTAGATTATTTGTACCTAGGCCCCATGAAGCAGCAGCAGCAGCAGCAGCAGCAGCAATGCCTGACTGTTTCTGTTGTGGAAACCTCACTCCTAACTAGGAAAAAGCAATTCATGGGCTTTCCGGACCCCATTCAGGCTCCATGCTGGATCAGGCCAGGCTTGGACAGCGGACTGGTGAAGGCTGGATGAAGGTGATCTTGAAAAAGGACTGATTGTTCCAGCCTGGTTCTTTAAACGGGGGAAGTGGGAGGTAATGGGCAATTAACTTAGCAGCCTGCAAGGCTGGTGCCCCATGAAAATAGTAATAATAATGAACCCCAACAGAATTGGCTTTGTTCTGGAGCTGAGAAGAAACTCCCTGGAAATAAGAAGGCAAACGAGAAGAAAATCACACTGCCAGAAAAAAGATGGTGGAGGGGGAAAAAAGCTGCAAAAAGAACAGGGAGAGGTGACTGGTGTGTATCGGCGGAAGTCCAAGGGGCTCGTTCTCTATTGCCCCGCACCTTGGGCTGTGGCTGACACCAAGCAAAGCAAGAGTGTCGCTTGCTACCATCCATCAGGAATTCTGCACAAGAGCTGGCTGGGAAAAGGGGAAGGAGCTGTAATGGAATCTCGTGTATCCCCCCCATTCAAAATTTAAAACTGGGGGGAAATTTTAAAATGGTGGAAAAATTAGCCCCTCTCAATAACTGATCAGCGCACAAGTTGTGTGGGGGGGAGGGGAGACAAGGGGGAAAGAACTGTGAAAATGTTCCGAACACTTTATTTTATTCAACTGATGCCGTTTCATTGGCATGGTGACATTTGAAAAATGTCCCAGCAGGTCTCATAACTGAGGATCCGATTAGGCAAGAAGGAGAGATTCGGGTGCCGGGTGCAGGGCAGGTGAAAGTTGGGTTCTGGTTCTCTGCTTCTGCATTGACATCTATAGAGTGCGTGTAAAACAACAAGTTCAGGGTGGTAGCATTTCACACCCGCCTTGCACAGGTGTGAATGGCTGAACAAGGAGCTTGGGACGTGAAGCACCAGAACCCCTAGTTTGTGCCCAGACTAATAAAAACGTGTAAACACAAGGAGTCCTATGGCACCTTAGAGACTAACCGATTTATTAGGGCATAAGCTTGCATGGGTAAAAGCCACTTCATCAGATGGGTTGAATTCTCCAAGGCTATGTCTACACTGCAGCTCTATTTCGGGATCCACATCTTTTGTGCGCGCCCGTTATTTCAAAAAATAATGGGCTCACTATTCCAACGTCCTCATAAACCTCATTGCATGAGGCGTATGGGACATTTGGAAATAGCAATTTATTTCAAAATAAGTTCTGTGTAGACAGCACCAAATTTCAAAATAAGATATTTGGAAATAACATCGAAATAAGATACGCAATTTGTGTAGTTCAAATTGTGTATCTGATTTCCACCTATGGTACAGTGTAGATGCCCCCTAAGGTGCCACAGAGCTCCTGGTCGTGCTTGTAAATCCAGACTAACATGGCTACGCCCTCTGAGACTTAATAATTACATGACAAATGCTAGTTCACAATGCAGTTCACAACAGGAAGTGGAGCTGGTCAGGAATTTTTCAATGAAGCGTTTTTTGTCAGAAAATACCGACTTTGGCAATCCCTTGCTTGTGACCAAGGGATGGTTTCCAAAAATTTCCCATTTCAACAACTTTCTGATCTGAGCGAAATAAAAATTTGTCAGAATGCCCCACTTGTACATTTTCCGAATGAAGAAGTTCCATTTTTTTTGTTTGAAAGAATTTGGTTTCAAATTTTCCGTTATAATTAAATAAAAAAGGGTAAAAAGGTAGCGGAGAGCGGAGACAAAACCTTCAGGTCTCCTTGACTTGCCTGCATGGCAAGAGTGAAAGGGAGTGCTGTTTCTAAAGTTGCAGTGGAAATGGCATCGCACACAACACCTCATCTTAAACATCCCAAGCCCACACTGCCCTTAAAGCGTCTGATCCTGAAAAGCAGATGGTAGATTTTGTTTTTCACGTTTGCCAAAAAATGTTCTCCAAAGCCAAGCCAAGGCTTATGTCCCAAGTTTCAGCACAAAGGGAGCTTTTATTGCCATTATAAACCTGAAAATATGGTTTTTATAAAGCAAGTGCCAACATAACCTTAAATACGGCCTGGCAAATGTAAGATTTCAGTAACGATCCTACCTGATTTCCAATGCACATCTAATGAGAAGCTCCCAAATGGGGAAAGGAAAACAACTGAGAATTTACAGTGTAAAGCCAGCCTGGTAATTGTATTAGCAGCCGCTTATAAGCAGAATCAGGCTCTCAGCTGTAGCTGAAACCCATAAAAAGCACACCATTAATTTTATTAAGAGAAGTAGCCATTTTAGTCCTCTGAAAGCTCTGGAGTCTGTAAAGATAAGGTGATGGACTTTTCTCACAGCTGAAATAGCTACATCTGGAAAACAGGTCTGCCATTATACACTGAATCTTCAGGAAGCCCGGCAGAAATGTATTCCAGCAAAATATATTAACCACAACTGCAGCCCTTGGCCATAAGCCTACCCGCCTTACCATATATACTTGGCATGGAAAGGCTGCATATTTTCCCACTGGTATCAGAATATTTCCCAGGTTCATTAGAAAGATCAAAACTCTGGTCACTTTGTGGGTTGGGTCAGGGCAGGTAAATCTCTACTTTTGTGTTTAGAAATCGTGTTGCCAATGGAAAATAAAAAATCCCCCCTCCAATACTTCCCAATGCAATTTAATTATTACCCAGCCTTGAGTTTGTGCTTTCCTAGCTGGCTAAGTGGTCATATATTTCATACGTCCTGCTAATTTGCTGTTAAATTTGCTATTTATATGATCCTAGACGATTTGTGAGGCTTTATTGAATAGAATATATATATATATATAAAATGTTTTTTTACTGGGAGCAAGTTCTTTAAAGGAGATGGTTTTTCACACCATCGGGCCACTTTCTCAACTTATTGACAGCTTTATGAGCATGGCTGGAACGGGACCAGCTCCCTTTCTTCCTTAGCACTCCAGACCGAAAAAGCAGTTTTTAAATTAGGGCCTGGGAGCCTTCATTGCACTCCAGCATTCCCCAGGTACAAAGCAACACGCTGGCCTTTCTTAATCACTTTTCCAGACTTCGGCCCACTAAAATTAGCGGGCTCTTAGGTCAAATGTTTATTGTCCCACGGTCATGGCGGGAGGTTTATTTACCGCTACACATCTGTATTCGGCATGCATCTATATTCTGGTTTTGCTCTGCAATTAACCAGGGTTGTTTAGAGTCTAGAAAAAACAAACAAACAAGCTTGTGCTTTTGATCAAAAAGTCCTCCCCCCCCCCCCGAGCCTAATTCCTGTCTTTAAAAAATAAAGTGCAAAGCTTCCATTTATTCCTCCCCCTACCCCCTTTTATAGCGGTATCTTTATTATTACTTTGTACTGAGGTAGCTCATATTCTCAGCCTGCCCCAGGCTCCCTTTCAAAACTGTTAATGGGAATTTTAAAGTTTTGAATTTCTGTGGTTATATTTAAACTCCTCCTCCTCCTTGTGGCACAGGAAGCCCAGGCCTTCCTCTTTAAAGGGACAGTTGATGCTTTATTCCTTTTAACGTAAAGAGCAAAGCCCAGGGGGTTGGCCATTACGCTGCCCGGGGGAATTGCTTTGTCTTTTAATTGTACTTTGCTAGTGAATTAAAACTGGGGGGAGTTAGGGGGAGTTAGGTGCTCACATCCCACTATAACCCCATGGGTGCTGGGTAAATCGTGCTGCATGGAAGTTGCTTGCTGGGGTGCCAGGTACACAGTCTACACTCTCTGTGCCGCCTTGATGGAGTTGTTCCCATGCCGCCTGGGACGGGCAGCCTCTAGGACTGAGAGGGAGGATCAGCCTCCATGGCCCATTCTGATCCTGCCCAGAGGGGGCTGATGACAGTGGATGGGACTTGCCATGCCGATGATTTTCTTGGGGACATGGGAAATGCCAGATTGGAGAGCGAGTCAGATGCTTCACAGCAGGGAACGAGGAAGAAGGTGCAAGGAGGACAGTGGGAAAATCTGCCCCCAAAGGAATCTCTTTCTAACCCCTCCAAGGAAGGTATTGGGGTTAGCCTGGGGCATGAGGCTTTAACTCCCTTCCAAAATCCTCCCTTTAAAGCAGCAGCCCCAACGCGGTGCCCGCGGGCATCATGGCCCCACGCGGGCAGCCCCTGCCCCGGGCGCATGGCACATGCGCGGTGCTGGCCCCGGGTGTGTGGTGCGTGGGAGGCCCCGGGCACGTGGCGCGTGGGAGGCCCCGCCCCTGGATGCTTGGTGCGTGAGCGGCCCCGCCCCTGGACGCCTGGCTGCCCCAAAAGGTTGGGGACCACTGTGTGACAGACCGGGCCGTGTCTGGGCACAGCTAAGGGCATCCGCTCAGGGCGAATTGCTCAAATCCGGGGTTCCTTACAGCCCCCGACTGGCGACCTCTCCACACAGGCCACAAACCAGTCTCACAGAGCGCTTCAGCTGCCTGCCTGAAGTCTCCCGAGCAAAACCCCTCCGACACCCCAGCAATATCCGTGCCCCAGATGGCCCTGGGCCTATATACAGGTGGGGGGTCCTAGCACCCAATCCCACCTACCCCGAACAAGTTCTGTCCGGTTCCAAGAAACCAGCCACAGATCCCTGGTCAATTTACCCTCTGGACCTTACCCACAAATCACGCTGGGCCAATCCTTTAGAATCTATATCTAAAGGTTTATTATTACAAGAAAGAAAAGCCTGAGAGTAAGGTTATTAAAGTACAGTACGTTACATGCACCGAATCTCCCAGTTCTCGATGCAGGCTCTAGCAGAGATGTTGCAGCTGCTGGTTAAAAGTCCTTATTGCACATCCTGCGATCAGGATGGGTTCCCAGGTCTTCTGGGCTCTTCAATCCCTGCAATGCTGCCTCTGGGATGAAGTGCTGAGCTGAGAACAAAATGGCCTCGACCACATGGCCTCTTTATACTCCTTCCTGGCCTCTTCTTGTATGCAGCCAGTCACCTGGTCAGAGGCCAATCTCTATGTTTCCTGCTGGCTGCCCTCAGGTGACAAATCCCATTCTTTGGGTGTGTCCATAGCCTATTGAGAGTCATTGTTCCACAGGGCTTTGCTACTCAGCCTGTCCATAGCCATGCTTAACCACATTCACAGAAATATTCAGCTTCCACACAGATTACAGATTCCTACCTACACACACAGACATTATACACTCACATAAATAGTGTACATAAGATTAACAAACAATAAGCTCCCATTCAATACCCCACATGGCTCCCCCCATATCAATTTCTGGGGCCAACACCCCCACCTAGGGGTGCAGCAGCGATCTGGCTGCTTCCCTCCAATTTGGTAATGTGACACACTGCTTTAAAGCATGGCTGGTATAACGCAGAGTGAGGGAGCCAGCTTGAGAAACTGCCCAGAGCTCATCCCAGATGGAGGCCACTGAGCCGTGATCCGATGGCCAGGCTGTCTGATATGGGATGCAGTAGTACAGTCGAGTAATCGATAAGCAAAGCTTATAGGTTAATGCTGTAGACGACATGCATTTCCCTCCCCTGCCAGTACATTTTTTAGCAGGCTGGCCAGCAGCCCAGCTCAGCCCTGGCTCACGCTGGGTCCAGGACCTACCCCCGCTGTGGCTCTGCATTTAAAGTGTATTAGGAGCCAGGCAGGCAAGCAGCCCAGCTCAGCTCCGGCTTGTGCTGGGTCTGAGAGCTCAGATCCCCCCTAGACAGGGGCTGCTGCCACCCTATGCTGCTGCGGACCAGCTCCCACCTGGCAGCCGTGCTGCTGCGTCTCTGATGCAGTGGCTTCCGGCCCTGCCCTCGGGGACTATAGGATAGCCGAGTAACCGATAAGAATTCATGGTGACTCGACTATTCCATTAACCTATGTACAGCCCTAGATCTGATCACTGCTGGGAACCTGGGCCCCCTTGTCCCAGTCCCCTAGTGCGCGGGAAAGCCTAGATGTCAACGCCCACAAGATCAGCCCTGCTCCGGGAGCATCTTTTCCTTTGCCTCTTCCCCGTGTCGGTCTCTGCCCGGGGTCCCTGCTGGGGCGCCGTAGGAACGGCAGGAAGGGGTTTTGCGAAAGGAAGGGTAGCAAATGGGGTACACAAGGAAAGGTGCCTGGAGAGAGTCAGAGGGCAGGATGATGCACCGGCATGTGCCTTGTGTTGTTTTCCCCCCAAATAACGGAAGCCTGCCCACCGGCTCCCTGTCCAGAGCCTTGGCTGTGCCAGCCCGTTACTCCGGAGCTGCTGGCGACAGTCTCCGCCCGCCCACAGAATGAGCAAAACACTCCCAAACTCCTTAGCATCCTAGAATCCCAGAGCCCTCAGGAGTCACTGAGTCCAGCCCCCTGCCCAAAGCAGGACCAACCCAACTCAATCAACCCGGCCAGGGCTTTGTCCAGCCTGGACTTAAACACCTCTAGTCCACCTGGACTTAAACCCCCTCCCTAGGGAACCCAGCCCAGTGCCCCCCCCACCCTCCTAGGGAAACAGTTTTTCCTAATATCCAGCCTAGATCTCTCCCACTGTAACTTGAGCCCATTGCTCCTCGTTCTGCCATTTGCCACCACTGAGAACAGCCTCTCTCCACCCTCTTTGGAACCTCCCTTCAGGAAGTTGAAGGCTGCTATCAAATCCCCCCTCACTCTTCTCTTCTGCAGACTAAAGAACCCCAAATCCCTCAGTCTCTCCTCATAGACCAGGCGCTCCAGCCCCGTCAGCATTTTGGTTGCCTTCCTGCGGGAGTGGGCCAGGACATGCTCACTGGCTCCTCTCTTTGATGCACGCGCTGGACACTGCTCGGGAAGGGCTGCGAGCAGCAGCAACTCCACATGTGCTTGTTGTAGGGCTGGGAGCCGCACGCCCCCAGCCTTCCGGCAGGTGGCAAGCAGCTTTTCTTTGCTCATTGCTTCATACCTGCCTTGCGAGAGCCAAATGAGCCAGCCATCAGCCGAGCTCCTGCCTCCCTAGGAAACCTCCCTGCTGCTTTGTGGCTGTTGGAAATCAATAGCCGAGGCTGAAAGCCACACTTGTTGCTGACAATAATCTCCCTCTCTCTCCTCCTGCTCCCCCTGGACCAGACCCACTGCCCTCTATTCAGTCTCTCACTACCTGGTTTTCGTTTTTTCTGCTGAACAACCCCCCCCCCCCCCCCGCCATCATTCCCTGCCTTCTGCCGTTAGCGTTTCTAGGATGCCGTGGAATGGACTATGCTGAAAACCTCCTTAGCTCATGCCCGTCACAGGGCAACTGGCCCCCTTAAGAGGGAGAGGGGTCCAGAGTGGACCCATGACTGGCCAGCAAGCTGGACAGAGACACAGCGAGGGTGTGCCCCCCGCCCTGCCGCTGCCGCCACACAGTGGTCAGCAAGCTGGGCAGAGGGGTAGCAAGGGTGTGCCCCCCACCCCGCCGCCGCCACACGGTGGCCAGCAAGCTGGGCAGAGGGGTAGCAAGGGTGTGCCCCCCACCCCGCCGCCGCCACACGGTGGTCAGCAAGCTGGGCAGAGGGGTAGCAAGGGTGTGCCCCCCGCCCCACCGCCGCCACACGGTGATCAGCAAGCTGGGCAGAGGGGTAGCGAGGGTGTGCCCCCCACCCCGCCGCCGCCACACGGTGGTCAGCAAGCTGGGCAGAGGGGTAGCGAGGGTGTGCCCCCCGCCCCACCCCCGAACCTGGCGCATGGCTATGCCCGACTCTGGGAGGGGGGGGAGCTTGTACCTCATCTTCCTCCCCCCCCTCAGTTTGGGGCCAGGCCCACACACGCACTAACCCGCCGGTGGAGATGGAGGAGGGTCGGGCTGGGGACGGAGAGGCGGGGAGGAGGCTCCAGCTGGCGGAGGAGGGATGACGGGGAAGTGGAGGGGGACTAAATCGGTGCCCCCCCTAGTGTGGCACCTGGGGGCAACTGCCCCCCTCCTCCCCCGCTACGCCACTGAACCTGGGCCTACAGGAGAGCCGTCTGGGAACAGACTGGAGGGGCCCGGAAGAGGCAGGAGAGAGCTGCCAGGGGACAAGCGAGGAGGCGGGAAGGGGCGGGCAGAGAGTGTAGACGTGAGGCTCTCGGTGGGAGAGAACGCGGGGGGGAGAGGAACTGGGGCCTAGCAGAGATCCTGGAAGACAGGGAAGAGTTTATGTCACTTCCTTTGGACTCTGAGTGCCCCGGCAGGCAGAGGTGACTCGTGGTAGGGCAACTCGCCAAGATCTGAATTGCTAAATGAGGTGCCCCCACATGCCCCTCTCTGCACGCCCTCCCCCTGCAGGCACCAGTAGCCCTGCTGGCAGGCATGAGACTGTAAGGGCATGGCTACACTAGGCAATTATTCCAAAATAACTAAATTCAACATCAGAACTCCCGATTTTACAGCATCAAAAGCGTGTGTCCCCCTGCGGGGAAGCCTCGAAATGAGTCAGAGGCAGGCTCTGCTGTTGTGGGCGCTCTCCCTCGAAGCCCTAGGGAGGAATTAGTTCGAGTGACTCTAGGGAGTCGTTGTTTCAAAATATCGGCGCCGGCGCCTCCACACTCCCGCTATTTCGAAATAACTGTTTCGAAACTGGCGTGATTCCCTGAGGAAAGCAGGACAGATTCCGAAATAATGGGCTTGGTCGTGTGGACGCTGCACTTGTGATTTCAAAATAAGGGGGGTTCTTTTGCAATAGCTCCCTAGTGTAGACTAAGGCAGTGACCTCGCCAAAGGACTAATTTGGGCAGAGCAATGGACGGGCCGCTGGGAATCAGGCTTTGAATGGCTGCCGCCCAGTACAGCGTTAGGGGGAAGTACGTTTGCCACCAGCCACTGAGACAGCGGCTCTGCTGAACAGCCCAGCCTGGTCTCTGGATAAAGGCGATTCTTCTCTCCTGGTCCCAGCTGAAATACAGCAACCTCAAGGGAAAGGCTTTTGCCTCTGGGCTCCTCTCTGACAAGAACAGATAGCTCCTAGCCTGCCCAGGGAGGTGGGGCAAATTCTTCCTTCCTGTGGCAGCAGTGTGGGCAGGCTGGTGGCAGCAGGCAGGGGTCACAGTGTGAGGGCAGCTAGAAGGAAACCAGACTCAGTGGGAGTGAGCACAATGTGGGGGAAGGGCTTGTCTAGGGATGGGGCAAAGGCCTGCCTGGCTACTGTCCCGATAATGGACAATTCAAACTTGCTGAGAGGGGGAAAAGCCGATTTTCTGACCAGGCCCGTAGTGAGACCCATCACACGCCCCAGTTCGTCCATGGTGTAATGGTTCGCGCTCTGGACTTGGCCTCCTGCGAGCCGACTTCCGAGTTCCGTAGAAGCGGGTTCAACAAAGAATGTGATGAGTTCGTGGAGGAGACGCCAAGAGTAGCAATGGGCCAAGACAGTCAGGGACCATGCTCGGGGTCCTGCTGAGCTCTCACTGTCAGATCCGGGACTGGGAAACACGAGAGCGATTGCCGCTAACTGCCCTGTTCTGTTCACGCCCTCTCCAGCATCTGGCACTGGCCACTGTCAGAAGACAGCATGTTGGCCTAGATGGACCATTGCCCATCCTGGTTCAGACCATTCCAGTCCACATGGGTGCTCTCTGCATTGTGGTGTGGGTGCAGCTGGGAGAGCGGGGGACACGCCTGCAAGACCCCTTTCCCCCAGCAGTCCGGTACGTCAGGATGGGGCAGAGACAGGTGAGGAGTGGGGGAGGGGAGATGAACTGGTGTGAGGAGAGAAGGAAGAGCAGCCTCTTTGGGCTGCAGTAAATTACTTCTCTCTGAAGGAGCCACATTTCCTTCCCAGGGTCTCTTCTGGGGCAAGGTGGCGATGCCTTGGCCCATGCACAGGGCCTGGGGTTATCCCAGTCAAGTCTTAAAGGGCTTGCAACTCAGACACCATTCAGCAGCTGTTTTTCAGACTTTACAGAAACATCTTCCTTTGCTAACAGAGTACATTTGGAAATTTACAGGGTGAAACAATTCTCCAAGCCACCATTACAGGGGGTCAAAGATGCAACCTTAATATAAGAACTAGGGGTCACCAAATGAAATTAATAGTCAGCAAGTTTAAAATAAACAAAAGGAAGTTTTTTCTTCACTTAGTGCACAGTCACCCTGTGGAACTCCTCGCCAGAGGATGTAGTGAAGACTAAGGCTCAAGAAAGGGCTAGATAGATTCATGGAGGTTAGGTCCATCAATGGCTATTAGCTAGAAGGAGTAGGAATGGTGTCCTTAGCCTCCTTTTGTCTGGAGATGGGTGAAGGAGGGATCATGTGAGAATTCCCTGTAGTGTTCCCTCCCTCTGGGGGCATCTGGCATTGGCCACTGTTGGCAGACAGGACACTGGGCTAGATGAACTTCTGGTCTGCCCCAGTCTGGCCGTTCTTATGTTCTATTGTTAATATAGAGAGGCTACTGTCTGTTCAAAATAAAAGTCCCACCAGAAATCCTGGGTCCAAATGCTCTGGATTCTGGAGCGGTTCAAATCCCAATCTAATGTGGATCTAACTTTTTCCTCCCAGACACACGGAAGCAGACATTTGTGACAAGGCACTTGTGAACAATCTTGGTAAGGGACCCTGCTCAGAATAAGAGCTAATTAGATTCAATTTCAAAATGCTGGGCCTAATTCTGTTGTTACAATTCAGGCTCTGCGGTAATTACGGCGTGCAGAAAAGAGGCTTCTCATTTTACTCCCAGCATCATATTAGCGCAAAAGGGGGTTTCTGTTATATTTTGTTTCACTGCTGCCGCTAATGAATGTGTAAACACTCCCCAGCATAGATTTTCCAGTTTACTGGGGTTGGAGTTCACGTCAATAACACGCGTCCCCGAATGAAGCGCTCCTTTCGTTAACCTCGCGCAGCCACTAATTAGCAGGTCACTTGCAGGTCAGAGGTGTGCTTATGCTCTGCTTCTTGGATGTCTGTTGTGTTATTACGGCAACTGTAAATGCCACATGCAGCAGACTTGTCGAATGTGTTTGGAAGGCTAGCCATATAATTAGGGTACATTATCTGAAGGCGGAGCATGCCAGCTGACATTCAAGAGGCAATAATAACTTAATTTTTTTCTCTTCCCCCCCAAAAAAACAAATTGATCATCAAGGAGAAAGTGTAGAATCACCCTGTGATTTGCAACGGTCTGTTCCAGGGCGGGCAGCCCAGGAACACAACCACAAATAAATACATAAGGCCTCCCCCCAAGCAAGCTGGCTGCAGTTGCACAGAGCAAGGGGTCAAGCCTCCCTCAGTTATGGTATTGCCAAATACATGCATTCAGCAGGCTTGCACGAGCCCCCCAAATCACCAGACTGGTGTAGCAATCGCAAGAGGTTTTTAAAAAACACATGTTGGGTTCTCCAGTTTTTAAACCTTTGAGACTCACGTTTTCAACAGCCTTGGGGAGGAGAGGTTGGCTTGTCATTATTATGGCATCACATGACTCCAGAAGCTGGAGCTTTTAGAACATTCTTTGCCATTATACACGCTGTGGCTTTGCTCCCCGCAGAATGTACGTAGATTGCAAGCCCCTCGGTGGACAGGGAATGTCGTTTCGTTCTGTGTCCGTACAAGGCTAGTGACCAGCGTCCTGCTCTGTGACGAGGGAACGTAGCTGCTCGGGTAGGGAGAATAACAAAGTAAGAAGAGGAAGCCACATGTTTACAGCCGGTTTCCCATTGATGATATTTATTCACTGTATACAAACATATGCAGCCTAACTTTAATAGCGTCTATACATAAAAACCACTAGTTCGAATTTAAATCGAACTAGCGGAGCGCTTCATTCGAACTAGGTAAACCTCATTCTACGAGGAGTAACGCCTAGTTCGAATTAAGTAGTTTGAATTAAGGGCTGTGTAGCCACTTAATTCGAACTAGCTGGAGGCTAGCCCTTCCCAGGTTGCCCTGGTGGCCACTGTGGGCCAAACCAGGAAAACTCCTCTCCTCTCCCCCAGCCCCGGGGCCCTTAAAGGGGTAGACTGGCCAGACAGCACTTGCCAGAGACAGCCCTGCCAGCGATCTCTGCCCCTGGCCCAGTGGCCCAACAATGAGCAGGCTGTCACAGTGACAGCCAGCTGTCCCCCTCCCAGTCCCCTAGTACCTAGGGGCCAGCCAGGGGCCGTAGACGGCACGCTCCCTCCTGGACTAGTGCGGAGGTCATGGATCTCATTGAGGTTTGGGGCAGGCCCCCAACCTCCATGATCTCCACACTAGGTGGAGGAACGCAGCCGTCTATGGCCACATAACGGCCACCATGGCCCGAAAGGGACACAGGCGCACCCAGGAGCAGGTGCGCCTGAAAGTGAAACAGCTGCAGCAGGCGTACACCAGGGCCACCAGGGGTGGTGCCGCAGCAGGGGCTGCCACCTGCCCCTATTTCCCCGCCCTCGACCGATTCTTGGGGGGCGGGGCGGTCCGTGCCAGCCCGGGAGGCAGCGAGCCAGGACCGGAGGGCCCTGACCTGGGCACACCGGAGGGGCCACCACCAGCTGTTCCAGCACTTGAGTCAGCAGGGTCGTCCAGGAAGGCCATACCGGGTAAGTGCCAGCACTGTCCCCTACCCGGGGGGGAGGTGGGGAGGGAGACCAGGGACTGCGCGCGTGGGCCATGCCTCCCACAGATCATGCAGCCACCTGTGCACTTGCGAGCACGTGCCATGCCACCCTTGGGCAGGTGGCTCCAGCTGCGTGACACCCAGGGGCCGTGGCCCAATAGGTACATGCGTGTGCGAAGAGACCTGACATGCTCCTGACCCCGGGGCGGGACCCGGCAGGATGCTCTCCCTTCACATGCCCCCCTACACAGAGGCGGGGACATCTCCCCCCAGCCCTGGTCACACTATACACGGCACAGGGACATGGGTGCGGTCTTGGGGCAGCTCCCAGGCCCGGGGAGAGCCAGACATCCTGACCATGGCCTCTGTACAAGCACAACGGCTCTGACGGTGCAGGGCACGGTCACCCTCACATCATGGGGGAGGGGCTGGGCATCATCCACTGTGTCCCCAGGGAGAACTGCCCACTTCTCGTCTTTCTCTACAGCTGCACCAGCTGCTTGTGCAGGGCGCACCACCCCGCCCAGGACATGGTCCTGCACCCGCGGCCTGCTCCGGACCACGAGCACGGAACAGGAGTTCTGGGGCCAGGACCTGGGGGCCTTGTGAGCCCAGCACCGCACCGTGGAGGCCTGGATGCGGACAGAGCTGCAGCTCCGCCGGGAGCAGCTGGCTGAGGACCAAGCCAGAAACGCAAACCTGCAGGCCCTGCTGCAGAGCATGGTGCCCTGTGCCGGTCCTGCACCTGCTGCCCCCCCAACAACTGTCCCTCCTCCCACTCCTGCCCCCCCTCACACCTCTTCCTCCTCAATGTCCACACCCCCCACCTCAACCTCCGCATCCTCCACCCCATCCCCCCGCGGACGCAGAGGCCCCCTCCCTCGCCGTGCTGGGAGGCGGTTGGCCCGGCGAGACCCCCCACTCCTGATCCCTGAGTTTCCCCTCCCCATCCTTCCCCTTGCTTCCCCCTTCCAGCTCCTTCCTCCCAGGTTTCCCCCTCCCCTCTCCCACCCTCTCTCCTGCCCTCTCCCCACAGTTTCATTCCCCCTCCCCAGTTGTGTTGAATAAAAAGAGTTGTTATTTTTGAAAATATGTGTTTTTTTATTTGACATCAGGAAGGGGGGGGCTAGGGAAGTGGACGGACGAGAGGGAGGAATGGGGCACAAGTCCCCGGTGGGGCAGACCGGGGAGACTGTTAGCGCTCCTCAGGGTGGAAGCTCTCCCGCAGGGCCCCCAGGATCCTGACAGCCCCTCGATGGTCCTCCCGGATGGCAGCCTGCAGACAGTGCAGCCAGGCTGCCGGCAACGTGTCCACGAGACGCAGCAGAGTCACCGGGGGCATGTCTGGTGAGCTCTCTAAGACACAAATGCTTTGCGAGGTAGACCAGCAAGCAGGAACTCTGAGAACTGTTTGTCTGGGGTGGAGGTCGGGTCCCTTTAAGCACAGCCCTTGGCTAGCCTGAGACAGTAGCTCCACGCTCTAAGTCCTAACCTGCCGGCACTGGTTCCGGCCATCCTTAACTTCGGCTCAGGGTCTACTCAATGTGGACATGCTAGTTCGCATTAGCAAAACGCTAATTCAAATTAGTTTTTAGGTCTAGATGCGCTAATTCGAATGAGCTTAGTTCGAATTAACTAATTCGAATTAAGTCAGTTCGAATTAGTGCTGTAGTGTAGACATACCCTATGTGTGCACTGCTGCTCTGCCAGGGTTCTGGTGGCTTGCAATAGAAGACAACTTAAGCCTGTTAGAATCATAGGCTACGTCTACACAGTGAAGCCATTTTGGGACACCTCCGGTAACCCGAAGTAGCTATTGCTCATCTTAAGAGCAAGCCCATTATATCGAAATATAGCAGGCTCGCTACTCCGATGCCCCTGTAAACCTCAATGCATGAGGGATATGGGACATTTCGGAATAGCGCCTTATTTTGAAATTTGGCGCTGTGTAGACAGCACCAAATTTTGAAATAAGCTATTTCGAAATAACGCCGAAATAAGCTACACAAATTCCCCACCCTCCTAAGGAAATAGATTTTCCTAATATCCCACCTAGACCTCTCCCAGTGCAACTCGAGGGCTAACAAGCTATGTAATTAATATTTAATTGATATTAATCAATTCTTACCCACTTCAGCGGTGGTTCTCAGAGTGGTCTGTGGACCACTCGTGGTTTCCGACCGTCTTGCAGGTGGGCTGTGGGCTTGGGGCACACAGGATCTTCCCAGTAAAGCTCAGAGGCTCCTACAGTAAAGGTGGGGAGGCTACAGTTCTTAGCAGGTAAGGACGGGACCCTGTCCGGGATTTGTTCTTCGGATCACTGCTGTCTAGCCTGAGCCTAGAGACACAACCACGGACCTCCCAGACCCTCGTTCAGCAAAGTACATGAGCACATCTCCTGCTGTAAATCCTGCCTTGCCTTGGCCCTTCTGGGAGGCAGAGGGGGCCTGCTGGGAGTACACCGAACTGGGACAATTTTTGCTGCCCTAATGACACTTCTGAGCTCCCTAAGCCGCCCACGCTTGTGCTGGAGACGAGTTTGGGGATCCCCAGCACTGGGGATGGTGAAAGGTGATTCGGGACTAGGGCTGCCAGATGGTTTCAACAAAAAAACCGGACACGCTTGACAAGACATCACAATCGACATTCCATCTGATTTCGAAAATACCGGACACTTCTATTTTCTCCATTTGTTTCCCAAACAGAAAGCTCAGATACTGGACTGTCCGGTTCAAAACCGGACACCTGGCAACCCTATTCAGGGCGCCTGGGACCAAGTCCATTTTATCTAACCTTGCACAGTGTGACAGACCATAGAGACAAAAGGCAATCGGTCACAATATAGGGAAAAGTCACTGTCCTTCTAAATAAAGCCCCCTCCCCCAAGAATTCGAGGCACCCTAGGGTCAAACAACCCTGAATTTCAGATCAGGTTCAGGTGCACCCATCAAACAGCCCCCTCAGCCCCTCTGCGGGGTGTCTTCCTTGGCAGCTGGAGGAGGTCAGATGTCCTAGTGTAAAATCAAAGTGAAAACTACCTTTGACACTTGTGGAGCATGGAAATGTGAAGAGCAAGTGGCGGGGGCGGGGTGGAAGGACCTTCCCCTCCCCGCAGCACCCTGTTGAGGAGGGCTCCCGAGAGCACTAAAACAAACCTCTCCTCACAGAAGGTTTCCATGCACGAAACCCCGTATTCTAAACGCCTCCCCCTCCCTCTGCCGCACACCAGCCACTGCAGTCCAGTGCGCCCCCGGCTTGGGCTGCGGACAGATCCTGAGCGGGTGGCAAATAGCTTTGCTGCACTGACGCCAAAGGAGCCAAGGCAGTTCATGCTGGCTGAGGAGCCAGCCCACAGGCTCGGAGTTACTATTTGGGTCTAATGACACAGGCACATTCCCGCGCACACACAAGCGGGACAGGGAGGGCCAATCTTGTGACTTTTACTCCCCCCCGTTACTCTAGTCTGTGTAACGATAGACACGGACTCTGTTTTTTAAATCATGCGGTGCAGCGTGCAAGCGTAAAAGATGCCGACCGGAGGAGCCGGGTTAGGGAACCTTCTGTGGGCCGAGGGCCACTGACCCACAGAAAAATCAGTCGGGGGCCGCACACAAGTGAGGAGCAAAGACAAAACCAAAGCCCTTGCTGATGCGGCCCTCAACTGAGAAGGACAAAGACCCTTCCCACATTCTCCTCCCACGGCAGAGCCTCAGAGGGCCTAGGCTAGGAAATTCTGTGTGCTCCAGCCCCCAGTGGGACCAGCGTGGGTCCCCAATGCTGGGGGGAGGAGAGCACCGGGCCTTAGGGTCTGGATCCAGGCAAGCCAGCCTTAGGATCCCCACCCCTTCTGTAGAGGGTTGAGTGCCTGAGACAGTTCCTACCGAATTCCTACAGGTGTCACACACACACACGATACTTCTGCCTTTTGTGGTGTTAAAGGACTCTCTGAAATTCTTCGTAATAGAAGCAGCTCAAAAACAGATGTCTGTGTGGTCTGTAAACCGTCACCCCCGTCAGCCTGGCTCTCAACAAGGGCTCGATATTCATAGAATCATAAAAAAGTAGGTCTGGAAGGGACTTTGAGAAGCCCAGCCCAGCCTCTGCACGGTGACAGGGTCTAGTAAACCTGGCCCAGCACTGAGCGGTGTTTTTATCCAACTTGTTTTTAAAAGCCTGCAATGACGGGAGTCACACACCCTCCCTTGGAAGCCTGCTCCAGAGCTTAACTATCCTGAGAGTTCGAAAGATTTTCCTACTATTTAACCTAAATCTCCCTGGCTGCTGATTAAGCCCATTGCTTCTTGCCCCCCTTAGACATGGGGAGCAAGCGATCTCCATCCCCTTTGTAGCAGTTGGACTGTTTTCATTTCCCCGCTCTGCCTTCTTTTCTCAAGGCTAAAGAGGCCCGGGGTTTTAAACTTTACCGTCTATCGGATTTGTTACTCTTCCCAGTCCTCGATGCTATCAGCCTGGGTCTGAATAGAGCAGGGGTGGGCAATCATTTTTTGCTGGGGGCCACTTCAGAAATTTTTGAAGTGGCCCTAGGGCCACACAGGAAGAGGTGGGGCATCACATGCAAGGGGCGGGGCATCAAATGGAAGGGGCGGGCCAAGATATTTCCGGGTTCCCCACCCCCAGACAATGATTAGTCTAGGGGTGAGGGAGTACCTTTGCCTCTACTCCACGTTTCCCCTAGGTGCCCATGCCTGGTCTATAATTCCAGACTGGTATGTATCTGGTCTGGTGAGTTCTTGTGGGCTCTCCTGGTGCCTCTGTTGCACGAACAAGCTGTCTCTGAGGCTGAGCAATTTTCCTCCTCAATGCTGCTCCTCTTGTAACAAGTTTTTGTTTTTCAGCTACTTTCATCCAAGTGGAGCAGGCTCTCAGTGAGCCTGTTTAGTACAGCTGTGTCTACACTGGCAAGTTTTTCCGGAAAATCATCTAATGTAAAATCATCAGTGCTTTTCTGGAAAAACTATGCTGCTCCCGTTCGGGCAAAAGTCTTTTTCCGAAAGGCTTTTGCCCGAAAGGGCCAGTGTAGACAGCATAGTTCTGTTTTCCGCAAAAAAGCCCCGATCGCGAAAATGGTGATCGGGGCTTTTTTGAGGAAAAGCACGTCTAGATTGGCCACAGACGCTTTTCCACAAAAAGTGCTTTTGCGGAAAAGCATCCTGCCAATCTAGACGCACTTTTCCAAAAATGCTTTTAACTGAAAACTTTTCCGTTAAAAGCATTTCTGGAAAATCATGCCAGTGTAGACGTAGCCTACATGCTCATTTAGTCTCTGGATTGGGATAGTTATTGACATGTCTAAGGGTATGGCTAGACTGCGGAACACGGGGGAGAGGGGCGGGGGTCTGGATACCAGAGGTATCCCGAAAAAACTCTGCCATGTCCAGGGAACGCGTTTGCTCTTCTGCCTTTTTTTTTTGCAGAAGAACAAACTCGCTCTTTTGGAAGCCCTTGTGTTCCTCGTTCTACGAGGAAGAAGAAGGCTTTCAAAAGAGGGGTTTTTTTTTCTGATATTTGGCCCAGTCTAGACGGGCCAAATGTCAGAAAACCCTCTTCTGACTAAAGAATCTGAGTGGAGTGTATTTTGCGCAGCTTTTTCTGACTTGTAGTCTAGCGGAACTCTCTGTGTGCACCTACAGACAAGCGATACAGGCCAGTCGCATGTCCAATATGCAGCTTTCTAATGCACTGCACTATTACTCAAACCCAATTAACTATCTCACTCTCTGTAGTATTTTACACTTTACGCATTGTGCGTGCATGTGTGTGTGTGTGTGTTGGGGGGCAGGCAGGGAATAACAACCACGTGATTCATGTGCCCTTAAGTGCCTCAGCTGCACTATGCCCACACTAATCTACCATTACAGTGACGGCTTTTAATTCTCTAACTTTTGAGCAGCCTCAAACCTGCCAGTGAAATATATCCTTCTTTCTTTCTCCCACACGTGAGAGAGAGAACTTGTCCTCAAGTTACACTGGCCTGAATTGCGGTACGGGCGATCGTCTCCTTCACCAGTGACAAGTTTAAGGACTAATAGATTGAGACTCAAGAGGGTTAAAAAGGGGAGCTTGCGATCCAAAATAGGATAGAGCTTTTCACTCCAAAGCACTCACACATTGGTCAAACTTGGGTGTTAACTCCAACGTAATCCATCCTGTAATATGGGTATAAATGAAAACACAGGCACTGACTCCATGGGTAACACACCCATGGAAAAAACAGGGGGTACTCAGCACCCATCAGCCATAGCTGTTAGGTGGGCTACCAGTCAGATGTGGGAGGACAGCCGATCAGCTGTTTGGGGGTTGGCAGGAAGTGCTCAGGAGAGAGCGGAAGGCAGTGAATGGTGGATGGGGGACCTTGAGGGGAAAGGGTGGGGTGGGGTCAGGAAGAGGTGATGCAATGGTGGAGCCTCTGAGAAACAAGTGGAGGGGGGGGCCGTGGGGTGGAGACGGGATGGAGAACTCACAGGGAAAAATAAACCAGAGCCTGTGAATGAAGGGAGAATCGGGTTCTGCATTTTTAGTCCTGAAAGATGGTGACTGTGATATCATACCTTAAAATTATGACCGTGTTGTGCAAAGAAAAGCGATGGTAGGTAATGTTCACGGGGTTCCCATTTTTGTTTCCTTTTGAGACCTACACAGCTGGACTCATGTAATGGCGGGAATGGAGGTTTCTCACTGGATGAATCCAAACATAGTTCCAGTCCCATTTTGACAGTGTAAAACCTTTAACAATACATTTCTTTTTAGAACAGGCAGCCTAGACAGAAAGCCTCCTGGCACGGGTGGTGTAAAGAGGGCTGGGGCATGCACGGCGAGAGATCTGCGTTACTCGCTCCGGAGGAACGAAGCCTGGTGGAATTCAGAAGGATAAAATTATTCTTGTGTGCTCAGTTTCTACCTGCCCACCCTCCCCTCATGGATGCAGGTGCTAGCCATGGGGGGAAGCACATGGAAGGTGCAGAACCTCTTTCACCACATCTGCCCACCCACTGAGCCCTTTCTACCAGCATCACTTAACAGCCACGCCAGAAAGCAGCTTCACACAGCCGCCATTTTGAAATGCCAGGGAAGCCTGCATCCATTATGGCCCCAATGAGAAATTTCTCTCCAGAGTTACGGTGATCTGTGGAACAAGCAAATTGTGGCTCTTATTCAGTGCTTGGCTAAAGGCTTGTTACGTACACAAACATAGCAATAGATACAGATCTGGGAGCTGCTTCTAGCACCAAGCATTTCAAACAGCCCTTTTAACATACTAATAGTTCCCTAGGCAGTTATATTGGCAGCAAGTTACCCATCCTATGGAATGATGGAAACTGAGCTTCCAAACAGTTTTCCTCTCTTCCCCGGCATGGCTGATTTTCCACTATGGGGAAGTAAATCGCAACACAGCCTGGATCCTGGCTGCATGGAAAGGCAAAGGCCTGTCTCCCCAACCCTTGTTCCCCCACAGATGACAGAAGTCATTTGTAGGAGAAATGAAAGTGCTTACATAGGATGTGGAATGTGCTTAATATCTCTTTGCTACATCACTGGCCACAGCATGACTCACTGCGCTGCAGCAATCCCAGATAAGGAGCGAGCAACGGCTCACGCGCGTGTGGGAAATCTCTCATGTGTGGGTTCCTGGCTTCTGCCACAGGGGCCAGGGCATTGGCTGGGATTGGCAGAGTCACAGCTCTTACGTGTGAAATGTCGTTTGTGCGTGGGGCTCTCGTTTCAGCCGTGGGACCCCCTGGCTGGCCTTTGGCGGTGCAGCCCGCTATTCTAACAGCCCCATCAGTGCTTGGGAGGGCCTGAGACGCCAGCCCCACCGGTGAGCTGCATTGCTCAGAATTCACAGATGTGGCGGGGGAGGGGGCAAGATTGCCCGTGACAACAGGGGGTAGCAAACATCTGGGATGGAGACTGGGGGGATGGGAGGAATGTCTCAGCTTTAACGTGGGGCCTTACAAGTCGGGTGGCCACCGCTGCAGCTCCAGAACCCAGGACACATGCCCACTGACGTGTGTGTGTGGGGGGGGGGGGAGCAAAGGGGACAACGGCCACGGGGCCCGACAATTCTAAAGGGTCTGGGGCTGCCGGCTCCCATCGCTCCAGGCCCTTTAAATTGCTACTGCCGCACCGCGAGGTGCACTCGGGGGAGGGGGGGAAGCTAGGGCTGGGGGGATCAGCACAGCGCGTTCTGGGTGGCTGCCCTGTCCCTACCCCTTCCACCTGAAGCCCCTCCCCTCCTGGGAGTGTGTAGCCTCCACTCCCTCACTTCGCTGGGTGCCCGGTGTGGTTGTCAGCTCCCCTGCCAAGACATCCCTTTGGTTGCATGAACTTGCCGAATGGTGTGGACCCTCCTCCGCCTGCGTGGCCTTGCTCCCTAGTGGGGTCTTGTATGCACAGTGTGTATGAGGTCATGCCACGTGGTGGACACCATGCCACGCACTGGACACCATGCCATGCGGTGGATGCCATGCCATGTGGATGCCATATGATGCAGAGTACACCAGGCCATGCGGTGGGCACCATGCCGTGCAGTGGGCACCATGCCATGCAGTGGACAACATGCCACATGGCGGATGCCATGCCATACGACGGACACCATGCCACGTGGTGGAAACCATGGCATGCAGAGGATGCCATGCCACAAAGAGGACAGAGGGCGCCATGCCACGTGGAGAATACCATTTTGCAAGGCCAGTTCGCACTGGTGAGGGTGGAGCAGTGTGTTGTGGAAAATGGCAACTTCTGTGCATCATAAGAACATAAGAATGGCCATACTGGGTCAGACCAAAGGTCCATCTAGCCCAGTAGCCTGTCTGCCGACAGTGGCCAGCGCCAAGTGCCCCAGAGGGGGTGGACCGAAGACAATGATCAAGCGATTTGTCTTGTGCCATCCATCTCCAGCCTCTGACAAACAGAGGCCAGGGACACCATTTCTACCTTCTGGTCAATAGCCTTTTATGGACCTAACCTCCAGGAATGTATCTAGCTTCTCTTTAAACTCTGTTATAGTTCTAGCCTTCACAGCCTCCTCTGGCAAGGAGTTCCACAGGCTGACTATGCGCTGTGGAAGAAGAATTTTCGCTTATTAGTTTTAAACCTGTTCCCCATTAATTTCATTTGGTGTCCTCTAGTCCTTCTATTATGGGAACTAATGAAGAACTTTTCTTTATTCACCCTTTCCACCCCACTCATGATTTTATAGACCTCTATCATATCCCCCCTCCGTCTCCTCTTTTCCAAACTGAAAAGTCCCAGTCTCTTTAGCCTCTCTTCATATGGGATCTGTTCCAAACCCCTGATCATTTTAGTTGCCCTTTTCTGAACCCTTTCCAAGGCCAAAATATCTTTTTTGAGATGAGGAGACCACATCTGGCCTCCACAGAGAAAATCACATCCTGTTTTATAGAGTACCCCATTTTATAGAGTACCATACAGGGAGAAACATTAAAAAACCAGGATTGCCTGGCTTAAGGCTGGACCCTGGGTGGCCTACTTGTGACTCAAGGCTGTGGTTGGCATCTACAGGGAAATGCTTAGTACAGGGAGGGATCTTCTAGGAACAATTAACAGTCTGAATTCCATTGAGTGCAGTCGGAAGTGGATGGGGCCTACCTGGCAATGGGCTGTAGTCAACACTAGGACCATTGGAAGTAAAGGGGGAAATCCGTATGTCAGTGCTCACACCAGCTAAGAGGCTGGTGGGGAGGCCTGCAAGGGTGAGGAATTTGCCTGTCAGGGCTGTGGAGCCATTTGCCGAGCTATTCTGTAGAACTTTCTCTGACCCTACGGCATCCCCTCTGCAGGGGGAAAGGACCAGGAATCCTCACGGCAGCCCCTTCCATCCTGCCTTCCCCGATGGCCTTTAACCAAAGCTCTCTGAAGAAGGGGCTTGTGCCATCATGACCCCATTGACATGTGTTGTTAGCCTCTAAGGTGCTGTAGGACCAGTTGTTATTTTTAAAGTTTCCCCTGCAGCTTGTTACCTCAGAGCTGGGCGTCATCTTGCGTGAAGTGCGTGCGGGTTTCGCACACACCCCTCGCCCCTCTGCCATCCCTGGAAACTGAACTTGGCACTACTTTCCCCTGGACTGGATCTCTGCTCTGGTAGAAACGGGGCCAGGACTTGCTCCAGATTACACCTCAGTGGGAAACTTTTCATTCTTTTCCAGGTAGCTCATGAAAATAGAGGCCCAACCTCTCTTCCTGTAGCACGATCCTATTCTAGAAGTGCTCCAGACACGCCATCAGATGACATGGAAAGGGACTCAGGAGAACCGTTCCTGCCTGGGAAATGCACCTTTCAATAAGTAAGACCAAAGCCTGAACACGTGCCCAGCTCTAGCACAACTGAGGACAAAGCAAAGTAAGGGATTGCTATGCTTTCAGCATGATCCCTCTCCACCCCAGCTTCACTCCGCTCTCCCTTAATTCATCATTTGCCGTTAACTTTATCTGTGTTGAGTCATCCAAATGAAATGCCCTAAGACTCTGAAAAATAATCTATTTTTAATTATTTGTGATGTAGATCGCTAGCCCATAAATATTCCACTAGTACCTGGTGGGGTTTGCCACCAGAACTGTCCTGCTGGAATCAATAAACAGTTGATTAAAAACCTTGTTATTTAATATATTCTGTAACCCTAATCTATTCATTAGAAACTTAATCACTTTCATGTCACCAGCTGCTGTGATGGAGAAAAGAGCTGTAGCTAATTATTAGCTATTTTATAACGCTAATATTGGATTTCTAATGCATCCCTGGTGGCTGTTACGCCAAGCTGTTTGTATATCCCACAAACCTGTGTTCTGGCAGTAGGCAGGGCCAAACATCCCGAACTCACGGCCGTCTGGATAACCCCAAGACATCGTTATTTTGCACATGCACACACAGATGGCTCCCAGGCTGTTTCACCAATGAAACGTCTTGATATTCCTCACTTCCACAGACATCTTGATAGTTAACAATTGCTGGCTAATGCACAAGCAATCAGATCTCCCCATTCCACCTGCTGTTCTGAGCAAGCAGGCTGGCTCGCAGCTGCGGCCAAAGAATGTGATCTGGCTGGAGGAGAGTTGTGTCTTTTGCTGGAGAGTTACCCTTGCCTGCAGACTTTTGTAATAGTAAATCTACAGGTATTAATATCATTACTTATTTGTATGACGGTAGTGCCTATAAGCCAGGACCAATGTTCCCTGTAAGCAATGTACTCGGATGGCCACCCAGAAGAGATTCAAATGCAGCCCAGCTGCCCACAGCCAGCAACATGTGTTTCTACTGATAGTGCACATTTGCACATGCCTTGGTGCACATAACAACATTTATTCCACACACGGAGGGAAGAAATTAGAGGACCCCTTTGTGTTAGGTGTTGTACAGCCTTGTAGAAAAGATACAGCACCTGTCCTGAAGATATTATAGTATAAGTACAATAGATGGGAGAGAGAGAGGGGAGCACAGGAAAACAATGAAATTTGTACGGGTCAGTGTGAAAAGCAGTGTTCACTGCACACCAGCTGCAAACCGCTGTTATATTTATGTCAGCATCATGGCACAGAAGACTTCTAGCACTTCTAAGCGTGTCTGAATAATACCCAAGACTCTGTTCCCGTAATACGAGTAACTTGGCCACTTCCCAGCATAGGCTCAGTTGATAAAAGCAGGCTTGGCAGAATTCTGTTTATTTTTTGATCATTTCAATGGATATAATTACTGTTTGTTTTTAAGCTGTTTTCCAATTTTAAATTTTCAGTTTTTGCAAATATTGGGGCGGGGCCAGGCAATAATTATCTAGTAACATTTGACCTTGAGATTCAAAAAGTTAAAGCTTTACCTGTTAATATCCAAGTTGTCAACATTTCATGTCAAAACATGCAAAGTAAATATCCTTACATCAAACTACAATAGTTTCTCAAGCAGCATTTTTCTTACTTTGTCTATCTGTAAATTTAGATTTTTATCAATGGAAATATTTTTCTTGGTTTGTGAATCTGCACAGGGAAATTGACGTTTATTGACATTGACTGATAAAAATCTTATCCCTCCAGGGCTAGATATAAACCAGATGTGCACTTGTTGAAGTGTGTCTTTGTGAATGGCTGGCAAAGGCTTAACTGCCCTGATGTGTAAAATGTTTTCATCAATCTGGTGCAAGCCCTGTGTATAAATAAAGTCTAAGATCCATGTAAATATTTTGGACATCATAAGAAGAACATCCAGATTCCAGAGCTATAAGAGTAAATTCTAACAGAAAGAGTCTCAGGAGGAATAGCAACCCTCATGCACTAGGACAGGGTGGGCAATAAGCAGCATTTGGGCAGGGCCTGGTTTACCAGGGTTAGCCCCTGGTGGGCCGCCAGATGTTTTATTTACCTGAACGTCCACAGATATGGCTGCTCGCAGCTCCCATGGGAATTCCCAGCCACTGGGAGCGAGGGAAACAATGTCCCAGTCTGCGCCACTTCCTGCAACTCCCATTGGCCAGGAACGGTGATCTACAGCCAATGGGAGCTGCGAGCAGCTGTACTTGTGGATGCTCAGGTAAATAAAGTGACTGGCGGCCCTAACCCTGGCAAACTGCATCCCGCCAGCAGGCTCTACTTATTGCTCACCCTGGTCCAGGATTTAAGACAATTTCTGGCTACTGGGGATTAGGAAGAGACTCATGGGACAGATTATCCTACATCTACCTACTGTGAAGTTTCTTGCACTTTATAGAATCATAGAAATGTAGAGCTGGAAGGACCCATAAGAGGTCATCAAATCCAGCCCCTTGCATGGAGGCAGGACTAAGTAAACTTAGACCATCCTCTCTCTAGTCCAGTGGTTCCCAAACTTTTCAACATCACACCCCCCTTTCTGATTTTTGAAAAACTCTCCCCCCCCCAAAATGGAACTGAGCAGGGCAGCAAAACTTGATGGGGGGGGGTCTGGATCACTTTGCACCCCCCCTGGAATTTTGGCACGTCCCCCAGTTTGGGAACCCATGATCTAACCTGTTTTTAAAAATTTCTAATCTCCCTTGGAAGCATATCTCAGAGTCTCACTGCCCTTAGCAGTAGAAAGCTAATCGCTAACCTAAATCTTCTTTGCTGCAGTGTGATCTGATCATTCCCTGGCCTATCCTGAGTGGATATGGAGATGAAGAGATCATCCCCTGCTTTGTAACCGCCCCCCGGATCATATCTGAAGACTCTTATCAGATCCCTCCTCATTCTTCTTGTCTCAAGACCAAACGTGCTAGTGATTTGAACTCTTCCTCACAAACGATGGTTTTGAAACCACTGATCACTCTTGTCGCCTCCTCTGGATTGTCTCCAGTGTGTCTACATCCCAACCTGGACACATCACTCCATCTCAGGTCACCCAGTGTGGAGTAGCCTGCAGCAGTTACCTGCTGTGTCCTAGGTACTGTGCTCCTGTGAACACAGCCCTTTCTAGGGGACTCGTATTCAATGTGTCATCCACTATGCTGCTCTCTGGCAGTGGTACCGCCCAGACAGTTATTCCCCGTTTTGTAGCCGTGGATTCGATTTGTCCCTCTGAAGACAAGTACAGGCAGACCCCGGGTTACGTACAAGATAGGGACTGTAGGTTTGTTCTTAAGTTGAATCTGTATGTAAGTCGGAACTGGCGTCCAGATTCAGCCGCTGCTGAAACTGACCGCCAGTTCTGACTTGCATACAGAATCAACTTAAGAACCCCAAGTCAGCTGCTGCTGAAACTGATCAGCAGCTGATTCCAGGAAGCCCGGGGCAGAGCAACTCTGCCTCGGGCTTCCTGTAGTCAGCGCTGGTCAGTTTCAGCAGCGGCTAAATCAGGACGTCTGGGGCAGAGCAGCTGGGGTGCTGCTGGGTTGCTCCAATAGCGCCGCTGCCCGAGCCCCTCCGCGGCTTGCTCTGCGTCTTCCTGGTCTGCAGACCAGGGAGACGCAGAGAAAGCCCCAGAGTACACGGCCGGCAGGACATAAGTCGGATCCGCGTAAGTCGGGGACTGCTTGTACTTTGCACGTACCTGCTTGTGAAGCATCTGGTGCTGGGCCACCGGTGGAATCCGGATACTGAGTAGGACAGGCCACGGGACTCATGTAGCTGAGCAATTCCAATGTAAAAGATTTCCCTTTTGTTTTTTCCAGTTCGCTGGCTCTGTGCTTTTCACAGCACTTTGTGACTCATTTACACCTGCGCCGGCAAACGCTCACCCTCCTATTTCATTCCCCTCAGAGCCAGCTTTAGCCCGATTCTCCTGATTCCCCTGAATTGGGCCCCGCGCCCTAAACCCGGAGGTGTGCTGGTGTGCCAGGCGCGCTGCGGAGGGGGCGTTGGCCCCGGAGGAGGAGCGCGGAGGTGTCTGTGCCGTGGGAGGGGGTGTCGGCCCCTGGGTTTGGCTGGAAGGCGGGACTCTGCCCTCTAGCTGGGGATATAAAGGGGCTGTGAGTTGCTTCTTTGTGTGTGGGGTTTTTTTTGGGGGGGGGTCAACCAAATGGTTAACCCCGTCGAAACGGTTCGAATTGGGCCCCGCCCTTCCTAAAGCCGGCCCTGATTCCCCTCAACCGTGGGACAGGTCACAGGGGTAAAGCTGTCACAGGCCTAAATGTCTGCAGGCCTGGAGTCTTTGGCCCCCCCACTGCCCTTGTTTGTGCAGGGTTTCCACACAGCAACGGGATGGGAGTGGGGAGGAACATTTTAAACCATGGGATAAGGGGATTTGAATGTCCCAGAAATTGCTGGAGGGACTCAGACGCTATACCTGAAACCGATCTCAGCGTATTTAAATTGACCAAATTTCAAGATGACCGTGTCTCTTTAAACCAACCTGAATGCCCGTTTCCGATTGAAGGGTATGTCTACACTGCAGAAAAGCAGCCATTTTCCCAGAAAAACTATACATACGTCCACACTGCTCTTGCGTTCTTTCGAATACAGGGGTTTTTCTGACAACTGTAAACCTCTTTCTATGAGGAACAAGCTTTTTCGGAAAAAGGCATGTGTGGATGCAGAAAAGGGAATTCTTTCAAAAGAAGAGGACTCCAGGAAATAACACAGGTGCCCCGGTGGCCACTACATCTGTAGTAATCCCAACTTAAATGCGAGATATTGTGGACGCTGTCTTTCGAAACAGCACATCGCTATTTCGTTGCACTTTTGCTGTGTGGACGCTGTCTTTCAAAATAAGCTTTTCTGGAAGATCTCTTCTGGAAAAGCTTCTTCCGGAAGAAGCTTGCAGTCTAGACATAGCTGTGTGATTGTCCCCATGTTTTCATGGACATGCTGTAAAAAACAACCCTCATAACATTCTTCAGTTTGAAAGCAGTAAAACGTATTTTGGAATATGGGGGTTGGGGTGAAGGGCAGTGTTACTTGTAAGCTGGGCGCTTGTGTGGCCGCCCAGGAGAGATTCAGGTGCCATCCAGCTGATTAGCAGAGTGCCCGTAGCTGATCCGAGCCAGCAGCATGTATTACTATTGGTGGTGCACATGTGCATATGCCTTGGTGCACACAGCAAAATGTATTCTGCACAGAGATGGAAAAATGTAGAGGGAACATGTGCGAAGGGCAGGTTTGTTTCCAGGAAGGGATATGGCAGAGCATGGCAAAAGGGGAGCTGGGTGAATGAAAAAGCTTTTCACAGGTGTAGGCTCCAGAACGCTGATGTCTGAAAGGAAGAAAGGAACAAATGCTTAAATGTTAAAAACAAATCACTCACACGCCCTCAAAAAATAAAACCACCCAAACTCGTAGAAAATCGTCTTGTGTGCTCATTTTCAAAAACACGGCATTGAACTTTTTTTATGGGCTTGGCAAACTTCTGGCAGCATCTGGCTCAGCTGAATATTATACCTAATAGCCCAGGACAGCTGCGATAGCCCAGAGCGCTGTCTGCATTGACGCTGCGTGTGTTGTACTGGAGGCTTTTCATTTCATGCCGGGTGTCTACAAATATGCTGCAGTAATTCCACCAAAATTAGCATAGATCCTTCGCAAGAAATACCGGAGAGACTAAAGAGAAACCTCTCTTTTCCGTGTCTGCCTAAACACACATCTGTCTATGTATCTATCTGTGTAGCCATCAAAAAATATTTGTTGCTTTCCTTTTAAGATACTTAAGATCCTCTTGTAGATATTGGGCACACAGCCAGGGTGCTAGTCAGGCTGGGCAAATGACTCTATCTGGTTTATGCTGGGTCCTCCTTCCACGTCAGTTTCAGGACGGTGCCGTGGCATGTTGCAGTCAATGGAGTTAAACGGATGTACAAATGAGGAATGAGGGCTGATGTTCCCACATGATATTGGGCTGTATTCTTCTTAAACTGCCATAGCTCCATTGATTTCAGTGGATCTGAGGAGCTAGTCCACTTTTCACAGGTGTAAATGGCAGCGTGTGCTACAGCAGATGGGCTGGGGTTTGGGGGAGAAGTGGTTCCGTTTTTCTTATGCTGTGAGCCACGTTTACAAATTGCGGGCCAGAGCCATCCCCATGTGACTCCGTTATGCTGCGGCGGCTTTGTTGAAACTGGCGGAGTCGCCCCCACCCAAAACTGGAGTGAGCCAATGGAGAGCCTAACTCAGTGCCAGCGCGTTACCCAAGAGAATCCGATTGTGCCCTGCCCCGCACAGGTGTTCGAGAGAGTGCAAGGGCACTGTGAGATGCAGCATGGCTCCTCATTTCACTGCTTCCTGCTGCCCGGGTAGCCCCAAGCAGATGGAAAGCCAGCGTAACCAGTTACAGTGGGATTCTGCCGCCATGGGGGAATCCGATGGGGTCTTAGAGCTGGCAAAGCTGGCTCCCCCCTGCCCAGGTGATCCCCAGCGTGGGGAGTAGGATGGCCAGGAGCCTGGTTTTCCACTGGAAAGTCCAGTTGAAAAGGGGGCCTGATGACGTGTGGGAGGGGCAGGCTCTGTAGGAGCAGGGAGGGGCCTGGTAGAAGAGGTGGGGCAGGGAGCCAGGGGCAGAGCTGCAGGAGGGGAGAGTCCTGCACTCCTACTTGAGTGTCTAGTTTTTCAATACAGGCAATCCCCGGGTTACGTACAAGATAGGGACTGTAGGTTTGTTCTTAAGTTGAATCTGTATGTAAGTCGGAACTGGCGTCCAGATTCAGACACTGCTGAAACTGACCGCCAGTTCTGACTTACATACAGAATCAACTTAAGAACCCCAAGCGTCCCCAAGTCAGCTGCTGCTGAAACTGATCAGCAGCTGATTCCAGAGCAGCTGGGGTGCTGCTGGGTTGGTCCAGTAGCGCCCAGAGTGGCGCTGCGGGACCAACCGGCAGCGCCCCAGCTGCTCTGCCACAGGCGTCCGGAGAAAAGCCTAGTCTGCTGGGGGGGGGGGCGTACTAGCTGTGCCCCCCCACCCCACTAGACCAGGAAGACGCGGGCGGTGGACCGAGAAGCACCGCGGTCCCGCCGCCTGAGTCCTTCGCGGCTTTGCCCCCAGTCTCCCTGGTCTGCTGGAGACCAGCAGACCAGGGAGACGGGGAGCAAAGCCGTGGAGGACCCAGGCGGCGGGACAGCCGTGGGTCGTCTGGGCTGCTCCGCTGCCGGCTTCCCCGAGGCTTTGCAAAGCCGCAGGGGGGGGGGGGGCTCAGGCAGCGGCTTTGCTCCACATCTTCCTGTAGATGGGGCAGCACATGGAGCCTCCTGGCTGCACCTCCTGCTAGCAGCCAGAGGGACATGTTGCCACTTTTGGGGAGCTGCCCAAGGTAAGCGCTGCTTGGAGCTGCCCCTGAGCCCCTTCCCATACCCCAAGCCCCTGCCCTAGCTTAGACTCCCCTCCCACACTCCTTCTGGAGCTTCCTCCCATGCTCCAAATTCCTCATCCCCTGCCCCACCCCAGAGCCTGCAACCCAAGCCAGAGACCTCACCCCTCCCGCACCCCAACTCCTCATCTAAAACCCAGTCCCAGAAACCTCAGCCCTCCTGGAGCCCTCACCCCCTTCCCAATCCCTCAGCCAAGTAAAAAGGAGTGAGTGACCGTGAGGGAGAGGGAGGGACTGCGAGTCAGGGCAGGACCTCAGAGAAGGGGCGCAGGGCTGGGGGTGGGTCAAGGGCATTCTGTTTTCTGCATTCAGAAAGCTGGCAGCCCTCTGTGGGAGAGGGTCAGTGTTTTTCTCTGTGCACCAGTCTCCTTTCCACACCAGGTTGCACTAGAAGAGCCCTGTGGTGCTGTGGGCAGCTGGGCGTAGCTTGGTTTCCATTACTAGCCCCCTGCGTTATTTAGTCCTGTAGTTTTATCAGAGCTACGCATGAATGAGGCTCTTGCCTTCTGAATGGAGCTAGTCTGCAGTCTATGCCATTGGGCTCCCTTGCCCTGTGAACCCACTGAAACCAATGGCACTTATGTGGGGTAAGGGCCGAGGAAAAGATGAGTCCGGTTCCTGGGAGGTGGCCATGGGGCTGTGATATTTACTGCCCTGTTCAATATCTCAGCCCTCTCATCTGTCCACATGGATGAGCAGCCATCTTGTTCTCTAAGCTCAGTGCAGGCTGTGGCTGAGGAGACGCACATAGATACTCTCTCTTGAGGTGATTTTCTACCCTGGTACTTTTCTCTCTCTCTATCAAAACGTTTTTCCTGCCGCATGACAGAATGACATCATCACGCTCTTACGCCGCCAGAGAAAGGGGGGTTGGTGAGCAGAATAAGCAGCGAGCGCAGCCCCCTAGTTTATTTTCACAGATTAATTGACTATAAGGCCATGCAGAGATCGGGCCCAGTTAAGGTGGCCATATTTCCCTATGCTGATACTGGACACCTGGCAAAATTACTCATGTTCAATGGCCGTAGGTACAAAGGTGAGCAACGTGCGGCCTGAGGGCCACATGCGACCCTTTGGGGTTCCGTGTGTGGCCCTCGAGACATATTGTTTACCGTTGTCCATGGACAGGTTTGCCAGATTCTGCTGGTGTCCATCCAGGCCACCCTTTTCCCAAAGCAACACACACGAAGAGCCCATGAAGTGAGGTCCGTGCTGATGGCACACAACATTGACTGTGGGAGCCATGTGCTCCCTCTTCATCCAAGCATGGCGCTGCCACGGTTCAATTGGCACACCCCGCAAATTCGAGGTATGCAAGCGCAGCGCAAGAGCAAAACTACCGGATCCTGGGAGACCGTTTTGGTTACGACAAGGTGGCAGCCCACGGAGATGAAGGAGGGCCCCTCCTGCGGCCATTCACTAGCACAGGGGTGAGCAATAATATTTTGCCAGGGGCCACTTCGGAAATTTTTGAAGTGGCCCTGGCTGCACAGGAAGGGGCGGGGCATCAAGCGGAAGGGGCGGGGCATCGAGCGGAAGGGGCGGGGCCAAGATACTTTCAGGTTCCCCACCCCCAGACAATGATTGAGTGCCTTTGCCCCTTCCACGTTCCCCTTAGGTGCCCATGCCCTTGGTGTGGGAGGAGACTTACCACGCTCCTCTGCCCTTAGGCCAAACAGGGCCTGCGGGCGGGGGAGCGCACGAAGCCCCCTGCACTTTCCCTCCACCCAGCGAGCAGTGCAGTTCAAAGCGCCGTGTGCTCCTGGCAGGACGGGAGGAGGCTTCGTGCGCTCCCCCACCCCCAGGCCAATTAGTGCTCTGCACCTGCCGTGCCTGGTTGGGCCCCCAGCATGGACTTGATACCTTCTGAGGCTGCGTCCTCTTGAAGCTACATGGAGGGGGGCACAGCACACAGGGTCACAGCCCCCCCCCCCCCGCCAGATTCCTGTGAGGGTTCACGCCAAAACATGGCCAGGAGCAGCCTTTCAGCACTGTGCAGGAGGGAATGGACAGGAGCTGCTTCTAGTTAAGGGGGTGAGGGCAGGGAGTAAGGATGACTCGGCCTATATATCTCAGCAGAGACCATCTCTTCCCACTTCTTAACCCCCCCCGCCATCCCCGCCCATTCCCCTCTGGCTAGAAGCATCTTGTCTCCTCCTGCCCATAGAAAGGCAGCTAACACCTCCAAGCTGCTACTGGACACTGACTTAGCCCAGCCCCCTCCTGTTCCCCGCTGCAGTGGGGGCAGGAAGGGGTCATGACCTAAGCTGGCCTTGTGCCACCCTGTTACAGGCTAAAAAGGACCATGGTGACCACCTAGTCAGACGTCCTGTCTGACACAGGCCATAGGATTCATGCCCTGTAGAAGTGAAGTTCTCCTTGTTCTTGCAATCTGCAAGAAACACCGTTCTCAGGCAGAGTTCCTGCTAAGGCAGCCGCACACAGAAAACTCTTCTCCTGCCTACCTCCTCTGGAGAGCCGTGCAGCAGCACTCACGCAGCTCCGGCGGGCAGGGCCAGCGGAGATTGTGTGGTGAGGGAGCCGCTAGGGTCGGGGGCTGGGACCTGCCACGGCCGCGTGGTGGTGGGCGAAGGCCTGCTCTGGTGGCTGGGACTGGGAACGGGACCTGCCGCATGGTGGGGTGTGTGTGTGTGTGTGTGTGTGTGTGTGTGTGTGTGACAGGGAATGGGACATGGCTGGGGAGAGAGGGTCTGCTCCGGCAACCAGGTGCCATATGCAAATGACAGAAGCCCCAGTGTGGGTGAGGTGGCTGCATGCTACCCTGCTGAGGTGTCTTTATCACTCCTAGCAGGCCCTAGGCATCAAAATACCTTTGCAAATCATGGCCAGGCCCTCAGCATTTTTTCCCCGTCTAAGGAATCAAAGAGAAAGTGCAGCTGATTGAGCAATCGAGCGGCTGTCCCCAGCAGCAGAGTGAGCGAGAACCGACTATGGCCCAGATCCTCAGCTGAGGTAAGCTGGAGTCGTTCCTGTGAAGAGAAGAGTTCTGTGGCAGCATCTGCCAGCAAAGAATCTTGCCCTTTATCTTCACATACATTTTTGTGGCTGATGCAGAGTGAGCAGGGGAGTTTCCACTGTGGCTACATCTAAACTGCAGGCTTCTTTCGGAAGAAGCTTTTCGGGAAGAGTTCTTTCGAAAGCGAGCGTCCACACAGCAAAAGCGCATTGAAAAAGCGATCTGCTTTTTCGAAAGATAGCATCCACAGTGATTGGACGCTATCTCGCATTTAAATTGGGATTACTATGGACGGAGTGGCCACCAGGGCACCTGTGCTTTTTCCTGAAGGCCTCTCCTTCTAAAAAAAATATAAAAAACCCCTCTTCCCCATCCACACACACCTTTTTCTGAAAGAGCTCTTTCAGAACAAGGCTTCTTCCTTGTAGAACGAGGTTTACCGCTGTTGGAAAAACCCCTGCATTCTTTCCACTTTCTGTTGAAAGAATGCAATTGGGCTAAGTCTACACTGTAGGCTTTTTGCGCAAGAACAACTGTGGAGCGTCTACACTGCATGCGTGTTCTTGAGCAAGTAAATTTACAGTAAAGCATCAGACAAGGGGGCTTCTTGTGCAAGAGTTATTCCTCTCTTGCACAAAAAGGCAGTGTGGACGGGCAACAGGGATTTCTTGTGCAAGAAACCCCTATGGCTAAAATGGCCATCAGAGCTTTTTTGCACAAGAGAGCGTCCAGACTGCCATGGACGCTCTTGTGCAAAAGCATATGGCAGTGTGGACACGCTTTTGCACAAGACCTTTTACGCAAGAACTTTTGTGCAAAACAGTTCTTGTGCAAGAAGCCTGCAGTGTAGATGTAACCTTGCAGTTTGGAAGTTAGTGTAGTTTTTCTGGAAAAACAGTTGTTTTTCCTGAAACACTCTGCAGTGTAGACATACCCTGCCAGACCAGTGTGGTGTTGGGTAAAACCGAGGCAGCTGCCTTGTCATACGTGGCTTGGCTCAGTTGATCATACAGCATCTCAAAGCATGTGACTTTTAAGGTTAAAGGCAGTGCTCATTAACGACGAGCTGCTAAACTGGTTGCAATTGCTGTGGCTCATCATTGGTATCGAAATATTATGCTTTATAGGTACATTACCCTGCTGTATTTTACTAGGCTGTGCAGATTGAGAACTTGCCCTGGCAGTAAATGTCAGGAAGGTTACAATAAAATTGAACACAATATTATTAAAGCTGAAGCATGTCAGTATGGAGTGATCATGTCCCTACACTAAATGTTCTTTACGATTGCTTCCTTAACCTTCTTTAGGAACTGCGTGCGTACTTGAAAATACAGCCATTAAAAGGATCAAAGCGTAGAGGTCGCTGTGGCTGCCCAGAAGTTCATTAGTATTTTCAGTGTAGATGGGAATTCTGTGACCCATTAGCTCAAGTAAATTAAACATTAACATTTCAGCTTTGCCAGGGAAATTTCAATACAGCTGGGTACTACAATCCAGGTGCTGAGGTCTCCTCGCATTCCCTTTAGCTTTCACAAAACAGAACTGACCGCTGGCCTCCTAATAACAAGGCGTGCCCCATCGGGGTGCATTGAGCATTGGGGGAGGGGTGCACCTCACAACAAGTGCCTGCCCTTTCAGGGGTCTGCTATTAACATGACAATCCCAATCTCACTTCCCCGGAAAGCAAATCAATAGGCAATGCCTCTTTGAGAACAATTTCCCTGACCTCCCAAGGTCACCCATAGCAAGGTCAAGCAGCAGAGATCAAAGGCCCAGCTGAAAGATGCATGCCCCTTGCTGACTTGGTTGCAGAGAGAGAAATCAGTCTTACCCTGAATGACTTCCCTAATGTAAGAAACTGGCATTATTTACGCATGTTCCAGTTGTAGCTAAATCAAAATTAATCTTAAGAAAAGTTGAGTCGTCATGTCCCAAATCATTCAATTCTATTATTGTTTTAGGGGACAGCTGTAATGAAAAACTCGACAGAAAACAGCTGGGTCGAACAGGCAAATAGATTTGGGTTAGAAATTCTTCAAAGATCAAGGCTATTTGGATCGAGGCATTGGATGAGGCCAAAAGAAAGTAGTATCATATATTTAGTTACTTTTTGTTGTATGTAGTATTGTTCTAGCTGGGTTGGCCTCAGGAGAACAGAGAGAGCAGGTACATGAGGGAATCTCTTTTATGGGACCAACTGCTTGTGAGAGAGACTAGCTTTTGATTTTACACTGAGCTCTTCTTCAAGTCTGGAATTATTCTCCTAGGTTCATGCAGAACTAGCGTCGAGTATTTAGAAGTAACATAAGCAGAGTTTACCTGTTCAGTTCTGAGGAATGTTTCCAGAGTCAGAGCCGATGGACAGAGACATTGCAACATCTTATCAACGAATCTGGGCCTATTTCTGATTCTGAACACCTTGCAAACCAAGATTTTTTTCCTGGTTCTTAAATAGTTTGTGAACTATTCATAATGAGATTTCAGGCGATTCTGTAGCATTGAGAAGATAAACTCGGATTAGCCATTTCAAACAATAGGCATTTTTTTCTGATTGCGCATCCTTAGTGTTATAAACAGATTTTGTTTCATCTTGAAATTAAATTTGATTTGTGATAAACCCAGTCTCTACTATGAGCCTGCAAATTAATGTTCACAAGTATTTTTATGGCCTCAATTTGGCTATCCTATATTTGTGAGCAGCAAATAACAAAGGGAGGTGGGATAAACCAAATTGTATGCCAGATTCTGATTAGATAGTCAGTGTATGAACAGATTATAACACTCTTTGACCAGCTCTCTGCTGTTCAGATCAGCATTCCAATGTTGGGGCGTGCATCTGAAAATAGCCTATTGAGGTCTTTGCCTTTTCCTAGTTTATTAGCCTTAGAAAAACTCACTACTGTATTGTGCAATTAAACCCCAATACTCTAGGTTTCCTTAGGAGTGTCTCTGCACAATGCAGGAGTATTTTTAGGGCATTGTGTGAGCACAGACTCACAGCATCAGTGTCCTGAGGCATACACCTTGCACACATTGTACCTTGTGTTGTCATAAACCAGAGTCAGTGCGTGCACTGGGTGTTTGCAGTGTCAGGGCCCATTGTAAGATCTGCCAAGGAGGATGGAATCCGGGCACTGATCATGCTGTTGAAAGCCCCCGCTGAGCTCTCTGCTTGAGGAGTGGGAGGACACTGGGCCTACTGGGGCAGTGACTCAAGTCATCCTGTCTAGAGGGAGTGGTATGGCACAGAGCGCCTCAGGAGCACGTGGGGAGCAGGCCGAGGAGTGCTAGCAATGGCACAGGGGCCACAACCGGCTTCCCTCGCAGCACTGATCCTGGTCCCGGCATGGAAAGGGCAGGGCATGGCTATGTTCTTCCTTCTGCCCTTTTCAACATGGCTGCAGTTCCCCTTGACTGAGCTGTACCCGGGCCTTTTATACAGGCTCCACACCAGGAGCATGCCCAGTTGGTTAAAAGGGGCGGTGCTTCCTCCACCCACAGGCCTTTCACCCCCCCTCCCTCGAGTGTGGGGTATATCCACCCCACCACAGGGACTAAGACTGAGCAGTGATCTCAGGCCTCAGCGTGGGGGCTCAGCACGTTCAGAGAATCAGGCCCCTCAAAGGCCTCTCTGGTTGGGCCCCAAATCACTTGTGTCCTGTTGAAATCTTGGTAGAGGGTGATGGCTGGATTCTCCCCCTTTTCTCTCGAGCACACGTCAGTCCCAAACTGCAGTTTGCTTGGATGAGTTAGGGTCTTGTTTCCACCATTTCTGCTTTTGGCCGTGTTCCTAACACAGTTTAAGAGCCGGCGTCAGGGATTGCATCTCTGGTCATTTACAATGGGCTGCTGCCTTTCCTGTGGCGTGCTATCACAGATAGACACACTTCAAAGCACTCGTTCCCCTGGCCAGCCACTTAGTGCCGCCATTGGGGCTGCCATTGTTTCCAAAAAGCCAGACTGTGAGGGTAGTAGCAGCAGCCAGACGAATGGTAAGAAAGCAGGTAAGGAAGGGGATTTGGTCCATGCTGGTGCCCTGAAAATACAGCGGATAGGCGGTGAACCTGGGGGAAGGGAAAAACAGATGGCAACCAGGCCAGGTCCCCGCGCGTTCCACATCTGTGCGATCTCATGTGCACACACAGACCCAAGTGTGTTGATGCATATGCATGAACGAACACACGTGCTGACAGGGGCCCACACAGCAACATCCATGTTTGAGTTTCCACACATCTATATTCAACATGACTGTGTGAGTGCACAGAAACATGCCTAGGTGCCCACGTGTGTGCATACAGATGTGTACAAACTCACACCCAGAAACACACAGGCACACATAAAATAACAGCTGCTTTGCATACTTCTCCAAAGGAAATGGCTGTTTAAGTACCCGCACAGCCTGACCTCAAACAGCAGTGAACGATGCATTCGTTGTAAGATGTCCTGTAGAAATCCAATGGCATTTTCCAGCCATGCTGAGAGTGCCAGGCTTGCGGCAGTACAGGAAAGTGCGACATGTTAAGAGCAGTGCTGCCTCTTGCATCAGTAGGGGCATTGATCGTGGGATTTCTGCTTTGCAAAGCAACAGACAAGGTGGAAGTATGAGGCACCCTCAAAAGGGCCAATGGGCAAATTTGGATCAGAAAGCACCGTCAGGATCTGGCCACAGATACTTATAAGACCTACCCAACCCTCTTCGCTGAGATTTTCAAAGAATCTTACAGGATGCTGGGATTTTTCTCTCAGCAGGTTGACTTTTGAGATTTCTCTTGGCTCTCAAAGGGATCACAGTCTTCTTGTCTCCCAGGTGCTCCGAGCAGTGGGGAATGTTTGCTATGTGTTAACCAGCACTGCCCAGCATTGTAAGGCGAGGGCACTGCAGAAAGGCACAGCTGTCTTCTGTTACCATGCTGATGGCTTGAAAGGGATCACGGTCTGTCCCCATGTGAAGCCCAGTGGTAACACCTGAGAGAAGCAGATGAAAAATTCAACCACGGTGTTTCAATTCTGGTGAGGATTCTGCTTCACAAAGAAAAGCCACACTGGACACAAGGCCGATGTCTGTTCCTGTGTCTTTGTTCCTCCTGTGACCTGGTGGCACATTACAAAACTACAGGCACAACCTAACTGGCCAATATTTTCTGGATTTCAAAACTTGGATTTTTTTAAATCAAAATTTCAAATGTTGCTGGGGAAAAGGGGGTGAGTTCTTTTCCTCTAGGTGCAGCCAAGTTCAGCCCCTCTGTTTTCGGGTTGCCAACCTGAGAGATCCAAGAGAGGCTGGGGTTTCACAGAGCACTGAACAGCTGGGCTCTGATGATCAGGGCTCCCCTGAAGTAAGATACCCGAAGTCACTACTCACTTTTTAAAATCCCGGCCTTCTACCTATAGATCATTCAAATGGGTTTCTGAGAGAGAAATCTCAATGAAGAGTGAATGAAAACTGCTCTGCCTTATTCAAGGAATGTCCCTGCTGGATAAATACAGAGTGAGAGCAAATCTGACGTGGCTGCACCATAAAGGATAAATGAGCCACTTGAATTTGTGAAACTTACAATGCCCGTTGTCCTTGTTACAGCCAACAGCTGGAAACCATTTCAGCTCAGGGGGGCTGTGAACTGGAGTGAGAGTAAGAATTTAGTAATGCCTGTGGGCCAGGAACCACCCTTTCCTACACCACTTTCTTTGGGTGAATATTAGATGCAAAGTTTAGGAGACAGAGCTTGGCTGTAAATGTTGAAATTAATATCACAAGTGCATAATTATATGGAGACCTGTGATGTGAGGGACGTCATTGGTTGTGAAAAAACAAAACAACCAAACAAAAAACCCCCAAAACAATCCCCCGAAGGGTTTAGCGAGGATCAAAGATTTTATTCATATAAAATTAGGACTTGTATTCATTTTGGATATTCTATAGAATAATTGATCCATCTTCCAGACAGCAGTTGCAATAAAACTAGGTGATCATTAAAGTAGTATGCATTGGATATATTTTCCTCTTCCTGTTATGGCCTGAGAGCTCATTAAAAATCCACTTGCCTCTTGAGGTGTCTTGACACTAAAGGTGATGATGAATACAGTGACAAAGCTTGCTAATAATTTCAGACACTCTCTTTTAGAATGAGATGGTGACAGTTTCAGAACTTGTTAGAATGTAGTTATCTGTATTTATCGTGTTTAGTTACTTCCTAATGGACTCAGAGTGGAAACAGAGCATTTAGCTGAGCAAGTATTTATTTTCTTTTTGGAAGAACATTTTAATTAAAAATGAGCTATTAAAAAAAATAAAGGTCTGGACAGCTGAAAATTGCTCAGTTGACACCTCTTGGCCTCAGTTCAGCAAAGCATGCTTAATTTTAATCACATGCTTTAGTCTCCTTTACTTCACACGCACCAGTGCTTTGCTGAAGAGGGATGGGATTATTCATATGTTCAAAGTCAAGCTGGCACTTTAGTGCTGTGCTGAATCAGGGCCTTCAAAACGGAACACTCCTCTTTGTCTGTAGCATTGGACAGAGGCAAAGTGAGATTCCTTCCCCAGCCCTGCTCCCCTAACAGGTCTCAACCTCGGCTTAGAAGGACTCTTTCTGCTGAGAAGACATCCGTTAGTTCACTGTCCATGGCTAGATCCCTGCAAATCCGTGGATAGCTGCTGTATATCCGTGGGCCTCTGCATCTGTGGCTCATTTTTGCAGATGCAGATGCGGATACAAATTTTGTATCTAGAACCCTACAAATCTACGGCTATTTGCTATATATCGGGGGGTATCTGCATCTGAGGATGTGGATGAAAATATCCGTAGCTCATTTTTGTGGATATGGATACAAAATTTTGTATCCAGCAGGGCTTTATCCATAGCCCATACGATCTCTGCTGACCCTGCCAATGCAAGACCAAATTAGTGCAGGCTGCAATGGGGTGACTTGCTCACTAGAGTGGAACCCACCAGCTAGAGGCAGAATTTCAAAGACCCCAATGTGAACAAGGGTGACACATTCAAACGTGCCCAAGTACTATTTTCAATAATTTAAGCATTGACAATCAATGCGATTAAGGCCCCTAGATCCCTTCTGAAAACAAGATTTAGGCTTTTAGATTAGGTAGGTGTTGCAAAACAGCACAGCGACACGCTAATGCTTTTAAAAATCTGGGCCGAGGTGCCTAATTCTTATTTGTTTTTACTTACTGTAGATTGGATACCTATTTTCCTTAGGCTTCTTTGAATATCCCATCCTGGATCTACATTGGTCACCAAATGCTTCCCAGACTTAAGCTAAATCTGACACAGAGCCCAAGAGCGAAGGCAATTTCCAATCCTTTAAGCCTTGTCTTTAAGCCTTGCATCACAGTTGCTGCTTCCCTTTAAGAGTTGCCATGCTCGTTCCGGTTTCTGTGTTAGGCTGTTTCAGCAAAAACAACAAGGAGATCAGTGGCACCTTAAAGACTAATTAAACCATTTTATTATGGCTTAAGCTTTTGTGAGCTGCAACTCCAGCCATGAGGGCAGGGGACTGGACTTGATGACCTCTCGAGGTCCCTTCCAGTCCTAGTATTCTATTCTATGATTCTTTTTATCAGATACATGAAGTGAAAGACAAAGAGATAGTAGGGGTACAGAGACGGGAGTGTTACATCTGAGCTCATTCAGTCAGGGTGCATGTGGATAAAGTGAGAATACCTGCAAGGACTTTGCTTAGGATAATGAGGGAGCCATTCCCAGTCCCTATTCAGACCTATTCTGATGGTGTCAAATTTGCTTATGAATTCCAGCTCAGCAGTTTCACACTGCAGTCTGGGTTGTTTCTCTCCTTTCAGGATGGCAACTTTCAACACTGTAACTGAGTGCCCAGCGAGGATAGAATGTTCTCCTGCCAGTTTTTGTATGTTACCATTCTCGATGTCTGATTTGTGTCCATTTATTCTGTTGCACAGAGACTGTCCGGTTTGTCCAGTGTACATGGCAGAGGGGCCTTGCTGGCACATGATGACGTATAGCACATTAGTAGAGATGCAGGTGAATCAGCCTTGGATGGGTGGCTGACGTGCTTAAGTCCTACGGTGGTGTCACGAGGATAGACGTAGAGAAAGCATTGGCAAAGGAGTTTGTTGCAGGAATTGGTTCCAGGGTTAGTGTTTCTGTTGTGGGTGTGTGGATGTTGGTGAGTATGTGTTTCAGGTTCAGGGTCTATAGGTGAGGACTGTCCTGCCTCCCAAGGTCTGTGAGTGCAAAGGATCATCATCTAGGATAGGTTGTAGATCCTTGAGGATGTGTTGGAGAGATTTTAGCTGGGGGCTGTAGGTACTGGCCAGTGGTGTTCTGTTGCTTTCTTTCTTGGGTCTGTCCCATACTAGGTGACCTTTGGGTACCTCTCTGGCTCTGTTAATCTGTTTCTTCATTTCCCCAGGTGGGTACTGTAATTTTAAGAATGCTTGGTAGAGAGTCTATAGGTGTTTGAGGAATTGGAGCAATGAGGTTGTATCTCAGAGTTTGACTGTAGACAATGGACCATGTGATGTGTTCTGGATGAAAGCTGGAAGTGTGTAGGTAAGTACAGTGGTCAGCAGGTTTCTGGTATTGGGTGGTGTTTATGTAACCATCACTTATTTGCATGCTAGTATTCAGGAAGTGGATCTCTTGTGTGGAGTGCTCCAGGCTGAGATTGCTAGTAAGATGGGAATGGCTGAAATCCCGGTGGAATTCCTCAAGGGCCTCCTTCCCGTGGGTGCATACGATGATGATGTCATCTATGTAAAGGAAGGGCACATGGGGTGAGAGCTAAGGAAGTGTTTGAAGACAGCTATAAACATGTTGCTCTAGAGTGGGGCCATACAAGTATTCTCAGCACTGCTGCTGGCCTGACGGTATCAATCGTAACTAAATCTGAAATGGTTGTGGATGAGAACCAAGTTGGCCTTGCATCCTGTAGGAGCAGGAAGGCTGCCGCCTTCCTGAAATGCATTATGCCTGCTATGTGAGCTCTTCATTTTCTTTCATTCACTTGATGCTCTCCGAAATAAAGGACTGTAAATCATGTTTTAAAATACATTAGTGTAATGTTTCCAGAGTTGATACTAAGTGAGCTTTTGGGATCACATCAGCTCTTAAATCTTCTTTGAATTCCCTCATCCCTGAAGAATTTAGAGTCTATCTCATCACAAAACACATTTCCATCCCAAAATCCCACTCCCCACTCTTTTTTTTGTTCTATTGTTCAGCTGTTTTTTTTATTGGGTAATTGATGACTTCTAGTGAACATCTGAGGTCTGTGCAAGATTGCTCTTCTCTTTTCCCATCTAACTCTGTGAAGGGAGAGGAAAGGAATAGAAAGGGAATGTGTGAAATAAAGAAGTAGAAAGTGACAGCTGATTCCAACATCTAAGAACAGGCTTCAGCATCTCCTCTGGCTTTGATTAGTAAAATACTTTTCTTGTAAAGGGGCGAGAGGGACAAGATGACTGAGTTGAGGCACCATTTGGGAAAGGAGTTGGGAGCATTAGTTTAATGCCATGCAACAAAACAAGAATTCAACAGTGATCGTGCTCCCTGGTTTTCTCTGTGGGAGCTCATGGGGTGACATAATTGCAGGGCACAGAGGGCATGACTACACAGCAGGGCTAAAGCTGAAAGAAGTTATGCAACTTGAGCTATGTCAATTGCGTCACTAAAGTCGAAATAGCTTATTTTGGCTTTTGGCACTGTCTAAATAGCAGGAAGTCCGAGGTAGAGCACTCTTCCTCTGACTTCCCTTACTTCTCATACAATGAGGGTTATAGGAATCAGAGTAAGAAGTCCTCCAGCTCGACATTATTTCGACATTATGTCGACATTATATCGAAATAACTACTTGTAGTGTAGACACGGGCTATGTTATTTTGGAATAACGCTGCTGTGTAGACATAGCCAGAGAGTCCAGTGATCAGTATATGTTCATAAAGAGAGAAAGGATATTTCTCCACTCTGTTTCTACCAAATTTGATAGATAAATTTGTTCCCAGGCATACTGGTCACAATCCTGCCATGTCCTTGGCACTCTTGCTTGATCCAGCCAAGCATACAGAACTGGGTCATGCTCAAAGTGTGTACATGGATAACTATTTTGGTGAGGGGTCTGATATGAAACAGTCCTGCCATGAATGCCTTAGCACAAAGGTGCCTGGCCCTGGCAGAGATGACACAAGTTTTGAGAACTTATACACCAGTATAACTGTGTCTGCCTTAGGGGGTTGTACGGCTTTCTTTCTGTTGGTATAGTATAAAGTGATACAACTTTTATGTGTAGACAAGGCATTAAGCTTGTGCTGAACTTTAAGATGGCATCCGTGGGATGACTAGCATGCTGGAAATGTCATAGATCTGGGGGCCAAAAGATGATACTATGACAATCTAACTTAACCTCCAGCATGGCAGCGATTCATCCACAAAGTTCATAGCCTGGGCTGAATTAGAGCATCTCTTTCCAGCCCTGATTTGATTACTTCAATAGCTGGAGATCCTACCATCCCCTTGGTAAGTTGCTCCAGGCGTTAATGGCCTTTAAATTCAATGTGTGCTACAGTGTGTTGCTGGATTGGGCCAAAATGTGCAGTGCCCATTGGCCTCTTCTTGGGCTCCCCGTCTGCTCTTGAATATGGCAACATTTGTCATCAGTTCACGTTTTTACATGAACAAGAAACTGTCTGTGGGTGGATCTGTAGCTGTGTGGCTTTATGGATGAGATGATCACCAACTAGGCTTCTGTAGCCCCCCAGGGAGCTTGGTTTAACATGGCAAAGGGCTGCAGTTTCCAGGTGAGCCAAGAAAAGTTGTTTTGTGTCTTGACAGTCAAATATCAACAAGATCCTACCTGTGCCTCAGTCGTCCTGCCTCCCCCCGCCCCTCGCCCCCCACCCTGTGCAAGTCGAAATCTCTTAGAAGTGTACCAAGAAACCTCACTTTCTTTCAAATTGGTCCCACAGGATTGGCATGAGAACCCTTGTCAGCTGAAGAGGCTGCGTGATGGTAGAGAGCGGATACAGCTGTTGACCTTGCTTTTGGGAGCTGAGAGAGGACCAAAGCTCCTTGGTTTGACTTGGCCTCCCTTAAAAATGGCTTTGAGCAAGCAGGTGCTGCAATCTTTGCAAGCTGATCCCAGAGCCTGTGAGGGAAGTTTAATCAATAGAGAAAGTCTGAGATAGGGATAATGTATAACCTCTGTCTGACCCTACCATGCATCGCAGCTGAACAGGAGCCCTTTGTTTAAGGTTGACGGAGCCATAGGAGGTATATTTGGCTTCTGGTCGTGAGCTGATGTTAAACATTCTGCCCACAAGGACGCTCCTTCGCTTATCTACAAATAAGTATTGATTAAGAGAAGTGTAAATCTGCCCAAGTACTGACCCTGCTCTGTGGAACTGGTACCAAAATATCAGAACTATTGAAAAAAATTAAACTCCTCATAAATAAAAGCGTCAGATATTGAATTGTTTTAAATTAGAAAAAGAAGACTTGTATACAAGAGCCTCACAAAATCTAATAGGACAAGGCCCACAGGGGAGTTAATCCGGCCCTGGCTATACGGACGAAGTGCATTAGAATACCAGCCACATCAGAAAAGGGTTATCATAGAATCCTAGAACTGGAAGGGCCCTTGAGAAGTCATCAAATCCAGTCCCTTGCCCTCACAGCAGGACCAAGCACTGTCTAGATCATTCCTGATAGTTGTAAGCATTTATCGCTTACTGTAAGCAGTGGTCCCATAGTGTCACATTAAACCTGCTGCCCCATGGGGAAAATGGATTGTATTAGACCTTGGATGGTGTTAAATGTAATTTCGCTCCTTGGGTCTATCTATGCTGCAATCAGAGATGTGACTGCAACCTATATGGACGTGCCAGAGCTAGCTTTGATTGAGCTGGCTTGAATAACAACAGCAGGGAGGTGTGGTAACAGTTCTACTCCAGAACAACCTATTGCCTCATGGCCAGGAAGAATCTCTGTCCCAGAGTGGCCCACATCTCAGGTGAGTATCTTAAGCGCTGGCTTAAAGGTCATAAAGGTACCTCTCTTTTTGTGTGTGGCCATTTTGTGAATGTCCCCAAAATTGCCTTGTGAATCTAGCCTGAAAAAAGATCATGTTTGACTGAAACTTTTTGGGAAATTTGTGTCAAATTCACAACGAGGTTCAAGTTGACTGAAACTTTTTTTTGGTGAATAAATTATTCATCTAAAAATGTTACCAAGCTCACAGGCCCACAGATCTGTAGCCACACATGCCCTCACGAGCCATTTCTGACACACCAGAGATCGAGAGAGAGAGAGAGACTTAGCGACCAGCTCCATTTCCATATGTATTTTATGGCACAAGCAGCTCACATCTCAGTTCAGGGAGCCCAGACTGGAAGCCTGTTGAGGACGGTTGCCTGGGAAAAGGGGATTATTGAGGGTGTGGTCGGTGTGATTTCCATATGCTGGTACTTTTAATCCTTTACATCAGCCAACAGACTTTTAAAAGGGGGGAAAGAATTTACATCAGCAAACATTGCTACTATATCCCATCCTATTATTTTAAAGTAGCTCTGGGGAATCCGTGCATTTTCTATTCAAGATGAGGTGCCTGGCACTAAAAGCCTTTGTAAATTATCTTGCCACAGCCTCCAGCAGCTATGCTACCTACTCAGCCCATATTTAGCATTTGTGAATTGAAAGAGAAACAGGCGCTATTTGAAACTAGACCTCGGGATGAATTCTATGTTGTCAGAAGCGCCCACCTTTCTGCTGAAGAGTGGGGGCTCATCTCACCTGGCTTGTAGGTGACCAAGAGGCTTACAGCAGAGAAGGACTGATAAATCAACTTCAGCGGGTGTGGTCTGCGCAGACTGGGTTTGTATTTGCCCCTTACGGAAAGCATCATTGTATGAAGGAAAGGAAGACAAGCTTGAAAAAGAACTTAACACTGAACTCTACACTGCAGAGCGATTTCAGGATACCAGAAGTATCCCAAAATAGCTATTCCGCATCTATCGAAGCAGCCCGTTATTTCGAAACAGATTTTGAAATAACAGGCGCGCTATTCCAACGTCCCGGTAACCCTTGTTCCACGAGGGTTAAGGGAATTTCGGAATAGCGAGTTATTTTGAAATGTGGCGCTGTGTAGTCAGCACCAAATTATAAAATAAGCTATTTTGAAATACACTCAAAATAAGCTACACAATTTGTGTTGTACAAATTGCGTAGCTTATTTCAAGCTAAAGGTGCTGTGTAGATACACCCTTACTAAGTGCAGGGAAAAAAAAGATTAATGCAGAAAAAGGGAAACACTTGTGGGGGAAATAATTAAAATCAACCCACCTGTTTGCCCATCAATCTTCTGCATTTCTCTTATTAGATATCACACTATTGCTGTCTGAGGGAAAAATTAGCTTCTTCCATGACCATGGTGTCTAACCATTTCTGAAGCAGTAGTTAGTATAGTTGTTGCTGCGATAGCGAGCTAGCCACATTATTCTGAAAATGTAAATAATATGGTGGTTACTGCTATAGCCAGTTAGCCACACTCAACTGGCCAAATAGCTACATGTGGCTAGTGGCTAGTATGTTGGACACCACTGTCCAATGTCAAAGCCAAACACACTGATGGGTTAACAGCAAGAGACCTGGAAGTTTGGCTGGCTTTGCTTGTTGTCCTTAGGCAAAATATGCTAGTTTAGCTCTTCATCCTGGTTTTGTCCCCTCTGGTATCTCCTCGCTCCCTCCCCCGATTTTAAACATTCAAAGTCCCATAGTCATGGTAAGTCATTCAAATGCCTAAGGACCATTAAAGAAGTTGCCTGCATCAATTGCCTGTAGAATAAATGCTGCACATTTGTGAAAATGTAGGTATTCAGATGCAGACTTTTCCAGTGGAGACACATGCGCTGTGCAATCTGATAGGGGGTAGGACTGAAGATAGGGCAGATATAATCAGCTTAATCTGCAACAAGGGAGATTTAGGTTAGCTATAAGGAAAAATGTTCTGACAATATGGATAGTTGAACACTGGAAGTCGGGCAATACTGATCACTGGAGGATTTGGAGTGAGTTAGGGTGTGTCTACGCTACACGCTTATTTCAAAATAAGCTATTCTGGAATAGTTATTCCGAAAGGCTACGTCTACACTGGCCCCTTTTCCGGAAGGGGCATGTAAATTTCAGCAGTCGTCGTAGGGAAATCCGCGGGGGATTTAAATATCCCCGCGGCATTTAAATAAAAATGTCCGCCGCTTTTTTCCGGCTTTTAAAAAAGCCGGAAAAGAGCGTCTAGACTGGCCCCGATCCTCCGGAAAAAGTGCCCTTTTCCGGAGGCTCTTATTCTTACTTACTTTGAATATAAATGATCTTTGTGTACAGAAAACACAACAGATATGATCTCATCCATAGTAAAGACTCGGTCTTTTAAAAAATTCTTATTTTTTCAATTGTAGCATTAACATTTCTGAGCTTTACGCACAAGTATTAACAAACCTTGTGCCCAGCCGGTATTTGTGACCCTGAAAAGACCCATTTGTGTTTGGCCTATCTCTTAGCATTATCTCTACATTTCATTTGTTCAGAACCCCAAAATGACCATAGGATGGGAGGCAAGGAAGTGGTTTGGGCCAGGCAGTCCCACCTCAAGCAGCTGCAAAATATGGGTGGGTGGAGAAGCTCAAAAGAATACCAGACCCACTCAGTAGCAGGTAGCTAGTGGAGGCAAATAGACCTACATTAACAGTGTCCTCATGACCCTAGCTTGGAACCTGGTGGAGAAGGTGGGTTGGGCCTGGCTCCCCTACCAACCCTACAGGGCCAACAGCCTCCTCTGCCACAAGACAATCTGGATGGACAAAGAAGTCCCTGAAACCTGGGACACAGGGACCTCAGGACATAGGATACCTCTCCACGGCAGTTGGGAGGGGCCTTCCCGGCATAGGCACACAGAGGCAAGCTATCTCGACTCGAGCTAGTGCCTAACAATGGCAGCGTGGCTGCAGCAGTTTGGCCTAGCCGCTCAAGTGCCCTTAGGTCTGTACTCAGCAGTTGGCCCAAGCTCCTCTCATGCCATCGCAGCTACTTCCAAGCCCTCGCCCGATCAGAGCTAACCTGTCTGTTCACCTGCCCTGGGCATCCCCTCCCAGGAGCTGTTCGTAGACACAGCGACAGACTCCATTCACCTCTCCCGGGACACTTTTGCAAACCCTTGGAGGAGTAAGGCCCTACGAGACTCTGTGGGATGATTCAGGCCTGTGGAATTAGGGCAGGCCGAATGCAAACGCACCTCCCCATGGTCCTCCACGTCAGCGTGAGACTGGGGTGGTGCATTGGCCCAGCCTCCCTCCCCCGTGCTCCAGCCGGCTGGCAGAAAGCTGGGGCTGATTCTTTCTGCCTAAGAGTGTGGCCATAGGTGGGGCTGGGCCGTGAGGGGCGGGACAGTCACTAGCCCCTCCCACGGCTCACACCCTCGCCCCAGAAATTCCTGCGTATGGGCCTGTAGGACCTTATTTATTAGGATCCAACCCGATGGCTGCCAAGCAACTAGAAGCAGACTCATCATGACATCATGCTCAGGCACCAGGGAGAGCTACAGTAGTGACTGGCCTGCACTTTATTTCTCTGGGCCACCAAGGTTACCGGGAGCCATACTTTCCCCAGAACGAGCTGTCAGGCATCTGGCTGCAAGCTTCAGCTAACCTTTCAATGGCTGCTTCCCTGAATCCGTAGCCTTCTTTATACCATGACCCCATGGACGTCATTCTGGGACTTTAGGTAAAACGTGTGTTGGTGGATGATCCAAAGGGCCAGTTTCTCTGTTGATCGATTTTTGTCTGCTGAACTGGTGGGAGAAAATGGCCAATGACATGGTCCTGCCATGGGGGCAGGGGACTGGACTCGATGACCTCTCGAGGTCCCTTCCAGGCCTAGTACTCTATGATTCTAATATTCTACGATTCTATGACTGCGGCTTAGGAACTGCATTTCATTAGTGCCCAAAAGGCCAGGTCAGGCTTGAAGGAATGCCACTGGGGAAGTAGAAGGAGTGGTGGTGGTGGAGGGCGGGAAGGGGAGAATACCAAATATACAAGGGCAAAGGGGCAGAGTTAAGGACTTAAACATCAGGAGAAGTTTGGCTTTGAGATGGCGGAGGCTAAGGAGCAAGAGGAAGAAGCCAATAGTGTCAAATGTTGCTTTTAATGAAAAGGGCCCAAAAGACCAGATTCTCAGCTGGTATAAATCAATGTACCATGGCTGAAGTCATTGAGCGATATGATTGACACCAATCTGGCTGAAATCCTGGCCATGGATATGTGCGTCCAGCCATGAAAGGGTTAACCACTTTAACAGGCTGGCTCCTGCCATGCCTCACCCATTAGAAGCCCTGGCTACACGCGGCACGGGGTTCGAACGAGCGGGGATTTAAAAATGGCGGCGCCCCGCTTATGCAAATGAAGCCCGGGAAATTCAAATCCCGGGCTTCATTTGCAATTGCGGTATGCCTAAACTACCCCGCTAGTTCAAACTAGCGGGGTAGTGTAGACATATCCGTACAGACTAATTCGGCTACCCCTTGAAGCTTCTCTCATAATTGGATTGACAAGGGCTGCCTGCCCCTCACGTTCTGGTTTGATCATGTAAAAATATCTACTAATAGAAATACTTAGCTCTTCTCTGGGGCCTTTCCCCTCAAGACGCTGTACAAACTCTGGGTGCGTCTACACAGCACCCTAGACTCGAAATAAGATATGCAATTTGGCTGTGTGGATGCTCCGCTTGTTATTTCAAACTAAGGGGGGTTATTGTGAAATCACTCCCTAGTGTAGACCAAGGCCTAGGGTAATGCTTCCAAGAACAGGAGCCCGCTTTTCATCCCGGCGAGATTTTGGAACCAGCTTATTTATGATGCTAGACTCTGATGTCGGGAGCCAGAACAAAACTTCCTTTTGGTGAACAGTGGAAAGTTTCACTACATAGAATAAACCTTTGTGATTTGGTTTCATTTTCAGAACCCTTTAGCAGAGCTGAAAGGGGCTTTATCTGAGCCTGATAAGTCCTTAAAGATTTGCCACAATACACATCAAAGGCTAAGTAGCTCTTGGCTCCAAGACATCCTGTCCAATCTCACCTGTGAGTCTATATCCTTGTGTTTATAATTTGTGCTTTCTGGCTCACAGGAAAAGTAATGAGGGAAGTAATGGTTTAAGCTGAAGCTAGGAGAACCCAAAGTGACCTCTTGATGATATGCCCCAGCAAACTATTTGCCTAGGAGATATAGTCTGACTTAGTTTGTCCCTTTTTGTTCCTAATTGCAACAGAAGCTGCATATTTATAGAAAGTCTCGCTTGTAAAAACAAGCTAAAATCACTAGGCTCCAAGCATATTTAAGTGCCGAGAGATTTAGTAGAGTTTGTCTGCTTGTCGTATGGCAAATTAGTTCAATGGCTGCATATAGCACTGTTAAGTAGGGCAGGCAAGCACCATTCTGAAGGAAGCATAATTCATCCTAATAGTTGGCTCATGAGCAGCGCGTCATATCAGCAATAAATTAATATCTTGTGTTATGGAATTATGGCCGTCTGCTCGCAGAAGTGATTGAAAAGGAGGCTTCCCTCCCTCCCCCCCCCGATTTCCCCAGGTAGTCCTCTAAAAACCACCAAAAAAAGCACTCACTGGGGTTCTCCATTACTGCAGACTCCAAACCAATGTTTCCTTTAAGTTTTTCCATTCCAGTGCAGAATAAATGTTGTTGTGTGTACCAAGGCATGCATGGATGTGCACCACCACTAGAAATACATGCTGCTGGCTGTGGGCGCCCTGCTAATCTGCTGGGTGCAATTGCATCTCTCCTGTGTAGCTGCCCAAGCACTAAGCTTACAGGGAGCACTGTCGGGGGGGGGTCCATGGGAATGCACCTCTTGCCTCCTCACTTCTCAGACCTCATAACTGCCCAGTCCCCACTTTCTGCAGTCTTCTGAGGGTCCATATATAGACCCCCAACTGCAACAGACCTTCAGGTAGTTGGACACATGGGTGGGGTGTGTGAGACGTGATGGCTGATCACTATCAGGGGTTTCTCTGATTTTTTTTGTTTTGACCATCAAATTTGGTTTTGCTGGGAGAAAAAAACCCTCTGAAACTTCAGTAAAAAGTAGTGCAGAGAAAGGTAATCCCATTGTACAGAGCATTTTGCTGGCAGGTAATCCACCAATGGAATAATGAGATGGATTCTTTGGGATTTCTTCTTGACAGATATGCTCTAGCAGTCAGTGGTCTCCAACCTTTTTACACCCAAGATCACTTTTTAAATGAAAGACTAAGCCAAGATCTACTGCCCCGCCCCTTCCTTGAAGCTCCGCCCCTTCCTTTAAGCCCCGCCCTCTCTATTCTCCTCCTCTCCATCACTTGCTATCCCCAATCCTTATACTGCTGCTTTTTTAAAAAGGTTTTTCCAACATTTGGAAGAGGTTTTTTCAACATTTGGAAGTGGTGCTCAGCCAGGGTGCACCACGCTCCCCGTGGGCCGGTGCAGAGAAGAAGCTGCCTGGCCAGCTGGCTGTGGCCATCAGCCCGGAGGAGGCTGAACCGCGCTCCAGCTGATCGGGCGGCTTCCCCTCTGTGCCTGCCCACGTGGAGCTTGGTGCACGCTGGCTGAGTGCCATGGCCAGCTGGCCGGGAAGCCGCTTCTCTTAGCTCCCGCCCGGCTGCCCTGCACTCAGCCCGGGAAGCTTGCTCCAGCACAGCTGGAGCTAGGCGCAGCCTCCCTGGGCTGAGCGCAGGGCAGCCGGGCGGGAGCGAAGAGAAGTGGCTGCCCGGCCAGCTGGCCATGGCGCTCAGCCAGGGTGCACCAAGCTCCACGTGGGCAGGCTCAGAGGAGAAGCCGCCGATCAGCTGGAGCGCAGGGCAGCCTCTTTTAGCTGAATGTGTGAACAGGTTCGTCACCGAGAGTCAACTACAAACTAGTCTATCACAGAGAGTCAACCATAAGTAGCCACCACCACGGCTGATGGCCCTTTTATTGCGCACGCTCGTGCTTCCACCCGAGCCGGATCCGTCGGTCAGCGGAGTAGGGGGGTTCGGGCCCGCCCCCTCTCCAAACCCCGGCCCAGGGCCCTAAAGGCAGGGACCCCCGGTCCCTCCCTAGCGGATGGGGGAATGCCCCAAAATGCACCCGCTCACGGGCTCCACGACCCCGCCCTGGGCCGCTTCCTACTCCACCAGGCCTCCTGGCCCATCCCTCCTGTGATCTCCCGTCTCACCTCTCCGTCCTTCTTCCCTCCTCCTACTCCGTTCGCCTCCCCTTGCACTGTGCCGACCCCGGGTTTAAATTCCCCGCTGGCTCCGCTCCCCCTCTTCGTCACTTCCCCAGCGACCTCATCAGCCCGCGCCTCGCCGGCACTCCCCGCGCCGACTGCCGGCGCGTTCATGCAACCCGCCGTGGCGGGCCTGACCGTGCTCTCCACCCCCAGGTATGTCCGCCCGGCGTCCCCCGGCGCGCTCTGAGTGCGGGGCGGGAGTGCCCCATCACAGAATGCCACAGTCAGCTGGCTGGGGTGTTTCAGCCCTCCCGACCTCCCAGCTCCCACCATTCCTCACAGCTACTCACCTGTGTTGTTGCTCGGTGAGTAGCTGCTCCTCAAATGAGGAAATCTAATGTAAATGTACTGCACAGGCGCGCAGTTCAGAGAGGGCTCAAGAGCTACTCTTAGAGCCCCTGAGATCTACCAGTAGATCTGGAGTACCTGTGGAACTCCTTGCTGCAGGAGGCTGTGAAGGCTACAACTAGAACAGAGTTTAAAGGGAAGTGAGATCAAGTCATGGAGGTTGGGTCCATGGAGTAGTCTTAGCCAGGGGGTAGGAGTGGTGTCCCTGCCCAAAGTTTGTGGAAGGCTGGAGAGGGATGGCACAAGACAAATGGCTTGGTCACTGTCTTCGGTCCATCCCCTCCAGGGTCTCTAGGGTTGGCCACTGTCAGCAGACAGGCTACTGGGCTAGATGGACCTTTGGTCTGACTCAGTACGGCCATTGTAAGCTCAGGGCTCAGGGTCGGGGGTCTCAGTGGACCCCCTTGATTTTCATGCACACCTGCTCCTGGGTGGCCAGGCTGGCAGCTCTCCTGCCCTAGCCCGCCACTTTCCTGTGCCTAGTGCGGAGATCGTGGATGAGGTCCACAATGTCCGCACTAGCCCAGGAAGGTGCCCGCCTCTTGCGGTCCCGGGCAAGCTTCCGGGAGCCGCCAGCCTGGTCCCGGGAAGAGGGGGTGGGCTGGGGGACATCGGGTGGGTGGCTCTGTGCCGTGTCAGGTGCAGGGTCTGCTGGCTGGGTGCTCCTGGCATAGGCACCGTAGCCAGCCCGTGCCCCTTTAAGGGGTCCGGGGCTGGGAGGGGGGCAATAGAGTTTCCCTGGTGTTGGCCAGAGTGGCCACCAGGGAAACCTGGGGAGGGCTAGCCTCCCACTAGTTCAAATTAAGGGGCTACACACCCCTTAATTCGAACTAGTAAGTTCGAACTAGGCTTAATCCTCGTAAAATGAGGTTTTCCTAGTTCGAACTAAGCGCTCTGCTAGTTCGATTTAAATTCGAACTAGCGGAGCGCTAGTGTAGCGTCTATGAATGTTAGTTCGAACTAACGTCCGTTAGTTCGAACTAACATTGTAGTGTAGACATACCCCTGGTGACTTGCCTGTTGTGGCAGAGCCAGCCTGTTGCAGGTGGGCCTCACTTGAAAGAGGTGACAGATTTAAAAAAAAAAAAAAACTTAAATTTTTTGGACCTAGCTGGGAATGGAGAAGTGGTTTGTCGCAGCCCTGTTCTAGTCTGGAATCCAAATCTAATCCAGACCCCACACTAGCTGTTCACCCAATGCACACTAAAATCAGCAGGAGGTATTAAAGTGACAGTTCTGAGTTAACACAATTCTCACAAATTCAGGACAGTTCTTAATTCTAGTCCCCATAAAGTTCTGTGGTTTTTAGAATCCTAGAACTGGAAGGGACCTCGAGAAGTCATTGAGTCCAGTCCCCTGCCCTACTGGCAGGACCAAGCACCGTCCAGATCAACTCTGATCGATGTCTATCCAACCTGCTCTTAAATATCCCCAGTGATGGAGATTCCACAACCTCCCTAGGCAATTTATTCCAATGTTTAATCACCCTGACAGGTAGGTAGTTTTTCTACAGTTTTTCTACTGTCTTACTGTTAAGATTCCATAGTTCCATGTTATTCTAGGTCCCCCGGATAGCTCTTAAAGGTGATCTATTCTGCATCCCACAGGGCCTATCAAAGGTTCTATATAAGTGAGCTTATTTTCAGAGGGGCTAAGCAGTCAGGGTATGTCTACACTACAGCTCTAATTCAAATTAACTTATTTCAAATTAGTTAATTCGAAATAAGCTAATTCAAATTAGTACATCTAGACCTAAAAGCTAATTCGAATAATCGATTTTTGCAAATTCGAATTAGCGTGTCCACACTGATTGGATTCTGGGTTGCATTTAAGGGCAGCTGAAACCGGTTCCAGCAGGGCATCTGGTCAGTAGTTGCTTTGTGTGGCTGCTGTCTGAGGCTATCTGAGGCTCGTGCTTAAAGGGACCCCCCTGGACAGCTGGTTCTCAGCTTTTTTGCTTGCTTGCCTACCTCGCTGAGGGACATCATCTCAACTCAATCATCCCAGCCAGGGCTTTGTTAAGCCAGGACTTAAACACCTCTAGGGATAGAGATTCCACCCTCTCCCTAGGGAACCCATCCCAGTGCTTCCCCACCCTCCTAGGGAAATAGTTTTTCCTAATATCCAAACTAGACCTCTCCCACTGCAACTTGAGACCATTGATCCTTGTTCTGCCATCTGTCACCACTGGGAACAGCCTCTCTCCATCCTCTTTGGAACCTCCCTTCAGGAAGTTGAAGGCTGCTCTCAAATTCCCCCTCACTCTTCTCTTCTGCAGACTAAATAACCCTAAATCCCTCAGCCTCTTCTCATACGTCATGTACTCCAGCCCCCTAATCTGGAGCTAAAATTGCATATCTTTTTTCAACCTATGGTGCAGTATAGACATAGTGCCTTAGGGAGACTGAACGCTGTAGCCAAGACAAAAGGTGGAAGAGGTACATTCTTAGGCTCCAAATGCCATTTTTGCTAGAGCCTTTTTAATAGATGAAAAACTCCACTCCAGGGGCAATGTAAATCAGCCAAGCAAATGGGTTTTCCAAGACTGAAGATGGTTACAGACCGTGTTTGTAACACAGCATGAATACAGCGTGGGAGGATTGCTGTCTTTTAAGAGGCACTTGAGATTGTATAAGGAATTGTTCTTTATTTGAAAGACTAAATCAGTCTCTTGTGTCACATAGCCTAGATAGGGCCATTGTGATCCTCTAGAATCATCTCCTGTGTGACACAAGCCACAGAACTTCCCCACATTCATTCCTTCTGAGCTATAGTAGATTTTTTAAAAAAGTAAATCTTGATTTAAAAATTGCCTGCAATGGAGAATGCACCACAACCCAGGGCAGGTGCGGGCAGACTTTCCGGGCCCCTGGGCAGGGTGGGAAGGGTCCAGCTTTGTGCTTCCAGAAGGGGCGGGGCTTCAGGTAGAAGGGGTGGGGCTGAAGGCAGCCACTTTGCACTAAATCCCCCTCCTCCTTGTGCCAGCCCTTAGAGATGCCCAGAGCATGATGTGCGGGCTCTGGTGTCAATTTAAAGGGTCTGGGCAGTGATTTGTCCAAAACACCGGGGTGACCTAGGAGCACAAGCCCTGTTGAGTGTCAGTAGGAATTGCATCCCGAAATCGTGGTTCAAAAGCTGGTGCAAAGTTGATGGCAGTGTACTCATGGACTTCTGTTGAATTTGAATCTGGCCCTCACTATGTTTATTATAGAGTTTCACCTTTGTATGACAGTGATAAATGGGACAGCACTTCAGTGTATTTTGTCCTGTAGTTCATCCACTGACTGTACACGTGTTCTTTGTTGTAAATGTGATTGACTACCTCTAAGCTGAAGGCTTGTGCCTGGACTCTTGGAACCTCTCCTCCCACTCTCCTTTCTTTATCCTAGTGATTTAATGCTCTTTTCTTCAAGCCGGGGAGATTTCAGGTGCATTAGACACTTTCTGGTATGAAAATCTCTCCATTTGGCCTTTCAGAGGGGTGTAGCCCAGCGGAGCCAGGAGACAGGCGGACGCACCACGTGAGGATCTGGCCTGGGGTGTATAATAAATCCACCATGACTCATTTTAGAAGGCTTGAGATGATTTTTTCCCCTTATTGAATGGGAGCCCCTATTCAAATGTAACCCGCACCAGAAATCACGCTTTCCTGGACTGCAACCAAGCAGCACAGTGCTTGTGGCAAATCTTTTTGTCTAAGACCAAATATTCCTAATGCTTCCCAAGTCCCTTCCCTGCCTGTAGCACTGCAGAGGCATTAGTGTTAGATTTAATTTAATAAAATATCTGATTTCCCTTCTTCCTCCAGGCCTCAGCACCCTCTTCTGTCTGTCCTAGCCAGTTGTTCCAGCACAGGAAATGGAGCAGTCAGGAAACTATTAGAGATCCCTCTGTAGGAACAGATGCCAGAGGCATTGACAGAAAGCACCATGGATCCTTCATGTAAATCATCACAGAGTCCAAACTGTAGATTGTATCTAGCTGGAATTAAGCATTTTGTTGTGATATTTGCCATCCTCGGGGGGAAATCCAAACTTGAGTTGCAGGGGGTTGTGTGGGAATGACCTGTGACAGAATTTGGCTCTTTATATCATAAAGATGGATATTTTCCTATTTTCTTTTCCTTTCAAAATGTATTTCAATAATAGTTTTTGATCACCAAGCCCTTAGCTGGGTGAATTTCTTAAGAAATCCCCCTTCTAAGAAACCTTTGCAATGTTGCTAGAAGGCATGCTGGAATTTGCACCATTATCCCTTATGAAACAGACTACTGGACCAGCTCAAGGATTTGTGAATACCTCCCTCTATAAGGCCTGGTGTACACTGGAGTGGAAAGTTGAGCTAAGATACACAACTCCAGCTATCATCTTTGAAAAATCATGGAAGTTGGGAGAGATTCCAGAAGACTGGAAAAGGGTAAATCTAGTGCCCATCTATAAAAAGAGAAATAAGAACAACCCAGGAAACTACAAACCAGTCAGTTTAACTTCTGTGCCAGGGAAGATAACGGAGTAGATAATTAAGGAATTAATCTGCAAACATCTGGAAGATAATAAGGTGATAGGTAACAGCCAACATGGATTTGTAAAGAACAAATCATGTCAAACCAATCTGATAGCTTTCTTTGATAGGATATCAAGCCTTGTAGATAAGGGAGAAGCGGTGGATGTAGTATACCTAGACTTTAGTAAGGCATTTGATACGGTCTTGCATGACCTTCTTATCAACAAACTAGGAAAATACAACCTTTGGGGCCGGTTCTGTTCGATATCTTCATCAACGATTTAGATATTGGCATACAGAGCATGCTTATTAAGTTTGCAGATGATACCAAGCTAAGAGGATTTGCAAGTGCTTTGGAGGATAGGGTCATAATACAAAATGATCTGGACAAAATGGAGAAATGGTTTGAAGTAAACAGGATGAAGTTTAATATGGACAGATGCAAAGTGCTCCACTTAGGAAGGAACAATCTGTTTCACACATACAGGATAAGAAGTGACTATCTAGGAAGGAGTCTTGCTGAAAGGGATTTAGGGGTCATAGTGGACCACAAGCTAAATATGAGTCAAAAGTATGACACAGTTGTAAAAAAAGCAAACATGTTTGTGGGATGCATTAACAGGAGTGGTGTGAGCAAGACATGAGAAGTCATTCTTCCGTTCTACTCTGTGCTGATTAGGCCTCAGTTGGAGTATTGTGTCTAGTTCTGGTCACTACATTTCAAGAAAGATGTGAAGAAATTGGAGAAGGTCCAGAGAAGAGCAACATTTATGACCTATGAGGGAAGACTGAAAGAATTGAGATTGTTTGGTTTAGAAAAGAGAAGACTGAGAGGGGACATGAGAGCAGTTTTCAAGTATCTAAAGGGTGTTACAAGGAGGATGGAGAAAAGTTGTTCTCCTTGGCCTCTGAAGACAGGACAAGAAGCAATGGGCTTAAATTGCAGCAAGGGAGGTTTAGGTTGGACATTAGGAAAAAGTTCCTATCAGGGTGGTTAAACACTGGAATATATTGCCTAGAGGGGTTGTGGTATCTCCATTTCTAGAGATATTTAAGAGCAGGTTGGATAGATATCTATCAGGGATGATCTAGACCAGTGTTTCTGAAAGTGTGCCGCAAAATCACTTTGAGAAACACATTAACTGGCCGCCCTGGTTTGTTTATTTACTGGTGCTGCAGCCATGGAGCCTCGCAGCTCCCATTGGCTCTGTTTCATCCTTGCAGCCAAGGGGAGCCGCGGGAAGTGGTCCTGCCATGAGGGCAGGGGACTGAATGTGATGATTTCACTAGGTCCCTTTCAGTTCTAGTATTCTACGATTCTATAATATGAATCCCATATCTGCATTAGGTGGGCCCTTAAATACATAAATGCCCATGTACTCAGATCCTGGGGTGTGCTGAACCCCCATTCTAGGCCCTAGCACAATCTCCTTCCTCTCACCCCAGCAACTCCTGCATGCCATTGAAAAGTTGTTCACAGCAGACACGAAGCACTGGAAGGGAGGAGAAGTGGTAGTTTGTCAGGGCAGCTGGAGGGTGCTTTGCACCCAATATTTTTTTTGCTATGGGAGCTCTGGGGCTGGAGCACCCACTGAGGGTATGTCTACACTACAGAGTTTTGTCAGAAAAATGGCCGTTTTTCTGAAAAAACTCCAGTTACGTCCACACTGCAATCGTGTTCTTCTGAAAGTAAATCGAAAGAGCAGAGGGGTTTTTCCGGCGTTGGTAATCCTCTTTCTACGAGGAAGAAGCCTTTTTCCAAAAGAGCTCTTTTGGAAAAAGGCGTGTGTGGACGGGGAAGAGGGAGTTCTTTCGAAAGAAGAGGAAACAGGAAAAAGCACAGGTGCCCTGGTGGCCACTCCATCCATAGTAATCACAGCTTAAATGCAAGAGAGTGTCCATTCAGTGTGGACACTATCTTTTGAAAAAGCAGATCGCTTTTTCGATGCACTTCTGTGTGTGGATGCTCTCTTTCAGAAGAAGATTTTTCAGAAGATCTTTTCCAAAAAAAGGTTCTTCTGAAAGAAGCCTGCAGTCTAGACATAACCTGAGTCAGCACCTATACTTATTCGTATATTATCATTAGATCATTATTTCTGTTGAAACCACGGAAAGACACTTGAAGAGTCCAGAGTGCTAGGTACATTTTATCTGCACTGATATTGTGGGGAAAGGTTGGAAAAAATCTCCAGAGGAAATTCATCTGTCAGAAAAAGCTGTTTTGTCAAAATCAAGAATGGGAACATGTTCATTTTGACATTAAAAAAAAAAAAGTTGAAGTGTTCAATTTCAGCCTTGCTAGAAACAAATGTTTTAATTTTTTATTTCTAAACAAATTTCAGTTTAAAATATTATATTATATTATATTATATTATATTATATTATATTATATTATATTATATTATATTATATTATATTATATTATATTATCAAATAATTTAAAAGGTCAAAATCAGAATGAAAATATTTTTTTTATTGAAACAGAATACTTCAATTTACCAGAGATTATTTTTAAAAGTTCACTTTGAGGGAGATTTCAAATTTTTGGTAGGGGGTGTTGTGATCTGTAAATGTAAAAATGTAAAAATGTTAAAATTATCCAGGGAATGGAAATTCAACCAGCTGTCATTGGGGTTTTGTAGTACGATAGCACCTTTGGATATGTGTAGCATTTGGACCTAAGCAAAACAATAAACAGGATTCAACTATATTCTCTACTCAAATCAACTCACAAAATACAAGAGTTCCACTCTATGTGGTTTTGTTCTCTCTCTCTTTCTCGTGTGCGTGTGCCTTCAAATATGTATTGCCTACGGCTGACTGAAAATCTCTCCATAGAAATTGTTTTGGACAGAAGACATGGTTTTCAGATAAACAGGTTTTTTTCATAGAAAACCAAAGACTAAAACCAGGATTTTTCAGCCAAAAGCTGGGGGGAAAGGGGAAATTGGGAAGTTTTCAGATGAGAATTTTTGGTGGTTTAGATCACATTTTTTATTTTTCAGCTTTTTCACTTGAATGCCCAAATTTTCAGTGGGGAAAAATGACATTTTTCAATCCGCTCTTGTATCGCACTTTCTCATTTCTGCTCTAACTAGCACTTCCAAGTGCATCATAGGCAGAGTTTGTAGGGCTGTGGAAAAGCAGAGAAGCTGTATATAATGTCCATTCCCCAACCAAAGGCATTAGAACAGTCACTGTTTCAGTCTCAGGCTGGAAAAAGCTGGTCTTTCCTCTGTTTCAAACCATCCGAAGGATGGTACAAATCTGTTTTACTGGACTGTTCAGATAATGAAATCACTCTGTTATCTGGAATTTCCAAAACTTTTGTTTCATGCAAAGATGCTGTCACAGAGAGCCAAATGGACCACTTCAATGTGATAGCAGATGGACAAGCCTCTTTACTGTTTTGATTTGGGAGGTGAGGGAGTGGTTAAGTTAACAAATGTCAGACATCTGTGGTGTTTGCCTATGTCCCAGTTTCCCAATAACGTTGCAAACTCGGTTCCAAGTGTAGACAAAAACCAGTTTTCCCAGCATTCATGATCTCATCCAGAGGGTTCATATATGTGCATCCAGCTAGGAAAGGAGATGCGGTGAGGACCAAAGTGCCGTGGCGTAGGAAATGGTGTCAGATGTGCATACTGAGATGAAGTCAGAGGAGACTCACAAGAGGCTGAATGTGACTCCTCAGCCTACAAGTGTTGCGGAGGGGAGGCGGCCGGAATGCTTTGGCTCAAGACCGCAGGAGGCTGAGCGGAAACCAGAGAGAGATGAAGATTAATGGGCCCGATGTGATTCCATCCGAGAGGTAGTAAAGACTTCAGTTCCGAGCGAAACTGAATTGACGACCTGCAGAATGAGCTCAGGTTGCAAAGTGCGAGGTCGGGGGTGGAGAGGAGGAGGAAGTGAGCGCTCCCTCACAACGGATGGTGAAGTTTAGGGCAGTGGACAACTCTGAACTCCGTTGAACCTGCTGCCACATCCTGTTTCCAGGGCGACTGACTTGGAGTTTAGAAACAGTGTTTTTGGAATGTGAGGACTGGATCCTGATCAGTGTTATATTACAGTGGTACCTAGACGCTCAGTCAAGGTCCCATTGTGCTACGTGTACAGAGAGATGGTAAGAGAAAGCACATTCCTTTAAAGGCTTACCATCAGAACAGGCATGGCAGGCAGAAGGAGCGTCGTCTCCATTTTAGAGAGTATACAAAGACTATTTGACCTGCCCAAATGCACAGAGGAAGCTTGCGACAGATCAGAATTAAACTAAGAAAGGAACCCACATTTTCTGATGCCTAGGTCAGCTCCTTACTCACAACACCATTCTTCTTATCTAACAACAACCTTCTGTTGGATCTTAGGCCAGGTCTATTATAGGGGAGAAAGTCAACTTAAGGTATGTCGACTCTAGCTGTGCTATTTTCGTAGCTGGAGTTGTGTGTCTTAAGTGAAATTTCTGCAGTGTCCTCACTTTCCCATTGACTTCCCTTTACTCCTTGCGACCCTGTGGAATACCAGGTTTGATGGGGGCATTGTCAATGGTCAATTTAATGGGTCCTTACTAGACCTGCTAAATCGAACTCTGGGAGATCGATCTCCATGCCATTGATCTCTGGGTAAGGTCAAACGTATATGGATATGTTGTCACTCCATGCAGAATCCCTTACTAGTGACTTTGCAGGGAACAATTCCAGAATACTTGAAAGCAGAAATCTGAAGATATATTATTCAACCTCACGTGCTCTTTGAATAACTATCTTGTTGGACCTTGAAGAGCCAAGAAACCACAACTGGACAACGTGCTCACCACTTCTACATGCACAGCGATCATTGTGAGATGTGCATTGCAGTACAAGTGCCTCAGTTTCTGTACGTGTGCAGGCTGGCACAGTGGTCAGAGCTATGCCCATGTGTCAGTGAGAAACATTATGCCTGTAGAGCAGGGGTGGGTGAACTTTTTGGCCTGAGGGCCACATCGGGTAAGGAAATGATATGGAGGGCTGGGTAAGGCTGTGCCTCCCCAGACAGCCAGGCATGGCCCGACCCTCCCCAAGACCCTCACCCCCTATCCCTGGGGTGGCCAATAATTTGTAATGGGGGGGGCACGCCAAGATTTTGGCAAGTGCTCAAGGGCCTTGTTTTTACTGAGGGGATTTGGGGTCTGGGACAGAGGTTGGGTGCAAAAGGGAGCTTGAGGTAGGAGCCTGGAGTGCAAGAGGGGGTGTGGGTGAAGGAGGGGGTTGTGATCTAGGGCAGAGGCTTGGAGCAGAGGGGCTTTAGGAGGGGGTGCAGGGTCTGGCAGGGAGTTGTGACCTGGGGAAAAGGGGTACAGAGAGTTTGGCTGGTGGCCTGGGGCAGGTAGTTGGGGGGGGGGGGGGAAGAGGGGCGCCAGAGGCAGGCTCTGGCTGGGAGGCTCTTACCTAGGCAGCTCCCAGTCAGCAGCCCTGCAGGAACCTGAGGGCTGCAGTCACAAGCTGCTCCACATGACTCTGCTCTGGGCAGAATGAAGGAGTGGGGGGGAAGGAGGGAGAGAGGGATGGAGGGAGGGAGGAGGCTTCATTGGCTGCCCCTGCAGCCAGCAAAATATCTCAGCTTCTATTGGTTGGAAACTGGCCAATGGGAGCTGAGTCATTTTGCTAAGGGGTGGGACAGAGCGGAAAGCCTCCCTCGTCACTTCCAGAATAGAGCAGCCACATTTCAAGCGGCTGCCTCTGCACTGTGCTTCAGGGTCTGTAGTGGAAATGCGGAAGACGATTGTGAGGTTGAAGAAATTAGGGGGTGTACCACAATTGTGCCTGCATTTTCTTACAGGCCTGGATGCTCTAGGCAGCCATTTATGCTTTTTGCTTCTTATTTTTCTTTTGTTATTCTCACAGAGTGAGCTGTTTGCTCAAGATGGCACAGTGTAGGGATGCACTGTTGATTTTCAGCAAGTTCTGGGACAGGTCCCAAGGCCATTCACCTGGCAGTTATCTTTACTGAATGTTTCCCACCTGATAATGCTAATTATTTGGCCCGGGAAAATATGCAAAGTATCAACAAGCTAATTACTGGATGTGGGAAAATATGCAATGTATCAACGATCTTGTGAGGTTCTCGAAACAACAGGAGTGATTACCGTAGATCCAACAGTATATAAGTGCCGGGGAAATTCCTAACATTGGAACCTCGGCATAGACTGAAGCCACAAAAAGTGCTACACACCGGCCACTGGGCTCCATCCGTTGTCCTTCTTCAGAGGGTTCCCGACAGCAGAAGGGACATATGCATTGCATTTTATTCTGAGGCTTGCTTAGGCTTAATAAGCATTGTATCCTCTCCTAAGATTTTCTTCTAAGGTTTGTTTAGGCTTCATAAGTATTGAATTTTATTCTCAAATTTGCTTAGCAAGCAGTGTACTTTATTCTAATATTAAGCATTGTGTTTTACCTTAATTGCTTAGTTAAGTTTTTAAGCCTTCACCCAATTTTTGTGCTTATTGCCTCTGAATCCTTTAAGGGAAGAACCTTTGCCTCTTGGCAATATAGAGTTCCAGCGAGGCAGCCGCGGGCCAGATCCAGTGGCTTGGTGGGCCAGATCCAGCCCGCTGGCATCCTCTTGCCTACCCCTGCCCTATCCAATCCCCTCTGCTCCCCACACTCTGACCACATTTCCAGACTCCTCCTCCTCCTCCTCTCCCTGCCAGTGTTCCCTATAAGCTGAGTGCTTGTGCGGCCTGTCAGGAGAGTTTCCAGTGCTGTCCAGCTGACTTGCACAGAACCCAATACAGCTGCACCAACAGACATCTCTGCTTTTCCCACCTCTCTGGGTGTCTGGGGGACCTGGGTATTTTTAAAATGCCATGAGTATAATTAGGCTTGGAAAGATGTGGTTTGTATCGGTAACAGTCGATTCCACAATATCTGCAGCGTGATGAAAAAATATTTCCATCGGTAATAATCAAAATGTGCAACTAGGCAAGGTAAGAAAAGTGCTGCTTGAGAACCTCCCCGAGTTTGATTTAAGGGTAGTTACTTGGCATGGTTTGACATGTGATATTGACCCTTTCTGGTTTAAGAGTTTTGAAGCTTTACTTTCTTGAATCTCAGCATCCACAGTCAATAAATCGTTGTTGTCTGACCCCCCGGATTTCCTGCAACCGTGAAAATGTAAATTGATTAAAACATGAAAAAATACTTAAAGATAAGCATCAATAGTCTGTCAAATGGTAAAAAATAGAAAGTGAGTTCTGCCAAGCCTATGTATAGCAGGGTGCTTTGCCTATTAATGTTTCCCTCTGTACGCTCCGTACAGGATTTCACCCACTTTAAGCCAGACCTTCTCTTTGCAGAAGACCTTCTCTCCCATGCATGGGCAGTGAGTATTATAGGCAGGGGAAGGCATTGCTTTCCCAAACCGCCACCCTGGCCCCGCCCACACTCCGCCCCCAGAACTGTAGGCGTATGGGGGCGGAGTCTTGCTGCTCTGGAGTGCCCTCGCTCCTCGTGCTCTGCAGCTGGGGAGGCTTCTTGCGGCATGCCCACCTCCCTCCCCATGATGGGGGCGTGGCCTGGGCTGAAGGGGCGGGGTTAGAGGTGGGGTTAGGGCGTTGCTTCCCCCAGCCCCACCTTCACCAGCCGCCCATACTCCCAGGTCTGCCCAGTGAGAGCGAGTTTCCTCTGGGCTGAATGAGGCACGGGGACTGAAGCAGCAGAAGTTAATATTGGTGATGTGCATCTGTCAGACAATACAGTTGGCTGGAGATAGCGTCGCATGGCTTCTCTGCACGCCCCATTGGGCACTGCTTGGCCCAGGAAGTACCAGGCTCCATTCGCCTCCTTTCCAGACGGGCTGTCTGATGGCAAGTCGTGTTTGTGTCTGAAGAGCTGAAACACCCACCCCCCCTTGTCAGATTAAAATGAAAAGAAGAATTTTGTTTGATTATAGTTCCTGGTTCACTTGACCTTCCTGAGCAGGCAGGAAGGGGGTGAGAGGGAATCAGTGCTCCAGGGACTCTGTCTTGGCTTAGCTCAAGCAGACTTTGTCAGGGAGTAGCCATGGGGGGAGATAGCTCAGTGGTTTGAGCATTGGCCTGCTAAGCCTGGAGTTGTAAGTTCAATCCCTGTGGGGGCCACTTAGGGCTCTGGGGCAAATCTGTCAGGGGATGGTGCTTGGTCCTGCTGTGAGGGCAGGGGACTGGACTTGATGACCTCTCAAGGCCCCTTCTAGCTCTGAAGAGGACTTTGGTTGCTTCCAGTCCTCCTCACAGGATCCTTGTGGCAGATCTGCAAGGGATGTAAACTGGTATCTCTCCCTGCTGTGAAAAGAGTCATGTCCATTTACACTAGCCAGGGCTCTGGCTGATGTGTGGCTCAGGTGAGAGCTGGTTAGCAGGGAGCATCCTACATCTTCCCCCCATCTCCTTGCACGTGCTTCAAACACAGGTGTGTGTGAGGAGATCCCAAACTTCACCTGGGCTGCCAGTGCATGCACTCTATATAAGGGAGGGTATGTCTACACTACAGCACTAATTTGAATTAGTTAATTCGAACTAGTGCATCTAGACTTAAAAACTAGTTCGAATAAGCAAAATGCTAGTTCAAATTAGCATGTCCACACTAAGTGGACCCTGAACCAAACCGAGGTTAAAGCTGGCCGGAAGCAGTGCCGGCAGGGCATCAGACAGATTAGGACTTAAGGTATGTCTACACTACAAAGTTAATTTGAACTAACGGACATTAGTTTGAATTAACTTTGATAGGCGCTACACTAGTGCTCCACTAGTTCGAACTTAATTTGAACTAGCGGAGCGCTTAGTTCGATGAACTGGGGGGGGGTCAGTTGGGGGGCTGCAGGGCTGCAGGAGAGCTTCCACCCCGAGGAGCCTGCTGAGCCACCCCAGTCCTCCCCATCGGGGGCTCGTAGCTCGTACCCCATTCCTCCCTCACCTCCTTCCACTTATCCCACTTATCCCTCCCTAGCCCCCTTCCTGATGTACAAAGTAAAGGACACGTGTTCAAAAATAGAAACTCTCTTTATTGAACAAAACTCGGGAAAACTCAGGGAGACTGGGAAAAGGAGGTGGGAGAGGGGAGGAGGAAACCTGGGAGGAGGGAGCTGGAAGCTGGAAGGGGGAAGCCAGGGGAAGAAGGAGGAGGGGAAGTATCAAACTATGGTACGTCATATCTTCAGTACTGTGTACAGATGTGATCTCCTCACCCCAGAAAAGATATTTTGGCCTTGGAAAAGGGCAACTAAAATGATCAGGGGTTTGGAACAGGTCCCATATGAAGAGGGGCTAAAGAGACTGGGACTTTTCAGCTTAGAAAAGAAGAGACTGAGGGGGATATGATAGAGGTCTATAAAAGCATGAGTACGGTGGAGAGGGTGCATAAAGAAAAGTTCTTCATTAGTTCCCATAATAGAAGGACTAGAGGACACCGAATGAAATTAATGGGTAGCAGCTTCAAACTAATAACAGAAAGTTCTTCTTCACAAAGCAAACAGTCAACGTGTGGAACTCCTTGCTGCAGGAGGCTGTGAAGGCTAGAACTATAACAGAATTTAAAGAGAAGTTAGATAAATGCATGGAGGTTGGGTCCATGGAGTGATATTAGCCAGGGGGTAGAAATGGTGTCCCTGGCCTCTGTTTGTGGAAGGCTGGAGATGGATGGCACGAGACAAATGGCTTGGTCATTGTCTTCGGTCCATCCCCTCCAGGGTACCTACTGTTGACCGCTGTCGGCAGACAGGCTACTGGGCTAGATGGACTTTTGGTCTGACCCAGTACGGCCGTTCTTATGTTTTTATGTTCTAAGCTCAGGGTCGGGGGTCTCACTGGACCACCTTGATTTTCATGCAAACCTGCTCCTGGGTGGCCAGGCTGGCAGCTCTCCTGCCCTAGACGGCCACTTTCCTGTGCCTAGTGCGGAGGTCATGGACATTGGAGGCTTCCCCCCAAACCTCGAAGAGGTCCACAATGTCCGCACTAGACCAGGCAGGCGCCTGCCTCTTGCTGCCCCGGGCAGGCTCCTGGGAGCCGCCAGCCTGGTCCCGGGAAGAGGGGGAGGGCTGGGGGGCATCGGGTGGCTGGCTCGAGCCGTGCCAGGAGCAGGGTCTGCTGGCTGGGTGCTGGCAGGCTTGCACCTGGCACGGGCACCGTAGCCAGCCCGTGCCCCTTTAAGGGCTCCGGGGCCGGGAGGGGGGCAGACGAGTTTCCCTGGTGGTGTCCGGAGAACTAATGGCTGTTAGTTTGAATTAACTTTGTAGTGTAGACATACCCGGAGGGGGGAGGCCTCTCTGAGTGTGCAGTCCTGCTGGGAAAGTGGCCTGCAGAGCAAAGGCCCATTCTTCATGCAGCTGGGACATTTCCTCCCTCACTGCCTGAAGCCTGTGGCATGAGGGAACGTACACAATGGCAGGCGCTGAGGGAGGAAACCCCCTCGTACCCCTCTATGTCAGGCCGCTTCCCCTCCAAACGGGCTAATATATTCTCCCCACAGCTCATGCATTGGAAGCAAAACCTTTGTGGCTCCTCGCGCTGCCCACCAGCGGCAGCTCAGCCCAATGCCAGATGCCAGCCTCCAGCCTCCTGTGATTAAACACACGCCGGGGCTAACACTGCTCTTTCCCTGGAAATTCAGCTGCTGCAGAGCTGCCCTTTCCTAAAGGCTCCCCCACTCCACCTGTCGTCCGAGAGGAAACGTTACCGATTGCACGCTGAGGCGGTCAAAGCTGCCTAGGAGATTTGATATGGCTGTGTGTGGGTCTGAGGGTCTGAATCTCAGGCTAGGGGCCCAGGCCTGTGCTGCTGAGGTGGCATGGGAGGGTTAAGCTGGGGAAAAGGGGGTACAGGGTACCTCATTCCCATCCGGCCATAGCACGTCTGGAAGGAAGTCTGGATAATTCACCTACTGGCTCATTGTGGTCCCAAGAGGGTATGGCCTACTAGCGTGGCATGATAGTCAGCCTTCGGCTGTTGTGGTGTGAAATATTTGTTACATCGATCCTTTGCTCATCCCTGTGGCATCTGAGGCTTAGCAAAGGTAGTTAGGTACCTAATGCCCATTTTTCATTGTGGGGGGAAGGGAAACATCCATGTCTCCCAACCAACTCTAGCCACACCAGCAAACTTGCGTCTCAGAGTCCTGGGGCCTTTTCTCCATCATTCTTTTCTATAGTTAGGCCTTGTCCTTCTCAGGTCTCACGAGTTCCTCACTTTGTCTGCTCATTTCCCTTCTCTTCACTGGCCTCGCAGTATTTGCAGACCAGTGATGAGGGGAGGGACGTTGCATTCCATGATTTTGAGCCTGGCTCTGTCTTTTGGACTTGAGAAACCAGCTTCCCTGGCCTGTGATGGTGGGGTGGCATGGGAGGGTTAAGCTGGGGAACAGAGGGTACAGGGTTCCTCCTTCCAAATTGTTCTGCTTTTGAATTGGTGACTAACTGAAACGACAAAGATGTGGGCATCACACTAGGGATGTAGGCGACTACTCGAGTAGTCGACTAGCCGATAGGCTTAGGCTTATCGGGTAGTTGAGTCACTACTCGACTACTTGCTCCCCCCCCCTTGCTGCTTCTGTATCAGAGGCAGCAAGCGGGGAAGCTGAGGGCAGCTGGCTTCAAAGTCAGTTCCCCACAGCACTGTCTCCATGGTGCGGGGGTGGCAGGAGGGGAGACGCAGAGCTGCAGTGGTCCTGGAGCTAGCACGGGCTGGGACTACTTAGTCCCGGCTCGCATCAGCCCTGGGAGCTGCCCCCACTGCAGCTCTGCTATTTAAATGTAGTAAGGCTTTTATTACATTTAAAATGCAGAGCCGCAGCAGTCCTGGAGCTGGCATGAGTCGGGGTCGCTCAGTCCTGGCTCGCACCACCCCCGGGAACTAACCCTCACCCCCTACACACCCGGCTCCTACTACATTGAAACTTCAGAGCCGTCGTGGGGGTAGCATTTATCGACTAATCAAGTAGTTGATGGAAATTCCATTGCCTACTTGATTAGCTAATTAACCGCTACTTAACATCCCTATATCAAATTAGAAGCTAGTTTTAAACATCATTCCCTTCCTTTGCTATAAGCCAGCACTTCATCCAAAGAGCCCATCTTCGGCGGGGCAGTAAGGCATGACACACACTGCATGCCTGGGCGATTACAGTGCGCTTTGGGTGTTACAATGTAAGACATGAGGCCAAAGGCCGAGTGGCTTTCACCCTCTGACAAGTGCAGTGATTAACCTGAAATGCTCGGCATGGGGCATCTGGCTGCTATTATGAAATGGAATTTATACATCACAATAAGGCACACAGCCATGGGTGTTTGCTGGGCATTACAGACATGATGTCATTAGCAGCCTGTCTGAAAGTTCCAATTATGTCCAGATTTCTAAAGCCGTAAATAAAGAGTAACAGATGACAGGGTGATAAGTGGCCTACGCCTCCCGGTGCCTCCCGCGCCTCCTTAGAGAGAGTGGCTGCCCGTCACCTGGAGCTGAGCCTTCACTGACCACATGGGTTGCTCTCCCAAACATTTTGTTTTTTGTTACTCCGTGCTGCCGCGTTCGTCACCGCCCTCTTTTTACACACCCAGAATACATCCCTCTCTCTGGCTTGTGGGCACGTCTGAGCTGCTCATTAGGAACGACAGGAAACTGTTTGCCAGCCCAGTGCCGGGGTCCCAATAGCAGAAACAAACCCCCTAGGTATCAAAATCAGAACAAGGTTTCAAACGTTGGAGGTGTTTGGATTTGCACCACTGGGGTCACTGTGCTCAGCTGTGACTTTCCAAGCTGAAACTCTGGGTGATTCCAAAGTTTTGAGGTGATTTGGATGGGAGGCTTGTTTTACAGGCCCATCTCTTAAAGTATAGAAAAAGTCACAGGCTTTCTGATGGTAAACGTATGCACTTGGAACCATGTAGTTATTCATTACATAATCCTATTGGCTGGAACGATTATTGTTCCCTCCTTTTCATTAGACAGACAACCTTCTAATCTGGGATTTCCTAACTCTTGAGTGCTTGACTTTGTAGCCTTGATATTCGTTTGATATACGTTTTTTGTATGTGACAGACACATGTAATTGCTCGTGCAACCTTCCCCAGGAAGGAAAAGGGGCGAGTTTCTTTTTATGTATGCAGTGGTGGAAATTTAACCAGTTAATAATAACACATCATATCCTCAATCTCTTGCTTTTAATCTGGGGGGTGGGGAACCTTTTTTTGGGTCGGGGGCCACTGACCCAAAGAAAAATCAGTTGGGGGCCGTTGACGAGTGAGAAGCAAAAAAGAAAAACCAAACCCGCACCGATGTGGCCCCTGACCGAGAGAGAGAAATACATTCTCCACAGTCCCCTCACACACCAGAGCCTGGGGGGAGGGGGAAGCAATCTAGTAGACTTTATGTGCTCCCGCTCCACGGTGGGATGATGGGGAGACTGGAGCACCAGAACGGGCTCCCCAATGCTGGGGGCAGCCCGGAGCCTGGGGATTCGGATTCAGGCGGACAGGGGCTGCATCCGGCCCCTGGGCCTTGGGTTCCCCACCCCTGTTTTAATCACGGCTACACCCCACTATTACACCTTTGAATTATAAACTCAAAGGTAACATTAATTATATAACAGGAAAGATTAGCTCCGTGAAAACAAAATCCATTCAAACCCAAGGTTTATAGAATACATTTCCCTTCAAATTGGCAGCAGAAAAGGCTAATCGACATGCAAGAGGCAAATAGGAAGGCAAAATGCTCTTTTACTTCTAAGTTAGTGAACTTTTCTGGTTAAGTGTGTGGCCAGATTGGTTGAAGATGCTGTTATTTCATCAGCCCATGGCCCCAGCTGGTGCTGGTTTTGAAATGGAATAAAGTATCCAGCTCTGTCCCATGTCCCCTCCCCTCTGCATTAAAATCTGGGGGAAAAGGAGTTTACGTCAAACATTTCCACCCTCCTTGTCCTGCCTGAGCTCAGACACCAAGGCAAGAGTGGGGCAGCAAGACTGGACAAACCCGGATGCAGTTCCTCCATTGCCTGTTGGAGGAGCACTGAAGGTGATGAGCAGGCTGACCCACGTGGTAGCCCAGCCAAACTGGTGGATCAAGGGGTACGTGTAGACTACAGGCTTTTGTCAACAGAGGCTTCAGATACTGTCGACAAAGCTTCTGTCGACAAAGCGTGTCTAGACGACATCCAGTTCTGTCGACAAAGCGTGTCTAGACGACATCCAGTTCTGTCGACAAAGCGTGTCTAGACTACATCCAGTTCTGTTGACAAAGCGTGTCTAGACTACATCCAGTTCTGTCGACAAAGCAAGCCACTTTGTCGACATGACAGTGTAGACGCAAAGGACAGTGTAGATGCAATAATGTCTTCTGTTGACAGAACTCTGTCGACAAAAGGCGTTATTCCTCGCAGAATGAGGTTTACCGCCGTCAACAAACTGCTGAGTTCTGTTGACATTATGTCAACAGAACTCGGCGGTAGTGTAAACGCAGCTATAGTTTTGTCAACAAAAGGCCACTTTTGTCGACAAAACCCTGTAGTCTAGACACACCCCTAGGAAAGATCAGAAGCCAAGAAGCCTGTAAATGCCTGATTAAAACCATAACACAGAGCAGAACAGAGAAGGGAAGTGAAAATTACGAGATCTCCAACAAGAGGACTTGGAGATTCATTAAAATTAATGGTGTCAAATATCAGAGGGGTAGCCGTGTTAGTCTGGATCTGCAAAAGTGACGAGAAGTCCTGTGGCACCTTATAGACTAACAGATGTATTGGAGCATAAGCTTTTGTGGGCAAAGACCCGCTTCATCAGATGCATGTAGTGGAAATTTCCAGAGGCAGGTATAAATATGCAGGCCAGAATAAAGCTAGAGATAACGAGGTTAATTCAGTCAGGAAGGGTGAGACCCACTTCTAGCAGCTCTGGGAGGCAGGCCAGTCCTTGCCCACAGACAACCTGCCAACCTGAAGCAAATTCTCACCAGAACCACAGTAACTCTAACTCAGGAACCAATCCATGCAACAAACCTCGGTGCCAACTCTGCCCACATATCTACACCAGTGATACCATCACAGGACCTAACCAGATCAGACACACCATCACTGGTTCATTCACCTGCACATCTACCAATGTAATATACGCCATCATGTGCCAACAATGCCCCTCTGCTATATACATTGGTCAAACTAGACAGTCCCTATGTAAAAAAATTAATGGACACAAATCAGATATTAGGAATGGCAATATATAAAAACCTGTAGGAGAACACTTCAATCTCCCTGGACACACACTAGCAGATCTAAAGGTAGCCATCCTGCAGCAAAAAAACTTCAAGACCAGACTTCAAAGAGAAACTGCTGAGCTACAGTTCATCTGCAAATTTGACACCATCATTTTAGGATTAAACAAAGACCGTGAAGGGCTACCCAACTACAAAAGCAGTTTCTCCTCTCTTGGTGGTCACACCTCCAGATCAGCTGCTAGAAGTGGGCCTGATCCTCCCTGACTGAAGTAACCTCGTTATCTCTAGCCTTATTGTGGCCTGCATAGTTATACCTGCCTCTGGAAATTTCCACTACATGCATCTGACAAAATGGGTCTTTGCCCACGAAAGCTTATGCTCCAATACAACTGTTAGTCTATAAGGTGCCACAGGACTCCTTGTCACTTTTATTAAAATTAATGGGTATCAGGCATCTAAATCCCTTCTGCAGCTTGGCCAGTCTCTGCCACTGTGAGGATGGGTGGGTGAAGGTTTTATTTTTTGTTTTTGGTTTTCTTTTTCAAGCCTGCTCTTGTTTACTTTTGGTCTTAAACATTTTCAGTCAAGTCATGGAAAAATCCAGGCTACTGAATTTCGGATAGGCCCTTGAAGGGTATCTACTGAGGTAAAGTTTAGATCAGGCTAAGAAAGTTTATAGTTAAGCTGTATTGATTCAACAAAAACCGCTTGCTGCTCCAGGCCTGACACAAGCATCCTTCAACTTCAATGGAGTAAAATACAGCGAAATGCTTTGCGCTTACTAATAAAAGGCAGCTTCCTTGCCAGTTTGCTTAGACCCTGCAGTTAGAGCCTCTATGTGACAGGAAAGGAGCATGTTTTAAAGAGCAATATTAATAATAATAGCAACATTAAAGTATAGGGAAGGGTTACAAAGGTAATTGTGAGATTTTGCTCACTAATGCGGGCTATTAGCAAAAGATAATCACCTCTAGCTCCAGCGCCTTTCACCCTCCAGTGTAGCGGAGGTGAAATAATTCCATTCAGTACAAAGGTAATTTAGGTTGTGATGGATGATGCTCAGAAGGTCATCGTTCCTGTTCGAGGAAGCCTCCGGATATTCAGGGGACAAATTGTCGAGCTGATGAAAATGCATCATAAATTAGACAATCGGAATTCCAAATACCGCAGTAACCGTGGTGCGTTGCGTTGGAATTGGGTTCTCAGCTCCATCCCTCAGGGCTGAGTGCATCATTTTCTTAGCCCAGTTCAACTGGGAGCCTGTCAGGGGGCCTCCGTGATGTTTTGGCTGAACAGATCTTGTCACCATCCTGGGCTGAGTGAGAAGCCTTTTTGCAGAAAAATCAGGGGCTGGTGTAAGTTCATGACCATCAAAAGGCCCCGTCAAAATCAACCGTTCCACAGAGGGTGGTCTTCAAAAGTTTAAAACCTCATATGGGCCAGAGCCTCGGGACAATGTAACATGGGTGCTTGGGCCAGGGGGGGTGGACTGGGGTACTGGAAGCAGCCCCAAGCGAGATGAGCATGGAGTTTAAAATTGACCCTGCCAGGCCCAGGGCCCTGTTGCAGATGGGTCCTATGGACTCTTCTGAGATCATGGAGAAGACTCAGACCCAACCTACCTCCATCTGCTTGTTGTCAGCCCTACACACCTGCAAGTACCATAGTGCACTGGGCTATTCCCCGAGCCCACATAAGTTACTATTTGGAATACAAAAAAGAAAGGGAGAAACCAGGCTAGGAACTGGCTCTTCATAACCCCTTCCTAAGTAGTGTTCACAGCCTCCTCTACTCAGGGCTGCCATAAAAAGTCAAGATACTTGCTTAGGGAAAATGTATATTTGAGTAGTAGAATCCATCCTCCTCCCCATGGTTCCTGCCATTTCATGTCAGTATCTAAGGGGTAGCATGAACCATGAGGTGGAAGAAACTATTTGAAAATATGACACTGCATCTGCTGGATAAGGGATTGAAAGCAAAGGAAACAACAGCACACAGACAGTCACGAAAGATTTAGGAGATTGTTGTGGACAACTTCCTGGGTTAAGTGCTGAAGGAACCAACCCGGGGCCATTCACAGCTCAACCTGCTGCTCACAAACAGAAGAACTAATTGGGGAAGTAGATATGGGTGGCAGCCTGGGCAGCAGTGATCATGAGATGATTGAGTTCCTGACCAAAGGAAGAAACAAGAGCAGCAAAATACATACCCTGCATTTCAGAAAAGCAGACTTTGACTCCCTCAGAGCGCTGATGGGCAGGATCCCCTGGAATGCTTCCATGAAGGGGAAAGGAGCCCAGGAGAGCTGGCTGGATTTTAAAGAAGCCCTTATTGAAGGTGCCGGAACAAACCATTCCGATGTGCAGTAAGAAAAGCGAATATGGTAGGCGACCCGCTTGGCTTAATAGTGAACTCCTTGGCGAGCTTAAACACAAGAAGGAAGCTCACAAGAAGTGGAAACTTGGACCAATGACTAGGAAAGAGCATAAATATATTGCTCGAGCATGCAGGGTGTAACCAGGAAGGCCAAAGCGCAAATGGAATTGCAGCTAGCGAGTTATGTTAGCAATAAGAGGGCTATCAGGGAAGGTTTCAGATGATTGGAAAAAGGCAAATGTAGTGTCCATCTTTTAGAAAGGGAAGAAGGAGAATCCAGGGAACTACAGACCAGTCAACCTCACCTCAGTCCCCAGAAAAATCATGGAGAGGATCTTCATGGAATCCATTTTGAAGCACTTGGAAGAGAGGGAAGTGATCAGGAAGAGTCAACATGGATTCACCAAGGGCAAGTCATGCCTTACCAACCTGATTAGCTTCTATGATGAGGTAAAGGGCTCTGTGGATATGGGGAAGTCAGTGGATTCGATATACCTTGACTTTAGCAAGGCTTTTGATATGTTCTCCCACAGTACTCCCAAGTTAAAGAAGTCTGGAGTGGGTAAATGGACTATAAGATGGATAGAAAACTGGCTAGATCATCTGGCCCAATGAGTAGTGATCAACGGCTCGATGTCCGGTTGGCGGTTGGTGTCAAGTGGAGTGTCCCATGCTAAGTTTGCTGTGTGCCTGTGTGGGCACGCACCAAGAATTTGAATCCTGCCCAACTCCTCAGCTCTGGCTACAGCTCCAGCAGCCGCCTTGTGGCCCACCCTGGCTGTAGCTCCAGTGGGGAAAGGCTGGACCTGGGGCCAGGGCTGCATGGAGGCTGCCCAGCTGCTCCCAGAGCGGGGCCGCATGGTGAGTGGCTGCCTTGTGTGCAGAAGCCAGGGCTGCAATGTAGCTGCTCCTAGGGACAGCCACACTATGGCCCCAGCCCTAGATGCAGCTGCACCGCTGGTGACCCAAGATATAATTTCAACAATTGTCTAAAGTTTTTTAAGTCAATCTAGGAACCCAGTTCCTCTTAGGATCAAACCCCAAAACCGGGGTCAATAGGAGCTTTCCCCCCTGGATTTCAAAGGAGGTTGGAATAGGCGGTAGGTGCAGACTTAACTGATGGGTGACTCCCAGTGGGCTCATGTATATAACGACAATAAACCACAGTGGCGTTGACCGTCCCGTGTTTTATTTTGTTTCTTGAGATTGTTCCCCGGTGTGCGATTGTGCCACTGACCCCAAAATAGGATGTACAGCTCCAGCAGACTGCATCATTAAGCTATTTTGTCCAAAGCATCTCTGGGTTATGCATATTTGTATTCAGAAGCCTATTTTCAGAGAGCACAAGGGGGCAACTATCACAGTGATGGTTTACAGGGGGATGATAGGACAAGCATTAAGCACGACTTATTGGAGAGAAGACCTTCCATTGAGACAGGTTCACGGGGGAAGCAAGGGGAAATGAATTAGTCAGCAGTGACCTCATGGAACCACTGAATCATGGGGTTGGAAGAGATCTCAGGAGGTCATGTGGAGGTGGTGATGATGTGGGGTTTAAAGGGCCATTTAGGCCTAACTTCATCCCACTGTGTACCACTGCCTATCCCCAGGGCTTGGCCCGGTGCAGGCTTCCTGCTCCCCATACGTCTTCAGCAGCCTCCTACCCATGGGCTTGGTACAACTCTTGCTGGTCACCACCATGCAAGTGAAGTGCAGGCTGCAGGCCAAGAGGTAATGTAATCCATAGGCACGCTTCCTGCATCATGCAGGGTGGCTGGCAGGAGCAGGACATGCAATGGACGCTTTACCAATCCCGGGGCAAGAGAAGGTGATAGGAGAAAACCCAAACTTAGCCCCAGAGGGTCAGGCTCTGTTCAGACCCAGCATGAACCCAACCCTGTAGTAGGATCCTGTCAGGCCCTCACAAGACTGATGCTGCCTATCAGCAGCACATCTGGGACTGGCCTCATGTGGGAACAGCTTAGCATGGGGAGAGCAGCTGTACCATTTTCTCTGCACTTTCTACAGTTCTGCACTTCAGAGAATGGCTTTGTTTCATTCTGGGGCCCTGCCGGAAGAGTCTGGAAATTCTTCATTTGTCCATCAAGATGTGCTTCGTAAGGGAAGCAGCATCTTTGTAACCACAACTACATAGATTTGAACCTGGTACCTCTGGAGCTTAGTAGAGTAGCCTCTACTGCTTGAGCTATAAAGCCAGCTGGCTGGCAGCCAAACCTGTAGAGGTCTCTTGTACGTGGTCTCTTGTACGAGGTCTCTGTTGCTCATTGTAAGTGGTCTAAGTGCCACTACATGGGACTTAGCCTAAACATTTGGGCTGTGTCTAGACTGGCCAGTTTTTCCAGAAAATCAGCCGTTTTTCTGGAAAAACTTGCCAGCTGTCTACACTGGCCGCTTGAATTTCCGCAAAAGCACTGACTTCCTACTGTAAGAAATCAGTGCTTCTTGCGGAAATACTATTCTGCTCCTGTTCAGGCAAAAGTCCCTTTTGTGCAAAGCTTTTGTGCAAAAGGGCCAGTGTAGACAGCTCAGATTTGTTTTCTGCAAAAAAGCCCCAATTGCGAAAATGGCGATCGGGGCTTTTTTGCGGACAAGCACGTCTAGATTGGCACGGATGCTTTTCCGCAAAAAGTGCTTTTGCTGAAAAGCGTCCGTGCCAATCTAGACGCTCTGTTCCGAAAATGCTTTTAATGGAAAACTTTTCCGTTAAAAGCATTTCCGGAAAATCATGCCAGTGTAGACGCAGCCTTGGGGTCTAAACTGGGATGACAATAACCGGAGCAAGACCATCCCTGGAGAAGCCCTTGAAGAGAAAAACCACGAGTGATCCAAAACCAAAAACACCATCAGCACAGCAAAGGGCAGCTAATGCCTTGAGCTCTAGCCTTCAGAGCAATGGGGAGTGAGTTATTTCAAAGGAAGGGTTTTTTCTCGAAATAGCGCTATTCAGCAATAGCGCCATAACGCGATCATGCAAATGAAGCGTGGGAAATTCAAATCCATGCTTCATTTGCAATTTCAGGTGTCTGCATTTGCTTTCCTCTCTCGGAAGAGGAGTGAAGTGTAGACATACCCTAACAGACTGGTTCAGGGTCAAAACCCCCCTGCCTGTGCAGAACCGCTGACCAGAGGGGCTTTGTGCAGAGGCTCTGCAGAGCAGTCAAGAGGAGGCAGTGTAGTAAGTTGCTAGAGTGGTAGCTCGTAGCTGCGCTGGGAGTCGGGAGAGCGGTCTAGATTTGGAGATTGCTCTCATGCTGGCAAAGGCAGATACCACCCATTAATCTCTGGTGCTACTGCACCAGAACCAGTGCACTCTCTGGACCGTATCCATCCCCTGTAATCAGCCGATCTCCACTGGACCCAGTGGGAGTCCTAGGGACAGATCCTGACCCTTTGGAAAACATGTCTGTGGTAGTCTTCTCACTGGGGAATGTTGGGCCCGGAGAGGAAAGCGTTCACCTGTCCCTTTTCATTCTTCTTGCCGGGGTGCCTCGCTAGCTGCCTTCAGTGCTCCGTCTGGCAGCAGTTGATTCTAGCAGCAGGCAAGTTCAAAAGTCTTTGTCTCTGTGTGAGTGCTGACAAATCCCAGTGAGCTGCCACACAGCCTCAAACATCAAAGGGCTGGCATGTGTGTTTTCTGAAGCCGCTTTCTAGGTTTTACTGGGCTGTAAAATACAGTGAGGAGGATATAAAAACAAAGCCATGATGGACTTAGCAGAGAGCCAAAGCAAGCAGGGAGCGAAAGGAATGAAAAAGAGAAAAAGGGGGTAATGTGCAAGGAATGACGTCTCGGCTCGGTGTCAGGAGGAACAGAGTCCTGAAAAACTGTGAAAAGCATAAAACTGGTTTAGCCATTTAAAAAAAACCCCAAAAAACCCTGATAAAAATGAATAAAAGGGGAACTTCAAAGCATAAATTTCCCAAGTGTCTGACACTGATGTCTTGAACAGTTGTTTGGTGAGAGATAGCGGCAGCGATTTTAATGAACTTTCAAGAGCGGTATAAATAGGCACAGACAATGAAAGGCGATCGCATTAAAGCAGGGCTGTGTGGAGAACTAATTGCAACCCAGGATCTAAATGACAGCGTATTGTTTTTATTTATACGTATCAAATCTTTTGCTTAAAAATAAAGACTAACGTGCATTAATCCGGATTTTCTGGTGAACCAACCAGCTTTATTTCAATGAAGGCCTTAAGAAAATACTTAGGCTGCTGAGCTGAAAGGCGGCAAAGGGGCGACGGCAGAAAAGCAGGGAGGTCTTTTGTTGGCCTGTACCAAAGATATACATAATCCCACTCCCATGTCTCACGTGAATTTCACAGTGCGGCAGTTGAAGACTCAGCAGATCAAAGCAATCAGAACTAGGACAGACCTCTAAGTAGGTCAATGTGCCCTTCACCCGGGTCCAGAGCAGGATTGTCTCTTGCACTTTGGGTTTGCGGGCCGGAAAGGTTAATTTTCACGGACTCTCAGCCAGTGTTAAATGGGCAGTGCTCCCGTGGAGGAGGAGCCTCAGTGAAGTTCCGGTCCAAGAGTTCCAACCCCCTGAGACCTAGTCCCAAGAGCAGCTGCACCGCAACCCAGTTCCAGCTTCGGTAGCTGGGTTGCCATGTGTCACGGCTGCCGCCAGAGCAGTTCCAGCCCCTGGAGAAGCCCCGCTCTGCCACGTGGCTTGGCCAGCCGGGAGCAGCCCTGGCCCCTGAAGCAGTAGGAACAGCCTCACTAAGGCCCTGGCTCCAGCTGCCACACACGGGACAGCCTCCCTCCATGCAGCCCTGCTGGCTGGGCTATGTGACATCCCCCAAAGCTGAAGCCGGCCGCACCCCTCATGTGCCAGCAGGGAAGTAAGTGCAGCTGCATGGCTCTGCGAAGGAGGTGGGCGGGTGTGGAATTCCTTGTGCATGGCAGCGCCGGCATGCACCTTAGAGGGAACTATGTACCCCACCCCAGACTAGGGGTCAGCAAATGAAATTAATAGGCAGAAGGTTTAAAACATACAAAAGGAAGTTTTTCTTCGCTCAATGCACAGTCAATCTGTGGAACTCCTTGCCAGAGGATGTGGTGAAGACCAGGACTTTATCAGGGTACAAAAAAGAGCTAGATAGATTCATAGAAGTTAGGTCCATTGATGGCTATTATCTAGAATGTGCGGGAGTGGTATCTATAGTGTTTGTCTGGAGGTGGGTGACAGGAGAGGGATCGTGTGATGATTACCTGGTGTTTTGCCTCCCTCTGTGGCATCTGACACTGGCTGCTGTTGGCAGACAGGACATGGGGCTAGATGGACCTTTGGTCTGACTCAGTGTGGCTGTTCTTATGTCCCATCTCATGTCCTGGGTGGGGTATCTCCATGAAGGACGTGCCCCAGGCACCTGCCTGGAGCAGAACAGGCCTGGTGCTGAGGTGAGACGATCTCCCCCACCCCACGTGGGATCTCCCGGTACTATGCTCTCATATTGATTTTGCTGTATTGTTTCACACTGTGCTCCCACTAGAGCAGGGGTTCCCAACCTGGGGTACGCGAAGCTTGTCAAGGGGGTGCGGGAAATATTTGGTAAATAACTAGATTATCCTAATTGAAATATTCCAAAAGGAGTAGTGGTAGTGAAAAGAGTTGTGGATTCTAGAGTCTAGAATTTATTTCCTTTCATATTGAATAGGGGGTACGGGAAGCTAAGGGGGTACGGGGACTGAAAAAGGTTGGGAACCCCTGCACGAGAGTGTAGTTTAGACCACCTGCCTCAGCTCTAGAGACTCACAGAACATGGACCCTGATCTGTACCTCAGTCTGATTCCCAGCCAGCCTTTCCTCGCCTCACCGTTTGGACCCAGTGGAAGTGATGTTTAACTCGCTAGCTCTCCGGAAGTCCCCACAGCAGCACCCATCCGACCAGCACAGCAAGTGGCTTCTGACTGTTGCGAGGAGGAGGCAGGTGAGTTGCAGCGGGTGCGTGCGGCATAACATTCCCGCCTCCTGCCCATTCCGCCCACCTTTCCGCACATTGCCGCGAGGAGGCACCCAGGAGCAGGCGGTGCTGTCGCCTGACGCCTTTAGTTCTGCAGAGCGTTTGGCCGGGCACTGCGACACAAAACAATGAGTTGATTCCTAGGAGGGGAATCAGGAGTCTAGCATGTAAACGTAACTCCTACTTCAGGCCAGAAGAGTAGAAACTGGAGAAAACCCAACCGGGTTTCATTCGCGACTTTAATCACCTCCCATCATCATCACCTTCATCAATCATCTCAGTAAACGTTTAGGTAGTTATAAATGGAGAGAAATAAGCCCCTCTCCCCCACATAACCCGCCCCCCCAAACCTTCCTGCTCGTTTCAGTGGAAACCAATATTAATCATCAACTTGACACCGTATTTGTTTGAGATTCGACTGCTGCTGGAAGCCATGTGCTTTTCATGTACTTCTGTGTTTCTTCTGCCTCGTGAGAAGAGGGACAGGTCAGAGACAAAGACATTTCTGAGCTTCTCGGTGACCACAAATTAGAATGGCTTTAATGATCAGCACTGTGATCGCCTTCTGTGTAGGGGAAATGGAGGGGGAAAGGGCAAGGAGAGAGGCCAAGCGAAGGAAAATATTTCCGTTTCTTGGCTAGCAACTTAGAAGAAGCTTTCCTTTGAAACAGGGAAGATGATTTGCTTCCGTCACCTGCCCTTTTTTCTACCAGATAGAAACTGAAATACCACAAGAGGCCTTTTTGCCTCTAAAGAAGAAGCACAATTTGGAGAGACGAGCTTGTTCAGAGGAAAAAGAAGACCCCCAAATGTTCCCTGTTTTTAGAAACAAACTGGGTCAAGAATGTCTTTTTGAGATTCGGAAAGGGTTAAATAGCATGCAGAGGGACTAGCCGTCCAATTTCATGAGACCGCTCATTCTTTCTGGAGGTGTCACAAGTGCCTCCTTCAGACTGCTGAGTTGGACACAAGGGTGTTCGCCTCAGTGATATTTGTGGGTTAGAGGAATTGAGCCCCCTTACGCATTTCATACAAACCACTGATCAGTGAACAAATAGTACTGACGTATGGATTCTTCTAGTGTAGCCACACCTGAAGTGGTGGCTTACAACAGAAGAGCTCTGTGGATAATGACCAATCACCCCAGACCAATGTTCCCTCTAATTTTGCCATGTTTATGCTAATGAGACATGGGATATTTAAATCCCAGCTTCATTAGCAATTTCGATGTGCTTGATTTGCATCCCTGTGTCGACAAAGGGATGCAGTCTAGACGTAGCCTGAACGTGCCCAGGCTGGCGTGCCACGTGACAAGAAGAAGGGCTTACGGCAGGGCCAGAGCCGTTAGCTGCGGTACCCGAGCAGAAGAGTCAATTTATGTGACACCCAGACAGGAGGAGCAGGTGCTGGCCGGCGAGTGGCTCTCTTCTACAGGTTCACCGCAGTAAAAGCTTCCTAGCATTAGCTGCTACGTGTCTAGGAGACAGAGATGTGGAGAGCACTTGGCTCTGAGGTGCTAAGCCAGGCTGATAGAGACTGAAAGTCAAACCCTTGGAGGCTTGGCAGAGGTTCCGTGATACGTTGAGTTAATGTTGCTGCCCATGTGGGGTTGAGGCAGTGAAACCTGGGGCTGGACATCAGACAGGGATTTAATATCAGAAGGCCCCCTTGGCTGCTAGGACCCACCATCGAATCTCTGTTCTGATGCCAGCTGTTGGATGAGGCCTCTTGGCGGGGAGGGATGTTGGAAGGGGGGTGCTCTAGGACCCTGCAGAAGGTGCTAGGAAGGGATCTAAACTAGTCCCAAGGTGGGTTTACTTGGCTAACAAACTCTTACCCTATCACAAGTCTGGAGTGGAGTTGCAGGGGGCGGGTTTCTTACTGAGGCTTTTAAAGAGACCTATTGAATTTCTCCGAGAGCACCCAGCTCCTGGAGATGGCTCTTAGAATAAGGGAGCAAAGGGAGGATTGTGATGATGTGTAGAAAGCCCGGTGGGGGCAACCGTGGCCTGATCCCAGGGCACAGGAAACCTGGGATTGGAATGGGGACCTCAGTGTGAGTCTCCTTGAAAAGAGGAGGAAGGACGACCGGGGGCAAAGATACACGAATGAGACCCCAGAGAGTTGGCTGTTTCTCCTGGCTCTGCTACTGCTCCCCCCCGGGTGCACTGGGGTGCATGAGGGAGATCTGGGGTGCAGAGGTGCCAAGCTTTTGCAACTCCCATTGGCGAAGTGAAAAAACTCCAGTTACGTCCACACTGCAATCACGTTCTTTTGAAAAAAAATCAAAAGAACTGAGGGGTTTTTCCGACATTGGTAAACCTCTTTCTATGAGGAGGAAGCCTTCGGAAAAAGGCGTGTGTGGACGGGGAAGAGGGAGTTCTTTCACAAGAAGAGGAAAGAGGAAAAAGCGCAGGTGCGCTGTGGCCACTCCATCCATAGTAATCACAGCTTACATGCGAGAAAGCATCCATTCAGGCCGTGTCCACACTCAGGGGTTCTTTCGAAAAAAGTACCCTTTTTTCGAAAGAACTTCCCCTGCATCCAGACTCAAGCCGCGTTCTTTCGAAATTATTTCGAAAGAGCGCGGCTTTTCTTTCGATGGCAGTAAACCTCGTTTCACGAGGAAGAACGCCTTCCTTCGAAAGTTCCTCTTTCGAAGGAAGGCGTTCTTCAATGTAAAGAGGCCGTCTTCGAAAGAGAGCATCCAGACTCGCTGCGTGCTCTCTTTCGAAAAAGCGGATTTCCTCTATCGAAAGATCCGCCTGCTGTCTAGACGCGATCTTTCGAAAGAGGCTCTTTCGAAAGATGCTTTCGAAAGAGCCTCTTTCGAAAGAAGCCTGCAGTCTAGACACAGCCTCAGTGTGGACACTCTGTCGAAAAAGCAGATCACTTTTTCGATGCGCTTGGAGTATGGACGCTCTCTTTCGGAAGAAGTTTTTCGGAAGATCTCTTCCAGAAAAGTTTCTTCCAAAAGAAGCCTACAGTCTCGATGTAGTCTCAGGAAGCGTGGCAAGGCCAGCATTAAAGCTGCTGCTGATTAACATTAACGCAGCCTGAATTCTGCCCTCTTGTGCACATGCGTTCTGATGCAAGGTGCACTTGTGTTCTTGTGCTATGACATCCATCGTACTCCTGCTGCACTGAGAGCACCCAAGAGCAGCCTGATCAAGCTTGCCCAGAGGATTTCAAACTTCTGCTCCAAATCATGAGAGCACTAGAGGTTTTCAAAGAAAAGGCCTCTAGAAATGTTTAAAACAACCTAGTGTTTCCTCCCCCTTCATGGTCAGGTATGGCTGCCCTGTTCGGACTGAAATGCTCAGTCTAAGGCATGTAAAACTTCAGCCCAAATGATTAAAGTCTGGCAACTGAGAACAGGGTTGCATTGTGGGAAGTGCTGAGCAGTCTTAAAAGTAGGAGGTGCTACCAGCCCCACCTATAACTACATACAAATAAACTACCAACAGACTTTATTAAGGCTGCTAAACAAGTACAGAAAAGTTAGGGAAATGTCAGGACTAAGGTTCCCTGTGCAACCCCTACTTGCAAATATATTATGAACTCGCCTTTAATTCCACTATCAAATACTATTTTTCAACAAAGCTCAGTTGCAGTGTATGCTTGGGCAGTAAAGGGTTACAACAAGAGCACCAAGGACAAAGGATGTGCTTCTGGATGGATGTGCTGCTCCGGAGAAACACTCCATAGATCACTGACAAGACTATATCTTGGGACACTTTACCAGAAATGAAACATGCTCCATGGACAGCAAAATTCAAAACATATTTGATCTGCACCTCCAAGATGTGGATTCCCACCGTGCATTGTCAATCCAAACCTGTCCCCAGAACTGACCTGAAGAATTTTTGCAGTTGCTTTTGGAAAAACCCTGGGTATAGATCACAGGAGCAGCTTTACGATGTTAAATGAAAGATGTAAAGATCCTAATAAAAACAGAAGTATCCAAAAGTCAAGATGAGGGAGCCCTCCTCATCCAAAAATATTTCTTTGGTTCTGTCTGTTTTGCTGCAATTTTTGTCCCATAAATCAAAATGAGTGGCAGGGTCCCGAGAGTTAAAAACACACACAAAGTTTTCTATTGTAATGAGAGCAGGAAGGGGAAAGGATAACAGTGAACTGAGAGCCAGGGACTTTTCTCAATGAATTACTGCTAGGCAAATTAAAATGGCATCACAAATAAGACATCTTAATAACAATAATGCTGAGCAGCCTTAATCATCTTTTCAAAATCCCTTGCAGCTATGTTGCTTAATAAGGAAATATTAAGGTCAGTGTTCTGGTTTTTTTTATTATAATCCACAGCCTTTGAACCCAATCTTAAGTTAATATAAATCGCCTCTGTTGACTTACATTTGCTGTGGTTCTGGCCTTTATTTATTTTTGTAAAAAATCTTTACCTCTACCCAAACTCTTCCATCAGGAAAGGAAAGCAGATTTCAAGACTGCTGGTTCACTTCAATTAAACCCTGTGCATTAATCATACATTTGGCACTATAAATGTTTCTAATTAACATCTCGCTTAAAACCACATGTGCTTTAGATTACTTTCAAAAGATCTATCTGTACAGGTAACCTCAGGAAAACCATTAACAGATGGCTGGACACATCTGAAACGGGGACTGACGTGAGGCATTTGCCAATTATACGCCTGAGACAGCAAAGCAGAAGTCGGGTTATTAACATTTATAATTGAAGGCACCTGTAAGGGTGGTGTCCCTGAAAGACAGAATGGAACTCTTCCTGCTTGGGGAGGGATGGCTGAATTTGTTGCTGCAATGCAGGCTTGGGACTTTGGGCTCAGCCTGACAGATTCCTTTTGTGACCTTGGGCAAGTCACTTAATTGCTCTCTGCTTCAGTTCCCTCTTGGTCCATAGGAGATAATATCTCCTTTCTCCAACCCGTTCTCTGTCTTATGGAATTAGACTCTGGGAGGTTCTGTATGTGAATGTAACTATCTCTACACTCCCTTTTCCTTCTCCTAGAGTCAGGCTATGTTTTACTCCCTCATTTCTTGCTGGAAAGTCTTTTGTTAATGCTGTGAGGAAATCATTTCCACAATCCCGAGGGAGAAAGGAGCAGAAAATGTCTCTAGTTTTCTATATCTCCTCTGTTGCCTCGGCAGCACAATCCTTCACTTCTGGGTTTCCATGGTAGTTTGTCTCCCATTTTCTTCTTCCAGACAGTGATCACTGATTCTAGACTCTAGATCCTGTAGGACTCTAGTTTTTCCAGATCTCACTCTTGGACTATGTCTACACTACAGAGGTTTTTTTAAAAAAAATGGCCGTTTTTCTGAAAAACTTCACTTACATTCACACTGCAATCGTGGTCTTTTGAAAAAAATTGAAAGAACAGAGAGGGGTTTTCCAACATTGTTAAATCTCTTCCTATGAGGAAGAAGCCTTTTCCCAAAAGAGCTTTTTTGGAAAAAGGCATGTGTGAACGGGGAAGATGGAGTTCTTTCGAAAGAAGAGGAAAGAGGAAAAAGCACAGATGCCCTGGTGACCACTCCATCCATAGTAATCACAGCTTACATGCGAGAGAGCATCCACACTGAAAGGATACTATGGGTACGTCTAGACTACAGGCTTTTGTCGACAAAGCCTCTGTCAACAAAGAGCATCTAGACGACATCCAGTTCTGTCGACAAAGCAAGCCACTTTGTCGACATGAGCGTGTAGACGCAAAGGACAGTGTAGATGCAATAATGCCTTCTGTCGACAGAACTCTGTCGACAAAAGGTGTTATTCCTCATAGAATGAGGTTTACCATAATCGACAAAACTGCCAAGTTCTGTTGACGTTATGTCGACAGAACTTGGCAGTAATGTAGACACAGGTATAATTTTGTCAACAAAAGGCCGCTTTTGTCAACAAAACCCTGTAGTCTAGATACACCCTATCTGTTGAAAACGCAGATAGCTTTTTCGATGCGCTTTTGTGTGTGGACGCTCTCTTTTGGAAGAAGTTTTTTTGGAAGCTCTTCCAGAAAAGCTTCTTCCGAAAGAAGCCTGCAGTCTAGATGTAGCTTTGGTGAGGGTTCTGGAAGTAAGAACATTTTGATTATGGACCTGCCATGATCTGGTCTGTTTCTCTGGGGATACCTGGCAGTCTTTTTACGCACAGATGCCAACTTCTGCCCCTTCCCGCAGAAACTCTCTCCCTCAATCCACCACTGATTGGCCTGTGATTGGTGGTTGCTGAGCACCCACTGGTTTCTTTCCCCTGGTGGAGTTGGTGCCTAGGCTTTTATGGCGGGTTGGTATATTCTGTTCTGAAGGAGGCTGTTTGCTCTGCAGTCTGGGAGGTCACCGGCGCTAAGGCCATGGAGTGCAGAGTGGTTTCGTATCCTTGCCATCTTTTCTAAGCCCGTCATGCCCTGCCCTGACAGGGATGTAAAAACGTAGTCGAGTACTCGCTTCTCCCCACTTGCTGCCTCTGTATCAAAGCCGGTCCCCCCCAGCACCATCTCTGTGTTGCTGCATGCACCCCCCCACTATTATCTATCAGCGGCAGAAGTGAGATTGGGGCAGGGGCAGAGGTAGGGGAGGCTGCCACAAAGCAGCCCCTGTCTGTGGCAGCCTGAAGCAGCCTCTGTCAACTGGCTGTGGGCAAAGGCTACTCCGGCAGCAGCCCCTATCTATGGTCAGCCCAGGCTGCCATGAACCGGGGCTGCTGGACCCAGTCCAGGACCTACCCTGCTTCAGCTCTGCCTTTTAAATGTAGTAAGAGCCAGGCAGGGTAGATCCAGGACCTGGGGTGAGCCGGGACTGAGCAGTCCCCTGCAGTGGGGTAGGTTCGGGACCCAGTGTGAGCCAGGACCGAGCAGTCCCCTGCAGCAGGATAGGTCCAGGACCCGGTAGGTCCAGCCACCTGGCTCTTACTACATTTAAAAGGCAGAGCCATAGCGGTCCCGGAGCCGGCACGAGCTGGGACTACTCAGTCCTGGCTTGCACTGGCTCTAGGAGCCGCCCACTGCAGCTCTGCAGAGCATCTCCCCTTCTCGACTAACGGTGTAGATGATAAAAATTGTATCGACTATTCGCTTAGCCAAATACCCACTCATTAACATCCTTAGCCCCTGGATGACCCCATCCCATTAAAAAAGGGAAGAAGGATGATCCAGGGAACTACAGATCAGTCAGCCTTCCTTCAGTCCCCGGAAAAATCATGGAGGGCGTCCTCAAGGAATCCATTTTGAAGCACTTGGAAGAGGGGAAAGTGACCAGGAATAGTCAACATGGATTCACAAAGGGCAAGTCCTGTCTGACCAATCTGATTAGCTTCTATGATGAGGTAACTGGCTCTGTGGACATGGGAAAGTCAGTGGATGTGATAGACCTTGACTTTAGCAAGGCTTTTGATACAGTCTCCCACAATATTCTTGCCAGTAAGCTGAGGGAATATGGGTTGGATAAATGGATAGAAAGCTGGCTAGACTGTTGGGCCCAGCGGATAGTGATCAACAGCTCGATGTCAGTTGGTGGTAGGTTTCTAACAGAGTGCCCCAAGGATCTGTTCTAGGACCGGTTTTGTTCAATATCTTTATTAATGACCTGGATGAGGGGATGGATTGCACCCTCAGCAAGTTTGCAGATGACACTAAGCTAGGGGGAGAGGTAGATACGCTGGAGGGCAGGGATAGGATCCAGAGTGACCTGGACAGATTAGAGCACTGGGCCAAAAGAAATCTGATGAGGTTCAACAAAGACAAGTGTAGAGTTCTGCACTTGGGATGTAAGAATCCCAAACATTGTTACAGGCTGGGGACCAAATGGCCAAGGAGCAGGTCTGCAGAAAAGGACCTGGGGGTTACAGTGGATGAGAAGCTGGAGATGAGTCAACAGTGTGCCCTTGTAGCCAAGAAGACTAATGGCATATTAGGGTGCATTAGGCAGAGAATTGCCAGCAGATCCAGAGAAGTGATTATTCCCCTTTATTCGGCTTTGGTGAGGCCACATCTGAAGTATTGTGTCCAATTTTGGGCCCCCCACTATAGAAAGGATGTGGACGCAGTGGAGAGGGTCCAGTGGAGGGCGACTAAAATGATGAGGTGGCTGGAGCACATGACCTATAAGGAGAGGCTGAGGAATCTGGGTTTGTTTAGTCAAAGCAAAGAGTGAGGGGGGATTTGATAGCAGCCTTCAACTTCCTGAAGGGAGGTTCCAAAGAGGACGTAGTGATGGACGGCAGAACAAAGAGCAATGGTCTCAAGTTACAGTGGGAGAGGTCTAGTTTGGATATTAGGAAAAACTATTTCCCTAGGAGGGTGGGGAAGCACTGGGCTGGGTTCCCTAGGGAGGGGGTGGAATCTCCATCCCTAGAGGTGTTTAAGTCTCGGCTTGACAAAGCCCTGGCCGGGTTGATTGAGTTGAGATTGGTCCTGCCTTGGGCAGGGGGCTGGACTCGATGACTCCTGAGGTCTCTTCCAGCACTATGATTCTGTGATCACTAGGGTCCTGGAACTTAACGGTGGGATGAATCTTCACAGCTTTCCTGATTTAAGAGTTTTCCCAACTTAGTTCCCTTGTTCATGTACCAACAAGCCATCTTCGCCCTACTGGGAGTCCCACGTCAATTGCATATCAGCCCGGGAACAGGCACATGCTGTACCTCTTCCCGGGTTCTCCCCTGGCTCCCTCTCCTCTTCTGCCCTTGCTGCCTCTTGAATCTCTCCGTTCCTTTCCCCTCATCTCCCCTTTCCCTTCCCCCTCCGGGCTCAAGTGGCCATGGGACTGTGCCATGCTTCTGCTCCAAGTGGGGTAACTGGACTAGGGCTGCCTCTCCCTCGCCGCACAGCACTGGTCTCACTGGGCACGGTCTGTGCTGATCTGATGACATCATGGGGCAGGGCTTCTTTAAGTGCCCTTCCTGCTGCCTCTGCTTTGCCTCTGATGGAGGTGGCCATGCACCTAACAAGTGCAGGTACCAAATTCATGCTCTCTGCCTGGTCTGAGCGGGTATTCCTGAACCCTGGAACGGGATGGTCACTGATACTGGCAGTCGCTTACTGGCAACAAGGGTTACACTTTTAGAATATACCCTACGCAATTTGCTAGGTTTAGTGCGGGGATCTGACTTGGATGCTTTAGGTCAGGGGTCTCCAACCTTTTTAACCACAAGATCACTTTTTCAGTTTAAATGCAATGTAAGATCTACCTCGAACCCAAATATCCTTGCCCAGCTTCCTTCCCGCCCCTTCTTTGAGGTCCCGCCCCTGCTCCACCCCTTCTCCAAGGCCTCACTGTGCTCCCTCCAACCCTCTTCCTCCCCCATCCTCACTCACTGTCACCGGGCTGGGGTAGGGGGTTGGGGTGTAGGCTCTAGTCTTAGGACAAGAGGTGTGGAAAGGTCCCTGGGCTTAGCCCAGGGCAGGGGATGGAGAGTCCGGGGGGTTCAGGGTGCAAGCTCTGAGAAGGAGTCTGGGTGCAGGGGGATTCTCAGCTGGGGCAGGAAGTTGAGTGCAGGAGGAGGTTCAGGGCTGGGACAGGGGTTCAGGAATGAGGTTCTGGCTGGACACCGTTTAACTGAGACAGCTTCCAGGTGGTGGAACAGTGGGGTAAGGCAGCTTACTCCTACCCTGGCTCTGCACCACGCCTGAAAGCAGCTGGCATGGACAGCAATGGCTCCTTAGCACCATGTGCTGCCTCATCTACAGGCACTGAGCCCACAGCTTCTACTGGCCACGATTCCCTGTTATTAATCAATGGGAATGGCAGAAGTGGTGTCTGCAGGCAAGGGCAGCATGTGGAGACCCACTGCTCTGCCTTTCTCTGGGGCTTCAAAGACATGCCAGCCACTTCCACGTCCAATTCCCACAGGGATAATGACTCCAACCACGGCAGGTTTGGCATTTTAGAACTCACTGCTCAAAGAATTAAATGTAAGCGTAAGAGAGAAACGAAAGGTATGAAAGGCACAGACCAGTCACAAACCTAAACTAACCTACTTTGCAAGCAGGAAAAGTAGTAACAACCCCCCATGTGTGTGTTGGGTCAGGAGAGGAGAGGGAAGGACAGTGCGTGTTTGTGAGAATCACAGACACACACACACTGTGTGAGCAGTGGTAGCCCGTCCATAGAGGCAAACTAGGCAGGCACCTAGGGTGCCAAAGTTAAATGGCATTGAGGGGTTTGGAGGCGGGGGTGCCGATCGCGCATTTCACCTAGGGCGCCAGTTGCTGGCAGCTCGTCTAGGGCCGCTCCTGTTGTGAGAATGACAGAGATTTGCATTGCCAAGCGCCCTGTGTAGAGATGGGGTACAGGAGTGGGAGGGAGGGACATTCTGACATCAGTGCCCCCCCTTCTCCCTCACATACCCTGCACAGCAAGTAGGAGGCTTCCGGGGAGGGGGGCGGGCAGATCCAAGGCAGAGGGCAGGAGCAGCATGACAGTGGGCAAATAAGTGCCAGTCATTGATAGCTTCCTTGCCAAACCGGTCAGGGTCACCTGTCAGAGGCTCCAAGATCTACTGGTAGATCCCGATCTATTGGTTGGTGACCACTGCTTTAGATCTTTCATTTACACTGCTGTAAATCAGAAACAACTCTGGAAGAATATAAGATGGATGTAAAATGCATGTGAAGGAATATTGAAGTTCATAATGTTTCTACTTAAGGCTGGCATTTTGTGGTCACTGGTTACATCATCAAACATGTAGCATAAGAGCAGTTTGGTGGCCCCTCTGCACATGGTTTTGGCAGAAACAAGATAACCTCTCCCGCAGATACCGATGAAGTTGAGTCATTTGTTTTGTGAGCCCAAATATTCAGAAAGGGCATGAGAATGTCAGTGATATCTTTTGCTCTTCGTGAAGTGCCGGGGTTTTATTTTGAAACAATCCACATCTGGGAATGGAGAACCGTAGCTCTGTCCTGTAGTGATACCGTTCAGTACCTTTATGATCATGATTAAGGCATTTTACTGTTTGTGGTTCCAGATTTTTTAAAAAGTTAAATGTTAAGATTTTTTTTCATCCCTCATGGTGTCACTCCAGGGCAGAGTTAAGATTGTTTGAGTGTTTTTAAATGATACATATGCATACCTTCACTTTGTTTGGATTTCTCTTCAGAGTAAACTTACCTCTGAATTTCCTGAGTTTATAAGGCTTACTTTTGGGATAGTTATGGCATCCTAATTTTTTTAAACCATTAAATCACTAATATGCACTCAACTTTAACTGCATCTTAATAGAGGTTTTTGTCTGGTACAGGATAATTTCCTTTAATTCTCAATTCATTTAAAAGATCATATATGAACAATAAACTAATGCAAAGAGAATGCTACCATGCAATACTTCAAATGACTTGAAGACATGTAGTACTGATCTTAAATATTTGTTTATATTTAAACTTTCAAGAGCAGGTTGCTCTGGTGTGTTGGTGACTATAAAGCTGCCAGAAGGCGTAGGCCAGTTTAATTAGACTTACAGTTGATTTGCAGCATCAGAGCACCACAAAGCTGCTAATGCATTACCTTAAACTTCAATTAACTTACTGTGGGAAAGGGTCGTGCCAGTGTTATGTGAAGGAGGGCCAGGTAGGCTACGTCTAGACTGGCCCCAAATTCCAGAAAAGGGATGCAAAGTAGGTAAGTCAGCATAGGGAAATCCGTGGGGGATTTAAATATCCCCCGCGGATTTAAATAAACATGTCCGCCGCTTTTTTTCCGGCTTGGGGAAAAGCCGGAAAAAAGCGTCTAGACTGGCCTTATTCAGGTAGGAATAAGAGATCCTCCAGAAAAGGGCTTTATTCCCTTTTCTGGAATTTGGGGCCAGTCTATACGTAGCCACTGGGTTTAGTCCTTGAGTCCAACTGCCTTTAAAGACTTCTCCAGAAGTGCTAGTAGAATTCTGCTGGTCATAGCCTTCCCTTTGCTTCCCTTATCAATCCGCTATAATTATGAAGTTCTGATTCATATTAATATTTTAGCTTTCCCTTTCTTCTATTTGTATAGCTAGCTTCACTTCTGCGGTAGTTTTTTTGCTAGAAAAAATGAAAACTGAGAATGTTGGGGGGGGGGCTGGGGGAGGATGAAAATTCAAAAACATCCCCAGAAACCAGACACTTTCCATGAACATTTCCATATAATTAAAAGCCCAATTTTCCATAGTATGCCAGCTGTCCTGGAACATTTTCGCCTAGCACTGGTATCTCAGAGCACATCTACACTGCAGGGCAAAATCTGAATTAAGCTACGCAACTTCAGCTACGTCAATTGCCACAGCTGAGGAAGAAAGCTGTAGTGGATAAAAATGGATCTGGTTTAAAGGAGAAGTGAAGGTAGTTATAACATTGGAAGAGAGGAGAAGCTGACCATAATGAATATGGATCATGAGCTTTTAACTATAGAAGACAAGGAAGCAAAGGGACACAAGAAGAAATCTCCATCGCCAGCAAAGTTAAAGGATTCTAGGAAAGAATTTAAACGTGCTAATAACAAAAAGAGTCTTGATACTAGTATTGCTCCACTATTAGGGTACGTCTAGACTACATGGCTCCGTCGACAGAGCCATGTAGATTTGTTTGTTTGGCAAAGGGAAATGAAGCCGCAATTTAAATAATCGCGGCTTCATTTAAATTGAAATGGCTGCCCCGCTCTGCCGATCAGCTGTTTGTCGGCAGATCGGGGCAGTCTGGATGCTCCCCTGTCGACATGAAAGCCCTTTATCGACCTCCCCGGTAAACCTCATCCTACGGGGCATAACGGGGAGGTCGATAAAGGGATTTCAGGTTGGCGCGGGAGCGTGCAGACTAGCGCACTGAGCCAACAAACAGCTGATCAGCTGTTTGTCGGCTCAGCGCAGCAGCCATTTAAATGAAGCCACGATTATTTAAATTGCAGCTTCATTTCCCTTTGCCGATCAGCCTAATCTACATGGCTCCATTGACGGAGCCATGTAGTTCAGACACACCCTTAGAGAGAAATGGTAGAATCATCAGCAATGCAGAAAAGACAGAATGTTCAATGAACGTAGCATGTATTTGAAAGAGTTTGTCTGCCCATCCATCCGTCTGTCTGTTCAAGACCTGCTCCTAAATGGTAAGAGTTAGGACTACCAAATACCTCTTATCATAATGTAAAGCAACGTCATGGTTTGGTTATGCCAGGAAAATGGGATATGCCTAGAATGGGCTCACTCCTTATACAATTATACAGAAAAGGGACAGAATTTCCAGGCAGATGAAAAGGGCTGGCTGGGGGGGGGGGAGGGGAGGTGCCTCTCCTCCCATCCAGGACTGCCCCAATCCCAACCCTCCCACACCCTTCATCAGGGAGCGAGGGGAAAGTGCACAGTTTGCTGCGTTCCTCACTCAGTCTGGGGAGCAGGGGACATGCCCCCCTCCCCCCGCTGTGCCCACTGTAGCTGCAGTGGCTATGGGGAGACACTTCTCACCTGGCCCCAACCTGCTGTGGTGAGAAAGGGCAGGGAGAGTTGGGCTAAGTAATCTGCCAAAAGCACGTTCTCCACACTTGTCCAATCTCATAAGAACAGCCATATTGGGTCAGACCAAAGGTCCATCCAGGCCAGTATTCTGTCTGCCGACAGTGGCCAACGCCAAGTGTCCCAGAGGGAGTGAATCGAACAGGTAAAGATCAAGCGATCCCTCTCCTGCCATCCATCTCCAGCCTTTGACAATCTCACTCATACACTCCACAGAATTATTGTATGGAAATTAGCGGGAGAGAGAGGTTGTGGTTCGGCTTTTACCTTTTTCACAACAGTCCCACTTAAGTTATTTGAACTGTTGACTAGACCTGCTTTGTAGCTTATATAACTGTAATTAGGTACAACAACCATTGAACTAACTTATTAATTACACCATAATTTCTTTAAGCACAGCCTGTGCTTAAGGTTCCAAATTTATTTTAATTATATGAAAAGTATGAGGAGTCTGTCATTTCATTTTTAAGATAATTTAGGACCAAGAAAGACTGGCAATGATGCAATATCCCTTAAAGGTCCCAGTTTTTAATACGATGGGGACTAATTTGGCTACAAGTACTCAAGAGAGAGATCTTTTGTATCATTGTGGATAGTTCTCTGAAAACATCCGCTCATCAGTGTGCAGCGGCAGTGAAAAAAGTAAACAGAATGTTGGGAGTCATTAACAAAGAGATAGAGAATAAGACAGAAAATATCGTATTGCCTCTATATAAAACCATGATACGCCCACATCTTGAATACTGCGTACAGATGTGGTCACCTCATCTCAAAAAAGATATATTGGCATTGGAAAAGATTCAGAAAAGGGCAACAAAAATGATGAGAGGTTTGGAATGAGTCCCATATGAAGAGAGATGTAAAAGACTTGGACTTTTCAGCTTAGAAAAGAAGAAACTAAGGGGGGATATGATAGAGGTTTATAAAATCATAACTGGTGTGGGAAAAGTGAATAAGGAAAAGTTATTTACTTATTCCCAAAATAAAAGAACTAGGAGTCATCAAATGAAATGAATAGGCAGAAGGTTTAAAACAAACAAAAGGAAGTTTTTCTTCACTCAGTGCCCACTCAACCTGTGGAACTCCTTGCCAGATGATGTGGCGAAGGCTAGAACTTTAACAGGGTTCAAAAAAGAGCTACATAGCCATTGATGTACGTAACCTCCATGAATCTATTAGCCAGGATGGGTAGGAATGGTGTCCCTGGCCTCTGTTTCTCTGGAGGTGGGTGAGGGAGGGATCACGTGAGGATTCCCTGTTGTGATCCCTCCCTATGGGGCATGTGGAATTGGCCACTGTCAGCAGACAGGATACTGGGCTAGATGGAACTTTGGTCTGACCCAGTATGGCCCTTCTTATGTTCTTAAGTGCAAAAGGAAAATCACCTTATTTCTTGAGTTACAACTGACTCCTCCAAACACATTTAAATGAAAATTGGCAGTCAGATTTTTGGTACTTAATTCCCCCCCTCCCTTTCCCTTACACTGCTGAAAACAAGACATGTTCCTACTGAAGTCAATGCAGCTACACTGGTGTACAAGTGGTATGAATGAGATTGGCACCAAGCTTCATGTTTAGTGTCAAACGATACTGAGTTTTCATAAATATGATGGAATAGAACTCTGGTCCAGATCTGCATTAATTAGCACACTATTCCATAGACTGTCCCACCAAAATCAATGGAAATGCTTTTAAAATGCTCCTGAGTGTGAACAGGGAAGGGAGAATCTGAGTCTATGAACTGCATCACAACAACTCATTTCCCACTTTTGGCATTTTCACATTCTTATCCACATCCACCCTGATTGAATTAGCTCTGATGACACACTCCCATCTCTGCTATCTCTTTCCTTTGTCTTTCATTTCACGCATCTGATGAAGTGAGTTGCCACTCATGAAAGCTTGTGCCGTAATAAAATAGTTAGTCTTTAAGGAGCTACTGTACGCATTGTTTCTTCTGAAATTTGTCAACACTTATTTTTGTTAATATATAGGATCTTTGTGTTCGAGCAGAGACTTGCCCTCAGTGTGCTTTTGATTTTTGTGGGGTGCCCTCTGGGAATTTCCTTTCTGATGGACATGTCTGATTCAGTGAAGTTTCCATTAAACCCTTTGGTTCCAGTGAAACTGTGCTTCCTACTGAGAAAAGTTTAGCTCAGTTTTTTTTATCACCTCTCCTCATTTTGGCAATAAGGAAGCATTTAAAACAACTGACATTTTTACATACAATATTATTTTAATGAATCGCTATTAAAAGTGGAGTTGACAACTTTGAAAGACGGTGCTACCCAAAAGCGCTTCCGTTCATTCACTCCGCGAGCATTTTTAGCAGCTGCCAAAGATCTGACAGTGCTAGGAATAGGTAAATCTCTCCCAGGTGCTAAATTGTCAGGTCTTGTCTTGTGGAACATGTCAGAAGCATGCACCTGCTTCATTGAGAAACTGCATCTGCAACTCCTATGGAAGTCAATGGGCATTTTATGTATGCAAGGAATGCGGGATTTGTCCCTTGAACATTTCAAGATTGTCCCAGAATTTTCCCTCCCTTTTCTCTTTTTTTTTCCAATTTCCATATTTTGTTTTTTTTTACCCAAACAATAGTCTCTTTTTAAAAAATCAGACAATTGTTGGTCTTCCAAGACTAACGGGCCTTTATGAACAACCTTCCAATAATAAACATGTACACACACCCCAGCATTCCAGAGCCATTCTACAGTAACAAATTGATGTGCAGATGCCAAGAAGAGAGCAATTCTGGTCAGGAAATAAACGTGTTTTCGATTGCTGAGGTGTTACCTACTGATTGTCATGATTACCACCGTGACAACTACCTTACTGGACACTTAGGCATGTGACTCTACTGCCCTCTTCTGGATGAAGTCAGAACTGACTCACTGTGTCATAGGCCCTATAAATCTTGCAGCTGGTGGTGGTTCTCCTTTAGTGCAAATGGTCAGGACCTTTGTCTTTGAAGCTGGGACTGCTGAGTTTTATCTCTGCTGCCCTTGTAAGATGAACTGTGGTGTGCATTTAAAGTCCAAGGGAAACAGGTTTTTAGTGGTTATTACATGATGATTCAGTAGGGTCTTTCCAGCAAATTCCTGGCGCCAACATGAAGACAGTATGAAGAATTAAGAGTGAGCCTCATAATCACGTTCTTTGTCTCTGTTTTGTCGTCTTTACAGATGAGCTTGGGTTGGGCAAAGCTGCATGATGGTTTGAGATCATCTGTGCTGCCACTGTGTACCGGTGTTGTTAGAAGAGGATCGAAACCCAACTGGCAACATGCTGAAAAGGCTACTCCTCTGCTGATACCCAATTAGCTGATTATCGCAAAGGGAATTGAGAATGAAGCTTATCTTTCAACGCATCATGTGCCCAAATAAATATTCAACACACATTTAATGAGACAGTTTTATGAATTATTTAACTATAAATGGATGGATAAAAGAAACCTTACACTACTGGTTCTGAAGCTTGTAAGGCAAGGGCAAAAATCTGGTGAACATTAAAGGAGATGTTTTATCTCACATTGTATTGGATCATTATATAAATAATAACCGTGAAATGCATGCTAAAGGGACACTCATTGCCACCTGTCAGAAGTTTTTAGGAGATCAGGTGAGAGAAGAGGCCTTCTGAAATTAATGGCAAAACTTCCATTTAATTGACTAAGGTCGGGGCACTGCCCACATGAAGCCTCATGCGAATGACATTATCCCCTGTGAATCTGTTCTTTGAACTGTCAGGGCTTGTTTCTCCCCTTGCTTACAGTAATAACGCAAATCAGGAGAACTCCATAGAAGTTGATTCGTTTATGCTGCTGGATGACTGATGTGAGAGGAGACTCAGGCTTGTTGTCTGCAGTGGGAATTCTTGATTGCATAGAGTCTCAAAGATTGAGCCAAATATTTATCTTAACCATCGCATGCAGGGGAGGGATGTTTTGTGGCAAATCTTCCCCCTCCTCTTAAGTTCCAGCTTTTCACAAGTGATGACAAAATGAGCTATTTGCCAGGTCACCCTCTAACGTAGGAATTCAGCACATTTGGGCTGGAATATTAGAAAGGGCTCAGCACCTCCACAGCGTTAGGTTTTTGGGACAATTCCACTCCCATTTAGGTACCTCAGTGAATGGCCGCATTTTCAAAAGAAGATCAGCATGCTGAGCTTTGAAAAATTGCCCCCAGGGCATGATCCAAAGGCTACTGATGTTAATAGACTCTCTTTGACCTCAGGGGGCTTTGGGTCGTCCCTTCCACATGACAGTGCTGTGAATATATGAACTGATAAAATCCGTTTCAGAAGTCCCTGGTCTTTCATTAAATTCCTGAATGGTCTGACTTAGCTTCGGCAAAGGCCATGTCTTCATATTTGGGCTCTCAAGGCAATTGGATGGGCTGGCCCGCTGAGGTTCATGGGACCTTGGGTGAGACAGCTGGGCATAAGTGCAGAGTCCTCAGCAGAAAATCTTCAGCCGTGGAAGTCCTAGCCAACCATGAGCAGAATCAGCATGAGTATGACACAGCATACTGCAATAGCCATCGTTTTATCCAAGCCTTCCCCATTTCTGATTATTGGCAAATGATGACCAAGCATCGGGTGGCTACCCTATTTAATATCTGTCCCCAGGTTTTCCCAGATCGCCCCTTTTTTGCGATATTTTCCGGCACAACTCGGTCAGAGTGCTCCAAGTATACATAAGATCATAACATAAAAACACAACAATGGTCACACTGGGTCAGACTAAAGGTCCTTCTAGCCCAGTGTCCTGTCTTCTGACAGTGGCCAATGCCAGATGCCCCAGAGGCAGTGAACAGAACAGGGAACCATCAAGTGATCTGTCTCCTGTGGTCCCTTCTCAGCTTCTGACAAACAGAGGCTAGGGACACCATTCCTGCCCATCCCAGCTAATAGTCATTGATAGACCTATCCTCCATGAATTTATTTAGCTCTTTTTTTGAATGCTGTTAAATTCCTAGCCTTCACCACATCCACTGGCAAGGAGTTCCATGGGTTGACTGTGCACTGTGTGAGGAAATACTTCCTATTGTTTTAAACCTGCTATCTATTAATTTCATTTGGTGGCCCCTACTCCTTCTGGTGCAGGAATAAGTAACTCACTTTTCCTTATTTATTTTCTCCACACCAATCATGATTTTATAGACCTCTATCATATCCCCCCTTAATCTTTTCTTTTCTAAGTTGAAAAGTCCCAGTCTTTTTAATCTCTCTTCATATGGCAACCATTCTGTATCCCTAATAATTTTTGTTGCCCTTTTTCTGAACTTTTCCCAATGCCAAGATATCTTTTTTGAGATGAGGTGACCATATCTGTACGCAGTATTCAAGCTGTGGGTGGACCATGGATTTATATAGAGGCAAAAAGATATTCTCTGTCTAATTCTCTATGGGTATGTCTACACTTGCACCCTAGTTCGAACTAGAGATGCAAATGCAGGCGACCGAAACTGCTAATGAAGCGGGGATTTAAATATCCCATGCTTCATTAGCATAATCTCGCCCGCACGCTATTCCACTCGCCAGCTGATTCGACCCAGGAAGTGCGCTCCGGGACATGTTAGTTAGAATCAAGCCCCTTGGTTCGAACTAATGTTACTCCTCAAAAAGTGTAACGTTACTACTCAAAAAGAGAGCACTTCCTGGTTCAAATCAGATGGCAAGCGGAATAGCGCACAGGTGAGATTATGCTAATGAAGCATGGGATATTTAAATCTCCGCTTCATTAGCAGTTTCGGTTGCCTACATTTGCATCCCAACCTTGAACTAGGGAGCAAGTGTAGACGTACCCTATCCCTTTTTTAATGATTCCTTACATTCAGCTTGCTTTTTATTTATTGCTGCTGCACACTGAGTGGATGTTTTCGGAGAACTATCCACAATAACTCCAAGATCTCTTTCTTGAGACCTTAATTTAGTCCCCATTCTATTATATGTATAGTTGGGATTGTTTTATGACATGCAAATTATTTTGCATTTATCAGCTTTAATAGTCATTTGCCATTTTGTTGCCCAGACATCTAGTTTTTGTGAGATCACTTTGAAGCTCTTCAGTCTGCTTTGGACTTAAATATCTTGAGCAGTTTTGTATCATCTGCAAATGTTCCTACCTTCCTGTTTACTCCTTTCTCCAGATAATGTATGAATATGTAGAATAGGATTGGTCCCAGGACATATGTCTGCGGGACACCACTAGTTATCTTTCTCCAGTCTGAAAACCGACCATTTATTCCTACCCTTTGTTTCATATCTCTTAATCAGTTAGCAATCCATGAGAGGACCTTCCCTCTTATCTCATGACAGCTTAAGAGCCTTGGATGAGGGACCTTGTCAAAGCTTTCTGCAGAAAAGGACCTGGGATTACCGTGGATATGAGTCTGTGTGCCCTCGTAGCCAAGAAAGGTAACAGCATATTGGGGTGCATTAGTAGGAGTACTGCCAACAGATCTAGGGAAATGATTATTCCTATTTATTCAGCACTGGTGAGGCCACATCTGGAGTACTCTGTCCAATTCTGGACCCCCTGTTACTGAAAGGATGTGGACGCATTGGTGAGAGTCTAGCAGAGAGCAACAAAAATGATTAGGGGATTGGAGCACATGACTTACGAGGAGAGGCTGAGGGATTTTGGCTTATTTAATCTAAAGAAGAGAAGAGTGTGTGTGTGTGTGGGTGGGGTGGGGGGGAATTTGATAGCAGCCTTCACCTATCTGAAGGGAGGTTCCAAAGAGGATGGAGAGAGGCTGTTCTCAGAGGTGACACATGTCAGAATGAGGAGAAATGGTCTCAAGTTGCAGTGCAGGAGATCTAGGATATTAGGAAAACTATTTCTCTTGGAGGGTGGTGAAGCATTGGGATGGGTTCCCTAGGGAGGGGGTGGAATCCTTAGAGATTTTAAGTCCTAGCTTGACAAAGCCCTGGCTGGGATGATTGAGTTGGGGCTGGTCCTGCTTTTAGTGACGGGTAGGACTTGATGATCTCCGGAGGTCTCTTCCAATTCTATGACTCTTTGAATATATATCTGATGGATCCGCCTTGACCATATGCGTGTTGACCCTCTCAAAGAACTCTAGTAGAGTGTACATTGCCAACTGTCCAGTTGTGTGATCTCCAGATCATCCCAAGTGTCCTTCACTCTGTTTTGTATCTCAGCAGTGGCAGCCCTGAGATTAAAGTGAATCGCAATGCAGTGCAATGTTTAGGTTGGCTGTGTCTAGGCTGGGTGGAAAGCAGGGCTCTTTGCAACTAAAGCAATGTGATTCTTAACACTGTACTATGGTTTGGGGTGCTTTCCACTTGTGATAGATGGGTGGCCATAAAAATGTGGTAGAGTCTCTTAAGCCCAGTATTTGCTTAGAGTACCAACAAGAATGCCAGTCTGTAACAGTATTAAAAGTTGATTTTTAAGTGACCAAATGCCTAGCTGGAATTCGAACAACTTCTCAAAATTATTACACACTCACGTGCCCATCAGCCTTCCGACAGTAACAATTTTCAGTTGATTCTGATCGGTGTAACATAGTCATTTAGAACAACAAGGACCCAATCCATGGAGCCACTTAGACATTTCTCTTGCATTCCTCCAATAAGGACAGGGTTTTTACTTGCTTGTAGCAGCGGTGAAAATAACTGGTTTATTATCTATCATCACAGATTAGATTTTGTTGAAATTTGTTTTGGGATGAAATTTTCACAAGTGCCTAAGTTCCTTGGAAGACCAATGGGACTTATTCTCCTAAATCCCTCAGGTGCTTTTTAAATGTTTTGGACTATTCAGTACAACTAAGGCTACGTCTAGACAACTAAGGCAACTAAGGCTTCTTGCACAAGAAGCTTTTTTCGGAAGATATCTTCCGAAAAAACTTCTTGCGAAAGAGAGTGTCCACACTGCAAAAGCGCGTCAAAAAAGCAATGTGATTTTTCAAAAGATAGCATCCAGACTGTCTGGATGCCATCTCTCATGTAAGCTGTGATTGCTATAGACAGAATGGCCACCAGGGCACCTGTGCTTTTTCCTCTTCCCTCTTCTTCCGAAAAAACTCCCTCTTCCCCGTCCACACACGCCTTTTTCAAAAGAGCTCTTTCACAAAAAGGCTTCTTCCTCATAGAATGAGGATTACCAATTGCGCAAAAAGCCCTCTGTTCTTTTGATTTACTGTCACAAGAATGTGCTTGCAGTGTGGACGTAACTCAAGTTTGGTTGGAAAAACAGCTGTTTTTCTGACAAAACTCTGTAGTCTAGACATAGCCTAAAGTACAATCTCGTTCAATTCACTGTCAGCTCAGTCCTGCAAGGTGCTGACTATACGATATTCCACATGCTTAAGCTCTTTACTTCATCAGGGCCTTGAAAAGTTTGAGCCCTGTAGCAGTGGAATTCCAATCAACAAGCGACAGTTGTCTATGGTGACTCTTTAGCAAGTAAAAGAAATAAGAATGCAAGTGCCCTTCCTATTTCAGTACTGAAGAAATAGGGAAAATGTATAATATTTTGCTAAAATGTATAGAACTCCCTGAAGTAGATCATCCTGATCCAGACACCCTAAACATTGGATATAGTTTAAAACCAAACCCAGAGCTGAATCCCAAGTTTGCAATGACCCCTTATCTTTGCAGCGATGCCAGGACTCATGTGTTTCAAGCTTTGGAATGTTGGAAATCTCGATCCAGACACTACAGGTTGGTCCCATCACTACAAAAACACAGTACTTGACAGCAATCTCAGGGTAGTTTTACACCAATGTACCCTCAGTGATTGCAATGGAATGCCTCCATGTTTACATTTTGACAAGGTAATCGAGAGTGGAATCAGAACCACAGACTCGGGAGAGCTCAACTTATTAATTAAATAAACCAGGAGCCTCTGAAACAAAAGCTGAAGGATTCAAAACAGGAAACCTGGATTTTCTCTGGTCAGTTTTCCCCCCAATAGCTGTCCCTTTCTCACACAGGGCAAAAAGTCTGAGCTGTAGTTTTCATTGTCACAGCAAGGGTCCCAGATCCTCCATAGCAGCGTTGTGCAGGTTCTGTTATCTCCCCAAACTCTGTCGTATTCCAAATATTAGGTTGTAATATTCTTACCCCCCAAAGTGCTCAAATAAAAATGGTTTCTTTTGCCGGCTGCACTGAACTGATGTGAGCTCCTTTTTGTCTGGTAACAAACCTATTTGGGTGTATTTGTCTTACAAATCTTTTCATTCAAAAAAGTCAGTCTTGTTAAAAGTAGATCACTCCAAATGCACTCTTTTTTCACTTAATGTCTGGATGTAAAGGTTTGCTTTTAAAGGGACACAGAGAAAAACTCATAGTTCAGACTTCTATTTTACTTTCTTTCTATATCATTTCTTTATAGTCTTCATTCAACAGCCAGTGAAACTAGATTGCTCAGTTTCGTTTTCTGTTGATAGTTTCACTTTAATTTCTACTTATGTGGAATTCCATTGCTTCTGGGAAAAGCCAAATTCCTCCTCAAAGAAAAAAAATTGCCTGTTATACCAGAAATTTAAATAATCACCAGGCAATGTTATTCATATTACGTTATATAAAATCGTTTAACTAAACCTATATTTTGAGTTTCATCTTGATGGTCCCTTTAACCTAGTATACATTCAAGCTATTATGAACGCGCCCCATAATGTCAAACAAATGAAAAGCCACAAAGAGCTAGATTTTTTTCAAAGGCTGATTAAAAACTTTCATCTATGCTGGGTTTTTTTTTCCATTTGGGTTTTTGGCTTATCAAAATATTTCCATGAAAACCTTTATTTTTTGTCCTCCCCCTCCAACCGCCCCAACACACCAAAACTGAAATATTTCAACTTGACCCCTTGCTTTCAGCTTCCCTCATATGACTTGTGTGCCCCACAACTCTTTGCAAAAATTCCTGAGACAGCATTGCAGCAGAGGATGCCGCATGGCACACTGGGATACCTACCCATGGTGCACTGCACTCTGCGCAGATACAAGCATTCCTGGTTACTTGGCGCAGTGCTGGTCCAAGCAGACAAGCTTGCATATGACAAGTGATATACTAACTGCAGTTTCTTTAGGCTGACCTAAGGTGTGTCCACGTTTGTGAGTAAATGCTTTTGTAACGTATACTACGGACAGTGGAAAAACACCACTGCTGATCAATGAAATGAGTATGGTTAATCTGTGTGCTGATGAACTAGTAGAAGCTCTTTTTTTTGGAGCCAATATGGATCCAATGATCCAGTGTCATGGGCTCCTGTTGATGGGCCAAACCAAAGTTGGATTATGAACAAGCTTATGGTGCTGCTCAGAGTAAAGGGTGTGTGTGTGTTACTTGTTATATCCTCGTATTCTGGTCAAGGTCCAGTTAGGACAATTCAATCCCATCACTGAAATTCCCTCTGCACTTCTGTTGAGCAACATACTCTCTGTCGGTTTGTGCCCAGGAATCAATTGCCATCCAGCAATGGGCAAACTGACTCGTGTAGGTATTTCTAATGGAGGGAGAGCTTCGTCGGGTTGAAGGGGGATCTGTAAATTCAAGCGATGTTATTTCTGCGACATTTTGTCTATTCAGACGTCTAAATGTGGTGCTTATATAACCGCTCTTCCAAGTCGTGTTGGCAGCAAGATCTGGGTTAGGGTTCAGGTTCCTCTTAGCCGTGCAGAACAGAACTGGCATGAGATGCACAGCAGGGATAATACCACTTTCTTACCACTGCGTCCAAGATCAAAGTGAATTTTAACCCAAACCAGCCATAACCGATGACTTAGAGAAAGTAGGTGTGTCTGTGCAAATATGGTCTACTCCTGAGCTCTTTCCTCCCACATGCCAGGGGACAGCTCATTCCGACCTTGGTGCATACTTGCCCAGAATGCAGAAGTAATAGCATCTGCCTTTTCTCTTCGCACTGGATCCGCTTAGCATGCTGTGTAATTAACGTGCCCTGGCTTCCATCCCAGGGCAACAAGAAAAGGCATCGCCATTGACGGTGCACTAGTAGGGATGTGTTGCCCACGCCAGGCAGCTCATTGCCGAGAGAGCAGTGCAGGACAGTGTGGCTGCATGCCAGCTGACCAGTAGATTCTATTGTGGTGGCCAATGGCGAGGCGGTCAAGAGAACAAACAACGAGGAGTCTGGTGGCAAAACAGATTTATTTGGGCACAAGCTTGCGTGGGTAAAGACCCACTTTGTCAGATGGTGCTGCCCACGAAAGCGGATACCCAAGTCAATCTGTTAGTCTTCCAGGAGCACGGGACCCCTTGTTGTTTTTGCAGTAGCAGACTGACACAGCGACCCCGCTGCTCAAGGGAGTAAGTCAATTTGCTGTTGCTTGTGTTAACCAAGGGCACCCATGGAACTGTCACAGCTCAAGAAACCCCCATTCACTTACTTCAACCCCTCTGGCACCAGGCAAAGGCTCAGTCCATCCAGGGTGTAGCTACAGTATCTGTGCACTGGGCCTGGCTGCAGTGAGGTTAACCCCTTGGTCATATGAGGCCTACATGGACTCTCAAAAGACCCATTCTGTGTATTTTAGGCTCATTGTTCTTCTGGATCCTTGGCTCTTTATTTGTGGCTGCTGCTGGGAGACCAAAGCACAAGATGTGCACAGGCCCACGAGGCGGACGGCCACCACAGGCCGATGTGCTTTCTGCAGGCCTGCAATGGGAGCAGGCAGGTACATTTGCCTCTGTCTAGACGAGGGTAGGGTCCGATGTGGCCCCTGGCTTGCTTGGATCCAGCCCCTGAGGCTCAGGGCTCCCCCCAGCATTGGAGAGCCCATGCTGTTCCACCATGGGACTGGAGCGCACAAAATCTACTAGCCTGGGCCTGCCTAGGCTCTGTCGTGTGAGTGGAATGTGAGGGGCGTCTTTCTCCTTCTCAGTCAGGGGCCACGTCACTGGGGGTTGTTTTGTGTGGGTTCTGTGGGTTTTTCTTTTTGGCTTCTCACTTGTGTGTGGCCCCTGACTGATTTTTCTGTGGGTCAGCGACCCTTGACCCAAAAGTTTCCCCACCCCAGTCTAGACTGAGCAAACAAAGCGAGGAACGGCCCATTTCATGTTGCCATGGTATTGCATTGGCAAACACAACAGCATCCACCTTGAAGGAAATGGGTAATATGTTACTTGGAAACATTGGAGGGGAGTGTTGTGACAGGTAGGCTGCTGGAGGCTGCCGTTTGAACAACATTAACTCACCCGTCTCTGTTAGACCTTCTTTTCCAGGGCCTGTAGGTTCTGAGAGTATTTTATCCAATGTATTTCCTTTGGACTGTGTCTAGGTGCCAAGAGACAGCATCTCAAAGGAGACAGAGGCATTCCTTGGATTTCCACTCAGCACATCTTTCTGGGAAGGCTTTGGCTGTCAACATGGCCCAGAGAGGCCTTCTTTGGTGTAGCCACACTTTGGCCCTCTTCCAGGGGAACAGGAGAATCAGCCATTTGTTTAGTGAAGCATCTTCCACTGGCTGGACTCCTGCAACAGTGAACCAAATGATCTAAATCAGCATGCCCAATTCCCATGGACATCACGTAGAAAGGAAGTGGTGAACAGATGCCCTAGTTTTCAGACTAACTGGAGGAGCCAAATATCCTTGAGTCAGTGGACAGCTGGCGTCAGGAAATGTGTACAGTTGGCTGCTCGTGAAAGCCTTCAAGGTAGTTGGGAGCACATGCTTCCCTTTTCTTGACAAGTCACATTTCTTACACTTTGGCCTTTTACCGCTGGCGGCATTGCATTGTACTGTGTTGATTGGCCAAGCAGGCAGGCCTGGTGTTTATGACATGACAAACGATGCAGTGATTGAAGTGAGGTGCTCTTTCATTTCTTGGACATGTGCTAAGGGATAGCTGAGCTGTAATGAGGCAGGTCGAGGTCTGGAAAAAACCCCCCGTCCCATGACAGACTTGTGGTGCTCAATGCATTTAACTCACTGAAGAGGAGGCTCCAAAGCAACTCGATCGTGGTCTCTAAGTCCCTGCACTGGGAAAAGGTTTCTGACATTTAGCAAAAGTGGAACAAGAGCCAACGGCTGGAAGTTAAAATTAGAAACATTTAAAATGGAAATAAGACACAACTCCCTTACAGTGGAGATAATTAACCATTAAATCGGCTTACCAAGGGAAGGCATAAATTCAGCATCGCTCTGAGTCTGTCAGCTGAGACTTGGCTGTCTTTTTAAAAGATGTGCTCTGGTTCAACCACAAGGAATTGAGCTGGGTTGTGTCACGTGTCAACATACAAACAAGACTTGCAAGAAGTGCCCTGGAGCTTTTCCCAGGCTGGCCAGTCTAACCCAGAGGAGCCTTGTGTCTAGACTGTACCACTACAAAAGAGCTCCATCGGGCCTGTGTGGTCCTACAACAGACTTAGTTGGGATTGGTCCTGCTTTGGCCTCTAGGATTCTATGATGTCAGAGCCCCATGGTAGAGCAGAGTGACTACCAGAGCTGACAGGAACGTGGGCTTCTCCCGCTAGAACATTTAGACTTTTTGTCACAACATTGAAAACATACATATTTTTGGCTGAATAACAAAACACTCATATTGATCGGAACATGCTGTGGTGGGAACTCCTGGGAGAAGTAGGTCTTGTGCCTCATGCTTCCATGTGCTTCTGTTGGCTGATTTGGAACCCATCCCCCACGAGCCCTATGGTCTGCCTTCACATCTAGGGGAGGCGGCTGCATCGTGGGATTGCCCATCTAAGTGCATCATGAAAGATGGAGCCTGGCCCATTAAATGAGAATGGGGACACGAGGAAGCCTTCCTACACGCCCTGTGAGGCACCATGACAGACCACCCAAGTCAAAATATTACTGTTTTGGGTGGAAGTTTCTGTTTTCAGTTGTTTTGGGGGTTTTTTAATGAAAAATTAAAACATTCTATGGAAAGCCAACACTCTAAATATGTTAGTCTGGCTGGAAAGTCAATTTTTCCACAGAAAAAATGGTTTTGTTGGAATCTTTTCATCTATTGGTTTTAGAGCGCCAACCACCATAGTGCCTGCATGCAGCTCCATTCAAGATATTTGACCAGGGCACTGGGACATTCGAGAACAGACTTCCCTCAGAATACAGCCCATGTCTTGCAGTGCCCCCGGCACATGTCATCACAAGCCACTTAGTCAGGGCGCTGTGGATACTTGATTTATATGGACTTGATCAATAAATCCAACCATTATGTACTTCTCCCCTGCCTCCATACAAAGAACTCCTCATCAGAGAGGACATAACTGTCAAGGTGTCAGAGCCCGACAGAGCTGCACAGCAGTGTGTCCTTCCAGCAGGGATCTGCAACTCTTTCAATACAAGACTATTTTACGGTGGGTCGTATTTTTCTCCTGAAAGGCTTTGCCGAGTTAATGCAAGGTAGGCTATTGCATAAATCACCCCCAAACAGCGAGAGGAAAGCTGCTGCGTGTTTCCTCTTCTCGGAGATATTGTTCTCAGTTCATCAGTTTTATAGCCGCGCCGTGGAGATGCTGAATACCTGACTCTGGTTAAAAGTTTAGGATGCGCCGTTAAATCTGGGCAGCTGCTGGCTGTGTCTATACCCGTTCTTGGCTGCAAGTCAGCAGAAGGGATTTGGAGAGTGTCATTTCATCTGAAGGGCTGTCTTGTTGTCCTGTTGGCCTGGACAGCTTCTGGAAGCAGTTTTCTTGGGCTATCAAAATGTTTCTAATAAATCTTAATCCGGCATCCGTGCTATGATGAATGATCTGATTCAGTACTAGGATCTTGGCTCCTGTTCCCAGTGGAGAGAGGCTGCTCCAGGACTGTGTAAACCGTTACCTCACTGCTTTAGATTCATCCAGAAGAAATGGCATTGCATTTAGAGGCTGAGAGCTCCTGAGAATTTGTCAGTTACTTGCACAAGTCAGAGTTTCTCCCCACAGGGAAACGTCTGCTCCTAGATTAGAGGCTTCATGTCAGTCCAAATCTAAGAGTTCTAGGCAGTGGTACCCCCTGAAAAGGAAAAGGACCATATGCTGGAAAGCACAATCAGGTCAAGAGAAATTGTGACCCATCCAGAACCTTACACTACATCCAAGCTGAACGAGAAAGCTTTGCACTTTGGAAGAGCTTCTCTGTTGTTTCTATATCAATAGTACCTGGGGGCTTCTGCTGAAATAATGGTCCTGTTGTTTGGCCCTGGACAAACCCAGTCCTGGCTTTGAGGCCCTCGTGCTTCACACAACACACAGGGTGCGTCTAGACTTGCCAGCTGTCTACACTGGCTGCTTGAATTTGCACAAGAGCACTGACTTTGTAAATGTACAAAATCAGTGCTTCTTGTGCAAATACTTGCGCAAGAGGGCCAGTGTGTAGGCAGGGAAGAATTGTTTTGCGCAAAAAAGACCCGATGGCTAAAATGGCGATCAGGGCTTTCTTGCGCAAAAAAATCGCATCTAGACTGGCCACAGATGCTTTTGCACAAAAGCATCCTTGCCAATCTAGATGCTCTTTTGCGGAAATACTTTTAACAGAAAAACTTTTCCGTTAAAAGTATTTCCGCAAAATCATGCCAGTCTAGACGTAGCCACATTGTCTCATCTCCATTTTGTAAATGGGAAACTGAGGCCTAGAGATCAGAGCCATGTCTACATGGCAATAAAAGATCCGGAGCAGCAAGTCTCAGAGCCGGGCTCAGTTGACTTGGTCGGGGTTTGCAAGGCTAAAAATAGCAGCCCTGGCTCTGAAAACCAGCCGTGGTCTCAGCGCCTGGGCTCCAGCCCAACTGTCTGCGCCCCACAGCACAAGCCTTGCAAACCCAGGTCACTTGTCACGGGCGCTGAGCCTGGATGTGGCAGGTTTTGCTTTGCAGCATGAGCGCATCATGAGTAATGTGCCCTGGATCCCACAGGGAGTCAGTGATGGAGCTGCAAAAGCGACGAGGAGTCCTGTGGCACCTTATAGACTAACTGAAGTGTAGGAGCATAAGCTTTCGTGGGCAAAGACCCACTTCGTCAGATGCATGGGATGGAGCTGGGAGCTAGACCCAGATTTCCTGAGGTTCAGTCCAGCGCCTTAGTCCCATGACCACCCTTCGTTTCTACACCATGCCTACTTTGTGTTCTGTGAATGCCCCGTTTTTGCTGTCGGCTTCCAGCAGTGAGCAAGCCCGCTGACATACGCTCTTCTGGGGAGACTTCTTAGGGTCTTCAATGGAACGGGTAGGCCCACACCTGATTCTCTCCATGACTCCAGTGTGATCTGCTACAGAGACCCAAATGAAGGGGCATGCAAAGATCATTCAACCAGGAGACTTCGAAAGGCTATGGAGGGCCTCCGTTTAGAGTACAGAACTCTGCCGTCTCAGTCTCACAAGCCTTTCTTTCTGGCATGATGGGAAACAGTGTGAGGGGGAAACAGAGCCGCCGAAAAACCGGTACCCTCAAGTTCAGAAAAAATAATGTTTAAAACAAGAGGCTGGTGCTGGAAATCGCTCGCTGTTTGAGCAGCACTTTGCTCACATCGCTCAGGAGTTGCAGGACCAGGGTCATAGATTAGATTCTTTAAAAACTGCACCAGAAAAGCACAACTGGGGTAAATTGTCCCAGTTCTTTTGAGTTGGGTGGATATCTACACACGTCCGCCCCTCTGATGTGAGCAGCAATAGTCCACATCCGAGGGGTGAAAATAGGATTTCACCCCTAAACTCCCCCGTTGCCAACGGGAAGCTGTTTTTTCCCACGGATCCCAGCATGACTCCCTGCTCTCCTCCGGGAGCTACGGGGGAATGACGTTAAGAAATAGCTCTAGGGTAGCACATAAAAGCCAGCGGAGCCATTCGAGGAGGTGGAGAATGAGATTAGTGAGTTGCAAAGCTGTCAAAGGGCCTCCCTTCTATCCAGGACACCTTCTCCCTGCTTCTGGCATAACTTAATTGGCAGCTCTGGGCAAGAGTCTCTCTGCATGTCAGGATTTCCCTGATGGAGAAAATCAGGCTCATTCGATCAGCAGCCAAGTATGCTCAGGCTGGGCTTAGTTTGCAACCCAGGGGAGGGGCCCTTTTTCTTTTTGGTATTATTAGCCTAAAATGTATCCCGGGAAAGGCAGAGCTCTGTTTCCCAGGCCCACATAAGAAATCGCTCTCCTTTCCTTCCCTGCCTGAGTTGCCATCTGGAAAACAGGGTCTGGGATCCACATATCGCAAAGAGAGTGGGGATGGGTCCCAGAGCACCAGGAGCAAGCGGGATACTGGTGCTACAGGCAAGCAGCCGCCCAGGGCATTCCAAGTGGCACTGTAATGTCCCCCATGGCAAGTCACTTGTGTGCTGAGACCAGGCTGCCCTGGACACTTGGATGGGGTCTGGGCTATCTGGTTTAGGCACAGAGGAGCTCTCATCCAGCCTGGTTCGGCCTCCTTGTGCTGCCAAAAAGGCCCCCCAGCAGCAAGTCTCAGAAGTGAGTCAACTGGCGTGGGGGCTAAACACAGCATCGATGTTCCCCAGGGGGCTGGAGCCCAGGGTTTGAAAGCCTGGGAGGAGGGCGGGCCTCAGAGGCCAGCCTGAGTGAAGATCCATGCTGCTGGTTTAGCCTCAGTGCTCGAATCGGAGTTAGCGGACCAGGGCTCTGAGATCGCTGTTGCTGGGTGTGTTCTGCATCGTGGCTGTGGCCTGAAGTCCTCGGCCGGCCCCAGCACAGTTACACCGTGAGCAAAAGAACCGCACGAGAGTCTCCCAGTGCCGGCCTTGACCAGGCAGCTCTGACCTAGATCAATCTCCTCAGTGGCTGAGAAGTTGGATCATTCTCCATTCAGCTCCTTGGCGCCGAAGCCTCCAAGGAGGATGCGTTGGGCGTTCCCTAGTTCCTAGACTGAGACAAGTTCATTGCATGTGGGCGGCCACCTGCCATCAGATAGTAATTGCTAATGAGGAGCAGGTTGCTCGTTACTAACACCTATGACCTGGGAGGGGAAGTTGGCCATTGCTCTGAGACAGCTGGACTCTGGTGCCGCTCATATTGTTATTAATATGACTCGAGGGCTGTGTCTAGACTGGCAAGTTTTTCCACAAAATCATCAGCTTTTGCAGAAAAACTTGCCAGCTGTCTACACTGGCCACTTGAATTTCTGGAAAAGCACTGACGATCTCATGTAAGATTGTCAGTGCTTTTGCGGAAATACTGTGCTGCTTCCGTTCGGGCAAAAGTCTTTTTCTGAAAGACTTTTGCGCAAAAGGGCCAGTGTAGACAGCAGAGATTTGTTTTCCGCAAAAAAGCCCCGATCGCGAAAATGGCGATCGGGGCTTTTTTGAGGGAGACCACATCTAGATTGGCCATGGACGCTTTTCCACAAAAATTGCTTTTGCAGAAAAGAATCCTGCCAATCTAGATGTGCTTTTCAAAAAATGCTTTTAATGGAAAACTTTTCCATTAAAAGCATTTTTGGACAATCATGCCAGTGTAGACGTAGCCTGCGAGTGGCTAGAGGCAACAGCTGAGATAGGGGCCTCCTGGCGTTAGGCTCTGCACAAACACAAAGTGAAATCCATAAAGCTCCCATCGGCTACAACAAGGCCAGGGTATCTCCTGTACAGCCAGTCCCTGCCCTGACGAACATACTGGTTAAACAGAGGTGACAGAGTCGTATTATTGCCATGACTCAGAAGGGGAACGGAGGCAGAGAGCCTAAGGGTGGGGTTTTCAGCAGTGAAGCCAATAGGACCAGAGTTAGGACTATCCCTGAACTTTTTTGCCAATTCCAACTTAAGTGACTTATCCAGGACCACATGGGGAGTCGGTGGCAGAGCCAGGGACAGGGCGAACAGCTCCTGATACATAAGGCCATCTCTGTTCGTCTGAATTGTGTACACAGCTCGTGTCTTGGAAAATTTCTCATGTTCCTTTTGTAGCCTATTCTACCCTCCCCCCGTGCAAGGAATAGCCGAGGAGTGCCTGAGTTACCCACCACCTTAGGGACGGTGAGGTTAGGAGGATATCCGCGGAAATGGTGGCTGGCCCCCTACTGGAGACTCCTCCCTCAGGCTATGTCTAGACTGCAGGTTTCTTTTGGAAGAAGCTTTTCCGGAAGAGATCTTCCGAAAAAACTTCTTCTGAAAGAGAACGTCTACACAGCAAAAGCGCATCGAAAAAGCCATCTGCTTTTTCGAAAGCTAGCATCCAGGCTTCTTCCTCATAGAAAGAAGTTTACCAGTGTTGGAAAAACCCCTCAGTTCTTTCGAAAAAAATTGAAATAATTCCATGATTAGTGTGGTTTTTTTGTTGGCTCCAAGGGTATGTCTACGCTGCAGAGGTCTTTTGGAAAATGGCTGTTTTTCCGAAAAAATTTCACTTACGTCCACACTGCAAGTGTGTTCTTTCGGAAAAAAATCGAAAGAACACAATTGCAGTGTGGACGTAAGTGAAATTTTTTCGGGAAAAATAGCCGTTTTCCAAAAGATCTCCGCAGCGTAGACATACCCTCAGAGCCAACAAAAGAAACACACCGATAATGGGATTATAATGACACTTTTATGGAGAGGAGCAGGAAGGTCCAGGAGGAGATGGGGCATTTCTCAATGTGGTGGGCGGAAGAGACCCCGTTAGGAACATAACTGTTGGCATTCTGCTCCCCAACCCTTCCACAAGGAGAAGCGCTCCCCTGAGTTCCCTCACCCCCCCCCCCCTCCCGTATTTCTGACTCATGTGCCTCCTGGCCCTTCGCTGCCTGGTCACTCAGCAGCCTGGCCATCAAACGTGAATTCAGCATCCTACCCCCTCTCTTTCAGCCCGCAGAGGGCCACTCCCTTACAGACAGCAGGCTAAGGGCATCCAAGAGCAGGCATTCATTTACAGCCCATTGTGTTCCTCCAGTCTCTGGACACTGGAGGAAAGAGGGGAGGCGGGAGAGAATTCTTCCCATAGAATCAGTGTTAGGATATCTGTTTAAGAAGCTGGGGCAGATCCTTGGTGGATATAAGTCAACACCGGTCCATTGAATTGATTAACACCAGCTGATGATTTCAATTTTTTGTTCTGATTACTTTTAAGGATTTGAACTGAGATCCAGCCTCTCTTATTCTCCCCAGTTATTATACTTACTAGAGTCATTTCTGATGGGTATACAGGCCATTCCCGTTATCAGTCGCCCTGCTATACATCTGTTCCGCACTAAAGTTGTTGACACTTGTAGGAACTGATGTGTTTTAGATCCTACTATTCCCTGCTCTTAAGTTGCACACAAAAAAACCACAACAATTTGTGCAAATGGAAGTCAGACACAGGAAGAAGATTCCCCACTTTCAGTTGTTTCGCTATAAGTCCAAGTTTTTTGGAGCGTATCTTGGACTTATAGCAAGGGTGGCCTGTATCTCAGATCAGGTGACTGTGGCTTTCCCCAGCTAATTTCTCTCCCCACAAATCGTCCTCGGTTCTGGAAATCGTTTTCTAACTGAAACCCACGCATCAGCAATAAAAACTGGTTCTGACTCTCCTAGTAGCGCCATCCAATTTTGCTGTGAGCAACACCTGTATAATGCCACAGTAACCACATCGGTAGTCCACAGAATCACTCCAGATTCCCACAGTAGCAACCAAGCATAGGATTTCAACCAGTGTTTTCACACTTTTCACTATATAGCACAGAAATCTTGTGGTCAAGTACTAAATTGGAATTCAGGGGAATTTGGTCAGTTTCCAGTGCGACAAACCTGGTAAAACTATCAACAGTGACTTAGGAACCAGAGATTCATTCAAATTTTTCCCAAATGTCAAATGAGAATGATAATATTTCCTTCCTCCCCACTTTGTCTCACTTCCCCCTTTGAAAGCTCAGATTTTCAATGTGGCCTAAGGGGTTTGCATTGGCACTGGAAATGACCATCCAAATCCCCTACCCTGCTTCAAAAAATCTCAGCCTTCAATTGCAAAGTCTTTGGGGAAGAGACTGGGCGATTTTTGTCCTATGTATTTGTAGAGCTCCTAGCATAGTGATGCACTGGTCTCATTTAGGGGCTGTAGGGGCTAATGTGATAATACTAATGATTGTTTTGGACTTGATTTTTGCACACGATTTAAAATATATTTTAAAAGCACCATGTGGGCATGTCTACACTACGGGACAAAGTTGAATTAAGATACGTAACTTCAGCTACCTTAATTGCGTAGCTGAAGTCCAAGTAGCTAAACTCAACTTTTGGTTCTGTCTACACTGCAAGAAGTCAAAGGAAGGACTTCCTTCGAAATCCCTTTCTCCTTACTGGCATTCACCGGAGAGCCCCTCTCAGTTCAAATTAGCTGTCTTAACTAGACCCACTAATTCAAACTCTGGAAGATCAGCAGCTTCAATCTTCCTCTTTAGTGTAGACGTACCCTCTGGCTACGACTAGACAGGCCTGATTTTCCGGAAATGCTTTTAACGGAAAAGTTTTCCGTTAAAATCATTTTCGGAAAAGAGCGTCTAGATTGGCATGGACGCTTTCCCGCAAAAGCACTTTTTGCGGAAAAGCGTCCATGCCAATCTAGACGCGCTTTTCCGCAAAAAAGCCCCGATTGCCATTTTCGCAATCGGGGCTTTTTTGCACAAAACAAATGTCAGCTGTCTACACTGGCCCTTTTGCGCAAAAGTTTTGCGCAAAAGGGACTTTTGCCCGAACGGGAGCAGCATAGTATTTCTGCAAAAAGCACTGATTTCTTACAGTAGGAAGTCAGTGCTTTTGTGGAAATTCAAGCGGCCAGTGTAGACAGCTGGCAAGTTTTTCTGGAAAAGCGGCTGATTTTCCGGAAAAACTGGCCAGATTAGACACCGTCTCTATGTTTATGTACGATCTTCAAGAAAGCCCTCCATTCTTCACCATAAGCATGTCAGATAGGTAAGGGATGTACAAAGATCTCTTTCCCCTGTAATGGAAATGCAGCCACTTCTGGGGTGAAGCAAAGTCGAGTGTTCAGTGCTTTTAGACAGGAAATGAAAACGATTATTCAGCTGAAGCAGCTGGGGAGATTTAAGAATTAAAGAGGCAGAATGCAAGTACCTGAGCCTGAATTGGGCTAGTACACTGAAACTGAGCAAAAAATACTCCTCTAACATTTTTTTCTGAATCTCTCAGAGAACCATAATTTCCCCAAATTTTGGTATATAATCGTGTCAAGCACCTCTTGATGGCAGCAGTGTGGGGACTACACACCAAATTAATAATGGCTTGCAAATGTCCAAATAAATTCCTGCAAAAAGTGACATTTTAAAGGAGATCTGATGATAAAACTGCTGTGGAGGCAGAGTTAGGATTTCCCAGTTCCACATTTAATTAACTCAGTCTGACTTTTATAGGGCTTTGTGTTATGTGTTTTCCTGTTCAGTAAACAAATAGCAGAAAATTAAACCAGGGCAACTGCCAATGAATAATAAATTTAATTGGAAAATAACGAATGGCCAGGGGGTGCCACACGGTTTTGCAAAGATAAAGTTATTTGTCTTGGAACGCTTCCACTCACGTTTGTCAAAACTTGAGATACAAAAGAAACGATTGGGAAGAAATATGGGGCTAGATAGGGAAGGGCTACGGTACAGCCTAATTCATTCTGTAGAGTTAGATCTGCAGAACCTGGCGGAGTGAGGAGCTCTTTTCAAGCACCTAAGAACAACTTTTAGTTGACACTTTGCTCTGCAAAATAGCATGGCAATGTAGCAGGGTTGACACATGCCGCAGCGCCTCCTACTGGTGACACCGGGAATTAGCTCAGGTGGTTGGAGTGCCCACTCTCAGTTCAGTGCCCACCACTCTGTTCTCATAGTCCTCACACCGGCCACCCGGACCAACTGCAGACGCAAAATCTAGCCCCTCCCCTCAGCAGCAAGCCAGTCTGGATAGGATGCACTCCAGTGTGACAAGGTGCAGTGCAATGGAGAAGGGGAGGGATCCCAGGTCCCCTGCTACTCTGGGTCACTGCCCAGGGACTCTGGCGGCAGCCTTGTCCCCCTCTTCACTTCCCCCAACTGCTCGTGCTTCCTGGGCCACTTCCCTGTGACCCTCGCACCCCGTCAGCCATTGTATCAAGGCCCCAGCCTGGGAGGTACCAAGCAGGAGCTTTTCTCCAGCTCCCCCAAGTATACCCAGCACAGCTCCATCTAAGGTGCTGCTCCTTCAGAACCAGTCCTCCCCCCTTCACTGGTCAGGACCCAACTGCCCTCTGCACAGCCCAGCAGCTCCTTTATAAACAGGACTGCCCCAGCAATCTGCCCTTTGATTGGCTCCCTCTGAGCCTCTCCCTGATTGGAAGGGGTTTGTGCAGCCTCCCTCTGGCCTGCTTTTAACCCCTCCCTTGCCAGACTCACTAGAGACAAGGAAAGAGGAGTGGCTAGAATTTGTGAGGTCCAGATAAGCAGGAAGGAAAATCCTGTTAGCATCACAGGAGGTAAGGGTATGTGGCAAGATCTCGCATCTTGCTGGCTTTTTGTTCATGAGGGGATGGGGGCAATAAGACTAGTGTTGAATGAAAACAATCAACATTCTGCTCTTTTATTTTCATCTCCCCATTTTATTGCTCGCAAAGGTGGGGGTGATGCTTTCTGGGGTTACCCAGTGTTGAGAGGCATCTCCCTACTCTTGTCTGCGCCTGCCGGGGTTAAGCTCCCTGACGCTAGGGAAATGATTATTCCCCTTTATTCACCACTGGTGGGGCCACCTCTGGAGTATTGCGTCCAATTCTGGACCCCGAAAGGATGTGGACGCATTGGAGAGGGTCCAGCGGAGGGCGACTAAAATGATGAGGGGCCTGGAGCACATGACCTACGAGGAGAGACTGAGGAATTTGGGCTTCTTTAGTTGGCAGAAGGGAAGAGTGAGGGGAGGGGGGAATTTGATAGCAACCTTTAACTTCCTGAAGGAGGGTTCCAAAGAGGATGGAGAGAGGCTGTTCTCAGTAGTGACAGATGGCAGAACAAGGAGCAATGGGCTCAAGTTGTGGTGGGAGAGGTCTAGGTTAGATGTTAGGAAAAACGATTCCACTAGGAGGGTGGTGAAGCACTGGGATGGGTTCCCTAGGGAGGGGGTGGAATCTCCATCCCTAGACGTTTTCAAGTCTTGGCTTGACAAGAAGCCCTGGCTGGGATGATTGAGTTGGGGTTGGCCCGGCTTAGAGCAGGGGGTGGGACTCGATGACTCCTGAGGTCTCTTCCAACTCTAGGATTCTATGACTCCACCAACCCCTTGACAACGCAATCACTGCCAACCAGGCCACTGCAGGCCCCGCTCTGCCTGTAGAGGGGGGCCCACATCCGCCTCAGGACGCCTGCCTCTGGAGTGCCCAGTCCCGGTTCCCTGGGACAGTCACAGAGCTCTCAGACGTGCTGCTCCCACAGGAATAGTACGCGATGGCTTACAACATGCATCTCAGGATCACTGCTCTGCTTACCATCCCGCACTTAGATATAGCTCTAGTGAAAACAAGAGTAGGAATAAGAGATCCTCCGGAATAGGGCTTTATTCCGGAGGATCGCACCAGTCTGGACGCTCTTTTCCGGCTTTTCCCCAAGCCGGAAAAAAAGCAGCGGCCATGTTTATTTAAATCCCGTGGGGGATATTTAAATCCCCCTCGCATTTCCCTATTCCAAAGTTCTAAATTAGCATGGCTATTCCGAAGAAGGGGCCAGTGTAGAGACAGCCTGAATGTATATGCCACAATTTTACAGCCCCACTGCCCGAGTCAGCTGTTCTGGACCACCCCCGGGTGTCTAGCTGCTGTGCAGTCATCCCCTGAGCGCCCTGCCTGTCACGACACAGGCTAAAGAGTAGGATGAACAGCGTGATTCCAGCTTTTAGGAGAGACCTTCCATGACATTCTTTTGCAGAACTCAGGGGATCCCTGTGGCTTCTGGCTGCAAAATGTTCTTAGGTCACAGTGGGAAAGATGCTGCTACATTTTTGCAGCATCTGGTCTTGAAGCTCATCATTTCACAAAGGTCGGTACAATGGAACTACAACTACCTTATTTACTGGCTTCCAATTTGGAGGGTTGAACATATTCTGACTTTGGCTGACATTTGTAGAGTCGCTGCTTTTCATTTCAGCCCATTCTTGGTTTATTTTTAGCATTATAAATTGACGTGTGTTTCCATCTTTTAGAAAATGAGATGCTTTCCACTCAGTTCGGTCTCTAGTTAATTTGATCCTCTATTTAATTGGATCCAAAAGTCTGGAACCAAACCTTTCATATATAGCATTTTCATGCTTCACTCTGATCATTTTTGATTGAATTCTAATTCCTGTTTAGAGCCATCTCAGGTTATAGAAAATTGCCATTTAATTAATAAGAAAGACCCAAACTCAAATCAAAGGGCATGTCCACACTATAGAGTTTTTTGGAAATAACTCCAGCTATTTCAGAATAACAAGGTGAGTGTCCACACAGCAAGCCCATTCTTTCAAAATAACTTTGAAATAACGGGCTTGTTATTTCGAAATAATTACCCCTCAGTCTACGGGTGCATCTACATTGCACTGTTTTCTCGGAAAAATGGACGTTTTTCTAGAAAAACAGTACTTGCGTCCACACTGCCATTGAGTTCTTTCGACAGAAAGTCAAAAGAATAGAGGGGTTTTTCCGATGGCGGTAAACCTCATTCTATGAGGAAGAAGCCTTTTTCCGAAAAGGCTTTTTCAGAAAAGGGCTTGTGGGGACACAGAAGAGGGAGTTCTTTTGAAAGAAAAGGCCTACAGGGAATAGCACAGGTGCCCTGGTGGACACTCCATCCAAATCACACGTTAAATGCGAGATATTATCCAATCAATGGGGACGCTATCTTCCAAAAAAGCACATTGCTTTTTCGTTACGCTCTTGTTGTGTGGACACTCTCTTTTGAAATAAGCTTTTCCAGAAGATTTCTTTGGGTATGTCTACACTACAAAGTTAATTCGAACTAACAGCCATTAGTTCGAATTAACTTTCACAGCATCTATACATGCAAACTGCTAGTTCAAAATTAATTCGAACTAGCGGAGCGCTTAATTCGAGCTAGGTAAACCTCATTCTACGAGGACTAATGCCTAGTTTGAATTAAGTAGTTCGAATTAAGGGCTGTGTAGCCACTTAATTTGAACTAGTTGGAGGCTAGCCCTTCCCAGGTTGCCCTGGTGGCCACTCTGGGCCAAACCAGGGAAACTTTTCTGCCCCCCTCCCGGCCTTAAAGGGGCATGGTCTGGCTACAGTACCCATGCCAGTTGCAAGCCTGCCAGCACCCAGCCAGCAGACCCTGCACCTGGCACGGCACAAAGCAGCCACCCGCTGCCACCCAGCCCTCCGCCTCTTCCCAGGACCAGGCTGGCGGCTCCCAGGAGCCTGCCCGGGGCCGCAAGAGGCGGGCGCCCACCTGGTTTAGTGCAGAGATCGTGGACCTCATCGAGGTTTGGGGAGAGGCCTCCAATGTCCATGACCTCCTCACTAGGCACAGGAATGCGGCCGTCTAGGGCAGGATAGCTGCCAGCCTGGCCACCAAAGGCCACATGCGAACTCAGGAGCAGGTTTGCATGAAAATCAAGGTGGTCCAGTGAGACCCCCCGACCCTGAGCCCTGAGCTTAGAACATAAGAATGGCCATACTGGGTCAGACCAAAGGTCCATCTAGCCCAGTAGCCTGTCTGCCGACAGCGGACAGCACCAGGTACCCCAGAGGGGATGGACCGAAGACAATGACCAAGCGATTTGTCTCGTGCCATCCATCTCCAGCCTTCCACAAACAGAGGCCAGGGACACTGTTCCTACCCCCGGCTCATAGCACTCCATGGAACCAACCTCCATGAATTTGTCTAAATTCTCTTTAAATTCTGTTAGAGTTCTAGCCTTCACAGCCTCCTGTGGCAAGGAGTTACACAGGTTGACAATGTGCTGTGTGAAGAAGAACTTTATTTTATTAGTTTTAAGCCTGCTACCCATTAATTTCATTTGGTGTCCTCTAGTCCTTCTATTATGGGAACTAATGAAGAACTTTTCTTTATTCATCCTATCCATACCACTCATGATTTTATAGACTTCTATCATATCCCCCCTCAGTCTCCTCTTTTCTAAGCTGAAAAGTCCCAGTCTCTTTAATCTCTCTTCATATGGGACCTGTTCCCAACCCCTGATCATTGTAGTTGCCCTTTTCTGAACCCTTTCCAAGGCCAAAATACCTCTTTTGAGGTGAGAAGATCACATCTGTACACAGTACTGAAGATATGGCGTACCAAAGTTTTATACTTCTCCTCCTCATTCTTCCCTGGCTTCCCCCTTCCAGCTCCCTCCTCCCAGGTTTCCCCCTCCCATCTTCCACCCTCTCTCTTCCCCTCTCCCACCTCCTTTTCCAGTCTCCCCAGAGGTTAATCCCTCCCCCCTCCCAATTTTGTTAAATAAAGAGAGTTTCTATTTTTGAACTCACGTGTCCTTTATTTTTTACATCAGGAAGGGGGGCTAGGGAGGGGTAAGTGGAAGGAAGTGAGGGAGAAATGGGGCACAAGCCCCCGATGGGGAGGACTGGGATGGCTCTGCAGGGCCTCCTGGATCCTGACAGCTCCCCGATTGATGCCCCCCAGATGGCAGCCTGCGGCAAGTGCAGCCGGGCTGGTGGCTGAGTGCTGTGATGTGCCGAGTGTGGGCACTCAGGGCACTCCAAGACAGGACTGCTTTGCTGTCCCGCATCGAGTTAGACAAGCGAGCGGGGAACCCTGAGAACTGTCTGTCCGGGGTGGGGGTCGGGTCCCTTTAAGCACAGCCCTCGGCTAGCCTGAGACAGCGGCTCCACACTCTAAGTCCTAACCTGATGCCCTGCCGGTACTGCTTCCGGCCAGCCTTAACTTCGGTTCAGGGTCCACTCAATGTGGACATGCTATTTCGAATGAGCAAAATGCTCATTCGAATTAGTTTTTAGGTCTAGATGCACTAATTTGAATTCGCTTAGTTTGAATTAACTAATTCAAATTGTTAGTTCGAATTAGTGCTGTAGTGTAGACATACCCTTCCAGAAAATCTTCTTTCGAAAGAAGCTTGCAGTGTAGATATAGCCTATGTAGAGTAACACCTATTTCGAAATAGGGTTAGTGTGGATGCTCAGCTGCCATTATTTCAAAATAACTACTCCCCAGAGTCATTCAAAGTTAATTCGAACTAGGCGTTAGTCCTCGTGGAATGAGGTTTATCTAGTTCGAATGAAGCGCTCCGCTAGTTCGAATTAAGTTCGAACTAGCGGTTTGCCTGTGTAGCCACTATTAAAGTGTCCTAGGGGCCGCTGCGCTGCTCCTCTGTCCCTCCAGTGGGGCGGGATGTCCTTCCTCCTGCGTGGGGGTCGGAGGCTCTTTCCCCGGCCCCCCTGAGTCGACTCACCTGGCTGCTTTTCAAGCGGCCCGGGGACGGACGCACCGTGACGGCACCCCGCCCCCTCCGCGTTGCTCTGAGACGCGCTCTTGGGTTACGGGGCCATAGCCCCACACCCAGGTGGTCTGGCCTCACACCAGGGAGCGTCAGCGTGACGTAGCCCCACCCCCAGCGCGGCCGGGCTGTGTCACACTCCTGCTCCTCCCCGACGCTGCTGACCTAGCGCGGCCCCAGCCCGTCTTTTCCGCTTCTGGGGGGCAATCCCCCCCTTCGGGAGTGCGGACCCTCACGGGTCCATCACAGGAGTCGTTACTTTGAATGACTCTGGGGAATAATTATTTCAAAATAGCAGCAGCGGAGCATCCACCCTACTGCTGTTTTGAAAGAACTATTTCAAAATAAGTGGTATACCTCGTGAAAAGCAGGAATAGTTATTTTGAAATAACCAGCCCCTTATTTTGAAATAACGGGCTTGATAGTGTGGGCGCTCTGCTTATTTCAAAATAGGGGGAGTTATTTCCCCAGAAATATCTCCCTAGTGTAGCCCACGGCTCTGTGTTGGTGTCTAGCATTTATTAGAACCTTACGGGAGTAAGTAATCAAACACAGTCTAAGGTGCACAGTGTATTCCTGCAAGTCTCAGACTGGACTAGGAGGAACTGCTAACTCCCCTACAAAAACAGCCACCTTATTTTGACAGCTCTGGGGAAATAAATAGATGTTATCATCCCAACACTGGAGTCCACAAACTGGATCCTAAAGATGCTGAAGGGGGATCTTCCAGTGTACAGCAGGAGCAGAATTCTAAAAAACGAATCCTCCAAATTATTCCAGAAGGAATTTTACATCTCAGTCTAGCAGAAGTTGAAGTACGTTCATGGCAATTGCAACCTTTGCTTTTTCAACACACTGAGTGCTTATCTGGATGTGATCCAGGCTTGTGCATTCCCTTCAATGGGCAGCAGCAAATGTCTGTTTCCTGGATGCCACTCCCGGCAGTGCTTGTGAATGAGTATGGAAGGGATGCCCATGTGACAGGGATTAAATGTTGGCCAGGGCAGGACGTTTCATTTACTTTCCATCAGGCAAAGAGAAGTTGTCTGGGCCAAGTGGAGCCAGATGGAAACTACTTCAGTGAGCAGTTTTGCAATTGCCAAAGGCAGACCTGTTTCCACTGGCTCTGCAGCATAAAGAAACGGCCTGTGTTGCTGTTTGCAGGAGAAAGTTCTTGCACCAGTTTAACTTTATAAGCTTTTTAAATCAGACATATTCCGCTGGTGCAAAAGGTGATGTGCACATTTTTGGCCTAATCTGCATTAGAAAAGGTTGGCTGATATAGCTACATCAGCAAACCATCCTCAGGTAGACTGTTTAGATCAGTAAAACCCTTTTGCTTGTATATAAGAGCTTTGGCTGACACTGTTTAAAGCAGCGCGCAGAATGAAATAAGCTATCCCGACGAGCATTCCTACACTGATATAACTTGTCGTACTTGGCCTTTTGCTGGTATAGAAATATCACCAAAAAGTCACCCTCGAAACCAACATTACTGTACTGGCAAAAGTGTCTAGTATAGACCAGTGTTTCTCAACCTTTTTTTATAAAGTACCTCCTTTAAAAAAATTATAAGTACCCCCCGTACCCACAGTTTTCAGACACACCGCATTTTTTCTACCATTGCAACACATTTGTTTAAACAACTTAATCGTAGCCGGGCGGGCGATGAAATGTTTGGGTGTAAAAAATACAAAAAAAAAATAAAACGCTGTAAAACTTAAAACAAACATTCAGTTTTCTCCAAATTTCAATTGTGTTGAGATTTCTCTCAAGTACCCCTCAGGGTATTCGTACCACTGATTGAGAAACACTGGTATAGACCAACCTTGGTGCACAAAGATTGTATCATCGGAGTGATGCAAAGCAATGTACCCCCCTCATGTGGACATGATTATCTGGGCATAAAAGTGCATATCTTGGTAGTGCCTATTTCCACATACGAAGGGGAATAAGCTAAATCGGTATAACCATTAGGCCTTGGAATGGCATAACTAACAGAAATCATTGCCCAATCCAGGGTGTGTGGCATCCCAGATCTTATTTTGGTTTAAACCAGATCTAGGCCTGTGCTAAGAATCAATTTAAGCTGAAGTGACACAAGCCATTCATTAAATTCATTCATTTAAAACCAGTTTCAAGTGTCGTGGACTGGGCAGTCCCCTGCGAGGCCAGGTCCTGTTTATGGGGAGCAGCTGTCAGGTTGCTATTGCTCAAACTTTGCTTAACTTGTGTTCCATGGTGTCTCAGGGGTTCCATGGGTTGATTTCTGGGACGGCTGATTGCTATGACGGGGGCCCATGACCTGTGTTGTATCCCTAGTTTCCATGGTCTGTGCTCCTCAGTGTTTCATGATTTCCATGACATGAGCTTTCGATGGCCTGTGGTTTCTATGGAGTCCTACCGGTTTATGTTCCATAACTCACATTAAAGGAAAATCACTGCCTGAAGAGTCCTTTTTCTGTGGCAGGAGGAGAAAATGAGCCAACTCCACCATCTTACCAGGCAATATGGAGGGAGGATGCTCCCTCGGTGTAGCCAATTTGCCCTAAATATCGGGGCAGCATCGTGTCAAGGGCTCTTGTTTTCCAGCTCAGGAAGAGGCTTTCGATGTGCTAAGGGCCTCCCCTGCATTAGCCAAATGAGGCTCTTGGGAGACGAGATCTTTTTTACCCAAAGTTTAAGCCAGTGGTCCCCAACCTTTTGGAGCTGCCGGGGGCGGGACTGCTCCCGCTGCACGTCCAGGGGCGGGGCCATGCATGCGCCGTGCGCCCGGGGGCGGGGCCACCCAAGCACCACGCGTCCGGGCCGGCACCGTGCATGTGCCGCGCGCCCGGGGCAGTGCTGGCCCAGATCATTCAGTGGGTGCACATAAATGCCCCGGCGGGCGCCATGGTGCCCATGGGCACCATGTTACGGACCACTGGTTTAAGCCACGCGTTGCTAGAATGGCTGGTGGCCTTTCTCTAACTCGTGGCAGCCGGTTCGACTCCTGATGGCTGCAGGGGTGATGGCTCTCCACTCGTTGACACTGAGGCATTTTTGTTCCCTTTAAGGAGGAAAACAGCCTCTTTCCTGGTGTGTTTGTGTGGTTTGGTTTCACAGCACGTATCTCTGCCTTGAATAGCTGTGGTTTATCTATAGCTTTACAGGCTCCGCTAGTATTATTATGATTAATAACGTCGTGCCACAGCTGGGCTAAATATGGTCTCCATGCTCTAGAGGATTTATAATCCACGGGCCTGATCCTGCAGACACTTACTGGCTGCACAATTCTGACTTGGCTGCGTGAGCTCACCACCGGCCATGTGACCGATCGTAGCCGGAAGCACTGTGCGTAGCAGCGAGTGCTTGCTGGGCTGGGCCCTATGGCAAGAGGAAAACAGCGGGAGATGTCGGAGAAGCGAAGACAACGTGATCCTAAGCTGCCAGCAAGTGCATGCATGGGCCTCGGGGAGCAGAAGCTTGGCAGGGGCAGCGTGCTCTAGTAGTGAGGGCACTGGCTCAGAACACAGGAAACCCTGGTGCTTCTTCCAGCTCTTCTACTCTCCTGTTGTGCAAATGGGCAGGATGGGCAGGACACGTCCCCTCTGTGTGCCACAGTTTGCACGCCAACCTTAGCCTGTAAGCGCTTCGTGACAGGGGCTGTCCCTCCGTATCTGTTGGCGCAGTCCCAGTACAATGAGGCACTGAATTGGGTTAGGGCCTCCTGGGGCTACATCTACACTGCCCTCTCGTGCGCAAAAAATATGCAAATGAGGTGAAGCGTGGAATGTCGCTGCACCTCATTTGCATAAGTTGTGAAGGACAATGATGATGATCATTTGCATAATTAATGAGGCTCCGTTTTTGCGCAAGAGGCTTTTGCACCAAAAGGAGCCCTCTACACAGCTCCCCCTTTTGCGCAAGAGCTGTTGTTCCTGAAAAAAAGCAGAAGAACAGCTCTTGTGCAAGAGGGGGTTTTTGTGCAAAAAGAAGCCGTGTAGACAGCTCCTTTTGGCACAAAAGCCTCTTGCGCAAAAATGAAGCCTAATGAATTATGCAAATGAGGCATGGCGATATTCCATGCTTCGCCTCATTTGCATATTTTTTTGCACAAGAGAGGGCAGTGTAAACGTAACCTAACAGTGTATGTGGTATTGTGTGCTTCCCGTTGTCAGACAGGCACTACCAGCATATGTGGTATTGTGTGCTTCCCGTTGTCAGACAGGCACTACCAGCATATGTGGTATTGTGGGTCTCTCACTGTCAGACAGGCACTACCAGCGTATGTGGTATTGTGGGTCTCTCACTGTCAGACAGGCACTACCAGCGTATGTGGTATCGTGGGCCTCTCACTGTCAGACAGGCACTACCAGCGTATGTGGTATTGTGGGTCTCTCACTGTCAGACAGGCACTACCAGCATATGTGGTATTGTGTGCTTCCCGTTGTCAGACAGACACTACCAGCATATGTGGTATTGTGGGCCTCTCACTGTCAGACAGGCACTACCAGCGTATGTGGTATTGTGGGTCTCTCACTGTCAGACAGGCACTACCAGTGTATGTGGTATTGTGGGTCTCTCACTGTCAGACAGGCACTAACAGCGTATGTGGTATTGTGGGTCTCTCACTGTCAGACAGGCACTAACAGCGTATGTGGTATTGTGTGCTTCCCGTTGTCAGACAGGCACTACCAGCGTATGTGGTATTGTGGGTCTCTCACTGTCAGACAGGCACTAACAGCGTATGTGGTATTGTGTGCTTCCCGTTGTCAGACAGGCACTACCAGCGTATGTGGTATTGTGGGCCTCTCACTGTCAGACAAATGCTAAGGACACATCGATACTTACTGGGAGACCGACAGTCCAGAAGTCAATCTTCTAGCGTTCGATTTAGCGGGTCTAGTATAGACCCTACACTGAACGCTGAGGGCAGCTCCTGCCGGCGTCCTGCACTCCTCCTTTTGCAAGGAGTAAGGGAAGGTGAGGGGAGCGTTTGCTCCCATTGGCCACCTGCAGCATGGACACCGCCAAGGCTCGGCTTAAGGTAAGCAGACTCCAGCTATGCATGTTGTGTAGCTGGAGTTGTGTTCCGTAAGCCGACCTTCCTGGTCTAGTGTAGACCAGGCCGAACAGTGTGTGTTGTATTGTGTGACTATGTGACTGTGAATGAACTTTTACCTTGCGGGTCAGGGAAGCATCAGAGGAGTGGAAGGCACCTTCAGCACCTGAGTGCAGCAGAGGAATCATTCGGAGAAGCATGTGCACCTGCAAACCTTTTCAGGCATTTACAGGGTTAACCGTTCTCCTCATCAATGGGCCAGTTTGCATTGAAATGAGTCAGTTTTCCTTTAAAAACATGATTTGGAGATTTCCAAAAACGCTCAGCCATCAAGCGATTCAAATTCCGTTGGGGGTATTTCCTGACCCTCTCGCAGGCCAGGATCCTGCTGCCACCAAAGTGAGCATGAACCTTGTTGGTCATTAAAGTGAGTGCAGGATCGGACCCGTAGGGAATACGCACATGGCAGTACTAAAGGACCAAGCTTCCATTCTCGTCTCTCCCGTCTGCCAGAGACACGCCAGCTAAATGTAAACTCTTCCTGGTCACGCCACCGATGGAAAGGAATCTGAATAGAAGGAGCAATGCTAATGATCACAGCCGCTCCAGTCTTTTATTTCCAATTGGCAACTCAGGCAAGAAGCTCAATTTTCACTTCTAATAGAAGAGTTGATGATGTACCAAATTACGCTTTAATAGTCCTATTTGAGCTGCCCTGTGAAAGGTAAATTATTTTGATTTTTTTATGATCATCATTAGCTTTATATTTTGTCTATTCCATAGGATAAAAAGCTACATTAAAAGATCTTTCAGGTTGCAAACGCGAGCAGTCAGAAACGAGGAAATGTCAAAGTTAGGATGACTCAATCTAAACTCTACCTACTTGTGCATACGCACCACAATGGGGTTGTTTTATAACCACTTGCTATTGTTTCTGCAGGCAGTCTCTCTCATTTGGTGTCTGGATTTTGGATCAGATCTTAAGTTTATATCAGCCTTAATCAGTGCCTAGCATTAAATTCTTCAAGCAAAGAGGTAAATCCTAGCTCTTGGTTGAAAAATGGATTTTGTGGTTCATTGCCCATTTTGAAATATCAAAAAAAAAAAAAAGAGTCGATATGTCTTGGACTGAAACAGAATTTTTTTAAAAAAATATTAGTGAATCAAGAACTTGAGTAAATAAATTGGGGTTAAATGAAATGTTTCAGCTAGCACTGAAACATTTCATTTTGAGCTTTAAAAATTTTAAATAAAATTAAAGGAAATTTTGAAATGGCAAGTCATTTTAAACCAAAAATTCGGAATATTTGGTTTGGAAAATGATGACATTGCCCAATTCAGATTTTTTTTTAATTAATTTTTTTTAAAGAAACAAACAATTTTGTGAACTGGATGCTAATTTGTGAAAGGTTTCAGTGTTGTCAAATCTGATTTTTTGTTGTTGTTGCAGAATTAAAATTTGTGCAAAAGATTTTGTTTAGCTCCACTGAACACAAGAAACCATTTGAAATATACAAGAGCAGGGCTTCTTGGGCCTACAAAACCAGGAATTATGCTACATATTCTCGAGCGCCATCTACTGGAATCTTCTCTATTAATTACCCTCTCAATATGTATTAGTATCTCTTGTTTATAAAGCCCTCCTGTACAGCCCCGCCTCCAGTCAATAGTGTGAAAGAGGTCAGGGGTCTTGTGACAGCTGCAGTCTCTTTCTTCAGGAGTTTGCATCAGTCAACAGTGATTTACTTGAGGAAGACAGGTGGCAGTGTGGTGTTGTGTGTGTGTTTTAAAATAGCTTTTATTGAAGCAAAACCTTTTTTGTGGTGAATGGAGACATCTTATTTCTTGAAAATGTTCATTTTAATGATTTAATTTCATAATTTTATGCTGCTTTTCTCTGTCCCACATACCTCAATGAATGTGTTTACAACACCTTGTGCGGTAGAGGGAGGTATCTTCATCCCTGTTTTGAACATGGGAAATTGAAGCAGAGAAACCTCATTCCGTTGCAACCAATAGAAAGCGCCTATGGGAGTTTGATGTCTAAATATCTTTGGGGCTCTGTAACTGACTTCTAAAGGTCACACACATCTCCATGGTTTCTTGATCACATTGATCAAAATCTGCAGTTTTATGTTTTTGTGTTTATCTACACATTTTACATTAAGTGGTGGAGGTGGTAGCGATGATGAGTGGAAAACAAGGAAATTATTATGTGATGCATTTTGAAACCGTTTCCATTTTTCAGGATTCAAAATGGACCCATTTTGGGTTTTGCTACGTTTTCTACTATACTTGTTACCACAAATGTAACTAATTTTTTCAACATTTTATTTATCAATAACTCTTTTCAATAAGTAAATGCCATTGTCAGTAAATGAAAAGAACTCATGAATGATTCTGAAAGCATGAATGTAAGATACATCCATAAAAACATTGGTAAAAATATACCAGAAAATGTCACAAGATAGAGAAAACTTCGATAATGTGAACAATTCTTTGCAAAAATTATTTTTGCTTTTTGAAAAAAGTCCATATATATTCCTGTGAAAAATATCATCTAGTTCTAGTAATAATAATACCAAGGATTATAATAGTTTTATGTGGTAGCATAACTGCACAACAGGAGTCATGCCACAAATTCCCATTTGCTGTCATATCAGTTGCTTAATGTCGTGTCCCCGGGTGTAGGGGGGAGCGCAAGGACAATTCCCACCTTAGGGAGCAGTATGTAGCACGTTGTGTGGTACATAATAAAATATAGACTCTGCCACCTGCTCTACGACCTCATGACAACCAAGGTGGAATGCGGGCAACCCAGAGCCTAGACCCATCTCTGACTTCCTCCTGGAAACATAAGCATTAATTGGCTTGGTACAAGTATGTGGCCACCTCCCGTGGTGCTTGTATACAAGTGACAATGTCCGATATGTTATACAGCCTGTGTGGCAATAGCTGGCAAGCACATCCGAAGGATACACTAAGCGAAACATCAGCTCCTGTCCCCTAACTGAGAGCGATGGTCCTTATTAGAATAGGAAATCATTTCCCCCGTTTCCCGATATTCCCTTTTTGAGCGTATTTCTGGAACTGGCCATTGTTGGAAGACAGGATACTGGGCTAGATGGCCCGTTGGCATGAGCTAGTCCGACCGTTCTTATGTTCCAAATGTTTGTGTTTCATGTGGAGAACTTTGCCATGTAAACATCCCTGAACCTCTGTGGAAAATGAATAGACCTGTCTGTCTGTCTGTCTGTCTGTCTGTCTATGTAGGCTGAGATTTCAAAAGTGATCCAGTTCCAAATGAAAATTAACCAGACTTGGGCATCTAACTCCCCTTGAAAATCCCAGTCCTCATTATGCTTTTCTCTTCCTCTATCTAGCCAGCTGATCTCAGGAGCACTGAAAAGTGCTAAGTTGACAAGTCTGGTGTCCTCCCTTCTTCCTTCAAGTTAGCTAAGAGATTGTTTTTAGTATCTAACTTTCTTCTTTCTCCTCCGCCTGCCTTCTCGCCACCAGTCAGCTCCCATACGCCCCGACTGGCATGCAGATGATACTGCCACAACGACGCGACATTCTGAGATAGCACCTCAAATAGCTGTTGGCAGAGTGCGATGAGAAGAGTCAAAGGCGGGTACATAAGTACAGGCATCCAGAGGCAAAGGTTTAACACTGGCTGCCCGCGGTTAGACATATGAGCAGTTTAATGTGTTGAAATTTAGACCCAGAATCAGAGAGGAGTCTAAACTGGTGAATCTGACACTTCTGACTTCTCCATTGTGGCCCTGTGGAAAAGAAGGGCCAAGAGTTTCCTTCTCGTTTGCCTGTTATCCTCTCCATACTCTTTCATGTGCACAGTCCACCCATGTCAAATCATTTCTACTGATCGGCTCCTGTCAAAGGTAGCATAACATTGGCTCGGGGTGGACAATAATTTTAGAAGAGAGCAGGGCCCTTCACAAATTTCTGAAGTGGCCCCAGGCTGCCCCAGAAGAATCATAAAATCAGGAGACTATTAGAACTGGAAGAGACCTTGAGAGAACATCAAGTCCAGTTCCCTGCCCTCATGGCAGGACCTAGAACCGTCTAGACCATCCCTGACAGGTGTCTGTCTAACCTCCAATGAAAGAGATTCCACAACCTCCCTAGGCAATTTATTCCAGTGTTTAACCATCCCGATAGATAGGAAGTTTTCCCTAATGTCCAACTTAAACCTCCCTTGCTGCAGTTTAAGCCCATTGCTTCTTGTCCTATCCTCAGAGGCCAAGGAGAACAATTTTTCTCCCTCCTCCTTATGACACCCTTTTAGAGACCTGAAAACCACTATCATGCCCCCTCTTCCTTCTCATTTCCAAACCAAACAAGCCCAATTCCTTCAGCCTTCCCTCATAATTCATGTTTTCTAGACCTTGAATCATTTTGTTGCTCTTCTCTGGACCTTCTCCAATTTCTCCACATCTTTCTTGAAATGCAGTGCCCAGAACTGGACTCAGTACTTCCACCTGTTAATACATCCCAGAATCAAGTTTGACTCATATTTAGCTTGTGGTCCACTATGACCCCTAAATCCCTTTCCGCAGGACTCCTTCCTAGACAGTTGCTTCCCATCCTGTATGTGTGAAACAGATTGTTCCTTCCTAAGTGGAGCACTTTGCATTTGTCCTTATTAAACTTCATCCTGTTTACCTCAGACCATTTCTCCAGTTTGTCCAGATCACTTTGAATTATGACCCTATCCTCCAAAGCAGTAGCAAACCCTCCCAGCTTCATATCATCTGCAACCATAATAAGCATACACTCTATGCCATCATCTAAATTGTTGACAAAGATATTGAACAGAACTGGTCCCAAAACAGACCCCTGCAGAACCCCACTTGTTATGCCCTTTGAGCATGACTGTGAACCGTTAATAACTACTTTCTGAGAACGATTATCCATCCAGTTATAAATGCATCTTATAGTAGCCCCATCTAGGTTGTATTTGCCTAGTTTGTTGATAAGAAAGTCATTTAAGACCGTGTCAAATGCCTTACTAAAGTCTAGGTATACAACCTCTACCGCTTCTCCCTTATCCACACGACTTGTTCTCCTATCAAAGAAAGCAATCAGATTTGTTTGACATGATTTGTTCTTTACAAATCCTTGCTGGCTGTTACCTGTCACCTTATTTTCTTCCAGATGTTTTCAGATGAATTCCTTAATTATCTGCTCCATTATCTTTCCTGGCACAGAAGTTAAACTGACTGGTCTGTAGTTCCCTGGGTTGTTCTTATTTCCCTTTTTATAGATGGGAACTATATTTACCCCTTTCCAGTCTTCTGTAATCTCTCCTGACTTCCATGACTTTACAGAGTTGTTAGCTAACGGCTCAGGTACCTCCTCTATCAGCTCCTTGATGTTCTAGGAAGCATTTCATCAGGCTCTGGTGACTTGCAGACATCTAACTTTTCTAAGTGATTTTTAACTTGTTCTTTCTTTTATTTTTATCTTCTAAACCTACCCCATTTCCCCTAGCACTTGCTATGTTAGGCATCCCGTCACCATCAAACTTCTTGGTGCAAACCGAAACAAAGATGTCATTAAGCACCTCTGGCATTTCCAAGTTTCCTGCTATTAGAAAGGGTGGGGTCACTTCCCCATTGAGAACATGCTGGTCAACGTACTTGTCGCAAAGATAAATGCACTCAAGGATAAACGCACCACGGCTAGGGGTGTCACGTGGGCACCTTGGTGAGCTAGGGCCCCTCATGTGGACAGAGGCAGGGTGGGAGTTACTCTCTCACTCTCAGCCCCTCCACCTGCCACCTAAACACAGAGCTCTTGCTAATATTTGTGTGGTGGCGACGGTGACAGTGAAAAAGGAACGGCCCCTGCAGATTCATGGACTGCCAGAGTCGCTGAGACTTGACTTGATCTTTCCCTGTTGTCCGTAGTGGACACTTGGGCCAAGTGGAAAGTGAGCTAGCCTGGCACTCGGCCAGTGGCAGGGCCTCCTGTCCCGCCAGGCTGGGGCCAGACCCAGGCTCCCAGAGCTGCAACAGGGCACAGAGCTTGCATGGCACGGACACCTCACACACCACATCTCCTTGTCAGTCACTCAGACTTAGCCGTCTGCCCCTCTGGCATGCTCTGACCCCGGGAGCCTGGATGGGGCCTTGGACCCAGCCCCCGGGCCCTTCAAGTCACCCTGGAGCACCGCACTGTTCACTCCAGGCAGTTTTGAGGGCTGGCTGCCCTGGCTCTGCCGCATCCACACCCCTTCCAGGGCACACAGCCCCTCCCCCCTCGTCTGGGGGCCCGCAGAAGCTGTCAGTCCCCTACTTCCCCCAACATTAGGACACTTCCTGCTGCAGCTTTGGCACCGTGTGAAGATAGCCGCACTCAGTGGTAGACGGCGGAGCAGCCTGGGAGCGGAGCAATCCGTGTTCAGGAGCCTACCGGAGCAACTCACCCTGTCCTAAGCATTCTGCTCTGCTCTTTCACACGCCGCTGTAGTGACTCGTGGGTAGACCTGGCCATGCTGCTTATTTGTCCAGACACTGGAGGCCAGGTGGGGGGTAGTTCCCGCCCAGCCCTCTCTGCATATTTGTGTTAGTTGGGCAGCGAAGAGTCGCCCATCGGCGCCGTTACGGAGCTTGCTGCTGTTGAAAGTTTTATAGTTTCATGCATTTTTATGGTGTCACCCAGGAGGCTCCAGCAGTCATGATGTCACTGGAACAGATGAGCCTTGACAAATGAGGATGGGCTTCAATCATCAGTGAAGGCTCCTTTCCTCTGATCCCCTTGGGAGGTGGCTTGGCCTGATTTTGGAGGCCCAATAGGCAGCGAGCCAGGCTTCTAGTCCCACTCTGATTGGCTGTGTAACCATGGGGAGGCCACTTTCTCTCTCTGTGCATCTGCCTCCCGGTTTGCCTTGTTTATTCTTGGCGTCAGTGCTTCCGGACATGTGCGCTCTCTTACCGACAGTGGAGCCCCGGTCTTGGCTGGGGCTGATCAGCAACCATTGTGAGCTCAGTAACCGATCATCTTCTTTCAGAAAACCTCCGGAATGAATGCCTGGATTTGTAGCATTCCGAAAAGAATTTTCACCCATTAGTGGGGAAGGAGGCAGCCTCTGTGGATTCAGAGAGGGTGTGAATCTCAGGGATTGTCAGTGTGGTACACGCCCTGAACGTTGAACTTGGAGAGTCAGAGCAGAAGGAGGAGGTAGGGGGAAGGAATTTTGTTCAAAAGTCCAGTTACCTTGTCACGGCCATGCTGACTAAAGACTGAACCAGCACCCTCCTCTCCTGACCCAGAGTGGCCCTTTCAGCCTGGTAGGGCCCAATCCACAGCTGGTGCAAATCAGTGCAGCATCATGGATTTCGGTAGACCCAGCAGCAGAGAATCTAAAACTCAGTCTCTTCTTGTTGCCTGTGGTCTGCACTGACCTAAGCAGGCCACTTTGCAGTTTGGTTCTCTCCTCCTGGGTGGTGGTTGGCTTTTGTCCAGTTGTGGCGTCATTGTGATCACAAAAGTGACAAGGAGTCCTGTAGCACCTTATAGACTGACGGATGTATTGGAGCATCTGTTAGTCTATAAGGTGCTACAGGACTCCTTGTCGCTTTTGCAGATCCAGACTAACACGGCGACCCCTCTGATTAGTAATAGAGATGTAGCCATGTTAGTCTGGTCTTGCTGAAACAAAAAACAGGACTATGCAGCACTTTAAAGACTAACAACATGGTTTAATAGATGATGATCTTTTGTGGGCCAGACCCACTTCCTCAGATCAAATTGTGGAAGAAAATTGGCACGACCATATATACCAAAGGGATACAATCAAAAAAAGTGAACAAAAAAAGTGAACATGAACCCCTCTGATTGTGATCACAGTCAATTCACAATTGCCCCAGCAAGGGGAGATGCCCCCTTAGGATGGCAAGAGGCTGTGTACGCAGTTGGACAAAAGGCCCCTGGAAGCCCTTCGAGAGTCCTGAACTGTGTTCCTACAAGCAGGAGGTAGCACTGCTCATTGATCATCAGCGGCTTAATTGCCATAGCTTCAGTAGCAACACCCGTGAGTCATGGGCTACGGTTCAAACTTGGGAAGAGTCCATCAAGGAGAGATAGAAGGAGGTAAGTGAGGGGTCAGATCAGGGGCCATATTATTGTCAAGATTTGGGAGCAGGAAATTGGGTGTATTTTTTTTCCTGGACTTTGACTGATGAATACAGTCCTTTCCCCATGTATTATACCTTAATTCATTATCAAATGAGTGTTAAGAGGACACTTCTTGGGCTTGGGAGCTATAACTGAAGACACGTAGATCTACTGCAGCGCTATAAAGTCTCTGTAAATATGGATTAAGAACATATTGATCGGGTTTTACCACTTCTGAAACTGATACGCATCTTATGGGGTCATTAAACCTCAGTAACTGTGTTTCTAATAGTCCCTGTTTGCTGACATTTAGCAGGTATGCCAGACGTAGGTATCCATTACTTTGCGGCCCAACCACAATAAATGTATTTTTAATTATCATTGGTAGCTCAATAACATGCAATAACTATTTTATTAATATGAATTCAGATACATTCCCTGTGCCACCTATTTTTAGAGCTATGCTGGAGAATATTATTGGCCATTGTAAAAGGACCCAATGAATACTCATATGTCCCGAATTAGCATGCCTTTGATTCGTGCTCTTTGTAGGCAACATCATTAATGTTCCTTTATTTGTGCTGGTATCTCAAAACAAACATTTCAGTGCTTTCCACCAAAACATAAGGAGCCTGGCTCTCATGAGCCACACTACAGTGACAATTGGTTTCCACCTGTAATGACCAGCCTTGGGCCATATTATCTGGGGATCTTTGGGCCTGAAGGCATAGGTACCACCCCAGGAATTAAAAGAATACCTTTACAAGCTGGCAGCAGTAGTGGGCTATGATTCTCTGCATGCACCAGCCACAAGAGGGGGCTTGTATCCCACTTTTGACTTTCATGTCACATGCCCACTGGAAACAAATAATCCTAGGAGGATGCTGATTTCTTTCCTTGCCCTTCAGAAGAAGTTGAGGGTTGCCCTGGAGAAACGAATGAATGGGTCTCATCCCAGCCCCTTGTGGGCAGTGTCCAGTCTGCCCCAGGAAACCATCATGGCACAGTCTAGCATGGGCCAGCATCTTTTCAGCACTTTCAGCAGCGGGGCCCATGATGCGGCAGGGCAAGGGCAGTGAACTCTCTTCTCATCCTTTAGAGATGGGTCACCCCAGATCAAGCCAGGACTTACTGGTGGGGAGCCAGAGCCTGCCCCTCCTGTGCTTTCGTTTTCTCCAGACTGAGGGGCCTTCAGTCTTCAGGTCTGCTTCTTTCCCATCACTTTGTGTCACTGCGGTTTCAGAAGGCAACGTTTCCTCCAAGGGCTGGGCCTGGGGTTCTCGTAGAAGCTAGAACCCTCTTAAGCCAACGGCATGGGAGCATGGTGAACCCAGCCTGGACTTTGCGGTCAGGGATCTGGAGAGCGAAAGGAAGGACAAGGGCACATTTCAGAGGCCATCCCTGAGTGCCGTGGGGAGGAGGAGGCTGTTTAAATCAGAAGCTTCTCTCAGGGATTCCCACTTTCTGGGAGCCCGTCCTTGGAAAGAGAGCGGGACGGTGAAGCCAGAAAGACCTTTGTGCGGGGACCTCATTCCTGGAGCCGGTGGCAGAGTGAGAGGGAGCCATGTCCCCCTCCTTGCCATGCACTGGGACCATATCCCCACAGCCCAGGCAGAAGGTGGTAGGGACAGTCAGCGGTAGAACCTGCATCCAAAATCCTCTGACGTTCATTTGTGCTCCAATGCTCTCAGATTCGAGATGGCTTCAAGACCCTTTCCAGATACTTAGAAAGACCTAAGAACATAGCGACGGCCAGACTGGGTCAGACCAAAGGTCCATCTAGCCCAGTGTCCTGTCTGCCAACAGTGGCCAATGCCAGGTGCTCCCAGAGGGAGTGAACACAACAGGGAATCATCAAGTGATCCCTCTCCTGCCACCCATTTCCAGTCCCTGATAGACAGAGGCCAGGGACACCCTCCCTACCCTGGCTAGTAGGTCTGTAACTAACCACCACTGCTCCCCTGCGGCAGGACAAGAGGAGGAAGTGTGCCGCACATGGTGCACCACCCCGCATGCCAACGCCACTTAGAAATGAGAACCATCCATAGGTGGGTGTGCAACCATGCTCCATGTGTATGACACGCGTTCTCTTGTATCCAGGCACTTCCAGGGATAACTGCTGCAGAGTTCAGTGCCTTTAACCAGTTTTCTCAAGGGCAGGAAATCCCTTCCACAGGGTGAGTTTGGATAGGGAGTCAGGATGATGAGGAGCCTTGGCTTGGATCGCTAAGCCTGGAGTTTTCCCATCACCTTTTAATTCCCTGGCAATTTTCAATTCCCGGCTGGCAGAGTTGCAGTGTCAAACCCCAGCAGGTAAGTGTGCTCTTAGGTTGTATCTGATGGTTACACTCTCCCCTTTGAACTCACTGTGCTGTGGACTTTGGGCTGTCTTCCTGAACCTAACAGGAACACAAAACATCATCTGGAGCCTACCTGCCGAGGACACAATTGGTTCCCACGGTGATGGTAGTTTTGGCTGGTGGATACCTGTTCATTCTGAACTGGACTGAGACCAGCTGCTCTTATTTAGTCTGCAGAATAGAAGAGTGAGGGGGGATTTGACAGCAGCCTTCAACTTCCTGAAGGGGAGTTCCAAAGAGGCTGGAGAGAGGCTGTTCTCAGTAGTGACGGATGATAGAACAAGGAGCAATGGTCTCAAGTTGCCGTGGGGGAGGTCTAGGTTGGATATTAGGAAAAATTATTTCTCTAGGAAAGCGATGAAGCACTGGAATGGGTTCCCTAGGAAAGTGGTGGCATCTCCATCCCTAGAGGTGTTCAAGTCCTGGCTTGACAAAGCCCTGTCTGGGCTGATTAAGTTGGGGTTGGTCCTGCTTTGGAAAGGGGTCTGGACTCGATGACTCCTGAGGTCTCTTCCAACAAAGAAATAAGCAAGAGGAACATGAATTCTCAGTTGCAGGGCATGAGTCTACTGCTAGCTAATTGGGGATAAGAAGATGGATCATGTCTTCCCTGCGCTGCCTGAGGCTATGTCTAGACTGCGCGCCTTTTTTGACAGAGGCTTTGTTGACAGATACTGTCGACAAAGCCTCTGTTGAAAAAGAGCATCCAGACTACAACCAGTTCTGTCAAAAAAGCAAGCTGCTTTTTCGAAAGAGAGTGTAGATGCTCTCTTTCGAAAAAGCACAGTTTGCATTCAATAGCACCTTTTTTCGAAAGAGTACTTTTGAAAAAAGGCATTATTCCTCATAAACTGCCGCATTCTGTCGACTTACTGTCTACAGAACGTGGCGGTAGTGTAGATGCAGGTATAGTTTTGTTGACAAAAGGCCACTTTTGTTGACAAAATCCTGTAGTCTAGACACACCCTTCCTGAGAAGACTCCTGCTTCTTCCTCTAAAGCAGCTAGTACCGTCTGCTATTGGAGAAGGGTACTGGGGTAGGGGTCTGACCTAATATGACAACGCCCATGATCCTATTCAAAACCTGGGCCCAGCAAAGCTTTCCAGTTTGCTTATGTTTCTTCTAATTATTAATCCTTTGGGATTTTACGCTGCCGCCCATCCCCATGCTATCTGAGTACCTTCCCCATAAATTAACTGGCTACCAATGTCATGGATGTCCCTTTGCTCCCTGTCTATTTGCAATGGTCTTATTATTTAAATGGGTCTTTCTCTTCAAATGAAATATTCTTCTTCTATCCCCCCGAAACGTAAGCAGACTTGTACTCCCAAGCAAGTGCACAACAACACGCTACCCTCCACCTAAAATGGAAGAAGATGAACCAACAATGAATTCTAGTTATACCTGGAAGGCAGAGAAGGGTGATGAATTAGTTTGTGCTGTAAATAATTTGGAAGCCGTTGACTTTGTGTGCTGTTAATGTAGATATCCCATTAACTGTACTTGGAGGCTAAAGGCTGAGCTAGTAGATGGGATGTAGGAATTGCTGGGTAAATGCTAAGGCCTGTATTAAGGAAGAGGTCAGAGTGGATGAGTGTTATGGTGTAGGCTTAAACTCTATGCTAGTCTTGCAGTTTTAGGGCCAGATCAGCTGATGTAAATCAGCGTGGCTCCAGTGGAGTGAATGGAGCCATGTTGATTTATGCCAGCTGAGGTCTGGCTTTTGAAAATCAATGCTGGTGAGGTATGTGGCGGATGCTGCTTTTAGCTGTGATTGAAGGCAACTGGCCTGGAATATCTTTGCGACAGGTGCTGAATAAGGGCTTTGTCTCACCTTTATTTATTATCCTCCCTGCTCTCATCTTTTGGCGATGCTCACAGTGGGGACCTGGAGTCATGAGAATGCCCTCGCCCCACTGCCCTGTGGCCGGGTGGAGCTAAACACAACAGTGCGTTTCCTGTCTGCAAATTCTGTCCCATCTGCAAGAGTCGTGTTGAAAGATTTCAGGGCAGGCAGACTGAATCGTTTTCTGAGCATGGCAGGTTTCCAAGTCACCTCCATCCTGGATATTATCCTTCATAAAGACTATTCTGCTATGCCGAGTCCTTCAGTCGGAACAGTATTTTCCTAGCAAATTACTCCACAGTGCACCTGGGAAGGATTCAGTGATTTATGAGACAGATTTGCATGGAGGATACACGCCCGCTTATATAAGGTGAAACCATACTAGGGCTGTTTTCCTCCTCCCTTGTGGGCTGGGAATGACTCCTCCCCTCTCCACCAGCTGCAGGATGAGGGTACGAGGCAAATAGGCCAAAATTCAGCTATAACCAACCATCCATGGATGATGTGTTTCAGTGTTTAGTCAGGTGCGGCTCATCCGCCCGCCCCCATCTCTTGTTATCTTACCTTAAATAAAACATTGCTGCTATACATCAGGAGAAAATGTCCCTGTCTCGTCTACCATGGAAGGGAAGTTTATTTAAGTAATTACCAGCGAGGCACTGGGCACTTCCTGAGGATTAATGGCTGGCTGAGGGTTGATAGCCTAAGGGGTCCGGTCTGTGAGTAATTTGCAGGAAATATCCCGTGCCAAGGTCCTCCCTGCTCAACTGAAAGCACAAGCCCCGGTATGTGGGCGGTTTGTACGGGTGGCACATGATCAGGGGGGGATCATCAGAGCAGCTCGAGAAATCAGCCAGGGGGTGCCAACAGAGCCACCCGAGCTACGAGACTGCAACGTGGCATCTCCAGAACCGCAACAAGCAGAACATACGTCTTTGCCTCAATGAGAGAGAGGTTAGTATCCTAGAATGCTGGACCTGAAAGGGACCTCAAGAGGTCATCAAATCCAGTCCCCTGCCCTCATGGCAGGACCAAGCACCATCTAGGCCATCCCTGACAGGTGTCTATCCATCCTGCTCTTAAACATCTTCAGTGATGGAAACTCCACAGCCTCCCTGAGCAATTTACTTCAGTGTTTAACCACCCTGACAGTTAGGAAGTTTTTCCTAACGTCCAACCTAAACCTCCCTTGCTGCAGTTTAAGCCCATTGCTTCTTGTCCTATCCTCTGAGGCCCAGGAGAACAATTTTTCTCCCTCCTCCTTGTACCTTTGTAGATACTTGAAAACAGGTCTCATATCCCCTCTCAGGTTATGTCTACACTAGCTCGTTAATTCGAGCTAGGTAGGCAAATCAGGCAACTGGAGTTGCAAATGAAGCCTGGGATTTAAATATCCTGGGCTTTATTTGCATATTCCTGTCTGGCCGCCATTTTTAAATCCCCCTTAGTTCGAACGAACTGCCCGCGGCTACACACGACAGTTTAAAGTTAATCCGAACTAAATCCTCAGACTGCCGTGCTGTGATGGATCAGCTGATCGTCGGCACAGCGCGGCGGCCATTGTTATTTTAATGAAGCGGGGATTATTTAAATCCCCACTTCATTGACTATGCCGGGTAAACTAGTTTACATGGCTCTGTCGCCGGAGCCATGCAGTCTAGACATACCCTTGCAGTCTGTGTGCTGAGGTCTGAACTGGGCCCTGGCTGCCCCCAGTGTTGGAAGGATGAAATGGTAGCAGAAAGCTGTCTCTCTTCTTGGGTGTGTCTGAGAGCTCATCCACCTGCAGCTGCTCCGCGGGTGGGGGGTGGGAGGAAGAGCCTCTGCCTCCCTCTAGTCTGGAGAAGCTGCAAACCGCAAGCTATCCCGGGCTATTCAGGCAATCAGAGCTCCTCCCCTCATCCTTGTTGGTGGAGAGAAGAGCTCCCCCTGGCTCGAAAGCTCCTCTTGCTCCCCAACAGAAGTTGGTCCAATAAAGGATTTTGCCACCCCTACCTCAACTCCCTTGACGGCTCTGTGTCTTTGCTTTGCACCATGCCAGTGGCCTGTGGACGGGTGTCCATTATATTTGGGGGCCTGTTATAGGCTCGGTTCCCGAAATGTCAACAGTAGATGCAAATGAAGCTTAGGTTCCTGTTTGTTTGAAATGTCCGTTGTGCATGCTGGCAGGCAGCCAGCATTCTAAATTCATTTGGGCTCTTTTAAGAGGGGCTTTTAACACTTTTGCATGGTTCCTGGTTCATTCCATACAAATAACTCACACAGCGCTGGATCCAGAGGTGCAGAACAGTAAGGGCCTTCTCGAATCCCGAGATACGAGATACCAAGAGGAACGGTGAACTGCTTTGAGACGAGATAGATACAGGCTTGCTACATGAGTCACATGCTGGGATCCTTTCTATTCGGCGAGTCCTGGTCAGCGGCATTTTGGGTCCCAGTGAGCGGGGAGGCAGTGAGGGAGACGCCGCTCGGGGGATGTGCTGGGGTTTTTGTTTGCACAAAAGGGCAATGAGAGCAGGGAGCTGGGTTCCCACCAATGCAACACGACGTGGCTGGAGACCAGGGCATCCAACTCCACGAGTGGCTCATTCTCCTGAGGTGATTGCGTAGGTGACGCATCCTTGGTTTGAGGTGAGCTTGTTAAGCGACACCAGTGTTGCTGGTCTGTCTTCTCTGGCCGCAAACCGCCATGGTTAGGTCAGGGTGGGGCAGATACTGCTGCCTGCTCTCCCCTTTGGTTGGAAGTATGGTGCCCACCTCTGGAGTATTGTGTCCAATTCTGGGGCCCCCAGTACAGAAAGGATGTGGACACATTGGAGAGGGTCCAGCGAAGGGCAACCAAAATGATTAGGGGCTGGAGCACATGACCTATGAGGAGAGGCTGAGAGATTTAGGCTTATTTAGTCTGCAGAAGAGAAGAGTGAGGGGGGATTTGAGAGCAGCCTTCAACTTCCTGAAGGGAGGTTCCCAAGAGGGTGGAGACAGGCTGTTCTTAGTGGGGGCGGACGGATGGCAGAACAAGGAGTAATGGTCTTAAGTTACAGTGGGGGAGGTCTAGGTTGGATATTAAGAAAAACTATTTCCCTAGGTGGGCAGGGAAGCACTGGGGTGGGTTCCCTAGGGAGCGGGTGGAATCTCCATCCCTAGAGGTTTTTAAGTCTCGGCTTGCCAAAGCCCTGGCTGGGCTGATTTAGTTGGGATTGGTCCTGCCTTGGACTCTCTGATTTCAATAGCGGCCGCTCAGGCAAGTGGTCAGATGCACTGTGCTCACCAGCACCCAACCAGGAGTCACGCCCTTTAGAGTCAAGTCCCTCTATACGGTCAGTGGGTTGTTGAACCACGGTGGCACTGGGCACCCAGTGGCTTGTAAGGGGCTCTCAGAACCGCTCCTGAGGGAGCCTCAGAGAACAAGTGGCCCAGCCCTTTGTGGTCGAAGCCTGAGCCCTTTGCTCTTCGGAATCCACTCACATGTTCCAGCTGCTGCTGTCCACGCCCTGGCAGTGCACCGGTCAAGCCGGCTCGTACTCCTCATTCTACCCTTACGGTGAGACCCAGGCTGCTGCTCCTCACCTATGCATGCTGCCCACAGAGTAGGGACTGCTCGGGAGGTAAATCAGGGAGGCTGCACAGCTGAGACCACAGCCTGCCCACCAGCTACCGGTTATAGACCAGCTAGCTCAGCCGAAGTGCACAGAACTACGTCAATGTACCCCACTCAAGGCCGTGGCCCCGGATCTCCTTTGTGCTCTGTTCTTTCTACTTTCCCTCTGCTTGGATCAGAGCCGACATCTATAAAGCTACTACGGTCTCTGCAGCAGCATCACGTCCATAGATTGTTTGCTTTAAGAGGCTGAAAGCCCCATAAACATCTTTACAGTCTCTAATAATAAAATGCAGATGCAGAGGAGGAGGATTTGATGGTCAATTAATGCAGAAACTATCCGGCGTTTTGCATAGATCCGACTCCTTGCCTTTGAAATACGATGAGCTCTTAAAATGCTACCCAAAATTACATACTGAGATTAAAACAAAACAAACCCTATCTGAAGCGGGCCACGTAGCATGCTGCTCTTTCTGAGGGGCTGGTGGGCCGTTGCTCATAAACTCTTGGATAAGGCTTCCCGGGGCCTTTCAAACGGTGACTGCTCCTTGACAAAAGCCGCATTCAACTGGCAGGAGCAGGAGGGAAGATTGTTTTACAGAGCTGAATGGGGAAAAGTGCTGGCAACTCCCTCGTGCATTCAACTTAAAGAGGCAGCAAATGTTAGTGAATGTGGGCGAAGTGTCCCCAGGTCTGGCCCTGACTCCCCTCCCCCACCCACGTGGGACTAAATATCTCTGCGGAGAGAGCAGGACCCCCTGACCCCCCAGATGTGCACTCCGGGTACGCGCCCCCTGAAATGAGCCTCAGAGAGGGGAGTGTCAAAATCCATGTTCAGGGGCCTCTGAGGCCTGGCTGACATGCCAGCCTGGATCACGCACGAGGAGAGGGCTCCCAGCGCTTTGGCTTACTTCAGTCGCCTGGCAGCTCTTCTCCACGTCGCTTGTCCCAGTCCCTGGGAGCTGACAGAATTGTCAAGCCCCCGGGAGCAGCTTCTGGGATATTTCAGCATCTCTAATGCTTAACCCAAAATGCCCCTGCCACAGGCACCCGCGTCCACAAAGGTAGGTAGGTTCCTAGGCCCGAAGCCACAGAAGGGCCTGAAATCTTGTGTCTCCACCTCGATGCCTAATGGCCAGGGGCCTAAAAGTCTCCCTAGGCCCCTAGGAAATGAACGGTGCTTGTGAAGGGGATCCCCCAGCTAGGCAGGGAGCTGCTGAAACTAGCCAACCGGAGATGGCAGCAATGTGAAGGGGGCCAAGTCCCACCCTGCTCCTGGAGTTTGGTGCCTACGTCCAGGCTTTGGGGGACAGGCGGGGCTTGTGATTCGTGAACTGGGAAAGACAGGCATTCGGCCATCTCCGTCCCGTGGGGGGGTCCCGTCAGTGGATGTGCCAGGAGGCCCTAACGCCACACAAAATGTCTGCTGGGGGGGAGGATGCCCCCTGCCTTCTAGCTCTGAGCTCAGTGGTTAGGGCTCTCACCCAGAAAGTGGGGCACCCCTGGCCCAAGTCCACCTTCTGTCCAAGGGGCGGAGAGTCGAGCAAGGGGGCAAGTGGTTTGAGGGGGCACCACTCAGTCTCTCCGACTGAAGTTGTTCTGCCTTAATTAAATGATTGAATAACTAATTATTGATTGGGCCAGCAGCCAGGGTGCCCACTTGAGTGATGGGAAAGCCCGGCCTCTCAGCTCCTTTGCCTGAACATGCAGGGGAGGGGCTAGAGCCAGGTAGGGTCTAGGGTTGCCAGGTGTCCGGTATTCACCTGCACAGTCCGGTATTTTCGGCTTCTGTCCGGTAAAAAAATCCAGAGAATTCCGGACACCTGCGATGTCCAGTATTTTCTGAATTTTTCCCTGGCCAGGAGGCAAAAATGCCAGGCTCCTGGCAACCCTACAAACACTCAGTGCCCGGCCTCCCCCTACCCCACACACAGCCCCCAACACCCCCGACCACAGCCCCCATGCTTACCTGGTTCCTGCCAGCCAAAAGACCTAGGGTTGAAATGACAGTCTGGACCTATACATAGAATGCTTCCGCCGACGTGCACAGGCACAAATTGTGAGAAAACAGCATCACTTGCCTCATAACCTCAGTCGTGCAGAACGCAATGCCATCCACAGCCTCCGGAACAACTCCGACATTATAATCAAAGAGGCTGATGAAGGAGGGGCTGCTGTCATCCTGAACAGGTCTGACTACCAAAAGGAGGCTGCCAGACAACTCTCCAATACCACATTCTACAGGCCACTTTCCTCAGATCCCACTGAGGAATACACTAAGAAACTGCACCGTCTGCTCAGGACACTCCCCACACAAGCACAGGAAAAAATCAACACACCCTTAGAGCCCTGACTGGGGTTATGCTATCTACTACCCAAGATCCACAAATCTGGAAATCCTGGATGCCCCATCATCTCGGGCATTGGAACTCTCACTGAAGGACTCTCTGGATATGTGGACTCTCTACTCAGACCCAACGCCACCAGCACTCCCAGCTATCTCCGTGACACCACTGATTTCCTGAGAAAACTACAATGCATTGGTGATCTTCTAGAAAACATCATCCTAGCCACCATGGATGTAGAGACTCTTTACACCAACATCCCACACATAGATGGAATACAAGCTGTCAGGAACAGTATCCCTGATGATGCCACAGCACAACTGGTGACTGAGCTCTGCGACTTTATCCTCACACACAACTATTTCAGATTCGATGACAATATATACCTCCAGACCAGTGGCACTGCTATGGGCACCCGCATGGCCCCACAATATGCCAACATTTTTATGGCTGACCTGGAACAATGCTTCCTCAGCTCTCGTCCACTAACATCCCTTCTCAACTCCGCTACATTGATGACATCTTCATCATCTGGACCCATGGGAAGGAGACTCTGGAAGAATTCCACCACGATTTCAACAGCTTCCACCCCACCATCAACCTCAGCTTGGACCAGTCTACACAAGAGATCCACTTCCTGGACACCACGATGCAAATAAGTGACAGTCACATAAATACCACCTTATACCGAAAACCTACCGACCACTATGCCTACCTTCATGCCTCCAGCTTCCATCCCGGACACACCACACGATCCATTGTCTACAGCCAAGCACTAAGATACAACCGCATTTGCTCCAACCCCTCAGACAGAGACCAACATCTACAAGATCTTCACCAAGCATTCTTGAAACTATGATACCCACATGAGGAAGTGAGGAAACAGATTGACAGAGCCAGACATGTACCCAGAAGCCTCCTACTCCAAGACAAGACCAAGAAAGAAACCAACAGAACACCACTGGCCAGCACCTAGGCTACGTCTACACTGGCACCTTTTTCCAGAAATGCTTAAAACGGAACAGTTTTCCATTATAAGTATTTCCGGAAAAAAAGCCCTTTTTCCGGAAAAGCATCCGTGGCCAATGTAGACGTGCTTTTCCGAAAAAAAGCCCCGATCGTCATTTTCGCGATCGGGGCTTTTTTGTGGAAAAGACTACTGTGCTGTCTACACTGGCCCTTTTCCGGAAAAGTTTTCTGGAAAAAGGACTTTTGCCTGAGTGGGAGCAGCATAGTTTTTCCGGAAAAGCAGCTGATTTCTTACAGTAGATCGTCAGTGCTTTTCCGGAAATTCAAGGGGCCAGTGTAGACAGCTCACAGCTTATTCCGGAAAAGCAGCCCCAGTGTAGACACAGGCCTACAGTCTTCAGCTAAAACCTCTCCAATGCCTCATTAGTGATCTACAACCCATCCGGGACAATGATCCCTCACTTTCACAGGCCTTGGGAGGCAGGCCAGTCCTCGCCCACAGACAACCCGCCAACCTGAAGCAAATTCTCACCAGAACCACAGTAACTCTAATTCAGGAACCAATCCATGCAACAAACCTCGGTGCCAACTCTGCCCACATATCTACACCAGTGACACCATCACAGCACCTAACCAGATCAGACACACCATCACTGGTTCATTCTCCTGCACATCTACCAACGTAATATACGCCATCATGTGCCAGCAATGCCCCTCTGCTATACACATCGGCCAAACTAGACAGTAACTATGTAAAAAAATTAATGGACACAAATCAGATATTAGGAATGGCAATATATAAAAACCTGTAGGAGAACACTTCAATCTCCCTGGACACACACTAGCAGATCTAAAGGTAGCCATCCTGCAGCAAAAAAACTTCAAGACCAGACTTCAAAGAGAAACTGCTGAGCTACAATTCATCTGCAAATTTGACACCATCATCTTGGGATTAAACAAAGACCGTGAAGGGCTACCCAACTACAAAAGCAGTTTCTCCTCTCTTGGTGGTCACACCTCCAGACCAGCTGCTAGAAGTGGGCCTGATCCTCCCTGTCTGAATTAACCTCGTTATCTCTAACCTTATTCTGGCCTGCATAGTTATATCTGCCTCTGGAAATTTCCACTACATTCATATGACAAAATGGGTCTTTGCCCACAAAAGCTTATGCTCCAATACAACTGTTAGTCTATAAGGTGCCACAGGACTCCTTGTCACTTTCCCTAAAGGGGGGTTCCCAAGAGGATGGAGAGAGACTGTTCTCAGTGGTGACAGATGGCAAAACAAGGAACAATGGTCTCAAGTTGCCATGGGGGAGGTATAGGTTGCATATTAGGAAAAATTCTTTCCTTAGGAGGGTGGTGAAGCACTGGAATTGGCTCTCTAGGGAGGCAGTGGAATCTCCATCCCTAGAGGTGTTTATGTCCTGGCTTGACAAAGCCACGCCTGGGACGATTTAGTTGGGTTGGTCGTGCTTTAGGCAGGGGGCTGGACTCAATGACTCCTGAGGTCTCTGCCCACCCTGGGATTCTAGGATTCTAAACTGGTAACACACGAGGTCCTAAGGACCAGTCTTCAACATGAATTCAGTGGCCTAACTGCACTGACTACTGGAGCGTTGCTGATTTATACCAGCTGAACATCCAGCCCAAGAGGTTCAGAGGCTTGGTTTAGAGTCATAGAATCATAGAACTCTAGAACTGGAAGGGACCTTGAGATGTCATCAAGTCCAGTCCCTTGCCCTCACGGCAGGACCAAGCACCATCGACATAATCCCTGATAGATGTCTATCTGCTCTTAAATATCTCCAGTGATAGAGATTCCACAACCTCCCTAGGCAATTTATTCCAGTGTTTGACCACCCCGACAGTTAGGAAGTTTTTCCTAACGTCCTAGATCTCCCTTATTGCAGGTTGAGCAGTTTAAGTTTAGAAGCAACCCCAAATTCACACGCTTTTTAGAGTCACATCCAAAACAATCCAAACTTCCTGGGTCACAAACTGGGCTGGACATTTCATGAGAACAGCTTTTCTTCCGGGCCTGGCTATGATCAGACAGGCTGACATGGAAAAATTCAGACTTTCAATCTGCTTTAAACTGAATGGTGGTTTTGATCTTGGTCAGAGGTTTGGACCAGTCTCTAGGGATATGTCTACACAGCAAAGTTATTTTGAAATAACTGTACTAGCGTCTGCACAGCCAAACCGCTATTTCGAAATTAATTCGAAATAGCAGAGTGCTTATTTCAAATTTGGTAAACCTTATTCCATAAAGAATAACGCCAAATTCGAAATAGCTATTTTGAAATAAGTGCTGTGTAGACACTTATTTCCAAATAGGAGGTCTCCAGCCTTCCCAGGGTGCCCTGGTGGCCACTCCAGCCTCAACCTAGAACACTCCTCTCCCTCCCTCCTCCCCAGAGCCCTTAAAGGGGTTGACTCTGGCCACAGTGCCTGTGCCAGCTCCAAGCCTGCCAGCCCAGAACCAGCAGTCACTGCCCTGACCCAGTGGCCCCAAAACATGAGCCAGCAAGCCACTGGCAGCCAGCCCTCCACCGCTCCCCAGGAGCAGTCTGCCAGCTCCCAGGAGCCTGCCAGGGCTCGGAGAAGGCAGGCCCCTTCCTGGTCCAGGGTGGAGATCATGGACCTTATTCAGGTTTGGGGGGGATGCCCCCAACGTCCATGATCTCTGCACTAGACGGAGGAACGTGGTTGGTGGCCAGGCTGGCAGCTATCCTGCCATAGACAAAGGCCACATGCGAACCCAGGAGCAGGTTTGCATGACAATCAAGTTAGTCCGGTGAGATCCCCAACCCTGAGCCCTGAGGTTCCCCTCCCACTTCTTCCCTTTGCTTCCCCCTTCCAGCTCCCTCCTCTCAGGTTTCCCCCTCCCCTCTCCCATCCTCTCTCTTCTCCTCTCCTGCCTCCTTTCCCCAGTCTCACCAGAGTTTCATCCCCCCCCCCTCAGTTTTGTTAAATAAAGAGTTTGTGTTCATGAAAATACGTGTATTTTATTTGACATCAGGAAGGGGGGTTAGGGAGGGGTAAGTGGAAGGATGTGAGGGAGGAATGAGGCACAAGCCCCCAGTGGGGCAGACCAGGGAGGATCTTAATGCTCCTCAGGGTGGAAGCTCTCCCTCAGGGCCTCCTGGATACTGACAGCCCCCCGATGGACCTCCCGGATGGCTACCTGCAGAAAGTGCAGCCAGGCTCGCAGCAACACGTCCACGAGAAGCACCAGGGGCAGGTCTGGCTCCATGTTGCAGAGTGCTGTGGTGTTCCAAGTGAGGGCATTCAGAGCACGCAAAGACAAAATACTTTGCTGTCCCTCACCGAGGTAAGCAAGCAAGCAGGGAAACCTGAGAACTGGGTGTCCAGGGGGGCGGGGAGATTCCCTTTAAGCACAGACCTCAGATAGCCTCAGGCAGCAGCCACCCAAAGTAACTCCTGACCTGATGCCCTGCCGGACCTGGTTCTGGCTGGCCTTAAATGCGATTCAGCATCCACTCAGTGTGAACGCGATAGTTCGAAATAGCAAAACGCTATTTCGAAATGCATTTTGTGTGTAGACACGTTATTTTGAAATAAGATATTTCAGAATAATGCTGTAGTGTAGACATACCCTAGCTACGTCAAATTGACTGCTCCTTCCAGAGCACAAAGCTCACAACCCACTCCGGATTGTTGAATGTGCAGGGCCAAGGGCACAGGAATGATCTGGGTTGGAGGGGTACAAAGCCAAAGAATAACGGACCGGATTCTCTGCTTCACAAAGCTCCCGTCACATTGTTCTGTGGAAGGGACCATTTACACTCCCCAGGCAGTGTAAAGGTCTGAGTCTTCTTTAAATAGAAATGTAATCGACTGCTAGTCAAAACCCCTCCATAATACCAAAATGATGTACAAAGGCTTTCATGCAAATGAGTATCAGACCCTTACTGTGAACAAGAATCAGGCTCAAAGCATTCACACTTCCCGTTTTAGGGCCATGAATGTAGCCACGGCAGAAGCAGGAAAGATGCCAGATGTATTTACTTTGGCCGATGGGCTGTTTTCTTCATTTCGGTCTGCAGAGGAAATTGAATGTGTGCAGTTGCATGTTTGCATCTGCCTTACACTGTAGCGACTTTATGTACCTGTGATTTCACTCCTCCGGCACAGGGAGGGATGACGTTTGGGGTGTTTGCATCTCAGCGTGTTTGGGGTTTGCGCCTGCACAGGACCAGCGGGGACATAAAATGTTGAATGGGACCTTTATGAAGAGGGCGCCAAGAATCTCCATTTTTGGCCAGTAAGCAACTTCCAAGCATTTTGCTGTAATCTTAAACCAACCAGAAACCAAGGATGCTCAAGCTGACAAATCCTGTTTGTGTCAAGGAAAGGAAAGCAGCTCTCTGCCAGCTGCCGGAAATGGACTCCAGGCCTTCTCCCTGGGAGGAAGATATTCACTCATTGACTGTGCAAAGATGTGGAGTAATTTTCCTACCAGGGCTGATGATGACAATTGCAGACTGATATGGGCTCGGCATTTGCATCTTTTAGCTGGTCAGTTTTCCCACCCGGTCAGCAAATCTATTCCCTGAGAACCTTCTGTGAGAATGATTTGTCATGGGGAGGAAGGACAAAAGGCTGATAATCCACAGAGGATGGAAAACATGGGCCATGTGGGCACAGACTTGGAGGCGACCTCTAGAATCAAAGAATCCCAGGGCTGGAAGAGACCTCAAGAGTCATCAAGTCCAGCCCCCTGCGCAAAGCAGGACCAACCCCAACTAACTCATCCCAGCCAGGGCTCTGTCAAGCTGGGAGTTAAAAACCTCCAGGGATGGAGATTCCACCCCCTCCCTAGGCAACTCATCCCAGTGCTTCACCACCCTCCTAGGGAAAGAGTTTTTCCTAATATCCAACCTAGACCTCCCCCGCTGCAACTTGAGACCATTGCCCCTTGTTCTGCCATCAGTCACTACTGAGAACAGCCTCTCTCCATCCTCTGTGGAACCTCCCCTCAGGGAGCTGAAGGGTGCCACATCCCCAGTGTTCTGCCACACCATTCCTGAACCATCAACACAACCCAAATCTGTGTCTTGAGCCCATCATACTTCCAACCCCCTTGCCCTGAGCCCCTCATAGACCCCAACCCAAACTCCTGCACCCCAACCTCCACAAGCCTGCGGCTTGCTCAGCACCCCAACCCTCCACTTGACCCCAACACTCTCCAGCCGGAGCCTCCTCCCTGAGCCAGCATCCCCTTCTCCACCTCCTCCTGCACCCAGATTCCCTCCCACCTCTCACCCCTTCCCACACCCAAATCCCTCATTCCCACCCCAGGCTGTGTCTAGACTATATGCCTCTGTCGGCAGAGGCATGTAGATTAGGGTATGTCTACGCTACCCTCCTAGTTCGAACTAGCGGGGTAATGTAGGCATACCGCACTTGCAAATGAAGCCCGGGATTTGAATTTCCCAGGCTTCATTTGCATAAGCGGGGAGCCGCCATTTTTAAATCCCCGCTGGTTCGAACCCCGTGTAGCGCGGCTACACGGGGCTCGAACTAGGTAGTTCGGACTAGGTTCCTATTCCGAACTACCGGTACACCTCGTGGAAAATGCAGCCTGCTCCCCGCACGTGGCTCTCGACTCCAGGTGGTGGAAGAGGCTTGCGCTGCCTGAGTCTCTCAGGCCAATTTCCAGCCAATACAAGCTGAGATTTTGGCTGAGGTCAGTTCTTATTGGTCAGTTGTTTCTGGCCAATAGGAGCAGAGGATTGGGCTGGGGACAGAGAGATTGCACAAAGTCTTCCCTCCCTGCAGAGCAGCGAGCCACAGGGACTGTGTTTTAATTCGTGGCAGCTGTGTGCCTGGGGGTCCTGGCAGAGTGGCCCGCGGGCCGGATCTAGTAGCTTGGCAGGCCGGATCTGGCCTCCCAGGCTGTATTTTGCCCAGCCCTGATCTAGATGGTGCTTGGTCCTGCCGTGAGGGCAGGGGACTGGACTCGACTTCTCCAGGTCCCTTCCAGTTCTAGTGTTCTAGGTTTGAAAATCATGAACAAAACAGAGCTACCTTTCTATTCCCAGCCCTGCTAAACACAGCAAAGGTTATCAGGTGCTCAGATACTACAGTCATGGGGAATATACTCGTACCTAAGATGTGCACACCCATCAGAGTCTTGCGGATTGCTACCTCATCATTCCTTCGCCTTGTCTGGATAAGAGATGTAAGCAGATCTTCTCTTTTTTCCGTAAAAGCCAGTCATAGAATCATAGAACCATAGAACTGGAAGGGACCTCAGAAGGTCATCAAGTCCAGCCCCCTGCTCTAGGCAGGACCAATCCCAACTAAATCAACCCGGCCAGGGCTTTGTCAAGCCGAGACTTAAACACCTCTAGGGATGGAGACTCCACTACTTCCCTAGGTAACCCATCCCAGTGCTTCACCACTCTCCTAGTGAAATCGTTATTCCTAATATCCAACCTGGACTTCTCCCACCACCTAACCCAGCCTCCCCTCCCCACCCCCATTGTTCGTATTGTCCTTGGTTGAACATGCTCTTATTGCTCAATATCTCTCTGGTGGAAACAAAACATCCAGGTGTAGGTGCATCCGAACCTTAACTAGGGTAATATTTTTCAAAGGCAGCTCGTTTAGGGTTCTAAATTCCCTGGGCATTTTTGACAATGTTACCTGGAGCCTTTTAGTTACTGCCCCAGAATGAGCGTTGTCCAAACCAGCAAATACAATAGGTAATCAAGCTGCTATGAGAAGAATCAATCTGGTTAAATATTAGGTTCCACTGTGTGCCTGGATTCTCAGGGCTGAAGTTGGTTCTCAGCGACACAGCTGTAAATCTGGAGTAACTTCACCAGATTTTCCTTGTACAGTTACTATATATATTGGCATTGGAAAAGGTTCAGAACAGGGCACCAAAAATGATGAGGGGTTTGGAACGGCTGCCATATGAAGGAAGATTAAAAAGACTGGGACTTTTCAGCTTAGAAAAGAGGAGTTTAAGGGGAGATATGACAGAGATCTATAATATCATGACAGATATGGAGAAAGTTAATGAGGAAAAGTTAGGGTATATCTACACTACCACTCTAGTTCGAACTAGGGTGGTAATGTAGGCAACCGGAGTTGCAAATGAAGCCCGGGATTTGAATGTCCCGGGCTTCATTTGCATGTTGCCGGGCGCCACCATTTTTAAATGTCCGCTAGTTCGGACTCCGTGCCGCGCGGCTACACGCAGCACGAACTAGGTAGTTCGGATTAGGCTTCCTATTCCGAACTACCGTTACTCCTCGTGGAACCAACAGTGTGGAACGAGGAGTACGGGTAGTTCGGGGGGAGCAGGCTGTGTTGGGGGGAAGCAGGGTGTGTTTGTGGGGGAGCAGGCTGTGTTGGGGGAGCAGGCTCTCTTGGGGGGGAGCAGGCTGTGTTGGGGGGAGCAGGGTGTGTTTGTGGGGGAGCAGGCTGTGTTGGGGGAGCAGGGTGTGTTTGTGGGGGAGCAGGCTGTGTTGGGGGGAGCAGGGTGTGTTGGGGGAGCAGGCTGTGTTTGGGGGGAGCAGGCTGTGTTGGAAGGAAGCAGGGTGTGTTTGTGGGGGAGCAGGCTCTCTTGGGGGGGAGCAGGCTGTGTTTGGGGGGAGCAGGCTCTCTTGGAGGGAAGCAGGCTGTGTTGGGGGGAGCAGGCTGTGTTGGAGGGGGAGCAGGCTGTTTTGGGAGGGAACAGGCTGTGTCAGAGGGAGCAGGCTGTTTTTGGGGGGAGCAGGCTGTGTTGAGGGAAGCAGGCTGTGTCGGGGAGCAGGCTGTGTTGGGGGAAGCAGGCTGTGTTTGGGGAGAGCAGGCTGTGTTTGGGGGAAACAGGCTGTGTTGGGGGAAGCAGGCTGTGTTTGGGGGGAGCAGGCTGTGTCGGGGGGAGCAGGCTGTGTTTGGGGGGAGCAGGCTGTGTCGGGGGGAGCAGGCTGTGTTTGGGGGAAACAGGCTGTGTTGGGGGGAGCAGGCTGTGTCGGGGGGAGCAGGCTCTGTTGGGGGGGAGCAGACTGTGTCTGGAGGGGAGCAGGCTGTGTTGGGGGAAGTAGGCTGTGGTTGGGGGGAACAGGGTGTGGTGGGGGATGCAGGCTGTGTTGGGGGGAACAGGCTGTGTTGGGGGGGATCAGGCTGTGTTTTAGTCTTGGCACACCTTGTGGTGGGCGCCGTGCCCTGCATGCCTTCATCAGAGGTTCATTCTTACATCTGTCGAGTTCCATCTCACGTTATTTATGGCAGGAGTTTCGAAAACAACATTGGCTACCAAGGCCAAACTTCCTGTATTTTGTTGCTGCAAAGCTCTGGGCTTGACAAGCCCTCTGAGAAAATCTGCCAGCACAGGATTGCGATGCAAGCCAGCGTCCATGGCTGTGTTGCGAAAGCTCCCAACTGACCATTTCCTTTGCAAAACTGGCCAAGAACCAAGAGCAAGACCCGTCCAATCTCTCCTGGAGAGGAGCTACCCTGGGCTCTCCTTGTTGGCTCCTGACTAGCTGGCTTAGAAGCAAACCTTTGCAATGGGGAACTTGCAAAGCAGAAAAGCAGCCCAAGGAAGCCCTACTTTAGAAGGGTCAAAACGTCTCTTGGGGAGAGACCATCACCCTCCAAAGCAGCTGCTGGAAGGAGGATCGTTGTGCTAATTTGAGCGCCCACGCAACTGTCATAACTTTGCTAACTGTGGCTATGTCTAGACTGCAGGCGTCTCTCGGAAGAAGCTTTTCCAGAAGAGATCTTCCGAGAAAACGTCTTCTGAAAGAGAGTGTCCACACTGACTGGACGCTATCTCGCATGCCAGCTGGGATTACTATGGGCGGAATGGCCACCTGCACTTTTTCCTCTTTCCTCTTCTTGTGAAAGAAATCTCTCCTCCCCGTCCACACGCGCCTTTTTCCGAAAAAGCTCTGTTGGAAAAAGGCTTCCTCCTTGTAGAACGGTTTACCAATGTCAGAAAAAGCCCTCTGGTTTTCGGGGGTTTTTCGATAGAATGCAATTGCAGTGTGGATGTCATTGAAGAGTTTTCGGAAAAACGGCCGTTTTTCTGTCAAAACTGTAGTGTAGATATAGCCTGTCGGTTCAAGGGGTTCAGTGACTGACAGTCCAGTGCAAGTCTATTGACTTGAGCAGGGATCCTCCCAGAATGTTACAGACTGGATTTGCCCCACCTCTAACGGACTGGCATGATATCTACCTTGTGAAGGATGCGGCTTGTCTCTAGAGCAGGGATACTCAACGTTGGAAGCCCCAGGGGTCACAATGATCCTCACAGCACATGCCGAGGGCTGCTACTTAAGTGTGATTGCACACATATGCAAATATATATGCAAATATATGCAAATAGCTTCGTTCACACAATGCCCCATCGGTCCCAGCACCTCCTCCCTGGGGGCAAGAAATGCCGACACCGTATACCCGTCTGTTCCAGCCAGCCCGTCCGCTTGCATCTTTTAATGCTCACCCCGCCATGGAGACGCCTCGCCATTGTGGAACGTGTTCCCAGTGGAGGCCACGGTCAAAGGATCCCACCCGTGGGCTGCAAGTTGAGCCCCGTGTAAACCCAAACCTCACTGCAGGCTGCAAAAAATGGGCCATGGGCTGCATGCAGCCCACGGGCCACATGTTGAGTAGCCTTGCTCTAGAGGGTTGGGAGCTACCCAATCCAATGAGTAGAATAACACAGTCCAGTGCCTTTGGCTCTGATATGTGCTCTTTCCAGCCCCAGGACGTAAAGATTGATTACATAAAAAGTGGGGGAGGGGAACCTGGATGTGTGGGCTTTCTTAGCTCCTTTCCTGAGGTGGTATTATAGCCTCCTGTATAGAGCAGTGGACAGGGACCTGGGTTCTAATCCCAGTTCTGCCACTGGCCTTCTTGATGACCTTTGGGCATTGCCCTTGTCTGCCTCCATTTCCAACATCCATGCCTTCCTTGTGGAGCACTTTGAGCTCTTGATGGAAAGAGCTAATCATTTCATTGAAAGAACCTTTCGAAAACATCTCCCACTTCTGCAGGCCCCTGTGACAGGCCTTGGCAGTTATACCCACAAAAAAGGTAACAGAATGCCAAAGCGTGGGCATTCTCTCTCTTTGCTTGGTAGCCTAATGGCACAAGGGGTCCTAACACTCAGCCTTTGCTCTTAGATGCTTTCCAGTCCATGAGGCGCAACCTTCGCCACTGAGGACCTGCAGAACACCACAGCTGCTTTCCCAGATCCCAGCCATTGGTCAGGTTTCAAGCAAGGGACAGCATGGTGAGCCAAGGTTGTTTTTACTTGGAGCACCTTTGCCACAAAGAGTCTCCCAGTTGTTTTTAATGGGTGAAATTCCTCAGATTTGCACTAGACAGGTGTCCTTCACAAGGTAGATCACTGCAGCACCTTCTCCAGCTGGGTTGCAGCTGGTCTTGCACCTGGCTGTTTTAGAGGGAAGCATCATGCTGGGACTTGTCTTAGATTCATGTCCTTCTTGGCTGTGAGAGATTGATGGTGATTGTCAGGGCCATTCTCTGCAGGGACCAAACATGGCATCCTTTCTCAAATAAGCAACTGTTGCATGGATGCTCCTGAAGTGACTTTGGGCCATGACCTGTGCATCTTTGAGACTGCCTCTGTCCTCGTCTGGCATTTGGTGGTGACAGGAGATTGTCAGTGGGGTCTCCTCATTTATGGAAAGGACTTTTCTTTTGTGCTTGATGGAGTGTGGCCAGTAACTTTCAGGGCATCTAGCAAAACTTATCTGGTCAACGTAGATGTTTTCTGAGAGAGAGGGTTGAGTGGGGATGGGACATTTTAGGGTTGCTGTTAACTTTGTGCTAGTCTGGTTGGTATAACCAGTCTATATATAGATTGGAAAAATACTGAAAAAGGCAACAAAAGTGATTGGAGTATGGAGTAATTCTGTATGAGGTTTCAGTCTGGGACTGTGCAAGCTTAGCTAAGAGATGACAAAGGTGGGATATATAGAGGTCGATAAAATCAGGACTGGTGTGGAGAAAGTGAATAAGGAAGTGTTGCTATTTTCCCCTTCAACCAATGCAAGAACCCGGGGTCATCCAATGAAATTAATAGGCAGCAGGTTTAAAATATAAAAAAATAGGTCTTCCTGCAATGCCGATTCGACCTGTGGAACTTGTTGCTGGGGGATGTTGTTGTGAAGACCAAAAGTATAACTAACAGGGTTTAAAAAATAGAACAGGACCACCAATGGCTCTTGACCAAGATAGTCACGGATACAGTCGCATGTTCTAGGCCAGTGTTTCTCAACCTTTTTTATAAAGTACCCCTTTACAAAAATGATAAGTGTCCCCAGATTTCAGACACACACAATTTTTTCTACCATTCCAACACATTTGTTTAAACAACTTAATCGTAGACGGGCAGGCGATGAAATTTTTGGGTGTAAAAAGTACAAAAATAATAAAACGCTGTAAAACTTAAAATAAAAATTCAGTTTTCTCCAAATTTCAATTATGTTGACGTACCCCCCAGACTTCTCTCGAGTACCCCTAAGGATACTCATACCACTGGTTGAGAAACCATGTTCTAGGCATCCCACGCCTCTGTCTCCCACCATCTGGGAGGCAGAGAATGGATCACTAGATAACTGCATTGTTCTGTTCATTCCCTCAGAAGTGGCAGGTGCCTAACATGCCGGTAACCCCTAGCTTCAAAAAAATGTAAGCTCAGGCTTTGTGGTGGCCTATTAAAGCACATGCAGCAGAAAGAGATGTAGGTAAAGTTCACAGACTCTTCACTCAGAGTATGGAGGAGCCTAGAATAGCAGTATGAGAAGCATGCAGTGCTAATGGTTTGAATCCATTGCTATACATAACATGCTGACAGACACCAGACCTTCGGTGTATGCTTTACATTTCTATTCCAGAGTAAGGAGCACGTTTGCAGTTGAACATTTGGACACAGCTGTACTCTGATGGCTCCTCCTTTCCCCAAGGCACATGCAGAATCTCTGGCTAGCTTTAAAAGAAGTTCTGGGCGAAGCGGGCAAAGAAAAGTGCAGAACTAGAGAAGGATTTTCCCAGTGATGGCTAACAGTGTGTTGGTAGTGTTTAGTCACAGAGCAGGAGTTATGGACATAGTTCGAACTAGGGGGGTAGTGTAGACATACCCGATTTGACTGTGAATAACCCTTTTATACACAGCCAATGTCCGCCAGTGCTAATGCTCAGAACTCTCATCTTCAGATGGCTCGTCAAATAAGTATAGAGGAGGTTACTGATGCCAGTTATATGATGCCGGTGCTAAATCTTGCTCTCAGTTAAGCCATGGGAAATTGATGGACTTCATCCAATCAGGACCGTTTTTCCTCTCACTTCCACTAGTGTAAATCTGGAGCAAGTGCCCGGAAGCTGGTAAAGTTGCAATGGCATTAAGCTCGGGTGAGAGAAGAGGCCAAAACATTGGCTTCAGTGGGGAACAAAGAGAAGCAAAATCTGGTTCACGGCCTTCAATGAGTTAAACTGAGCAAAACAGGACAAATAGAGCCCCGTTGGGAACATATCTGGCCTCACGTCTTATTCTGGAACTCGCTTTATTCATGCTTCATTCCAAGTCTTGCACTAGAGTCAGCACTAGCTAATAAAGGCCTGGCATTGTGCATTCTAATCTCATTAGGCAGAGGTATGTTTTGGTAGCAGGAGCGAGGAGCAAAGAGGGGAGTTAAACATGTTTTGCAATTCCAGCTTGAGTCATTAGCCTGGCATTAGAAAAAAAAAAGCAGAGTTTGTTTCCTTCCCCGCTTCAGGATAGTACAGCCTTGCAGGCCCAGGATGGCTGTGCTTCTCCCCTGCGAAAGCTGCATTTCAAGAAGGGTGATTGATCCCTAGATATACTGGACCAAGTTCACCCCAAGTGCAAATCCATTAGCGGTAGAAGCATTGTGCCAGGGATGCATTTGGTTCAATGCCACTCTGTAAAGCCATTGAGGATCCTAAGAGGAAAGGTGCATACATTTTTGGTTAGTACGGGCCAAATTTCCCACCCTTCTTAACTTTGTAGTAGTTTACTCAGGGGCTAATCATGCTGAATCTGACTGTGTCTTCCCCATTAAGCAGAAGTCTCTTAGATTCATAGGGTATGTCTACACTACCACCCTAGTTCGAACTAGGGTGGTAATGTAGGCAACCGGAGTTGCAAATGAAGCCCAGGATTTGAATTTCCCGGGCTTCATTTGCGGGCGCTGCCATTTTTAAATGTCCGCTAGTGCGGACTCCGTGCCGCGCGGCTACACGCGGCACGGACTAGGTAGTTCGGACTAGGCTTTCTCGTCCACGAGGAGTAACGGTAGTTCGGAATAGGAAGCCTAGTCCGAACTACCTAGTCCGTGCCGCGTGTAGCTGTGGGGCACGGAGTCCGCTCTAGCGGACATTTAAAAATGGCGGCGCCCGGCAATATGCAAATGAAGCCCGGGAAATTCAAATCCCGGGCTTCATTTGCAACTCCGGTTGCCTACACTACCACCCTAGTTCGAACTAGGGTGGTAGTGTAGACATACCCATAGACTTTAAGGTCAGAAGGGACCATTATGATCATCTAGTCTGACCCCCTGCACAGTGCAGGCCACAGACTCTCACCCACTCCTTTTAGTCCACCTTGAAGTCCGTGAGGTGCACCCACTCCTTTTAGTCCACCTTGAAGTCCGTGAGGTGCTTGGCTTAAACGTGAGAACATGGCATAGCTCTCCACCTTCAATGAGATTCCTCTTGAATTTCTCATAAAGCTGACAGCTTTCACTCACATTCAGCGCAGTTCCTGGGATTTTTCCCCCACCTGTATGAAATCTGATTAAGAACTGTACTGCCCAGAGGAAAATGCTTTATGCAGTTAGTACAGTGAACTAACTGGTTAAGGCAGTATCATCACAACTTAGTTTCTGACCATATATGGTTCGATATTTTCCTTCCCTTCCAGAAACCTTCCGTGCTCTAATCCAGTCACTTATCAGAGGCGCTTTCCATTTGGACTAATAATTCATTTTTTATTGCAGCCCTCCCTGCTCTGAAGAGCCATTTATTTCCCTTTATCACAGTCCAATTATTTCAGTAAAGACATTTTCTAATATGTCTTAGCTGCTGTGACAAGGGCCTTCACAGAGGCCAGGGAGACCTTGGTTTCAGATAAGGGCAAGCTTTTCAATGTGGGAGATGATCGTTCCACAGCAATCTGACTAGTCACTTTGGGGGGCGCGCGCTCTCCCCCAAGAGCAAGGAAGGCAGAAGGGTGTGCTGAGAGCGCACGCAAAGTGCGTTTCTCTGTCTTTGCTTTCTCTTAGTGCAGGGGCTCTGACGTCATAGCCCAACAATTCTGACAAGCATCATGTCATGACCCCAGAAGGGGGGACCACGGCATTAGAGGCCCACCCAAAGAGTTTGTGGCCTGCTGACAGTGGCTGAGCAGCTGGGTAGCTCCCAGCCAGGGCAACGAGCAAGCAGCCGGGTGGGCGCCGGGTAGCGCGGAGCCCTGAAGGTGCAGGGCCCAAGGTGACCACTTTCCTTGCCTTTCTCTATGGCTGGGCCTGCTTCCCGAGCTCCTCTGCTCCAGGAGGGGTACCCAATCCTGAACCCCACCACTGTGGGCATCGGGGGGGGGGGGTGAAGTTGAAGCTTCAGTCCCAGGCAAGGGGCCTGCAACGTGAGCCCTGCTGACCAGGGCTGAAGCCCTCTAGCTTAGGTTTCATAGAATCCCAGGGCTGGAAGAGCCCTCAGGAATCATCGAGTCCAGCCCCCTGCCCAAAGCAGGACCAACCCAACTCAATCAGCCCAGCCAGGGCTTGGTCAAGCCGGGATTTAGTGAGGCAGTGGGGCTCAGGCTGCAAGTCTAAGCCAGCCCCAGCGACCCCATTTGAGGCATTTTGGGGTCCTGACCCACAGTGTGAGAGCTGCTGTCTTAGTCTGTTCTTCACAGACAAGTGTGCGTGCACACGGCTCATTTCCCCCCTTCCTCTCGCACTGATGTGGGCGGCACACCCACCCACTCGCTTCACACACCCCATTCCCCTGCTCCCCAAGAGAGCGATTCCACCCACAGGCTGGGGAAGAGCTGAGAGGTGGGGAGAGAATGTGCTTGTAACTGTTCCTTTTGAAATCGACAGCGCTTTGTCATCATGCAATGGAGGGGCGATCGTAATCTTCTCGGCATTAAAAGAACCTGAAGTCAGTTCCCATAAAGCAGGGGATACCTCCAGTGGCTTGGCTGCTATTCTCTCTTGATTAAAAACAGAAGCAAAGGCTTGATCCAATTTCCATTCGACTCATTGGGAGACTCCCCTGGACTTCAGTGGATTGGGGGTTTGGCCCAAGGCTGCAACTGTACCATTAATGAAGGCAGAGCGGCTGTCTATGCCGTCACAGCACGGCCCGGGCCTGGGTATTCAACTCATTGCTTTGGAACTGCCTGGAGCGTGAACGGTGCTTCTATAAACCCAAATTCCACTCTCCTTTGGAACAGCTGAAAGCGGCAGTAAATTGTGTCAGGAGAGCGCTGTACCACTTTGGAAATGTACTCTTACGGAGAGGGTCTGAAATGCCGTTGGTTTATTAAGCATATCATATGTCGAAATTGCCCATAAACGTATTGCATGCCGAAGCTGTAACGAGTATTATAATAACCTTTTCCAACATTTCATTTTGCAGCCCCATTTACCTGAAATGAGCTGCTTCCAATAAATATTTCCCCTTCCCCATTGCGCTCACAACTTATGAAGCAAACAGGAATGTTTTAATTCTGACCAAATGGATCTCTGTCATGTACCGGCCTTTATTCAGCGCCTGGTCTTGTGGCTGAATGCCTTGCTGAGTATCATGTCCCAGGGAATTACTTTAACTGAAATGATAAGAAATGTCATTAGAAAGTAATGTTCCTCCGCTTTGACAATCATATTAGTAAACATTGGAGACCCCGGAGGTGATATGTCAGGCAGGCCGACACTAATGGGTTTATTAGCATATACAGTAGCACTTTGTCACACCTTCTTGTTAATCTAAATTTGCAGATGACAAAGAAGAACCAAGTGTGCGTGTGTGTCTGGGTGGGGAACGGGCATGTCAATGCGCTTGGAGTACGGACAAAAACCAAGGCATTTGGCACGAGGGCTGCTCCGGTGGGGCGTGGGGATGCTGGGCAGTGCAAAGGGCAGTCCTCTCATCCGTGAGGTTTTGCACTCCCCGTGTGCTGGGAGGTGACGGCGCATGGGGCCAAGCAGTGGAGGCCAGGGGACATCGCCCTACGTTTCTGCCTCTCAAGAGGGGAAGAAGAGGGATGTAGGTGGGTTTAATTTAAACCCAGCCATACGTACGAATCTCAGCTGCTGTAACCAGGTAGGAACCCCTGTTGTGGTTATTACAGTTGTGACTAGACTCCACAGCAAGCCACATGCGGCAGAAAAGCGTTGCAAGAGCCAGTCTACCCAAGCAACATGTGACAGAGAGGGGGGGTGATTCTGGTTTACAGCCCACACCCCCTTTCTTACACCTTTCTGGCTTTCCCAGAGCTCCTTGGGGTTTGCACTGCGAGCCGATGAAACCGTAGGTGCTGCGTTCCTGGCGCATGCTAGTTGGGGCCAGTTCGTCTTGGGGTTTGAAACTTAGGGTTTCGTTCCCTTCATTTCGTGTTCTGACCAGCTGTGAATGGGGGCAAGCCATAGATCCTGCTCCCGCATCCTCCCTCAGTGCCTGCCCTGAGGTAACGGACGCTGACCCCAGCACGTTATTTACCCACTCGCTGCCAGCGCCTCCCCTTGGGATGTTAACTGAATACATATTTCTAGCGGTGCTCAAACGATACCATCTGCTTAATAGACTAGAAACTGTTCCAGTAGGTATCCGATCAAAATGGATGGAGGCACATTTGAGAGCCTGTCTGTAATGGCCTCGTATAACGGCTGCTTCCAGCTCTCCGGAGGGGACTTGTGCAGAAAGTATATTTTACATGTTCAGATTGAACGGAGCTCCCGAGCCGGCCCCCAAGACCGCATCCAGACACAGGTTTGCAGATCCGCTGCTGCAGCCTGGCCCCCACGAGCCAGTGGGCACAGAGCCGCAAATCCAGGGGTGAGCTGCTGTCCCCCGGCCAGCCTGCCGTCACCAGTGTGTGGGGACCGCAGAGTGCTCACAAATAGCCCTCTAATCGCCAGCCCCTGTGTGCAGCACGGGGCTTGTAAACACCCTGCCAGCAAGCCGTGGGCATCTCGCAGACCTCACCGCCCCGGCTGAAACAAACGGGGGTGCGGCCTCCTAGCCCCTCACAAGCCTCTTGTGTGGGAGTAAGCTTCTGTTGTGCTCACCCGCAGCCCTCCCCAAGGGGCGCAAGAGAGACCAGGACTCAAAACGCCTGGGCTCTTTTCAGAATGCAGGTGGGGAACGCCTGCCCAGGGCTAAAGCCTAAAGTCTTATCAAGCTCTGCTCACGTCACACGGACAGAAGCACCAATGTACGTGCCTTTGCACCATGACAAGCTCTTCCCCCCGTCCACTTCAGAAGGCCTTCGGACTTGTCGTCCTTGCCGCATTAGCGGGAGGAGCACCTTGCGGTTGCCTCTGGCCGTGACTCCGACGCACGGGCCCAGCTCTCTCGCTTGGGTTTTGCTAGCTGGCCCCTCGAGGTGGGAGTGGTGGGTTGAAACTCAGCTGCTGCTGATACTGTAATGGAGTGGGGGGGCTGCACGGCCTTGTGCGGCTAATCCAGTCGCTCTGCGCAGCCCGGGTGTTTGTTCTGGGGCCATAGGCGTGTGCAGCACATTTCATTAGGGTGTGCACCCAAAGAATGTTTTTAAAATGCACTTTGACCCCCCCGTTAGCCACACTCCTGACCCCTGTTAACTACACCCCTGGCCCCCATTAGCCACGCCCCTGGAGGTAACCCTCTCTGGGCAAGATGGGCACATGACCAAAAGTAAAAAGTGTTATGTGACCCCCGACCCAAGGACTTTTCCCACCATCCTCCTACCAATAGGGATTAGTTTGCCCCCCCCCCCACCCCATGCAACTATCCTGCAATTGCATTAATCCAATGGGTGTGACATTAATGCGGGGCTGGAGAGGCTGGGGGTGGGGGAAGGGTTCCCTCTAAGAGTTTCCTCCCATGAGCAGAATGAATTTTGTGTTGTGCACCAGTACTGAGCTCATGTGGCTTGTTTGGATGTGCCACTGTGGCACCCAAGTTATTAATAAATATAAACCTCTACCTTTCCCCTCTGCTGCCATGTCTCCTCCCCTTGCTCCATCAACTCCCCTGGGCCTGCTGCCCCCCAACTCCTCACCCTCCTCTGCTGTCCTGACTCCTGCCCTTCTCACTGCCCTCGGCCCTCCTGCAACCTGCCCCCCTCCACCAGCCCTTCTCTCCCCCCTGTGCCCACTTCTCCAGTAGCCCCACTCTGATCATATGAGCTACCCCTCCTCATCCCTTCGTCTAACACCTCCCTCGCCTCTCTCCTCTGGTGCTGGACCTTCCCCTGCGCACGGAGTGTGCCGGGTGTGCCTATGTCTGGGGTGAAAGGGATCTCACAGGCGCGAGGACAACTCAAGAGTTAGCCCCAGTGTAGGTAACTCAGGGTAACATGGCAGCAGAGAAAACCTCGAACGCTGTGAGGGCAGCCTGGGGGGGGAGGGGGGGCTGAGGCCAGGCAGATAAAGTCTCTCAGGAGCATTGGCCCCACTTCATGATGTGGGGAATTTGCAGCTTCAAATAATGTCGCTCCTCTCAATGTTGTTTTAGGCCAGTTTTCCCTCAGCAGGTCAGGAACAGCCTTTGAGGGCAGGTTGGGATGGCGGCCAGGTAGGGTCCCTTGGAAAGATGGACCACAGAGGGCCTGTGTTGCCTGGAACAGGAGGGTGGCCAAAGAAGCAGCATGGGCACCCATGCCAAGTCCTGTGGCTTTTGCTTGTGAGCCAAGACCTCCAGCATTGCCCGTGCTGCCAACTCTTGTGATTTTTATCTTGAGTCCAGCTGGTTCCCCTCCACCCCCCCATTCAAAATGGCCACCAGCTCCTATTACTGGCCATTGGACTGAAGCCAGCAAGATGGTCACCATTGCCCCGCCTGTGGAAGTCAGACTGCATCTTCTAAAGCTGCTTGCCATCTTCCCACACCCTGCTGGTAATGAAACCAAAGCCAGGGAACCTGACGGCCACTCTATGGCTTGGCGGGCTAGACAGGACGCTGGTAGGACACAGGAACTATGAGGAGCCGTGGAGGCCCTATGAAAGGTGCACTTAGCACGTGAGGGGAAAGCAATAGATGGTTAATGAGACATGGGAATGAGGGGCAGGGAGTTTTGGGGGCGGGAGGCAGAAAGGGGAGAGGAGGCTAAGGGAAAAGTGTAGTCTGAGGTGAAGGCTAGAGGGACGCTGAGCGGGGTGGAGGCCGGGAGAGGGGGGTAATTGGATGGCAGCTGTCCAATGCTGGGAGCAGAGGAGAAGAAGCCACGGGCTGGAGTGTGTTTATGGCTGAGTTTTGACCCTAAAATCTTCACCCTGTTGTGGGGCAGGCAGCTTCCTACTACAGCTTCACAAAACAAGGCAAATGTTCCACTTCATAAACCTCATGGTTTTCACCCCCTCTCACGACTTGTCAGGGGTTACCTCAGGCTTTTGAAGGCATGACTCTGGGTTTCCCCGTGAAGTGACAGGAGCCTAGCTTGGTACAGGGGTAAGCCGAGCAAGCGCTGGAGTGACCTGACCAAAGCTCCCCAGCTTTCCACTCTCAAAGCATGCATTTCCCCCTCCCGTTGGGGATGGCGTGGCTCTTTCTCTGTGAAGTTTCTCAGGGCACGTTTGTGAACACACTACACGGCACCCATCTCCTGCCTCCACTGGAAAACAGCAAGACATTACAATGGACAGAACAGCCGCTCCCGCGGTACCAAACAGGGTGGTTTACACAGATTCACTCTCCGTGTTTCAGAGAGATAACGGCTAAGGAGCTGGGCCTTTTCCTACAGGAGCCTGCTCTCTTTGCTCAGTCCAGGGAGAGCAAAGCCAGGAACTGGGCTGTGCTTTTTATTTTCAGAGCTGAGACATGCAAGTTCAGGGGGACCAATTCTCGTCCCAATGACTAAGCCTCAAACAGCCCAGAACCCTTCATCTTAGAAAACAGATGGTGTTTGTCAAAAAATGATGCTATTCACTCTTGTAAAAGGCCCTTGCTTTCCGGAGCAGCGACTGAAAGGTACAATGGTTGGTCTTTATCAGCGCCTTACGGTACTGTACGTTCGGCTGCCTGTCTGGGAATGGTGCATACAAGATTTGCTAAATGGGGAGGGGGTTATGGGCACCATCCGATGAATCCTGGCCAGTGGACAGGAGCGGGATGCTCAGCTTGTGTAACTCAGTGTCATGCCATTGAAGTCAGCTTAGGATGTGTCCCAAGATGTTTTCATGGCTTTCCTAGAACAGAGACTCAATGACCTAATGCTGGCAGGTTGGGACCTACCATGCAGCTTCAGATCTTAATGTCCTTTTCTTGAAACGAGGCATCTGTTTGGTTGCCCAGCTGGAATGCATGGGCTAGAAGAAAAGGACTGGATCAGATGCTGACCAGGAAACACTCCACATTCAGGCACTGTCCCTTCTGATCTCTGTCCTGCCTGTGGAAATCTGCACCTTTGCTCATTACAAGGAAGCGTTTTGCGCCAACGTTTGATTCCCAGGTTGAGAGCCATGTTCCATTCAGGACTGGGGAGTGCACAGGGAAATTCCCCCCCCCCCCCCCCCCGCCCGGGGCATTATGTCGGAACAATGCGACACCCTCTTTAGAAACAGCAAGGAACCGCTGCTCAACCTGGCTGCCTAACCTTGGGCTAGACCGGCCCCCCTCTCATGGGGCGGGGGAGAGGAGGGACTTTTCAAGGCTCCTTCGCAGAGCTTTCTTGGCGTTCTTGCTGTGCGGGAGAGGTGGATTCCGGAGGACTTTCCTGCTCCTGCAGGACTCCTAGCTCCATGGGGCTGGGAATCTCCCTGGGTGGCAGTTTGATGGCGCCTGGTTCCTCGGGGATTGAACCAGGGACCTCCAAAGCTAAACGGCTTCACTGGGAGCGTCAAGAGGCTCTCGCTGGGCCTGTTGTGGGCAGGGCTGGGGTCTGTAACTCCCACCCACCAGTGGGTTCCAGAGACAGGAGCTGTCCTGCAGGGGTGACTGCAAACCACTCCCCTCTGTGCAGCAGCATGGCTCCTGGAGCAAGGCTGCCCCTCACAGACCCCTTGTGGCCCCTTAGGAGCAGCCCAAAAGGGAGCAAGGGGGGTGAATTCTCTGCCTAGAAATTCAGGGGCTGGGCAGGGGATGCTGCATGGAGCAGCCTGTCCCCTGCTCTGCCCTTTCCCACCCACGACCCTCCTCCTTACTCCTGAGCTCTGCGTGCACAGGGCCTCTCCACGTGCAAAGCCAGCAGGGGTAACCGGGCGCCTGCAGAAGGAAGACCTGGCTGAGACTGAAAAGAGCCAGAGAACCACCACGTCTGCGTCTCGACAGCTCGCTCCGGCCATTTGGCCATAGTGGAGCCTCTCGCGCTCTCCTCCTGACCCCCGATTCACCAGCTTCCCTCGCCCCTAGACAGCCTGGCTGTGCCGGAGCGTGATACAGATCTCCCGCTCCCTCTCCAGCCTCCTCCGGAGCCTGAGTCCAGCAACGGAGCTGCCGTCCATCTCTCAGAGCCAAAGCCCCCTCAGCCCTGACGCAGACTCGCTGTGCGGCAGCGACACCCGTTCTGTCTGCGGGAGTTGCGGGGTCGCTAGGACAGTAAGCATCAGCCTGTGTAGGAAAGCCACAAGAATCCATCATACCTTGTCTGTCCATCTCATTCCTGCTACTTCAGGGGTAGCGCACTACAGCACAGAATGAAAATGCGTTTGCTGCCTCTCATCGGAAAACGGAAAACGTACTGGGAGACATATTGGGCGCTTGACAGACGGGCCGTAGAACACAGTCACACAGTCCAAGCTGGGAACAGCCACAGCATGGAGTTTGCTTTAAAACAGTTGATCAGGAAGACTGAGTTTAATGGGATAACGCGGGGTGGAGAGTGGGAGAGACAACTTTGTGGATGTTTCAACTGGGACTAAATGGGTTAGACAGGCCCAGCACGGCCCGTAGCAATTGGTTCTGGGTAACGGAGGATTATTGGATGCACTGAGTTTGTCAGTCCGTCGCCACACCCTTCCCAGGATCCATCTGGACGTTTGCTCTGATTTTCACATGCAGAATGGGAGGCGATTTGAGTGGTGACAGAGTCATTTTCTAAATTAATTAGACCAGAAAACCTCCCATGGACATAGACGGATTCTTTTGTGACAACGTCTCAGGGGGCGGATTAGCTACACTGATTGAACAAACTCCTTCCATCACTGTCACGAGTGTCTGCGTTATAGCCGTGTGACGTGGCGCTCCTAGTGTCGGCGTGGCCTTAGCAACCATTGATCTTCTCGCTCGGTGGTACAGCCTGTAGCCCAGGGATCCCTGGGAGTCTGCAGTCCATGTCGAAGGGGTTTGCAAATGGCCGCCGTTACTCTAGAATCATGGCTGTCAACCGGTCGTCTGCAATTTCCGGTTGACAACCACGCCTCCAGCAAATGAACAGAGGTTGCGCGCCACGGCCCTGGATCACACCATGGTGAAAGTCTCTTCAGAGCTGGGTGCCTCAAGCTGAGAGCTGGCTTCTTGTGGCAGCTGCCATCAGACGGCCCTGCCCCGCTTCCTTACATGTTTTGGTGTGTGGAGAGGGGCATGAGCAGGGTGCAGAGAGACTGGTTGGACTTCTGGGCAAGGTGGGAGGGAGCCTGTCTCCGGGGCTTCAGGCAGAAGGGGTGGGACTCAGGCTAGTCATCTCCCCCAGCCCTTAGGGGCGCCCAGAGTGTGCTGTGTGCAGCTGCGCAACAAAAAGGCTCAGGGCTCTGGCCACTGCCGCAGTAGTGATAGCACTGGCCAGGAGCCTCAGGCCTTTGTAAATGAGGGTATGTCTACACTACCACCCTAGTTCGAACTAGGGTGGTTAATGTAGTCATACGGAGTTGCAAATGAAGCCCGGGATTTGAATTTCCCGGGCTTCATTTCCAACTCCGTATGACTACATTAACCATCCTAGTTCGAACTAGGGTAGTAGTGTAGACATACCCTCATTGAGCTGTGGGACAGCTCCTCCTTAGTTCCCCCTCTGCCAGCAGCCCTGGGCGTGGGAGTGAGATCCGGGGGGTTTCCTTTCTACGGCTATGTCTTCACTGCTGGGTCTTTTTCAGAAAAAGACACTCAAATTGTGACCCTTTTTCCAATTCTTTTTTGGGTAGAGGCTTTTCCAACATTTGGCCCGTCTATATAGATATATAAGATATTTCTTCCAAACTTTTCATTATTATATATATATAATAATGAAAAGTTTGGAAGAAATATCTTCAGTCACCTCTAGTTCAGAACGTTATAACTTTGTTACATTGCCTCGCCTGAGACATTCGGACTCCAAGGCTGTTCCAGCTGCCCCAGCCAATGTGCATTCTTTGCCTTTCTAGAGGAAGCGCAACACAATAAAACTTTTTGCGTGATTGGAAGAAAGACAGACAGTCGCTGGGAAATTTAAAGAAATGGGAACGTCTCTCTGCTCTGAGCGAGCCCTGCAGCAGGAGTGCTTGCAGTAAGCTAACGCCCATAAACTCTCTTTACATCCGTTAATAAATTAAAGGATGCGAGCAGAGAGGGAGAGTCTATATTTATACCATCTTTGGAGAGGGTTTGGAATGCCCTGGAGAGGGAAGGGTTGTTTGGCTTCTGCTGGGGTCATGTTTGAAACTGTCTTTCACTCAATCTCTTAAAATCTCACCAGCTCTCAAGTATGATGCTACTATTACCAAGGCAAATAATTTTCTATTCACTAGTGTACTGTACGTCAAAGGCACCAGCTGTCGCCTTCTGTCACTGACTCAGTTGCAAACTACAGAATGGGAAACATATGCAACTTGTATTAAACATTTGTAATTCCAGTAGAGGAGTGCCATTTGCAGAGCGCATATAATTAACAATAATAGTGTCAGTGGTGACAGAAATATTTACTTTTGCTTACACACAGATTTCCTTACTGGCACATTCATGGGTGTCATCTGTTAATGCCCTTCCTCCTGCGTAACATTTCAGGAGGCCCTTCTAGCTTGTGAAAGGTCCATTTAGCTTAGTTTCGTCTTCCGACAGCGGTCAGTGTTGGGTGCCTTAGAGGGAGTGAACAGAACAGGGAATCGTCGAATGATCCACCCCTGTTATCTATTCCCAGCTTCTAACAACAGAAGCTAGGGACACCATCCTTGCCCAGCTTGACTAATAGCCATTAATGGACCTCTCCTCTATGAATGTGTCTAGCTATTTTTTGAACCCTGTTAAAGAGCTGGCCTTCACAACATCCTGTGGCAAGGAGTTCTACAGGTTGACTGTGTATTGTGTGAAGAAATACTTCCTTTTGTCGTTTTAAACCTGCTATCTATTAAATTCATTTGGGGGCCTCTATTTCTTTTGTTAGGAGAATAATAAGTAACATTGGGTATGTCTACACTACCACCCTAGTTCGAACTAGGGTGGTAATGTAGGCAACCGGAGTTGCAAATGAAGCCCGGGATTTGAATTTCCCGGGCTTCATTTGCATATTGCCGGGCGCCGCCATTTTTAAATGTCCGCTAGTGCGGACTCCGTGCCCCGCAGCTACACGCGGCACGGACTAGGTAGTTCAGATTAGGGACGAGGAGTAACGGTAGTTCGGAATAGGAAGCCTAATCCAAACTACCTAGTCCGTGCCGCGTGTAGCCGCGGGGCACGGAGTCCGTACTAGCGGACATTTAAAAATGGCGGTGCCCGGCAATATGCAAATGAAGCCCGGGAAATTCAAATCCCGGGCTTCATTTGCAACTCTGGTTGCCTACATTACCACCCTAGTTCGAACTAGAGTGGTAGTGTAGACATACCCTTACTTATTTACTTTCTCCACACCAGTCATGATTTTATAAATCTCTATTATATTCCCCCCTTAGTTGTCTCTTTTCCAAAAGGAAAAGTCCCAGTTTTATTAATCTCTCCTTATCTGGCAGCCATTCCATACCCCTAATTATTTTTGTTCACAGTGAATAATAGCATTGTCTTCTTTCTGGCCACTTTCAGACTCAGGGTCAGTGAGTTTTACAGCATTCTTCCAAAACTCTCAGCTGTGGTCCTGGCTTTCCTGCAAATAATAGAATCATTGAAGACTAGGGTTGGAAGAGAATTCAGCCGGTCATCTAATTCAACCCCCGGCTCAAAGCAAGACCAAAACCAAATAAATCTTTCCAGCCAGGGCTTTGTCGGGCCTGACCTTAAAACCTCTAGGGACGGAGATTCCACCGCCTCTCTAAGCAACCCATTCCAGTGCTTCACCACCCCCTTAGTAGGGGGCCCAACACTGGGTGCTGTTCTCTAGGGGTATGTCTACACTACCCTCCTAGTTCGAACTAGCAGGGTAATGTATGCATACCGCACTTGCTAATGAAGCCCGGGATTTGAATTTCCCGGGCTTCATTAGCATAAGCGGGGAGCCGCCATTTTTAAATCCCCGCTGCTTCGAACCCTGTGCAGCGCGGCTACACGGGGCTCGAACTAGGTAGTTCGGACTAGGTTCCTATTCCGAACTACCGTTACTCCTCGTGAAACGAGGTGTACCGGTAGTTCGGAATAGGCACCCTAGTCCGAACTACCTAGTTCGAGCCCCATGTAGCCGCGCTGCACGGGGTTCGAAGCAGCGGGGATTTAAAAATGGCGGCTCCCCGCTTATGCTAATGAAGCCCGGGAAATTCAAATCCCGGGCTTCATTAGCAAGTGCGGTATGCATACATTACCCTCCTAGTTCGAACTAGGAGGGTAGTGTAGACATACCCTAGATGTGGTGCCCAACAGAGGACAATAATCACTTCCCTAAATCTGCTGGCAGCACTCCTACAAATGCACCCCCATATGCCGTTAGACTTCTTGGCTACAAGGGCAGAGCTTCTTGTCCACTCTAATGCCCAGGTCCTTTTCTTCAAAACTGCTGCTTAGCCAGTCAGTCCCCAGCCTGTAACAATGCTTGGGATTCTTCCGTCCCAAGTGCAGGACTTTGCATTGAATCTCATCAGATTGGTTTTGGCCCAATCCTCCAATCTGTCTAGGTCATGCTGGACTCTATCCCTGCCCTCCAACGTATCTACTTCTGCTCCTGGTTTAGTGTCATCTGCAGACTTGCTGAGAATACAATCCAGCCCCTCATCCAGGTCATTAATGATAATTTAACAAAGCCAGATGCAGGACTGCCCCGGCACACTCTGCGATACATTGATCACTATGAGGTGACCCCACAGTATATCCAGCTTTCTATCCAGCTTATTATTTTTGCATCCAAGTCATACAGGTTGGACCTCTCAGGTCTTCCACCCTCAGGACCTGACTGGTCCCGGATGAGGGATTTTGCTGAACCAGGGGAGGTCATTTCTGGACCCCTGCCACTGGCCCCACAGCTGGCTACGCTGCCCTGCTGGGCAACCATCACTGCTACGGCCGTGGGACCTGCTGGGCAGATGTCCATGCCGTGATGGGGCTCTGAGACCTGCCGGGCAGCTGCATGCACCTGTGACAGACCGGGCCGTGTCTGGGCACAGCTGAGGGCATCCGCTCAGGGCGAATTGCTCAAACCGTGGCTCCCTGCCCCACTGAGCTACCACGGCTCCCAGCCCCACTGGGCAGCCACACACCAGGTCTCCCGATCCTGCAGGGCAGCTCCACTGCCCTGCCAGCCCTGCAGGGATCCTTACTGCTGGCCCTCCACTGGGACTCTCTGGTCCTGAAACATCCGTGCCAGACCATGGATGTTGCCGGACCAGAGAATTCCGATTCAGAGAGTTTCAACCTGTCCTACTTTAACTTACTGGCAAGTGAGAGCCCGCATCAAAAGCTTTGCTAAAGTCAAGGTATGTCACATCCCCCACTTCCCCATGTCCACAGAGCCAGTTACCTTGTCATAGAAGGCCATCAGGTTGGTCAGGCATGACTAGCCCTTGGTGAATCCATGTTGACTGTTCCTGATCGCCTCCCTGTTCTCCAGCTATTTCAAAATGGATTCTTTGGGGCTCTGCTCCATAATTTGTCCAGGGACTGTAGTTCTCTGGATTCTCTTTCTTCCCTTTTTAAAGATGGGCACTACATTTGTCCTATTCCAATCATCTGGAGCCTCACCCGATCACCACAAGTTTTCAAAGACAATGGCCAATTGTCTCTGCTATCGCATTAACCAACTCTCTCACCATCCACGGACGCATCCGATCTGGCCCCATGGACATGTCCAACTTTTCAAAATAGTCTTTTACCTGTTCTTTCACTACTGAGGGCTTCTCCTCTCCTCCCCCTACTGTGCCACCCAGTGCAGCAGATTACAAGTAGACTTTGTGAAGAATGAAGCAAAACAAGCACTGAGTACTTCAACTTATCCCACATCGTCTGCTGCTAGATTGCCTTCCCCATTTAATAAGTGTTCCACACCGTCCCTCGCCTTCTTTCTTCTTGTTGTTAACATGACTGTAGAAACCCTTCTTGTGATCCTTCACAGCCCTAGCTGCTCCTTCCCGATTAGGACTCTGCATGCTTGAGCATAATAGCTTGAGAGCAACACAAGTCCAACTTATAGGTGGAGAGGCCGTGGAAATGTCCGTAATTCAAGGAGCAGATTGGGCTTGGTGAGGAGCAGAGAGAAGAGGACGGGCTCAGGCCAGGAAGAAAGAGAGTTCGCTGCTGTTGCCACAGAAGAAGCAGCCAAACAAAGTCACCACATTAGAGAAACCCACTTGGCCGGTCAGCAGCTGAAATGAGCAAAGAGCAGAAACAATCGTCTTGGACTATCTGAAGGTGAATTTTAATGCAATCACGTTAGCAATCCTTCTGGGAGCCTTTGGACACTTGTGATGCTCTCAGCGTTGCCCTAATTCTGCTCCTTTTGAAATCAGGAGTCAAATGACCTTTCGATTTCAGTGGTCGCAGAGATGGGCCAACTCTGAGCGCTGCTGAAAATCCCACCCTGGAGATTTATCAGCACAAACCCTGGTGAAAACGGAACTATGGAAGGCAAGTCTCTGGATATTTGCCAGAATGGTTTTCAAGATTATATATGATTGTAAGAACGCCATCAAAATTGGTCTCCATCTGGTTGAAAAAAAAGAGCCTGGAGTCAGTTCTTTGGCCACCTGTAAAACTTTTCCAAAGAAATCCATGACATGAATCCTTTAGGGTGCTGCTCTCAAGCTATTGTCCCCCTGGGTGTCCCACTGGCTTCCACGACTCCACTTATTCCACCAGAGGAGGCTGTACACTTGGCAACAGGCCCGTGAGTGGGCCCACAACTCTGGCACAAAACTTGCCTCCTGAGGGAGACATGGCTGACTGCTGGCATAGCCCTTTATTCTGTGAGCCTCTTACCCTCGGATCCCGCTAGCTCTGTGGTTTGTGCCCACCGATCTCTTTGAGCGAGGTGGGTGAGGGGAAGGATAACTCATCCAGTCTTCCCCTTGCTGGCGCCACAGAGAAATGGATGATTAATTCATTTATAATTTCACAGAGGATAATACATGCTGTGTATTCCTCCCATGTGCCTGGGGCTCAGAAACCGAACCCTCAGCCAAAGCCTGGGTCTGTAATTCCTTTAAAGCATGATGGCATGTAGTTGGTTTTGATTACACCTTATTTTAACCTTGATTAAACCATGGCTCGATTATTCATGTGTCTGGGTATTCATGTGATGTACTAAGTGATTATTCTACTGGCATAGTAAGCACTGCCCAGTATGATCACTATTAGCTGGCTTCAGGCTAAAATAAATAGTAGAAAGAAAGAAAGAAAGAAAGAAAGAAAGAAAGAAAGAAAGAAAGAAAGAAAGAAAGAAAGAAAGAAAGAAAGAAAGAAAGAAAGAAAGAAAGAAAGAAAGAAAGAAAGAAAGAAAGAAGCTCCCTGTGCCAAAACCATAATAACGAATCGAGTTGTTTGTTTTGTTAATTTCAGTAAAGATACGAGTTTGGGGATTTAAACAGTCCGCTTCAGGGGTTGAAGCCAAGCACAACAATCTTGCATTAGCATGTGAGAAGAAGAAATTGCAACTGACAAAAAACAAATGTGAAACCGAGCAGCATAGTTTTCCTGTCTAGTAACAATCACCTGGTTTACATTTCTGTCGTGTAAGCTCCCAAAGCGATGTGAAATGCAGCCATCTCTGGGGTGGAGGGCAGGAAGCAGCTAAATGGTGCCTAGAACTCTTCTCAAAATATGACGAGCAATCCTTTTGGCCAGGAACAATGGGGAACCCTCCTGCTGTCAGGACCAGCACCACAGCATGTTTAGTATGTTGGCAGAGACTCGGCGTCAGATCATGAAGGCTTTGGATTTGGACTTGGTTTATCACCAGCAGAAGGATGGAGGCATGTGATGCGTAGAACACAATGGAACAGAATGAATGGGGACCTATTTATTCTAATCATGTGAGTTTTATGTTGACAGCATCCCCTTGTACCAGGAATAAATATGGAGATTCCAAATTGATTCCGCTCAACATATTCTTACTGTGTACGCAGACTGCTTCAGACACAGGTTCCTGGGGTAATTCAATCACAGAAACACCATGGAGATTTGCAATCTGCTTTGGATAATTGCATCAGATCAAAGGGCTCTCTTTGCATATGTTCACAGGCAGGACTCATTTGCTAGGCAAATTGTGTGGTTAGGGGCAGTAATAGGAGGAAAGAACAAACATCATGCCTGGCTTGCGTGTGGCTCATGTTTGTCATGGAGCCCACTAGTTCCTGGCTTTATGCAAAGCTGGTATGGTGGGCAGGCAGGCTGGCTCCTGACGGGCCACAGCGCTGGAGAAGCTAGGAATTGGCAGCAAACAGACACTGGGCTCAAGGGAAGAAAGAGAAAGCAGTGCTCCTACTTGTGTTAAAAAGAAATTCCTCAGTGCATTGGAATTCAGAAACCTGAGTATTCACCAGGGCTGGTCAGCAAACGAGAATTTCTATGAAAATTTAGACTCTTCTGTGAAACATTTAAAATTTTCAGTGAAACTTCGAAATCTAAATGTTTCTGGTTTTGACCAAAACATTTTAGCATTCAAAATTCTGCTGAAGCACCTTATGGGAGCTGTTGTTTGAGTCCCTCATGCTCCCATTCCCCTCTATAGACTAGGATCCGTGGTTGGACTACATTTATCAGGGTAAACAATGGACTCCCCCCCAAACCTTGTTGAGACGTGGAGCATCATGGGAATATCTGGTTTATGCTGTATCATGGGAAATGTAGTTTGGTGCCATTTCAGGAGGGGGGAGGAGGGGGAGAGCAGCAGCCATGCATACCAGGGCACTGCTTGCTTTTCTTCCTATTTCCCAATCAGGGAGCAAGGAGAAAATACACAAAGTGTGCGAATTACTCCTCTGCCCCCTCCTTCACCAGCCTGGAGTGAGGCATGCACAGAAGCCGTGTACTTTCCCCTTGCTCCCAGACAGGGGAATGGGAAGACAAGCAAGCAGTGTCCCAATGCACATGGCTGCTTACCCCCCCTCCCTACCCCCAGCCTCCCGCCCTCGCGAAATGATACCCTTGGACATTGAGCAACCAAATTATAGCTCCCAGGGGACACTGCGGCAATATATTGAAACTGAATATTTTGAGTTTGGCCAAACACCAAAAGTTTTTTGATTTTCAGAACTTGTGTTTTTTAAAGAAAAATCTAAGTTTTCCAACGAAAACAGATATTTTTTAGAAAAAAAATCTTCAGAGACAGTTTTTATGGAGGGCTTTTAACCAGTCCTAATTAAATGTGATTCTAAGCATTAGAAGGAACCAAAATTTGCCAGGTGACCCGTGTGTTCAATTAATTCAGAGTATTTGAAATGCAGAGTTTTGAGTGTATTCATTCTACAGTTGAATGCACAGCCAGGGGAGGAATGCATGACACACACATAGACACACTTTCTGAAATACAGAGATCTGTCCCTTTGTCCACCCCTGCCCCCTGCTGGACCAATGAGGTTATAGGTGTCCCGGTCCCATCTTTGTCCCCTTGCTGCCCCACTGTGGTCATTCTGCAGTATAACTCTCTCCTGCCAGACCCCTCCCTTCCCATTATATGCGAAAGAGTTGAATTCCTCACACACTCCATTATCCTGGCACAACCAAACACTGACATTGCTTTCAATTAGGATAAGAGGAACTTGTGTACCGAATTTGGTGGTCCTAGCCCTTATCGTTTAGAAGGAGTTATTGAACATACAGACTCATGGATGGACAAACAGACAAGCAGGCAGATGCGCATGTCTAAAATCTATAGATAGAAGAAGATTACAGTGGTGCCTAGAGGCACCAAGCAGAAATGGTTCCCCATTGTGCTAGGCACAGTACAGATCCATAGTGTGAAACAGTGAGCTTACACAAGACAGACAATGGGTGAAGAAAGCAGCTATTTAGAAGATTGGGAACTGAGACATAGGGTGATTAAGTGCTTCTCACTGAGGTTTTGTGACTTCTATCGATCTTAGGAATTTATACGGCCTCCATCACTAGTAGTCAAGTACCAAACAAATTTTATTGTGTTTCCTCTCCCACAATAGCTCCTGGAAAACATGGGTAGTGGTCTGATTCTCATTTCGTAGATAAGGAACTGAGGCATAGAGAGATGGTAACACTCACCCAGTGTTACATGGGAAGTCTATAACAGAGAAGGAATTGAATACAGTGCTCTCAAGTATCAGACTAGCCCACTAACCACAGGACCAGCGGGGGGAACGGAACCATTATCACCTGCACCCATGTCCGGATTAACTCTTCTGGGGGATGAGGGCCTATTAAATTTTGTGGGGCCTGCTAGGCTCTGGGGTATGGCTAAAAATGAGAGTATCAGAGTGCAGGGGGGGCCTGTGGGTTGGGTGTGTGAAGGATCTCAGGGCAAGACTCGGGGATGCAAAGAGAGAGGGAGTAGGAAAATGGAAGGGGGCTGAGGGCAAGAGGTGGAGGTGTTGTGTCTGGGTAGGATTTATCATCTGGGAGGGAGCTCAGGGCAGGAGGTGAGTGTGGGGGTGTTCATCTCCCCCCCCATGTCTGGTGGGGCTCTTTCCTCCCATTCAGCAGAGGCCTTTTCTCTTCCTCCCCATCCAGCAGGGGCCTTTTCTGCCTCCTTCCCTGCCATCCTGCAGGGGCCTTTTCTGCCTCCTCCCCTGCCATCCTGCAGGGGCCTTTTCTGCCTCCTCCCCTGCCATCCTGCAGGGGCCTTTTCTCCCCTGGACAATCTCTTGGGGGGGGGGGGGTGGCTGCCCGCAGTAGTCATTGTGCATTGTAGCTCTCTCTGGTGCTCACTGCCCCCAGTGGACACTCTGCAGTATAGCATCCCTCCAATCTGCCCTTTCCATGTTACGGAAAACAATCCCATTCCAGGCACTTCCTGTTTTTCCTGGCACAACCAAACCCAGACCTTGCTTTAAGTTAGGGGGAGAGGAATCAGCACATCAAACGTGGTGGTCTTAGCTCTTCTCATTTAGGAGGAGTTCTTGAACAAACCGACTGACAGATGGACAAACAGACAGATGCACTGTTCCAAAATAGATAGACAGACTACGCTGATGGACAAAGCACTGTCTGTCGGTGTAGGAACTGTGTTCACTACAGGTGCTCCTTAACGGCCAAACCATGCTCTTCGTTCCATGGAGTCAAGGGACACCGGCTTCCCCAGAGCCGTGAGCTCAAGCCCCGCCCCCCCCCCTCCCCAGGAGCAGCCAAACAGCCGACACAGGCTGTGTCTGAGCTGGAGTTGGTTCTAGTACTCAGAAGGCAGGGTAAGGGACACCAGCATATTGGTGCCAGCTTTTCCCCTTGCCACATTTACTTTGCTCACCGACTGGTTCTTCTCATGAGCTCTTAAAACAGTTTCCCTCCCCCGCGCTCTGGCTCGAAGCAAGGGGCCACACATGAATTATTGATCCTCCTTTTGCAGGATTTCAAACTTAGCCCCATCCCCGTGGCCCCCTGCCCCTACGTGCATTCAGTGGGGGTGAAACTTTTGATCCCAGACCTACACCATGCATGCAGACAGCAGCGGCCTTAGTTCCTGGGGACTTGGATGCAGGTTACAAACCCCAGCTTTTTCCTCCAGTCCATGCTGGTAGGGAAGGCACTCCCGAAGAGGAGGAAGTTAACTCAGCTACTGTACAAACGAGCATAATATGAATGGTGCCCAGGGAGGCATTTGGTCCTCATTAACAGGAGCTCAGTAGCTGTTTTGTCATTTTTCTTGTTTGTCATAAAAAATAAATACAGTTTAATAGATGATCTACCAGAGCAGGTTTTGGCAACAAAACTGGCCATGTCCCATTATAAGCTTGATGTGTGTAATTTAAAGCAAGATGGAATATAAAACCATTTCCAGCTCATAGAGGGGAGAGTGACAGAGATTTAGCTTTTGATTGTGCAGAAATGAAAAACAGCACATTCTTGAGGAGTGTATTAAATCATGCAGCATGTTTTATGGAGTTCGGGCAATAAGCAGCCTATTTCAGAATAATTAATCATGCCCTTTTTTAGCAATTGAAAAGTTTGCATTGTTTTAAAAAAAGATGTTTTATGGGGAAAGAGCAGCTTAAGCACCTTAATAGATTGTATGGAGGCCAGCAAGGAATTTGAAGGGCACTTCCTGTTCACGTGTAGGTCAAAATTACCATCAGTTAGTGAAGATTTAAGAAATGCCCCCCAAAACCCAAGGGAAATGCAATGGCTGATGGGAAAAGACAGGGCTTCAGACCCATGGCATGTACAGATCTGGAGCAAGGTTGGGAAGGTGAGTTAAAGGGGCATTTGGATTTGATAAGCCTCTCCACTTTCACAAAACAGCATTAGGGACTGATTAGCTGGAGCCCAGTGGACTGATCTGAACATTTGTTAGAAGAATTACCACCCCTCTGATTTCCTCATGGTAGCAGCCCGGTGGAATGCTCGTGTTTCATCCTGATTCGTCGGCAGGCTGATTGCTCTTATTTGAATTTCATCTTTAGAACTTACTGTGATTTAAAAAGACAGCACAGAGTTCTGCCATGGAGGAATCTATATGCTGCTACCACAACAACGGAGGCAGCATGTGTATAACTGAAAGCAGAGGGCCAGCCCCAGTTTTTGCTGGTGTAAACCAGAAAAGCTCTGTTGAAGACAGGAGCATCACAACTGATTTATACCAGTTGAGAATACAACCCAGAACGGGGCCCAAAAGAAATTTCACAAATCCTCAACAAGTATAAATCAGTGTCGCTCCATTGACTTCAATGAACCTGGGCTGATTTGTATTACCTGTGTGTCTAGTTCGGAGTGTTACATTCTAATGTGAGGTCGACCAGCAAAGTAGCAGAATAACTCCATGGAAGTCATGGAGTTACTCCAGAACTGAATGGCTTAAGGATATGTCTACACTAGGAAATTATTTCAAAATAACTCAGTTTGAAATAATGACTCCCAAAATAATAATTTCAAAATAGCATGTTCACACTACAGGGAAGCCGCGAAATTAGTCTGAGGCAGGCTCCCTTTATGTGGATCCGTTCCCTCAGCTTAGAGCCCCAGGAAACACTGGGAAGTAAATGAAAAAAAGAAAAATAAGAATGGTCCTGCAGCACTTTGGGGTACATCTAGACTACACGCCTCTTTCGAAAGAGAGCGTCTAGACTACAGCCAGTACTTTTGAAAAAGCGAGCCACTTTTTTGAAAAAGAGCACCCAGGCAGACTGGATGCTCTCTTTCGAAAAAGCACAGTTTGCATTACATAGCGCCTTTTTTCGAAAGAGCACTTTCAAAAAAAGGCGTTATTCCTCATAAAATGAGGTTTTCCGCGGTCAAAAACCTGCTGCGTACTTTCGATTTACTTTCAAAAGAATGAAGCAGCAGTCTAGACACGGGATGTTTTTTTGAAAAAAAGAGACTTACAAAAAATATGAATGGTATCAAGAGATGGTATCATGCGCTTACGTGGGCACAACGTGCTTCTTCGGATGAATAGAGCAAGGGGTTCGGAGTTACAAATAAATAGCAGAAAAAGAGGAGATGGGGAGTGAAAGAGAAGGGGAAAAATCTTGTCACTTTTGAGGAGTAATTAGTTTGAATTACTCTGGGGAGCGGTTACTTCGAAATAGAGGCACCGGAGCGTCCACACCACCGCTATTTCAAAATAACTTTTTCAAAATTAGCATGATTCCTTGTGGAAATCAGGCGTTATTATTTCGAAATAACCGGCTTGGCAGTGTGGACACTCCGCTTGTTATTTCGAAATAACTCCCTAGTGTAGACCAGGTTTCTGTGAGCTAGGAAACTGATTTCTAGTGCACAGTACATAATAATAATAATGGCATCCCAGTTTTGAGGATGAGATGGAAAATCACAGTTCATACCAAAGGATCTTTGCACAGCTCTGTAGGCCAATTTGGGTAGAGCAACATTTCTCACGCTGACCATAGCCCCGTTTATCTGAATCGGGGTCCCCATTATCTACAGATCTGGGTGAATATTGCAGAAATGAATTTATAGCCTGGCTGAGGTACTATCAGCTATTATTAAGGTTGATGACCTCTTCCCATTTTAAGACCCTACTTTCAATTGCTTATAACGTTGCCAACCATTTAAGCATTTGCTGAGGTTTTCCATGCTAGGTATCTGCCTCAACCTGAGATACGTACATATGACAATTTCATCCAAAATAGTTCATCCAGCTCTGATTACGAGAGTAGGGGGAAAACCTGTTGCTTGCCCACTTAAAAAAATTCTAGCACCCCCATCTCTAGGAGAGGGATTTGGAATTTGGCAGAAGGAGGGTGGCCATTGTGGTAGGGATGTGCCTTTCGCTGCCCCTGTGAAAAACTGGCCAAATGTGGCCAAATTCTCAGCCCTTAGAAAATCACAGCTCGCACATGTCCAGCAGAGACTTGCTAGAGCTTAGTAGCTGAAAACGCTGAGGGTTCCATCGTCACTGAGCATGCTCTGTCCCTTCAACAGCGCCATGTGTGACCAGACTGTGTATGCACCATCTCCACAGAACAACTGAGCATGCTCCATCCCCTCACGGCACCTCGTGCTGATCGGTCTATGCATGCGCCATGCCCATGGAAACTGTGCGGTCTCCAGCCCAGGGCTACAGGGGCCACGCCAGACTGGAATGTGTTCCTAGGTCCTCTGAGCCAGGCACCAAAACCAGTGATTGGGACTGGTGGTGGATGGAGGAGAAACTGTGGGCGGGAGGGCAGGGCAAAGAGATTGGGACTGGGAAGTAAGAGGAGAAGGGAGGTGTGGTAGGGGCGTGGACCTGCGAAGGTAAAGGCTGTGGGTGGGGGAGGGGAGGAGTGGCTGGCACGGATTGGGCAAGAAGCCAGGGAGGTGGGAGACTGGAGCAAGGATCTGGGAAGGGATGTGGGGAACATGAGATGGGATGAGAGTGTCTGGGAGGAAGAGGGTGTCTGGGAGCCAGGAAGTGGGGAAGAAACAGGAACTAGCTGGTTGAAGAGACTGAAACTGGCAGGAGAAGCCTGAGGACTGGAGATGGGGAGAAGGCAGACAAAGAGAATTGGACTAGGATGGGGGGAGGTCACAGAGCACAGGGCGGGAGTCACGCTTGGGGCACAGGGGGGGTCAAAAGAATCTGCACTCACTGCCACTCGCACCCCACCAGAGCCTGGTGTTTCACCATCCTCTGCTGTCAGAAGATATCTGTGATACCCACTGGTGGACTGTGTCTTATACCCTTCTGGGGCGCTCCACATAGAGGGTAACAACCTACTAGTGCTGTCAGCTATGGCTGAGATCTATGCAGGGGATCTAAAGATGCTAACCCTGCTAATGACCCATGTGGCATCAATATGAAGTCATGTAGTGGAATTTCAGGATGGGTTTCAAGTTTACATTTTTTTTAAAAGCGAGGAAATGACAAAAAAAAATGTATATTAAAACCATTATTAAGGCTGCAAGTCCAAGAAGTCAAAAGCAGGGAAATTCCAGAATGAAGAGTGACAGTGAAATCTTAATTCATCCCCTTTCTGTCTATGTATTAGGAGACAGTCTTTTATTTCATGATCACTTTGCTACTTTTTTCCTCAGGACCCCTGCCTCATTCAGTGCCCAAGACGGACCTGCTTGGGGGATGAATCAGAGTCGGGTGTAAAGGAGACTGGTGTCAATTGATCCCTGCCTCATTTGCTGCGGAGCTGGACCTGATGAGGCAGAGGCATGTACGAAGAGAAGATGGTGCCATAGCTGAGGCACCTGGATGCTGTCCTGGTGAACGGGATCCTACCCTTGCCTCAGCCAAACAGCTCCTATGTGATGCTGGGGCAATTCTCTTAAACACAAGATTTCACAGGGGGTCATTACTTGAGTGTTCCTCGTTTTCTGGACTTGCAACCCTGGGGTCTGATTGGCAGCAGGGCTGAGGTCAATGGGAGTTGTACTTTGAGCAGCTAAAGTGCAATATAATGCTAACAACTCTGAAAAGTCAGGGTCCCAAACTGGATACCCCAAATCAGGGGGTTCTTTTGAACATCATGCTGCTGTGTCTCAGCTCCCCGTTTGTAAAACAGGGATAGCAGTGCGGCCTCGACTCAGGGGTGTTAGCACAACGCGTCCTCCTTGAGCCGGGCTCTCTTGCCTAACTAACGCAGGGAATATTTTGCCAATGTTTTGAAATCAGAGAACACGACTGATTGCAATTGACAGCCATGTTTTCACCATATTCCGTGTGGTCGGCTGCACCCGTATTTAACCCTGCGTGCGACAGCCATTCCTCTAGCTTGCTGGTCAGATGAATGCACAGGGGAACTGAGGGGACTGATGCTTCCAAAAATCCTCTCCTAAAGCCAAAAGGCTCCCTCAACACCTTGCCTGACTGGCAGCTCAGTCACCTGGAAAGCCATGTGTCACAGGGTGTGGGGGCGTCACCGGGCCCTGCACCCCCTCCGCAGCCAGACAGGACTTTCGGCCGGCAAGTAGAACAGAAGGGTTATTGGTTCCCAGGGACACAGCGTAGCTCAGACTTCTTGTTACAGGAACCAGGAGCCGTCAGTACAGCCCATCTTGGGGAGGGGGGCCCCCAAGCTAGCTAGGCTCCCTTCTCCCCCAGCCAGCAGAATACTAACTCCCTCTCCCAGCCAATACTCCCAGCCCCCCAGGCAGCCCCGCCTCCCGCTTTGTCCTGCTTCCAGGCCCAAGGTGTTATCTGCTGTCACCTGGTCCTTAGGAGGTGAGAGACTGAACATACTTCCACCGTGAGTCGTGCCCAGCTTCCCCCTCCTCATGCAGATCGTGCTGCAGTGCCCAGGGAAACTGAGGCACACACACAGAGTTACTCCAGAACAGCTCGGGACAGTAGAATCACATAAAGCACAACAAAGCAGACAGTGAATGCAAAACCAGAGTGAACACAGCGGACTACAAGAGTGGACAAAACCCTCACTACATCGCACCAAGGCTACGTCTAGACTGCATCCCTTTTTCGTAAAAGGGGTGCAAATTAGACATATCGCAATTGCTAATGAAGCGGGGATTTAAATCCCTTAGGGATAAGGGATCTTTCGGAAAAGGCTTTATTTTCCGAAAGATCCGCGTCTAGACTGGCGCTTTTTTCCAGCAAAGCTCCGTGCCGAAAAAAAGCGGCAGCCATTTTTATGCTAATGAAGCGGGGGAGATTTAAATCCCCGCTTCATTAGCAATTGCGATACGTCTAATTTGCAACCCTTTTACGAAAAAGGGATGCAGTCTAGACGTAGCCCGTGTCTTTCCCAAAGGCCTGAGCAATTAGCGGGGTGGCCCAGGCTACCCGGAAGGTTAATGAATTCAGACTCCTTGGAGCAAAGGAGTTCCAAAGTCAAGGACTCTCCATGGGAAATGGCCTGTCAGCACGCCTGCCATGTTTATAAGGAAGGTGCTCAGTTTCAAGCATGTCTCCTGATGACAGCTGTGGCAGTCCACGCTGGCTCTCCGGAGTCCGCTTCCAAACCATGGAGGGCTTCCAAACTCCACCTGCAAACACGCTGGCAGCCAGTGCAGTGCTCAGGGCCCCGGTGGAGTCTGCTTCCCATGCAGAGAGGCCAGCGCAAGGGTTCTGCTCACTGCACGTCCTCACAAGACCTTATTCAGGACCTTGGAGCTGCCTAGACTCAGTGCTGGGCACTCTAGCTGCATTTTCCACATGGATAAAGTGATGTGCTGTTCTGTGAGCTGCTGTTACAATAGTATGAAGCATCATGCTCATTAAAATACATATCAGGACAAAACACAGTTTGGGGTGTATTTCCCAGTTCTCCTAGGCAGACCCATGCTCCACGTCTCACCTGTGGCACTGGGCCAGGATATTTGAACGGAAGGAAATTGGTTTTCTGTTGAAGTATTTCAGCTTTGGGTGTTTGCTTTTGTTTGATTTGAGGGTTTTTTTATGATGAAAAGTCCATATTTTTGATAGCAAGCACATCACTTCTTGGGAAAAGCTTAGGTCCTTCAAAACCTTCATTTTCCATTGCAAACCAGTATTGATGGCTAATTTTCAGCCAGGCTCAACAGTGCAGTGACATACCCATTCTGCAGTGACAGCTAGGCTATGTCTAGACGGCAGAGCTCTGCCGTGTCCAAGGACAGCATCAGCTTTTTCAGAACAGTTTCCAAAAAAGCAGAAACAAAATACAGGACTATGTAGCACTATAAAGACTAACAAGATGGTTTATTAGATGATGAGCTTTTGTGGGCCAGACCCACTTCCTCAGATCAAATAGTGGAAGAAAATAGTCACTATCATATATACCAAAGGATACAATTTAAAAAAATGAACACATATGAAAAGGACAAATCACATTTCAGAACAGAAGGGGGATGCGGGGGTGGGGGGGAAGGAAGGTGAATGCCTGTGAGTTAATGATATTAGAGGTGGGGAAGGGTAGATGTCTGTGAGTTAATGGTATTAGCGGTGATAATTGGGGAAGCTATCTTTGTAATGGGTAAGGTAGTTGGGGTCTTTGTTCAGCCCCCTGCGGAGAGTGTTGAATTTTAGCATGAATGCCAGTTCACAGGAAAAAGCAGACATGTTCTTTCCGCATCCCTGTATTCCTCATTGTATGAGGTAGAAGGGATGTTCCAAAAGAAGAGTTTTTTTTCTGAAATTTGGCCCTGTGTAGACGGGCCAAATTTAGGAAAAGCCTCTTTTGGGGAAAAAAGTCAGAAAAAGATTCACAAAATGCGAATTGCAATTTGCGTATCTTTTTCTGACTTTTCTCAGCAGTCTAGCCATAGCCCTAGAGAACTCCAAAGGCAATTTGCATTGCCACAGGCCACCCATACAAATCTTACTACACTAGGCTTCTGACGTACCCATGCAATGGGCTTGTGTTTTCAATGTGGTCTCTCTAATGTGGCCATTCATGAAATGATGAGGTTAAATTTCTGAGCAGCAAGCTGAAAATACCTCACTACACTTTCTTTGCGAGTTAAAAGTGGGTAATGGCATCATGCTAGGATGACTGGGGGTGGGGGTGGGGGTTTGGCCCTGGGGATGTTAAAAGATGAGTTCACCTCCAGAGCTATTTATACACAGACATGTACTTTGGTACATTAGGCAATAGATACAGTATCAATTCAGAATAAAACCTTGGACTTTTTTAGTTAAAACTTCCTAAAAAAGCTGCCCTCTAATGGGCTTGTATGGGCCTTCTCACACGGTACATAGCAAGGGCCCGATTCCTTCCTCAGAGTCATAGGCATTGACTCAGTGGGGGCTTTGGAGCTGAAGCACCCACAGAAAAATTAGTGGGTGCCAAGCACCATAGGCAGTCCCAGAGTAGCTCCTGCCTCATCTCCCTCAGTGCGTCCCACCATTGGTGATCAGCTATTCAGTGGCGGTCAGGAGGGGCTAGGAGGAACGAGAACAGGAAGAGGCAGGAGCGGGCAGGAAAAGGTGTAGCAGGGATGGGGGCTGGAGGAAAGGGTAGAGTGGGGGCGGAGCCTCGGATGGAGCAGCCCCCAGGAACTCAAGAAGTTGGCACTTCTGCTCAGATGCATCCAGGGCCGACTGGTGTTCTGGAAGCTGCAGAGCCTTATACTTGGTCCATCGTGGGAACAAGAGGGCAGGAGCCTGAGGCTGGGTCATTAGAAGAGCTTAGGTTCTGGGGCACAGGACTGGGGCTCAGGAGACCTTGACGGCTCTGGCATTACACTGATTGACACCAAGGGAGGAACAGGTCTTGCCTTCATACTAGAATAACTTATGTTCTGCTCTGCTGGGTTTCCAGTACCACACAGTACCTCTGATACGTCTGCAGCCCAATTGGCAAAATGGAAACTTTTTGGGTAACTACAGGGACAAATCCGCAACTGGTGTAAATCACCATCAGAAAATCCCCTGCAGACCTGACTCTATAGTCCGGCCTTCTGCTATGGATTCGTTAGGCTCCTTTCGGAAGGAGGTCGGGCTGACATGCTTTTGTCCTGTAAACAGTTAATCACCACCTCAGTGCTTGCTCCTGCCTGGCTGACTTGGAAATGTGCAATCACAGCTCGTTATGTATGGAGGTGATTAAGTGTGACAGGTCGGGGATCTGGACTTGGCTCTACTAGCTGTCTCTTGCCAAATACCAATCAGATGCTGCATTTTTCCAAAGTCATCTCCTTCCAATGGGTTGGAGGGGGATTTACCTTCATACAAAGACAGGGCATCTCCCCCTCCCCCTTGTCTTGTATTTTATTAATGAGCCAAAAGACTATTTCACAGAAATTGTTGTGCTTTTGATGCTATTCCAGCTGGGGGAAGGGGCTATCTGTGAGAAGGGGAGCACGCCTTCCAAACATCCGCCAGGTCGGGTTGCTTTCCTTCCTCCAACTATAAGAGGAAAAACAGAAAGCAATTTTAAAGAGGTACGTGCATGAAGGATTTCTTCTTCCCCTTCCCCCCAGTCCCTTGCTGATTTGGTTCAAGCCAACAGATGAGTGATCAATAAGATTGGATACACAAAAACGGAAACTGAGCCCAACCCTGGGCCTTTAGTTCTCTAGGGATATGTTTTGTGGATTAAAGGTTAACTTTGCTGCTCAGGGAAACTATCTAAAACACTTCCCCTGTCATGTGGCCCATGGCTATTTTCCTTGTGCCAGGGATAATTATGGCAGGCTAAGAAATGAGACCTTTCTCCTTTGATTCTTTCCTCTGTCTGTCTTGGTCTGGCTTTTGCTTGGATAATAAGTGGTCATAATGCTCTGTGTATTAGCAGCAGAATGCCTGCCACTGGTTTTAAAGGTCTCTCTGAATTATTATTATCCTCCTCTCTGCTATTGTCACTGGTTGGGTGAATGCAGTAGAAAGTATCTGCTGATCATATTTGTGTAAAGATGCAAAATTTCATTCATAAGAATGTTTGTGGAAAAGGAGCAGCACCGTGAATATACACGAGCATTCGTGCAAATATGTACCCACACAAGTATTCCCCTCTGAATACTGCTCTGGGAGCCATGCACATAAGTATTGTACACGGTAGCCTGTATTAATTGCATGGCCGCTTTATTACGTGGCACCCAGAGAAAAGCAAGGAGGCTTTCTGCTAAGTTCAAATTCATGTATTTCAGCATGACAGTGGGGAGTCTAATTTAGACATCAAGGGCCAAAGTGTGACTTCACCAGGACTTTGAGATTAAATTCTCTCCAGGGCGCAGGGCCTGTGTATGAGGGTCCATTCAAACCCTTCTGTGCACTAGGACGCAAGTGATGCATAAACCAGGGCAGCTGCCTCTGCATAGAAGGAAAAGGGTTTCCCCCCAAATGTATATAAATGAATACTCCAGCCAGTGGACGACAGCCTCGGTGGATGTGACGTGCCACGGCTCCACTGAAGCTCAGGATTGGGTTAGTAATACTGCATCATTTTTCTCAATTGTTATTTGTATTCCTGGGCCTCCAGCTAGTCATGGCCCAAGACCAAAAGACACTCTCTGCCCCCCAAAGCCCTTATAATCAAAGTTCGTGTAAGTAAGTAAATGTTTCATATTTACAATTAAAGCTTGAACTTGTTGACAGATGCTATCCATATTCTGCAAAAAATAAATCGACTAAAATGAAATTCCTGTTTCGTGTGAAAGTTTCCATGTATTTTTGTTCAGTTTTTCAATTAAACAAATTAAAATAGCTTGGGGAAGAGGAGAAGGCTGGTTGCCAAAACCCTAGAAAATTTTGAGAAAAAAAAAGTCCATTTTGGTCAAATACCCAATTCTCATCCAAAAAGATTTTGACAAAAGAATGAGGCTCCGCTTCAGACAAATAGCTGCTGCTTTGCTTTGTCTTAACATGTGTTAGGTCTGTTATGACTTCAGATTTTATACCGGTGGGAGCCTCCTGGTGCCTTTGAAATGGTGCCTTTGTGTGTGAAACCAGCAGGGGTTATGCAGAGGTGAGACCTGAATCAGAGGCAGGCCAGCATCTTGTTAAGTAAAAAGGAGTAAAACAGACCAGGAAGTCGATTGGAATAATAGACTCTGCTGGTATAAATAACTGAATCAAAACCATTCCTGTCTGAGTGGCTCATCTGACAGGCAGCATATACAGATCTACTTGTGACATGCAAGAATCCAACTGGGCAGTGTATTGTGCCTCCAGGCAACTAAAAGGGGACAGGAATGGGTGACGCACAGCCTGGCTGTGGTAGGCAGCTCTGTTTTCCTCTGCTGCCTGGCTTCGCCTTTAATTTACTTCCCACACTTAGGGTACATCTAGACTATATGGCTGCGTCTAGACTGGCATGATTTTGCGGAAATACTTTTATCGGAAAAGTTTTTCCGTTAAAAGTATTTCCGCAAAAGAGCGTCTAGATTGGCAAGGATGCTTTTGCGCAAAAGCATCCGTACCAATTTAGACGCGCTTTTGCACAAGAAAGCTCCGATGGCCATTTTAGCCATCGGGCTTTCTTGCGCAAAAAATTAAGGTGCCTGTCTACACTGGCCCTCTTGCGCAAGTATTCTTGCACAAGAGGGCTTATCCATGAGTGGGAGCGTGAAAGTATTTGCGCAAGAAGCACTGATTTTGTACATTACAAAGCCAGTGCGCTTGCGCAAATTCAAGCTTCCAGTGTAGACAGCTGGCAAGTTTTTGCGCAAAAGCAGTTGCTTGTGTGCAAAATCTTGCCAGTCTAGACGCATCCAGTCTGTTTGTCGGAAAAAGCTACTCAAAATGCGCTCCGCATTTTGCGTAGCTTTTTCCGATACTTTTGGCAGAAGAGGCTTTTCCAACATATGGCCCATCTAGACTGGGCCAAATGTTGGGAAAAAAACCCTTTTTCAGAAGCCCCGAAATGAGGAAATGTAGAATGAGGAATACCGGGGCTTCCGAAAGAGTGAGTTTGTTCTTCTGCAAAAAAAAGTGGAAGAGCAAATGCGTTCCCTTGACATGGAAGAGTTTTTCCGGGATTGGTATCCTGGAAAAACTGTATAGTCTAGACATAGCCCTAGTGTGGTTCACTGTCCCATGTGGTGGCACTTAGACAACTTACAGTGAGAGATAAGAACAAGGGAGCTTTACAGCCTCATTTGAGAGGCTTTATAGGTCAAGCTGTAGAGACTCCTAGCCTACACTCTAGGGCTACGTCTAGACTGGCATGATTTTCCAGAAATGCTTTTAACGGCAACGTTTTCTGTTAAAAGCATTTTTGGAACAGAGCGTCTAGATTGGCACGGATGCTTTTCCGCAAAACCACTTTTTGCGGAAAAGCGTCCGTGCCAATCTAGACACAGTTTTCTGCAAAAAAGCCCCAATTGCCATTTTTGCAATCGGGGCTTTTTTGCGGAAAACAAATCTGAGCTGTCTACACTGGCCCTTTTGCGCAAAACTTTTGCGCAAAAGGACTTTTGCCCGAACGGGAGCAGCATAGTATTTCCGCAAGAAGCACTGATTTCTTACAGTAGGAAGTCAGTGCTTTTGCGGAAATTTAAGCGGCCAGTGTAGACAGCTGGCAAGTTTTTCCGCAAAAGCGGCTGATTTTCCGGAAAAACTGGCCAGTCTAGACACAGCCTAGAGGTCCCAAGTTCAAATCCATCAGGTGGTAGTTACACCTCCATGAATGGTGTGGGCTGGTCAGTGGGGCATACCAATGGCCCAAATGAGCAGGCAGAGAAGCCCAGGGTGGCCCAATGGGAGTTGAGAAGAAAGGCGACTAAACTGAGTGAACACAGGGACAATCTAGGCTGGAGAGCAGGAAAAGTGTCCTAATGGTGCACTCTGGCAGAACCCCCATTGATTTGAGCCAACAGAAAGGAGATTGGACAAACCACTGAAGCTTACGCTCCAGGGAACAATCCTGAGGCGGCCAAATAGGTCTACACCCACTCTGCCCTCTCTGAGTCTCATGATGGACCCTTAGTTGAGGAGCCATAGGCACCTTGAGTGAAACGGCCCCACGGAAATGAAAGCTTCCAGCAAATGGCAATCGTCTAGACACAGGGGCTGTGTCTACACTGGGCCACTTATTCCGGAAAATCAGCCGCTTTTCCGGAATAAGCTGCGAGCTGTCTACACTGGCCCTTGAATTTCCGGAAAAGCAACGATGCTCTACTGTACAAAATCAGCCGCTATTCCGGAAAAACTATTCTGCTCCCACTCGGGCATAAGCCTTATTCCGGAACACTGTTCTGGAAAAGGGCCAGTGTAGACAGCCCAGTAGTCTTTTCCGGAAAAAAGCCCCGATCGCAAAAATGGCGATCTGGGCTTTTTTCCAGAAAAGCGCGTCTACATTGGCCACAGACGCTTTTCCAGAAAAAGGGCTTTTCCGGAAAAGCAGCCTGCCAATGTAGATGCTCCTTTTCCGGAAAAACTGAAAACGGAATAGTATTCCGTTTTAAGCAGTTCCAGAAAAGGGTACCAGTGTAGACGTAGCCAGGGTGAAATTCACTCATGGGCTATGGGCTGGCATTGGGCTTATAGGCTGCAAGGCCGATATCTCCCAGTCACACGAAGAGGTGCTGGCCCTTCATCCAGAGGTGACTTGCACCTTCCTGGAAACACAAGCACATTTACACTTGAGCTGGGATTTTGATCTGTTTGGACCCATCATAATTTAGCAATTTCATGGTAAGCCAGGTACCTGGCTGGCATAAGGAAATTCAGCTCCCTTGACTTCAGTGGTGAACTTGGCCTCTGGCGAGGAAGAAGTTGTATCACAATCTCCAGGGACACATTTGGATTCAGAAATTAAACCGCTCCCATGTCATAAACACAAATAAAACCAGCTCTGTTCTTGGCTAGTCTACTAAGAGACCGTTTGTTGGCAAAATGTCTCTGAGGGGTCCTCACAGGGTTCCCAAGATGATCTATAGTTGTGCACTCAGTTCCCTTCCAGTAACAAAATCCAGTACTCCAGTCACTCAGATTGTAAAGTGGCTGAGAGAGGCCACATGCAAAATTAATTCTCTCCTGTGCCAGTGGAATGGAGTGCTACCGCCTGCTCCCTCCCCGCATGCTGCTGTTGCAGGCTCACTGCAGGGGAGGAATTTCCTCACACAGCTCTTTCATTTTTCTCTGCTTTAGTAACCTTCTCAGTTGATGAGACGGGGGTGAAGAGGGGAGCAGAGGGCAAAACCCCTGAGCTTCCCAGGCCCCAAAGTCCAATGGGAGGCAGAGCTTTGGCTTACATGACCTGGCATGTCACCCCTAGGACACACTGTGGTTCTGTACTAACATGCCCTCCTGCAGGCTTTCCCTGCTGCCTTGGAGCACTGCCACAGGTAGGAAGCATCCAGAGGCTTAAGTTGCAGCACATCCCTAAGCTGCATGAAGGCGCAATGGGTCAATAAGTTGCTTCCCCACCTGATCCAGCCGCTGGGTCAGCTCACAAGTAGGCAGGTTTGCAGGGACTCTTCGAAACCAGAAGGCCCAAAGCAGCCTCCTGCTCCAGAACGCCGGATGTCAGCCTGGAGCAGTAAAACAAAGGGATCCAATTATGAAGCATCACACTTGCTTCCAAGAACGGACACATCTGTGTAGCACGGCCTGACTTGACAGGTCAACCCCATATGCAGCGGGTCTTGCCAGTGGGACTGGAGTCCTTAATTCCTGGTGAAAAAGCTGAAGGTTGAATTGAGGCCATAATATTCCTCACAGGACCTTGCGGGTTCTGGTTTCCGCACGTGGGCCTTTAAGGAGCTTTTGATGAGAATTTTGCTCTTCATTGTACTTCAGGGCACCACACAGATGTCCAAAGTCTGGCGAGGCGGCCTTTCTCTTTTTAAAAAGCAAAGCGGGATCTTCTAACGGCATGGTGGCCGCCAAGTACAGAACCACAGGCTAAGTCTACACCGGCATGATTTTCCGAAAATGCTTTTAACGGAAAACTTTTCCGTTAAAAGCATTTTTGGAAAAGAGCGTCTAGATTGGCAGGATGCTTTTCCGCAAAAGCACTTTTTGTGGAAAAGCGTCCATGGCCAATCTAGACGCGGTTTTCTGCAAAAAAACCCCGATCGCCATTTTTGCGATCGGGGCTTTTTTGCAGAAAACAGTACTGTGCTGTCTTGCCTGAACGGGAGCAGCATAGTATTTCTGGAAAAGCACTGACAATCTTACATGAGATCGTCAGTGCTTTTCCGGAAATTCAAGCGGCCAGTGTAGACAGCTGGCAAGTTTTTCCGCAAAAGCAGATGATTTTGTGGAAAAACTTGCCAGTCTAGACACAGCCACAGTGTGTCCTAGGGCTGACATGCCAGGTCTTCAGGGGGTATAAGCCAAAGCTCTGCCTCCCAGTGGACTTTGGGGCCTGGGAAGCTCAGGGGTTTTGTCCTCCGCTCCCCTCTCCACCCCCGTCTCATCAACCCTTTTCAACGTGAAGGCTAATCTCGGCTTTTTGTTAAGAAAAAATGGTGCCCATTTCTGACTCTTTCCCAATGGAAATGGAATCATGAGAATATGACCTAATTTGCCATGATGTGTCGCTGAAAATCACAGGCCCCATCAGACTCACGCAAGAGCAAACAAAAACCCAAACCCAAAACAAAACAAAAAAATCCGTCACTGACGTGGCCCCTGATTGAGAAGGAAAACGACACGTCCCACATTCCCCTCACACACCATAAGATTTTGTGGGCTCCAGCCCTAGAGGGGAGGGATGGCAGCGCTGGAGCACCATAGAGGGCTCCCCAATGCTGAGGAGGAGCTCTGAGCCTTGGGGCTGGATCCAGGCAAACCGGAGGCTGCATCCAGTCCGCAGGCCTGAGGTTCCCCACCCCTGTCGTAAAGCCCATGACCGTAGGTTCTCTGATTTTCTGCAGTGCTTGTGGGAACCTGAATCAAGGTATGGCTGTGGAGTGGCAAGAAATCATCTCCCTTGCCCTCCCCCGGGTCCTAAGGCCTCAGCCAGTGTAAACTGATGCTGCCTCACTGAAACCTACAGAGTTCTGCCCCATTACACCAGGACTGTGTCTAGACTGGCCAGTTTTTCCGGAAAATCAGCTGCTTTTCTGGAAAAACTTGCCATCTGTCTACACTGGCCGCTTGAATTTCTGCAAAAGCACTGACTTCCTACTGTAAGAAATCAGTGCTTTTTGCGGAAATACTATGCTGCTCCCGTTCAGGCAAAAGTCCTTTTGCACAAAACTTCTGCGCAAAAGGGCCAGTGTAGACAGCTCAGATTTGTTTTCCGCAAAAAAAGCCCCGATCGCGAAAATGGCGATCGGGGCTTTTTTGCGGAAAAGCGCGTCTAGATTGGCCACGGACGCTTTTCCGCAAAAAGTGCTTTTGTGGAAAAGCGTCCATGCCAATCTAGACTCTCTGTTCCGAAAATGCTTTTAACGGAAAACTTTTCCATTAAAAGCATTTCCGGAAAATCATACTGGTCTAGACACAGCCCAGTTGAAGATCTAGAGCAGTGGCTTCAAATCCGGACGCAGCATTCGATCCCATTAGCCTACAAGCCAGAGCAATGCTCTTCGAGCAACACCGTCACCATGTAGTAACTCCACCACCGAGACCACCAGAGTCATGTCTTTAAAAGCTAGAAAAATGCCTGTATCTTGAGGGAGGTGATTCTGTAGAGATGCAGAGTGTGAGGGGCTGGCTAGCAACACAACCGTGAGGCGTGTATATTCTATTTCGATACCCCGGAAGGTAGGCCGTTGATTACAAACACAGAGGCTTTTCAAAGTGGAAAGCAGCCCCTGATATTCCAATACATGCGCTAGACACCCACTTCCCAACAACACAAAACACGCAGGCCGCTTCCCTCCACAGCCCCGTTTCCACCCCTTGTAGCTAGTTAAAGGAGAGGACTGTAAAACGGGGCCCTGTGCGTTTAAAGAGGATGAAGCCGGTTGGTTGGTTGGTTTTTTTCATTATCCTTATTAGCAAGCTGTGTTTAGCTCCAGACACACAGAGGCAAACAGCTGGCCGGAGTCTGAGCGGAGCCAGTGAAGTACTGACACTCCTTGGTGTATGCGCTCTGAGGAGTCCCTCTGTGCTCGCTCTCTGCCACAGGCAGAATGGATAAATAAAAGGCTCCTCATTTATTTATGATGCAAATAGCTATTGTGCATTCAGCTTTAAGACTCGATTATTTATTTAAAGCCGCTTGTCTCAGGGGCACTGACTTTTTGTGTACACAAGACATCTGTCTGGTGTTATTACCCGTAAACGGCCATTTTGTTTCGCTGCTTGTTGCTGTGACTATTTTCAAAAGCCTGCAGTGAGAAGGGAAAGCTTCGCCGGGGCAAGGGGGGATTCACTGAGGCCCTACTACGTTGTGCGAATAGCCCGGCCAGCCCCACTACCGATTATAATGCTGGCATCACGGCCCATCCTGTGCCACTCGCTGCACTGCCCTACACGTCCGTGAGGTAAGAGAATGGGAGGCTCTGAGAACAATCAGCTTGGAATTCCAGTCATGGACCAGGCCCCTCTTGTGCTAGGTGCTGCACAAACACAGGACAGATGGGCACCTCCCCCACAAGCTAATCTACGCATAAGACAAGAGGAGGCTAGCGAGAGGCAAGGAAACAATGAGACAGAATTGTGTACAGCATAGTGCTGATGTTTTCACCCAGGGAGCCCATTAGTTCTGTACCTGTGTAACCCACACACCTAGTGTGGTTCACTGTCCCATGCAGTGGCATTTAGACCACTTACAGCAACAGCTAAGAGCAAGAGACCTCTACAGCAGTGTTTCTTAAACTTTTTAAGATGGAGGAACACCAAACAACATATCTATTTTTTATGAGGAACACAAGGATTTCTGTTGAGAAAAAAAAAGGTCGCAGGGAAAAAGGGCCAGGGGAAAGTTATTGAGAAAAAAGTGTTGGGGGAAAGTTATTGAGGAAAAAAAAATGGTCACCTGGCTCTTTAAGGGTGGCCATTTTGAATTCTGTTGTTCTCCGCGACACACCTCGGACTGCCTTGCGACACACCTGTGTGCCGCGGAACACAGTTTAAGGATCACTGCTCTACAGCAGAGGCTGAAAGGCAGCTGGCGTTTAGCTCAAACAGTAGAGACTCCACGGGGTGGCAGTTACACCTGCCCTTTCGGGGTAGCTGGATGATGCTGTTAGCAGGGCCTCTTGGGCTGTGTCCAGACTCAGGGGTTTTTTCGGAAAAAGTAGCCTTTTTCCGAAAAAACTTCCCCTGCGTCCAGACTCAAGCCGCGTTCTTTCGAAATTAAATCGAAAGAACGCGGCTTTTCTTTCGATGGCGGTAAACCTCATTTCACGAGGAAGAACGCCTTCTTTCAAAAGTTCCTCTTTCGAAAGAAGGCGTTCTTCAATGTAAATAGGGCTTCTTCGAAAGAGAGCATCCAGACTCACTGGATGCTTTCTTTCGAAAAAGCAAGCTGCTTTTTCGAAAGTTCAACGTGCAGTCTAGACGCTCTCTTTCGAAAGAGGCTCTTTCGAAAGTATCTTTCGAAAGAGCCTCTTTCGAAAGAGGCTTGCAGTCTAGACATAGCCTTGGGCTTGCCTTATTCTTAGCTGGTGGTGAACAGAACCATGGCTGGTTGGTAAGTGGGCTATGAAAAAGCTCCTTTGTTTCCCTAGTAAAGTAAAAGGGACAGTTGCTGTGGTCATCCAGTCTGATGTCCTGCCTAACACAGGCCAGATGACTTCTCTGAATTAATTCTTGCTTCATGTCCCACAGCTGTGGTAGAACTAAAGGGGCCTTTTAGAAAAATATCTCACCTTGATTTTGAAATGTCCAGTGATAGAGAGTCCACCACAGACTTAGGTAGGTTAATTACCTCACTCATAAAGTTTTGCCTCTTTATTTCTAGCCTGAGTTTGTCTAGCTTCACCTGCTAGATATTGGAGCTTCTTATATCTTTGTCTGCTAGATTGAAAAGACTTCTACTATCAAATCTCTCATCTTTTCATCATTCTCATGGCTCTTTTCTGACCTTCTCCAATTTATTAACCATTCTTCTAGTATTAAAGTAGTGCTCACAGCAATGCTAAAACAGAGGGAGGTAAAATAACTTCCCAATTACTACTCTATGTCCTCCAGGTTATACATCTTAATATCTGTTTAGCCCTCATTGTCCATTATGAACATCAATTTATTTTCAGAAACTGAAATAACTTTCAGGAATTTATTTTCATGGGATAGTCCCTCGTTCTATGAGTGTGGCCTTCATTCTTTGCTTCTAGACATATGGTGTTACATTCAGCCATATTGAAACACTTAGGCTATGTCTAAACTGGTGGATTCTTGTGCAAGAACATCTTGAGAAAGAGTTCATAGAATCATAGAATACTAGGACTGGAAGGGACCTCGAGAGGTCATCGAGTCCAGTCCCCTGCCCTCACAGCAGAACCCAGCACTGTCTAGACCATCCCTGATAGACATTTATCTAACCTACTCTTAAATATCTCCAGAGATGGAGATTCCACAACCACCCTAGGCAATTTATTCCAGTGTTTTACCACCCTGACAGGTAGAAACTTCTTCCTAATGTCCAACCTAAAACTCCCGTGCTGCAGTTTAAGCCCATTGCTTCTTGTTCTGTCCTCTGAGGCCAGGAATAATAAGTTTTCTCCCTCCTCCTTGTGACACCCTGTTAGATACCTGAAAACTGCTCTCATGTCCCCCCTCAATCTTCTCTTTTCCAAACTAAACAAGCCCAATTCTTTCAGCCTTCCTTCATAGGTCATGTTCTCTAGACCTTTAATCATTCTTGTTGCTCTTCTCTGGACCTTCTCCATTTTCTCCACATCTTTCTTGAAATGTGGTGCCCAGAACTGGACACAATACTCCAACTGAGGCCTAATTAGTGCAGAGTAGAGCGGAAGAATGACTTCTCGTGTCTTGCTCACAACACACCTGTTAATGCATCCTAGAATCATGTTGGCTTTTTTTGCAACAGCATCACACTGTTTAGCTTGTGGTCCATTATAACCCCTAGATCCCTTTCTGCCGTACTCATCCATAGACAGTCGCTTCCCATTCTGTACGTGTGAACCTGATTGTTCCTTCCTAAGTGGAGCACTTTGCATTTGTCCTTATTAAACTTCATCCTGTTTACCTCAGACCATTTCTCCAATTTGTCCAACTTGCACAAGAACATGTCCACACAGCCATGGGCTTTTGCGCAAGAGCATCCATGGCAGTGTGGACGCTCTCTTGCGTAAGAATGCTCTGATGGCTATTTTAGCTCTAGGCCTTTCTTGTGCAAGAAATCCCTACCGTGCATCCACACTGCCTTCTTGTGCAAGAGCTCTTGTGCAAGAGAGCTACACTTGTTAGAAAAGAGTGTAGCTCTTGCACAAGAATCCCTCTCTTACCACGCTTTACTGTAAATCTTCTTGCGCAAGAGCGGGCGGGCAGTGTGGATGCTCTGCAGAAGAATGGCCATTCTTCAGCAAGAACCCGCGCCAGTGTAGACATAGCCTTAGGCTAAGTCTAGCCTGTCCCCTCTTGCGCAAAAGAGTATGCAAATGAGGCAAAGCCGTGAATATCGCCATGCCTCATTTTCATATTTAATGAGCTGCCATTTTGCGCAAGGGGCTTTTGCCGTCTACATGCCTCCTTTTTGCGCAAAAAACCCTCTTGTGCAAGAACTGTTCTTCCTGAAAAAAAGCAGCAGAACGGCTCTTGCACAAGAGGGTTTTTTTGCGCAAAATGGCGACTCATTAAGTATGCAAATGAGGCACGGCGATATTCACCGCTTCGCCTCAGTTGCATATTCTCTTGCACAAGAGGGGGCAGTCTAGACGTAGCCATATTGTATGCTTATGCCTCGCTTAGGAACGAACCAGACTGCTGTGTATCAGCTGGCAAGTCTGCAAAACATCATGTGGACAATTTAAGAAGCAAACAAAACATCTCCCTGCTGCCGCCCCTAGATTCCCACTTGTGACAGATGTAATCAGCTGCAAACCAATCTCTTGACCTTCAGTACGATCTCCCTGCCAGAAGGAAAAAAAGGCTTTTTAAGCTGGGAAAGCCAAGACACAAGAAACCAGAAGGTGTCTTGGGGCTTCTGGGGAGAGGCAAGGGCTTTGGGATCTGAAGGAAGTTTCTGGAGCTCCCATTCAAAATAGTCAGCGGCCGTCATGTCTGCACTAAGAGCACCAGCTACAGACAAACCCCATAGGAATAACCAGCATGTCTCCTGAGTGAGTTAATGTTGACGCCCAACAAACCCACAGGAGACTAGGACAGTGGTGGGCGCCTGACAGTGCCCAATCTAAAACATAATGCCAACTAAAATAAAACAGAGGGGGTGTGGCAGGGCTGGGCCCCTCACTAAGGCTACCAGGAGGAGCACAAAGACTCCCATTGTCTAACACAGGCCGCTTTGATGTGCAATCAGGAAACCCCTTTAGCCAAACAAACCGTGGCCTGTGTCAGCCTCTGGGGACACGGGGATACATTCTCCAGGCCCTTTGGTCTGTGTGTTTAGACTCATGCCGCACTGAATCTCGTCTAGGGAGAAGGGCCGTTGCGCGAGGCTATGAATAGTGGCTTTCATCGGCTGTCATGTCCCATTATGGCCGGCATGACATGGAAATGCACTTGCAGTGGCCTTGCGGCTTGGGAGTTCGGCTGGGCCCTGGGAAGGGGAATTTCCTCTGCATCCCGCGGCACAGAGATATCGATCCACGCTCTTCTTTTACTCCATTGAGCCTCTCAGATTTGAACCTGGAAGCGTGACTCCCCTGGAGCTTGAGGGCCACTGAAACCCACTGGCTGTGTCTAGACTGGCAAGTTTTTCCACAAAAGCAGCTGCTTTTGCAGAAAAACTTGTCAGCTGTCTACACTGGCCGCTTGAATTTCCTCAAGAACACTGACGATCTCATGTAAGAAATCAGTGCTTCTTGCGGAAATACTACGCTGCTCCCGTTTGGGCAAAAGTCCTTTGCGCAAAAGCTTTTGTGCAAAAGGCCAGTGTAGACAGCTCAGATTTGTATTGCTCAAAAAAACCCCGATTGCAAAGCACTTTTTGCGGAAAAGCGTCCGTGACAATCTAGACGCTCTTTTCTGCAAATGCTTTTAATGGAAAACTTTTCTGTTAAAAGCATTTGCAGAAAATCATGCCAGTCTAGTCGTAGCCACTGAGTTCAGGGCAACAGCTGAAGGCCTGGAGGGGCTTGCAGAAAACCCCCGGCCTCTGTGGGTTTTAGGCTGTTTGATATGGGCAGTTCCCAGGGGTTGACACAGTTCTGCAACTTTCTGAGGTGGAGGCTGGGATCGCGAGCACAGCGGTTCTGAGATCTGCTCAAAGTCTAGGCTGTTCTGCATTTCAAAGAGAACAGTCCCCCTGTTCGCCAGTGCCACCCTACATGTGGCTGAGTTTCAGTGGTTGGGTGCGTGTCGCTTGTACCGAACGGCAGAATCTCGGAGGAGAACACAGGAGTGCCCCAGTAGCATCAGAGAACCCTAGGGTCAGAAGAGTGCTCAGTAGGTCATAGAGGCTTCTCCCTAGCCAAAGTAGTGGGGCAGGCACTCACCCCACAGCACCTCCTGCTGGTCACTTGGGGACTAGCTCATTCAGCCCCCTTTTGGCCAATGTCTCACCCACAGTTACCTATTTTTCTCCACCACTGTGTTAGGACCCATGTCCTTCCCAGGCCATGGCGTCCTCCCATCTGGGTACCTCCCTGTCACAGTGCCCCCACAGTCTGGGGTCCTCCCCCTCTGGGAGCCCCCAACCCTCACCGCAATCGTCAGCTAGCCCCTTACCTTAAGGGCACACTGCAGTCTGACATGGCCGCTCATCGTTGGCAAGGTGTGGACCTGCTGCCGTTGCCTATCCTGGCTGCCTCCTTGCAGCCCTAGTAGCCTCGGACCTTGCTTCAGGCCCTGAAGCTTGGGACTTTGTCTGGCCACAACGCCCCAGTTCTGCCTGCCTTTCCCCAGCTCTGCTCTGCTCTGTGTCAGGCAGGCATCAGCTTCCCTGACAGCTTCCCTCCACAGCAAGAGTGAGTCTGTCTCCATGCCTCCCGGAGCCTTTATTTATTCTCAGCTGGGCCCTAACTGGCTCATACCAGCCACAGCTGCTGGCTCCAGCCCTCTCCTGGGCTGGGTTTTTACCCCTCAAGGGGCCCGTGTGGGGCAGACGCCCCATCAGATGGACCAATCCCAACTAAATCATCCCAGCCAGGGATGTAAACAGGCGGTGCTCAGTGCAGAGCAGTTTGAAATACTCTTACTTGGGAGCCTAAATGGGATTTAAGGGCATTACAAATCTGCCCTCCTCACCACACCATGGATGGACCAGAGATCATTATGATTTTAAATACCAGAAAAAGACACCCCTTGTCATTCAGCATGGAAGGCTAGCCCTAGACTTAGACACACAGCCCATGGGAGAGCAGCGAGGGCAACCCCTACAGCCTGTTGTAACTGTGTCTGTCAGGTCAGTTTCAGAAGGCCAGGGAATCCCATGAGACTAGGGCCAGGGTCGACCACATTGGTTTGCATATACAACAGTAAATTCCTTATCGGTACGAGATCACATCCTAGACAGAGGCAGTGTTGGCTAGTCGATAGGGCACTGCATGGGGATGGAGGAACTGGCTCTGCTACTGTGGCTGTAGGTAAGTTGCCTCTTTGTGCCTCAGTTTCCCCAACTGTGAAATGGGAATCAATGTGCTTGTCTCCCATGCTAAGCACGTGGAAGTTCCTGTGTGGAAAACAAGGAGCATTGTTGCTTTTCTTACAATACTGAATCAACCCATTTTTTTACACAGAAATTTTAGTGCTGTCTTGAAAATTCTCAGCTGGAAATCAACATGGCAAGAGTCAGTGTTAGCATGATGGGTGGTGGTGATGTATTGTCTGATGCTGTGGCAGACAACTGTCAGAGAACAGGGAGTGAGATCACTCCTTGGTCTCTACAGCATCTCACCAGTGCAAAGCCACAAACCACCCCACCCATGTCTCAACCCACAGCACACAAACACTCACATCAGAAAGTCACCTGATTGTGTGGCAAGGAGACAACCAGCAAAGCCACACACACACATACCCCCCACAGCGCTGTGCACTGGGGAGCTTTTAAAATGAATTGTGCCAAGCTCATCAAATCCCATTTCAAATCTGTCGTTACTTTCATGTCTGCCAGACATAAATGTTAATGTCGCCTGTCTACTTTCTTGCTGGAGACGAGCGATCTGCTGTGGGAAGACACAGGGCTGCGGCTACACACGTGAGATGAATTTTCTGCATGGGGGGCCACCAAAGGAAGCAGATGGGGTTTAGGATAACAAATTGGACAAGAGATAAAAGGTAGATGGGAGATTCTTGGATTATGATGCTCAGCAATTTTTTTTTATTCTGGTGTTGGGTTATTGGGACTTTTTTTTTTGGACGAGGGAAGAACATTGCTCTATTTCATCTATAAAAACTCGTGAGCGACGGAGAGGGTGAGCAGCCGGCAGGGCCTGGTTTTGCAGCCCTGGCCCTGGCATAGGGTCTAATTGCAGTACCAAGGGCAAGTCCTGACATAAAGGCAAAGTCGGGGAGCTCTGCAAGACTGTAAGGCAGCAGACTACACGGAGGAAGGAAAATAGGTGGGGCTCCATTGATGCTGCAGGCTGGAATTGAGCCGGGAGGGAAATGGGGAGCAGTTGGAGGTTCCCATAATGGGAATGGGTAAGCAACATCAGTCACGGCTAGGGGACAAGGAAAGACAGGCTATCAAGGACTCCCGTAAGGCTGGGGCCAGCAGGCAAGTGAGCCCTACTGAATCAGCCCTCGTTTGCCTGGTCTTGACCCCACCCATCTATTAGCGGAAGCCAGAGACCCATCCAAGATGAATGCAGTGATTCCCAGCCCCACATGATGGCTTGCAAAGGGCCTGATGCCAAGCCAAGTGATGCCAAAGGGAATCTTTCCGTTGCATTCAATGGACTTCAGATCGGTGTAGACCCTGTCTCTCCGTCCCGTCTCTTCCGTCCCCATTCCCCTCTAGTGGATGCTACGGCATGGCATTTCTACTTCTTAGGGGTACTCGGTCTCCTGGTCTTCTATTCAACTACTTTCTCCAGCACTGGATCATTAATCGCTGGGAACTGGGAAGTAACACAGCTGCTCCAATGCTCAAAGAAAATCCAGATCCACATATATTTCCCAGAATAAAAATTCTGTAAACACGTCAATTGCCAAACAGTGAACAACTCCTGAGAATATGAATGACTCCCCAACGGCTGATGAATTCTAGCAGAGACACTTATTCATCTGGAAGTTCACACTGAAGAATGCATTATTTACTACTTTACTTCTGTTTAAAAGATTTTTGGGGTCCAGAAGCAATGTCCAGAAGCAATACCCTGAGACCTGGTTGACTAATCGCTACCGATAGTTGGAATGACTAGGTCCCAAACTGCAAATTGTTTGTCCAAACATCCCGGCATATTGCAACAGATGGGCTCTGCATTTGAGGAGTTCAAGAGCAATCAGCAACGCAAAAAGGAGGCTGATGCCAGCACTTGAAGCAGGTTGGTCTCTATACCTTTGGAAAAAAAATCAAGTGAGAGGTAAAATACCAATTGCATTGTCACAGCAGAACCATAAAGGCAGCTGTTTTTTCAATGATGGTGGATCGTTCCTAACGACCTCCGAGGAGCAGAGGAAATGAAGGGACTGATTTTCCACTCTTGCTGGTTCCTAGGCATCTGTTTTGGTAAGTACAGTGGGGCGCCTGACAGAGATGAACATATGATGCAATCAAAGGAGGGCCCTGGTGAAGCAGAGTTCAGCAGTGACACACAATGGCTAAGACTGCGTGAAGCCTTTAGAAGAGGGGTGACATGCAGGCACGCCGCACAGGCATGGCCTGGCTCTTTTTGGGCAGAGCTAGTCTTCCAAGCTGAGGTTTGACTGCAATTCGGGGGAAAATACCTGTGCTGCCTTTACTTGGCCCAGCATTTCTAAACGTGCCAGTGCAGCTGCAGCAGCGCGGTGTTAGCACAGGCTAGCAATGCCACTAGGTACACAGATTCAGGCCAGGCTGCTGCAATTTTACTGCTGCCTTCAGCCACACATGTGCTGGGACATCCAGCCAAGTTGCAAGCACACCGCTGGTAAACGTGTAGCAAAAGCCTGTGTTAGAATGGGACCAAGCTACAGAACAATTTTGCTGTTTGAGCCTGGAGGAAAGGCTCAAGGTCTTGTGTGTAGCATTATCCCCCAGAGATCAAATAACTACAGTGAAAAGTATCTGGACAAGTCGAGTGTTCTCATGATTGGCTTTTCGTGTCAACAGGAGCTGAGCACATGCTGCCCAGATGGAGTTAGGATGCTACTGCTGGGGGCAGCTATCGGCACACTTCGTCTGGCCTCGCAGCTCAAATGAGGCACGGCCTCGCTTAAATCATTGGTATGGAAGGGGCGCACTCCATGGCTGACTGCAGGGAGCCCAAGGGGCTTGCTCGGGTGGCGTTCTTACTGCTGGAGAGCCCCGGGGTGCGCTGGGCCATCCAAGTCCACAGGCCCCTCACACGCTTCCCTCATAGGGTCTGGAAGAAGGATAGGCCGGGCTATCGCCTGTGACTGTGGCCGGATAGTGCCTCCTTTCTTTTCCTTTTGCTCCCAGAGAACTGGTGGCAAACCTTGGACCAGATGGATTTCCCAGGGTGTTGCCAAGGAATTGCTTGTCTGGCCAGTAGTTTGGCCCAGAGAGTTCTATGGGGGGGGGGGGGGCTAATCTGTGACACCCCCTCCCATTTCCCTTGTGGTGCCATCAGTGCATGGTTTATACCTAGCACTAGGCCGCTTTCACTAAGAACCCAGGCCATGCAACATCCTTGCCTTTACCCAGGTGGCCAGGCCCCATTCCAGGCAGGCACGGGGAAAGCAAACCGGCTGACATTCGATCCAAACAAAGCAAAGCCAGGCTGGCAAACTCTGACAGAAATATGTCGGGATGGGGGCACATGATCCTGCATTCCCCCTCCCTCCTAGGGTTGCCAGATGGTTTAACCAAAAATACTGATCCCCCCCCCCCCCAAAAAAAAAAAACCACCAGGGAAAAAATTCTGTTGAGAGAGGAAAAAAGGGGGAGACCAAAGTAGTTGAGAAAAAAAACCAGCATTAAAACAGCATGACCCCTTTCAGAGTGTGTGCAGAATCAGAATAGGGATAGGAACAGGGGAGTGGTTGAGCACTAAGACCCAGGGAAGGCATTACTTCTCCTTGGTCTTTAGGCTTTTTGCTGGTGGCCATTTTGTTTTCTTGATCAAGCCAGAATGCATCTTCCCTATGGAACCAGGTAAGCAGGGGTTTTGGGGGAGGGGGTCGGGGGGGGGGAGAGGCCAGGGGCTGGGCCCAGTTGCTGAGTGTGTGTACGATTGTCCAATCCTAAGCATTCAAAAATCATGAGTCAGGCCCATGAAAAATCATGAGATTGGCCCCAAAATTATGAGATTTTCAAAAAATAATAGAGTTTGAGCTCCGTTTGTGCTTTGTTTTTTGGATACTTTAAATCAAGATTTCAAGCATTTCTCTACAACTATGAGGGCTAGAAATTTGCTTTTTAAAATGGAAAGTTCAGGTTCTTATTTATTCACATGAGTTCAGAAGCAGCATCCAGGCGAGTCACAATCAACTCTTAAGATATGGTGGCACGGAAAAGCTTTGGGCATTATTTTAGTTAGAAAGCTGGTTTGATGTCATGTCAATAGGGCGGGTTAAAAATTTTCTGTCCAAAAAAGCCCAAAAACTTGGACAGAAAATTGGGTTCTTGATTAAATGAAAATGTTCATTGAAATTATCTGATTTAATCAAACATGTTTTTTTGTCAAAAAATTTCAAAATGTTCAAAATTTTCTGTGTGGCGCTGAAAACATTTTGTTTTCATGCTTGGGGTTTTTTTGGTCTGTTTGTATCTTTTGCCATTTTCCAACTGGTGCTACACAGGACCAAGATTTTCAAACTTGGTGCCTACAAATGCATTTAGATAACTAAAGCCTAGATTCACAAAAGTACCTCAGGCCTGGTCTACACTGAAAAATTAGGCTAATCTAGCTACTTCAGTCAGGGGTGTGAAAAATCCACACCCCCGAGCAACAGAATCAAGCTCACCGCGCTCTCAGTACAGAGCTGCACAAACAGAAAAATTTCTCTTTTAACCTCATGGGCAGGTGGATTGCCTGGACTGACCAGAGAATTCCTCCCATCAGCGTGGATTATGTCTACACTGAAGCAGTGGAAAGGCTGCAGCACTCTAGCATTCCAGGTGTAGACAATCGCTAACTCCCAGCAAATGGTTTTTCAAACATGAAGATTGCTCGTTGGTGGTAAAATGGCCTTAAACGCTGGTGAAATAATGGCGCCTGGGAACATGCAAATGAAGCCTGGGATATTTAAATCCTGGGCTTCATTTGCAAGTTTGAATGCCTACGGCCGTGTCCAGACTCAGGGGTTTTTTCGGGAAAAGTAGCCTTTTCCCGAAAAAACTTCCCCTGCGTCCAGACTCAAGCCGCGTTCTTTCGAAATTATTTTGAAAGAACGCGGCTTTTCTTTCGATGGCGGTAAACCTCATTTCACGAGGAAGAACGCCTTCTTTCGAAAGCTCCTCTTTCGAAAGAAGGCGTTCTTCAATGTAAAGAGGCCGTCTTCGAAAGAGAGCATCCAGACTCGCTGGGTGCTCTCTTTCGAAAAAGCGGATTTCTCTTTCGAAAGATCCGCCTGCAGTCTAGACGCGATCTTTCGAAAGAGGCTCTTTCGAAAGATGCTTTCGAAAGAGCCTCTTTCGAAAGAAGCCTGCAGTCTAGACATAGCCTACATTAGCCACCCTAGTTTGAACTAGGGTAGCAGTGTAGACATACCCCTAAAGAGTTGGGCTAGGGATGAATAAAGAAGAATTCCATGCCCTTGGGAGGTACAAATTTCAAGTGTCGAATTTCTTAAAACCAGGCGACGGCGGCATTTCCAATGTCTTTTTTTTAAAAAAAGAACTAAGAAACTATATCTATGCTATAATATATAACTATGTACAGCAGGAGGGACCATAGGAATAAACTGGGTACGAGCGGGCGAGGAGAAGCTCTGAGGTATTTACAGTTATTTTTAAAGTAGGAGGAATACTCAAGGGAAGTAAAAACGAGGAAGAATGACAACTTTCAACAATGGAGATCTCACGATAAGGAGGGAAGTTGAAGAGATGTAGTTCACTCCGTCTGCAGCCTGAGGCAGTTGAGAGGAACTGGAGGGGGCCGGACTGCACGCTCACTGAAAATGGCGCGAACACCGTGAGATGCCACCGCACATGCGTGGTCCGGCCGGGTACGGCTACTGAAAAAGTCTCCGTTATGTGGCGCCGGGGCAGCCCAGCACCTACAGTGGAGCACCCATGGGGACATCACTCGAAGAAGAACACAGGAGTTCTGGAACTACCTTCCCTGTGCTAATCATGCAGTAGCCGTGTCTCGCATTTGCAATGTCACACCCATTGAAAACTCAGGAAGCCAAGCCTGTTCGCATACAAATATCTTGGGTAATAAAGCAAATGAAGTGAGCTATGGGTAGGCAGATTATTATTTCAAGTCTAAGCACAACTATTTCTTTATATTGTGCTTGCCCTGTGGCATGTGAGCCTTCCGAACACAGCACAATTATTTCTTTATTTAAACTAAATTCCCCACTTACAATCTGGGGAGTCTTATTTGGGTGGAGTGCAGAACCCACATTGTTAACTCCGGATAACAATAATTAAACGAAAATGAAATCAAAGCAGCTTAGGAAATCAATGGAACATTTTTCTGTTAAAGCCAAAAGATTATATTAAACTTCTGTGGTTTAATAAACTATTATGAAGTTTGGGAGAATATTTTTCCTGGGACTTAATCTGTTTATACATCTAAAAAAAAGTAAACAGAATATCACTTTACTTGACCACACAGAGAACCTGATACATCATGGCTGTGCTGCCGCATATGTTTCTTGGTGAAAAGTTTCCACCTTGGGTTTCGCTTAATGGACCTAAAGTGGTGTATGTTCAACTTCTTATGCCATGTGTGAAACCCTGGCTCCACTGAAGTAGGCTTCAGAAGGCCAGAGCTCATCCCTTTGTGTCTTCAGAGGAGCTGCACTGATTTACACCCACTGGACCCTGACCTCCACGCTGTAGTTTGTCATTTGGCGGACTTCCCTAAATCAAAGACGTGTGAGGTAGACCGATTGCTTAAGAAGTGTGAGGCATTCAGGGCCAGATTTTTCAAAGGTACTTAGTTGCCTAACAAGCAATTTTTCATTTGGGTGAACTGAAACAATTTGTGCATTTGGGTCGGTTTTGGTCAATTGTTTCAGTTGTAAAAGAGCTATCAATCCAGCGAAGACACCTAGACAGTTTGTTGCAGCATTTCTGAAACAAAACTTTTTGTTTAATCCCCTCCCCCATTAAAAAACCCCTCTCAAAATCACAACAAAATATTGTATCTCAGGCGGCCCAAAGCTTTTTGGGTGATTGTGCTCAGCATTTCATGTTGTCTTTTGCCACCAGTTTGACCAATTTGTTAATCATGCTGCTCTACCTCGTGGGACTGAAGCATCCAGACACTTCAAAACCCCAGTAGGTATCTCTCTGCATTTGTCAGGGCCTACACACCTTTAAAATCTGGCCAACAGATAACGTGGGCCACAGAAAAGCATATTTGATATAAGAGGCACAACAAATTTACACCAGTAGGAGAGAAAAATTCCCCTTTGTTTCAAACCATTTTATACTTCTGAATGTACATTCTCATTATTTTTAAATGACGAAAACACATACAAATGAATAATTTTGCATTTTAGCATAGATCATATACCTTCCCACTCACAACCATCAACAAAAAGACAGCATAGCTTTTCAATACCCGTAAACTTTATTAAATGTGTGCTTCTTCAGTCTTAAATTAAATAAAGATTAATCTGGTCCATACAGAAATAGAACCAAAGGGAGAAAATGAGAAAAATCACAAAGCAAAGGCAAATCAGAAAACATTATGTACAAACAAGAGATTTTTTTTTCTATGTTTAAAAATACACGGACATGTCTCCTCCCCTGGAGAACTAACCTAATAAATGCTAACGTATGAAGGGTGCAAAAGAAGAGGTTGGCTATCAGAGTTATTTAAAATAAATAACTTAAATTCAGGATATACATTTCCATATACCAAGCACGTCATTGCCTGAAATATAACTTACGGTTATATCTGTCCCCTGCTGACATATCAGTTGCATTAAAATACAGGAGCCTCATTTCCTTGGAATCCCATGACATATTGGTGTTTGGGTTCATATCTAGTGTTTAAAATATTTGGATAAGACTATTCCTTGTGAGGTTATTATATACCCCCCGGCACAGAATTAGCCCTCTAGACGAACGTTGATACAGCAGCTTTTTTTCTAGGACACAACAACAAAAATCCTCTCAGCACATCAGTGGAAAGGTCGCAAGCTCCCTGCAACGTAAGATCTGTTGGTCTAACCTGTCACACCCAAGCAGCGAGATCCCAGTTCAGTAGCAAGATGCCTGATTCAGCAAAGCATTTACACATGTGCTTGAATTCAGCATGTGCTCAGTGCCCACCTTCTGAAAGGTATTTTCATGCCTCATTCTCTTTGAAATCCACGGGAGTTAGGTGCCTAAGTGCCTGAGTCACTGGGCCTACATGCTCTGCAGAATCGGGCTGGACTTAAGCACATGCTTAAATGCTGAATGGGGGCTTCTGAGTCCAATCCCAATCCTGCAGCAGTCGATGGAAAGATGCGCTGGGTGTTTTGGTACCGTGACACCCAAAGCTGGGCTCTGATTCGGAGCAGTGAGCGCCCCCTCCCCGTGTGTCGCACGACGGCAGTTGAAGGGAACTCCATGTGCACAAATCTGATCACAAGGCTGTCATTTATTTAAAATAATGGGGGAGCCAATCGTGTTCTCATGTCCATAACTCTCACCTGGCTTGGGTCCAACATCTCACTCATTTTACCCCAGCGCATGGCTATTAGTCACAATATACGCACACCTCAGAGCCTGTCAGGAGCCTGGAAGCGCTTTGTGTACAGGTTGGACCTCCCTGGTCTGGCACAGGTCTAATTGGACCTCCCTGGTCCGGCACAGGTCCGGTTGGACCTCCCTGGTCCGGCACAGGTCTGGTTGGACCTCCCTGGTCCGGCACAGGGCTCTAACTAGTGCCCAGGATCCTGCTGCTGTGCCAGGCAGCTCCAATTACTCTGTGCACTGGGCTCCCACTGCCCTGCTGCCATGAGTTGGGCTCCTGCTGCCCTACCAAGCTGCAGGGCTCCCAGGCGCTCTCTCTCCATCGGGACTCTCTGATCCTGGAATATCCGTGATCTTTCCAGACCACAGACATTGCCAGACCAGAGAGTCCCGGTTAAGAGAGTTTCAACCTGTACGTTGCTCCCAGATCCTCAAAGTTATTTTAAAGCTTAACTCTCACTGAATTCACTTATATCCTGGCCTGCATATTTCTACCTGCCTCTGGAAATTTCCACTACATGCATCAGACGAAGTGGGTCTTTGCCCACGAAAGCTTATGCTCCTACACTTCAGTTAGTCTATAACTGAATAGGATTCCTCGCCGCTGAATTCACTTAAATATCTTTCAGGAGCTGAGACTTAGATTGTGGTGGATTTCAGCACGATTTGCAGGCCTAACGTTCCTGAGGCGATTAGGAAAATGGCAGGCTTTAGTCAACTAGTGGAGTTTTCCAAAGCAACAAAGTGATTCAGGAGCATCGCACGTCCATGGTCTGGAAAGTGGGTCAAAGGAACAAACGACAGGTGCTCAGCGTGCCTCCACACCAAAGCTGCATCACAACACGGCCATCAGCGGATCTGAATGCAGAATGCACAGCAGAACCTGTACTCACTTTCCTCTCTAGAATGAGCGCCCAAAGCAGGGAAGCTGCAATAACAGGGCATGGCCTGTACAACCCGCCAGAACCCCAGGTAGTTACATGGACAGCTAGCTTGTGTGGGCACGGCTTCATTGCTGTTGGTCCTCAAGCTAGCCAGGGTCACACCTTCCTAGCAGTGCAGATGTAGCCTCAGCCATTGCTAACCAGAGCTGAAAAAACATAAATGAGTATGAGATTTCAGAGCTAACTCAGTGATTTAGGAGCACAAATCCTATTGGCTTTCAAGGCAACTTGTCTTCCTGTGTGACTTAGGTGCGTCTCAAAATCCCACCCAGGAAGACCAAGACAGCAAATGGGAGCTTAACTCACAAATCCCTTAGTTCATGTCTGCACTAGGGCTGTGTCTAGACTGCATCCCTTTTCCGTAAAAGGGATGCAAATTAGACACATCGCAATTGCAAATTAAGTGGGGATTTAAATCCCCCCCGCTTCATTTACATAAACATGGCTGCCGCTTTTTTCCGGCTCGGAGCTTTGCTGGAAAAAAGCGCCAGTCTAGACGGGGATCTTTCGGAAAATAACGCCTTTTCCGAAAGATCCCTTATTCCTCTTAAAAAAAGGGATAGTTCGAATTTATGAAGTTCAACTTCTGGGCACCTAATTTTACAAATTCAAAGTTCTGTGTCCTCACTATAGGGAAGGGTCACATTTAATTTGAGGCAGGCACTGTTAATGTGGATGCGCTACCTCAGACTCAGAGCCTCAGGAAGCACTCAGGAGAGCTGAGGGACGCTTCCCGGAGGCCAATCAATTCAAATTAGCGGCACCAGAGCATCCACACTAATGTTATTTCAGACTTACATGTTTAGGAATAACGTCACTCCCCGTGAAAAGCAGGACTACAGCTTTCCAATTCCGCCGCCCCTTATTCCGGAATAACGGGCTTGGTAGTACAGATGCTTCGCTTACAAATTCAACCTGGCGTGGGGAGGGGGCTAATTTCGGACTAAGGTCATTGTGTAGACCAGGCCTTACAAATCACCTCTAGCGCTCCTTCCACATCTTGGCCAGGATGCCTCAGGAACTTATAGCCATTGGAATCGCCAGTAGTGAATAAAATGTTCAGCCCTTATAAATGTTTTTAAATGAGTATATATTCCACTGCCAGGAAGTTCAAAGTTCAATTGACTCCCTGTTGCACAGTAATGCAGCTTTGGGGGTGGGGAAAGCATTATGTAATATAAATATACGAGTGAGCTTCTTACATGAGTCAGAGCTGTCTGGAAACACAATCTAATAGGCCACATTTCACAGAGAGGGCTTTCATTTCCCTTCAATGTGTCCTGTGTGTGTTGGAAATGTGAAAGGACCATAAATACTGTAGCTCTCCCTTAAAAGCAGGGGAATTGTCACCAGACCTCAAAAGTGCCTTTTCAAAGTGCTAGGTATGGGGAGTGAGATATTCAGATACTTGGGTCCCCTTCATCTGAATGGACGGGGTATGGCCAAAACCAAAAGAGACAGCTTGAAAACGTCCACTAGTGGTTTGGACAAAACTTGCTGAGACTTTGCTTTTCAACTAGTCTTAGAGTGGTAGCCATGTTAGTTTGTCATTTTAAAATCAACGAGTAATCCTGCGGCACCATTTTTTTCAACTAGGTTTCTGATCTGCGGTACACTGAAATAAATAGGAACCTTTCACTGAGTGCGGTGGCTTTTGATCACAGTTTAAATGCCTGACTAGGGCCAGGATTTGATTCACAAACTGAAACATGCTCTGGGTACCAGAATCAAGTTACCCTGATGACTTTAGCCTTTGGTGAACTTCGAAATGCATCCATCCTCAACCCTGCAAAGAACCAGCCCCTGCCTTGCTGTTAAAATTAACAACTGCGCTATCTTTGCCCAGCAACAGTTGTGCCTTGGAACTTGCGGTGTAAGATGGCGTGGTCGCCCGAGATTGCTGTTCAAAAGATAGCTGTGCCAAACCAGTGGCTTGAATGAAACAAAGCGAGTGCTTCACACAGATTACGTTGTCAGGTGAGGTGATGACAGCAAAACACATAAAGAAGGGCCACTTGGCTGGTTCTCATATCACTCCGACTAGCTGAGCACGATCATTCAAAGTACCGCGCTAGATACAGCATTTCAGTCTGAAATTTCATTAAAATAGTCCAGTAAAATATCAAACTTCAGGAGGAAAGGAGACACACAATGTCATTGATTTTTGTTAAACCAGCTGCCAATCTGCTCGGATTGATTCTGGGACTTTGGGGAAGAAAATGGAAGCATAGAGGAGGTTGATAGGGAAGTAGAACAAGGAGAAAAAATTAACTAATTAAATTAGCTTTTCTGCTGATCCAAAAGAAATCGCCCGGTTGAGCTTTGGAGAGAGTCTGTCTATGGCAGTAACCCTGGGGCTGTTGTGACCACAGCTGGCCAGGATCGGAACAGGTGAGCCCTGTAGTTGCCATGACCCCAGCACTTTGCCAGATGGCAGTGAGAACTAAGACATAAAGGGAGCCAGTGTGTGCTCATGCAGGCGCGGCAGCATTGCTTTGGGCTGGGCTGCATTTGACCGATCTGATCCCTACTTTTTGTTTGTTTGATTAAGACGGTTATAATTCATTTACCCAGAAATTCTGTGCCACTGGGTCCTGCCAATTAAAGCCAGAACATTCTGAAACAAGAGCGGAGACAGGAAGTGACCCTGTTGGCGGACGGTGCCGGGGGCCTGTGACTCTTATGCTGGGTGGACTGCAGAGAAAATGACTTGACAGTTTTTTAGCTCCCTCCTGTTTGCTTGTGGGCCAGCTGTTATTGTATGTGGAAGAAGGAAACCTGAGCTCAGGTAAGACTTTAGGGGGGCAACAGGCGGGAGAAAGTCATGGAGCCAAAAGCCTTGCCGATGTTAATGTAGTGATTTTAATTAGATTGGGAAGCGCCTCTGGTTTGTGAACCCACCTGGGCTTGCTTCTGCCGAAGTGAGGGGGAAAGGTCTCTTGGAGCTGTTCAGATTTTCTCTTAATCTGGCTCAGAGAAAAGCTGGGACATGGGTTCTACGGTGGGCTGAGGAGAGCCAGGAGCAGGTGCAAGGACTGTCTCTAACGTCTTCCTTTTTACCCGATGAGCTGTTGGTGGCAGATGGGGCATTGGCAGCCCCGGACTGTTTCCTTTGACTTCAGAACAGGTAGGCAGGAATTGGAGGGACCAGCTGTAGGGCTAGTGGGTAATTTTACACACAGCACCGTGACCTCTCTGGGGGTCAAGTCATTATCCTCCTTCAATTCCCTCCTTAACGCTCCTGGGCAGAGATGCCTAAAAAGCCCACAAACAATCTTGACAACGTTTAGGCAGCTGGTGTGCTGGGATCTGCTTGTCACGCTGACCAGGACTGTCTCTATGTTACCCAGGGCTGCCCTGGCTGTCTCCTTCCTTTGTCTTGGATGCTGTGGTCTTCGTGGCAGGGACCGTGTTTTGGCTCTGTTAATGCAGTCCTGATCCCTGATGTACATAAGCACTGCCAGGACAAACTGCAACAGGAATGTACAGGGCCTAGCACAACGGGCTCCTGATCCGTGACAGGGGCTTCCAGGTGCTACTTGATTACAGTAATAATAATCTAACGAGGCTGCTGACAAAAGGGCCGAGTTATGTGATCTGGGCACCTGCCTAGTTAATGGATTGTTCCCACCAACTCACTGGATACACGCCACAACAGAGCCATCATCTGAACACAGGAACGGCCAGACTGGGTCAGACTTAGCAGTGCAGTCGTTAGAGGCCCATCACGCTCTTGTGAACACGGGATTCCCTTTCCTCCCCAAACGCCAGCTCTTACCCTATTATGCCATATTAAGACTATCCAGGACATGGGATGTCCCTCACCACGATTTCCCACGGAGGCCGCAGCCTCAAAGCCTGTGGACAACATCCAACGGGGGGCATGTTGACTTTGTGACACAGGAGTTTTGAAAGGGGGAGGAGATGGGAAAAGCGGCATGAGAGCTGGTTGGCTAGAAAATGGCCTTTAAACACCAATCGCATTTTCATGTCAAAAGATCAGTTTTTGTCAAAATCTATTTCCTCCCTTCTTCAACGTTCTGCAACCAAACCCCAAATTCATTCAACTTTATATTATATCCACCCCCTTTTCACCAGTAACTGGAAAATTGCCTTTCCGCTTTTTGAACCAAACCCCACAACATTTTCCATGACAAATTGATACGACAAGAGAAAAAACATTTTTGATCAAAATTTTCCACAGGAAAAACTATGTCCTGACCAGGCCTGTGATTTTCAAAAGTAATTCGAGACCATAAATTCCATTTTCAAAAGTGACTAAGAGACACATTTGAAAGGCATTTGGGCACCTCCCATAGGAGTTAGGCACCTAAATAAATTTAAAAAATCTGGCCCTATGTCACAAAGGGCCAGATATATAAAGGTATTTATGTATTACAGTGCTCACTTGTTGCATTACCTAGCTGATTTAGGGGCCTAGACCACATTTTGAAAGGTGATTTAGGCATTTAGGGATCTCAAGCTTAATGACTGGTAATGGGATTTTGACTTTTAAGAACCAAAATCCCTTTTGATAAGACTTAAGTGTCTAAATCAGTTAGGCACTGCACGGCTAAATACGGCAATGTCCACATTTTAAAAGGGTTTTGGGCCTTAGAAATCTAACCTCTATTGACTTAATGAGAGTTGGGCTCATCTATATGCCTGTCTTATTTGAAAATGGCATTTAGACGCCTACATTACTTAGGCACATTAAAAATGGTGCTTCTTTTCTAAAGAAACAATGTCAAATCCTGAAACCACTGACGTAAATGACCAGCACCCTGTTGAATTCAACAGCACCAAGCGTTGGCCCACAGCCTTTTTGCCTCGTCCAGGGGAACAGGCACCAACCCGCAGCTAACAGGGAAATGAAATCAAACCAAGCAGAGACATTGTGTCAAAAGCAACAAACAGAATGAATAGTGTTTTCAGCACAACTCTCACATTTTTCTATTTCCTTCTCTATTGATATGTAAAAATATATTTATATATGTATATATATTATATTATATTATATTTTTCTTTTCTTAAATAATTATTTTTTTCAGCCTCAGTCCCAGCCAAAGTCGTGCCCAGTCATCTGGTAGAACTTCATGTTGAAAGGCCGGTAGAACTCCCGCAGTCTCTGCACCACCTCCTGGTCGATGTTGGGGTGGGTCCGGCCTTTCGTTTTCCCCAGGCAGTGGGGTTTGCTGCTGCCCTCGGCCTTCTTCAGGCAGGGGAAGCCCTTGGTTTTGTTGAAGTAGAAGTGTTTGTCCGTGATGATCCTCTTGAGGCCCAGAAAGTCCTGGACCCTGCCCAGCTCCCCGGCAGGGTCGCTGATCAGTCTCTCCCCGCTGACAAAGAGGATCTGGCCAATGGGGAAGTAGAGGAGCCAGTTCTCCAGGTGCTTGGCGTAGATGCCTATCTGGATGGCGCTCCAAGAGGTGTCGATCAGGCCTGTAGTCCTGTTTTTGAAGGTCAGGCTCTCAAAGGTGGGGATATCGGGCTTCTTCGAGAGAGTCTGCGTGTAATCGGAGATGGCTCGGGTCACGGGGTCCCGCACCACCACGATGAGCCTGGTGCCCTTCGACATGGCGGAGATGCGCGCGGGCGCTTCCTTGGTGACAAAGTAGCTGGGGGTTTTCTCCATGGTGATCTGCCCGTCAAGGGTTCTGGGCATCAGGTCCCTAGCAGGGAGAGACAGAGAGACAGAGAGAGTGAGATATTAATGCAAATATTACTGGGGATGGCACACGTGAGTCCAGGGCACCGCATGGCTCGAAGGATGACAACGTGGCAGGGAGTCATTGCCTTTTTCCTGGTAACAGAGGTTAGCGCCACCTCCTCCTGCATGTTGGGTGAAGGGGAAGGACTATGATGCCCTAATTCAGTCTGGTGCCTTAAGCCAGTGTTTTCCAATTTTATTGGGCCACGGAACCCTTTTAAACTGAAAAGAATCTTGCACAACACCTAATAACAGTCTTATACATGGTCTAGAACAGGCAATCGCAGAGCTGATTGACTGCGCGCACAGCGCTGAATAGTGACATCATCACCCCCACTCTGGCTAAGCTGGCATTACACAGGGACATCATGGCAAACACAAATGACATTTTTTTTCAATAAAATTCATAAATTCTTAATTTTTTTTTAAATCATAAAATGTTATTGTAATGGAATTTTCTTGCAGAACTCTTATTTTCACTTTGCAGAATCCCAGGGCTCCGCAGAACACCATTTGAGAAACACTGCCTTAAGCAAATGAGCAGCCCCATTGACTGCACTGGATCTATCCATTAAACAGTTCCATGGGACCTCCGAGTTGGGTCAATAACTGAAATGCATTGGGCAGGGCATACGGATTGCCTCTCCCTAGCCATTTAGTATGGAGTGTTGTGATGGCTGAGACAATACTACAGGGAGCATGAAGCTACTCAGGGTGCTAGGGTGGAGAGACTATCAAGGTGGAAACGTAACAGACAACAACGCAACACCACACTAATGGAAGTCAATGCAAGAGTAATAACTCCTGATGAGCCAACACCTGAGGCCCAAGCCACCTGAACTACAACTCCTGTGAGGCACTCATGACTCGACTTGTTTCTAGTTTGGAGCCCTCCCCGACCCCCAAATCCCAAATCGCCAGAACTTCTACGAAGGACTTTGACGGGAACTGGGTCAGGTTCTTGGGGCGTGTCTACATGGAGAAAGAGCCTGGAGTAACTATTCAGTTCTAACTCCCCACAGGGACACACTCTGGCTATGTCTACACTGGCATGATTTTCGTTAAAAGAAGTTTTCCGTTAAAAGCATTTTTGGAAAAATCGTGTCTAGACTGGCAGGACGCTTTTCCGCAAAAGCACTTTTTGTGGAAAAGCATCCGTGGCCAATCGACGCAGTTTTCTGCAAAAAAGCCCCGATCGCCATTTTCACGATTGGGGCTTTTTTGCGGAAAACAGTACTGTGCTGTTTACACTGGCCCTCTTGCGCAAGAGGGCTTTTGCCCGAACGGGAGCAGCATAGTATTTCTGCAAGAACACTGACAATCTTACATGAGATCGTCAGTGTTCTTGAGGAAATTCCACCGGCCAGTGTAGACAGCTGGCAAGTTTTTCCGCAAAATCAAATGATTTTGCAGAAAAACTTGCCAGTTTAGACACAGCCTCTCAGATTAATCTGCTTTGGAATGGGTTAAGCTAATTCCCACAAACACACTGTCAATGAAGAAACCAGACTGAAAACTGAGCAACAGCAATGACAGGGTGAGTGGATCCACACAAGGTTAGTTATGATACTGCCCATTTACATGCAGCGGGACTACGTTCTAAAGGAACACGGTCCAGGATTTATTGGGCTTCTAGCTTTTTTCTGAAGAGGCTACAGTGGCCCAATGCACCCAGGGTCACCTGCGATAACGTCTTCTAGTATCGTACAAGCCAGACCCTCCTAAGGGGATCACGCTTATATCTCTAGTTACACAGAGAGCATGTCCTCACTGCAGAAAAAGGTAAATTCTTAATGTGGATTAACACAGCAGTGAAAACACAACGTATTCAGGAGCATGGATTGAACTCGAGTTGCTAACCTGAGTTAATACACTTGAGCCTCCGGGCTCTGGGTGTCCCTAGTCTGGGAACACCCATAATACGGAGGAGGAAGCGGCGCTGTGTGCTGCTGTGCCCACTCCCCCGAGCTGCGGAACAGAAAGGCAGTGACGTGTTTCCCGTGCGGCTTTTCCCCGCTGCTCTCATAGAAGGGGAAGGGGGGGGGTGCGAAGCAAAGTGGGCCCCCGGGAGCAGGGTTCCAGTTAGATGCCCCACCCCCTCATGCACAGACCTCATAGCATCCACCCTGGCCTGGCAAAATCTCTAATCTGCCTTACCCCATTGCCCAGGACTGCCAGATTAAAGTGGTTCAAGTGTAGCTGAGTTGCCTTGTCTTTTAACCTCAGTTAGCTAGCCCAAGTGTAAGAACAACCCGAGATGAGGCAGTACCTGAGGGGCCTCTCTCACAAGAACTGATTTTCACACTCATCGGCATGTGGAGCAAAGGCTGGAGCAGGCTCTGACTCGGGAGGAAATGGTTTGAAAACATAAGAGGGAATTTTCAACCCGCCCCGCCAAGCCTTTGCTTGCTACTGCACACTGAGAACCAATGTAATGTATACGTTACTAGAGTCCTGTCCTTTTAATTCCTCCTTGCCCACATTGGGATTTCCTGCCTTCTGCTTGAGTTCTGTCAAATATCAGGGAGTCCCTGTAACAAAGGCACTCTCTTCCTGTAGGGTATGAGGAATTTTAAAGGGCCTGGACAGTCTTTTGCTATCTTTTGGGGTTGTTCAGGAGACAGCACAGTGATTTCATCTAGATGTAAGCGGGGGAATGGTCCCGCTATTGTGGGGAACTTTCCTGGCTTCTATACACCCCGGTGAAATGAACCAGCGAAAGGATCTGAGTCCCCGCTCCCACTTCCTTTACCCCACAGCTCCCCTGATCCTGAGGGCTCCCCCTCCACTCTCCTGAGTAGCAGAGCCCTCAAAACCCCAACAAGGCTGGGCCCAGGTTTCCTGGGGCTTAATCCCTGACCTTGTAGTCACTAGGGGCAGGAGTTAGGGTGTCCCCACTCCGAGGTGCTCTCTTTACATTGCAGGCCTTCTTGGCCCAGTGATCATTTCATCAGGTTCAAAGCAAATACAATTTATTAAACATCAACTGATTAAAGAGAAAAGAATAAGAAAAAAATGAGAATGGTTAAATGAGAACACACAGCCCTGCTCTGTAGCACGGGGACATCAAAACAGCAGCCTGCAGAGTGTAAGGACAGTTCACAGTCTCTTCCTTAGAGGCCCTGAATGTGCTGCAGGGGGCTGCAGGCTGGACACGCTTGCTCTGGCAGTGACCACACGGCCTCAAGCTCTAAGTGGCCAGACCCCTCTCCCAGTCCAGAGCCTCCCCCCACACTTTGCAGGTCCCAGCTGCTCACCACATCCAGCTGCAGGCTGTGCTGCTTGGCCAGTCTCTAGCTCCTTGCGTTGCTTCTCTGTTCCTTTTGGCTCTCTGAGCACTGCCAGTCTGCTGCTCAACACAGGATCTGCACTCCTTGAGCTGTGTGTGTCTGGCTCTGCTGCTCAAAAACTGCTCCTCAGCACAGCTTGCACTCCTCTTAGCAGTCTCTCAGCTCTCTCCTTGCTCAGAGAGACCCTGAACAATCCCAGCTCACAGGGAGGACGGGTCCTGGCCTCTTGCTTTTCTCACTGGCCTGTCCAACTTGTCAATCAGGCTGACCTGGAGTGTTGGCTGCTTTCCATTGTCTCTGGGGTCTGTCAGTCTCATGGACCCTTCCCCTTTTGATACTGGGAGCTGGCAAGCCAAAAAACTCCCATCGCCATGAGCGTGAACTGGGGTGGAAAAGCAAAGGCAGCCGTTGCCTCTAAGAATTCACTGTAGTGCACAAAAGGCCAGGGAAATCAAGGTGAAGGATGCCCTTACAAATGCAATGCAACGCTGAGCCTAAACTCCGTGAGGTCCCAATACAGACTTCTATATGCTGGGCTTCATATGCAAGGCCTGCTTTCACTGATGCTAGGGAGTATTTTGTCTGTGTCAAGGCTGCAGAAGTTAGTCTCATATGTGATGCACTCTCTAGTCGAAGAGGAACACGCTGACTGCACCAGCCTGAACTATGAGCTCTTTTGCCTGAGTCAGGGTAAGGCAGAAACCTGTACTTTTCCAAGTTGAAAGTGACCAATTTGTCTTTTGTTCTGATCAGGGCGATGGTGGCTCTTACAGGGGAGAGAGGAGGGAGAGGTGGATGTTTTGTACCCAGAATTACAGGGCAAATTGAAGTTGGAAACCTAAAGCCAAGTCTCCTTAATGTGTAACATCAAAGCAGAAATCTCACCCACTGCAAGCTGCCCTTGGAGACCTCGGTGGTGAAATTGTGAGTGTGGAAATGATGCTGACCCACAAAATACTTGATGAAGGCAAGAAACAGAACAAAACCAACTTCTACTGGCTTCTTACAAGTACCGGGGCTCTGCAGGGAAAGGAACTGGTATGAATCAGCCATGGCATGGCTCGCTTTCACGGAACCCAGGTGCATTTCACATTTTGAAGAACAAGCATAGGAAGCCATATTACCCTAAGAATACTGACTACTCTAAAGATAGGAAGGATCATCCTAAGACTTAGGAAAGCCAGGTCCAGCTCCTTGCTCCAATACAGGCTTTCTGTGTGACCTTGGGAAAGTTATTTAGTCTGTGCCTCAGTTCTCCATCTGTAGCCTGGGGATAACAGTGCAGTCCTACCTCAGTCAGTACAGTGCTGGGGACATGTAAATATCACAGGCAGAAGTCAGTTTCACTCTTTGTAATGATTTAGGCAAGCAGCCCTTAGGAGCAATCTATGCTGAAGAGGAACGGGATCATTGCAGAGGTGTGATGAGAAATGGTTCTGAGTAAATACGAAGGCATCTAAGCAAGCTTGCAGGAAGTCTAAGTTAGTTATAGTGCATCACAAAAGTGCCTCAGTGTGATCAGACCCACTTGACTGTGCTGGGCGCTGTCTAGCTACAAAGTAAAAGGCAAGCTCCAAATCTAGAAGCAACCTGAACAGGCAAGACAAAAGGTGGGAGAAGGGAAACGCTGTTACCATGATGCTATAGATGGGGAAATGAGGCAGCAGAACAAGTGACTTGCCCAGGGTCACACAGAGGATCTGTGACACAGCAGGAAATTAAATTTAAAGCCTCCTGAATCCATCTAGTACGCTGCCCACAAAAGCATTCTTCTTGCTGCCACGGAAGTTAAGCAGCCACCAGGGGTGACCTGTTTGACCCCCTTAGACTCACGCCAGCTTACACGGTCACCTCTGAGCCAGCCGAATGTCTGCACAATGCCAGCTTTTCAAATGAACCTGTCCTGGGCCAAGTGAGACGCCACCTCCGATCGACCTTTTCTCAATTCTCATTGGAAACCGTGCTAGCTGCTGTAAACGAGCCTGTTCTTCCCAAGGGACACTGAGAATAAACCGGAGACTGTGCGCTGACATTGTTTTACCTTTGTGCAAGGAAGCACACACAATGACGCCACACTGTTTGCCCCTGAGAAACACAGGTTGTAATCAACCCAACAGCTGACCCCTAGCCTTTGACCTCCCTTGGGCACCAGAACTAGAGTGCCACAATGAACCGTCCCCTGCCTCTACTGCCGTGACGGTCTGGCAGTAGCAACATCTGGATTGGAAACCTTACAAAACACCAGCAAAATTAAAGCCATCGATCAAGAAAGTCCCAACAAAAGCCCAGGTGGAGTTGTTAGGTTACAAGTGAGAGAGAAACGACTGATTGCTTCTGATTGTGTGCCACGCATCACAGATGCTTGGGCTGCGTGCCGAGAATGGGCCCTCAACACGCCCGAGGGTTTGCTGGACAAGGCTGTTTGTGTGACTAGCTTTCCTCACACAGCCACACGGATTGTAGCCATGCCTAGTGCGCAAGGACTCTCTTATGCTGAGAAAGTTCAATGTCATCAGACGCATGTGAAGCCCTGCATGGATATATAGTAAAAGGCAGGCCCCAACGACAGAATCAATTAAAAGCTAGGCCCCGCCCACTCTATTAGCCTCATTTAGCACAGACACTCTAATTGACAATATTTTTCCCCTTCTTTTTCCCTCCCCAACCCTTCTCCGTCTCTGCTGTTTATTGGTACCCATGACCCCTTACTCCATTCATCTGGACAAGTGGGTTGTGCCCACGAAAGCTCATGATCCCATCTACCTGTTGTGTTAGTCTCTAAGGTGCTGCAGAACTATTCGGTTTTTTTTACGTTTTTTCAGTTACAGACTAACACGGCTCCCCTCTGAGACGGAGTAGGTGTGCAAGCTTTGTGCTGTAGGTTTGGAAGCAGAACACACCTTTAAAGGTAATTAGAAGTGTTAAGGTGGCTGGAGAGAGGGCATGCAACCTTGGGAACAGCTGTCTCTCTCAACTCTCTCTGTCTCTTCCGGGGTTCATATTGTGGTTAGGTTCTGCAGGTAGTCGCTAGCTGAGTAGGTTTCCCCTGTCCTGGGAAATTGCTGGCAGTATCTGCTTACAGTTGTCCCATTTCATGGGCTCAGTGTCATCCCAAAGTCCTAGGTTTTTGGACTCTGAGGCAGCAACCCTACCTTCAGGTGGGAATCTAAACGCACACTGCAAGGGAGCACAACTGGAACTTGTAATGCAGCATTTGTTTCAATTGGCATGACTCCTAGGAGCCCCAGTCATGGAGCAAGACCCTGACGGGCGACGCTCCGTGCAAATGGCAAAGAGGCTGCCCTGGCTGCAGAGCTCAGGACCGAGAACACATAAGGAACACGGCCCCGATTAATTCCATCCCACCAGGTGGTCACTCCAGTCTCATGAGGCACAGCCATTAACACGCAGTCAGAAAGGGAGCGAGTAGGTGCAGACAACTGAACAAGCAGAGTGATTGCAACCAGGCTCTTGCGAAGACATCGCTGCTTGTAGGCAGCAGACACTGGGGTTTTGAGCATCATTTCACAGCAGCCATGAAATCTGTGAGGCAGAATGAGGTCCAAGGTACCTTTCCTGTTACAAGCCACCGACATGGCAACATTTCTAGAGTACCTGACCGCTCCACAGCACCCTGTAAGGCAGCAAAGTATTTGTTACCCCCCTTGCAGATGGGTCCTGGAGCCCAGAGTGGGTGCAACTTCTAAATTCACCTGGGTTAGGAGCCTTAATCCCATTTTTGAAAGTGACTTGGGCATTTAGGGCCTGGTTCATGATTTTTGAGTGCTGAGGTTGGCAATTCTGCAAGCTGCCTGTCTCCGGCTACCCAGAAAGGAAGAAGGCTGGCTTACAGGTTACAAGTTCTTTGACATTTCTAGGACTTTACCTTGACTACATTACAACACAGGAATTGCCAGGCGGAGTCAAAGCAGTGGTCCACCCAGTCCAGTACCTTGCCTCTGATATTGGTCTGTTGCAAGCGTTTCAGACAAATGTGCAATAAACCCCACAGTGGGTGTTTATTACCAAGTTAATGGGGAAGGCTCCTTCCTGACCCTTATCAGTTGGAGGCTGCCTGATGCCCAGAAGCATGGGGGTATGGCCTCAAGGCACAGTGAACTGAGTAACATTGGTTTAACAGCCCCCACTAAACCACAAAACTGATTTGAATGAGAATGCCAACGGAATGCTGCAGGACGTGCTGAAAATGTGGGGCAGAGGCTTTCAGCCTGAAACGCGTTTTTTGACCAAAAGTGAGCTACAAACTCCTAGAGAATGAGAGTGGGATGGAGGAGATGGGGGCTGATAATGGAAATGCTGACTCACTCCGAGCCGCGAGGATGCAGAGGGCCCGGATCCAACAAAAGTTAAGCGAGAGCTCCCACCAAAGCAGCTGTGATAATTACCAACATTCGCTAATACTTTAATTAGCCTGATGGTTGCATGGTGTCCCCAGGCGATCCTAGGGGAGCACACACTGACGCCTACGTTCAGAAGCTCCACACAAGTGTGGCTAACGAACGTGCATACACATGACAAGACACCACTGAGTGCTGTTCGCAGTGTGGGGGCGGGAGGTAGCTGCCTCCCCCCCGCCATCCAGCAGGCTCAAGCGCCGCATGTTAATGCAACCCTTAGGGGGTGAGACAACTTTGGAAGGCGGCTCAGCTTGCCATGGCAACAGCCTGGACTGCCTCTCACTGCTAGCTAGGCCGGCCCTTCATGGGCGCCCAGTTCCACAGTGAGGCTGAGGGAAAGGCCCTCTCATGGCCTGGGCTGAGAACACTTTAAACCGCAAGGGTAACCCCACTAAAGCCAATAGCTCCAGAGGCCAGTTGGTTCCACTGGGACATGATACAGCACAGCCAGCCAGTCAATCAAGGGGACAATCTATGATCCGCAAAGGGAGGGGCTACTGACATGGCAGCCCACCCGTGCAAACTCAAAACTCTGCTGACTTCTGTGTGTTTTGGTAACTCTTCCAATCACAGCTGCAGCATCTTGGTTAGGAGCTTAACTCTTTGAGATCCTTCCAGCACAAAGCGCGCTCCTGTGCCCAGACATGAGCATGTTCCTTTCTTCTGGGGTCGGCAAAAAATGTACTGGGACCCCCTGGGAACACACCACTGCCGCTTTGGGGAGACTGGAAAATTGCAAAGGGCATCTTTTATGGGCATCGGCCGGCTCTGCGGATGGACGCTTCTGGATTTTATTGCAAAGGAACCACTCAAAGAGACCCGCCCCGCTGACATGATTTGGCAAAGGTGCTCACAAATTGGCCCTGCCCAAAGAAAAGGGTTTTGTTATTTTAATTTTAGTGGGGCTTCGGCTCCTAGTTCTCTGCTTAAAAGAGGAAGATTTCCCCAAAAGGGAGCCTTTGGGATGCTTGTTCTTATTGCAGTTCAGTTACTTCCTCTCGTCTCGGCCTGCCAGGTCCTGTTCTGCACCTGAGCCTAGAACTGCTCAAGAACACGGTGGCTAGAACAGCCCCTCTGTCGAGCTCATGCCACAGAGGCTGGGGGATGTGCCCCATGACCGAGGCGGAGCCTGCTGCCTCTAGGCAACCATCTCCATTTGGTTTAAGGGGAACACAACCTCTGGCTGCTGCAGCTCCGTGGCCTTCGACGGTCTCAGAGACTGTGGCCTACCAGGGCTGTGCAGTGGAGTTGTACCACAGGACGCTCCCAAACCTTTCCCATCGTCACCAGGGGTCATAGCATGGAAGAGGCAAGCGCCTCAAAGCAACTTCCGAGCATGCGCTTTTGAGTCCCTTTGGGCAAAACGATTCTGAGTGTCCAACCAGAGAGGAGGGCCTGCTTTTCACAAGGACGACAGGCCACATTTGTAAAGGCTTTGAGGCACCTACAGAGAGAGGTACCTTGTGAAATTTTTCAAATGTGTCTCGATGCCTAATTACCATCACGCCCAATAGCAGCTAGGTGCTTTTGGTAATCGAGCTAGGGCCTTATCTGCATCTTTAGATGCTTATACAGGTTGGACTTCCCTGGTCCGGCACCCTCGGGGCCTGGCTGGTCTCGGACGAGGGATTTTGTTGGATTAGCCTGGAATTTGGACCCCTGCCACTTACCCCCTTGGCCCGGCCGCTGGTCTCCCAGCCAGCTTCCCACCTCCTGCTCTCCCCGCATCACGGCTGCGGCTCTGCCAGGCAATTGCGTGCACTGTGCACCGGAGCTTGGGACAGCCGCGTGCGCTGGGGCTCCCTGGGCAGCCACACACTGGGTCTCCCAGCTCTGCTGGGCAGCCCAGCTGCCATGTGCTCAGAGGTCCCACCATCAGCTCCCTGCGGGCAGCCCACTGCCCTGTTGGCCCCGCAGGGATCCTTACTGCTGCCCTTCCACTGGGAATCTCTGGTCTTGTAACATCCATGCTGGACCAGGGATGCTGCAGACCAGAGAATCCTGGTTAGTAGAGTTTCAACCTGTGTATGTTTAAAAATCTGTCCCTAAAACCTTCTAACTCTTCCCATCCAAGGTGGAAATGGGCTCAACCCCAGCTCGATCAGATGGGATCTCAGTCTGAAATGGCAAAGTCCCCCGTTAGTATTTGTCTAAGTCTCATGTGAGATGCTTTTTGTGTCCGGAAGAAAAGCTGGAATCCTGGGCCAGATTTTCAAAATGGTACAACACCTAAGAGCTACCACTGAAAACACTGGGAGCTGCTGAGTGCTGAGGACTGCTGGAAATCGCGGTGCTTACCTGGGATCGATAAAGTGCTGAGCAATTTTGAAACTCATAGCATCTTCCAAAGGAGCAGTAGGCAAGAATTCAATAGTCTTCAGTCCTTTGTGCTGTATTCATTCTAGCAGGAGCACAGGGGTAGATGTTGAATTTATACCGGTTTCGGAAACAGTCATATATAGCAGAAGGTAAATTTCCCCCCTCCGCAGTAAGCGTCTGCCATCAGATCCCAGCACTGAGACTGGCGCTGCACTGTCAGGGCTGGAAGGTGGGATGGAAACAGCTGCTAGCGCCTCCAGTCTGTTATTGTCCTTTTACTCTAAACATGAAGAATGGGGAGCCATTAGCAATAAAGCCAGCAGAAGCGGAGCTGTGCTGGGGACCAGATCCCGGATGGCGGTGGCTTGTTTCAAATAGCAGCGGCAGCCTGGTGTCTGTGCATCTCTCACCTGCTGCCTCCTGCCCTCACTGAAGCAAAGTGACGCAGCAGCCTCTGCTCCGAGGCCAGCCCGGCCGCCTTCTTCACCGCGGCGGCAAGAAGCAGAGTGCCCCAGTCCACTGTCGCAGTGACGGGGCTGGCCTGGGAGATGGTGGCAGAGCAGAGCGGAGGCTACCATGTTGCTCCACTTCCCCCGGCTCCCGCTACGGTGAGTGGCGAGGGACCGACCCCTGCTTCCAACCCCAGAACCATGTTATGGACGGGACGGCTCTGCACACATCTCCTGCGGGCCACAGGGATGTGCCAGCAGTGGCATGTAGCCAGCAACTGGAAGCTGCTCTAGCCCAGCTGTGCTGAAAGTGGTGGCCATGGGGACTGCTGGACAGGAGTTAAATCTCCTGTGGGTGGCAGGTGAGGCCGAGAGACCCCACCTCTCCCTGGAACCCTACCGGAGGTAGTGCCATTAGGAGAATTTGAGGACTGGCACTGCCCCTAAGATAAACTGAGTTTGAGACCCCTGGTGGAGGTCACTCGAGACCTGGCTGGTAGCAACTAAGAGTCAGCACCATGATCTATATGCAGCAAAGTGACTGTGACATAAATTGGTAGTTTTGTTCAGTTCCTAACAGACAGAAAGGAGCTAAGAAAACATCGTAACTGGAGCCGCTGCTGGGAGCCGGCGTCTTCGTGTGGCTGACGTAAAAGCAGAGCAACAATTATAATTGAACATTCAGGTGGGTAAGCCAGATAATCACGTCTGGAGCAGCAGTGCGTATTGCTGCGATGCCTCCTTCGTATTTGGGGATCGGGTGCTGAGCTGTTCCATGTTCCATTCTGGGTAATCACAGGCTCACGCTGAGGAGTCTTTAACTTTCCACTTGTGCAGCGAGTTTCCACATCTGCTGTGGTTTGAGCAGATGCCCAAAGTAGGTTACCCATTGTGCCTTCTGAGTTGGATCTTTCTTGAGGTGTCTGTGACGTATGTGAACTCCACTCGGCTTTCCAAGGTTCAACAGTTACGTTGAAGAAGGTAAAATGCCAGGGTCCAAAAGGACTAACGTGGCTTCCTGTGGTGGTGAGGGACGTTGTTAGGGTCTTGGTGGACAGGAAGACGTGCTTTTTCCACGAGCCTCTGGAATTCCCACAGACTCGCTGGGAACTGCTGGAAGTGAGAGGGATTAACTAGCCCATGAGAACTAACGAACCCTCTCGGCCCTAGGTGTGAGCTACAGAAGTACACTGGTGTATGAACTCCACCGAGGAAAACAGGCCCCCGCCGTAAGCATCAGTAATCTGTCACTGGCATTACATGGAATCTATTACCCTCTAGCCGAGTGCTATACAGTATTTCATGTAATTAGCCTCCCAACTCTCTAGAACAGGGCTACTCAACTTTGGACACCCTGGGGGCCACAATGATACAACACATGCCCAGGACTGCAACTTACGTGTGGTTGCATATACATACAAATATATATGCAAATAGCTTCTTTCACAGTGATGGGTATGAATACAAAGGCAAGATGACACAACACACAGGCCCCATTTAAATCAGTTCTGCTGATATTAATAAAATGTAATATTTACCTGATTTCCACCCATATGACGGCTCTTTTAACGAGCAACGACAGTCCAGGAATTTAACTACTAAAATGCACCTCAACAGCAGACCATTATATAGACTGCTTTTTTGTTTTGGCTCCCACCGTGGGCCACAAACAGGCCACAAGGGGGTTGGGGGTGGGGAGCAGGAGCCAATGGTGGAGGAGCTGGTTTAAAAGCCAGTTCCCCCTGCCTCCGTCTCTGTGAGGGTGGAGTAAGGGTGCAGTGGGGAACTAGAAACCCTTCCGGCTTTGAAATGTAGCAAGAGCTGGCCAGGCTCTCGCTACATTTCAAAGGCAGAGGTGCCCTTATCGATTAATCGAATAGTCGAGGCAAATTTCATCGACTATTCGATTAGTTGATTCAGTTTAACATCCTTATTCAGCACCCCCATAGCCCTAAAGCACCCCTCTGCAGAGGGGGGCAGGGCAAGAGGATCCATGCAGGCGCGTCTTCCTGCATCCCATCTCTGCATTAGCAGGCAGGGGAGCGGAGTTCCAGCTGCAGAAGGGGGGCAATGACCCCCCCAACGTCTGTCCGGTGCACCAATTCCAGAGGGGACCAGTTGAGCCCCAGGGTTAGGATTTGCCCCCTAGAGACAAGGTAGGTTCTTAGCTACTGATGCTGATGATAAATCACTCTCAGTCATACACAGTGAAGATTCAGGATCATTTTGCTGCAGTTCCACGGTTTTCATTAGAGTGGCAAAAACCGGTCCTTTCGCCCCTGTCTTGTACATTTGTAAACAATGGCCGACATTTTTAGATGGACTCTCGTCCTGGAGAGCTTTACCAACTGCAGATAGGGAAGAATTACTCTCGCCCATGGGTGGACTGCAGCCACCTCTGCGGTGGAACTTGGCAGATGTTGAACAGTTGCACAGCACGGCTGCACAACATCTTAGGAGAGGAAGTGATACAACTAAATATCCTACATATTTGTTACCAGTCTGCCAAGTCAGAAATTTGCGGTCAGGTTTTCAGCCCCACGCTTGGGTAAATAGTCCCAGTGAAGTCAATGGGGCTGGGCACAGGAGTAGAAGACGTGAGCATGGTCAGTCTGTTTGCCTGATTAGCACATCTCCTGCCACCCATCTGGATAAGCCTGGATCTCCTGCATTCCCATGCTATCAACTCGCGGTTCAGGTCCATTCTCTGAGCACAGGGGTGAGGCGGTTGAGCTGGTGGACTCTGTTTGTCATATGTGCAGGAGAAGCCTGACTGTAATCTAAGGATTTCTCAAGATCATACCACTACACGGGATGAGCCGTACCTGCAACATGCACACATACAGGGCCTGCCTACTAACTTGCTAATGCACACATCCGAGCCTGTGCTTTTACTGGGTTTACACCATCTTGTATATGTGTTTACACCCCCGTGAGCAGTGCAAGGAGCCAATTGTGAGCCAGCGGGGCTGCTGCCCCTTAAAGATAAGAGTTTGAATTTGTATTGTGACAATCTTGGCCATTGAAAGACACAGCCGGAATCCTTCCTCAGCGTTCACTGTTCAGGTGGCTTCCGTTCCAATGAAGAATAAATAGCACACCTAGCACATTTCAGCCATGGATCTCAAAGCATTTTACAAAGGAAGTCAGTAGCATTACCCCCATTTTACAGATGGGAAACGTAGGCACAGCACAGTAAAATGACTTGCCCAAGGGGACTGGTAGGCACATAGAAGAGTCAGGACCAGAACCCAGATTTCTAGAGTTCCAGTCCAATGAGTTTTGGGTGAGTAATGGCTTCAGCCCTGGATCAATTTGGAATGCACCCAGGAAAGACATTTCTTGTACCTTAAGGAAACCCATCAATAAAGACTTGCACCCATTCCAGGATAGGGTTCTCCACATCTAACTCCTGGGCTGTGTCTACATTGCACGCTTCTTGTGCAAGAACAGTCGTTCTTGCGCAAAAACTTGCCGGCTGTCTACACTGCATGCACCTATTGTGCAAGTAAATTTACAGTTTAGCGTTGTAAAACAGGGCTTCCTCCTCGGGCTTCCTGTAGTCAGCGCTGGTCAGTTTCAGCAGAAGCTGACTTGGGGACGCCTGGAGCAGAGCAGCTGGGGTGCTGCTGGGTTGCTCCAGTAGCGCCGCTTCTCGGTGCTACTGGACCAACCCAGCAGCACCCCATCTGCTCTGCCCCAGGCGTCCTGATTCAGCCGCTGCTGAAACTGACCAGCAGCGGCTGAATCAGGACCTGGGGCAGAGCAGCTGGGGTGCTGCCGGGTTGGTCCAGTAGTGCCCAGAGCGGCGCTGCAGGACCAATCGGCAGCGCCCCAGCTGCTCTGCCCCAGGGTCCAAAACAAAAGCCTGGTCTGCTGGGGGGGGGGGGGGGGGCACACTAGCTGCGCCCCCCCCCCCCCCAGCAGACCAGGGACACGGGGAGCAGAGCCGCAGCGGCAGCGGGGTGCCGCGCCTCTGAGGCTTTGCTCTGGCAAAGCCTCAGAAGCGCGGGAACCCGCCCGGTGCCCCTGGTCTGCTGGAGACGGTCACCGTCACCTCGACCTCCGGGGCGAGAAAGCCCCGTTCGTAAGTGCGGATCCGACATAAGTCGGATCCGCGTAAGTCGGGGACTGCCTGTAGTTAAATTCCTGGACTGTCATTGCTCATTACAAGTGCTGTCAAATGGGTGGAAATCAGGTATATTTTGCATTTTATTAATATCAGCAGAACTGACTTACATGGGGCCTGTGTATTGTGTAGTCTTGCCTTAATTTTTGTATTCATGCCTGTAGTGTAGTGTAGCTATTTGCATATATTTGCATGCATATACAACCACACTTAAGTTGCGGCCCTTGGCATGTGCTGTGAGTATCACTGTGGGCCCTAGGGCTTCCAAAGGTGAGTAGCACTGCTGTATGTGTTGTGTAGTTCATTCTTCGAAGCTTCAAAAAGGTGGACCGTTACTTTCACAGGCTTCATCTGGCTCCCACACCAAGGCTACGTCTAGACAGGCATGATTTTCCGGAAATGCTTTTAACGGAAAAGTTTTCTGTTAAAAGCATTTTCGGAACAGAGCGTCTAGATTGGCACGGACGCTTTTCCGCAAAAGCACTTTTTGCAGAAAAGCATCCATGACAATCTAGACGCGCTTTTGCGCTAAAAAGCCCCGATCGCCATTTTCGCGATCGGGGCTTTTTTGCAGAAAACAAATCTGAGCTGTCTACACTGGCCCTTTTGCGCAAAAGTTCTTTTGCCCGAACGGGAGCAGCATAGTATTTCCGCAAGAAGCACTGATTTCTTACAGTAGGAAGTCAGTGCTTTTGTGGAAATTCAAGCGGCCAGTGTAGACAGCTAGCAAGTTTTTCCGGAAAAGTGGCTGATTTTCCGGAAAAACTGGCCAGTCTAGACACAGCCCAAAAGTGTTTTTTTTTCACTTATTACTGCTAAAGCCCATCACACATAATTCCCAATGGGATTCCCAAGTCTGATCCCAAACGGATAACAGAAGGCTACGTCTGGACAGCAGGATGGATCCCTTGTTCACTGCTCTGTTCTGAATACTCCCTTTGAAGCAGCTGGCACCGGGCCCGGGCCGAAGACAGGGCATTGGGCTAGACGGACCACTGGTTTGACCCAGTTTAGCTGCTTTTATGGCCTTTGATGTTTGAACAACATGGGATGGGACTGAACGTCCCAAAACAGCAAACCTCATGCACCAATTGGACTTCTCTTTGCTACCCGCAGAGACACGCAGGGTGCATGTATCCTCTCTCCAGAGCACGTCGCTGCCAGTGACATCAGTGTTACAAATGATTTCATCGGATGCTACTTCAGCGGGAGCCGTAGTGATGTGTCTTTGCGCCGCTGGGTGACAGCAGGGTTAAAAATGAAGCCTGCTTGTTAATGCAGAATTATCACGGCTCTGCATATGGGGCAGGGGGAGATAAAACAAAACACATTTCCTTGGTGCCGAGAAGGAGCAACATACTCAGCTTTAGCTTTAAAACACAGCAGCCCACTAAACCCACCAGCGTGGGAGAAGGGGGAATGGTGTTTGGAGGCCCTTCGCCCCAGTTTCATGGTGTTTTCTGCCTTGGTTTGCTGTCTATCTACATTTCAGATATTACCCAACAGGTGAATATGTTAGTGGCCCATTGATGGACTGGATCAGAGTGGGAAAATCCAACAGAAGCATAGAAACGTTGCTGTCTCCAACCACCAGGTAATTTCCCTCTTCCTCATAGGGATGTGAACGACTAGTCGACTAGCTGATAAGCAAATGCTTATTGGATAGTTGACTAGTTGCTTCCACCCCCCTTGCTGCCTCTGTCAGAAAGAGGAAGTGGTGAGAGGGGCGGAAGAGATGGGGGTGCTTCAAAGCGGCAGCGCCGTGTAGAGCTCGGGGCCAGACCCTGGGCTCGAGGCAGTGCTGCTGCTTTGAAACGCCACATGCAGCCTGGGGCCAGCTGGGGAGAACCCCGCTGACCCTGGGTTCCATGTGGCAGTGCTACTTTGAAACACTGTGGGAGCATGGGGCCAGCAGGGGACTGCTTGAGTCCCCCACTGGCCCTGTGTTCCCCTCAATGCTTTCACCTTTGAAGTGTAGCAACAGTCCTGGAGCTGTTGCTACACTTAACAAAGCGGAGGTACCTGTACCGACTAATCGAATAGTCGATGCAAACTGCACCAACTATTCGATTAGCCAGTTAATCTAAATTCAACATTCCTAATTCCTCATGCACAGAGGTGAGGAGCACCAGGCATAGAGCTCAGTGGGAATTTTTCAACACAACGGTTTTTGGCCAGAAAATGCTGATTCATTGAAATCAAAACTTTTCAGGGGAAAGGGTCATTTTCACTATTTTTTTTCCTGGAAGATTTCTCATGCCCCAAGATGAAATTACTGGCTAAAACCAGAGAGAGCTCTAACCCCTGGATGATGAAATCAGTCTCTCCCTCTCTCTCGTGGCCCAATGAATAGTGAATTATTTATACACAAAAAACAGCTTTGACATGAAAAACTGAGCAAATTTCACCCTGTGCTGATTAGGGCACGCCCTTGGGATGTGGAGAGCCAGGTTCAAGTCCTGCCTCTGTCTAATTTGGAGTAGGGACTTGAACATATGTCTCCAAGCTGAGTGTTTGAAACACCAAGCTACTGCCTGTCCTGGAGTTTGGGTCTCTCTCTCATGTTTAAAGACAATATTGGAAGGTCTCAATCCTCACTCTGTCCCTTCCTCACGCGTTCTTTTGCAAAAAAATGTCAAAGTCAGTTTTGTCCCAGCGCAGAACAGGACATTGCTTCCGTGGTTCCGGTCATGTGTGGGCTTCACTGATTGCAAAGCACCTTAGAGAACATTCAGATGGATCCAGACTTTGAACTGAACTTTGGAATATTTACAGAGCCTAGAGAGATGGGTGCCCAAAGACCTTAAGCAGAGGCATAGGTGTGTCCAGCATTACTTCTCCCATTCCCAAACACATCTTCTCTAATCACAGAGTTCGGCCAGCACGTCTACATTTCCCTCCCTGCATCCTTCCTCCAGAGGCAGCTTGTCCTTGGTGCATGCTGAGGTAGTCGCTCTGGGAAGCAGCATGGAAATACAGAACCTTCCCCAGAAAGAATGGAATAACTGGGCCTTAGCCATATCAGCCGCCTTCTCAGCAGGACCTCCAGGTCAGGCCTCACACACACTGCTGGGAGGGACTGGCACTGATACTGTCCAGAGATGACTTCGATTTCCAAGTTATTTCTTCCTGTCCCCACGCTAAGCTCCCTTGCAGGAATACACAGTTGCTCTTTCTCTTCTTTCAAACTGTTTTTAAGAGATGACCTTTCCGTGCTATTTCCTTGAACACAAAACCCTTTATCACCAGAGATTTGCTTTCCCCCACAGCTCCCAAAAGCAGGATTAAAATTTGAGCAAGATCAGACAATGAAAGGAAAGCTGCTCTCTTGTGACTGTAGTTACCATGTCTCTATGGTTTGTGTATGTACTGGAACTAAAGCCAAAGTCTGCCTGACCATATGAACCTGTCCCTAACATTAGGCGGTATGGGTAATATTTCCCATCAGACACTCTCTCTTGGAGTGACCCATCCAGCGAGGCTATCAGTTTTCTTTGATTAATTACTAGGGCATATGTGAATGACTTGAACTTACTTCTTTCCCTTACCTTGGATGACAGATGAAATCAATCAATGAAAAGAGGCATTCTAGCTTCTAATAAAGACTCCGTGGGAATGAAAAAGTGAAATGATTGTGGAAAACATTCAGCGAACTCAAAAAGGAAAAGAGAATGAGGAGTTGTATGCGTTAACATCAACAGGGAGTCTGTCCATTGGTTTTAATGGAAGTTGGATTGGGCAACATCTGTGTAGAACGGGGTAGACAATTTTTGACAGGGGAGGCCACTCCAAGATTTTGGAAAGTGGTTGAGGGCCGCACTCTTCCATAATATTACGGAGGAGATGCGGGGTCTGGAATGGAAGTTGGGTGCAGAAAGGAGCTTGGAGTAGGTGATTGGGGTGCAGGAGGGAGAACAGAGTCTGGGAGGTAGTTTGGATGAAGGAGGCAGTTGTGATCTAGGGCAGGTGACTGGAGTGCAAGGGTTTGGGATGTGACCCAAGGTAAGAGGGGACTGTGAGCTGGGGCAGGAGATTGGGGTGCCAGATCTGGGAGGGAGTATGGGTGCAAGAGGGGGGCAGAGAGTTGGAGAAGGGAGGGACTGGGGTGCCAGAGGCAGACTGTGGCCAGGAAACTTCCCAGCCAGCAGCCAAACCAGCCTGCCTTCCTGTAGAGCTAAAGCTTGCAGAGCTTAAAATATGTCTCAGCCAGTCTACATGGCCATGTGCTTGTGTGAATAGCTGAGCCGAGGAAAGGAGTGTGGTTCTTCTTGGCTGCCTGTTATTCAAACAGGCATCTCCCACTGGTCAGTTTCTGGCCAGAAACTGGCCAACAGGATTGTGCTGGGGGCAGAGCAGCTCCTGAAGCTTTCCCCCTCCTCTCCAGTTTTGAAACAAAAATGGGGCCCAGCGACCGGGTTTCTGAGCTGTGTGCGGGGCAAGCAGGGGGACCTGCCTGGGGCTCCCAGCTGCCTCCATGGGCCGGATCCAGTGGCTTGGCAGGACAGATCCAGCCCACAGGCCGTATTTTGCCCAGGCCTGGTGTAAAAAGAGAGAAGAGAATGAAAGTGAGGTATAGAGACAGACACACTGATCCACTAAGCAAAGGGCTTAAATTAAGGTGGCAGTGACTGTCTTTTCGTTCTGTTTATACAGCACCGAGCACAGTGGGTCTTGTCCAAGACTAGGGCTGCTAAGTCCCGTCTGACTGATCTGAAACGATGGTCTCTCCAAAGAGAAAGCTGCTACTGCTGCTAAGATTTTACGTTCAGTTTCAATTCAGAAACATCCACTGGAGCCAGAAGGTACATTTCTGACAATTAGCTACAGAAGTGAAGCAGAACCTTCGATGGTGTCAGGAAAAAAGTGCAGTGCTGTTGGTTTATAAGTGATACTAGGGCTTCCCTCAGCAAAGGGCAAAGGACGTCCTCTAGCAGGGACTCAACATTTCAAGCATCTTATCAGGCAGGAGGTCAAGGAAACAGATATAGAATTTGGCAAGGAAGCCATCTGGCCCGGGTCCCCCCCCCCCACACACACACTTCCATATTCTAAATCACCTCACTTAACTCATGATCAGTTAGGGGCAGGTCCCGATTTCAGCTGGGCTGCAGTAATTTGAGGTAATGTATTATATTTTTTTAAACTGATCCAGAGCATCTGTAGTGGGTTTCTGACCAACTCGTGCAGATCTTTGTAGAAATTAAAGAATTCTCTTAGTTTCTTTAGGTGGTGCACATAATTTACCATGTTTATTCCTGGATGGTCATGATTCCACATGTAGAGGTCTTTTGTCTTAGGGAGCTAGCCAGCAATTTGTCAGTGTTTTCTTCTGATTCCCAGAAGTCCGGCCTGAATTGAAACAGAGTGAATTCAGCCAGTGCCTAGATGCTTTTATAAGTATAGACAGTTAATCAGGGACTACGGGAAACCTGGAGAAGGGACAGTGGCAAAAGACAAAGCTAGTTCTTCTACCTTTTCCTAAAAGACTATCACAGTTTCTCCATCGTCTCTCTGCTTGGAAGATGTGAATCTTAATCATTCCAACCTCAAACAGGCCTTGAATGTCTCCTCTAATAGCCTGAAGAAGAAATTGACTGTTTGTTTGTCCCGAGGAAGAGTCCGATTTCTTTTCCACTTTTTTTCAAGTGGCGATTTAATAAAAGTGAAGAATGAAATCTCCCTCTACATGCCTATTTCTCACCCAGCACTGCTACTCTTTGAAGAGCTAAAAAGGACATGATCAGCTGCAGCAACTGTATTAATGGAGGAATCACAAAATTAATCAAGTCAATGGAGATCACAAAGAAATCTACATGAGAAGTGAACCCATGAGCCAGAAAAAAAGCAGGAATCCCTACCTGCTGCATGTATAAGCCCCAGATTTTCAATGTGCAATGTCAGAGCCACTCTAGAAGAAGTGGGTTGTACCCATGGAAGCTCATGATACCATCTACCTGTTTTGTTGGTCTCTAAGATGCTGCTAGACTACGCATTGTTTTTTAAGCTTTTCTAGTTACAGAGTAACTCAGCTACCCCTCTGACATTTTAGAGCCACTCTAGTTTTGTTTGTCTCATGACCCTGAGCCTGAGCTTTGTCCACAAAAGGTTCCTCATTAAAATCTGCAATAAAATCAGGGATATGGGCTCTCCATATAGCTCAGTGAAAGGTTTCAGTATAATCAAATCTAAGCTTCTACACATGAGCCACGACTGGTTCAGATTCAGTTATGGTGAATTTCCCAAGCAAAAATCGGTGCTGATTGTCTGACTCAGCGACTGCTGCGCTTTACAGAAGAGGAGGCTACCTCTCTCGATCTGGATGAGAAGCAACAGAACATCACTTTTCCGACTCAGTCACAATCTAATTTAGCTGCCCCATCCAGGGTCATGTGCTTCTCCCGGAAGAGCAGAACAGCTGCCTTTGCTTTCTTTAACAGCAACTATACTCTGTTTGTGAATTGTGGCTTGTTTACCCACTTTACATTCCAGGAAAAACAATTAAGAGTCAGGGCCAGTCGGCGGTGTTACAAATTATTTTTGGATGTCTGGTCTCACAAACAAAGGCGATGGAATGTTTGTGTCACTTGCTCTATTATATTCCTTCCTGCTCCCCATAATGAGATTCCTGTGAGCGGAGGCAGATAAGGATGAAATCACAGATTTTAGATTACTGAGCCAAATGCTTGCCAAGGACAGGGAGAAGAGCACAAAAAGGCAAGTTCAAGCAAAAACATACAAACATGTATCATACACGTAACAACTCTTGACTGAGCAGAGTCGGCAACAATTATCAAACGCTTAACACTATAAACCAAACTCAATCCAATTGTGGAGGGGGCAGGTTGGAGAGACATACCAGCCAGGCCAGGAGCTCTGCCATCTTCCGTTAATATTATTAATTAATATTATTATTAACAGATATTCTATTTTTCTCTATACTGTAAAGAGATAATATGAAATATTTATTAACTGGTAAATCAATTACATGCCTGTATATTATCCCCCACTTGGCACTGGCTTGCCAAACCAAATACCAGAGCACTGGTAATTCAGCGTGGTGCATGGAGAGGTCTTATATGTTGCGTAGATTACTTTCCCAGGACCGTATGCTCCCTCCCCCTTTTAATTTACAACAAAACATTCAGTTTCTCTCCCACATATTAAATAAACAAGTCAAATTGGGAGAAATCAAATTGCTCTCCCGAATGATCAATTACTGCTCAAGAACACGCCAAACAATTCAATTGGACAAGCCGTGTTTCTGCATTACTTCATGTTTATTGACTTGGGGTTTGAGCGTATAAGGTGTTGGGGTGAGACGGGGGGTTGAAGAAGCTGGGGAGGAGTTCGGGGTGAGGGGAATGGGGCACAAGGGGGAAATGGCTGAGGAAATGAGGGGGAAGGCAGTGGCATGCAGGATCAGGTGAGAGGGAGGACATAGGAGGCGACAGGGCAGAAATCACTGGGCATGTAGCTCAGCTGCCTACACTGATCCTCTCCACCGGTCCATAGGGGATATAACGTCATTGCTCAACTCCTGTGCAGCTTTCCATGACATCTTGCAGGGAGTGGAGTCGACTCCCACACGTCCGGCACATGCTGGGTTTGAGGATCCCAGCAGTCAGGCATGGAGACGCGGCAAGATCTCCCCTGGCACCAGCTTTTAAAAGAGGTGTTGGAGCCCTCAAATGTCTACAGAACACCAGAATGCTGCACCCCCTGACGGTGATCTCTTTGGTGTACCACGCTGCCACCCAGCCCCTGTATAGTCACAAGCAAACGGCTCGTGTCGATTAGGGATGCTGCAGAATGATTCATTAATTCCCCTGCATAACCACGGGAGCAGAGGCACTTACCACTGCAATACACAATTTAAACAACCCCTTTCCGTGAGCCGATCACGCCCCCGAGATCAATTTGGGATGTGCTGTTCCCTTCATTCCCCTGCAGGGTACTTCATATTCAGCCATTCGATGGGACTTGACAGATCGGTCCCAACAGTTAATAAAGTGTCGACTTGGGGCAGAAGAAACACCCCAAATCAAGTGTAAGCATGTTAGTCACTGTAACTGTATAAGCTCCTAAGTACAGGTAGACCATACATAACAATTGGGATGTAAGAGTGATATAAAAAAGAACAGTGATAGAAATGTAGCCGTGTTAGTCTGGGGTAGCTGAAGCAAAATGCAGGACAATGTAGCACTTTAAAGACTAACAAGATGGTTTATTAGGTGATGAGCTTTCATGGGCCAGACCCACTTCCTCAGATCAAATAGTGGAAGAAAATATGGTTGTGACTATTTTCTTCCACTATTTGATCTGAGGAAGTGGGTCTGGCCCACGAAAGCTCATCATCTAATAAACCATCTTGTTAGTCTTTAAAGTGCTACATTGTCCTGCATTTTGCTTCATAAAAAAGAACAAGTATTCAATTTACTCCGGGCTATTTGAAAAAAAACAACAACAAAAAAAATGACTCTGCTTCTGGTGGCTTCTGGAACACGTACAGTTCCTCACAAACCTGGATGTGAAACTGAGCTGGAAACTTTATAAAATATTTGAGTCCTCACTGCTTAGAAAGTTCCTTTGCCTTGCTATCTCCGTTCAACCACATCTTTTGCAGAACCTAGAAAAACATCTCTTTTGAAATCCCCCTAGAACAGTTCTTTCCCACAAGCGGGCTGCATTACTTCTCCGTTTACAGTAAATCTGACAATCAGTGCGCAAGGTTTGGCATCTGAGGCTAGCTTAGGAGCCAGAGACCTAAGTGCTCTTTCTAAATCAAATTTAAAAATCATCAGGCAGGCTAAGCACTTTGGAAAGGAGCCAGGACACAAATTCTTCCTCTGCTCCTTCAGGTCTTCCTGAAATTCTCAAATCATTACAGCAAGACTCTTCTTGGAGGTCTGCAACTTCAAGTTTAAGAGAAGATAAGTCTGCGCGGCTTCTCTGCACCTGGGTAGAACACGCTTGATCTTCTATGGATGGTCTTCCTTCTGCTTGGTTTACCGGTCTCGTCAGCCCTGACAGAGTCACTTGCACATTTGTGGCCCTGATATGTACTGTGTCCTCATTCTACCACAGCCTTCTCCAGAATGGCTACCGTAGACCCAGAGCGCTCAATAGCGGCATCTTCTACGGGGGATGCGGAGCCTCCATTCTCATTTTCTGGCTACTGGTAAAGCTCCTGGTAGAAATTTGCCTGCTGATTTTCCAGAGGTTTTGGCTTCAGAGGGGTAGCGGAGTTCCCACAAAAGCTCATGATCCCATCTACAAGTGTTGTTAGTCTTTAAGGTGCTTCAAGACTATTAGTTGTTTAAGTTTTTTCCACAGATTACCTGTTCCTTTCCTGGGGCAGCTGGTCAAGTGCCCTGGACTCTGCATGGAAATGGATGTCAGTATTTGGCTGTCGAGCTCAAGGGGATCAGCTCATCCATGTCTCACAGCCCTCCTTAGAGTCCATCAGTGCTTCAACATTTTCACTAATATGGTGTGATGCGTTCAAAGACCACGTAGCACTTGTGAGCTGTCGTCTTACGAGAGAAGACTGAGCGTTCCCATAGAAAAGTCATTGTGCTGGGAGTCGGCAGGGAGGGAGTGGGATGTTTACTCATCTCTCTTAAGGGTTTCTATAGCATGTATCACCTTGGTTATAAATGAAACTACATCCCTACCATACTAATGGGGCTGTCTTGGCGCTATATGCATGGCAAGATCTCCATTTTACTCACTCAGGGATTGCCTTTCGGGCCTGCCGCCAGATCAGTATGAACATGATAGCCACATCAATGATAATTCTCCCTCCAATTTTTTAAATTATGGATGTAAAAACCACGTGAAATGGTTAACTGATTTGTTTAACTCGTTAACCCACTTGGCCATGTTGGGGGGTTACTCTGGCCTCGACACCAGTGCACTGTGGCTGATGGGGGTTGCTCTGGCCCTGCCAGCTGGGGGCTGCTCCGGCCCTGCCAACCTGCCGTGGCTGGTGTCCTGCTGGCTGGGGCACTGCTCCCGCTAGCCAGGCCCTCTGGTTAACTGGTTACCCATTAAGCATGCTGGTAAGGCTAATGTGTACCAGGTCAACAGAGAAACAAAAGACAGAACTATGCAGCACTTTAAAGACTAACAAGATGGTTTATTAGGTGATGAGCTTTCGTGGGTCAGACCCACTTCCTCAGATCAATATGTGGAAGAAAACTGGCATGACCATATATACCAAAGGGATACAATCAAAAAAATGAACGCATGTGAAATTGACAAATCAAAATTTAGACCAGAGTAAGGGTGAGGGGGGGAAGGTTAGTGTCTGTGAGGTAATGACATTAGGGGTGATAATTGGGGAAGCTATCTTTGTAATGGGTGAGATAGAGTCTTTGTTTAGAGCCATACATGAAGTGCCTCATTTAAGTATGAATGACAATTCTGAAGCTTCTCGTTGACGTCTGAAGTTAAAGTCTCTTTGAAGCAATATGCATGTTTTAAGGTCATTGAGGGAATGGTCAGTCTGGCTGAAATGGCAAGCAACAGCTTTTTCTAAGAGAGAGAGTCTTATATCTCTTTTGTGTGCATTGATTCTTTGGCGAATTGTCTGAAAAGTTTGTCCAATGTACATAGCAGATGGACACATGATGGCATAAATTATATTTTTGGATGAACAGGAATATGTGTTCTTGATCTTGTAATAGGCATGGTTAGGTCCAATAATGGTGTCAGCAGAGTAAATATGTGGACAAAGCTGGCACCGGGAAAGTTCCAGGGTTGGTATTAGTGTGGTATGTCCTGTAGTTGTAGGTAAGAATCATCCTGAGGTTAGGTGGTTGTCTATAGGTAAACGGTGAACCTTTTATATCCCTGTTTTAAATCCCACCATCATCAGGAAGAAACTGAGAAACAAAGTATTTACACACCAATTCAGATTTAACATAACTCGACACAACAGTAAACAAATTTAGAAATGCTATTGTGCTCTACCCACATCTTATGCTCCAGACATAATTGCATTTTCTCTACTCAATGTGTTTTAAAATGTGCTTATTGTCAAAGAAAATCTCTGTGCAAAAGTGACACCTCGTTCCATTCATCTGCTTCCCATGTGTTTTTGAGTCAGATCAGACTTTTCCTCCACTGATGCAAAACATGAGCACTTCTGATCCCATTAGCACCACAGACTCAGTGCAGCTACAGGAGAGCAAACTGGATTTTACTCTGCACCACCAATTAACTCTCACTGTCTGCTAAATTCCAATTGCAAAGTCTTTCGGCCCGATCCTATGAGGCGCTAGCATCCTCAAGTCTACCTAAGGTGCTATCACCCTACTCTCTGAACACCTCACCTCCCAACTGTTCATGTACTTGTCCCGAGAACACTCAGCTGAGAGACAGAAGTGCTACTATCTCCCACTGTATAGCTGAGAAACTGAGGCAGAAAGTGACTACGTGTCAGATTTTTTAAAGGGATTAAGGCAGCTAAAATGCAGACAGGCAGCAAGTGCCTAATTACCAAAATCTCACTCGGTGCCGATTTGCCTCTTTAGGTTCCTACATTCTTTTACCAAAAGGTCACTCTGTGATGGAGCAGGGACTGGAATCCGGGTCTCCCAAGTCTACTCTAACCACAGGACCATCCTGGCTGGCTGGTTTGATAAGAGCCCTGGCTGAGTTTGAGGGGCTGGTAGTTAGAAAATTCTCTGACTCTTACCTGGAACAGCAGAGCTAGAAATCCCTGCGTGGGATTAAGGACAGGGTCCATTTTGAGAGCGTTACAAAGCAATACAGGCCGGGCATCTCTGCCCACTGGTGCTTACAATTCACTTTCAGAGCGAGGCGCCTCCCTTTTCCCTGCTGAAATTAAACTGATCTGTGCTGAAATACAGTGACTGATGTCAGGCGCACCCAGAGACATCTTTATGGAGGATGATGCCTCTATTTATTCAAGCAAGCTTCAGTATTTATGTATCTCATTACATCTGCAGCCTGTAGCATCTGTTTCCACGCTATATCTGTCAAGCAACATCTTATCAGCGGAGCTCCTTCTATTCACTCCGCTCCCTCCTCTGCTTTCACCTCACCGATAAGTAACCCGATGCTTCTTCCAACCTCTTTTTAAATAACAGAAGGGAGACAGGGCTAAAGAGACAGCCTGAAAGAGCAATGCAAACGCTTGGCGTGCTCTGCACACATCAGAGCGGCGGTGCTTGACAGATCCTCGGGTGAAGTCAGCCCCCTAGTTAGTTAAATTATGATAATAGCTACTGCTATCTTATATTCACACAGTGGCTTTCAGACACAAGGCTCTCAAAGCTCTTTACAAGCTTAGCAGGCACACACACTGTGGATCCCTTGTGCACAGACACGTTCCACCCGCACTTATACCAAAGAAAATCGGGACTTCGGTGGAGCTTCTCGAGATCTTACAAAGCTTCTCTAGGCCAATGCACTGCCCCCAAGAATACCTGCAAGCGAGGGTAGGCTGACCAAGCACACATGATTCAAGGGTCATTGCTGGTCTAGTCTAGTTCATTTTCCATGTCAGAGGAAGAAGGGTGATCTACCGGTCTTAGTATAAAACAGGGAGCCTGGGATTCCTGAGTAAAGCCCCGGCTGGGATGATTGAGTTGGGTTGGACTCCTGGGGCCTCTTCCAGCCCTTAGATTTTAGGATTCTCTGTTACGCGAGTCACCTCGTTTCAGTTTTCTAATCTGGGAACTGCAAATTGCACCTGTCAGGCTTCACTGGCCCACTGAGAGGACTGAGCAGCCAATGTTTATGCAGCATTTTGAAACGGAGGAGCTCTCGGTCAGTGCACAGGGTTAGAATTCTCCCAACATGGACATGCAGCCACCACCTCTTATCGACTTGAGAGACTAAGGCCAGAAGGAACCATCCTGATAGCAGAATGGTCCAACTAAAATCCCCCTAAAGGAGTTTGGTAGGAAGACTTTAAATCCCCCAAGCAATCTCCAGCCAGAACTCTGGGATATAACCCACCCCCCTACTCCTGCATCCAGTGCCCCAGCACCTGAAATGACCAGAAGGGGCCAGAAACACATCAGAACTGAGCCCGCTGGCAGTATGCCAGCCCCTCGCAACTTCCTGGCATAAGTGCTGCAGAATGAAGGCTGCCCAGGCTGTTCTCTTAGGGTATGTCCACACTACATTCCTCTTTCGAGAGAGGAATGCAAATGCAGAGGAATGAAACTGCAAATGAAGTAAAATACCCTGTTTTGAAAAAAGAAGCGCTGTCCAGACGCGGTTATTTCGAAGGAAAACCTTTCTTTCAAAATTCCCCTTACTCCTTATAAAATGAGGTTTAAGGCTAATTTCAAAAGCAGGGTTTTCTTTCAAAATAACGCGTCTAGACAGCGTTTCTTTTTTCAAAATAGGGTATTTTGAAATAGCACCCAGATGTGATTATGCAAATGAAGCGTGGGAAAGTGAAATTCGCGCTTCATTTGCAATTTCGCTCAGCTGCATTTGCATTCCTCTCCTGAAAGAGGAATGCAATGTAGACATGCCCCTAGCTTCTGCATTTCCAGGGAAGGTCTGAGAAAACACAGCCCCAAGATGGGCCCGGGCAGATGGACTGTGCAGACTGACTGAGCCCTGCCACTCTGTGATCCCAGGCAACGGCAGCTGTTGCTACCCTGTGTTTGTGTTTGTGTAGTGACATTTTCAGTGACTAAACAGCCCCAACTACATGCAAGATGAACCTCCACAACCCTGGGTTTCTGATTCAAATGTTTGGTCAACGCCAGCCTAGGCGAGATGAGGGCTCTGAAAAGCACAGAGGAAGACAGGACCTGACAACAGATCCACGACCCCAGGCTAGAATCTCTTGGACCAGGCGCCAAACCCCTGCATCGAGCCAACGCCTCCTTCGCCCCTGGGAGACCCTCACGCGGGGCTGAGCAAAATGTTCCTCAGCAGGCTGGGAGTGAGCGCTTTGGCCCCCGCCATTCTTCAGTCCTTAGTCTCAGCACACAGCCTGCCAGCCAGGAGGCCGGTCGCGTCACCGGCTCCAAGACCAACACCACCTTCAACACAGGCCACCAGGAAATGGAAACGTTTCCACGGCTCCTGAGCCAGGCGAGCTCTGTGGCCTGCGACGGATCCCCTCAGGCATCAAGGTAACCATTTCTTTCCTCAGGCTTTGAAGCTAGAGAAATAGCTGGGCAGCTTCCTCCACCACCAGGCTGTTCGCCTGCTAACCAGAAGGGTGCATGGACCGCTGCCCTTTAAGAGACAGTAGCAGCCGTCCACTGGCAACAGGAGCCTTACTGTAAGATAGGTGGGACGTGCCTTTTATTCCTCGCACGCGCTCGTGCCATTCAACAATGAAGCGGTCTTTCTTCTCTTCCAGGCCTCACCATCAATGCGCCCCTGCTGAATAAACAGCCACACATTCAAGGGAAACGTTCCCTGACTAATGCCACCAGCTCGGTGCAGCTTACAGATTTGACTTGGGTGCCACCTGATCCAAAGTCCGGGGAAGCCCGTTGACTCCAGCTCGGGCCCCTGGGAGGTGGGAAACCAGGGCTCTACACCTGGGCTTTGCTTTGTGTGTGGCCCCACACAAGTCACTTAGGGCTAGAGGCTGGTGCATTGGAGGTTGCTCCACCGCGATACAGGGCCAGGCAGGGGCCAGGGAGGGGCATGCCACCTGGAGTTCCTGGGGACAGGGACGGCTATACCCCCGAAAAGAGGGAGCAGCATGAGCTTCCCACCACGGCTGCCAAAGTCTGCAGGCCTGTATGCAGTGGGAGTATGAAGGGTGTGAAAGCACCCCCATACCAGCATGCTCCGGACAGCTGGGGGAAGGCTGGAGCTGGTTTCCTCGTGTACTTGGGGGGTCATGAGGATGCATTCACACCCTTGTGGTCCACATTTATAAAGAATCCTCCCCCCCCCCCCCCCCCCCCCGCCACACACACACACAAATTCCTGCGTACAGGCCTGGTCTGGAACTGCAAATGAGACGGATCCCTGCAAAGGATAGGGAGAGGGTACAAAGGGAGCCAGTCTTCTCCCATCTGTGATGGGGACAGGCAAATCTTGCTCCTACTCTGCTTCCTACCTGTCAAATCTCACCTCCCTCACAAGCTAATTTAGACTAGTGAGGGAATTTGCCCTAGTGGATTGCAATTGGACTAGTCTAGGACTCAGGACAGCTGAATTCTATTCCTGGTTCTGCCACTAGGCTGCTGGAAGACCCTGGCTGGGTACATTACTTTCCCCTCTCTGTACCTCAGTTTCTCCATCAGTATAATGGGGATAATGATACCTAACTCTCTTTGCAAAATGCTTTTATTTTTACTGATGAAAGGTGCAATATGAGAGCCAGGTATGAGAGTAATATGAAAGACATTTTCAGGTTTATGGTACCTGCCAAAGAATTAGTATTTCACAAAGATTTTTAAAAATGGGTGCCTTCAGTTAGGTATGGACTTAAGAGCTCAGATACATATATAAGTAGCTGGATTTTGGAAGGGATTTTCAGTGGGAGCTGCTGAGATCTCAGAACTTTTGAAAATTCCCTTTTGGAATTTTTACTCAATATTTTTACTTTAAAAATTTAAAATTCAGAAATTCTGGCCCTGATCTAGAATTGCTGAATAAAACAAGGCAGGGTAGAGGGATTATGTGGGGGAAAAGATCATTGTGACCCGCTCTGTTAGTAATGTCAGTCTTAAGAGATAACCAGAGGAGAATGAGGGAAAAGATGAGAAGCATCTGAAGGATGTAAATACCATGTAGTGAGAGGAATTATTTACAATGACGTATGGGAGAATAACTAGGGGCGACGGGAGGGAACAAAAAAAGCATTTAGCCTATCAAGAAAAATTTCCTCACAATGAACTCAGTAGCTTCAGAGCGGTAGTTGAGGTAGTCTGCAACAGGAAAACCTTAAAAAACAATAGCGTAATAGCACCTTAAAGACTAACAAAACATGTAGAACACTACTGTCATCTGAAGAAGTGGGCTGTGCCCATGAAAGCTCACAATACCATCTACATGTTTTGCTAATCTTTAAGGAGTTACTAATTTATTGTTGTTTTTTAAGTTTTTCCAATGAACTCAATGAAACACTAGACAGACTCCCAATATTGCTTTCCACAAGCAGTCAAATTTCATCAGCCAGGTCCCCAAAAATCTTGTGACTGACTTAAAAAATCCTTAATTTGTATTACCAAAATATTTCTGGGTTCTGTTTATTTTTGCTACTTGGCTGAAATTTTTAAAATTGGTCCCTTTTCAGACTCTCCTCTGCTGACAGCTAGAAACTCCTTTTCAAAAAGGAGAGAAAAAAAGCGAAGTTTTTCATCTAATCACATGACCCCAGGAGCTGAGTCTTTATGAAAAAAGCCAAATATTACGAGACTCACGATAAAAATCACAAGAATTAGCGACTTTGGGAGAAGCGCTGGGAGCCCCATTGCTTGGCTCTAGTAAATTGGCTAAAACACAAGCGAATCTCCTAGAACAATCATTCTTGCATTGGCCAGGAACCAGTCTGGATGGCAGAACTTTCCATCCTGGAGACCCAAAATGCTCCGATTAATCAGATGTGTGGTTTTCAGTCTCTTGCCTCCCCAAACACAGACCCGCTCCCCTCGGCCCCACTCAGCTGCAGGGGTTGTACAACCTCTCCAGGCGCATGAGCTCCGATGTTTTGCTAACAACAAGATCCTTTCACGAGCCGAAAGCAGCTCTCTCCTGCTCCCTGCAACACCCTCCCAGTCCCCCAACAAGCAGAACATTCAGGTCTAGAACATGGGGCCTCCCCTCCTCCCCAAGAGAAAACACAAAAACGCTCACAGACTCTGGCTTGGGAAAAGCAGTAATTAGGTTGAGGGGAAATAAACTGCTGCTTCAGCACTTTGCTCACGGCTGGTCCTACAACAATGACGCCCCCTCCGCGGAGGAGAAAGGAACTCGGCCTCCATGCACCGAGGAGCTCGCAGGGCTCGCCGCTGGCATGCAGGGCTCATTAGTTCACACCCGGGCGATAATCCCAAGCCCTGGACAAGCCGTTCACAGCGTTTCAAGAATTCCATCTGGGAATCGGAGCTGAAAGGGCCTTGTCCAAGGGTTCGGCCTCCAAATGCACTTAGGGCTTAATCCTGCTGTGATCCTACCTTCCAAGGGGGGGCGAGGTGTTAAAAGGAGGGAAACGACACCCCTTTGTCACAGGGGATTTAGAACGGGAAGCGATTTACCGGACGCCCGGGTGGCTATTGTGGGGGCGAGTGTCCCCCACTGGGGCGAGAGTGTTCCAGTATCTCCGTGCCCAGTCCACAGAGGAGATGGGTTGACGAGCCATTAAACGCGGTGGCTCAGGCGGCAACGGCTACTACTTTTAGCTCGTCAGCTCCCCACTGCAACCCCTGCTGGGTTTGTGTCCGAGATAGAGGCCATTGCACACATCGCAATCCTCAGATTTGCGCTCTGTGAGAGGCGGGGAGGGAAGCGAACTGTGATGCTACGGGGGCAGGGAACCTCTTCTGCGTGAGGGGCCACGGACTCACAGACAAATCTGTCGGGGGCCGCACACAAGTGAGAAGCAACTCCCCTCCCAAACTCCAAACCCAACTCCCACTGACATGGCCCCTGGCTGAGAAGGAGAAAGACGCATTCCCCTCACACACCAGGGGAGACCCAGCCTAGTAGATTTTGTACTCCAGCCCCGCGGCGGATCAGCGGTTACCCCCACTGCAATCGAGCCACTGGGCTGGGACCAGAGAACCGTGGCCACTGGAAGCTGCAGGGACGGTGCCTGCGCAGAGCCAACATCAGCCAAATGTCTTACAGCCCACAATCAGCTCACGTGTTTGCCCACCACTGCTCTGTAGTCACACAACAGTCACATACGGAGCGTTCTACAAGAGTAGGGAAGGATCACAAAGCGTTGTACACTGATTGACTAATTAAGCCACATGCGGTATGTCTACACTACCCTCCTAGTTCGAACTAGGAGGGTAGTGTAGGCATACCGCACTTGCAAATGAAGCCCGGGATTTGAATTTGCATAAGCGGGGAGCCGCCATTTTTAAAACCCCGCTGGTTCGAACCCCGTGCAGCGCAGCTCGAACTAGGTAGTTCGGACTAGGCTTCCTATTCCGAACTACCGGTACTACCTAGTTCGAACTAGCGGGGTAGTGTAGACATACCCATGGCTACTGTAGGCAGTGCCCTGGCTACTTTAAGTAACTATTATTACAACTGTTTTACAGGTGGGGAAACTGAGGCAAGCGATGGGTAAGTTACTTGCTTAAAGGCAGAGTGCAGCTCAGTGGAAGAGGTGGAAACAGACCCCAGAGTCTCACTGTCCCTCACAGAATCACCTAAATGAATTCTCTAGATCGAGGCAGATATTTTTCTCCATTCAACCCATCCCGCTGCAGCACCGTGGGACTCGGCTTGTTATCATGATTCAATCCTAGCCACTCCGTTTATCGCTGTAAACACCCTCACAAATAAGAAAATATCCCAGAGAAATGTTGCATCAACCTCAGTTTTTTACCAGGCTCCAAAAACAAGGATATGAACACAGGTCTCCAGCCACTGAGATACAGAGGAGTATTAACATATCATGATCCTCATCTAAGAGACTTATTGCGTTTGATCTACTATTGGCATGTGAAATACACCAGCAGCTTAGTCAGGAGAATTGACTGAAGAATCTAAGGGTGCATCTACACAGCAGGATTAAAGCCAAAATAAGCTAGGAAACTTGAGCACCGGCAATTGCGTAGCTTAAGTCGAAATAGCTTATTTTGGATTTTGGCGCCGTCCACACAGCAGGAAGTCCAAGTTAGAGCGCTCTTCTTCCAACTTCCCTTCCTTCTTGTACAATGAGGGTTACAGGAATCAGAGTACAAAGTCCTTCAGCTCGACGTTATTTTGAAATGATGTCGAAACAACTGCTTGTAGTGTAGACGCAGACGGTGTTATTTTGGAAAAATGCACGTTATTCCAAAGTAACACTGCTGTGTAGACACAGCGTAAGAGTTTATCGACAGAGCTTGTCCTGAATACCTCCGTGTGCAAAGTGCCCTGCCCAGCTGCACTTTGCTTTGAATCCAAGGCTGGGAGGCAGAAATGACCTGGGGTAAGAAGCAAGATGATGCCGGCGAGGGAAGCATTTATGACTAACCACAGTGCAGGTTTCTGGGCCGGTTTACATCTGGCCTGCTGTCTGCATGTGTCCTCGGGAGTCTTAAAACCCTCCCTCTCCCCGTGCTGTGTTGGGTAAAGGCAGCGCCTATTTGGACAGCAGTGATTTCGGTGTTATCTCTAGCCAGACTGCTAAACAGAAATACCCTTTGCCTGGGTCTCTCGAGCTTCCGTCCTTCCCTTCTATGCTTGCCCCGATTTTGGCAGCTCCTAGGACGTCTGTGACAGGCACTCACTTTTCTGAATGATCCATCAGGCCTGACGTCTAACATTGCCAAGGGTCTCTACTAGACCGTCGAGTGATTAAAAAATGTAATTGCGATTAATCACACGATTAATCATGTGTGCCTCCCCTTTGAAACATTGCGGCGGCGTTTCAATGGGGCACCGCTGCCCCTTTGAAGCACAGTGGTAGCGTTTCTAAGGGGCAGTACGTTAGGAGCCGGGGATCAGCTGGGGACTCCAGATGATCCCCGGCTCCGCTGTTGCAAAGCCCTTTTGAAGCACCGGAGCAGCACTTCAAAGGGGCTTTTCGACGGCTCCTAATGCGCTGCCCTTTTAAAGCACCAAAACAGCGCTTCAAAGGGGCAGCGCAAGGGATCAGCTGGAATGTCCGGCTCCGCGTTGCAAAGCCCCTTTGATGTGCTACTCCGGTGCTTCAAAGGGGCTTTGCAACAGCTGATCCCCGGCTCCACTTGCGCTGCCCCTTTGAAGCTCCGGAGCGGCACTTCAAAGAGGCAGCACAGCATTAATGCCTGCGATTAACACGTTAAAAAAATGAACGTGTTAATCCTATCCTGCGTTAATTACAGGCGTTAATGCAGGACAGTGACAGCCCTAGTCTCTATGCATTTTCAGAACTGTCGGCCTCATTCCAAGAGGAAGCAAGCACCCTGAACCCCCCGCGGTCTCACTGCCTCACAGGAAAGGGTCCTGCGTCGCCAGCACCATTTGCTGCAGCACCCGGCTGCGCCTCAGAGCTTTCCTTAAGCTACAGGTCTAATGGCTTTTGAGGCTTAATGGGACACCCAGGGCAAGGCAGCTGTTTCTTACTATTGCCTTATTATTGGATCTGACATGCCAGTGACTTGCTGATTGACCTGCTAAAGAGGGGGACAGAACCCTAAGGGATTAGGCCAGGGGAAGAAGGAAGGCAGAGGAGGGAGGTGGGAAGGGAAAACAGTACTGATCACAGCTAATTACAGATTACAATCCCCCTCCCTAATTGCTCTGGTTAATTATTGATGGGCAACGCTTTTCCTTTCAGGTTGTCAGGTAACCTGAGAGCCCCAGGGTCCAAGCAGGCTCCCAGCCGTATTTTGTCATCTCAGGCTAGTAACAGTGGCCACACGAGGAATAGCCGGGGTCCCGCCATCCTCCAATTGGCCTGGAAAAGGGAAACGTACCAACCAGACCCCAAAAGGAGGATATTTCGGGAAGCGCATCTGGGCATCTCCCAGAGACTGAGGGCTCCTAAGTGCTATTGACAAGCAGAAACCCTTTAATGCCATTAGCTGAGCAGCCCATTGATTTTCCTTTCTTTAACAAGGAAATCATTTGAGTTGATCTAATCTGAGCACTCAACACAGCCCCGCTCCTGACCGGCTGGGTCTCGCCATCACTTTTCAGCGTTCGCGCTCGCAAACAATTCAAACTGCCCTGGTCGTTCCTAACATTTGCTGAAGCTGCTGGCATTTTCCCTGTCCTGTTGGAGAGCGATCCTCTTACCACAGCTGGACGAATGTAATCCACGGCCTTCAAACTCGCACATGCAGGGGCTTCCCACAGCTCTGCCTCCTGTGCCCGGGCTCCACCCTTTGTGGGAGTGGCGGCAGCAGTAGGAATTACTCCGAGAAATGCAATCCACCCAGCTGATGGGAGACTTGCCACCGCTTCTCTTTAGCAGGCCGCTGTCCCCATCGCCAGCATCAAGACCTCCAGTGGTGTGATCAATACATTGGAGCGCCCTCATGTGAGCCTGGAGCTCAAGGCCTTAGCCACAGGCCTGTTGGTTAATCTGCCCTTCACCTACCATATACAGGCGGCCTCTACCCAAGCTGTTCTCTCACCAACCAATATGCTGGCCTGTTGATCTATCCATCCCTTCCCCTAGGGGCATGGGAAACAAGGAAATGGCATTTTCCTGTCTGTCATGATCAGTGGGTGAAGTTAGGGTTGGGGGAGGAAAACTCCCGACCCTGCCCCATCTGCATAGGCCCTGCCCCTCAGAACGATGGGGATGTTGGAGGGCACATGGCCCTAGCCCCCCCAGCCCAGAGCACGGGGAGGGCGAGTGCTGCAGGCAGCAAGACTCTGCCCCCAGTATGCCCGTGGCAGGTGTTCTGAGGGCGGAGTGTGGGCGGAGCTAGGCTGGTGGTTTGGAAGGCAAAGCCTTCCCCTGCCTAGCGCGTCTGCTGCTAATCTTGGAAAGAATGCCCCTCGCCCAAGACCACGGGTCTGTCAAACAGAATGTCGTTGCTTGTTGGCCCCTGCCAGAGGCAGGCTAACAGTAACAGCTCTTCATACTTTTTGCCGTCTGACTTTAAAGCCCTTTAAGGAACAGCTGAACGCAGCTCTCCCGGTTCCTGGAGGGGGACTCAGAGGTTAAGGCGCAAATTTTCACCGGCGGCCACTCACGGTTTGGGGGCGTGAGGCCCGAAGATTCCATTCAGGTACCAGGCTCCCCTCTTCGAGCATTTTAGCTCCTCCGTCTTGACCATGCTGTCCGCAGCCCCAGGATGGGGAAGGGATCTGCCCCCCCCCCCCCCGAACTCAGCGCAGAAGCAGGGATTTAATCGGAGCCCCGGTGGGTGAGGGCGGCCGAAGCTCTTCCTCTCACATCAGTCATTTGCTAACTCTTTAGAGCAACAGCCAATTCTAACAATCAAAGCAAATTGGCCCTGCTTCACTCTCCTAATGTCACCAGTGCAGCTCCCAAATTAGAAGTGATTTCTCATTTCCCGACAGACCCGCCTGGATACATTCAAGTTGCTGGTTGGTTTTGTTGTTTGCTTCTTAATAAAAACTGACACCAGTGGTGCGGTCCTATGCCGATGCCTCCATCATTACGTAACCCGCTGATTCCCCCTGTGCTTGACAAAAGCAAAGGAGGGGCCCCCCACGGCTTCTCTCGCTGCCTCCGAGCGGCACGTTGCGCACACAGTGAAAGCATCACAGTGAACTAGGATGGAAACATTTTACACGCGGGTGTCCATGACGATGCAAGCTGCAAGGAGCAGGCCAATCAGCTCAGAGGCTGCCATTTTCTGTTCTTTTTTTAAACGTGTTTTTAAAAGAGTAGCCTGAATGGAGTCCCAGTTAAAGAAACTGGACTGACAGCTCTGGAGAGGTGAAGGCAGATCTCTGGAAGCCTCTGCTGAACCACCACACAGGACAGGGCATTGCAAGCTTCTGCCAGGGCAGTGGTTGGTATAGGAGAAGAACACACTCAGATTTCTGGGCCTGAATCAACAGCCCACGTCTGAATCCCCTGCCTAAACTTTGTGGAAGTGTCCGATTTCCACTCCTGGGTGGGAATTTTGCAACCGACTGAGATGTTTCTTCACCTTGCAGTAGTACCTAGAGGCGTCAGCTAAGATCGAGACCCAATTGTGGCGTTCATAAAAGTAGTAACAGACAGCGCCTGCCCTGAAGGCCTTGTAATCTAAACAGGAAAGATAGATCCAGCATGGGAGGAAGGACTTATTACTATCCCCATTTTCCAGATAAGAAACCGAGGCACTCAGCTATGAGGTTTTTAAAGGCATTGCTTTGCTCAGGGCATCAGTGTAAATGATTTAGGCATCCAAATGTCATTTTTTTCTTTTCAAAAGGGATTTAGGCACTCAGACTACATGAGATTTTGGTCTCCTATATGCCTAAATCCCTTTTAGAATTCAAAAACAGGCTCCTAAATCAGTTAGGTATTGCAGCACTAGGCACAACAATGTGTCCATATCTTTAAAAACCAGGGCCTAAGTGAGTTACTCTAGGTCACAGTGGGAGTCTTTAGCAAAGGAGAAAATAGACCTTAGATCACTTGAGTGTCACAGGAATGCCTCAACCTCAAGACCATCCTACCTCTCGGAAGGATACAACCCCAATATTCGAGATCCAAACCCAGCCAAACTTTTGGGCATTAGAAATCCTGATCCACGTTGTTTTACTTGAGCCCATCTGTTGTTGGGTCCAGCTCCGCCCTCCACCCAAGGCAGAATAACTGTTGGAGGCAGACACTATCGCACATGGACGGGGGGGGGGGGGAATGTTCATTTTCACTCACCCGGGGGGAGGAAGGAGACATATCACAAAAAGAAAATCCCGCTTTGCCTTAATTTGGGAAGCTTACGTCCAAGGCCGGACCAAGCAAGTCACCTCAGAAAGGAAGGCTGAAGAACTGTTTATTATTTGAATGTCTCTTACTAGGCTTCATTTTTTGATAAATTAGCTTCAGCTTCATTACTTCATGATATATTTCCCCTGACATTTAATTATACTTACCCCAAACACATTAAGCCAATCAGTCTGAACAGCTTCTTATTAATATGCAAATTTCTCTTTTGAAAACCCATGAATCTGTGAAAAATCTCTTTAGGCTTCAATTAGGTCCACTCAGGAAGTTGTGTACCTCACACAGACATTCGCTCCATTCACTGCCTGGATGAGTCAGCAGTCACTAATTGTTCCAGCTAACTACTCTGGCAGCCGCCTGTGGTTGGGGAAGGCCGAGATGGGGGGTGAGGGGCAGGGAAGAGGGAAAGGAGAGAATGGAACACAGATGCCGAAACAATAACAAGATATAGTGAGGCCACTATTAGTGGTGGATAATTGGGAACCACGGGATTTTGTGACAGCGCAAAAGGTCGTGGGCATCTGAACGGCGCAGAGTGCGCACACCGCAGAGAGAGATGGGTTTCTTTGGTTTAACATTTTTGGAAGAAAGTTTCCGTTTTTCTTTTCAAACTGACATTTTGAGGTCAACATTTGACCAAAATGTTTGGATTGTATTGAACCGAATTTTGGCCAAAATGTTTGGATTGTATTGAACAGAATTTTGGCCAAAATGTTTGGATTGTATTGAACCGAACCATCAAGCCCCTTTTCCTAATTTTTTTACTAGACATTTACATTTTTTAGAACATAAGAATGGCCGTACTGGGTCAGACCAAAGGTCCTTCTAGCCCAGTATCCTGTCTGCCGACAGTGGCCAGCACCAGGTGCCCCAGAGAGGGTGGACTGAAGACAATGATCAAGCGATTTGTCTCCTGCCATCTCTCTCCAGCCTCTGACAAACAGAGGCCAAGGACACCATTTTATCCCCTGGCTAATAGCCTTTTATGGACCTAACCTCCATGAAATTATCTAGCTTCTCTTTAAACTCTATTATAGTCCTAGTCTTCACAGCCTCCTCTGGCAAGGAGTTCCACAGGTTGACTACACGCTGTTGTTTTGTTCCATTTTGGAATTTTTCTGTGAAGTAACAGAATTTCTTGCAAAGTAAAAAAAATCTGGTTCCTGCCCAGCTCTATTTGAAACCCAAAAGGTCTAGCCACTAAAGGGGGACAAAGTCACACTGGGTCTGCAAGACATTCACCTGACCATTCTGACGGCTGCTGAAAGCCACCTGAGGTCAGCAGGAACTGAACTGAGATTCACATTCTCTTCTCCCACAGGCCACGGAACCAATAAGAGAGCAAGAAGTAGTTACTAATGGATACACTAATGCTAGCAAGCTAGTTCATGAGGACACAGTCTTAGGCCTCATCTACACTTACCAAGACATTGGTGCTGCGCGGATTGATTTAGCGGCTCTAAAGACCCACTAGTTTGACTGCCGATCACGCTCCTGTTGACTCCTCGGGATCAAGAAGAGTGAGGGGAGTCTAAGAGAGAGTTTCTCCTGTCAACCTCCCACAGCAGAAACACCACCGTAACGCAAACTAAAGTATGTCAACTCCAGCTATGCTATTCGATATTGCCCCCTAGCGTTGACCTAACCTTACATTACCAGACCCTTCAGGGGGTAGCCGAATTAGTCTGTACAGGATAAACTTAAAAAACAACAAATGGTCTGGTAGCACTTTATAGACTAACAAAACACGTAGATGGGATCATGAGCTTTCGTGGGCATAGCCCACTTCTTCAGATGACCGGAGTTTTGAGTTTAGAATGTGCAGATCCAAAATAAATAGGGGAGAAAGGGGTGGGGGGGGGAAAGGAAAAGAAAGGAAGGGAGCAGGAAACAAGGAGCAGAAGGTATGAAAATATCAAAGGGAAAAACAAGTAGGCAGAACTGGTAACCTATACGCACCTAAAGATTGGATAGTTAAAAGAAGCAGGACAGCAATTAGATAGGAAGGGTACTAACTCAAGAATCTACACAAAGAGCTGTTGGCACCTTCATTAAATGTTAGGTTGATAATGTCCCAGCCATCCGTTATCTCGATTGAGGAGGTCATCAGTGTGAGAATTGAATTTGTGGATGAACTGGAATTCTAATGCCTCTCTGTGTATTTGGCTTGTAGAATTGGTTTGTGACAGGACAGCCACCTGGAGATCTTTTAAAGAGTGATTAGGTAGACTGAAGTGTTTTCCAGCATGTTTCTGTATGTTCCTTTTACCTAGATCTGATTTGTGTCCATTGATTCTTTCCCGTAGGGACTGTCCAGTTTGTCCAATATATATAGCAGTGGGACATTGCTGGCATTTGATGGCATAGATCAAATTACTGGATGTGCAGTTAAAGGAGCCTTTGATTTGGTAGCTTATGTTATTGGCTCCAGTGATGAATTCGCTTATATAGATATGTGGGCATAGTTGGCACTGCAGCTGATTGCAGGGCTGGGTTCCTGGATGCTTATGATGTGGTTGTGTAGCATGGTGACTGAAAATAATTAGTTTCAGGTTGGGGGGTTGTCTGTAAGCGAGAATAGGCTTTTCCCCAAGGCCTCTGAGAATGAGGGATCATTTTCCAAGATGGGTTGCAGATTGTGTATAATGCGTTGGAGGGGTTTGAGTTGGATGAAATAAGGGGATGGTTGGATGAAATAACATGATCTTGGTAACTAATTGACCATTCATTTCCAGTTGGAAATAGGTCAATGGAGGGATGATAGGAGTTGCTATAGGGAACTTTCTGGGTGTCTGGCTGGTGAGTCTTGCCCACATGCTCAGGGTTTAGCTGATCGCCATATTTGGGGTCAGGAAGGAATTTTCCTCCAGGGTAGATTGGCAGAGGCCCTGGAGGTTTTTCGCCTTCCTCTGTAGCATTGGGCACAGATCACAGCTGAAGGACTCTCTGCATGTTGGGGCCTTCAAAGTATTGGAAGGCTTCAATATCTGAGACATAGGTGAGAGGATTATTCTAAGAGGGGTGGGCGAGATTCTGTGGCCTGCACTGTGCAGGGGGTCAGACTAGATGATCATAATGGTCCCTTCTGACCTTAAAGTCTATGAGTCTATGAGTTGTGGGCTGTAGGTAATGACAAGTGGAATTTTTGTTATTTTCTTTTTTGGGTCCGTCTTGAAGTAGTTCATGTCTGGGTACTTTTTTGGCTCTGTCAATCTGTTTTTACACTTCTCCAGTGGGTATTTCAGTTTTAGGAATGCTCTGTAAAGATACTGTAGGTGTTTGTCTCTGTCTGCGGGATCGGAGCAAATCCGGTTGTATCTTAGGGCTTGCCTGTATACAATAGACTGAGAAATGTGTCTGGGATGGAAGCTGGAGAAATGAAGGTAAGTGCAGCAGTCGGTGGGTTTCTGGTATAGGGTGGTGAAAATTTGTCCATTATTTAATTGTACTGTAGTCCAGGAAGTGGATTTCTCGTGTGGACTGCTCCAGGCTGAGGTTGATGGTGGGGTGGAAGTTGTTGAAATCCCTGTGAAATTCTTCAAGACTCTCTTTTCTGTGGGTCCATATGATGAAGATGTCATTGATGTAGCGTAAGTGAAGTACAGGTGTTAGGGGGTGAGAGCTGAGGAAACGTTATTCAAGGTCAGCCATAAAGATGTTGGCATATTGTGGTGGCATGCGGGTGCCCATGGCTGTGCCGCTGACTTGGTTATACAAATTGTCTTCGAATTAGAAATAGTTGTGGGTAAGGACAAAGTCGCAGAGCTCTGTAATCAGGTGTGCAGTGCTGTTATCAGGGATGGTGTTTCTGATGGCTTGTAATCCGTCTTCATGTGGAATATTGGTGTAAAGGGCTTCTACGTCCATAGTGGCCAGGATGGTATTTTCAGGTAGATTACTGATGTTTTGAAGTTTCCTCAGGAAGTGTCGTGGAGGTAGCTAGGAGTGCTGGTAGCTAGGGTCTGAGGAAGGAGTCGATGTAGCCAGATAATTCTGTGGTAAGTGTGCCAATGCTTGAGATGATGGGCCATCCAGGATTTCCAGGTTTGTGTATTTTGAGTAGCAGATAGAAAGTTCCTGGTCAGGGATTAGGGGGGGGGGGGTGTTGGTGTAAATTTGTACCTGAGTAGACGCATCTGCACTCACAGCTCAAAGTATCTTGGAGATGGTTTTTTCCAGTGTTTTTTCCATCTAACCCCAGGCTAGTACTACTGCTGAAGAGAAGGGTGAGGTGGGATTTGATAGCAGCCTTTAATCACCTGAAGGAGGGTGGTCCAAAGAGGTTGGAGAGAGGCTGTACTCAGTGGTGACAGACAGCAGAATGAGGACCAATGGTCTCAAGTTGCAGTGGGGAAGGTCTAGGTTGGATACTAAGAAAAACTATTTCTGTAGGAGGGTGGGGAAGCACTGGGATGGGTTCACTAGGGAGCTGGTGGAATCTCCATCCCTAGAGGTTTTTAAGTTCCAGCTTGACAAAGTCTTGGCTGGGATGATTGCGTTGGGGTTGGTCCTGCTATGGGCCTCGATGACTCCTGAGGTCTCTTCGAATCCTACGAGTCTATTATACTGGGACCACAAGCTCCTGTGTGTAAATAATTAGTAAACTTGGCCCCATGAGACCCAAACTTGGCCCCACCAGACCCATTCCCCATCTGAGTTCGGGGACTCCTGCGCCAAGCCTCCCATTAGATGTGTGTGCATGAGAGAGAGAAAGACAGAGAGAGATTATGAAGGCAGGAGAGCTCTGAGGCAGAGATTTCTGTCCCTTCAGTCCTGCTGAAGACAGGCGGGGACCAGAAAGAGTGAATGATGGGCTGAGTGTAGGGTAACCAGAGCACAACTGTGAAAAATTGGGACAGAAGCTCAGGGGGTAATAGGCACCTATAGAAGACAAAGCCCCAAACATCAGGACGGTCTCTGTGAAATCAGGACATCTGGTCCGTCTAGGCTGAGATAACAGAGCTGGCTCCTAAATTGCAGAGCTCAGCTGGACTACAAGGCCCTGAGCAGCTGCCTACTTTCTCTCCACTTGGACCCCAAACCCACTTTCAGTGAGGCTTGGCCAGAGGCTGAGCGTAGCACAGCTGAGAGAAAGGGAAAGATGGCCTATGATCTCTGCAAGCTGTCATGGCCCCAAAGCTCGGCAGCGGAGCCCACCTGCTCAGCCCACGGCCGGGCTGCAAGCATCCACCATCCTGGATCAGCAGTGATTACGCCAGCCCATTAGAGAGAAACAGCAGAGGGGTGCCCCACAACACTCCAAAGCCGTCCTCCCAAAGCAGCACAGGCAGGGCAGGAGATCTTATGAGACGAGTCTTTGCTGGATTTCAGGGACTTCCACCCAAGCCGGAAAAAAGCCATGAGACCGGCTTTGCCCATTGTAATAGGGGACGTATGCGTCTAGCCCCAGTGCTGAGATGCATGGGGTGGGGTAAAAGACATTGGAAGAAGAGCTACTTGAAAAATGAGTCAGGCCCATAGGGGGAAATGTCCTTTTCCCACCAACATTTAGCTTTCTACCAAAATAACAACACACAACAATTACACTCAGAATTTGGAATATTTTTCCAACCATCTTTTGTCCAAAGTTTACTGGAACGGTCTGGGGGTGGTTCATCGAGAGCTGGGGTTCAGTATTTGAACTTGGGATTCTTATTTTAGTTAACCAGGTCATCAATCCCTCTACCTACTGCGCATGCATCGTAGCTACTCTTCCCTCCACCCAAGCCATTCGCTCCTGGCTCACTGCGAGGGGGCACTGTTTAACTTCATGTCTGAGTGAAATGACCCTTCCAAAAATGCCACGGTGCTTTCCTCTAGGCCTGAGATGGTCTCTCAGCAGCCACTCTCTGTGGGGCAGGCCTGCAAAGAGTCCCGAGGTGCCGAAATCTCCCTGCAGAACGCTGGGATGATAAGCAAGAAAAGGCAAGAGTTTTTCTGCTGCCGCCCTGTCTGGAGGGGACAGCCGCACACTTATCCACTCCCAAGGCCAGGAGCCAGACAGAAAAGCAACCTCTCAAATCCCACAGCCCACAGGGCACAGCTGCCGGGTGTATATTCAACTCCTCTTCCTCCTGAGGGACTGCTCAAAGTTACACCTTTGTCCTTAAAGAACTCACCACGGCAGCTGCAGGGAGGGAAAGGGAAAGACCTTGATGTCTTACTTTCCCAAGGTAAAACGATTAGAGGATACAGCAGCCAGCCCGATGGCAGCAAATATAACTAGGCTTCTGACTGCCTAGTTCCAGCAAGCGAAGGCATCTCTGCTTGGGAGCTATGGAAAGGGGCAGTAAAGTCTCACATCAGTGCTTAACGAAACAACGGGCCTGTTTTCCATGCAGATACCGAGTGACCAGCATGCACTTTGCATTAGTCAAACTGGCCCTATGTCAGGCCACCTCAGTGGGGATAGATCCAGAGCTCACTTTGTAAGATGCCACTTTCAATTCCTCTCTCTCTATTGCACTCCTCCAGGAGAGCTGTCTGCTGTTGCTGAGATACCAAGGCAGCAAAGGGAACCATGGAAATAATTCCAAGGAGCGCCGGGACTCCAACGTAACTCACTGGAGGAGGATATCAGAAGATGTCCCCACTTTCACAGTCCTGCTGACTGCAGCGCACACTAAGTACAGTCTATGCCAACCTGAAACGGGGCTGGAGAGAACTGATTGGAAGAAATGGATGCAATCGTTTTCCATCAAAAAATTTGTTTAATCAAAATCAAAATGTGTTGTGGGAACAAGGGGAAAGAATCCAAAATGAACTGCTTAATTTTGATGAGGTGAAAAGTTTGATTTTCACTATCAATTGGATTCATTTTGTTTAGACTTATATTAAAACTCAAATGATAACGTTGCATTTCCATTTGATATTCTGTTTAATCTCTTAATATCTCAGCCAAACCAAAATAAATCAAAATGATAAAATCAAAACAAAGTATTTTTACCTCATCAAAACAATTCACCATGATCAGAGGAAAAAATGCGTGGACCATCTTTTTCTGCAATTTGAATTGTGCAGGACATTTCGGCTTTTCGATCTGATTAGTACGGTGAAAAAAATTCAAAATGTTGGAATTTCTCCACAGACTGGAAATTCCGGTTCCCGATCAGCCTGGAGTGCTCTCTTTCAAGACCAGGCATTCAGTTTATCCCAAGAGTAGGCACAGCAGATTGAAAGAGAGGGGTGTGAGTTACAGAACACAATTCAAGGATGTGAGCAATTAATCGACTTGACCAGCGGGGAACTGGTGACGCTTCCGCCTTTGAAATGTAGCCTATGGGGGCCGTGTGCCCCGCCGGCCCCGCGCTCCCAGCGGCGCTTCCACCTTTCAAATCCAGCAAGAGCTGGCAGGGCTCTTGCTACATTTCAAAGGCAAAGGTGCCCTTATCGACTAATCGAAGTCGATGCAAATTACATTGACTATTTGATTCGTTGATTCATCTAAATTTAACATCCTTACCAACTTGCCTCAAACCTAACCTGGATTTGGGGCAGTGAAGAGAGTTCGTTCCTCCCAGGTGAGTCAGAATGTGAGCTCTCGAGGACGACCAACACGAGTGCCAATTCCTTCTGTAACACAACCGTCTGTCCTGAACGCACTGCGCACAGCGTTTGCCCATAGACAACAGCCACCTGCCTCCACCCATCTGTGCTGGCTCTGAACGAGATTAATCGGGGCAGAGAGGGGACAGGCTCCTCCCAAGGAGCCAGCCAGTCTGTGTCAGGGCACACAGCTTGCTACCTGGCCCTGCAGCCATCTCCCCACACCACTGGCCCCAGCCAGGGAAAGAAAAGGCAGCTTACTATGAACAGGAGCTGAGGTCTGGATCTTTGTCTTTCTTCCAGCGGGAGCCAATTCTCAGCACTTCTCGTTGGAATAATAAACCAATTAAGTTCCTGCTGTTTCCTTTCCATGGATAGACATGATGCCAAGGCTGGAATGTTTAAGTACAAAGTTCAGGGAGGGAAAAAATACAAGCTGGGACGAAGAGGAGGGATGCAAGATGGAGGCAAGAGGAGGTAACAGGTGGGTCTAATACACACTCATACTGCAGTCGATGGCCGCTTCCAGTGCCCTACCTCCAGCCCAAGCCTGTACTCTGCCAAGCAAATCCCCCATGGTTTTTCCTTTCTTCCCATCACGTGCAGGGTCTCAGCTCTCTTCCCGCTTCCTCTTCCTAGTCATGCACATCTTGCATTGACCTAGGGCACATTTTTTACGAGCATCATGCTTTTAGGCATTCGTTTCCAATCCCCATTTGTCAGTTCACCGCATCTCTTGATTTTCTATGACCCATCCCCAAAGGGATGGAGTGCCAGCTATTTGAAATGATTATAGGTACTGCCTGTGATGCCCGGGAGGCCCCATTTTGCAGGCACGGTACAGACACAGAGTAAGAGAGTTCCTTCTCCCAAGGGCTTAAAACCTAAACAGACAAGTCAGAGCTACGAGCACATTTTGCATGTGAGAAGTGAGGGCTGGAGCCATTAAGTGACTTGAACAAGGTCACAATAAGAAACTGCAGCAGTGTCAGGAATGAACCCCAGCTCTCCCCAGTTCCAGGCCAACGTTTTACCCACAAAGCCACCTTTCCTCTCCGCTGACCTGACAATTGCTCCATCATTTTTTGCGCGGCTCGGCTTGTCTTTGAGGCGGATTTGCCAGCAGTTTCACCATCAGAATCCTTGTTGGTTTCCAAAGAACGATGGAAAAGAGCCAGCCTAATTCAGAGAAGAGGGCTGCAGCACTAGAAGCAGAAAACAAGATCTTCCCGTGCCCCATGAGGCTTAATTTCGACCCAGGAGGAGAGCCAACACTAGAGAGGAAAACGGAATTCCGTTTCTAGCCTTGAGACAGTGATCTGTCCATGAACTGGCCCCGGGCTGCCAAGCCATTCAACGCAGGCCAAACTACGGTGAGAACTTTCAAGTACCACTGACCTCAACCAGATGTGAGCTAGTAACTTGAAAGTCAAGGGCAAGTAGGTTGCAAACAAGCCACTGAGACACCCAGCACTGCAAGCGCACGCTGCAATTTCTACTGTGAAACAGACTCTGCCAGGTCGGCTGTTGGCTGAGCAAGCAGCGTGCCAAAAGAATCCGATACCCCTCCTTGCGATCAGCCAGGGATGGGGAGGGGCCTCCCCCACTCTATATAAATATATGCAAGATCAAATCTGTTAAAATTATATCCACCACTTTGTTTTCTAAAGGTCCCAGTTTATCCTGGGTTAAAAGAATAAGGATAGCAATGAGGCAGGCTAGGAACACAATCCCTTCCTGTATAAACAATGTAGCTTTCGCTGACTCGAAGTGCATCATATGGCATATATTTTATGTACGTTTATACATATATTTTTCAAACCGGCTAGAGACACAGAGTGATCCTATATCATCTAAAAACAACAATCTTATTTGGACTTCTGGCAGCTTTCCCTGCTAGCTTCCCTGTCACAGCTGCCCCCCATCTTCCCTGCGGGCTGCCAGTGTGTTCGGTCCTCTGCCCCCATTATTTTTCACAAAGGCATATCAATCACTGTGGAAACTCTTATTATCTTATTTTCCCTCTGCTTCCCTCTTGTCTGTTTGGAGAAAAATTAATGCATTTGTCTCAGGAAAAATGCGCCGTCTCTATAATTCAGTTTTAAAACAAGCACAACTCGCAAATGGAAAAGCCCGGGGTTGGTGACTCATTTTTCATGCAAGTAATTGAACCCTTCCCTTCGATTTTTCCTTTGGGTGTTAAAGATAACTGATGCCTTTCTGGAATTTGCGGTGATCTCGTGAAAGACAGAAAAGCAAGGCAGATCGCACACGACCAGCTGCATGTTTCAGCATCTCTCTGGAAAAGCGGCTGAGATTTTGCAAGAATGATTCGTGATTTGGGGTGCCCAGTTTGAGACATCTTATAGGGGACTAGTTTTCAGTAAGTCGATAATCAGAGCATCTGTAAAGAAGACCCCTGTAAAGTGATTCAAAGCAGGCATCCAAAAACTGCAGTGGCCCAAGTCATTAGCCATCTTGGAAAATCTTGAGCCTCTGTATACATCCAAATATCTGATGTGTGGAAAAACAAATTGGTGGACAGAAGAACATAACATAAGAATGGCCAAACTAGGCCAGAGCAACGGTCCATCTAGCTCAGTATCCTGTCTTCTGACAGTGGCCAATGCCAGATGCCACAGAAGAACAGGGAATCATCACATGATCTCTCTCCTGTCATCCATTTCCAGCCTCTGACAAACAAAGGCTAGGGAGATAATTCCTACCCATCCTGGCTATAGCCATTGATGGACCAAACCTCCATGAATGTATCTAGTTCTTTTTGAACCCTGTTAAAGTCCTGGTCTTCACAACTTCCTCTGGCAAGGAGTTCCATAGGTTGACTGTGCTGTATGAAGAAAAATATCCTTTTTTTTTTTAAACATTCTACCTATTAGTTTCATTTGATGACCCCTAGTTCTTTTATATTATGGGAAGAAGCAAGTAACTTCCTTATTCATTTTTTCCACGCCAGTCATGATTTTATAGACCTCTATCATATCTGCCCCCCCCACAGTGTCCTCTTTTCTAAGTTGAAAAGTCCCAGTCTTTTTAATCTCTTTTCATATGGCCCTCAATCCAATCCCCTGATAATTTTTGTTGCCCTTTTCTGAACCTTTTCTAATGCCAATATCTCTTTTCTTAGATACTGTATGCAGTATTCAAGATGTAGGCGTACCATGGATTTATATAGAGGCAATAAGATATTCTGTTTTATTCTCTATCCCTTTTTTAATGGTTCCTAACATTCTGTTCTGTTCACTTTTCTGACTGCTGCTGCACATTGAGTGGATGTTTTCAGAAAACTATCCACAGTGACTCCAAGGTCTCTCTCAAGTAGTTATAACTAAATTAGTCCCCATCATATTGTATGTATCATTGGCATTATTTTTTCTAATGTGCATTACTTTATATTTATCAACATTAAATTTCATTTTCCATTTTCTTGCCCAATCACTTAGTTTAGTGAGAAAACATGATGCAAACCAAGCTACTTAATCTTGACCTCTCTTTCTGCATAAAAGTCTCTCTCCTCTATTGATGCTAATTGTAGTTACACTTTGTGTACCAAAACTGAGCATTGACCCACAAAACGGTGACAGAAATTCATTTAATTCTTTTGACACTGTCTCTCATTGAATGCACTCTGGTCTTCCAAACCTGAAAAGATACAGCCAGTTGTAGACTAATTGACATAAATGTAAAAGCTTCAGAGGAGTAGCCAAATTAGTCTGTAACTGGAAAAACTTAAAAAAAAAAACAATGAATGGTCTAGCAGCACTGTAAAGACGAACAAAACATGTGGATGGTATAACGAGCTTTCATGGGTATAACCCACTCCTTCAGATGAATGGAGTATTAAAAGTCCAGTTCCAAAATAAATAGGGGATTGTGGAGGGAGGGGGGAGAAGGAAGGGAAAAATAGTGAAGTATAGTGTTCAAGTCACATAAAGCTGCACATCCATTAATGTGATCCATGCCATCAAATGCCAGCAATGCTCTCTGGCCTCTGCCATGTATATTGGCCAAACTGGGCAGTCTCTACAGCAGGGGTTCCCAACCTTTTTCAGTCCCCGTACCTCCTTGGCTTTTAGTAAACATTCCAGTACCCTCTATTCAATATGAAAGGAAATAAATTCTAGATTCTAGAATCCACAACTTTTTTCACTATCACTACTCCTTTTGGAATATTTCAATTAGGATAATCTAGTTAGTTACCAAATATTCCCCAGACCCCCCTTGACAAGCTTCTCGTACCCCCTGGAGGTACACGTACCCCAGATTGGGAACCCCTGTTCTACAGGAAATAATGAATGGACACAAATCAGATATCCAAAAAGGCAACACACAGAAACCCGTTGGTGAACACTTTAACCTGCCCGGGCACTAATCAATGGATCTCAAAGTCACCATGTTGTTTCAGGCCAATTCCACAAGCCAATTTCACAGGGCAGCCTTGGAATTTCACTTCATTTACAAGTTTGGGACCCATCACAAAGGTTTGAATAAAGACATCACCTGGCTAGCACACAACCCTCCCTATCCTAATGACTTAACCAACCAAATAAGAACTTAAGAACAATTTGCAACTTCTCTATCAGCTTCATGTATCATAGAATATAGGACTGGAAGGGACCTCGAGAGGTCATCGAGTCCAGCCCCCCGCCCTCAAGGCAGGACCAAGCTCCGTCTATACCATCCCTGATAGATGTCTATCTAACCTGTTCTTAAATATCTCCAGAGAGGGAGATTCCACCACCTCCCTTGGCAATTTATTCCAATATTTGACCACCCTGACAGTTAGGAATTTTTTCCTAATGTCCAATCTAAACCTCCCCTGCTGCACTTTAAGCCCATTACTCCTTGTCCTGTCCTCAGAAACCAAGAGGAATAAATTTTCTCCTTCCTCCTTGTGACACCCTTTTAGATATTTGAAAACCGCTATCATGTCCCCCCTTAATCTTCTTTTTTCCAAACTAAACAAGCCCAGTTCATGAAGCCTGGCTTCATAGGTCATGTTCTCTAAACCTTTAATCATTCTTGTCGCTCTTCTCTGTACCCTTTCCAATTTCTCCACATCTTTCTTGAAATGTAGCGCCCAGAACTGGACACAGTACTCCAGCTGAGGCCTAACTAGTGCAGAGTAGAGCGGCAGAATGACTTCACGAGTTTTGCTTACAACACACCTGTTGATACAACCTAGAATCACATTTGCTTTTTTTGCAACAGCATCACACTGTTGACTCATATTCAACTTGTGGTCCACTATGACCCCTAGATCGCTTTCCGCCATGCTCCTTCCTAGACAGTCGCTTCCCATCTTGTATGTATGGAACTGATTGTTCCTTCCTAAGTGGAGCACTTTGCATTTCTCTTTATTAAACTTCATCCTGTTTACCTCTGACCATTTCTCTAACTTGCTAAGGTCATTTTGAATTATGTCCCTATCCTCCAAAGAAGTTGCAACCCCACCCAGTTTGGTATCATCTGCAAACTTAATAAGCGTACTCTCTATCCCAATATCTACATCATCAATGAAGATATTGAACAGTACGGGTCCCAAAACAGACCCTTGCAGAACTCCTCTTGTTATCCCTTTCCAGCAGGATTTAGAACCGTTAACAACAACTCTCTGACTACGGTTATCCAGCCAATTATGCACCCACCTTATCGTGGCCCTATCTAAGTTATATTTGCCTAGTTTATCAATAAGAATATCATGCGAGACCGTATCAAATGCCTTACTAAAGTCTAGGTATATGACATCCACTGCTTCTCCCTTATCCACAAGGCTCGTTATCCTATCAAAGAAAGCTATCAGATTAGTTTGGCATGACTTGTTCTTCACAAACCCATGCTGGCTATTCCCTATCACTTTATTACCTTCCAAGTGTTTGCATAGGATTTCCTTAATTACCTGCTCCATTATCTTCCCTGGGACAGACGTTAAACTGACCGGTCTGTAGTTTCCTACATTCTAATTTACTACTATTTTTTTCCTTCTTTCTTCCCCCTCTACCCCATCCCCTATTTACTTTGGAACTGGACTTTCAATACTCCATTCATCTGAAAGAGTGGGTTGTACCCACGACAGCTCATGATCCCATCTACATGTTTTGTTAATCTTTAGGGTGCTGCTAGACCATTTGTTTACATAAGTTTAAACGGCAGGATCCATATATCCACCACAGACGTTCATTCCATCTCTAATAAAGGCACAGGGTATGGACGCAGCTTGCAGGGGGGGGCTCCTTAGGGAGCAGATTTAAGTGTGGGGAGCTAAGTGGGGAGGGTGTCTGAGTGCAGAGATCGGGGTCCAAGTGCAGTGATTTACCCTGCAATTACTTACCTCTCTGCTGACTGCTCCACGGGCCCAAAACGATGTGCCTACACTGCCGCTCTTGTGGCTTCCCTTTGTTTCCCTACCAGAAAGGCATTTTTCTGCAGTGCAAGACATGAAATCTTGATGGGACATGAATTCTGCACAGAATTTCCACCAGGAACAGACTGGGAGAAGCACATTCCTGTTTCCCGCCTCCAGGGCAAGTGAATGAACATCACGGGATTTCAAAGAGCAGGAGTGAGGAAAAGCACATGAGAGGAACAGTCATTCGTCCAAACATGAGGAGATGAGCTGTAGGCAGAGGAGCACTTGAGACAGGGTGTGACACCGGGAGCGTTTAGAGGGGATGGACGGCATTAGAGCCACTCGAGTGCCAATGCCATTGGAGTGTATTCCAAAGACGCCAGTTTCTCTTGTATAACACGTGAGTATTTGGGCATATCGGGAGATGGCTGTTGGGGTCCCTCCCTACCTCTGCATGAGAACTTTGCAAAGGGAAACATCCATTTTAGTGGCTACTTGGCTGAGTGGAGCATGGGCAGCCGGGAACCTGTTCTAGCTCCGATAAGATACAATTATAAATTGAAGATAAAAGACTGGATTTGGACTCTTCTCTACTGTGTGCTTCTGTTCAGTCTCATTTCTAATGTCCCAGGCAATGGAGTTTCTTTCCCTATCCTCCCTTGGGAGACAACTGTATACACCACTCTATAAGATCATTTTCCCATATACTTGTTCTTTCCCCTTCTCTCATCCTAGGTAGACTTGTTTGAACCACACGGAGCAATTCCACGTCAATTTTCAGCCTGCAGAAAATACTGTGACATGCCAGATATTCTTTATATACAGATCTGGGCTCATCAATTGACAGTTTTATCATAGAGCCAGATATCTAAAAGGAATCCCCTTAGAGAATATATATTTTTCCTACATTATGCTGAGAAGAGACTTCTTTATATCTCACTATATATTTCATTCTACTGCTGCCAGGCAAAAAAAAAAAAAAAATCTATTTGTACTATAAAAAGAGTTACTGACCCCGGGTTGTGATCTAAAGTATATGGAGTCACACTTTTACCCACGGAGTCATTCTTCATCCTTCCGGAGCCAATTCTTTGCCCTTTTGTTAAAAAGAACTTAAATGGCTAGGGAAAGGCTCTGTTTCCTTGCTCAGTGGCAAAGAAGGAAAGGACCCTAGGATAGGAGGAGGAGGGACCTTAATAGGCGCTCCACAGCCTGATTTGCAAATCCGGGCTAAGGAAAGGGACGGAGCAGCAGCGAACGTGCTGACCACTCACGGCCTCACCGCCACAAGCCCCGTGGCCTAGTGATGGATTTTAGCCACAGTTCAAAAGGTTGCAGATGAAGAGTCGTTCTCCCAAGTTTCTCTTCTCAGCTATTTCTGCCCCATACCAGGGAAGGCGTCACTGTCTAACCTTCTATCCTACGGAATCCTGCACATACTAATAGGGAGAGTCCTGTGCACAGGGGGCCTGGGCTTTCTGGTTAACAGCAGAACGAGATGCCATGAGTGGACTATTCTGCCTGCAGTGGCACCGACAGTCATTGTCCACCATTAGAGGCCAGTCTGGTCTATCCGCTTATGCCACATTCATCCCCGCTGGGTCTGCATACTGGCGCTAAAGGAAGCAGAGCCCTGCCTTGGGGACGGAAGAATCCCAGGCACTGTTACAGGCTGGGGACCGACTGGCTAAGTAGCAGTTCTGCAGAGAAGGACCCAGGGGCTGTGTCTAGACTGGCAAGTTTTTCCGCAAAAGCAAGCGATTTTGCGGAAAAACTTGCCAGCTGTCTACACTGGCCACTTGACTTTCCGCAAGAACGCTGACTTCCTGACGAAATCAGTGCTTCTTGTGGAAATACTATGCTGCTCCCGTTCGGGCAAAAGTCTCTTTTGCGCAAAGCTTTTGCGCAAAAGGGCCAATGTAGACAGCTCAGATTTGTTTTGCGCAAAAAAGCCCCGATCGCAAAAATGGCGATTGGGGCTTTTTTGCGCAAAAGCGCGTCTAGATTGGCACGGACACTTTTCCGCAAAAAGTGCTTTTGTGGAAAAGCATCCGTGCCAATCTAGACACTCTTTTCAGCAAATGCTTTTAACGAAAAACTTTTTCGTTAAAAGCATTTGCGGAAAATCATGCCAGTCTAGACGTAGCCAGGGAGTACAGAGAATGAGAAGCTGGATATGAGTCAGCAGTGTGCCCTTGTAGCCAAGAAGGCTAATGGCATATTAGGGGGCATTAGGAGCAACATTGCCAACAGATCCAGAGATGTCATTATTCCCCTTTATTTGGCTCTGGTGAGGCCACATCTGGAGTATTGTGTCCAGTTCTGGGTCCCCCACTATAGAAAGGATGTGGATGCATTGGAGCAGGTCCAGCGGAGGGCAACCAACATGATTAGGGGGCTGGAGCACATGACCTACGAGGAGAGGCTGAGGAATTTGCGTTCGTTTAGTCTAAAGAAGAGAAGAGTGAGGGGGGATTTGAGAGCAGCCTTCAACTTCCTGGTGGAAGGTTTCAAAGAGGCTGGAGAAAGGCTGTTCTCAGTAATGGCGGATGGCAGAACAAGGAGTAATGGTCTCAAGTTGCAGTGGGGGAGATCTTGGTTGGATATTAGGAAAAACGATTTCCCTAGGAGGGTGGGAAGCGCTGGGCTGGGTTCCCTAGGGAGAGGGTGGAATCTCCATCCCTAGAGGTTTTAAGTTCCGGCTTGACAAAGTCCTGGCTGGGATGATTGAGTTGGGGTTGGTCCTGCTTTGGGAAGGGGGCTGGACTCAAATGCTGAGCTTTCCCAATGATTATTTATGCCCATTTTAAAAATGAAGCAACTAAGGCAGAGAAGGGAAGTGATACGGCCAGTCAGTGGAGGACAGCAAGGATTAGTACTTAGGGGATCCTAATTCTAGATCTCTGCTCAGTCCTCTAGATCAATTCTGCCTCTGCAGATAACTGTAACTGCAACTGCTGGTGTCCAAAGGCATCAACAATACATCAATGGGTAACACTTTCAGCAAGGCCTGATTTACACCTAAACCTTACGTCAATCTAGCTATGTCATTCAGGTCTGAGAAAGCGAATAAGGAATAGTTTACTCTTCCCATAATGCAAGAACTAGGAGTCACCAAGGCTGTGTCTAGACTACATGCCTCTGTCGTCAGAGGCATGTAGATTAGACACATAGACAAAGGCAAATGAAGCCGCAATTTAAATGATCGCGGCTTCATTTACATTTACATGGCTGCCGCGCTGAGCTGACAAACAGCTGATCAGCTGTTTGTCGGCTCAGCGCGCTAGTCTGGACGCTCCCGCGCCGACATCAAAGCCCTTTGTCGGCAGCCCCGTTATTCCTCGTGGGATGAGGTTTACTGGGGCTGCCGACAAAGGGCTTTGATGTCGGCAGGGGAGCGTCCAGACTAACGCGCTGAGCGGACAAACAGCTGATCAGCTGTTTGTCGGCTCAGCGCGGCAGCCATGTAAATGTAAATGAAGCCGCGATCATTTAAATCGCGGCTTCATTTGCCTTTGCCAAAACAACAAATCTACATGGCTCCGTCGACGGAGCCATGTAGTTTAGATGTACCCCAAATGAAATGAATAGACTACAGGTTTAAAACAAACAAAAGGAGGCATTTCTTCACACAACTCACAGTGAACTTGTGGAACTCCTTGCCAGAGGATACTGTAAAGGCTAAGACTATAACAGGGTAAAAAAAGGAGGCTAGGTCCATCAATGGCTATTACCCAGGATGGGCAGGGATGGTGTCCCCAGCGTCTGTTTGTCAGAAACTGGGCATAGGCAACAGAGAAAGAATCATTTGATGATTCCCTGTTCTGTTCATTCCCTCTGGGGCACCTGGCATTGGTCACTGTCAGAAGACAGGATACTGGGCTAGATGAACCCAGTTTGGCCATTCTGATGTTCTTATGAAATATTCACGCTCTGAGCAATGTTCTTCAGTCAGTCTAATCCCCGGCTAGGTCGACCCACCATTCCAGAGAGATGCATTACCTACATCAACAGGAAACTCCTTTCCATCAGTGTAGGGCATGTCTGAACGACAGCACCATAGCAAATGTATCATGGCTGTGTCACTGGAATGGCTGCCATGTAGATGTGATCTCAGTCTGGCTCCTTTAAGGTGTCTCAAATGTGGCAACCAAAACCATTAGCCCCTTTTGAATCCTCTAGCCCTGATGTTTGTGAGCAATCTCCTTAAAGGCCCTCTTGTGCCATCTATTCCCTGGTTTTTCTTCTATTGGCAGAGACTCTGGTTTGAAAAGAGGCTCTTCTTTGTTTCCCAGAAAGCTCCATGTTCGCAACAATGCTATTCTTCCTGCAGCCTCCAGTTGTGCTGTTAAGGAGGATCTCAACTCTGGGAGACCAATAAGAGGAATCCAGGGACGTGGCAAAAAAGAACAGAAAAAGAACCTGTTTTCATGCAAATGTTCCTCATAACAGTAGTAATAACTGAAAGATCAGGGAAGACGAGCCATACGTGAAACACCAGCCACGATGCTGCTACAGAGAATGCTTCCGAAGGGGACCCACCACGGCCTCCAAGCTACATTTCACCCTCCCAAATCAAAGCAAACTGGAAACCGATTCCCGTCAGCTGAGCCACCAGCACAATGGAACCTGGTGTGGCATTGTTTAGCAACACGGCACACACGCGGCGCGCTATTGTCCCTCCTTTGATTAATGAAGCGATCGCACAACCAGGGCAGTCCATGCCCAGCGCCTTGTTACTGACCCACACCAGGAAATTCCCCTGAGAGCATCAACTGGCCCAGCCCTCCCCTTCCCTAACCGTGTCAAGCGATTGTTTATGAAAAGATGAATGTGCCCAATAATCCCGGGTGAAGGGCGCTGATGTATGTGATGTTAATGAATGAAATAATCCGTTGGGTAATAACCGGCCTGTATATTTGTCAAGAGGGAACGAGGAGGACATTAGCATGCTACCCCCACAGAGCCGTTATCTCCTGGGCTTATGTTTGACAACCGCCCTGAGATGGTCCAGGAATGAAATACGGAGCAGCCCCCAGACATAATTAAACTGCCAGGGTGGATGTACCTAAATGAACTTGATAGCTTAATGATACCAGCAAGCACGGGAGCAATGCCGAGGGTTGGAAAGGGATGTGCATAATGAACGCAGACGTCAAGGCTGTCACTGAGTAGCCCCCTTAGGGGAACGGTGTCATGAACAGCGATTCCCGGAGCCTCCTTGTTATCATAGCAGGACTTGCCTTCTCCTCCTCAGGCACAGAGGCCTTTTAGCTGAGCCGGGGTGGCTTGTTCTCCGTGCCGGAGGCTCTTTCAGCACGTGGCCTCTCCACTTAGGCCACCTTGATCGCCTGCCCCTGCCAGTTGCATTGACTCACACGAGCTACGGCGCACAAGACCTGGCCCGGGAGCCAGGGATCCTAGTCTCTGCTCTATCAGCGAAGCTTTAGGCAAGTCATTCCTCCACTACCATCCCCTTTCCTCGCTCCTCTGGGGGATTCCAGAGAGAGTGGGGAGCTTCAGGCCTCCTGCCCTCTCTAAAGGGTGGTTGGGGGATGGGAGACTCAGGGCTAGAGCCGTCCTGGAGAGGGGGCACACTCCCAGCCTGCCCCTTTCACCTGCCTCCTGATTTCTCTCTCTTCTGCATGGTTTTAAGAGAGGCAATCCCATTCCAGGCACATCCCCTTGTCCTGGCACAAGCATTCCCTGATTCTGCTTTACATTAGGATCAGAGGAAGCTGGATACTGAATTTGGTGCTCCTAGCTCTTACCGTTTAGGAGGAGTTCTTACCGTTTAGACGGATGGATGGACAAACTCTCTCAAATACATGATAACTGAATGCAGCTAAACACTGCAGATCTAGCCATGGATCTGCTGAATGGACCCGACTGCACCTGTTCTGCTGCTGACACCAGAACACCTACTGCATCCCCAGTCCCACAACGAAGGCTGAAACAGCATTCCTCGCTTTATTACCATGCTGCAGACAGCTTGCTGGCAGTCTGACCATGGCTCACCAGCTTTCCAACCTCAAGCCTCTGCCAGTTGGGCTACTGAAGACTCTTTCTTAGCAGTCGCCAGTAGTAAGGCTTTTATCTTCAGCGAACCAACCCCTGGAAGGCAGGAGAACAGAGTGTGTGTATAACCACACCAATCCGCAAAGTAGTCGCTTGGCACGAGACATGAGCCCTCAATAGGCACGAGACATGAGCCCTCAATAGTACAGAGCCAACGCACATTGGCACAGGAGAGCAAGAGATACGTCAACTTTCACCTCCTGTTCTTCATGAATATCAAAGGCCCCCCCATGTCTCCAGGGCTAGCAACCTAGTTTTGAAAGGCCTCAAAATTATTAAACTTTTGAGACAAATAATTACTAGCCTCCAGGCTGGAAATGTGCATAGAAAGGCCAAGTGGAGAACTCCATGGAGTACAATCATTGATCCTCCGCTCACTGTGCACGGGACGTGTGTTACGAGGGGGCTCATACATGAGGCTACCAGAAATCAAGCTGAGTAGATTCACTATTGATACATCACACTCACACTAACAAGGGTTAAAAGAAGTCTTCCTAGATCTCAGCTGCACGGGAAAGGTTAAATACACAGGAAGGGGGGGCCAATTTCGGTTTTCCCAGCTTCCTGGACTCAAACATTTGCCCCCCTTCCCTTCCACCAGTGGAACCTAAAGAAAAAACTTCCCTAACTCAGAAAGTTCTTTGCATTGTGGAATTTGCTTTCCCATTTATACTCCGGGGTCCTGTTTTGTCAGCGAGCAGCCACCTAAATTAGAAGCTCACTTACTGTCTGGGGGTTCATTTAGCTAAGCCTCATAATCACTTATTTAGGACACAGAGTCTACAAGGAGAGTGGGATTTACTCTCCTCGGCAGGTGCGCGCTAGTTCAATAGACCAGCCTAATGAACAATCAGGCGCTCTGTGGTGCTAAAGCTCCGCTCCCTGATCAAAGCAGGACCGAAGCTCTGCTAAGGAAGGGAAGGAAGGCCCCGAACAGAACTACCGCGGCTCCAATTGGGCTGCTTGGAGCAGATTGTTTTTAACACCGGGGAAAGTGTTTGAAGGGCCCAGGAGAAGAGGTGGCTTGTGCAATCTCAGCCACGCACCAGTTCCTTGCAAATAAACCAGATCCATTTGCTGCTTCACAGAATCCCAGGGTTGGAAAAGACCTCAGGAGGTCCTTGAGTCCAACCTCCTGCTCAAGGCAGGAGCAACCCCAACTCAATCAGCCCAGCCAGGGCTTTGCCAAGCCAGGACTTCAAAACCTCTAGGGACCCCAGCCCCCCCTCCCTAGGGACCCCACCCCAGTGCTTCCCCACCCTCCTATGGAAATAGCTTTTCCTACTATCCAACCTAGACCTCCCCCTTGTGTGTCAGGATTCTAGAGGAAGTGGGTCTAGTGCAGTGGTGTGCAACCCAAGGAGGTTGCAGCTGTCTTTTTTGGGGGGGGGGGGGTCGAAACTTTGACCCTGGCCAACCGCCATTTTCTTTTCCTGGCTCGGTGCCCGGTCGGGGGTGGAGGGAGTGGAAGGGGAGTGGACCAGCGCTTTAAATTAAAGGGGCTGCAACAAAATGTTCCTGGAGCTTCCCCCCCCCCCCCCAACAAAAATCTTCCTGGCCCTGGAGGTCGCGAATTAAAAAAAGTTGAGCACCATTGGTCTAGTGGATAGGTCACTCAGTTAATCAAAGCAAAACCAGGATTAGAACCTAGATCTGACTCTCCAAGCCCGTACAGTATTGTCTCTCCAGGTGTAAGTGCATTGTAACATACACGAGATGGGTCCCCGTGCCTACAGCTTGCTTAGGAGTGCTCTAGATGAGAGCCATAAGAAATACACTCACATAAGAATGGCCACACTGGGTCAGACCAAAGGTCCATCTAGACTGGTATCCAGTCTTCTGACAGTGGCCCAGGCCTGAGGGAATGAACTGAATAGAGCCAGATCTCTGTGTGAACAGAAACACGCCCAGACAACCCCTAAACACACACTGGAGTCTTACGTGGCAGGCCACAATCACCTATTATTAAAAGTCATGCTTCCATACTCCCTCCTTTTGAGAGGCAATGCAGGGATTCACATGGCGCGCGGCTCAGGAGGTAATTGCCGGTTATTGCTCTAATGGCTCCAATTTTAGCAGCAAATGAGCAATGTACAGTATCAGTCTTATTAAAGAAATAATCGTGGGAAATTAAAGTGCCCACCGCAGAGATGGAACATTTGTCCCGTTTTGCTAGACAGAGCCATGCCAATGCTGACATTTGACAGCAGCAGGTGGGGACTGTGCTCCTGCTATCATTGCAATATATTTCAACTTAAAAAGTTCAGCGTGCGCGTAACTAACCAGCACAATATGGATCGGCTTGCTTTGCAATGGGTGGCTTGCCTGGGTGACTAAAAAATCAGTACAAAGCCAGCACGGGAAATCCGGATGGGAACACGTCCTATCTCCCTCTGAAAGGAGATAAGGAAAACTGCTTAATGAAAAAAAGAAGACAAAAGGAAAGTCCAGCCAGTTTCGGGAGGAAAAAAAAATAACAATCAACAGATGCAATAGCCCCTCGTGCCTTAGGGAAAGTCAACTTGGAACACAGCGTGTTGGAATTAATGTAGTAAATTGCAAAGCAAAAATGAGCTATTAAGATGGGCTAAAAATAAAGAACTACTGTCCGGGCCAGAAAAGCAAAGCGATGGTTCAGAGAACTCTAATCTAAATCAACAGACTCCGAAAAGCAGAAATTGCTTACCCAGGAATCGTTCCCACTATTCAGGATGGATAACGACAATGTCGAGCAAACCCAAATGCAGACGGTGCTGGGCAACACAGGGGAAAAAAATCAGGGGTGTTTGGTTGGCTTTATACATGCAAGGAGCCACCTGACAACTGAGATTATGGAGGAAGAGATGCTGGGTTCATTCAAGAGCAAACTGTGCCCAATCCCAAGGAAACGGCCTTTGCAGCAGAATGCCACCGCGTCACGTTTGCCAGTCTTTACAGATATGAACACCCGGCTCCTAAGAAGCCGTCTGTTAGGACAGGAAGCATTAGTCTCATTTAGGGCGCCTCGTGTAAGGCTGGTTTGTCAGGTGACGTCCCCAAGGTCACAGAGCAAATCAGTTGCAGGGATTAGAACTCCATCACAGTACAATATGTGCCATTAACATTCGACAACTGACAATTACTTGTCCTCTGCTATTGATTGCAAATGTTATAGGGATGCAAAGAATAAATTCTCCAGGCTAGATTCTCAGCTGGTAAAATCCACTGACTTCGATGAATCTAGACAGATTTACATCAGAGGATCTGGCCCTCACTTCCAATTATTTAACAACTGCACTCTTCCGTAAAAATATCCCGGCCCCATGCAGCACCTTTATGAGAGAGTAATGGTGATTCATTACATTAAATAAATGCCGCCAACTCCCTTGGGATTAAAGGCACTTTAAATATGGAGCCTTACATTTAGAATCGTTCTTTAATACTGATTAGATTACAAGGCAAATCCACTTTTTAAAACATATTCTGGTTTTGATTTGCCTAGTGAGAGATGTTAAGTCTGGAGTGTCTGGAAATCCACTTTTACTGAGCTTCAACCGACAGGATTTTAATGGAATCCGAAATATTGGGCTAATCAAACAATGGAACACCCAGCCTCACATATCAAATCCCATCCACCCTCCAAACCAAACCAACCCGCTTGACAAGGGTTTTTTTTTTTTTTATAACGTTCGATTTATTAAAATGTCCTGGAACAAGATAAACCTTCTGTCTCATCTGCCTCACGGGAGGAGCCGGGAGCTCTCTGATGACTGGATTAGTCAGGCTGTCTAGTTTTACTTGGACAGCGCCTCCATCTCCCGCAGCTCTCTCAGTTGTATGGAATCTTCTAGCACAATGTTTCTTAAACTTTGAAAGACCGAGGAACACCAAAAAATAATTTTTTTTTTTATGAGGAACACCAAGGATTTTTTGTTAAGAAAAAAACAAGGTCACCTGCCCCTTTAAGGGAGGCCATTTTTAATTCTGTTCTCCACGGCACACCTCCAACTGCCTGGAACACAGTTTAAGAAACACTGTTCTAGCAGGACGGGTACAACGAGTCAAAGCCTGGCAGAACAACCCGGCGCTCTGGTCTAGCAGACGGGGCACAGGCCTGGGATGCAAGGGAGCCAGAGTCTGGCTCCGCCACAGACCTTCTCAGCCTTCCATGGTCCTTCCAAACATCTCCAAGTGCTGAGCTCAGCCTGCAACTCCCATCCCAAAGAAGTGTCCCAATCCTCCCCTTCACCCACCTGGCTGAGAGGCCAAATGGGCCATACTGACCGTCAGTGCTCTCCAGATGTGCTCTGCCTGCCCGCCCCCGCGAGCACCCACAAAACATGGGCTGTGACCTCTCTGGTAAGAACTCCATGTCCCTCTCCTCCCAGGCCACTCAATTCTTTCATCTGCTCGTCTGCCCAGCTCATGGCCACCTCGTTGTGCCAGAGGCTGTATGACCCTAAATATGAAAGGCCCCATTCTCCTCTCACGCCCTAGGGTGGACAGGTGACCGGTTTTTGCTCCGATAGTCTGGTATTTGTGGCCCCTGTCCGGTAAAATAAAACAGAAAATACGGGACATGTACATTTTTCTGTTTTTTCTTGGCTGGAAGACAGGCTGGGACATTCTTTCCCTGCTGCATCTGGCAGGGGGAGCGTATTGATTTAAAGGCGCTGTGACCTTTTTTTTCCCCTCAACAACTTTGATCCCCCGTTTGTGTTTTTTCTCTCCATTTTTTTCCCTGCCATGTTCAGGATTTTTTGTGAAAGAATCCGGCAACCCTACACGCCAGTGCAAATCAGGAGTGACTCCACTGAATACAACAAGTGACAGCAACGTAAGCCAGGCCGAAGGGAGAGGGGAGTGAGGCCCAAGGGCACTGTGCAAGGCAGGGGACATTTATGGGACCTGAGGAGAGAAGATTTGAACTCAAGGAGGACACGCTTGTGATGAACAAAGAGCTTCATCGGACGCCTATGGAAGTCAATGAAACGCCTCCCCGTGATCTGCAGGGGCGGCCACTCCGGCTGGAAGTGCACTGGTCAGAAACAAGCAACACCGGGGGAGAAGAAAGGGTCTGTCATGTAAAATAAAAGACAGGTGGCCAGGCTAGAGGGGAATTCCTGCATGGTTCCCAGCCTCTAAGCGGGCATCAGTGGAGGTGCTCCCAAGAGAAAGCCAGAAGCCGGAGCCCTCTCACTGCACAGGGTTCTTTTCTTCTAACAAAGCACCGTAATAGGATAAGTCAAGCGTTTAGCCCCTGGGCTTAGAAGATCAGATAGAGCTCTGCTTCCCATCCACCTCTTGGCTGATAATTTCCCTGGAAGCATTTATCCAAGGAGGCTAATTGGCTTGAGCAATTCTTAAATGCATTCACCATCTTTTGCAGATCCCCCTGCAGATCCGGAGCGGCAAGGTAATTTGAGCAGCTGAAGGACTCTACCCCATCCAGGGGAGAAAGCAAAAGAGCAACAACAAAAAAATCTGTATTGTATAGTCCACTTTAAACAGTTGCAATTATCGGCAGGGACAAGAGAGGAGATGAGCAATCTAGGAGGAGGAGCTAGGTATCGAATGGCAAGGAAAATGCTGGATTCTCTTTCAAAAGCCGCACAGTCGCTCGTAGCAGTCACCGGACTCAGACGGGGAGTTCCAGGCCAAACCTAGCTCTCACAGGGACTGCATCTATGAGAGAAAAAGGGAAAGGGAGGGGCCAATGGCAAGAACTTGGTTAATTGCTTATGTGAAATTCACAACCAACTCTATTCACAACCAACTCTACAAGATGGGATCTGGAGAGAAAAAAGCCTCTCTGAATGGTTTGGGGAACTGGGGGCGGAGGGGGGAGGGGAAGGGGGTTTCGCAAAGCTGAAACCGTCCCCAACGTGGGAGTTAATACAAGCAGGGTGACATTTAGCAAAGCCTCACATGCCAGAGCATCAATCTTGGCCTGACGAAAAGAACCCCCCCAAAAAAACCTCCCCATGAAAGAAGGAAAAATGTGTCCGTGTCGCCATCCATTTTGAAACACACAGCAAGGCTCGGGCACATCTGCCCAGTAGGCCAGCTGAGCGTCCTCTGTCAGACGTGTATCCTGTCACGAGTGCAACCAATGAGGAAAACCCTGACGAAGGGGAGAACAAAACCCGACCCGGCTCCTGACATTTCAGGCCCTCCACGTCTCCTCTGATCTCCCTAACTTCCTGGGATTTAAGAGCCCTAGAAAAATGCCCAGTGTAAAAGACAGATTCAAAAACTGAAGAAACCCAATCCCGATGCAAAAAACTTTAGGTCCTTCAACCTTTCTGTCTTCATTCCCTCTTCCTGCCCCCCATCTCCCTGACGGCCAACCTCCTGGATTTATGGGCTGTAAGTTTTGGTATTCCGTGCTCATGGAAAAACACTGGAAAGAGTTCCAGTGGGCCAAACCTGAGCCAAAGAATCAAATATCAAGGCACAAAACACTAGGCACCAGAGTTTCTATAGACCACAGACAGTCCCTGCGTAACTGTAAAAATTCTTATATTTACTGTGACAGTATTTATTTTAGTTTTTTTTTTTTTTAAAAGAGAGAGCGATAGAGAGAGAGAGATACTTTCGACAAACTTGCGTTAACTGCAAGGCCTGTGCTTTTTTTTTTTTTAAACAGGGGAATTGTATATCATAAAAGGGTCATGAACACCACCAACGAAAGCCCACCAGCTGTCTGCTAGGGTACAAAGACTTGCACTCAACTCTAATGAATCCCTTTGTCAAATCCTTTGTTGTCCTTTTGGGGCAGGTATCCTTGCCACATCATTACACACAGTTCAGCCCGCCCCTTGCTGGAGAGGGACTGTACCAGGGTGTAGTCAGAGGCGAGGGGTAATGAGATGGAAGCTGGCGTAACTTGCAGAGAGGAGCTGAAAAGAGGGAAGCAGCAGCCCAGCAGAGCAGAGGGGGTAAGAAGGGGCATGGAAAAGGCGATTCCCCTTCCATTCTAGTGTGCATCATTTTCCAGACAACGCAGCACTGCCCCATAGCGCACCCCACCTTCACCCCCCCCAATGAATCCCATTTCCCCACCAGCCAAAGCACTGGGTCGGCTCAGCCTCTGCAGCACCTGCACAGCAGGGATATCGGCACGTTCTAAGGTTTCCCTACGCCCCAGCTAGTCCCTGCGGCCAGGATTCCAGCAGGGCTTATGGCAGGCGGCGGTGCAACCCATTCCAGCACCACAGCAGCCCGCACAAGGTCCAATGAGTTTGGCAGCATTAAATGACACAAGCAGAGACGCCTTCACACCAGCCTCTAGATGTCGGTACACGTCAATTTCACTCGACACACGGAGACAACTGTACAGAGAAGCAAAGTAAGAAAAACGCTGCTTGAGAACGTATCGAAGTTTGATTGGAGGATATTTACTTAGATTTGAGGATGTGATGTTGATAATTTGTGTTTTAATAGTTATCAAGCTTTAAATGTTTTGAATCTCAGCATCTACTGTCATTAAATAATTGTCTGACCCTCTCCCCAGCATTTTCCGTAACTGTGAAAACTGAAATTGACTACTAGAGAGAGAGATAGGGAGGAAATGCTTACTACCTATAATTTTGCGCAACTGTGGCAATTTAAACATGCTTTAAAATGAACACTGATATTGCCCATCAAAATGATAAAAATAAAAATAAAAATCAAACTCTACCAAGACTACCCATCAATCGCTTGTGAATTTGGCCCACTGAAACAAATCCTGCATTTAAATTCACTAGGCTAATTCCAGAGTCACTTGTCATTTTAACCCAGATTTACCTAGTGCAGCCATGAATGGAGTCTTCCCCAGTGTGTCTAAGAGTACATCTACAGTGCACGCTTATTTCGAAATAAGTACAGACTAACTCAGCTACCCCCGAAACTTCTGTTCCAGAATAGTTACTCCAAAATAGCTTATTTTGAAATAGCACGTCTACACTGCAGGGAAGCCTCAAAATTAGTCCAAGGCAGGTTTCCCTAATGTAGACGGGCTATATCGATTTAGAGCCCCAGGAAGCACTGGGAAGGAATAGCTTAGAATGGCCCGGGGGAGGGGCTATTTTGAAATAGCAGCAGTGGAGCATCCACACACACCTTATTTCAAAATAGCTATTTTGGAATAGGCGTTATTTCTCATAGAATGAGGTTTACAGATTTCAGAATAATCCGTCCGTTATTTTGAAATTATGTGTAGACACTCACACTGTTATCGCGAAATAACGGTGCCATGTAGACGCACCCTGGATCTCTCATCCCACTCAGGTTATACTGACTTCCTTTACCACTTTCAATTAAAGGGTGTGAACAGGACAAGCACAGGCACATGGATGTGCTGAAACTGACCGGCGGCACTCAGAAATTACACAGCGGATTAGAGCTGGTCACCACAAATTATTCTTCAGTTAGGAAAGGAGGATGGTTTTATAGTACAAAAAAGAAAAATTTAAAAACAGCCACAACATAAGAAGATGGTTCTCAATGTGCTGAAGAACCTCGAAGATGACTTGAAAACCAGCAGCCTTCTGTCTAGCCCAGGAGGGCTGGCAGGTCCCACAACTGCTAAATCAAGCAAATGGCTTTCACTTTCCACAGCAGCAGGAAACCATCTGTTAGTGATTGCTCTGAATCACGCAGACAGCCTGGAGCGGGGGAGTTTTAACACCTCGGCAGGGTAAGAGCCCTCTTTGGGGTGTACCAGTTGCTGATGGGGTGCGTGAGATGAAGGGTGGGGTGCAGTAACCAGAGATTCTCCTCTTGCAGCCTTTGATTTTGGAGTGTGTGTTAGGAGCGTGTGTGAATCGGCTGGAGAAAAAGTATGGATTGGTTTTTAAACCGTTTGTTTTTGGATGAAGCCAAAGACACTTGAATGTCAGCATTGCACAGATGGGTGAATCAGAAACGGAGACAGCCAGGCAGAAGCCGGGTTCTGAAAGTTCGCTGTCACTTTGCCAAATGGCCTTCTAATCATCCGTAATTAGGAAACGATGAACAGATGAAGCCTATAAAACACACACTCACCCCTGATATCGGCAAATAGAGCCTTCGTTTTCAGCTGGAGTTCAGGAATTTCTCCAAGCCCTGATATGCAATTCCAGGCACAGCCCGTCAGCTCTGAATGCAGCATCATTAGACCGGGGCTTGTAAGGCATCCTGCAAGCGACATGTGTCCTGCTGCCTCAGTGCAGGCGGGGATGAGTGGAGGAGGCCCAAGCAGTCAAATGAAGCCACTTTGATGGAGCTGCATTGGCTACTGGTGCGGCTGAATCGGACTCGAGGCGATCGGCACCATCCAACTCAATTGAACGCTTGTGCAGGGTATTTGGGATAGAGTGCGATGCCCGTGTGGGGCCCCCTCAGAGACTCTGCAGCCAGCTGCCTGCATTTCCTGCGGTTCTTCAGTCCGGAAAGGAAGCGTATGAACGTACGGCCTGAGAGGGGGTCTCAGCATGGGCTGCATCCAGGCATTGCAGAAACACGCGCAGCACAAAATGCACCCACTGTCCTTTACTAACACACCTCCCTTGTCACCTGGAGGTGCTGAGCACGTGTGGCTGGGACACTAGGCTCCGCCTTCCCAAACCACCAGCCTGGCCCTGCCCACACTCCGCCCCCCTGCTGTAGGCATTCTGCGGGGGGGGGGGGGGGGTGTTGCTGCCCTCAGCGCCCGCCCTCCACGTGCTCCAGGGCCAGGGAGGATGGAGATGCACACCACCCACCTTCCCCATGCGCCAGGGCCAGTGGCTTGGGCCCATGCCACTCATCCTCCCTTTGGTGCTGGGGTGGGGGAGGTTGGGGCCGTGTGCCACTCCACCTCCCTGTGGGGGGGCAATCTGGCTCCGGTGGTGGTGGGGGGGGAGAGAAGTCCGGGCAGAAGAGGTGGGGTTGCGGATAGGGCTAGGGGCTTGCTTCCCCCCAGCCCTACTTTCACTCAGCCCTCATGGCACAGCCTCCCTCGGCCAGCAGCTGGCCCTAGAGCTAAGCTGCTGAGGATTTCAGTACGTACACGAGGCGATGACGATGAAACGCACACACTGTCTGAGGTGGACCTGGGCCTTTCAACCCAGGGAGAATTCCCCACTTCCCGCTCCCTAGCAAAGGTCACCGAGATCTCTGAGCAGCAGGATTTGGGTTCTGGGGCTGTTGATCTGCAGCGTAGCGGTGCGGGCTCAGCCTACGCCTGGCCATCTACTCCCACTTAAACAAGCTCTTATCCCAAACTCCGCAGGCCTGAGGCAGCCAGCATGGGCCAGCTGCAAGTGTCGAACGTCTAGACAGACCTGAAACTCACTGCTGCAGGCCTTTCCCTGCTGTGCACACCTACCCGCAGCATCTGTCCAACCCAACGAGCAGTCCTGTGGCAACTTACAGCCTAACACATCGATTAGGGCATGAGCTGTCCTGGGTGAAACCCTCTTCATCAGATGAGCTGGAGTGGACATGATGCTCACGTGATGTTTGTTCCCAGTGTCAGCCTGCGAACGCTTGGGGAAGCAATCGATGGAGAAGTCCCAACTCTCGTTTCAACCATCCCACGTTAGGGATGTAAGCGACTAGCTGAGTAGTCGACTACCGGATAGGCTTATCAGGTAGTCAAGGGAGAAGCAGGGGCCGGTGCTGGGGGGAGCCAGCTTTTAAGTCTTCACCGTGTGTTGGGAAGGGAGGGGGAGGGAGGGGAAGCAGAGCCGTAGACATCTTGGATCTGGTGCAAGCTGGGACTGTTCAGTCCCGGCGGCTCTGACTACATTTAAAATGCTAGCGAATGCCACCCCCTGCATCAACTAATCGAGTTCTCGATGGAATCTCCATTGACTTCTCAATTCACTAATCGACTGTTACTTAATATCCCTAGTCCACGTGGAATAATTCTTCTTGTAGGGCTGGTAGGAGGGATCCCATGGACATGGGGGCACCCTGGTGCACAGCTCTGGCAAGCGCTGGCTGAGCTGTGGCAAAAGCCAGCAGGGAGCTACTGAACAAGCTGCTTGAGACCTGGGTTGCAATAGGACGGTGCCTGTCAGAAATGGGAAGTTACTTTCACCATTGCCTGTGGGTCAATGCAATGTTCAGTGACATGCTGGACATATTCCCTCAGTCGGAGGCAGGGAAAATGGGCTGCCAGGTTGCGCTGAGCTAATGGTGGGAGGGCAGATGAACAATGTTGTTGGGGGAGTTGAGTCGCCAGAGTGGTAGTACCTTGGGGCATGTACTGTAGATAGTTCATTGTCCTTCAGCAGGGAAGCAATAGGAGCATTGCAAATGGCTTGTTCTGCCTTTGCAAAGTCCAGTCCCACGGCAGTGTGCGTGGAAGCCTGGATTTTTAGGAGTCTCTAGTTTTACCTGGCTGGTGCCCTGGATGCCACCTGGCCTCTCCAAGACCAGAGCTGCAGGACTTGCGTTCCCAGAGTTCTCCGAGTGAGCCAGCAAATAATTGGTGAGTTACGTCCTTTCACCTCGCTTCCTCTTCCCGGCCAGGGGCCCGCGTTGGAAGATACATTGTCATTCAGTTTCTCTGAAGGGAAAACAACAAGCCTGACTCCGACCTCGTCTATATTAAGAAGCGAGCCCTGGGGTAATGGATGGGCTTTATTTACACCAGTGCAAACTGCTAATAGATATGCTGCCCTAGAGTAACATGGGACTGAAACAGCGTTAGTTTCCTTTAACTGCTCCCCTCGCAGTTTGATGCACAGTTCTAGCTGCGGTCAGGTTCTAAACATGGCCAAGTCCTTAATCCAACCCCAACAAGACTGAGCCGGAATGACGACCGAGTGAGGACTGCAGAGCATGCCCCCATGAGAGAACCGGAGCAAGAAGAGGCTATTTTTTTCCTGAATGTTGGGTGACCCTGGACCGTGGGTGCAGTGCACAGATCTCTCCTCCCCGCTAAAGCCTTCAAATGTCTCACGTGCCTGCTGGAAAACTCACCCCTTTGCGGGAAATAATTGTCAAGTTAACAGTGGAGACTGAAGGCCCAATCCTGTTTCCACCCGCCGCCATGTTGAAAGCAATGGCCTGCAGCCGCTCTCCCTGCCTATCTGCTCCCGTTGGAACCCTCCACCTCGCTCGCTCTCGGGCCTTTTCCAAGGCACAAGCCAGTCTTTCCCCTCTCAATTGCTCCTGCAGCGGAGGCTCCTTGACACCCTGACACTGTTATTCCAAGGATTAAAGGAGATAAGGGCCAGTTACTTGAGTACACAGAGCAAGAGGGAGGCATGTGTCTGGTGACAAACACTGGCAGACTCTGTTGTCAAGGGGCACAGCGGAACAGTCGCTTTTCTTACTAATCCCCTACCAAGCCCCGGAGAATGCACTTGCCTCCACCTCCACACGCCAGGCACAGTGTTAATTAACTCAGCTGGGCTGAAGGGGAGGGGGATTGTGCAGAGAGAGACTCGGGCTCTCAGCATAATGGCCCAAGCGGACGGTGGGACCCCGCTGCCCAGGCTGCCTCCTGAGGTCGCTTCCGACCCTAATGTCCAAGGGTTCTTTGAAAGCCACATCCCTAAATATCGGAATGCCCCTCCCTAGTCGTGTTCCGGTGCCCTGACCTGCGGCAATGAGGCCGACTCGCCTCACTGTCCTACACGGAGCGTTTCCCAGCTTGCAAAGGTGCTTCCGGGAACTCCAAGAGGTCTGCTGTCTCCACTGCAAGGCATCGGGGGGCTGGAAAGAAAGGCCGGACGGGCGCTGGGTCGTGGGGATAAGCCGGAGAAAAGCGCCAGTTTAGACGTGATTCTCCGGAAAATAAGCCCCTTTCCGGAGGATCTCTTATCCCCAAGCCGGAAAAAAGCGGCAGCCATGTTAATGTAAATTCCGTGGGGGATATTTAAATCCCCCACGGATTTTGCTATTCCAAAGTGTCTAATCTGCATCCCTTTTCCGGAAAAGGGGTGCAGTGTAGACACAGCCATCTAGTTTAATCTTGAAACCAGATAGATCTTTTGCCCCCACTACTTCCCTTGGAAGGCCGTTCCAGAACCTCACTCCTCAATGGTTAGAAACCTTCGTCAAATCTCAAGTCTAAACTTCCTACTAGCCAGTTTATATCCATTTGTTCTTGTATCCAAATTGGTATTAAGCTTAAATAATTCCTCTCCCTCCCTGGTATTTATCCCTCTAATATACAGGCAGTCCCCGAGTTACGGGGATACGACTTATGTCGGATCCGCAGTTACGAACGGAGATTTTCTCGCACCGGAGGACTGGAGCGGCGGGACTCCTGGTCCCACCGCCCGCCTCCTCCAGGGCAAGAAAAGCTGCTCCCCGTCTCCCTGGTCTGCTGGGGGAGCCAGCAGACCAGGGAGACGGGGAGCAAAGCAGCGGAGGACCCGGGCCGGACCCGCGGCACTGATCTGGAAGCGCCGCGGGTCCGGCCCGGGTCTTCCGCTGCTTTGCTCAGCGTCTCCCTGGTCTGCTGGGGGGGGATGCAGCTAGTGCCCCCCCCCCCAGCAGACCAGGGAAACGTGGAGCAAAGCCCGGGGCCTGTGGTAGAGCAGGTGGGGCGCTGCCGGTTGGTCCCGCAGCACCGCTCCTTGGCGCTACTGGACCAACCCGGCAGCACCCCAGCTGCTCTGCCCCAGGAGTCCTGATTCAGCCGCTGCTGATCAGTTTCAGCAGCGGCTGAATCAGGACGCCTGGGGCAGAGCAGCTGGGGTGCTGCTGGGTTGGTCCAGTAGCGCTGAGGAGCAGCCGCGCTACTGGACCAACCCAGCAGCACCCCAGCTGCTCTGCCCCAGTTGTCCCCAAGTCAGCCGCTGCTGAAACTGACCAGCGCTGACTACAGGAAGCCCGAGGCACAGTTGCTCTGCCCCGGGCTTCCTGGAATCAGCTGCTGATCAGTTTCAGCAGCGGCTGAATCTGGATGCCAGTTCCGACTTACATACAAATTCAACTTAAAAACAAACCTACAGTCCCTATCTTGTACGTAACCCGGGGACTGCCTGTATTTAAAAAGTGCAATCATGTCCCCCCTCAGCCTTCTTTTGGTTAAGGTAAACAAGCCAAGCTCCTTGAGTCTCCTTTCATAAGACAGGTTTTCCATTCCTCGGATCATCCTAGTGGCCCTTCTTTGTACCTGTTCCAGTTTGAATTCATCCTTCTTAAACATGGGAGACCAGAACTGCACACAGTATTCCAAATGGGGTCTCACCAATGCCTTGTATAATGGCACTAACACCTCCTTATCCCTACTGGAAATACCTCGCCTAATACATCCCAAGATCGTATTAGCCTTTTTCACGGCCATGTCACAATGGCGGCTCATAGTCATTCTATAACCAACCAGGACTCCGAGGTCCCTCTCCTCCTCCGTTACTTCCAACTGATGTGTCCCCAGCTTATACAGGCAGTCCCCGGGTTACGTACAAGATAGGGACTGTAGGTTTGTTCTTAAGTTGAATTTGTATGTAAGTTGGAACTGGCGTCCAGATTCAGCCCGGCTGAAACTGACCAGGGGCTGACTACAGGAAGCCCGAGGCAGAGTTGCTCTGCCCCGGGCTTCCTGGAATCAGCCGCTGATCAGTTTCAACAGCGGCTGAATCTGGACGCCTGGGACAGAGCAGCTGGGGTGCTGCCGGGTAGGTCCCCACAGCGCCGCACCTCAGCGCTGCGGGGACCAACCCGGCAGCACCCCAGCAGCTCTACCCCAGGTGTCTCCAAGTCAGCCGCTGCTGAAACTGATCAGCGGCTGATTCCAGGAAGCCCGGGGCAGAGCAACTCTGCCTCGGGCTTCCTGTAGTCAGCCCCTGGTCAGTTTCAGCCGGGCTGAATCTGGACACCAGTTCCGACTTACATACCAGACATGCCCCATGCCCATTGCCCGGGTGCTCAGTTGCAAGATTATCTGCTTTTGTCACTGAACGCCTTGAATCTGGATTTTCCAGGGAGCAGTCCTAACCATCACAATGACAAGAGGGTAACGTGCAACTATGGGTCTGGGTTGCCCAATCCAACACCAGATGCACTGGAGGTAGCACTAAACACTCAGGTGGCTTTAGTTTTGTCTTCTGGAGGGTGTAAACCTTTCTGATTGTCACCGTCATTCAGCTACTACCCTGAGAAAAGCCATGGAAAAGGTTGTACATAAGAATTAATATTCATGCTCTCTGAAAGGCCAGGGTTCTGCTAGCACATCACTACCCCCCTTTGCCATTACACACAGCTTTTCACGCACAAGGATTCTAAATTGTTTTGCAGATTACAGGCAAAGGATCACTTCCCCATCGCTGAAATTCTACCAGCCCTGGGCTAGCATCCAGGAGTCAGCCACAAGCCACCCATCAGTTTGTGAAAGGGGACGAAAGGAGAGCACAGCCAATTGGAAGAGTGGGGGCCGTTTTTAGGGACAGAGACTAGAATTACCTGACCTGGCTTTCAGCCAGGGTGACACTGTGTAAAAAGAGTCAGGAGAACTTTGAACGAACCCAAGCGTTAGGACCACAACATCCAGGATACAGTGAAAGGTGGCCCCTTCGACTGCAAACTGGGAGGACCAGGCCAGAAAGACACTCTCCACCAGAAGCCCACCACCACGCCTTGCACCTGGATTTTCCGGGGAGCTGTCCTCACCATCACAACGACAAGAGGGTAACATGTGCAACTATGGATCTAGGCATCAAGAGGGCCTGTGTTATAACCCCAGCTCTGCTACTGACTCACTGGTCGACTGTGGGCAAGTCAATGTACCTTTCTTCCTCAGTTTGCCCATCTGTACAATGGGGATAATGAGAATTCCAGCTACCTGATGAGAGCTGTGAGGACTCATTCGTCCATGTCAGAGTGGTTACTTTAAACCTTGAAAGGGCAATGTTTGAGCCCAGTGGGAAAGTCATTGTTGTTAAATGAGCGAAGAAACAGAGTTCTAGGGTCTGCACAAATGTTAAGACACTGCTAGAGTTGTTACTTATTATTCCTATTGTGGTAGCCCCCCAGTCGTAGTCCGGAACCCAATGTTGCGTCATGCACACAGCACCGTCCACTGGGAAAACTCCTTTCTAAGTGTTGCTGCTTTCTCTTTGCAGCTCTGTGCCACCTACCACCGCAGGCCAGGAAGGCACCACAGACAGTGGGAACCGGCACATCAGAGTTCATCCTTGCCCTGGATGGCCCTGCGATCTGAAGGATTTCTACGTGGATCTCAGTTCATTGGTGCGCTGGCGGGACACAGCCTCCGCGGACCTGAACCCCACTCCTCCCAAGTGAGACACCAGACTCCAGCCTAACCCAGCCACCGCTGTAATCAACAGTGACTCTTCCCATGAACTTCACGGGCAGTTAGCATGAGCCCTTCGAGTGCAAACTGCCCTTTGTAGCCAGTGGGACAGTCGGCAAATGGGGAAAATGTCTCCCCAAATACAAGAAAACCCAACGCCCTACCTGAGCCAAGGGGGCTGCAGTTCATTAAATCTGAAAGGGCTTTAAAATGTCCCATTCACCGGTGTATGTGGAGTTTGCTGCTATTCAACATTTCGCACTGCCTGGCATCACTCTTTATAGTGCTCGCCTTCCTCCCGATCACGGTGTTACAGCTTGTCAGAAACCAGAATTTCCTCCCCGCAGGAAAGTCCAACAGTTCAAAAACTGCATTTGTTCTAAATTGGAATAACAGCAACAACAAAAAAGTCACAATTTCTCATGGAATAGAAACACCAAAAACTGTAACGTGGGACCAATGAAAAGAGGCCTGTTTGGTGCCACTGAAACACTCGGATGTGAAAGAGCATATCAAATGCAATATAACAAATTAAGATCAAAGCTGAAACAAACCAAAATATGAAATGAAAGGCTTTGACTGTAACAAAACGGAACACGAACGTCAAAATGATTTGTTTCAACACTTTCCCGTCAACGTCATTGAGAATCAACACATTCCCACCAAAAACGTCAACATCAATGAAGCTGTCTTTTCCCACAAACAACCTGTTCTGATGAAAATTTTGCCACCGACTCTCCCCAGTGCTGCGGTGTTTGAACGGCCCGCACCGCAGAGTAATATGTTTGAACATTACAAACAGAACCCTCCTCACTGAAATGAAGGAAAAAACAAACGGTATCACAGTCAGCCAAACTGCAATCCCAGGAGCAAAACTTTCATTGAAATCCAACTCTCTCCCATGTACTTTCCCAACAAAGCCTTTGCTGAATGGCGTTTGGCGTTTGCTTGAAAGAGCTCCCCTGAGCCTGAAATCAACAAATGTTTTGTGTACTGGAAAGACTGGACAATTTGGTCTAGGTTCTTTTCTGTTTGTTATTAAATTCATGTAACAAACATTAAAAACCCCCAAACCATCAAAACTTGGCATCTAAACCCCCTGACGGTACCTCTTTTACAACTGACAGACTTTCAAGATGGTAAAAGTTTTAGCTAGCCTTGGTGTTTAACTATCAATAATACTCCTAGAGGGATTAACCACTGAAAATCTTTGTAGTTCCTTTTCGCCTGGTCTACACTAGGACCTTAGTCCAAAATTAGCCCCCCAAGGTCTATTTTTTAAGGGATGAATCCACACTACCAAGCCCGTTATTCCGGAAAAAGGGGCTGTGGTATTCAAATGCTGTAGTCCTGCTTTTTATGAGGAATAATGCTATTCCCAAATGTGTAAACCCAAAATAACGGTAGTGTGGATGCTCCGGAGCTGCTAATTCAAACTACAGTAAACTTCTGATAATTAGGCACCTTTAGGACCCAGGGGGTGCCGGATTATCAGATATGCCGGACTATCAGAAGGGGGGGCTATGAGGGGTCGGGGTGGGGTGGGGGGATGCTACCCCAGACCCCCTCATAGCCCCCCCCCCTTCCAATAGTCTGGCTCTGCCCCAGGAGTCCCTGGTTCAGCCGCTGCTGGTCAGTTTCAGCAGCTGCTGAATCGGGGATGTCTGCAGCAGAGCAGCTGGGGACGGGGTGCTGCCGGGTTGGTCCCGCAGCGCCGCTCCTCGGCGCTACTGGACCAACCCGGCAGCACCCCAGTTTCTCTGCCCCAGGTGTCCCCAAGTCAGCTGCTGCTGAAACTGATCTGCGGCTGATTCCAGGAAGCCCGAGACAGAGCAGCTCTGCCCCGAACTTCCTGGAGTCAGCTGCTGGTCAGTTTCAACAGCAGCTGAATCTGGACGCCTGGGACAGAGCAGCTGGGGCGCTGCTGGGTTGGTATGGTAGCGCCAAACCTCGGCACTGCGGGGACCAACCCGGCAGCACCCCAGCTGCTCTACCCCAGGTGTACCCAAGTCAGCTGCTGCTGAAACTGATCAGCAGCTGATTCCAGGAAGCTGGGGCAGAGCAGCTCTGCCTCGGGCTTCCTGGAGTCCGCTGCTGGTCAATTTCAGCAGCGGCTGGTCAATTTCAGCAGCGGCTGAATCGGGGACAGTTGGGGTGCTGCCGGGTTGGTCCCGCAGCCCCAAGCAGCAGCGCTACGGGACCTACCTGGCAGCACTCCAGCTGTTCTGCCCCCGGCTTCCCCGATTCAGCCGCTGGTCAGTTTTAGCAGTGGCTGAATCGGGGAAGCTGGGGGCAGAGAAGCTCCAATGGTCCAGCTGCCCGGAGCACTTCTGGGTTCCTGATGGTGCCGGACCATCAGGAGTGCCAAACCATCAGATGCCGGACCATTGGAGTTTTACTGTAATTTGCTTCCAGGCATCCTCCCACAGCTCCCCAGAGGTAGCGCATCCACATTAACAACGCCTGCCTCAGAGTACATTTGATTCTTCTCTGTAGTGAGGACACGGAAATTTGAATTTGTAAAATTGGGTGCCCAGCAGTTGAGCTCGGTAAATATGAAATAATCTCCCAGTGTAGACATGGCCTTTAAGTCTTAAAATGTAGCCTTATGAGTTTGGGTGCAAACTTGTAAGATGGCAGGAGTGTGGCTGAACAGAGAACTTGGCCCACAGAGAATATGCTGCAAAAGAAGCATTAGTATGTGCTTTGCCTGGCTCTACGCTATCTACTCCCCTGCCCCACTGCCCTGTGCTCACAACACTACGGGCCCCTGCACCTCAGGCCTGGGGCTCTTACTCGGGAGGACGTAAGAAACAGCCCCTCCGAAGCTCTTCATCCCGGATTGCAGCTGGACCTCTCCCCCCATGCAGTTTTCTACCTGGTTCTGCGTGGGGCACGCAGCCAGCCCGAACACGGCCTTTCCGATATGGGTTCTATCCCCTGAGCAAAGCCCCATTTTACTTCAACAGGTGGACAGCCTGTGGGTCAAACCAGAGCATAGACCACTTCCTTAAACTAGGCGGAACCTCCCTGCTTCCTACAGACCATTATAGGAAGTTAACAATTCAGGGGAAAAATAAACCAAGGATGCTGAAGCAACAAAAACTATAAACTTCTGCTACCGTTCAAAGAGGATGAACTTTGATTTCAAGCACTTGAATTTTAAAATTGAAAACAGGCTTTATAAAATGTTTTCCTCCTCTGATTAGGAAGATCAAAAGATTGAAGAAAGCAAGAAAGCCATGAATGCTACCCGGTGAAAATCTCATTTAAATATCCATGCTGCAATGAATTGGTTTATATATAAAAAGACTGATGGGGGCAGAGGACAGAAAGAAAAGACAGTGCATTTGAATAAACACTGGAAGAATGTTTGCATTGATAACAAAATTAGGAAAACCCTTAAAAAACTGAAATGCTTTATTCCCAGGTGTAACACTCAGCTGAAATTGCTGCTGTAAGCAAGTATTTAAAAGGGAGGGATTTAAAACATACTGAAGAGCATTTTGCTTTAAGGTTTTCAAGAGCAGGTTAGCCAAACACCTGTCACGGATGTTCTAGCCGTGGTGTCCAACATGCTAACCACATGTGGGTATTTGGCCTGTTAAGTATGGCTTCAGAGCTTGGTCGGACATCACAGGTCTAGATAATTCTTAGTCCGGCCTCAGTGCAAGAGACTGGACTAGATGACCCATCAAGATTTTTTTCAGCCCTACAGTTCTAGGATTGATACGATTCTGTAGGTCCCAATTTATGACATTTACATCCAAATGAACAGGACAATTCTCCCCAGACTCAGTGGGAGTTAGGTCAGGCCCATCAAACTCAATGTGATCATTCAGCTCCTGATTTATAGGCCAGAGCTGCATAAAGATGCAAGTAAGAGGCAGGCCAAGGTTTGAGAGTTCTAGACCAGCTTTCCCTTTCTTGAACCTGGAGGTGCCAATCTTCACATCTCAGATTGCCATGGCAGGCCAATGGAGCACCACACTCAACATACACTGCACCTGTGTTCAATACTAGGGCAGCTGAAATCAGCGGCATTCCAAACGAGCAATATTTGGGCACCTCTGCTGTACTTCATCAAATAACGAACCATTCACAAGACATCAATGCCCAATGCATTGCATCCTCTGGCTTCCAAAGCGTGGCATTATCCCACGGTGCAGTGTCCTATGCCGGAGTACTAAACCAGTCACAGGGGCTGTAGAATCCCGGTGATCGGGGGAAATTTAGGCAAGATCATTGCAACAGATGGTGCTGCAAGACTAACATTATAAACTTCTCTGCAAAGAAAAGAAAGCAATGACCTTGGCAGGAACAAAAACAGGCATCTTTCTTTCTTTTTGCAGAACCACGTAGCTGACGAAATAGAAACACCAGGAATAATTAGACTTCCACAAATATATTCATTTACTCTCTAGTTAGAGGCCTGATTCTTCTTACTCGCAGGAGGAGTCACAGTGAAGCCAATGGGCTTATTCATGTGAGTAAGGACTCCTCATAAGAGTCCGGTTTGCAGGATTAGGTCCCTTAGCTTACAAACTGTGGGGAATCTTTTGCATAGTTACTGAATTTCCCTGAAAGCAGATTTACCCCCAGAAAGCTTGAAACAAGACACCCGGGGTAAGAAAGCTAGTGAGTATGCCACTGAACTGCAAGAGCCCAATCTGCACGTGACTAATCTCTCTGATTTACTCCGGGCTCCTCATGTGAGTAAGTGCTGTAGGGTTGGCCTGAGGAACAGAACTACAACTGCAACCTAATCCACTTCCCTCCCATAATAGAGGCACTTAATGAGAATTTGCAAAGATTTATGACCATAACAATCTCTTCTCCCCTTCCCCCTTTCGCCTTCTCTTTCGGCATGCATACAGTTTGGGTTACTCCGCAATTCTCTAGGGAAAGCAAAATGTAATTAGTAGCTAAGCGGTGTTAATACAGACAGGAGAGAGATTGGACGGCATTTTTATCCTCACGTTTTCTCATCACTTGTTCCCTCCGCAGAGCAATTGGGAAAGAAACTAACTACTCCCATAGGCCTAATTTCTCTTATTGTGCTTCAGAAGATATGGGGCTGGAATCCTGGCTCCAGTGAAGTGAATAGGAGTTTTGTCATGGTCACAGCGGAGCCAGGTTCTATCCAAGGACTAAAGACACGACCCGACGGCAAGAGCCCCCGGAAGGCAGTCGCGCTCCCAGCCTAAATGTGGGACAACTGGTAACTGAGAGTTTGTAGCTCAGCTACTTATTACAAACGGAGGTAAGTGCATCGCTCTCCTGCTGGCTCCAGGCATGCCTTTACAGTGTGCGACTCACGGTACATCTACACAGCAGCTGGGAACCGCACTTTCCAGCTTGGGTCCAGACAAGAGCAGACTTTGCTCAAGCTGTCAGCAAAACCAGCAAAGGCCTGGTCTATGCCAGGGATGCGAATGGGTAACTGGTTAATGGGTGATGGTTAACAACTAACAGTTTCATGGGAGCACCCATGGGCGGAGGGCTGCTCCGGCCCCATGCGAGGCTGCTGACTCCCAGCTCACACGTGCTGGCAGCCAGCAGCCCAGCCCAGGGCCAGAAGCAGCCACTGAACCAGTTAACTAATTAAACGGGATTTTACATCCCTAATCGACTGAAAAATTACATCAGCAAAGCCGTGTTGGTCAGGGGCATGAAACCACCAAAGCCCTGACCGATACAGCTGTGCTGACAACCTCCAGGGTCTCCACAGCTATGCCCAGAGGTGAACGTAGACGGAGGAGCCCTCCTACAACGCTCCACGAAGAGCTGGCGGAGCTGCGGCAAACGCCAGCCGGGAGCTATTTCAAGAGCTGGCAGGAACCAGCGGGCTTCCGCCACTACAGCTAACTTTGTTTGGGGATGTGCCGATTCTACACTGAGGAAAACCCTTTTCTGTCAGTGCAATTTCCTACTGTAGAGATACCCCCAGGCTACCTGGCTAAGTATAACTCTGCCTGCCTCTAACGTGCATTCTTGGGTGGTTCACTCAAGCCATCAGAGTCACCTTGCTATTTTTAGGCCCCATGTGCAAAGTTATCACATACACGTCTACCTGTAACCGCCACTAGGCAGATTTGAACCTAGGACCTCTGGAGCTTAGTATAGGAGTTTCTACCCTCTGAGCTAAAAGCCAGCTGGCTCCCAGCCCATGCTGTAGAGGTCTCTTGGTCTTAGCTGTTGCTGTGGGCTAGGTGCCACACTGCATGGGACAGTGAACCACACTAGGTGCATGGGTTACATACCCATCCTGGAAAGTGCCTGGCCCCACTGCTGTGTAGACATATCAGGCTTAGTGGCAGGAAAATGGACTTAATCCCTTCCCATGACAGCCACATGGTGTTTTGACACTGATTTCCAAGGGACGGGTCTCTGGGAGTTTAGCCCAAGAAGTCTTTGACCTATAAAGGCCAGATTCTCAAGACTGCTCAACACCCACAAACAGAACTGCATCTTCAAGAGAGTTCCACCCCCATTTAAGCACCCAGACGTGAGGCCAAGCTTCTGAAAACTCCCAGCTCCACATGGGAAACCTGGTTGTGAGGTCACAATGGGAACTATTGGCTGCAGAGCCCTTAAAAACATCCAACCGCTTGTGCTACCTAAATGGGAACCAAGCTCTTCTGAAAATCCGGCCCTGTCACACCCCCATCCTGCTCAAAACGACTTGTTTTCCTCAATGGCTTGAAATAAAAGGAACCCCAGATAGTCCAGCCTCCCCACGGGCGAGAAACCGAAGAGAGTATTTATGTGAAAAAAGCAACAACAAAACAACTCTCCATCCTTTGACTTAGCCCCCAAAACTTATCCACCCAAAATGAGCCCGGGTCCCCCTAAGTATGTGGAATCAAATGTTGCTTTTTTAATCTTCCCCCACGTATATACACTAGATGGCGCTCCACATCACGTAGTGAAGAGACGCGAATACCTCAAGACTCCCAAGCAATGTCAGACCCTGCAAACGCAAGAAACAAGGGGAGGGAGCGGACGGTGAGAGAGAGACTGGTCTCTTTCTGCTTTCTCCCAGGACTATTCATCTATTCACACTCAACGAGTCAGCCTTCGCCCTGATTAGGACTTTCCCTGCAGATAACATAGTGACCTGGGGCCAAGTTCACCGGCAGACACTGGCGGTGCAAAGCAGACATAAATCTGGTTCAACTGAACAGGCAGAGCGGTTTTATAGCTGCTTCCTATCTTAGAGTGGCGCAAAGCAGCTGGGACATTCAGGTGAATCTAGCCCTGCACAGGCCAGTCTCCCATGCAAGATAAACCCCCTGTGGGTAGCTCTCCTGCCCCAGCCCCACAGGCCCACCACCAGCGCACATGCCACAGCTACAAAAGCAGGGGGACGGTTTTCCTCACTGCAAAGGTGTTTTGCCCCCAGATAAACCTCATACTAACCTGATGGTCACTTGGTAACAGGAACGCCGATGACCAGCTTAGCTATTTTAGGTATGTCTATGACCCCGCCCCACAGTATCTGAGCCCCTCACAATGTGTGCTTATCCTCCCAACAGCCCATGAGGCAAGAAGGGGCTATTACCCCCAAGGTACAGATGGGAAACTGAGGCACCGAGTCACAAAGCAACTTGCCCAAGGTTACACAGGAAGTCGGCAGCAGAGCAGGAAATTTATTCTCCTCTCCTGAGACCAGGCTAGCGCCTGAACAACACTTCCCTTCTCTGACAATGTTCATCGTTTTCTTATGCTGCATTTGAAGACAGCAGCCTTCATCGCCCATCTGCCAAATTTTCCAACAAGCTCCTTCATGCTGTCCCCCAGGCTTCCTTTAAATGGCTGCAAAGCGACCTCACTCACCTCCTTCAGACCTCTCTTTTGCCACCAGGCCTAAAAAGTCTCAACAGTTAGGCAGCCGGTGTGCTCAGACCACTGCCCATCACGCCGGCCAATACCATCTCACTGCACGCCCCTCGTGGTCTGACCAGCGGTCTCTTGTTTTGTACTGTAAGCTCTTGGGGTCAAGGACTGACTTTTTGTTCTGTTTGGGTGTGTCTAGACTACATGGCTCCATCGACGGAGCCATGTAAATGAGTACTAGACATAGGAAAATGAAGCAGCGATTTAAATAATCGCTGCTTCATTTACATCAAAATGGCCACCACGCTGTGCCGATCAGCTGATTGGCGGCAGAGTGGGGCAGTTTGGACGCGCCGCGGTCGACAAGAGAAGCCTTTGTCGACCGCTCCGGTATGCCTCGTGAAATGTAGACATTTGTGTAGCACCGAACACAATGGGTCTCTGACTGGGGTTTGTAAGCCCTACTGCAATACAAATACACAATTCAGGGCTCCCATTCTGCCAGGGATGCCTCTGTCTTTACTACCTCAGCTACGCAGATTCCAAAATCACTGTTGACAGCTATCCTGTTTGGGAGACAGCAGAGTTCATTGAACAGGGTCACTGGAGCCCCCCCTAAAAAAAAAAACATCCAAAGTTTGGTTTCACGTAATCGAGCTTTCTTAAACTCCAGCCTCCACAACACAAACTGACTCTTGGATCAGAAGAGCCAGCCAAAAACAAATGCCTCCACCCTTGAACACAAGGATTGGGAAGCTTACATCGGCTTTAACGGCCAAACTTCCAACAGTGAGCGGACACTGGGTATGTGCATAAAATTTTTTAAAAAAAAGAATCAATATCAAGCAAATGCCCAAATGTCATTATCAGGCCGCAGAGAGTGCCAACTACATAAAGGCTGGCGGTTCCAGCATTGGGGAGACACATCAACATCTAGAAACGAAAGACTGTCAGCCCAGCTGTGTGATGGAAAGAAAAAAAAATCTCACTTACCCTGAGGAAATGTGTATGGTACATAAAGTCTCCCTACCAGGCATAGCAATTTGACTGAGGACAGCAGTGGCTTACAATTGCTAAAGCATTTCCCCTCAGAGAGAAGAGGGCATTTGGTGTTTACATCAAGTAGTTTGCTCTGCAGTACTTGTCTCATGATGGCTCGGCCATCTGGTGTGATCCTATTTCTCAGGTATTGCGGTAGTTCTTTTCAAACATTTCCCTCTGCGTAAACACATAATCCTACCCAAACGACATCCTCTCCCTCTGGTCATTGGCCGGGTGGCAAACGACTCCCATTCCGTTCCTTTGCACCATGCTGTCCAGATGAGCGCTGGCCATATGACCTGGAGGCTCACATTTCATCTCAAACTGTGTGACTTGGGGCTTCAGTCGGAGGGGCTAGGAAGCTCACGGCACAAGGAGGCCCTTTCCAGCTGTTTCCAGCTGCTATGAACTTGCGTTCCCTCCCATCCTTTTCAGGAACGGAACAACTCTCGGCTTGCATTGACCCTCAAGCATTATTGATCGCCTTGGAAAAACCCAAGAGGATATTGATACGAGGGACACGGGGCATCCTAGATCTTGAGACAGGAAATCCCCCCCCCTCCACCCGTCGGGTAATCTTTCATCTCTTGCAGAACACTGGAGCCTAATGACATTAGCTCAGCTTTTCTCTAGTTCGACTGGCAGCAGCATTACAAAGGCAGGGAGATTAAAACACATGAAATAAACAGGACCTGCATGACTGACAGCAGAATGACATTCCGACGGGTGGCGCACGGCTAGCAAAGGATCAGAGAGAAACAGGGAGGCTCACAATGCTATCAACGAGCAGATTCCTCTTTCAGACATTTCTTACTCGAGTGTGGTAACCCCACAGACCTGATGTTTTCCCCAGGCTCTCTACAGTCATATGTCGGGTAGGAGGAACGGTAGCTCTATGAAAACATAGGCTCACCTGCTACTGAACTCTGTCAACTCAATCGACATGTTCAGGACCCGAGCAGAGACTGCTGTGTTTTAAAGTCAATGAGGCCATTGTGGGCCATGTCCCCTCCTCCTCCCCCTTATGAGCTGCGTCCTCACAAAACTGAAATGGAGGAAGCTGTGGCAGGCACTGAACGTCCCTTGATATTCGACCGACAGGCAAACGCACATGGAGGTGTCACACCTCTCAAACACAGTCACAGAGGTTGGTTTTAAATAAACCTCATGGCAGGAGAGCTGCCTTTTAAACAGATGCAATGCGGTCTAAGAAGAGAGGTGATGATTCCCCGATTGAACGTACAGCATTTTAGATACATTTCATTTATTGTCTAGAACCACCGTAGGTGTTGAGATGTCAGAATTCTGCTACAAGTTCCCTGCCTTCGGAGTCTGCTATCCTACAGGTATTACAAATTAATTCATCGATTACAAATAATCCGATCTTACTGCACTTCTGGTATCTGGCTCTCCAAACACTGATGTCTCTAGTTAAAAGATTTCGTGATAACATGCAACTGCTACTAAAGTTCATCTTTTATTCCAAATAGATGTTCTCCCTTTATCGTCTGTGGTCAACGTTGCTTCTCTTCTCAGCCTGTGAGAGGCACTGTTGCGACAATATGCAGTCGAATGGAGTCTAATATACAGTCTCTCAAGAAGCCAAAGACAGCAACTTCATGAAACATGTAAAATCCACTGATCCCTTCCCTCCCCTTTAGGTCTGCTATTTAGCTGCCACTGTCAATAAACATCTACAAATATTAGCATCTAAAGGCTTTTCTCTTTCAGCATAATAATTCAGACCCATTTGGTTACGTTTTAGATAAGGCATTCATTGCCCATGGAGATTTCCTAGAGCCACCAAAAGGGAACTCAAGTGTTTATATCCTGTAATGATGCTGTTTAGTCTGCCTGTTTGAAAATAAAAATAAATCTGAAACCTAAGATGGTGACTCCAAAGACCAACAATCAAGAGATGCTAGCAGACATATGGCAATAGTCTCGGTATTCGGTTCTACTCAAAGGTTACGGCGAATGCATGTAAAGATTTTTTAAAATAATGTATTTTAAAGGGCCATTTAACGGACTGCTGACTTTCTGATCATGCAGCTCTGACATCCTCGGAGCTCCATGTTAGTAAGGATTACTCGCAAGAGTAACGGTGGCAGGATTGGGTCTGTAGCAATGAAAAATCCCACACAAAGAACGCACTGTACCAGCAAAACGGTGAAACTCAGCACACCAGACAGCAAACGAACTGAAGCAATTAATGTAAACACTCAAGTATCAAATGGTAAAACATGGTGATTACATGAAAAGCCTGGAGGGGAACTCCTCACTTGGGCAAGAGCTAACAGATCAAACCCACCCTCTGTGGAAAATTAACCCCTCCTCACTGAGAAATCTATTGGGCAGTAATGTATGTGCCTGGTATATGGTCCGAATCTGTAGTCCTTGCGCAGGCAAAATTTTCAGGAGAGGATGGCATTTTCAGTGCCATCTCCTCTGCAATGAATCAAGGAATCTACAGTCTAAGAAACAGATTTCATGAATTACCCACCATAAAGAATGGCAGACCTTGTCCCAAGCCATGTGTTTATTTTTCAAAGTCAAGAGTTGATTAAAGTTCTTGAGATGTGTTTTTAATGTTTCCTTTCTGATATAGGGTCAGTGCACGGAAAATTGGATAAGCGCACACTAAAAATATCATTCTGTAAATAGCTTCAGCCCTCACAAGAGGAAATCTTTACTCATAAAAAAACTCACCCCGCAATCTGAGCAAATATGGTGTATTCTACACATTGTGATACATGGAAAGATAGAGGTCTCTTCCCTTGGCAAAAACATACTGCACGAACACTCCAGCAAGACTAACTACAATGATACTCCTGATTTCAGTATAGTCTTCACAATCTTAACCAAGTTCCACCCTCCACTAAAACATTAGTCAGAATTAAATGCCTATTAGATACAAGTTTTAGGGTGACTATTTTACTTATTTGCCAGATGCAAAACCCCAGTATTTCTATTGTGCAAAAGGAAGACAACCTATTCTTAGATCCAACAAGTCTTTTTCATATAAACTTGCCAGAGGACACAACTTTATTAACTTTAAATTACTACGAAACGTCAGGGAAAAAAAATCTAACTAATAACACTGGAAATACTGCCTGTGGCTTTAATTTCTGTTTTCTCGTTGTCAAGGGCTCCCACTTATTTTCTTTTCCTGTAAATGAAAAATTAACTATTTAAAAAAAAAACCATCTTCACATTTGCTTCCTTTCCTGCCTTTTTGGAGATTACTATCGCTAATGTTTTATTATTATCAGACTGCTTAAAATGATACAGGTGTAATTTACAGCATTATTCATACTTCAATGGAGGAAATATATTTTACTCTAGATTCTTAAGAGCTGTTCATGTTCATTTGCTTGATTTTGTAATAAATGTTATCAGGTATTTCCACACTGTGAGTTACTTAAAAATACAGACTTAGCTCATTTTCTTAGGAATTACTACCTGCTGCTACAAAGACAACAGCAAGTTTAAGGATACTCTGTTTAGAGACTTTGCTGTACATGATACTGTCCTCATTAAAAAAAGAAAGATGAGCCCAGCATTTTACAAAAACCAAAAATCAAACAAAGGCAGGGCTCTGTAGGGTATTGCTAAGTTTTCAACTACTCCACAGCTTGGTATTTCTACAATGAGATTTTATTTAAAAAATAAAAAAAGTTCCGTTTTCTTGCAACGAGACTTATTTTTAAGATCATCTAAAGAAATATTCGACTCAGGCCGGTGTCTAAAATTACCAGCCAAATAAACGTTCTCAATTTTACACACTAGAGCAATCCCATCATGTGTGTGAAGTTATGTATACGTGTGTCGGCAACTTCCTTAACTCAGCATTCCACTTCATTTTTTTCACATCTGTTAGATCATCACAGTAGAAAAACCATGAATTATAGTATCTTGAGCCTGACTTTCAAAATATAGTTTGCTATCAACTTAGGCCTAGTCTACACTACTGTGCTAGGCTGACATAATGGAACATATGTCAACCTAACTCTGTAAGGCCTTGTGTACGCTGATCCCCCTCCACGTCAAACTACCCTATGCAACTTCAGCTACAAAAACAATGGAGCTGAAGCCAACGTACATACTGGGGTGTTTTCCATGCGGCAAAGTGGAGTCAATGGGAGAGCACTCAGAAATCGATTTATCGTGTCTAAGCAGACGTGATAAATTGACTGCTGGTGGATTAATCACTGCAGTATCAATCACCGCATAGTGAAGACAAGGCGTGAGTGTCTACACTGAAACGTCAATTCTTCCATTGTAACTTGTCTACTAACTACCCTGACGTAATAACGCCACATCTGCATGAGTAGCACTTAGGTCAATTTATCAGGTCATTGCAGCGTAAATTGCAGGGTCCTGGACTAATCCCTGCCTCCCCCAACCCCACTTCTGCTCTGCCTCTTCCTGCCCCTGTTTTGCCATCTCTTGGGCCCCACCCCATCCATTCCCTCAACCCCCACCCTTTCTCTGTCCCTGCCTGCCTCTTCCCATCCCTGCTCTACCCCCACCTTTTCCCAAGCTCCACCCCTGCCCCACCTTTGTTCTAGCCCTCCAGCTGCTGAGTGTGGGGGCGGGCCAGATTCCTGCGGCCAGCGCCAGGTCCGCCTACTAATCCTCCAGGTCACCCTGAGCCCATTAGGCCCCCCAAAGCACAGGGCCAGGACAGCTGGCCCAAATCATCCTATGGATACTGCACTGCTTACATCAATGGTTACTGCTTTTCAGAACAGTCCCACAATACCCACACTGGCAGTGAAATTGATGCAAGTGCTGATCACAGTGTGGACACATGGAACCGATTGAATAGCTGCAGAGGCTGTACCTGGAAGTATGTCAACTTAATTTTGTAGCGTAGGTTTGCTCTGAACCTTAACAAAAAAAACAAAAACAAAAAAAGACCACCAACAATTTCCTAAACATTATTATATGGTCCTTTCCTTCCTTGATAAGAAGGAGGTCTGATACCCATTGCGTTGTTGGTTGTTTTAATCACTAAAGAAATCCTACAAAGAAAACAAGCCAGTCACTAAATGAATCACATCATCAAGGCTGAAAACTTTGGAGCCCGTTTCAAGAGCTAAGCGTCCCTGAGAGGAACTCTCCCTATAAAATGAGTTGTCTGTGGCCTCCACACACACGGTGCTCCCTCTGCACTGACATAGCTAGGATGAGTGCTGTTCCCACGTTCCCTCCTCCACCCTGTTTCCGCTTCACTGATGGAATTGTGGATAAACGAGACTTGTGGATTGTGTGCCGTGACCTGATCCTGACAGGCATTTGGGAGCGATGGAGGGGGGAGAGGCAGAGGAAGATTTGAGGGTCAGGGTTGGAGGGATTACTGTGGGGCTGACATGTGTCTATGGGAATGAGGGCTGGGGTCAGGGCTGTAGGATGTCTTTGGGGATCAGGCCTAGGATGCTATGGGGATCTTTGGGGATCAGAGCTGGGAAGCTGGACAATAGAGATCAGGGGAGAGGGAGTCATGAGGCTAATGCTAGGGGGATCTGAGGATCCCATGGGGATCCAGGACTAGGAGGCACTATGGGGATCAGGACTATGGGGTGTCTTTTGAGATCAAGGTTGTAGGCTATGGGGATAAGGATTGGGGATGGGCTTGGGAAGCAGATCTGGGAGTTATGGGGGTTCTCTGGGGATCAGGACCCGAGGTTACGAAATGGAGTGTCTTGGAGTGGGGGTTACAGACTATGACGCTGGGATGGGTTTGGGAAGCAGGTTTTGGGGACAGGGCTATGGGGTGTCTGGAGATGAGGGTTATGGGCTATTGGGATCTGGACGGGGGTGGGTATGAGCAGCAGGTCAGGGGATTATGGGGATCAGGAGGAGGTGGATTTGGGCAGCAGGTCAGGGGGCTACAGGGTGGGGATTGAGGTACGGTCTATAGAGATCGGGGGCGTGTTGGGCAGGAAGTCAGGGGACTATGGGTGGAAACTGGGGTTATGGGCTATGGGGATAGGGAGGAGGTGGGTTTGGGCACCAGGTCAGGGGGCTACAGGGTGGGGATGGAGATATGGTCTATGGAGATTGGGAGGGCGGGTTGGGCAGCCGGTCAGGGGACTAAGGGGGGGGGAACGGGATTGGGGTAGGTCTATGGAGATTGGGGGTTGGACAGCAGGTTGGGGGCTACGGGGTGGGGATTAGGGTACGGTCAATGGGGATCGGGAAGGGGTGGGTTTGGGCAACAGGTCACAGGGCTCTTGGGGGATGGGGACTGGAGTAGGTCTATGGGGATCGGGCCAAGGGATGGGGCATCAGGTCAGGGGACTACGGGGGGCTGGGGATCGAAGTACAGTCTATGGAGAAGGGGGGACTGGGCAGCAGGTCGGGGGATGTGGGGTGGGGATCAGGGCAGGGACCCGCGGTCACGCCCCGCCCCGCCGTACCTGTACCAGGCCAGGCCCCGCTCGTAGCCGCGGTCGAAGAAGTGGGGCTCGGCCCCCACGGCCCGGATGTCGGGGTGCACCCGCAGGAACTCCAGCAGCGCCCGCGTGCCGCCCTTCTTCACGCCCACGATGATGGCCTGCGGCAGCCGCTTGCTGCCCTCGCCCAGCAGCAGGGCCAGCGTGCCCGGGGGCTCCCCGCCGCCGCCCGACCCCGCGCCCCGCCCGGCCGCCTCGGGCCGCTTCCTCGGCGCCCCGCTGGGCAGCGCGGGGGAGCCCGCTCGCAGGGGCCCGGGCCGGCTGGGGCAGCGCTCGGCCAGGCAGTAGCAGGCGAACAGCGACATGAGCAGGGACAGGAGCAGCAGCAGCAGCTTCCTGGAGACGCTGCGGGGCAGAGGCTCGGGGGCGGGTGGGCCGCTCCCGGCCATGCTAGCCCGAGGGATCTGCCCGCCCCCCAGCCATGCTAGGCGGCCCCCCCGCCCCGGCAGTCAGCAGCCAGCGGGGGGGCGCGGGGCTGCCCCGGGCCGCATGGTCCCTGGAGCTGGGAGGGGGGCTCGGCTTGTGCCCCCCCCGTCTCTTAAGGGTGATGCTTCAGGGGGGCCTCATCTGCCGGCGGCTGGGCTGGAGGGGGCCCGCGGCCAAGCGATCCGGTCTGGCGAGTCGCTCCGGGAGTGGCTGCGCGCAGGTCCCGCTCCAGTGCCCGCCGGGACCCCGGGGTGGGCACGATGCAGGCAGCCCCCGGCCGGGGCGGGGGTGTCTCTGCCACCCGACGGGACGGCGCCACCAGGCTGCTCCCTTCACCGCCTCCCCCGGCAGCGCGGCCACCTGGGCTGAGCAGGAGACCCGCCTCGGGCCGGGGGCTCGCTGCTGTCCCCGCCCCGCTCGCCCTCCAGCTGCTGCCGCACGTGGAGCCGGAGCAAACTTCTCCAGTGGCAGCGAGCGGGATGCGCCCCTGAGCCGGGGGGGGGGAGGGGGGGTGCAGCCCTCGCCGGTGACCCAATGGCGTGAGAGGGGCGTGGCTTGCGCTGAACGCCCCTCCCCTAAGCGCGCCTGTAGCCCGTGGGAAAATCCACGCGGGGTTTGTATCAGTCTCCTTCTCACCCCGAGCCCCTTTCCCCAGCGCAAGCACATGCCTCTTTGCATGGAGGAAGCCCCGTTAGCATCGTAGCTGGGGATTCAAGGAATCTGGGGTCTAAAGAAAGGCCGGGGGGGCTCGGTAGAAATGATTCTAAAGCCCCCTCGCCTGCGAGAATGAACGATCTGCTTTGTACTGAATGTTGACAGCATCGGGTAGGATTTCTGAACGAAGAATTGTATCTCTGCTCCAGCATTCTATAGGAGAGCTTAAACAGAGAGTTTAGACCAGTGTTTCTCAACCTTTTTTTAATAAATTACCCCTTTTAAAAAATTAGAAGTACCCCCAGTACCTATAGTTTTCAGACACACAAAATTCTTTTCTACCATTGCAACACATTTGTTTAAACAACTTAATCGTAGCCGGGAGGGTGTAAAAAGTACAAAAATAATAAAACGCTGTAAACCTTAAAACAAAAATTCAGTTTTCTCCAAATTTCAGTTGTGTCGACCAGACTTCTCTTGAGAACCCCGAAGGGTACTTGTATCACTGATTGAGAAACACTGGTTTAGACAGCCTAGAGCCGGCTTGGGCACCCTTTTCAAGCCAAACTCATCAAAATTCAGAACAAATGCCCATTTGCATGACTGAAAATATACAACTTAATGTTATTGATAATTGACATGCTGATGAACAATAGCCTAAATGAAACATTGTCCCCTCAGACTTTATTTAATGGGACTTCTGCTGTCACATCTTTTCACACATTTCTTTGAAGTTTACATCACGGCTGGTCAAATTCAGGTTCATGCACACATTCAAGCTACTGTGAGTAATGACACATCATTTTAATTTAAAAAGTTGCATGTGTTTTGGGAATGATAAAAGAACCATATTTTGATCCATACTGAGCAATATTTGGGTGCAGAGCCATAGGCTGCAGATCCCTGATCTAGAGAAAGGATCTAATCCTATTAGATGCTATAGGATATAGATGATTTCTGTAGAACCCTATTTTAAATGATCTCCTAGAATTTCATAGGGAATTGTAAAATTCTACAGGTTAAACATTCTGTAGAAAGGTTCTCAATTCCTTCTTAAATCCCCTTTTCCATACGGGCTTCATATCAAGACAAGACTATCCATAGCTGGCTGTATACCCACCCATCCACCTAGGTTTTCAGATAATATCCATCACCATGGTTTAGGATCACAAATTTCTGATTTAGGCCCTGATCCTGCAAACATGTATGCACACAAGTATCTTTACATATAGGAAGTGATCTCACTGAAGTCAATGAGATGTGTAAAATGAGGCACCTGCATACTTTGCAGGATTCTGGTCTGGTAGGAGGCAATTTATAAAGTTCTGAAACCAGATTCAGATCCAGGAGTTATTTCAATCGACCATACTTATGCTTTCAGGAGAGATTTGCATGCTTGGTCCTCCAGTTTATCATAAATATACACATATTGCTTTCAGAGTGTATTAGTCTCCTCTGAGAGTAAATAAAATGTTGAAATAGCTATCAGCTTCATGCCTGGAATGCCTGATACTAGGAGGTCCATTATTTCATTGCCTGTGGGAATGTCCTTTTAATATGAAATGTTTGTCATAGACTACAGAGTTGTTAAACACACTTGCACATGAAACACTGGACTTGGATCATTTCTTGTTAATTGGGTGCTGATCTTGCTAAGCAATTAAACTTTAGCTACTTAGAAGCGGCGCTTGTGTATTTTGAAATTATTCAACGAAGATAAAAAATTGCAATGAATATTATTTAGCTGTCTGCAGTGTGGGCTGAATTATACAAATGTGTCTGTAAATAGAAAACAGACTGCAATTCATAACAAATATTTACAAGGAATCATTTTACTAGGTCTGCTTAGAAATTTGATAACTTTTTTTTTCTTTTTTAGCAAATAAACATCTTTAATGTATGATTTTTAGCTCTAGACCCCCTCCTCATATACAGTAACCAGAGATGATTGTTTACCTAAAATCAGGGAACTATGTTATGGGCCACAGGCAAGATTTATTCAAGTATTTAGGTACTCAAAGGTACATTTAAGTGCACCTACTGGTATTTACTAACAGATTTACCTGACGTGGCTTGAGTCCTTAACTCAGTTAAGGGTTTTTTTTCTTTAAATAAAAGAATGTACATGATTTATTTAAATGATTATGTTGTTCAAAAATAGTGTTACTAGTTAATTTTTATTTCGCATTTTTTAAAAAAGGATTGTTACATTTTTCTGTATTTTTTCTAGTAATTTTTTAAAATGGGAATTCCATCATGTGTGATTTTTTTCTTCATTCCTATAAACTCTTACCATTCGGTGTGTTTTAACAAAAAAAGGGCTATAGTCAATGTGATTTCCAATAACTTTTTCTTCTAGTTTTCAAGCCTCCACATTTCTCCATTTTATCTTTTTTCTGTAAGGTTTATTGAGAAGCAATCCTATTCCAAATTCATCCTTTTTTCCCCCGCTCATCTTGGTTTAATCTCTTTTAACATTTGCTCATTTACATCAGTTTTGAGGACTGTACTTGATTGTTGATTCTGTCTCTTTTTTTCTTTGGTTTTATGAGAAGCGAGCCCATTTTCCTGGTACAATCAAACCCTTATGTTGCTTTAAGTTATGCTCAGATGACGCTGTATACTGAATTTGGTGGTCCTAGCTCTTACTGTTTAGGAAGAGTTTTTGATCAAATAGAGAAGCCAACAAACTCTCTAAAATATATGTAGACTAAAGAGTCTGGACAAGTTAGGCACTTAATTTCAGCTAGACATCCAACTGCATCCTTAAGTCCCTACGGGCTTTGAAGTAGGAATAAGAGATCCTCCGGAAAAGGGCTTTTTTCCGGAGGATCGGGGCCAGTGTAGACGTTCTTTTCCGGCTTTTCTAAAAGCTGGAAAAAAGCGGCGGACATTTTTATTTAAATGCCGCGGGGGATATTTAAATCCCCCGCGGATTTCCCTATTACGACCTGTGAAATTAGCATGCCCCTTTCGGAAAAGGGGCCAGTGTAGACGTAGCCTACATGTTTTGGTAAATGTGGCCTCCAATACAAAAGCTATAGAAGTCAGTGAACAAATTTAGCTGACTTCAGTAATATTGAAGCAGATCCTATATATCAAATCAGATCAATTTAACACAGCTTGAGTTCTTTGTCCTGGCTGCTATGTTTTTTCAGAGCAACCTACATTTTCACTATGAGTAACTGTTATTTTATAGCAGACTGAAGAAAACAAAATCAAGAAAGAACAAAGATGAAGTTCCCATGAGAGAACACATTGGCAGAGCGGGGTGTCTCAGGTGAGCATGCACAAATCCCATTGAGAGTAAAAGACATAGAACTGCAGACAGAGCTTGACACTAATTAGGGTTCAGTATTAAGTGTTATTGGTATTTTTATTCTAGATTTAGGCATTTGGGTGTAAACTGCTTAATACTATACTTTTATTAGATGAGTACAGTTTATTTTTTTATATTTGTGAATGTATGCACCTCCGCTGTTTCAGATGTAATACAAAATAAATATTTTTCAGGGTAATACATATTATTTTTCAGTTTACATTCCAGAATAAGAGGTGTTTCACATTTTAGTTGCACTGAACACAGCAATATTGATACACATTTTGCCATTATGACAGAGTAATCTATATTTTTGTTCTGTGCTTTCCCCCTTTCTTTTATAGTTTATTGCTTTTTCTATTGAGCTATCGCAAGCTTTTGTATTATCAGCCATCACTATCTGCATACCTTCCACAACAGTGACTCCCCTAATTCCTTAGCAGACTTCATGGAATCTCTGCCTGTTGTCTGTGGGTTATTACAGGAAGACTTATCTGGGGTAGGCTTCTTGAAAGGAAACACAAGAGAGTACTGGACATAGTGAGCATTATACCAGTTATTAGGGGAAAGCTTTTTTGAGTTTGGCAGGATTTATGAAAGACTGTAAGGACTCTGCATTCATCTAATCTTCCCTGGAAGTTCATTCTACAGCCAGATCACCTTGATTGATTGCTAGTGTAACCCAGGGTATATCCACATTTCTTTGTTTCACTTTCTTCTTCTCCTCATCATTTAAATTGCTCATTCATTTTTAAAGATGTGATAAATAAATGAAAAAGAAGTATACAATCCTGCAGGTGCTTGAGGGACAATTCCTGAACTGGTCACAGTATTTCCCCCAAAAGATTCCTTGTTTTCAGCTGAATTCCAGAAAACAATTTTTCCCCCTTAAACCTTACACGCAACCTTTCTTGGAGGGAAAAGGAAAGAAATGGAGGAAGTTCATCATGAAACCAATTTTAGTTCTTAGGATTTACGAGGCTTGATCTAAAGCCCATTGAAGTCAATGGGACTTAAGCATGTGCTTAAAGTTCACCCTGTGTAAGACTTTTGCTGACTCAGGAACACTGTGTTTCATCAGTAACTTTCAGAGCGCTTTTCAAGGGTGGTTGAGCACCACTGTCATCCTTTTTACGGATGGGAATTGAGGCATCGGGCAGTTACATCAGTCCTCCAAGCTAGCCTGGCAAGTCAGAGCACAGCTGGGAACAGATCTCAAGACGAGTTATTCTCAGGCCTTTGTTCTTAACACTGAGCAGCAGATCCTGGCGCTAATGCTCCGCAGAGAATTCATCAGACGGCCCTGCTTGCATTCACTCACTAGTCTCCTCCACATCTCCTTTTAGAGGTCTTCAGCCATCACATACGTGGCCCCAGCCCATCTCAATGACATGACTGTAAGTGTCCGTTTGGGTGACTTTTCTGGCAGTGAGCACAGTTCTCCCATTGAAGTTAAGAGCAAGACACTTGCTGACTTCAATGGGAGGAAAAGCTGATTAGTGATTAGGGGGATCAAAAATTAAAGGGGCCTGATTTGGAGGCTTCTTAATGAGGCCTGATTTGCAAGCAGTGCTGGGCGCCCGCCATCTGAGAACTGGGTCCCAGCGGAAGGGAGTCAGGTGCCTGGATGCAGGAGTCCCATTTGCCCATGTTCTCTGGCTTAAGAGGGTTTGCTCTACGCTATTTAGGCATCTGTGGGACGGCGAGTTACGGCACATTATGCCTTGGATTCACCGTGAATGGGTGGCCAATTACAGCCCCTATTGGAATTTCACTGGTTTCTTTTTTACTAGCGACGCCCATAATGTCGATACGACCAGGCGTTCAACTGGAATTTGGGGGCGAGGGGCCAAGGGCGCTGGGGGCTAGCACCTCCTGACACCTCATTATAAAGCTAGAAGCCAAAGGGAGCCACGTGGTGTGAGGAAGCTGCCCCAGAAGAAAACATCCCATTGTCCCAGGGGAGGTGGGGTGATGAACAGAGGAGAGAGAGCCAGATTGATAACCAAGGGGCAGGCTGACCCTGAACCGGGCTGTGTAACAAAAGCCCCTTCATTGAGGCTGAATAGGAACAATAGCTAATGGGGATGGGCCAGCAGCAGCCTGAGGATTTGAGAGCCCAGAGAAGAGGAGTCAATGGAGGGTCCTGTTTTACCCAAATCCTCTATTGATCTCCGTAATCTCCTGGGCTTTCCCCTCCTTGAAACTGCTCTGAAAGTTCAAGGACTTTTTGCCTCTGAATTGTGTGGACAGGCCCATTGTTTGCCTGGAATTCCACCCAGGCCACCTAACTCATAGCCCGGGCGATCCGGCCTGGGACTGATTTGGAAAGCGAACGCCGGGGCACAGATCGCTGGGCTGCAGAGCTTTTGCTTGCACTTGGGCTTTGTCCTGGGTGGGGGGGGGGTTCATCTTGGGTCGGAGGCTCAGGGGCTCCGTGCTCTGCAGACCACCCCCCCTTGCCTTCAATGCAGGGGAAAACACTTAGGGGAGAATTGTAGCCTTACGGGGGAGGGGAGGCTGCGGCAGCCTATGGGGGGCATGGAGAAAGGGAGCCCTCAGAGGAATGACACTGCTACACCCTGGTCTAGGTTGCAACATTTACTCCCTCCCTCAGCCTTCCCACAGCAGCTGGCATGGAAGGGAGGGGATGGCCACAGGCTGACGCCGGCCCCTCACCTTCCGGCTGTCTCACTCTCTCATGCCTCTGTTGTGTTTGGGCATTGGCATCCTGTCTGCTGGGGAAGGATCCTTTGCCCTCCCTCGCCCCACCCCAAACATCGGCCAGGGGCTGCCTGAACCTCCCCTCTTCAATGTGCAAAGGAATCCTAGGACGCCAGGCGAGCTGGTGTTCTGCCCACGGGAACACTCTGCTGGGAGAGGCACAGAGCGGAGCGAGGAAACAGGACTGTTCGTGGGGATTTGTTTTTCGTTAGTTCTACTATGACATGAGGCCAGCTCAGGATCGGGCCCCTTGGGTACATCTCACCCACAAGCCTTCTCCATGTCTGGTCTTTTGATGTGAGCGCATGGGGGCAGGGAACATTTCCCCTTCCCCCTCCCGGATGCGTGTGCCGGGCCCTGATTCCAGCTGGGGCACTGCTGCCGAAACATAGAGCTTCAGCAGGTCCTTGGGTACATGCAGCAAAACAGGATAAAGCCCCCACTAAGCCAGGAGCCTGAGGGAAGGGGGGGGCTAGCTGCCCCTCGAGGGAGGGAAAGGGGTCAGAGATGAGGCAAGGAAGATGGAGAACAGAACTGGTTCCTAGCTACCCTTTCCTGGACCCTTCCCTCCCCTCGCCAGGACTGGCCCTTTGCGGCATGGGGGCGGGATGTCTCAGGGGACACATTTTATGGGGCTCCCCTTACACTCCTGCAGGTTCGCAGTCTGCCAGCCATGCTGTAGTTAATGCTGGGAGCTGCTCCCATGCAACAGAGGGCAGAATCAGGCCCCTCTTTACCAGATGACAAGGAAGCTGTTCTGGTCAGTTTCTGTGCAGGCCCCTAAACATGCTGAATGCTTTAATATAGAGAAGTGGATATTAACTGGCCCTGGCCAAATTCAGGCTGGAAATGAGAAGATGGCTTCTGAGCATTGGACTCTCCCAGTAAGAGTTGTGGAGGCAAACAATTTTAAGTGAGAGCAGGACAAGGTTATGGGTGTGATTGTGTGATGGGGTTGCACGTGATGGAAGGGGGCCAGGCTTACCAGCCCTGGGATCACGTCTGGTTTATGCCTTATGTTCTTAACCCGCATGATTCAGGGCTTCACTTGGTTCCCAGCAGGGGTCAGGAAGGGACATTTTCACCCAATGCATTCTGGGAGGGTGTTTTTTAATCTCTTTCCTATGACGTATCAGGGATGGCCATGGCCGGAGATGGGAAACTGGGTGGGATGAGCCAGCGCCCTGAGCAGGGACTGAGCACTCTCGATCTCTCTCTCTCTCTCTCGGGTGCCTGGTTCTTGTTCACACACTCGGGGTCTCACCCTCTGCAGGATTAGGAAGGAAGTTTCCTCAAGGTCAGATTGGCAGTGACCTGGGGGTTCTCTCACCTTCCTCTGCATGTGGGCGTTGGTCCCTTGCCGGGATTGTCTGGGGGTAGCTCGCTTAATCATTTCCCTGCCTTGTGCACTGCGGCACCTCCCTCGCTCCTATGCCTTGCCTATGGCACATAACAGCTTGGTCTCCTCTGGGTCTTGTTTCAGCTGTTAGGGGATGCTGGCCTGTGATATACACAGGAGATCAGGCTACATGAGCTAATGGCTCCTTTTGGACTTAAATACTATAACTCTGCATGGAAGTTGTCAGAAAATAGGTGGTTTCCCCTTAGAAAATGTTGATTTGTAGGATTTCTGATGAAAAATGGGTAGAGTTAAGGAAAGCAGATTCCATTCTGCTCCCCCTCCCCCTCCAAAAATCAGTATAATCAACAATGCTTTTGCATTCCAGTTACCCAGAAAAGCAGGCAACAACTCCCCGAGCAGAGCACTTGCCGAGCACTGGAAGTCGTTCTTTGCTTTGGCTGCCCCAGGAGGCGCTGTTCTGTTATGCCTGGTGTCTGTGTCCAGTGCTGAAAATCAGCTCCATCCACCCTGTATCTGATCCCCTGTCCCAGCCCGGGAATAAAGATAAACCAGCATGACGGAGAAGAAGAGGGGACATCTGGAAGATGTTGAGGCAGGAACACCTGCCCATGAATTAATAAGAGCCGGTAAGACGAGGAGACTGAACAGAATTCAAAACCTTTCCGGCTTCTTCCCAGGAAAACTTTGTGCTGTGATCAGTTACTTGGTTGTCGCAGGCATAAGACTGGGAGTGCACCCCTCTCAGACCCCATGGGATCCCACTGGACTCATCGTGCAGCTGGAGTAATTATCCCTGTGGGAATTGCTGCTCCTGGAGGTGGCTGGCATGTCCCTGCAGCCCCTGAGACAGGCAGAGCAGGGGGTCTTCACATGCTGCCCTTGCCTGCAGACTCTGCTCCTGCAGCTCCCATTGATCAATCATGGGGAATCGTGGCCAGTAGAAGCTGTGGGCTCAGTGCCTGTAGATGAGGCAGCACATGGTGCCAAGGAGCCATTGCTGTCCATGCCAGCTGCTTTCAGGCAGGAGTAGGGCCAGGGCAGGAGTAAGCTGCCTTACCCCACTGCTCCACCACCTGGAAGCTGTCTCAGTTACATGGTGCCCAGCCAGAGGCTGCTTCCTGAACCCCTGTCCCAGCCCTGAACCTCCTCCTGCACCCAACCTCCTGCCCCAGACGTGAGTCCCCTGAAACCCCAATCCCACACCCTTGTTTAAGCCTAGAGCCCATCCCACATTCTGAACCCTTTGGCTGAAGACTGCAGGCTGCAGCCCAACCCCCTACCCCAGCTGGTGAAAGTGAATGAGGATGGGGGAGGAAGAGGGATGGAGTGAGCAGGGTGAGGCCTCTGAGAAGGGTTGGAGCAGGGGCGGGGCCTCAAAGAAGGGGCGGGAAGGACGTGGGGCAGGGGTATTTGGGTTCGAGGTAGATCTTACATTGCACTTAAAGTGATCTTGTGGTTAAAAAGGTTGGAGAGCCCTGATTCAGGGGTCTCTGAATAAGACCCTGCATCTAGTTTAGTTTCTGACATACGTTACCTAAAAGCACCTAGCTCCTGCCCCACTGACAATGCAGCGGAGGTCTGGAGTTGTCGGGTGTTGTGGGTGGGTGGTGTACATTCAGCTCGGCCTCCCAGATCCGGGTGACGGCACACGGCGACCTGGGGTGCTCCTCTCAACCATTTCAGCACCTCTGACAATTAGGCCACGTGTTAGATCCCAAAGTGCACAGTAAGTCCCTCTTTTGACATGGGCTTTTAGCATGTTCCCTATGGTAAACCCATGAGCAGCCCACTGGCTGCAATGGGACCATTCACACGCTTGATGTGATGCCTGTGCTTTAATACCTTAGGGCACGTCTGCCCAGCCGCGTTATTTCGGAACACCTGACGCTATTTCTAAATAACAAAGTGCGCGTCTGCACAGCAAGCCGTTATTTTGAAATACTGTCGATCTGGAGGACGTCCTACTCCGACTCCTGTCACCCTCATTTCACGAGGTGTAAGGGAAGTGGGAGGAAGAGCGTTCCTGTGTAGACAGTGCCAAAAGCCGCTACTCCGACTACAGCTGTGCAATTGACGCAGCTGAACTCGACTTTGTCCCGCAGTGTAGACGTGCCCTTACTGAAACTAGTTTAGGAGCTCCATTTACTTCTTATCTCCCGACACAATCTTTTCCGGAATGCTAATAAGCGAATGCATCCTGCAAGCCAATCACTCCCTTGGACACACAACTCGTAGGAGTTACAGGCCCCGTGACATTCCAAAGTAATTCAAAGAGCAAATATTCAACCCTGTGCTTACTGCATGCTCCTTCATGGGACAGGGACTGTGTCTTCAGACTGTCTAAGTGCCTGGCACCCTGCTGCCGTAGTCGTCCATTCACATGGGCCAGAGCCCTTCAGACCCCATTCACGCTGACTGGCAAGAAGGGTTATGTCACACAGGCAGGGGCAAATGACGACTTTGCTGGGCCCCGGGCAGCATACTTCCACGGGGCCCCCCCTTTGCCACGGTGCATGCGCGGGGCTTTCAGAAGCGCGGGGCCCGGGGCGGCCGCCCCGTTCGCCCTGCCGTATATCCGCCCCTGCACACAGGTGCTCCTTTGTAACACTCAAGACCCCCCATGCCCATGTCAGTTCACAGGTGACAGCTTTTTTCTGGCTCTTTATTGGCTGTCCAGAGGGGCCAGGTGCAAGAATCTCCCACCATCCCTCTCCTTGTGTGGCCTGGGTAGAACCAGGCATGGCTCCATTGCCCCCAGCGCATGTAGCAGGAGAGCCAAGGAGGGGGAAAGAAGGTGGGAGCTTGATTCCCCCTCCTCAACCTGTGAAGTGGAACCAGCAGAGCAGAGGGAAGGATGATGAACCCCCCTGTGCCTGGCAAAAGGATTGTGTGATCTATTGTGTGTGCAAAGCACCTGGAGAGCCTTGGATGAAAGGCCCTGGATACAGAAGTATATACAATATGTACTACCGTTACGTGTACATCTCACGTGTTCCACAGCTGAACAACACGCCGGCATCACCCGCACAACCTGGGTATTTCATGGACAAGCGTCCCCAGGCAGCCAGTGTCTTCTGCACTTTGACAAAGCCACAGGCTGACTGCTCCGTGCAAGCCCCTCTTCAAGTAAATGTGGTCCCCGGGGCGGGGGGTGACTTGGGATTGCCTGGAAGCTGCCTGAGCAGCACACCGCTAACGAGAAGCCAGCCCGCAATGATCGCAGAGCTGTGCAAACGCAACTCACCAGCGGCTCGCCGGTACAGTTTGATGGGGCTCGCTTGGGACAGCTATATTAGCCAACAGGTTTGGAAACAGGGACGTCTCTGGTTTATTACCGCAGTTGCTTTCTTCGTGCCCAGCAGCCCACTGCGGATGGCTTGTTACAATCGCAATTCAGTGCACTCTGGAATGGCAGTGAAATACCATTCAGGGATGTTCCATTTTTATAATAGTCTCAATTAAAAAAAAAAGTCCAAACCAAACCATACCAGGAAAATTACACCCTACGTCTGCAGTCACAGTTCTGGGTGGAAATGGCATGCCTCTTTCCACTGTCAAAGTACAGTGAATTTGCAGCATGTTCTTGAGGACAGGATACAGGACTGGGAGACAGATGTACCACCCGGGTCTTCCCACCCCATCTCTTTCGGGGCTTCCTATGGAATGCTGAGCAAGTGACATCACTGCTCTTTGCCTCAGTTTCTATAAACCAGGGCTAACCCTGCTTAAACACCTTAGTAAAGTGCTAGGAGACATACAGGTGAGAAGCCTTAACTATTGGCAGATGGCAAGAGACCGTAAAAGAAAGCCAAATCCGCTGTCATCACAACAGGCCTGCGCCAAAGCCTGCTGCAGTTAATGGGGCTCTGAGAATATGAACCAAAAGCCCAGACCGAAACACTCGTAATTGGGACTGAGGTGGGTGGTAAAATCCAGGTGTGAAATCCCGGCAAATCTCTCATGAATATGTTCAGATCCAGGCTTTGGGATTATCCCTTATGAAAACCAGGCCATTTTCTGTATTTTTACTGGACATTTGGTGGGAGTGACTCTTATTTGTAGGATGTGTCTAGACTACAGGGTTTTTTCGAAAAAACTTCCCCTGCGTCTAGACTGCCACCGCATCCTTTCAAAATTAAATCAAAAGACTGCGGTGGTTTTTTTCGACCGCGGTAAACCTCATTTTATGAGGAAGAATGCCTTTTTTTGAAAGTGCTCTTTGGAAAAAAGGCGTTCTTGAATGCAACCAGGGCTTTTTTGAAAGAGAACATCCAGACTGCCTGGGTGCTCTCTTTCAAAAAAGCAGCTCACTTTTTCGAAAGAAGTGATTGCAGTCTAGACGCTCTCTTTCAAAAGAGGCTTGTAGTCTAGACATACCCATATTATGGCAGTAACTAGAGGCCCAACCCAGCTCAGGGTCTAATTGTGAATATGCATTGAAAGAGTCCCTGACCCCTGAAATCTAACCAGAGAGGGGAAGTGACATGCCCAGGGTCACCCCGTAAGGCAGTGGCAGAGCCGGGATGTGTGACTGTTGACTCCCAGTGCAGTGCTCCATTCACTGGGCCATGCTGCCTCTCCACGCTGTCTCCACTGATATGTCCCCTTCTCCTTGAAAGGTTTTGCCTCAGATTTCTGCTCCGTTCAGGCTGGGGATCCAGGCTGGTGGCTGTTCCAGTTAACTGGGTGAGGTGCAGTGGGCAGGGCTCTATAAAATTCACTCCAAGCGGTGTCAGAGAATACTGCCTCCTGCTGGACTAGGGAGTGAGAGACACTAATGCAGATCCTTGTGTGTGTAATTTGCCCTCCCTATATCTTTTTGGCTGTTTTGGGCAGATACAGCCCCCTCCAATTCTTGTCCCAAACCAACGTGCAGTATTGTGGTGCTCTGTTAAAAAAGGGGCAACATTGCCTCCCAGAGGTGGCTGTGCATCAGTGGTGGGCAAAGTGATTTCTATGTATCTGTGAAGTGTTGACACCTGGATGAAAAAACCATCATGGAGATGAAAGGGAAGAAAGAACACCCAAGGCAACTAAAACTGTAGGGGAAATGTATAGGGAAATTACTGTCCTATCATTCATTTCTCCATCTTTATCAAGGGGTGTCGGCCCTGTATTGGCCCTACCAAGGGTTAAAATCCTGCCCTGGGAGAGGGCGGGGCCTGAGCAGCAAGCCGCTGTGTATAGCAGCCAATTAGGGCCCAGCTGGAGCTGTATAAATAGGGGCTCCTGGGGAGGAGGAGAAGACACTCTTGCTCCAGCTGTGGAGCAGGAGGGACCTGGTTGCCGGGGAAGCTGGAGGCTTCCTGAGACAAAGCTGGGGAGCTCCGGCTAGAGGAAATCCCAGGTTGAGGCCTTGCTTCAAGGCCTGAGGATACTAGGGCTGTGGGGAGGTAGCCAGGGTAGACGAAGGGAGCAGGTCCACATCCCCTTGCCAATGTTGAGTGGCCATGTCAGACTGAGGCAGGGGCTACATGACGACTGGCAGGGGGTCACTGAGGGCATAGGGGATGTGAGGTTTCCTGGGAGAGGAGGACTCCAGCGTGCAGGGGCAGTGCCGTGAGGGAAGGGCACTGTGGGCTAGGAGGGACTTGCAGTAACTCCGAGGACAGGTAACTGAGGGTGAGACTCCAGCCAGCAGAGGGCGCTCTGAGGCTGAAGACCTAATTCCGGAGGTGACCAGCAGGAGGTGCCCCAGTGGTGACAATTTCTTACGATCTGTCCATCATCTGCCTGCCCACCCACCTGTCTGCTTAAGCACGTTCACTGTGTCATTCACCACAGTGTCTGGGCATGACACAAAAATTAGTTAGTGGGGAATCTGCCTGGGATCGGAACGTTTATGCGGAAATGGTTTGTGAGGATTTTCTTTCTTCCTCTAAGGCCGCGTTTCTCAAACTGTGGGTCCTGACCCTCTGGGGGGGGGGGAGGGGTCACGAACAACTTAGAGGATGGTTGCAGCAATTTAGAGGAGGGTCGCGGTATCACAAAGTTTGAGAAAGCCCTGCTCTCAGGAATTAGCTAGTGCCTTTTTGCAGCAACCTGAAACCCCAGCATCTCCAATGGCAATAATTTACATGCACTGGACGAGCCAGGAAGCAGAACAGAAAGCAAGCCAAGGCTGGGAACACTTTAACTTCTAAAGCGTTTTGAGGAAATTTTTCGGGCTGGGTTTTCAACAACTTCGGAGCACAAACTGCAGGTGTAATTTCACGCCCAATTTGTAAGGGCAATTATCCTGACCGTGTGGGTCATTACTTGATTTGTGCAGGCAATTTGTGCCCTGGAATGTTTTGAAAAATGTGGTCCTTATTGTTTCTCAGGACGGAATCACCCGTCTGCGGTAGAAGATTTTATTGATCACACTTCTATTGGCCTTCAGCTGCCAACGCTGCTCCCTGCTAGCATGTGTGCGCGCACTCAGCTGCCTTTGCTGCTGCCAGGCACCTGGACTGCCACAGACTGTGCTGGCAGAAGATGCAGGATGCCCAGCGGCACCATCTGGGCTGAGAATTAAGTGGGGACTCATACAAAGACGTGCCAATGTAAGACAAGTTGTTCCAGAAAAACTGTAGCACAAACCAGGCCATGGTGTACATGCATCTACGGGTATGTCTAGACTAGACAACATGGTCCATGTTAGCTAACCCCTGGGGTCAACCTCAGGCAGCTAAACCAAGAAACCAGGTGTTACTCAGCATTTAAACTAAGAAGGTTGAGGTTAGGTTGGGATTCGCTAACCTCAACCTACCTAGTCTCAATCACTTTTCTAATCTGGACTCAGCCTATATGTACCAACTGGGCCCTTCTCTGGTCTCCCAGATGATCCCCTCTCTGTTCCTGAGGACTCCTCTTTCCATTCTCCCCCTCCCTTCCTGGACCCCATATCTTACAAAACCCACTTCTCTGAGTGAATCGAACTCAACCGGAGATGATGATTTGGAACCCATGTCTTTGGAATATGTATAAAGGACAAAAACTTCCTACCTGTCAGGGGGGTTAAACACTGGAATAAGCTGCGTAGGGAGGTTGTGGAATCCCCATCTCTGGAGAAATTTGAGAGCAGGTTAGACAGACACCTGTCAGGGCTGATCTAGATGGCAGTTGCAAAAAAAAAAAAAAAAAAAAAAAAGCAGCAAACATGATTCTGGGCTGCATGAACAGGAGTGTTGTGAGCAAGACATGAGAAGTCATTCTTCCGCTCTACTCTGCGCTGGTTAGGCCTCAATTGGAGTGTTGTGTCCAGTTCTGGGTACCACATTTCAGGAAAGATGTGGGGAAATTGGAGAAGGTCCAGAGAAGAGCAACAAAAATGATGAACGGTCTAGAGAACATGACCCATGAGGGAAGACGGAAAGAATTGAGCTTGTTTTGTTTGGAAAAGAGAAGACTGAGAGGGGACATGAGAGCAGTTTTCAAGTACCTAAAAGGGTGTTACAAGGAGGAGGGAGAAAAATGTTCTCCTTGGCCTCTGAGGATAGGACAAGAAGCAACGGGCAGCAAGGGAGGTTTAGGTTGGACATTAGGAAAAACTTCCTAACTGTCAGGGTGGTCAAACCCTGGAATAAGTTGCATAGGGAGGTTGTGGAATCTCCATCACTGGAGATATTTAAGAGCAGGGTAGATAGACACCTTTTAGGGGTGATCTAAATGACAGTTGGTCCTGCCGTGAGGGCAGGGGACTGGACTCGATGACCTCTTGAGGTTCCTTCCAGTTCTAGTGTTCTAGGATATCTACCAGCAAAGTGAAGCCAAAGTCAGTCTTGAGGAATTTCCTAATTGCCCCTCCCTGTTTCTCCGTGCAGAAGCCTCTTAACAAACAGATGGAAAGGCGGAGCTAGGGAAATGGGAACACAAAGAAGGTGGTTGTTTAGGTGATGGTCTCCCTGTGTGTGTTGCAATGCAGTGGGCATGGCTGGCAAAAGCGATACGCTGAACTAACAGGGCCTATGAGCACCATGCTGCATCATTCAGCTTTGGTTAAGGCTGAGTGGTTAGTCCCAGGGGAGGAGCTGTTTGTCTTGATGTGATCAGAGTGGTTGCCTGTTCTTGTGCGTACAGTGATGTGCATGGGTATGCCGTTCAGCTCTGGTCCAGGAACAGGGCCCCTGAATGCTACTGCAGCACAAATCAATACAAATATGCATGCACACGTATGTATATATGTAAGAATGTTTGCTTGCATGTGTGTTTGCAGCAGGGACGGATGAGAGTGCCGCGGGACCCAGGGCAGCGAAATTTCACGGGGCCCCCCCTTTGACACGGCGCATGTGCCGTGGTGCCACAGCGCAGCGTGGGGCCTCGAGAAGTGCGGGGCCCAGGGCAGCCGCCCCACTCGCCCTGCCCTAAATCCACTGCTGGTTTGCAGCATGTGTGTATTCACAGGTGTATGTATACACATGTATGTTTTACCTGTATGCATGTGTTTGCATATACACAAGCATGTATGCCTAGATGCATACATTCACATAAATATGTGTTCTACGTGTATGCTTGCAAGATGTGCTAGTGCTCATGTCTTTGAGCATGGATTTGAGTGCATGGATTTGGATGAGGTACCATGCGGATGCAGAGGAGAACACTTGTAGGCTGAGGACGCCAATATGAACAGCGTCGGAGAGATCTCCAGCCACTTTGCTGAATCCCTTGTGTCATTAGAGGCTGTATTATTTGCCCAGTAATGTTTGCACATACAGTGAGCTGAATGAACCTCGGGGGATTTGACTGACATGCTGTTCTCATTTCAGACCCGGAAGGGGTCGTCCATTTCATATATTGGTTTTGCTGCCGGCCTGTTTCTTTAAGCCTGCAATTCCCTCCCGCCTCTTGTTTGGTCTGTTCAATAAAACCTGCCAGCGTGCCCCCTCCCCAGCGCTCTGCCATCGCACAGCCAACATGCTCGATACATGCAGTCAGCTTTTCCAGCCAGCCCCAGTGCCTGAGGAAACTGTCTAAGTGCTGCAAGAAGCCACTTTATAAACTGAAGCTGGCGAGGAAATGATTGATGCGCCCAAACGGGCCATGCCATGGCTTCCACACTTCCCTGTATTTATAGTACGTGCGCCTTGCCCCTACCTCCAGTTTGACAAGACTATTCCCATTCACTCCATGGTATGAATTTGGCACAGCCTGACATAAACTTCATTACTTTGGGCCACCAAGGGAGAAAGTCATTGTTGTAAACTTTCTCTCCTCGCCCCACCCGCCCCCTTCTCCCCCCTCAGTGGTATTATTTCTTTACAAGCCAACAAGAACAGAACCAAATGTTTCACATCTGCTCTCACCGTTCGGCCATTTGCATGAGAATCCCCGGTCAGTGTTTCAATGATGCACAACTCACTGGCTGAGAATGGGGGCTGGAGCCGGTTATCAGAGCCCCTTCTTGCTTCTGCCAGATGTCCTGGGTTAGGACACAAAAGAGACACACCCAGAGCTTTAACAAATCACCTCCTTTTGGGTACTAATCGCTCAAGGGATGGAGGGGGTTTCTGGGTGCCCGAGAATATCATGGAACTGATCCCCAACCTCGGGTCAAGCGTTTTTAACCTCAGCATTTAAGGCCTCTATTGTAGGCATTCTTACGTTCTTGCATCAGATCTTTGAAGCCAAGGCTGTGCGCCAGTAACGTTTTAAGGCTAAAAGGGCAGGTTTTGTAGAATTAATCATTAATGGCAATGCTAATCGCAGATCATCCTGTCTTCCACAGGAAAGGTGGATTTGGCGTCCGATAAAAAGAAACAGATTTAAAGAAAAAAAATCCACCTCCCAGAAGCTGCCTATAGACACCACAACAAAACCTCCATAAATCTCTCCTGCCCCCAGTGCTTGCCAAAAAAAGTCTTCTTCCACCTCTGCCCCCCTCTAACATACAGCCACTTGTTTGCTGAAGAATGTTCTGGCCTGCGCGCCATCCTTTAAATCATTGCCAATGGGTTAGCTGTTTGAGTGTGCGGAGGCTCTGTGGAGACAGGGGCCTGGGATTTTTTGGACAGCATTAGATCTTTTTCCCTGTGGGCCAGTCGTTAGGAGCTGTTATTTGACTGCCTCCGCAGTCGATGAAAGGGTTGGTATTGACTAGCGCTGGTAAACGCGCTTTGAAAATTGTCACTGGGAAAATAATACTTTGAGGCCGGACCGCTCCGTTTCCAATAGTCTGTCCAGCCAGCGTCCCTCTTAACCCTTCAGTGCCTGGCATTTGGCAGTCAAATGAATGCTGAAGGCGGATGCGTGTGCACTGGACAGGTCTGTGGACTCCATCGGGTTAAATGTTCTGAATGTGACCTCTAAGCGGGTGTGGTCTTCAAGGCAAGTGGTGAGGTGAGAGAGGAAACCCCTCCATAAGCCTGGGATTATCCTGGGAGCTAGTTATTCCCTAAGGCTATGTCTACACTGTGGTTTTTTGTGGAAGAGGCTATGCAAATGGCATGCTCATTTGCATATCTTCTTCCGATTCTTTTTGCGGAAGAGGTTTTGCCGCTAAGAAGCCCCGTGTAGACAGGGCCATTTGTCGGAAAAAACCCTTTTTCACAGGATCCTGTAAACCTCGATTTTTGAGGACTAAGGGATCTTGCGAAAAAGGAGTTTTTTCCGACAAATGGCCCTGTCTACACGGGCCTTTGTAGTGGCAAAACCTCTTCCGCAAAAAGAATTGGAAGAAGATATGCAACTGAGCGTGCCATTTGCATATTCTCTTCCGCAAAAAAACCACAGTGTAGATATAGGCTAAGTGATTCCAGCCCCCAAGATGAGGATCAGGACTTCATGCACCTGTCTTATCCTGGCTTTTTAGACTGCTCCTAGGGTTGGTGGCATGTAAGTTTGACCCTGTTGGTTTTCAACCTTTTCTGTATCAGAAGCTCTTCTTACCAGAACCACCCCTTCCCCCTGACTGTGGCTGGCACCTGTTGTGGTCTTGCCCTCAAATTGTTGCTTCGCTACATTGTTTTATCAGAGCCCATTGCTTGGCATGGATATCCTGTGCTAAGAAAATAAGATTCTGCACCCTACTTAGCATCTCGAAACATCACTAGTGGTGATGCCCTATCCCCTAAGCCTCACCAGAATCCACCCCATCTCCCTCCCTTCAGGATGTCCCTTATCCTGTGTTAGCGGACCGGTCCCTCCCAGGGTGGGCATTAACAGCCCCATTTTAGAGAGGACTGGACTAGGGCCCAGCTAGGCCAGGGCTAGCTCCAAACCCTGCTGAGGTCAGCAAGAATTTTCCAGAGCGCTGAGGTGAGATCTAGGGATCCAGAGCTAGCCAGTGACCAAGCCAGGAATGGAATTCCAACCTTCTGGTGAACTTCAGCCCCTTTTCCATCCCTGGGCCTCTCTCCCTTCATCGCTAACTGAAAGGAGGTAGATGAGCTCTCGCTTTTGCCATTAGCTGGGGAGACAGGAAACATCACAAAGACAGACATAATTGGACTGGGCAGACCATGGCCAGGGAAGATGGTCCTTCGGTGTGGTTCAGGTCCCCGCGCTACCACTGACGGCAAGTCACTCAGGGTATGTCAGCACTAGCTCGTTAGTTCGAGCTAGGTAGGCAAATGCGGGCAACCGGAGTTGCAAATGAAACCCGGCATTTAAATATCCCGGGGTTCATTTGCATGTTGCCGGGTGCCGCCGTTTTTAAATCCCCCTTAGTCTGAACTCCGTGCCCGCAGCTACACGCGGCACGGAGTAGGTAGTTCGAATTAGAGATCCTAATTCGAACTACCGTTACTCCTCATTTCACGAGGAGAATTAGGATCTCTAATTCGAACTACCTACTCCGTGCCGCCTGTAGCCACGGGCACGGAGTTCGGACTAAGGGGGATTTAAAAATGGCGGCGCCCAGCAACATGCGAATGAAGCCCGGGATATTTAAATCCCGGGCTTCATTTGCAACTCCGGTTGCCCTTATGTGCCTACCTAGCTCGAACTAACGAGCTAGTGTAGACATACCCTCAGGTATCTAACTCCCACTGAAATCAACTGAGAGCCCTCGCCTCTTCCTGGGTCTCATTTCCTGATCTGTACAAAGGGGAATCATAGCATCTCCCTCCCTCCCTCCCAGGGGCATTGTGAGGCTAAAGACCCTAGTGATTGTGAGGAGTGAAATAGTGCGGTAATGGGGCCATAGAAGTCCCTAAAACCTAGACCTAATTTAAAGCCAATGGCGTTGAGACTTGTGTACAATACATTGGAAGTCCCCTGTTAACACAGTGCATTGTGATGTGTCAGTCCTAGTTTGGATTAGAGCAACTCGTTGCTTACAGGGAATTTGTTCTGTGACTTCATCACCCCCCCTCAGTGCGTGTGTGCGTATGTGTGTGTGCGCGCATGCGTGTGTGTATGCTCTGTAGTTTTGTGCCTGCCAAGCTAAGGACAGAATTTCAAAGCTGCCTAAGGGATCTGCATGTCCATATCCTCTTGGCCAGGGATTGGCAAATCTTTTCCATCTTGGGATGCCCTCCAGATGGGAACCCTCTCCCAGGTAGCACTATGGGAAGGGCAGGTGATCAGGAGACCCTGAAACCTATTTGCAGCGCACCTGGAAGGCATGACCCTCAGATGAAGAACCCCTGATTTAGGTGGCTTGCAAAACGTCAAGCTTAGGTCATTCTGGGTCCATCTACTCTGCAGGACAAACCTGAGTTAAGCTATGCAACTTCAACTACATTAATTGCATAGCTGAAGTCCAAATAGCTTAACTCTACTTTTGGCACTGTCTACGCAGAAGGAAGAGCACTCTTCCTTCAACTTCCCTTATTCCTCGTGAAATGAGGGTTCCAGAAGTCAGAGTAAGAAGCCCGTTACTTCCAAATTATTTCAACATAACGGGCTTGCTGTATAGACGCGCTCTCTGTTTCGAAATAAGCGTGCAGAGTAGACACAGCCTCTGATAACCAGACCCAGATCCTCAAAAGTATTGAGGATCCTAACTTTCGAGTTAATTTCATTGACTGAAGTTAGGGGCCCAACTAGCATCTGAGGATCTGGATCCTGACTTTTTAGTTGTGCTTATAAATCCAATTCGTCCGCTTTCAAATGGCCTAGCCAGCCCCAAAAAGTGGTCACAAAATTGTACCCTCAGCAATTTGTCAGGTGCAAAACTCAAAGCCCTGTTAAAGCCAGACCAAAAATCAAGCCCTGTGGGTGGCCTAAATTTTTAAAGCGTCTCTCATTTTTGGCCATCCACAAGCTGCCTGAACTAAAACAGCTATAATGTGCCTGCAGGTCAAAGATTTACACACACACCGCTTGGCTCACACAGACCCAGATCATGTGTGTCAGTTTCCGCATGCGAGTCATCCCAGGGAAAGGCACACGTGGGAGGTCAGGGTGCCTCGAACTTGTGCGGACCCCTCGTGGCAGGGTGCATCTGATTCCATGAGGGAGCTTTGCAAAAGGCTGCTTTTATTCCTTGCTTCTCTGTGAAGCTACCAAAAAAGTAAACCCCAACGACACAGTAACTGAAGCAACCACATGCAATCCCAGGCGCCCTGGCTGTTGCCCTCTTCAGGTCTGAATCCTTGATCCGATCCAGAGTATTGCTTCAACGGCTGTTAGCTTGTTGGCTTTGGGACAGTGCAGAGCAGGAGAAAATCTAGTCCCCGCTGGGTTTTGTTAGATTTTTTGTTTAGTGCAGGAGCACCTGCTCGCTCAGGAAACAGTTGGCCCCAGCAAGACAGGTGTTGCCTGGCCCCCTGGAGATGCTTCCCAGGCCTCTTCTGCAGAATCAAGCCTCTGGAAGAGCCAGGATCAGCTGGCTTTGAGACACGCTGTTTTTACTAGCCCCGTTTAAATGATGCTTTCACCATATGTCAGACCTCGCAGTTAATCCAGACTTATGGCAAACGGGCCTTGCCAGGGTCCCAGCTCCGAAATCCACCCCGTTCCTGCCAAATGCAGAGAGACCCAGGCATGCAAAAGCAGCGTGTCAGTCAGGCTAAGTGGGTCTGGCAGCAGAGTTCTCTCTCGTGGGCAGCCTGTCCCTCACCTGAGCAACCCACAAAGGGCGAGAGCACAATCCAGCGGGAGCCCTTAGCCTGTGGAGGAGCTGCCCACAATGACCACGCCCCTGCTAGAAATCACCCCCCTTCCATTCCTGAAGAATGGCAGCTCAGGCTAAGGTGTCAATTGGCCGTGGAAGCCGAGAGGATCCGCAGGGAGATCTGGCCACGTGGATGTCTGCCCCTCCTATGCAGTCAGCAGGGGAAACTCGGGTGCCACAAACCCCACCCCGTATGAACACGCAGCCAAGGGAGGCCGACCAGCAACAGGGCTTTGGGCACTGACCCCTGGCTCCGGCCGGGGGCAGCTGGGGTTGAACCCTGGCTCCAGCTGTGAGGCTTTGGTTGCTGATCCTCAGCTCTGGCCATGCAGCCACTGCCCCTTTCTCCAGCTCTGACTTCATCTTTGGCTGCACAGCTCCTGCTCTGGCCACTGGCACCGATCCCAGCCATGCAGCAAAGGATGCCAACCCCTGGCTTTGGCCGCACAGTGGGACATCTCACCACCCACCCCATCACTCCTGCTCCCCCCCACACATTAACCCTACCATCACCCCAGCCCCTGCTGCTTCCCCCTTGGACTCTCCCATCCAGGGCTTCATTTGTCTTGCGGTTGCTGAGAAAAGTGATAGTAACAAACACACAAGTGCCACTTTTTCACAGCACACTCACTCGCTAGTAACACTTGTATGTTTGTTGCCATCACTTACCTCCTTTCACAGGCTGCCAGGTAGCTATGGGGTCCGTGAAAAGTGATATTAACAAACACGGAATGATCGTTTGTCACAGCATTATTGCAGTTGCACAAATAAACCCCACGGAGATGACAATGAATTCGATGAGCGGGCCTGCTTCTTTGTTTGTTTTTCCTAAAGTTAATTAAATATTTTAGGGCTAGGCGTCAGAGCAGCCACCAGCAACAATTGGTGGCCACACTTTGAGGTGACCGAAAAAAATGTTTGAGACCCCCTGAACTCAGGAATGATGATTATAGGAGCGGCTGTAGGACTCAGGCCCCACTGTACTGAGCACTGTACGTAGAACAGAAAGACAATCTCTTCCCGAAAGCATTTACATGCGGAGGCTCTGATCCTGCGTAGTTTCATGCACATACTTAACTTTACACCCAGCAGGTGTCCCATTTTTACCTGTATAAACTTAACCCCTGCAGAATCTGGGGGTGGCTGATTAAACAAAAAATCCAGTTTAATGCTGCTTCCTACAGTCCAGACAACAGTCTTATCTGGAAAAAAGTGGCCAGCCCACTGCTGGGTGTGATTTGACTGTCTTATATTGTAGCCGTTTGACTTCCCAGCAATTCACTACTTTATGCGAGCAGATGGGAACACGGTCGCACTGAGTATTCAGCAGAGCCAACAAAATACACTTCCAGCAGATAACAAAGTGGATGCTGTGGTTGGCATTTTGCAAGCCAGTCTGGAGTTTGTTCCCTGCACAGGAGGTACTTAGAAGTAACTGAGCAGAAAACCTGTTAAGTATCCCTATAAAATGGAGAGTTATAGCACAAATGCCATTTTCGCCCGCCAGTAAGCTGAGTGAAATGCGTGACTGCAAACAAAGGGCTGGCACCAGCAGAACCCTGCTAAAAGTACAGCCCTGTGGCAGGATTTGCTAGACAGTGCAAGGCCGTGTGTCCTGATGTGGGGCATTTGAGAGCTATTTAGCAACACTGCATTGGGACTTGAAGCAGAATTAATTGCACTTAAATTGCATCCTTCCAGCAATTTGTTAATCTGCTCCAGCAGGAAGAGAATGAGGGCCAGCAAACACCATCCCCCTACCCCACCTCCCCAAAACCCAAGACATTGGTGCTTAGAAAGGAGCTCTTTTTTTAAAAGCACTTAAAAAACACCTCAACAATTCTCCCCTTGGGTTTGAAGAGAACTCTTCTCTCTCTCAATGTAACAGGTATCTCCAGAGAGGCATAAACACAGGCGTGCGCACCCAACCAGCTGTTATCATGCCTCCAAATGACAACTCTCCGACTTTCTGTTTATTAGTTTGAGGCAGTTCTTAGCACACAAATGCTTTAATAAAAGCTCCTTTCAGCCAAAGACCTCAGCCTGCTTTACAAACATTAATGAATCAAGTCTGGGGGTACATCTAGACTACAGGCTTTTGTCAGAGGCTTTGTCGACAGTATCTGTCGCCAAAGCGCGTCTAGACTACACCCAGTTCTGTCGACAAAGCAAGCTGCTTTATCGACATGAGCGCGTGGACGCAAAGGACAGTGTAGATGCAATAACGCCTTCTGTCCACAGAACTCTGTCGACAAAAGGCGTTATTCCTTGTAGAATGAGGTTTACCGCTGTCGACAAAACTGCCGAGTTCTGTTGACGTTACGTTGACAGAACTTGGCGGTAGTGTAGACGCAGGTATCGTTTTGTCGACAAAACCCCGTAGTCTAGACATACCCTCACATCATCCATGGACTATATCATATAGCTGCAGTACTGTACTTTCGTGACACAGCTATCTACGGCAAACCATGGCAGAGCCATGAATGGAAACCAAGAAGTTTTCTTGAGTCCACTGCTTTTACTCTACATACGCTGATACTTGACTCTATATAGCATTCCTTCCCCTGAGCTACAGAGATATAACTGAATTATATTAGGTAAAAAGGAATTTCTCCTTGAGGGACTGCAGAATTTGGTCCATTGCAATTACTTGTGAGTTCATCTGATGAAGTGGGGTTTACCCACGGAAAGCTCATGATATAATATATTTGTTAGTCTCTAACATGCCACAGGACTGCGCATTTTATTTCAAGATACAGACTAACATGGCCCCCTTCTGAGACACATGGTGCAAGCAATATAGGAAGAATTTCCAAAAGCGAGCTAGGGGAATTGGCATCCATAGACTTCCCCCCAATTCCCATAGGCTCCTTTGAAAAAAAAAAAATCACAGTTTAAAGCAGCTAGACTGAATTCTTAGAGAATTTTCTTCCAGCAGCAAAACCATCTGACTCAATTGGGTGAGGCTAGTAGCAAGGCATCATGCCTTATTCAATGCTAAGATATGTCATTGTAAACTTGAAGTATAATTTGGAGTTAATTCCCCATATGCATAACTTATTATTTAATACTTGCCTATTTGCTTATATTGATGCCTTGGTCTAACAAGAGCAGACAGGGAAACCTTCCATACAACCGTATCTGTCACCTCCAAATTACATTTTATTAACACAGATCACCCACAGCAAAGCAAACCAATCAAAGCCATTAATCCTCTAACACCATCAATATTATCATTGCCACCAACCCAATTAAAAGCATTTGTCAGTCCTCAGTAATAAGCTCCAAACTAGTGCCGAGGTCTCTGTCTTTCACCGGGTGGCTCGCAGTACGTTATGAAATATGTATGAAGTACCAAGCAGATGTCATCTAAAGTATTTTGCTTATGATGTTCGCAGCGGGTAGAGGGCCTGAAGAGTACATGTAATTCCCAGCAGTGTCATCGTCAGGGCCAGACACACCCCTGCTCATGTCAAGATGAGAACACACACACAAAAATGGGGCTTAAATATCCGAGCCGAAAGTGACTGCTATTGAGGTTGGGGCTTAGCCAGTCTCAGCAGTGCCACATACTGCCTGCAAAGCATTTGAGATGACACATTCGCCTCTCCCCAAACAAAGAACCACGCGCGCGCACACACACACACACACACACACACACACACCTCACAAAAGTTGAGCTGAGGACTGGTCAAAAAGTTCTGTCCAAACTTTCCCTCTCCCCCGTGAAAAAAAGAAAATAGGATGTTAGGAAAACTGGGACTTTTCAGTTTAGAGAAGAGGAGACTGAAGGGGGGATATGATAGAGGTGTATAAAATCATGAGTGGTATGGAAAAGGTGAACAAAGAAAAGTTATTTACTTGTCCGCATAATATAAGAATTAGAGGACACCAAATGAAATTAATTGGTAGAAGCTTTAAAACTAATAAAAGAAAATTCTTCTTTATACAGTGCACAGTCAACCTGTGGAACTCCTTGCCAAAGGAGGCTGTGAAGGCTAGGACTATAACCGAGTTTTAAAAAGAGCTAGATAATTTCATGGAGGCTAGGTCCATAAAAGGCTATTAGCCAGAGGGCAAGGAATGGTGTCCCTGGCCTGTTTGTCAAAGGCTGGAGATGCATGGCAGCAGACAAATCGCTTGATCATTTTCTTCAGTCTACCCCCTCTGGGGTACCTGGTGCTGGCCACTGTCGGCAGACAGGATACTGGGCTAGATGGACCTTTGGTCTGACCCAGTATGGCCATTCTTGTGTTCTTATGTTCTAAAAACTTGGTCAGTGACCAGTGATATTTATTTATGTATTGCAAAAAAGTGTTTTCTATTGAAAATTTTGATTTTCGTATCAAAAAGCCAAAGGCCTACAGACTGAAATCATTTTTTTAAAATTAAAACAAGAGTGTTTCAGCCAGACTTTTTAGAGCAAAAAACTGCTTACTATTTGGAAACGGTGCCATGGGGTTTACTAGATGCTGCGGTCTGAGCGCTGGGTTCTTCAACAAGACTACATCTCCCATGATGCACTGCAGCAGGGATACACAACCTATTTTCCGTTGTGTGCTGCATATGAAGCTCTGTGTCAGGTAGGCTGCATCCACACAACATATTTATGCAACTCGGACATCTGCTAAAGAAAGGAAGGGTTCGTATTCATAAAGGCTACATCTACACTGGCATGATTTTCCGGAAATGCTTTTAACGGAAAAGTTTTTCGTTAAAAGCATTTTCGGAAAAGAGCATCTAGATTGGCACGGACATTCTTCCGCAAAAGCACTTTTTGCGGAAAAGCGTCCATGCCAATCTAGACGCACTTTTGCGCAAAAAAAGTACTGTGCTGTCTACACTGGCCGTCTTACCCAAATGATTTGTGCAAGAGGGCTTTTGCCCGAACGGGAGCAGCATAGTATTTCCGCAAGAACACTGACGATCTTACATGAGATCGTCAGTGTTCTTGCGGAAATTCAAACGGCCAGTGTAGACAGCTGGCAAGTTTTTCCGCAAAAGTAGCTGATTTTGCGGAAAAACTGGCCAGTCTAGACACAGCCCCTGGTCTTAAAAAGAATCTGATTTTAGTTATACTGGTGAAGGTCCATCCTGGTTCTTTATGGCTCTGAAGTACATAGATGCAAATCGGGCCGCAAACATTCAGACATAGGAGTCCTGATCCTCAGCAGGTTTGAACAAATAGAGCCCTGCACTGATACAAAATTTGTATCTGTCGCCGCATTTGTATCCGCAAAAATGAGTCGTGGACATCTGCACTGACATCCACGGACATGGCTACAAAGCGGATATCCGCTCTGACATCCGCAGACGTGGCTACAAAGCGGATATCTGCACTGACATCTGCGGATGTGGCTACAAAGCGGATATCCGCTCTGACATCCGCAGACGTGGCTACAAAGCGGATATCTGCACTGACATCTGCGGATGTGGCTACAAAGCGGATATCCGCACTGACATCCGCAGACGTGGCTACAAAGCGGATATCCGCTCTGACATCCGCAGATGTGGCTACAAAGCGGATATCTGCACTGACATCCGCAGATGTGGCTGTGAGGGGGTCACTCACCACCGTAGCGGGGGTCCGTCATCTGTCCCCGGGATCAGTCCATTCCGCCCGCACAGGCCTCCGCTCACGTGGCGTTTCCCCTCTGGAATCTTCCGGTCGCGTTGCTCTCTTCGCCACACTGCCCTCCGGCAGTGCCCAAGTCACTCGCTCTGAGCCCCCCTTCCGGGGGTTTGGTGTCTCTCCAGCAGGCCTTGCCGCAGGCCTAGCAGGCTGGCTGTCCGAGCGCCCTGACCCAACCTGACTCTCTAGCCCTGCCCTAGCTCCAGAGAGTGTCCTGCTCCCTCGGCAGCCAGGCTCACGGCCTTGCCGCAGGCCTAGCAGGCCGGCCGGTTGGCTGGCTGTCCAAGCGCCCTGACCCAGCCTGACTCTCTAGCCCTGCCCTAGCTCCAGAGAGCGTCCTGCTCCCTCGGCAGCCAGGCTCACACTCCCTTTGCTGAAGCAGCTCTTCCCTTTTATAGCGCCCAGCTGGGCCTTAATTGGCCAACGCCGCCCAGCTGGGCTGAACTCCCCGGGCCTGCTCCAGGCTGCTCCTGGCTGGGGTTTGGCTCTTAAAGGGCCAGTACAGGGCAGCTGCCCTGTTACAGTGGCTACAAAGCAGATATCCGCACTGACATCCGCAGACGTGGCTACAAAGCGGATATCCGCACTGACATCCGCAGACGTGGCTACAAAGCGGATATCTGCACTGACATCTGCAGACGTGGCTACAAAGCAGAAATCTGCACTGACATCTGCAGACGTGGCTACAAAGCGGATATCTGCACTGACATCTGCAGACATGGCTACAAAGCGGATATCTGCACTGACATCCGCAGATGTGGCTACAAAACAGATATCTGCACTGACATCTGCAGATGTGGCTACAAGGCAGATATCCGCACTGACATCCGCAGACGTGGCTACAAAGCGGATATCCGCACTGACATCTGCAGACGTGGCTACAAAGCGGATATCCGCACTGACATCCGCAGACGTGGCTACAAAGCGGATATCCGCACTGACATCCACGGACGTGGCTACAAAGCGGATATCCGCACTGACATCTACAGACGTGGCTACAAAGCAGATATCCGCACAGACATCTACAGACGTGGCTACAAAGCGGATATCCGCACTGACATCCGCAGACGTGGCTACAAAGCGGATATCCGCACTGACATCCACGGACGTGGCTACAAAGCAGATATCTGCACTGACATCTGCAGACGTGGCTACAAAGCGGATATCTGCACTGACATCTGCAGACGTGGTAACAAAGCGGATATCCGCACTGACATCCGCAGATGTGGCTACAAAGCAGATATCCGCACTGACATCCGCAGATGTGGCTACAAAGCGGATATCCGCACTGACATCCGCAAACGTGGCTACAAAGCGGATATCCGCACTGACATCTGCAGACGTGGCTACAAAGCGGATATCCACACTGACATTCGCGGACATAGCTACAAAATGGAGATCCGCAAGCTTCTAGGGTTCTAAGTACAAAATTTAATTCCACATCCGCATCCACAAAAATGAGCCGTGGATATCTGCACCCACAGCTGCGGATGTGGATACCCACGGATATGAAGCAGATATTGGCAGATTTGCCAGGCTCTGTGGCTTGGCACAACTCTCCTGAAGTCAACAGAGCACAGAGGATCTGCCCCCGGAATGACAACTCCATCTTCCTCCCTCACTTGACTGACGAAGCCACTGATGTGACGATTTCTATATGATCTGCAAGCTCTCTCCCAACCTTTCGCACCCCAGCTTGCGGGTCTTGCTGCACTTTTCAAAATGCAGACAGGGAGAGGGAGCGAGGGCAATTTATGTTCTGGCTGGAGAGGCTGAATCAATATGCTGCAAGGGGAGAGCTATTCCTAGCGAGTAAATGGCTCCCTGCTGGAAGGCAGTGCGGTGCAGACCAGCTCCACGGGACAAAGGGCGTGTGACAGGCAGTGCCTTGCAAGTGCCCCCCGTGGCGCCCTTCCCTCTCCACGCAGACGGCAGAGGGTGGGCCAGAGCCAGCACTGGCACGTGGACATCGTGTTGCCAGCTCCGCTTGCCAGGAAGTCACCAAACCCTGAGGAGGCTCCCACGGAAGCTACACCAGCGCTCGGCGCAGTCACGACTGTCACTAAACACCATTTCCAGAGAATTCCATAGAGCATCACGCACATGTGACTCACTGGTGGGGCACGAGGGGGCGCTGCCCCTCAAATGCCATGGGCGGCAGCAGCCAGTAACCAGAGGGGCAAGAGCCTCTGGGGGGACTAGCTGGGGAAGGGGGCTGGTTCCCCCTTGGTCTGCCTCCTGCCCCTCACTGGCAGTAGTGGGGAAAGTGGAGCAATGCAGCCCCCCCTCTGTGCCCCCGCTCTCTCTGCTCTGCTGGCTCGGGGGAGGGGCAGGACCGTCCCCACATTCACCGGCGGGAAGTCGAGTGATGCGTTTGGGGGAGCAGAGCAAATGGGGCTGCCAGAGAGGGTGGGGGAGGCTGGACCCCTGGATCACATCGAGGGAAGAGGCAGGTGGACTAAGGGCAGGGAAGATGTGGGGGTGGGCAGAGCAGGGGTTGAGAAGAAGGGGCGTGGGGTGGATGGGAGTTGTCCCGGCCCTTCCCCGGGCTCTGGGGGATAGGGGTGTCTCATGGCTGTGTGCCTCCTCACCAGTCACCCTTGCTGCAAAGTGATCCAAAAACCAATTGTATGATGTAAAAAATTAATGGCGATCAATCACACTGTTACACAATAATAGAACACCATTCATTTGCATATTTTTGAATGTTTTTTACATTTTCCAATACACTGACCTTAATTACAACACACAATACAAAACATACACTGCTCAATTTAGGCATCTTCCTATTTCAAATATTTGCACTATTAGCAGCCTTACCCAGCATTGCCTGCGTCCTACAGGGCAGGGGCTAGCAAACTTGTTTGTCTTCGCAATTGGCTGAACGAGAAGTAGGACAGAGTCAACACCTAGACTTTTAAAGTTTTACATAGGTTGGTTTTGAATGCAGTTATGTAACAGAAAAAAACATCTACATTTGTAAGTTACTCTTTCATGGTAAAGAGATCGCACTACCGTGTTTGTATGAGATGAATTGAAAAATACTATTTCTTTTGTTTATCATTTTTACAATGCAGATAAAAATAATATAATATGAGCATCGTACACATTGTAGTCCACGTTGTAATTGAAATCAATATAGGTGAAAATGTAGGAAGTCATTCAACACTATTTAATACATTTCACTTGGTGTTCTATTGTTTAACTGCGATTAAAACTGTGATTGATCACAATTAATTTTTTTGAGTTAACTGTTTGCGATAACTGCAATTAATCGATAACCCTAATATATTCACAGACACGTGTACCCAGGCAAAGACAGTTACAAAGTCATTCACAGGCGGCTCAGAAGTGTTAATAAAATCCATTCCATCAGTGGGGCCAACAGCCAACGTAGGCCCAAGGCAAAATGCAGGGCAGGCCCGGCTCCATGCCCCGAAAGGGGCGGGGCTGAGGATGGAAGGGGCGGGGCTGAGGGCAGTCGGTTACCTCAGACCATGGCGTTCCCCTTCCCAAGCTCTCAGAACCGTGCGTAGCAGCACTCCGGTGGTAATTCAAAGACACCCGGGGCGGCAGCAGCGGGGAGCTCCAGGCTGCTTTGAATCTAGGGCGCCCTTGCCTCCCCCCTGCCCACACCCCCACCCCGGTCAATGGGCCTGCATGCTTTTGCCCGCCAGAAGCAGCTACAGCTGAGCACTGTCACCATCAGGAGGACACTCTGCTTCTTGGGAAGGGCGTTCTGTACACTGCAGCCCAGGTTGGCGGAGGTTGGTTAATTTCAGCTGAGCCTCCCTTTCTTATCAGCGCGGCTTTGAGCCAGCGGGTTCATGAAAGGGAGAGCCCAGAGCTAGGTGGAGGAGGGCGTTCCCCTGGTCTGAGCTCAGCCCCACAGAGAGTAAAGTCAAGTGGATTTTAAAAACAAAAGTCCACTAGCCGAACCCTTCCCCCACCCCTGGGTTTGATTTCTGAACACAGCTGGGCAGCTAACCCCAGGCCTAGCCCAGGGAAGGAGTAAAGGGAAGCTGAAATCAAGCTCGTTCAACCTTTGATCCTGTCGTAAGGGCTTCATCCCTGGAGGTCCGGTGCTCCCCACTTCACTGGGGCAGATGGCCCGTGTCATCCCATCCCACCTGCCATCTGTGCCGCTCTCCTCGCTGGCTAACCTGCCTCTCCTGCCCCACCTGCTTCATGAGCCAGCTCTCCCCGCATCACAGGTGGGCTCCCTAGTATACAGCAACAAGAAAGAACGCGTTTGGGTAGAAACGAGCTCTGACTAATGTGCTGCTCCTCCAAAGTGTGCGTGGCATGAGCAAGATAGTTAATTAGCCTCCACAAACTTCCTCAGCTGCAGATGAGAGAGATCTCAGCCCAAGGAGGCCTGGAAGGCGATTCCTTCCAAGCACAGGCTCCGGTGAGACATAACAACTCTGACTTGCTGTGCACAAGAATGTAGAAGAGAAGAGCAGGGAAGGATTGCAGCTTGTCAAGGGGTTTCTGACCAGACATATTGGTGACTTCTTTCTCTGAATGTCACTGTAATTGTCACTGAAAGGTGCTAGATTGGTCACTGGGCCCTTTGACGCTTATTTTCTCGTTAGGGAAGCCAAATAGTCGTTTGCGTGTATGTCACATCACGTCTGAGCTCCGTTTATCCTCCCAGGTTCCACCTGCCATCCGCCACCTCCTCTCCGAAGAGGACCCACCCTACTATTCCAAACCCATCAGCCACCTAGGGGTAACCTCTAAGACCGTTAGTCATGTGAACAATTCATGTCTCCGAGGGAGAGTCAACCAGATGAGTGAGAAGCAAACAAGATGCGAGTCTGAAGTGGGTGTGATGGCTGAGGGTAATGAGTATGGCGTTCGTTAAGCACCGATATCACTGCTTGCAGGTACACAGCCCCGTCTGCTTACGGCTCTCCGTTCTTTACCACCCCTCAACGCCCGACAGCGAGAGTTACATAAGGAGACATTTTGTGGATGAGGAAATTGAGGCTCTGAAGAGACACTGAGGCTACATCTAGACTGCAGGCTTCTTTCGAATGAAGCTTTTCTGGAAGAGATCTTCCAAAAAAACTTCTTCTGAAAGAGCGTCCACACTTCAAAAGCGCATCGAAAAAGCCATCTGCTTTTTCGAAAGAGAGCATCCACACTCGTTGGACGCACTCTCGCATGTAAGCTGTGATTACTATGGATGGAATGGCCACCAGGGCACCTGTGCTTTTTCCTGGAGGCCTCTTCTTCCGAAAAAACTCCCTCTTCTGCATCCACACACACACACCTTTTTTTCTGAAAGAGCTCTTTCAGAAAAGGCGTTCTTCCTCATAGAATGCGGTTTACCAATGTGGAAAAACCCCTGCGCTCTTTCGATTTTCTTTCAAAAGAACGCAATAGCAGTGTGGACGTAGGTGAAGTTTTTTCGGAAAAACCCTGCAGTCTAGATGCACCCAAAGTGACTTGCTAAAGGCCACAAAGTGATTCACTGTCAGAGGATTGGAACCCAGTTCTCCTGAGTCTTAGCCACTAGAGGCCACTGCTGCCTCAAAGCACATAGCATCACCTACTACAGGAATTTAGCAGCTCTTTTCCTCCTGCAAGTAAAACCCCAGTGGCTTCCCCCTGCCCCACTGACTCCTGTTGTCCCATATCCTAGAGTCACTGGCACCAAGTGTTGAGTAAATTCGGCATGGAAGGCACTGACAAATGAGGAAGGTATGGATTGATTTTAGTAAAGATTTTCTCCAGTCTTTGCCTATGCCTCCGACTGAAGCAAACACAAATCTTCTGCAAGGTCTGGGAGAGCTCTCGATTAAGTGTTATAATTATGGCAAACATTCCCAGACGTCGGAGAGGAAGATAAAACACTCTTTTTGAAAGGCTGCAATGGGACACTACAGGTTGAACCTCTCTCATCCAGAACTCTCTGGTCCGGCAACCTCCGTAGTCCAGTACAATTTTAGTGGTCAAGATTCCTGTGGTCCTATAAAGTTTGTTGACAGCCACCAGTCCTGGCGGTCAGTGTTCTGTGCCGTCCTTTAGCTGTGATTTACCTCTAGCTGTCTTCTCAGAGCCCAGAAAGCAGTGGAAGTCCTGGTAATGCTGCTAGACAATATTGGCCTCCCATAGTCCGGAAAATTCTCTGGTTCGGAACTGATCAGGTCCCGAGAGTGCCAGACTAGAGAGGTCCAACCTGTACTTTATTTCTTTGACACCAGAATGATAACACGCAGTCACCAACATCAGAGAGAGAAAAAGCAGATTGCTCACTGAGAAAGAAAGCACAGCTTACCCCACCTTGCCCTAGGGCTGTCTCTTTGAAAACCCAGATTCCATGCTTCCGTACAGCGTCTCCTAGGGTATGGCTACACTGCGGGAGGGGGAGGTTCGGAAGGAGGGTACGCAAATGCAAGTGCTATTTGCATTCCTCTTCAGAAAAAAAAAGACAGCGTAGCAGTAACCCTAGTCTGAAAGGCACACCAGGAAACCTTCTTAAAGAGATAACGGGTGGTTTCAACGGTTCTCAGTGCACCCCATCGAAGACCCCCTCGTTCCTCTTCCTATCCGGAGAGAGTGACGTTGTCCCAACATTGCCCCTGACCCTTTAAACACCATCCCTGGTTCTTGCTTGTTGTGCTGCCCAACTGGCTATTGGGGGGCTGAGATCTCGCGTCTCTCCCGCAGCATCACAGTTCTCTTTGGAACACGAGTCCACAATCGATGTGACGGGGCAGACTGCCAGGCCTCCCCCAAAGGAGATCCCAACTCAAGAGGGGGCATCAGGTTGCTCGATTGCTACCTCCCACTGCAGCTGTGTGTGCTCTGTACAGAGGCTTGTGGGGCAAACTGGCGGAGGGGGGGTTATGGGTCGATGGGAAAGGCTGGACGCCTCCGCTTGGACTAAGATCACAGCTGAAAATATTTGTATATTAAACTGAGCCCCAACTCCAAAGGTCCTTTTAAGCACCCCCCACTGTCGCTAGCCAAGACACCGTTTTATGGTCACTTCTCGGGTCATAACCCTGCTGTGGAAAAGGGTCATTCCCCGGCTGCCCAGCCATTTCCCACACAAGTCACCAGCGTGGCGTTTGCTTTGTCCCCAGGTTTGCCCACATCCCACTGACCCGCCTGGCACATCGGGGTGGCCAAATGCCCTGGGCATTGGCGGCAGCAGGACTGGAGGCCGCAGGTGAAGGTTTTCAGGCTCTGCATGGTGGGGGCCAGGACATCCCCCCTGCAAAAAAGTTCTGTTTTAACTGAAATCCACCCCACTCCCTTTTCACCCTCCACGTCCCCGCCAGGCTGCTTTGGCTGGAAACAGCTGTCCCCAGAGCGGGGTGGCCCTTTGCTGCACCTCCAGCGCAGGAGACGGTGGAAACGGTTTCCCTCTGAAGGACATCAGTAAAATGTCTGAACGCTGCCTGTCGCTGGACCATCTGGCTGCTGATAATACAATATTAATAACCACACTCAATTAAACCAGGCTTCCCTGGGGGAGCAGGGTTTCAATTGGCCAATGTCAAAAGAATTGATGTAATCCAAGTTCTGATGCCACCGATAGCAGCTGGCCTGGGAGGAACGGCTGGGACAGGACTGTTTCTCTATGCATTTACATGGCTTCTGAGACGGTCCCTGCAAAGATCAAATGCTTCAGAGGGGCCTTTGGAGGAAGGAGGGTTCAAGGCAGGCAGGCGGCAGGAGTCGTCCAAAGCCTGGCCACACGTCTGAAGACGTCGCGCCGTGAGGGAGGGCGCGCTGTAAATTCCGGTGTGAGAGGCAGCCCCAGGGCTCAGCGGACAGAGAGATGAATCTGCCGCTAAGGAGGTTTCTCTGCCACATGAGGATCAAGGTGTCCCGTCGTGTAGCTCCCTTATTATAATGAGCACTAACGTGCGGAAGAGGGGGATCATAGTCACTCTCTATTGGAGAGGATCCCGCCCCCCCACCTCCGGTATCCGGCGTTTCCTCCCACCCGCCAGGCCTTATCATTGCAAGCTGATAATGCACACTGGGGACGGGAGACCTGGACCAGCGAAGGATCAGCTCCCCTCCCCCTTCACCTGGCTCCCCCTGCTACCAAATGCTCTTTGTGTTTCCATGGCATAGGTGCCCTGCGGAGAGGCGAGGCGGGTGGAGACATCTGGATTAACTGGAAGGATAGCTGCGATGGGAAGGAGGGAGCTGGATTGGCCTGGGGCAGTTATTTTTGAATCAAAGAACAACAGGCAGGGCATCTGGCTGGGTGGGATAGGGATTAGCATGCATCTCTGTGGAGAAGGGGATTACAAGCAAGGGCAGCTGTTATGACAAGAATGTGGGTCGTGTCCTATCATGCCGAGGGATGGATGGGGAATAGTAGAGGTTTCCCATTGTGATCGCTAATGATACCCAACCAACATCCGGACTGCATGTAGCTGGGCAGGGGCCTGAATTTAAACCTTATCACTGCAAGAATGGCTGCACCAGGAGCAGTCCGTTGGCTGCTGAGCACTGGGTGACAGCTGGTTCTCTGGGAAGGCGCCGTTTTCAGGCGTGGTATTGCCAGTCCTCGCAGCCTTCAAGATGTTCTCAGGACAGGCAGGCTAGTAAAACCAGAAGAGCTGGTTTGAACTTGGTGGGCTGTTTTTAACTTTTCCTCTGCAGTGCGTGTGAAACATTTGCAGTGGAAAGTGAAACAATTTTAAATTCTGAGGGAGGTTTTTATGGCTGTTTAAAATGAACACATGTTTTGCGATTAACTTGAGTCTGGAACCATTTGGTTGGAAATTCCATTCAGCTCAAGACGAACTCCGGTGTGAGAAGGAGCTCCTTTCGCAGCCTCGGACCGACTGCACATCAGCATTCAGACTCGCAAACCCAACTCCCCACGCTTTTGGGCCCTGCTGCATCACATTCTGCAGAAATGCGGAATCTGAGGGGGGCATTAAAGTAAATCACTGACCCGAGGGATGGTGGGGGAGTTTTTTCTGAAGAAACTGGCAGAAGGTGTAGTCGTTTTCATACGAAAGTGTGTGTGTGTGTGTCCTACCAGCAATTACAAGGTCTGGCGAAGCGATCCTGAGGTGGCTACATCTCGGCTTGCCAGGCATGTGGTAGGCTTGCCAGATGCTTTCAACAAGAATTCCAAACATGGCAAACTTTTTTTTTTTTTTGCTCAAGGAAAAGTCACTGCACCTTTAAATTACCCTGTGCACCTCACTCTTCCCCCCCACCAAATGCGGCAGGGGAAAACTGTCCCCGCCAGGCTTCTGTCTGAAGGAAACAGGAAATACTGGACATTTCACACGTCCGGTATTTTCTAGGTTTTTTTTCCAGATGGGGGACCCGAATACCGAACTGTCCGGGCGAAAACTGGACACCTGGCAAACCTAGCGTGTGGTATTTGACTGGAATACCTGGTTGAAAAGGCTGAACTCCAGTTGGCCCTGCCAGCTGGGCCATTTGTGGGATTAGGAAGTTGACAACACGAGCCTCACCCAGAGCCAGAGCCCACTGAAATAATGAAGAGCCTAGCGTGGCAAGCTACTTGGCTAACTACGTACCTCTAAGCAATTGAATTCAGCTCTGTCAGAAGCAGAGGCAGGATGGTCCAGTGGACCGGTCTATGACACAGAAAATCTGAGCCCTCGCCCTGGCACAGCTACTGACCTACGGCTACACTCTTAACCTGTTTCCGCTCTTGTTAACGGAGGCTGTCATTGCCCTCTCCAGAGCAGGGTTGTGTTTGTATAGCACCTAGCACAGTGAACTGGGGCAGAGTGGAATGGCTACCCCCGACCGAGAGGACTTTAAACAAAAAATGCCAAGATTTAATTCAAATTCTTCCTCCTCTCACATCCACCCTTCAAAAATCCCCAGGCAAATACACACCCCAGTAAAGAGCAACTTCCTCAGCAAAGCCCCCATGCACGCAACTGTCTCTAGGTAACCAATCCTCCTGCAACTTCAGCAGCTGTGGAGTTTTATAAAGAGCTGTGTTTCCTTACCCAGAGTCCTTTGCAGGAAAGGGTGGTCCCTCCCTTGTCTCTCTGGGTGACTGACAGCTCATCTGGCTATCTTTTCCCCTCATTCCTAGCGCTCTCAGTGCATTGACAGGCAGTTGAGTCTCCCACTGTCAGGCCCACAGAGCTGTTGTAGGGAAAGTTTGTTGCTGCCAACACTGCATTGTATGCTTCATTTGACAACGGTTAGAGCAGTTTCAAAACACCTGTAGGATCACACTGGAGGTGTTTCCCTGAATGATCAAATAAATAGGCCAAAAAGTCAGGTCTCTACCTTCAGAGATGGCAAATCTTTGAGGCTTTTACATGAGAGGAACATCTCTTTCTTCTACAAAGTGCCTGGATGATTCTGCAGGGCAGCACATGGGAAAAAAACTCTTTCCTGACCACCTGAGGCCATCTGCTTCCCTCTAAAGCATGCGATTGGACCAGCCAATGCCTCACTATAAATATAGAGTTGCCAACTCTTGCGGTTTTATAGAAAGTCTCCTGACAGTTGGAATTTCTGGTAAAGCCCCAGCTTTGTGAATGCAAAGATTCTTAGCTTTCATTGCTTTTTAAGAATGATAAACCTGGTTTGAAAGCCGCCTGCTTTTCCCAGGCATTCATTCTCTGAGCCTTAATCTTAGATCATCTGCACGCTGGGAAAGAAATGTCAAGACAACGCTCACTGAAATGCATCAGTCCTAGAGGTGGCTGGGCCCGATTCACCCCTCTCCAGAGAGTGAAGCATTACTCCTGTCCTACTGTAACAAAAGACAGGACTATGTAGCACTTTAAAGACTAACAAGATGGTTTATTAGGTGATGAGCTTTCGTGGGACAGACCTACTTCCTCAGATCAAATTGTGAAAGAAAATTGGCACGACCATATATACCAAAGGGTTACAATCAAAAAAAGTGAACATGTATAAAAAGGACAAATCAAATTTCAGAACAGAGGGGGAATGAGGGGGGGGAGGTTAATGTCTGTGAGCTAATGATATTAGAAGTGATAATTGGGGAAGCTAGCTTTGTAATGGGTAAGGTAATTACCATCTTTGTTGAGACCCAGTCGGAAAGTGTCAAATTTAAGCATGAATGACAGTTCAGAGGTTTCTCTTTGAAGTCTGGTGTTAAAATGTCTTTGAAGCAGGATGCAGGTAGTCAAGTTGTTGAGACAATGCCCTTTCTAGCTGAAATGGCAAGAAACTGTTTTTTTCTTTGTGACAATGTCTGTTTTCTGTTTTGTGTGCATTGATTCTTTGGCAAAGTGTCTGAGACGTTTGTCCAATGACTGCTTCATGCTGGGTGAAAATCAGCTAGGTATGAAGATACTCAGTCAGGGACAAATCCCGCATTTCTGAAACCCCTGTTTTAAAGTTTCATTTTGCTCATCCATCCTCTCTCTCTCTCTGCACACACATGCTAAATATAGTAGCTGCTTATTTAGTTATCTAAAGTATTCTAACTAATCACTGCCGTTTTCCTTTATAGACTGCCGGTTGGATCTTGAGGCAAGCTCGCTCTGAGCACCCGGACAATGGAAACCGTGGAGCTGCATTCAAAGAGGGGGCTTGTTATTTTTGTACCAATTACAAGTTTATGGATCAGGCTGAAAGGTGTTTAATATGTTGTAATATTTAGACACACTTGGCTCCAACATTTATAGGGGCTGTTTGTAGCAACAAGGAACATGCGCTCACCCTGTAAGTATGCGGCGTTCACATAAAAACTGCCCAGATGTGCGGGGGAAAGAAAAGAAACCCAAATCAACCTGAGAAATGGGGAACAAGTGTTTCTGGCTGCATTGCGGGCACTAAGAGGCAAAGGGAGGAGGTATATGATACCTATCCTGCATTCTCCCATCGGCTGCTGCCTACGTTTATAAGGTGTTTTCTTTTCAGGTCCCAAACCCCATTGCACAATATTGTAAAAATGCTATAAAATATTTTATAGCATCGTACAACTCTATTTCTGACAGGATGTTTAACCCCTGAGTTGCTTGTCTCCTCTAGTAGACGCCTGGCACGTGTCCAATCAAAAAGTGCCTCAGACATTCTGTGGATACTGGGGTCTCTGGAGGGGCATGTATGGCGGCGCATCGGGGTCCCGCGCCTCCTGCACCCCCGTAGTGGCACAAACAGACTCCACCAGCCAGTAGAATAGAGGGAGTTGATTGCTTCTCCAGGATACAGCATAGCACAGATGTCATCTGGTTACAGGAACTGGGGCTAGGAGGCCTCAGTGCCCCCCCTTGAGATGGGGGGTGGCTGGGCCCTACAATCCCAGCCCCCTCCCTAGCTCCTTCTCCCCTGCTTCCCAGACAGCAACTAAATCCGTCCCTTCCAGCCCTGCCCCCCAGCCAGGGGCGGCATTTCCCCTTCCTTTGTTCCTCTCCCTGGGGGGTAACTGGTAGAACAGGTCACCTCCCTGTCCCATCAGCTACTCTGCTGGGCCGTGGTACAGACAGCAGCCAGTGGAGGTCACTCACAACCCAAGCCTAGCAACCAGCAAGGTACCCCCACTACCTCACAGCATGTGAAAGGTGCCAGATGGACAGTGTGAAGGAGATAACCTGCGGACTTGGCAGCTGCTAGTCCAGCGCACAGCCTGATCTCCGTGTCAGGGCGGAGATCAGTACCCTTGGACTATTCAGTGCTCACCTCTGCTGAAACCTCCATGTAGTACCAGTTCTGGAGATGGATTTCGTGAAGTGGACACTTCCCTGCTATGAACCCGATTGAGACCCACCAACCTCATCAGCAGAGAGGCCATCAGCCAAAGGGCAACTGGATGCAACTGTTGGCGCCGACTGACCCGAGAGGGGATTTGACCCAACCATCTCAGAGAGGTAAAACATCCAAACCCCATTGCTAGAGCTGTGGAGGGGGAGGGGAAGCCATTTTGTTTCACAATGGATTTTAAAATACAGAGGTTTGATTTCAGTCTTTGGGAATGGAAACAAACAATCGTAAATCCTCAGCAAAAAGGAAGGGAATCCAACCTGGGGCAGACTGCCAGGCAGCCCTGCGGGGGCTAACAGGGGGCCAAGAGCTTGGATATCCTGCTCCCCTCAGCCCACTGAGCCTTATCTACACTGGGACTTTATTTTGAAATAACCCCTCCCCCCACTAGATCAAATGAATAAGTAGAGCGTCCGCACTACCAAGCCCGTTATTTCGAAATAACCAACCATTTCATTCAAAATCTGTACTCCTGCTTTCCTGGGGGGAAAACGCTAATTCCAAAATGTTATTTTGAAATAGCGGCAGTTCCGGTGCTGCTATTTCGAAATAACGACTCCCCAGAGTAATTCGAACTAATTCCTCCCCAGTGCTTCCTGGGGCTCTAAGTCCAAGATCGCACGTCCACATCAATGGAGCCTGCCTCGGACTAATTTTGAGGCTTCCCTGAAGTGTGGACATGCTAGCTGGAATTTATTAAATCAGGAGTTATCAAGTCGAATTTCATCATTTTGAAATGGTTTCCTAGAGTAGACATGGCCCAAGTGGGCTACATCAGAAATCGACCTACTTTCCATTGCGACTTCATAAATCTTGAACCACCTCTGCAGAACATTTCCAGAGAGAGGAATCAGCATTCACCAGGGAAACACTGTCTGTTCCATTGGAGAATCTCCAACCAATTCTACTCATTTGCTCTTGTTCGAGCGGGGCCTGGTGTCTGGCCGATGGCACAGCTCGATTCTCAGCTGTGCCATTAGCCTGCAAAGAGATCTTGCACACATCACATCTCGCCTCCCTGCCTCATTCTCCCCATCTGTACAATGGGGATAATGAAGCCGGCCTCCTTTGTAAAGTGCTTTGAGCTCTATTGAGGAAAAACGCTAGAGAAGAGGTGGCCGGATGTTATCCAACCCCCCAGCTGGGGCTTCAGGTTCAAGGGGTGACGAGGGGAAGCCACGGTGCTGATCTGAGACATTCAGGCAGCACATAGGTAAGTAGGAATGGATGGAGTTGAACTGGGAAACACCCTTGTTCCTCAGACCTGCTACCCCTTCAGATTGGAGGTAGGAAATTGAGCCCTTTGAACCTACTCTAGCGAAGGCTGAGTACTTAGCCTGTTAGACCCTTGTGCCTGGCACTCTTGGACCATATGGATGGAAGTGGGGAGACAGCTCAGGGAGGGGCAGGGCAGGGCATGGACAATCCAGCTGCCCTCCCCTCCCCTCAATAAATATTGCAGCCAGCTTGGGAATTTTTTTATACGGGTTGGAAAATTCCAACGCATTCTGGAGGCCAAAGGCCCTTCTTTTGCAGATGTTGGATTCAGTGCCTGCCAGCAGTCAGCCCTTGGCCCAGCATTTGTTGGAAAGAAAGTGCAAAAATTAGCCAGCTGTACTAGGGAGAGATTTTCATCTTTTCCCCACCTTTAATCAGAAAAATAATAACTCAGCAAATGAATCAGACAAGATTTATTCTAGCCTGGGGAAAAGTCACCCCTGCACAGCGGCCTAGAGGCCACTTAAATCTCACTTAAACCCTCATCTGAGGAATTAAGTGAGATTAAGTGGTGTTTTAGCTTTGGGCTGGCCCACTCCCTGGAGGTGAATTTTCACCCTGTACGGCAGACCCAGCTAGTGCTCTGAAAGGTAGAAATCAAGGTACTTTTTGTCCACAGGGCATGAAAAAACACTACAAGTGTGACCTCATTTTCCGCCTCCCGCAGCTGTGATATGGTGCGGGGTGCTGAGTCCCAGGGCAGATTGAATCCCAAGATGATACTTTATCTCCAGCCTGAGTTGTCAGTGCCCTCCCAGCCTCTCCCTTTGAAATCCTAAGGCAACCTGCGGTGCCCCATGTCCCCAGAGACACTGTTGATACTTTAACGAGGACCTTGTACTAACATTTTCCCTAAATCCCACAGCCCAGGGGGCTGGCCGGGAAGCCCGTCAGAGAATGGGGATCTAGTCAGTTGTTCTTCTGTTTAAACACAACGTGTTCCATAAACATAAAGGAGAAAACCGGACTTGGCGGCCGCACATATGTATGTGCCTGGACGGGGAGTGTTTATACTTTGTTTCTGGAACCTACACGAAATCAAACAGAGATCTATAATGGAAACCATTCGGCACGGCTTTAATTACAGAGCTTGCTACCACTGCCCCCCAGGTATTAATTAATAGCAGAGCCCAGGGGCCAGCTGGCACAACTTGAAATGGGGGCACCATGGGGAAGCTCTTAGTCTCTCCCCCCCACACACATCCGAGCATCTTTGACAGTCCTTGCTGCCGGATGCCAGCCACTCCCAGGCGAGAGGAAAGCGTTTTCTCCTCAGAGCGGCGAACGCCATGCTGACCAGGGGGCCGGCAGAGAGGTCCGCGTAGCCATGAGCCAGTGAGGACAGCTGCATCCAGAGATGTCCATTGGGCTGGGCAGTGCACAGGGACAACACTGTGCCTCCTGCCAGGCTGGGCTTCCCGGCCACAAGCACAAAGGGAACCAGAGATGTCGCTTGCCCAGCATCACAGAGCAGCTCAGGACCTGAGCCATGGACAGAACCTAGGTCTCTTGATAGCTGTGCAGGGCATAGTTCCTTGAGCCACATTGGAGCGCTATGGTACACTGGCCCTATGCTGCTCCTGCATCAGGGAAGCTCTTCTCCCCCATCCCAGGCTGTTTCACCTTTTTTATAACCTCTCCTATTGGGGCACTAAGTAGGGCTGCCGTGGGAGAGCAGAATGGCTATGTCTAGACTGGCAAGTTTTTCCGCAAAATCATCTGCTTTTGCGGAAAAACTTGCCAGCTGTCTACACTGGCCATTTGATTTTCCGCAAGAACACTGACGATCTCATGTAAGATCGTCAGTGTTCTTGCGGAAATACTGTGCTGCTCCCGTTCGGGCAAAAGCCCTCTTGTGCAAATCATTTGCGCAGGAGGGCCAGTGTAAACAGCACAGTACTGTTTTCCGCAAAGAAGTCCCGATCACGAAATTGGCAATCGGGGCTTTTTTTGCGGAAAAGCGCGTCTAGATTGGCCACGGACGCTTTTCCGCAAAAAGTGCTTTTGCGGAAAAGCGTCCTGCCAATCTAGACGCACTTTTCCGAAAATGCTTTTAACGGAAAACTTTTCCATTAAAAGCATTTCTGGAAAATCATGCCAGTGTAGACATAGCCAATTTGACCCATAATGCTTGGCTTGTGAGGGGACGGTGTTTTTCTGGCCAGCTGGGTGGCCAAAATGGAGTGTGCTCTCATTCCCGACAGGAGACCCCAAAGGCTGCTGGGGGAGAGCGGGAGCACAATGGATGGGCCGGTTGCTGTCTTCCATTATACCCATGATGGCAGTCATGGGGCTACATGGGAGACATGTGTGACCGGGTGTGCTTTGGATGTTCAGTGACAATTCTAAGGGTACGTCCACACAGCACCATTATTTCAAAATAACTTAGTCCGCATCTACGCAGCAGGCAGTTATTTCGAAATAGCGTCAACATTCGGTCACGCTGGAGGACTTCTTACACCGACTCCTGTAACCCTCATTGTATGAGGAGTAAGGGGAGTCGGAGGAAGAGTGCTCTATTTGAAATAAATGCTGTGTAGATGCTCCCAATTTTGAAATAAGTTACGCAATTGATGTAGCTCAAGTTGCATTGCTAATTTTGAGTTTAAACCCTGCTGTGTAGACGTACCCTAACAGAGCCGTAACAGGTCGGTTGCTAACCATTAATGAACAGCTACAAATGTGGTGGGGTCTGCTGGTGCTTAGTTGCAGCTATACACTTAGGCTAGGTCTACACTGCAATGTTAAATCGCAAAAAGAAACGCATCTTTTTCCAATTTACTTTCGAAAGAGACTTTTCTGAAATGTGGCCTGTTTACATGGCTCCAAATTTTGGGAAAAAAGTGCTCTTTTGACCCATCCTTTATGCCGCATAGAACGAGGTTTACAGTGATGGCGAAAGAGCACATCCGTTTTTTTGAAAAAAAATTCAGAAAGGCAGATGCGTTCCTTGGACATGGCATTGCTTTTCCAGGATGCCGCCAGTATCCCAGAAAAGCAATGCAGTCTAGATGTAGCTTTAGGGTAATACCATTTTGCATGTTTCCAAAACTGCCTGCTCGCAACCCGGTGGTGCGGCCGCGTGACGGACACAGAGTTGTTTCCATTAGGTACCCAGCCCAGGAGGGCTCTGTGACATCACCTGCCGGCTCAGGAGAGTTGATTGGCAGGTTCCCGGGCTGCTCTTTTCGAAGGCCCAATGGGGCTAGGTGCCCCCATCTCGTTGTCCTTCGGGGGGTGGGACGCAGAGCTGCCTTTGGAGAACTCCCCGTAAATGACCGTCGATGTGGTGGATGTGGGTGGCTGCAGGCCTGCCTGGCTTTGGAGACGCGAGCGTGTGGGGTCCCATAGCCGACAAGCCCTTGCCAGAGTTGTGCAAATCGTGGTACTTCCAAGTAGCTTGCACAGATTCCTCGGACTATGTTACACATGCTCTGGTTCGACCCCGGGGATTGGGCTCAGGGACGGACTCAACAGGAGCAGCTCTCTTGCCTGGCTGGCGGGGGCAATAATTGGACCCCTGCCTTTTCCAGGTGCCCCCTACTCTTCACTGCTGCTCAGCGTTTCTGTTGGGAGGGGGTAAGGAGTGGAGCTATTGCCCCACCCACTGCCTGCCCCTCCCCCGAGTGCTGGTACCGCAGCTATGCAGGCAACTCTGCCGCACTGCACAGACAGGTACCAAACCCGCCCTCCCACGCATGACAGCCACCGGGCGGCCCTTCCCCGCAAGGCCCTCCCGACGGACGTTACGGGGAAGCAGCGGAGGGACACAGATGGAGCAGGCCCTGCTTGCTAGCGCTTGGCTGACTCATGGAGTGACCTTGGGTGAGGCAATTGACTTTCCTGTGCGTCAGTTTCCCCACCTGCAAAATAGAGACGCTCGACCTTGAGAGGTGCCCTGGCCAGAGAGGGCAGGAGAGTGGGTTGTGTCTTCATTACAGGCAGAAGAAAAGCCCGTGAGGACTAATTGAATTTAGGATGCACTAGACAAAGCCTGAAAATCCCGCAGGCTCCAGGAGTTCCAGGCAGTCCCCTCCCAGGCACTCTGAGCTAATAAGCCTTTCTGTAGCGACAACACATTTCCAGTCACAGCCTCTCTGATACTAGGGCCTGTTTCATCCACACTGGGGACGGGACGGGGAGAAACAGCTGTAAAGCTGCTCAGCAAATTCAGTTCTCTGCTTCCCCTCAGAAATCGGCACTTGCCAGAGGCATTCTGGCGACCTGGAGTGTGAGGGGGTTCCAGGGTTGTCCATGCCCAGTCCTTGCTCTGGGTCATGCTTGGAGAAGATGGCACGGCAGGGCTGTGTGTGATGCCAGCCATGCACCATCGCCAGGGAGTTACAGCGACCCTGATTCATGACACCTCGACCCCGATCCTTCACCAGGGTGCCATCGACTGGCCCCAGCGACTGGCCCCCATGCGTGCAAAACAAAGCAACTCTGCTTGGCCAGTACAAAGGTTACTAATATTTGGGGGGTGCAAAGTGCAAAGTGGCTTGTCCTGTGTGCATGCCTGATCTCCACAGATAACAGACGGGAAAGACGGGTATCCAAAGTGCCTGCTGCTTTTGCAACAGCCCGTCCACTGGGCCGTGTGCTAAGCTCACCGAGCACAGGAGCTCATGCCAGGCCCAGAGAATTTCACCTGCACAACCGCTCACACACTGCCCTGTTTGGGGAAGTTATCAGTGTAGCCGGGTAAACTTGACAGCCTGGCTCCTATTTGCATGGGGGTTCCAGCACTGGAATCCTAGAAATGTAGGGCAGGAAGGGACCTTAAAGGTCCCTCCACTGAGGCAGGACTAAGTCAGGCCCATACGCAGGGATTTTTTTTTGGGGGGGGGGGAGTGCTTTTTTTGTAAATGTGGACCGCAAGGGTGTGAATGCACCTCCCCTCCCCTCCCCCCCGATCCACCAAGTAAGCCAGCCCCACCCCTGGCCTTGTTCCTGGGTGAGGAAGGGAAAATCAGCCCCAGTCTTCTACCGCAACGTAAAGATTAAACCACACCCCAATAAATGCAGTGCTGCTAACAATGTGTTAGGATTGTACGGTTACTGCTATTCTGCATGTAGGTTAACTTACCGTGTGACAGAAGCCGACACCCATGCATTAAATGAATCGCACACAAGCAATCGCACGTACACAATGCCACGCTATGCAAACACCCACCAACACACACAAATCCAAGTGCACAGAGATGCCAGGACCAGATATGATACATATTATTAAGCCACAAAGGCCTGCATATACGACATCAAAATGTATTGTTGGGGATGTATCCTCGGGACTGCTTCATGAAAGCGCTTCAGCATTAAGAGACACCTCAGCTCATTCAAAATGATGAATTGGTCCCAGGGAGCTGATCCCAGTGGACTTACACTGACTTCTGCCCTCTGAAGATGCGGACCATTTTTTTTATGTTATATCCAAACATACCACCCCATGAATCGGACTCTAAACACCCGCCATTCCGAGTCTGTGAATTCAAACCTGCTCTGCGATTGAAATAAACCACTGTGCACTGTGCCCACTCTGTCTCTGCCGGTATCTCTGCTGATACGGAGTATTGTGGCACAGAGACAAAAGACACGCTAGTCCTTTCATTACAGAATTGCATCTTTTCTTCCGCCTAGCACTACTTCACTGGTGAGTGGTTTCCATCTTTCATCATGCAAAGGGAAATGATTAAAAGAGAATTACTGGAATTCCTAACGTCCCCATCAGAGATCAGGCCTGGTCATTTGGAAAATAAGTAATGACCATCATTTGTTAATGTCGCCGTTAAGTGATGAATTTTTTATGCTTAACACACCAGGCATATTTCCTCTTTATTTCTAAATTTGTTTTTAGATCCGTTAATTTAATTAAATCTCTGCTGTCAAAGCAGTGTTCAAGGTGACCAACTGTGAAAGATACCTGGCTCGCACTGGATAATCAAAGCATTGGGTAGGAATTCTGGAAACAGATCTCCATCCTAGCGAAAACTGACAGATCTGATAGAACATAGCTGCTTCAGAATGATACCTGCTCTCAGAGAAGACCTATTCCTGGGCCATCATCTAGCTCCCTAGCTGCCATCTTACTTTATAGATATCGAGTGTGATTGTGTTCTTGCTTATCTTTGTATAAGTCAGGATTTGGTGTATGGAAAGCAATGGAGTTTTTCTAATGTACATCTGCTTTGAGACTTGAATCAGTCCCACTGGCATGAATGTAAAAAGTTGCACTAACAAAAGAATTATTATTTCTCCTGAGCATATGGTATAGGGAGCTGTTTCTTTGGAGACCCAAGATTCAGGATGCAAATCCTGCTCCATCTCCCTCAATCTCCGATATCGTGCTAGCTCCAATACCATCTCATGACCCATCAGAAGAAAACTGTTGGTGAAAGACTTGGACTTTTCAGCTTAGAAAAGAGGAGACTAAGGGGAGATATGATAGAGGTCTATAAAATCATGACTGGTGTGGAAAAAGTGAATAAGGAAAAGTTATTTACTTATTCCCACAATATATGAATTAGGGGTCACCAAATGAAATTAATAGGCAGCATGTTTAAAACAAACAAAAGGAAGTTTTTCTCCACTCAGTTCACAGTCAACCTGTGGAACTCCTTGCCAGAGGATATGGTGAAGACTAGGATTTAACAGAGTTCAAAAAAGAGCTAGATAACTTCATGGAGGTGAGGTCCCTCAATGGCTATTAGCCAGGATGGGTAGGAATAGTGTCCGGAGCCTCTGTTTGTCTGTAAATGGGCGACAGGAGAGGGATTACATGAGGATGACAGGATGGGTGACAGCAGAGAGATCACGTGTTGTGTTCCCTCCTTCTGGGGCATCGGACACTGGCCACTGTCGGCAGACAGGACACAGGGCTAGATGGATCTTTAGTCTGACCCAGTGTGACCTTTCTTATATGCTTGCAACCCAACGTAATTTAGCTAGTGTGTGGGCTGCAGGGTGGGGCTGAGGATGAGCTTTGGGCTGTAAGAAGAGCCTCCAGCTTTGGGGGGGGGGGGGAATCAGGGCTGGGGCAGGAGGGGGTTACTTCCAGCGGCTCCCGGTCAGCGGTGGGGGGGGGCTAGCACCGCAGACCATGCTGCCCTCAGAAGCAGCCTGCAGCAGGTTCCCAGCCAATGGGAGTGCGGAGCTAATGCTTGGGGCAGGGGCAGTGCATGGAGCTGTGTGTGCTCCCCCTCCCCCCCCACCTAGGAGCCAGGCCTACTGCCGGCTGCTTCTGGGGTTCAGCACAGTCTGCGGTACCAGGACAGGCAGGCATCTGCCTTAGCACCCCCACCGCTTACCTGATCCCCCTGCAGCAGTAGGAACCAGTGCCTGACCTTCCACCACCCACTCCTGGGTCGCAACCTGTAGTTTGAAAACTTGCTCCAGCGTGAGCGAAAGATCCACCGGGGATCTCACTAGACCAGGGCAAAAGTTTTTACCTGAAACTTTTTTTTTGGGTGAAAAAATATAGATTTGATGATACTGCAACATGTTGTGATTTGTGTCGATTTTGCTGACTTGTTTCTGTAGAACCTTTCCCTGCCTTAAACCTGAAGCCTTCAGTTTTTCTTAGTGAAAAATGTTGATTCTTTTAAAATTCAACGTGAAAGAAATTTAGAAATGGCCTTTATTTTTTTTAATACTTTAAAATACTTGAGATTGGAATGCACAAAATGTTTCCACCGACCCCAAACCGTGTGTGTCAATTTTCAAGTTGCCTGTGTCTATGAGGTATCTGGATGATGAGCAATTCCAAAGTGCAAACCAGGCAGCATTCGTCTCTTTTTGTTATTGTTAGCGTGAAGACCCCAACGTTCCAGACTTCGTTTAAGTTCCCTGGTAATTCACGTCCATTAGACTTAATTTCAGTTTCAAAAGAAATTCCATTTGTACCACAATAAACAGAATGGCATTGCATGGCTGTGAGTCAGTGGAAATTCCCTTTAAGAGGCCTGTAAGTGACTAGTGGTCTTCAAAGCATTTAAACCCAACACACACTGGTGTTTAGAGTGTGAACAAGAGGACCATTTATTAAGACCATGATTGCAGCCAGGTGAGCATGTCCCCTGGGGGGCTCCCCTTTCTGCACAAACACTCTTATCCATCCAGGATCATCTCTGGGCAAACCTTCATCTAATTTGAACAACAGCCTTTCCACAGAAGGTGAACATTTTGTCTCTGGTTTTCCATCAGGAGGGACAAAGGGGGATTTGAATGAATGCCTTGATGCGTCACATGGAGCGACTCTCAGCTTGGCTTTCCATGTGACTACAGCCAGTTCTGCAAACGGGAACACAGAGGGAAGTTGCAGAGGGAAGATTCGGGGTAGCGCGATGTGCCGCTGGGATTGCTTGTGCAACACAGTGCAGCGTGATGGTATCCAACGGTACCAACCATGTTCTAAACACAAAGCGGAATGATTATGCAGCCAGTCCGCAGAGGAGGGACAGAGACACTTTCGAACCCAGCGTCTCAACTCTGAAAAAAACAGTCTCCCAAACCATCAGGAACCATAAAAGGTCTAATCAAAGAGTGAGGAGGGAAGACTGTACCGGATGCTGGGAGATGGAGAGAGACAGTGGAGACGACATTGTGATACATAATTGGACACTGGTTCAAGATCAGCCAGCCCTGGTCTACACTCATATCGAATAAACAAGCGGAGCATCTACACTATTACCATTTTGAAATAATAACTCCTGCTTCCCTAGTAGTTTCTGCTTTTCCGGCTGGGTGCCCGACGGAAGCCGGGCGGGGGCGGGGGGAATGGCTGGGGAGACAGGGCTGCGATCAGCGCTGAGAGCCCTAAGCTCAGCTGGTTGCATGCGGAAGCCTGGCAGGGGAAGGGGGAATGGCTGGGGACGCAGGGCCACGATCAGCACTGGGAGGTTCATGTAGTCACAATATAGGATGTAGATTGTTGCTTGTTTAGAATAATGTTCCCATTCGGTATTAAGCATAGTTGTGGTGGGGTTTTTGTTTTAGTTTTTTTTTGCTCAACAAATGTTTAGCATGTGTGTTCGGTATTTATTGGGAAACCATCTGGCAACCTATGCTTCCCTCGGGGAATAATGCTTATTTTGAAATAACGGTTGTGTGGATGCTCCTTCTGCTGCTATTTTGAAATAGCTACTCCCCAGAGTAATTTGAAGTAATTGCTCCCCAGTGCTTCCTGGGGCTCTAAGCCAAGGTAGCACATCTACAATAATGGTGCCTGACTTGGACTAATTTTGAGGCTCCCCCGTAATGAGGACATGCTGTTTCAATTTTGTTATTTCAGGTGTTATTTCAAATTTAGTTATTTTGAAATAATTTCCTAGTGTAGACATGTCCCCAGTAATGGCAGACTGGAGGGATCATGCTCCAAACTCAGGGCCTGTCTACACTAGGAAGTTATTTCCAAATAACTAATTCACTACTGAATTAACTCAAGTTGTTTTCATGCAGGTTACTTCCCTCGAGTTAGTCTCACTAAAGTGAGAGTAGCCACGCTGCGCTAGAACCAGGGCTTGACGAACGGCAGCGAAAGCCGCTCGCCAGCCCCGCACAGCACATGCGCACGACACAAATGAATGGGGCACCTGGCTGAAATCTACTCATCACAGGCGAGTAGATTCAATACTTTGTCGAGCCCTGGCTATAACCATCAAATTGCTGTGTCCACCCTGGCCCTGTACTCACTTGTGTGTGAAGCTAAGATTCCTCAGAAAACATCCCATGGCTCTTAGAGCTGCCATCACCTGAGCTGTTCTATGGATTCTAGCTAAGGGAGATCATGTCTGTCCTTTTTGGTCACCTGGGAGGAATTGTGGGAGGGCTATACTCATGCCACACTGTGGGGAGCTGTTAGGGTTGCCAGGAGTCTGGTATTGACCCAGACAGTCCGGTATTTTCACCTCCTGTCTGGTAAAAAAAATTCAGAACGTACCACACACCTAAAATGTCCGGTATTTTCTGTTTTTTTCCCTGCCAGGATGCGAAAATACTGGACACATGGCAACCCTGTGGAAGAAAACAAGCCTTCACTCTACGTTGAGTTTAAGCAACAAGTAGCCAGAGGCAGTTTTATTACGAGCTGCAACAAGGGAAAAACTGGTTCGGACAGGGGGGGAAGCCCCCCCCTCTCCAAGGCAGATCTTCGAATACAAGCAATTATGAAGCCATTTATATACTGTCTATAAATATAACAACAACAACAATTAGTCTCCCTCCCATTTCAAACACCAATGGCTAACAGTTATTTAGTTCCACCCAGATGCTCCTTATCCCAAGGTCCCTGCCAGAGTCAGCATTCTACCCTTATCTCCGTATAGAGGCGAGAGGCGAAGGCAGCGTCTAATTACAGATCTCGCGTTGTCAGGTCACAGACTTAGCCTGACTCTTGCTCTCTTGTTAACAAGACCAAGATGGCTGCACACAAATTCCCTCGTTCCCTTTTCCTGCCTCCACAACCCTAAGACACACTCGGCAACTGGGCCCAGCCCCTGCCCCCCGGGCCCTCTGCTTATCTGGGGGAGGAGGGGGGGAGCTCGATCAAGAAAACAAGATGGCCACCAGCAAAAAGACCTAAAGCAAGGGGAAGCAATGCCTTCCCTCCGTCTTAGTGCTCTACCCCTTCCCTCTCACACTTAAAGGGGCCGTGCTGTTTTAATGCTATTTATTTTATTTTATTTTGCTTAATAACTTTCGGGGTCTTTCTTTTTTTGCTCAACAACTTTGGTCTTCCCACTTTCCCCCCGGTGGGGTTTTTTTTTGGGGGGGGGCAGTGTTCTGTATTTTTGGTTAAACCATCTGGCAACCCTAGGAGATGTGTTGTTGGGCCAGCCTGGCAGCATTGCAGGGAAAGGTCCGGCAAGCCCAGGGGAGTATATACAAAAGCAATGCGTCTGTGTAAACCAATTTGCTGGGCTCCTGGGTCCCTGACCTGTGCTTAGGCCTGAAAGTAAAGGTCCAGTGGCCTTCAAACCACAGGCCCTGAGAGCAGGGCAGGCAGCACTAGAAATGCAGTCCCAAAGGTAATATGGCCCAGGCTCGGGTTCAGGGTAGGGCAGCCAAATGCAGTTCCCCAGGCAGGAGTGGGAGACGGTCACCCGGTATGAAGGGTTGCAGGGGGGAAGCGGGTCCTCCCTACTCCACTGCGTCCCGGCTCAGGGCCCTAGCAGTGGCTGCCACTGGGGTCAGCAGAGATCCAGCCCACAACATGCTGACATCTTAAATATTATCAGATCAGCCTAACAGTTGTCAGCTTCCCCTAGGCCACTGCCTAACTCCCCCTCGGCATCTACCTGGCTCCCCGCCAAGTGCTGGTTCTCGGGGTCGTGGTAGTCGGCACCCTGGGCAGGGTATAGAAGGCCTCCTCTTTGGAGCAAGGGCCCAGTGGTCCGGGCCAGTCCTCAGCCTCTGTCAGGTCCTCAGGGCAGGCCTCTGCTTCCTCCGGCACCTGGGGCCTAACTGAGCTCCTAGGCGGGGCTTTTATACCCCTTGCCCTGCCCCTTGGCTTCTGGGGAGTTAAAGGGGCAGGACTGGGTTCCGCCCACCCAGGCTTTGAGTGGGGTTCTTCCCCCTCAGGGTCAGTTAGCGGCCACCCCTGCTCACTACAGTCTGCTTTCTTAGGGACAGAGATGGGTTCATTTCTCATAAAAGGGGGCCAATGGAAGGGGGTGCAACTCTGTTGAATCTTGCGGAAAGTTGTGGACAAACTGGAGATAGCCCCAGAGGAGAGTAACAAAAATGATACAAGCTCCCAAACACTTGACCTATCAGGAAAGGTTAAAATAACTGGGCGTGTTTAGGCTTGAGAAAAGAAGACCGAGACCGGATGTGGTAGCAGGTTTTCAGTTATGTTAAGGGCCACTGTAAAGAGGAGAGTCACCAATTGTTCTCTATGTCTGCTGAAGGTAGCACAAAGAAAATTTGGGCTCAATATGAAGCTAAGGAAATTTAGGTCAGATATTAGGAAAAAATGTCCGACTCTAAGGATAGCTAAGCTCTGGAACAGGATGCAAGAGAGGTTGTGGAATCCCCACCACTGCAGGTTTCTAAGAACAGGTGGGACAAACGCCTGTCAGCTGAAGTCTAGGTTGACTTGGTCCTGTGTCAGCACAGAGGACTGGACTTGATAACGTCTTGAGGTCCTTTCCCGCCCTATCATGCTATGATTCTCGTTTTGCTGTATCTCCCTTATCCCAGCTCTGGATTTGGCCACGTCTCCTTAGGAAATAAAAGAGTTCCAGAGAGAATTTGTAAATAAATGCCTTAAAATAGCAGGAATATATACAAACTTCATCAGGAATGGAGAAAGCAGCTGCTGCATTTTCCTCCTCGGCACGTTGAGCGTGCGCACACTGTTGCTTGTAAATGTTTAGAGGAAAGACTTACCATTTTTCTGTTCCAGGATAATTTTTTTGTCTCTTTTGGGTCCTTGAATGAGAATCACGCCACGGATGTGTAGCGTGGATAGCTCACATGCTACTGAGGTCAGGATCTCATAGAACCCTTAGATGCATTTTCTATTTAGCATTATGCTTGTGCTTTGAGGTGTGTGGCAAGGCAGAAGCAGGCATATTGGAAGTACTGCCCTTATGCTTAAAAATGCAGATCCGTCTCGTTATGAATTCAAGCGATTCCTAAGCCGTGGGCTGTCTCTTTGCATGGCACTCCATGGGCCTCATCCAACTTTTAATGAAGTCCATGGCAATCATCCCGCTTCCCCAATCACAGAAGCATGGGGTCTAAAATACACATGGATTTATGATTCTCTGGGCTTTTTATCAACTTTCCCTGCATCGTTGAAAGAAAGTAGGGAAGGTCCTAGAGGAAAACCTCAGATTCAAGCAGCCCAGAATGTAGGGAAGGAGAAAATCTGGATTCATACATTGGGTCCATCTCTTGTAGAAAGCAACTCCTTCTTGGCCCTCCCCTCCCCTTCACTACTGCTACTACTGCTCCTGCTATTTCACGTCTCCTACTTCCAGAGTGGCTTCCCTCTCTCTCCTGGGAAGAGTTTTCACATTAATTGTGCTCATGTTGTTTTATAGAGTCAAATGAGTGGACCAGCCAGAAGAGGATAAAATAGCAATGTCAGGTAGGTAGGTAGGCAGCTGGGTAGGCAGGAAGAAAAAGAGAAAGAGAGATTTCTGTATTTGATTACTACCCTACATAGTATTCCACTTTCATCACTGCAGCATCAGAGCATGTAAGCGAACTCACTTAGTCCTGAGCCCCTGTCTAGTGCTCGGGCCCGTACTTCCTCATCCCTTTAAGACTGAGGCCCTGAAGGCGGGCAGGCAAACAAACAGCTGGTGGGGCAGGCAAATGAACAGCTTCCATAGCACAAATGGGGAGGGGGAGACGGTCACCCAGTATATGGGAGGTGGCAGGGAGGACGCAGGCCCTCCCTACTTCAGGGGGCAGCAGGGAATTCATTCTGAAGCACACTAACACACATTAAAGGGTGATCAGGTCCACCTGACCGTCCTCTGCTTCCCCATGGCCACTTCCAGACTGCCCCTCAGTCTGTACCTGGCTCCCCGGCAGTAGCAGGCTCGCAGGGTCTGCGTAGTCCAAGTTTAGGCGTAGAGAAAAGAAAGTCTTCTCCTCAATGCCTGGACTGGTGGCCCAGGCCAGTTGTCTGCCTCAACCAGCTCCTCAGGGTCTTCCCGGCGTGAGAGTTCAGGGGAGACCTCTGCTCCCTCCGACAGCTGGCCCCCTACTGAGCTTCTGGGCCTAGCTTTTATACTTCCTGCCCCTCCCTCCAGCCTCTGTGGACTTAAAGGGGCAGGCTCCGGCTCAGCCCATGTGAGCTCAGAAGGGAGTTCTTCCTCCTCGGGGTCAGTGAGCAGCCAACCCTGCTCACCAGAGAGCACCTTACCGCAGTGGATGACTACCCTCTGTGTTGGTCATTGTCTACATCTCTCGGCCTATCTTCCTACTAAGCATTCCTACTGCACATTTAAGGGCTTGTCCTTACTACGCTTAGGGTTGCCAGATGGTTGAAACAAAAATACTGAACACCCTCCCCCGCCCCCCCCCAAAAAACGGGAAAAAATTCTGTTGAAGAGAAAGAAAAAGGGAGGAGGGAGACCAAAGTTGTTGAGCCAAAAAAAAAAAAAGGACTCCAAGTAAGCCCCCCAAACAAAAAATTAAAATAGAACAGCATTAAAAGCATGTGCCCTTTAAGAGTGAGTGTAGGGATAGGAACAGGGGAGCGGTTGAGCACTAAGACCCACGGGAAGCATGGCTTCCCCTAAGTTTTTTGGCCGGCAGCCATTTTGTGCCAGCAGCCCTGGGGAACCAGGTAAGCATGGGGGCTGAGGTCAGGGGGCTGGGAGTGTTGGGGGCTGGGGGAGCGATTCAGCGGTGGGGAGGCTGGGCGTTGAGTGTTTGTAGGGTTGCCAGGTGCCCAGCATTTTCGCCTTCTGGCTGGGGAAAAATTCAGAAAATACCGGACATCTCAGGTGTCCGGCATTCTCTGAATTTTTTTACCGGACAGGAGGTGAAAATACCGGACTGTCCGGGTGAATACCGGACACCTGGCAACCCTAACTACGCTAAATTGGCACTGCTGCATAGACGCAGCGGCATCGATTTCATGCATCTGGTGAAGATGATTGACGTCAGCAGGACAGCGCTCTTCTGTCAACATCATTATCCCAGCTCTAGGAGCGACTCTGCTTTACGTTGCTGAGGGGGTGTTTTAGTCACACCCAGAGTTCAGCATAAGTGGTACTGTAGACAGGGCCTAAGAGTTCAGCAGTGTCGGATGAGGGCCTTGTTAGAACGAAAGGGAAGGCAATAAGAGAAGTAAGGGAAGACGTGCATGCAGGAGGCAGGAGGAAAGGGGAAAGGTCCGGGAAGAAGGAAGTGGAGAAGAAAACAGGATGGGATGCCTGTGCAGATATATGGAGGCAGATCTAGAGAGTACTTCCTGGGTTCAGAGGACACGATTTCTCTCCATTTCTCCTGGGGAAGCACAGGAGGCTTTCGACGACGACGGCTGCTTTTCAAAGAGATCAGTGGCCAGAGCTTTGTTCATCCCAGCCTGGGCATCCCCCCGCTGTGTGAGAAGGGAGCTTTCCTCAGGCGGGGGCCAAGCCAGAGAATGGAAATGTACCAATAGTTTAATTACACTCGGCATCTCAAACGCCTCCTGCTGCGAGCGGCCTTCGGGCCACTGAAACGGGGCATTGTGTGGAACCTCAGCTGCATGGTGGCTGGGCAGGGTAGAGCCAGCTCATATCTTAGGTGGGACCAGCGGTTTGCATTTTGCTCCTGTGTTTCACGACGAAAACAACTCACTGGGCTGTGTAGTGCGCAATCAACATTTGGCTGGAATAGTCCATATTAGCGGCACGCCATTGGCTCCTTAGACCAAAGCCTTGTCTCTCCCAGCTACCCCCCCCTCCCCGTGTAAAATCTGGTGCTGGGCCAGGGCATTACGACAGTTGTTTTGGGAAACTGTGATTCAGAACAAGCCCTCCGTCAGTAATGAGGCCTGTCCAAATGGCCGGGGAGTGCACTTGTTTTCCTTGCAATTAATGCTTTCAGATGAAGAATGCAAATGATTTTCCATACCAAGAAGAAGCAGGAGGGGGAGGGAACAGGACAAGGTGTCGGGGGCAGGGGGGGAAGGAGATCAAAAGGAAGAATGAACCTCAAGCTCACTGCATCTAATCTGGATTTGTCTCGTGGACTGTAAAACACTTTAATGGCGATGGCGAGTGAGTTCAGAATTAATAACCTTTAACTGTGTGTCATTAATGAGCAAGGTTATGACAAATTCCTGCCCCATCAAGTTACATTATAGCCACATTCATTGGCCATTAATTAACCAAATGTGCTGAGTGCCGCTTTCCGGGTAGCCGCTTGCTCGGTGAGGGGTTTCTGGGTAGGAGGGGGAGGGAGGCAAAGGCTGCTACATTTGGGGACAATTCAGAGACAGCTAGTGGTATAATGCTGCCCTGGAGGTAGCAGAGGGGAAGATGACGAGGCCTGATTCTGGGTTATTGCAACAATTCGAACTTCCTCTTGAGCAAAGGGAAAGAAGGCCTGAAATATGCCAAAGTTGTGTTTCCCCAGACTGGCTCAGAATACATGGCCACAGCCTGGTGTCAATCAGCCTAATCCCATTGACTGTAGTGGAGTTATGCTGCTTGCTTTACGTCAGCTGAGGATCTGCCCCTTAGCTTAAAGTAAACTCCCCCCACTCATTTCTAACTTCACGTACCGTCTACTTATAAGACTCATTCCACGAGGAGTACAGCTAGTTCGGATTAGAAGCCTAACCCGAACTAGCTACTCCGTGCCGCGTGTAGCCGCGCGGCACGGGGTTCGAACTAGCCGGGATTTAAAAATGGCGGCGCCCGGCTTATGCAAATGAAGCCCGGGAAATTTAAATCCCGGGCTTCATTTGCAAGTGCAGTATGCCTACCTTACCCCGCTAGTTCGAACTAGCGGGGTAGTGTAAACATACCCTTTGAGTTACAGAAGTGCTGCATGAATAGCGCGAAAAAGGATAACAACGTAATTAATGAATATTCCCATTTAGTCACCCCTCTCTCTGCTCAGACTGCCAGTAATGCAGAAGCCTATTAGCTCCTAACCCAGCCAGTAACTCCGCGGGTGCCGACTGTGGGTTTTGTGGTAATCCCACCATAAGTAACTACTGGGAGAATCTACCAGCTCAGGCCTGCTCATTTACTTCAACGGGGCTTTCCTGGGGCACAAGATGTCTTCCCACATGCAGCACCTTGCCCACTAGATGCTTAGAATAGATTCCACCAGTCACCATGAAAGGTTCCATAGCTCGTCACTAAGAGCCTGGTCCAATGAGTATGGAAATAAGCATCAATACTCTTGTTGATTTCATTGGGGGTTAGATTGGACCGTAACTGTCTAATCTAAATACTCTCAGATCTCATGCAAGCAATATTAAGGTATCCCTCTTGTATCCCTTCCTGCACAGCTAGCATGTCTTGCGACATTACGTAAAGAAAGCTACTAATCCTTTCTAGGTGTTTCACTAGTGGGTGGAGCCCACATGCTCAGGGTCTAACTGATCACCATATTTGGGGCCAGGAAGTAATTTTCCACCAGGCCTGATTGGCAGAGACCTGGGCGGGAGGAGGGGCGTTGCCTTCCCCTGCAGCAGGGGACACGGATCAATTGCTAGTTTGAACTAGAGTCAGTGGTGGATTCTCTGTAGCTTGAAGTCTTTAAATCAGGATTTGAGAACTTCAGTAGCTCAGCCAGAGGTTAGGGGTCTGCTAAAGGAGAGGATGGGGGAGGTTCTGTGGCCTGTGAGATGCAGGAGGTCAGACAAGGTGATCATCTGGCCTTAAAGCCTATGAATCTAAAGCTTCTTCAGCTATACTTTTGTCCCCATAACCATTACTGTGTTCGCTACTCTACAGCTGGAGTGGAAGGGAAGCACAGTAGTTTGGGTACTAGCCAAGGACTTGGAAGGCTTCAGTGGAAGTCTCTACTCCACCAGATATTTCTTGGATCACTCTGAGCAGGAGCTAACCCTAACACTGTACCTCAGGTTTCCATCGGTAAAATTGGAGTTGTGAGGATAAATGTGTTGCAGCCATAGAGGTCCTCAGATACTATGCTAATGGGGCCAGTTCAGGACATCAGCTAGACGTCAGGACATATAGCAGCACATAGAGTGTGAGCGAGCCCTGGAAAATAACACTGACTAGCAAGAAAAGAGAAACTGACTAGCCTACCATGTTTCACCATCCAAGTGGAGGGCAGAGTAAACTCAACATAGAACATGTTCTCAGTTAGGGCATGTCTACGCTAGGAAATTATTTCAAAATAACTAAATTCAAAATAATAACTCCTGAAATAACTCTTTTGAAATAAGCGTTATTCCCCGAGGAAAGCAGGAGTACAGATTTCAAAATAACAAGCTTGGTAGCGTGGACGTGCTGCTTATTATTTTGAAATAAGGGGGGTTATTTCAAAATATCTCTCTAATATAAGTGTATTCTTCAATCCATGTGCTTTCTATCTTGGTGGTAGAGTCAGAAAAAATCCAGGATTTCTTGAGTTTCTGATCCAATTTTTCTCTTTCACTGTTTTAGTTTGGTCACTTCTTGCCTAATTGGGCAAATACCCTTTTTATTTTTTTTCAAAATGAAAGCCCAGTTCTCTTGGATAATTTAACTTGTTATAAAATATTGAGAATTAAAACCTAACGGAAAAGAACTAAAATAAATATTTTATAACTTTGACAAGCTCCCAAACTCCAGCGTGGAAAGCTGTTAGATACTGTTCTATTTATTCAGCGGGGGAAAGAAAGTTTACTGCTAGGAAAAACTTCTAGCTCATTTATTTATTCCCCCTGCACCTGTGGGCTGCAGATTGTGGTGAGTAGAGAAGTGACATGCAGTGAGGGAGGGGAGGAGAGCTTTTGCCCACTGATGGCTTTCCTTTCCTTACCTACCCCCTAGCCTTGGTGTAGAGGGTAGGTTGGGGTAGAGCACCATCACCTCAGCCTCTCAGCCGCTTACTGCCGGGGTGTAATTTAGAGTAGCCTGTTCCTGGCCCTGCTTTCCCTCAGCGAGGTGTTTCAGCCCAAGGGTTGGAGAATCACAGAGGTGGCAGAGAGCTACCTCCCTCAGCCCAGCCCCCTCCGTGACATGAATTGTAAGCTTGGCCAAAATGAAGGTTGAGCCCATAATATTGAGATTCACCTCTGGCGTAATGGCACTGCCTATAGCAGAAGTATATCAGTGATGGATCATAGAATCATAGCATCTTAGGGTTGGAAGAGACTTCAGGAGTCATCGAGTCCAACCCCCTGCCCAAAGCAGGACCAACCCCAACTCAATCATCCCAGCCAGGCTTTTGTCCAGCCAGGCCTTAAACACCTCAAGGGACAGAGATTTCCCCATCTCTACTTCCCAAACATGGAGGCAGGGAAACGCCGAAGTCAATGGGAGATACGTTCACGTACCGGAAGGCAGAGCTGGCTGAGTTTATCCCTGGTTTAGCTCCGTTGACATCCATAGCATTGATGCGATGAGCCAGCAGTTACCGGAGGACTGGTCGACAAGGGAAGCCTTTGTCGACCTCTCCTGTAAGCCTCAACTAGACCAGTAGTTTTCCCTCAACTAGACCAGTAGTTTTCAGTCTTTTCTTACTTGTGGGCCCCTACAAAATTCCAAACTGAGGTGGGACCCCTTTGGAAAGTCAACCTGGGCTCTGCGCCCCGCTCCCCTGGAAGTCTTGGGCTGAAAACAGACTGAACAGAATTCAGTTCTGAATATTGCACACGTTCAGCATGGGATTTGCTGCAGCACATTCAAGGGCACTAAACTGTGGGATTCTCTGGCGACAACAATCCTGGGGTTTGACCTGCAGGTGGAGGTGTTCACAGACTTTTGATTGATCAGAAAAATGGATTTTTTTGGGGGGGGGGGGGAGGGGAGGAATCTGAAACTTTATTTTCATTCTGCACAGACTGCTTAGCTCAGTGAGACCCTGACTGAGGGTTGAGAGCTACAAGTGGCTCTTGCGGCTCTTTGCAGCACATGATATTAAAGCCTGTCTGAAATCAATGCTTCTTGCGCAAATGCTTTGACGTTCCTGTTCGGGCAAAAGCCCTTTTCTGGAAATACTTTTGCGCAAAAGGGCCAGTGTAGACAGCTGAAAACTGTTTTCTGCAAAAAAGCCCCAATGGGGAAAATGGTGATCGGGTCTTTCTTGCACAAAACCGCATCTAGATTGGCATGGACGCTTTTCCACAAAAAGTGCTTTTGCGGAAAAGCATCCGTGCCAATCTAGACGCTCTTTTCCGCAAATGCTTTTAAAAGAAAAACTTTTCCATTAAAAGCATTTGCGGAAAATCATGACAGTCTAGACATATAAGATTTGATACTTAAACACACACACACACCCCTGCATCCTTATGAAGATGAAATAAATAGCTCTGATACAAAATGAGTGACATCATCATTGCATTAGTTAGTCCACTGGCGTTGGTCACGGAAAAATGAAATGCTTGTCATTCTCAATATATACCCCAATACAGGAAAGCATTTAAGCACATGCTTAACTTTACAATCATGGATTAACCCCTTTGACTTCAACTGGACTCCAGGTTAAAGCAAGTATTTTAGGAAAGCCATCCTATTCAGGCCAGCACTTAGATACAGGTTTAATACTAAGCATGTGCTTAAGTCCTATTTAAGTCAAAGGGACTTACATGCTTAAATTTAAGCAGGAATTTATTTAAACACTGCTTTACTCGGGGATGCCTTCCTAAAGCAGGGCCACAAGGCTGATTAAAGATGTTTAACGTTTTTCTTCATATCTCAACAACAACAGAAAAGGTAGAATTCTTCTGTGAAATCCTTCCCTTCCCCTGGCCCATTCTTGAACAGCTCTGTCTTGTGTTATTTTTACAGGGAACTAAGAGGGGTGGGAGAATGGATCATGTGCCTTAAGTGGGAGACTTACAACATGAAAACTTTTGAGAACTTCAATAAGGGATGACTAGTTTTTTCTTTCAGATTTATCTGGGTCTTCATGTGGCTCCATTTGAGTCTGCTTTATAGAGTCAGCAGATTTTAATTGTGTTATGATGAATTTAGGATTTGATGGATCCACCAGAGGACTTTATTATAAGGTTGCCTCTTCACTGGCCTTTATCTGCATGTCTGTGGCATGAGAGAGAGAGCGAGAGCCCATGTGCACTAAAGATACACAACTTCAGCTGAAGTTAATTACGTAGCTGGAGTTGATGTATCTTAAATCACCATCCACACAGTGGGAGGTCGACATGAGCAAACGTTCTCATCAGCTTCTCCTGTTCTTTGTAAGGATCAGGAGTACCGGTGCTGACCGGGACTCCCTGTCAATTCAAATTAGTGGGTCTTCACTAGACTAGTTAAATCGAACCCCGAAAGATCGACCACTGCAGCGTCGATCTTCCTTGTAGTGTGGACATGGGCAGAGAGAGAGAGAGTTGATAGGGTTTATTTTAAATTATTTAGAATCTTTATTCAGTGAGAGTCAGCTACAAAGAGGGAGCCTGTTCAGTTCATTATCCTTTAATAATGGAAGTGAACGAGCAGGACAACGCTCCCCGCCCAATGGAGTTTATATTCCAGTTCATTAAGCAACTTCAGGTTTCCTTGGAGTAGTCGTGAGGCTGGCAAAGATATTTCTAATTGTGTCTACTGTGTCATCTGGAGACCCACAGAACTGCACTGCTTTCTCCATATATACTGACATCTCATTTGATCTAACTTTTGGTTGTAAACCTTTCCTTCTGGTTTCAAAGCATCGGAAGCCAGTATCATGCTGTCTGAGCAAATAGCAGCAACGTGAGGCAATTTACACTTTCACATAAAATCGGGGTGATGGTCATGATTTTGAAACATCAAGTGAAATGCATCAGCACTTGCCTTTTGCTTTGACTCTTTGAATTAAATTAGCCCCCAAATTCAAAGAGTTCAACACTCCCTCCCCACTAGCGTGAAACTTAAGAAATAATTAGCATAGACTGGCCTGAGAATGCTAATCACTTTTTATTGATGTCCATAATGAGCAAATATTGAGCAGATATTGACATGGTATGTTACTGTATATATTGCTATATTAAACTGTATATTGTAATTACGTTGGTTTATTTTCTTTTCTTTCTAAATCTAATATGCCCATTGTCTTTATCACCATCAGTAAGTTACATCTACTCTATCTTATTTTTCCCTTGTGCAGTGTGGCCTAAATGCAGTCTTCTGATGACTACAGGCAGTTTCTGCTATGTCTCTGGAAACTCATCATCTACATCCAAAAGATAAATATGTCCCTCGCTTGCTTTAAAACCGATACATCAAAAGCAATGACATTATAACTAAAAATGTCATCTCTACAACTCCGATGGTGTGTGGAGGATCCAAAATGCATAGCATATTGTCTCCCAAAAACGACTTTCAAACAGACTGTTTCTCTTTTGTGCAAGTCGACAAGCCAGGTGGAAATGATTTTGTGAGCTCACTTGCATATTTGCTTTATCAGCGTGAGAAATTTCCAGGTAAATATAAAAAGTGTCTATTTGTAGAGACATAATATAATCTCCATGGAATTATGTTTCCAACAACTGTGAATCATGTGTTTCAATCTTAAGAAGTACTTAATATAGTGAGTCCATAAGAAATATGATGGACGTGCTCCAGAAGTGATGAAAGGACCTTCAGTTTTCCTCATGCTAGAAAACCACTGAGAAAACATACACGGAGTTGAGACAAAATTGACAAATTTCTCCTAATGGGTAAAGAAAACATACTGTGCTTGAATCCAGAGACAGGAAAAGTAAGAGATCCATACGCTTAATGGGATTCATCCATAGCTGGTTTTATACCAGCTGAGGGTCTGGTCCTATATATATTCTAGTGACCAATTGTCGATCATCAGAATCGTTGTGACATAAATTCCCTGCCCCTCTTGGAATTTTCCATTAATTCCTCCCACACTGAGGAGCAAAGTAATTGGATCTATTTTCACATGGTTCAATTGCACCCTAACTATGTTTGTGCAATTGTTTTTCACCACAGGAAAAATAAAGAGAGTGCCACAAAATACCTGCTGAAGTACGGTGGGCGCTGAACATGAGCACAAAATATCAGTGGAAGCATTTGACCTCCCTTTAAAAAGAAAGGGGGGGGAGGCATTCTTGAGAATCTTTCAAACAATGTCAGCCTGTCACTTTTCAGACTCTTTAATTTTTTCCAGCTGCAACTCAATCATCCTATTAACTCCTCTCGAAAGTCTCCCACAAAGTTATCTGGGGACCGGCTGCCTGACGAGCCATTTCTGCAGAGCTCTGAGAATAACGTTCCTCTTGTGCACTCACTGTGATGTCATGAGCACTCACTCCTGGCTTTAAGTGATCCCCTGTCACAAATCCTCCTTCTCCACTCGCTGCAATTATTCCGCTATTAAAGCGTATTACATTGGATTTCTTATTTCAAGAGTGATATCACTCCTTGCTTTAATGTCCAGCCGGCAGACCAATCTGCACTCCCCTCCCCTGACACCATGCTAGTGGATTGAATCCTTTCTGTTACATTGCTGCCTGCATACGGCTGCTATGGATGGGCGCGACATGTGGAGAAGGCAGAGGGGCTCTGATTGATTTATACCTAGAAACATATTATGTATTTGTTCCTAGGAAATGGACCTAATCCAAGTCACCTCTACTAGCAAAGTCCTGCCTCTTTTCCAATTATATCTCCCTGGAGGAGGAGGGCTCTGAGTTACTACAGAAAATTCTTTCCCCGGTGTCCGGGTCTCATTTCATGCGCAGGATCTAACTGACGGCCATATTTGGGGTTGGGAAGGAATTCTCCCCCAGGTCAGATAGAGAGAATTCTCCCCCTGGGCAACTTTCAGCTTACTCTGGTGTGTGGGGCATGGGTCACTTGCTGGTTTGAACTGGGGTAAATAGAGGATTCTCTGTCATTTGAATTCTTTAAATCATAGAATCCCAGGGCTGGAAGAGACCTCAGGAGGCATCAAGTCCAACCCCCTGCATAAAGCGGGACCAACCCCAGTTCAATCATCCCAGCCAGGGCTCTGTCAAGCCAGGGCTTAAACACCTCTAGGGATGGAGAATCCACCACCTCCCTAGGGAACCCAGCCCAGTGCTTCCCCACCATCAGGATCTGAAGACTTCAGTAACTCGGCCAGAGGTTATTGGCTTCTTAGAGGAGCAAGTGGGTAAGACTGTTACCTTCAATGCTCAGGAAATCTGACTAGATGATCATGAGGGTTCCTTCTGGGCATATAGTCTAGGAATTATCTTTCTCTTGATCTGTTCCTCCTTTTGACACAGCTGATCATTCCCTTCTCCTGGAACATCCTTTTCCTCCTTAAATTCAGAGTCTGCTGTTTACTAAGAATCATTCCAACTTTCTAGCGTCTCCTCCTCTCCTTTCCGAGGCTATGTCTAGACTATGGGGGTTTTACGGGATACCAGAGGTATCCTGGAAAAACTCTGCCACATCCAAGGAACACGTCTGCTCTTCCGCTTGTTTCTGTGGAAGAACAGACATGCTCTTTGAGAAGCTCTGTCTTCCTCATGCCACGAGGAAGAAAGGCTCTTCCAAAACAGGGTTTTTTTCCTGAAATTTGGCCCAGTGTAGACGGGCCAAATTTCGGAAAAGCCTCTTCTGAAAAAACAATCGGAAAAAGGTACAGAGCGCAATTTGCATACCGTTTTCTGATAAAGCCCCATAGTGTAAACATAGTCCCAGGCTGTCGATAGCCATCAGGACTCTGCTCTAGGTTCTGCATCACGTAACAGTCACTTTCTTCCCACACTCAACAAGGAAGTTTCTTAGTGTTAGAGTTGGGTCTGGGGATGGATTTGTTGTTGTTCTTCTGTGGTAAGTTGTGTCATTTTGAGTTTTATTGCCATTCCAAATGGGAGCCGAAAGTCAAAATATCAACGTTTCACAGTCAAAAAAATTCCGAAGAGCTTCCAATCGGAAATGCTGAAACAAATTTGTTTTTATATTTTTGATTGAAGCACAATGATCCAACATGAAATCTATGGATTCCAAACACCTGGAAAAGAATTTCTTTGTTGCGATTCTCCTAATTGGAAACTTGAAAAAACATAGTGAAAGCTGCCATCTTCCCAGAGAAAATGTTGATTTCAACAATCCCGTATTTACTGATGACAGAACATTTAGTGATGGACGTTTCAACCAGCTCAAGTTACAATATGGGAAAAAAATCTGTAAATCCACTTTTTTCCTCTCTCAGTAGAGCTTCCGCCTTGATCCATTCTCTGCTCCTGACTGTCTCCCCGATACAGATTTCAAGAAACTGCATGCACCTCCTCACAACTACTGCCAACCATATCATTTGCACAGACCACCAAAGGCTAACCCAAAAGGATGAACTGCAGTGTCTTTCAGTCTTGGCCAATTTGAAACCCGCAACTGTGATGTCAGATGTTTTCTACCTAGAACTCCCACCCAGTAAGCCACAGCAATATTGGCCTTAAATTGCTACCCTCTTGGGGTATGTCTACACTACCCCCCTAGTTCGAACTAGGGGGGTAATGTATGCATACCGAACTTGCTAATGAAGCCCGGGATTTGAATTTCCCGGGCTTCATTAGCATAAAGCCGGCGCCGCCATTTTTAAAAGCCGGCTAGTGCGAACCCCGTGCCGCGCGGCTACACGCGTCACGGGCTAGATAGTTCGGACTAGCAAGCTATTCCGAACTATCTGTACACCTCGTGGAGTGTAGACATACCCCTAGAGAGCTGTTCATCCATCTACCTGCCCCATCGCCATGGTTTGTTGTTGTTCAATTCAAAGCACTAAGGTTAGGTCCAATAACAGCCTTTACAAGCCAACAGTCTGACCCTCCGTGCCACTCAAACACCATGTCATCTTTCTACCTCTCTTCCACACGAAGGCTTGAACGGAGCAACGGGACACCGCGAATGTCCTCTGACTTCCAGAGACCACCTGCAAGGGCCGTTATGCTTCTGGAATCTCCATTACCCGACAGGCCCAAAATGACCATGTGAGGCACTTTGTTTATATACAGTTCCTACCCAAGTCACCCTTCCCCTGACCCCAGGCTGGCGGGATCAGAAGGGGAAAAAGCTCCTGGTCCATCGTTACCCTTCTTCTGGAGCTGCCCCTATGCAGGACTTGAGCAGAATCTGGCTGCGGTGTGGCATGGCCGACTTGTGCATGTTCGGGCCATGCACACATTTCAGTAACCTGTAATGGTATGGAGCCCACTCAGGGTGTTTATGCCCCTCCCTCCACACACACACTTGTCTCCGCTTCATGTGCTACAAGGGAAGGGCGGCAAGGTTGGCGTCGTCTCTTGCTGCTCCAGTCCCCAGCTGCAGATTTAGTCTTCTAGAGGACACAGCAGGTGTGCACACATTAGAGCAACCCCGAGGCTGCGCAACATGGTGGAGAAGCACCAGTCCATAGGAGCTTACGTACAGCAAGGGACACCGCAGAGCATGCTTTCCAACCCTGCCCATCCTGGCCATCGATGGACCTGTCCTCCAGGAGCTTCTCTTGTGCCTTTCTGCACAAGGCAGCAGCGAGATCGAAGGAGAGCTTTACGCCACCTTTGGACATGCGCATATGCATGAGTGCTCACACAACGCCCCCCCGACCGGATTTAACTGCACCCCAAGATCTGGCTCACAGATTCTACCTGGGTCAGCCTGGGCCAGAGAGCAGGGCCCATGTCTGCACACTTGCTTGGCCACTAGCGGGCATGTGTCTAGTTCCTGGAGGGGAAGCACTGTCCCCTCGACTCTGCTTCCGGGTGTTTCCTCAGAGGCCCGAAGGTGTGCAGTTCAATTCTGGCCAGCTCTGCTTTCCTAGCAGGTGGATGAATCCTGAGACGGCTCCCAGGCACATGCGCCCCGTTGCTAACAGGGTATCTTGCATTCCCAGAATCCACAGTGCGTTCCCCACAGGCATTTTGCAAAGTTTTCCTCGTGGACGTTGGTTGGAATCGATTATTACGTTGCTAGGCTGCACGTAAGGGGCTTGGTTTAACCCAGACAGAGCCTTCCCTCTAACTAATTATTATTGTGAGTGACTAAAGGTCTTTCGGGGTCCAGGTGCCAGCAAAGTCCAGAATCGTTTTCCAATTACCCCAGTGAAAGCTCAGTGAAGTCAATATTAGTATTATGGATTTGCACGAACAGAGAGCAGGATCTGGCCTGAAAGCTTGTGGGCAGGAAGTCCCTGCCAGCCAGCAGTGGCGTGTGATTTCACCACTAGCAGATCACACCGAACTCCCTTCAGTCTGGGTCATTTGACCAGGTGTCCTGTATCCAGGATAGGGAAATACGGTCACCCTCGTCGTCCCAAACTGAGCCAGTGGAGGCACCAACACTCCAGCCAGGCCATACGCACGAGGTGGGGCCATCTGGTAACAGGAAAGTCTTTTAATCAAAAGGATCCCCAAGAAGACTCAGGCTCAGGTAGCACTTTGCTTGTCCCCTCTGTGCTGGGACCCGGGGCTGCTATTTCCCAGCGCACAGCACAGTGTAGGACCAGCAGCAAAGCAGCCGCTGCATTCAGATGGAATGATCTGGAGAGCGTAGGCACGCAGAATGCTGGCTGCTTTAGGGAGTGGGGCAGGGCCAGGGCCGGGGTGATCCTGCCTTAGCCCCACTGCACCACCATGCAGGAGCCACCTAAGGTAAGCAGGGCCCAGCTGGAGCCCACATCCCGAACTCTTACCCCAGTCATGAACCCCTCCTGCACCCCAAGCCTCTGCCCCGGCCCCAAGCACCCGTGCATCCAAACGCCATCCCAGAGCCTGCACCTAGAACTCCTCCTTCATCCCAACTGCCTGCCCCAAGAGCAGCTCAGAGCCCCTCTCACACTGCACATCCCTTAATCCAAGACCAGAGCCTGCACCCCAACCCACTGCCCCAGCCTGGTGAAAGTGAGTGAGGATGCACAAGAGAGGGAGGATGGGGTGAGCAGGGGCGTGGCCTCGGGGAAGGGGCGGGAAGGAGGCGGGGCAAGGGTGTTTATATTTGAGGTAGATCTTGGATTGCACTTAAATTAAAAAAGTGATCTCGTGCTTAAAAAGGTCGGGGACCCCTACCCTGAGGGATCTCTAGCACCCACACCTGGAGAGCACATCTCGTTGATATCTCCTGGAGAAAACGAAAAAAAGCGATGCACCATCTGTAGCAACAGTGCCATCAGAAAAGAATGTAGCAGGTTTTTCTGTGCTCTGTACAGTCTTCCATGAGGCCCTACCACACCTATCTCCTCCTTGCTGTCTGCTGTAAAGCTCTTTCCGATTCAAGAGGAAGGTGCTTTGGCTCCAGCAGCAAGGAAATAAATACACCCTTTGCCGCATGCACCTTTTCATTAGCAACACGGAGTCCTGTGGCACCTTAAAGATTAACACACTGATCTGGGCATCAGCGTTCCTGGGCCAAGCCCCAGTGCATCGGAGGCATGCATGGATTGGCCTTTGCCCACAAACGCTCCTGCCCACATCAGTCTGCAGACACAACAGGCCTACAGGCCTACCCCCTGATCCTTCTGATTAACGACGGGACTCACGTTGTGACTCCCATACATCTTCATTCTAGAAAAGTTCCATCAAGGAGCTCCAGGCTCTTGCCAGATGTGTCCTAATGAGTCTTGGTTTTCGGCAACCCCCACCTTGGCCAGCTTCACCCGGCTTTGAGGGGGAGTAGAAAAGCCCCCCCACAATAGAAAGGATGTGGATGCATTGGAGCGGGTCCAACAGAGGGCAACCAAAATGGTGAGGGGGCTGGAGCACATGACCTATGAGGAGAGGCCGAGGGATTTGTGTTTGTTTAGTCTGCAGAAGAGAAGAGCGAGGGGGGATTTGAGAGCAGCCTTCAGCTTCCTGAAGGGAGGTTCCAAAGAGGATGGAGAGAGGCTGTTCTCAGTGGTGACGGATGGCAGAACAAGGAGCAATGGTCTCGAGTTACAGTGGGGGAGGTCTAGGAAAAACTATTTCACTAGGAGGGTGGTGAAGCTTTGGAATGGGTTAACTAGGGAGAGGGTGGAATCTCCATCCCTAGAGGTTTTTAAGTCTCAGCTTGACAAAGCCCTGGCTGGGTTGATTTAGTTGGGGTTGGTCCTGCTTTGGGCGGGGGGCTGGACTTAATGACCTCCTGAGGTCTCTTCCAGCTCCATGATTCTATGAAAGCTAATGACTAAAGAGCGGCCAAAATGTGGCGCGTTTCAGGGGAACTTTTTTATTGAGTTTCTTTGGACATCGTTTTTCACCCGCAGGCTGTGCAGACGCCAGGCATGAAGTCTAATATGAATCATATTAAAAAACATCTCCAAATGGGCAAATGCACTAATGAAATACTTGTAAGGAAAAGCCAGAATAAGGAAATAATTACATGGGAAGGGCAATTGTTTATTATTAGAATTAACAAACTAATAATGGATTTCATCGGGTTCAGACATGCCCAGCAGAGAGAGATTGAATTCAGTGCTGTCATTGCGGTTCAGAAGGTCTTAGACCAAGGAAGACCAACAGCCTCAGAGCCACGGCAGGGCTGTCCTTTTGCCGTCCTTCTAAGAGCTCTGTGGCTCTGTGAGCAGGTTGTAAGTGAGAGGAAATTTCAGGGCAATGTTGGGGTGTGTAAGAAAGAGAGACCAGGTCCCAGACAAGCGGTAGGACCTAATGCAGGGGCGGGCAATAAGTAGCCCATGAGCCGGACATGGTTTACCAGGGTTAGCTCCTGGCAGGATGCTGGATGCTTTATTCAACTGTGTATCTGCAGGTACGGCCTCCACCGTTCACTGATCCCAGCTGTTGGGAGCTGCAGGAATCGGTAGCCCAGCCTGCGTCACTTCCTGCAGCTCCCATTGGCCAGGAATGGTGAACTGCGGCCAATGGGAGCTGCGAGTGACCGTACCGGCAGACACGCCAGTGGCTAAAACGTTCAGCAGCCTGCCAGGGGCTAACCCTGGCAAACCGTATCCAGCCCGCAGGCCGCTGACATAATGCAAGGCTGGAAGTGCCTCAAAGAAAGTCGGTCTGAGCAAGAGGAAGGAGCTGGATCTTGTGCGCACTCTGCGTACTCGGCCTGACAAGGGAGAGCGTCCTGGAGTACTTAGAAACGCTTTCATGAGCTTTGATTTGTTACCAAAATACAGGAAGGAGAAAGACTCCCAGTTAGCACTTTATGGGAGAGAGCCAGCGTGAGGCTTCAGAGCCCTTCCACGTAATAGCCCAGGGACCCATTTGGCATCGATTTACATCACAGGCTCTCCCGTGGGGTGGGGCTACGCGGCAGAAAGCTTCCCACTTGAACTGGAGCATTTTAAAACCCGCTAGCTGCTTATTTCCCAATGGACTGTAGGGTTGCCAGGTGTCATTTTCACCCAGACTTTGGTCTCCCCCTTTTTTTTGCCTCAACAGAATTTTTTCCCGGTGTGTCTTTTTGCGGGGGAGGGTTCGGTATTTTTTGTTAAACCATCTGGCAACCCTAATGGACTAAGCCATAGCTGCTCCGCCAGGCACAACAATCCGCAGGGCCGAGGCCCAATCCCCACTGATGAGGGAATCTGCAAGCTGGAGGCAGAGGCCTGGAGAGAGCGCTGAGGCAAAGGCCAGCGTTGCTCGGCAAGGACAAGGGGCTTCTAATTTGGCAGAGAGGGTTTAGCACGCTGGGTGGAGAAGGGATAGCTCAGTGGTTTGAGCATGAGTTCTCTCCCAAACCCAGGGTTGTGAGTTCAACCCTTGAGGGGGCCATTTTGGGATCTGGGGCAAATCTGTCAGGGTTGGTCCTGCTGTGAGGGCAGGGGACTGGATTTGATGATCTCTCACAGTTCCTTTCAGCTCTGAGATGGGTGTATCTCCAGAGAGAATTGCGCTGACCAGAAGGTTGGGCTCATCTGGAATTCGGTTGCACTCTGATTCGGAATGATGCCCCAAATGCTTTGAAATTCTCCACAAATGAGACTGGAGCTCTGACTGCAGAGTGCTCTGCTGCCGTGGAGCCGCATGCTGTCTGTCCCTAGGCTAGGGTCCCTGCACACCTTGGCTGCTGACAAGCCTGGGAGTTCATGAGTTCATGAGCTGGGCCTTCGAGGCTCTCTGCTCCCTGCCAAGGAGCTGGGTAGGGGCATAGGCAGGAAACCAAGCCGGTTTCCAACAGAAATCTGCCTGCTTGGGGCGTGCTGGACCGAACCAAACCACCTCCACCAAAACGTTTTGCTTTTGACCAAATGGGCAGTTCCAACAAAAAACTGTTGGGTTAGAATTATTCTGACCCACGCACCTTTCCCCCCAGCCCTCCGAGGCCACACAGAGCACACAATGTGGCAATTTAAAGGGCCCAGGGTTCCAGCTGCCGTTGTTGCTGCAGTAGCTGGAAAACCTGGGCCCCTTAGAATCACCAGGACCCGGGCATCTGCCCCCTTGTCCTCCCTCCCCCCATTGGCGGGCCTGTAGGTAACGGCACTAACGTATACATTCACATCCAACGCAGGGGTTGACTATCGGGCAAACGATTCTCACCAGATGCCTTGTGAGGTAAGTTTTTCCACCAGGTAAAAAAAAGAAAGAAAAGCACAAGTTTAAATGCAAAGAAACTGTTTCTCTTGGCGCTCCAAGAAAGCGGCAGGAGTAATTTACAGAGTGACCAACGGATTCTGTACAAACAATATTGTTTGTCTTGGAGAAGAAACCATCATAAATCTGTGGCCTACGCCATCGCAAAGATTCTCTCAGCTAATTTCAGCACCCCACTAATTAATCAGCACTTGTTGCCATGTTAATTAGCCAAGAGTGACCTCACAGGCGTTTATCCTTTTCATGAGATTTTAGCCCGAATGGGAGAACGTGCACCTGTGGCCAAACTCGTTGGCACCTGAGGCGGGGAGTTCAAATGATGCCCCCGTGCCTTTGAAAGGTCTCAATTCTGCCTTCTTCCTGTTCTACTCCTCTCATGGTACTGCTCTGTTACCGACCCCAATAAAGGAGAGAATACATATGCACCATCAGCTGACACAATTTTCTACACTCTGGGTACATCTAAACTACATGGCTCTGTCGATGGAGCCATGTAGATTAGTTTACTCGGCAAAGGGAAATGAAGCAGAGATTCAAATAATCGCCGCTTCATTTAAATCAAAATGGCCGCCGCGCTGTGCCGATCAGCTGATTGTCCGCACAGCGTGGCAGTCGAGACGGGGATCTGCCGACCCCAGAAACCTTCATCGGCAGATCCTCTAGACTGCCGCGCTGTGCTGACAATCAGCTGATCGGCACAGCATGGTGGACATTTTGATTTAAATGAAACGGCGATTATTTAAATCGCCGCTTCATTTCCCTTTGCCGTCCTTCCTAATCTACATGACTCCATCGACGAAGCCATGTAGTTTAGACACACCCTCTGCAGCGGCGGATTTAGGGCAGGGCGAGCGGGGTGGCTGCCCCGGGCCCCGCGCTTCCCGAGGCCCCGCGCAGGCACCGAGGCGCCACGGCGCATGCGCCGTGTCAAAGGACGGGCCCCGTGAAATTTCGCTGCCCTGGGTCCCGCGGCACTCTCATCCGCCCCTTACCCTCTGAGTCCTAGTGTGCCCCCCCACAGTCTGGCACCTGAGGCGGCTGCATCAGTTCACTTCATGGTAAGCCCAGCCCAGCCCTGGCCAAGCTCAGGAATAAACAGACTTGAAGCCTGTTTCCAGATGGGCAAATATACGCCGGGCCTCCTGGGTTCCTGGGCTAGTGAAATGGACTAAGGCAGGGCCTCTTGGCACTTTGCTTGTCAGCCTTGTAGATCAGCAACTTTGCTTTGAGTTTTCCAAGCCGGGTCTTTGCAAATAGTCACTTGTACAAATAGTCGTTACCCTGAAAAATGCTACAATTTGCTCTTTGCAACTAGGTAAGGTTATTGCTGTGTTCCCCGGACAGTGTCTAGGGAATACTTGCGGTTAGCATGAGTGATAAAGAACTTAGGGCAATGATCTTCGTGAGAATACAGAGAGAAAAAGAGGCCAGGTGACATGTGAAGAGCCCTGGTTTGGGTAGCTACCTGGCCACCAGCTTGAGCTGCAGGTATCACAGAAAACTAGGTCATTGCTAAAACCGCATCCTTCTTCTCCAGTCCCATTCATCACCCCTCAATACTAAGGTTCCCCAGGCACCTTCATGTCGGGTGGCATTTTCTAAAAGGGGTCTAGTCAGTGGTAAAACTCCCATTGATTTCAAGAGAGGCAGATCCTGAGAGCTTTTGAAAATCTCTCCCTTGGTTACAAAGGCACTTGAAAAGCATTATGGGGAGACCACTACATTACTCCAGCTACAGTTGTTTGGAAGTATCATTTGTTAGACTACAGTGTGAAGTAGTGGCTTGCTCACAAAGCTTAGAGCCAGGAAATCTCTGTGTTTTGATCCTGTCTCTGACACTTATTCTGTCTGCGGCCTTGGTCCAGTCATGTATCGTCTCTGCCTTTGTTTCCCCGGGTGTAAAATGGAAATTATAATATACATGCACTTTCTCAGCAGTGCTGGGACTGGCTAACATTTCTAAATCACACAGCATCAGTGGGTGTTATGTAATTCCTGTTGTGACTCATCACCAGAAATGGTGAGTCTGTTACAGCTCATTGCTACAGAGCCTGGCTTTTCAGCTAATGCCAAAGTGCCTCAAGCTTTCGGCTCAGGAAGTCCCTGCCTCAGACCATAGTGGCCATCACAAATGCAGAATGTCAGCAGTAGCAATGAGCAAGCTGCTTGGGGAAAAAAATACAGCACGCAATCAAATGCCTGTCTGTGTTTGGAAATGAACTATTCTAAAGCACAGATTATTTCATACTTCCTTTAAATGCAGCATTGTGGCTAAGACCAAAGCCACACAGCCTAGGGGCTACATCTACACTGCAGGCTTCTTATGCAAGAATGGCCGTTCTTGTGCAAAAACGTGTGGAGCATCTACACTGCGCACGCATTCTTGTGCAAGTAAATTTACAGTAAAGTGTCAGAACAGAGGGCTTCTTGTGCAAGAGTTATTCTTCTCCCCACAAGGAATAAGCCCTCTTGCTCAAGAGCTCTTTCAAAAGAAGGCAGCGTGGATGGGCAACAGAGGTTTCTTGTGCAAGAAACTCCTATGGCTAAAATGGTCATCAGAGCTTTCTTGTGCAAGAGAGCATCCACACTGCCATGGACGCTCTTGTGCAGAAGCATATTTCTTGCACAAAAGCACATGGCAGTGTGGACATGCTCTTGTGCAAGAATTGTTGTGCAGAAACTCTTGTGCAAAACAGTTCTTGCACAAAAAGCCTGCAGTGTAGACATATTTCATAGAGGGATAAGGGATCTTTCGGAAAAGGCTTTATTTTCCACAAGGTCAGCGTCTAGACTGGCGCTTTTTTCCGACAAAGCTCCGTGCAGAAAAAAAGCGGCAGCCATTTTTCTGCTAATGAAGCGGGGGAAATTTAAATCCCTGCTTCATTAGCAATTGTGATATGTCTAATTTACATCCCTTTTCCGAAAAAGGGATGTAGTCTAGACGTAGCCAGTGGCTATATCTACACTGCAGGTTTTTGCAGAAAAACAGCTGTTTTTATGCAAAAACCCATGGAGTGTGCACACCACAAATGCACTTTTGCGCAAGTAAATCAACAGTTAAATGGCAGAACAGAGGGCTGTTGCCAGTATAGGTTAACCTTCTTTTACGAGGCATAACTCCTTTTTGTGCTACAGCTATTGTGCAAAAAGGCAAGTATGGACACTCCAGAGGGAAAAAGCACAGGTGCTCTAAATGGCCATTCTGTGAATGGCCATCAGAGCTTTCTTGCACAAGAGCGTCCATGCAGTGTGGATGCTCTCTTGCAAAAGAGCTCATCACTTTTGCGATGTGCTTTGAGGTGTGGATGTGCTCTAGCGCAAGAAGTTTTCACTCAAAAACTCCTGTGCAAAAGGTTTCTTGCACAAGAAGCATGTAGTGTAGATATAGCCAGTATGTCTACACTACAGTTTTGTCAGAAAAATGGCCGTTTTTCTGACAAAACTTGAGGAACATCCACACTGCAATCGTGTTCTTCCGCAAGAAAATTGAAAGAACAGAGGGGTTTTTCCGGCATTGGTAATCCTTATTCTGCGAGGAAGAAGCCTTTTTGCGAAAGAGCTCTTTTGCAAAAAAAGGCGTGTGTGGACGGAGAAGAGGGAGTTCTTTTGAAAGAAGAGGAAAGAGGAAAAAGCACAGGTGCCCTGGTGGCCACTCCATCCATAGTAATCACAGCTTACATGCGAGAGAGCGTCCATTCAGTTTGGACACTCTCTTTTGAAAAAGCAGATGGTTTTTTCGATGCACTTTTGCAGTGTGGACGCTCTGTTTCAGAAGGAGTTTTTTCAAAGATCTCTTGTGAAAAAAGCTTCTTCTGAAAAATCTCTGACCAACTGGAGAATTTCCCCCTGAACGCTTTCAGCAAAGCTGAAGTTTCCCCATGCCCTCCATGTCTTACTGCTGACTCCCTTGAGCGAGCTTTGAGGATCTTCTTTATAGCAGAGTCCTCTCCAATTGAAATCGTTTGTTGTTGTGTTTGTTAAACAATTGTTATCTTTTCAAAAAGCCTGCTTGAACATCCCTTCAAGGAACTTTTGTAAATCATCGTTTTCATCATGTTGCGCCGCTCAGCAAGACGTGAGCTGGAAAAAAGATGTTAAAGGACACAATCAATTTTGTCTATCTAAATGAGGAATACCAATTAAATATGTGTGATGTGGCAGGGGAAAGGGGTATGAGACTGGAGGACTTGAGGATCTTTGGAGACAGAGGACACTGTGTGCTATTTGAAGACAGTTTAATTTTGTTTTTCTGGTATGTTTTTCAGCTTAAAAAAAAGATATATCCAGTGTGTGACAGAGGATTATTTTCCAAAATTAAAGGCATGGATCTAACTTGTTTAATCTCTGTAGCATGACCTTCTTTGCATCATAACTAAAAATGAAAACACTAAGGGAAGCTGGTCTCTCGTAAGAAAATGACTAGACGTGCCCTAAAGTTGGTTTGGATTTGGTCATTATGATATCAGTAGGTTTTCTTTTGGAGGCTTTGGTGATGTCACGATGCCAGGGTTTTCTCTGAGCCAGGGCGGTTTTCATGCTTTGCGGCGTACTGTTGATATGATTTTCATCCTCCAACGGTTACAGGAAAAAAGTCGTGAACTTTGTACACCATCTTTCTCAGTCTAACCAAAGCCTTTGATACAGTCAGTCTCACTGGCTTCTGGAAACAGCTTGCTAAACGTGAACATCCAGATGGCAATTCCACGAAGGCATGGTTGCAAGAGTTAGTATTGATGGTGATATAAGAGACCCATTTCCGGTCATGAATGGAGTGAAGGAAGGATGTGTTCTCTCTGTCCTAGCCTTTGTGGTTTATTCTTTGCTGTGATGATAGAGGAAGCCATTTTTGCTCTGACAGGCTCTTGAATCTCTCTGGTCTATGTGCTAATACCAAGCTGATCAGAGCATTTATCCAGGCACTGACCTACACTGATGACTGCACTTTGGTTGCACATACTGAAGCACCACTACAAGATTTTTCAAATCACTTGGCTGAGGTCGTTTAACACTCAGCCAAATAAAAACTGGGACTCTGTACCAGCCACCTTCACAGCAACATTATCAAGAGCCATCAATAAGCTGGGAAGGTACCATGTTCCAAAGGGTTAAACAGTTCACTCATCTTGGTGGTATGTTAAATGACACAACAATCAACCACAACGTAGATATTCCAATTAAGAAAGCCAGTGCTGTCCACAGTTACCTGTGGCATTGCATGGAGAAGCAACATGGAATCTCTCCACAGACAGAATGGAAGTATATAAAGCTACAGCCCACACAACGTTGGACAATGGGCATGAATCATGAATTTGTTACCAATGGCACCATAAATTCTGTAAGAATTCTGTAGGCATGGAAACAACTTGGAGCTCAATTACCACAAAACCAAGACAATGGTATTTGGAGTTAAGGAAATAGGAAGAAAGATTAGTGTAGGTGGGATATTACTAGAGAATGTATAGAAGTTCACATATTTGGGGAGCAACATGACGTATGATCTAGTCTGTAAGAAGGAAATAGCGACTAGAATAGCAAAAGCAAGAGCAAGTTTGAAGGCGATGGATAAGATCTGGAAGTAAAGCGATTAGCTTAGGAATGAAGCTGAGCATCTTGAAAACATGTGTATTTAGCAGCATGTTGCACAGATGTGAGACATGGGTGATAATGAAAGATTCAAAGAGAAGGATGTTGGCATTGGAGAGGAATCATTATAGAAAGATCCTGAGCAGAAGGTCACCAACGAAGAATTATCTAGGAAGATACAGCTGAAAGAGAATCTACTGCAGAAGGTTACACAACGGAAGTTACAGCTATTCAGGCATATCTGCAGAATGAATGATGAGCGAAAAGTTAAGACTGGTATTCGGCACAATGGATGATACGAATAGGAGAGGCAGACCCCACAGAGAATGGATAGATGATACGGTAGATTGGTGAGGAGCTAGTCTACAGAAATTAAGCCACTCTGCACTAGACAGGGAAAGATGGAAGGAAATAGTGAGGGAAGCATTGGACACTAATCGGCGTTGAACCCATGGTTGTTGATGATGATGACGATGACTTCTCACAGGCCATGTGCCACCACCAGATGGTAACCAAGTTCGCTCATTCCTGTCATGGGCTAATTTCAGCTCAGAACCTGACAGCTGAAATGTTCTGTAGCTCATCTCCTATCCTCTCAGCTGTGCTGCAATTATTGATAGACCACTAGAAGACTTAACCAGCATTGCCCAGGTCTGGGTCTGGCCCAGAGTGGGGGAGGGGAGGCATGCAGGTCACCCTCCAGCTTCTCCCCAGGGCCAGCCGGAAGTGGAGGGAATGGTGCTATCACACCCCTCCCTTTCCATCTGATGCAAAACAATCACATTCCATGCACATCCCATTGTCCTGGTAAACCCAAACCCTGAATTGCTTTTCGTTACGATAAGAGGAAGCTACATAGCACATGTGGTGGTCCTAGCTTTTACTGCGTAGGAGGAGTTCTTGAACAAACAGACTCACAGACAGATGGACACAGACAGATGCACAAGCTCTCTAAAATATATAGTAGTTTGCATGGCACCCACTGCCCTAGCGTCTGAGCTCTTGCCAACCAACTCATCTGAGGAAGTGGATTTTACCCAAGAACGCTCATGATTCTGTATATTTTTTATTAGTCTCTAAGGTGCCACAGGACTACTCGTTGTTTTCCAACATTAACATAGTTGTCCTCACAGCGCCTCAGTGTCGTACAGATGAGCAGTCACCCATTTCACAGGGGGTGAACTGAGGCACACAGAAACCAATTTTGTCCGTACCAAAGCACTTTGGTGGAGCCACAGTTTGAACCCAAGTCCAGAGCACCATCACTGCACAGGATCTGTTGATGCTGTATTGTAACACTGCGTGGGGACCATGGGGGGATGCTGTCACATAACATCATCATGGTGCATCAGCACCTGGTGGTAGAACTTCATGTCCTGGCAGCATTAACTTCCCAACGGTACAAATGCCAAGTGGGTCTCTTTGGACACATCCACCCACGTCTCTGACAGGTTTGTGCCTTCTTTGATCCAACACCAACCATTCACCTCTGCGCATTCCTCAGTTCTGCCAACAGAGAGTAGGGAGAAGCTTGACTCCTTCAGGTGGACTCTCCAAGGGAACCCAGAATGATTTTAGGAAGTAGGCAGGTCAGCTGACATAAAAAGGGAAATAATTCCCTATTCTCAGCTCCTTCTTCTTCCTTGCTCACATGTATTACACTTCGGTGTCTTTCAGTGCAGGTTAGTAATGGTGCATAATGCATGAATAGCTATGGTTTTGTGTTGTTAATGCAGAGTAAGGTTACACCCAAGCAGAAGGTACCGCTGAGAACTAAACATGATCCCAGCCTTTGTCATTTGACTACCAAATATGCATTGCTCAACTTGTCCTCTACCTTATTTCGCTTTTGGTTTTGGCTGGTCAATGATACATCCCTACCGTCTCCAATATCCTTTTAACTTTGTAATGGCAGAAATTTCCTGTAAGGCTTTGTCAATATGTCAATAAGTTTTCCCAGTTATGCAAATATAATTATTCGGGGATAGTTATACTGGCATAACTCCACAAGGTGGACACTTAGGCTTGGTCTACATGGGAGGGGAAGGATGACCTAAGATATGTGACTCCAGCTATGTTAACTGTGGAGCTGGAGTTGACGTACCTTAAATCCTTTCCACACTGTGGAAGGCTGACGGGAGCATACGCTTCTGCCGGTTTCCCTCACTCCTGGCAGAATGAGGGGTACCAGAGGCCAGCGGGGCCTAACCTCAGCATTCAATTTGGGGGTCTACACTAGACCCGCTAAATCAAACACTAGAAGATCAACCTCCAGAGGGCCAATCTTCTCTGTAGTGTAGACGAGTCCTTATTTTGCAATCAGGGTGAGGATTTTTTGGTTTAGGCAAGTCCTCTTCCCCGTGGCATAAGCTAAAGGGGAACGGGCACCTATTTAGGAGAGTGTTGAGAATATGTCAGAATATGTCTCAAGAGAGCTGGATTCTAGTCTGATCTTGCTATTTGGAGCCTTTGGGTTAGTCACTTCAACTCTGGGCCTCATATTTGCATCTCTAAAACAAGGTGAATTATGTTAACCTCTGAAATCTACTGCTCAGAAGCACTATATGAGGAGGCGTTATCAATAAACTGGAATAAGTGTTCGTGCAGGGGATTATTTTGATATTACTATATCAGTTTGATTTAATTTTTTATCCAAAAGACTTTCTTGTAACCACCTCTGGCCTGGAGTGTACTAGCTGTTACCAACAGACAGCAACACTACACACCAGTTAAGGTCAGGACATAAAAAATATTGTATCACAAAAAGGATTTTTATGTGCCATGGAATCTTTAATGGCAACAAGTTGCTATAACCTCATTGAATGCCCAAATTTTCATTAGCATGATACCCCTATTCATTCAGTACCAGAACGCTGGTTCAATGCTTATAGAGAGGAGTAATTAAGCAAGTAATTGAACAATGTAGCTTCCAAAGATAATTTGGAGCAGACCCGATTATGCCTCTGTTGTAAATTTTTGTTGGAAAAAATATATACTATGTAAACCACACTGAAGGGTCTTTTTAAAATCAATTGGATCAGTTTGGCACTAGAAGAAAACAGCATAGAGCACATATTGATGTACATTACTACTTATCTACTTACATTACTTAGGCCTTGTCTCTACTACACAGTGGATCGATGCGGCAGTGATCAATTCATCGTCATCGATTTATCATGTCTACTGTAGACATGATAAATCAATCTCCAAGTCGACGCAGGAACTCCACTTAAATTAGAAGAGTAGCTGATGTCGATGGGAGAGCAGCCCCTTCGACCTTGCCATACGCAAGATGTTGTGGTAAGTATGTCAACTTTCGTTACTCTATTTGCATAGCTGAAGTACTATGGCACAGTAGCGACTAAGGGTACGTCTGGATTACATTCCTTTTCTTGAAAAAGGGATGTAAATTAGACACTTTGAAATTGCAAATGAAGCCAGGATTTAACTTTCCCATGCTTCAGTTGCATAATGGTGGCCACAGTTTTTTCAAAACAAAAATAGCTGTTTAGACAGAGATTGTTCAAAAATAAAACCCTTTTTTGAAAGATCATGTACTCCTCAGTTTACCGGGAGTACAGGATCTTTCGAAAAAGGGTTTTATTTTCGAAGGATCCCTATCTAAACAGGCTTTTTTCTTTCAAAAGCCCCTTTTCAAAAAAAACTACGGCTGCCATTATGCAAATGAAGCACAGGAAATTTAAATCCCGGCTTCATTTGCAATTTCAAAGTGTCTAATTTACATCCCTTTTTTGAGATAGGGATGTAGTTTACACACAGCCTAATAGATCTATTAGGGCATTCATTTTTGTGGGTAAAACCCACATGCTTCATCTGATGAAGTGGGTTTTACCCACAAAAGCTTATGCCCTAATAAATCTGTTAGTCTCTAAGGTGCCACAGGCCTCCTCCTCGTTAATAGAAATAATGGTTAGTAATAAAGTAAAGGGTGGAGCCGGCGTATTGGCATATACCTGGACACCTTTTTGGAAGCTCTGCATTAGCCAAACACATGTTATTAGGCTTAAAATAAGGGTACGTAGGTGAAATTTAAGGGTGTGTTATATAGGAGGTCCAACTAGATCAGCGGTGGTCAAACTTACAGGAATGCTCATGAAATTGGGGCTGGGTTGTGTGGGGGTGAGGGCTTCAGCTGGGGGTTAGATGTTACGAGCCAGGGTGGGCAGGGAGGGTGTGCCTCACCTGTGTTTGTCAGAGGCTGGCAATGGGCAAAAGGGATGAACCACGTGAGGATTCCCTGTTCTGTTCACTCCCTCTGGGGCTCCTGGCATTGACCACTGTGGGCAGAGGGGACACTGGGTTAGATGGGCCTTTGCCCCTAGATGAGCCAGTCTGGCCAGTCTTATGGTCTCAGCATGGGAGGGAGGGGGGCTTTAAAAGGACAAACTGGCGCTGCAGACAGCAAAGGGGAAGCCCTAAAAGGGAATGACTCCTGAAGCAGCAGGGGTCCCTCACCCCCATGACAGAGACACCCCCTCCCCCGTCCTATGAGGAGTCCAGCAAACCCCAGGGGAGAAGCCAATAGGAAGAGCCACAAGGACTCCAGGAAAGCTGTCAGGCCACTCCGGATGGGAGGTGATGCCACAGAACTTTCCATCGGGATGTTGACTTTTCCCAGTGCATAACAAAGGCGGCAGGCCCACGAGGCCCACTGCAAAGACACTGAGGCACAGGCCTGGGCAGGACCACGCTCATGGGGGTACCTGGGCATGACAAGGGGCCCCGACCCAGCAAGAGACGCACTACCAGCCACATAGCCACATGTAGGTTGGGTGGTGTTAGCCCTGTGTTGGTCTTTGCATCCCCGTTTGTTAAATTGCATGTGATTGCTCCATCTCTCCCCCTCTCTCTCTGCTGGATTGTCCTTGTGGCTCTTTTTCTTGTTATCCTGTCCAGGTTTTTGGCAAATCTCCACTGCTGCCGTCCCAAGTCCCGTCCCTGTGCTCGCTTTTGGAATGCGTTTGTGTTCCGAGGGGGCCTCACAGAAACAGATGATCTGTCATTCCAAATCCGAAACCTCGGCTGCAATCTGATCCCTGCGTGCGCGGCCCAGAGGAACCCTGCTTCCCAATAATTGTCATCTTTCGGCTATTTTTAGGCAACACAACTGCCACCCTTTGGCTATTATGCCGCAAAGTGAGGATGAAGGATGACAATCGATTATCTCAAGCTGCGCGGCGCAGTATTAGGGAGAGAAGTCTCAGCTGGGTCCCCTTCTGCCCCCTCTACAAGATGAGAGATTCCATTTTCATTCCTCTTAATTAAAGTGGGTAGCGCGCTTACAAGGGGAAGCAAAAGGTTATGCTCAGTAAACAATGGGCCATGCAATTAAAAGAAAATGCTCCTATAAAGCCTGAAGAATGAGAGTCAAATGCTTTCATTTGTCCTCTGCTGCCTTTTGCTGCACACATCTCTTTACTTCCCGGAGACGAGGCACGGCTCTCCCACCCACACGCTGCAGAGAGCAGACCCTGGCCAGACCACATAGGCAAGCCTCTCCTGAAGTCACTCCAAGGAGCCTGTGCATGCAAGACCGACAAGTGCTTGCTTGCATGTTAATGAAATTCTGGGGAGGGAAAGGCATTATTTTGCACAACGTTTTTAATTAAAGCATTTCAATATAAAGAGCCCTCTGAAAGTGGGGAGTCACATGCTAAAACTGAATCCCCCTCCTTACCTACGTGTTCAAAAGCATACCTTAGATTATTATAAGAGGAAGAGTTTGTAACTTCTAATTACGTTTCCAGTGCTGCCTGCTCTTGCAATGTTGTTATGAATCTGGTGAGTTTCGTTAAAGCCCCAACTCTTGGAGTCAGGGGGTTATTAAGTGAGAATCTCAATTTTCATTTTTAAACAAATGAAGTTTCTCCTGGTCCTCGTAGTTGCAGAAAACCAGACAGCAAATCAGAAAGAACCCAAATTTTATCCTTTTCAAAATGAAATGAAGTTTAAGGAACTTGTGATTTTTTTTTGTTTTTGAGCTCTGACTCATGATGTTGGAGCTGGAAAAGAGGCTCTCCACCATCTGTTCAGTTTATTTACCTTTGTGCATTTCACTTAGGGTGGATAGTGAATTTTACTAGTCAGTTTCACAACTTGTTTAGTCAGTTTCACCTCTAGCTTTTAGTGGGACTGAGGTGGCCCATAGATCTCATGTTGGCTGGGATGAATGTCACCCACACTGAACTTGTTCATGTGCCCATTGAAATCAATGGCAGAACCCCCTTTGATTTCAAAGGGGCAGGATCTGCCTGCCAGTATTTCCCTGCCACTTGGATTGGATGACTCCCAGACCACACACAGACAGCTTTGCAAGAACTTCAGGTGCGAATACGCTTGCACATAGACATTTGCGCAAAGACTTCCTGCCCGAAAGGACGATGACTAACTCTGTCACCCTTCTGGAGAGCAAAATTCTCTTTGCACAAATGAGGCGGCACATCCTGGCATGGTGAATGGGAGCGCTTTTTATTGCAAGGGAAGGTTTGAACGTGCTTTCTTGCAGCATCCACCCGCTTCTGGTAAATATGGGCTCAGCCTTGGTACCTCCCACAGATGGAGAATGAGCTAGGAAGAGGAAGCCACCAGGAAATGTTTTCAAATTCCGTATCAGGTAAATGATTTAGTCCAGCGTCTGCAGTACGAACTCACTGCCCTGCAGTCTCCTGGGCCAATCTCTCAGGTACCACATACCCTTTGCCCCCCCAGGGGATACTCAGTGGCTTGCAGAATGAAGCCATAAAGGACAGGATGCCTCCAATACATACCCAGGATAGATTGAAACACACTCCTCAGGGAATTCTGGGTAGACAAGTGGGTTATTACAGACACTAAGAGGAGCGGTACACTTCCAGTTGTTGTAGGCAGAGGTCGCTAGAAGGATGTCTGTGTAAAAGTGCTACTGGTCCTGATCTCCTTAAATTCATGTGTGTCTTCTCAGCGGTTTCTCCCCTCCTCCTTCCCCCCTTCTCTTTATCAAATTATTATAGCCTATGGAGGAGGGCTTTTCTCTGCTTCCTGCTGTGACTGATTTGGAGATCACTGGTGATGTGATGCTAGAGGAATTCTTCCAGGCAATGAACAACTGAATTGGACCGAGGCAGATCGTCTAACTTGCTTAGTCATGGTGTCTTCATGCCCTGTGTTAATGCCCAAGTGGATCAGATAATCACCCCTTGTTTATAATTCAGGCAAAAATGAACAGAGCTGCATAATTGCTACACATGCAATTTTCAGGCATGCTTGAGCCTGTGTCTGTGGATAGATTCTGTACCAAGATAGATGTCAGGCTGTGATTTGTGAGTTAAAGTGGTACATTTGTTGTGGTCAAAGATATAGACTTGTAGAATCCTAGAACTGGAAGGGACCTCGAGAGGTCATCGAATCAAGTCCCATGCCCTCACAGCAGGACCAAGCACTGTCTAGATCATCCCTGACAGGTCTAACCTGCTGTTAAACATCTCCAGTGATAAAGATTCCACAACCTCCCTGGGCAATTTATCCCAGTGTTTAACCACCCTGACAGCTTGGAATTTTTTCCTAATGTCCAACCTAAACCTCCCTTGCTGCAGTTGAAGCACATTGCTGCTTGTTCTATCCTCAGAGGCTAAGGAAAACATTTTTCCCCCTCTTCCTTGTAACACCCTTTTAGATACTTTTGTATCAGTTAGGCTTCAGAGAGCTAGGTTCAATCCCTTCTTCTGCCACAGACTTTGTGTATGACTTTAGGTAAGACTTCTCTGTGGGTATGTCTAGACTACATCCCTCTTTTGGAAGAGGGATGTAAATTAGACATATCAAAATTGTAAATGAAGCTGGGATTTGAATTTCCCGTGCTTCATTTGCATAATCGTGTCACGGCATTCTTTCAAAAAAATCCTATTTTGAAAGTGAAACCACGATCTAGACGCGTTCTTTCAAAAAGAAAAGCCTTTTTCGAAAGATCCTGTACTACAAGGATCCTGTGCTAAGAGGCTTTTCTTTTCAAAAGAACCATGTCTAGATTGTGGTTCCACTTTCGAAATAGTGTTGTTTGAAAGAATGCCATGACGTGATTATGCAAATGAAGTGCATCTAGACCACAGTTTCACTTTCAAAATAGCATTTTTCGAAAGAACACCGTGATGCGATTATGCAAATGAACCACAGGAAATTCAAATCCTGGCATCATTTTCAATTTTGATATGTCTAATTTACAGCCCTCTTTCGAAAGAGGGATGTAGTTTAGACGTACCGTGTACCTCTCTTCTCCATCCATAACATGGGGACAATACTTCCTTTCTTCTGCCCTTTGTGTGTCTTATCAAATTAGACTGTAAGCTCTTAGGGGCAGGGACTGTCTCTTACCATGTCTTTATAAAATGCATAGCATAATGAAACCTTGATCTCAGCTGGGATCCTTGGGTGGAACTGTTACAAATAATGATTGTATTCTCTTGTATTTTCCAAAAAACATTGCTGTTTGCAAGAACATTCTTGCCAGCAAAACTCATTTGCTAAAATATCTGAAGGTAGCAAACAGACACAGGTCAAGCAAATGTCTCTGGCTATGTCTACACTGCCTTCTTCCCAGTAATGGTATTTTTCTAACAAGGTGAACCTAGTGGAAGAAGGTGGGTAAAGCAATCTCTTTTATTGGACCAACTGGCTCAATGTCACAGCTAAATATCAGGCTTGAACTAAGCTTGTTTAGCAGTAGCTGTTAACATATATTTCAAGGTGAAGTCCTGTGGCACCTTATATACTAACAGATTTATTGGAGCATAAGCTTTCGTGGGCCTCATCCCCCCTGAGTTGACTGAATTGACCTCGTTATCTCTAACCTTACTCTTGACTGGAACTCTTTTCTTATGCTTATATATTTATACCTGCCTCTGGAATTTTCACTCCATGCATCTGACGAAGTGGGTCTTTGCCCACGAAATCTTATGCTCCAATAAATCTGTTAGTCCATAAGGTGCCACAGGACTCCTCGTTGTTTATGCAGATTCAGACTCACACGGCTACCCCTCTGATACATTTCAAGGTGAAGATCCTTTGTGGAACATCAAGAAATCACATGGGTGATTTCTGCAAGTCTCTCTGGAAGAACAAACTCTCAGGCCATCCTGCCCTCCTGCCTGACAGTTCATTATTATGCTAACAGCATGAAACCCCTGAATCACACCCTTTCAACCTGTAATCCGCTATTACTCCCTGTCAAAAATCCACAGGGCCTCTTTCAGTTCCTCCCAGCTGCTCTCCAATCTCCTTTCATCCAGACTAGTGCTGGACAAATCCCAACTAGAGGAGCAAATTCTGCTGTCATTTAGATTGTATCAACCCGAAGCGCCCCCACTGACTTCTCAAAATCAGTCTTGACCATGAGTATGTGGGTTGCAGGCTGGAGAAATGGGATGTAGATTGAAAGCTGGAACATTTTTCTGTGTACAGGAACCCCCACCTCAAGGCTTCTCTCCATTAGACTTAGAAAGAAAACTGATTAGGGTGTAGTAAAAGGAAGGTCTCATGGGGCCAATTAGCAGAGAATTGAGCAACATCCAGACCTTGTTACGGGATCTCTGAAAAGGCCCTGCTTGAATTTACAGCCTGTTCCCCTTTATGTGATGTTCTCCTACCAATAGGCATGCAAAATAGAAGCAAGAGGACTTTGATCCTAACCAGCTTTTTGTTTATGCAGACAGCAGGACGTGGGCACCAGTTGTGGCAACTTGTGTGTGTGTGAGTTTGCATCCCAATATATTTAAGTGGCAAAAGAAGACCTCTTCTTTCAGTTGGAATGCAAACTAACCACAAAGGCCACCTCCAGGCCAAAGACAGGACATTGCAGCCTGCTGCTGGCATAACATTATCAGCTAGAAAATATAACACTCTGGGGTTCTACAACTGCTTTACCTTGCTGGGACGCTTTCTGCTTTATTTACTGGGGATGAAAGTCAAACAATCCTCTGTCTGTAAGAATGACTCCTAATTATCCAGGATGTTTAGAACCAATAATGGAAGCATCCTAGTGGAGCCGGTAATAGGCAAGGTCAGAACAATGGGCAAGAAATAGACACCTGGCATATTTCATTTGCAAATTTTAAGGGACACAATTCAAATGAAATCTTGTCAATGCCAAAGAAGCAGCTAAAATTAGTTACAAATGATTTGCCTGCCTCTGAGTCCCTCTCTCAGGATTTGATATTTTTCAGCCAGGTTTCTTTTCTTGTCTTTTCTTTAAAAAAAAAATAATTGAGAGGCCCACAAAAGAAACAAGAGGGGAAACTAACTGCAGAGTAGTTATGAAACTATATGCAGCATACTGTCCAATACGCAAGTAGGAAATCAAACGGATTTTTTTGTGCTAATCTTTTTTTCAGTTAGAGTGATTTTAGATTTTATGCTGTAACCATAATCGGTAAAATATTTATCTACGGAAACATGATATTGTGAAGTTGACAGAGCCAAGTTTCCCGCGGTCCCATAAAGTCTGTTTACAGTCACCCGTCCTAGTGCTCAGTGTTCTGCACTGTTACTTAACACTAATTTACTTTTAAATGTCTTCTAAGAGCTCAGTAAGCTGTGAAAGTGTGAGTAATGCTGTCAGACATAAGAACATAAGAACGGCCATACTGGATCAGACCAATGGTCCACCTAGCCCAGTGTTCTGTCTGCCAGATGCCCTAGAGCAGTGGCCCCCAACCTTTAGAGGCTCCCGGGCACCTGGGGGCGGGGCCACTCACGTGCCGGGCGCCCGGAGGGTGGGGCCACTCATGTGCTGGGCGCCCAGGGGTGGGGCCACACGTCCTGGGGCACGCCAGGGGCGGGGATGCCCTTGCACCCGGCGCCGGCATGTGCCCCGGGGCCGGGGCCGCCCGAGCGCCTATGTGCCGTGGGCCCGGGGCCGGCGCCGCCGCCTGAGCCACGTGCCTGGGGCCGGCACCGGCGCCGAACGCCCGCATGTGCCCCAGGACTGGGGCCGCCCGAGCGCTGCGCACCAGGTGCCAGTGCGTGTCGTGCGCCTGGGGCCGGCGCCTCCAGTGCGCCACGCGCCGGGGGCAGGGCCGGCCCAGGTTGTCGACGGGTGCACACAAATGCCCCGGCGGGTGCCATGGGCCCGTGGGCACCGCGTTGGGGACCACTGCCCTAGAGGGAGGGAACACAACAGGTAATCCTCCCGTGATCCCTCTCCTGTCACTCATTTCCAGACAAATAGAGGCTAGGGACACCCATTCCTACCCATTCTGGCTAATAGCCATTGATGAACCTAACCTCCATGAATCTATCTAGCTCCTTTTAGAACCCTGTTAAAGTCTTAGTCTTCACCATATCCTCTGTCAAGGAGTTCCACAGGTTGACAGTGCACTGAGTGTTTCCTGTGGTTTGGCAAATTCTCTGGTTCAGCACCGGTCAGGTCCCGAGCATGATGGACTAGAGAGGTTCAACCTGTACCTTATGCATAGTTCTCAGCACAAGAAGGACATATGGGGTCACGCCTTTGTTGCTGTGATGAAGCCTGAGCTGGAGTCGAGTACAAAGAGGTGGAGAAAGACAAAGATTCCAGGCGGACTCTTCCGGTGCAGTGTGATTAGCATGTCAACACTGGGGAGTTATTTCGAAATAACAAGGCGAGCGCCCACACCACTAAGCCTGTTATTTCAAAATAATGGGATTGTTATTTCACAGTGATAACTCCTGCTTGTGAAGAGGAATAAGCCTATTTCAAAATAGTTATTTTAGGAGTTATTATTTTAAACTTATTTCGAAATAACCTGGCAGTGTAGCCATCGCCTAGTAAATAAATATGTTGATTCTGGTGCTGGACCAGATCTGGACTGAAGCTAAGGAACATGGCATGTAGGTAGAAGATGGGAAACTCTCGCCCATATGGCTTCTCAGATGAGTCAAGATTCCAGAAGCTATTTCAGCTACAGTTAGCATTGATTATGAAGTTAACTCAGCTGCCTGTTTGGAAATGCAACTGATCACAACACCCAGATGCTCCTGTTAAAGGCGCACTCAGAAAGGCCTGATCAGAAGCCTGTGGATGCCAAGAGATAAACTCTCAGGGTATGTCTACACTACCACCCTAGTTCGAACTAGGGTGGTTAATGTAGTCATACGAACTTGCTAATGAAGCCCGGGATTTGAATTTCCCGGGCTTCATTTGCATGTTGCCGGGCGCCGCCATTTTTAAATGTCCGCTAGTGCGGACTCCGTGCCCACGGCTACACGCGGCTCGAACTAGATAGTTCGGAATAGGAAGCCTCGTCCGAACTATCTAGTTCGTGCCGCATGTAGCCGCGGGCACGGAGTCCGAACTAGCGGACATTTAAAAATGGCGACGCCCGGCAACATGCAAATGAAGCCCAGGAAATTCAAATCCCGGGCTTCATTTGCAAGTTCGTATGACTACATTAACCACCCTAGTTCGAACTAGGGTGGTAGTGTAGACATACCCTTACTGAGGTCAGTCAGGTTTGGCTCACGCCCTTGCATAGTTCCGCAGACCCCCCCCCCCCCCCCCCCGGGGGCACTGTGAACAGGGACTGACACCACGGAAACTGAAGAGCTGTTTCTGAGAAGCTCCAGTGGAGCCCCCCACGTTTGTACCGGAAGAACAATCACCCTCATGCACCATCTAGCCCGTAAGAAGCCTCTTAGAAACACCAGTTTCCACTGACGACTGCAAGACATCCCGGGCACGTTGTCTTTTTGATTTACGGCGGCATGAATTTCACGTGAGGTGTCAGGATTTTATCAGTCCTGGGAAAGAGTAGAGATAAATGGCTGAGCCGTACAGAGGTAAACACGTCCACCTTTGACAGCCATTGCTTTCATTAAGGATGAAATGACTGATGTGGTTCCAGTAGTCCAGCTGTGGGGCTGGGAGCAAGCAATCCCCATATCAGTCATCTGCAAGAAACCGAAGCTCTGTAGGTATTAATCTGGTCCTGGGGACCATAGGGGCTGTTGGATGGGAGGCAGGCAAATTGCAAGCTTGGGTTTAAACTGGCCAAACAGAGCTGGGGGTTCTCAAACTGGTCACACACACAGACCATGTGCATTGATTAATATGAATATGCTGGTCTTGGCTCCATAATTATATCTGAGTGGAGTTTACTCTTAATGCTGGAATTCAACCTTTGTTAAGGACGGAGAATTCTAAATATCCTCCCCCACCCCCCACCCCCAGCTCTGGAGTTGAGGGCCCAGAGAAGTCAGGACCCAGAGACTAAGGTCACGACCGCCGGATGTCCCCTTCACATAGCACCAATCTCCCCAACTCGGCGCTCTTCCTACCTCTCTCTGCATACACACACATCCCCGTTTAATTGTGTTAAGCTAAGGAAGTTAGACATGATGAAAAATGGGAGACAATGAGAGACACAGAGAGAGAGAGAGAGAGAGAGAGGAAAAAGGAGGGACCCCCACAAAAGCTTAATGAACTTTTAGAATTTGAAACAAAATTAAAATTTGTTTCATTTAGAATAGCTTTGTCAACGCTCCCTCATCCCTAAAATATTTTAATCAAATGAGGGCGAATGGGTTTTTTCTATTTTTTCCAGGAAAGTTTCTAACAGCCCCAATGGAAATGCATAGTTAAGACCTCCGACGTCAGATCAGCCCCGGGGTGACAACTATAGGAAAATATATTCTGAAAATCAAATATGCCTTTAAAGGTCAGATCAGTCCAATCGGGAACCACAGATGCTAATCATGATTATATGGTCATTGCACTGCATCACAAAGGGCAGAGCTAAGGTTGTTTGGATGCTGTCATGATATTTCCATCCCAGAACATGTTTGCCTTCTTTTAATTTAAACCCACTGTGGCTAGTTCTGATGATTTCATCATTAGTGTCATGAACATTTCGTGCTTTTTTTAAGCCTCAGCTATCAGCATCACTGGATTGCAGGAGCATCTCAGCTTTCATTTTAAAAGGAAAGAAAGTTTAAGTCCTTGTGACACTAGAAGACAAATAATGGAAATTAAAAGTTATTGGCTTAAAAATCATAAATTTTAAAAAAAATTCTCGGCATTTTTCAGACCTGACTTGTGATTTTGAAGTACTTGGGTTAGGCAAAGCTGTGAACTTGAACTCTGAATTTCCTGAGTTTGTAATGCTTGGTTTGGGGGTAATTATAATTACCCTGTAATGTGTTGTAACTTAATTCAGAGACAAAAAAACCTACAATAAAATGGAGTTAAGATTGAGAGTATGTATCACTAGCTTAAGAGTACATTTGAGTTTAAGTATGTGAAAAGGTCTGGAGCGGTAGAGTAGCTCTGCCACTGCTCATCTGTGACAAAACCCAGTGCAGACAACATCAGGGCTATGAGAAAAGCAAGTGTTGATGCAAGACATGAAGGTGCTAATGTGCTGCTGCTGCATTCACGAAGCCAGCCATGCTGGCCAAGAACCAAACTGAGACAGACATTTCTTGGGGGAAGTGGAAAGTCAGCTGATTCTAGAGATCAGCCACAGGCACCACCCTTCTCACACCAGAGGTGAATGCGTACTCGGGCTCCCGCAGCAACCTACGGAGGTGTTAGGAGACACCGCGATTCAATGCACAGACAGAATGGCACGAGGCTTCCAGGAATGCCTGATGTCTATTTAAAGAACGCATCTCTAAAGAGTGACTTAGGGCAGGAACTACAGCAAACTGAGTCCTCCTGGTAAAGAGCCGGGCGGAAAGGCTGTGAAAGTCCCCGGGACATTTGAGAATGCTACTGACTCGGTTAAAAGTGTTTGCCCTGACTCCTCCTCTGAGGGCATCACTCCAGCCTCAGTGGCCTCTCTCAATTGGTTAGTTTCAGGTTGGGTTCTTTGCTGTCTCTGTGCTTCTGGAGGGCGCCAAGTGGTTTCAGTAGCGCAGTCGTAGACTGTATGATTAGGGGTTTGGAACGGGTCCCATATGAGGAGAGATTAAAGAGACTGGGACTTCTCAGCTTGGGAAAGAGGAGACTAAGGGGTGATAGGATCGAGGTCTATACAATCATGAGTGGTGTACAGAAAGTGAATAAGGAAAAGTTATTTACTTGTTTTCATAATATCAGAACTAGGGGGCACCAAATGAAAATAATGGGCAGCAGGTTTAAAACAAATAAAAGGAAGTTCTTCTTCAGACTGCGCATAGTCAATCTGTGGAACTCCTTGCCTGAGGAGGTTGTGAAGGCTAGGACTATAACAAGGTTTAAAAGAGAACTAGATAAATTCATGGAGGATAAGTCCATTAATGGCTATTAGCCAGGATGGGTAGGAATGGTGTCCCCAGCCTCTGTTTGTCAGAGGGTGGAGATGGATGGCAGGAGAGGGATCACTTGATCATTCCCTGTTTGGTTCACTCCCTCTGGGGCACCTGGCATTGGCCACTGTCGGCAGACAAGACACTGGGCTGAATGGACCTTTGGTCTGACCCAGTCTGGCCGTTCTGATGTATCTCTAGCCAGGTAGATCAGTCAATCCAGGGACCGCATCATTCCTTTGGCATGTTCCCAATCCTGGTACTTAGGGAACTGTTACTTTGCAGAACTATTTCAGCTGCGGCGTGGTGTGGTACCCAAGGAGGAGCGGGGGCTGGGTTCTGGATGCTCCGGCCTGTAGCATACCCTGAATAGCTTTTCATCCAATAGCGGACTTTAATCTAAATCTAAATGGTTTGTGGGTACCTGTCGATTCTGATGAACATTCCTGGGAACAAGTCAGACTGACTCGCTCCACCGCTCTTGTTTCCTTTGGGAATGCCAGGCTCTGTGTGTTCCAGCTTCCCATGGCACGGAAACCCCCTGTTGGAGACCAGCTCAACCGGGGCGTGGAGGGGATCTTTTGTGCATTCATGCTGTGGCTCAGTTGCTATCATACAGGCCATATCCTGCTCCTGTGAGTGTCAAGAGTGCCCTTCAGCGGCCAGCCCGCGGCGTGGACCAGGGGAGCCCCAACAAATCCATTAGAGATGCAGTATTAGATTGCATTGGGGGATCCCAAGAAGCTTCCAGCTGGGAAAGGCAGTGACACCATTAGTCTGGGATTATGCCATGCACGTGTCCTGCGACAAGCAAAGTGGCTGTCCCGCAAGCTCCCAACAGGCAGCTGGGGCTCCCCCATCTCCCTTTAAAGTAGACCGGATTCACCAGAAAGCCACCCACGAGCCCAGGTCGCGTGCCCCTGCCACCTAGCGCACTCTGCTCCCCTCACTAATGAAGCCACGTGGCTTCCCTTCCTCTGTTCCCTTCACAGGCCCCGAGCATCCCGCCCAGACAGGACGTACTTGAAAGAACAAGCTACTTCCTTTGTAGCAGGAAACAAATGATGATTAATGTGTTAGTTGTAATTAATCTGCAGTGACAGATTAGCGGCACTGCGGCGGTGCCTTTCCTTGCGACAGGAGCCAGTGCTGATAGGACAGCTGGTGAGAGGGGACACCAAATTCAATTTGCTCCTCATTTGCATACATATGACAACCATCTGTGCTAATAGCACTGCAATGTCTCTATTAGGCTTGCTTCTAGTGTGCCGGCTCACCTAGACTCCAATTAGGCCTTTAAGTGGGGAAGCTCAAAGCATAAATATTTGCAGAGGGGAAAGGCTGGTGGAGTGAGCTTCTGTGTATATTGCCTTTCAATCCAGCCTGAAGGTTGAATTCAGTCCAGCCCATCAGTGAAGGCTGTGCTGGTGCAGTTCTTCTCTTAGATTGGCTTTTCCCCTCTCCCATCCACAAGGCGGCCTGCGAGCCAATTCCATCAGCACCAGCATGCGGCTCATGCAAATATTCAAGCCCTTGATAGCGACTCTGAAAGCAGAGTTGGTCCAAGCTCAGAAGCTGGTCGTGAGGAGGCATCTGCATCTGCATTCTCTGCATTTATTAGGTCGTGGGTTTGGGGGTCCACCTTGTTTCAGTTATTTGGGTTTCACAGGTGCTCTCTCTAATGCCAGGCGCTGATTCTGCCCTCAAGTCGCACGGATGCCCATGGTGGGGTGGCAGAACAGGCCTGCCTCAATTCCCAGCACAACCTGCCCCCTCTCTTTCCTTCCCCTCCTCCACCTCTGTAAAAACCCAGGAGAACAGTCCCCGAGTCTTTCAGCATATTCCAAAAGTTTCAGAGGCGTGTTAGTCTGTAATAGAAGAAACTTAAAAAACACCAAACAGTCCTGCAGCACCTTAGGTTGCAACTACACAGCACCCTCAACTCGAAATAAGATATGCAATGTGCACTATGCAAACTGCCTATCTTATTTTAATTGAATTTCAAAATAGCATATTTCAAAATCTGGCGCATCTACACAGAGCCAAATTGCAAAATAACACGCTATTTCGAGACATCCCTTTATCCTCGAGGAATGAGGGCTACAGGGATGCTGAAATAGCACATCTGCTATTTCGAGACCCATCTCAAAATAGCGGGCGCATTCAAAAGACTCAGGATAGCTATTTTGGGATACTTCCTGAATCCCGAACTAGCCCTGCTATACAGACGTTCCCTTAGAGACTAATAAACAATGTAGCTGTCATAAGCTTTCAGGGACACAATCCATTGCCTCATCACATCCGGGTTTGCGAAGGCCAACAGAGGGGAACTTCCAGGCTGGGGCCAAAGGAGCGGCAGAAACTCTGTGATTGTTACATGCAGAGACGGATGAGGATTTTGTGGGGCCCAGGGCAGCACAATTCCGCAGGGCCCTCCCATTTGACACGGCGCATACGCCACGGCGCATGCGCGGGGCTTCTTGAAGTGCGGGGCCCGGGACGGCCACCCCACTCGCCCTGCCCTATATCCACCACTGGCTGCATGGTCAGTGCTGAAAATTCAAGCTGGGTAAAAATAATTAGCAACCCATCCTAGTCTGACAGCCTCTGAGTCTCGGCAGGCAACGTGCAAAACTGGGCAGCAGGAAGGGCTTAATCCTAAATTTAAATTTGGAATTGGAGAGCAGGAGGGACTGGCGCAGAGTCGGGTCTTTCTAGATTTTAAGTATCGTTCTTTGAAGGTGTGTAGCTCCCACTGGAATCAAGGGACGTTAAGTGCCGACATGTTGAGACTCTGGGCCTCAGCTCCTTAGGAAGAACTGGGACTTGCCAAATAGGAGTTCTGTGCGGCTCTGGGTGAGGCACTTGGGGTGCGTCTACACTGCTCCCAGAGCTCGCAACAAGTTCCGCAATATGAGCTATGCAAATTGCATAGCTTATTTTGAGTGTATTTCGAAATTTGGCACTGTCTACACAGTGCCAAATTTCAAAACAGGGCGCAATTCCAAAACGTCCCTTAATCCTCGTGGAATGAGGTTTACAGGGACGTCGGGATAGCGCCCGTTATTTTGAAATAACTGGCATGCTGTCGAGACGTGGAAAACGCTATTTCGGGGTACCGGACGTATCCCGAAATAGCGCCACTGTCTAGACGCAGCCATAGTCTTGGTGCATGAGTTTCCCATCTATGCAATGGGGAGAATGGCCCCGCCCTCCCCCACAGGAGGAGAGGGGCACAAATGGCTAAATACGCTGGTGGTTATGAGGCACTCGGATCCTCTGGAGATGGGGCCAGATACATGTCTAGGTCGGATGGGCTCTGGCAAAGGAGGAGAAAGACAGGTGTGAGAGGCAGAGGTCCTGGGGCAGTAAAGGATCTGGAGGGATCCAAAATGACTCCAGGATTTTGTTATTAGTGTTATGGCCAGGCCTGGGACCAGCCAAAGTCCAGGCCTCCCTGTGCCAGGCTTCGTAGAGATACAGGGCAATCGCCAGCCCCTTACCTGAACAGCTTGTGCTCTGGGTCTCCTGAGGGCCCGTATAACCACCGCTCCGCGTTCAGTACCTGCCCTGCCTCGGGCTGCAGCCTCAGAGGAGGGTGCGAGTGCCAGTCCCAGCTACCGAGCCTGACTCTTTGTCCCCTGGTTCAGTTCATGAGGGGCATGTCTGCATAGCACGGAGGGCACTAGGACTGGCAGGGGCAAGCTAGCACAGGCAGAGCTTAGAGTGCAAAACCCAGGGGCTGTGTCTACACTGGGCCACTTATTCCGGAAAATTAGCCGCTTTTCCGGAATAAGCTGCGAGCTGTCTACACTGGCCCTTGAATTTCCGGAAAAGCAACGATGCTCTACTGTACAAAATCAGCCGCTATTCCGGAAAAACTATTCTGCTCCCGCTCGGGCATAAGTCCTTATTCTGGAACACTGTTCTCGAAAAGGGCCAGTGTAGACAGCCCAGTAATCTTTTCCAGAAAAAAGCCCCGATCGCGAAAATAGCGATCGGGGCTCTTTTCCGGAAAAGCGCATCTACATTGGCCACAGATGCTTTTCCGGAAAAGCAGCCTGCCAATGTAGACGCTCCTTTTCCGGAAAAACTGAAAACGGAATAGTATTCCGTTTTAAGCAGTTCCGGAAATTCATGCCAGTGTAGACACAGCCAGGGTGTCTGCTGCCCGGGGAAAGCGGCTTTGGTACTGCAGTGCGTGGAACACAATCCCGCTTGGTGTTTTACATGGGGGAGGGGTGTCTGTGAGCCCTCGCACAGCCCTGAAGCACTGAGCCCAAGGGAGAACGGCAGCGAAGGCAGCGCAGCGTAGGCCACAGAGCTGAGAACACACCCCAGGGCCGGGCTGTGGCCAAGTCACCCTGTGCTGTCTCTATGGTCCATATACCTGTGCTGGGTGGATCCGCGCTAGCTCGGCCATACTACCCCGGGCAGGCCACGCCTCGGCTCAGACAAGAGTCCCGACGCCCGTCCGTAGGTTGGCTGCTCCTTGGACGTTGCTTTTCAGCTGCGGGTTTTCCCTCACGCCCGACCCCTCTGGCAGCAGCTCGCCAGAACATTTTCACTGGCCAGGTCTGGGGAGGGCTACAGGTCCCCTACAAGGCTAACAGGGGCTCCCCGGCTGGCCGGCGTGGAGCACAGGCCAGCTCCCAGGACAAATTAGGTTTCCTGTCAGAATGGTCTTTAGTGCCAAAATGGTTTTTGCCTGCGTTTTTCAGCTTGTGCGGATGGAGAAATACATTTCCCCAGGGAGTGGGAATGGGCTTTAGGTTAAAGGCCAGTCCATCAATCTACCCCCTCGCCTGTCACTTTTACCCTGTGTGGCCACGGCGATTCAGCGTGGGCTGTAAGGAATGGCCTACACTGAAACAAAGGCAGCTCGCACAGGCAGCCCCCGGACAGCAAAACTGGCCTGGGAAGGGGGAATTCATGAGGAATCCTTCGGCTCATTCCTTTACTCGCTGTGGTTTTGGCACCGCTTGGGGGCAGCTTTTCCCTCCTGGTCCCGCGCCCATTTCTGCAGCAGGTTGCTCTGAGGGCCTGTTGCTGAGCTTCTGCTGGGAAAGGACAGACACGGCTGGGTTTCCAAGGCTGGATAGGGTTGCCAGGTGTCCGGGATTGACCCGGACTGTCCACTATACTCACCTGTCTGGTCAAAAAATTGAGAAAATACCAGACACCTAAAATGTCGGGTATTTTCTGATTTTTTCTCATCTAGGAGGTGACAATCCTGGATGCTTATCTGGTTCCACAGAGGAGCTGTCTGGCTAGGAGCAGGGAGCAAGGAGACAAGATGGCAGACAGCAGCCAGCAACCTGTGAGGGCCAAAAAGCCTCAAGCATTTCTTAAAGGGGCTTTTTTTTTTCTTTTAACTTCACATCTCTCGGGGTTCTTTTTTTTGTTGTTGTTTTGTTTTTTGCTCTCAACAACTTTGGTCTCCCCCGCAACAGAGTTTTTTCCCTGGTGGGTTTTTTTTTTCTTTTTTGAGGGGGAGGGGAGTGTTCGGTATTTTTGGTTAAACCATCTGGCAACCCTAAGGCTGGAAGAGCGGCAGGAAAGCCTCAGGCTGTGAATACAGGGCTGCTGGGCCATCTTCAAGGCGTGTTAATCCCTGGGAACCCCAGGGGTGTGTGCGTGCTCAGGTTGTCAGGTTGCGAGGAGGGGTTTGCATTTTGCACTCTATTCCCCACCAGGTCTGGCAAGAGATCCGGCCTGCGGATCCCAGGCTATGTTTACTGACAACCAGGATTACAATATGCTTGTGTCAATGGACCCACGCTCTCTTTAGCCTGCCTTGCCTCTAGGCTGCATGAGCTGCAAGGGACACCCCTGGTTGCAGGGCTGATGTAGTCTCTCAGATGGGCACTTCTGGGGGGACCACAATCCGTTAGCCTCCTTGATCCAGAGACCATGTGCCTGCATGCTGCCTTCCTTTTGCCTCCTGCCCTCTGGTACCTATCTGGCCCTCTGCCCTGCCCCCGCCCCAGCATGGCTCACAACAGGCCCGGCCCACCAGGAGCTGAGATTGCAAACAGGGAATGTTCCTAAAGTTGGAATTCATTTCTCTTCCCTGCCCTGATCTGATGCTGCAAGAGCATCTGCTGCTCTGTAGTACAGCATGGCCCCTCCCCCCCCCCCCCACTCCATCTGCCTCTTGAAACTTACCAGACATTTCCTAAATCTTGTTATGGGGTTTGCACTGGGGGGGATTTCTGGGGAACATGCCTCACCCCAAGACCATAGCTCACCCCAAGAACATGCCTGTCTCGAGCTCTTCTCCAGCTGCTCCTCCAGCCTCCCCTGCCTGCAGATTCTAAGCGAACCCAAACCAGCGTGATCTCGTGTCACGTTTCACACTCGAGTCTGCCATCCGTGTAACCCTCCCCCCAACGAGGGCCCAGAAACGTGACTTATGCGCCAATCCACCCCGTGCAGGTGTTACATAAAATGAACTTCAGATGGAGAATTGCAGGCTGGAGACATTTGCAAATCATGTCAAACCACCAATAAATTCCAACAGTCTTTGCCTGGGAATTTGTGATCACTGAGGAGGAAAACTCAGCACCAAGTTTGTTCTTAAGAATTAGCCTCCCCCCTTTATAAACCAAATATTACCAGGACAACCCAAGTAGTTGGGTTCCTTAGAATTGAGCGGATCTGAAATACTATTATGGCCCTTATTATCCTATCGTCTACACACCCCACCACTTCCAATGTGATTGCATTCATCTGAAGAAGCGGGTTGTGTCCACAAAAGCTCATGTTACCTTCTACATTTTGTGTTAGTTCTGCAGCACCTTAGAGACTATTTGCTGGTTTTTTTTATTTCTTGGGGGGGAGGGGAGTTGGGGGGGTTACAGACTACCCCCTCTGAAACATTTCCAATGTATTTATCTTCACAGCATCCCCATGATGTAGGGAAATTTCTATTTTATGGATAGAAAATTGAGGCAGGGAGGCTAAGTGACATGCCCAAGGTCAAATAGAAAGTCTCTGGCAGAGACAGGGCTCAACTCAGCTTCCCCAAGTCCTAGGGAAAAGCCTGAACAATTGCACCATCTAAAATGGTGCAGCTAAAATGATTCTTTTAACTGAACCACAGAACACAGAGCTCTACCATGTGAGCTAAAGAACCCATGTTACCACCACGGCGGTGCACTAGTCCATGTAGGAGGGCACTGCAGTACACCTCGCAAAAGGTGTTGTAGGCACACCTCAGGGAAGAGCCTCTCTGCTGTGCGAGAGCTGGCCCAGTCCTGCACTCCTTACCCCAGACTAGGATCAGCAGGCGTTTGGCTAGAGTCAGGATCAGGCCCTCCCTCTGAGCAGTGGCGCCGAGCTGACCCGCGGAGCGCAGCTGGCTTGATGGCTGCTCTGTGCTTGTCGCTGGGTAGAAGGAACGTGCAGCATGTCAGATGCCCGACATCGCAAGCTTGGATTCATTATGTTGTTTAATGGTCTTTGACAACATGTGAAGCTGCACAAATTTCCCTGAACAGTGGCGGGTGCCAGATGCTTTAGAGGGAATAAGCAGAACGTGGCAATTTATCACGTGGTCTGTCCCTCCTCATCCAGTCCCAGCTTCTTGCTGTCTCACAGGCCACGCCAGAAGGGACCACGGTGGTCATCCCACCCGGCACAGCCTCCCCACTCTGTGGCTGCAATTGACCTCTAACCTTTGGCTGAGTGACCGGCGTCCTCCAACCCAGATCGCAAGACTTCAAGTTACAAAGACTCTATGATTGACTCTAGTTTACACTAGGCAGGGACCTGTGCCCTATGCTGGTGGGGGAAGGATCCCCCCAGGCTCCCCGAGTTTCTCCCAAGCTGACCCAGGAAAATTCCCTCCTGACCTCAAGCATGGTGAGAGTTGGAACCTGGGCACGTGGCACTGAAGTTAAACGTGCTGGCCTGTAGTTGGCAAGATCGCCTATGGAACCTTTTCCGAAAATGGTGTTACATTAGCTGTCCGCCAGTCGTCCGGTGCAGAGGCTCCTTTAAGCGACAGGTCACATACACAGGCATCTGGCAGCCTAGGCAGGAGAAGGCTCTGCCTTCCCAAACCTCCATGCATGGCCCCGCCCACACTCCGCCCCCAGAAGCCTGCCATAGGTGTACTAAGGGTGGAGAGTTGCTGCTCCCAGCGCCCACCCTCCCGCTGCCCCTGGCTAGGGAGGATGGAGTCGCTCACCCTCCTCCCTGCCTGGTGCTGGGGCCGCACTGTACACCCTCCTCCCTCCCACGGCGCTCTGGGGAGGCGGGAGATGCACTGCGTTCTCTCCTCCCTCCTCCGCTGCTCCAGGGAGGCTGGGGCCACGCGTATTTATGCCTCCTCCCATCTCTTCTCCTCCCCGTGAGGGGGAGGCATGCACTCAGCACGCTGCCCCACCTTCTCCCTGTGGGGGGTGGGACTTCAGCAGAGGGGGTGGGGCTCTAGGTGCAGCTGGGGTCCTACATCCCCCAGCAATTAGGTCGAATGTAAACATGGTTGGGGCAATGAGCCAGCCCTGTTTGACTCCTGCTTCTACTTTGAAAGGTTCACTCTGGGAGCCAGCGCTGCTCAGAACAGTCGCAGTCATGAAGCAACTTTAGGACACTGATGTATTTATCAGGAGCTCCAGTCTTCAAAAGTACAGTCCAAAGGTCACAGCCATTCACTGAGTCCAAGGCTTTAGTTAGATCCACAAAAGCCGTGTGCAGTGGTCAGTTGCTGTGCGAGGAAGATCATATCCACAGGTCCGCAACATGGTTGGAAGCCACACTGTGACTCTAGTAATAGCAAGGAGAGAGATCCCATTGTGGTTTCCACAGTCCTCTTTATCCCCCTTTTTAAAGAGGGTACCAATCAAGGCATCCCTCATCACCCATCATAAAATGTTCACTTCCCCAGCAAGTTCCATACAAGCATCTCAAATCACTTTGCAGGCATGATGGACGAATAAGTAAGGCCCTACCATAAGTCATAATCCATTTTGGTCAATTTCAATCAGGGGATATTAAAAATAATAAACATCATAATTTCACCTATTTAAAGGCGACATGTCATAGTGTGGTAATGGTACGGTCCGGACCACAAATGGAGTTGTGTAGGGGGGAGGGTCTGTAAGACGGGAGTGGGGTGGGTTATGCTACTGCTACCCTTCTGCACTGCTGCTGGTACCAGTGCTGCACTCAGAGCTGTGCAGCTGGACAGCAGTGGCTGCTGGCTGGGATCTCAGCTCTGAGAGCAGCGCAGAAGTGAGGATGGCAAGGTATGATATGGCCACCCTTCTTTCCACACTGCGGCTAGCGGGCACTGCCTTCCGAGCTAGGCATCTGCTCTCTGGCAGCCCAGCTCTAAAGGCAGTGAAAAGGAAGGGTGACAATATTCTGACACCCCCCGCTTAAAATAACCTTGCAACCCTCATGCAGCTCCCTTTTTGAGACAGGGAAATCAGAATGATCTGAGGTTAAAAATCACACAAAAGAGATTTCATGGAGGCGGGGGAGACTGAATTTCATGGACCGCGATGTATTTTTCATGGGCATCAATTTGGTAGGGCCCTACTAATAGATCTTTGCATTACGAGCATCAGCATTAAAAATGAATAAGCGTAGGACGATCAATCTCCCTTTTCCACTGGGGAAGGCAAGACCCGAATGTATCTGCTGAGCTCCTCCCAAACCTCCCCTTTCTCCGCCCACTAGAAGCGAGCTCAGGATACGCTGCCTAGGCAAAGCCAGAGCACAGGGAGTTCCCGCCAAGCACATGGGCAAAGCTGGAGTGTGGGATGCCGCAGGTGCAGAGTCTGAATGTGTCAATTGCAGATTTAACTTTATTTCCTCTGGGAAAAAAAAAAGCTGGGGCGGGCGACAGGAGGGAGAACCTCCTCTGGGGCTCATCTGGGGCAACTAGGAATGATCTCACCCTTCCCTGAGCTGATCCACTGTGGTCCCCGGGAGAGAGATAGGGCAGCTGGCAGGGGGCAGCAGCCAGCAAAGCGGGGAATGAGATAAAGACTGCGCAGCACTTGTGCAGGGAACGGCAGAGCAGAAGGGCATTAGAATGCTACAAACAGCATGCACATCCCCATCAGAACAGCCACACGGGGTCAGACCAAAGGTCCATCTAGCCCAGTAGCCTGTCTTGACAGTGTCCAATGCCAGATGCCCCAGAGGGAGTGAACAGAACAGGGAATCCTCAAGTGATACCTCCCCTGTCACCCATTTCCAGTTTCTGACAAACAGAAGCGAGGGAAACCATTCCCACACATCCTGGCTAATAAGTATTGATGGACCTAACCTCCATGAATTGATCTAGTTTTTTTTTGAACCCTTTTAAAGTCCTGGTCTTTACAACATCCTCTGGCAAGGAATTCCACAGGTTGACCGTGTGAAGAAAAAGCATAGAACGATCTTTTGTTTGTTTTAGCCCTGATGCCTATTAATTTCATTTGGCAACCCCTTGTTCTTATGTTAGGGGAACAACTAAATAACTTCTCCTTATTCACTTTCTCCGTACCTGTCATGATTTTATAGACCTCTCGTATATCCCCTCTCAGTCTCCTCTTTTCTAAGCTGAAAAGTCCAAGTCTTTTTAATCTCTCTTCACATGGCACCCGTTCCAAACCCCTCCTCATTTTTGTTGCCCTTTTCTGAACCTTTTCCAATGCCAAGAGATTGTTTTGAGATTAGGCGAGCACATTGGCATGCAGTATTCAAGATGCGGGCGCCCCATGGATCCCCCTGTCGTGTGCAGCTGGGTACATGCCGGCGTTCTAGCCCTTTCACTCCCTCGGCCCCCATGCGGCCTTGTGCGCACTGTGACCCTGGTTCTGCAGTCACCACCTGATGTACAATTCCAGTGGTCTCAGGGCGATGACACAAAGGATCCGTCGCCCTCAAGGATATCTGCTCAGGTGCCCATCGGTGCCCATTGACACTGGGGAGGGATTGGCGCTGGCGGAAAAGACTTGTGAGCCCATAGTCCTTCCGAAATCCTGCCGTGGTTCGCACGCCTGGCTGAGGGAAACTCACAAGCCCGTCGCCGTCTAGCCACACAATGAATAGACACCATCATGTTCTTACGGAGCGAGGGGTGCGCATCGCAGAAGATGGAAATAATGCCGTCTCGGCCGCGGCAGGTTTGAATTATACGGTGAGACTCGCTCATTCACGCTAGAAACACGCCAATTCCCCTTCTCCAGGGCGATTTCCTTATTCCACTATCCATGCAGAGCCCGAAGAGCATTAAGCACCTCCCCGTTGGCAGCTTTAATCGGTGGTGCCGAGCCGAAGCAGGAATTGCGCTGTCACTAGCGAGTCCTGGCTACATGGATGCTGAGAAGATACTCCCTGGCCAGGTGCCTTTACACACAGACACGCCGTTCGGTTTATTTGCAGGGGATACACGAGGCTGTGAATGCCAAGAGACAGCACAGGCTGAAGTTGGTGCCCAACCTGTCATGTATGTGCCAGAAAGAACCGAGGCTGGTGGGCCGGACAGTAGCACCCTCTGTTGTGTCTCGGTGGAGCAAAGGGAAAGGTTGGCTAGTCACTCAGGAGAGGACAGATGGCCCAGTGGTTAGAGCACTAGCCACAGGCACTGACTTCTCCTCAAGAAGTCCCTGGTATCACCCCGCTGCTGCGTGGGAGCAGAGCCTTTCACTGGGGTAGCCTCTAGCCCCAGGCATGCACCTGGGCCCTGTTGCGCTAGGTTCTGCGCATTATGATTGTTCTTTATTGGCTGTATTATGGTAGCACCTAGGAGCCCGAGTCACAAGCCACGACCCAGCGTGGCAGATGCTGAATGAGCACAGAATAAAGACAGCCCTGGCCCCCCAGAGCTCACGGTCTAACCATAGAGAGCAGATCAGAGGGAAATACAAGCAAACAATGGGAGATGGATCTGCCTCTTCGCCTGTGGTGGAACCAAGACATTCAAATGCAGCCAGATCTATTGGCACAACAAGCTGTAGAAAGGAATGACCCACCAGTTAGGGTACTAGTAAGAGACTTGGGGACTGGGCGTCAATGGCATTTGTTGCTACTCTCTGCTCCTGATCTGTCCTCAGATTGCTGTGTAGCAGCATGGCCTAGTGGTTAGAGACCAGCTAAATAGATCTGAATTCTGTTCCTGATTACCATAGATTCTGTCCACTTGAATGAGTCACTTAGCCTTCCAGAGTCTCAGTTTCTTTGCCGTTTCCTCTCCATTACTGCAGGACACTATAGTAGTTTTGAACTTTGAAGGCGTGAACAGAAGCAAATATCTACAGCCCTCGAAATGGCTAATCCATCTTTATGTGCAGTGCGAAACCATGCTCCATTGCCTGCTATCAGTCAGCCGATGCCTCCTTTGTTGCTTTATCATTAGCAGACAAGAGCCATAAAAACTTTTTACAATAATCTCTTTCCTCATTTATGGCTGTCAGTCAGTACCACCAGGAGAGGAGGGCAAATACTACAGCTGAATCCAGAGAGCAGCTTGTCTTTCATATTGTCCTCGCAAATGCAGGCTCAACATTCACATCTTCTACAGAGGACTCAAGGGACCGCAATGAACCGGCTAGCATGGGTATCTGTGTATTTGTGCATGACACTCCCCTTTACTGGATGGGCTCAGAACTGTTCAACTGTGTACCATAGGCCCTTAGTACTTGCAGCGATCATACAGCTGAGACAGTCGCAGAGCTCAGAGGTTTCACATTCTATTTCTCCAGGTGATTTTCTGAGCATGGCACCATTAAATTGCGGCAGTGTTGCCAACACTTGTGCTTGTGTCATGAGCCTAGAGATGCGACCTGTCCCACTTGTTGGAATCACGGGACTGCATGAGAAATTCAGCTTTCATTTTGGGGGAAAAAAAAGAGTTCCCCTCGCGCACGGTTGAGAACCTGAAACCATGAAGCAAACGCACCCTGATGGCTCAGAAACCGGAAAGCAATTGCAAGTGTAAGCGGGGGAATGGTCCCGCTATTGTGGGGAACTTTCCTGGCTTCTATACACCCCGGTGAAATGGACCAGCGAAAGGATCTGAGTCCCCGCTCCCACTTCCTTTACCCCACGGCTCCCTGATCCTGAGGGCTCCCCTTCCACTCTCCTGAGTAGCAGAGTCCTCAAAACTCCAACAAGGCTGGGCCCAGGTTTCCTGGGGCTTAATCCCCGACCTTGTAGTCACTAGGGGCAGGAGTTAGGGTGTCCCCACTCCGAGGTGCTCTCTTTACACTGCAGGCCTTCTTGGCCCAGTGATCATTTCATCAGGTTCAAAGCAAATACAATTTATTAAACATCAACTGATTAAAGAGAAAAGAATAAGAAAAAAATGAGAATGGTTAAATGAGAACACACAGCCCTGCTCTGTAGCACGGGGACATCAAAACAGCAGCCTGCAGAGTGTAAGGACAGTCCACAGTCTCTTCCTTAGAGGCCCTGGATGTGCTGCAGGGGGGCTGCAGGCTGGACACGCTTGCTCTGGCAGTGATCACACAGCCTCAAGCTCTAAGTGGCCAGACCCCTCTCCCAGTCCAGAGCCTCCCCCCACACTTTGCAGTTCCCAGCTGCTCACCACATCCAGCTGCAGGCTGTGCTGCTTGGCCAGTCTCTAGCTCCTTGCGTTGCTTCTCTGTTCCTTTTGGCTCTCTGAGCACTGCCAGTCTGCTGCTCAACACAGGGTCTGCGCTCCTTGAGCTGTGTGTGTCTGGCTCTGCTTAGCTTGCACTCCTCTTAGCAGTCTCTCAGCTCTCTCCTTGCTCAGAGAGACCCAGAACAATCCCAGCTCACAGGGAGGACGGGTCCTGGCCTCTTGCTTTTCTCACTGGCCTGTCCAACTTGTCAATCAGGCTGAGCTGGCGTGTTGGCTGCTTTCCATTGTCTCTGGGGTCTGTCAGTCTCATGGACCCTTCCCCTTTTGATACTGGGAGCTGGCAAGCCAAAAAACTCCCACAGAGTTTAAGTAAGGGGCTAACAATCCCCTTACACAAGCACTGCAAATGGATTATTGGTTGTTCCGTTAAGTGCAGACCAGCAGAGAGGAGACAGACACACTGAGCTCTCCCACTTAGGGTTGCCAGCTATCCAGTTTTCACCTGAACAGTCTGGTAATTGCCTCTTCTGTCAGGTAAAAAAACCCAGAAAATACCAGACATATAAAACATCCAGTATTTTCTGTTCTTCTCAGATGGAAGGCCGGTGGGGACATTTTCCCCCTGTTGTGCCTGGCAGGGGGAGCGGGATAATTTAAAGGCGCTATGACTTTTTTTTTTTGCTCAACAAGTTTGGTCTCCCGTTTTTGTCTTTTTTTTTTGGTCAACCAATTTTTTCCCCTGCCATGTTCGGGATTTTTTGAGAAAGTATCTGGCAACCCTATCTCCCACTCTCAGTTTATGTTGAGTCTCTCTTATTTGGTTGCTCTCTTAATTCAAAAGCAACGTCATTCAAACTGTGGCAATGTGAGAGCTAACATATCCAAATCCCGGGCTTCATTTGCAACTCCGGTTGTCTACATTACCACCCTAGTTCGAACTAGGGTGGTAGTGTAGACATACCCTTAGATAGCACCTAGCACCCTGTACCTCCTGGTTTGATTAGATCATCTCTATCCATCACTCTGTCGTTTTAGATCTTTTCCTTTGTGAGGAGTGGGTACCAAAGTCTTTTTTAATGAGCTGGTGGGACCATGTAATTTCAACTTATGACCAGTACCAATTATTGTTCTGCACCAGGGCCTATTACCAATGAGTGTTTTGCACTCTCAGCCCTATTTGTGCCAAGTTCTGTGAGCTGGGCCCTGCCTCTTGCTCACAGGTCAGCTTTGCTTTATGTTAGCCATGTTTTGTCCATTGCTAGCTAGGCCTCAGCTCCTCAGGCCAGGCCTCTGTTGCATGGGCTTTTATTTAGGCCTTCATCTTACTACACCCCCAAACAAAAAAAATGAATCTGGTGTGACATTTTCTATCAGAACATTCCCCTCTCACCCTCGCACTTGAAAGGGCTGTTGGGTTTCTGACTAAAATGGAAATTGCATCTGTTTTTGATGAAAATGTCGGCATTTCACTGAGAAGCAGGAAGAATTCAGATATTCAATTTTTGGGTGAAAATCTGAAACTATCGGCTGAAAATTCTGATGAAAACAAAATCAGTTACACATTGTAAATGGTTTTTTCCCCTGATTGGCTCTAATAACCAATATGTAGGAGTTACACTGATATGCATGCCATGGAATGACACATCCGGGTAAGTTGCAGGACGTCACTGCTTTACCTCGGTTTTCTGACCAACTTGCCAGTGGGGGGGTCATTCACAATAGCATTCACATCCCCCCAGAATTTGGCCCCACCTGAGCAAGGTGGGTGCGGGCCATCAGAAATGGTCAGGTGAATGAATGGAAATACCTAGCCACCGGAGCGATCAAGTGCCTACAAACGTTGAGGAAAGGGATGTGATTATGAGGATTCCTTTGACTGAGTCATCTGCAGGGACTGAGCCTGGAGCCTCCACATGTAAAACCATGAGGAGCTGTTGTTTAAGCCAAAGAGCCGGAGGAGCAGTTAAGTCAAAGGCAGCAGCTGAGTCCTACGGCTGTTCAAATGGTCTAGTCACTAGAGGGGGACAGAGAGCCACAGTTTCAGCAGTGCTTACCAGGCTGTGGCTAATGTCTGTCAGCCAGATTCCCATCTCCTTTACACCAGTGTAAATCCAGAGTGACTTTAACTCCAAAGGCGTCACTCTGCATTACTCTGCACCAGCGGTTTACACTGCAAAATTAAATTCTGCATTGTAACCATCTGCACAAGAGACCAGCCAGAGGGGGCATGTGACTTTTGAGTTCTCTGAGGTTTTCTTCGTGCCATTTTTTTTTTCATACGAAATTGCACAGAGTTACTCCTCGTGATGAAACAGGCTGCCGGCTGCCCGTGGCCACAAGCTGAACCGACACCGGGCACTGCTGGGCTTTACGTGATCCCTCATCACAGCCAGCCCATGGCAGAGCGGGGATGGGAGCTGGGAACTCTAGGCCACCAGCAAATTCCCCTACACTGGCTCTACAGACAGATGCTGCTGGGGATGCCAGAGCCCCTGAGCAGCTCCACAGGAAGGCTTGGCTGGGCAGGAGGCTCAGGCCCTTGGGCAGATGCTGGGGTAGGCGTGAGGTGTGGTGTGAGGGTGAGCTGAGGAGCTCCAGGGGGAAGGGATATGAGGGGCAGATATCCCTGGCCTGGAGATGGAAGATGAGGAGGCCAGGGGAGGATGGGGGTATGGGATTGTGAGAGCAGATATCCCTGGTCTGGAGATGGAAGATGAGGAGGCCAGGGGAGGATGGGGGGATGGGGTTGTGAGAGCAGATATCCCTGGTCTGGAGATGGAAGATGAGGAGGCCAGGGGAGGATGGGGGGATGGGGTTGTGAGAGCAGATATCCCTGGTCTGGAGATGGAAGATGAGGAGGCCAGGGGAGGATGGGGGGATGGGGTTGTGAGAGCAGATATCCCTGGCCTGGAGATGGAAGATGAGGAGGCCGGGGAGGATGGGGGGATGGGGTTGTGAGAGCAGATATCCCTGGCCTGGAGATGGAAGATGAGGAGGCCAGGGGAGGATGGGGGGATGGGGTTGTGAGAGCAGATATCCCTGGCCTGGAGATGGAAGATGAGGAGGCCAGGAGAGGATGGGGGCATGGGGTTGTGAGAGCAGATATCCCTGGCCTGGAGATGGAAGATGAGGAGGCCAGGAGAGGATGGGGGCATGGGGTTGTGAGAGCAGATATCCCTGGCCTGGAGATGGAAGATGAGGAGGCCAGGAGAGGATGGGGGCATGGGGTTGTGAGAGCAGATATCCCTGGCCTGGAGATGGAAGATGAGGAGGCCAGGGGAGGATGGGGGGATGGGGTTGTGAGAGCAGATATCCCTGGTCTGGAGATGGAAGATGAGGAGGCCAGGGGAAGATGGGGGCATGGGGTTGTGAGAGCAGATATCCCTGGCCTGGAGATGGAAGATGAGGAGGCCAGGGGAGGATGGGGGGATGGGGTTGTGAGAGCAGATATCCCTGGCCTGGAGATGGAAGATGAAGAGGCTGGGGGCATGGAGGGGAGGGGGCAAGTACAGGGTGCCCAAGTTCCATTGTGGTTGAACTGAGCAGCTCCAGGAGAAGAGTGGTGAGGGGCAGGGTCCCTGGCCATGAAAGGGTTGGATGAGAAGGCCAGGGAAGAGTGGCAGGGGATAGATGGGGACAGAATTACACTGCCCGGCTATTTCAAAACAAGCTATTCCGGAATAGTTACTCTGAAATAGCTTATTTCGAAATAGCACGTCTACACCGCAGGGAAGCCTCAAAATGAGTCCGAGGCAGGCTCCCCTAATGTAGATGTGCTGTCTCAATTTAGAGCCCCAAGAGGCACTGGGGAGGAGAATGGCCCGAGGGAGGGGCTATTTCGAAATAGCAGCAATGGAGCATCTACACACACCTTATTTCGAAATAGCTATTTTGGAAGAGGCATTATTCCTCGTAGAATGAGGTTGACAGATTTTGGAATAAGCCGTCTGTTATTTCAAAATTATTTCAAAATAACGAAATGGCTGAGTAGACGCTCGCACTGCGATTTCGAAATACCACTAGTTACCTTGAAATAACAGTGCAGTGAAGATGCACCCTTCCTCTCTTAGCTAGTATTCCAGCTGTTGGTGAGGGCTGGCTTTTTAAATCAAGGTCACCTGACATCTCTGTGCTAGGGAGCACAGCGGCAGGGCAGCGTGAACCCTGGCATTTTGTTTGTAACACTGAGCCCATGTCTTCAACAGCACTCGGCGTGTTTGTGACAACACATGTTTGCAGTTGGTGCCCAGCTACACGACTGGGGAACACAATGCAAATGCTGCTTGTGCTCAGTTTGCAAGTGTTCCTCTGGGCAAAAGGGTGGACACAGATATTACCATGCTGGGCTTGATTCCCCATTGCATTACTCTGCTTCGACAAGCAGGGCAACTCCATTTATTCAATTCGGTGGCACCTTAGAGACTAACAAACACATAAGATCATGAGGTGCTGCAGGACTACTTGCTGGTTTTAAAGTTACAGACTAACGCACTTCCCCTTCCCCCCACCCACGAGTCCATTCAGTCAGTTCCAACAGAGTTGTACCAACATGAAACCAGAGCAACACAATGGTGACTCAAGTCTTGGGCTGTTTTGCTTTGGATGTGACACGCTGTTACGCCATTTCAAGTTTGGCATAGAAAAGCAGAGTTGCCTGTGCTCTATGTTGCTGAGGGGGAGCTGTGTTAGTTTGAGATTTTAAAACAAACGAATAGGCCTGGGGCACCTTAGTGTATGTCTACACTACCCCGCTAGTTCGAACTAGTGGGGGTAATGTAGTCATCCGCACTTGCAAATGAAGCCCGGGATTTGAATTTCCCAGGCTTCATTTGCATGAAGCCGGCCGGCGCCATTTTTAAATGCCAGCTGGTTCGGACTCCGTGCCGTGCGGCTACACGCGGCACAGACTAGCTAGTTCGGATTAGACTTCCTAATCCGAACTAGCTGTACACCTCGTTCCACGCGGCACGGAGTCCGGACTAGCCGGCATTTAAAAATGGCGCCGGCCGGCTTCATGCAAATGAAGCCCGGGAAATTCAAATCCCGGGCTTCATTTGCAAGTGCGGATGACTACATTACCCCCGCTAGTTCGAACTAGCGGGGTAGTGTAGACATACCCTTAGAGACTAGCAAATATATAGGATCATGAGTTTCGTAAAACCCACAAAAACTCATGATCCTATGTATTGTTAGTCTCCAAGGTGCCAGAGGGCTACCAGTTTTTATGTCGATACTCTCCAAGGTACCACAGGACTACCCATTTTTATGTCGAAAGTCCACAAGATGCCTCAGGACTACCTATTTTTATGTCACTAGTATGCAAGATGCCGCAGGACTACCTGTTTTTATGTCGATTGTCCGCAAGATGCTACAGGACTACCCGTTTTTATGTCGATAGTCTCCAAGGTACCACAGGACTACCCATTTTTATGTTGATAGTCTGCAAGGTGCCGCAGGACTACCCATTTTTATGTCGATATGGTACGTATTTACTACTAAAGTGGGAAGTGCCATGATTGCTGTTGCACAGATTTTCAATTAGAGCAAATCTCCTGGTAAAATGTTCGTTAGCTTCGGAATACGGGTGAACCGGTTCTGATTTTCCCCAACTAGAAGCAAACAAGCTTTTAGAGTTTGAAAACAGGAGAGTGAGCCTATAACCTATTCTTGCACCCAGGCCCTCTAGGACTTTGCTACATCCCTGGAGGCACCACAGTCAAACCCAAGAACGTTTTGTGCATTAAGCATTAAAACTGTCACACTGTTGCATTTTTGTTGCCACCGTGTCCTTGATGGGGAAGTCATGCTGGGAAAATCCAGAAGTTAGCCAGAAACATAAAAAGAGAAGCTGTAGACAAATGTTTCCTGAAAGTGCAGAATTTCTTTGGAACGCCTTTGGAAAGACTGATTTCCCCTGGGATGCCAGGCTTTTAATATTGTCCTTTTGAATAATACACATTTAAAGAGGTTAAATTTCTCCTCTGCCTACCTTTACTGGCTGGAGCGTGCCTCGTGGCAGCTGCTAGCGGAGGCAATAAAACGTGGCGTTAACCTCCAGCTCTGCTGTGCACAACAGAACCACCCTGAGAAAGGGAACTGCCGTGTCACTCAGCAGTTCCAGCCTTTGGTTGGAGGGATCCCATCTGCACAGGTAGCTGGTCCCCATGGTCCATTCAGCCTTTGGGTCCTCTGCTGAGGCTGCCAACAAGGGCCAATCCTGCCTCATGACGCGTGTCTCACACCTGTGCCAAGTGAGCACAAAGCGCTCGTGAACTGATCCCATGGGAATGAATTGGAGCTCGGCAATTCTGCCACGACAGCAGCTGACCGAGTCCTGTGCCCTTTAAATCACCGCTGGAGCCCCATGCGGTGCACTGCAGAGCCCCCGGTGGCGCACTCTGGGCGGTGCGTTTTGGACAGTGGGGGGGCATGGTCTGTGTGGCACTGAGGGCCATCTGACCTGGCCTCACCATTTCCACCCAGGGCCTGGATCCTTCCGGGAGCATGGAGCCACCTCTCCCCTCCCCCACCCTCCACCCCTTCCCTGGTGGCCCCAGAAGTTTCTCAGCTCACCTGAGTTTACATATCACTGCGGGCCCAGAACTGCATATAATCCCATGGGGAGGGAGACCAACCCATACCTGTGACTAAGCTGTGGTATGCAGGCAGGGGACATCTAGACAGCAGCACTATTTCGGGATACCAAAATAGCGTTTTTTGCATCTTAGCCACAAGCCTGCTGTTTCGAAATAACGAACTTGCTAGTCCCAGTAAACTTCATCCCCGAGGAATAAGGGACTTGTCGGAATAGTGGTCTATCTTGAAATAAGCTACATAACTTGCATAGCTCAAATTGTATCTCTCATTTCAAGCTACGTGGCGCTGTATAGCCTTACCCGTAACGTCCAGATGTGAGACTCAACTGTTCTCATAGACAAGCCAGCCCAGACTCAAAATCCTCCTGCAAAAGCATTTCAGCTGTTTCTCTTCTATCTTGGACTGCCATAGAGTAGCTGTCAGATACGGGAGAGTAGAGTAACCACCGCAACTAACTGCCCCTTGGTGGGGTTGTCTTGGGAGGAGAGCTACTGAACCCAAGCCCTGCCCATGGATGAATGATCAGCATCCCCGAGAACTGAGCACCTAAACAGAAAGGAACCCACAACCAGGGTACGTCTAGACTACACCTCTCTGTCGACAGAAAGATGTAGACTAGGCACGTCAAAATTGCTAATGAAGCAGGGATTTAAATATCCCGCGCTTCATTAGCATAAACATGGCCCTCATTTTTTGAGGAATACAGGATCTTTTGAAAAAGGGTTTATTTTCGAAAGATCCGTGTCTAGACTGCCCTTTTTTTTCCGAAAAAACTCCATGTTGAAAAAAAGCAGCGGCCATGCTTATGCTAATGAAACGCAGGATATTTAAATCCCTGCTTCATTAGCAATTTCAATGTCCCTAATCTACATCTCGCTGTCAACAGAGAGGTGTAGTCTAGACACAGCCCCAGTGTTCAGGTTGACTAGAGTTAGAAGATGAATGGATTTTTCAGGGTTCTGGTACTTGTGGGAGGAGGGGAATAATTGTTTGGGATCAAAAATGGTTGACTTTGACTATTTTATGGTCTTGTATTTTTTAAACTAAAACTTCCAAGAAAACCGCAAAAAGAAAAATAAGTTTGACATCCCCAAACCACCTTCCCTTCCTGAAACAGTTTTACTTTCCTGGAATCCCCCTCCCCCCCAACCCTCCGCTGAATAATTCGACAAAACCAAAATGAAGTGCTGAAATATCAATGTGTTACCCAATCTGCATTCTTTTGCCAACAAGTTTCAGGCGACAAATTTTGCTCAGCATTAGCCATGACTCCTCTCTGTGCCTAGTTCCACCCACTCAGAGCTGCAGCCAATGACTTCTTGACACCCACAGCACCAAGAGGATCCGTGTCCATGGGAAGGTGCTGGAGCGCTTCCGAGGTAAACGCAAAATATTACAGAGACACCTGATGTAGCCTTCTGCCCGGGGGGTCTCCACCACACCCATCACCCTGGCTTTCAAGCCCCAGGATAAAAGATGCTGCTTAGATAAGAGGTGCACTTATTATTTCAGAGCATCGCCAAGCTGAACACAGACAAATGAAAGTTCATTGTTTCCATGCTGTGCACTGGGATGTTGGCTTCTGTGATTAAACAGGGTGACATTAAAAGTACGTAACATCCTCTCCTTACACACCCCTCCAAATCCAGCCTCTGTGTTTTGACACTTCTCATGTATTAGTGGCTTGGCCACTGGCTCGATAGCAGCGCTGATAACTTTCCATTAGTTCTTGACTGTTATGTATGGAGGGTTATTAAACCAGCTGGCAGGTGTATAAATCTATCAGACCCTCTCCTTCTCCCCTTGCAGTTAATTTTTCTCTCTGCCGGGCCTATGAAGCCAGCCCAAGGGAGCAGGGCGGGCACAGACATGGCTGACGTCCCTCGGAGGGGAGTTCCATGTTTCGCTGAAGCAACGGGACGTGTGAGGAGCTACCAAAGCTCTCGGCCCGCGTAGAATGGGGTGGGGGCGCTGAGGTGCGCCGAAGAAGGCGCGGCAGTTGGAAAGCAGGGGGGGGGGAGGAGAGTCAAGAAAGGTCATTGGGTGAAGTGATGCCATGTCACGGGACGAGCACTCACCTGCACGGCGCCTCCCGCTGGTCGCCTGGGGAATCAGCACTCCTGTCTCAGGGCGCCCTCTGCTGGTTGGTGTCCCAGCCTCTGGTGCAGGTGTTCTGCTGGTTCAGTGCCGGGCCCCTTCCTGCCCATGGTGCCCTTTCCTCCTCAGACTGCCCTGTGGCAGTGTCCCTGCACACTGCGGTCCTCCCAGGGAACCTCACAGCCCCCACACTCACCTTGCCTCAGTGGCCCCCGACTGTCATCATCTAATCGGGGCAAACTGCAGGGTGACATGGCCACTCATCCTAGGCCTTTGCCTATCCCGGCTGTTTCTCTGCAGCCCTAATCCCTTCAGGCCTTGCCTCAGGCCCTGCAGCCTCAGGCCCAGCTCTGCCTGCTTTTCCCCAGCCCTGCTCTGCCTCAGGAAGCCTCCAGTCTCCCTGGCAGCCAGGCCCCTCCTGTTCCCCAGCTAGAGCAAGAGTGTATGTTCTCCCTCCAGGAGCCCTTATTTATACAGCCCCAGCTGGGCCCCAATCAACTGTATCTGCCCCAAGTGCGGACTCTGCTCTCAGCCTCCTCCCGGGGGTGGAGTGTTTAACTCTTAAAGGGCCAGTGTGGGGCAGTTGCCCCATCAAATGCCACGTTCCGCTCCATGGGGCTATTCATTTAAGCCTGTAGGCCTGATCCTCACCCCACTTTCTCCAGTGAGAATCAAGACTAATCACCTAAGCAGGTCTCTTTCCCCACTAGTCACAGTGGGATCTGAATGCCAGACGATGGGCGAGCTTCCCAGACAGCCGTGAAAGGCACCTCGATTAGAGCTCTCTGTCCCCCTCTAGTGGCTGATCCGGAGAGAGCGGACGAGCCTTCTGCTGCTACTAGCTAACGGAGTCACTCCCTTCGCCAGCGCAGCAGAGGCCTCTTCTTGGGTACTGGAGGTTCAGGGATTTACCCCACGTGATTATCTAGAGGGGCAGGTTTCTTTTCTTACGTTTCTCACAAGGAATGTAGGCACTCAAGCCAGCAACTGGTCATACCCTGAATTGGATCCTCAGGATGGGTGCGGGCATCAGGAATACAACGTAAGTGCCATTGTGGTGCTCTGGCCAAAATCACAGCAGCTCTTACATGGGACTTTTCAGCAGCGGCTCTCAAGGCGATTTGAAGAAGAGACCATTTTGCAAAAGGGAAATGAAGGTAGAAGGAACTTGACCAAGGGCAGTGACCAAGGCAAGTGGCAGTTACAGGAACTGCCCTCCACTAGGCAACACTGCCTCTCACCTGTCACACAGCCAAGAGAAACTATGATCCACCCTGGATAGTTCTCGCATTTAGCAGCATCCATGAAGCTGCTGATAGTACATGAGTGGTTGGTACCAGCTGTTTCAGCGGAAGATGCAAGGAACCCAGCCGTGGACAATCATGGGATAAGCTGCCCACAGGGAAAATTCCTTCCCAGCCCCTATCAGGGTTATGTCAGGGTGCAGGAGGGCAAGAACTCTTCCTAACCTGTAGGGGCTTTTTTTTTTTACTGTATCATTTCTAGTGGAAGTGGCAATTTCATCCATATTGAGATCCACCGCTCTTGGCTTCCATGTTACCCTTTGGCAAGGAGGCTAATTCATCCATTTTAAAACTGGAAGAAAGATTTGTGAAGCCTTCCACAATGAAGCCAAACTCCACCGAAACAAGAGGCCAAAAGGATAGAAGAATCAGTGCAGCATTACAATTAGCTACCATCGTAGACCCACTTAGCACTAAATCCTTCTCCTACCCCAATCTGTCCCATCAGACAATATGGATTAGCATTGTTCTTGAACAGCGTGTGATGTGCATAGCAACACTGAAAAATGAGTGATCCTGACAGACTTGGGTATCCCACATCCTACACCACTTTGCAGGAGGCAAAGAAATCTGATGTCTGTGCTGCCTCTCTGGCAGTAGAATCTTATCGTACAGATGTTATCTTTATGGTCAATTTCTTCCCAAGCCTAGAAACCGTCCACCCAGCCACAAATTTTGACCCCTCTTGCTGTGGGATGTTATTGTATTGCAGAGAGAGGACCACTCGTATTGTTCCCAATGGCCTTGGATGAGTGGGGAACTGGTTTGGAAACACCTCAGCTACTTCCAAAGATTTGCGCCCAGTCACACCAGGAGCCATGTCAGTACCAATAGCCAGGATCCATGGGATTAAAAATATCACTGACTGCTCAGGATTTTTGCTCTGCATCTAATCCCAGCAGCAGACAAGTTGTTAGCCGAACAAGTTCAGATGGTTTGGATCAACTCTAACCATTTAACTGCTTAGTGGTACCACCCTCTAGGCTCAGTCACTGCACCTGCAAGATCATTTGCACCAGCTACTTCCTGTCAACCCCTCCTCCCAGTCCCACTGGAAGAGGTAGGGAAAAGGGAGTCATTTGAAATAAATGGGGAAATTCCCTCCTTTGTAACATAGGGTACGTCTCCACCACACAGCTATTTCAAAATAAGCTATTCCGGAATAGTTATTCCGAAATAGCTTATTTCGAAATAGCACGTGTACACTGCAGAGAAGCATGAAAATGAATCTGAGGCAGGCTTCTCTAATGTGGACGTGCTATCTCGATTTAGAGCCCCAGGAGGCATGGGGGAGGAATAACGTAGCCCCTCCCCAGGGCCATTCTATCTCGAAATAGCAGTGGTGGAGTGTCTACACACACCTTAATTCGAAATAGCTATTTCGGAATAGGAGTTATTCCGCGTAGAATGAGGTTTACAAGTGTTGCAATAAGCCGTCTGTTATTTCGAAATTATTTCAAAATAACAGAATGGCTGTGTAGACACTCGCATTGTTATTTTGGTCCTGCCTAGAGCAGGGGGCTGGACTTGATGACCTTCTGAGGTCTCTTCCAGTTCTATGGTTCTATGATTCTATGATTTTGAAATAGCGGTGCAGTGTAGATGCACCCCGACTGACAAAGAAACACATGGGCTACATCTTGGGCTACCTTGAGGGCGGGGGGCTGGACTCGATGACCTCTTGAGGTCCCTTCTAGTCCTATTATTCTATGATTCTATGATTCTATCTACATTGGCATGATCTTGCGCAAATACTTTTTAACGCAAGAGTTCTTGTGTTAAAGTATTTGCGCAAGAGAGCGTCTACACTGGCATGTGCCTTTGCGCAAGAGATGTGCTTTTGCGCAAGAGCATCCGTGCCAGTGTAGACGCTCTCTTGTGCAAAAAAGCTCCGATGGTCATTTTAGCCATCGGGCTTTCTTGCGCAAGAAATTCATGTTGCCTGTCTACACTGGCCTCTTGCACAAGAACAGTTGCACAAGAGGGCTTATTCCTGAGCGGGAGCATCATAGTTCTTACGCAAGAAGCAGTGATTTCACACATTAGAATGTCAATGTTCTTGCGCAAGAACGCCCCGCCAGTGTAGTCAGGCAACACGTTTTTGCGTAATAGCGGCCACTATGGCGCCAATGTAGACACAGCCATGATGCTCACTGGGGCAAAATTCACTCCGTGGATAACTTCACAGACTCCACTGATTCTACCATGGGGGAGAAGGTCTCTCACTTGATGTGAAAAAGAGCATAGACTGTGGAAGGAAGTCGGGAAGGACTCTGAGTCTAGATTAGATTTCTCCAGGCAGGGTTGATGCATGGCAGGATTTATAATGGATCTCCTGGGACTAGCACAGGCAGTTATGTAGCATGGTTTACGATCTGCTATCCCAGCCCATTATGGAGCTCACATGTGATTTAATTTAAGCTTCATTTACTTCAAAGGGTAACTTGCCTTTGCATTGTGTCATCGTGTGCACCTGTGAATGCATGATCATGGGATGCCATAATATTGCTTTAGTGAAATGAGTAGGCAGGGAGGTCCTAGGTATGCTGGTTCTATCTCATGGGGCTGCGGTTTTATACAAGGCTGGATCAGATTCTATAAGGATCAGCAGGACTCGAACCCAGGGCACCAGGCTCTGAACACCATTGCTCAGCCACAGCTGTTAGCCAGCTGCACCAAGCGAGCTGCAAACCCCACACAAGGCCCGAGAGTTGCCCAGCAAGCTCCCAGGCAACAATGTGGCTCCCTGATTCTGCTCCCTGGCATTGACTCTGGACCCCGAACCCTGCCACTCACTCTGAGCCCTGGAGGGCCCTTGGAATGCAAGCTGACCCTGACACCGTGAAGGGTGTCACAAGGAGGAGGGAGAAAAATTGTTCTCCTTGGCCTCTGAGGATAGAACAAGAAGCAATGGGCTTGAACTGCAAGAAGGGAAGTTGAGGTTGGACATTAGGAAAAAGTTTCTAACTGTCAGGGTGGTAAAACACTGGAATAAATTGCCTAGGGAGGTTGTGGAATCTCCATCTCTGGAGATATTTAAGAGCAGGTTGGATAAATGTCTATCAGGGATGGTCTAGACAGTGCTGGGTTCTGCCGTGAGGGCAGGGGACTGGACCCGAAGACTTCTCGAGGTCCCTTCCAGTCCTAGTATTCTATGACCCAGGCCTCTTATGCACAGTCTAGCTAGAGCCCTTTGAGGCATGCTGGTATACCAGTGCAACGGGGAGTTCACACCACATTGGCTCAGCCTGGGCATGCCAAATGGATTCCAACCAGGATTAAACTGATAGACGTGCCCACAAAGGGGCTGGTACAGAAAAGGAGCAACGTGAACAAGCCACCTGGAAGGGCTCCGGATCCCTGAAATCAAAGCAGAGGTGGAACCACACAGAGGACCTAAGTTTTCGCTCACTTCTTAGGCAAATTTTTGCTGAAGACCAGGGGGGTCTTGCCCCAGTGACAATCTGACTAAGCACACAGGGATTTGGTCCCGGAACTATTGATGTTCAAGAACTACTGGTTTTCTAAAGCTAGTGCCTTTCGACTAATAGCTTTCAGCCTTTTTTTTTCATTTGTGGACCCTTAAAACATTGCAAATGGAGCTATGGACCCTTGCAGACCCGTGGGCTGAGTAGGAGCTTTCTACCTGTAGAGAGCTAGCTCTGGCCTTTAGTGATGTTACTCTGGTTGCAAAACAGCCCTGTAGGGTGGAACAGGGAATGATCACTTCTCCATAGTTATTTTTTTAAAGCCATCCTGGAGAATTGTGAGTAGGGATGTTAAATATCGGTTAATTGAATAGTCAAGTAACCTCGTGAATTCTTATTGGTTTGTTGACTATTCTGTAGTCCCCGGGGGCGGGGCTGGCAGCCAGTGCACTCCGAACTCACTCCTGAGAAGCCAAGCTCCCCTTGCGCTCAGGCTGATAAAGAGGCAGCAACATGGGGTGGCAGCAGAACCTGTCGAGGGGGTGGGGTCTGAGCTCCTGGACCCGGCTCAAGCCGAAACTGAGCTTGGCTGCCTGCCCATGTGGCAGATGCACAGAGGGAGTAGGTCTCAGACCCGGCAAAGCCAGGACTGAGCCAGGCTGCCTACCTGCCCAGCTCCTAAGTCACTTTAAATGCAGAGCTGCAGCGGGGTAAGTCCCAGACCCGTTGCAAGCCAGGAGTGAGCCGGGCTGCTGGCCAGCCTGCTAAAAAATGTACTGGCTGGGGAAGCGAGAGGAGGGAAATGCATGTAGTCTATAGCATTAACCTATAAGCTTTGTCTTATCGGTTAATTGGCTACACTATTACACCTCTAATTGTGATAAAGAATTGCATTCCTGCTGTAACAACAAGAAGTCCTGTGGCACCTTATAGACATGGGGTACATCTAGACTGGCATGATTTTCTGCAAATGCGCCATTTTCGCCATTGGGGCTTTTTTGCGCAAAACACGTTTTAGCTGTCTACACTGGCCCTTTTGCACAAGTACATTTGCACAAGAGGGCTTTTTCCCAAACGGGAGCAGCATAGTATTTGCGCAAGAACACTGACAATCTTACATCAGATCGTCAGTGTTCTTGTGCAAATTCAAGTGGCCAGTCTAGACGCAGCCTAAGAGATTTACTGGAGCATAAGCTTTCTTGGGCAAGACCCACTTCGTCAGATGCTTGCATCTGACGAAGTGGGTCTTTGCCCAAGAAAGCTTATGCTCCAATAAATCTCTTAGTCTATAAGGTGCCACAGGACTTCTTGTTGTTCTGGCAGATTCAGACTCACACAGCTCCCCCTCTGATTCCTGCTGTAGCGTGCTATGGAATGCTTTAACAGAAAGGCTAGAAAAGTTCTCTGTTAATTGCTATAGAACAGGTTGGGGTCAATCCCTATTCAATTCCAAAGAGCTGTTCCCACAAGAATAGCCATACCAGAGCCACCCCAGGGAAAGGGACTTTCCCTTTTTCCGATAAATCAATTCCATTTCCGAACAATGATAAAATTCTCCATGCAGGAAGCCAGCCTCTCAGCTGATGTAAATCAGCCTAGCCCTGCTGGAGTCAATAGGATTACCCTGATTTACGCCCGCTAAGGATTTGGCTTCCTGCCTTTCTAGAGGACTATGTGATTGTTTTCCTTCTGGCTACGTCTACACTGGCATGATTTTCCGAAAATGCTTTTAACGGAAAAGTTTTCCGTTAAAAGCATTTTCGGAAAAGAGCGTCTAGATTGGCAGGACACTTTTCTGCAAAAGCACTTTATGCGGAAAAGTGTCCGTGGCCAATCTAAATGCGCTTTTCCGCAAAAAAGCCCCGATCGCCATTTTCGTGATTGGGGCTTTTTTGTGGAAAAGAAATCTCTGCTTTCTACACTGGCCTTTTTGCACAAAAGTTTTTCGGAAAAAGACTTTTGCCTGAACGGGAACAGCATAGCATTTCCGCAAAAGCACTGACAATCTTACATGAGATCATCAGTGCTTTTGCGGAAATTCAAGCAGCCAGTGTAGACAGGTGGCAAGTTTTTCCGCAAAAGCAGATGATTTTGCGGAAAAAACGGCCATTCTAGACACAGCCTCTGTGTTTGAGGTCACTCGGCTTGGCCTAGTGTTTTATTCGCAGCCAACGTGCAAAGTAAGTACCCAGAAATGCACCATGTGCAGTGTCTCCCAGCTTGCTTAGAATAATGTGATCACTTCCATTTGCTGAGAGATCATTCTTCCCCGGTCAGTTACTGTCCAAGAAAGATTCTCAGTTTGTTCAGCAGGATCTAGCCTCGAACCCACATTTCAACGACCTCCAAACTCATCCACGTCTCCTGACCCCAGCCAGAAAAGAGCAACATGCTGAGTCGCCACTGGAGGGGACTGGACGGTTCTCTTCTGACGCGGCTTCAAGAATCCAGGGCTGTTTGGCAGCACCTGGAGCAGGGACCTTCTGACAAGCCTTAAGGCAGGGCTACTCAACACACGGCCCGCGGCCTGTTTGTTTGCAGCCTGCGGTTCGGTTTGGGTTGGCACAGGGCTCAACACACAGCCCGCAGGTGGGATCCTATGAACGTGGCCTCCACTGGGAACACGCTCCACAACGGTGAGGCATCTCCCAGGCAAGGTGAGCACTGAAAGGCGCAAGCGGCTGGAACAGACAAATACAGGGTGTCGGCGTTTCTAGCCCCCAGAGAGGAGGTGCCAGGAGCGCCGGGGCATTGTGGGTAGTGCTTTGGATTCATGCCTGCCAGTGTAAAAGAAGCTATTTGCATATATTTGCATATGTATATGCACCCACATTTATGTTGCGGCCCTCGGCATGTGCTGTGAGTATCATTGTGGCCCTCGGGGCTTCCAACGTTGAGTAGCCCTGTCTTACGGGACAGCGTGGCCGGGAACAGCTACGTGGGCGCTGCAAATGGAGCTGTCGTGGCAAGCGCTCACTTGAGACCAAAACTCACAAGGGGAAAGTGACAGAAGTGAAGCGACATCCAGTGTGTGCGGCATGTGGGCTGCTCCCGCTGTGTGCCAGCGGGGACGTCTATGGCAACACGCCCTTTGTGGCAGCCAACCGACAGGCCCAAGCATTGTGTCTGTGCTAATCTAGATTTCTACCTATTGGGAGAGGCTGCTGCATTTCTCCCGAGAGAGAAGAGACAGAACATCAGCAGGGTTCTAACACTGAGTCAGTTGGTTGCTGACAATAGTTATCTCTACTCCCCACACCACACATACACACACACAGCCTACAGCCAGTGTTGCAGAGAGACCACAAAGACTTTCTCTGGCCTCCCTTGCCCTGAGCAGGCCTAGGAAGGATGGAGAGTTCTGCTCCCAGGATAAACAAGGTGCCAAGAGAGATACACAGTCGCTAGGGATGCACATGTGCGTGTCCCTGCAAGCAAAGCGAGGGGGGATTTTTCAGTTTGCCGACTATTTTGAAAAATTGTTCTGAGTCAACCCCAAAACCCCAACATTGTTAGTTACTGTCACTGAAGAACATTATGTTGGGCTGAACAAAACGTTCCCTTTGGATCAAACTTCTCCCTCCCCCTTCCAAACACTTAAATAGACTTAACATTAAAACAAAATTAGCTTTTTTAAGTCAAGAATGTTTGTTTAAAAAATGTCAGCACAAAATATTTTGGACTTACAGAATTTTTTGCCTTGGGTCCCACCTCTGTCACAACAGAAACCGTGTGTCCAAAATCGATACAGATGCCAGACATGAGCTGGCCCAACCAAATGGGCATGTGTCACCTGAGAGAGTGTAGATCCGAAGTTTTGTCCTGTGCTACCCACAAGCCCGTGCAGAAGGAGACCCACAGTGAAATGGCTAAGTACAGTGGAGTCAGTCACCTTCATCCATAGGATTACAATCCCCTCCACCTACTACAGAGCTTGGGACAAGGGGGCTTTTCTGATGTGAATATGCAGTTTAAAAGCAGATTTCAAGACGGGGGTACTTTAGCTCTCTTTATGCACCTTATTGGGAGAAATAATGAGTTTCACACTACAAATTACTATAATTGCTAGGGGTATGTCTAGACTACAAGGCGCCGTCGACAGAGCCATGTAGATTAGGTGTCTAGACATAGGGAAATGAAGCGTCGATTTAAATAATCGACGCTTCATTTACATCAAAATGGCTGCTGCGCTGTGCCAATCAGCTGTTTGGCGGCACAGCGCGGTAGTCTGGACACTCCATGGTGGAAAAAGGAAGCCCTTGTCGACCACCCCATTATGCCTCGTGGAAACCTAATCTACATGGCTCTGTCGACAGAGTCACGTAGTCTAGACACACCCTAGATGTGTTCAGAGGCAACTAATAAATTTCAGTGCCTGACCTACTATTCCTTAGAGCACGGGTGGGCAATAATGTTTTCCTGGGGCCACTTCAGAAATTTTTGAAGTGGCCTTGGGCTGCCCCAGAAGGGGCAGGGCCTGAAGTGGAAGGGGCGGAGCCAGGACACTTCTGAGCGTCTCCACTCACAGACCATGACTGGTCTAGGGGTGGGGGAGCACCTTTGCTTGGTTCCCCCTAGGTGCCCATGCCCCTGGCAGTGGGAGGAGGCTTCACAGGCCAGATCCACCCCCTTGGCGGGCCGGATTTGGCCCACAGAGGCCCTTTTGCCCATCCCTGCCTTAGAGAAACTGGATGGTGTGAAAAACCCGGCTCCTTTAGCATATTTCAGGTTGGACCCCAAGAAAACAAAACAATTTAATTGCTTAAAATACACACTCCTTTATATTCCCAGGTGTTTCAGGCACAGCCCTCGGGGCTCGGTGAGGAGCACTGGGGAACATACATATCCCACTGTAGAAAGGTGACTCACCAGCCAGTGTGTCCCAGGGTGGCAGATCAGACTCGTCCCCTCTAGCCCGGAGGGGTCGGTTCCTTGCTGGGACAGAGCCCTCCTGCCAGGTCATGTCCAGTCCCCTTTTCTGGGGTGACAAAGGGTCCCACAAAACTATCGTCTCAATGGTCTTTATACCAGGAGTCTTTCATGCCACCTTCCTCCATCATCAGTGGAGGGGAAATCCGACTTTCCCTCGACTCTGGGTTCCAGCCCAGGAAGCCTGTAACAAGCAGCCAAGTTCTGCTACCCTTTGGCTCCTTTCTGCATCCCTGGACCACTCCCTACCTCGACTGCCCACCCCTGCCTGGGCTCACCCCCTGTAACAGGGGACCCACCCCGGGAGTGGTTCCTTGTGGGCCCGGGTAGCAGAGCACTTCTCTCCTCATGTGGCAGCCCCTAATCCCCTGGGCGTCTCTTCTCAGCCCTCTGGCCAGCTCACCATTTACCACACCCCCTGGGGGTAATGGAAAGCCCAACAGTGTAACAGTACCACAAACGGGTCTTAGTTCCACCTCTGGGCCACGTGGGCTGTGCAGCCTTCTCTCAGGGCTTTCCACAGCCTTTAGCCCTGGGACTAGGAGCCTCAGGACTCACCCTGGAATCTCCTCAACCCCTCAGGCTCACATGAGCCCGTTCAGGGCCTTCACGCTTCCCAGGCTCAGCCAAGTTCTCTCCAGCCCCTGGAAAGAGCAAAGCCAACCAAGGCTCCGCCTCCGGAGACCCAGCTCCAATCTGCCTCTCTCCAGGTTCCCTGAGTCCACCTTTGCTGGACCCCACGCCCCAGGCCTGGAACCCTGGCTTCTGGCTCCTTTTCCCAGGCGGAGCACAGGAGCTCACTCCACTCCTGCCTTGCACGGGTCCCTCTTCTGGCCCCTTGCCAAGGCTCTCACCTGGCGAGCCGCTCCCGAGGCCCACCCTCCTCCTAGGCACCCTGTTTGCAGCCCCCTGCCCTCACTGCCTTCTTTAGTAGTCACCCAGCTTCTCCCAGTGCAACTCGTCCTCCATTCAGCCAGCTCCTCTCCAGCTAGGCCTAACTCTGACTGGAGTTTGGCTCACCCTTCTGGTGCAACAGGGCGCTCTAATGGCTTTCTGGGTACAATTCATTCTCTTTCAGCTACGGTGGAGCGCACCCCCCCCTCCTCCACCGCCCCATTCCAGGTATCTCCAGTTAGCATACCTCCTGGTGGCTTGTTGCATTTTCACTCTTGATAAGTGTAGCCTCGTGAGCCCTTTAAAGCCCCAGCTCTGGGAGTCCTGTGATTACATGGGACTCTCAGTTTTCTTTTCTTTTTTTTTTAAATAAGCCTACTACTCATGTCTGTGAGGAAAAGCTTGGGAATGTGACCCAAATACAGTGGAAAGCCCTGAGAGAAGGTTGCGACATTGAAAGCTGAGAAACTAGAGGGCAAACAGCTCCACTCCAAAATGATAATTATCATATTTTAAAAAAATACTATTTTTGTGGCCTGACTCATGATTTTTAAGCCTTGGGGTTGGCACGGCTTGATCCAAAGCATTGAATTAAGTGCTACCCTGATTTCTACAAACAAATCTACCTACCACAGCATGCAGCCAATCTGTGCTATTCACAGAAACGACAGGCTAGGAAGTCGTATATTGTGGCCACATTTTAAAAAGCCTGTAAAGACTCTGAATTTTTGTTGTTATTCCTGCAAGCACCAGAAGCACCATGTTCTCAGGAACGTAACTAACTTGATAGTTCCTTCATCCCTTACTTTTCCCTTCTTCTGTAGAGCATCAGAGCAGGACTGTGTTACATGTTTTCCTTTTCCGTGATTTCGGGAGGGTTTCCAGATTTTGGGAGGGTGGTTTATCATTTGAAATGGTTTAATGCGGACGTGTCTGGGCCAAGCTGGGCTCTATGTCTCCGATGATTTGCAATTGCAGCTTGTTATTCATGGTGCCCACCACAGCTCCCAGTCACTCACGTGCTGTTGTTTCTTGCACCCTGATTGGATGACTGAAAATGTTATAAACAGGGAAAAGGGGAGACAGCAATTTCAAAATGGCCTCCTTGGGGAGGTCTAGGTTGGAGATTAGGAAAAACTATTTCCCTAGGAGGGTGGAAAAGCACTGGGATGGGTTTCCGGTGTGGGGGAGGGTGGAATCTCCATCCCTACAGGTGTTTAAGTCCCGGCTTGCCAAAGCCCTGGCTGGGATGATTGAGTTGGGTTGGTCCTGCTTTGGGCAGGGGGCTGGACTCAGTGATTCCTGAGGTCTCTTCCAGCCCTGGGATTCAATGTGATTGGTTAACATGCAAACATAGCTACTCAGAGATCCACAAGCTCCCGTGTTGGCTGGGATAATGCATGGACCCCAGATGGGTCTACCCTCCTCTCTTCAAGTCACTCGTCCCATAGCCTACTGCTCCCCTGGGTTGTCCTCCATTACCATGCCTTTGAGTCTGGAGGGTCAGGTGGCTGCCGTACTGTTTGGGGAGCACAGTGTCACAGAAATAACCACATGCTACCAGCCAGCGTTTCCTTTCCTTTGCCCAAACAATTGCCTGGAAATGGCAGGCACAGGGGTTCAGTAAGGCGAGGTGATTAATATTCATAAAGGGTCAGTGCACCTAGGCTGGGCACAAAGGCTACGCCCGGGGGGTTTCTGCTGGAGGTGGGGACTCAAACCCTTCTCTCCCAGGCCACAGGGCCAAAAGGGCGCCATTGGTGCAGCCCCGGGCTCATCAATTATTTAGCAGTCGTGGGGCCCCCACCATGCGGGGCTCCAGCTGGCGGATGCGAGTAGTCCTGGGAGGGCGGAGTCATCACCCGTCCCACCTGCTCATTCCCGGGGCAGGAAGAACCCAGCCATGCGGAGCAGAGCAGCGACGGGCATAGCTCACAGGTTCCCCTATGCCGACCGCTCGACTTGAGCGGCCCAGTTTAGGCACCAGATCCGGGGGGATTTTTAAATGCACCGAGGCCTGGAAATCTAAAGCAAATGCTTCTCCCTGTGCCGGTCCTCGGCCGTGTTGAAGGTCGTGCCGAAGGAGCGCAACGCACCACATTCGTGTCAGGGTCCCAAACTGCAGGGAAAGTAACATACGAATTCTGACAGGTCCCGTCCTATTGCAACCCGGGTCCCTGCCAGCTCTTGCAATAGCTCCCTGCTCTGGCTTTTGCCAGCTGCCAGAGCTGCGCACCAGGGCGCCTCTGCATACTGTCACCTCGGGTCACCATCCATGGGCTGAGTCCCAGTCCCTGCAGGACGCGTGTGCGTTTAAACCTCGGCCATGCATTGCAGCTTCTCTGCACCCCAAGTGCGCGACTCATCCTGCCCCAGGGCAATACCTGCGCAGCTTTGCGAAGGAGGCGCAGGCCCGACAGCAGTGGAGGTGTGAAATGCTGACACACCAGCTGCCAGGGCCATTTACATCAGCCAGATTGGTCTCTCAGGACAATAATAGATGTAGAACAAATGACGATGGGGAGCCGAAAGTGCTATTACTCATTATTGAAACTTGGGATTATTCTCTGGCCAGTGCTAAAACCATACAGCCGGCAGCCAGTGGACAAGCCCTCGGTAACCTCTGTCACTGAACTAAAAGCTTTCGGAGGGCGAACAGAAGTGCTATAAATCTTGGGGGTGACATTAAACATTTGTCACAGGAACACTTAGGCCTTATTTTAATCTCTTCCTTTCAGAGAGATCATCATAACAAATAACAAGGTGACTTAACCCCAGTCAGAGGGGCCCTCTTCCCGCTGCCGGTGGAAACAACAAATGGCTCCGAATACACCGGGAGGGGCGGCTGATCGACACGCCGGCTGGGTAGGCTCGGAGTCCCTCCTAATGGACACAGGCCCTGCGATGTTTGCAGGGGCTGCCTGTTACTGCAAAGACACCGGGCCCTGCAAATGCTTTACCTTGAATGTTGTTGTCATTTTTGTGTTGTGATCCTCCATTAATCTTGCTCCTGGCTAGGAAGGGGAATAAATTGTTTACACTGCAGGCATGAGAGGGTTACCTGCCTTACCCTTGCATTTGGGAGTGTTAAATCTATCTCGCCGGGTACGTTAGGGATTGGTTTTGCCAGATGAGCTCTCCAACGAGGAATCGGATCCTCTGCCCGGATGGTTCCTTGTTCACCATGCTCCGAGATTAAGGGAATGGGCAACTGTCCTAGGGAGAGGAATACAGAGGGGTGCGCAGACACCCTTATGCGATGTGTTTTGGAGCTCTGCCTTTCTGCAGTCAGGTAAGAGAGATGCCAATAAGCCCAGCTAGAGAAGCCAAGTCTGTGCATGCATCTCGTGCACACACAGCCCTGGGGTACACCTTCCATACACAAATGAAGCAGGACTTCCCTAACAGTGCGCTGGACGGGGTTCTCCTAGGAAAAGTCACCAAGCCTAGTTCGAGAGAAGTCACGAGTGAACACAATCATGGCAACACCTTGCACGTCCATCGTGTCTTTGGGAAGCCCAGCTCATCATGGGAGGGAAGTCCCTGTCGCACAAATGGGGAGACCAAGACATGGAAGGTGAGAGACTTACTCCAGGGTCAATCAGTGACTCTGAGGAAGAACCAGGAAGAGGTCTCAGCTCTCAGCTCTCAGCCCTACATCTTCTTCCACATCAAGTCTCCAAGAGGAAAACCATGGCAGAGGGGAAGTCCCTTACAGCCCACGATGCAGTGGAATCGCAGGCTTGAGTCACACCCAGCAGGCGTTCTTGTATGTAAGAACGGCCAGACTGGGTCAGACCAAAGGTTCATCTTGCCAGTGTCCTGTTCTCCGACAGTGGCCAGTGCCAGGTGCCCCAGAGGGAGTGATCAGAACAGGGAATCATCAAGTGATCCCTTCCCTGTTACCCATTTCCAGCCCCTGAAAAACAGAGGCTAGGGACACCATCCTTGCCCATCCTGGCTCATAGCCACTGATGGTCCTAACCTCCATGAATGTGTCTAGTTCTTTTTTGAACCCTGTTGAAATCCTGGTTTTCACCACATCCTCCAGCAAGGAGTTCCACAGGTTGACTGTGCTGCATGAAGGAAAACTTCCTTCTGTTTGTTTGTTTGTTTTAAACCTGCTGCCTATTCATTTCATCTGGTGACCCCCTTAGTTCTTATATTGTGGGAATATGTAAAAAACATTTCCTTGTTCACTTTTTCCATACTAGTCATGATTTTATAGACCTCTGTCCTATCCCTGCTTTTCTAAGCTGAAAAGTCCAAGTCTTTTAAAGTCTTTTTAACATAGCTGAAGTTGCCTATCTTAATTGTCTCATCGTGGAGATGTACCCTAAGAAAATAAGGCTCTGGATCTGAAATTTTATCTCTGTCTCATCTTTAACATCAGACCTGGCCACAGGGGATGCTCTCATGTGCCCCATGTACATGCTCTGGAGCCCAGTAGTGACAAAGAAGCCTAAATCCAAACCCACTCACAGCTAGAGAAAATAAGAGGACTTATAAAATAGTAATGTTTTCCCTGCAAGAAAAAAACCCCAAACTTGGACCCAAGAGTGCCCTTAGCTGCACCCTCTGAAGTCAGTGTCCTCATCGTGGTGTACATGAGGGCAGAATTTGCTCCAGTGATTACCAGACTATGGGTGTGGGCCAAAAACCTGCATCTAAGCTGCACGTGCAAAACCTCCTCTTCACCTGGCAGCCACAGGTGACTGTTGGGAGCACTCAGGAGATGCACCTCCCTGTAGTCCTGCCAACATTTCAATTGCTAAATTGGGTGTCTCCACATGCCCCCTCCCAGCCTCTCTGGTGGCCCCCCAGTACCTCCCCTCACAGGCACCAGTCACACCTACTATCCATCCCTCTTGCGACTGCTATTGCTATTCTGAATGCAGGTTAGGTGTCTGGTTCTTAGCTTAGGGCCTGAACCGTGTGCAGCTGCAACTGAGTTCTTGAATTCAATGGCAGTTTTAAGACTGTGACTGGCCCTGCCATAACAGGGGAAGAGGTTTTGACATCTCCTGCTCAGTCCAATGAGGATCTCTTCCCCTGGAGGCTGGACAAGCACCAGAGAAAAGGGTCTCTTAATTGTGAAAGACGATCCTCAGAAGTATGTGGGTGCCTAACTCCTACTGAACACAGGGGGAGTTGGGCCCCTAAATACCTTAGATTACCCCGTCTAAATTAATTGTGCTAGTAACAAGCACTTATGAAGAGTCAGTAAAGCACCTGCAATTCATGTCCAAAGAGTTCCCCCAAAATGCTTATCAGGAACTCGCTGTTATTCTGTCAAATAACCAGAGAATTCAAAGTAAGAACTAAATCTCCACCAGTTTTTAAGCCGGTTATAGTAGATTAGAAGAGATGCATTCACATTGATTTGGCCAGATAAATCCTTAAAAAGTCCCCTAGGGCTCTCTGAGTTCTGAGTCTAGACCTTATCCTTCAATAATGGGATATAATGTACCACTAGGAATGATTACACAGAGGGAATGGGTTTGCTGGTTACAGCAGAAGACTAAAAATTAGGACTCCTGGGTAGGGAAGTGAGTGAATAATGGATTTTTCAGTTTGCTGGCAAGTCCAAAAAACGTGGGAGAAAAGCAAATTTGGGGTCAAACAACATTTCGATCAACCTGACACTAAATGTTTAGGTTTGATTTTATAGGTTTTAACATATTTTATTACACGAACAGGAAATTTCAAAACCTCAAAGTCCTCCTGGTGTTGTCAAATCTGCATATTTTTCCGGAAAAAAAAAATCTGTCAAAAAATTGGTAAAGCTCTGCTCCTATATAACCTTAAAGAATTTACGTCACCTTTCTTTGCCGTGGTTAACCAGCCTTTCCGTTGGGCACAGTGCGGTCCTAGCTGCCTCACAGGCTTGTGGCAAGGGTTAATTCTTGCTTACAAAGTGCTTTGGGATCCTCCTAGGAAAGGTGCTAGGGAATTGCAACATCTTAGTAACATACATTTAAAAGAACCCTGGCCCACCATAAATATGAATGCAGCACAGCCGGGTTTCACAGCGCAAACACATGCCAAACATCCTAAAATACTGCTCTTCGTGCCCACACTGCAATCCCCAGAGAGCAACCCTTGGAGGAGTCTATTGAAAAACAAAGAGGTTGGAAGCAGCTGGAGTGGGAAAGGCTTGAAGTTCAGCGCACTGCAGTGGATTTAACCAGAGAAGATGAGCCTGTTAATGGAAATATTGATTGTCTCGGAGGTTCGCGGCTGCCAAACCAACCTGCACATATGGTACCAGTTTTATTGATATATGAATGAGATTAAACATGACACCTGTGTCAAGCGAATCCCTGGGTACCATTTAACTAACACTTAAAGCAGCTGCTTTTGAAAGATTACTTTCAGGCCCAGGCCACCCAAATAGAACAATATAATCACCTTAAGTACTTTCCCAGTTCCCGACAAATGGGAATTCTTGCCTTGTGGTCACATAAACAAACAGTATTAGTGAAAGTCAAATAAAGGGGCCTGAGGTACCTGGATTTTCTCTTTGGCTGTGTTGGTGTAATGCAGGCAGACCCTGGTCAGCTGTGGGCAGAATCAAACCTGGGACCTCTGGGGCTTAGTGCATGAGCTTCTACATGTGCATGAGATAAAAGCCAGCTGGTGATTAGCTAAGACTGCAAAGCAGGCTCATTATTCTCTCTGTAAGTGGTCTCAGTGCCACTAGGTGGGACAGTACCATACCCAGAAGGTGTATGGGTTACATTGGCTCCGGATTTCTTGCTGTGATCACTAGGCCCAATCACAGGGCTCTTGAGGCCTACCTCTTATTCAGCAGGCCAAAAGTCTCCGTTTGACTTTGAGCTGTGCCACCGAGTGTTCGTTTCCAGGCGGGATTGCATGTGAAATGAAACAGAGCTCAGGGATGCTCCGAATGCATTATGCTCCGAGCTGGTTCATTAAAGGAGGCCTTGGAACAAATTGATAAATGAAACAGTAATCAGTCACCAGAACCAGATGACATTCACCTCCGAGTTCTGAGAGAACTCACATGTGAAATTGCAGCAGTGCTAAATGTGGTTTGTAACTTATCCTTTAAATCAGCTTCTGTATCAAATGACTGGAGGACAGCTAATGCGATGGCAATTTTTAAAAAGGGCTTTAGAGGTGATCCTGGCACGAACAAGCCAGTAAATCTAACTTCAGCACCACACAAACTGGTTGTAAAGAACAGAATCATCAGACACACAGATGAACATAATTTGCTGGGGAAGAATCAACATGGTTTTTATAAAGGGAAATCATGCCTTGCCGATCTATTAGAATTCTCTGAGGTGGTCAGCAAACATGTGGGCAAGGGGGATCCAGTGGATATAGTGTACAGGCAGTCCCCGACTTACGCGGATCCGACTTATGTCAGATCCGCACTTACGAACGGGGCTTTCTCGCCCCGGAGCTCGCAGGCAGCGGGACTGCCCAGAGCGCAGCGGTCCCGCCACCTCGACCTCCGGGGCGAGAAAAGCTGCTCCGGGTGGCACTGGTCTGCTGGGGACTGTCTCCAGCAGACCAGGGACACCTGGAGCAAACCCAGGGAGGCAGCGGGGTCCCGCGCCTCTGAGGCTTTTGCCGCTTCTTTTTTTCGGAAGAGGCTTTTCTGACGTTTGGCCAATCTAAACTGGGACAAATGTTGTAAAAAAAAACCCTTTTTTGGAACATCCCTTCTTCCTTGTAAAATGAGTTTTACAGGGATTCCGAAAAAGCGCATCTGCTCTTCTGAAAAATATTTTGGAAGAGGAGACGCATTCCCTGGACGCGGCAGTTTTTCCAGGATACCTCCCAGAAAAGCTCTGCAGTGTAAGCGTAGCCGAAGGGACCTCGAGAGGTCTAGTTCAGTCCCCTGCGTTCATAGCAGAACTAAGTATTATCTAGACCTGGTGTTTGTCTCACCTGCTCTTAAAAATGTCCACGGATGGGGATTGCATAACCTCCCTATGCAATTTATCCTAGTGCTTAACTGCCCTGATGGTTAGGAAGTTTTTCCTAATCTCTGCCCTGCACCTCCTTTGCTACAATTTAAGATAATTGAATCATAGAATCATAGAGCTGGAAGAGATCTCAGGAGGTCATCAAGTCCAGCCCCTGTTCCCAAGGCAAGACCAATCCCAACTAAATCAACCCAGTTAGGGCTTTGTCAAGCCGAGACTTAAAAACCTCTAGGGACGGAGATTCCACCCCCTCCCTAGGTAACCCATTCCAGTGCTTCACCACCCTGCTAGTGAAGTAGTTTTTCCTAATATCCAACCTAGACCTCCCCCACTGCAACTTGAGACCTTGCTCCTTGTTCTGCCATCTGTCACTACTGAGAACAGCCTCTCTCCATCCTCTTTGGAACCTCCCTTCAAGAAGTTGAAGGCTGCTATCAACAACCCCCCATCACCTCCCCACCACCACCACACTCTTCTCTTCTGCAGACTAAACCAACACAAATCCCTCAGTCTCTTCTCATAGGTGATGTGCTCCAGCCCTGTTATCATTTTGGTTGCCTTCCACTGGACCCTCTCCAATGCGTCCACATCCTTTCTGTAGTGGGGGGCCCAGAACTAGACACAATACGGAAGATGTGGCCTCACCCGAGCCAAATAAAGGGGAATAATCACATCTCTGGATCTGCTGGCAATGCTCCTCCTAATGCACCCTAATATGCCATTAGCCCTCTTGGCTACAAGGGCACACTGTTGACCCGTCTCCAGCTTCTCACCCACTGTAATCCCCAGGTCCTTTTCTGCAGAGCTGCTACTTAGCCATTCGGCCCCCAGCATGTAACAATACTTGGGATTCTTCCATCCCAAGTGCAGGATTCCACACTTGTCCTTGTTGAACCTCATCAGATTTCTTGTGGCCCACTCTTCTGATCTGTCCAGGTCACTCTGGACCCCATCCTTGCCCTCCTATTACTTCTTGTCCTATCCTCTAGAGGTGAAAAACAATTTTTTCTCCCTCCTCCTTCTAACAACTTTTATGACCTTAAAAACTGTTGTGTCTCCTCTCGATAATTTCCGTCTTCAGACTAAACAAACCCAATATTTTTCAGTCTTCCCTCCTAGATCCTGTTTTCTGGACCTTTAATCATTTTTGGAACTTTTCTCTTGACTTTCTCCAACTTTCTTCCATCCTCCTAGTTTGACAGGGGGAACCATTGGTAACTACTCTTTGAATACAATTTTTCAGCTAGTTGTGCATCAACCTTACAGTAATTTCATCTAGACCACATTTCCTTAATTTACCCATGAGAATGCCATGAGAGACTGTGTTGAAAACCATTCTAAAATCAAGATTTATCTTGTCTGCTCCTTCCCCCGTATCCACTAGGCCAGTAACCTTGTCAAAGAAAAAAATTAGATTAGTTCGGCATGATCTGTTCTTGACAAATCCATGTGGGCTGTTACTTGTAACTCTATTGTCCTCTAGATCGGGGGGCAGGAACCTAAGGTCCGGGGGCCTGATTCAGCCCCTGGCTCACCCAGATCCAGGGGCTCAGGTCTCCTTTCCCCCTTCTCCCCCCCCCCCAGCATTGGGAGACCACACTAGCACTCCATCCCACCTCCCCACTGTGGACTGGAACCCACAAAATCTACTAGCCTGTCCCCTCCCCCTCTCCCGGCTCTGGTGTGTAAGGGGAACATGGAAGCGCCTTCCTCTTTCTCAGTTGGGGGTCACATCAGTGAGGGTTTTTCCCCCTTCTCACTTGTGTGTGGCCCCCAAATGATTTTTCTGTGGGTCAGTGGACCCCGACCCAAAAAAAGCTCCCTGCTCCAGATGCTCAGAGAGATCTCCAGTTAGATAGGGGGTCTCTCGTCATAGTTCTTCCTGCTCTGGAGACTGAAATATTTTTCTTTAGCACAAGAGGTATTCTCCTCAGTTTTCTGTCTCCCAATAAGGTATTCCCATGATTATCAGACCAGGCCCCCTCCATCGAGTGATCTTGGAAAACCCAGGACACAGGCAGGACCTTTTAGGATGCAGGCAACCGATACAGCAGGTTGTGAAGGGGTTATGGTAATCACACTGTGCCAGCACCTCCTTTCTTAAGCCAGCTGAGTTCTTCCACAAATGGATCTTTCCAGTAGATTGCCCTTGTGCCATTTGAGAGTAGAGTGGATCCCACAGCCACAGAAGGTAGGAGAGTCCAGTGGGTGATCCAGTAGCCTAAAGGCTAAGGTATCAGCCTTAGAAGTCTGGGTGTATGGGTTCAAGTCCTACCCTCCCTTGGGGCAACTCCACCTCCCTACCTTCTTTCCTGCCCCATAACTGCAGGAGAGAGGGGGGGTGTGCAGGGTAAAGGTGTACGTAACCATCCATTTGTTTCTCTGAAGAAAGAGCCAGCCTCTTGATTACATGTTGAATTAATAATCAGTTCCATCTTTTTCTAAATTCACTGTTTGCCTGTCTAATCTAGCTCTCCCTCGTCTGGGTGAATCTTCTTCACTGTTAAAACTGCAGAATATCTCCTGCAAAATTGATAACTGATGGGCGGGGGGGATGTGTTTCAAAAGCAACTAATAGATTATTCATGACGTGGCTATTAGCAGTCAGACAGGGAGCGGGGTCAGCTGTGCCTTAGTCATTCTCACACTTGTCCATCTTATATTATTAACTAGAGGAGCGGTGCAAACTGCCTTAATTGCTAACCAAAGCCCCAGTCCCAAAACCAGATTTGGCCTAGTGGAAATCTGAGTGGAGATACCACCCCAGAAGGTGCTGCCACCATGGATCTGATTGGAGGATCAAGACCTAATATGTAGGGAGAGAGTTCCAGATGTGCCAAAGGGATTTAAGAGCACAAGTCCCATTGCCTTTCAAGAGTACATGTTCAATTTACTAACAATACATTACAACACACATCCCGTGCTGGCTGCTGCATTTTGAGGGTAAAACTCATGCCAATATGGCTTATTGCTCCTAAATCCACTAGGTGCTTTTGAAAAATGTTTCTCGTGGTTCAGCAGAGAAGAAAGCGTGTGGGTTGCAGAGCAAAAGATGAACCCTCTGAACAGGTGAGATGTCATAACGTGTCAGAATCTCATGAAGTTACTTGATATGGCAGCACTGCGGGCTTATGGCTGTGCTTAATGGCACAATCTCACCCAGTATGGCTACTGGTGTAAAATCTAGAAGTGTGGGGGACCCCACTGCTGCCCTCACCATGCCCCCAGGCCCTGCTCTGCACTGCCCCACCTCTTCCCCCAGTACCCTGCCCCCTGCTTGCTCCCTCCCCCTGTCACTCACCCTTAAGGCTGGTAAAAATGATGGGGCTATGGCTTCCTGCGCCCACCATTCCAGCACCCCTGCGATCCTGTGCCGCCAGTGTCACTGATAACCAGGCAACTTCGACCACACCCAGATTGTCTCTTTGTTCTGTTTTTGTGCTGTGCCTTGCACAACAGGGTCCTGCTCCGGGATGGAGACTCAGTGGAGCTACTGCACATCATTAGTAGTTGTAACACTTTGGAATCTGCCCCCACCCTCCCGCAATCAACGCACACCCTTTGACTTCTGGACCCACAATCCTGCCTGTCCGGAGACTTATGATGCTGTTCCAGCAATGTATTTAACACCTGACCCCTTCTGGTATCGCAGCCTCTGCTGTTTTAACAACCCGCCTGCATTTAAATATCCTTTATGGCTGTTAGGAACGAGCAAATGAAAGAGAATGGCACTTCCAGGACATCAGAGATACAAAGGGTCCCTTTATCCAGGAGACATCTCTGCACTGTGTGTAGTATTTTACCTGTTTAAACGGCCACTTCTGCAGGCCTTAAGTACAGCGCTGTGCCAGAGAGGTATGGATTTTTAATTAAGGTTCCCTCCTCCCCCCCACAACTGGATAGTTCTGCAGGTTGAGAAATCTCCTTAATATCCAGAGAGGGGTTTAATGTTATATGGACTGTTAAAAACCACCATGTTAATAGCTCTGAGATGATAATTTTCATGGTCTTCTGGGACTGCCGTCTCTTATTAACTCTTCATGGTCCTGCTAAGGGGGGGTGCTTTGCCGGTTGCCCACGGCTTTCATTTATTTATGTATTTGGGGGCAAGATTCTCCCCTCGCTTACAGCTGTTTTCCACCTCAAGCCCAACTCCTAATTGATCCCAGGTAAACGAAAGGAGCATTGGGCTCTCTCTGGGTAAGCCCCGCGTTAGCGTTACAGCGGAAGCCCTGAGCCGGGCTGAGGGTGGAACAGGGAAGGAGTTTGCCTAGCAGCAAGGAGAAGGTGGTTCAACAGCTGTTAGTCGCATCTGAGCCTGCTCATGGAACTGGCATGTCAGATTAAACATCCACAGATGCTGCCGCAGGTTCCAGGGGGCGCACAGCACTGTGGCCGTGTCTACACGGGGAAAAGGCGGGACAACGTGCTAAGTGTTTAACGTGCTCCTGCTGGTAGCACAGGCAGGGCCATCGGTGTTTAAAACCATGTCAGCTGTCACGATCTCTTGGGCCTGGACAATTTAGGCCAGCGGAGGATCTGGCCTAAGCGCCGCCAGGCCTCTTATCCAGGCAGCCCATGATCAACTCCTGTTACACTCTAGAGCAGGCCTGGGCAAAATACAGCCTGCGGGCTGAATGTGGCCCACCAAGGCACTGGATCTGGCCTGTGGAGGCAGCAGGGAGCCCCAGGCAGGCTCCCCTGTTTGCCCTGCAGTCCCACGCAGAAACATGGCTTCTGGGCCCCGTTTCTGTTTCAAAACTGGAGGGGAGGGGGGAAGCTTCAGGAGCCTCCCCTGCCCTCAGCACAATCCCATTGGCTGGTTTCTGGCCAGAAACCAGCCAATGGGAGCTGCTTTTTTGAATAATAGGCAGCCAAGAAGAACCATGTCACCTCTCCTCCACTCAGTTATTCACACAAGCACATGGCTGGGCAGGCAAGCTGGCTGGCTGGGAAATGTTTTAAGCTCTGCAAGCTTTAGCTCTGTAGGCAGGCAGGCTGGTTTAGCTGCTGGCTGGTAAGTCTCCTGGCCACAGCCTGCCTCTGGCACCCCAGCCTCTCTCTTCCCCAACCCTCTGCCCCCCCCAATCAACATACTCAAAACCTCTGCTCCCCTTTTGCATCTGTACCCCCTCCTCGATCTGGCACCACAATCTCCTACCCCAGATCACAATCCCTGCCTACTCTAGGTCACATCCCACACCCCTGCACTCAAGTCCCCTGCACCAGGTCACAACCACCTCCTTCACCCTCCCAAACTCCAGTCTTCCTCCTGATCCCCAATCCCTTACCCCAAGGTGCCCTCTGAACCCAACCTCAATCCCAGACCCTGAACCTCCTCCATTAATATCATGGAAGAGTGCGGCCCTCAATCATTCTCCAAAATCTTGGCATGGTCCCCCTCCATCAAGAATTATTGACCCCCCCCCTCCTGCTGTAGAGACACACATACCCAGAGTTAGGTCTGAGCTGAGAATTTCCTGAGACTTCAGGGACAGAGTGAGACACACTATCCCAGGTATCGCTCTGAAAGCAGAAGGTGTTTGGCTAAAATACCCCTTTTGCTGGGAGGAAGATTTGAACCTGCACAGGGAGTCCCTATTGGATTTCAAGTCCAACGCCTTAACCACTCAGCTATCACCCCAGCACTCTTCCAGGGGCCAGAGAAACTAGTAAATAATCCCCGTGCCCAGGCTTGAAGTCCTCTGAAATACCAAATTCAAACAGCAAACCTGTTCCCAGAGCAGAGGAGGCGTTTCGGGTTCTCCTTGCTTAGCCATGTGGTTAACCAGCTCCCTCCTGTGGGGCGTGCGATTGCTGCTAACCCCACTGTAAGCCTAGAGCAATAGAATGGACCTGGGCAAGGTCACACATTGAATTAGAACCCAACTTTGACTCCCTGCTCCCATTTCTCACTGTTACTAAACAGTTTTTATTACTGGCCTCTTCTCTCTATTTGTAAACAGGGTTATGTCACGAACAAGCCACCAGCCTGGAGAATGTGACACGGCTCCCTTCACCCGGGTGCTGCCTTTTTCATTACTTCAGAGAAACCTGATCGTGGAAAAATGAACCCAGAGTCCAACGACAAGAGATTATGAACATTTTGTGCCTTGGAAAATCCCCCGAGTCCAGAATGATAATTTATTGGTTCATTCTGATTTGCTTCTGTTTTATGGCAACTAATCAATCAGAGCCCCTCACTTCGGAAAGTCACAGACTCGTGCCTCAGTTTCCCTCTCTCACGGCCTTCTTGGTGCCTTTAATTTTCCTCAGTCTCCAGGTCAGGAGACGTGTCCTCCACTTGCTGGAACTTGCCTTTTTCATATTTCCTGCTGGAACTTTCCTTTTTCCCCGTAATGATGATTCACATCCCTGGGTGATGTACTGCCCTACGGGTGTATTTCTTCATACTTGGCCTTAGAAGATCAGCGATTTAGAAAACAGCTTTAGTTGTGCAGGAAATGCAGGAACTGAAAGGAACCAAACGAGATTCCGACCCCCCATATCACCTTCACCAATTTGCAGTTGTGCCTTGAGACAGCTGTTTGTCTCAACCTGTGCCCAGAAGAACGTCGTGTGAAGGGGAAGAAGCCACACACCTGCCTGGGGTGCTTAGAGGGGTGAAAGGAAAAAAGGCTCAGTCCCCCATGCCACAAACACAGAAAGAATCAAAGGCGTTAACATGACTCTGTCACTGCCCAACATTCAGCAAGTGGCTCAGCCTGCCCAGTCCCATGGCAAACGGGCCTTTTAAATCCTTGTTCAACGTTTTATTAAAATACAGTGAGCAGAAAAGCGAGAGAGAAAACAGTCGAAATGTAACAGCATCCCTTGTGCCCTTGTGAGCAAAAAAAGGAACTGACTGGGGCCTAAAAACAGTCACAACCCCTTTAATTCCTGGGACCAGTGTACTCCAGGGGAAAACTTGTTGACTTAAAAAAAAAAAAAAGTTGCCCTTTTAAGGCCATTTTGAATTCTGCCCAGAATGCTCCATCCTCCCCCTGCCCCAGCCAGCCCAAGCTGCGCATGTTCCAGCAGACACCTGAGCCAGGAAAAACAGAAAATACCGGACATTTTACATGGTATTTTCTGAATTTTTTTACAGGACAGACCTGGCTCTTTCTTTGGGGGGTTTGATGGGGGGAGGGCTAGGTCACCTCGGCCCCCCCCCCCCCCCCCCCCCCCCGGAATTTCTTCATGCCTTCCAGTTTGGGAACCTGTGCCTTAAAGGGACCAGCAATTCCATGACACCTCTGCACTGATATTCATTCATCACCATGGATTACAGGGCTAGTTAGCTAGGATTTTTGTTTGGTGTCCGTGCGAATGGCAGCTGAAGGCCAAGTGTCTGAGCATCATTTGTTCTGAAGAGAGGCATTTGCTGGTTTTGCTCACATAGGGCCCTATTGCTTTAAAATGATTAGAAAAATGGAAACATCACTTCATGAAAGTGGGGATGAAGGATGCCTTGGGGTTGGCCTCAGCTGTAGGGAACCCAGGTTTGATTCCCTGCTTCTCTGCAGCATGACTGTGGGCAAATTGCGTTTTTTGCGCCGTGCCTCAGTTTCCCCTCCCAAACAGGAGATGGGCACTGCCCATTGAAAAATCACAAATGAATGCCCCTACAGCTCTGTGGGTTTCTGGATAGGTAGACAAGGTTTCATGAATTCCTGAGGCTGGAACACAAGTAGTATTTGTGCCATCATGGACGGGACCCCATTATGCTAAGTGCAGGAAACAACAAAGAACCAAAAGATGGGCCCTGCCCCAAAAAGCTGCCTGTCCAGCTAACATACAGGAAGGCCTCACAACACTCAGGGCTTGATTGCAAATTTCCCCTCTGCCAGGCTGGCACCGCACGCTGATTCACAATGTTGTGCCCCCAGACCCCAGCCAAGCACAGACTGCATGCTCCTCTTTACGCACATCCAGAAGTCTTGTGTGAGCAGGCTTTCAGGGCTGTTGCCACAAAGTTAGGCCTGCACACCAGAGAGAGATGTCAAGGCAGGCTGGATCGGGTGTCTCGGCTCTGGAGGGTGGGCGCTCCAAGCACCCCTCACCCCCGGGAGCCTTCAGTTCCTTTGGACGACATCACCCGCTCTGAAGGAATATTCAACGTCTCCTGGGGCCGTGCGGGAAACGACTTCAGGCCTCTCCTCCTGAATGCGCGGCGTTCGGTGGGCAAAGAGCCCTTTCATGAAAGCTGAGATGACACCCCTTTGCCAGCGGCGCCAGTCACAGCGCTCTGATCAAAGTGCTGCGAATGAGGAGGCTGACGTGGGATAATGATGCCTCTCAACATTTGCACCAGTTGGGAGCTCTCCTTCGCTCCTTCCCCGTTACACGCTGCCTGTCAGTCGAAAGCATCCCGGCACAGCTGATGTTTGTAGATGTATTTGCTGACTCTGAATGTTGGCAAATCCCACTCTGATTAGGCCTTGAGGTGACAAAATCAAACCTGGACTGTTACAAGCTAGGCAATTCAGTGGAGAGAGAAAACCCTAAAAATAAACCCCCGTGGCCTTTTAAGGCAGCTGATCACAACACAGAATACATGTTATAAGCAGTTAGGTTTGCACAGCAAAGGGGAGAACTTTAAAGCCACTCCTGAGAGCCAGTAATGTTGTCTGTTTTGGGATCGCACCAGATTTAGAATGTTAAGTGAGCTAGGCGATGCAAAAACCGAGGGGAAAGTCAATACAGACATTTGGGAAACACACAGGGCCAAATATCAGCCTGGCGTCTTAACTCCTGGGGGGTTACCCCAGCCATGTCGTTGGCCCACAATGCTTGTCACCGTGGCTGAGGTTTTCAAAGAAGCCTAAATGAGTTAGGTGCCCCACTCTCTTTGAAATCCACCTATTTCATGGAGGGGACACTGAGACACAAAGAAACACAACTTACCCCAGCAGGCACGTGGCAGAACCAGACATAGAACCCACGTGTCTTAAACACCAGCCCAGTGCTCCAGCCACTAGACCAGTGGTCCCCAATGTTTTGGGGCTGCTGGACGCCTGGGGGCAGGGCTGCTCATGTGCCGTGCATCTGGGGGCGGGGCCTCTCACAGGCCACGTCCCCGGGGGCGGGGCCAAGCATGTGCTGTGACCCCGGGGCAAGGGCCGCCCATCTGGGGCCGGCACCGGCATGTGCCGCACACCCAGGGCCAGGGCCAGCACCGGCATGTGCCGCACACCCAGGGCCAGGGCCAGCACCGGCATGTGCTGCAACCCTGGGCAGGGGCCGCCCATGTGCCCGGGGCTGGCACCTGCCACACACCCGGGGGCGGGGCCAGCCCAGATTGCTCCGTGGGCGCACTTAAATGGCCCGGTGGGTGCCATGGCGCCCGCGGGCACCGCGTTGGGGACCACTGCAGTAGACCACACAGCCTTAGTCTATCAAAGAGGTTTGACAACTGTTACCACTTTAATAAGAGTCCCTTCCAGTCACGCATCAAGTGACATGACTGACATGTGTCACATGCAGTTCATTTTCTCGCTCTTTCATTTTCTCCCCAGGGGAGAATTGTGTGTGCAGTGTTGCATTTTGGTTTTAAGTGTCCATGCTGCTCTGTGTTAATCTAGAGGAGGCAACACTGAAGAAGCGCGTCTGGAGAGATGCAGAGAAGGCGCAGAGATCTGGGGTGGGCTTAGGTCCATTTGCAAGGGGAGGTTTCTCTTTGAGGTTTAAAAGAGCAACAGCCTCTTCCTTGGGCTTTGTTTAAATATTCAGAGTGGTCCCCGGGTATGATACCGTTTTGTGATCTCTGTACGTGAAAGACTCATAGACTCTTAGACGTTAAGGTCAGAAGGGACCATTATGATCATCTAGTCTGACCCCCTGCACAGTGCAGGCCACAGAATCTCACCCACCCCTTCTAGAATAATCCTCTCCCCTATATCTCAGATATTGAAGCCTTCAAATACTTTGAAGACCCCAAGATGCAGAGAGTCCTTCAGCTGTGACCTGTGCCCCATGCTACAGAGGAAGGCGAAAAACCTTCAGGGCCTCTGCCAATCTACCCTGGAGGAAAATTCCTTCCTGACCCCAAATATGGCGATCAGCTGAACCCTGAACATGTGGGCAAGACTCACCAGCCAGACACCCAGAAAGTTCCCTATAGTAACTCCTATCATCCCTCCATTGACCTATTTCCCACTGATAATGAATGGTCAATTAGTTACCAAGATCATGTTATCTCATCAAACCATCCCCTTCATAAACCCATCTAGTTTAATCTTGAAACCCGATAGATCTTTTGCCCCCAAGGCAATAGAGCTGGGTGGAAAACAAGCAGGGCAAAACACAAACCTTCCATTGACTTCCTGTCAGTTGGACATTTGAAACAGCATCAACACTTCTGGAACTGGTTGGTGTTTTGCGAATTTAGAAGACACCAGAGGCCAGATCTGCTGCCCAGTGAAATCCATGAGTGGCGCCCAAGGGACTTCGACATGTATCAGAGGCTATGTCTAGACTGCAGGCTTCTTTCGGAAGAAGCTTTTCTGGAAGAGATCTTTCAAGAAAACGTTTTCCGAAAGAGAGCATCCATACTGCCAAAGCGCATCAAAAAAGCGATTTGCTTTTTCGAAAGAGAGCGTCCACACTGAATGGATGCTATCTCACATGTAAGCTGTGATTGCTATGGGTGGAGTGGCCAACAGGGCACCTGTGCTTTTTCCTCTTTCCTCTTCTTCCGAAAGAACTCCCTCTTCCCCGTCCACACACGCCTTTTTCTGAAAGAGCTCTTTTGGAAAAAGACTTCTTCCTCGTAGAAAGAGGATTACCAATGTGGGAAAAAAACCCTCCGTTCTTTCAATTTTTTTCCAAAAGAACGCGATTGCAGTGTGGATATAAGCAAAGGTTTTTCAGAAAAACAGCCGTTTTTCCGAAAAAAACTCTGTAGTGTAGACATAGCCAGATTGGGCCTCCTGTGGATAAATATCTTGTCTAGGCACCTCAGGAAATCCCTCCAGCTAGATTGTAAATGCTGGGACTAACGTGATACTGTCAAGTTGCTTCACTATCTTAAACAGATATTAACCACCTGCCCTCTTCACTCAGCCCCAGTGAAATCAGCTTACTCAGGAGGGTTAAGGTTTTTGAAAGGACTTTCTCCGTTTTCTTTTCTGAAGGCACACAAGGCCTTCCTTACACTTTATGGGGCCCGAAGCCAAATGAGGCTGCCCCCATCGGACTGGTGGGCTCCGAGGCTCTCCTGGCTGGACAGCCCTCACTAGCAGCAGGCTGCTGGCCAAGACGAACATGGCGGGGCGGGGGGAGGAGGGCAAGGAGAAGGCAGCTGCAGCCTGCAGGAGAGATCAGCCAGGGGTCTGGGGACAGAAAGGAAGCAGGGAGGCTGGGCTGCAGCGGAGATGATAGGGCCACACACAGACAAGCACACGCAGCTGCATTGGGACACCTGAAAATTTGATGCCCCAGATTTTCAGGTGCCCTACACAGCTGCATATTTCGCAGATGGACATAGTCTCCTCAGCTCCCCAGTCCAAAGCCACAAGTGGCTGGGATTGTCATGTAGCACTTTACCGCTGTGTAACCAGATAGACCATCCTCAACCAGGCGCCCTTCATAACGGACCTTCCTTGAGTGGAGCTGTCCCTGCCCAGCTCAGTCTTTCCCAGATCTCCCCACCTCCTGCTCCAAGTGCCGGGCACACGCCTCCAACGTCGCCTCTTCTCACACGGACACTGAAAAACGAAAACTCCGCGGTTCTTCAGATCACACTGTAATGAATCCTTCCCCATGCCAGCCAGCCGCCCAAGGATTCTTAACTTCACAAGCCAACACCCTAACTGATAAAACCCAGCAAACCAAACCTGATATGCTTGAGGGGGTTGAAAACATGCCCCTCAAAGGGGTACAAAGGAAATATCCTCAGGGAGCTCTCTCGTGAATTCTCTCCCTCCCCCACACCTGCAAGCTAGTCACACTAATAGGTTATAATCCTCCACTGGTGGCAATTTAGCCATCCTGTAGGAATGTCCAATGCCGTGACAAACAGAGCTTTGTGAGCTCTTAGCATGAGCATGCAGGCAAACTGGCTGAGCTATGCAAGAGAAATGTCATGTTTACACAAGTTTATTTTTAATAACCAGCTACCCAGGGTGGTAAGCAGCTGGAAACACATTATGAGAGTCATTACAATATTTAAACACAAGCAGGGTAATATGGATAAACAATAACATCAAGCTGAGATGTCAGCTGGGAAGGAAATGCCTTTAACCCTTTGGAAACCACAGACAGATGGAGAGAGAGACTGTACCCTTTTGGCTGACAGGCTGAAAACTGCCAAGCGTGGAAGTAGGAATGGGCCAGCTGTGTATCAGACATATGGATCACTGTAGCGAATGTTTTGTAAAGTGCTTTACTTGAAGGCTTTGGCCAAGTCCAGAGGCGGAAGCAGGACTTTAGCTCAGTCAACTGTCCCTTCCAGGCGTGCTGAGGCCGGGCCAAGCCAGAGGCCCTGGGTGGGACAGCACAGGTTGTGTAAGGAAGTGAAGAACAAGGGAGAATCGCAGGGAATGTCTGTGTCTGTCAGCCCCAGAATCTTCTCTGTAGCCATCACACCTGAATTGTGTTGGCTCTTGTCCACAAGGGATGCTTGCTCAGTGAGAGGCTGTTACGGGCCTCTTTGGGAGCAGAAAGTCTCAGGAGGAAACCTCATCCCAGGAGAGTTAGAGTACAACTTTGCAAAGTAGCTAGAGGTCAGATCACTTCAGAGTCTTGCTTGTTGGTGCATGAGGTGGGGGGGATAAAGTGCATGCCTCCCTGCGCCAGCCTGGCATGGCCCCCCAAAGGAAGTCACTTGAGAAAGGGAGGGGGATGGGACACACACAGAGCAGTCATATTTGCAGGGTGCATGTCTTTGCTTATAGACCAAAGAAAAGCACAAAGAAAATGCGTCCGTGTGCGTGTGACTCATTGGGTAACTCATCTGGAACAAACTCGGAGGCAGTGCCCCACAAAGAGCCATGGAGACCTACTCAGACTCTTAAATATCCCATTCATAGAAAACTCCAAAGTAGTTCCTACTCTAGTAATGCTCTTAACAGTTAATAGATCAGGTGCCAGTAGATGATGCTTAAGAAAATATAAATTATCCTGGGTTATGCTGGAACAACATATTTGTGTGCACTGCACATGGGCTCTTCTAGCAGCTGGTGACCTACAGGTGAAAGACACTAGACTGTTGCCAATTTCTCAGCTCATCCAGGTCCCTCAAGTAGATTTGTGCATCCAAATAAAGTCCATGGGCATTTAGTGAAGTCGGGGTAAAACCCCAGAGAAAGAACACTGTAGTAAGTGTGGCTACACAGCAGCGTTACTCCGAAATAACTATGTGAGCATTTACACAGCAAGCCTGTTATTTGGAAATAATTTCAAAATAACAGGCAGCTTATTTCAGTGTTTGTAAACCTCATTCCACGAGGAATAACACCTCTTCTGAAATAGCTATTTTGGAATAGCAGGAGTGTGGATGCTCCACTGCTGTTATTTCAAAATAGCTCTTCCCCCGGGGCCATTCAAAGTCATTACTCCCCAGTGCTTTGTGGGGCTTTAAATCAAGGTAGCATGTCCATGTTATGGGAGCCTGCCTCGGATTCATTTCCAAGCTTCCCCATAGTGTAGACACGCTATTTCGAAATAAGCTATTTTGGAGTATTTCTTCCAGAATAGCTTATTCCAAAATAACTGTGCAGTGTAGACATAGCCTGTCAGAACTGTGGGGAGTGGGGCCAAGAGAGCAGCATCTTATGGTGTAAGCAACAGGACATATCAAGGGTCAAAACAGTCATGACCGAATTGCATTGAAATGACTTGGCAAAACATTCAACTCACTGCAATTGGTAAAGGACAAAGCATACCTGAAAACAGCTCTTGGGCAATTAGGACCAATTCAGCCCCTACTGAAGTCAGCTGGAGATTTTTTTTCCGTTAATTGCAAGGCGAGTTGGATCAGCAGCTTAATGTCTAATCTGAATGGCAGAGCTACCAGTTGTATTTGGCTTGCTCTGGGGTATTGTTTGTAATGCCAGATTCCACTGGACTTTCCCATCACTGGTCCAGCCAGGATTCAAATGAACCCTCTTCACCAAGGTAAACCTCAGACTAGACCTTCAGATGGCATAACCTGGCAAAACTCCTTGCCTTCCATGGAGCTCTCTGGGTCTACACAAACTAGGGATCTGCTCCAAGGGTTCAAATTCATGTGTGAAGTCAACAGAGTGACCTTTGCAAACGAGTCTCAAAGCCCAAACTTTGCTCTAGTGGCTCTTTAACTTTTTCTCCACGGGGACACGAGAAAGCAATGTCGTGGTTGTGCTAGCCAGACTCAAAGGCAAACATCTCTGACTGCAACTTAAAAAAATGGAAAACATCTGACAATGAATTACTGTCAGACCCAGCCAGCCTCTCTGCCCGTGAGGAGACGTGGGGCTTTGATTTGCTGCTTTAATGCTGGGGAGCTGGCGTACAGAGAAATCCTTTTGACTTTGTAGCCTCTTATCTCCTGTTGACACGACAGGCAGCTTGTCACTGTCCATAGCAGATGCTCCAAAGGAAGTTCTGAGAGGCATTGTCTCTGGATTCACCTTTGGAAATGCCAGTCACATCATGTTCTCAGGGACTCACTGGCCCCTCCCTTGTTTTAAAGGAAGCTCTTCTCCGAGGTGCTGATCCTATGGATGGTTATGTTGAAAAACACCTCCCTAGCACATTAAGCCTGGGAAGAAAGGAGGGGAGAGAAATAATAGGGAGCAAGGGGCTGGACTCTAGGGGTGTGTCTAGACTACATGCCTCCTTCGACGGATGCATGTAGATTAGCCAGATCGGAAGAGGGAAATGAAGCCGCGATTAAAATAATCGCGGCTTCATTTAAATTTAAATGGCTGCCCCGATCTGCCGATCAGCTGTTTGTCGGCAGATCGGGGCAGTCTGGACGCGATGCGCCGACAAAGAAGCCTTTCTTCATCGGCACAGGTAAGCCTCGTGAAACCAGGTTTACCTGTGCCGATGAAGAAAGGCTTCTTTGTCGGCGCATCGCGTCCAGACTGCCCCGATCTGCCGACAAACAGCTGATCGGCAGATCGGGGCAGCCATTTAAATTTAAATGAAGCCGCGATTATTTTAATCGCGGCTTCATTTCCCTCTTCCGATCTGGCTAATCTACATGCCTCCGTCGAAGGAGGCATGTAGTCTAGACACACCCTAGAAGATCTTAATGGGAAGAACATAAGAACAGCCAGACTGGGTCAGAACAAAGGTCCATCTAGCCCAGTGTCCTGTCCTCTGACAGAGGCCAATGCCAGATGGCCCAGAGGAAGTGAACAGAACAGGGAATCCTTACATGATCCCTTTCCTGACAGACAGAGGCTAGGCACACCATTCCTTCCCATCCTGGCTAATAGCCATGGATGGACCTAACCTCCATGAATCTATCTAGCTCTTTTTTGAACCCTGTTAAAGTCCTGGCCTTCACCACATCCTCTGGCAAGGAGTTCCACAGGTTGACTGTGCACTGCATGAAGAAAAACTTCCTTTCGTTTGTTTTAAACTTGCTACCTATTCATTTCATTTGGTGACCCCTAGTTCTTATATTATGGGAACAAGTAAATAACTGTTCCTTATTCACTTTCTCCATACCTGTCACGATTTTATAGACTTCTCTCATATCCCCCGTTAGTCTTCTCTTTTCTAAGCTGAAAAGTCCCAGAGTTCCCTTCCAGCTTCTCCTATACATCTGCCTTTGTGCTCTGCTAAGGCAAGGCAAGAGGGCTGGATATGAGGGGCTGTGTGGTTATTGGAAGGAGCTGATATGTAATCTGGCTCTGTAAAATGAAGACAACAGCACTACCCACCTCCTCGGGATATTGTAAAGATAAAAATGGAGAAGTGCAGCAATAGGGGCCAGAGAGTCCTGCAAGGTAACTCCTCCTACACAGGTTATTGCTACCCTGGATTTTCACTGGGAAACGGATACCAGAAACTGGCCAATAGTCCACGGTGGGGCCACAAAGGGACATGGGTGTTGTAATGCTGCACACGACAGCGGCTCACTTAAGTCCCCAGAAAATCTCAGGAACAGCAGTGGGCTCCGCAAAGCAGAGCTGGGTGTCTAGGCTCCCTCCTGGTACAATGAATGTGAAGACATCAGACTATGATCCACAAACGCGGCCATTTGCAGATGCTGAGACGATGGACCTATGTAGGCCCCGAGGCACCTTTGTGTATTGCAGCCTGGCTGATTTGGCATCTTAAGAAGTTAAAAAAAAGGTTTTTCATTTCACCCTAAATGGCTTTCTTGCCCTTTGCAACGTGACTGGAATGAGGTCAGATTTTTTGCAAGCTTTTGCCAATGCTTATCAACAATACTGTTCTTTGCAAGCAGACTGCATCCCCGATAGTCTCAGATGGAGAGCAAGCCCGTGGCCTCAGAGCAAACGGGCCATTTCGCATGTCTCCTGCAGCGCTGGCTTCACTGGCAGTGGGGAGCCAGGCCCCATGCCGCTGGCCGGGCACTGATTTGTTCTTGAAGCTGGGCCAACATACATGATCTTTGTGAGACCCCTGGAGACAAATTGCACCTTGTTCTCCAAAGCCACTGCCAAGTGATAAAGGCAAAAATATCATTGTTACACCAGAGTAAACACAGAGGGGTGACCCTGAAACCAGTGGAATTAATGAGTGTAACTTAATGCGCTCAATTGCTTTTGGGTAACAGAGGTTGAAATTCTCTGTCTCAACATTTCCCCTCCAAAACAGGCTGTGTGGGTAAATGAGAAATTTCTACTAAAATCCCCTTTTTATCAAAACTTTCCAGGCTTTTGTTCATGGCGACGGGGAGGCAGACCCTCCGACATTAAATGTACCTGTTTTGATGGTTGGTAGTAAAGTGGTTGGCAGAGACGGTAGCAATTTATCCCCTGGAATAACTGTCAAGCTGCTATTTTAGCATCATAAAAATGCAGTAATGACATACTGCAACAAATAGAATGCACCAATTTGATGATCCCTCTTTAAAATAGCAGTGTGGCATTTTGGTGTGCATGCTGGAGGGCTGCTTGCTGAATTCTGTCCCGTGCTTTTGGGCAGAGGGAAGAAGACCGGGCTATATTGTTCCAGCAGAGTCAGGCAGCCAATCACAAGACAATTCCTTAAGCTGGTGTTCATTATAGGCTACCTTCCCCCAGCTGGGAGACGGGTCACCTTTAATGACACACTTTAATCTCAGCTCGAATTTACAGCAAGTTCTGGACAATGCTGGAAGTCGTGCACCACAGCAACATTCAAAAGGGGCAACATTTCCCAGGTCCTTGGCTGCCAAACTGAGCCCAGAGAGAGCTGTGGGTATGTAGCACCAGGCAAATCGCTGCCAGGGAATATTTCTCTCATTTCTCGAAAAGCCAGGAGATAAAAATAAGCAATTGCTCACGTTACTTTTCTGCCTGGTGTTGGAACGGGGACGGGTGCAAAGGTCTAGTGTCCCTCTTTAAAAGGTCAGTTCAAGAGCCCACCTAGCATTCTAGGATCACTAACTGCCTTCTTTTTGTGCCGTCCTCCATGCCCCTTTCCCCCACCCAAACAAGCACCGAGCCAATGTATGAACCAAGTTTCTTAGGCGAAAGGGAAACTCAGCATCAACCTGGGAAAATACAGCGACTACGGCGAAGGGTACGTCTAGACAGCGGCACTATTCTGGGATCCCAAAATAGCTATTCAACGTCTTTCAAACAAGCCCGCTATTTTGAAATATAATGGGCTCGCTATTCCGACGTCCCTGTAAACCTCGGTCCACTAGGAGTAAGGGATGTTTTGGAATAGCGGTTTATTTTGAAATTTGGCGCTGGGTAGACAGTGCCAAATTACGAAACAAGCTATTTTGAAATTAACTCGAAATAAGCTAGGAAATAAGCAACAACTTACCCCGGTAACTTTTGCCTGTAGTCCATTAACTTGGTCCCCCACCGGCTGATGTGAACGCCCTTTAATAGATCACTTCCCCTTTCTCCACCCACCAACACCCACGCATGGTTTGGGGTCAGTGGGAAGCATAGGCCAGAGTTCTGGGGAGTCCTCGCTCTAATCCTTTGGGAAATGTTGTTGGGCCCTATCTTGAGGCTCTTCCACCTAACAGAGAATTCAGTTTTCTATAGCAGGGAGGGAAGAGTTCCTTCCCCTGCAGAGCACTTACATTCATTCAGACCAGAGCTCTTCAGGACTTGGCTGGACTATGCAAGAGCCTCCTGCCACACCCAGCCCCCAGCACGGGCGGCATGAACAGCCTGGGAGCAGCAGGCCCACTGATGGGAAGCGAGAGTTGGGGCACATCATGCTGGGGTAGAGCACAACGTAGAGGGGGAACGTGTGCAGTTATGGCAGCAACTCCACTGGGGGTAACTGCCGCTGCCAGGTGCAGAGAGGCCTGTGGCGCCCTGTCACGGGGATGCCCTGATGCATGGGGCACCCTTTGTTGCTCCCCCACATGGACCAGCCTCTACTAGGCTATTTATGGCCCCTCGGGTCTAGTCACCAACTGAGTGCTCCCCTACTGGTGTAATTATGGTCCCTCGGGCCTAGTCACAAGCTGAGTGCTCCCCTATTTGGGGTAATTACGGCCCCCCACAGACACAGCCTCACTCCCTCAGGGTGCAAACAGGCTTACAGCCTAGTCACAGGTAAGCGTCCTCTAAATCTAGGAAGCTGGTTTATGGTGGGACGGGGAGGTAGGGGGACCTGGGCTCTCCCACTCCAGCAGACCCTGAGTAGCCCTCTTTTATACCTGAGCAGTGGGAGCATGCCCAGTAGGCTACAGGGGGTGTGGCCTCCCTGGCCTGCAGACTGGAGTCTACCACTTCGGGCCTAGTGCGGGGGGAACCTACCCCGTCACACTCCCTCTTTCAGTGCCTCACGCTGACACAGACCCGGGATCCCCATTTACCCGGGGGGGGATGCACACTGAGCCCAGCTGGCCCAGCCAGGAGCAGGGACCACAATCGGTTCAGCTGGGCTTGGGAGAGGCAGGCCCCTAACCCCACCTACAGCCCCGCCCACTCCTCTGAGGCCCTGCCCCCACCATGGGGAGGGAAGGAGCACACGCGCCCCAGCTTCCCCGGAGCAGCCGGAAGGGAGATGGCCATGTGGCCCCAGCTGGCCCGAGCTTCCCCAGCCCCCCCGGAGCTGCAGGAAGGGAGGTGGCCGTGTGACCCCGGCCGGCCCAAGCCTCCCCGACCTTCTGGAGCAGCGGGAAGAGAAGAGGCCACGCAGCCTGAGCTGGCTCGACTCTCCCCAGCTCCACAGCGGCTGGGGAGGGAGGAGGGCACATGGCTCCAGCCTCCCTGGCCAGGAGCACAGGGAGAGCAGGAGCTGGGGGCTTCTAAGGAATTCCAACCAGCCCTTAAGGCTGCCATGGCCCCCGGGGAAAGCAGTTTGTATTCATAAGGGGGAATCGTCCCCTTCTTGTGTAGCTTCAAGTATCGGAGTGATAAAAAAAGACTGGCCAGGGTTGAACAAGGTGGATGATGAGCAGTAAACCTCCTGACAGAAGGCAGGAGGACCTCATCACAGATGGCCATCAAATGCTGTTTATCCAATAAAAGCAATTCTTTACGTCTACAAGTAAACAAAGCAATTTTCTGAGTTTTTAAGCATCCAAATAATGAAAAGTTAATTAATGTGAGAATGTAGTTTACGGTATTGATGGTCAGCTGGTTCCACTAACAGAAGAGCTGACTCAAACTTTCCGCCAACCATAAGTGAAGCTGGGATTTGGGTAAAGAAAGTTCAGTTAACCTCTGGTATTTTCCCATCTCTCTGCATGCTGCAGCCAGAGGCAGAAGGGAAAGTATTGCGAGATGGTCTCGTCACATGACATTTCCAACCGGACCAGAAGAACAATGAGCAGAAATGCTTCAAGAGAGCTTCTCCTTTGGAGATTGCCAGGCAATTTCTACAGGCCTACAAGGCCAGAGAAGTGTCGGAGCACGTGCTTAGATAAATCAGAGCACTTCAAGGCTCATCCACCTTAAGAGGTGGGGTCAGGATGGAAATTTAAACTCTACAGCCATCTTTTTAATACTCCACAATTCAAGAATGCCTGGTTTCAGGGTTCTGATGCAGCCCCATCTTTTGAAACATGCAAAATAGCCCTGCTTCGTATGTTTTCTATGGCTTTGATCTGAGGATCAGAAATGCAGCTCTCAGCCCTTCAAGGACCAAAGATGTGACACCGTCCCTTTTAATGAGTGATTGGAACCCAAATTAAGGCTCATGATATAAAAAAGAATGGCTCTTGAAAGGATGTCTCATTATTTCAGATGTCAAACCTTTTACAGGGAAATCAGAGATCAGAGTAGATTGGTGGTGAATTTGGATCCAAGGGAGTGATGTTCTATACCTCGTCACATGGTGCAGTGGAGCGTGGGGTGATTAGCAGCCAGGGCGTAGTGATGTGATATCAGCTTTGGTTGCTCCGGTAATGAGCTTGTGAAAGATGAGACGGTGTCTATCTCAAAAGTGTCAGTTCTCTGTCACACGTCCCTGGAGATATAAACCTGTCAAAGATGTCTGACTGTGGACACAAATTAAAATTAATGTTGTTTTGTGTTATGAGAAAATAGCTGTGAAACTCGTTAATTTCAGAAGAATTTCACTCTAAGAGTTTGGCCTCATTTGAAATGCTGGGTTAAACCCATCCAAATCAAACGAAAGAATAAAAGGTTACCTGAGACAGTTGAGTTCCTCCTCATTTAAAACTGCCTAATTGAAAAGAGGCAAGACATGGTAGGAATTGGTAGGTTGGCCCTACAAACATTTTGAGATTAAAAATCTTTTCCTGTCCCAAATTGGAAAACTTAAAATCTTAAACTTTATCAACTGAGCATCTGAAAAAATCGGGGTCAATCAAAACAATTAATGTCAATAATTTTGTAACGTGACATTATGATTTCAGCCATTTTTTTAAATGCAGTTATTAGCTTGAATTTTTACAATTCTGGAACTTTTCTAAGTTTTTTGAGTCAAGAAATTTGTCAAAACTGACTATTCTGTGAAAAGTTTTGGTTTAAAAAAATTGACATTTTTTAAAAAATCATCAAATATTTCCTGATTAGCTCTAGAAGAAACTTATCCCTAGTGTCTATTTGCCATTTGCAGCTATTTATCAGCAGGGTCCTTCCAAAACACGCTGACTGGGCTCCTGGTTCGCTCAACCAGAGCGAAGTCGAAATCCCCTGGGCTGCTTCTTGTCCGGTCATCACCACCAAGGGTCCATGGCTCCCACAGGCCCCTGGGTGCTCAGACAGCATCATTCCAGATGGCACAGCCCCCTCTCTGGGTTAGTGAGACAGCCTGGACTCAGGTCTGGGCCTGTAGCCCTCCCTAGAGCAAGCCTGCAGTCTGCCTCCTCTCCTTTCTGCAGCCTACCCAGACAGACCTGGGCTGCTTACATTTACACCTTGCTTTCAGGCTGAGCATGCCCAGCCGAGATGAAGGGGCGTGGCTTCCTGAGCTGGCAGTGCATAAATAGCCCCTGCAGAGCTACGGTGGGGTAGGTGCACGCCGTCACACTCCCCCATTGCTCAGTGCACACAAACAAGGAGTGACCTAGGAAAACATTATTTCCCGTAGCTTTACGGAAACAAAAAGTCCCTGGGAAGAATGTGCGATGGCATTACAGTTATAAGATCCATGCCTGGAATTTTGCTGCATCATATGTCGGGGGGTCGGGGCAAATGAGAGAAGAATACATTGCATTTTGTACAGTACAGAGAGCTAGTATGTGAGGCAGTTACTGATTTGAAGAAGCAAGAATTGAAGTTGGTGTCAGACGAAGTTGGGTTTTTAAGATTCTTTCCTTGGCAGTCACTTAACCTCTGTATGCAGCTACAAGAAAATAACTGACTTGCACTTCCTTAGATTTGTCTTCATTTCCTCCAGACAAAGTTGCCCTGTAAATTCTTGTCAGACCACGTCAGGGGTGAGTTTGTTTATTTACCCCTTGTGATGGGGCTTACAAGGTCCCCTCCTGGCCATGGTCCTACAGAGAAGACCCAGACTGTGCATGTAAAGGAACTCTTTGGGGCACTCTTCCTGTAAGATTTTAACTTCCTCAAAAAATTAGGTGTTTGTTTTATGAGCCAGCCACATCCGCGCCAGTCTCCAACTGGGCTTCTGTTCTCCATTCCCTACACCACCTGGGCTACTGAACTCTGTTTCTGTAATAAAGAGCATGGATCCCATTGCTTTAAAAGCAGTGTGCTCTGAGATTTACTCTTCCCTTGAAGACAGAGGTCAATCATCTGAGTAAGAGATGCAAAACATCCTGTGGCACCTTAAAGACTAATATTTCTTTGGGTATACGCTTTTGTGGTAAAACCCCACTTAGAATCATAGGCTACGTCTAGAATGGCATGATTTTCCGCAAATGCTTTTAACAGAAAAGTTTTTCCATTAAAAGCAATTGCGGAAAAGAGCGTCTAGATTGGCACGGACGCTTTTCCGCAAAAGCACTTTTTGCGGAAAAGCGTCCGTGCCAATCTAGACGCGGTTTTGTGCAAGAAAGCCCCGATCGCCATTTTCACGATCGGGGGGGCTTGTTTGTGCAAAACAATACCGCATTGTCTACACTGGCCCTCTTGCGCAAAAGCATTTGCGCAAGAGGGCTTTTGCCCGAATGGGAGCAGCATAATATTTCCGCAAGAACATTGACAATCTTACACGAGATCGTCAGTGTTCTTGCGGAAATTCAAGCAGCCAGTGTAGACAGCTGGCAAGTTTTTCCTCAAAAGCAGCTACAACACTTCAGCATATGATGCATAATTTTCTCCATTTTACAAAAGACTAAACTGAAGTGCGGAGAAATGGAATAGGTGATATGACAAAGGTCACAAAGTGAGTCAGTGTCAGAACTAAGAATCGCTCCCTGGTCTCCTTGTTCCCCAGTTTGTACCTTAACACCTGGAATATCCACCGCACATAATTTTTAAATGGTTATTTCTGAGAAAGCTTCTACTGAAAACTTTTTGTTTAGCCTTGGCATCATCGCAGATGCGAAAAGGAAACTGTGAAACAGCTGTTAAAGTTTCCAAGGACATCACACGTGACTGGCTCTGTGTCAGAAAGCACAGTCCATCCCATATAAACCATAAATCGTTGAACGGGGGCCCCATTTGTAAACACAACGATTGGCAGCTGGGGTTCGCAAAGTCTCAGTTTTGTAAATTGTTCCCTGATGTTTTAATTTAGCACAGAAACTAAAATCAGATTAGACCAGACCCTACTGATTGAAGAAGTTATGGATAAAACCTGATCAGGAATGTGGCCCAACGAAGAACTGAAGCCAACCCTGGTTTCCACTGCCGCGTATTGCAAACAGCGGACATTCCATCATGCTGTCATTACGCCTGTACTGGCAAGGCTACAATGCCTTTGTTTCCCCTGTCATATGCTCTGCCTTGCCCACTGAGAATGGAAACACCACCAGCCACTGTAACACAGTTGAAAACACCAAAGGCTCTGAAAACACCATTCAGCCAATTGTTCCAATTTGTGTGCGAACATCTAACAGCATCCATGAAAGAGCCTTTTATGGGTCCAGGCCAGTGTAGCAAGTCCTGAGACAATGTGGCGTCTGAGCACTGTGTATCTTTAGCAAATGGCTTCTGTTCCTGGCATGGTCTGACTGGGTTGTAAACTCACCCAGAGAATGGCTAGGAACGCTTTTCATTAGATGAAAATCAAATATGAAACATTTCTTGGACACATGTTCCAACAAAGTCTTTTTAAGGGCAATTCTCATGTGCTTTATAAGCCTGGGGGCTCTGGTACTAGCCTGGGATGTGAGAGACCCAGGCTCCAGCCTCTGCTTTGCCTGATTGCAATTAAACTGGGATGACTAAGGCAGCAGTGGAGCTTGTCTTTCCCAAATCCCGCTAGTGCCCAAACCACCAGACTATGGAACATCTGACACCAATGCTCTTGTGATTCCTGGCTGAAAAACTCAGGTTTTGAGACTTGAAAGCCAACATCTCCGCACCATTCTGTGTTCCCACGCACCTGCCAAAGGTCTTGTTCTTGATCCAGTGTGGAACAAAAACTGACTCTGAAGCCTCTAAAGTTGCCACGAGATGGAATTGTCATCCTCCGGACGCTCTACTCCAGTAATAGGGCAGAGGAACAAGAACCGGTCCATGCAGACCAGAAACAAACTGCATAAAGGTTTATGTCCTTCTCTAGCAGGTAATGCTTTCATAGAATCTCAGGGCCGGAAGAGACCTCAGGAGTCATCGAGTCCAGTCCCCTGCCCAAAGTAAGACCAACCCAACTCAATCAGCCCAGCCAGGGCTTTGTCAAGCCAGGACTTAAATACCTCTAGGGATGGAGATTCCACCTCCTCCCTAGGGAACCCATTCCCATGCTTCACCACCCTCGTAAGGAAATGGTTTTTCTTAATATCCAATCTAGATCTCCCCCACTGTAACTTGAGACCATTGCCCCTTGTTCTGCCATCTGTCACCACTGAGAACAGCCCCTCTCCACCCTCTTTGGAACCTCCCTTCAACGTCCCTCCTGCTCCCCCAGCTAGAGCAAGTGTGTCTCCCTGAGGCCCTCCTGGAGCCTTTATTTATACAGTCCGCAGCTGGGCTCTCATTGGCTGTCTCTGCCTCAACTGTGGACTTTGCACTCCGCCCTCTTCCAGGGCGGGGTTTTAGCCTTAAAGGGCCAGTGGTGTAGTGTAGATAAAATTGCCAATAGAATTCTACGAATGTTTCATGTGTAGCCCTTATGGAATTCAGGCAGGGTGCCTCATGTATTAATCCTGCCTATAACATTGGTATCCCAAGCTGCAAGGTGATGCTTAAGAGTTTGCACTATAGTTATAAAGTTGTAAAGTGTTTGTTCTGAAACTCTGCAACTCGTCAAAATGGAGAATAAAATTGCCTAGCGCACAATGATGGGTTCCAGAGAAGATGTTGTCTCCTGCCCATCAGGAAGGACTGTTGAATCTAAATGGGTCTTGCTGGAACAAGGACTTTGTGAGTTGCTTCCTTCTATCTCACAGCCATGAAGAGAGGGACATGCATAAGTGCTCATCCCATCAGTTGGGGCATGTCTACACTACTGAGCAATTTCAGAATAACTCACGTTATTTTGAAATAACAAGGTGAGCATCCACACAGGATGCCCGTTCTTTCAAAATGATGTCAAAATAATGGGCTTCTTATTTTAAAATGATGAACCCTCATTTCATGAGGAAAACACTTATTTCAAAATTGTTACTTCAAAACAGCGGTCATGTGGATGCTCCATTGCCGCTACAGGCAGTCCCCGAGTTACGCGGATCCGACTTATGTCGGCTCCGCAGTTACGAACGGGGCTTTTCTCGCCCCGGAGGACGTGAGCGGTGGGACGTCCAGATGTGCCGCGGTCCCGCCGCCCGTGTCCTCAGGGGCGAGAAAAGCTGCTCTGCATCTCCCTGGGCTCCCCACAGCAGACTAGGAAGACGCGGAGCAAAGCCGCGGAGAACGCGGGCAGCGGGACAGCCCAGACGCGCCGCGGCGTCCTCCGAGGCTTTGCTCCCCATCTCCCTGGTCTGCTGCGGCGCGTCTGGGCTGTCCCACTGCCCGCGTCCTCTGCGGCTTTGCTCCGCGTCTCCCTGGTCTGCTGGGGGGAGCCCCCCCCTGCAGACCAGGGAGACGCGGAGCAAAGCCGCGGAGGATGCGGGCGGGAACGCGGCGCGTCTCGGCGGTCCCGCCACCCGCGTCTCCCTGGTCTGCCCCACCAGCAGACCAGGCTTTTCTTGCCGACGACGCCTGGGGTAGAGCAGCTGGGGCGCTGCCGGGTTGGTCCCCGCAGCGCTGAGGTGCGGCGCTGCGGGGACCTACCCGGCAGCACCCCAGCTGCTCTGTCCCAGGCATCCAAATTCAGCCGCTGTTGAAACTGATCAGTGGCTGATTCCGGGAAGCCCAGGGCAGAGCAACTCTGCCTCGGGCTTCCTGTAGTCAGCCGCTGGTCAGTTTCAGCAGCGGCTGAATCTGGATGCCAGTTCCGACTTACATACAAATTCAACTTAAGAACAAACCTACAGTCCCTATCTTGTACGTAACCCGGGGACTGCCTGTATTTCGAAATAGCTCCTCCCCAGGGCCATGCAAACTAATTACTCTCCAGTGCTTTCTGGAGCTCTAAATCAAGATAGCACATCCCCATTAGGGAAGCCTACCTTGGACTAATTTTAAGGCTTCCTTGTAGTGTGGACACGCTATTTAAAAATAGTTATTTTCTGAGTTATTATTCTGAAATAATTTATTTCAAAATAACTTTGCAGTGTAGACATACTCTAGGATACAGCTACTCAACTTTGGATGCCCCGTGGACCACCATGATCCTCACAACACATGCCGAGGGCCACAACTTAAGGGCGGTTGCATATACATGCAGATATATATGCAAATATATGCAAATAGCTCCATTCACAGTGACGGGCATGAATACAAATATTAAGGCAACATGTAGGCCCCATTTAAGTCCATTCTGCTGATATTAATACAATGCAGTATTTACCTGATTTCCACCCATATGGCAACACTTTTAATGAGCAATGACAGTTCAGCAATTTAACTACTAAAACGCATGTCAACAGAAGACCGTTATACTGACTCGCTGTTGTGGAGCGTGTTCCCAGCGGAGCCCATGTTCACAGGTCCGCGTGTTGAGCCCCACATAAATCCAAACCGCACCACAGGCCGCAAACAAACAGGCTGCGGGCCACATGCAGCCCATGGACCGTGTGTTGAGTAGCCCTAGAAGATTAAAACGCCTTGACCAGATGGAATTAGGGATCGTTGGGGTTTTTTTAAAGCTGTTTGAACTTTAAGGAGCAAAGATTCTTAAGCGTGAGCAAGAATCCCCAGGACCAACCATGGACATACAGAGTGGGCACATTTTAGAAGCTGTGTCTGAAGTCTAAGGCTGCAGCGTGTCTGCATGTGCATGTTTCTGTTCTGTGGAGTTTATACTTGTCACTTGGTTGATGAAACCTAAGTACAGAATTCACATCCAGTTTGGGGCTTGTGCCTTGCTTCTTTGTAGGTCACCCTGAGGTTGGTATTCTTGTTTGTGAGCCACTCCAGACAGTGTGATAGAGGGATACCCAACAATGAAAGGGAAAGAGAAGGTAAATTCTTCCGTACCCTTTGTCATAATAGAAGAACAAGGAGACAGAAAGACCACCCCTTTCAAACTTATCCAAGTTACTTTTTAGGCAATGGATAATTAGTTGGTGGAACTCATTGCCACCATATATGAGCCAAGAGCTCAGCAGAGGTCAGAACAAGTGATGAGGTATTTATGTGGTTGATGGGATTATACGCAGTTCCACACATTATTATTACTAAATAGCCAATTAGCCTATCATAAGACGGGATTTTCAGGTCTCTCCTCCAGGTTGGTCTTCTCTCCTGAGCCTCCGGTCTCTCGTTCCAGCTCTCTCGCTCTCTTTCACTCTCTCTCTCCTCCTCCTACTTCCTCTCCCCCGCTCTCTCTCAGCTCTCCTCTGCCTCCTGCCTCTCTCTGTGTCTCTCTCTTTCACTTCTCCTCCCATTCCTGCCTCTCATTTGGGAGTCTGCGGAGCCCAAATGGCCGTTTGGGCTCTGCACTCCCCGTGCTGCAAGGGGGGACGCGGAGCCCAAACGGCCCCTTGCGCCGCTTGCTCCCACATGCCGGCCTTGCTGAGCAGCGCAGAAGTCAGCCGAGCGCCACGGCGGGAGGCGAAAGGGGGCGGGGGATGATGTTCACGGCCTGGGGGCGGGGCCTGGAGCCGCTGTCACGCTGCACGTCATCGCCCCGCCCCCCTCTGCCTCCCGTGCACTTGGCTGACTTCTGCGCCGCTCAGCCGGGCCGCCACGGGGGAGCAAGCGGCGCAAGCAGCCGTTTGGGCCCCGCACTCTTCATGCAGCACGGGCCCCACCAGAGGGAACAGCTGCATTTCAGCAACAGCGCCCCCCAGAGGGAACAGCCGCATTTCAGCAACAGCGCCCCCCCAGAGGGAACAGCCAGCATTTCAGCAACAGCGCCCCCCAGAGGGAACAGCCAGCATTTCAGTAACAGCGCCCCCCCAGAGGGAACAGCCGCATTTCGGCAACAGCGCCCCCCAGAGGGAACAGCCAGCATTTCAGCAACAGCGCCCCCCAGAGGGAACAGCCAGCATTTCAGGCAACAGCGCCCCCCAGAGGGAACAGCCAGCATTTCAGTAACAGCGCCCCCCCAGAGGGAACAGCCGCATTTCGGCAACAGCGCCCCCCAGAGGGAACAGCCAGCATTTCAGCAACAGCGCCCCCCAGAGGGAACAGCCGCATTTCGGCAACAGCGCCCCCCAGAGGGAACAGCCGCATTTCAGCAACAGCGCCCCCCAGAGGGAACAGCCAGCATTTCAGCAACAGCGCCCCCCAGAGGGAACAGCCAGCATTTCAGCAACAGCGCCCCCCAGAGGGAACAGCCGCATTTCAGCGTTACAGACTCTCAGACACCGGGCTACTATATATATGATAATTACTAGTTTGTAGCAGTACCATCTAGGGCTCTCGGTCAGTTTCCTCTGTACTCTTTGTCCCATGTGTATTAGTCACAGTGCACACATGTAATGAAGGGGTGATCCCTTCCCCAGGGGAATGTCCAGTCTAAGGAGCTGAAAGGTTTATGACGGGTCTAAACCGTTGCACTGCGGGACATCAGTTGACCTCTAACTGCCTGGGGTTTGGAAGAAACTGCATATATGGGCAGGTTATGCCAGAAACGCTGTCCCTGCCTGAGGGTATATCTACACAGTGCCAAAAAAAACCCAGACTCCAAAAATGCATCACATAGTCTCAGAGCCCAGTTTAATTGAATTGGGCTTGTGCTAAGGAGTAAAAACAGCTGTGATCTCAGAGCCTGGATTCCGGCCCAAGCCCAGACAGCTACATGGCTCTTTTAGCCCTGCTGGCTACATCAGCTGTCCCACGCACAGAGATTTGGTGCTGCAGGTCTCTTTCTGCAGTGCGCACGCACACCGAGGGACTTAACCTTCAGGCAACACTGAGATCTGCCTTCTCTACCTGGCACAGGAGGAACTGGATGGCTGGGTGAGGGGCGTTGGGGACTGCATGTGGAGTGGGTGCATTTCAGGCAGAGTGCGCTTCTCGCTGTCTTTCAGTTTATCTGGTTGAACTGATGGGCTTGTTGATTTTAGTGTAATTTTAAAAAGCTATCAAAGGCCCCGGGATGACTGGATAGATGTCTGTTTGGTACACTGAATTAAATACATGACTGTCCGTGTGTTTTTGGCACCTTTCTGAGAAGCCCTGGCCTTGTCAGAAATAGGATACGGGGCTGCATGACCCCAGTGCGATCTAGTCTGGCAATTCCTCTATCAGTCTCAATCCACTATCAATCTCAGCCTGGCCCATTCTACATGAAAGATCCATTTCCTGGACACCACAGTACAAATCACCAATGGAAAATTAGACACCACTCTCTACAGAAAACCCACCGACTCCTACAGTTACCTACATGCCTCCAGCTCCCATCCAGAACACACCATACAATCCATCATCTATAGCCAAGCCCTTTGATACAACCGCATCTGCTCTAATCCCACTGACAGAGACTAGAAACTTCAGGATCTCTACCAAGCATTTATAAACCTCAACTACCCACCTGGAGAAATAAAACAAAAATTGAAAAAGCCAAACGAATACCTAGAAACATCTACTTCAAGACACACCCAAGAAAACCAACAATAGAACACCACTTGTCATCACCTACAGCCCCCAACTTAAACAGCCCCCAACTACAACCTATACTGGAACAGGATACTAAACTCTGAGAGGCTCTGGGAGACAGACCCATAGGCTTCGTCTAGACTGGCATGATTTTGCGGAAATACTTTTAAGGGAAATTTTTCCATTAAAAGTATTTGCGCAAAAGAGCATCTAGATTGGCAAGTGCTTTTGCGCAAAAGCATCTGTGCCCAGTATAGATGCGGTTTTGCGCAAGAAAGCTCCGGTGGCCATTTTCGCCATTGGGGCTTTCTTACGCAGAAAATTCCTGTCCATGTCTACACTGGCCCTCTTGCGCAAGCATACTTGTGCAAGAGGGCTTTTTCCCAAGTGGGAGCATCAGAGTCCTTGCGCAAGAACACTGACAATCTTACATTAGATCGTCAGTGTTGCGCAAATTCTTGTGGCCAGTTTAGACAGCTGGCAAGATTTTGCACAAAATCTTGCCAGTCTAGATGCACCCGTAGTCTCCTATAGACAACCACCTAACCTCAAGATGATTCTTACCAACAACCACAGGACGTACCACACTAATACCAACCCTGGTACCTTCCCTTGCAACAAACCCCGTTGCCAGCTTTGTCCACATATTCACTCTGCTGATACCATTATTGGACCTAACCAATTGAGTTATAAGATCAAGAACACATATTCCTGCGCATCCAGAAATATAATTTATGCTATCATGTGCCGAAAGTGTCTGTCTGCTATGTACATTGGACAAACATCTCAGACACTTTGCCAAAGAATCAATGCCCACAAAGAATCAATGCCCACAAAACAGATATTAGACAGGATCACAAAGAAAAAACAGTTTCTTGCCATTTCTACTTGCCATTTCTTGCATTGTCTCAACGACTTGATTACCTGCATCCTGCTTCAAAGACATTTTAACACCAGACTTCAAAGAGAATCCTCTGAACTGTCATTCATGCTTAAATTTGACACTTTACACCTAGGTCTTAACAAAGACACTAATTACCTTACCCATTACAAAGATAGCTTCCCCAATTATCACTTCTAATATCATTAGCTCGCAGACATTTACCTGCCTCCTCCCCTATCCTCTTTCTGTTCTGAAATTTGATTTGTCCCTTTCATATTTGTTCATTTTTTTGATTGTATCCTTTGGTATATATGGTCGTGCCAATTTTCTTCCACAATTTGATCTGAGGAAGTGGGTCTGGCCCACAAAAGCTCATCATCTCATAAACCATCTTGTTAGTCTTTAAAGTGCTACATAGTCCTGTTTTTTGTTTCCTCTATTTCCTGTTATTTACAATAAATGTAGCCACTGGAGATGAGACTGGTGCTCTTTCTTTCTCTTTTTACTGCCAAAATCTGATTTGTGCCACATTTTCCCAAATGGTAAAACTGCTGCAAAGCTTTGCCTGTGAAAGCATGTGTGTGTGTGTGTGTGTGTGTGTGTGTGTGTGTACACACATCTGCAGTGCAATCAAAGACCTGCACCATGATTGCAACTAGCCGAGGTCTGCTGACTCAGGCTTGGGCGGCATGTCTAAAATTTGGTAGGTGCTTGGTACTCTGGCTGGAGCCCAGGCTGTGAAACCTGCCCCTTTGGCAGTGTTTCAGAACACAAGTTGCATCTGGAGCCTGACTGTCTATACTGCAAGTTTTAGCCAGGCACCCCAAGCCCTGTGAGCCTAAGTCAATTGAGCCAGGCTCTGAAATGTGGTGACTGTTTTTTATGGCAGTGCAGTCAGGCAGAAGAATGTCCATGTTTTGAGTGTGAATATGCAAGGAGTAGGTGTGTGTGTGTGTGGGGGGGGGGGTATTCTAGGGTTCTGGTGTAAATGCAACTGGCAGCAGCAATGAGAACAAAAACCAGCCCAAGTACTTGCCCTTTTCCGGTATAAAACCTTCTCTCTCAGCTCTGCAAGAGTTTAGCTATCAAACCGCCCCACTAATCATTTCAGGATAAAGCCAAATGGAGTAACTGAGCTTTTCATCCAACATGAAAAGACAGAAAGTAAATTTGAGACAAAAGCAAAAGTTTAACAAGTTACGTTGATCAAAGCGTTTTTCAAAGGAACATTCAATTATATCTGCAGCACCTAAATGGAAGGGGTTGTTCTTTTATTCATTTCCTGATAAAGAGAATTATTAGGTCTCGTTATCTGCCTTCTCTTTAATGTAGTCTGCTCAAATGCGCAAGCAAAAGCCCTTCTTTGTGAACAACAAAGCTGCTAGTGAAAAAGAAAGATTAAAATTAGGTTAAAGGATATAAAAGAGAGAGAGAAAGTGTGTGTGTGTGTGCATGTGTGTGTGCGCGCACGCGTGCATGTGTATTTTATAGTCAAAACTTCTTTGTGTAACTGGGGATGCATTCAAATGATGAGAACACATCCTGATTGCAGTACAACTCAGCTCTGCTATTCCAAGTGGCTGACTGATCTTTCTGCAGACAATTGAAATGTTTCAGAGGTATGAATTTGGAAACGAACCATGCAAAAGAGATTCCTGCTTTAAGAGTCATCGCATGCACCAGAGGAAAAATGAGACGGCCGTGCACGCGGGAATTAAAACTGGCAAAGAGAAACAGGATTGGACTCTCAGGAAGCCGAGCTATGGCTGGAGAGAGAAGATGCTGTATCCAGGTGCCAGGTTGTAGTTTATGGTTACAGAGCATTCATGATGAGAAGGCTCTCGGGTTTTATAGCTCCAGGTCCTAGTCTTTCCCCTCCCTTGCATCGTATTTTTTTCCCATGCTCATTTTATTAGTCAGCTTTTTTCATGTTTAGGGACTGATCCAAAACCTGCTGGGGTCAATGGGAGTTAAGAATATACGAACATAAGAACAGCTGTACTGTGTCAGACCAAAGGGCCATCTAGCCCAGTGGCCAATGCCAGATGCCCCAGAGGGAGTAGACAGAACAGGGAATCATCAAGTGATCCCTCTCCTGTCACCCATTCCCAGCCCCTGACAAACAGAGGCTAGAGACACCATTCCTACCCATCCTGGCTAATAACTGCTGATGGACCTAACCTCTATGAATTCATCTAGATCTTTTTTGAATCCTGTTAAAATCCTGGTCTTCACAGCATCCTCTGGCAAGGAGTTCCACAGGTTGACTGTGCGCTGAGTAAAGAAAAACTTCCTTTTGTGTGTTTTAAACCTGCTGCCTATTAATTTCATGTGGTGACCTCTAGTGCTTATGTTATGGGAACAAGTAAATCACTTTTTCATTGTTTCCATTACCTTTCGTTTAGGCCCCTAAATGTGGCCTTTTTTGCTTATTGTTTCAGGATAAAGACAACTGGAGTAACTGCCATTCTGCTCTCATTTACATGGATACAATTAGGAGCATTATTGAGATAATCTGTTTTTACATTGGAGTAAATCGGAGTCTAGCTCTCTGGCTGCTCCGGAGGTTTAGTGACAACCCCAAACCACAGAAATGTCCCAGGTTGGTTGTGAGGGCTGAGAATTGTGTCCATCCCTTTCCCATTTTTAGAATATAACCCAAACTCAAGGCTTTGCTGAGAGTCTGACATGGCCGTGTGATCTTTCACCACACACGTGCCTGTAGTGCTGGTTTCTGAACAGCATTGGGAAGTTCAAAATACCAGCAGAAAGCCAGTCCAAGGGGCATTTTCAACAGGGACTAGACATAGAAGGGCTTGAAATGGCACAATAATGCAGGTTGGTCCTGCTTTGGGCAGAGGATTGGACTAAATGACCCTTGAATTTGGTGCCTTCTTTTCAGCAGTGTGAGCATGACTTTGAGATGGACTCCAAAAACCAAGATGCAAAAGACTGAGGTCTTTACACCCGTATTCAGCCTCTGTGATACTGCCAGGGTGGTGTAATAGGTCCTTTGTGAAAATGAGAACCAAGCTCTGTCAGTGTAAAATTGGTAACTTGAGGGACCTGGCCGGATTCCAGTTTGGAGAAGTACTAGATTCTGCCTTGATACATTTCTCACGCTGCTTATACTGGGTAACCCACTGGTGAGTGTGTGTGATAGGTCCCCTCTGTGCCCCGTTCCAAGGATAACGATCTGTTATACCTGCAATTATAAACCTTTAGCTCACGCTTTTAGCTATGGAAGTGCCCATTTCTGTTCCTGGTATGTTGGCTAAAATAATGGCTTTCACAATTGCCTATGTATTCACCTTTACAATTTCATAGAAAAAGCCCTGGCTAGGATGATTGAGTTGGGGTTGGTCCTGCTTTGGGCAGGGGGCTGGACTTGATGACTTCTGAGGTCTCTTCCAGCCCTAGGGTTCTAGGATTCCTGCACTAAAATATTGCATGGTGTAACTGTACATTCTTCTAGATCCTTGCCAAACAAGTTCCCTCTTCATGCATCTGACGAAGTGGACTCCAGCCCACAAAAGCTTGTGCCCAAATAAATGTGTCAGCCTTTAAGGTGCCACCGGACTCCTCGTTGTTTTTGCTCAAACAGACTGACCCGGCTTCCCCTCCTGGACGATGCATTGTTCATCAGCTGCAGCGTTCCACCCCAGAGGTGGCTGCATGTCAGTGAAGGGTGAAGTGCCTCTGTACATCATTTGTACCAAACACACATTGTGCTCTGGAATAACTTTGGCATGAAAAGTTTCGTATAGGCATAATATGCATAAAGGTGCTGTTATTTAGGATACGGCTATGAAAACGGGGACACGCAACAGCCCAGATAAAGGTCAGCTTTAATCATTTGCATTGTTCTGTCAGCTTTGATAACTGGATGAAATGGCAGATTGAAATATCTCCCTTAAATCAGCCATATTAATAGCAAAGGATTGTTACAATCCACATGGGCTAGTAAGAAGACTCTGCAAAGGAATTGAGAATAATAGTTACATAAGGGGGAAAGTGCTCCTCTTTGCTGTGATAGTTACACCTGATTTAGCTGCTGAAAGAAGAAGCGGGGGCACCAAGACATTAAACCTCTTATCATCCCGATAAAGCACTATTGGAAAAATCTGTTATTTGGCAGCAAATGGGTTTATTAACTTCTAAAGGGGGGTGTGTTTGAATGTGATAGGGAAAGCAGCATTCGTCAGAGTGTTCATTGGATCAAAAGACAAATTAATCCTTTGAAGAAAACTAGCATTTAAAATCTGCAACTTTAAACAATCTATCAGGAGACAGTCTGAGCCATGGGATTGCAGCCTGGTCCCTTTCATCGCCGAGGGATGCAGGGATGGGATATTTTCAGGCATGGTTCCATCCCACAGGGCTCTGGGCAAACAAGAGCTATGTCCACCGCACAGGGGACTGACTCTCTGTCCACTGACATCCCATAATCTTCTCATGCCTGGCCTTTCGGAGCTTGGCATACCCCTCCGCTCTGACTTCCGAAGTAGGCCTCAGAGACGGGTATGCCAAGAGCTGCTTTTGAGAAGAGTGGGAGCAGTGGTGGAATCATAGAATCATAGAACCATAGGGCTGCAAGAGACCTCAGGAGGTCATCAAGTCCAGCCCCCTGCTCTAGGCAAGACCAAGCCTAACTAAATCAACGCGGCCAGGGCTTTGTCAAGTCGAGACTTAAACACCTCTAGGGATGGAGACTCCACTGCTTCCCTAGGGAACCCATTCCAGTGCTTTCCACCCTCCTAGTGAAATAGTTTTTCCTAATATCCAACCTAGACCTCCCCCACCACAACTTGAGACCATTGCTCCTTGTTCTGCCATCAGTCACTACTGAGAACAGTCTCTCTCCATCCTCTGTGGAACCTCCCTTCAGGAAGCTGAAGGCTGCTCTCAAATCCCCCCTCACTCTTCTCTTCTGCAGACTAAACAATATTCCAGATGTGGAGGGGCTAAGCCCCTTGGAAAATCTTCTCCCTTTTATTCTCAGACTCCCGCTGTGCACCTCCTCCGCTGTCGGGATGAAGCACATTTCCCTCCCAGAATGTTCTGCCCAAGAATGGATGTATCCTAGCTGCCTCGTCCCACCCCATCAAGTAACAAAGGCTAGGAAATGGCTTACTCCAGCCACGCTGACTGTGTTCCCTCTGATGCTACAGAAAAGAGCTGTGCTCTCTGCACCTCTGTCTGGCACACGCCTGCCAATGCCTCGTCAGCCTCAGCCCTGTTGCTCAGGCTGTCAGTGAAAGCCACTGAGCCTACCTAGCGCACTTCCCTTTTGGGAAACAAGTTGGTAACTGGCTCTTGCTAGGATGTTTCTTTTCCCCCTAAGCTCTACCTTACCCCCTCCCTGCCAGGATGTACACGCCCTAGGACACTCCCCACCTCCTTCATTCCACTGTGCTGCATGATTCCTGGACCAATTGGAGGATTGGGCCAAAAGAAATCGGAGGAGGTTCAACAAGGACAAGGGCAGAGTCCTGCACTTGAGAGGGAAGAATCCCAAGACCTGCTACAGGCTGGGCACCGACTGGCTAAGCTGCACTTCTGCAGAAAAGAACCTGGGGATTCCAATGGATGAGAAGCTGGAGATGAGCCGACAGGGTGCCCGTGTAGCCAAGAAGTCTAATGGCATATTAGGGTGCATTAGGAGCAGCATTGCCAGCAGATCAAGGGAAGTGATTCTTCCCCTTTATTCAGCTCTGGTGAGGTCATATTTGGAGTATTGCATCCAATTCTGGGGCCCTCACTACAAAAAGGATGTGGATGCATTGGAGAGGGTCCAGCGGAGGGCAACCAAAATGATTAGGGGGCTGGAGCACATGGCCTATGAGGAGAGTTGGGTCTGTTTAGTCTGCAGAAGAGAAGAGTGAGGGGGGATTTGAGAGCAGCCTTCAATGACCTGAAGGGGGGTTCCAAAGAGGATGGAGAGAGGCTGTTCTCAGTAGTGGCAGATGACAGAATGAGGAGCAATGGTCTCAAGTTGCAGTGGGGAAGTCTAGGTTGGATATTAGGAAAAACTATTTCACTAGGAGGCTGGTGAAGCACTGGAATGGGTTCCCTAGGGAAGTAGTGGAGTCTCCATCCCTAGAGGTGTTTCAGTCCTGGGTTGACAAAGCCCTGGCTGGGTCTTGTCACAAGCACACTCTACCAGTCAAATACACAGAGAAGTGTTGGAATTACAATTCATCTGCAAGTTAAATTCCCTCTGTCGGCAGAGGGGTGCAGATTAGGCTAGTCAACATTGCAAATGAGGCAGGGATTTAAATATCCTGTGCCTAATTTGCATAAAAATGGCCACCGCATTTTGCCGACTCAGCACTTTGTCGGCAAAAAGCGGCAGTCTAGAGGGGGATCTGTCGAGAAAGAACGCCTTTTTCGACAGATCCCTTATGCCTTCTGCAAGGAGGTTTACAGGATCTGTCAAAAAAAGGCTTTCTTTCTCGACAGATCCCCCTCTAGACTGCCGCTTTTTGCCGACAAAGTGCTGAATCGGCAAAACGCGGTGGCCATTTTTATGCAAATTAGGCATGGGCTATTTAAATCCCTGCCTCATTTGCAATGTGGTCTTGCCTAATCTGCATCCCTCTGCCAACAGAGGGATGCAGTCTAGACATACCCCCAGCAAGTTACATGGACAGAGTCCTTTGCTGTGCTTTTTCACATGTATCTTGGGCACTTTCTCTGTCTAGCCTACTCCTAAAGCACTCTCTGTCTGTAAGTGATCTAAGGGGCACTACACGGGTCAGTGACCCAGTAGGTGTGTGGATTGCACTCTGTCTGTGGTCCACACAGAAAGTTTGTAGCAACTCTCCTGAGCTGCAGGCTGGACCCCTAACTCCTGGGCTACCAGCCTGGTGCTGCTTTGGCTTCTTTGTGTCTGTAACTCCAGCATTGTTCTGTAATGTCTAAACGCACATCAAGAGCCCCCAGGGCTGTGGACAGTCATAATTTGATTGCCGTACTGCCTGTTCCACCATATGGTTTTGAGTGAATGTTAATACCTCTGAAAGGATTGCAGCCCCGGAAATTGAACCCCCTTTTTTCCCCCCAGAATGGATTTTACGTGGGCAGAAGCAGCGCAGTCTGTTCCCGCATGGCCTGCTGACAAGACACAACTCTGATCTCCACAACCACTTCTCAGAGAACCCAGGCATTTCAGACCCAAAGGGCCCCTCAGTCCTCAGACTCCGCAAAGACAGTGAACAAAGGTGTCCATCTGTGCCAAGGGCTTTGCCCTGCAGGTATCACCAACTACCTTGTTTCAATGTTAAGTTAGAAGCCACCCGATGGGAACCCCTCTTAATCACTAGTGCTCTGGGCTGGGTTTAAACTGCTGCTGACTTCTGGGCTTAGATCGCCTGGATCAGCCCACCTTCCTTGTCTTCATTTCATTTTGATTTCCCTGGAAGCGTTGCTTTCCATCCGTCCAACAACGGCGTCTGCCCAGCCCAAATGGCAACGCTCGGCAAAGCGAGGCCTTTGAAATCCTGCATGCTTCCGCTGAGGTTCTTGGCAGGGGAATCTGACCAAAATCTGAGCGGTAGGTCTTGGTACTAAAGTAGGGAGTATAGCTGCTGCCTCGTTCCTGTGAGGACTATTTTAAGCTCTAAATCCCATAATGTTAGTGAGCCCATCCAAAAAAAATCAACCTCTCGTTCCAGTGGCAGCCCCAGGAGTCTGTCTATGAGTCGTGCAACCATTCGCGAAAGGATGTGTCTGGGGAAGTCAGGCACCTGAGAGGTGAACACACAGAAAAGGCTTCCATCTCTGCAGGCCTGGCTTTAGCGTGTCCCCAGAACAGATCCCTGGGGGAAACAACTTTGCCGGCTGTTTCTTCGCATTTCAAAAGCCACTTGGTGCAGCTCGGGTTTCGTTCAGGAGATGCACAAGCCCGAACAAGGCTGCAAGTCAGTTCTGAGGTGTCTTTGGGGTTACAGGCCCCTCTCTGCGCTCATCTGCAGACGATACCCCCAGGGACCGTTTTGGGTCTTGTGGCAGCTCATGCTGTCTGATCTGGAGATGGGGGCTTTCATTCCCAGGGTGTCTACCAGGAGGGCAGGCATCCCATAGGGACATCGCTAGGGAAGGGAGCTGGAGATGGGACCAAGGCCACTGAACCGGAGTCCAGATGTCAAATCCTCTGTAGCCAGGGAAGGTGGGGTGGGCTGTTGAATCTGGGATTTTGGTTTGGCTCATGGTTAAAAGAGGGTTCTGACCAGAAAACCGGAGGTTGTTCTTATCTGTGATTACTTCTGGACTATCTCTAGAGCTAGGAGTGGGCAAGACTGAAGTGCCTCAGCAGAACTATGAAGCAACCCAGGGCTGGAGCAGAAGAAGGTGAAATGGGTCGTGGCAGGTCTGTTGGGTGGGGTGAGGAGGGGGGGGTTGAAGTACAACAAAATTGGGATAATCTCGCATAGCTCAGGGGACAGCGACCACAATGTCGTCTTTGCACTATGCCCGATTCAAGCAAATTCCAGGGGCTAATTCCACATTTTCACGAAAATTCAAACCACCTCCCCTCCCCCATACACACATGGGAAAGGAATCTTTTTTCAAGAAACTAAATACACCCTGGTCAGCAGGAAATGAGAACTCGCCCTCTGCTGCTCCTGTCGAGAGAAAAAGTTACACCCAGGGAAAAGATTCGAGCCTTGTTAGAAGCCATTATCTTATCATCATGCAGCAAGGCCTTTGCTATTAGGCAATCCATTGTGCCCTCCCCAGAAGATGTGACAATGCAGTTTGCTAATTAAAAGTGAAAATTCCCCATTTTGCTCAGGCGGCAAGCTTCAATTAATCAGGCGGCACCCTGGTATGGAACTCCATTGTTTAATGAATACATGATGGAATTCTCACTTTAATGAACTTTCCTGTGTGTTCCAAGCAAATTAGTTCAAGTATAACTGGCTTATCTTCAATTATCCGCTTATTGCCCGAGCTCCTGGCCACGCCGAGGACCCAGGTCGCTCTCGTCTTCGTCCTACTGTCTAACTGAGACAGCGCCTGTCTATGTAAGTCCATGGGTTTAGAAACAGACATAAAATGAAATGGTTCAGCAGGTAGAAGTAGAGACCATCTGCTTAGTTGTAGAGCAGGGCTCTCCATGCTTTTAAAGCACATGATCACTTTTTGAATGTGAGGGCAATATAAGATCCACCTCAAATCCAAATACCCTTGCCCCATCTCCTTCGTGCTCCTTCTCCAGGGGCCTGCCCCTGCTCACTCCGTCCTCCCTTTCTCCCTCCTCCATTCTCCTTCTCTTTCACCAGGCAGGGGCAGAGGGTTGGGGTACAGGTGCTGGTAACCAAAGGAAGAGGCGCTAGAAGGGGTGAGGGGTAATTCCCAGACTCAGCTACACAGCAGTGTGCTTGGGGTGAGTTGCTGCCTTCACACCATCTGAAAAGCATGGCTGCAAGACTCGGAGCACCCCTGCAACTGTGTAGCAGTCTGGACCACCCCACCTGCCTATCTCTCGCTAATATCTCACAGCCGCCCCGAGAAAGGTCTCGTTCCTGGGTTTGGAACTAATTGCAGCCTGCTTCCAAGGAAGGGCGAACCTGCCTTTGACCAAGCTCTGAAACCCAAGAAGAGAGCTGTGGGACATTTACTTCTAAGTCCAAGAATGTTTAAATTACAGGCGCTAATCCCTGGGTCCGATCCCAGCATGGCATCCTGGGGGAAAGCCGGCTTTCAGACCAGGGCCAGTTGCTTCTGTGACGCATGTGATGTTCTCAGAGGGAAATGCTCGCACATTTTTTCCTATAAAGATCTTTTAAAATGCGCGAGAGAGACGGGCCGGATGGGAAATACATGCGAACAGATGTGCAATATCATTAAAAGCTGACTAATATAATCTAAGCCGCAGTTTGGTGTATTAATGCTTTGTTTACCTTTAAGCCCAGATGGATATTTTTATTAGCATTACTCTGTTGATGCAGCTTCTAGAAAGGTTAGTCCAGAGGGCAGATGTCTGTGTTATGAGGAAACCGTTCGCACTGGGGCAACTAATCAGAAAGGTAAAGCCTTTCCATGAAATCTCAATTAGAGAATTAAACCCCGTGACTGTGGGCAGCTAGGAGCTGCCATTTAGTCCTTGGTAGCAATGGGGAGTCACCACAAAAAGTCCCCCCTCCCAGAACAAACAGAGCTTTCCACTGGACGCCTGGGGACTGACAACGGCTCCCCCCAAACAAATCCTGGGTCCCCCCCGGTAAACGGGCCTGAGAAGAGGGCAGGATGTACGGTGAGGGGGCTAGCTGATGCTGGGAAGGGCACGGGAAGGGTAATGGACTGGTTAGGGCAGGTTTGGGTCATAGTCGCTTGCTCTGTTTCCTTATTAGGAGCTGTGATCCTACAGAGATGAATGCTGATCCGCCAATTAATTGCAAAAGCAGCAGTGCATCCTGGGACCGAGATTCCATTGGGATTAAGGTCTTTGCAACAGGGTCTGCATTGGAAACGGTGAGTCGTCCTTCCCCTTTGGAGGATATGGCAGTTTCTCTGCCTCCGGCTGTCTCTCTGCGGAACATGGAGGCTATGAGTCAAATGCCCTGAAAACATCCTTACCAGATCCAGTTAGGGAGATCTGCTTTCTTGAGGATGGTAGAACTAACTCAGGGCCTGATCCAATTGCAGGATCAATCGACGGGAGAGTTTCCATTGAATTTGTGGACGTGGGTTCAAACCCTAAGGGGACGGCTACGCTGCACGGCTATTTCGGGATGCTGGAGATATCCCGAAATAGCTACCCTGCATCTACACAAATATTTTTCCAAATAATGGGCACGCTATTTTGCCATCCTGGTAAACCCTGTTGCACGAGGAATAAGGGATGGCTCGAAATAGCCCTTTATTTCGAAATTTGGCGCCATGTAGACGTGCCAAATTTCAAAATACGCTATTTCTAAATAAAATCAAAATAAGATACATAATTTGCATAGCAGAAATTGCGTCTCTTATTTCAAGTTTGCACTGTAGACGCACTCTAAGTTAACAGAAAAAAAACATTTACTCTCCTCTCTGTGTAAAAGCAAAGAGCCAGTCTTTACACAGCCGCTAAAAGTTCTTACTGTGCTTTGAGATCCCCGACAAGACTTCACAGAATTTCACTCCTAGCTGTGTCACATAGACCAGGGCAGAACTGCCCTGCCATGCTCAGTAGATAGCTGTGAGCTACAAGTTCAAATTCCACCTTTTCGGCTCCTTACCCATTTCATCCCTTCCTTGTTGCTGGGAAATGTCTTTCCATCCCACAGCCCCCTTCCTGTGCAAACTGGTACAGAATGGGAGGAGCTGAAGCTGGCTCTGAAGACTTGGTCCTGATTACAATGGCCTAGAGTACCGGGGGCGATTCACCATGTGGTTCCTGAGTTTTACATTTGTTATTTCTGTCTTGTCTGGAGTTGAGTGAAAAAAATTGTGAGGACCTTGAGGCAGAAAATCTTTGAGGAGGACACTTCGCCTTAATGTACTAAGAAGCTCTTCAAGTTTTCTCTCTGAAGGAATCCTGTGAGCACATGGGGAGTCTGTCTTGGGCAGTTGAAAACATTCCTTTGCAGCCAAGAGAAAGCAGTGGAATTCTATCGGGCTGGTAAAGAATTCCTCAGGTACTCAAGGAATGAACCTGCAATTCAGGCTTCTGGAGAGATGGCGAGGGAGGTGCCATACCTGTGAGAGTCCTGAAGCACACAGATAACCAGGCAAATACATGACATTGGTGTGGATCTGCACAGGGGAGAATTTTTCCCTAATGTGTCTGCACCTGATTGGGCCCTTTCCAAACACCTCAGCTGAGGGGCATGGACAGGGGGTACTTGTGTCTTCCCCAGCCAGGCAAGGGCATTAGTTTAAAACTGTGTGGTGTCCAACACACTAATCACTAGTCACATGTGGCTATTTGGCCAGTTGAGTGTGGCTAGGTCACTATAGAAGTATAGGCTACTGCTTCAGAACTGGTTGGACACCACGGGTAAATGGTCCATCTTGAAACAGACCCTCTGTGTTGACATTCGCTTCAGGCCGGGCTCTCCAAATGGATGCCTGGACTCTGCTATGCTAGAGAGTCAGGCTCCTTTGTCTATGGGATCCAAAGCAACGGTGTCTAAGGAAGGCCAGACATGTATTTAGCATGACATTAAAAGCCAGTGTTGTCTTCAAGTCATCATTGTCAAGTCCAAGTCAAGTCTCAAGTCACTACAGTTCAAGTCTCAAGCTGAGTCTTGAGTCCCTAAAGTCACTTTCAAGTCAAGTCCCAAGTCGAGTCTCAAGTCTTAATTTAAAAAATGGCAAGTCACTTTTGTACAAGCCATCAATATTGGCATTTTCGGACAATTTTTTCACCAAGTCAATTTAACAAAATTAGCAAGTCTCAAGTCGAGTCTCAAGTCACAAACAATGTACCCGAGTCGAGTCTCAAGTCGAGTCACCTAGGCGACTTAAGTCGGACTCGAGTTCAAGTCGTGGGACTCGAGTCAACAATTCTGTTAAAAGCTGTGCCAGGCAAGAAATGATTTTCTCACATGCTTGACAATTTAACGCTTTCCCCCCGCCCCATCTGGAATTGGGATTAAAACCTCAAAATCTCAAAAGTTCTTGAACTAAAAAAATGATTGGGGGGGGGGGGCAATCAAAGCCTTTGGTGTTCATAATTCTGACTATTTCACTTCAGTTTTGGTCTTCCCGGCCCCGATGGTAATTTTCCCGCATCTCCCCAGGCTCAGCGTTTCTGCGGGGCAGGCCATCTGCTACTGAACTTGCCTGTCTTCTAACTGTGAAGATGCAAAGGCAAAGTTTTGAGCGCAGAGCCTGGCCCTGCAGACAAGCCAAGCACACTGTGACTTTGTGCTCCTGTGTCTTACATGCAGCAATCAACCAGCAGCAGGGAAAAGTGCTAAACATGTCCTCTCAGCCCTTGAAGAAGGTTGATCCTTATCGTTACACAAGAATGACCCCTCAGGATATTTCAGGATGGCAATTACAAGTTACTGCAAAAGTTCCTTCCTCACCCTTCTTGTTCCAGTAAGGGGAAGTGTAATATATCTGTTGACAAAGCACAAGTAGGAAACTTTAGCTAATTATATTATGGAGATGCTGGCCATGACTCCATAGTTAAGGCTGTGTTGAGTTTTACAGCAGGCATCCAGCCATTTCATTATGTATGTGTCTTGCCCAAGCTTACAGTAAATCATGAAGGGTCAACTGGGTATTTTTGAGCAAACTTGTGATTTAGTTCAAATGAATTCAAAATGGGACTTTTAAGAAATTTGTCCTGTGAGCCTCATTTTTGTGTATGTTCCTTAAGGCTACGTCTACATGACGAGTTTTCTCGGCAAAAGTATGCTAATGAGAGACTCATCTGCAAGAGTTGCAATCTCATTTGCATATTTTCTGCCGATCCGTTTTTGCACTAGGGTTTTTGCGCAAAAACAAGCAGTGTGGACATTTTCTTTTTGCACAAAAATCCCTTTTTCTGCAAGATTCTTATGCTTCAAAAAAGGAGGTATACTGATCTTGTGGGAAAAGGGGGTTTTGCGCAAAAAGAAAACGACCGCACTGCTTGTTTTTGAGCAAAAACCCTAGCGCAAAAGACGGATCAGCAGAACATATGCAAATGAGATCATGACTCATGCAAATGAGTCTCTCATTAGCATACTTTTGCCAAGAAAACTCGTTGTGTAGACGTAGCTTAAGTGAAAATGCCGCGATTTTCACAAATGCCAAATTTCCCCCCAAGCCACATCCTGAGAGGCTCTGACAGTTAAAGTCCCCTTTATTGTCATCATTGGGTCGTCCTTCCCACCTCACTCCTCCCGACAGTCATAGACTAGTATCTCTGTTGAATGGATATGCCAGGATCAGAGGGGGTTCTTGCAAATCCATAGCGCCATGCGTGAATACAAAATTCGTATCCGCATCTGCATCTGCAAAAATGAGCTGCGGATATCCTCCTCCATCTCCACGGATGTGGATACCCACAGATGTAAAGCAGACATCCTCTGATTTGCAGGGCTTTCTAAATCAGTGTAGCTACACTAAAGTCAATAGATTTCTATTGATTTTCACCAGCAGAGATCTGGCCCCTATGTTACTAGCCCTCATGGTTGTGAGGGACAACTGAAATATGAAATAACTGTAACCAAGGCAGTGCTGTCTGCCTGAGACTGCAGGCAGCTTGAAACAATAGCCCCAAGAGGTGTTGAATGCCACAGTCTTTTCAATGTTGTTGTTAACTCTGAAACCTAACGATGCTGATTTAGGAAAGGATTTTCAAGATACTCTGCACTGGTCTGACTTTCCTCTCACTGATGTTTATAGGAAAAGTCTAAAAGCTGCATCAGGAGCAGAGTTCATTTAGTATGCAGTGCTTTTGAAAAACATCTTTAAATGTCAACATTAGAGCAGAATTAAGGTTGTTGTATCATGTACAGTCGTCGTAATACAGTAAGGTATGGTCCTGTGCATGTCAGAGTGGAGGACATATACTCTCAGACGGTTCGGCTTTTCATTTCTTTCCTTTTGTATCAAGCCCATAGGCATCTGACAACTTTCACTGTTGCACAAGAAAGATAGTCTGTGCATGAATTCAGAGAGAGACATTTTTTCCCTGAGTGGCTCTTGTCATTAACAGGTGGAGAACGAAGCTAGCTTACTCATATGCTTTACATCAATTTGCATCATCTACTACAAAGCTATTACAAATGAATCTGTCATGCCTAGCTGGCACCTTTCATAATAAATGATGCGAATCGGGAGGGGGACGGGAGGAGAAGGCATGGGAGGCAGCTCGTGCCCACAACGCCACCCTTGAATGCCTTCTGCTTGAGGAACGTCTTTGCAAACATCTGTTGTAGTGTGAGGAGAGATGGCAGGAGGGGGATGGAATTAAAGCCTCATTAATGAATGTTCCTGAAGTTTTTGGAAACTCAGCTGGAAAGTGGGGGCAGGGGGGAGAAAGCAGAGAGAGACACTATTCTGCATAACAATCGCTCATTACTCATTCCAGGCAGTTGTTAATTACATTTATGCATTGATACAATTTGCTAGTTTTCTGGGTAGGTGGATCCTGGGCTTCGTCATCTTGGCATTTTTAAAGATGAATGAAAAATCACCCGGAGTGCGAAGCCAGAAGCGAAAAAGATAAATAACACCAGGAAGCTGATTGCTGCCCGTCTGTCATAAAATTTCATTAGTTTTGACAGCCTGTACAACATAAGCAATGAATGAATGCTAACGACACTTCCTCCCCGTCTGCTTCCATATTTCACTCACTTCGCTTAGCCTGCAGAACGAGGCTGGAGGAGGAAGGGGCTGCTGGACCGTTCACACGCTACATTAGAGTCAGACCTCGCTTGTATCATCTCTGGGACAGAAATGCTAATGAGCCTATGTCTAGTAGACATGTTTAGCCGGAGGTGTGTTGTACAGGCGGCGTGTGTGGCTGGAAAGGTTGAACTCTGAGCTGGGAGGTATGTAGGGGAGTGACTGGTTTGCAGTCCCACCTGGAGGCAAAAGGATAGAGGAAAGTGTCCAGCCTCCCAGTGGCAAAAATGGCACTGTCCCCCTGTGACGGCGCGTTGGGGGTCCCCCGTCTCCTGCACCCCGAAATGGCACAAACAGACCGCACCAGCCGGTGGAATAGAGGAAGTTTATTGCCTCTCCAGGATACAGGACAGCACAGATGTAATCTGGTCGCAGAGCTGGGCTAGGATGCCTCAGGCCCCCTTGAGATGGGGGAGACTGGGCCCCTAAACTCCAGCCCCTCTCCCTAGGCTGTCTCCTCCATGCTCACAGACAGCAACTAACTAACTCTCTTCCAGCCCTGCCCTCCAGCCAGGGCAGCATTCCACCTTCCTTTGTTCCTCTCCATGGGGGGTGTCTGGCCATACTGGTTTGCATAGTGACTCATCCTGTTTTGCTGGGTCGTGGTACCCACGGCAGCCAGTGGGGGTTACCCCAGAGCCAGCAGCATAGAAACCAGCCAGGTACCCCCACTACGTCACACCCCCATGCAGGAAATAAGTCACCACAGGGATAACTGGGTGGCAGATTTTCTGCTGGGGCACCCAGGGCCTGCCCCCCATGCAGGAAATCATGAGAAAATGAAGACAAAATGAAACTGACCTGCACTCCAGTTGTATGCAACACCCGTAGCGCGTGTGTTCCCATTCTCCAGATGAAGGATCCTTCCAGGGGAGGAGCTACTCAAAGGCCCCTCACAGCATAGTCCTCATTCCGGAGCAGTAGCAGCAAGATTTTACCACCCCTTCCTGTAGTCACTGATGGGTACTCTCTGATGTGCCCTTAATTTCTGAGCACATGGACAGCTACAGCAAGGGCAGGCTCTCCCGCCTTCTCTGCCCTCTTTTTTAAACCGTAAATAATGAGGATCAATAGCCCAAGCTCTATAAGAGCTCCGCAGAACGGGATGTTTTGCTCATATTAATGGCTCGTGCTGCTGCAGCCTGGGATCACAAATCAATGGTTTCCCAGTGGCTGGCTGGGTCTCCTCCTGCATGTTTAAACAGTTGTGACCTTGCTAAGCACAGGTAGCAGCGGCGTGAGCAGCCCCACAAGACAAATGAACCCGTTGAGCTGGATTTATGACAAGTGATTCCTCCGTGTAGGAAAGTCTCTCTTCTTCCACCCAAGTGCTCTTCCAAAAGCGACTTCTCTTGCATGCAAAGCAACGGCTGGTTAGGGTGTCACGAGTTCTTTAAGAAAAGGTGGCTCTATAGGTTTTAGCTAGAGAGTAAAAATGTAGGGGCGGTTCACTTGGAAGTCAACTTCTAGAACTAGGTGGCTTCCTTTGTGTACAGAGTCTGCCCTCCCTCTACCAGAGCTACTGGGAAGCCTTCAGAAACAATGGAGGCTCTTTCAGTTCATCCGACCTTCCACCAGGAGGACCTGAGAATCCTTCCTGAACTACTGAGGTTCTTTCATGGCACGTTACCTTCCACCAGGCCAAGGAAAACCACAGCAGCTAGTGGGTTTGAAAGGGATGCCTCTAAATATGTGTTTAGTGAAACAACTGGCAAACCAGCCTGCAAGTCATCCACTCCAGCATCTGTGCAGACTGACCCCTCCCCATCTGAGGAGGACAGACAAGCTTCAGTGCTTTGCGACAGGACCAGAGAGCAAAAGCCCAGATGCTGGTGAGTCTCTACTGAGCTGTGTGTGCCTGGAAAGGATAGCACACGAATGTGAAGGAAATGCATTGCCCTCTTTGTAAACTGTAAACAGAAAACATCCCGGGCACTTTAAAAAATAATACAAAGCATGAGATGAAAGTCCACGCCTCAATAAAAACTCCAGCCAGCACCACCAGGTGGCAGGTGGGTCCTTCAATAATCTGAAGCCAACTGGAATCTAACCCAGGTAGGATGACCTTGGTCCAAGCTGTAAGACCCTTCTTCAGTATCACTAATAATGTGGAGTCATAGACCGCAAAGGTAGTTTGATCATCTAGTCCGACTGGCCCTGTGTGGTAATGAATGAGTTGCTTCTTAGCCATGGGGTCAGGGCTAAGCAGCATCAGGTGATAACTAAGTGAACACCGGAACCTCATCCAAGGCTGCAGGAGTTCAGAGCGAGGAAGATCTGCAGCGAGTTCATGCCACGCTCCTGCTGTGATGAGGCAGTCTGCAGGAGAACGCTCACATCCCAGGATGACTTGGTCCGAGGGTTCCGCGCTCAAAACCAGAGGTGGGAGAAGATGCCACAGCCCAGCCTGAGGACTGAGCCAAGAGGATGGGCTGATGTGGGTGTTGTTTGAACTTTTGGTTACCCTGGAAGGGAGCTGAACCAGATACATCTCGGCTGGAGAGCGGATCCAGGCAGAAAGACAGCTGGCCTGCAGGGGCACATGGGTGAGAACTCTTGCTAGGAGATGCCCTGGTGATAGGGGCAGTACAGCGGCGAGTGCCGCTGTTTACAATCTCACTTTTGTAAAGGGCACTCAAGCCCTGATTTTGGAAATCATCCCTGTTCAGGTGAGTACTAAGCATATGCTTAACTGTAAGCTTGGGCTTAAACCCCATGCAAGTCAATGGGACTGAAGCATGTGCTCAAAGATAAACAGAAGCCCAAGTGCTGCCCTCCTTAGGCCAGACGCTGAAATGATTTCCTGACTGTCTCCCATTCTCTCCCTCGTTTCTAAAACAACTAACTACATAGAAACCTCTCTTCGCTAGCACTGACCACGGCCACGGCAGAGGGAGGCCAAGCAGCCCTGTTAGCAGTGAACGGGCTTCTGATCGTCGCTGATGTTACTGAACAGAAATACACATTTCAAAAGGGCCAGGTGTTCGCTGATGCTCTTCAACTCCCACGGGGTCAAAAGAATTAACAGATCCCAAAAACACTGAGCAAAAGCATCTGGCCAACACCTGGAAGTTAACTATGCCCATTGAGTAACTCCCCTGTTCACCTTCCCAGGTCTGCAAGCCAGTACGTTCAGATCATGCCGTTAATGCTAATCCTCCAAGGGGGTCACTGCATTCACTCTCCATTTGTTTTTGACCTCAGATAAGACCTGGCAACCCCAAAATGTGGGTGCTATTTGGAGAAGACCACACTTCTCACTCTAGCTCTCCCATGCTGTGATCATGGGACTTTTCATACTCGATCAGTCAACTGTTGTAACACTTGGGAATAACTTTCTTGTCAATAATGGCAAGGGGTGGAGGATCTACCGGTGGAATGCTTCCTAACATGCGTTGATTAAGTCTCACAGTCACCGAGGTATGGTTCGTACATTACTAGTTGGTGGACCTGAGTTTATTGTTCTGGTCTCTGCCAAGAACAGGGACTAGAAATCATTAGGATTCCTGTTGGCAACTGTATGAAAGTGACCATTGAATGCTGGGCCTTGTCCGATACAGCCTAGAAAGATGAGGGGGCAAATAATTTGTCAGCAGTGATAGGCTGGAGCTGGGTTTTCAGTGTGATTAAAAAAGCCCCATTCCTGTCAGGAATGTTTCATTATCATTTAATGTTTAATTAGCATTTTTCACATAGTGTTGGACCTGGTTCTGGCTCCAGTGTTAGAGCTGAAAAATGCTCCTTTTTTTCCCTCTGCGGACGTTATTAACCTAGTTCTTAGCCATGCAAATGCAGCCCTCCCAATGGAATTTTTGTTGATTTCAAACAGAGACTGTTCTTGTGTGTGTCAGGCAGCAAATGCACTCAGAAGGGACTTGAAAACTTTCCTCTGCCATATACATGGGATCCCAACCAAACCTCCAACACTCCTGATGTTTCTGCCCAAGAAACCAGGCATCCTGCAAATAAACATGGAACTGCAGGTCCACAGGCAAGCAGTGAGTAAATCTGTTTCACATGGAATGGAAAGAGAGTTCAAAGCTGCTGCCATGAATTCACTTCAGGGCAGCATAAGATGATTTATTCAATAGCCTGACAAATGAATCTAGTAAAAATAAGATTCTCCTCTGAGCCCCTGCAGTAGAAGCCGGGTGCCACTGCATGACTGACTAGCAGCTGTCTCTTGGCACAGTTACATCTCTGGTACCGTGCACCAGTTGTATGTCCAATACACCTCTACTCTTGCCAATAGCTGAGGCTGGTGTTTCCACGCTCTTCTCTGGGGATCTGCTACCGCTTATTCACTTCCAGTGTCTGCCAGTCTTCTGGCCTGCTATTTATGTGCCCTCCATATTGCATAGTTTATGTTTCAGGAATACTTTTCAGATTGTTTTATGGCGTGTTCCACTTATGACTGTGTACAGGCGACCCCCGACTAACGACCGCCTGACTTACAACTCCCCGCATTTACAACCATTTTTTTCAAGTGAGATAGCTCCTAAAAAACCCCAACTTACATCCACAGCTCACATTTATGATGGTGTATGACGCAGACTCCACGCGTCATCCCAAAACAGGAAATGCACGAGGTCAGTCAGACTCGCCAGTCTGCGGCTACTGCTTGAACTGCGCGCATCTCCGCCACATCGGTCTTCGCTTTTTAGTTATTTTTGTGCATTTTTTGAACTATTTAATTTAGTTTTTCTCCATTTCTGTAGTCAATTTTGGTATTTTTAGGGAAAGAAATGGGTTTCCAGGAATGGAACTGCCATTTATAACATTGCGCCTGTGGGAAATAAGGTTTTGACTTATGACGGCTTGACTCATGACGCTTCTCCAGGAACCAATTAGGTCATAAGTGCGGAGGTTACCTGTATCTAGAGTAACACGCCTAGCCCCAGGCTGTGTCTACATTGGCATGATTTTGCGCAAAAGTGCCTGCTTTTGTGCAAAAACATGCTGCCTATCTACACTGGCGGGGAGTTCTTGAGCAAGAACACTGACGTTCTAATGTATGAAATCAGGGCTTCCCGCTCAGGGAAGAAGCCCTCTTGCACAACTGTTCTTGTGCAAGAGGCCAGTGTAGACAGGCAACATGAATTTCTTGCGCAAGAAAGCCCGATGGCTAAAATGGCCATCGGAGCTTTCTTGCGCAAGAGAGAGTCTACACTGGCACGGATGCTCTTGTGCAAAAGCACATCTCTTAAAATAAAATTAATGGAGATTGCCTATCTCCTAGAACTGGAAGGGACCTTGAAAGGTCATTGAGTCCAGTCTGCTGTCTTCACAGCAGGACCAAGTACCATCCCTGATGATTTTTTGCCCCAAATGGCCACCACAAAGATTGAACTCTCAACCCGGGGTTTAGCAGGCCAATGCTCAAACCACTGAGCTACCCCTCCCCTCTTGTACACAGGCACATGCCAATGTAGACCTATCTTGCACAAATACTTTAACACAAGAACTCTTGCATTAAAGGGTATTTGCGCAAGATCATGCCAATGTAGACGTAGCCCCATGGTAACAGAGTGCCCAGGAACTGCCATCCCGAACAGCACAAGGGCTGGGTTGCAAAACACGCACGGGGAGGAAAGTGCGTAGAGGCTCTCAAGCTGAACTATTTCAGATACAATGTGTGAAGCACAGCCGGGCGCACCCCTCAGCCCAGGATGCCTTCCTGCCTGTTGTTGCTCTTTTCCCATTGTCCTTGGTAAAGAGCATCTGTTGCTTTCTCACCAGCTGCCTGCTATAGCTCGTGCGTCCCTGCATCGTGGTGATGAAGCAGCTTTTGGTGGCCTCTGTGATCTTGCGCGTATTCTCCAGGCCTCGTCAGAGATTCATTTCTCTTTCTATCCCTCAGTGCAGCATCTCTGCACCTCTGGTGGGGTTTTTTTCCCCTGTGAAACACTTTTCTCCTCCCCATGTGGCTGATATGAGAGGTGGGCCGCACAGCAATGCTGAAGGCAGGAAGATCTTGTGGGGAAGACGTGGGACAGACTCAGCGCTGCATTATTGACTCTAACATGCGCATGGGGCCCTTGGCTAGATCACACAGGCTGTGTCCAGACTCAGGGGGTTTTTCGAAAAAACTTCACCTGCGTCTAGACTGCAGCCGCGTTCTTTCGAAATTAAATCGAAAGAACGCGGCTTTTCTTTCGACGGCGGTAAACCTCATTTCACGAGGAAGAACGCCTTCTTTCGAAAGTGCTCTTTTGAAAAAAGGCGCTCTTGAATGCAAACAGGGCTTTTTAGAAAGAGCATCCAGACTCTCTCGCTGCTTTCTTTCGAGAAAGCGGCTTGCTTTTTCGAAAGTACTGCTTGCAGTCTAGACGCTCTTTTTCGAAAGAGGCTTGCAGTCTAGACATAGCCACAATCTCTTTCCCTTTCTATATACTTATATGGCCCCATTGCCTTGGGAACGGCCCATCTCCTAACCACAGCAAGAGAGGGCAGTGCTCTTACTAACATGTTACCGTTGGGGGACTAAACCACATCTACACTGCAATTAAAAAACCTGCAACGGGCAGTTACATGGGGCTCACGGGACACAGTCTAAGGCGCTGTCTAACTGAGGGGTAGATCCTGGGTTCTGGGACCCTCTCACCTCAGAGGGACTGAGAACCCAGGCTCCAGCTGGAGCATCTACACCACGGTCCAGTTACAGTAGAGGCTTGCTCAGAGTCACATGGTGGAGCAGGGAATTCATCTGAGGTTCCTAAGTCACAGGTTAGCATGCACCAAAAGGCCATCTTTCCTGCCCAGGCCTCAGGCCCCATATATGTGAATAGCTACACTTCCTTTGACTTGGTATTGAGAATGCAAACTCATCTCAAAAAAGATATACTGGCATTAGAAAAAGTTCAGAAAAGGGCAACTAAATTGATTAAGGGTTTGGAACGGGTCCCATATTAAGAGAGATTAAAGAGACTAGGACTTTTCATCTTAGAAAAGGGGAGACATGATAGAGGTCTATAAAATCATGATTGGTGTAGAGAAAGCGAATAAGGAAAAGTTATTTACTTGTTCCCATAATATAAGAACTAGGGGCCACCAAATGAAATGAATGGGCAGCAGGTTTAAAACAAATAAAAGGAAGTTCTTCTTCACACAGCGCATAGTCAATCTGTGGAACTCCTTGCCGGAGGAGGTTGTGAAGGCTAAAAGTGTAACAGGGTTTAAAAAAGAACTAGATACATTCATGGAGGTTAAGTCCATTCATGGCTATTAGCCAGGATGGGTAGGAATGGTGTCCCTAGCCTCTGTTTGTCAGAGGGTGGAGATGGATGGCAGGAGAGAGATCGCTTGATCATTCCCTGTTCACTTCACTCCCTCTGGCACCTGGTATTGGACACTGTCAGCAGACAAGATACTGGGCTGGATGGACCTTTGGTCTGACCCAGTGTGGCCATTCTTATGTCCTATGGTGCAGCAAATGTCTCTTACGATGTTGGCCCAGTCCCTGGTGCAACCAGGCCCTCACCTGGGTGGAGGCCTCCGGACACTATTGTAACAGAGCTGTAATGATGAATAATCAAGTACAGATTTGTACCATTGCCTCTCGGAGGACCTCACACATGAGTAAAATAAGGCAGGACTATTGGCCCCATTTTACAGACAGGGAAGCCTGAGACACAGGAAAGTGACTTACACAAGATGCCAGTGGCAGAGACAGCAACAGAACCGGATCTCCCAAATCTCAGTTCTTAACCACAAGATACTTATTTTCTATGCAGCTTGTCTGATTTCAGTTTCAGTCTTGCCGCCAGAGGATAAATTATCGCCATAAGCATTAGAAAATTGTTTGTTTCTTGCTGTTAAGTTTTCACTTTCTCTCTGAGCAGTTTTCTTCCATTTACTTGATTGTCTCAGTCAAGCATTTAATTCAACCAGCACTTTTCCTACAAAGTGTCTTAAAGTGCTTTGGAATAGAAAACAGGGTATACGTTAATGGGTAAGCAAGGCATAGGATCACCATTCCAAAGAGTTACTGCCCACAAGTGAATGATAATGACCCAGACTGCAGCATATGACATAACCACAAGATGTTAATTGCAATTCTGTAGGCATCGCATCAAAGGTCAGGCATCTCCATTAGCTCCCTGCTCCTTTCAGGATCCACTTCAGAACTGACCTCATGGGTTTCAAATCTCTCCATAGACTTCTTCCAGACAGACCTCACAGACCTTGTCTCACTTTCTCCTCCCCTCCCTGCTGCTCTGGTTTCTGGGACCAGCCTCACCTCTGGGTATGCAAAGAAAGGAACGCCCTTAGCTCACTTTTGCTAATTCAGATTTCAATACAGCAACTCTGCTTTTAACTCAAGAGAGGCCCTGGAGTTCAACCCCAGGCTGACTGAGAGGCTTCAACTCAAGTCATTAACCTGAGTTAAAATCCGAGGTGCCAGGTCGTCCCTGTTAGTTTAACCTGTGTTAGCTAGAGCTTCTGATGCTTCTCATGTGATGGCATTCCCAGGCTTCACTTCAGAATCCTGCATCAGATTTATCTTAGAACAAGTCGGTCTCCCTTATTTGTGTCTCTAATTTCTCTCTTCTGTAAGTGCCCTTAGGACAGAAAACAAGGATTTTTTCCATCAGGTTATGGGTCAGAGCGGTTTTTATGTAAACCATAGAAACTTAGAACTGGAAGGGACCTCAAGAGGTTATCACGTCCAATCCCCTGCTCTCCCGGCAGGACCAAGCACTGTCTAGATCAGGGCTACTCAACTTTGGAAGCCTCAGGGGTCACAGTGATACTCACAGCACATGCTGAGGGCTGCAACTTAAGTGTGGTTGCATGTATATGCAAATATATATGCAAATAGCCTTTTATTCTGACGGGCATGAATACAAAGATTAAGGCAAGACTAGACAACACGCAGGCCCCATTTAAATCAGTTCTACTGATATTAATACAATGCAGTATTTACCCAACTTCCACCCATATGACAGCACTTGTAATGAGCAATGACAGTCCAGGAATTTAACTACTAAATGCATGTCAACGGAAGACCATTATATTGACTCGCCATTGTGGAGCATGTCCCCAGTGGAGGCCATGTTCAAAGGATCCCACCTGCGGGCCGTGTGTTGAGCCCTGCGTAAACCCAAACTGCACCGCGGGCTGTGTGTTGAGTAGCCCTGATCTAGACCTGACAGGTGTCTGTCTAAACTGCTCTTAAATATCTCCAGTGATGGAGATTCCACAACCTCCCTTGGCAATTTATTCCAGTGTTTAACCACGCTGACAGGTAGGAGCTTTTTCCCCATATCCAACCTAAACCTCCCTTGCTGCAATCTAATCCCATTGCTTCTTGTCCTATAAGCAGAGGTCAAGGAGAACAATTTTTCTCCCTCCACCTTGTAACACCCTTTTAGGTACTTGGGCCAAACCCATCTATGGTGTTGCGCCATTTTCCAAGGATAGATTTGATGTTGTGTCTTTATATCACAGTTTCCAGAAACCATAGGAACTTCCAGATTAGATCGGACCTATGATCCATCTAGCCACTGTCTCATCTCTGACACTGGGCAGTACCAAATGCTTCAGAAGATGCAAGAAAACCCCACAATAGACATTTTCAGGATAAACTGCGTCTCCTAGCGACGTGTTTACGTTTAGCTGCTCATTGTTCATGAGCTGTGGTTCATTCTGCAATTTGTTTAGTTTCAAATTCTAAGATACTGTGACTCCAGCACTTTATCTTTTAAATAATTTACTAAATTCTACTCCATCTGAGCTCTGTGACAAAGGGATAGCTTCTCAGTGTTACCTTACATGTCGCTATATTACTGAAAGGAGCATCCGGAGGCTGTGTTCCCCAGCAATACGAAGGGAGGTAATGATCTCAGTACCTCTTCTATTGCAGAGTGAATATTGTGCACCATGAAGACTAGACAGACTTGCCACCTTTTATAAAAGATGGTCTGTTTCTCCAGAAACATGTGTAATGAAATGGGCCCCTCCATATTATCGACTGTCCCAAAGAGTCATAGAACCCTAGGGCTTGAAGAAACCTCAGGAGGCATCAAGTCTAATCCCTTGCCCAAAGCAGGACCAATCTCAACTAAATCAACCCAACCAGGGCTTTATCAAGCCAGGATTCAAAAACCACTAGGGATGGAGATTCCACCCCCTCCCTAGGAAACCCATCCCAGTGCTTCACCACCCGCCTAGGGAAATAGTTTTTCCTAATAGCCAACCTAGACCTGCCCCACTGTAACTTGAGACCATTGCTCCTCGTTCTGTCATCTGCCACCACTGAGAACAGCCTCTCTCCATCCTTTTTGGAACCCCCCTTCAGGGAGTTGAAGGCTGCTATCAAATCCCCCCTCAATCTTCTCTTCTGCCGACTAAATAAGACCAAATCCCTCAGCCTCTCCTCATAGGCCATGTGCTCCAGCCCCCTCATCATTTTGGTTGCCCTCTGCTGGACCCTCTCCAATGTGGCCACATCCTTTCTGTGGTGGGGGCCCCAGATGTGGCCTCACCAGTGGCAAATGAAAAGAAATAATCACTTCCCTCGATCTGCTGGCAATGCTCCTCCTAATTCATCCCGATATGCCATTAGCCTTACAAAGGCACACTGTTGACTCATCTCCAGCTTCTCATCCACTGTAAACCCCAGGTCCTTTCCCGCAGAACTGCTGCTTAGCCAGTCGGTCCTTAGCCCGTAGTAGTGCCTGGGATTCTTCCCTCCCAAGTGCAGAACTCTGCTGCACTTGTCCTTGTTGAACCTCATCAGACTTCTTTCAGCCCAATCTTCTAATTTGTCAAGGTCACTCTGGTTCCTATCCCTGCCCTCCAACATATCTACCTCTCCCCCTAGCTTTGTGTCATCCGCAAACTTGCTGAAGGTGCAATCCATCCCCTAATCCAGGTCATCAATAAAGATATTGAACAAAACTGACCCTACAACTGATCCTTGGGGCACTCCACTAGAAACCGACTGCCAACCTGACATCGAGCCGTTGATCACTACCCGCTGGGCCCGGCCTTCTAGCCAGCTTTCTATCTACCTTACAGTCCATTTATCCAATCCATACTCCCTTAACATGCTGGCATGAATATTGTGGGAGACCATATCAAAAGTTTTGCTAAGGTCAAGGTGTATCACATCCACTGACTTCCCCATATCCACTAAGCCAGCTACCTAGTCACAGAAGGCCATTGGGTTGGTCAGGCAGGACTTGTCCTTGGTGAATCCATGTTCAATGGGCCCATGTGATGGTGGGAGGCAGTGTGGTACAGGGCCATCTCTGCAGGAGCCCCAGAAAGCACTGAACCAGATGGGAGCCATGCTCCTCACCCCCGATCAGGTCCTGGGTGTGCCAGCCTAGAGAGATTCCACCTGTACTATTGTGGTTACTGCTTGGCATTTCCTGCAATGCTCACCTATTCTCTGCAATTGTATTCTTTCAGGGTGTACTGTTTCTGTGTTGTGGCTGCTCTGTGCATTTCTCTTACACCGAAATGTAATGATTTGGGGAATGAGTTTGAAAATGCCTACAGTGCTCTGGCTGGAGTAATTATCCCTGTGAACACACATGTATTATATCTAGAGCGTTTTGTTTTTACCGATGTGGCACATCTGCGCCGACTCGGATGCACTTGACAACAGGAATTGCGCACATGGACGAAAAGCAAAGAGGAAACATGCCAGCAGCACCCACGTGCTAGGTGGAGCAAGTCACGGGCAGCCTGTTCTGGAGTCCAGATTTGCTGGCAGCAGGCCAAGCCTGAGCCTAGAAGGATGAGCAGAGGTCTCAGTGCTAAACTGACAGGAAGGGGCTGGCACTTGGGGCCAGACCCACATCAACACCCACGACTACAACCGGGCAGAGTTGAACCTGCAGGCTTGGGGTAGGTGCCTCTATACCTTGAGCTATAAAGCCAGCTGGCGTGCTCAGCTGAAGCTGTAGAGCGCCCTTGTTCTTAGCTCTTGCTGTAAGTGGTCTACATTTCCTGGTTTGCAACATGAGCAATGATTCCAATAAAAGCAACAGCTCCTGCTAGTTCTGCCAGGCCTGGTTTTCTATTTTGTAACAGCATCTGGAGACAGAGACATTCCCATCTGGGCTCAGAGAGAGCTATGTTATGTGAGCAAAGCCTCGGTGCCTGCCTCCCAGTTTTCCAGGCCGGTCATAGTACAGCCAGTGTTCTGGAGAGAGCAGCGGGGCCCGTTAGCAGCCTTCCCCATAAAACCAGCTGAAAGCCCTTCACTGTTGCTGTGCATTTCATTGCCCCATCCAGAAGCCAGTGCAGGCAGGCAGGACCTGCGGATGGGAATTTGTAATTAAAGTGAGCCACTAGCATAGGGGGCGGAGCTTCAGTTCTGACAGGAGAGTTTGCCTAGCTCGCATGAGGAGCTTCAGGGGGACTGGACCTTGGGGGGGAGAGACCAGGACCGTTTCTCTGCATCCTGGGGATTTATTTATCCATTCATCAAACAATCTGCCCAGCAAGCTGAAGCGGTTTCAAGTGCATTGGCCAGGCCTCCTGAGGAAGCAGCTGTAAAAAGGCTGTTTGAAAAGCACGTGGATTCCCTGTGGGTGCGTTGGGAGTGTTTGTTTTTGTCACTGCGAGGGAGAGGCTGCGGGGTAAATTCTCTCTCCGTGGCCGTTTTCCAGGGGCGAGAGTAACAAACTTTTTTCCTCCGCCGAAAACTCAGACCAAGATTTTCAGAAGGCGTCGGAGGCCTACACCACAGGCCTGACTTGCAGGTGCCAAGCACTCGACAGCACGCCCCAGATTCACTGGCAGCTGCTCGGAGCTTGGCGATTTTGAATATCGGGCCACTTATTTTAGTTGTCTACTTAGGAACTTAGGCTCCCAACTTTGAACTCTCAGGCAAAGGCACTGTTTTGGGAGAGCGGGGTGAGGAGGGGAAGGGAGCAGCCGTGTATACCGAGTCCCTACTGGCTTTTCTTCCCCTTCCCCTAACTATCAGGAAGCAAGGGGTTTCGTGAATTACTCCCTCACCAGCCAGGAGTGAGAGGCATGCACACAAGCCATGTACTTTTCCTCCCCTTTTCCTCTCAGGGAGCGAGGGAAAAGCCAGCAACATCCCAGTATTCACGGCTGCTGTCCTCTCTGCTCTCCTGAAATGACATCAGTCCTCTCCATGCTTAACAGCTTGATCTCAGGCTACAACGACACTAGCACTCAGGCTGGCAAAGTTTTTGTGGCTTAGTGGGGTGGGAAAAACCACTCCCGAGTGACACAGGTTTTGCCGGGAGAAGCTCTCCGTGCACGGTGCTATGTCGGCAGGAGATGCTCTCTGAGCTGGGTTTATGATGTCGATGGGCGAGCTCTCTCCAACCGATATAATGCCGCAGGAGCCTCTTACGGCAGCACAGGTGCATTGGGACAGCAGTGCCGCAGGGAGCTTGGAATCAAAGACTCATAGAACCCCAGGGCTGGAAGAGACCTCAGGAGTCATCAAGTCCAGCCCCCTGCCCAAAGCAGGACCAACCCAACTCAATCATCCCAGCCAGGGCTTTGTCAAGCTGAGACTTAAACACCTGTAGGGATGGAGATTCCACCCCCTCCCTAGGGAACCCAGCCCAGTGGGTGCTTCACCACCCTCCTAGGGAAATCGTTTTTCCTAATATCCAACCTAGACCTCCCTCACTGTAACTTGAGACCATTGCCCCTTGTTCTGCCATCCGTCACTACTGAGAACAGCCCTTCTCCACCCTCTTTGGAACCTCCCTTCAGGAAGTTGAAGGCTGCTCTCAAAGCTTGCAAGTGTAGACCCAGCTGTGGTCTTGACAATGCAGCAAACGATCAATGTGTAGCTCTGTCCAAGGCTGCATCTTCACTGCACAACACTGAGGGCAACACATAGGATACAGCGGGCAGTGCACTGCAGTACAAAGCAAGCTGCATTCCCACTGCAGGGCGTAGCTACATCATTGAAAGGCGCTGGTGGGAAGGCAACGGGGAAAGACTATGGCAGCAGGACCCTACTCTGTTAAAGAAAGTGCTCTAGCCAGTGGGGATACACCTTGGGCATGCAGAGAGCTACATAGGGTAGAGTTTAGGCATGTCTTTACTCACCTAAGAAGTGCCTTGAGATCTTCCCTGCTGTTATACAGTGCTAGGGGACTGGGAGCATGCTGTGTTTGTTTGTACTCTATGTGCTACCATAAGATTTGTGCCACCTAGATGTTCCTACAGAAATCTGGCCAGATTCCTCCTTGTCCTTCCCCTTGTGTGGTCATCCCCACCTACACAAAATGTATATTGAAGGCTGCAGCTTGGATTGGGTAGCTTTGTTCACACATTTTGCACCTAACGTGTATAGGTATAAATGGCTGCACATGATCCATAGCTGTGGAGAATCAAGCCCTTGTTCTCTAGTGTAGTTTTCTACGTACTCTGCCTTCACCCCCGCAAATGCATATTGTGGGCTTGATTTGTCTCTCTTTCCACTAATGAAACTCTACTGACATCAGAGGAGTGATCCCTGATTTACACGCTGCAATGAGAATGGACCTCACATTACCTGGCATATAATCATGCTACTTTGCTACCTTTCTCTCCATGGAAATTTAGTTTGCTTCTGAGTGAGTATTACAATGGGACACCCTCTTCTGCCCTCTGGAAAAGCTGCTAGTCACTAACACCAACTGGGGGGGGGGTGACACTTCTGTTTGGGGGCAACTTTCACTTTGTTTCCTTTTGCATTGAAACAAAACAAAGCCTCTGCAGGATTTTGTGCCAACAGACGGGTGTCAAAGTTCTTGATTGAAACCTGAGCTTTTCGATTCGTGTGACAGGGTGGCAGCAGCACGGGCCAGGGATGTGAGAAACCCACTTCCTGAATGTTTCATCCCAGACCACTCAGAAGCCAGCCGAGCAAAGATGTGAACAGAGATCTCCCTCAAGGCTAGCATGCCCAACTGCCGTGTGCGCGTGCATGTGTAAGTGTCCAAAAAAAACCCTTCCCAATTAAAACTTTTTCAAAACTGATATATTGCCACGAAACATTTCCACACCAATGAAACTGTATCCTTTGTCAAAATTTCTTTTAGCCAAAAAATATTCCATCCAGTTCCAGCTAGTGTCAAAAGCAAGGGCCTGCTTTCTCTGATAAGTGAACGCAATGCCTCTGCACTTGCAATGCTGACTCCTCCAAAGATACATCTGCCCCCAAGGGACAGGAATGAACTCCAGGAGGGAGAACTTTTCCAATGTGCTTCTTTTACCAGATGGGAGGCTTTTGCACAGTATTTATAATTCTTTGTTCCTGTTTATATGCAAAACCCCACTGGAGTTATTTTTGCAATGAATAGTCACTGCACCTTAAGGAAAATAGTTGAGTTTCTATAAGAAGTGTGTGCTTCTAGCACTCCCACCCCAACTGGTCAGATGCACATGTTTGAATCCCTTTTTATTCTTCAAAGAAACAAGCTTCTGTCTTTGCTGGGGTAGGTCTTAATATTCTCAGGCACTGGCCTATAGCTTATCTTCTTGCAGCCAAAAAAGAATTTGACAGCTCTCAAGTTGCTAGTGGGATTTTGTATATATTTCAGGAGGACTTGGCCTAACTGAAAGCTGTTCTACAGAAAAGTTGTGGGAAGAAATAGACAAACTAGTTCAGATAAAAAGAGACGGGATCCAAAGCCTAAATTCAAGCAAACCCCAAGCCTTTCTTGTGGTTCTGAAATCTTCATAGCCACAGTTCACGCGCGTGCACATGTGTGTCTCTGCCGCTGGGATGAAGGTGGGTGACATGGAGGGGAGGGGGATCAGCGAGCTAGTGCTTGAGGCTGTTATTGTGTGTTCCAGAAGTTAACTTTTATCTAAATTGAAATCCCAGACCCAGATCCTCAGCTAAAGCAAAGGTTATCAGTGCAAAAGTGATGTAAAGCTGGGGCTGTTTTTGCAGGACTATTCCCCATGTGCAAGTTAGAGCAGCCTGAGAACTGGTCTAGCGAATGCTTGCTGCTGGAAGTCCTTCCAGCTGCCAATTCTGCCTGCGCTCTGGAACCACGTACGGGCCACATCCCTTTCCTTCAGCTATGCTCTCTGTGCTCGCAGCAGGGAAAGGAGAAGGACAGAACTCTCTCCAGCGGCTCGATGCTACCGGAGTTTTCCCTTTCATGCAATCGTAGAAACATGGGGTTGGAAAAGACCTCAGGCGATCATCTAATCCAAGCCCCTGCTCAAAGCGGCTAAATCATCCCAGCTGGGGCTTTGCCCTTAAAATCCTCTAGGAAGGCCCAGCCCTGACTGCAGGTGGCATTGCACTGTCTGCCAACGAGCCAGCGGCTCAAGAATCAGACTCCACAGTTACCAAAGCACCCTTAAAAATAAAACCTGTGAAAGATCCTCCTTGACCTCAAGAGATCACCACTGACAAATATGAAAGTCTTGTGCCAATGACCCCGCTGGCACCGACATTCAGCAAGCAATTACAACTACAAGACACAGAATTAACTGAGGACATAAAGGTGAAGACAGGTTGGTCGCCTTGTGTTTAATGCACTGGGTTGGGACTCAGCAGACCTGGGTCCTGTTCCAGGCTGTGCCACAAAGGCCCCACATGACCTCATACAAATCAGCACAGGAAGATTTTCAAAAGGTCCACTTGAATTTCCGGAAAAGCACTGACAATCTCATGTAAAATCATCAGTACTTTTCCGGAAACACTATGCTGCTCCCGTTCAGGCAAAAGTCTTTTTCCGAAAGACTTTTGCCCAAAAGGGACAGTGTAGACAGCACAGTACTGTTTTCCGCAAAAAAGCCCCAATCGTGAAAATGGTGATCGGGGCTTTTTTGCGGAAAACCACGTCTAGATTGGTCACGGACGCTTTTCCGCAAAAAGTGCTTTTGCGGAAAAGCATCCTGCCAATCTAGACGCGCTTTTCCAAAAATGCTTTTCACAGAAAACTTTTCCATTAAAAGCATTTTTGGAAATTCATGCCAGTGTAGACGTAGCCTTTGACTTTAAACAGGATTTGGGTGCTTGATCCTTTGAGGTACTTTAAAAAATCCTGACCATAAATCTCTCTGAGCTTAGATTCCCTATCTGTATAACAGCATGAAGAACATTTCCTTTCTGTCTCACTTAGGGTGGTTGCAAACGCTTTGGGGGCAAGCACATGCTCTTTCTACGCGTTGTTACGAGGGTTCCTCTTTCCCTGGTCAGCAGCTTTTCCCCTTTGCCAGGGGCTGGGGCTTGCAGCTGGTTCCTGGGGCAAAGAGCCAAGCTCCTCCTTCTAGGACTCCCTTCCCTGTGGTTTCTACTGCTAGACCTTGGTCTCAAATGCTTCTTCTTTTCTCTCTGCCTACTCTCTCCCCCATCTGCTAACTGGGGAGGCTTTTAAAGGCCTCCGGCAGGCCTGAAGTGGAGTCAGCTGGCCCAAGTCTGCCTGGGCCAGCTCCCTGCCAGCTGATCCTAATTGTCCTGCAGCCCTCGGCCCCTAAATAGCAGGCCTTTGATGCTTTGGGGGCTGCCTTTTCCCCCACTCTGTAGCAGCTCTCTGGCCTGACCTTGTCACAGTATATCTATACAGCATCTAGCACAATGGGGCTATAACTAGGCCTTTATACACTACCATTAATAATTAGTTGGAGTGTCATTCTGTTGTAACACAGGAATACACAAGGGTATTGGATTTCAAGCAAGGACCTTTGGGGAGGGTTCCAGAATTTGTTGAACATGGTGCTGTGGGAAGAAAGTCATGAAAATGACAGAATTAGAAACCTTTCAAGAGGCATGGGCGGATATCCTGAGGTGGTGTAAATCAGCTTAGCTCCACTGAAGTAAAAAGAGCCATACTGCTTTGTACAGCTGGGCACACGTTCCCCTATAATTGATGTAACCAGTTCCCCTTCCTCTTGTAACATGCGAGAAGCAGTAAATCTGTATCCAAAGGGAGTTGCTCCAAAATCTGAGACAGAAAAAGGATTTATGCCATAGAGGAAGAAGAGGATAGGGAACCCAACAAGAATATTCACAACCAGTTAAGGCTTTCAGGAATAAAACAAGGGCAGTAGAATGACTTAATGCTCCCAGAGTTATTAAGAAGAGCTTTTAGAAATATATCAAGAGGAGAAGAAAAACTAGAGAGAAAGTAGCTCCATTAATAAATAAGGAGGAAGTTTAAATTAATGGCAACTGTAAAATGGCTGAGCTGCTGAACTCCTTTTTAAAAATCAGTCATTAACGAGAAATCAAGGAAAGAGGTACTGTAGGACAATTAATTAGGCATTCTTTCATCAGAACTCTGAGAACTAAGTTGCTTTGCCCTCCTCATTCCTTATGTCTACAGGTTCAGCTCAGACAGAACGGGTGCACAAACTGGAAATGCCATGGCCTCATCTCTGCTCTTGGTACATGGTTTGGATAATCTCTGTCTAATACAGAATGAAACACAGAGTTATTCAACAATACCATGGAGAGTTGTATGGCATCTGGGATGATAAGCTACAAACCAGAAACCCAGATGGTTATGTCGAGTTCTATCCATTCTGTGACCGCCAGTACCACATTAGTGATAGCTATACTGAAAAAGAGAACACACATGTCACACAATGCCCATCCAGATGGCCAGGTAACTACATTACTGAACATAAGAATGGCCAGACTGAGTCAGACCAAAGGTCCATCTAGTCCAGTGTCCTGTCTTCTGACAACGGCCAAAGCCAGATGCCCCAGCGGGAGTGAACAGAACAGGTAATGATGGAGGCTACACTGGAGGCTTCTTGTGCAAGAACTGTTTTGTGGAAGAATTCTTGTGCAAAAGGTCTTCCACAAGAGCGCGTCCACACTGCCACGTTTCTGCAAGAGATGTGCTTTTGCAGAAGAGCGTCCGTGGCAGTGTGGATGCTCTCTTGTGCAAGAAAGTTCTGATGGCTATTTTAGCCATAGGGGCTTCTTGCACAATAAATTCATGTTGCCTGTCTACACTGCCTTCTTTTGGAAGAGCTCTTGTGGGGAGAGGACTAACTCTTCCGGAAGAAGCCCTGTTTTCCGACGCTATACTGTAAATTTACTTACGCAAGAACGCACGTGCAGTGTAAACGCTCTGCAAGTTTTTGCGCAAGAACAGGTGTTCTTGCACAAAAAGCCTGCAGTTTAGACATAGCCAGTGAGTTTTCAGGGTAGCAGTTACCTCAGGGCCTATGCTTCTGCCTCTGAGGCTACGTCTACACTACGAGTTTTCTTGGCAAAAAATATGCCAATTAGGGACTCATTAGCATAAGTCGCAATCTCATTTGCATATTTTCTGCCAATCCGTTTTTGTGCTAGAGGTTTTTGCGCAAAAACAAGCAGTGTGGACATTTTCTTTTTGCACAAACCCCCTTTTCCTGAAAGACTGGTATACCTCATACCAATCTTGAGGGGAAAAGGTTATTTCCGCAAAAAGAAAAGGTCCACACTGCTTGTTTTTGCGCAAAAACGGATCAGCAGAAAATATGCGAATGAGATCATGACTCATGCAAATGAGTCCCTCATTGGCAAATTTTTTGCTGAGAAAACTCATAGTGTAGACGTAGCCTGAGTGTGGACGCAGCTGCTTCCATTAAGGCATCAGATGCTGCCTCATGTTCGAGTACCAGGGTGATCCACCAAGCGGGAGAAGGCAGGCATTCTGTCACCTCTTTCACATGGGGGGCTGGATCCAGGAGGTCTGCTCAGAGGCAACCTCCCCGTCACATCTTTGTACACAATGACACAGTTGTTGGGCAGCCGGAGTGACTGATGCTGTAGCCTGGGGTTCCCGGGGTCTGGTCCAGCCCCTGGCTCCAAAGGAGTCTGTTGTTTATCCCCAATGAAATGGCTGCAGCAGGGGGGATTGACAGAGCCCCACCTCAGAAGAGCTCAGAGGACAGAGCACTCTCCTGCGAGGTGGGAGGCCCAGGCCTATGCAAATCCTTTCTCCTCATCAGGCAAAGGAGGGGACTGAACCGAGGTGACCCGCATCTCAGGAGAGTGAACAAACCTCTGGGAGAAAAGGCAGAAGCTAGATTCCTCTTCCTCCTGTCTTTGTGTGAGTGGGGTAAGGGCCTAAGTTATTACTGCAAGAGGCTACCTAGGCACCTAAACCCTGACTCCGAACAGGTGATTCCCGTTCAGGGATTGTTAAACAGAGTTATATGCCCCCCTGCAGCCTGGACGCAGGTGCCAGTCTCTGAGAAGGCAGGCTTAGCATCTCGCATGGCTCGCTAGGATCCTGGCTTTTCATAGATAACATTCTAAGGCACCTAAATCTCCCCTTTCATTGAACAGGGAGTCTAGGTGCTTAACTCAGCCTTGTAGAGTGCAGTGCTGTTCCTTTGATTTGCCTAGGTGCCTAGAAGTTAGGTGACGTGACACTAAAATTTGAAATGCCTAAGCCCCTTGCAGACATGAACCTTAATCTCTCTGTGCCTTAATGCCCTGTTTGTAAAATGAGGGAAATATTGCTTCCTCACGTCTACCCAGTCTTGGCTCTTTAGAATGTAAATTCTTGAGGGCAGCATCTATATCGGGGTGGGGAAAAGGACCTCCACGAGCTGGATCTGGCCCGCCAAGTGAGTTGATCTGGCTTGCGAAGGCCGTACCGCCTCCCCCCCCGCTCCCTGCCCCGCCCCCCAGGCCAATTAGGGCCTGGGAGCAGGGGAAGCGCATGAAGTTTCCTCTGCTCTGCCCCCTCTCCGCAAGGAGCGCAGGCACTCCTGGCAGGGAGGGAGGAGACTTTGTGTGCTCCCTCATCCCCAGGCCGTGATTGGCCTGGGGGTGGGGGAGCGTGGGAAGTCTCCTCCCACTGCTAGGGGCATGGGCGCCTAGGAGAAACCTGGTGGGGGCAAAGGTGCTCCCTCATCCCAAGACCAATCATGGTCTGTGAGTGGAGAAGCTTGGAAGTATCCTGGCCCCGCCCCTTCTGCTTGAGGACCTGCCCCTTCCGGAGCGGCATGGAGCCATTTCAAAAATTTCTGAAGTGGCCCCCGGCAAAAAATGATTGCCAACCCTTGATCTATATCTTACTATGGGTATGTCTAGACTACCGGCTTTTGTCGACAGAAGTTTTGTCGACAGATACTGTCAACAAAGCTTCTGTTGACAAAGAGTGTCTAGACGACATCCAGTTCTGTCGACAAAGCAAGCCACTTTGTCGACATGACAGTGTAGATGCAATAACGCCTTCTGTCGACAGAACTTATTCCTCGTAGAATGAGGTTTACGGCCATCGACAAAACTGCTGAGTTCTGTCCACGTTATGTTGACAGAACTCAGTGGCAGTGTAGTCGCAGATATAGTTTTATCAACAAAAGTCCACTTTTGTCGACGAAACCCTGTAGTCTAGACACACCCACGTGTCTATACAACACCTACCTCAGAACGGTCCAGTTCTTTGTTGAGGTGTCTAGATGTAAATAATACGTAATAACACTTAAAAGACCTCTAGTCAAAATTCTAGTGAGGGATAATGCCTTCCCTCCCCATGTGCTATAAACATGAGACTTTGGTTTCCAGTGCTTTGCACAAGTATTACCTTTTTTTAAAAAAAAGTGGCACAAAATAGAGCGAAATAAAACAGAGGGAAAGCTTATGATAAAAGAAAGGTTTGTTTGCAGCACAGCTCTGAAAAGAACCTTTTATGAGGATTTATAACCTCAGAAAACATCCTTAATGTTAAAGTAATGTAGGTCTCCTGAGAGGTGTAAACTATGCAGTAGTAAAATTCAGGTCAGATAAAAACTCCCCCCCCCCCCCCCCCGATTGATTTTATCTGTAAGCTTTGCTCACAGCTGCACGACTGAAAAATATCGGCTTTAAAATATTTCAGTTTAAGGCTCCTTTTTCATATGGCTTTCACTGTGTGAACATGGATTGCAGGGGAAATAGTTAAAGGTTTGCTGAAAATGAAAATGTGGCCAGAAAGACCCAGATGAACACAGGAATAAGTCATCTTGGCCTGTTCTGAAAACAAATAGCAGCTTTGTGAATGTCCAAAGCAAGGTGAGCCCTAAGGAGCGCGGAGTAGACATGGCATAAAAGACCTTGTGCTGTTGAGTCTAGTGGAGAATAGCTAGGAGGGGACATGTCATCGGACTGCCGGGCTCCAGCCTGGAACTGTGGGACCGCTGGGCCCTTCTCACTCGACAGCGTGGCATCTATCAAGCACAGTGCCCCAAGGATCGGATCTAGGACTGGTTTTGTTCAACATCTTTATTAATGACTTGGGTGAGGGGATGGATTGCACCTTCAGCAAGTTTGCGGATGGCACTAAGCTAGGGAAAGAGGCAGATACGCTGGAGGGCAGGGATAGGGTCCAGAGTGACCTGGACAGATTAGAGGATTGGGCCCAAAAAAATCTGATGAGGATCACCAAGGACAAGGACAGAGTCCTGCACTTGGGAGGGAAGAATCCCAAGCATTGCTACAGGCTGGGGACCGACTGGTTATGCAGCAGCTTGGCAGACCTGGGGATGACAGCGGATGAGAAGCTGGATATGAGTCAACAGGGTGCCCTTGTAGACAAAAAGGCTGATGGCATATTAGGGTGCATTAGGAGGAGCATTGCCAGCAGATCCAGAGAAGTGATTATTCCCCTTTATTTGGGACTAGCGAGGCCACATCTGGAGTATTGTGTCCAGCTCTGGGACTCCCACTACAGAAAGGATGTGGACACATTGGAGAGGGTCCAGCGAAGGGCAACCAAAATGATGAGGGGGCTGAAGCACATGACCTACGAGGAGAGGCTGAGTAATTTGCGTTTATTCAGTCTGCAGAAGCGAAGAGCGAGGGGGGATTTGATAGCAGCCTTCAACTTCCTGAAGGGAGGTTCCAAAGAGGATGGAGAGAGGCTGTTCTCAGTGGTGACCGATGGCAGAACGAGGAGCAATGGGCTCAAGTTGCCATGGGGGAGGTCTAGGTTGGATATTAGGAAAAACGATTCCACTAGTGGGGCGGGAGTACTGGGAGGGATTCCATATGGAGAGGGTGGAATCTCCATCCCTTGAGGTGTGTACGTCCTGGCTTGACCAAGCCCTGGCTGGGATGACTGAGTTGGGGTTGGTCCTGCTTTGGGCAGAGGGCTGGACTCGATGACTCTGGGGTCTCTTCCAGCCCTAGGATTCTATGATGTACTGTCTTACCCTGCACACGACCTTTCCTTGAACAGTGCAGGCTCTGTAATTACCTCACCGCTTCGCTAAAGGAAAGGTATGTGCCCCAGACTCTGCAAACCGAGCAGATTTCTCAGGACTGCACCTTCCTATACTCAGCCTCAGCACCCCACATGGCCCTTCTCCTACTGTTCTAGCCCGGAGACATTAAGGACAGCCTGAGCTTCACATATACTGAGAGCCACAGTTCATATCTGTATAGCCAAAATGGACATAAATGCCCCCCCCCCTTTAAGCTCTATTCTATACATGCATTAAGGTTGTAATGTATTTGCTTCAACATGAACTTCGTTTTAAAGCCTTGGTTACTCTATAAAACATCCCCATTTGCAGCCCTAGCTCTTGACTGAAAGACTCTTTACAGCAGGGATGGGGAGCCTAAGGCTTGCCTGGATCCAACCCTCAAGGCTCGGGGCTACCCTTCAGCATTGGGGAGGCCGTGCTGGTGCTCCATCCCTCTGCTGTTCCCCCCTGGGGCTGGAGCACACAAAAATCTACTAGCCTGGGCCCAGCTGATTTTTCTGTGGGTCAGCGGCCCTCAACCTGAAAAAGGTTCCCCAGTACTGCCTGGGGGTATGTCTACACTAGCCCCCTAGTTCGATCTAGGGAAGCTAATGAGGGTGACCGAAATTGCCAGTGAAGTGTGGGATTTAAATATCCCGCGCTTCAATAGCATGTTCCCAGCTGGTCACCATTTTAGAAATTGACAAGCCCGAAGTAACTGCCCACATCTACATGCGGCAGTGAAACCGGATTCCAAATTAAAGCCCTAAATTGAATTAGCTGTTATTCTGCCTGGAATGAGGTTTACCAGCTAATTCGATTTAGGGTTTTAATTTGGAATCTGGTTTCACTGCCGCATGTAGACGCGGACAGTAACTTCGGGCTAGTCAATTTCTAAAATGGCGACCGGCCGGGAACATGCTTATGAAGTGCAGGATATTTAAATCCCGCACTTCATCTGCAATTTCGGTTGCCCTCATTAGCCTCCCTAGATCGAACTAGGGGGCTAGTGTAGACATACCCTTAGGCTGTGTCTAGACTACATGGCTCCGACGACGGAGCCATGTAGATTAGGATTATAGGCAAAGGCAAATGAAGCCGCGATTTAAATGATCGCGGCTTCATTTACATTTACAGGGCTGCCGCGCTGAGCCGACAAACAGCTGATCAGCTGTTTGTCAGCTCAGCGCGCTAGTCTGGACGCTCCCCTGCCGACATCAAAGCCCCTTGTTGGCAGCCCCGTTATTCCTCGTGGGATGAGGTTTACCGGGGCTGCCGACAAAGGGCTTTGATGTCGGCAGGGGAGCGTCCAGACTAGCGCGCTGAGCCAACAAACAGCTGATCAGCTGTTTGTCGGCTCAGCGCGGCAGCCATGTAAATGTAAATGAAGCCGCGATCATTTAAATTGTGGCTTCATTTGCCTTTGCCAAAACAACAAATCTTCATGGCTCCGTCGACGGAGCCATGTAGTTTAGACGTACCCTTAGAGAAAAGAAATCAGGTCATCCATTCAGAGCCTCTCTCTCTCTCTCTCTCTCTCTCTCTCTGTAATATGCCTGGCTACTGCCATACCTGAAAGGCAGAGAGAGAGAGAGGTAAGCCGGGAGGGTGAACCTGGCGCTATTGGTTCTCCCTCCCGGCTCCCAGAAGCCGGAACCCCGTGTTTTACTGTGTCTCATACTTTTCACTACTTGATGCTAACTTCTCATAATTGCTGGAAGGACTGTCGTTATCTGTGAATCACATGTGGTAAAGACTAACTAGGTCACTTCCCAAACCTCCTCTTCAGTGCAGGATTGACAGTGCTTTGTCCAATCCAATCGCAAAGGTTTATGAATGGCAACAACAGACAGAGCCCTATGCTAGGATTCGGGAGAGCTGAGTTCTTTTTCCTGGCTCTGCTGCTGACCTCAGTCAAGTCACATCCTCTCTACATGCTTCAATCCCGCCTGTAAAATGGGAGTGATGACAGTGACTTCCTCTGTAAAGCAGTTTGAGATCTACGGATGAAAAGTGCTGTTTTTATGATTAAACCATCACCCGTCTCCAAGAGTCTTATGGAGGCTGTGACCAAATTCAGTTCTGGTGCAAGCATTAACTTCAGTGGGAATTACATTTGCTTGAATTTGGCCCTACATTTCCATTGTTGCACAATTATCTTTTTTCTTGTCCCCTATCTCCTTTATTTATTCCTCCTTGCCCCCTTTGAAAATTGGAGCACTGAATGCCCTTTTAAAGCTCCCTTCCATGGCTTCTCACCACTGCCACACGGTTCTTTCCAGGACAGGTACCATGCACTATGCCCTGCCTATCATAACACCATGACTAAGGTCCATTGCTCTGAAAGTTCTCCTGGGTCTCTCAAGTTTTTTTTTATTCCTTAGTGTCCATTATGCTAGAACATATCCTCTTCTCCAGATGGTAGCGGCTCATTTTGAGAATCAAACTTCCAAAGAAATAGCATTCACAGCCTGCTTTGTTTCAGTGGCACACAAAACTGTCACCCGTGTGCAGCACAATATTTGGAAAGCCTTCAAAAGAAAAGCTGCCTCCTGTAAAACAGGCACTCACCATAGAATATTATTCACAAAGGCACAAACCAGAGCTCTTTGCACCTCCACAGAATCTTAAAATTATGGTCTGATAAAACAGCCAGCAAAGAAACTTCACCCCCTCTATCAGTGAATCAAAGCATTCAGTAGCATTCAGTGTCTAGTGTTTCTTTCCACTGCATCAAGCCAAGCAAAGCCAAGGCTAATCGGCTGAGAGAACTGCAAATGTTTTGAAATACTGCGTGGATTAGTGAAAAGTCCAAGATTTGGGCAGACATGAATTATTGTCTGTAGCTATAAATAAATATTGTTCCCAGCTCAGCTTCTGGCTTGTGGCCAACACACCACAAATTCATCAAAAAAATGAATGGGTTAGTGTGTTAACTAGTGCCTGATGGACTACGAAAACCGCCCCAGGGATGCACATGCTGTACATTACCAGCTAAAGATGTTTGCAAAACTTAATTCTTTGAATATGGATCTATCAAGAGCAGCCAGCCCGTTTAAAATACACTGTGGGAGTTCATATGACAGCAAGAGCCTGATTCTCATTCATACTATGTCCCCTTTACACTGCAGAGTAAAGGGGCCTTAATGTGGGTTCAGAATACACTTACAACCACTTTACGGCTGGATTACTATGCCAAATTGATCTATAGGGGCCTCAGTGTCAAAGGAAATCAGGCCCTCTATCTGAATCATCCTACTTTGTCTCTAGAGATGCAGAAGGCATAATTTTAGGATGTCTTAATCTTGTCTTTTTTTTTTAAATGTCAGACCTGAAGTGACTCTCATCAGGGCTTTTCTATAGGCTGTTTCTCTCTAGCTCCCTGCAACAAAATATATACTTTAGTTTTCAGGTAGGGGGTTTCCAGGGAAGGAAGAACGGCCGAATGGATGAGATGCTAGTATGGGAGGTAAAAAGGCCAGGATCAGGAACCTGCTCTGGCAGAGGCTGCCAGAATGAGATTGGGCAAGTCTTTTTGTCTCAGCTTCTGATACATAGATTTGGGGGACAAGCACTTATGAAATAAACGAGACCCCTCTAAGCAAGTCAGTCAGGGAACATACAGATACTTCATTTCCTGGAAAAGTCCCATTTGGGCAGTGACTTCTTAATATGTTGATTTCTCCTGAGCTCTAGTCTCAAATCAGAATTCAGCTTTTTTATATATAGAGGATGGAAGACCCTTCATTCAGTATTGAACTTCAGTACTCAGAAAGTAACAAATAAAAACAAATCTCTTCCCCTTAGGAGTCCAGTCAGACTGACTCTAGTAAGGAAGGCAGGTATTGGTTTGCATGGCTTCGTGATTGCTTGATACTCTCGGAGATTTGACAGATCTGTCAATGATTTGCTGATGCTGAAATGCTACCTTGCAGAGTACAAGAAATAACTTTTGGCTACAGGAAAGAGCCAGGGCACCTTATCAGGAGAGCAAGAGACCTGAGAAATGAATAGGAAGGGAATGGCGGGGTGGGAGTGTATACTGGGACTTGGATTGCACTCCGGGACAGGAGAGTAAGGACTCATCCCTTTCCCAGGCCATACAAGTCTTAGGCTTGGTCAACATTACAGAGCTAGTTGACATAAGGCAGCTTTTGTCACCCTAATTATGTCACTGTCTATACTACAGTGCTGCGTCTACTGAAATAAGTGTCCTGCTACCACGACATCATAACACTGAGAGGCAGAATGCGCATGTCGGGGTGGGGAACCTTTTTTGGGTCGAGAGCTACTGACCCACAGAAAAATGAGTCGGGGGCTGCACACAAGTGTGAAGCAAAAAAAGCAAACAAACTCACTGATGAGGCCCCCGACTGAGAAGGAGAGAGACCTGCCCCACATTCTCCTCACACACCAGAGCTGAGAGGTGCCCAGCCAAGCAGATTTTGTGTGCTCCAGCCCCGTGAGGAGATGACGGCGGGGGGAGGGGTCTGGAATACCAGTGCAGGGTCTCCAATGATGGGGATGATGGGGGCAGGTGGGCCCTGAGCCTCGAGAGCCAGATCCTGGTAAGCTGAGGGCCACATCTGGCCTCCAGGCCTTAGGTTCCCCACCCCTGGCTTATGTACATACAGTTAGGGCAACACACTGTCTCTGTAAATACACTGTTACTTACACTGGCTGTCAGCATCTATCCAGCTGACATATGTGAGCCCCCTGCCACTTCCTCCCTGTGAAGGCTTTGGGAAGGGGAAGGACCATAGAATCATAGAGCTGGAAGAGACCTCAGGAAGTCATCAAGTCCAGCCCCCTGCCCAAGACAGAACCAATCCCAACGAAATCAACCCAGCCAGGGCTTTGTTAAGCCGAGACTTAAAAACCTCTAGGGACGGAGATTCCACCCCCTCCCTAGGGAACTCATTCCAGTGCTTCACCACCCTGCTAATTAAATAGTTTTTCCTAATATCTAACCTAGACCTCTCCCACTGTAACTTGAGACCATTGCTCCTTGTTCTACCATCCGTCAGTATTGTGAACAGCCTCTCTCCATCCTCTTTGGAACCTCCCTTCAGGAAGTTGAAGGCTGCTCTCAAATCCCCCCTCACTCTTCTCTTCTACAGCTAAACAGACCCAACTCCCTCAGCCTCTCCTTGTAGGTCATGTGCTCCACCCCCCTCGTCATTTTGGTCCCCCTCTACTGCACCCTCTCCAATGCATCCACATCCTTTCTATAGTGGGGGGCCCAGAACTAGACACAATACGGAAGATGTGGCCTCACCAGAGCCAAATAAAGGGGAATAATCACTTCTCTGGATTTGCTGGCAATGCTCCTCCTAATGCACCCTAATACGTCATTAGCCTTCTTGGCTAGAAGGGCACACTGTTGACTCATATCCAGCTTCTCATCCACTGTAATCCCCAGGTCCTTTTCTGCTGAACTGCTACCTTGCCATTTGGTCCCCAGCTTGTAACAATGCTTGGAATTCTTCCGTCTACACATCATGTCCTTGTTGAACCTCATCAGATTTCTTTTGTCCCAATCCTCTAATCTGTCCAGGTCACTCTGAACTCTATCTCTGCCCCCTGAATCACAAGCACCACTTCTTGCAGCACTATGACCCTTGCTTAGGGATGTATCCAAGTCCTAATCTTGCTTAGATGGGAGTGAGATGTCAGACAAGCACAGCCCCTGGCAGGATGGCTGGCTGGACTGGGGGGTCACATACTGCAGGTCAAAGCAATTAAGGGGTTGTGCTGGAGCCATGTGGATGAAGCTCTTGGCCCCTCACTTTTCTGTGAGCAATGCGTTCATGGGCAGGGTTCTAAACAGGAAATGTTACAAGTAAATAAATTATTTACGCAAACAGTTATCTTTGTATTTAAAATAAGCGTGCGTAGATAGAACCAATACTGCTACCTAGGCACTATGGTCTGAGCATGTATCAAGAAGGTAAGTCTACTTCCCAGTCCTACCAGGCTTTCAATTGAAACAATGTCACTTGAGCAGACGAGATAAGTGCTAAAGTTTTCCCTAATCTGACCTTGGTTGTTCTCTGAACTATTAAAAGGATAATTTATGAAATCCCTAGCTCAGTTATAGAATAGCATCCGTAGGCATAATTACAAGGCTCTGGAGTGCTGTTACCCTTGGAAGTCAGGCACTGAACTTATATACGTGTTTGGGGCTGGTGCTATGACAGCATAAGGCATTTTTGCTGAATCCAACAAATTTTGCTGCAGAACAACAGTCCAAATAAGCTGGTATTAGGCAACATGTAATGCTTCTTTTTGCTTCAACATTATACAAGGGCTTGAGAAATAAAATAAAGAAAAAGTAACAAAAACTCAGAATGGGAAAATCGTTGGAAAACTGTTGTGTATGGGTTGTATCGTCATTCTCTGGTCTGGCAACATCCACAGTCCAGAATGACCATGGATCTCCTGGACCACAAAGCCCAGGAGCCTACAGGCAGGAGGGCCAGCCAGGGCTAGGGAAAACAGGGTCAGCAGCTCAGCTGGAGGCAGTGCAGGATCGGGGCTGGAGCCCCCCGGAAGCCTGAAGCATTGCAGGACTAGGGTTGAAGACAGAGTCCCCTGGCAGTCTGTCGACATGGGGCTGGAGCCCTGCGGCAGCCTCCAGGAAGACAGATCCAGGATTGGAGCCCTGCAGCAGCCCCCTGGAGGTCAGGGCTGAGGCCGGAGCCCCGAAGCAGCCCACAGCAAGTACGGCCAGAGCCCCACAGCAGAAGTCAGAGCCTGTGCTGCCCAGGGAGCCAACAGCAGCTGGGCAAGCAGCCTTGTGGGGCTTGGGGAGGACAAGACAGGGTGCCTGTCAGGGTAGCCTGCCAGCAGCAGGTGATGGGCTTGGGGGCTGGTGGCAGGAGACCTACCCAGTTCCCAGAAATTCTCTCATTTGGGACCTGCCAGTTCCTGATGGATTCACACCAGGGAGGTCCAACCTATACTGTACTGATTATAGCTATTTTGCTGAAAATCCCACAGTCTCACTATTTGGGAGAGCACATGTCTATCAGGTTCACACCTGAAATGACTCTCTAAAGCTTCCAGTGAAGTCTCCTCGGATAGATCTTCTCTGGTCCCACCCCCAGCCTCATGCTGCAGCTCCAGCCCCACACTGCCAGACTGCTAAAGGCTCCGGCCCCAGTCTTGCACTGCTGAGGGCTGCAGAGGCTCCGGCCTCAGCTTTGCGCTGCCAGCCCTCCTGCCAGTAGGCTCCCCAGGCTCTCTAGTCCAGGAACATCTGTGATCCTGCCAGACCACAGATGTTGCCAGATCAGAGAGTGCCAGTTTTGGGAGGTGCAACCTGTATTCACCTATATGTTTGCTCCTTGACCAATTTCGGTGTCACCTGCAAGTTTGATCATGGCTGAATTTACAGCACAGAAACACCTGACAAGGAAAGACACGAAGCCCTGCAAAGGGAAATGATTTCTTTGTTTATTTGAAACTAAGTTCTAGAAGTGTCACTGTTTATAGTTTAATAGATGCATTACAAGGATTATCCTGGAACGCCACTTGGTAGCTTCAGCTACCACAAAATGGTCTCAGTTCCTATGCCTCTTGCTCTATAATGACCAGGGCTTAAGTTCAGCTGTCAGGGAGCAGAGCTGTCAGGAGCACAGCTCTTATAAATATTTTCAGATCTGTGGGGCAAAGAAACCCCATGTTCTGGCACTTGTTGTGGGGGCACATGGAAATACTCTAGGACTACGTCTACATTGGCATGATCTTGCGCAAATACTCTTTAATGCAAGAGTTCTTGCGTTAAAGTATTTGTGCAAGAGCGTCTACACTGGCATGAGATGTGCTTTTGTGCAAGAGCATCCGTGCCAGTGTAGACGCTCTCTTGTGCAAGAAAGCTCTGATCGCCATTTTAACTATAGGGCTTTCTTGCGCAAGAAATTCATGTTGCCTGTCTACACTGGCCTCTTGTGCAAGAACAGTTGTGCAAAAGGGCTTATTCCTGAGTGGGAGCATCATAGGTCTTGCACAAGAAGCACTGATTTCACACATTAGAACGTCAGTGTTCTTGCGCAAGAACTTGCGGCCAGTGTAGACAGGCAGCAAGTTTTTGCGCAAAAGCGGCCGCAAAAGAACGCACCAATGTAGACACAGCCTAGGAGAACATAGGCATTGGTAATAAACCCAAATTGTCTTCTGAACGCCACACATGTACTAAACCATGTGGATCTCCCTAAAGCTTAATAGATAGCAACAGATTATCATTCAGATCTATGCTTTATCTTTGCCTCTCATAAATCTCCTGTTATATGACTATCTCCCAGTAATGTAAAAACCTTTACATCAGAAATGCTGACTCATGAGATAGAAATGATAAGAAATTGCATTTATGCTCAAGGAAGAATAAAGTAACCCAAGTAATGAATTCAGTGCCTATTATCAACAGTTGGAGTCTTCCCTCTGACTTCAGTAGGAGCTGGATCAGGGTCTAAGTGGGAAAGCATTTTCCCAAACAGTCCCTTGTCTGGGACTTGGCACTGTTTCACTTTCCTCTGGAGTATTCTGCTGGATCATCTGTTCAGATCAGGTGGTGTACAGCATACAATCAATTTTCAGTGATCAAGGATCTGAGCCAAACCCACTTTCAAAGGTTTTTAGGTTCCTAACTGGAGCCTAGGTATCTATGATGAACTGGACTTTTGGGTTTTAGTGACATCTTGGTTCTACATATCTTCTGCTTCTGTGTTTCTAATATGCCCTGTGACTTTCATTTTGGGTATGAATCCCACACTGATGTGCCTGCCATAATGGGATTCCAGACACACAGGTTCTTGGACTGTGCAAAGCTATAACACGTTATATTACTTAACTAAATTATATGACACTTACAGTTCTGAAATGATCTGTAAAGGTTACCAGAATAACAGCAGGATGCCATGCTATTTATTTTACACTTGGTCTTAAAAGTGCCCTATCTGAAAGTACATCAAGTCTCTGTGGAGTTACAATATCAACAACATATTCCAAAAAGAAAGTAATCTATCTATCTATATAGATATAGATATAGATTACAGTAGGTCTTTAAATCATTTTCTGACACCAAATCAGTCTTGCAAGGATCTTGATATGGTATCTCAGGAGTAAGAATGGGAGAGATTCTGAGATTAATGGAAAATGATAATGGACCATCTCTGTGAATGTGCTCTTTATTGTATCAAGCAATTGCATTCTGCTGCTGAGACCTAATTAAGCACCAACAGTGAAATTTATGATTGTGTTAATAGGAAAAAGGATCGTATAATGCTGTTAATATGTGCTCTATAATTAATGTTAATGGGCATTGTGTGATTAAATGCACCCCCCCACACGCACACATCACCCTGAAAATGTACCTCAGGGTGTGTTGTTTATTTTATAACTGCAGAGAGATAACAATACACACAAAAAACACAATTGCTCATTTTAGCAATTAGCTAAGAAAATTGTAGATGCTTCAAAAATCAGAACCTATCCCTGAAATGATATCTGATCTTGCACTTTAGCAGCAGTATAGGATTCTACTTGAATCCAATCCAAGCAGCACACTGAAAAACATGGGAGATGAATTTATAAGATGTGTTTTTACAAAGTGGCTCTAAGGAGCTGAGTCTGCAAAGTGGTGAGCGCCACCTATAACTACTGAGTGGCTTCCGTTTTAATAATGGGAATGAGAGTTATCAGCATGTCTTACAAGTGGTATAGAACCAGACCCTAAGTAGCCACCATGTAATCTGCACACTGTTTAGTAGTGGTGTCTCTCAGATTAGATGAACATGGAGGGCCTGATAAAATTCTCGGGTGTTATAAGCCAGGAGTAGGTCCATTGCTCAGATTTCATGTTTGGGTATTAAATTCTGCCTATGTAAAATTATCATAGTTTCATCAAGAAAAATTATTCTTAATTTCCCCTGTGTCCAAGCATATTGGGTGTACAATGCTTCTTAATTAGAATACTACCACTGTACATTCACTTTGCCATGGTATAATTTACTATACAAGGTACAGGGCAGTGGAAAATCAGATTTTAAACCTTAGACATGATCTTCAAGGCACTCAATGAACTGAGATCTGATTACAACATGACTTTCTCATGTAACCAAGCACAATAGTGTAGGCCAACCTTAGGAGGGAAAATGGTCCATAGGAAGATCTTTATCTTAAAACACAGAGTAACATTTTGAAAAGCACACAAGTAAATTTAGGAGCCTCACTCATTTGAGTGATTTTGAAAATGCAATCCATAGTTTTCAGATATGGAAATGTTTGAGAAATATCAGTTTAAATTATGATAGCAAATACAAGGTAAAATAAAAGATGATTAAAAACAAGATCATTGATTTATTTATTAGTTCCCATAATAGAAGAACTAGAGGACACCAAATGAAATTAATGGGTAGCAGGTTTAAAACTAATAAAAGAAAGTTCTTCTTCACATAGCGTGTAGTCAACCTGTGGAACTCCTTGCCAGAGGACACTGTGGCGGCTAGGACTATAACAGAGTTTAAAGAGAAGCTAGATAATTTCATGGAGGTTAGGTCCATGAAATGCTGTTAGCCAGGGGATAAAATGGTGTCCCTGGCCTCTGTTTGTCAGAGTCTGGAGAAGGATGGCAGGAGACAAATTGCTTGATCATTGTCTTCGGTCCACTCTTTCTGGGGCACCTGGTGCTGGCCACTGTCGGCAGACAGGCTACTGGGCTAGATGGACCTTTGGTCTGACCCAGTACGGCCGTTTTTATGATCAGCTAACAAAACCAAAGTATTAATTATTTAAAGATAACAGATTTACTAACCAAAGGTTTAATGTATATGCACAAACACAAGAAAAGATACTTTATATATACTTGGGATGTAAACATTTTAAAAAACCACTAACCATATGACTGATTGAAATTCAATCAATTACACAGCTAAATGCTGCTGGTGCCGCCAGCCCTGTGGGCTGCTAGCGCTGCTGACCTCATGGGCTCCTAGTGGTTACCAGCCCCACAGTGGAGGCTGGGAGTTTAACTGGTAAGGTGAACTAACAGGCTAATATCCCTAATATATACACAGGTTAATTACACTAACTAACTTTTATTGGCCTGAAAAATTATTACTCTTCCTTAAGTATTCTACAACTGCAAAAAGTCTTTCCAACTGCTTCTCCACAGAGACTCATTTCAACACATCAGTCCCTTCTTTGATTTCAGGGACATGAGAATAACCTGTAGACTTCAGGCTGGAAAAAAATTATTCAGGGTTCCCAGATTTTTCCTTTATGTCTTTCACATGGAAGTCAGAACAATTACAAGCTTAATACACAATTCTAAAACTCCTGAGATAGTGTAAATGTAGAAATAGAGCCCTATGCCCACACGAAATAGTGCAGCAAAAATGAGCCGCGTATGTGGATACCCGTGGCTATAAATCAGATGCCCGCGAGACTGCAGGGTTCTAGATGCAACATTTTGTCGGTGTCTGTAAAAACAAGGCGCAGATATTTGCCTCAGTGTCTGCGGATACAAAGCAGATAGCCGCAGGCTTTTGAGGCGCTAAGTACAAGCTCTCTGACTAAACCCTCACCTGCTGGAGCCGCCAATCAGAAAAGCTTTTGAACATGCTCAGTTGCTCTAGGTACGCAATGTGATCCCTAAACTGGGACGCCCTGGTCCGGCAAGATCCATGCTCCAGCAGGGCCAGAGTTGTGGTGCAGGAGGATCAGTGGCATGGAGTGGGGCGGGGTGGCAGCCTGGCCGGAGCTGGGCGTGGAGCCGGACCAGAGAGGTCCAGCCTGCACCAACTTCATCCGAGCCCCGCGTCTTGCCTACGTCCCACCCCGTCAGCGCCTGACCCTGTTCAATATCTTCATCAACGATTTAGATATTGGTATAGAAAGTACGCTTACTAAGTTTGCAGATGATACCAAGCTGGGAGGTATTGCGACTAATCTGGAGGATAGGGTCATAATTCAAAATGACCTGGACAAATTGGAGAAATGGTCTGAGATAAATAGGATGAAGTTTAATAAAGATAAATGCAAAGTGCTCCACTTAGGAAGGAACAATCAGTTCCATACATACAGAATGGGAAGCGACGGTCTGGGAAGGAGCACGGTAGAAAGGGATGTAGGGGTTATAGTGGACTACAAGTTGAATATGATTCAGCAGTGTGATGCCGTTGCAAAGAAAGCAAACAGGATTCTGGGCTGCATTAACAGATGTGTTGTGAGCAAGACACGAGAAGTCATTCTTCCGCTCTACTCTGCGCTGGTTGGGCCTCAGTTGGAGTGTTGTGTCCAGTTCTGGGCGCCACATTTCAAGAAAGATGAGGAGAAATTGGAGAGGGTCCAGAGAAGAGCAACGAGAACGATTAAAGGTCTAGAGCACATGACCTGTGAGGGAAGGCTGAGGGAATTGGGTTTGTTTAGTTTAGAAAAGAGAAGATTGAGGGGGGACATGAGAGCCGATTTCAGGTATCTAACAGGGTGTCACAAGGAGGAGGGAGAAAACTTGTTCCCCTTGGCCTCTGGGGACAGGACAAGAAGCAAGGGGCTTCAACTGCAGCAGGGGAGGTTGAGGTTGGACGTTAGTTCCTGCCTGTTGGGGGTCAGACACTGGGATGAGCTGCCCAGGGGTGTGGAATCCCCCTCTGTGGAGCTATTGACGGGCAGGTTGGGTCAATGTCTGGCAGGGATGCGCTGGCCCTGCTGGGTCCTGCCTGGGGCAGGGGCTGGACTCGAGGCCTCTCGAGGTCCCTTCCAGCTCCAGGATTCCAGGGTTCGATGGCCACGAGCTCCCGCCACAGGGGCGGCGCCGTTTCCCGCCCTGGGCCCCAACGGCCCCGCCCGGCGCTCGCTCGCTCGCGCGCGCCTCCTCCGCCCCACCCCCCCGCCTTGCGCTACCTCGGGCCCAGGCGCGCCGCTCCCGGCGGCAACGCCGTCACCTAGTGACCCACATTCCTCGCCCCGGAAGCGCCGACCCGGAAGCAGTTTAGCGGTCGAACCGGGCAAGATGGCGGCGCCCAGGCGGTGAGGGAAAGGGGAGCGGGAGGCGCCGTTGCGGGCTATGAGCGCGGCCCGGCGCTGCGGCCCTCCCCGGGCTCTCACAGGTACCGACCGGGGGCAGCGCCGCCCCCCTGCGCCGCTCGCCGCCCTTCATCCAAGGCGGGGCTCGGGGGCCCTGAGGAAGGGCAGGGACAGGACGGGAGCGAGCCGGGCTGCCCCGCCCTCGCCGGGAGCGCCTCGAAGCGCAAGGGGTGCCCGCCACTGCCGACCCCTCAAACGCCGCCTGTTCCCCGCTCCGAGGAGCGCAGCGGAGAGTCGCTCTGAGGGCGGGATGGGTCGCCTTGGTGCCGCCTGGGCTGGGCGCGAGGGCTGCTCTGCTGCTCCCACACGAGGGTGGAGAGGCCGAGGGGCCCCCTCCCTGGAGCGGATCCGCCCCTGTTGAGCCGTGGGGGGCTGGGCCACGAATTCCCGCAGAGTCTGATCTTTCACTCATACACGGAATTCTCAGGCTGGCAGAGAAAACATTCCAGGTGCGATGCGAGGGGGTTTCCTTTGGCTGAAGTCTGCAGACCGGCAGCTCGTCTGATCTGATTGCTGTGCTCAGCAGCAAGGAGACAGCCCGATGCTGTTAGTTAATCTGTAGGCCACACCGAGCTTGTCAATCATGTCAGTATCACATTGACCTAAAGAGACATTATCTTTTTCTAAATACTTCTTTGAGGCCTGCTTTTACACCTTCCGGAAATATTGGAATGGTCGAGGAGAAGTTGCACAAAACTGATTTGTTTCTATTTTAAAAAATAAACCAATAACAAAACTCCAAATAATATGACCTGCTTATTGCACCATCCCCACTTGACCGTTATGTCCTGCTTCAGTTCTGTTTATCTTTTTTGTCTTTATCCTGAAAAAACATATGTGATTAGTTTTATTCAGATTAGCCCCATTGAGACTGCTCACCTCTGTAAAATAGTGATAGAAATGTAGCCGTGTTAGTCTGGTGTAGCTGAAACAAAATACAGGACTATGTAGCACTTTAAAGACTAACAAGATGGTTTATTAGATGATGAGCTTTCGTGGGCCAGACCCACTTCCTTTGATCTGAGGAAGTGGGTCTGGCCCACGAAAGCTCATCATCTAATAAACCATCTTGTTAGTCTTTAAAGTGCTACATAGTCCTGTATTTTGTTTCACCTCTGTAAAGTTATTCAGGCATGTAAATGTTTGTGGGATGGTAGATTTGGATTATAAATGTTTTGGGACAAAGACTCTGTTTATATAGGACTAGCACAATGAGATATCAGTCCTCCAACTGTCAGTCTTTTCCCGTCCAGAAGTCAGTCAAGCTTTCTCAACCTTTTAGAATAAAACTTATACTTTTTTTTTTTTTGCCATGAAAACTACTTGAGTGTTCTTTTAAGAAGGCATCCTCATTATATATGGACAAGTAATAAACATGGTTCTGGTCTTCTTTCAATAATTTGAACAACAATATGATGAATTTTTAATAAGTATATTATGAGGCTGTGTCTTCCCCAGAACCTACAGTTCTAGTTATTGGTCCATAGACCCGTGTGTAGTTTTAGGTATGTTAAACACACATACACCAGTCTCAGAAGTGTTGTTTCACAGTCCTGCATTTTTATTCTTCTTATAAGACATTTTATAATATGACAGTTAAAACTGAATTCCCCTTTTTATTTTGATGGTTTTGTATCACAGATGGTACACGTGACTAGTTCAGGTTATATAGAGCACTTATAAAGACCTGTACTTGGACTTGCATAAAATTGCTGCTGTTGTGACTATTGAGCCCCAGTACTATTTTTATGTGAAGTTATTTGGTCTAAGCAAATGTTCCAGCTTGTTGCGGATGTGTATCTAGATAAATACATTGATAGCATATGGAGCTAGGGATAGGGGAAAAAGCTACAAGACTAATTTTGTGGTGAGCTGAAAATTAACATTTATCTTCTCCATCTAGTCTGCAAGCCCTCCTAGACAGTGCTGTGGCGCTGAGGACAGTAAGCATTGTCGTTGGGTTTGCTTCTAATCCTTGCTGTGAAGAAGAAATGAAGAGCCAAACATTCTTTCTTTTCTTATAGGATTATTTGTCTGGAACCTTCAAAAACGAGCAGTACGACAAATACCATGCAAGTTTATGCATTGCTTTGGAGTAGCCAATAAAAGATGGATTACCTTTCAGCACCTTAACTTCCTCAAACGAATGGTAAGTCAGGAGAATGTCTTCTTCCAAGTTGACTATTTTTCTATTTTCCTTATGGTATGTTGGAAACTAAAATGTTTGCCAATTACAAGTGGTGGATGGCACTCAGTTTTAAAAGATGCATCCTGACTAAAACATATTGATCTAATTCTGCCAAAGATTTTGGGGGCAAAGTGTAAAGTCAAGCTTGGGTCCTAAATTTTTATGTATGGAATGGAGTGAATCTGAAAAAGGCAAAGAATTTTTTTAGTCTAAATTCTTTGAGAGAAGTCCTGTATAGATTAAAGTAATAGGTTCATTTCTTCTGTAGGATGTAAATAGTCAGTGCATTAGCTGTTTATATCACAAGAGTGTAAGGGTGCATCTACACAGCAGGGCTTAACTTGAAATAAGCTATGCAAATTGAGCTACGTCAATTGCATAGTTTATTTCAAAATTGGGAGCATCTACACAGCACTTATTTCGAAAGAGAGCACTCTTCCTTTGATTTTCCTTACTGTTTATACAATGAGGGTTACAGGAGTGGGAATAAGAAGTCCTCAAGCCTGACAGAATTTCGACCTTATTTCGAAATAACTGCCTGCTGTGTCTACGCAGACTAAGTTATTTTGAAATAATATTGCTGTGTAGACATTCCCTAACTGTCACTAACAGTTCAAAAATATTCCTCTTCTCCTCACAGAACAGATGCATAGTGAATAGTAATAGTGCAAAATTCTCATCAGTATTCCTTTTGATGTGTTTCAACGGTGTCTTGCAAGGACCATCTCTAATGCTACAAGGATAGTTCAGTCTTATGTCTATTCTGTGGTGTGTCTACTTTGATTGCATTGAAAGGACCAGATATTTTCAATGTTGGTGGTATAGATCACCTTTCCAATAGGAACCAGAGTGAGATCATAGTCCACAAAGCCAAACTATCAGACTTTTGGTTGCTGTTGCACATGATGCATCATTTTTCAATTCAACAATTCCCTCCTAGTTTTTGTCTTTCTATGTTTTCCTTTCAAATGTTGTCTAAAATTGGAAGGCCAGGTAAACTGAACCAAAATTTGTAATTGATGGTGGAAAACTGAGTTGAAAGAGATGATTTCAGTTTATAATATGTTAAGGGATTATCGCTTACAGAACTTTCTCTGGGTTTGAACCAGTTGACTGTATTTATCTAACAGAGATTGTAAGGCATCTAGTACTTCTAATAATTGGAGGATAAATGCACATCAAATTATATATACACATGTCCATACAACATATGTCCACACACATGCTTCAGAAGTGGGGCAAACATTTGTAGAATAAACAACAAAATCCAACTGATTAGTACAAGAGCTAGTAAGGGCTAATATTTCCAGTTGAAACTGCAAAGGAAAGTTTATTTAGGCCTAAATTTAAACTAATGTTATTTATACAGCCATGAATTTGAAAGCTGCTTTTTTTGTATCTTGTGCAATTGCAGACACGGTTTTATGAATCAAATGAGCACGTGCAATGCAAATTAGTTTAGCAATATCCGTGCTATGAAATTGTTATCTTTAATTGTAAAGGAAATATAGAAATAAATGTAATAGTATTATTATTTTTCTGTTATTGCCAAGCTATTGCCAGGACAAGCTTTTTTAACTCTTTTGTTAAAAATATTATCTCAATTTACTGTATATTTTCTGTTCAGTATGTAACGCAGTCCAGCAAAGACCTCAGTCAGCAAGCAAAACTGAAGCCAGATCCAGTTGCACATCCTGTGCTTGAGAAAAAACATTTGGGTCAAGAAAAAACAGTTACATGTGAACTCAGACCAGTTTCACCTCTTCACCCACCTTTGTCTGAGACTTCACACAGAAATGAGGTTAAAGAAATGAAATCAGCTGCAGTTGTAGAAGACTTGGCAACGGCAGTAGGAGCAGAATCTAAAGAAAAACAGTGGAAAGAAATGAAGCTGCAACTGGATGATTTACCAGGAATTTTGGCACGTTTGTCCAAAATCAAACTTACAGGTACTAATGGCAATTTTTCAGTTCCATGCAAGCTCTCTCATTCAGGGTTCTCAAACTTGTTCATAGTGTGGTCCGCATTTTAAACAGAGGTAGGTCTCATGGACACTTTCCTTCCCAGTTATTATCCCTAGATTACTGCAATCACATACTAAACCTGTGCCATTTTAAATTTCTTTTAAATCAAATTTTGCTGCTAGAAGTAAGGAGGAGCCAGCACCATGTGATGAACTGGCTGCCGATGGGTCACAAGCAAGTGCTCGGTAGACTATCATCAGCTTGCAGATCATAGTTTGAGATACAGTTGGAGAAAAAATTCTCACTGTGGTCCATTGAGCACTTGCTTGTAATCTATGGACAGCAAGTTTAAGTTAGGCTATCTAACACTCCAGGCAAAATTAATTATCGTGAGCATATCTTTTTGTAATCAATATTTTCTGTATAGTCTATGTCAGTTTTGATCTCAGATTGATATGAACCATTCTGTATTTTAGGGGAAACTCTTGTTTGGCTATGGTGGAATTTTACAATGGTTGTATTAATGGTTAAATGCAAGTAGTTAAAAAGAGCCCTCTTCGTTCATGTCTTATCAATGTTATGCTTTTTGATGTCCTTGTCTTTAAGTTTAGTGGTCGTTCTTGTCACTCAGGTTAAAAATACTGAGGTAGTAATATGAATACATTCCATAACTTATCTGCCAAAGTTTTTGAGTGGTATCAGTGTAGTTTCCTAAAATAAAATGTGGTTTCAAAAGTCAACGGAGCTCAACTTTTCTAGTTCTTCAAACCAGGAAAGAAAACAACTTGTTGAATGTCTATCATAGTTACATATCATTTATGTTATGTTACCTTTGACGTATTTTTGAGGAGCAGTATTCTATTCTAATAATAACGTATAGCATTTTCAAACATAGATCACAGTGCTTTGTCCCTGTTTTAAACATGAGGAAACAAATGTTCATAATGAAGGGATTTGATTAATGCCTCATGTTAATGGCAGAACCAAGTGGCAGAACAAGTAGGGATGTTCAAAAGCATTTATTTAGGTAAACGGGTAATCACTGAAATTTTCAGTGGTTACATGTTTGCGGGTAGTGGGGGAAAAACTGCCTGCTTCCCCTCCATGCTGCTGCCTCACTGGCTCCCACCTCCTGGCACTGCTGCCTCTGTATCAGAGGCACAAGGGAGGCAGGAGCTGGTTCCCTGCACATACCAGGTCCTGCCTCTCCCCCGTCCCTCCGCTCTGCTTCCTGATACAGAGGCAGCGGGGGTGAGGCGGAGGGAGCTGCGCGTAGTCTTGCTCATTAACTGATGAGCCCAGGCTCATCGGTTAACCGTATACATGGGTACATGTTCACATCCTTAGAAACAAAAATAAAAATCGGATCTCCAAACTATCAGCCTAGAGCCTTCTCCAGGTGATCACAGCAACTCTCAGGTGTTAGAACTGCACAGTAGAACCATAACAATTGTTATAGTTCATCAAATAAAATTCCTAAGATCATTTTATCTCTTTAAACTTTTGTTCTACTGTATTTCATATCTTATCCTTAATTTTTCACAAAAAAACTACTGAGTACAGTAGGATATGTACGAGTGCTCATTAAAAAGCTGATTTTATTGCTCTCATCATCTATTAGACACAGAATTTGCACTTATTGAAGCTGATTGTGAATGCATATCCCAAAGTTGCTCCTTACTGCTTTGGAGTTATCTAGAATTGGACTAGACAATTCTCATCTGCATAAGCATTTTCTTCTCCACCTTGAACATATTTGGAGAGTACTCCTGCCCTAGTGTATGATTGGGACCAATACAATATGATGGGGAAAAAACAGCGCTTGGAGATTGATATACTTCTTTCTTGAGAGTTGCTGTTAGGCTGATGAGTCTGAAGTCACTTATAGCTTTGTAATTCTATGTAGCAGCATCTGTCCAAGGATCTCAGAGCTCTTTACAAACATTAAATCTCACAATCTTCCTGTTAAATGACAACACAGCCTATTTGTACTCCTGAGTTGTGCTGCCCTTTTCACTACAGAGGTTGCTTTATGTTTTCACTGCTCATTAGTAGTAATAGTTTGAGTTTCTTCCATGCATACATCTTTAAGCTCTGCATGGACAGCTAATTTTCCAGTCATTTTTTCAGTGAGATTATTTTAAGTGGATTCTCTTGAGAAGCTGGGGCCCGTGCATGAGTAATTGAAATTGAAGGCAGTTAAAAAATCTGAAATAGATCCAGAAGCAAATATTAGAATATTAAAATGCCAAGGCTAAATGACATCATTTAAAAATAAATAAATGGGTGAACTATGGTGTTATGGCCTGTCTTGGGGTGGGTGATAATTTTTGATTGGGGAGCCACACCAAGATTTTGGTAAGTGGTCAAGAGGAAGTGTGGGGTGTGGGATGGAGGCTGGGGTAGAGGTCTGGAGTGCAGAGGAAAGTGTGGGGTCTGAGAGGGAGTTTGGGTGAAGAAGGGGGTTATGATCTGTGGCAGGAGCTTGCTGGGTCCAGGAGGGGGCATGGGTGCACATGAAGATTCTGGCCTGAGGAACGGTGTAGACGGGGGTGCACGGTCTGGGAGGGAGTTGTGGCCGAGGAGGGGAGGCGGGTGCAGAGGGTTTTGATAATGACCTGGGGCAGGAGGGGTTGGTGACCTGGGGCAGGGAGTTTTGGAGGGGGAGGGGCTGGAGTGCCAGAGGCAGGCTGTGTCCTGGAGGCGCTTACTGAGGCAGCTCACAGCCAGTAGGTCTGCTTGACCCTGAGGCAGGCTCCCTGCCTGCTGCAGCCCCAGGCTACTTAAAATGGCTAGCTGCTCCTTATGGCTCCCTGCTCCTGGCGCTGGGGGAGAGAGAGGGGAAAGAAGTAGAGGGCGGCTTTGTGTGCTGCTCCAGCCCCCAGCAAAATCTCTCCGCTCCCGTTGGTTGGTTTCCATGAAGCCTTCCCCTCACCACAGCACCTGAAGCAGAGAGCCACAGGGTGCAGCCAGAGTGGCCAGCAGGATCAGGGCTGTGGGACATGTCTTGCCCACCTCAGTCTGTGGAGGGCTGCTTTTGTGTATTTTTTTAAAACAAGGTTGTTGATCAGGCTGTTCTTTGGTTCTTGAGAATGTAAGTTATCCTAGTTTAGTTTTCATGTTACAGGTGACATAGTACCTCTGTGGAACTGACCCATGAAAGTTTGATCATTTTAATACTTTCCATAATTTTACAGAGTTTCTATTTTTACTTTTTTGAGTATAAAATAACAAAAAACAAACTTTGAATGATATCAAAAGGGACCTTCCCCATGACTGTCTTCCCCTACTGTTGAAGAAAAGAGCTTGTATTGAGAAATGCAGTTCACCTTTGAAAGGAAATAAATGTAGTTATTCCTCTAGCCTCCTGTTTTGTGTAAACTTTAGCCTTGATGCCAGTCATTAGGAACTCTGCCTTTACAACTGGAAAAGATTATATATAGGGGTTTTTTTTTTTTTTTTTGCCATGAAAAATGATCATGGAGGGAGCTTTTAATTTATTTGTAGTGTAATCCACCTTTTTGGTTTGGATTTCCTTCTTCCTTTTGTTCTTCATTCTCTGTTGGCTAATGTCTGAACAGCTGCATTTTACCATCTTGGCACTTTGTAAAGCTAATGCACCCATCTTGTCCTTTCTCTGAGATACAAAAGAAGGTTACAGATGGCATTGTTTTGTTTCATCCCCCAATTCATAAGTAACTGAAGGAGAAAAAGACATGAAGGCAGGGTAATAAAAGACAACTGATATAATGTACTAAAAGATTTATCTGGCATTGCTTGGGTCCTAAATTTTTGTATTTTGGAAAATAAAATGAAAATGTCCATGCTTCTTTTAAATCATTGCTTTGGGGTGGGACTGGGGATGAGGGGTGCAGGCTGCCCTGGGGAGAGGACTACCCCGGCCTCTCTCACCGTAGCAGCTTTGGAGAAGTGCTTCTCCATGGCTGCCACTGCTGCTCCAGCGGGCACAGCCAGGGGGAGGGGTGCACATTCCCTGGCTGGGGCAGGGCCAGTTAGGCTGGGTGGGGGCCACAGAAGGACCACCTGTCCCGCAGCAGAAGCTGTAAGGCAATTTTGTGTTGGGTGTATGGCTGGTAGGGGTGGGGCACTGCCTCTTCTGGCCCCAACATGGAGCAGATGTAGCTGGTGGGGGGGGGGGGAGGGAAGGTGCCCCCTCCTCCTCTGGCCCCAGCACAGAGATGCCACTGCTTGGCAGGGGTGTGGAGGAAGGAGGCACAGCCCCCTACTGGCCCAGAAAGAAGCTGCTGCAGCAGCTCTGTTCTGGGACTGGCGGGCAGAGGTGGCACTCTGTGTGCCCACCCTGAGCTTCTGTCCTGAGTCCTCTTTCAACATTTAGTCAGTTGCATCCATTTTGAGGACTGTACTTGATTTGGTGATTGTCTGGTTTTATGAGACGCACGTCCCATTTTCTTGGCGCAACCAAACCCTTACGCTGCTTTCATTTACGCTAAGAGGAAGCTGTACACTGAATTTGGTGGTCCTAGCTCTTCACGTTTAGGCAGAGTTCTTGAACAGACTGACTCTCTCAGATATATACTAGATTAGGCAGGAACATGAACAAACATTCCGTTTTTAATTTTCAGTGCTGTTTTTCCTCCCTCACTCCCCTCCCCTGCAAGGTACGGTGTGAGATACATGATTGCCCTTTTAGTGGGAAAGAAGGGTCAGATGTTTATGATGAAATTTAACAAATGCCTGCAAAATGGACATGTAAACAACAGTTATGTGTACAATTCACCAGTAATTCTCCAAATAATCTTGATTTTTGCCAATCTAGATTGTAAATTCAGTGGGATTTAGACTGTGTTGTTGTTGCAGGTTTGTGCTATGCCTGGCAGAATGAGGTATTGATCTTTGGCTGGTTGCTCTTGCAACTACCAAAATAGAAATAATACAATATCCTTTAGAGTCTCAAAGATAGGCAGACCAAACACAGTTATCAGAGAAGTAGCCGTGTTAGTCTGAATCTGCAAAAGCGGCGAGGAGTCCTGTGGCACCTTATAGACTAACCAAAGTGTTGGAGCATAAGCTTTTGTGGGCAAAGACCCACTTCATCTTGCATCTGATGAAGTGGGACTTTGCCCACGAAAGCTTATGCTCCAACACTTCGGTTAGTCTATAAGGTGCCACAGGACTCCAAACACGGTTGTGACTGAGTTGCCTGGCACACCCATTACTGGAAACACCAAGAACAGGACAGGCTGCAAAAGGGAGAACAGATACTCCAAGCTGGGGGGCAGGGGAGCACTGAAGTTAACTTTCCCAACAGGTCAAACTGTGCATTTGATCCCCCACACTTGTTATCAAGAAGCAAAAAAAAATGACCCAGCCTCCTTCATTGCATTCCAGTTCTCTAGCTCCCGGTTTGCACCTATGTTCAGTGTAGTGAGAAGTTATTTTAAAACTCTGCTCACAAGTACAAAATGTTCTTCTGACTCCAAAGGGCCAGCCACATTACTGGGTCAACATAGCTTTGGATCTTACCCAAAATACCACGGTGCCAGCTGGTCCTATAGTCAAGAGTGGGCAAGAACACTGTTTGTCAGCATTAGCCCCTGACTCTCAGGTAAATAAACCATCTAAGGGCCCACCAGAGGCTCACTCAGGCAAAATGCATGCAGCCCGCAAGCCATGTGTTCTCCACTTTGCTTTTAGTATCTAGTATTTTAGACATCTAAATGCTAATAAAAAGGTTTATTATAACGAAAAAAGAAAGAACAGGAAGAGAGATTTTAAATAGTCACAAACAAAGACTTCAAAGTCCATGAGATTCCTGGAAATACTGGTGAGTTTGTTAGCTTGAAAATCTCTCTGGAACACACCCACCTCTTGGATAGATTTTTCTGTCCTTTTTTCAGAGCTTCGTTTGTAGAAAAGTTATTTCAGAGGCCAGAAGCGGGGATGAAGAGAAGATGCAGCTACCTTTTGTACTCCTTTTGCCATGTGGCTTGTACTTCCTTTGTCCCAAACACAAATTATCCAGCATGTGGCCTGGAAACCTTAGAGGTCTGTCCATAGACACACTCCATCATGCCTTGCTGAGTCATACCGCGTATGTATCTCTTGCCTTCTCTCAGTGGGTCAGTTGAATAGCTGATGGTCTTTTGTTTTTGTAATACAGACATACATACGTACCTGCGAAAGCGCTATATATAATTAGATTATCATATTTGGCAGATGACAACGTTTTTATATATACCTTACATGGCATATCTGGCATAACTCCTTGCCAATTTATAATATGAATATTCATAATATCCTAAAGGGTGCATCTACACAGCACCCTAAACTCAAAATAAGATATGCAATTGGTGCAACGCAAATCGTTTATCTTATTTCAATTGAATTTCAAAATAGGCTATTTCAAAATTTGGCACATCAACACAGCGCCAAATTTCAAAATTACACGCTATTTCAAGACATCCTTTACCTCTCCTGGAATGAGGGTTATGGGATGCCGAAATAACGCACCCGTTATTTCAAAAAATATTTAGAAATAATGGGCGGCTTGTGAAGATACTGCCAGTATCCCGAAATAGCCGTGCAGTGTAGATGTAAGAAATGCGGAGAACACTTTGGACACAACAGCCATCTGATTTTCCTTTCTCATATGCTTTAAATGTATGACCTGCAGCTAACCTTTTTATCTGTCTCTCTACAAACGTATCAGTGAGTATGTCTGAAAAGTACTCTCCTGGGCAGAATCACATACTGAACTCATTATTATTTATATCGAAGTAGCTTTCAAAATGTGTTCTGGGCACTGTGGAATGTTACTTTTCATGTCTCAAAAACCTTGCAGTCTTGTCTTTTTTCATCAGATCTCATTGAAATAAAACAATTCCTTCAGTTCCAACTTTCCATAGCAATTTAACAACAGCGGTAGTCTCCCCCCAAAAGTTATCATGTTAGTAATCATAAGCTTCTCAACCTTGACTATTTTGAACAGTGCCACCTTTTTATTCCAATTACTGAATGCTTGTTTTAGCTGTCCACAAGACAATGTAAAAACATGGGTGTCTTTTCTTTGTTTATTGTCTATGATATCCAGACTGCAAAATGCATGATATCCAGGATCCAGACTGCAAAATGCATCTAGTAATGTCCATCTCGCTCATCCCCTCTTTCTAAAAAGAATTCTTGAAACAAAAGTTTGTAAAATTTACTTGGCACTTCAGAACTTGTTGTACTGGGTCGTCCTTTACATACAGGACATTAGATTGGGAATTGGGAGACCTGGGTTCTGTCCCCGTTTCTACCATTGACTTGCTGTGTGGCCTTGAACAAGTCACTTAATCTCTCTGTTTCCTATTTGAAAAGTGGGAATAATAATGGTTATTCATCATATAATGCTTGGAGATCTACATGTCAAAAGTAGCATAATGACTAGTAAAAAAAAAAAAAGTGTGTAGGTAGGCTAACATTTTGCTCATGAGTACACTGGTGGAAAATTCTATTTTTTTTCCAAGGAAGTTTGATTTTTATAAAATTTCGATTGTGATTGAGAGTAGAATGCAGTCCTACCTGTATTAAGACAACACTTTAGCTGTAACAAAGACAAAACAGTTTGCAATCTTTAGATTTTGTTGATCCTCCATATATTTTGTGTAATGTCTGCCAGAAAATTATTCCTTTCTTGGTGATTCTTAAAACACCATTGTCCTGTCTGAGACAGAGCATAATAATTGCAACTTCTTAGTAATTATTTTTCATGATACAAGGAAGATAAATAAATACAAATAAACTGCTACTGTAGTTTATCTTTTCCACAGTGATTTTAAGATCTTCAGTAATAAAATGTAGTACTGTATTAACCTAATCTGCTGTAGTTTGTAATATTGTATTTTAATTTTTGCATTAAATGATAGTAACATTTGGTTCAAATTACTGTTCCAAACTAAAGCATGCCTTAGGAGCTTGGCTTTCTTTTAATGTGCAAGTTGTAATTTGCAATGAAACCTACTTATGCCTATTCCAAACAAATCTAGATTTACAAAGAAAACACACTGGTCAGTCCTGCAACACTAATGTTACTATTAAGTTTAGCATTCCAACGAATGAAGTGTGAGAATTTAGGGGGGAAATCTTTTCTGGTAGATAAGCTCTAAAGAAAACTAGTTTTCCTTAGGGATATATTAACATTTGTAGTAAGGCAAGCAGATTGTTCCCCAAATTAAAGCAGACATCCATTCTTTTTTACCCTTCCTCCTCCTCTCCCTTCCCCTCCCCCACACACAATAGTGTCTGCTGCTAAATCTGCAAGCTGTATGTTACAAAATTAAATATTATTTGGTGACCAAAACAAAGCTAGATCATTGGTCAGATGAATTGTTTTGGACCAATTTTTTTTTTGTTCCGAATATATTTTGGTGGAAGGTGAGCAGAAAGCAGAACTAAGAATGCAGCACTATAAATACAGACATCAAAGTTTAGAGAGAGAGAGAGAGAGAGATCACATTAAAATGAAGTTAAAGGACAATGTAAAAAATACTACTACTACTACTACTAATAGGATTAGAGTTGCTTTGATTATCTGTACTATATATTTGAGAGAGCTTATGCATCTGTGTCCGTTCGCCTGTGTTTTTTTTTCCCCAAGAACTCCTCCTACACAGTAAGAGCTAGGACCACTACATTTGCTGTGCAGTTTCTTCTTCTTGTAACTTAAAACAAGGTAAGAGTTGGTTGTGCTGGGACAGTGGAATTTGTCTGGACTACGATTTTTCTCAGAATGCAAAAGGAAGGGGTCTTCTAGTAGGCACAGTTATACTGCAGAATCTCCATAGGGGGATGTTGCCAGCCACTGTACACAGGTAAGGTTCCAATGCTGATGAACTGCTGACTGGGCAGCATGGCCCCCTTTCTCCCAGCTAGCCCAGGGAGCCCCGGCTAGCTCTGAAGATTAGCCAACTTCCTGCAATCCCCGTCCTCAGCCCCCACACATCTCCCAACCCTCTGCTCTGACTCTTGAACCACCCACCCCTTGTCCTGAACCCCTCCTCACTCCCCAGCCCTAACTCCTGCACCCCCAGCTCTCTGCCCTGAGCCCACCACATCTCCTGGCCCCTGCCTTGAGCCCCTCCTTAATGACTTGGACAATGCTGGGTAAATGTACTACTATTCATATATTAGAAACACCCCAATAGGTCTCCTTTTTATCTTTCATTTCCTCTGAGTGCTGTGCACTGTTTCTTATTTAATCTGAAATGGTTGGTAAGCAAATTCCCTTTTCTGATTTCTAGTAAAGCTAGGTACATTTGTAAGGCTTAAAAACATGTCTACTTTGATATCCTATTGTATGTTTCTATTGAGAATTACTCTTGAAAGACTCTTGCCAAGTCTAACCAATAAACCTTGAAAGGATCAGTTTCACCCATTATGCAGTGAAGTGTAGTTAATTTTGCCCCCAAAGCACTGAGCTAACAGGTCAAAAACCAAACATATAGAGTCAATGACCTCATGCCCTTGCCTGAAGTGATCTCAATGAAATGAACATCTTCTCTAGGAGGAAAATGAAGAGGAGATTATATGTAAAATTCACTTTTGCTCAATTAAAAAAAAGGAAAATCAACTTCCCAGTCTGATGGAAAGATAACCCTATTTTCTGTTTTAAGCTGCATTTGAAACTGTTCCTGGGGCAGGCAGCAAGAACTTTACTTTGTGAGTTCAGAACACTGGACAAACATCTAAAAATATCCATTTCAGCTGGATAAATGAGAGAATGTACTACAGCCTTTTTTAATGAGATCCTGATAAGTCACAGTGAAATGACTGACTGAAATTAATCTGGAGAAATCAATGGAGACTTTAATTAGCACTCTGGCTGTACTGTATTAGAATTTCTTTGAGGTCAGTGTAATGGTAATGTTACACAGACTATTTGCCAATCTGCTCCACCTTTCTCCTTCTGTAAATGAGATGGTGTTGTGCTATAATAAATGAATGTAAAGTGCTCTCTGTGATAAGTTTTAATTAAATTCTTGTCTGGAAGTGAAAGTGTGATTTATAATACCAAAAAAAAAAAGTAATCACTCTTAGAAATGCAAACGCCACTGTTTTACCATCCTTTCTGACCAAGCTAATGAAAAACAATTGAGAAACAATGGATTTCATTGAGATTCATATTTCCTTGTACTATATACTGAGAGACATAGGGCAAAATTTTCAAACCCCTCTGCCTTACCTTTGGCTTTTAACGAAAAGTGGTCTGGTTTTCTGAAGGGTGACTGTCTGCAGCTCCTGATGACAACCCCCTTTCAAACTGTTGGCTATAATTTCTGGGTCAGTAGCGCCATATGTGTACTCTTTTCTTTTAGCTATCCTTTATCAGATTCTTCAGGGGGGTAGCTGAGTTAGTCTGAAACTAGAAAAACTTAAAAAACAACGAATAGTCGAGCAGCACCTTAAAGACTAACAAAACGTGTAGATGGTATCATGAGCTTTTGTGGCTGAGTAAGAGTGTTGTACCCATGAAAGCTCATGATGCCATCTACACGTTTTGTTAGTCTTTAAGGTGCTGCTTGACTATTATTCTGAAACTGGAAAAACTTAAAAAACAATGAATACAGGCAGTCCCTGGGTTATGTACAAGATAGGGACTATAGGTTTGTTCTTAAGTTGAATTTGTATGTAAGTCGGAACTGGCTCCAGATTCAGCTGCTGCCACTGAAACTGACCAGGGGCTGACTACAGGAAGCGGGAGGCAGAATTGCTCTGCCCCCAGCTTCCTGGAATCAGCCTGATCAGTTTCAACAGCTGCTGAATCTGGAGCCTGGGACAGAACAGCTGGGGCGCTGCCCGGTAGGTTCCCACAGGACCAACCCGGCAGCACCCCAGCTGCTCTACCCGAGGCGTCCCGCAACAAAAGCCTGGTCTGCTGCGGGGGGGGGGGGGGGGCGCACTAGCTGCGCCCCCTCCCCCCCCAGCAGACCAGGGAGACCCAAGCAAAGCCGCACAGGCGGAGGGACCCCGCCGCCCATGTGGCTTTGCTCCTTTGCCCCCGAGCAAAGCCGCACAGGCGGCTGGATGCCGCCTATGCGGCTTTGCTCCTGTCTCCCTGGTCTGCTGGGGGGGTCCAAGAGTGTTGTACCCATGAAAGCTCATGATGCCATCTACACGTTTTGTTAGTCTTTAAGGTGCTGCTCGACTATTCATTGTTTAAGTTTTTCCAGTTTCAGAATAATAGTCAAGCAGCACCTTAAAGACTAACAAAATGTGTAGACGGCATCATGAGCTTTTGTGGGTACAACCCACTTACTCAGCCACGAAAGCTCATGATACCATCTACACGTTTTATTAGTCTTTAAGGGGCTGCTAGACTGTTGTTTTTTAAGTTTTTCCTTTATCAGACTGTAAGCGTTGTTTGGTGCAAGAACTCTCAAACTTAGCCTCTTTCCTAAGAACAGATCCACACTCCAGCTGTCTCGTGGTCACATCCTTTCCCCATCATGAAACCCATTCAAGATTCTCAACTCTCTGGCAGCATTGGTGGCTGTAGTTGGTGGATTGGTACATGAACATAATCATAAAAAAGAATTGGTTTCCTTTTTTTTTTTTTTTTTTTTTTTTTTTTTGTAAGTGAATAACAAAGTCTGCTGATCCTTTATGCTTGCTGGTGTATCTTTTCTTGCTCCTGGCTATGGGCTTCTGTTCTCCAACTAAGATTGTACTGACTTCTAGTGTAATAGTCAGCATTGTTGCTCCTTTTTACAGTTCTGTCAGTAGGCATTCATTCATTTGTTCGTTCCCTTCACCATCTGTCCCTTAAGTTCAGAGGGCCACCAGTTGAGACCTGGGAGGCAGGACTCCTGGGTTCTGCTCCTGGCTCTGCCTCTCCCTTGCTGTGTAAATTTGTATAAACTTCTGAACCTTTCTGGGCCAAATTCAGCTTAGGGAGCCACACTGGGTTCCTAGGTGAGCACCAGTGGTTGGAAATAGTTTAATGAATATTTGTTTTGGTTTTTTATCTGATTTTATCTGACTGTTTAAACAAGGCTTAAAAATCACCTGCTGCTGATCTGTGCCCTCTTCTCTAGCAGGGGACTTTCAGCCCCGGAGACTTCCCTGAGGTGTGGGGGCAAGCATGCAGTAGGCACTTCTGGTTGAAAGTCCCTGAAGGGCAAAGAGAGGTGCCCAGCGCTTGCAGCGCCAGCACCAGCAGAGAGGGGAAGCGGTTGAGGGGAAGGTCCATCTTATTTTGATGATGGAACAATTTTGCTGAGTGCTAAGTCTACATGTAGCGAACATTCAGCTGTTTGGATTTCCCTGTTTAAGGATTGCTGCAGACAGCCCACATCTACAATGTATATTTGTTTTCAAGTATTGGTAAATGAAAGTGTGATGCCAGGGTAACTACAGAGACATTTAGAACCCAAACACCTGGAATCTGTAAACAGGAACCGGGATCTTTTCCTCTTCCGACACAAGAAGAACGAAAGCAGCAAAAAATAAATAACTCATGCCTAAAGAAGCATTCTATACAAGAGCGCAGTGTGAATTGCAAAATGCAAGCAAGCACACATTGGCAAAACTTCTGCTTCCAGCAGAAATAGATGTCTATAAGGCTATGTCTACACTGCAGCCTTATTTTGAAATAATCTACACATCTGGCAGTTATTTTGACATGTCGAAATACTGTCAAGCTGGAGGACGTCTTACTCCGACTCCTGTAACCCTCGTTGTACGAGGAGTAAGGAAAGTTGGAGGAAGAGTGCTCTATTTTGAAATAAGTGCTGTGTAGACAGCACCAAAACTCGAAATAAACTTTTTCGAAATGCACTACGTCAATTGTGTAGCTTAATTTGCATATCATATTTTGAGTTAAGCCCTGCTGTGTAGACGCACTCTAAGTGTGATGGGAAACAAGATAACATGGCACTGAAAACTATTCTTCTATCAATTAATACCAGCTGTCAGCTCACTTGTGACCTTGCAGAAAACATTCAATAAATTAAGAGAAGTATTTTGCCGTGCATCTTGATTAATCCAGAGACATAGCCAGCATAGTTCAGATTCTGTGTTATGTGAGTTTTGTCAAAGTAGGCTCGACAGTTGGAAAACTTTTAAGAGGGCCGTTCATTTCACTAAAATCTATGGGTTTGTCCAAACATGTCAAAATCTGGCTTTTCCAATGATAGTTTTGAAAGCCTGGATTACATCAGATTGTATAATTAAATAAACTGTACGTAGTTAGAAGAAGTCACAAAACAGTCTAAATTCTCACATCTCAAACTCTTAATTCAGTATTCTGACTCCTGAGTTGGTGGGTTGGTTTTTGTTGTTGTTTTTTAAAGGTTGTGGGGAGCTAGCAACTTTTAAAGTATCTATAAGGAAACTCAAAAGTTTGGAAACCACAGCTCAGTACTGACTCAGCTGAAGATTTTGCCACTAAATCTTTCACAATTTCTAAAGAGATATTAAGGATATTGAGTTTAATTCCTAAAAGATGTTAACCCTTGCTTATCACACGACCCTACTGCGAAAGCCAACTCATACAGGATGAGTCAAGTCCTGCAGGCCTTGCAATACTGGCATCATTAAATATATGGAAAAAGGGTTGGATAGGACAAGATATAGCTTGGCAGGCTACAGAGGGGTAGAGAGAAAAGTCCCCTGTGGAAGTGGAAGTTTTTTGTCACCGAAACTGGGCATTCATCACAGTTTTTATTGCATTGCAATGTGACTTCTCTCTGGGTTTTGTTGCCAAAAAGGGTGTTTTGGTGACAGCTTGCCAGTGTAGACAATGCATTGAAATTAAGCGTCTGACTCTACAGCAGATTCTGTAGATCTTAAATCTTCCAGAAAGCCTTCTCTGGGAACCCTCTCTAATTTTTCAACATTCTTTTAAAAATGGGGATACCAAATTTGAATACAGTATTCTGGCAATGGTCTTACAAATGTTGCATTCCAGTAGTCACTTTAGCTCTTTTAGGAGCAGCCTGGCAGGAGAAGGTCATGTTCTTTTGGCTCTCTCCTGAGATGCCTGAACCCTTTGCTTGTACTGTAAGCCTCTTCCTTGGCATTGCATTTCCTTGTCATAGTGAGCAACATTGCTTCTATAAAATCCAGATATTTGGGATCAGTGTAGGTTTTTAGGACACCGTTTGACTTCCCTACAAAGCATATTATTTGTGTAGTCAGAAAACTGCTGAGATGATTTTTCTTACAAGAACTACAATTGATGATAATTTTTTCTTCCTTGCTGATACATTTATTGAGTTCAGTTTATAAGGTTCCAAGCCATAAGCAAGCTATTTAGTTATTGTGTTGGCTGGTTTGTTGCAAGAAGAGAGCGACTTCTCTTTAGTACTACTTTTCTCTTAAATCTAGGTTTGTGTAATCCATTTTTTGAATGGTTTTAATAGTTGGGTACAAGTTCCTTAGCTATAGAATAAAGAATGCTTTTGAATTCAGATTCCTGATCTGTTATCTATTTTCCACATAAAGTCACTCAAATTGCAAACCTTCTGGCTGTATTGTACCTTCCCCTGCCCCAAATTGGGCAGAATTGGTTAAGTTATCAAGATGTGTCAAATATACAGCAAAGAGGACTATCTTCACCAGTCTTGGTGCACTGGATTTTCTTATGCTTTCTTGAAATGTTCAGGGCTGCTGCTTCAAAGTATTTTTTTCTGATAGCATCAGAACAGAGCTCTGCTTTTCATAGTTAATGAGGTTTCCAGCCAGTTTTCATTCAGTGATACATGAGCTACTGGAATCCATCTATATTTGGAAGGCAGTTTGTCTAGTGATTGGGGCACTGGAGTCAGGAGACATGAGCAATGTTCCCTCTAATTTTTTCCATCCATGTGTGGAACACATTTTATGTGCACCTAGGCATTTGCAGGTGTGCACCACTAATAGAAACACATGCTTCCGACTGTGGTGTTTTGTCCATCAACTGAGCAAAACCTGAATTTCTCCTGAGCGGCTGTACAGAGAACACTAGATATGAGCTCTATTCCCAGTGCCGCTGGGAATAAGAGTGAATAATAGTAGGAAATTATGTTGCCCACTTCTGCTTTACAATGTCACCTGAATGTGAGAACAGGCATTTGAATGGCACCATTGTAGCCGGCATTGCGAGATCTTTACTTGCCAGAATCACTGGAGTCCCTTCATGCTTCAATCACTGTTCCAGAGGGCATGGGATCTGCCTGATAACAATCCAAAGCTGTGCAGACCGATGCATGTTCATTTTCATCATCTGAGTCAGATGCCACCAGGAGATGATTGATTTTCTTTTTTTGGTGGCCCGGATTACGTAGTTTCTGCATTGGAGATTTGCTTTCTCCATCTCATCCCTCTCAGATTTCAGAAGGCACTTCACATTCTTAAACCTTTGGTGAAGTGCTCTAGCTGTGTTTGGGACTCTCACATTCATACCTTCTTTGTGTTTTGTCAAGTCTATAGTGAAAGTGTTATTAAAAATGAACAATACGTGCTGGGTTGTAGATCTGAGGGCCCATCTACACTACGCAGAAGATTTGAAAGATGATATGCAAATTCTCTGGGACTTTGCATATCTGCTTCTGATCTCACTTTTGAAAGCACTGTGTTTTTTTTGGCAACCCCCCTTTTTCGAAAAGCCGCTTTTCCTCAAAAAGAGGTTTACGCGGCTTTTCGAAAAAGGAGGGGTTGCCGAAAAAACCTGCATCTTGACTAATTTCACTTTCAAAAGCTCTGCTTTTGAAAGTGAGATCGGAAGATAATTTGCATATCATCTTTCGAATCTTCTGCGTAGTCTAGATGAGCCCAGAGACTGAAACATAGAGCAGGAGACAAACAATTCTCCCCCAAGAAGTTCAGTTACAAGTTTAATTAACAGGTTATTTTTAATCGGTGTCATTAGCATGGAAGTATGTCCTCTGGAATGGTAGCCTATCAAGGGGCATACTAATGTTTAGTATATCTGGCATATAAATGTCTTGCAGTGCCGGCTACAAAAGTGCAATGCAAATGCCTGTCCTCGCTTTCAGGTGACATTGTAAATAAGAAGGAGGCAGCATTATCTCCCGTAATGTCTTAGCGATTGGCTGAACAAGAAGTAAGGTTGAATGGATTTGTAGGCTCTACAGTTTTACATTGTTTTGGTTTTTGTGTGTAGTTGCACGTTCACGATAAAGAGACTGCACTACAGTACTTGTACGAAGTAAATTAAAATGACTGTTTCTTGTGTTTGATTTTTAGAGTGCAAATATTTGTAATCTTACTATATATTTTAGAAATGTGAATCTGTCTCTCTTGTGAGTCCGTTTGTTTATGAGCTCCTTCTACATGGTAAAAGCTAGGACCACCAAATTTGTTATGCAGCTTCTTCTTATCTATCAGAACTTAAATCTAGGTCAGTGTTTGGTTGTGCTAGGATAATGTCCCTGGAAACTGATTGATTGATTCTCATAAAATGGAAAGAGGGGGGGTCTGGCAGGAGGGAGTTATACTGCAGAATGAACACAATGGGGGCAGCAAAGGGCGAGAGATAGGGACCAGGACAGCTATAGCCCCATTGGACCAGAAAGGAGCAGAGATGGAGAAAGGGACAGATATCTACTATGTATTTCAGGGAGTTTGCCTGTTTGTGTGTCTGTGTCTTTCTGATCCTCCCCAAGCTGTGCCCGCTGCAGCGTCCACGAAGAGGTACTTTTCACCTGGCCCCAAGCTGCTGTGGTGAGAGACAGCTGGGGTTGTCCTCTGTCCCTAGGCAGTCTGCATACTGAATCCCTCATCCTCATCCCCACCCCCAAAGAATGATTTAAATGAAGAAAAATAAAACTTATTTCAGTTAAGGACCTGAACAAAGCCAGGTAAATCTAGTAACTAATAAAAGCTGTTCATCTTCATTTTATATGAATTTGAATTTCCAGCCACACACAATTTGATACAAATCAAAAGTAAAAAGAAAAATCTAATAAATAATATTGTATAGGAAGCCTGGGCATCCATTGCATCATTCATAATTTTCTAACATTTTAAAAAATAAGAATCTGAATACATAAATGGAAATTCGGCAATATAATTGGTTAAATAAATGTGTTAAATATGACACAGCCAACTGGTTAACAAAAATAATTTAGTGCAAAGGCTATAGTTAGTTACAAATCAATATGTTGAGTTGATTGCCAACCAATGAGAGTCAGCCTTTATGCAAATAAAAAATACAAATGCAAAACATGATTACAATTAATTTATTTTAAATCAAATCTTCCTGCATACTAATTTAGATCATATTTAAAATCCACTATTTGAATTGCTTTGACTTCCATTGGTCCACCAGGCTTGGAGCCTGTAAAGCTACAGCGATACAAAAAATGAATGTCAGAAGTAGGAGTGTGGAGTTCTTTCGGCATTCTAAACAAGTGATCTGTAATGGTTATTTACGTACAGTAGAAATGACTTAGTGTTGGAGCCATGGTGGTAAAACATATTGTATGTTTTTGTGTTGCAGCACTGGTTGTGAGTACCGCATCTGCTGGGTTTGCTATGGCTCCGGTCCCTTTTGATCTTACTTGTTTCCTGCTTACCTCCATTGGAACTGGACTTGCTTCCTGTGCAGCCAACTCCATCAATCAGGTCAGCCCATCATCCTTTCGCTTGTCTTCTCTCCAGAAGTATTTACATTGACGTAAAGCGAATATGGTGATCTGAGGGGAGCTGTGTATTCCACATAAATTGTAAACACCTAGAAGTTGCACTACAGAACTGTGTATCCGCTTATGCATTGATCATCAAAAATATAGATCCCTAAAATAGTTGGCATATTCAAAAATGAGCTGACAAGATCTCCAAATGCCAGGGCAGTATTGCTAGTTTTTCTAGCATAAAAGGTGCACCACTGAATGATGCGTGGGTGACATTGAATAGTGGTTAGAGTATGGGAATTGGGACTTTTGGGGTTATATCTTAATTCTGCCATTGTTTTACTGTGTGCTCTGTATCTGATTATGTAGGCCCCAATCCCAGTCCTGGGAATTTTGTTGTTTTCTCCAATGGACTCCAGGTTGGGTAACCTATGGAACCTCTGTTTGTCAGTTTCCTCATCTGTCCAACAAAAAACTGTTTTGAGATCTTCAAATGAAAGTGCTTACATAGCACCCAAGAATACATGCTAATACCATACTGTTAAACAAAGTACTTTTCTCTCTTACAGTGTTCATAACTTGTACAAAATAAATACAGCTCTGAATAGGAACCTCTGAATAGTTCCTGCATGGGGACTGAGTAGTTTCTTTCTCATTCTTGTTTTAAGAGGGGGGAGCTGGTGCTGTAGAGAGGACCAGGTACAAGCCAGGAATCTGCTGAGCCCGTCCTAGACGCTGCGACTCTGCTTTTTAAATGTACTAAGAGCCTGCCAGCTCCTAATGCATTTTAAATTAGAAGCGCAGCATGCGGGCTCTTAACACATTTAAAAGGCTAAAGCCTGGGAGCCAGGCACAGGGTCCCCCTGCGGATCACCAGCCTTTTAAATGTATTAAGAGCCTGTGGCCTCTTAATAAATTTAAAAGGCAGAGTTGCAGCAGGGTTAGCTCCCAGGGCCGGGAGCTAACCCTGCTACGGCTCCCCCGCTTATCGACTAGTCAATTAGTTAATTAGCTTATATCTAACATCCCTGAAAGGGAAATGTCACCCTGGTGTCTAGGATGTGCCTTTTGCCCCCTCTGTGAAAATCTGGCCATATCTGGCAAAGATAGCCTTGGAAAAGCTTGGTTCATACATGGTCATTAGAGGGAATGAATTTTGTTATGTGAACCAATATCGAGGTAATTTGCTGATGTGCATCACCAGTTGAAAACAAAAACCTAGATACTGTATACTCCTGCTAATTGTTTGCATCCATATAGAATGCTGGCTGGGAATCTGAAATCAGGCTCAGTCTCATGGAGGGTCCTGCAGCCAAATCGGGACATGTGCACTAATAGGCTGGCAGCACAGCAGAGCTAAAGCAGACTCCCCCGTGTCCTGTCCCCGTGTCACTTCTAGAAGCGTCTGGCACATCCCTGTGGCACCTGGGGGAGGCAGGGCATGGAGGCTCCACAGGCTGCCCTTGCCTGTAGGTACCACTCCCTGCAGTTCTCATTGGTCAGAAACAGGGAACCACAGCCAATGGGATTTGTTGGGGCTACACCTGTCCTTCCCCCAGGAACCGTTACTGGACATGCCAGCCACTTTCAGGATGGGGCAGGGCCAGGGCAGGGGTGAGCCTCCCTTAGCCCCCTGTGCCACCACTGAGGAGCCACCTGAGGTAAACAGTGTCCAGCCAGAGCCCACATCCCAAACTAGGGATGTAAGTGACTAATCGACTAGTCGATCATCTGATAAGCAAAAGCTTATTGGACAGTCAACACGCTAGTCGCTTCCCCTCCTTGCTGCCTCTGTCACAAAGGGGCAGCACGGGTGGGGCGGAGGGAGAGGACAGGGTGCTGGACAGAGCCAATTTAAAGGCTGGTTTCCTCCAGCTCTGTTGGCCAATTTTGAAATGTACAATAGTCCCCGCTGGGACTTTGGTACATTTCAAAGTTGGAACGCTGCGTGGAGCCTGAGGCCAGCAGGGAGTCCCCCACTGACCCAGGTTCCTGCTTTGAAATGCTCAAGAGCCTCCGCTGGGCACTCTTGTATATTTCAAAGCTGGCATGCCGCGTGGAGCCGAGGACCAGCGGGGAGTTCCACGCTGGCCCAGGCTCCATGTGGGTGTTTCCACTTTGAAATGCACAAGAGCTCCAGTGTGGCCCTTTTACATTTCAAAGGCAGAACATGGAAGTCCTTATCGACTAATTGAATAGTCAATGGGAATGCCATCAACTATGCAATTAGTTAATCGAAATTTAACATCCCTATCCTCAGCCTCTGCCCTGAGTCCCTCCTGCACCCTAGCTCCCTCACAAAGCCTGCACCCTGAATCATAGAGTTGGGAGAGATCTCAGGAAGTCCTGCCCCCTCCAATCCCAACCCTCTCCTTTATCCCAGCGCCTGCCCCACACTCAGCCTAGAGCTTCTTCTATACTCTAAACCCCTCACCCAGGACCAGAGCCTGCAACCTCCTTCATCTCAACCACCTGTGGCAGCCTGGTAAAAGTGAGTGAGGATGGGCGTGAAAGGAGGGATGGAGGAATCAGGGCAGGACCTTGGAGAAGGGGCGAGGAAGGAGGTGGGGGAAAAGTGTTAGGGTTTGAGAGAAATCCTGGATTACACTTACATTCAGAAAGTGATCTTGTGCTTAAAAAGGCTGGAGACCCTTGATTTAGGTGGGCATGGTGTATAGATAGTGTTGATACACTCTTTAAACAAATTAAGCTGAAGGGGAGAGAGACACTAGCCTGACTTTTTCAGTACTGCCAACTCCATATATTCAACAATCATGAGTCAAACCTCAACCAAATCACAAGACTGGTTTAAAACGCATGCCATTTTTTTAAAGTAATACATTTTTTGAGTTTATTTACCTTCTTAATTTGAAACTTTAGGGGTCACATTTACAAACTTTTCTCTGTAACTATGTGAGGGCTAGAAACACTTTTTTAATAATGAAAACAAAGATTCTCAACTAATCACCTGACTCCCATCAGCTCGGGCTTTAAGAAAAACACAAATATTGCATGAATTGTGAACACAGCAATTTCCATTCTCTATAGATCTAGTTCAGAGGTCCTCAAACTGGGGGTCGTGATCTATCGGGGGTCATGATGAAGTGTCAGCCTTCTCCCCAAATCCCAATTCACCCCAGAATTTATAGTAATGTTAAATATTTTAAAAAATGGGTTTTTTTTTATTTTTTAAGGGGGAGTGGTTAGCACTCAGAAGCTTGCTGTGTGAAAGGGGTCACCAGTACAAAAGTTTGAGAAACACCAAACTAATTGAAGGCCAGCTCTACACTAGGGGGCAACGTCAAACTAGGGTGCGCAACTCCAGCTACGTGAATAATATATCTGGAGTGGATGTACCTTAGTTCATTTTACAGTGGTGTCTCCACTGTGGGGATGGGGGCGGGGGGGTGGAGGTGACAGGAAAAACTCTCCCATTGACTCCCCTCATGCTTTTCAATCTATGGAGTATCAGAGCCGTCAAGATTGAGTTCAGCGGTCCATTTAGTGGGTCTTTGCCAGACCTCCTAAATCGACTCCTGGGTGATCGATCTCTGCAGTGCTGATCGCCCGGTAAATGTAGACAAAGCTGAAGAAAGATACGTACTTACAAATTAGTTGTCCATCACAAGGAATAAACTGTAACTGGATTTTCTGATGAAAGTAGAAATAATCAAATGTTCTTTATGAAAGTTTTGTTAAATTGATTGTGCTTTTTTGGCACAATAGAAGAAGCAGAGCTTAAAATGCTTCACAGTCTTGTAGAATTGGTATTAAAAATGTTATGGAGTTCTAACTATTGTGGAAAATATGGCTAAAATATCTTTGAGGTTGGAAATTACATGGGGGAAAATGTGTAATGCTCTAGAAAATCATCCTAAAAAAGTGCATGATTTGTTTGTAGAAAATGTCTAGAGAAATATTTCAGAATGTTTTCTGTTGGGCACTAGTTTGGTGGCAACAGAATATGTAAAAAAATAATCGTGAAAAATATTATCAAGAGAGTTGCAAGATAAATACCAGGGAAATTCTGGTAGTTCTGTCTTAAGGGATGAGCATGTTACCACAGACTATAAAATAGTGAACTGCTGCAGAAATGTGCAGAACATTTAGTGTGTCTCTCATCCCCTGCCAGTTGTTCTGTCTCTGCATCACTTTTCAGAATCACAGTGCTTCAGAGTTGTATGTCTCACTTAATCTAGCATCGTAGTGGCCTTCTAACCCAGTGGTCCCTAGTTCTCCTACACATCATACAACACTGCACTATATCTTTCACCCCTTCGGTAGTGTACTACAACATGTCACTGCTTTTCAGTCCCACCTGTTCAAACTGCTTTCCTCTCCTCTGTTTGTTTGAGTGCTCTCTTTTCCGGTGCTGGAATAATTTAGAATTATTGTATTCAGGTGCTCTCCATGGATCACTTCCGAATGAAAGAACACCATGTTGTGCAGTGTTTTTAATCATAATAACAGGGAAAAAAATCATAACTACCCAGGAACAGATCGTTGACATTTCAATTCTAGTGTAAAAACATTGCGCTTGTGATATGCAAGCCAACCGTGCAAGCCTGAAAAACTCAGCATGAAGTCAGTCTTATTGCTTGCAGTTACGATATACAAAATAAGTGGATTTTGGAAATCTGTCTCGTAAACACTGCATTTTAAATTTAAATAAAACAAACCCAGTTTTTTCTTGTATATCACCTTCTATAGTGCTCGGTAAAGCATTTTGAATATATAAAAGTATTAATCTGCACCTGTGTTTATGCTGTGAATGGAGATGAGCTTACTTGTCACAGCTGAGGGAACTGACTTCCCTGATGACGGTGTTAAGCTAAGTATCTCCAGCATATTCTACGTGTTGATACGAACGCCGAAAGTATTTTCTCAAAACATCATTCTGTAAAATCAAACAAAATAAAACAAACCAAAAAAGGGGCGGGAAAGAGGGAATACCTGAGAATCAGCAGAATGGTGGTTAACTGTCAGCTTAGTGAGGACTGAAATGTGCATTTATTTGCTCCCATATTTTACTAACTTTATCACACTGTCTCTTTTTTCTTTGCTATTTTTAATTTAGGCGAGTATCCCACTTTTTGCCTTCTAGGCCTTTTTCTCCTATTTTCTTGTGAAAGCTGAAAACAAGATTTTTAGTGTTGCAATCTCTCAGGTTGATTTTATGTGGAAAAATTTTCACTTGAGAGGCTTCTCAGATGTTAACCTCTGATTTATGGAGGAGCAGATAAAAAGATGTTTACAACACAATACAAGGCATGAAAATGTTACAAGAATCATATGCATATTTTATAAGTCAAGTATATTCATCTAAAACTGTAACATAGTTTACAAGTAGGGGAAGAGGGTTGTAAAAATGAAAGCAGAATGTTTTAAAATGGTTTGAATTTAGTAGCTGAAAGATAAAATGCTGTGGCTGGATTTTACTGATAGTACCTTAAAAAGGAAACAGGTGGACCTGAATATGTCTGCTGAAGTTGTAAAGCAATCATCTACTATATATTTTAAAGAGTTTGTCTACTTGATCAAGAGTGCCTCCTAAACAGTAAAAGCTGGAACCATCAAATTTGGTATACAGCTTCCTCTTACCAAAACTTAAAGCAATGTAAGAGTTTGGTTGTGCCAGGAAAACGGGATGTGCCTGGAATGGAATTGCTTCTTGTGAAACCAAAGAGAAAAGAGACAGAATCACCAAAGCAAGTACAATCCTCAGAATTCACATAACTGAGTGAATGTTGAACAAGATTGAACCAAGGTGAGCCAGAAAAAATGGATGAACCTGGGATAGGATTGCTTCTTAATAAACCTTTAAGAAAAGAGATACAACAGAGGAATTTGAAGTAATGTTTTGTTTTGGCACTACTGGGCAATGCTGGGTAAAGCTGCTAATTAGAAATAAAGCAAATATTTTAACCCTGAGGAGAACAACACATCTTAGAGCAGTTAGCATTGCTACCCCTTCAGGGTTTTGATCTGAGGGGCACTGCTATTTAGTAGCTGCAATGTTAGTGCTTTTTTGACAGCTGGCACATATAAAAGTCTTGCTAATTTTTGTTCTTAATATACCATCACCATCACTTGACAATAACAATCTCTTAAAAGCCTAGCCTTAAAGTGGAAAAAGGATAGACTTGTGATTATAGCAAGGGATTGGAATTCAGGAAGGCTCTGGGTTCACTTTGTCAGCTCACAGATACCCTTGTGTGACCTTGTATAAGTCACATAATCTGTCTCTATTTCAGTTCCCCATCTGTGAAATGGCCCAACTCACAGGAGTATTGTGAGGACAGATTCATCAGTATGTGAGGAGATGGGTACCATGGAAAAACCTGGACAGACTGTCTCTGTAAAGTTTGACCTTTACTGTCTTCTCCCTTCACCAGAAGGAATTCAAAGTCTCCATGGTGTGTAATAGGTTGCTCTTCTGTTGTAACTGCTCTTGAAGAGCATTTAAGTTATGCATATGTTAATGAATTAATCCTTAAAAACTCCCTTAGAAATACAAAAATACGATCCCATTTACAGAAGGGGAAACTGATAAATAGCAAGGTCTTTTTAGATATTCTCTTTCTCTTACCCATTACTTTTCCATTTTCTGTAGTAAGTACTTTTAAAACTCACTGTAGAAATCTGATGTCAGCATTTCACAACTCTTCTTCCATTTCACAGTTTAATCAGGACTGCCCATCGTGGAGACTGGTAAGGAGACCCTCCAAAACAGTTAATGCCAAAATGATAGAAAATTATCATCTTATTCATGTCCAGAGGTTCTGGAACAATTTGTATAGTAGGAGTGCTGAGAACCATTGCAACAGACTGTAAACCCTGTATATGATGGAAACTCTTAAAGCTAGGGGCTACCCCTATCACCTCGAGCTCCAGTGTAGATGTTCATAGTTTGGCAATGGCCATACCGAATTTTGTAAAGTACTGTTAATTATCTCCATCATGTTGTGGCAACTAGAGGTGGTGAAGGTGCTGCCACAGCCCCTGGGTTTAAGAGTTTCGAGGATCACTTTCATAATTTAAATCACCTGTTGAAGCTTACGATCTGTTTCAAGCTTTATACCTCCTCACAGATATTTTTCTATCATTTTGGCATTAACTATTTTGGAGGGTCAAAGCTATCAAAGAGATCCTATAAAACAGATACACAGTGAAGACGCATGGCATATCTGGTTTAACAACTCCCTGTGTTTTGGGTCTGTCAAATTGTAACCGTTATTCTTCCTTCTCCTTCCTCTTCTTTCATATCTTTCTTCTTTTGTAAGATTTTAAATATGAAACGTCATTTATTCCTAGAGCGAGATGTTTTAAATATTAGCAAAAGGAGGACCCCGGATGCCTTTTAGAAATGAGTAGAACTTGACAGGTTTGAATTTTGCGGGGGGGGGAGAGTTATTTACAGAGTAGGTGTTTGCTGTTTTTTGGGGGGAAGGGGATTATTTTTAGTTTTGTGTTCAAAACCTTATTTGTGTGAATTTTCATAGAACACAGTGAGGCTATTCACATAAATAAGAACTCTACTCATACTTATAGAGATTTGCTGTGTCAGGCCTTTAGATCCTGATTCAGCAAGTTGCTTTGTGCCAGGATCTGCCCAGGGTCTTGCAGGATTGCAACTTTAATTTGTAGTGTCCATTAGTCTATTAGAAGTAACTTCTGAACAATTCTACAAAGAAGAAAAAAAATTTTTTAAGGACTCAAAGCAGTGAGTATCTATGTAAGTGTTAAAATACACAAAGAAAAGAGGCAACGGTTAAATAAAATGTTACAGGTTACAAATAAACTAAAACTCAGATTGCATTTGCCAAATGGGAAAAATAGTAAAGAGAGAGTGAGTGAGGGGGGGAGGGGGAACAGGAATGAAAACAAAAGCTTTTACCCCAGGCACTTTTCATTTGTGTTTTCTATGATAAATATTTTTCATAGCAAGGGTCTGTTTACTTGCATGTCAGAAAACACCTTATATGCATTTTAGAACAATATGAGAATAATATGTTGTCATCATAGAATTTCAGTTGTTCGAAATAGGGATGTAAGTGAGTAGTCAAGTAGTCGACTACTTGCTTCTGCCACTCCTTGCTGCCTCTGTATCAGAGGCAGCAGAGTAGGGGGGAAGGAGGATTCCTTGGTGCTGCCTTACTCTTAAATGTAGTAGGAGCTGGACGCGCAGGCAGCCCGGCTCCTGCTACATTTAAACTACAGAGATGTAGCAGGGGTAGCTCCTGGACCAGGCATGAGCCAGGACTGAGGAAGCCTTCCCTGATCAACTAACCGTGTAGTACATAAAAATTGTATCAACTACACAGTTAGTGGCTTATCCACCTCTTCACATCCTTAGTTAGAAATGGGAGAGAAAATACTTTATTAGATCATTCAGTCCTTGCCAGTCGTGCAGGACTCTTTCCTGCAGTGTATTTTTTCAAGGGTTCAGTCCAATCTACTTTGAAAAAGTCCTAAGTGATGGAGTTTCTGCCACTTCTCTTGAGTGACAAAATGGGCGAAGCAATAACTTTTCCTTCCCTCTCCCCTTGTCTCTCTGATAACCTGGGACCCACATGGCCACTCTCTCTTGGGAAAGTCTTGGACGACTTTCACTTCAGTATTTCAATAGAAATAGCTTTTTATGACAGAGAAAATATACTGTTTTTGTTTTGTTTTGTTTTGTTTTTTAATCTTCTGTATGAAACTAAATAGTTGAATAAATGGTTTGGTTTGGTTTAGAGAAATTCTCAAAGTTACATGTTTCTAAAGCAAAGTAATTAATGAGAACTGTGGTGCCATTCTTTCCTGCATGCATTCTGGGGGATGCTGCTTCCCGTCACTTAGCGTTTTGTAACTTGAAATAGAGGGACAGCCAGCCAGTCTGTTTGCCTTCTGCATTGTTCCTCTGAGATTAACACCTGATGCATCTCTGTCTCTCTCTGAAGTTTCCTTTGTTTTGACTGAACAGACTGCCTGCAGCAGACGGCATTGCCTTTCATCTGCCCCCAGTGATCAAAAGATTGTCAGAAGTGGTTATTAAAACCTGGTGTTTTAGCTCAGAAGTACAAGGTTGTCAGTGTTGGAGGCAGCCTATGATGTAATTTACAGTACATAATAAATATATGAGAAGTGCAACACTGAAAGTCTATCTTGTGGTCTGAAGTGTTCTGATATATGCAGCTTTGATATTTTAACTGCTAGGAAACCTTCATTAGTGGTCATTGAGGATCATAACTTATGTCTCAGTCAGATGATTCATAATTGTAACTCTCCTAGATCGAGTCAGCATGGAGAAATCCTTGCTATTGAGCAGGAATAGTTCAGCCAGTGAAGATGTATTTCATGAGCAATGAAAAAGATGAGCACTAATAAGAACCAACCTCAGAAGGAACAATAAATTTTAAATGCAGAGATTATCCTCCTGAAACATAAATTACTTGACCTATGACTGAAACTTGATAAAGGATCTTTGGGAAATATAAATTAATACATGCCATTGTTGGGATAACTTCTCATAAGCATCTCCTTTGGTGAGTGCTGTGAATGAGAAATCTGTAGAGGGAAATAGATAAGTTCTGGACTTTTGGCACCCATGCCTAGAATTGGGGGAAACTTTAGACCTGAGTCAGCAAGGCATAACATTCACTTTGGACAGTGTACTGTACATAAAACTAACGAGTTTCATTCTTGTTTCTGGTTAGTTTCCCTTTGTGGTTCTCCTATGCGAGCTAGAGTTTTAAACGATTACGTTTTTGATGAATTTATTTTCCGTTCACATTACATTTTGTAGAAATCATTAAGTATGAAGTTGTTATTTAAATGTCCTTATTAGATAATTTGATTTACTTTTTCCATATCTTCTTTTGATTATTTTCTACATATTTTTATATGGTCATGGATTCCTAGCTTGACAACGGATAGTCCTGAGTAAATATTAAAAAAGTGTACAATATATTAATTGGAGAACACATGAATTACTTTACAAGAGTAGATGAATGGCATCCTCAGACAATTACCATAAAATGGATGTTGTATGGGAAATGTAAACATGTTTCTGGTGTACACTACTAAATATATACTTTCTAAATATAAACATGACCATCTCTATTCTAAAATGCTTCCTTTTTGCCAAAATGATATGGTATAGTCAAATGCGGAAACCATTTTAAAATTCCACAAATAACTGAATCCAAGAAATCACATACTGTTATGCTATAAGAAGTGCAATCTTGTTAGCATTTTTTAAAATACTGGGGGCAAAGGGAGGTGGATGGGAGGAGAAATAATTTACCTGTGTGATTGATCTTCAGGGAAACTTTATTTGTGGAGTTCCCTTCAGATCCAGGGCCAGATTTCCCCTGGAAGCACTGATCTCAGGGAGAACAAAGGAATTGCAAAGGATTGAAATGATGGAATGTAGAGATATTATCGGACAAAGGGGAAAATATAGTAGTTAATAAGATTTATCTTCCCTTGTGATCTGCAGTGGCACTGGTTTCTAAAACACATGGAACTTTTAAAATGGAAAGTGAAATTGTACAGTTTTTCTTTTGCATGCATCTACGTAGCTGTTTGACATTTTGAAAATTAGTAAGAATGTATTTAGTACTGCAAGAAGATAGTAAGTTGTTCATGAGCTGATGAACCAACCAGTCTTGGGAATGAAGGAATTAGTGAAATGTCATCTTTTGTGTAACTGAATGGTTTAATATCTCTCAAGTATGTTGTCTTTGCTCAAACTAGTCACAGCCTTAAAAATGGTAGGCTAGCTGTGTACAATCCATGGCTTAGGAAATCATAGAAATTTAGTACTGGAAGGGACCTTGAGAGGTCATTAAATTTAGCCCCCTGCACTGGTACAGGATCCAGCAAACACTTATTAGGAAAAGCTTTCACTATATCTGTCTTGCTGCTGAGTAAGCCCATTACTTCTTGTCCTACCTTATACCAGCTCTTAACATATTTGAAAACTCAAGTCTCTCCAGACTTGTTTGTGAGCATGTGAGGAAGCTTTCTTTGACCTACGTAATGTACCAGTGGGTGGTTTCATTGTTGACAGCTCACCCTGAAATGTGATGACAGTCATCCCAAGTTGTCTGAACAGTACAGTATTTAAGAATTAGAGTTTTCAAGGCACTGTAAAATTGTCTCCTTCAGAACAGTGTTTGCAGACCATTGGGAATGCAGGCTTGCCTTTGTCTACTAGTCTCTTGGTGACAATGTGGAATTCGTTTAATATTTCAGTAGTGACCTTAGACCCCAGTTAGGGTTGCTGTCCCAGTGTAGGAAGACATGACCTTCTCCCATAGAGCTTTCTTTCTGACAAGACAAGCAGCATGAAAGGGAGGGGAAGAATGATCTAATTACAATATTTTAAAAAATGCTTATGAATATTAGACATGTACAATTCTGTTTATTGATTAAACGTAATGCTAACACTATGTTTAACCATTTAACTGATTAAAGGAGCGGGTGGGGAGGCATTCCCTGTTGGGGTCAGGCTAGAGTGTCCCCTGCCGCAGGCATCACCGTTTAACTAGTTACCCTTTAAAGTCCTTAACGAATATGCTTATTTTCTTTCTCTTTTTAAAGCTCACATATTTAGTCTGAAGGGGGTACGGAGGGAAACTCAGCAATAGCATCGTTTTCATTCTTTGCTTGACAAGTAAACGATAGACTCATAGAAATGTAGGTCTGGAAGGGACTTCAATAGGTCATCTAGTCCAGTCCCCTGCCCTGAGGCAAGACAAGGTATTATACAGACCATCCGTGACAAGTGTTTGTCTAACACAGTGGTCACCCAGGGCAGATCCTCACGGGACTGACTCCATTTGATATGTTCTTCCAGCCTGACTGTAAACCACTGATAAGTACTGTTTTTCAACCAACTGTACATCCACCTTGTAATAGCTCGATCTAGGCTATATTTCATTGATACTGTCTTACATGAAAAGGGTATGTAAGACAGTATCAATAGTCTTACTAAATTTGAGATCTAGAATGCTACTGCTTTCCTCTATCCACAATGCTTATTACCTTGTCAAGGAAGGATATTAAGTTGGCTTGACATGATTTGTTCTTGACAAATCCATGTTGACCGATACTTATCACCTTGTCGTCTTTTAGGTGTTTACCAAGTAATTCCATGATGATTTGCTCCATTGTTTGCTTCATTCATCTGCAAAAAAAAAAAAAAAAAAAAAAGGATTCAGGAATATGGATTGTAGGAGTTGGATGGAAACAACCTGAAATGTGCAGTGGCTGAAAACTCAAAGGTCATCTATCTCCTTGTGGAATATAAAGTCACTTGGAGCCTTGTCATGGAAGAAAAAAAGAACCATTCTGGGCCCATATCACTAAGCCTATATTATAATGCATGCATACAAGGGGGTCAAATTAAGGTTCCCCGGGCAAATTTAATTTTGACATTTCCTACCTTTTGAGTGTTTAACTTTGTAATCTTAATGTTTTTATCATTGTGTGTGTAATTTTTTAACTTTAAAAAAGGCTCCAGAAATTTTATCACATTGACTCTTCCATGGGTCATTAGCAATGTTGGAACCTTTAGAATCACCTCATAGACCTCTACTGCTTGAGTTAATGGAGTAACTAATAGCAGTGGTCCTAAGAGTAAGTTATAGTTACTTCCTTTAAAACTTTGGATGTGTAGTTATCAAAAATACCTGTTTACCACAAATGGCTTTCTAAGGCAATTCAAAGCATAGAAGCAAGTAAGCTTTTTGAATGGTTGAATCACAACTCTGGGCCAGTAATCTGTTACTTCTTCTTTTTGATGACGTCTACATGGAAATTTAAGCGGGAAGCTAATTTTTATTTTCAGTATCTGGTTAGATGAATTAATCAGATATAAAATGAGGTACACTATAAAATTTAGATACACTAAATGAGGACCTGGAATAAAATGGCAGATGTTAATGAAAAGTTTTAAAAATTATCAACTATATGAAAAAAACACAATCTTTTGACATTAAACCAAACCACTGAAATACGAAAATTATTCCGGGGATTGATATTCCCATGTGTCATAATAGTTAAATTGAAAAAAGTCCATTCAACAACCTTTGAAAACACAAATAAAACAATGCACATTCTCAAAGTAAAACAGACTTCTAGCAGATGACAATCTCTATTCCAGTTATCCTTTTTTTAAAGGCTTCTTTCTTCTTACAATTTAGATTTATGTTGATATTACTAACAGAGACATGACAATCCATTTGAACTTCAGAGACTATCATAAAGGTGATGGGATTTGAAAGCAAACACAACCAAGTTAGCTTCAATGAAATGCTTTTTAAATAATCATCTTTTACAAGATGCATTAGGAGTTAGAATAAGAAGCTCTTGCGTTTATTAAATGGTAAGGAAGGCAAAATATTTTTCTGGAAAAGCCTCCATTATAAAAATGTTTATGAGATGTGTTCTGAGCCAGCAGGGCAACTAAGTTAGTAATAGACAGCAAAGTTAGATGGTGAAATTAAGGAGTCTCCCATATTTAACTTAATGCTTGTGATGGCTATGGCTTAATTCCTAATGTGTTTCCATTATACATTTTGCAAAGTCCCAGACAGCGGAAGTTTTCTGGGTGGTGAACAGCCTGGTTAATCCTGGCTGTCTCCACTCAGTGACAGTTAAGTTTTTCTTACTGTGAGGATTTTTCATGTTACTTTGTGGATAAGATCACCCAAATCCTCCTTGGTAGCAGAGCATTGTCTGAAAGGACAAATGCAACATTTCCTTTGCTAGTTTCAACCTTTCTTTCTTAGTGAGGTTGACGGGGAGCTTTTGAGTTGCAGCCTGTGCATTAGACCCATGTTCTTCAACATTGGTTAAAGTGCTTAGCGTGGAATATTGGGGCTGCTCCTGATGGAAACCATAAGGGCCTCTCATTGGAAGAGCAGTAGACTGCCTCCCTGATAAACCAGTATTAGACTTTTACTCAAGAGAACCATCTCTTGATGTGGATGTGCTTGCCAGTTATTCACCTATTTCTAATCTTCCATTCGGGAAGGAAAGATGCTTGAGGAGATTATGGCATCATTACTCTAGCAGTTTCTGGAGTCCTTACTTTTCATTGACTCAGTGGATCTGGTTTAAGGGCTGGCATTGCATAGGGAATATACTAGTTCTGCTATTATTTTGGATCTGTCAGCTGCCTTCCATAGACTTTTGAGATTTGGAGAGGAAGTAGAGAGGGGAGCACTGATGCTAAATTTTTAGTGACTTGTTTTCAGTTCCTAATGTGTCAATAGTGTGACTCTGCTCCTTTCTTTTGGAGAGAGTTGAGACAGTTAGCAACTGCTCTTCTGTCCTGTGGACTTTGTCATGTGGAGTTCTGTGGGATTCCATCTTGTCATCCCTCCCGTTCATATCAGCTTGCTGGAAGGGCTAGTTAGGGACCTTCAATATGCTGAAGACACTCAGTTCTTCATTTCCATCTTCTATGATATATCCACTCTTGTTTAGCACCAGAATTAGACTTGGCATTTGGGGTTGCCAGATGGTTGAACCAAAAATACCGAACACTGTCCCCCTCTGAGAATTAAGCAAAATAAATAAATAAATAAATAATAAAACAGCATTAAAACAGCATGGCCCCTTTCAGAGTGAGTGCAGAGTTAGAATAGAGATAGGAACAGGGGAGTGGTTGAGCACTAAGACCCATGGAAGGCATTGCTTCTCCTTGGTCTTTAGGCTTTTTGCCCACGGCCATTTTGTGTTCTTGTTCAAGCCAGAACTTAGCTTCCCTGTGGAACCAGGTAAGCATGGGGGGCGGGGGGTAGAGGAGTCTTGGGGCTGGGCCCAGGCCCTAGGGTTGCCAGGTGTCTGGTATTTTCGCTTCCTGGCCAGGAAAAAAAAATCAGAAAAAACTAGACATTTTAGGTGTCTGGTATTTTCTGAATTTTTTTTACTGGACAGGAGGTGAAAATACTGGACTGTCTGAGTCAATACCAGACACCTGACAACCCGATTTGCATTAGGAGGCAGATTTTAAATCATAAAGGGAAGCTAGGTCCCCAATGTATATTGAATGTCAGTGGAAGTTGGGTGGGCACCTAACTGTCATTTATGCCTTTGAAAATCTCCTCCTTGATCTTCAGTCACTCCTAAATGCCTATGTAGCAGCAGTGGCCATGAATGCTTATTCTCCCCTCCACCCCCACCCCTTCCCTTGGCTGGAAGTGTCTGACCTTTACTGTCAAATATGGCCCTTGCTATAGTCCCTATCCCTTTATCGCCTGCTCTGCATCGAGTTGTGTGAACTCAATTGTCCTATGGAGCTAATGAAACACAGATAGGAATACTTTGCTGATATAGCCTTTGAACAGAAAAACAAAATGAACAGCACTGTTGTTGGTTGAAACACACGCACACGCACATGCACCCCCCCCCCCCCTTGAAAAGTTCCCATGTTGCTAATTGGGTTTATGCCAAAGGAGAAAATAAATAAAGAGAATGCTGTGGAGCTGATTTTGGAAGTTTTGCCTTTACTTTGATTGGGAACGGGATCTGGTCTTTTGAAGGGAAATGCAAAGGTAAACATAGAAGGAAGATATTTGTTTTTTCAGTACATTTTTAAGTGGTGTACTGCTCACATCCTTGGAGGCTGCAGTCCTGTGTTTATCTACAAAACACTTACATGTAGGAACTGGCAGTGGACTCTTCCCTCTCACTGTCCCCTCAAAGTGTCTCATCTTTGTATTATTATTCTTACTACTAATGCTACTACTACCTGTAGAACCTCAGAGCCTGAGCCATGGATCAGAAGCTCACTGTTCTAGGTGCTATATGAACTCTCAACCAGAAGGATCACCTATATAGATGAGGAGTGCAGAATTAAGTTCCTTTAACCACCAAATCCTTGACTTGGGTGCCATTTGTGGTGTTGCTTTTGTGATGTGGATGCCAATTTATAATGGGCTGAACTGAGACTGACTCCTTTCACAAAAACCACTATACAGGTGGGTACTGTATTTGGTCTTTATAGGCCTTGGCTATATTCAGTCTGGTGATCTAAAGTTAAAAGACTTCTGTGTTCCGTTACCAGTCCCTTGAGTAGTTTAGTTGCCCAAAATATGACTTAAAAATACTCAGAAGTTACAAATGTGTGTGTATAATTAATTTGGTACTTCTGTATCTGACAGGCATTATATTTCAGAAAGTGTCATTTATTGTGATAATGTAACAAACAGCTCTTTGTGAAATTTAAGTCTATTTAACATCAGCACCTTCAAAGACAATAAAAATTCCAGTCTGCATTTATCTATTCCCATGTGCGGAGTTACTGCAGTGTATATTGTATCATTCCATGTGAAATTCTTTTGCTTAATAGTCTCATTTATACACAGTTGTCTGAGGTCAGTTTTCCATTTTGCAGTTGTCAAACAGCTGTCAAATTAAGAGACCAGATCCCAAAGTTCATTTACATTTTATGCCATTCTTTGGGTGCCTGTTTCATATCTTAATATAACTAATGATTTATCTGCATATCTCTGTCTTCCTTTTACACTTGTTTTTTCCACAGATGTTCACACCCTTTGGTTCTTTAAGAGGAGTGAAACTTTGTACAGTAATTTATTTTTCACATCTTTCTCCCCATATGCAAGTGTATGGAGATAATACTATAGTTACTGAGCAGAAAATCTGAATCAACTTGTAATTATACATTTTAACAAATTAAGTTGTAATCATTTGAGTTCTGACAAGCAAAAAATAAAGAGTTTTTTAAGGATTTTGAAATTTGGTTCTCATTTACTGAAGTCACAAAAGAAAAATCACCTCTCCAACAGTCTCATACAATTATGCTCCCATTTGTTTACAAGTTAATTACAAATAGTAATTGTCTTGTTTACTGATTTTTTTCCCACCCTGCAGTATTTTCAATTGTTACTTGTGTTTATATGAAACATCCAAATTAAAAAGAAATGTGTTCACTAAAGGCATCTCTGCAGCACACAATTTTCATTGCTAAAATAACAAAAGATGCCATCTTAAGCAAGAGAACACTAAATACAGTGGACCCTAAAAGTGGTTTTGTAGTATTATCATTCTTTCTTAGTTGTGTTCCAAGTGTAAGTTTACATGGGTGGGTGAAGAATTATAGAATTATTTTTTAAGTGGTGTAGCGATCAAAGAAATATCTCTGTACATGCCATTGATGTCGTGGTACAAAGTACTTAAACAGCCTGAGGTTACCATCTTCTTTATAAAAATTCCTTAAAGACAGGTAGGACCCTTGGGTGTTAAATGTATACTTTTGAGTTCAGTATATTTTTGGTGGGGGGAGGCAAGAGAGATACAATTACAAGCACCAGCAGTTCTCAGTAACATTGAGCTTTAAAGGGCTCTTGAAAAGGTACGCTTAAATTATGGTCACCGAGGGAAGTTTTTCTAGCATGTACTGTGCCAAAAATATTTTTGTGCCATTTCAGCGTCATTCACTAACCAGTTCAAGGAGTGTAACTTAATTAACCCTTCTCTGGCCTATATGTGACAAGCTGTAGTTAATAAAAGTAGCTTCCTAGAATGTGAAATGAGTTAGGACACATATTTTAAAGCCCTTTAACATTATTTTGTGCATATCATTTAAACACAGTACATTTTTGCAAGAGGGAAACAATATCTTTGCTATTTACTGCATTATCTTAAGCAATTATTAGTCCTTTCAGTTGATGGGATCTGCATTGGGATTGTAATAAAACACAAGTCAAGGTGAAATTGGATGCAGACTCGGGGAGCAGATAAAACCGAGTGAAAATTAATGACAGATGTAAAAGTTATTGGTAATAACATAGTCTTCCTTTTACAATCCTTTACTAACCCATATTTTTACTTCGCCAGATGTCATTTAAAATCTTCAAAATAAATCATCCATGTTTGATTTTTGATTCTGATCTTGAATGTCAAAAGCAGTTTAATTATGGTAGTATCTAATTTTTATATCTCTATAGTACACATGGGAGAATACAGTGTTACTCAACATCTAGACAAAATGCATTATGTCATAATTAGATTCCCAACTGCTCAATTGTTTGAAAAAGTGTAAACTGCTCTAACAAATACATTAATTCATTTAAAGCAACTGTTATTGAAGAAAAGCTGTTACTGTGACTGGTGCTATTCAAGAGACAAGTTGTTGTAGATACTATCTCAAGAACCTATAGTATAAATTAATTTAAAGTGGTCATTTATTAATCCAGGCTTGTAAAATTCCACTTACCCACTCATCTGGGCTGAGTAAGTCTCTGGTAGACAAGTAAAATATTTTTCATGATAATCCATCCTATGATTTTTATCTGAGCAGATGTCTAGGCTAGTAAGTTTTCATGAGAATTGTGGAATGATAAATTTACATCTTAAGTACAAAATTTTCAGACTTGGTTGCCTAACTTAGGCAACTAAATCCATATTTAGAAATGTAAATAAAGGATCTAATTTTCAGAGGTTCTGGACAACCACAATTTCCGCTTTATGGAAGTTGCTTAGAACTGATGGAAATAAGGGTATTTATCATGGATCTTTAATTTTAAACACACAAGTTTGAAAATTTTGATCAAAGTTTCTTATCAAGCAGCTATATCATCCCATCACCTAAAGCACAACACCCTCAATGAAGTTAGTGGGAAGTTAAATTGAAAAATGGATGGCATAAAGTCACAGAGAGTTACGGACATTTTCAAGGATTATAAAGCGGTAAAGCATGTCTCACCCATTTAGATGAATTGTTTGAATGGGATTTGGGTGCTTCAATCCCTCAGGCTTCTTTGAAAGTTGAAGCTTGTATTTTCTGGCCAGTTTCATGCATGGGGCTGCCATTAAAGTCCATGAGAGCAATGCAGATGCTTCTGAAATCTGACTTTGTCCCCAAATTACCATTCAATATATATTTGTCATTCTACTGCTGTGGAGAGTTTAACAACCGTAATCCATTTGCATAAGGTTTGGAGGGGATAAAATTACTCTTGCGGGAATTCCACACAACTGCACGTGTGCTGAATTCATGTTCCCCACACATTTCTTTGCTTCCCCACAGAAAAAAGACGCTCTGTCTGAAGCAAAAGGAGAGTGCAAAAACATTCATGCACTCTTCTTTAGCAGTACAAATACATTGTTTTGAGCACCTGGAGCAGCCATGAAAGAAGTAAATCACCACAGGCAGAGAACATACCAATTTGTGGTTTCTACCGTGCATTGGGATCAGCTGCTACTCCCAACTGGGCTGTAGGCAGGGGATGACAGGACTTCCTTTTCCTCTGCAAGGAACAGATAGGGCTGGGTCAGACTCACCTCTGGAAACCTCCATCTACTGTAAGCTCAGCATCCTCCCCGATTCCTGCTCTTATTACTCCTCTGCCACTGGGAGGCAGGGGCTGTCACTGTATAGAAAGCTGCTCCTTTATCCACCCAACACCCATGCATCCAGACCCCTGACCCAGACCAAACCTCACCCTGTACACCCAGCCAGGACCCCCCGCTCAAATCCCAGTCTGCTGAACCTGCATCTGGAGCCCCTTATACACAGATGCCTTGCCTCCAGAACCCCATTCCTGCATCAGACCACTCCCCCCTGAGCCTCCTGCGCTCAAACCCCCATCACAATAAGCCCCACCTCAATGAGCTCCCCACATTTAGACCCCTCACCACCAAGATTCATTTCCCCAATACCCAGATTCCTGCTGAACTGCAACCATCTTCACCAGGAACTTCCTGCAGAGTCGCATTGCACCTGCACGGGAACCCCCTCGACTAGCCTCTGTGCATCCAGATCAACCACACACGTGTACCGAGCTCTCCCTCTCCCTCCTCCTCCCTCACTGTCCCATACAGAACCCTTTCCCTCAGACCTCAATCCTCCCTCACTGAGCCCCTCCACACTTGGATCCTTCCTGGTTGAGCCTACCTGTCCTGTACCTGGCATGTGTGGAGTAGAGGGGCAGAACCCTGGGGTGTTTCTGAGGTAGGCCCAGCCCTTTGGATCCATCAGGGTCAGATGCAGCCTCACGTGCAAGTCCATGTCTCGGGAATGGGAGGCCTGCAGGGGGATCTCCTGCCTCTCTGCAACCAGTGGCATGTGCTCCCCACTGCCATGCCATCTATTTATTGACAAATAAAACTTGCCGAGTTTTGCAGAAATTTAAAATATTGTGTGCAGAATTGTTAATTTTGAGGAACGGAATTCCTTCAGAAGTATAAAATGTTGATATTCTTAATCAGGTCCCAGGATTCTCTCATCTCCATGATGTTTTTCTTGATAGCCTCCTCTTCACACTTTTTCAATAGCCCAACAAAGAAAGAGCAATTTTCTACAGTGACGTAAAAGCAAGTAATAGAGCTACCATTCTTGGGTCCTTATATGGCCCACATTACCATAGTACATGGGCACCCCATGATTTTTTCACATATGTATACATCATTTTAAGGTACAGAAGGGTACGTTTCCTCCATTTTATAGATGGGGAAATGAGACCCAAATAGACTGTGAGACTTTTCCAAAGTCATCATGGTTGGGTTATAGAATTGAACTGGAATCTCCCAATCCCAGACTAGGGCTCTAACCATGGGGCCGGCCTGCCTTTGGGAAGCAATAAGTCTGGCTCAGAGCATAATCAAGTTGGTTGGGACAAAATTAATAATTAGATGCATTGCGTCCCCTATATAATAGAAATATGACTTTATTCATGGCCGCTAATTACAGAATTTAAGGCTATTAACAAAACTAGTGGAATTTTCTCGCATGGCTCATATACCTTGGCCCTGGAAAAGCCAAAATACATAAAGCAAACTAGATGCTGATTAAAAAAAATAATTACGCAGGTCATAAAATTAATAGTACAATTTGTATTAAAAGATATAAATTAGAGCATTTAAACATTATTTTTATAGCATATTAGGTAGAATTATTTTAAGTAAGTGGTTTATTCCAAGGAAACTGTGAAATTGATGAATAAATCTATTCTGTTCCAGGGCTAAGTATTTGAAATGTAATCTGCTCGGGTTTTATGTCCACAGGCCACTGTACCCATGTTTGCAGTAGAGTGTAGGTGCTACTAATATGTATACAACAGGTGCATGTAATTTAACTGCAGAACTAGTCAAAATATCTTTAATCAGTCAATATTAAGTCAAACCATATGGGTCCATGACTGGAAAGATCTTTTTCTGTGCTATCCCACCAGACAGTCTCTCTGCTTATGGATCAGTCTGCTGCAGTACTCAGCCACCATGGGACAGAGAATGTCCAGTTGCTGAAATTTTAATCTATCTGCTCTAAAGTAACAGCTGCAGGTAATTGTGTGATGGCTAATTTCTTCATTTTCCACTTCTACATAGGTGGTGGCTGGTGTGATTAGTGAATTATGTGTTTGCCTTCCATGCCCTAGACTAGAAAGTGCAGAAATAAAATAGTTTGGCTAGTGCATTCCAGTGTCACTTGGGATAATTTAGAATCAGTATTAAAAATCATGCTGTCTTCCCTCCAAAACTTGAATTGTAGACCCTGAAAGAGTAGGGCGCTGGTCTGCTTGTAAGCTTTCAACAGAGTCCTTCACCATACCATAAAACAGTTGCAGTGCTGTTTATGTTCTGCTTTTGGTGATGCAAAAATAATTGGAAGCTAATTTACAGCAGTTATTTCTACTAGCAAGCTTACAGTTTTGCTTAAGTCACGTGTGAGAATTATTTCATCCAAATATGTCACCAGCATCACTCGTAGTGAAATAGGTAGTTATACAGTAGGTAGGCATGCATTCACGTTAGGATAAAAAAAGGCTTACCGAACTGGTTGGAATAGTGTGAGCATAACAGCTTCAGTCAGTATGACTATGCCTACCAGAAGGTGTTTGTTTTCTTTACCTTTTGGAAGGCAGATTCTAGCCTTAAGTTACTGATGAATATTTCAGTATTTCAACCAATAGGTTTAGCTTATGACGAGTCTTAGTAGTTGACAGAGGGAAAAATTGTTGTTGCATGTGGTTGTCTTGCTGGGTGGTCCTTCTGAAGCTATAATCGATACATGTAAGCGAATGTCGTCAACAGGCAGCCCAGCATTACAGATTTATCTGATTAGGGTGCACTGTCCAAGCTTTTTGAGAACCCTGAATACAGATTGTTTCAAAAATGGAATAAGTTGCAAAAACAATGTATGTTCTTTGTATTAAAATAGTTCTTGAAGTTGGTGGGGTTTTGATGTTTTCCTGTTCTTTCCCCCAGCTCTTATTCTGGGCTAAAAATTCTATAAAAAAATAACCCAAAAATCAAGAGACAAATAGTTTTATGAGATTCTGGCAGGATTTCTATTTGGGGAATGAACCATAAAATACGGATTTCGTTTTTCAAACTCTTTTGGGTAGGTTAGTAAAAATAACCTTGATAGATGTTTAAAATGAGCCTGAGGGTATGTAGATCATGAAACCCCCAAACATTGTCATGATAGATTGCAAGATGAGTTATGAATGTACTATTTCATCTTTTGATTAATGAAAATACTTAAAAAACCTGCGTTAAACAGAATAATATATCCTATGAAAAATGTCAAGAAATCAGCAGTGTTGCCTCTAATGTTTTTCATCCATGTGCGGATTTTCTCCATCCATGTGTGGAATAAATGTTTATGTGCACCAAGGCATGTGCAACTGTGCACCACCAATAAAAACACAAAACTTAACTGTGGACGTGCTGGTAATCAGCAGGGTATCATTTGAATTTCTTCTGGGCAGCTGCGCAAACACCCAGCTTACAGGAAGCACTGTACATCCGCAAACATGAACATTTCGAGTGCTAATAAAAAATAGTTTCAGGAAGACTAAATTGACAATTCAGAGAGACTATGTTTAGGAGCTAACAGAAGCTAAGTAGATTCTAGCATTCCCATGTAGCAAGACAATTTTGTGAATTTGCAAACATGGACAAACGGAATTTTTTGTTAACTGTGAGGCTAAAGAAGAAAAATAACCTTAGAAGTATTCTAGAAGTATAGGCGGAGTGTATGTGTATCGGCGTTTTCTTTTATGGCACTTGTGAAAAGACTCCTCCTTTATTATATCCCCTTTTGAGAAGACTTCAGATCTAATGTTCTGGGTAGCAGAAGACATTCACTCTACTTTCAGCTTTTAAAATACATGTCAGCACTTAAGTAGGGTAGACAGCAGCACTAATCATATTAAACACAGTCTCTGAACTCATGGTGAATGCATAATTAATGCATTGTTTTAGAGGTGCTAATATATTGGGCAAGGGCAAGAGCTCCATGCATAGCTCGCCATATGGGTGAAATGGAGAGAACCAATAGCCTATGCAGTCTGTGACATTGTAGCTAACTCTCCTCACTAAATCTTGTTTGTTACACCTCTAATATGAGCCAAAACCATCAAGCAGCCTCCATTAAAGTGTTTGCCACGTTGAACCTCTCACTGGGATAGTAAATGCTAATTCAGTGTCAATTAGAAAAATGCCTTAATGGGGTGCTGCTGTTAATAAGAGGAAATTCTGTTGATTGTTTGCATGGGAAGGAGGATGTGTGTGTATCTGCTGTACGTACTGTATGCATCTTTCACTCCTTACTGTTTATTGTTTTAAATAAGTTTAGCTTGGATGTACTTTACTATTTCACCATTATTTTAAAGTGTATTCCAAGTTTGCTGGTACTCATTTAGAACTTCTGCAAATAAACCAGAGTTCCTTTAGTCTAACATTTAAAGGGTTCACTGAATTACCATTGTCAGGCAAATCTTGTTCATTTTCTGAATTAGTCCAATATTACAGTTTTTCCTCTGTATTGTAAAGTGTGTAGCATGTAAATTCAAAATGTGTGCTGTTTTATAGTTCAAAAGTTTCTCATTGGAACATGTAAAAATGTATGTGTATATCCATTTATATAATTCCATCGCAAGTGATTTAGATCTACTTTGTCACCTTAACTTTAAAAATGTGTATAGGAGATATGTGCTGTTTTCTGGCATTTTCTACAACTACATTCCTAGGCAAAACATTGTTTCTCCATATTAGCCATGTGCTAACCTCAGAAAGATTAGTTTTATAAGTAGTGTTGCCCTCATAAAACAAAAACAAATGGGTAACATTTTAAGTGAGCCTGCATAGGAAAAGGAGTTTGAAATAACATATCTCCCCCTCCTCCCCACACACACACTTTTTTTTTTGCTAGTTTAAACTACTGTTATATTTTTGGTTAAAGGTTAATGTGCCTTTTATTGGCCTTTTCAGTCCTGCATCTGTGTTTGGTTGTAGGGGGGAATGTATCACATGAGATTTGTACAACATGTCTGTAGCAATTATACGTTGTACCAGTAATCTCTTGGGATTCTTCACACTTTTTTGAAGTATGTTATCTAAATTTATTGCTCCATATCTTTGCCGCAGTTATATTTTGACTTGACTATAGATTTTTTTTTGCTAACAAATACGTTGGCAGTTTTTAGAAACAATGCTCATTTACATTTTAAAACTAAATTGCTATCAGTATTAACCCCATTAAATGTTTGCAACAGCAATTTCTTTGTTACACTCAGTATGTTATTTTGTGTCAGACACAATTTGGAGAAAGACCAAAACAATTATGCTGATTAGCAGAAAAGACTTACTCAGAGAGTTAAACTGTTTAATTCATAATTATATTGATGAACATCACCTGATTCTTTTCTTTACAAAATAATCTATTGAGAATCATGGTTAAACTAGAAATGTGCTTAATTGTGGAAATGGTTTTTACTGTATTGTAAAGTGTATTATATTATTCTGTATTTATAGTTATATTCTGCATATGTGTTTAAGGGTCCAATTCTGATCTCACTGAAGGCAGTGGAAGTTTTACCACTGTTTTTAATGGGACCAGGGTTCATCCCTAGAGCCAAATCTTCTGCAATATTTTTTCTGCTAATGGAAAGTATGGATGAAGAGGACAGTGAATCCCAGACGTAAACATCACATAGTGAAAGCATATTATCTTGTCCATCCTCATGTTAATGTCACTGCCAAGAGTTAAATGTCCATGATTTTATAATTGGAGTAATTGATGGGACTCAGTGTTCTTGAAAAGCCTACATCTCTCCAACATTTTTTTACCTACTTTGTGTTTAGTCACTTCTTTGTTTCCCTCCAGGTAATTCTTTGTGTGGGTTTTGTCTGCCTCAGCAGGAGATTGTGAAATATTTTTAAATTAAGAAAATTTCATCAGTAAACAACAGAAATTATCGAGGAAAGGGAGGCGTTTTAGGTGTATAACACCTGAAATAACTTTTGACAGTTTTAAAGTTGTTACCAGTTTCAAATTGTTATTAATTTTTCATTGCCCAAAGGAAGCATGAAGAAGAGCTTCATGGTGACTGCCATCAACTAACTGCATTAGGTAGCATGCTAGACCATCACTAAAAATTACAGAGCACTTTCAAACTACAAAAAAACCCTCACTTTTTAATGATATCAGATAATTTGGCTAATGTATCTTCAGTAAAAACTATCTACATTTGTTTTAATTAAAAAATATAAAAGTTGAATTGCTCAAATCTTCATATATCACAATTTCTTTTTGAATGTATGGGAATGTTATTTGTTTAGGTATATTCTCTTTCTGAATGTAAGTGCCCAATAAAATGAACAAACTCCTTTAAGCCAAGGTGTAACTATAATAGCATAACTGAGGTCAAAAGATGTAGAACAAAATAATTTTCCTAATACTGTTCTCTTAGCTCCTTCAACTATATAATATTGCACATTAGTGTGTATACACACACCTACTTTTACTCACTGGAAGACTGTCAGCCGACGGTCAGGGCAGTGTGTGTGTGTGTGTGTGTGTGTGTGTCACCCCAGTCTTTAACTGCTAAGACACGCGGTCTCGTCGCAGTGGGCAGCCAGAAGGCTGAAGGGAGCCCCGAAAGTTTAACGTCCGTGTCTTTACTGCTAGGACCGGGGTCCCTTCGCAGAGGGTAGCCAATAGGCCAACAGACGCCCCTGTTTATAGGAAGAGCTTATTACACCTCAGATTTTAGCTGCTAGAACACAGAGTTCCTTCGCAGCGGGCAGCCTAGGGAAGGCTGAGAAGTGCCTCAGTGGACCTGTCACCTGGGAGTGACACAGATCCAAACGCCCAAGCTCTTCCTATACCTGTCCCTATGACCGGCTGAAGTTCTTTTAAATTGTGCTTGGTTCTGTTACAGCAACTGAAGGAGTCAGGTTAAAGCTTAAAAAGTTACAGGTTTATTAAAGAAGCTTATAAATCATATGGTTACAATGGCTATTGCTCTATTTCTTAAATGCTAGCAAATATATATAGGTCTTAAAAATGGTTACAGGAAAAAGGTAAAGATAGAAAATAGAAATAATGGTACCAAGTGACAGCTTAATCTTTAAAGAGCTCTAACACTATGTATATATATACTTAAACAAAGGACCACATCCAGGTACAATTTTTACCCCCTTCTGTGCCTCTCGACTCCAGCGTGTCAGGCCAGGGTCGGTCCCTCAATTCCTCGGAAAGACGAATACGAGGTGGGCGTCCCCTCTGGAACCTCGGGAGGTCAAACACCAAACCTGACCAGCAGATAGGTGGTAGATTGACGCTCAGAGTAAGTGTGCTGCTGGGCCCATCTTTACACCCCTGGGGGCCCGTATTCTCTTTCTTATCTTAAGATGCCAAATTGTACTGGTCCGTTTTGTGGCGCCAGTTCTTACAAGAAAGTTTCAAGTTAATTTACACTTGTAAGAGAGGAAGTTAGCTAAATTAGGAGTGCCGGTTGTTCTTTGCTGGGCGGGAGATTCCTCCCCGCGTGGACGGCTGTGTGTTCGTATCAATATGGGTTAAGTCAAGGGCACTTCTGTGCAGCCTCTTGGTCAGTGATTAGTTTGACCACCCTCTTATCTCTGCTTACAGTTGTCCATGGTCACTGAGCCAGCATATCTAAACCTCCTGCTCCAAGGTTTTCAAAGATCATGCTGTTTTTCTCTGCTCTGTGTGCCCTGCATGCTTTCAAGCAGACAAAGATGGATGTTAAAATGGGGGTTCATGTCTGGCTACAAAGACTTACCTGGCATTGCCTGGGTCTTTCAGGGCAGGGGACTATGGTGTGGTGGGGGGAGATGCAAGAATCAAGGCAGGGCCTTAGGGATGTGAGGGGCTCAGGGCAGGAGGCCAGAGGCTTGGGCATGAGGAGGGGCCACCAGGGCTCCGTCCTTCCCTTCCCTGCCCCTCCAAGGTGGGGGGATCGCTGCTGGGGTCTCCCTTCTTGCCTTGACCCCTCCCGGGGGGAGGCACTGCCAGGGGCTCCTTCCTGTCCATCTGGGGTGGGGACAGTGCTGGGAGCTTTGTCCCTCCAAGGGGATCCCCGCTTACCTGGACTGATGGCAGGCAAGCCCCAGCCCCAACTGGCCACTATCTTGGTAGTACGGCTGCCCACAGTGGACACTATAGTATAGCTCTCTCCTGTGCTTGCTGCTCCCAGAGGTCACTGTGAGTATAGTGGCCCTCCGAACAGCCATGTGATGGAAAACAGTCCTATTTCTCGCACTTCCTGTTTTCCTGTCACAACCAAACCCTGACCTTGCTTTAAGTTCAGAGCAGAAGACGCGACATATCAAATTTAGTGGTCCTAGCTCACAGACAGACAGATGCACATTTCTAAAATATACAGATATAATATTGAAAATCTCATTGCATTTTCCAGAATGATATGACAGTAATACGCATATCTAACTGGGAACATGTCTTATGTCTGCATATGTTCTCTGCATGTATCGCTCAATACATGGATGATCCATTTTATGGATGTGAATGGGTAGCCAGTTAACTGGTTACCCGGTACCTGGGAGCAGCCCCCCACTCGCAGCCTCCCAGAGCCAGCAGCTCCACATGGGGACCAGGAGCAGTCTGGCTAGAGGAGCTTCACTATCCCTGCCGCGGTGGGCAGGGGCCCAGCTCCAGTCCTCGCCAGTCCTCTTGTCTATTCACATTAGCTGGTTAAACGCTGTTTACCAGTTAACCAATTAAACAGGATTTTATATAATATAGATATACATGTATTATATACCTGCTACTGTGTAGCGTCTTATTTTTCCACAGTGCCAAAACTGTCTAGAAGAATGCACATCAAAGTTCTCTCTTCCTCCCCAGAACTGTTTTTAATTTATTCAATAGTTACATTTCTATTAGTGCTCTGAGACTTAAGCTCTGTGTGGTTTTTAAATTATGGCAGCCAACCACAAAAACAAAAATCCCTTAGCCTAGATTTCTGCAGTTCCTGGATGTAAATCCAACTGACTTCACCTTTGTCGCAGAGCATAAACCTTAAAGGGATACTGTCAAAACAGTTTAGGATCAACATTTATAAGCGGTGGAGTTTGCATAGAGTGAGGAGAAATAATACTTCTTAAATTTCTTGGCTAGATACAATAGTGTGAAAAATTGTTCCTTTTGTTATGCTGCCTGTTGCCCCGATCCTGCAAGTACTTACACAAGTGAATAGGCTTGCTGAATGCAATGGACTGTGTCATTCATAGTCCTCTTATGCTGGAGGGCTTTTCTACAAAATGGATTTTTTTTGCTCTTGTAACTTTCAGTAAAGATGTGTTGCACTGGTGTAAAACTACCGACTAATTACACTACTGCAAAAATCCCTAATGTAAACAAAGCCTTAAGTGTCTACAGGAGCGGAGCCGATGTTTGAAAAAACATCTGCCTGGATCAGGAATTGCGGTAATGCCCTTTTATGCTGTCTTCAATAAATAAATGCTCAAAATAAATTAGAGAATTTTATAAAAACCCAATAGGAACAGAAATGGTTCAATAGTTTTTATTTTGGCAACAAACTGTGTTTATTAACTTAAACATTTCCCCGTACTGTTGGAAATGCAAAACCACCTGCCTCTTAAACTGGTTGGTGTAGTTTCATTCAAGCTGAGTGAACTGAACTGTAAAAAAATAAAGCATATATATCAGAAAAGAATATGAAATATTACATTTTCAGAGAAAAATAATCTGATTTTAAGTTGTTGGTAATATAGATAAGGTTGTTTAAAGAGGGAAAAAATTCCATCTAGGCAGTGTCTCATTAAGGACGATTTTACTTTTAATAATCATTCTTGGCTGATTTATGTAAACTGATTTCCTAAAACCGAATGTCTTAGCAGATCAACCCAACAACATTTTCTCTTGGCACTGTTGCTTACCTCAGTATCTTCCACGGATTGTCTGTCACGGTGCACACACTTATATAACACACAAAAGGATATGCCCAGATTCTACCTATGCTGAAGAGAGAGGAGATTTGCAGAGCGACTGCTGTGCACTTCAGAATCTCCACATTGATTTTAGATCTGTTTGTGAGCCATAAAATACAAGATTACTTGGTTGAACCCCTAAAGCCTGTTTGTGCAGTCTGGGTAACACCAGCTTCTACCTTCCAGAATTGCAGCTGGGTTGGGGAGCTTTGGGGACTACGGAGCATGTGGAGCCTTCCTGTGTGACTTTGAACAAGGTCTGTTGTACCAGGGGGAACTCTGATTTCAGAAAACTCTCTGTGAGTGAAGACTGATGAAACATGAGCAATGCATACATTTGTGGGTAATTTTCTCTGCTGCCGGCAGCTATCTGCTATTGATTTAAGTAAATAGTGTTTGCTGTGTAATGCCATATCCTTATTTACATGTACTTTTTATATCCAATAAAAAGTACCCCAAGGAATGCTTTTTATTTATTTATAAAAACAGTCATCTTCATGTATGGTAACATCATTTTTCCTAAGTTTAGACTTTTGCATTTTTATATTACCAGGATTTCTGTATCAGTATTTAATGGTCTTTAAAGTCAGCTACTTGTACAGACTTGATGAAGAGTTGGGAGCTGTTTCTTACTGGGTATTTAGAATTTTGTAAATATTATTTAACACATATGTATTAATTCTGTTCATGCATTTAGAGAATTCTGGGGAGTATGTTGTGAAAATATAACAAAAGTAATTCCATATCAGCTGTGGAAGAGAAATCACTCTGCTGTGCTTCACTGCATTCATAAAGTCCATTCTGATTGAGTGGAGGAAAAGTGATAAAAACACCTTCGGCTAAAAATACAGTAGTTTGCAAAACTTTTAGGAATGACAAAATTGGAAAGTAGCAGTATAGATTCTTATTAGTCTGGCTGTACTAATGTGTAAGTCACCTGTGCACTGATTACTTGAGAGAGTCACTCAGATGGCACATGCTTTGAGATAAGATTTTGGAAAAGAGCAGGCTTATCCAGCCACATTTCTTGCAAATAGTAACAATGTAGGATGAAAAAGAAGCCATTTAATTTATTTCCCAGTTCAATATGAAGGCCTTTTCTGCCAAATTCATAGTTAACCTGAATTTATTCAGAGGTCAAGAATTTGCAGCCATTTTATTAAAAATGATGTATATTCTGAACATTATTTAAAGGCGAATTTAAATGCATATCTGTACACACACACATTTTATTTTATATATAGATATGCTTAACATATATATATATATATATATATATATATATATATATATATAAATAAATAAAAATAAAAATATCGAGAGAGAGAGAGAGAGAGAGAGAGAGTGAGTATCATTTACAGTTAATGAAATTCCAGTCAATATGGAAATGTACAAGTGCATTAGGAAATAGATTTCAGTTGACTCAGGACCAGGGTGTTGGGTGCAGTGAATCCTCCTTTTTCCCTATTAGCTGCTGCAGCCTTTAGGGGATTTTCTAACATGCTTTTAAATGTGGCTTTGTACCTACTATAATCAGGCAAATCATATTTAAAAATGTGTTAATTGGATGTTGAGGATTAGTACATAGATGGAACGTCCTGACTTCTCGCTTGGCTCCTGCTCCACTTTATTCTCTGTGCTGACCTATGTGGTCCAGCAGAGCTGGGTGCACAGCCACCTCTGTGTAACTCAGATGTCTGTAAATACATACACAACACACAAGACCCTGCTGAAGTATGGTTTGATCCTTGCTCCATAGGCCATTTTCACCACAGTGAAAACAATGGCATATGTATGTTGTTAAAACATTTCACATCGCCTGAAAGAATGTTACATCAGTCTAATCAAATTTATGAATCACCAAACTTAGTGTCCTTCAGCTTTTCAGTAGGAAATGGGTAAGGACTCCTTAAAGGTATCTTTCATCATTTTGAAATACATTTTCTTCCAATAGTAATAACCTCTTGTAATTGTTTTCACCATTTTTCATTCCTTGGCGAACACCCTAGTTTGTTGTTAAAGGGTGAACCCTGAACTGATTCACTGGTCTGTTCTTGGACTGGTTGTTCATTAGTCCTGGTGGTTTCCTTTGTTCTTTTAAGGAGTTTTTAATTTATACAAGTAAAGTTATAATGAAGATAAAAAATAGTAAATATAAAAAGTGAAGAAAAATAAGTTAAGTACAATTTTAGCCTCTATTAACCAAGAACCTGATTATGTAAATACTTGTGTATGAACTTAACTTTATCCATGTGAGCAGTCCTATTCAAGTCAATGGGATTTACTCATATGGATGAAATTAATTTTGTGAGCAAATGTTTGCAGGATCAAGGCCTTGTATTAGGATTTCCAGATAAGCTTTCAGAACACTATGTGGCCCTAATTCTATAAAGATTTATGTGTGTGAGTAACTTTTCATGTAAGTAGAACAATTGAAGTCAATGTGACTATTTTTGTGACTCAAGTGTTGTTCATCTCTGTAAGTTTTTGCCAGATAAGGCCCTATGATACTGAAATATTTTTAATTCTCAGATTCCTTTTTGTATAAGCTGGTGTTATAATTTATAATTTCTCTATGAAAAACAAAATATGTTGTTAAAGAAACTTTCTATAACATCACAGGATAAATCTTAACAAATAAATTGGATAATTAAAGTACACATAATGTACTCAAGTTAAGACTGTTTGTATTCACTTCTGATTTTTAATAATTATCTTAAGAACATATTTGTTTCAAATTGATGTAATGTTTTTAAACAGAAAGTTCAAACTCTCCCAATATAGTTGAAATTTCCTATAAGTGCTTATTTCAATTCTTCACATACACCCTCTTCAGAGCTTTTTTTTTAAAGATAAGTAGTTGTTCTCGGGGATACAGCAATTTATTTGATTTTTATAAAGATTTCTAGGAATTAATACAAGAGGAGTCTATACACAACTGAGACCATTAAAGAGGAGGACTTAATTATATTTTTTACTGATATAATAGATGAATTTTATAAATCATAGACTAAATCATAGGCATATTAACCAATCCCAAACTTACAGTGTGCACTATTCAGTAGATGTTGACTACCGGAATATGGCCTTCTCTTGAATCTATAGTTTTAAAGCTCTATGAAGAGTTCTGATTTTACCTACAATATCCTGTTGTTTAGAAAGCATTTGTAATGTAATGGACTTCATATGGTAAAGGACTGCGCATCTCCTGTTTCTCCACATTATAGAATAAAAGAGCCATGTAAGGACCAGCTAAAAAGAATCTCATCAGATTTTAGGTTTTAGTTTTCTGATTTTAAGTTGGGTATAAATCCTTTATATTCTTGCCAGCTAGGAATCTTTTTAACTTTGCTTTTTAGCTGAAAATTCCTGGATGGACTTTGGGAAACTTGCAAAACTGTCTACTTTATTGTCCTTCATCTGAGTCATTTTATCTTGTAAATGAGGAATGTACATTTAAAAAAACACAAGTTAAAGTTTTCTGAGAAGTCAGTGATGTCTAGGAAATATTTTATGGCTGTCGAAACAATGGAGGTGAAAAGCTTATTCCTTTGACAGATAAAGTTTCAGAGCACAGTATGGTTCTGTAAGACGGCTAACTTTGGTTTGTATATGAGCCACAGATGTTTTCACCTCCAAAAAGGGACGCCGTTACATGTAAAAGGAGATTAGACCACTTTTTGTACAACATGTGTTTGTGCAGTATGTTGTTAGGGTAGATGCTGAAAACCAACAGACTTAATGTTCTGCAAAGCAGCACTGAAAATAATAGTCTACAACAAAAACAGTAAAAAGTGTTTCTCATCAGCGGCATTTCTGTGACTAGTAGAAAGTCATTTCATATGGTCCCTATGTTTTAAACTGCCAGTTGCTTTGAATGACCTTTATGCTCTAATACACCACAAACTGTAGACTTTTCTTTATTTTTTCTATTGTTAAATAAGAAAAACAGTTAGAACCCAGAGAAGAACATTCATCAAAATCTGCCTTTCAGAAATGTCGAAGGTTTTACATAATATCTATGGTAGTTGAATGAAAGGGAAAGATTCAGATTACAAAGTCAGAACCTGCTGGTGAACTGGCCAAATTTATTCTTAATATGTAGAATGATTCACTTTAGTACTTGAGACAATATTCAATTTCAGATATAAATATGTTAATCACTGCAAATGTGCTAGCGTGTTTCAGTTTTCTCTCCTCTGAAAATTAGATTATTGTTCTGGAGTAACAAGTTTTCCATTATCTCTATTCCAAAAGTAATATATTGATAACATTAAATGGAGGTATTTGAGTAATTTTGTTCTTCAACAATAGTATTTTAATCATTGAAATCTCTTTCTTTACAATCAATCTTCTTATCATTGTGTTCTATTGGATTGATGTAGCTATTACTTTAGGAACTCAGAGTTATCTTTTGAGTAGACAAATGATTGATTTAGACATTAGGCATTCTGTGAGATGTTATAAACATTTGCCTTTCTATATTTCTACTTTGAAGAGAACTAAAATCTTTGCAAACATGTCAGTTCACCTTAAAAGTTACCAATACAGCATACTCCTGGTCTTATATTGCATTATAAGTCTGTAGCTTTTTTGCATGATCTGTAGAATTAATATTGTGGTGTCTCTAGGATATTCCCCAGGATTTTAGACAAAGGTTGGGAATAAGTCATCAAATAGCCTTCATGAGTTTCTCTTTTCAGCATTTCTGTATAACAGCTACATTTGTTTACTTTGGTGTTTGGTTATTAATTTGAAGATAAGGGTGTAAATTCAAAGAAGGGGAAAATGTATTGATGGAAGAAGTAGCAAACGTCATCCTGAGAGTATTTGGGGAAAAGTGGGTTTTTTTTTTTCAATTTTAAATGCACATTTGAATAATCATAAGCAAAGTTCTTCTTTCCTGCCATGCAGACGTCTACCCTTTTGATGTTGTTTGTGAATTTAACCTGGATACAATTTTGGGAAGTTAATTATAGTTAACACCAGGAACACTTGGTTTCACCTGATGTGTGCATCTGATTGTTTAAGTAAACCTGGTCTTGGTGTGTTTTTATCTTGTTTCAGTTGCAGGTCCAAATGAGACTTCTGCTTGGGGTATTCTTCTCTCTTCAGTGTATGCACATCTCCTGTTAGGGTACTAGGAGCACTCTGTATGCACTGAGGGGAGAATAAGTCCCATGTGTCAGGTGTCAAGAATTACTTCTTCCAGTATATTGCGTTTCCTTTTTCGTCTTTGGCAGTGCTGCATTTCTTTGCACCTCCTTATGCTTTGTCCATTAAATGTCAAGTTTTCTAATTCCTTATTTGCAGAACTTAAGTACTGCTACAAGTGTTTTTTGTGAAATTTTTCAGCAATGTCACGTATTGCGGCGAAAGCAACACAGAAAATAGGAATATCAGCTTAAATTGGAAGGACAGAGAACTAAGGAACATAATTAAATATAACTGTATTGTTCTTATGATACATTTCCCTTGTTTCTGAAATCATGGACCTTTTCAGTTTTTTCTGATATCAGATGTATGGAGCAGATTCCCTCCCGCGCTCCCATGTTTAAAAAGGTCACATACACAAAATATGGAATTAAAACACATAAATATTGGGTCTCATGTAATAAAATATTTCAAATAACAATATTATAAGTAAAAATGAAACTGTTTTATTCTGCATTTAGCACTCATGAGAAAATTAACTTTTTCCGATTAATAATGTATTTCTATAATTGTAGATAGGTTAGCAATAACTCATAGTAAAGTATGTAGCTAAATTATGCTCTGAGTATAGTGTGAGGAAAAAAAGCTGACCTAGGAGAGTATTCACCCACCTGAGAATTGAAAGAATCCAAAATAAATACATTTTGTGACGTTACCTTTTATTATTTTTTCAGTGTAAGCGTAAGTAACTACGTCAGGTTTTTTACTGCATGACTGTTTATTCTGCTTTCTTTTTAGAAACCTTTTGCCTGCGTATATCTGACTAGTTCAACTTCATGTAACATGAACACTTTAATCCCTATTTTTCCCCTCCTTCCCCCGCCTCCCCCTTCCCATCTCCTATTTATTTTGGAACTGGAATTTTAATAAGCCATTCATCTGAAGAAGTGAGTTGTACCCATGAAAGCTCATGATCCCATCTACATGTTTTGTTCGCCTTTAAGGTGCTGCAGGACTATTAGTTTTTAAAGTTTTTTAACTTTTACAGTTATTCAGAATATAAGTTCAACATTTTTAAACAAGGTTTGTTTTGTGTGGATGGACACAGATGTATATAAATACACTTAAAATAATAATGTAGATATATTTATGTTTGTGCTGTGGAAGGGAGAATAACCCACCTTCCTCCCCCCAAAATAAACAAAACAAATCCTGTTGCTTGTTGCTACATGAATAGAAGTTAATTCAAGAGTTCAAACAACTCTGCTTTTAAACACTGTTCTAACCCTCATCTCATGAAAACGCACCTTGTAAAAGCATTAGCTGCTGTAGTTACTTTTACCCATCTTTGCTGATTTGCCTTCAGGTTTTTTCCCATGGACATGCCTGGTAATAGCTGCAGTGTTAAAACTGTTGTGCAAATATCAGCAGTGAGAGACCATGGAAAAATGAAAGTTCCCTATTTCCATCTGCACCTTTAAATATTTAGAGCCTGGCAGGTAGCCTGTTTTCAATTAAGGGGAAAAAAGCAATAGGGTAAATAGTAAGCTTTCTGGGGTGGGGCCCATAATTTACTATTTGCTAAATGCACAGTATGCTTTAAGCAATGCCATTTTAAAAATCATTCTTTCTTTTAATGAGCATAACGATGAGCGCTTTAAAGTGTTTTCATCTTCATATGTTTTATGAACTTATACTAATTATTATCTGGTGGAGGGGTGGGGGGAGGAGAAGAGTATGGGTCCTGGCTGGGGTGGATAGAGGTTGTTAGACGCTGATCCTTGGTCAATTAATCTGATGCTCCCTATCATAATACCCATTAGAGAGAGAGAAAGAGTTGCTGTTTTCATAAAATTAATTCAGTACTGAATTAACAGAAATAATGGAATCCAGGGCAGTTTTCCATTGTACAAATGGTCAGTATTCTTTGGCAAGGTTACATTCCTTTGGCAATAAATAGAGCAAATAGCATAAAATGTTTGCTAGAGGGAAAGTGGAATGACAGAAAAATCTATAAAAACTGTGGCCCTTAATCATTACATACAAAGGTGAGAGGTCGCCCTCCTGGAAAAGTGCTAATAGGTATAGACAAAGGCTGCATTACCATTTTGCAAGTAAGCTTTATTAAAGTGAAAGAAGCTCTCATGGGGGCTAGAAGGTGCTTTCTAATTTAAAGTCCAGTACTGCAAACACTTAATACTAGGCATAGCACTTAGTACCATGAGTGATCCTATTGCCCAAATAAGACCACTTGCGTGAGTAAACTCGGGCACAAAATGTTTGCAAAGACTGAACCTTTAGGTATTTAGTTTCATTAGGCTATTACATTTCACCCATTTTGCTTTTGATATATTTTCCTTTAATGACAATTAAAAAATAATCCTTCTGATGTTTACTGGTAGTCTGCAAAACAAGGCATGTAACATTGTGATAGGAGATGATATTTTGCATGGTCGCCTAGCTTGCTGTCTTTAATGATTACAACCTCTTTGACAAATTAGCATAGTGATAAAAACCAGATGAGGAATGGTCACAGAAACAATCAAATCTATGATTTAAAAAAAAAATCCTACAAAGCACCACTTGGACACACATCTCCTAAAGAAACACTGACCCCTTTTCCAAATGAGGTTTCTTTGCCATTAGCTTAGAATGACATTTTATGAACACCTATAAAACAAAAAGTACTTTATCAGCTTCCAGATCTAAAGACTGAATTAAGAACAAGAAAGTGAAAAATAATTTCAACTAAATAATCATCCAAAATCTGTTTATTTTTAAATGGGCTATTACTTAAAACTATACATTACATATCTTGGAACAAAACAGCAAATGGCATTCTTCCTCTCCCATCTTCCCCTCCCTCCATCTCCCAAACAGAATTCTTTAAATTGATTTTTGTTATTTAAGATATTAATGGAAGAGAGTATGGTTATCTAAGTCAATGAACAAGCAAGGAGAGCTCACTGACATATTTAAGTTTATAGCTAGGACAGTATGTTTTTAAAATGTCTTAAAAATCCATAATTGTGAACCAAGTAAAATCATTTTCAAGCTTAGTGCAAAGTCCTTTTATGAGTGAAATTGCCACACCCTAATTTTTTGTTCTTCAAATACTCATGAAAATTTGAAAGCAAAATTAATTATAAGGCCCTGTTCTTAAATAGAAGGATGTGTAGCCTTTCAGCTGGATCACAGCCTCATTTGTTTCTAAGCATAAACTGGCTAGTAACATGTAGCTCTAGATGATCGTTTCATCGATTTGTTGCAAACATATATGGCAATGTAATTTTATACGAATAGTGCATAATTCATTAGCATTATATAATTAGAATCAGTAGTCATTATATTAAAGTATATGCCTAATATACGCTGAAGCTTTTTACATAAATTGTCTCCTATTTATTGAGGGCTCTGTTTATTCCATTAGCTAACAGGATAATTCAGTTCTGATATTTTTCCCCTCATCAACTCTCTCTTTTTTTTTTCAAAAACTCAAATGAATTTGCATCTCACTCGTCCCCCTTTTCTTCACCTGCTTAACGTGTTTCTTCTTTTACACTGTTATAAATATACTTTTGTCCTGTGTATTATATTTATTTATTTCTGTAACTGCTAATTGTATCAAGGATTTTGGGTTGCACTGGTATTAGAAAACATGATTTACAGCTGAAATAGAGAGGTGTTAGGGGGGTTATTCACATCGTGGGGCTTGATCTAAATCCCATTGAAGTCAATAGACACTTCTTTCTGCCAACTTCAATTGAACTTGAATCAGGCCCATAGAGAATCAAGATTTTTTTAAAAATCTTCCCGTATTGTAAACCACATATGCTGTGTCCTGATGGCAGCCTTTACTTGCTGCTCATTTTAATAAATGATCTTGCCTTGGAAGATTTTTTTTTAATATTGTGTCTCTCAAAGTCTTGAGTCGCAGTGTCAATTGGAGACACATTGTAGTCTGGTTTAACAAGGATCATCTGTTCTTTATGTGATGTTCCCACAGTGTAAAGAGAATAAATTAATCTGATAAGCATATCAATTGCTATTTACTTTGGAATAATTGCTAAAATAATCTAATTAATGAGTATAACATAAATGAAAAACTTTGCACTATTGCTGACTTCTAAAAATAGCAAGCAATCTGTAGGAGTTTGGCCAAAAATCCCAAACAGTGGCATTCATTGCGGATGCAGAGAATTTAACCTAAATTTGGATCTCGGTTTTTAGAGTTAATACATTAAATCTAGATTTATTCAGCAAGTGGAACCTATTTACCAGCTGAAATGTTTGTAACAAATCAGTCTCAGTAGGATGTTCGGCTAACATCTGATTGCACATTCTATTACTAATAAAGCTTCAGTACTGTTCTTTATTATTTAATGAGTTGAAATGCTTTTGTTTTTAACTTAATCCCCAGGGTCAGCAGATTTACAGTCCTTTTGGGGCTCATGGTTCTGCAATATTTCCTTTCACAATCTCCCCTCCTCCAATTGGTGAATGTACATTCAGGGTAACTAACATTATTTCCTCCTCCTACACTTTCCTTTTCCTGAAACCATCAGATAACCCTTTGTTTGTTCTCAGATACCCTGAGAATACACCCTCCAACTACATTTTTTTAAATGGTCAGTTTTTCTTTCAATCTTCACATGCTCATTGTTTTTGGGGGGAATGCCGGAGGGGATTTGGTTTACGGCATGCACTCCATATTTATCCTAAAATCTTTGTTTCCTGTGACATACCCTTTCATGCGCTGCATGAAGGATACTAGACATTAGCAACACCCTCCTCCCTCAAAAGTTGGTGGAATGCAAGAATATTATTTCTCTAGAAATAAATTAACAATCACATGCTCAAGGAAAATCTAATGAGATTTTGGCATTTATAAGATTTTATCCCCCATCCCCTCCTCTTACACATAAAGAGGCAAATATAGGTTGGGAATTTGATAAGGAGATACATAAATATCAGTATTTTATTGCTGCCTTTACGGATATATTGGCAAAATGCTATTCTTTGTCAAACAACATAAATTATTTGATCAAGAGAAAAGTACTTTATTAATATGATGTTCTGCTAGTATCTCCTAATTTATACACATAGAAAATGTGCTAGAAGCATTCATATCAGCAAAATCCCTTACGTTGTTTAGGTTTTGGAAATGATCATAAAATATGATAGAGGCACCTACAAGTTCCATGCTTGTTAAGGATCCCATGCTGTTTTGATTTTTGATTTTACAAAGCCCTGAAAAAGAGAGAGAAACCAGGGTTTATCAACTATGTAGTTGAATTTTGGATTATATATGGGAATATCACTGACATCTCAAGCCCTCTTACTGGTTTTTAAAAAGCCTAAGATCAATAAAGTTGTACAGTCTTTAGCATTTTAGATGTTAATTAATGAAAACAAATTGCGTACAAATGAGATTGTATTGAATAACCAGGCAAGCAGAGTGTCAGATTCCTTTTTATGAATTTGACAGATCAAAAATATATCATTATTGGGTCTGAAATTACTGTTTGTGTATTGTGTTTCAAAATACAAGATATTTTTCTCACATTAACTCATTTTAATAAAAAAAAATACACTGGGAAATTCACAGTTAAGGCTTCTGATCAATACTTATCTTCCCCCCTACATTAGAGAAGAAATTTGTTGCAGTCCAAAGTCTCTCACATTTATGACATTATTTGGACACAATTGTATTTAATTTCTGGTTTGGTAGATTATAAACTATAACCATCTCCTCTTTGTTTTCATTATTCTTTAATATATTAAAAACTTTGTTTCTTGCTTTTTGAAAAACCAGAATCTGTCATTCCTTTACTTTTCAGTAGCATGAAACCAACATAGGTCTATCTTGGAAACCCTGTCTTGGGTCAGTGGTCCCAGTGAAGTCACTGGTAGGACACTCACAAATAAGAGTTTGCAAGACTGGGATCATAATTATTACTTTTTATAACGAGACAAAACAAAAAAGTAAATTTGTTAAAAAACCCTGTTGACATTTCTCTGTTTGACCCATGTTTAGATTTTGATGTTTCTTTCTTTGTGGTTTTCTTTAAACACCATTCATGAGTTTTAGTATTAGTATCTGGGATAGTGTCAATTTCCTCATAGTGTTTGTGGATTTAATTTCATTTGGGGGCTTAGTTTGATAAATAAGATTACGTATATACACACATCCTGGATTCCACATTTACGGAAACTGAAACAAATTGATTTTTCGCAGTTTCCGCAGCCTTGCCCTGACTTCCGCGGTGTGTAAACTAGACATACTTTATCAAACTGAGTCTTTTAGTCTGTTCCCTTTTACCTTCTTTCCTATAATATATAGTCAGAAATCCTAAAAGATACGCACATAGCAGTTATTCAAATGGTTCTTCCAATAACATGCAAATTACATCTAAACTCTAAGTTGTAAAACAAAAACTCTGGAATTCTGTTCAAAATTAGCAATATATATATATATATATATACCTTTTTGCCACTTTTTGCTCCAATTTTACTTAGGAACAACGGGAAAAGGAAAGAATAAGTGTTTCAGTCCATTTTGAGCTGGGCTGTGACCAGGTTAAGGCAGTATGTGGGCCAAGGCAACCAGCACATTTATTTCTGGGAGGGTGGAGTAGAGGTACAAAGTTGACCATTTTAGAAGTCAAGGCCCAGATCGTTCAATTCTCACTTAATCCACCATTGAATTTGAATCAGTGTCAATTTCACTGGAAAAGTTAGACTTTCGCATTGGAAATACTGTTCATCTAGACTTTAAGCAAGACAGATAGTGCAGGTAAAAAGGCTTGAAAGCTGTTCATTTTATAACTACTTTGAATAATATTTTCTAGTTGTAAATTGTCTTTTTATTTGTGGCCGCAATATCTCTATTTCTTCCTGGCAGGTATTGTTTGTTTAAATAAATATGTTTCTTTTTAATTAATAAAGGGGGCAAGTATGTTTCACTTCAAAGCATCAGTGACATCTTCCTTGTGCCCTTCTTCACCCGTGTTGGTTCATAAGCTTGATGCTAAGAACTTCAGCTATTCATTCTGGAAAATTAAACATCTCTTGCCAATCTATTCTGAACATGTTCGGCATATATACAACAAGCTTTCTCTTGGTAGACTGGCCAGCATATGGTTTTCAGATTGTTCTGCAAGTTGGTAATATGCAAAGTACTGTTTCAAAATATAGTCGCTATTTTTAGATCGCATCATAGAATTTCAATTGGCCTTTTTATAAAAAAGTAGTGTGCAGCAAATGTTATATAGTCCAACTGGGATACTAGAGAAATACTCAGTATTCTATCCATTCTGTATAGCAAGTGTCCTGCATGTGGTGGGACACATCAGCAATTTCAGACCTTTCAGCAGCTTCTCCTGTGGTCTGCTCTTCTCTGTCCATCATGCAAACGGTCCAAGGCTGCTCTGTCTTCTGTTTATTTGATATGGACTGAGAATGACAGGCGGCAGAGTTGGGGCAGTCTCAGCAGTCTGTGGGATGAGCGGCTCGCAGTGGTGACCAAAAGTCCAGCTGTTGAAAGTTGTCAGAAGCTTGCCATGTTGTCCCTCTAGATGAAGATCTTCCTGACGGGCTTTCTGTGTGTCCAGAGATCTTTTCCGGACTCCGCTTTTGCTGTGCTAGAGGTCATGAACAGTATCGGCTATTCTCATGGGGAAAAAATGTCAGATATTTTCATTCTTATATACTGAACATTCAAACACATCTCTGCTTTTATTTCATTCTCTTGTTCCATTCATCTGTCCCAATCCCCTCTCCATCTACCTGCATATGTCTTTCTCTTGCTCTTGTGTTTTTTCCCGTTATGTCCCATATGTTTGAGGAAGCTACCTTGATCGCAAACATGTACCAAACAGGCTCCCTCTGCTTCTTCAGATGCCTACTCACAACACACTTTTTCCATGAAGCCTTTTGAAAATGATCTGCAAAATTCCTTTGCCTCTTCCCGGTCCACGCTGTCCTTTCATGCATGGTATTATATCTTTTTGAAATAGAGACCTCTCCTCCCATTTCCTGCTTTGCTATAATACCGAGCAGCTGGTTGGCATTGAACAATAACAAATTAAACTTTATATGCTACCAAAAAAGCAACCAATTTTATTTATTTGTTTGTTTAAAATATTTTTACCCCACCTCTCTATTTAAAATATTCGAGGTGGCTTACAATTAAAAAAACCCCCACAATTAATAAGTATATATATATATATATATATATATATATATATATAAAGTAAAATACAAGATCCCAAAAGGGGCGGAGGACATAAAACCTACTAAAACACCTCAAGAGGAGGTACCTCCTCCCTCCAAAACACCAATAAAAGCCTGGGTAAAAAGGGTGGGCCTTGGCCTGGCGCTGAAACAGTGCCAACATATAACCAATAAGCGATTTTATCAAAAATATATATTGCAGCTCAGGTTATCATAGTATTCAAGGTTATATTTAGGTTAAAATCAGTGTTGCTTTGGATTATACAACTGCATCTATTTTTTATTGAGGCAGTTTCAGAGATCAATAAAAGTTTATAAATTTCACAAAACTTCCTAACAGAGACATTTTGGAGGATTTATAACCAGTGGGTGAAGAGGAGGTAGTGGAAGTAGATGTTCTGAACCTGGCATTCTGGACAGACTAAAAACAGCTGTGGAAAGAAGAGTCTCCCTGACAGAACTTTGATTCATTTAAATGTATTTTTACTCTGCCTCCTGTATTCACACTGAAAAGTAATTTACTGTGTGAGTGATCTCAGTCTTTTATGGGATTGCCTTATTTTGTAAGTAATGTGACTAAGGATGGTAAACTTAGGCCCTAAATAAATGTCTTTGGTTATGTCTCATTCTTAGCTTTGGTGGAAAACATTAGTGCTATGCTCTTTTTACAAGAGAGCTATCCCTGTGATGGTAGGTTAAATAAAGTGATAGAACCTGGATTGTACATTTATGGTATTTACTAAGGATGTAATAGTGTAGTCCATTAACCAGTTAACTGATAAGCAAAAGCTTACAGATTAATGCTATAGACTACATGCATTTCCCTCCCTTCCCACTCCCTCTGTCAGTAAATTTTTTAGCAGGCTAGCCCGCAGCCCGTCTCAGTCCTGGCTTATACCAGGTCGGGAACCTACCCCATCTGCATTTAAAGTGTATTAGGAACCAGGCGGACAGGCAGCCTGACTCAGTTCCGGGAGCTCAGACCCTTCCCCCCCCCCTTACATCTGGACACAGGTTGCTGCTGCTCCACGCTGCTGCCTCTGTATCAGAGGCAGCAGCACGTGTCAACAGGCAGCCAGTCCACGAGGGAAGCTAGTTTTTAAATTGGCTCCCCTTGTGGACCAGCTCCCATCTGGCTGCTGGCCCACCCCCAGGGACTATAGAATAGTTAAGTAACCAAAAAGAATTAATGAAATTAATTGACTATTCAATTAACCGATATTTAACATCCCTAGTATTTACCTACCTATGTGCTGCACAAGAATAATATATACCCATGATCATCATCCATTCCATTAGATAAAGTATATATCCACATCTTGTGGATTGTGGTGGTATATGGGCACTTTTAGCACTGCTTCACTGTGTGCCACAAAGAGGTAAGGCATTTGCAGATGATAAAACCAACAGGTGCCAGGGCTGTTGGGTATTGAAGCCAGTTGGCTTTCTGCCTACAAGCTCACAGTGGATATATTGTGTCTCTCTAGGTTTTTGTGTGTTTCTGTGTCCTTATGAGGGATGGGATAACCCAGTTGAAATACATACTTAAACTCCTAAGGGATTTAGTGTGTTTCCTTTGCTTTACAGTTCAGAATTTTACAGTTTCTTGGTTTGGGGTTCTCAGATTGCTTAATGATTTTTTCCCCCCCGTTTTGCCCAGATGTGTAGCATAGCAGTATTTGAACCTTACTAGGTTTGCCAATTTTATGACTCACCATATGGTATATCCTTTTATTTTTGTCTAGTATATGATTCTTTTACTCAGAAATCCCTTAGTACGTACTGGTTTTTATTTTTTAGTCTTGCGCTTTAATTATTGTTTTTCTACCCATTGTGGACTCTAGCACATACTCTTTTGTAGTGATTCAGAGAGAGTGCTTCAGATGTTGTAAGTATGAAAAATATTGTTTCAGATGTCATTTACTAGAAGTAACATTAGCATAATAAATGTGAAATCTGTTACTCTCTGAAGAATAGCTCACTAGGATTTGTTAACTGAAAAGTTTGGTACTGAGTTGCATTATTTTATAAAGATACATATTTTGTACTGAGCAGCAACTTTAATGTATCTGAAGGTCATTGGTGAGCAAGTCGATGATACATCTATCTATATCAAAAGGCATAAAATGAGGCTGTGTGTGGGTAATACTTGTGAGTCCATTTTGTATTTATAATGATCAGCATTTGTAAACAGGTTGGTTAGAAAGACCAAGATTGTTTTCCTTGGATTCAGGACCAGATCCTCAGCTTATTTAAATATGTGTGGCTCCACTGAACTCATGTTGATTTACACCAGTTTGTGTTCTGGATCAGAATCTAAATATGAGTCAGTAATGAGTGGCTTTCAGACTGACTTTCCATTAAGTTCTCTTTGTGACTGTCCTTTCCTAAATAATTTCTTGGGCTTTACTTGCTCTGTAGTAATGTCCTCCTGAAATAGGGAAGGGTCTCCTGCTCTTGTGGACAAATCTGAAATAGTCTCAGAATAATTTAGGATGTGCTCAAATGAGCCACACAATACTTCTGCCCCGATAATAACCTTAGGCATTCTTCCTCGTTTGGTTATAAAGGTGTATTAAAGAAAGATGCCCCGAAAGAAATATCTGACAGTTGGGTTTATCATACTACACGGGTCCTTTGTTCTTTGACATCTTCCTTCCATTTCAGAAAAAGTCCATATTTTATTCTGTTCTCATTGCTTTGGCCCTCTGTGCCTGAGCACACTGAAGAAAGGACTCTATACTTTCACTGCAGAACCCCAGTACAGGGAGTGAGGCAATGTGCCTGCTATGCCATGCTAAAAGAGGAGACAGATTTTTGGGGGTGAGTTTGTCTTCAACAAATGTAGGGGCTGGATTGTGATATATGAGCAACTTTTGACTCCTTGTAGATATTTTTTCTATAGTGAGAGGTATAGAAGGTCCTTCTCTCTGCTGTGTACTCAGACTTTGTCAGATAAATTGAGTCCTAACTGGATTTGGACAAACGTTTAAACACACACCTAATTCAGGGTACGTCTAGACTACATGCCTCTGGCATGTAGATTAGGCTACCCGACAGAGTAAAATGAAGCGGCGATTTAAATAATCGCCGCTTCATTTAAATTTATATGGCTGCCGCGTTGAGCCGACAAACAGCTGATCAGCTGTTTGTCGGCTCAGCGCGATAGTCTGGACGCTCCCCTGCCGACATCAAAGGGAGTTGTCGACAACCCAGGTATGCCTCAGGCATGTAGTCTAGACGTACCCTTAGTCAGTCTTAAATACATGCTGAAGATAAACACGTGGTTAAGTACCATCACAAGTGAAGGCACAATACAGAGATGCTACTCAGTCCTACTCGTACATTACCACACAGAGTAGCATAATTTTGTGTAGCCATGGCACTTGCTAGGTATTTCAAGTTCCTTTTTGTGTATTATGGCAGTTCTTGTAGGTAGAAAATCCTGCAGTTGAAATAGAACAGTATGCTCTCTATCGGTTTATATAATTTAACATTCAGATCAGAGATATAGTGGATCCAGTATAGGGCTAGATCTCATGTGCTCTTGGTTTCTAATCTCAGCTCTGAAATGGATTCCCTCTTTGGAACAAATCACTTCATCTCTGTGCTTCAGTTTCTTCATCTGTAAAACAGCAATAATTCCTTTTCGTAAGGATATTTGGAATAATTTTTATAATGTTTATGCCTGAGTTTTTTATACCTGTCCACTGTTGTTAGAATAAACCACTTTGGTTTATCATGCATTTTGAAGTATAAACGATAATGCTCCTACACATTAAAATACATGCAATCTCCTTAAAATATCATTAATATTTAGCATGAACGGTTTGGTGATTTTCACATTTTGTGTATCTTGATTCCTTAGAGAGAGAAGACAAAGATCAACTTTAAAATAGCAACTAACATAAATAACATGAGACTGCCTTTGCAAAACTGAGCTCATGAAGGAAGGGCTTGTTTCACTATTTCAATGTGTAAAAATTCTTTTATTCTTCAAGATGTGAAAGCATTGGCAGGAGAAACTTGCAAACTGTACTTAGAGATGAAAAAGGCCACAAAACACAAACACTGGAATTCATCCATATTGTCTGAAATAATAATATTTACGTGTGTTTGTGTGAGGCATATGCATGGATAGTGTGTGTGTATAAGACTGTGTGTGTGTGTTTTATGTGCACATATAAACACACCGGCATAAGCCTTTCATACTAGCAAAATCCAAAACGCATGACTTCAGCCACCACTTGTGGTCGGCAGGCGAACACATTGTATAGCAGTCTGCGTAGCAGAAAACTGTGGCTCTAGTGTTTCAGAGCAGGAAGGTTCTTAATATTTTCTCCAAAAGATCCATTCACAATAGACCTCATGGAACTCAATTTCTCTATCTTGGAAGGAAAAAAGTTAGGTAGGCTCTGCTGCAATTCAGACCTTTGTTATTTCAAAGGTCATACTCGAATCACTAGGCTGTTTTCTTCAGCATATTAATTCTTAAACTTTTATCATAAATAACCTGGTTGATCTTTGGTTAGTTTCCCTGGGATAAGTGGGTGAGGTATGTGTGTGCCAAGTTTTATTATGCTCATGAAGATCCTTAAATGTTCAGTGGAATGGGGTGAGTCTGAACGATTGACTTAAAAAATAGCTGGGAAAAGATGAACCGAAGAGGCCAAGTGTTGGTAATTGGATAATCTGATTTCTCACAAATATTAGAGATAAATATCTTAATGCAAAGAGCTTGAATACAAAGTATATTTTTAAAGCAAAGTAAGCTTTCACGTGGTGGTCCTAGGGAGGGACTTTTTTTATTGAAGCACCTCTTATTTGAATCAGCAATTAGTCTGCACAGTTTTCCCCACAAACCATTAACTAAATTATGTCTGGAAGGTTATAAAAATCTATGAAGTGCGATAGTGACAGCCCAAAAGGACCAGGCAGGATAACATATGTGCCACTATTTACAATTGTGTTTTGTTTTCCATGCTTGAGTTTCTTCTTAAACTATTTTCAGGAAATCTTTACTAGTCTCAGAAGCTTTATCTTACGACTTAAAAGTCACAGTTGCCCTTATGCTTTTTAGGGTCAGATTCACCAAAAAAAAGTTTCTGGCATTAGCACAAGGAAATCCTGTGAAAAGCTACTGAAGTCTTGCTTCCTAGTCAACCAGATTAGTTCTTCAGTTCCTCTACAGCATGGGAGTTGTATATTTTTAATTGACTATGGCTGTTATTGAGGAATCAATTTAGCCTTATATGAGAATCACACAGGGTATATTTTTGTTCCGATATTAAAGAAATCAGTTTTTTAAACACACACATTCAATGCTGCCTTCTGTTTGCTATAACAACATGTATTTGGCCTTTGCAGCTCCCTTCTGGGGGCCTTTTGGTCTTACTACAGACTGTCCAAGAAGCAGCAAGCTGTGAAGGAAAAAGCAGCAAAGGTAAGTTCTCCAAGCTGGCATAGAAAGGGCTCTCTCAAGCAGCCATTTGGAAACCACAGAGCCCTGGTCCTCCAAAGATTTGAGGGGTTAGCAGCAGCTAATCAGGGCCCTGCTGGCCAAGCTAAAAGGAGTGGCCTGGCCTTAGTAGATCAGGTCCTGCTGGGACCAAAGAAATGAGGAAGGCTGCTTCTCTCTGACCACAGGAGTCTGAATAGTCGACAGAAGTCATGGCTACCTGAACTTACACAGCTGGAATTGCAGAGGGAGAAGAAATTGAGGGCATTGGCCCTGAGATGGGGCAGGAGATGAAGGAACCAATAGGGAGAGGCACAGAGAAAGAGCAGTGAAGTAATGAAGTGACCAGTATGCAGCTGCTGTGTACAGTCCCGTGGTTGGAACCAGAATAGTGAACAGGCCCATACTTCTATCGCTCATAGGTAAAAATGTCATAAAACCCAAGAAAGGGGAAGGCTCCAGAATCTAGGCTGACACCCCTTATGAAACCAATTAGACTGTTTATTGATTGGATTCTTTAATATCCCAAAAGAGCTTCGTTTGGACTTTGTGAGTTGGCCAGACAACCATGCCCCTGAAGATTGACCAAGGTTTGTTGAAAACCTGCAAGCGGCACCAGGGACAAGAAAAGGAACACGGTACCATGCCTAGCTGCTTGGAGGCGCGCACGTGGAGAAGGCTCCTTTACAGTTGCATTTTGAACCTCTTTTATCTAGCAACAGAGCCCCTTAGTATGAGGTAGCAAGGTCTTCCTTGACTCAGAATTCCCTTGAGGAGGTTTACTTCTGCCATCTGCAGTCTGTGCCAATGAAAACAGAGACGAGACTGCAAAATTTCCCTCAGACTGTCAGAAGCCTCATTCTTCCTTTCTGAGGTTTTACATGCTCAATTTGTTTAATTGTTTGAGAGGAATTTTTTGCTAATTTTATCTGTACAAATAGAGTTCTACACTAAAAATGCCGTCTGTTAGTAATATTAGTGTATTTTATACTAATGAATATTTAATTGGTGTTGCCTCTGGCTGGGTTGTTGGGGGCAAGTTGCTTTTTAATTATTGGCATGGTTGTTTCTGCTTGCCTCACACACTACAATAATGGGAACATACAAATAAGTGTCTATGGTTTGTGTCTGACAAAATAGATATGTTAATATGTAGGGTTTTTTATATATATATATTTTTTTCTTGCCTTATGGGAGGGTTCAAAGTTGATGCCTCCAACCACTTCTACCATTTAGAATTTGTTTAGTTTCAGTTTTCTGAGCTTTACTGCTTGCACACGTTCCTTTGTGAAAGATTTGTAACACTGTGTATTCTGCATTTTATAATAAACCTTATAGAAAATATCCAGGGAAATACAGTTATTCGCCATTTTTTTATGAGGATGGCACGCAGGGAACCAAGAATAATTCTAGCCAGCACTATTCTTACTGGTAACTTTTTATGTCTTACCTCATGCATTGTGATATGCCTGAGTGAATCTGTGTATTTCTGCTTTTCTAATTTTCAGTCATTTTTGTACCCTTTGAAATATCTCCCAAGATTGCACAGTAATGGGCATTTAAAAGAACTTGCAGAAATCAAATGAAAAACTTGCAAAGTACGGGAAATACTGGCATATTTTGCCACAATTGAATGTGCTATTGTAACCCACACACCTAGAGTGGTTACTGAGCAAGGCAAGTGGTACCTAGACCACAGCAACAGTTAAGATCAAGAGACCTCTACAGCATGGGCTAGGAGCCAGCAAGCTTTTTAGCTCAGAGGGGAGAGCTCCTATACGCAGCTTCAGAGGTCCCAGGTTCAAATCCGCCTGATGGTGGTTACACTATTAACAGCTATCATTTTATTTATGCATAAAACCCTACCAGTATTGGGACTTTGGGTTTTCCACCTAGGCATGTTTGAGGCCAAGATCAAGGCCCTAGACATCGTACAAACACATACGACACACTTCCTGACCTGAGGAACTTACAGTTTAAAGACAGATAAAGTTTGGGAATGGAAAGAGAGACACGGAAAAATTATATGACTTGCCCACCGGTGTGTTGCGGAGAACAACAGAATTCAAAATGGCTGCCCTTAAAGGGTCAGGCGACTTTTTTTCTCAATAACTTCCCCCAACCCTTTTTTCTCCCTTCAATAACTTTCCTTCTGACCCCTTTTCTCCAGACTTCTTGTAGTCATGATTTACACTCCTGAATTTTGAACACTGGACTGCACTACCAAGAAGAGACTAATATTGTGAGTAAGAATATAAGAATAGCCATACTGTGTCAAACCAAAGGTCCATTTAGCCTTTTGTTTTATCTTCTGACAGTGGCCAATGCCAGGTGTCCCTGAGAAAATGAACAGAACAGGTAATAGCAAGTGGCATTCTCTGTTGCCCATTCCCACCTTCTGACACACAGAGGCTAGGGACACCATTCCTGCCTACCTAACACCTAAGGCTGATCCCCACTCTTTGATGTGTCACTTTTTTACCAAAAAAATTCAGCTTATGAATGATTATCTATGGTATTTTCTTTTATTTGTTTTAAACCTGCTACCTTTTAGTTTCCTTTGATGACTCGTAGTTCTTTTTTATTCACTTTCTTCACACCAGTCATAATTGTATAGACCTCTATCATAATTTTATATCCCTTCTTACTCATCTCTTTTCCAAGCTGAAAAGTCCCAGTCTTATCAATCTCTCCTTCTATGGTAGCCATTCCATACCGCTAATAGCTTTTGTTGCCCTTTTCTGAACTTTTTCCAATTCCAAGATATCTTTTTTGAGATGAGGCGACACATCTTAGTGTTTGAGATGTGGGAATACCATAGATTTATACAGAGGCGATAAGATATTCTCTGTCTTATTTTCTATCCCTTTCGTAATGATTCCCAACATTCAGTTTGTTTTTTGACTGCCACTGAACACTGAGTGAATGTATTCAGAGAACTATCCAACAGGATGCCGAGATCTCTCTCTTGAGCGGTAACAGCTGACTTAGTCCCCATCATTTTATATATATAATTATGTTTTTCAATAGCATTGTTTTGCATTTATAAACATTGAATTTCATCTCCCATTTTGTTGCCCACTCATCTAGTTTTGTGAGATCCTTTTGAAGCTCTTCACAATCTGCTTGCAATTAAACTGTCTTGAGCAGTTTTGTGTCTGCAAATTTTGCCACTTCGTTGTTTGCCCCTTTCTCCAGATCATTTATGAATATGTTGAATTTCATTGGTCCCAGTAGAGAACCCCTGAAGCACACCACTAGTTACTACTGCCCATTCTGAGCAGAATGGTAAAACAGTGTCACTCCTTTGAACAGATGCTCATCCTGTGTGAAAATCTTAACAAATACTCCTTCGTGAATTTAAATGTGGCTTATTTACATTATGTAGACACAGCGCTGTTCCAAGTGTTTTAAATCTGTCTTTCTCCCTCCACACTAAGTTGATAGACCTGTCTGGAACAAGTCTTAATTTTACAATAGTCTGTGAGATTGGAGCGCCTTCCTTGTTGAGCTCTGGCCCACATTAAAAGTGCTCACTTCTTTTAAATTAACACAATTAGGGTATGTCTACACTACCCCGCTAGTTCGAACTAGCGGGGTAATGTAGGCATACCGCACTTGCAAATGAAGCCCGGGATTTGAATTTCCCGGGCTTCATTTGCATAAGCGGGGAGCCGCCATTTGTAAAACCCCGCTGGTTCGAACCCATTCAGCGCGGCTACACGGGGCACGAACTAGGTAGTTCGAACTAGGCTTCCTAGTTCGAACTACCGTTACTCCTCGTGAAATGAGGAGTAACGGTAGTTCGAACTACCTAGTTCGTGCCCCGTGTAGCCGTGCTGCACGGGGTTCGAACCAGCGGGGTTTTAAAAATGGCGGCTCCCCGCTTATGCAAATGAAGCCCGGGAAATTCAAATCCCGGGCTTCATTTGCAAGTGCGGTATGCCTACATTACCCCGCTAGTTCGAACTAGGAGGGTAGTGTAGACATACCCTTACTTACTTACAACCTTGGACTCTAGCAAATGTCAAAGTGTGGAAAGCCTTTAAAGGTAGCCCTGCTATTTCTTTGAAGAGTGCCAGCATTAGCTACCTACAGAGATTTGAGTGATTGATAGTGCCACTGAATTTAAAATTGCAATTGTAACCTATTAGTCTGCTATCACTAATCAGAATGAAAGTTGTTTTTTGTTGATTTTATTGCTCATTCCACTTTATCTATATTACAGAGAGGCGTAATATGATTGGTATTGTGCTGTGCCAGTGTATAGTACAACTGATATATTCCCATGAGTTCTGCTCCCTGCTGAAATCTGTATTTCTCTTCACAGACCGATGGGTTGCTATTGCAGCATTGGAATGATTTCTAAAACTTTGTATTCCCCACACTAAGACTTTATTATCATTTATATAAGTGAGGATGACATAAATATAAAGAGCCTCCTAATACTTGAAGCTCTGGGAGCTGTTTGGGAAGAAAAAAAAAGTCTGGTGCAGTCAGTACTTCCACAGACCTGCTAATCTTTTCAATTGGTCTAGACATCAAGGATGCTTTGTAGTTGTCTGGCTATAGTGTGATAATCTAAACTTCTTGGAATAAAAATATCAGAACCCTTAATGAAGGAGAATTCCCTTACTTAACTAGAAAAAATAAGTAAAAAAACCAACAACTTAGGTTTGTACATTCTTCTTACAACTGATAAATGCCCTGTCTGCTGACTTAGTTCTTGAAAACCAAATTTGGATGAAACTGACCATACAGGAAGTTTTAACATGTTTCTGAATACCTTGATGTTCAGAGACAAATGACAAGCTTCCAAATACTTTCAGTTAAAATAAACTGTTTTGGTCTGTGGTGTTTTGTGACATCATTGAATGCTGATAGCTTTCTGATTAAAAATAATTTCCATTAACTCTTTCCGATACGTATTGATATTTCTTCATGAGTAACACTAATACATAGAGATACTTATATTTGAGTGTTCTTTCAGAAATGAAGAATAATTTCCTCTGTGCGCTTGCTTCATTTTACTTGAGGCTGTAAAACAGTTTAAAGTTTACTGTTATTTTTTTCTTCCACATTTGGACCTGAGCTCCCCCTACCGGAGCTGCCACCCCACTGCATCTGTTTAGCGACAGTCCTCTTAGTACTGACTATTAGGCTATGCCGCCCTACAATCAAGGACTACTCTATAGACTCTGTCCATTACGTAACACTACCTTGCAAGCAAGGTCTACTTTATAGGCTCTGGCCATTAGGCTTCAGTGCCCTGCAGTCATGGGCTATTCTACAGACTATGGCCATTAGTCTGAGCTGTGCTGCAACCAAAGACTGTTCTACAGACTCTAGCCACTAGGTCACACTTCCCTGAAAGCAAATGGCTTTCCTATAGACTCTGGACGTTAGGTCATGTTCCCCTGCAAGCATCGGCTGCTCTATAGATTCTAAGCAGTCAGGTTGTACTGCCCTGGGGATGACAGACCGACATAGGTCACTGACACTCGGAAAGTGGAAGTAGCTGTGTCCACCCTTGTGGACCACACCCTAACTCCGCTTTGGGATGAGGTGCATATACCCTGGCACAGGAACATTGCCCAGGAGTGTACAATGTTTCTACTGTCGGCTGTTTTGAAAGACTGTTAGTAATGGGGGTTCTTGACAAGTTTCCTCAGTGCATAACGGCTAGGGAACTAATAAAACATGAGCTCCCAGGAGACGAGATTGAAATGTAATCAATTCAGAAGGAAAGGGATTTTTGGTTAGACTGGTTTAAACTTGAGGAGGGGTAGTTTTTGTTTTGCTAACACCCATTTAACTCCTGTACCCAATACATAATTGGGAAAGAGTGTATCTTTCTTAAAAAATCCAGATTACTTGGCTTTTTTTCAGTGAAGATGTGAATACTGACAGCAAACATCTCTGAGATCATTCCCTTCCCTCCTCCCCGCACACACACATCCTATAATTTAAAAAACCCAAACTTTTCCAGAAAAACTAGGAAAGACCAGACTTTATATTTCTGATTTCTTGGGGGAGGAGGTGGACCAGGTGTGGAGGAGAATATAACAAAACAAACTCAGGGCATGTCTGTACTATGGGAACTATAAAGCCACAGCTGTGGTGCTGTATCTATGCCTCTGTAGTGCCATACTATAGACATTTCCTACAGCAACAGAAGGGGTTTACCCATCTCTCCAAGTGGCTGTAGCTAAGTTGGCTCAAAAAATCTTAGATCAATTTAGCCATTCTGCAAGTCAGCGTTGCTATTGCTCTTAGGTGCCGTGGTTATGTCAACCTAACTTTTAAGGGTAGACTGGGGCCTATGAGACATTCAGGATCCCTTCATATATTTTAAAGAAGTAAAAATAATTGATTTTTAAAATGCCCTTTACAGATTACCTTTAAGTGACAGTAAATTGGGGCAAATTACATTTCTCCTTCTTTAGAAAAAGGCACGCTCTGTTAAGGAACTGATTAGAGTTGGTATCCTGAGAGATTGCATGAGGCAACTTTTTTCATTGTGATTGGTCTGAGTTCTCTGGAAGGAAATTCAGAGCATCTTGGAAAGATTCAGGGTTTGATTAGATTTCCTTATGACTTTGTGTGTTTGTAGGCCACCATGATTCTCCTCTCTAAAGTTATCAGATCTTGGTGCCAGATTCACTCTCAGCCAGCTTTTAGAAGCTTGACTGAGTTGTCAACAGCTTGTCTGCTAATAAAGACTACTGTTCTCCATCAAGTCTATCTGAGCAAAGCATCTGGAAATGTGGAAGTTCAGGAGAAATATTCCTAAAAGATCAGTGCAGATTTGGAAAATAAACCATCTAACTCTAAATATTTATGCAATAAATGTATATGCTTGTGTAGATGAAGTATTTATAAGCTATACAATCAGCCCTCTAAACCTATTCGCATTTATAAAAGTATTTAAATACCGAGGATGTATTTAAGCATTGGTAGCTTTTAAAATGTACAAAATGCACATATAGTCCTGGACTCCCAAAGGAGGCTAAGAGATTTAGGCACCTATCTACATTTCAGTGGTGGTTGGGTGCATAACAACAAGATTATAGTTGCAAATTAGTTACTTTTTTGTTTCTTCCTTTCATGTTTCTGAGGGCACAGCATGAGATATTTGCATTTGTATCATTCCAACAGCTACATGCCAATGTCTATTTTCCCCAATATTTTTTCTCTTAATTGTGAACATATAGCAGTTCTTCTACTTAAATTGGGCAATAAAAGCTTTGGTTGTAGATTTATTCAAATGGTAAGAATACTAGACGTCTACCAAGAAAGCCAGTACTTATTGACTAACACAGTAGTGTTGCAAATAATTTTTGTAGCATGTGCAGTGTTTAAGTGACTTGTGTTATAGGAATCTTAAAACTCAATAAAAAAAACACAATCATGTTAAATAAATAAGTGGACTTTGTGGCAGCTCCTAAGGCAAAAGTATCATTAACATCTAGGCCTGGCTGTTTACTAGGTGTATGAAATGAAATTGTTTATCTTTCTCTATAGCACAAGCTTTTTGATAGCACATACAAAGCCTGATGTATTTTTAACCATGTGCTTTTCTGTATATTCCAGTTTTATTTTGTGATTGCATGTGAATTTTATCATCTAAATGAACAGTATTACTGGCTGTTGTAATTCCCTTTCATTGCATTGCATTGAAGGGCTATCCAATTGGCGTGTCTCGGCTTGTCTATGTAGAAAGTCAAGCTTAATTTACCTGTGAATTAAGCTTAAGAGAGCTCAGGCTATGTTACTTGTGAATTAGTGGTTTACACAGGGATTTAATGCACTTTATATAATGCCCACCCTCTGTTCCAGGTTCCAGCCCAGGGAGCCTAATGGTAATGGCAGCAGGTAGAGATTTCTCCACTACCAGAGCTGCAGCTTTTTCTTGGGCTGCTTCCCCAACCAACTCCTTCTGGTACCTGACCACAATTTTCCGCTCTTCCCCAGCACACTTCCTCACTCCCAGTCCTGAGGTCTCATGGCCCTCCCTGAAGGGAGACTTTTTAAACTAGACCCAGCAGGCCCTTAATGGGCTGCAGGTGCTCTTATTAGCCTGCTGCTTCTGGTGAGCACTTAATTGGCACAAGGTCCTTCCCTGACTTAATTGCATTGCAGCTCCCCCTGCCCTGGTCATTGGGCTAAGTCTATACTGCACAGTTATTCCAAAATAGCTTATTTTGAAATAGCACGTCTACACTGCAGGGCAGCCTCAAAATGAGACCAAGTCAGGCTTCCCTAATATAGACATGCTATCTCAATTTAGAGCCCCAGGAGGAATAACTTAGAGTGGCCCTGGGGAGGGGCTATTTCAAAATAGCAGAAGTGGAGCGTCTACATGCGCCTTATTTCAAAATAGTTATTTCAGAATAGGCGTTATTCCTCATATAGGGTTGCCAGATGGTTTAACCAAAAATACCAAACATCTCCCACCCCACCCCAAAAAACTGAAACACTGTTGAGAAAAAAAAGGGGGTGGGAGAGACCAAAGTTGTTGAGCAAAGAAAAAAAAAGTAAGGACCCTGACGGGTATTAAGTAAAAAAAAAAAAAAAAAAAATACAAAAAAAACCCAGCATGGCCCCTTTAAAACCTTTGGGTATTTTTTTTTTTTGCTGGCAGCCATCTTGTTTTCTTACTCTGTGTGGGAAGAGAGCTCCCCTGCAGAACCAGGTAAGTGGAGGAGGAGGAGAGGTGAGGGGGGGCCTGGGAGGGGCCCATGGGCTGGGCCCGGTTACTGAGTGTGTGTAGGAAAGCCAGGCATTTGGTATTTTCACCTCCTGGCAGGGGAAAAAAATCAGAAAATACTGGACATTTTAGGTGTCCAGTATTTTCTGATTTATTTTTACCGGACTGTAGGCAAAAATACTGGACTGTCCCAGTCAATACCGGACACCTGTCAACCCTATCCTCATAGAATGAGGTTTACAGAAGTCTGAATAACCCGTCTGTTATTTTGAAATAACGGAATTGCTGTGTAGACACTCGCATTGTTATTTCGGAATAATAGCTGTTATTCCGAAATAACGTTGCTGTGTAGACACACCCTCAGGGAACAGAAAACTATTCACCCAGTGGCCAGTATATCTGCCTTCATTAGACTTTGGTAGCCAGCTGGTCCGGGTCTGTCACAAATTATATAGGCAAAAAAAGTGATTTTGCCAGTTTAGCTTATTTCATTATAGTAATTGGATTAGGCTCTACCAGTAAAAACACTTTTAACAAGTGTTAATGGTGTCTGCACTAGCAGGTTTTACCAATGTAGCTGTGCCAATAAACCTTTAGTAGCCTATACCTGGTCCAAGTCTCACATCTTCTTTATGGGGTTACATTGATGGAAGGCCCCAGCTTCTTTAGAGCTCATAAAACCTACAGTAACAGAGCTTCAGTGCTGTGGAGCTCTGAGGAGAAGATACAATTTTAGGAACTCAGCAGGACCCCGTCCTTTCCCCTCCCTTGCAGAGGAGTCTGGCTGAGGGGGAACTGAGAGAACTGGCTGCTTGCGGTTTTTAACGTTTTTATTTAATCAAAATGGGCTTTTTCATCAAAGGCAAAAGTTTTGCAGCGGCCAAGCCATGTTGTTATAACAGTGACCATCCCAGAATATTAGAGAAACAAGGTGGATGAGGAATATGCCTTTTACTGGATCAGCTTCTGTCTCTCTCTTGCTGACAGAAGTGGGTCCAATGAAAGGTTTTACTTCACCCACTTTGTATCTTTGCTGAGACCTGTCATTTTCAACAAAGTTTTTATTAGAAAACTTGGGTAAGTGGGGTTTGACAGAGAGAGAGCTTCCCGCTCTTTAGCCTGGTGGTTAGCACATCAATCTGGGATGTGGGAGATCCATGCTCAGGTCTCTGCTCTCCCTAATTCACAGTGATCTGGGATGAAACACTCTGCTCCAAATTGGCAATGGGGACATCACACCCCCACATTTTCCCAAATCAGAAAGCCCTGGTTTTGATACTTGACAGACATTGTCATACAGATCCATTTTTGCAAGGTTTTGCTGCAATGTTGGAACAAAAGCAAATTTCGAAACCTTGAAAGTTGGCATGAGACAGAATTATCCTTCAGCCAACTCTAGAAACTAGCTTGATCCCTTTGCCTGACATTCCTCATTCTACTCTTTTGTTGTGCTGGATGATTTTGTGTGTTGTAATTGGGTAAAAACACCAATTCAATTCCAGCTATTCAATTTAACTAAGTTTTGGGTGTTCCTTGAACCTTCATAAAAATCAGAGGTCATGGGTATGCTAAAGCAATCAACCCAAATAGCTATACAGTTAGGAAAGCATTTGAAATACAAGCCATTGAAAGGACACAAGCCATTGTGTCACTGAAAGGATTCTGTGCCGGAGAGGTGCAAACTTGAGTATCCTTTAGCTACTAGTTGTTCAAGCAGCTTCATATGAGTGAACATTGAACAAACATGGGAGTTCAGTGCCTAGGAGAAGAATCTGTAACAGTATTATTTGCATGTCAATATCCAGGAGATCTTAAAATCCAAAGCTATTTTGTGATGACACTGTTGTATGAACTCCAGATTTCAGGTGAAAAGTTTGATTCAGTTTGTTTATGCACTGAGTTATTTTTCTCTGTGTGTTTTATATGAGCATTGTGCAAGGCTTTTCACATTCCCTTCAGATGATAAGATGTACTGTTTATCCACTCAGAAGGGAGCCTCATCAGGCCCCCTTCATTTAGAAAGTTGCTGAAGATAGTGATGGCAGAGGGCAGACGACTCATTTAGAGTAGGAGAAGTTGGCAGGGGGCTCTACTAGCAATGCAAAGTGTCCCTCCAAAAGGGAATCTTTAAAAGTTCTTGCCTTTATTTTATTTTATTTTATTTTATTTTATTGCAGTATAATCTGAATAACTTTTAAGAAGTTGGTTAATATGTGCACATCCTTCACTTCCCTAACGGTATGGTTATTCAACAGCCTTGATTTTGTCAATAAAGAGACTCAACAGAGCCAATAAATATGAGGGTGCGATAGTCGTCTGTGGTAACAGCTAGTGTTTTTTTAAACCATAAATGGTGGTTCTGCCTTTACCTTTTCCATATTCTGAATCACATGCTTTCAGAATATCAGTTGTTGAAAAGCATTAATGAATGGTCTATGGCCTTGAAGAAGTCTCATGAAAAACGAAATGGACCATTGTATCTAACCAAATATCTTGGTACAAACTGGGAAACGTATAGGGAGGAAGTGTGATTTGTAGATTAGAAGAGGATACTAGACACTAGCATTCAGGGATCCATTCATTGCAAACACTGCTACTGGCTTGCTGTATGACCCTGACCAAGACACTTAACTTCTCTGCTCCTTAGTTTATGCTTTGGGAATGTAGAAATAATATTTATGCATATCACAAGAGGTTGTTAGTCTTTCATAATCATAAAGAATTTCAAGAATCTTGATCATAGGTTGCAAAATGTGCTTACTATTATTAAGTACAAGTTAATGCAAACTATTATTAATTAGCCCAATTCATTACAGTTCCCGTACATTGACATAAGTAGGAAACATTTCCAGATTATGTTGGCTGTGTCCAGTTTTGGTCAACAGCTTGCTAAAAGCAAGAAGTTATTCTGTGCTAACAGCCATTGAGTTTAATGAAGACAAAACACAATCCTCCATAACCGTCTATGTAGGTGGTTAAATCAGGGCTAGAAGAGGTATCCTCTGTATTTTGCTATACTTTAGTCTATGCCCTTTTGTACTGAAGATGACCTATTAAAACACAATGAAAAATTATACTAAGATAGCCTTCAACGTATTTTCAGATAAAAAACATGCCACCGTGTTTGCTTAAACATTTTCTAAAGTATTTGAAAGTATCACTTTGTATTTATCGTAAGCAAGTGGCATCTGTACCCTTCAGAAGGGTAATGGCAGATTAGATATCTTAACTGGTTTCTAAGTTGAAATTAATAGTGTGTGGAATCCTGCTTGGTAATGTGACACGGTACTATTTATTTTTTGACTCCTCTTTCAACTCTGTCTGAGATTGATGGGGGTATTATCTTGGAGTTTTATCTTTGAGTTTGGAAGATAGGAGCAGTATTGGAATGACAAACACTTCTTGACAGTTTTCAAAAGACTGATGACTTGATGCCCTTACAGCAGGTTCATGTGTTTGTGCTTTCTAATGAGTCATTGTGAGGCTATCGGACTGCTTTCATTCTTGAAGAAGGGGAAGCAAAGGTGAAACCTATTTATTGGATACAAGTGTCTTTGTAACTTGGCTTGGGCCTATATAGTTTTGTCATCCAGAACGTAATAATATTCTGGTTCATTTTAATAGCCAGTTTAGGCACTACGTGGAGAGAATAGTTAAGAAAACAGATGATGGCTTCTAGACTTTCCCTTCAAATATTGCACTTCAAATATTGATTAAACCATTTGTTGCTATCTCTGTGTTAAGACAATTTATTCTTAATATATTAAAGTCTGTTACCACATTTGATACACACTTTGTGCATAAAAAATATAGCTGGATGGAGAGCGTACATCGTGGGAAATAATTTATGAGGAATAAAGTCAGTATGATTCTATAGAAATGTTATAGGGTTTGACTGAATTGACTTTTAGCTGTAGTCTTGTTACTGTTTTAAACTTAAAACATTTCATAGTAGAGTGATAACTTTTCATTATAGACTATTAAAAGATTAGACTATTAAAATATTCTGTACAACTTTCCTGTAGAGGAAAAGTTGCTAGTTTTCCTTGAAATGCTCCCTTACCAAGATACAAAACCCCCTGATTTTTCTTTCAGTCTGATACAAGTGAAGATGTAACGATTCACTTAAATTTCTCCTTAGAGACCAAATAAAATATCAAGGTGCCTTTGATAATGGTGTCAATTTCAACCTTAAAGCTTCTCAGATAATAAGAAACTAAACACCCGTTGACTCTTAGAGCAGTGAATGCTGGAGTAAAGTGATGTGAAAATGTTCCCTTGCAACATAGAACTAATGGGGAAAACCCATGCAAAAATGTATTATCCGTTAGCAGATATCTGAGTAATCAGAAACGTAGCTAAAATTAAGATATAAGTGGGTCAACTCATTATCTAGTCTTCAAATAACTTCCCTGAAAGTACTTCGCATCAGCCCTTTCGTCATAGAGTTCCTGTTAGTAGTGTCCTGTGCATGTTTCCTATACGTTGTCATGCTATGCACTGGGCTATGTAGGATTGCACAGATGAACAGCCCTCACTCAGTTCCTTCTCAAACACCTTGGCCTGAGATGGAGCCTTTGTGTAACCACCTTGTGTGACTGCAAAAGTTTTTCATGTTAGAGTTGCTTGTTCAGTTGTTATAGTTAGTAGATTTGGACTTCATTAATAATGACAGGTTTTGTTTTGTTCCTCTCCCTCCCTCACAGGAGGTTACTTGGCTCTCCAATGTTCAAACACTGCCTCCTTTGCAGGAAAGCATCCCAGTTAGCACCGTCACTCCGTGTCCACTGCCTGGGAGAGTCACATGTTCCCTGAGAGTATAACTTCTTCCTGGCCTTTAAATCTAGGACAAAGGAAAATCAAGAGATTAAGCTGGGGCCACTGGTACTGAAATGTTCTCTTCACCCTGCTCTAGTGAAAGGTTCCCCAGACATCAGTCTCTGGGCATTCCCAACCTCGCTTTAAGCTTGGCTTAGGTCTCTCCCAAGAAAGTGAAAACTCTAGAGACCTCAGTGAAGAGTCCCAAGAAGAGGAACTCTGCCTCCCTGTATAAATAGCCTGCCCCTCAAAGACCTCTGTTCCCCACTAGATCAATGCTCTCAGAGGCCTTGGCCTCTCTGCTTTGTACTATAGAGGTGTAAGGGGACTGGACTTGATGATCTCTCTTTCTAGGTCCCTTCCAGTTCCCGTGTTCTATGATTCTGTGAAAGACTCCTTTGATACCATTGGGACCAGGAAGTCATGGGGTTCATCTAAAGGCAAACACGCCTCTGACTGAGCCTATGAACCATCTACATGGGATAAAGAAGGCAAGGATAAGCCCTCCAGCCTGGTACCATTGAACACAGTCACATGACCACATTACCAGCTGGCATCATCAGTCCAGTCACTTTACCAGCAGGTAAAGTTAATATAAAAAAATTAACATTTCAATACTTCTAAAAACTTGCATAAGTTAAGGCCATCTCATTTCAAAAGTGCCATATAATTATAATTACATACCACAGTGCAAAAAAAGTAATAAATCTGCCACTTAAAAATCCCTTAAACTCTAATCCCTAATAATGATAAAATAATGGCAGGCATGTAAAGTTAAGTAAAATATTAGAGCAATTATGTTTGCTGTGTAGTACTATATTAATCATTGCTGTACATTGTCATGTAATATATATGTGATAGGGCTTTTTAGTATCTTAATTTCACTTGATATTGAAATAATACTCTACCAAAGTGGGGAGATGTAGCCAATGGTTTTTAGTTTGTTTGTTTGTTTGTGTGTGTGTTTGTTTATTTATTTAAATGAATGAATGAATAAATATTGTGTGATGTTGAAATTAACTTCCCTTTAGATGCTCCTTGGCTCCAATTTTAATGCTGCCATTCCTCAATGACTGGCTGTTCAAGGGTTGACCTTACAAAGCTGCACTGTCATTCACTCAGAAGGGCCTTTCTCTGTTCCGGTGTTAGGTCTTCAACTCAATGTAAAAAAATTATGTTAACACCTGTAAAAAAAAAAATAAAGTTCATAGGGGTGTCCTTGATTTGTTGACAGCCAGAGCCTCCCTTCCCATGCACAGATTCATAATGTTATCAGATACAGACAGGACCACTCAAGAGAGTCCTTGAACCTCTCTAAAGAACTATCTGCAATTCCTGGATCACATGGTAGCTTACATCTTTGTTGCCAATCATTCACAACTATGACTTTGTTGCTTCCAGGGCTGACTCAGAATGATCTATTTACCGAATAAGCACAGCTTAGAGAAACAAATCTCCGTTCCCTGTCACATGAAAGATTCTGTGGACTGGTATAAAGATCAGCACAATGTTGATATAGGCATTCCTTTCCTTCATCCAACTCCAACCATCACCATGATGACAGATGCATCCCTGTTGGGATGAGAAGCTTATCTCAATACTCTCATAGTCCTGGGCAGATGGTTGTCTTAGGAAACCACTCTCCATATCAACCTGTTGGAAGTCAGGGCAGTCAGGAATGCCTCCCTTCTCATCGAAGGCAAATCAGTCAGGCTTGCATGTTTTTTGTCAGTTAGCAAGGGAGAATTGTAGCGCCCTCTGTGTGTGCCGAAGCAGTGAAGTTGTGGAACAAGTGTATAACCCGTCATGTTCATACTTCAGTTCTCTGCTTTCTTGCCGTTCAGAACACCACAGCCAATGCTTTCTGTAGGCACTTCTCCTAGGACTGAATGGGAACTGGACTCTCAAACCTTGATGGTATATTAAAAAATTGGGAATTTCCAAAGGTGGACCTCTTTGGCACCACTCTGAACAATAAGAAATGCTTTACTCCCACTTGGGATGAAGAGCCTATTGTGTGTGTCTTCCCACCCCCTCAGTACCCTTAATACTGAGAACGATGAACAGGATCAGACAGGACAAAGTCAGGGCTATTTTCATAGTTCAAACTGGGCCAAGACAAGTTTGGTTATGCTTACCAGCTTCACCTGTCCATCTGCCCCAGCAATCAAACTTCAGATCATTCCACATCATCTCTCCCAAGATGTATGCAGTTGATATATGCATTCCTTTCCTTCATCCAACTCCAACCATCACCATGATGACATCCCAACCTAAGAGGCCTCTACCTAAGGGCACAGCCCCTTTGTGGTATGCAAGGCTAGAGTCTACTTCTACTGCACTCAAAGTTCACTTGGCCACCATATCAGCATTTACCTAAAATTTGTACCTGAGGTATTTTCCCACTTTCATCTTAGCCGGTCCATTAATCTATTCCTTTCCCTTCGTCATCCAGTATAAGTCTCAACATGGAGCCTCCATTCATACCTTAGATATCAGATCAGTATTGGCCTTCTGTCTACATCGGGCCAAACAATTTCTGAGCTCACCGAGATTTTCTGTGTCCACCACAGACATACCCAAGGATCCACAGTATCCATTGTCAAAGTGGCTCTCTGAGTGCATTGTTGCTTGTTACATTGAGTCTGTGCTCAAACAGAGGGGAGCAAATTCTACCAAGTCGCAATCACCACTCATGGTGTTACTCAAAAATATTCCTGTATCAGAGATATGCAAAGCTGCTACATGGGTTTCAATACACACTTTTTCTAAGCATTTTGCCTTGATCCATGCCTCAAGATCCAATGCAGTAGTTGATAGGACTGTTCTGTTTTCACTTCATGACTCAGTTCAGAAGCTCTTCCCTCCCTATGAGGATATAGCTTAGGAATTAGCGGAAGTGGACACTATTCCTAAGTACACTGTTCAAAGAAGAGTAGGTCACTTATCCTGCTGTGAAGTTATTATGGTTCTTTAAGATGTGTCCACCCTATGAGTGTTCTTGCCCTCCTTGCTTTTGGCATTGGCGTGTTCTCTGAGGGTATGTTTACACTGCAGAATTTTTTCAGAAAGACGGCTGTTTTTCCGAAAAAACTTCACTTACATCCACACTGCAATCGCGTTCTTTTGGAAAAAAATCGGAAGAACGGAGGGGTTTTTACAACATCGGTAAACCTCCTTCTACAAGGAAGAAGCCTTTTTCTGAAAGAGCTCTTTCGCAAAAAAGGCATGTGTGGACAGGGAAGAGGGAGTTCTTTCGAAAGAAGAGGAAAGAGGAAAAAGCACAGGTGCCCTGGTGGCCACTCTGCCCATAGTAATCGCAGCTTAAATGCAAGATAGCGTCCATTCACTGGATGCTATCTTTCGAAAAAGCAGATAGCTTTTTCGATGTGCTTTTGCTGTGTAGACGCTTTCATAGAATCATAGAACTATAGAGCTGGAAGAAGGCCATCAAGTCCAGCCCCCTGCTCTAGGCAGGACTAATCCCAACTAAATCAACCCGGCCAGGGCTTTGTCAAGCCGAGACTTAAACACCTCTAGGGATGGAGATTCCACTACTTCCCTAGGTAACCCATTCCAGTGCTTCACTATCCTCCTAGTGAAATAGTTGTTCCTAATATCCAACCTGGACCTCTCCCACCACAACTTGAGACCATTGCTCCTTGTTCTGCCATCTGTCACTACTGAAAACAGCCTTTCTCCATCCTCTTTGGAACCTCCCTTCAGGAAGTTGAAGGCTGCTGTCAAATCCCCCCTCACTCTTCGCTTCTGCAGATTAAACAAACCCAAATCCCTCAGTCTCTCCTCAAAGTCATGCGCTCCAGCCCCCTAATCATTTTGGTTGCCCTTCGCTGGACTCTCTCCAATGCATCCATATCCTTTTTGTAGTGGGGGGCCCAAAACTGGACACATTACTCCAGATGTGGCTTCACCAGAGCCGAATAAAGGGGAATAATGACATCTCTGGATCTGCTGGCAATGCTCCTCTTAATGCAACCTAATATGCCATTAGCCTTCTTGGCTACAAGGGCACACTGTTGACTCAGATCCACCTTCTCATCCACTGTAACCTCCAGGTCCTTTTCTGCAGAACTACTACTTAGCTGGTCGGTCCCCAGCCTGTAACAATGCATGGGATTTTTCCATCCCAAGTTCAGGACTCTGCACTTGTCCTTGCTGAACCTCATCAGATTTCTTGTGGCCCAATCCTCCAATTTTTCTAAGTTACTCTGGACCCTAGCTCTGCCCTCAGGCATATCTGCCTCTCCCCCTAGCTTAGTGTCATCCGCAAACTTGCTGAGGGTGCAATCCATCCCCTCATCCTGGTCATTAATAAAGATATTGAACAAAACCGGTGCTAGAAACCGACTGCCATCCTGCGATCGAGCCGTTGATCACTACCCGCTGAGCCCGGCCTTCTATCCATCTTTCTGTCCATCTTACTGTACATTTATCTAATTCACATTCCCTTAACTTGCTGGCAAGAATATTGTGGGAGACCGTATCAAAAGCCTTGCTAAAGTCAAGGTATATCATATCCACTGACTTTCCCATGTCCACAGAGCTAGTTACCTCATCATAGAAGCTAATCAGACTGGTCAGGCACGACTTTCCCTTTGTGAATCCATGCTGACTATTCCTAATCACTTTCCTCTCATCCAAGTGCCTCAAAATGGATTCCTTAAGGATCCCTTCCATGATTTTTACAGGAACTGAGGTAAGACTGACCGGCCTAGAGTTCCCTGGATCATCCTTCTTGACTTTTTTGAAGATGGACACTACATTTGCCTTTTTCCAATCATCCGGGATTTGTCCCGATCTCCACGACTTTTCAAAGATAATGGCCAAAGGCTCCTCAATGACATTTGCCAACTCCCTCAGAACCCTCGGATGCATTAAGTCCAGACCCATGGATTTGTGTACATTTAGCTTTTCTAAATAGTTCCTAACCTGTTCTTCGCCCACCAAGGGCTGTCCATCTTCATCCTATCTTGCGTCATTTAGCGCATTCGTCCGGGAGCCCGCCTTGTCTGTGAATACAGAGGCAAAGAAAGCATTGAGTACTTCAGCTTTCCCCACATCATCTGTCACTAGGTTACCTCCTTCATCCAGTACGGGCCGCACAGCCTCTCTGATCACCTTCTTCTTGTTAATATGCCTGTAGAAACCTTTCTTGTTACCCTTCACAATCTTAGCTAGTCGCAATTCCATTTGAGCTTTCGCCTTCCTGATAACCCCGCAGCATTCTCGAGCTATACATTTAAACCCCTCCCCGGTCATTTGTCAAGTTTCCACTTTTTGTAAACTTCCTTTTTGTGCTTAAGTTAACCAAGGATTTCCCCTGTAAGCCAATCCAGTCTCCTACCATGTTTGCCTCTCTTGCTATGTGTCGGGATGGTTTCTTTCTGTGCCTTCAATAAGGCTTCTTTAAAATACTGCCAGCTGTCCTGGACTCCTTTCCCCTTCACATTAGCATTCCAGGAGATTCTGCCCATCAGGGAGTCAAAATCTGCTTTTTTGAAGTCCAAGGTGTGTATTTTACTACTCTCTTTTCTTCCTTTGGTCTCTTTTAGAAGAAGTTTTTTCAGAAGATCTCTTCCGGAAAAGCTTCTTACAAAAGAAGCTTGAAGTCTAGACAGAGCCTGAGAGACATTTAGCCCCTTTAGTCTTGGTGTGTGGCATGAGGGACACATGTGGGGATAAACCATGGCACTGCTAATGGAAAATTTCCCATCAAGGGACACACGTATCCTGAAGTGGAGAACTCAGAACCACATCGTGAAGAACCACAGCTACTTTCCAGGATGAATAACATTATCTTTTAGATTACAGTTTTCCCAAATTTGCCATATGTTAAAGATGTGATTTGTGACTCTCCTAGTGAAATCAGTGAAGTACATCAAAGGAAGAAAGAGTCCTTGCAACTTGTTTTTAGTATTTTTTTAAAAGGTAATGTCACTTGCTTTGTCTGATACATCCACCCAAGATCTGTTAGATCATACATCCGTTGTATGTTTTTGTAACACACTAAATATTAATAAATGCCAGCATCATTTTACATCCTGGGCTATCAACTGGCTTTTTATTGGCTGGATTACAGTACTCTCCAAGGGGGCACCTTGTTTTTCAATACCGGTTTTTGCTCAATTAGCATGTTGTTGCAAGTAGATAACACACTGCAGTAGCCTATGGTAAATTAAATGGAAGTGGAGTCCACAGCAAATAGTCACTGAAGCCAATCAATTTTGTACAGCTGTCAATAGCCATAGTTAAGCATACTTGCAAAATCAAAAAGTGTTTATCCAAATGTGTAGATTAGGTATTACATTTGTATGATCAGGCATGTGAAATTAAAATAATCTCTACAGATCCATAAGCAGGCATACCTGCTATTCTGCACAAAGCCCCACATTTGTTTGCCTTGTAACGCATCATTAGCACCAAATAAATAAATAATAATGCAGCAAAAGGTATCGACCATGAATAGACGTTGTAAAACCACGTTGGCGTGTAATGCAAGGGAATAATTTACTTGTGCTGGTTTGTATTAAAGTGCTTGGTAGGAAATGGAGTGCAATGGATTGCTGCTTGTCATAAGTTTTTATCACCTCAGGTGATAGCTGAGTAACAATAGTGGACTAGCTCCTGTGCAGACAAACTGCACCGAGTGGAAGTCAGGGAAGTGTGTGCATTGATGTTTTAAAGCCCTGCCTTGCACTTCCCTCCTCCTGCTCCAATTGCTGTTTGGTACGGGGCTGGTTCTCTGTGTCATCATAGAGCCAACTCAAAGTTGTATATATTTATAGCCGGCTGCAGCATTCACAAAAGTCTGCAAACACAGCTGAGTATCAGCATAGCCCAGTATTGCCCCTCCTGCACCTTCTACCTGGCTATGCCAGCAGCAAGAAGGGAGTAAGGAAATATGGGGGCTCTTCCACTGGTTTTGACTTGACTTCATCAGAAGATTTCTGGGTAAGCCATTCGTAGGGTCTGATTTTACTGCCCCAAAGCAGCTGCATCACTCCCTGAGTATCTGATGGTGCATATAATCATTTAAGCTAGATATTAAGTACAATTCCTCATCTTCAGCACAGAGAGAATTGTGTGAGGGTTTGGTTGTGTTTTCAAGTTAAGTTTTGTATGTAAATATCAAAGAATGCCTCCTGACGTACATAATTTACTATAAGGAAATCTCTTGGAAAAAATGACTTTGCAAAGTAATTCCAAGTACATTATAGAATAGTGATAGAAATGTAGCCGTGTTAGTCTGGTGTAGCTGAAACAAAATACAGGACTATGTAGCACTTTAAAGACTAACAAGATGGTTTATTAGATGATGAGCTTTCGTGGGCCAGACCCACTTCCTCAGATCAAATAGTGGAAGAAAATAGTCACAACCATATATACCAAAGGATACAATTAAAAAAAATGAACACATATGAAAAGGACAAATCACATTGCAGAACAGAAGAGGGATGCAGGGGAGGGGGGGAAAGGAAGGTAAATGTCTGTGAGTTAATGATATTAGAGGTGGGGAAGGGTAGATGTCTGTGAGTTAATGGAATTAGAGGTGATAATTGGGGAAGCTATCTTTGTAATGGGTAAGGTAGTTGGGGTCTTTGTTCAGCCCCCCGCGGAGAGTGTCGAATTTTAGCATGAATGCCAGTTCAGAGGATTCCCTTTCAAGTGCAGATTTGAAAGCCTTCTGGAGTAGGATGCATGTGATTAGGTCATTGAGACAGTGTCCTTTCTGGTTGAAATGGCAAGAAACTGTTTTTTCTTTGTGATCCTGTCTAATGTCTGTTTTGTGGGCATTGATTCTGTCTTGTAGTAGATGATTTCTAGGTATTCGTTTAGCTCTTTCAATTTGCTTTTTTATTTCTCCGGGTGGGTAGTTGAGGTTTATAAATGCTTGGTAGAGATCCTGATGTTTCTGACCTCTGTCAGAGAGTTGTCTGGTTGCCTCTTGGTTATAGTCAGCCTTATTCATAATGACCACAGCACCACCTTTGTCAGCTGGTTTGATTATAACCAACTACAACCAAGAGGCAACCAGACAACTCTCCAACACCACATTTTACAAACCTCTCTCCTCTGATCCTACCTCGGAATACCAAAAGAAATTACTCTGTCTCCTTAAAAGCCTCCCTACAGCTACTCGGGAACAAATCCACACAGAAACACCTTCTGACCCCCGACCAGGATTTTTCTATCTGCTTCCCAAAATCCATAAACCTGGACACCCCGGACGCCCCACTTGGGATGAAGAGCCTATTCTCTGAAAAGGTAAATAGTTTTGATGTGAAACGCCCCAGGCACCTACTAAGGAAACAGTGTTCCTCCCAAATACGCTGCTATCACGATTATAACTCTTTTCCCCACAAACATCAGTTACTACGGAAACCTTTTTACCTGTGGAGACCTGAGTTAATGGTAGGGATGTTAAAATGGAGTTATTTTTCTAATTGAGTAGTCGATAGAATTTTTATCGACCACTTAATTGGTCAGTAGGGGGAGGCAGCCAGCTCCAGCCCGGCTCGTGCCGGGGCCATGCCCCATTATGGCTCTGCAATTTAAAATGCAGTAGGAGCCAGCGGGGGTGGAGAGAGAGGTAGCTGCCCAGCTCCTACTGCATTTTAAATTGCAGACCCGCAGCAGGGTTTGGGCCCAGCATGAGCCAGGCCACCTGCCCCACTGGCAGCAGCCCCTATCCATGGGGGTGCCCAGTGGGGAGTTGGACCCCCAACAGACAGGAGTTGCTGCCGGAGCAGCCTCCCTTGCCCCCTCACCCCTGCAGCAGTGAGGTGGGGGGCAGGCAGCACTGCTTAAGCTTATCAAGTAGTCAACTATTCACTTACGTCCCTAATTCATGACAGGGATGTAAAATCCAGTTTAATTAGTTAACCGGTTAAACATTTGTAAACCGGTTAATTGATTACGCAGGGGCAGGCAGAGGAGCCGGGCTGGAGAGCTCCTTCCCCAGGGACATTGGTCTGAGCCCGCTGCGGAATGGGACTGCTCTGGCCAGGCTGGAGCGCCCCTCTACCCACAGCGGGCCCCATAGGGTTGGAGTAGCCGTCTGCCTATGTCAGGGCTAGAGCAGCCCCATGTCTGCAGCCGTAACCAGTAAGCATCACCATCATGCCTGTTCCTGGTTCTGTTTCTCTGCAACCATTTCAGTGAAATTTAAGGCAAAGCGGGCAACGCACAACTTAGGTGGTTCATGGTCTCGATGGTTTTCAGATCTGAGCAGTTAATACAAGAAGCATAACTTTACAATAAAATTTAAAAATCAATTTGTATATAATTAAATATAAATTTAGACCTGAAGATTAGGCATTCATCATTCCCCTGAACCCTGGAGTGGCTCTCCTATTTGCTGTAGAAGCAAGGGGTTTAGTGCTCTCAGTTCAGGTCTCTGACGTGTTGCAGTTTGGAAGTATGAAGAGAAGGAAAGTTTCATTGTGGCACATGTTTGGCCTAGTAAATTTCATAGGGTAAGTACGCAGTAGAGAAGATAGGAAAATGTTATGTGTAGGAACAGTGTAGGTGCTGCATGTACACATTTACTTCCTTAGTAGCTATTTGTACGCACACAGTCTCACCCTAACACACAGAGTCCTTTCACTACCCACTCAGTGTCTTCACCTGTCTTCGCGTAGGTGAATGCCACAAGCGTATCCACACCTGCAGTAACAGTAACTGCTTGGTTTCTGCTTTGTCAGTCATACGCTTTGTGTTCCAGGGTGCCTCTGTTGTTCTGCTGTCAGTGTCAAGCCTTTAGCACTGTGGCAAGAACAGAAGACAGCGCATTAGTAATGAGGGCCTTGCTGGATTCCAGCTATGTCACTTTGACACTTCTAAGTGTTGACATAATCGTGTACTCTTCAAACGCTTTGTACTGTGATCCTAGCTTTGCTATCAGGAAAGGGCATTGCTTGGCAAAAGCGGAGCTGCAGAGGCTATCAAATCCCAGACGTCTATTGATCATGCTTGTTTTGTTGGTCAACCTTGCTGAAGTGTTTTGGTTTAAATGAAAACAAATATAAATATAGGCTGCACGCATACATGGTCTTGTGAAGTCAACCGTAGTATTTGAAGAAAGGCAGGCAACAATTAAGATGGAATGGTTGGGTTATTTGAGTACCCGGGGTTTCTCCTTTTCATGTAATTTGAATGTGTTTGGGGTGTCGTTTTCTCCAGAGTTTACTGACCCAAGCAATCAAAGTATGTAGAGTACGCTTTCTAGTAACAATCCAGGTGGAGGAAGAACAACCGTCCCTTGTTAAATTACAAGATGAAAGAATGTGTCTGCCCTTCTCCCTTTGGGAAAATGGCATTTCCTAATATCACCGAGCTACCTTTAAATGTTAGTTACAATAGAAGAAGCAAAAACACTTTTAGAGAGCATTTCTGGTATCTAGACTGTGGCTTTATAAGGGTTATTGCATACTCCTATGTGGTTTCTGATGTTCTAAATCAAGGGGGGGCCAGATGCGGTTTGCCAGGGGTAGGCCTAATAGGTACAGCCATTCACAGGGCCCATTGGCTGCAGTTCGCCATTCCCAGCCAATGGGAGCTGTGGGAAATGCCACGGGCTGGGCCATCGCTTCCTCTTGCTCTCATTGGCTGGAAACAGGAGCTGTTAGCAGCTGTATCTGTGGTCGTGCAGGTGAATGAAGCATCTGGGAGCCCGACAGGAGCTAACCTTGCGAACTGTGTCTGACCTGCAGGCTGTTTATTGCCCATGCCTGTTAAAAACCGTTGGCAGAGTGGTAACAATTTGTTATTTCTTGAATTTTTAAATGAATATTGTTAATCTACCAGGACAAATAAAATTAAAGTCTGGAATTTTAGGCGTTCTGTATTGAAAATATTTCCTTGTAATGTGACAGATACAAACACCTTCTTAGCAATTACCTCTTCTCCACTACACACACAAAAAGGTATTCTGAAAACTATGTAGCAAGGGGATATGGCTCAAGTGGAGGCTTTACAAAAATATGAAAAAAAAAATTCTGGCAATGCGTTTTTCTGACACATCTGTCTCCAGTTCTTGCAGAATGTGACAGCTTTGCTTTCTAGCTAAAATGCATAAGCCCTACCTACCTATGAGTTAATAATGGAACGTTGCTTAGGCTTGCATAGGTCTTGTTTTTAATTAGATCCTTGTTTGAAATGGAAAATATTAAAACAGATCTGTAGCTAGTATGGGGCGCTGCAGGGCCAGAGGGTTTTCAGCTACTTCTACAGTGTTATGAAAGCAGTTTCTAATCCTTAAAATATTTACCTTGCTTTATTTTCTTATCTTGAAGACAAACAGGTGCAGAGTTCCCTTTCTGATATCCAAATGTATATTCTCCAAGCCAACAATTTTAAAAGCCTTACCTTCTTCGTACAATTAAGGTGGGATTTTCTTAAGGGTGGACTTTCAAAAGTGTTCTACATAGGCCTAAGTCTGCTCCCATTGACGTCAAATTATCATTGACTTCAGTGAGAAGAGCTAGGCCCAAAGTGCCTAAGCACTTGGGAAAAACCCATCCTTACTTTTTTTTTAAATCACAGCTGTATATATTGACTAATGATATCTTTGTAATGTTTTCAATTACTCATTCGCGTTTCATAGAAATGTGATTGAAAGGAAACAAGCAGGTGTATAGGTTCGACCTCCCTGGTCTGGCATCCTTAGGACCTGACCGGTCCCGGATGAGGGATTTTGCCGGACCGGGGGAGTCATATCTGGCCCTACTGCTATTGCCCTCCCCCTAAGCTAGACAGGCTGAAGGCCCTGCTGCTCCTCGCCCTGCCCCCTTGCCTGCCATCCCGGGCAGCCCAGCTTGCAACATGCTGGGCTCCCGCCTAGCTGTCCAACCCCACTGAGGCACTCCAGGCCGCCTAGCTGAGTAGCCCTGCTGTGGCGCACCACTCCTGGCTCCTCCAGGCAGCTTTGCTGTGGCACATCAGGCTCCCAACCCCACCAGGCAGCCCCGCTGGGGCACACCTGGCTTCTCACCTGTGTGTGAGCATCTAGGCTCCTGGCCCTGCTGGCAGCCCGCAACCCTGCCAGTCCACAGGGCTCCTAGGCACCAGCACACCACCAGGATTCTGTGGTCCTAGAACATCCATAGTCGTGCTGGACCATGGATGTTGCTGGACCAGAGAGTCCCTGTTTACAGAGGCTCAACCTGTACTACAAATACATAAGAATGGCTGTACTGGGTCAGACCAAAGGTCCATCTAGCCCAGTAGCCTGTCTGACAACTGTTAGCTTTGATCTTGTTTACCATGATAGTAAAAGAAAAGCATAATGCATTTATTGTCAAACTACTCTAATCATTCAAATCAATAACAATAGAGGGCAAGTCACTAAGGACAAAATCATGGAAATCTTAAAAAAAGAAGAAATAAAATTTAAAAAACAATCCAAGCCAGAAGTTGGCATCTTGACAACCTGAAGCAAAAAAAGAAAACTAGAAATGCAAGTTTCCTTTTGAATGCATGGCAAAATCAGAAACTTTGAACTAAAAAAAAAAAAGCAATTTTAAAAAATTAGCCAAAATTAGTTAATTTAGAGCCTACCTACCCCATGTATTCCAGATTCTGGGCAATGGATTTCCAGCTTTAATATGAGGAGAGATTAAAAAGACTGGGGCTATGTCTACACTGCCCCCTGTTGCACAAAAAAATGCAAATGTGGTGAAGCGTAGAATATCGCCATGCCTCATTTGCATAATTAATTAGGCTTAGTTTTTGCACAAGAGGCTTTTGCACAAAAAGGAGCAGTCTACGCGGCTTCTTTTTGCACAAAACCCCCCTCTTGCGCAAGAGCCGTTCTTCCTCTCTTTTTCAGGAAGAACTGCTCTTGCGCAAAAGTAGATGAGCAGCAGACCTCTAAATTAACTGAATTAAAATTTTAAAATTTTCTTTTAATGGAAGGGTTACATTTTGTCTTTAGTCCAGCTGTATTATCAACCCTGATTTAAATACATATTGAGCATTAGAGTACAATTTTAATTGTGGTTGCCCATTCCAGCCTGCTTTTGCTGCCTCTTTCATCATATGTCATAGATTACAGATGTTCCATGAAAAGTACATATTGATATTTTTCAAGGTACCCTTCTTTGCTGTATCCTAGGACCACTGGGATATATGGAAAAAGTTTCAGCAGTGTAAGCGTAGCTAGTCCTTTGTTCATATTCCACAATTTGACCTTCTTAAGAGTTGTTTTTTTCCAAACAGAAATAAAGTGAGCATATTGTCATAATTGTATATTTTAATCCTTGCCACCAGAAATGGCAACAGTGTATAAGTAGCTAACCTATGCAGAGCTTGTCTTTCAGTCACTTTGGATTCTTAATATAGGTTGGAGTAGCCATTTTCTGTTATTCTGCAGCTTGGTGGGATTTGGAAGTTGTTGCTTTAGAGAAGCCAGAAATCCAGGACCGATACCCCCTCTGCTGATTGTGTTAACTCAGATTCTGTGCTGACACAACAGCAGTGAGAGAGCTCCTGGTACAGCAGCTAGACCCCCCTGATTGTTGGAACCTAAATACACTGTAGTACAAACCAATGTAAATTTACAATGTACTGACTATAGGGTCCCTGAAACCTTGGGCCATACTGAATAAGATTGTTTTTAAAAAATGAGTCCCAGTAAGCTTTAATGACCATCTAATCTGTGCATTCAATGTAGCCAGCAAATTTATTGCTAGAAATATATCACCCTTCGTCCTGTCACTCCGTTCTCACTGCGTTTTGCCTTCAGAGTGCCTCCACAGAAAGCTTGATTGCAAACACATAGCCAAGGGAGTTCAGTTCCAGATTTGTGGCTCTTTTTACAAAGACCATCTCTAACCATAAGCAAGCATTTTCCACCTGTATTGATTTTGCAGTAGTTTCATACAGAAATTATAAATCTTTTTGCTGTAATCGCTTTGCCGGAGAGGGACCCTGCTGTAAGCTATCTTGCAACTGTGTCTCATTGGGAAAAGTGAAACTCATCTTTAAAGTACAAGCGAAACTCATCTTTAGAGGTCAACTGTTTTCAGGGTGGAAACATTTCTTCCTACTCTTCTTACTCTCCTCCCCTTTGCAACTCCCTGCCCAGTTATTAGGAGTTTTGTTAATTGCTTTTGGAGGAAATATAATCCAGAAATGATGCTCCACTCCAAAATGAATAAAAAGTAAGAATGATAAAAATGTTGACAGAAACAAGTGGTGATAGCTTTAACACTTGCAGGAGACGTTACTTGTGTATAAGCATATCTGTGCCTAAGCTTTTACTTCCAAGTTATACATTGAAAACGTTAATCTTTAACATTTCTAGAAACTTGAAAAAAATGAGAGAACCTGATAAACATGTGGTTGCACAAATATATACACACTAAAATGACAGTTGATCGAACACTTTTTAGGAACACAGACTATAATTGTGTGTTGATTTGATGAGTACTATACAGAAAGAATGCTCTTTCTGACACAGAAATAACCCACAGTGGTCTGATTAGTGTGACTTTTATTTCAACATCAAGTTTTAAATGTTTGTGTGCTGATTAAAATTTAGGTTAGGGTCTTGAAAACCATTGCCAAGTTACAACACTTGGGGTGTTCGGTTGTTGTAGATTTAACCCTATGGCTATCCTTTTGATGGTTCGCTTGCCAAAAATGCAGGGAAGATAATATTCTGCCTTAGCCAGATGAAATGATGCATTCTGACTTCCTGAGGTAAAAAAAATCTTTTGAGCTGCTAAAATATTGATTTATCCAGGATTGATTTTACTGAATTTACTGTTTGCTAAAACAGGCAAAACTATGTAAGCCTATAATGTGAGAATCTGTTTGAGTTCACTCTTTATTCCTGAAGAACAATTTTTTGGATACTTTTTTTTTTTCATTTTCTTGAATATCGGGGGAAGTAATCACAAGTGGAAAGAGAATTTTGCTGAACATCTGGGAACATAATGTGGAAAGTTTGATAAATGGCAACTTGCTAACATGTAATTCCAGCTAGCTCAGTAACAATGTGCTGTGATCTGTATAAAAGAGTTTTTCTAATAAATATAGTTTATTTCAATCAAATATGTAATCCACACACAAAAATGGCATTAATAGAATATTCATATTGCAATTTAAATAAGAAAAAAGTGAGGTAGTCTTGAGCGAAGAGTCCCACAGCAGCATAATTCTGTCAGTTTGCACGTCTGCATTACAATAGTCTGTTCTTAACTGGTTATTTAACTGAGCAAGGAAATTCTCTGTTTGAAATATATATTATAGTCAAGGGGCTAACTGCTGTATTAAAGGTATGGGAATATTTCATATAATAATTACAGTAGGTGTAATGTGTTTCATTTCTTTTAAGGGTAAATGTCAACTGTTTAACTGTCCTTCATTTTATGATCATTTTATGTTTTTCCAGACACCGTGCTGTTAAAACCTCACTTCCACTTTTATTCCATCCATCACAGAGTGGGTATATTTGGCCAATTTTTAAATATTTACAGGCCAGATTCTCTTAATCCATATATCAGTGTAAATAGGAGAAAATGCTCTGAAGTCAGAGTTACAACTACAAATTAAAGCAGAATTAGGCCCTTAAAAGTTTTGTTGAAGTTTCTGGAAGAAGCCTGTTTGAACACAGTCAAAGTTATTTTCAAGAAAGACTTTTTAGATTATGTAATTTGCCTTCCTGCTTTACCGCTCTGATGTCAAATTATATTTTTCCTTCATTAAATGTAATTGTGTCTGAAATGTAACTGTGAAACAAACCATTACCAAAATGCTGAGCTGTCAGAAGCAATCGTTACTTTCAAATACAAACTGAGGTGCTTTTTTTTTCTTTTCTGACATTTGTAATTCTTTGCTGACTTGTTTGTGTGTGGGGTGGGGGGATGGAGGATAAAACTTTAGCACTCAAAGCACAATCTGTAATTTTAAATAAACTGTCTAAAATATGTGGAATCTTATAGCCTGTTTCCTGTTTGTACAGCACCTAGCACATCAGTTAAATTATACATCAGTTCATCATCAATATTTTAATAGCACTTTATGTGTTAAAAACACCACTCCCATTGACTATAGTTCTATTTGTGAACAGTCAGCAGTTCTGCAAATCAGACCTCAGGGTCCCAGAAAATGAGACATTCAATTAATGGCCATCTGTTTGGTTTAAGTGACTCTCCCAGTGTTGCATAAAGAACTATGTAGCAAAAGCAGAGATAGAATCTAGTTTTCCAGAATGGCATTCAATTAACAAGATCATCATTGTTCTTCCTGAAGTCTCTTGTGTCATTCTTTTCATAACTTCCAGCTTCTGCCATCAATACATCAGAGGTACTACAGCCAACACCTATTAACTACACAGCTCTGATTCATTCCCAGGGCCCAGCCTCTGCACTGAGGGAGGTAAAGAGTCCTGTGAAAAAATGGGATATGATCATGTAATTAAAGGCATCGTCATAATGCATATTCCCAGGGCCCCAGGTTCTACAGGCAATCTTCATAGCATTTGTGTTTGACTTGGCAATTTCAGTATTCTTTCTGCAGTTGTGGTGTTTTTGAATGCCATTTATTACATTTTAAAAAAGCAAACTGACAAAACCAGAAATCCAACCTGTGGAAGCAGGTTCACTCTCAGATGGGTCAGATCTATCCTTTGGAGTTAAGAGTAATCATAGTAGGCTGTTAACATCTGTGTGGACTAGTCATTAGAGGGAGATGAGGGACTCAGTGGGTTTCATGGCCATTTGCTGACAGAAAAGAGGAATGTTGAGACTCAAGTATCTTGGTTCCCATTCTAGATTTTGAGGGGTAGAATGGTTATAGACTCCCTTGTCCCTATCCACCTCTATTACTATCCTTACTTCCTCTTGGCTCTTGTCCGTATCTCCTTCCCCTGCCATTTCTCATTCTTCCTTCCCATTTCCTGCTCTCCCAACCCTATTTCTAAACCATCAACATTCAAGTCAGTTTGACTCCTATTTCTGCCTGTCATAACAGCAGGATGAACATAGACCACATGTGGGAAGCTATTCCTGCTCTCACTTCTGATGTCTGGTGCCAGAGCTGCCCCCGGCAGAGCAATGGCAGGTAAACCTCTTCTGGGCATGTGCAATTTTTAGAAGCTTGTAACTTGGTCAAACTAGGGTACATTTTCATGGCCATGGCAAAACACACATCGCTAACACAAGAGCAACTCCTCTGCCAGATTTCAAATCCTTGCTCAAAGTACAGTGGCCCTAGAGCTTCTCAGCTGAGCGGTTGTAGCACATTTTAACACGGTCAAAAGAAATCCCCAAAACTTGTTTTTCCTCATTCTTGGAAATGGTTGCAATTTTAAAAAATAAATCAGTCTGAATGTTTAAATTTGTCAAGTTTGTGAGCAATTTAAAACAGCGACTTAAAACATTTCTTATACCGGAAAGCGGTAAGCAACATAAACTATAGGTGACTTTACCAGCTCTGCCTACGATGCTAATATGCTATGGGTGAGTCTACACTGCACTGTTATTTCGAGATAACTAGCATTATTTTGAAATAACAATGTGAGCATCTACACAGACATTCCGTTATTTTGAAATAGTTTCGAAATAACAGACAGCTTACTCCAAAATCTGTAAATCTCATTCTACGAGGAATAACGCCTATTCCAAAATAGCTATTTTGAAATAAGGTGTATGTAGATGCTCCACTGCTGCTATTTCAAAATAGCCCCTCCCCAGGGCCATTCTAAGTTATTCCTTCCCAGTGCCTCCTGGAGCTCTAAATCGAGCACATCTACATTAGGGGAGCCTGCCTTGGACTAGTTTTGAGGCTTCCCTGTAGTGTAGACGTGCTATTTCAAAATAAGCTATTTCGGAATAACTATTCCAGAATAGTTTATTTTGAAATAGCATGCAGTGTAGACATACCCTGTGGCTGCAGGATTTTTTAAATGTAAAGGAAAAGATTCATTTAGAGCAGAGGTGAGCAAATACTGGCTCGTAGGCTGAATCCAGTCTTCCAGGGTTTAGCCCCTAGGGGCCCCCACACCACTGTATTTATCTGTCTCTGCACATAAGGGTATCGCAGCTCCTGTTGGCCATGGATTGCTGTTCCTGGCCAATGGGCGCTGTGATAGCCTGTACCTGCAGAGGTGCAAGTAAATAAAGCAGCAGCAGCCCACCAGGGGCTAATCCTGGTGAACTGCTGCTGTTTTATTGCCCACCCGCTTGTGCTTCATTTCATTCCAGACCTTATATTTTCAGCATAGAGATGCAAAATGCATCGACTATTCGATTAGTCAATTAGTCGATATTTAACATCCTTACTCAGGGTGGGAAAAATCCAATTCCTGAGCGATATAGTTAAGTCAACCTAACTTCCTGGGTACAAAGCTCTAGAACAATGGACAAATTCTTCCATCAATTTAGCTACTGTCTCTCCGGGATGTAGATTAACTATAACAGAGAACCCCTTCCTTTGTTGTAAAGAGTCTCTGCAGTGAAGTGCTACAGCAGACTCAGGTGCAGCATTTCTAGTGAAGACAGTCTTTTACCACTTCTAGCTGTCATTGTGGGGTGCTAATGTGATAAAAATAATTATGCTTTGTAAATTAACAGCACTGTGTATGTGATTTTATTAATTACAATCAATATTTTGCAACTGCGATAATATAAATTTTCAAAATGGCTTGAGTGTTGTGATGCCCAAACCATTTTTCTCATAGACTAGCCTTCTGCACAGATGACACATGAGTTTCTTGACTTTGTAATGGGGATAGCAGCTTGCCTTTGACAAATGTGCAAAACCAGTGATGCGGCATTGTCAAAAATAGATGGTTTATTCACCTTTTGGGTAAAATGAACAAATAGGAACACCGTCTCACTGAAAAATAACACGGTCCAGCCCATCAAAAGTCGAACATCTTGTCCTCCTACCTGAAGATCTGCAGGCAATAGTATCAATGATGTGGGCTTTATCCAGAATTGGTCATTTAATTACATCATATATATTCCTATATAACTTGTATCTTCCTCTGAGAGTTCTTTCCACAGATTGAGTACAGTGTCCAGTAAGTTTTGGTGAAGCATGCAGATACTACCCTGGTTGTTTAATATCTTTTTCATTGAAATCTAAATAGCCTCATAGAGTCTTGCTATATGGAAAACTAAATTTAGCTTTAATTTTAACTTAATAAATATAGTACTCTTTACTGTTTACATAGACAATGTTTGAAGTCAAGCTGGGTTGTCAAACTAAATAATTCCATATGGCTTCTTCATTTACCATTTATCATACCGTTAGATGCTACATGTAGTTGCAGTATCATTTACCAAAGTTGATGGATTTTTTTTTTGAGTGGGTCATGGCTTCTTAGAAATTGGGTGATCTCAAAAACATTTATAGCATTCATCTTTAAAACCAGAAACACCAGATTAGCAAAGACTGCTTGCATAATTTAGAATTAGGCGCAGAGGAGGGGGCTGTTACTTTGATATACATGTGTGTATGGGTACGTAACTTATCAAGAGCAGAACTTGAAGTTGGGTTTTGCTTCAAATGATTAATTTTTATGGACTCATTCAAAATATTTCTGTCCTCCAGGTAGTTTTTTAAGGGGAAGCCAAAAATATTAATGTTGACTATCAAAGCTAATGTAAAAGGAAATTTGTCATTTTAATTGTTTTTCTGAACCTTCAAAAATTTAAACTAAAGCACCTGCAAAAATAGACAGTACATTCTGGGCTTGGTATGGTCTCCGGCATCCTTTCAATCTTTTCTTTTCTTTTATACAGTTCTTCGAGGTTCCCTTTGACTCGAATATGAACAGGACAAAAAACAGACCTCTGGTGCGAGGACAGATCAGGTAAGGCTGCCCACACCTGTTCCCTGGAATGAGAAATGAACTTATTGTTTCTTTTATGTGTCTTCTCCCTTGGTCTGTTTAGATAAGCAAATATTTCAACATGTAGATAAAAGACTAAGAAAGCGATGCCACTCTTTGTGTTTTGATAACTCTGAAAGTTTGTAATAGTCCCATGAGGAGTTTGTCAGGATAATGAATTCATCTTTCAGCTATTGAATAGTGGTTATTGCACAAGTGCCTTTGTAGATTGAGTTATCAGACGTTACCATCTGCATATGTTTTGTGATGAGCTCAAGCAATCTCTCAGACAAAAGTAAACTACTGAGCTATATTTAGAAATTAGCAGGTGATCCTATCTGTTGCTCTTTTATGTGCTAAATAAAAATTGTGATTTCACCAACATTTCTTGTTAAAAGGAGGAGAGAATCCATCTTAAAGCCTCTGAGATCATTTAACATGGGGAGGGTGCTGTGGTCCCTACCTGGGTGCTGTCTATGCACATCACTTTGGCCTCTCTCATTTTAGTTTCAGGCTCCTAAATACATGATAAATGTCAAGAGCTCTCCCTGTGTTCTCAGTAGGTGCTGTTGGGTGCTGAACATCTGAAAATCTGGCCCTTGATTTATAAGCATTTTTCTCTAAGATGGGTGACGGAAGGGATCACGTGAGGATTACCTGTTGTGTAGGGTATCTGGTATTGGCAGGATACTGGGCTAGATGGACCATTGGTCTGACCCAGTATGGCCGTTCTTAAGTAGGAGCTATAGTTGAGAAAATGTTGACTTTGTAATGTCTGTATAGTTTGTTGATGCTTTCTTCGTGTTGTCTCTAAGCACGGTATTCCAGAGCTGCTCATCCAGTATACCTTAAGTGAAACAAGTACAGGTTCTCTAGTCCAGAACGCTCTGGTCCAGAAACATCTGTGGTCTGGAATTATGTTAGTGGGCCGATGTCCACTTTTCATGGGTGTGAACAAGTTTCCCACGGTCCCATAAAGTTTGTTTGCAGCCACGAGTCCTGGCTCTCGGTGTCTGGTGCTGTTATTTAGCTCTAATTTGTTCCTAAATATTTTCTAAGAGCCCAGTAAGCAGTGGAAGTGTTGGTAATATTGACAATATTGACCTCTCATGTCTGGAAAATTCTTTGGTTCAGAACTAGTCAGATCCTGAGGGTGCCAGACTAGAAAGAGGTTCAACTGTGCCTGATTACAAAGGAAAAACTTTGTTAAGATGAAGTTCTGGTTGAGAGTATGTGCCAGTCACTTCAGTTAAAAAAGAGTTACAGGGATGTTGCCATTACCCCAAACTGATTGTTTGAATCTAAAGCCCTCACCAGAGGGTCAGAATTCAGGCCTGCAGTAAGACTGGACTCTATAATGTAAATCAAGCAGGAAGTAATCTGTTTACATGGCAGCCTTTGTCACATTTGTGCATTAAGTTCTCAGTAAGAGAGGAAACAAACCAGCATACTTACTTAAAGCTCCATTGAGTTTTACTTCATCTTATACTTTGGAAGGGAAACAGCTTGAGCAGGAGTCAGTCACTCTGCCACAAAAAATTAAATTGTGAGACATCCCCACAGCCTTTTAGCCAGCTTACCCCACCTCCTTCACTCAGCAAAGTCCATTTCTACTATAGCCAAAAGTGTACAAAGTGTGTACAAAGTGTGCTATCCTCAAGGTGCTGACATTGCAGTGGGACACTAGCACTTTCAAGGAACAGTGCCAAGTAGCACAGCATAGCCTTGGCAGTAATTTGCGCCTTGGAAGGGGAGATAACCGACACCCAAGAAGCTATGAAACACTATAACTATCTGGCATTCAGATGCTGAATAGTGATTGACAAAACATGGCTGCTGCTGCAAAAAAAAAACGTGTGTGTGACTTTTGCATCCTGTGTTCCTTGTATTCTCCATGAGAGAACAGAATTTCCTCTTCTGAAACAAACGCATGGCAAACGGAATGGACAGTTTTGCAGAAGGGTTACAGCCAGTTGAATTTTTCCCCTTAATGTATAACAATAAACCCTCTAATTTTTAATTTTGAAAAAAAATAGAATTTTTCCTTTTCAAGTAGTTCCTCTCTATCCCCTTTTCCCTCTTGCAGAGTTTTAATTATATCATGGGTACATTGAATATGCATTCACTTACCGCTTGAGAAAAAAGTTGAATGGAGCCCATAGCAGTTTTAGGCTAGGTCTACACTATAGCCTTTTTTTCGGAAAATGCTACACAAATTGTGCGCTGCAATTTGTGTAGCTTTTTCCGACTGCTTTTCTGGAAGAGGCTTTTCCACCATTTGGCCCTGTGTAGACGGGGCCAAATGGCAGAAAAGCCTCCTCTTTCAGAGGAGCCCTTATTCCTCATAGAACAAGGTATACAGGCTCCCTGAAAGAGCGTGTTTGTTCTTCTGCAAAAAGAAGCAGAAGAGCAAACGCGTTCCGCAGTCTAGCTGTACCCTCTTAGAGAATGCCCATAGGGGGCCCTGCTAAACTTTACCATTATAAAACCTCATCTTATTCTTTGGTTGCTTTAGAGTACAGCTTCCAGTTTCCATTTGGTAAATCATAAAGCCAGAACAAACCTGAGATGGTGACATTTTAAGAAAATAATTTTACATCTGGTGTCATCTTCTGCTTTCCACAAATACAAATACAAATCTAGCATCCCCTGGGTCTCCTATTTGAAAGGAAACTTAAAGCAATCCTGGTGTCTGTTTGCATGTCTGTTCAGTTTCCCAAGGATTGGGTTCCAAACTTTAAAAAAAAACATTACACCTTATTTGCAAATCTAAAATGAAGCCCTCATTCATAAATGATTCAACAAACAATTTTAGTATAGCATTTCCATGATTTGTGCCAAGGATTATTTATAACAAAATTACGTTTTCCCTTAGGGTTCTATGAACAGTTGGTCCTATTTATTTCTGTGTTTTATCCATCACCTTTGGAAGACTGGAATAAAGTGATGGATGAAATTACAAGAAAATTGAGACAAAATAGTAAAGTTAACCCTGGGGCTAAATTCACTCTCATTGTAAATAGTTGGGAGTGCTTCAATAGACTTGTTCTGATTAGTTCTGTAAGATGGTACTAATTACAGATTCCTAAGATAAGTTCATTTTATTTAAAAGCACATTTTAGGGAATATTGTAATGAAGATGTCTGGCAAGCACAAGGTGAGCCAGATTTCACACCCACTATACTAGTACAGTAAACTTCATATAATCCGGCACCTTTAGGACCCAGGGGGTGCCGGATTATCAAATATGCCAGACTATCAGAAGGGGGAGCTATGAGGGGTCTGGAGTAGGGTGGGAGGGGATGCCACCCCAGACCCCTCATAGCCCCCCCTTACGATAGTCCGGCTCTGCCCCAGGCGTCCCTGATTCAGCCGCTGCTGGTCAGTTTCAGCAGCAGCTGAATCGGGGATGCCTGCAATAGAGCAGCTGGGGTGCTGCCGGGTTGGTCCCGCAGCGCCAAGGGGCAGCGCTACGGCACCAACCCAGCAGCACTCCAGCTGCTCTTGGGGACGCCTGGGACAGAGCAGCTGGGGTACTGCCCGGTTGGTCCCGTAGCACTGCCCCTCGGGGCTGCGGGACCAACCTGGCAGTACTCCAGCTGCTCTTTGGGATGCCTGGGACAGAGCAGCTGGGGTATTGCCCGGTTGGTCCCGTAGCACTGCCCCTCGGGGCTGCGGGACCAACCCGGCAGCACCCCAGCTGCTCTTGGGGATGCCTGGGGCAGAGCAGCTGGAGTGCTGCCGGGTTGGTCCCGCAGCGCCGAGGGGCGGCGTAGGAGACCAACCCCACAGCACCCCAGCTGCTCTGCCCCAGGGGTCCCCAAGTCAGCCGCTGCTGAAACAGATCAGCGGCTGATTCCAGGAAGCCCGGGCCAGAGCAGCTCTGCCCCGGGCTTCCTGGAATCAGCCGCTGATCTGTTTCAGCAGCGGCTGAATCGGGGACCCCTGGGGCAGAGCAGCTGGGGTCCTGCCGGGTTGGTCTCCTAGCGCCGTCCTTTGGCGCTGCAGGACCAATCCGGCAGCACTCCAGCTGCTCTGCCCCAGGCATCCCCAAGAGCAGCTGGGGTGCTGCCGGGTTGGTCCCGCAGCCCCGAGGGGCAGCGCTACGGGACCAACCCGGCAGTACCCCAGTTGCTCTGCTCCCGGCTTCCCCGATTCAACTGCTGGTCAGTTTCAGCAGCAGCTGAATGGGGGAAGCCTGTCCGGCTGCCCCAGCACTTCTGGGTTCCTGATGGTGCTGGACCATCAGGAGTCCTGGAGCATTGGATGCCGGACTAATGGAGTTTTACTGTATATCATCATTCTCTTACATCAGGTCTGTATTTGGTCCATAAACTTGAAAAAAAAAAAAGAAGAACTCTTCCTTTCTTTATCCCAGTCATATTCAGTAGAGAGTTTTATATCGCTTTATATTAGCATTGCCTATAATAATCCTGTGCCAAGTTAGCATAATTAGAAAATGTATTTTAAAAATTCTTGAGTTAGGAAGAACTGTTTGTTTTACAAATTTCCTGCATCCTGAAATGAACTTCACTGTTGTTTGAAGGCATCACAGATTAACAAAACCATATTTATTTGATTTGAAACTTTCTTACCTTTCTCCTTTTTTCTTACATTTTCCCTTCCACCACAAAATGATAATGTTGGTGACTTCATGGAATCACTTATCAATCTTGCACCTGACTGTCAACATCCAATTTAAAGTTAAAGTGTCACATACCTTGAATGATGTTGACCTAATTCCCTGTAGATCTTGACTATGCCAGCCTTGACTGAGATTGTTTCTTCAGTGGTGTGGCAGAGTAGAATAATCCTGTGGAAATGATCCAAGCCTGTTATATTTTCCCACATACACCCTGGTGATCTTTGAGCCTCTTTTTCCTGTGTCGATTAAAAAAATTCTTAAATGGTTATGCTAAAGACTAGTCAAAACAGACTAGACAGAGACGGATAAATTGTATTCAAAAGGCTCGTGTCTTGGTTCTGGGAATGAATCCAAAAGTTTTAGGTGTGTGCACTGAGTTCTTGCCCCATGCTTAAAGTGTGTTTAAATCATTTTTACTCTGGTTTTGACTCTCTTTGGTTGCTTGTTTACTGAAGCATTTGGCATATGTTTTAAGTTTTCTTCTGTGCCAGTTATTTTAGCTAACCCCTCACTGTGACATCTGAGTCCAAATGAACAGGGTAAGCAGCATTGATCCGTGATCTTTCATAGTGTGATCAGCTCTGACTTGGAGGATTCTCTTTTTGGGAGAACAAGATGGTTAAATCTGCCTGGTCTGGCTTGTGCAATATTAGGCTCAATAATTGCTCTCAATTGGGCTTTGATGTGGACATGCTCACTAGGGAGCTGTGCTGAGATTATCAGCCTACGTTAGAGAGAGAGGCTACTGAACTCTGAAAACCATCCTCAGTTGCTGCTACCTTGGTCAGGAATAAGTCCAGTGCTTAAAACTATTATTCATTTCCACTATCCAGGCCCCCCATTTAAACCATTTCTTTGCAGCGTATTTATTGTAAATAAGCTAATTTATGAAAATACTTTTAGAAAAGGTTTAGAAAATTGGAGAAAATATTTATTTCAGTGTCTCATTCTCGCTCATTGTGGTGATGCCGTTAAGGTTAGAAATCATAGGCCAGGCCGTTCTGTAGAAGTGTCTTCCTTGCGTAGGGCATGAGTTCTGCAGCTCTGATCTCTGGGAGAGTGCGGGTGGGAGGGTGGAGCTCCCGCAGAGCTGTTCCACGGCAACTACATCGATGCCCATGCTGAGAGCACTGGGTTGGCCCTGAAACCCTCTGAACAGAAGAAGTGGTAATGCACGAAGCCCCAAGTTGGAGCCCCTGTGCCACATGGAGCACATGCCTAGTGTTTCACAAGCCCTAAACCCAGTCTCCCCATCCTTTGCGTAGAAAACCACACTGATTCTACTCCCAGGAGACCTCTGCAAGAACTGGCTGGTGAATTTGCCCTCAATGATCCTTGACTGGCCAGTGTCAACTGACTTGGAGTTGTAGGGCTCGGGCTATAAAATTGCAGTGTAGACATTCAGGCTAAGGCTGGGTCATCCTGTTGCAAAAATAACAAAAGTAGAACTGAATGCAGCCTGCCATGGAGCACTATCCATCATCCCAGCCTGCCCACACGTTCTCCTTCTTCTGACCCCTCAAGTCCTGTTTGGAAACACAAACTACTTCAAATGTTCCTCATACTTGGTTGCAGTGTTAAGCTCGTTGAGCATATTTATGTTCTGTATTAGAAAAACAGTTATTATTTTTCCTGCTGTGAATTATGTTTATGTAATTGATGGGAAGCATTTCTACACATGCAGACCTTTGATTTCAATGAAGTGGCAGCAGCCGTTCCTTTCAGTTTCCTGTTCAGTATGATTTATCCCATACTTTTTTAAGACGATGGATTTGATTTTCTTAGCGGTTAGTTTAAATAAATCTCTTATGCTAGCACCAGCAAGTGAATTAGTTTAGTTTTCCCTCTTCTACTAAGACAAGCATTCTGATCCATGGTAGGTTGAAGGTAAGTATCTTGATTTTCTTGCTACCTTGCATTTGTATATACTTTGTTAAACAGCAGCTGTTTTCAGACACTAAGCACTGATAAAAAGTGAATACATTTCTCTTAGGCTTTCATCTCTAAATCCTATGTTCTCAATAATGGGCTATTGTAGTGGTACCTGATTCCTTGTATACCTGTCAGTGCTGGTACTTCAGGTTTCCGCAACAGTTACCATGGACATTTGCTCTGAGTCTCTTTGACTTGGAGTTCTGTTTGAAGTTGAGGGTGAAGATTCCACTGTGGGGTTTGGAGCATCACACTCCCCCTACACCAGCTCCACCTTGACTTCCATGGCTCTACACCAGGCCAAAGAACACAGTGCATGCTTGCCTCATAACATGGGGTTGGATCAGGCTGGATTCTACTTTGTCAGGGTGTAGCAGTGGTGAATGGAACTGACGTCCTAGAATTGTCTCAAAAGGTTGGGAACAATGGATCTATCAGACAAGTGCAAATTAAAATATAATAATTATATAATTATTAAAATATAATTGGAAGCTATTCTGCAAAAAAAAAAAAAAGCATTTTTGACTGTGGCTTTTTCATGAATGTTTTAATAAACTTAAATTCTTGGCACTTTAATTTGGTAGAAAATTCAGTTTCACCAAAACATCATGCCTCAACCCTGATAATGCCTCAGATATGTGCAGAAATGAATTAAATGTTAATTTAGTTTGATAAATCTTTTTCCTGGGTCTTTTATTACTACCTCACTTTTACAATGCACTAACTACTACTTTCTGTATTTTGCCTCCTTCATTCTTACAGCCATTATTAACTGTTGATACAGTTATTAACATGCAAAGCTTTTTCACTTTTTGATATTTATGATATGAGTATCGATTTTGTCCAGTTTCGCTCATAAGTTCACAGCTTTTGAGCATCATAAAGAAAAGACCCTCTGTCCTACCAATCTGTCAGTTTAAATTGATTGGGTTACATCATCTGAAAACGAATGTTACCATTTCTCAGCTGCTACAAATACAATGATTTGCAATACATTTGCAAATGTATAAGCTGAGGGTTGCATAAAGTGGTGGAACACTCCAGTGGGTTAGATGTTCTGTATTTATTGAAAATTGTGCTGAGATGCAGAATTGGTAAAGCTCAGCAACAAAATGTAAGGCTTTTCACTGGTTTGGTTATCTGTGGCAAGCCTGTTGATGGGTTAGCAAACCAAGAACATGCTGAAGAAATGTCTTGGGGGTTACAAACATCTCTCTCTCCTGTTGTTAATGTGTAATGAGAATGATTCTCTTCTCACTAAATCCAGTGTAAATGAGGAGTAACTGCAGAAGTCAATGGACTCACATCAGTATATGTGAGAGAAGTTTATGACTTGGGTTTATGCTGAAACCGGTACTAAGGATTTAGCAAATTACTATTTTAAACCAGTATTTTAAAGTTTCCCAAGGGTTTCAGCACAATTTTGGTTCCCATTTAAAGCTTAAACCTTTACTTAAATGCCTGATTGTTCTGGTCCCTTGGGTGGTCATGTCAGGCAGGTTTCACTGTACTTAAATTAAAACAAAAACTCCATAAACCTGTAATTCTTCAGAAATAATCATTGCAAGAGATCAGATGCTTATTTCCCTCTGGAAAACATTCCAGTGTTTTGCTTAGAAAATACTTCATTTTAAAGGGAAGGCCCGGAGATCTTTTTACGTGATAAAAATGTTACTTTTTTCGGTGGGAGGTTTTTTGTCTTGTTTAAACAGAGCACAATTCAAAGCAGACACCACCAGGGCAACCCTTTCAAGCAACTTTTATCCTGCCTGTATGCAAGCTTTTTTATTATTATTTGAAAACAAGTATGTGCATTTTCCCCCGGCTGGATTCCTTTTCTTTCCCGTGTTTTTCAGAGGTTGGGGGAGTTGGCGCCGGCTACATTTAGTAAATAAGAAATAAAAAAGACAGCTTTATATTTTTGACGTGTCCAATTACTTGTAAAAAATGTAACCTATGAATTCTAAGCGGCAGGGTTCTTCTCCCATCCTCTCCCCCTTAATTCTTTCCATGGCCACGTCATAGAGGATGAAGAGGAGATGGGGAGAACCTTGGGGCGAAAACACTGTTTAATGAGAATAAAACCCACATCAAAGGGAGGACTAATGGAATGATATAATGCTTGCTGTGTCACTTTCCCAAAGGGACTATGGATGACAGTACTTATATTTCAATTATCTATTCACCGTGTGCATAAGATGTTGCTTAAATAGTTCTAAGGTATTAGAGTCCCTTTGTAGCAGTCACAGAAAAATATTGATTCTGCACATGATGTTTTTATGACTATGTATATTAGCAGGAAATTATATATTTATACCTCCATATATGATTTGTTTCTCAGAGCAATTTGAAAAACTTTATTAACTCCACCATTACAGTTATATGCATTTTGATTAAAATGACTGTAGAAGTGACTAACTATTCAGCCTGTGTCTTCAGCTAACTCCTGCTGTCTGAAAATAATTCTGCAAAAGCTCAATAGAGACATTCCTTTGTAGCCAGCTTTCTGTTTGTTAAATATAAATCCTGCGGAAACACTTGACCCCTCACGCCTTGCTGCTTTTCAGTTCAGCTGTGGGGCCTTTACCACCGAATTATTTATCAGAATCTTTAATTGCCTGTGGGACAGTTGATAAATTTGAGTACATTGTACATCACATCACGTTAGGAAACATCCCAGATGCTCATGTATAAACCAGGAGTCACGGTGCATTTGGCTAAATAGTCGCTCCATCTGCTTGTGAGGAACACTACAGAGAAGTGATATGGACTCCTAATGGAGTTGTTTTATCCTCCCATGTCAGCGCCACACCAGGGGGTAGAACACAGCTAACTTGAAGGAGCCAAACCATTGTACCCTAAGCCTTCTGATTTTGTGTGTGATATGAACAGACCATTTGGAACACTCTGGTTTGAGCTGTTCCGTTTTTAAAAATTCATTTGTGGCAGACAGTTTACTTCACTTCAGAGACGGTTGTGGAAATGGATTTTTACAATCCATCCATATGGCACGTAAACAAATAAATATTGTGAAGCCCAATATCACATCTTGTCCAGAGGGTGTTTCCTTCTGACACACCCCTCCCCGCCTTTACTGAGTTTGTCAAACATTTCAGATCCATGTTTGTAAATTTTGGCTTAACGCAATCAAAATCCTAACACTTATTTCCCTTTTAATAATAGTGAACCTTATCTGGTCTAACCACAACAGCACCATTATTCAACATGTGCCAAGTGTTCCAAGAAATGTCAGTACTCAACAAGTCCATTACAGAGCTGCTTGTGATTGTAAGCTGTTGCACTTTGAATTCTGTTTACAGTAAGTCATGTTAAAAGTGCATTTCTTCTATAAAGGACAGTTTATCGAGTCTTTAAACAAGGTGTAGCTTACATGTTATCAGCTTGGCAAGTCAGATAGCAGTGGGGTTTTCTTATACTTTAATTAGCTTTTGTTGGCATAGTCCATGCTGCTCAGTCTTTATAACTAGAGTGGCTGCATTCCTTTATAACGAGAGAGGTGAAAATATGCAAAGAGTCTCTCTCGCGTTTTATTTTCAACTACTTGATAAGGCCATAGTGTCACAGGGAATATTTTGTTAGAAATCAAAGAATAGATGGACGCAATCCATAATGATTCTCACTGATGTAGTGGCAAGACGATAGGATACTGTATAACACCACGCTGTGACGTTGGATGTTCATTGTTTTATTATTGTATTTTTTCAGATTAGTCAAATATAGCTGTAGGTGCCAACCCTATTCTGTGGACACCTGTCTGAAAGGTGAAAGCATACAAAATAATACATAAGCTTAGTCAAAAATATATTTACCCCGGCCCTGACTTCTTTCCTTGAATGACAGCCTGAGAAAACAGAGAGCAAAAATTGGGAATATTGCTGAGTACTCTGCTCATAGTGCAATACACTGGTGTTTTCTGTGTGTATTTTAGAGGGTGTTTGTAAATGTCCCTCCTCCCCCTGCCACGCACTCTGTATCCATTCATTTCTTATGGTGATAAGAAATTTTTACTGATGTTTCTCAGAAGTCTTGAATGTTTTAAGGATGTTTTAAGACTAAGGATGTTAAATATCGGTTAACTGACTAGTTGAGTAGTGGATGGAATTTCCATCGACTACTTGACTAGTCAATAGGCACTTCCACATTCTTCCTTTTCAAAGAGGAATGAGGAACTCCACGTGCAGCCTGGGACTAGCGGGAAGACCCACTTACTCCAGGCTGCACGTGGGCTTGCTTTGAACTGTACAAGAGTCCCCAGTAAGGAATGCATCCTCCATGCATTTCAAAGCCGTGGAGCCCAGAGTTAGCGGGGGACTCCCCAGCTGATCCCGGGCTTCACCGCGCTGCCCCTTTGCACGCCACTTCACGTTTCAAAGGGACAGTGTAGCACAGCTGAGCCGCCTTAGGGTTTCAAAGTGGGCTGCACAGCTGATCCCTGGCTCAGCTGTGCTGCCACTTTGAAGTACCACTTTTCGTCAGGTGCATGTGATGAAGTGGGTCTTTGCCCACGAAAGCTTATGCTCCAACACTTCAGTTAGTCTATAAGGTGCCACAGGACTCCTCGCCGCTTTTGCAGATTCAGACTAACACGGTTACCCCTCTGATACTATCTACATGTTTTGTTAGTCTTTAAAGTGCTACTAGACGATTTGGGTTTTTCCTGTTACAGACTAACTCGGCTTCCCTTCTGAAGCTTATCAACATCATGTCATACATGTTCAGACAACCTGTGTGATAGTAGAGCTAGAAAATTAGAACTTGCTTCCTTCTGACTACCTGCCTTTTGCTGGACTACTCCTTAGCTTTCCCATGAATTACATTTTAATCTAAGCCTGCTCTTGATTAACTGTGGGGATGCTAGTTTGACTATTTCTCTGTTGTAATAACTTTAACATAACTTCTGTCATAGTCTATATCTATTTCCATAATGCCTTTCATCCCAAGAGACTATTTAATAATTCTGCACAATACTTTTAAGATAAGAAATGAAGGAGTATACACTAGAAATTGTAGTGGGGATTTCTGTAGGCAGCTTGCAGGTTCCTTACATTGTACTTTGTCCAGGTTCCACTGTTCATTTGCTCGTACAGCCAATAATGTCTAGAGTCTAGGGGTATGTCTACGCTTGCAGCCTAATTCAAACTAGGGCTGCAAATGTAGGCATTCGGAATTGCAAATCAAGCCTGGGATTTAAATATCCTGCACTTGATTTGCATCTTCCCGGCTGGGCGTCTTTTTTTTTTTTTTAATTTACAAGCCCGAAGTAACTGCCCGCCTCTATATGCGGCAGTGAAACGGGCATTCGAAATAAAGCCCTCGTTCAAACTACTTGTTATTCCTCCTGCAATGAGGTTTAACAGGTAGTTAGAACTAGGGCTTTATTTCGAACACCCGTTTCACTGCCGCGTGTAGACGCGGGCAGTTACTTCGGGCTTGTAAATTTCAAAAATGGTGCCCGGCCAGGAAGATGCAAATCTAGCGTGGGATAATCCTGGGCTTGATTTGCAATTCCGAATGCCTACATTTGCAGCCCTAGTTCGAATTAGGCTGCAAGTGTAGACATGCCCTAGCTTTCCCTTGGACCATTGCTCTTGCCTTCTTCTAAAACAGAGAATAATTTCTTTCCATCATTGTTATTGGTCTCTTGAAAGGATTTTTTCTTATCTTATTCCTCTTAAATCTTCTAATGGCTGACTAGCTTTTCTGCTCATATTTTTTTAGAAAAAAAGATAAATATTTTGCATAGTGAAATTCTCCATCCTGATCAGCCTACTTCAACTTCTTCATCCTTTGCTTTCTAAGGGCATCGCCTGCAGAGAGCGCAGCAGAAAGGTGTTTGGAAGAGATTATGGGATAAGCACCAAACGGAAGGAGGAAGGTTGCTCTCTTGAGAGGAATTATTGCCCATTTTATTGTTTGTCAGCTAGCACCTGGTTTTTAAGTAAGTGAAGAAAAGACTGAGATTTTTTAACTAAAATGAGTGGATCATTTAGTTGCCAGTTTTGTTAGATTATAAACCAGGATTTAGTTTAAATGTTCGGGGAGACATTTTTCAGTTTTACTGCAGGTTTGACTTGCAAGCACTTTAAAAAAAATATTTACATTTTACTGACTGCAGGGGAGCTGTGACTATTATTCACTCTATCACTCCTCTCTATCAAAGACATATATCTATAGGGGCATGTTAACTGTCTACAGGGTTGCTAAGAATTGTTATGATTAGCATTATGGTGTGTTTAGCAAATGTAGTAAGAACATAAACATTTTATAAGTATAGGGTTTTTTTTTCCATTTGCAGTGTCTGGTTTATCATAAAAGACAAACAGTACACGGAAGTTAATGTATCTGACCATAAGAACAGCCAGACTGGTCAGATCAATAGTCCATCAAGCCCAGTATCTGAAGTCCTGCTTGGGTTCACATGTCTATCTACCCCTACATGCGACTATCCACAGGTAGACGTCGGTATTTGCTGATCCGCAGGGCTCTACTCCCAGGAGACGCTGTGGTCTAAGGAGATGAGTGTGCTGCTGCCACTCCGAGGAACCAGCACCCCACACCAGCCGCTCTTCTCGGCAGTGCAGCTGTACCACCACTAGCCCTGTCTGCTGTCTGGGGGGAGTGGCGGTACAGGAGCTGCTGGCATGGGGTGCTGGCTCCGGGGAGCAGCGGCACTGCTCTCGTCTCCTTTGGCTGCAAACTCTGTTGGGAACAGAGCTTCTGTTGGGAAGCAGTTCCTCACGTCCTTCTGTGGCTATCGGCTTCCACAGGCAGACCTTTGTATCCGCGCCCGGCTCTACCAGTACGCTTTCTTCTCGCTGTGGCCAGTCCCAAATGCTTGAAAGAGAATGACCAGAAGAGGGTCATTCCAAGTGAGCAATCCCCTGTTTTACACTTCCATCCTCTGGCATAAGGTCACCCTGAGCATGGGGCTGTGTCCCTCACCATCCTGGCTAATAGACATTTTTTAATCCAGTTCTGTTGTTGGCCTTCACAACATCTTATGACCCTGGAATTCCACAGGTGCACTGTGCATTGCGTGAAGAATGATTTCTTTTTTGTTCGTTTTAAGTGTGCTGCCTGTTCATTTCATTGGGTGGCCTCTAGTTAGAACCTAAGAACAGCCATACTGGGTCAGACCAGAGGTCTACTTAGCCCAGTGTCCTGTCTGCCAACAGTGGCCAGTGCCAGATGCCCCAGAGGAAGGGAACACAACAGGTAATCCTCACATGATCCCTCCCCTGTCACCCATTTCCAGACAATCAGAGGCTAGGGACACCATTCCTACCTATCCTGGCTAATAGCCATTGATGAACCTAACCTCCATGAATCTGTCTAACTCTTTTTTGAACCCTGTTAAAGTCCTGGTCTACAAAACATCCTCTGGCAGTTCTTATCTTGTGTTATCTACCTTAGTATAATACAAGTGCAAGGAATTGTAAATTAGTGTAAGTCTCTTCATAGTTTCTCTGTAGTAACTTCATTCCAAACATGTGGTCACTATGATCCCAGTGTTGCAGCCCAATCCATGCAGAACCCCGTTGGCTCAAGACTGACACACAAAATGTACTGGTTCATACTGCCAAATCCTGACAACATTTATATGGAGTCACACTAGTACAAAGGAGAGCAAGATCAGAGCTATAGTTGGTATAAAACTCTATATTGAAAGTGCCAGGCCACCCTGGACTCCTATTTTTGCGCCCTTGGAATTTTCTGTTGAAATCCTTCTGCTTTGTCTCATCCTAAACCCAATGTCTTTGTGGAAACGGGCAAAATTGATGAAGCCAGTTTTGAGTAATGTGTGCATGAAAAAGAAAGAAGTGTCCCTTTTAGAGTGAAATGGTTTTCTTAGCCTAGGTTTGTTAGTTTATGATCATTTTAAAGTCGCTGGCTCTGGCAAGGGAGAGAGAACATCTGCCGCTCAGATTCTTTAGGATCTGGGGAAGCTAATTGCCTCCAATTTAGTTAAAATACAGTGTCAATTACACTTTTAAACAACAGCTATATACTGTCATGACAGGAAGTTTTGGATTCCATGCATGGGTTATTTCCTCGGCGGGAGAGAAATGAATTGACACCGACACAGGATATTTTACCCTAGTCTGTATTTATTTACAAGTACGCTCTTCTCCATATATGTAGCAAAGCCAGAGTGCAGTTTCCAGCTGAGAGCCACAATTCAAGAAAGCAACTCTAGATGAGTTTCCACCCAGATTTGTATGTTTATCCATTGCAGGATTCTGTGTTCCCCCTAATTTCAACACCTTTGTAATATCCAGATGCTACTCCATATCAAATCCCCCTCCCTCTCCTGGTTAGATGGTCTAGGTGTCAATCAAAGCCCCTTCTAGGTTGGTGCTGATGAGCCTGGGTTTACTCTGTAGACAAAAGAAGGTAATGCTGGCTTAAACAAAACCCTTTCCTAGGTCCTTGCATTTCAAAGTGACTTCTTTGGAGACACTTGGGGCTGTAAACTCCTTGTCAGAAGACACAATATTATGATGATGGTCAAAATTCCCCATTTAAGTGCTGGACCATTAATTCATTAAGGCATTAGTACCACAATGGTTTTTATACTCCTTTTGTGCAAATAGTAGTTCTTCCTCCCGCTTCCTCCCATTTCAAATTTTATGTATTTATTTCAGAACATTTTTCAATCTTCACCATATCAATATTTTTACTCTCTAAAGTGCTTACAAATAAGTTTTAAATTATTGCCATACCCTTCAAGTGTAATGGGTTGTATTATCTGAAAGCTAACATCACAAAAATCCAATCAGCAATACATCAAGCTGAAGTCCCATTAACCTGGTTAAGGAACACAGGGTTAAACCCCTGTGGACGTTATAGAGTGCCATACTCTAATAACTAGGCAAGGGACGATGATGATCCAGGTCTTGTTTAGATTCACCCTGAAACATTCCCAGCATATCCTTTGTGAATAGTTTCTATACCAAAATCCATGTGAATTGCAAACATTGAGCGTCGCTGAGATCTAAGTAATGAGATATTGGTGGCGTGATGATACGGCTTCTTTACATTTGAAGAGAAAGTTAAATAATTCATAGAAGGGATTGACAAGTCTCTGCCATATTTTACCCCTCCCAAAAGACCTTCTCTCAAGCTTCAGGCATGAATGACAGAAAAATGCATGTTCAGATGCCCTGAGTTGATGGGGAAGTAAAAGGAGTGGGGAGAGGGTGAAGGAGGGGGAGTTCTCAATTAGAACTGTAATTTAGTTTTGCATTTTAGTTTTAAAATAAATCATCTTCCAGCCCTCATCATGAGTCAAGAACCTTTTTGCATGATTGAGTGAGAGAGAATAAATGAATATCTATTAGGATTTTTTCCCCAACTCTACACTTTTTTTCCCTTTTTTCTTAAAATAGTGCCATTTGAGCTCATTGATAGATACTGTTTAGTTTAATGGAATTCCGGTTCTTTGCAACATCAGATCCCAATCATCGGCTTTTCACATCTTTCATAATATAACACTGTGCTCTGGCTGGGGAAGGTGACACTAAAAATGGAAGAGCAGCTTCTCCGTGTTTAGAAAAACTTGTGATTGATATTGCATAAGATGTATATAAGGAGCAGCATCAGTAAAGACAAGTGCTCTCCCAGCAATAACTGCATTCTGCTGAAGCTAAACTCTGCTTTTTCCCTTTTAATTAGGGAGAAATTTCTCTCATTAGAAACTAAACAAATCTCCAATTAAAAATGTTAATTTGATGTAAAAACATCTTGTCACTCTGTGCACATAAAGTGTTCTATGGGGAAGATGTGCTGTGTGTAACTGTGCTAAATGGAAAGTGTAACGCTTAATTGTGTCACCACTTGGAGTTAAAACATCAGAGTTGTGTGTGAATAGCTTTCCATCCGTCACAAGGCAATTGTCAGCCTCTTATATTTCTGAGCATACATGTCTGTAACAAAAAGTAAAGATGTTCTTAAATAAGTCAGTGATTGAGAGCTACTGGCCCAGGGAATATCATTCCGCTTTGTTTCCCTTATTTGTTACGAGATAGCCCATTATAAAATCAGCTTTCCTTTACATTCAACACCCCGTTGACATCAAAAGCTCAGTATGGGACACTTCCAGCCCACTCACTTAGCCTCATTAGCACCAGCACTACAACTGGCAGGTTTTTTTTTTTCTTTCCGCTCTCCCTTCTTTTTCTGTTATATACTCAGAGGTTCCCTCCTCCCTCCACACACACACACTTTTTCTCTACTCAAGCTCATCTGAGAGAGTGGGTTTTGCCCACAAAAGCTCTGTCTGTCTGTCTATCAACCTACCTACATCTCTAAGGTGTCACAGGACTACTCATTACTAAAAGATTTACCCAGCATTGCTTGGGTCCTTAACTCAATTCATTTTTGTTTTTAGAAAATAAAATGAATGGCGTGCAGGCTATCCACAGTGCAGGGGTGGTCTGAGGCTCCAGAGGCTGGTCTCGGCCTTCAGCACCCCTCCTTTCCCTCCCCCTCCCCCGCAGCCTGCAGGCCATCCAAGGGGAGGGCAGGGCTCTGGAGACCAGACCCAGTCTACATGGTCTGCCCACCCCACGGACTACTGCCTGTCCAGAGCTAAAGCATGGTTTCTGGCCCAGGCCTCTCTTCAGGAGAGGGGCCTTCTGGGTGGGGTCAGGAGCTCCTGGGGGAGTTGGGAGGGCTTCCTCCACAGCACTGTTTTGGGATAGGGGGACCACTTACTCTGTTGCAGAGCCCCATCCCCAGCTGGCCAGCCTTACTCATGTGGCTCAGCAGTATAGCAGTCCCCTGTGCTCGCTGCCCCCAGTGGTGACCCGGTATTGCGTCCCTCCTCACTCTGCCCCCTCCCTTTCCATGTTCTGGAAAACAGTCCCATTCCCAGCACTTCCCATTTTCCTGGCACAACTAAACTCTGACCTTGCTTTAAGTTAGAGTAAGAGGAAGCTGCCTACTGCATTTAATCTTATCGCTTAAGAGGACTTCTTGAAAAAATGGACTTGCAGAAAGACAGACGGACTCGGACACACAAATCTCTAAAATATAGAGAGAAATTATTATTGCTTTATTACTTTTCTAATTTTCCAGCCTTAGTGGATATGGTTTTTATTACTAAAGATATAAATACTGCAGCTTGAAAGGATTCATGGAGAAAGTTAGAATGTACTTTCAGCGTTGGTGGATTGCCATAATTCAGTCGTCTGCGGTTGGTTGGTTTTGAATGCTCGCTTCGTTACTTTGAGTTCAGGAGTTATGCAGGCACTTTCTTAGCCTTCCATCAAAAATCCTTTCAAAGTGACATGAGGCTACTTAGAAAGAAAAGGCTTCAACTTATGGCAAGACCTGCCTTCTACAACCCGCTTTTACCTGCTTCATGCCACCTAGAGATTCAGCTGTGCCAGTTGAATATACAGTTGACTCTTTAGGACAGCTTTCCATTTTCTGTGCATTTACGTCAACACACTGCAGGGCGTCAGGGAGATGGGTGGATTTTCCTCCCCATTCTCTAATTTCTATGAGCGGGAAGAGTTCTTTTATCAAGCCTGTATTATTGTAGTTGCTTTGCCCCTAAACTCCTCAGACTCCTGCTCCTCTCTCCTTAGGCCAAGACCATTGGATTGGGTAGAATTGGCTAGGGGAGCTTTCTGAAAGGCCAGAGCCAGTGTTCGCTGTAAGCTGAGTGCTTAGGCAGCCACCCAGGAGAGATTTAAATGCTGCCCCACTGATTAACAGAGCATGCACATCAGGCAGTATGTGTTTCTGTTAGGGATGTTAAAATGTGGGGAGCTGGCTGAAAAATGTCAGTGGTTATATGTTTACATGCACCCTTCTTCCGACACGCCCCAGCTCCTGCCTGCCGTCCCACTCTGGGGGAGATGACTGCTGCTCCGCGCTGTTGCCTCTGATACAGAGACTGCAGCAGGGGGTGGCAGCCGGCTCCCCAGGAGCCAGACAGGGAGCTGAATGTAACTGTTTGAGTAACCAATAAGCTCATCTGATGGTTCACATCTGCACATGCCTAGGTGCACATAACAAAATGTATTCTGCACATGAATAGAAAAAAATCAGAGAGAGTATTTACTTGGCTAATCTCCAGAACACGCCTCTTTGCTAGGGGGAGAGGTGGAGTTTTAGGCTGCAACTTTTAAAAATGTCTTTACAAGCTGATCAACATTCCTCCCACTGGAGAACATGTCCATGTCATATCATGTGACTAGGCACCATAGTCCCAGACTCTTCCCCTTAATTTGGGCTGGCTACAGCTACCCGTTCCATGCTTTGTGTTCTACATCTGCAGCAATTTGAGGTGCTACCCAGGACATCAAAAAGGCGGTTGCTAGTCCAGGGAAGCTGAGTATCAGTTTTTCTACACTGGACTGAACATCTGTGTACTGATATTTTTTCCATGGATCTTCTAGTAACTTAATCTTGCGCTAGAGACAGGTTTTGAACTCCATAAAAACGGGCAAGATGGCTTTCACTTTGGTATGTATATGTATTCATTGAAGAATTAAAAAACTTGAGGTTTAACAAGTTCACATGTGGTTTTAGAAAACCTAATAGCACCTGGGTGAGCCCAGGAAAAGTCAGGATGGGTGGCTACCTGGGGCCAGCCATGCGCTTTTGAATAGTGTGTTCTAATCCAGGCATCCTAAACAAAGAAAATGGGCTTGTGATGTTTATTTCTGAAATCTGAATTAATGGAAGCTTTAAAGTAGCCTTTGTGCTTAGCACTTCTGTCTCAGGAATACAATGGTGAAATCACTGGTAGCATTAAGGATCACACCTCCTGTTCTATTTCTTTCTCTGATAACTTGTTCAGAGCTTCTGCCATTTCCAGACAATCTGTTGTTGAGAGATTTTAGACTGGGCCTCTTTTTATTACAATAAATTGTTTTGACAGCATCATATGCAGATGAAATTTTCATCTAGAGTAGCAATATTGAGATTAATCTAAAACATCAATCTCACCTTTATTGTCTCACTATCTTTTACCTGTCACCATAGAACATTATGAAGTCAATGCTAATTTGGCATTGTTTCTGTGGGTAGCAGTGAACAAATTATAGCTCTGCGGGAAATAAATGTGGCATGGTTGATGAGCCTGTATCTCAAATGAACAAAGCAGAAAACTCATCAGACAAGCCTAAGCCATGTTTTTGGCCTGGCAAAAAGCATGTAACATTATAATGTAATTCTTCGCAGGTAGGGTTTGTGTCTTTCTAGCGGGGAGGCTATTTGGAATCATTAAAGGGGTGTGCAAAGGAAAACGAATGTCTGAATTTTTGGTGTATGAGGAGGTTTGAGGGGTGGTTCTTCAAACGCAGCTGGGTGTTCCCACAGATGTGCATCCATGTAGGTGTGCATGCACCCAGTGCACAGAAATACAGAGCTTTCCCTAGCTGTAATTGTAGGCGCAACACTCGTGCCCTGTGGCCCTGGCCCCTCCCCTGGATACATAAGGGCAGTGTCTTCCCAACCCCCTAGAATCCGAGCTTGGTGTGGTGTTTGCACCACATGTTTTCTGTTTTAGTTTTCTGGGAGTTTTCTGTTTTCCTTTGGGCCGCGGTTAGTTGATAGCACCTTAAGTTTAGTTTAGTGTTTAGTTAAGAGTAATTGGCTTCCCCGTGTGGTGCCCTCATCAGGGTTTAAGCATTGTGTGTCATGCAGGGAGCCACCCCCACAGAAGATGCTTGTGTGTCACACTACAGAGCAATGCTCCATCTGTGGGGTATTCCAGAAGAGGATTCGGGTAGCAAGAGACTTAGGATTAGAGCAGCATCTTCTAGAGCAGGGCATGAGGTCCTCAGCAGAACCAAGATCTTTGAGTGATCGGCAATCACCTTTAAAACTGGTAAGTGATGATGCTCCACATTCGGACCCTGCTGTCTCCCACAGGAGCTGACGGAGGAGTTGTCCCTCCTCTGGTGCAGTGAGGAAGAGGTGTCCCGCAGGGCTAAACAGGACAGATTCAGGACTCCCCATCTTCTAAGACCATGGAGCCCAAACTTTTGAAGGTCATGACTCCCTCTTACCCCTTCTCTGTCCCCCAGAGCCAGGTCAGGGGCAGGGGGGATGCAGACAGGGATAATGGGATGAAGCTGAGGCCATAGCTGAGGGTAGGTCTGGGAACAGGGATGGGAACAGAGCTGTGACTAGAGACCAAGGCGACAGGTAGGAGCGGAGCCGCAAACAGGCTGCGGGAGGAGGGGCAGCTGCTGGGCCTGCAGCCATGTGTGGCTCTGCTCCCAGCTACACTCCAGTTGTGGCCCCCACGAACAGAATCATGGCCAGCTGCCCAGGCTGGGGGCAGGAGCAGAGCTGCACTGAGGCTGGGCAGGGCTGGGTGCAAGGCTGGGAGCTGGGGATGCAGTTGCAGGCAGAACTGGGGGTGAGGAGGGTGTAGGTAGGTTTCCCTCCCCAGCCTCCATGGGGGCTAGCCCAGGACCTTCTGTGTCCCCTGAAGGTTTGTCTGTGCCCTCCTGAGGGGGGCATGCCCCACAGTTTGGGGGACTTGTGTTCTAAGAGTACTGTGCTGGCCAACCGTGTACTCCTGCTAGCACACGATGGAGCAGATCCATCAAACAGCTCGCAAACACTATGCCGAGATCAGGCATGGCCCATATCTTAGATTCCGGCTTAAGCCACGAGGCATCCATTGAATCCGGTATAGATGACATTGGCACCAGGGCCAACTGTCTACAGCTGACAGCATATCAGGCCACTTCAGGCTTTCTGTCCCTCAATCCCTGACTTTTCACTAGTTCAGGAATTTTCCAGTGTCGTCGTTTCTACTTCTTCATCCCTCCATTGTGCCCTTGGCATCTCCCGATGGTGTTGCAGTGCATATGGACGCTATCTTAGGCACCAGGCTGCATTGCTGCAGGGGATATGCATAAGCTGTTGGATATTCTCCAACTGTCTGCTCCATGGAGAGCAAGGGCCCGGTGGAGTATTCCTCTTTGGTTGCCTCCCAGGGCGTAGCAGGCAGAGAAGTATGACTGCAGCACATGACAGGGCGCTGCAGGGAAGGTAGAAATCCACACCTAAGGTTAAAGCATCCAGTAAGAAGGACTTGACTGGGAGGCTGATTTATACCATCCCTTTCCCACAGATGTGCATCACAAACCATAAAATCGGCCAGACTGGATCAGACCAACGGTCCATCTAGCCCATTAGTCTGTCTGCTGACAGTGGCCAGTGCCAGATGTCCCAGAGGGAGTGAACACAACAGGGGGAGGGATAGCTCAGTGGTTTGAGCATTGGCCTGCTAAACCCAGGGTTCTGAGTTCAATCCTTGCAGAGGCCATTTAGGGATTTGGGGCAAAAATTCATCAGGGATGGTACTTTGTCCTGCTGAGAAGGCAGGGGACTGGAGTCAATGACCTATCAAGGTCCCTTCCAGTTCTAGGAGATAGACAACCTCCATTATTACAATTATTATAAGGGAATCATCACATGATCCCTCTCCTGTCATCCATTTCCAGACAAACCGAGGCTAGGGACGCCATTCCTACCCATCCTGGCTAATAGCTGTTGATAGACCTAATCTCCATAAATCTATCTAGCTCTTTTTTGAACCCTGTTAAATTCCTAGTCTTGATGACATCCTCTGGCAAGGAGTTCCACAGGTTGACCAGGCGCTGCATGAAGAAAAACTTCCTTTTGTTTGTTTTAAACCTGCTGCCTATTAATTTCATTTTGTGACCGCTAGCTCTTACATTATGGGAACAAGTAAATAACTTTATAGACCTCTATCCTATCCCTCCTTAGTCTCCCCGGCAGGCATTCCTCTCCAGCTGACTTTCCTCACCCAGCTGACATAGCTGGGTGACTATGTCTGAGTTTGAAGACCAGTTGCCAGAAGTCAACAGGGGCGATACGGCTTGCAGCATTCTTCAAGTAGTACTCCTTTCACCGATGCCCTAATAAATCTGTTCATCTTTAAAGTGCCACAGGACTCCTTGTTGGAGTAAAGCGGCCGGGCTACTCCAGGCAGAGGGCTTAGATCCTAGAGGCAAAGGTCGTCTAGTTCCAGATTTAACTAGCTGACTCGTCTTCCCCTAGCGTCCAGCTCTGAACTGTCCACCACTGTATGGAGTCCAAGGGGGGCCCAGACTTCTAAACTTGCCCTTACGCTGGTCCCCAAGCCAGAGACCTTCTAGCGGCAGCCACTACTCTCCTCTGCCAACTTCCCTCTACTGCCTGCCTCCCCGGGCCTCTTCCCGCATCCCCAGCACCTTCGGGTCAGGGCCCCAGCCTGGCAGTCATAACCCCGGGGCTCGCCCAGCCTCTGCATGGCGTAGGATAACACCCATCCACCATGACAAACTGGAGAAGCCTCCTGTGGATTGGGAGCATTACTGTATAGAAATAGCTTAGACAGTGCCTCTTCAAAGGCGCGTCTACACTGCCCCCTTCGCTTGGAATAAGCTATGCAGTTTGAGCTACGCAAATGCGTCTCTGTGTTCAATCTTAGTTTGAAATAGCTTATTTCTGAATTTGGCACTGTCGGGAGGGGCTAGGGCCACAGCGCCAAATTTCGAAACAGCGCTATTCCGAAACGTCCCTTAATGCTCGTGGAACGAGGTTTACAGGGACGTTGGAAGAGCGTGCCCGCTATTTCAAAATAATGGGCGTGCTGCCAAGATGCAGAAAAAGTGACTTGGGGATACCAGCAGTATCTCAAAATAGCACCACTGTCTAGATGCACCCAAAGGGGGCAGGCTCATTTCACAAGGGTTCTGAGAATGTCGATGAGATGTCTAAGTGACGTTCCTACACTGGACACTGCTGCCACTTGGTCCTCAGTCCATACATGTACAAAGCGCTGTGCCATTGCTACTGTATCGACATCAGATGCAAACTGGGGGGAGGCAATCCGTGTCTACAAAGACTCCGCGGCCCTTGCAGATGTTGCCTGAGAGTCACCTGCGTGGAATAACAGCAGCATCTATTTGGAAAAGCAAAAATGGCAGCTTACCTGTGTTGTAGCCGTTGTCCTTTGAGATGTGGTGCAGATGCGTATTCCACAAAGCACCTTCCTTCCCCTCTGCAGTGGACTCTGTGTTCACGACGTTCGGTGCAAAGGGGCTGAGAGTGGATGGGGGTACCACCACTCTTACACAGCCAGGGGAGGGGCTAGGGCCACAGGGTGCAAATGCCACCCCATGAGTAGTACCAGACAAAGTGCTTCAGCCTCAGCATGGGGGGGGAGGGGAATGCGCATCTCCCTGGAACACTTCTCAGCATCACATCTCAAAGAACAGAGTGCAGGTAAGTCATCATCCCTCCCCCCCTCTCAAAAAATAAAGGCAGACGGGGAGATTGGCTGGGGACTGTGTTGGGTTTGTTTACAGTAGGAAATATCATGAATATGAAGCTTGTTACTCGGTTGTTGCCGGAGGATTGCGAATGTCTGAGAGAGCTTTCTCTGCATGCCTGACAAGGTGGGGTACTGAGTCTTTAGCAAAGCCATTGTGTATTCTCAAGTTTTGTTTAGGAATTTGAGTTAAATAAGTGGTAACAACCCCTCCTCCCCCACAAACTGTGGATGAAATAAATCACGTCTCTCTATGGCATCACTGATTGCATCCTTCCAGTTCTCCAAGGTGCCTTGGAGAAAACAGAGCAAACAGCAGCTGCCTGGTTACTGAGCTGTAGTGTGGCCTATTGTATAGGTCACTGGCATGAAAGTTGGCAGAGCACCCCTGGTCTCCCATTAGTTAGGCCATTGGGTGACCTTAGGCATGTCACTTAACCTCTCTGTGTCTCTCTCCCCTGCCACCCTTTGTCTTTGTTTTACCCATTAGTGCAAGGTCACAAATGACGCTTTTCATATAGGGGCTGTAGGGGATGGTTTGGGCAGGCAGAGTGGAGAAAGGATTTGGGTTATTACTTGTGTGGCCTCCTTTCAATCACATTGTCAAAGATAGGCACTTACATTTCACCTACAAAACATGCAAGCTGACACAAATGGGCACTTACACTCGAGCTTATTCTTGTATGCAAATACGTATTCTACGTGCACCATTTCCCATTAGTGCAAGGTCACAAATTAAGCTCTTTGTATTATGTTCGTATGTCTGTGTATCTATAGATATGTAAGTATATGAGTTGGGAGGAAGGGGTGTTCTGGGGAAAAAGGGGGCTGGTGCTGGAATGTTAATTGTTTCTCTGTGTTTGGTTTTGGTGAAGAACAACAATCTCATTTCCTGGTTTTTCAAACCCCATTTTTCTTACGCTTTGAATTTTTAAAATTTTCAAATGTTGATTTTTAAGGTGTAATGATGTTTGAACTTGTATTGAGATTGTACCTCCAATATATGTCTTATAGTCACAGAGAGTGTAGCCTAAGATTTCATGTGGCTGTTAGTGAGACCTGAGAAATAGAATAATTTTATACTCATTGGTTAAGCTGCCCAACACTACAAGGAGGTAGGTAAATATATGAATTGTCTAGCTGGGCAAACTCAAACATAAGGAGATGAATGTGACTGATCCAGAGTCAAGCTGTGAGTCAGTAGCAGACTAAAGAACTGAACCCAGGAATCCTGACCATACTTCTGCACCTCCCTGACATCCCCTGTCCTGAACTCCCCACACCTACTACAGCCTCATGCCGAGCCCCCCATGCTCCACCCCACACTTAAGTTTCTTACAAGTACTGTCATGTCTCATCACACCCTCTCCCACACACACTTCCTGCCCCGAGGCCCTCCCCATCTGAAGAGGGATGCAATACAGCAGTCCTGTTAGAAATTTAAGTTACTTTCATCTCTGAGGTATGAATAGAAAAGTAGGCCTTTATTCCTCCTTCTCTTGGATCCTGAAGATGGTGTGTGATCGGAAAGCATCTGCTTCAGATGAACTCTAATGGAGATAAAGCAAGACATTTCAACTACCTGGGAACGATAGTAAGAGTCATTACTAGTATATTGCCTTTTGCATGAGGATGCTAGAGCACTTCACAAACAGCCTCATGACACCAGTCGGAAGCAGGCATTACAGTCCCTCGTTGACAGCTGACGAACTGAAGCAGAGAGCTAAGTGATTTGACCGAGTGAAGAGCAGAACCCACATCTTCTGACTTTCATCGTGTAACTTAACCCTAAGGTGGTCCTTAGTATCCAGAATTGTCAGTGCTTTAGTTTCTGGTGGAGCCATGTTGCCCAAAGATATTTTTCTGGCCCATCAATATGCTCCTATCTAGTATGACAGCAGACCCTTGTGCATTATTACTTGCATCTGTCATGGTGACAGATTTGTATATATGCATGCAGTACTGTACCACGTGGATGGACATAGTATGAATACAAAGATGGTACAGCAGTGTTTTCTTTGGTCTATATAGGCACCAGATTTGTCCTGGGGTGGCATGGGCAGATCTCTGAAGTATTAGGAGGAGCAACATCCCGATGCACAGCAAGAAAAGCAAATATGGTAGGCAACCAGATTGGCTTACCGGGAACATCCATGGTGATCTTAAACACAAAAAGGAAGCTTACTAGAAGTGGAAACTTGGACAGATGACTAGAGAGGAGTATAAATATATTGTTCGAGAATGCAGGAGAGTTATCAGGAAGGCGAAAGCGCAATTGGAATTGCAGCTGGGAAGGGATGTGAAGGATAACAAGAAAGGTTTCTACAGGCATGTTAGCAATAAGAGGGTGATCAGAGAGGGTGTGGGGCCCTTACTGGATGAGGGAGGTAACCTAGTGAGAAATGATGTGGGAAAAGCTGAAGTACTCAATGCTTTCTTTGCCTCTGTCTTCACAGTCAAGGTCAGCTCCCAGACAAAAGCACGAGGCAACGCAGAATGGGAAGGAAGTGGACAGCCCTTGGTGGGGAAAAAACAAGTTAGGAACTATTTAGAAAAGCTCAACATACACAGATCCATAGGTCCAGATTTAATGAATCCGAGGGTACTGAGGGAGTTGGCAAATGTCATTGCGGAACCTTTGAAAACTCATGGAGATCAGGGAGATCCCGGATGACTGGAAAAAGGCAAATGTAGTGCCCATCTTTTAAAAAGGGAAGAAGGACAATCCAGGGAACTACAGACCAGTCAGCCTTACCTCAGTCCCCGGAAAAATCATGGAGGGCATCCTCAAGGAATCTGTTTTGAAGGACTTAGAAGAGGGGAAAGTGAACAGGAATAGTCAACATGGATTCACGAAGGGCAAGTTGTGCCTGACCAATCTGATTAGCTTCTATAATGAGGTAACTGGCTCTGTGGATATGGGAAAGTCAGTGGATGTGATATACCTTGATTTTAGTAAAGCTTTTGATACGGTCTCCCACAATATTCTTGCCAGCAAGTTAAGGGAATCTGGATTGGATAAATAGACTGTAAGATGGATAGAAAGCTGGCTAGACTGTTGGGCCAAGCGGGTAGTGATCAATGGCTCGATGTCAGGATGGCGGTCGGTTTCTAGCAGAGTTCCCCAAGGAACTCCTAGGATCGGTTCTTGGACCAGTTTTGTCCAACATCTTTATTAATGACCTGGACGAAGGGATGGATTGCACCCTCAGCAAGTTTGCAGATGACACTAAGCTAGGGGGAGAGGTAGATACGCTGGAGGGCAGGTATAGGGTCCAGAGTGACCTGGACAGATTAGAGGACTGGACCAAAAGAAATCTGATGAGGTTCAACAAGGACAAGTGCAGAGTCCTGCACTTGGGACGGAAGAATCCCAAACATTGTTACAGGCTGGGGACTGAATCACTAAGTAGCAGTTCAGCAGAAAAGGACCTGGGGATTACAGTGGATGAGAAGCTGAATATGAGTCAACAGTGTGCTCTTGTAGCCAAGAAGGCTAATGGCATATTAGGGTGCATTAGGAGGAGCATTGCCAGCAGATCCAGAGAAGTGATTATTCCCCTTTATTCGGCTGTGGTGACTCCACATCTGGAATAGTGTCCAGTTCTGGGCCCCCCACTACAGAAAGGATGTGGACGCATTGGAGAGGTCCAGCGGAGGGCGACCAACATGATTAGGGGGCTGGAGCACATGACCTATGAGGAAAGACTGAGGGATTTGGGTTTGTTTAGTCTGCAGAAGAAAGAGTGAGGGGGGATTTGAGAGCAGCCTTCAACTTCCTGAAGGGAGATTCCAAAGAGGATGGAGAAAGGCTGTTCTCAGCAGTGATGGACGGCAGAACAAGGAGCAATGGTTTCAAGTTACGGTGGGGGAGATCTAGGTTGGATATTAGGACAAACTATTTCACTAGGAGGGTGGTGAAGCACTGGAATGGGTTCCCTAGGGAGGGGGTGGAATCTCCATCTCTAGAGGTGTTTAAGTCTCGGCTTGACAAAGCCCTGGCTGGGTTGATTTAGTTGGGATTGGTCCTGCATTGGGCAGGGGGCTGGACTTAATTACCTCCTGAGGTCTCTTCCAGCTCTATGATTCTATGACTCTATGAACACGTGTTACATATACATTGCACGTTGACCCCACATTGTGTCTTCCTGTAGTGCTGTCTGGTAAAAGGAGCAGTGTAGTGAATAGGGCTGTGTAGCACCCTGGCCAAGGGAGTCTGAGAGTCAAGCAACAGGTAGTGAATGAAATCTCCCTACCAGGAGCTGTGTGTGAATAGCCAGGTGGATTTTAAGATCTCTGGTTTTTTTAGTTCCAGACATCCCTGATTTATCCTGACTTGAGAAATGGAGAAGTGAAGATTCTGGTCTTGTGTGGTGCGTTGCTCTTTAGTTTGGTAAAGCCCTCTGATACCATCATGATTATCTTGATATAAATACCTGGGAAGGTGGATAGATTCTCTAGTAGACATACTGTCAAGAGTTATCTAGAGAGAATGTTCGGTTTATGCTCCTTTGTTAGATATGGTGATGGGGAGGGGATTAAATACAGTTTTTCTTTTGCCTAAACTGGTAAGTTGAAGAGTTATTTACACTCTATCTCACAAACTACAGTCTTACATGCAATAGCTGCTCAGAATATTATTGACTTTTGGAAAATACCATTCAAATAAATACGCTTTAAATTTGGATTTGAAATCCTTTAAAAAACTGATCATTTTCTTTCCAGGGAAATAGATTGGTATGTAGTTGAGGGCCCAAATGAGTCGGTTTTGGTCTGCATTTTTGACCAATTATTTTAATGTAAAAGTATCTTTCCTACATACAGGATCCTTAAAAGGATTTGTTCTTGGGTTTTATTTTCTGTACAGGGATTAGTTAACTAGTAAGTGGCAAAGAATATTAATTCCTTTAGTGGCAACAATGAGTGCATTTAAGTACGAGTGTAATATAATACACATGCACACACACATGCTGGTATGTATGTTATTTGCCATTATTGAAAAGGTTTAAAATGAAAAGTTGTTTTGTACAGGCCAAAAAATGTTGCCATAGACTTTGTCAAGGGCTTTTCCATTAAGCACCAGTACAAACTATTTTGTTGCTTATGGGAAGTTCCTGTAGTAGTGGTCTGAGACCTCAGGATATCCTGTTGGAAATTTCTCTGAGCAGTTGTAATAATCCTATCCTATCACTTGGCTTCTTGGTGGGAATTTCTCAGAGCAGAAGCATTTTTGTGTGGGAAAGTAATTTCCTTAACATTCTGACCAATTGGCAGCCATGAAAATTTGTAAAATTTGTAATAACAAACACAAAATATTTACCTTTTTCAGAAGGAACTGTAGTTTGCACATAGTGCTCCTTTGAAGAATAATGATTATTATTTTGGGCTGGTTTTTGGTGGTAGTGTTGTGGAAAGATCAGAAATAGCTGAGTTCAGTGTTAAGCTAAGTTGGGAATTATTTTTCCCAGATTCACTTATTTGTTTTAGTTTGTAACAAACCACTAAAGTGCCAATGAATCATTGAGCAAAAAGCCCAACAAGTGAGGTAGATGTCTAGAAAATCATCCAAACCTTTCTATTATTTTTCCCCAGAAATCTCCAGATCCTTTTCCCATCATTCTGTCTTTGCCATGTCCCCACAACACTGTCCTACAAAAAATGTCCCATAGTGGATGAAGCACAGGAGTTCCTCAAGAGCCCCAAAAGGCCCTCTCTGGCTCTTGTAACCGTACAGAACTGCAGGTCTCCACCACGTTCAGATGTTAGGGAATGAACTCTCAACCCAACTTCTATCCTTTTATAGAGTCAGTCTTCCTATTTGTTAGTGCCAGTGGGTAATACCAGTAAGCATATTAGTCAATAGTGTGTCCCAGTGAAAAGGTTTAATTCTTAAATCATTGCATAACCCAGATACACCAACTTTGTACTTCTGTCGTGTGTGTCACTTGAGCATCTTGAAGGACTTTGCCAATATTAATTAATGAACCTCACAGCACCCCTGGGAAATCATCTAGCATGAGGACTGTTTTACAGGTAATATACTGAAGGCCACACAGCATAGAACGCAAGACTCTTGAATTCCAGTCTTGTGGAATTAAGTTTCTCTCTTCTCCAGACTCAACTGTGACCTGTTGTGACCATGTTTCGGATATGCAGGCTCTTACCCTCTCACACCCAGTGACAGAACATGACTAATGGCGACTCAGGGTGGCGTCTCAGCTCTAGTCTCGTGGTGCGGGTAGGCTGGATATTGTTCAATACCGCTCAGTAGGGATGTTAAATGGATTCACTGAATTCTTAGCGATTAGTTGACTGTCGATAGTCCGCGGGGGCCGCAGCCAGTGCGCTCTGGCCTCACTCCTGGGGAGCCCCCTGCCACTCTGCACTGCTGCCTCAGTATCAGTGGCAGCAGTGTGGGATGTCAGGTGGGAGCTGGCCCGTGAGAGCAGCTGGTTGAAAACCCAGCTCCCTTCGTGGACCAGCTGCCTGTCACCTTATGCTGCTGCCTCTGATAAAGAGGATGCAGCATGAGGTGGCAGCAGCCTCTTTTTAGGGGGGATCTGAGCTCCCAGACCCAGCATGAGTTGGAACTGAGCCAAGCTGCCTGCCTGCCCGGCTCCTAATACACTTTAAATACAGAGCTTCAGTGGGGGTAGGTGCTGGACTGAGCTGGGCTGCTGGCCAGCCTGCTAAAAATTTACTTTCAAGAGGAGGGAGGGGGAAATGCTTGTAGTCTATAGCATGAACCTATAAGCTTTTGCTTCTCGGTTAATCGACTACACTATTAAATCCCTACTCGGCACTGGAACTGAAGGGCTGTTTCTCATCTGTGTCAACTGTATAGTAGGAACAGACTTACTGAGTGCCCTCTGGTGCCAGGCTTGTTCATTGGCAGCTCTGCAGCCCTGACCATTTACTTAGCACATGGGAAATAGTGAAGTGCTTGAATCCGTTGCTATTCTCGTGTCACTAGATCAGTGTGGCATTAGACTGGAATGAGGAGACAGGCTGGAGTCCCTGCTCTTTATTAGCGAGCGCAGTGGTCACCGCTTTGGGCCGCATTCTGCCCTCGTGAATGTCATGTGGAACCCCGTGGAAGTGAATAGGGGTTAGATAGGGCGTAAGCACTGAAGTTGCTCCTTTGTCTTCACGGCAGGAGAGACACGTTTTCTTTGACATTTGGGAATTTACAATCCAAATCTACCTTACTCAGGAACTAATTGAATTATATTTGTTTTGCCAAACCCAGTCAGGCTTTCACTGTGCAGAGGCAATGATGAGAAATCGCAGCATGTGTAGACATAGCTTTGAGGCAATTTCCTATGCATATTGTATTCTGCTGCAGGCCCATAAAACATAGCTCACCGTAAAACTAAAGGACACACAACACCGTATGGTCCTTGTCTCGTGTTACTCATTAGCCGAATTCTAAAATCTACATCTCATTGTCGATGGATGACAATGTACCTTGCCTAGATGTGTAATGTCCCAAGACCACTGGGTCTGCTCACTGCTATCTTCGAAGGAAACGATGACACTCCTTCCACACTGCAATCGAAAATCTGTTGCTGGATTTGAAAAGCTGGTGAAATTATCCTTGTGCATTTCATCAAACTGCTGGGTTAGTCAATTTCATTTCAACTGAAGACAGACTTTTATTTAGTCCCAACATTTTAACTTTGTTTGCCCATCTTATTAATTTTGACTATTTTTGTGTGTATTTAAATGTGATGCAAATGGCCTGACCAGGACTATAAAAGACAGAACAAAATCTTTGGATTCTTTATTAACAAAGGCTTCTTAAAATTCACCTTTGTGGCTAGCAGCATTTTTCACAGATGACCATGGAACGCTGGCTGCATTGCACTCAGTGGGGTTAAAGATTAATGGGAGAGAAGCATGCTGCTAAAAACACAAAGAATACAGAATGCAACACATGATAATACAGTGTGACGGCTGTACAGATTTTAGAGTAAAATATTGTAAAGTTTAGGTTCTTGTAATGATATTAACTCCCCTGTACAGGCAGTCCCCGAGTTACGCGGATCCGACTTACGAACGGGGCTTTCTCGCCCTGGAGCTCGCAGGCAGCGGGACCGCCCAGAGCGCAGCGGTCCCACCACCTCAACCTCCGGGGCGAGAAAAGCTGCTCCGGGTGCCCCTGGTCTGCTGGGGACCGTCTCCAGCAGACCAGGGACACCTGGAGCAAAACCGGGGAGGCGGAGGGGTCTCGCGCCTCTGAGGCTTTGCTCTGGCAAAGCCTCAGAAGCGTGGGACCCTGCCGTGGCTGCGGCTTTGCTCCCGGTGCCCCTGGTCTGCTGGAGACGGTCCCCAGCAGACCAGGGGCACCGGGAGCAAAGCCGCAGCAGCAGCGGGGTGCTGCGCCTCTGAGGCTTTGGCAGAGCAAAGCCTCAGAGGCGCGGCACCCCACTGCCACTGTGGCTTTGCTCCCCGTGTCCTGGTCTGCTGGGGGGGGGGGGGCGCATCTAGTGTGCCCCCCCCCCAGCAGACCAGGCTTTTGTTTTGGACCCTGGGGCAGAGCAGCTGGGGCGCTGCCGATTGGTCCTGCAGCGCCGCTCTGGGCACTACTGGACCAACCCGGCAGCACCCCAGCTGCTCTGCCCCAGGCGTCCTGATTCAGCCGCTGTTGGTCAGTTTCAGCAGCGGCTGAATCAGGACGCCTGGGGCAGAGCAGCTGGGGTGCTGCTGGGTTGGTCCAGTGGCGCTACTGGAGCAACCCAGCAGCACCCCAGCTGCTCTGCCCCAGGCATCCCCAAGTCAGCTGCTGCTGAAACTGACCAGCGCTGACTACAGGAAGCCTAAGGCAGAGTTGCTCTGCCCCGGGCTTCCTGGAATCAGCCGCTGATCAGTTTCAGCAGCAGCTGACTTGGGGATGCTTGGGGTTCTTAAGTTGAATCTATATGTAAGTCAGAACTGGCGGTCAATTTCAGCAGCGGCTGAATCTGGATGCCAGTTCCGACTTACATACAGATTCAACTTAAGAACAAACCTACGGTCCCTATCTTGTACGTAACCCAGGGACTGCCTGTACTGATAATGTGTATTTTCTATTCCTGTCAATGGGCAACTTTTAGCTAAATGTATTAATTTCATTATAAAATGTGTACTGGTTAACTGAATACTATCTTCCTCCCTTTCATGCCTTTCCCACCCATTGGCCAGGTTTCCTTTCCACTAGCTGAAGCAGATAGAAGTGTTTTCCACTTGCACCCAGATTTTCCTCTCATTTTGCACTATTGTAAACTAGCTGAATCTCTATTGAACTCAGTGGAACAATAATGGTGTAGCACTCATCCAGGTGAGCAGAATTTCAGACTCCTTCTATTGTCCCAGGATTCAGATCTGGGACAGTGGGGATTTGCTGACTGACAAAGAATTGGGCCATGTGTGGTTGAACTGCCTTTTGTTCATCTCATTGGGTGTTTATTCTGAAGCCTAATAGTGGCATTTTAAATTGTCACCATTAATTTTTTCGAACATTGTGCCAGAAACTTCCAGCTACTCTGGTCTTGAGAGTGGAGCTTGAGTAAGAACATAAGAACGGCCAGACTGGGTCAGACCAAAAGTCCATCCAGCCCGGTACCCTGTCTGCCGACAGTGGCCAACGCCAAGTGTCCCAGAGGGAGTGAATCGAACAGGTAATGATCAAGCGATCTCTCTCCTGCCATCCATCTCCACCCTCTGACAAACAGAGGCTAGGGACACCATTCCTACCCATCCTGGCTAATAGCCATTAATGGACTTAACCTCCATGAATGTATCTAGTTCTCTTTTAAACCCTGTTATAGAGTTACTACCATTTCCTTCTCTCTGAATTTAACCCTTGGAAAAGAGAAGAGTCTAATGGAAGCCAATTGTTTAGTATTGCTCTCAGAACAGAACACATCTTCATTTGATTTTTCTGTTGTAAAGTTGCTTTGTCAAATTTTCCCTGGTGAGCATTAGACACCAGCCAGATTTGAACTTGGAAACTTCAGCCATTTTTAGTAAATCCAAAAAACTGCTTATTTCTGCTCAGAAAACGCTTGACATGTTTTCTGTCATTGATTTCTGAGAATGGATTCTTAACGTGCAACTTGAAAGTTGTAATCAATTGAAATTGTAACAAAGACACAATTCACTTTCTCTGCCACACTGAGCTTTGATTACTTCAGTAGTTTAAACATACAGACTTAAGTCATTTTTCCTGATGTGTTTGTTCAACATGCTTGTAACTTATTAAGATCAATACCAAATTGTTAAGGTACTAATGCCCAGCGAGGACTCTAGATGAATAGTACTATAAAGTGACACAGGTCAGGCATTTTTGGAGATATCAGCACTAGTCACTAGTACAGGGGTGGGCAAATAATAGCCCATGAACTAGATCTGGTTCTACAGGGTTTGCCCTTAGCAGGCTGCTGCTGCTGTATGTACCCGCCCCTTTGCAGTCACAGATGATTGCAGTGCTTGTTGGCCGCAAATCACCATTCCCAGCCAACTGGAGCTGCAGAAAGTGGTGCCCCCGTCTGCCCCACTTCCCGTGGCTCCCATTGGCGGGGGACAGCAATCCGCAGCCAATGGGAGCTGAAATTCCCCATACCTACAGAGGCACAGGTAAATATAACAGCGGCAGCCCACCAGGATAACCCTGGCGAACCATCACCATTTCATTGTCCGCCCCTGCACTAGTAGAATCAAAACTAGTGACCTTTCCCATAGGTTATAACTCCAAAGCCATTCAGAGGAATTGGCTTATCTTTGGGCTCAGACTTTCTAGGAAGGCTCATTACTGGGATGGAAGTCAAGAGTGGAAATTTCAGCCATAATGGAACTTTTTTGAAAAAAAGCTACAAGCATCTTGGAAACCAAGTCGCAAATAGTTCGCTACCTTAACCTTAGCTTTTGCTCTAAAGAGGGTTGAGGTTGGAATAGCAGGTAACCGACCGCAAGCTCTTTTGCTAACGAATGTGTGTCCTCTGCTTGTCCCCTACAGCCCACTGCTTGCGGTGTCCTTTGCTGCCACCTGTGCAGTGCCAGGAATCGCCCTTCTGACCCTGGGAGTTAATCCTCTCACGGGGGCGCTGGGAGCCTTCAACATTTTCCTGTACACGTGCTGTTACACACCGATGAAAAGAATGAGCATCGCCAACACGTGGGTGGGAGCTGTCGTGGGTGCCATTCCCCCCATTATGGGCTGGACTGCAGCAACAGGCAGTCTGGATGCTGGTGAGTATAGCATATCAGTCTCATATTTGGACAGACAGGCAGAGAGACAGGCGGTTGCAATTGCTGCATGTGGGGCAGCTGAAAATAACCACCCTGGAGACAAAAACTATTGGTTTCCCTTAAGCATAGGTATTAGCGTGGGCTGGGACAATGCATATTGTAGCACAGTGCTACAAAAACTGGTTTGAATTCCATTTCGCTAATAAAGACTTGTTTGTGTTGGCAAACATGCATGGTACTGTACCGTATTAAGACTGAAGAAATAAGCAGAGATCTTGTCATTCTGCCTTTAGACGGCTGTAGAGACAAAGGACCAGTTTGCAGGATAAGTTCCTTAGAATATATGCTAAGACTGTCTGGGAACAAAATTGAGGATGAAGAGCACTAGCCCAGCATGTGGGCTATGAATAGAACAAAATGTTATAGAAATTCAGAATAGAAACAGATGAAGTTAGGCTGACTTCAGTTGTGAGGGTGGGGTGGGGTGGGGGGGCAAAGGATTTTTGCAGGAAAAAAATCCTGTGGTGTTTACCACTGTCTCACCACATTCTAGAAACTATCTTAGAATGGTAATTTCTTGGTAAAATGCTTGATTGCCTCCATTTAAACTCTCAAGGTTCCTTTTTTTCCCACTCTTGATGGTGTGGAGATTCCTTTAAGTAACTGAATTATTTTTACATCACACACAAAACACTGATCTGTCCAAGCTAAACTCTGAGACAATTGGGGGGGGGGGGTGTTTCCTGCCCACTAAGAATTTAGAGCCTAAAAATATCACAAATTTGTTATATTCAAGCAAAACTCGCATAGTTCACGTAACAGGCACATTGAGAAATATAACAATAATTTTGTATTTATTTGATGTAAATCAGTTTTATGAGACTATTGTAGATTATAGAATTGTTTAGCATGCATTCCTCTCGCTATCTGGCATGTTAACACACTTTTCTTGTACTTCTTACAACCAACCAGAATTCTAAACAAGAATATTCAAAATCCATGGAAAGTCTTTATCAAAGACTTTATCATTCATCTTTTGTGGTCCACGTTAGTACTTGCTTTGAAAATCAGACTAAGTTGCCTCGGTATGTAATCTATTCTGATGTAGCACTAATTCAGAAATGTGTTGAAATTATCTTAACTCCACATATTCCTTGGCATATTGGTTTTAATTCCTTCACTCTGTCATGTTTCCTAAGAAAAGATTATGAGATAGTGTATCATAGAATGTCTATAAGATCTTGTAAGAAGCTCTGTGTTACTGAAGAGAATTATTTAAAAATATTAAATATATACGTATATTTAAAAAGTAGTACAGTGGATGTCATTCTGGTCACTGTCACATAAGATACAGGTTCGAGATGGAGCTTGGGTATGATCCAGTCTGGCAATTCCTGTGTTTCTGTGTTGGTATAAGTATATTATTGCACAGTGTTTAAAGTAACTCCATAGTCTTAATTTTAAATACAGTAAAACTCCATTGGTCCAGCATCCAATGCTCCGGCACTCCTGATGGTCCGGCACCATCAGGAACCCGGAAGTGCTCCGGGCAGCCAGACAAACTCACCAGCAGCTGAATTGGGGAAGCCGGGGGGCAGAGCTGTTGGGGTGTGGGTGCTGCTGGGTTGGTCCCCTAGCGCTGCCCCTCGGCACTGCGGGACCAACCCGGTAGCACCCCATCTGCTCTGCCGCAGGCGTCCCGATTCAGCCACTGCTGAAACTGACCAGCAGCGGCTGAATTGGGGACGCCTGGGGCAGAGCCGGACTATCGTAAGGGGGGGGCTATGAGGGGTCTGGGGTGGCATCCGCCCTCCCCCCCCAGACTCCTCATAGCCCCCCTTTCCGATAGTCCGGCATATCTGATAATCCGGCACACCCTGGGTCCTAAAGGTGCTGGATTATCGGAAGTTTACTGTAAGTAGAACTCCCTACTTTTGCCTCTCAGTTAATTTGGTGAGGCCTAGCTGTTTGCCTGGCAGAAATGGTGTTCAGTAAATATGAATTTGCTAGAGGATTTACTCAGAATTGCTCAACTAATTAACTGAAATATTTTTTGTTTTTCTTCATTTAAATCATTGGTCTGAAGTGGGGCGAGGGATGATTGGGTTTGGTAGGGAGGCTGCCCTGGGAGAGAGGACAACCCAGCCCTCTCTCACCACAGCAGCTTAGGGCCAGGTGAGAAGCGCCTCTCCATGCCTGCGGCAGCAGGCACAGCTGGAGGAAAGTGCATGCCCTGCGGCTGGGGGACGGACAGACAGACACACAGACAGACTCTCTCAAATACATAGTAGAGAGCTGTCCCTTTCTCCACCTCTGCCCCCTGCTGGTCCACTAGGGTTATAGCTGTCCCGGTCTCCGTCTCTGACCCCTTCTGGCCCCCTATGGTCATAGAACTGGAAGAGACCTCAGAAGGTCATCAAGTCCAGCCCCCTTCTCTAGGCAGGACCAATTCCTACTAAATCAACCCGGCCAGGGCTTTGTCAAGCCGAGACTTAAACACCTCTAGGGATGGAGACTCCACTACTTCCCTAGGTAACCCATTCCAGTGCTTCACCACCCTCCTAGTGAAATAGTTTTTCCTAATATCCAACCTGGACTTCTCCCACCACAACTTGAGACCATTGCTCCTTGTTCTGCCATCTGTCACTACTGAGAACAGCCTCTCTCCATCCTCTTTGGAGCCTCCCTTCAGGAAGTTGAAGGCTGCTATCAAATCCCCCCTCACTCTTCGCTTCTGCAGACTAAACAGACCCAAGTCCCTCAGCCTCTCCTCATAAGTCATATGCTCCAAGCCCCTAATCATTTTGGTTGCCCTCCACTGGACCCTCTCCAATGCATCCACATCCTTTTTGTAGTGGGGAGCCCAGAACTGGACACAATACTCCAGATGAGGCCTCACCAAAGCCGAATAAAGGGGAATGATGACATCTCTGGATCTGCTGGCAATGCTCCGCTTAATGCAACCTAATATGCCATTAGCCTTCTTGGCTACAAGGGCACACTGTTGACTCATATCTAGCTTCTCATCCACTGTAACCCCCAGGTCCTTTTCTGCTGAACTACTACTTAACCGGTTGGTCCCCAGCTTGTAACTATGCTTGGGATTCTTCCATCCCAAATGAAGGACTCTACACTTGTCCTTGTTGAACCTCATCAAATTTCTTGTGGCCCAATCCTCCAATTTGTCTAAGTCATTCTGTACCCTATCTCTGCCCTTAAGCGTATCTACCTCTCCCCCCAGCTTAGTGTCATCCGCAAACTTGCTGAGGGTGCAATCCATCCCCTCATCCAGATCATTAATAAAGATATTGAACAAAACCGGTCCTAGAACCGAACCTTGGGGCACTCCGCTAGAAACCGACCGCCATCCTGACATCGAGCCATTGATCACTACCCGCTGGGCCTGGCCTTCTAGCCATCTTTCTATCCATCTTACCATCCATTTATCCAATCCACAATCCCTTAACTTGCTGGCAAGAGTATTGTGGGAGACCGTATCAAAAGCCTTGCTAAAGTCAAGGTATATAACATCCACTGACTTCCCCATGTCCACCGAACCAGTTACCTCATCATAGAAGCTAATCAGATTGTTCAGGCATGACTTGCCCTTTGTGAATCCATGCTGACTATTCCTAATCACTTTCCTCTCATCCAAGTGCCTCAATATGGATTCCTTAAGGATCCCTTCCATGATTTTTCCAGGAACCGAGGTAAGACTGACCGGCCTAGAGTTCCCTGGATCATCCTTCTTCCCTTTTTTGAAGATGGGCACTACATTTGCCTTTTTCCAGTCATCCGGGATTTCTCCCGATCTCCACGATTTTTCAAAGATAATAGCCAAAGGCTCCACAATGACATTTGCCAACTCCCTCAGTACCCTCGGATGCACTAAGTCCAGACCCATGGATTTATGTACGTTTAGCTTTTCTAAATAGTTCCTAACCTGTTCTTTACCCACCACGGGCTGTCCATCTTCATCCCATCTTGCGTCACTTGGCGCAGAAGTCCAGGAGCCGACCTTGTCCGTGAATACAGAGGCAAAGAAAGCATTGAGTACTTCAGCTTTCCCCACATCATCTGTCACTAGGTTACCTTCTTTATCCATTAGGGGCTGCACACCCTCTCTGATCACCTTCTTCTTGTTAACATGCCTGTAGAAACCTTTCTTGTTATCCTTCACATCCTTAGCCAGTCGCAATTCCATTTGCGCTTTCACCTTCCTGATAACCCCCCGGCATTCTCGAGCTATACCTTTAAACTCCTCCCTGGTCATTTGTCCAAGTTTCCACTCTTTGTAAGCTTCCTTTTTGTGTCATTCTACAGTATAACCATGTCTGCTAGCAGACTCTTTCTTTCCGTTTTATGATAAACAGTTAAATTTCAAGTATCAGTGGGGTAGCCCTGTTAGTCTGAATCTGCAAAAGCGACGAGGAGTCCTGTGGCACCTTATAGACTAACTGAAGTGTAGGAGCATAAGCTTTCGTGGGCAAAGACCCACTTCGTCAGATGCATCTGATGAAGTGGGTCTTTGCCCACGAAAGCTTATGCTCCTACACTTCAATTAGTCTATAAGGTGCCACAGGACTCCTCGTCGCAGTTACATTTCAGGCACAACCCATTGTTCTCACACAACCAATCACTGACTTTGCTTTAAGTTATGATAAGAGGGAGCTGCATCCTATGGTCCTAGTTTACCATTTATGAAAAGAGAACTGCTCACCCTGTCACTGGAATTTCTTGGGTTTACATTTTATTGTGGATTTTCTCACCTTGCACTCTGCTCAAGCACCACTGTTTTCTAGTTATGGCAAAATTAGTCATTAAGGATAGAACGTTTGCAAATTCAATGGGCAAACTTGTATAGCCATCACCTCCCTGGCTGGAGAACCGTTCTCGGAGAGTAGTTATTAACGATTCACAATCATGCTTAAAGGGCAGAACAAGTGGGGTTCCGCAGAGGTCTGTTTTGGGGCCAATTCTGTTCAATATCTTCATTGACGATTTAGATATTAGCATAGAGAGTACACTTATTAAGTTTGCAGACGAAACCAAGCTGGGAGGGGTTGCAACTGCTTTGGAGGATAGGCTCATAATTCAAAATGATCTGGACAAATTGGAGAAATGGTCTGAGGTAAATAGAATGAAGTTTAATAAGGACAAATGCAAAGTGCCCCACTTAGGAAGGACAATCAGTTTCACACATATAGAATGGGCAGTGACTGTCTAGGAAGGAGTATGGCAGAAAGGGATCTAGGGGTTACAGTCGACCATAAGCTAAATATGAGTCAACAGTATGATGCTGTTGCAAAAAAGAAGCAAACCTGATTCTGGGATGCATTAACAGGAGTGTTGTGAGTAAAACATGATAAATCATTTTTCTGCTCTACTCTGTGCTAATTAGGCCTCAGTTGGAGTATTGTGTCCAGTTCTGGGCACCACATTTTAAGAAAGATGTGGAGAAATTGGAGAAGGTCCAAAGAAGAGCAACAAGAATGATCAAAGATATAGAAAGCATGACCTATGAGGGAAGACTGAAAGAATTGGGCTTATTTAGTTTAGAAATGAGAACACTGAGAGGGAACATGATAGCAATTTTCAAGTACCTAAAAGAGTGGTACAAGGAGGAGGGAGAAAAATTGTTCTCCTGAGCCTCTGAGGATAGGACAAGAAGCAGTGGGCTTAAACTGCAGCAGGGCAGGTTTAGGTTGGACATTAGGAAAAGCTTCCTAACTGTCAGAGTGGTTAAACACTGGAATAAATTGCCCAGGGAGGTTGTGGAATCTCCATCTCTAGAGATATTTAAGAGTAGGTTAGATAGACATCTATCAGGGATGGTCTAGATGGTGCTTGGTCCTACTGTGAGGTCAGGGGACTGGACTTAGTGACCTCTCGAGGTCCCTTCTAGTTCTAGTGTTCTGTGATTCTATTATATGATTCTATTATTCCCTGCTTCCGTATTTCAGAGGACAGCAAACGTCACTGACATGATTCAGAAATGCTTACTCGTGAAAGATTTTGTTGTTCCTTTGCCATAATTCAAGACACTTCCTGGATTGTGGTTTTGGAGCTGAAGGTTCAATTTTTGCAACTGCCTTCATAACATCTGTACTTGAGCAGAGAAAAAGAAAGTCAGTCAGATTTCGTTCCAAAAGCCTCAGATTTGACCAACCTTTGTTTATTTCCAAATTCCATTTATGATGTTTTTATTTTCCAAAATAAATGCACCTTAAAATGCCACGACTTAAAAGTCTAGCATCTCAGCAACTTCCAAGGTAAGTAGTAAGTATTGCATTTCCCATTGGAAGTCTGGGATTCTCTTATTTCCACTAATAACAATGCCTTGCTCTTATATGCCTCGTTTTTTTAATCGGTAGATCCCAAAGTGCTTTACCAAGTATGTCCAGTACAAAGTACGTCCTCTTGTTGCCATTACTAGCCCTGATGTGTCTTGAGAGCTCAGCCCCCAAAAGATGTCAATGGACTGGAACTTGGGCCTGTGTAATTTGAAACAAAATACATATTTCAGAAGAAAGAAGGAAACATTTATGTGGAAAGTTGGTACAGGGTGTCCCTGCTGTAAGTTATCCCGATATACATCTGTTCCTCACTAAAGTCATAGATGTTTGTAGGAACTGATGCATTGTAAATCATCCCATTCCCCGGTCTTAAGTCTTGCACCTCCCTCTGTCCATTTTGCGCAACTGGGAGTCAACTGTGGGAAAAAAATTCCCCGCTTTACGTTGTTTCGCTATAAGTCCAAGTTTTTTGGCACGTATCTTGGATTTCTAGCGAGGACAGCCTGCATTTTTAAATGGTGTCTGTTTGAAACTCCTAGGAGATTTGGAATGTCCTAGGGGTGAGCAGAATGCAAGTGAGCTACTAAAAGATGTATGATAAATGCCACTTCCCACATGCTACTCACCATCATGTATCTGGTCTATTTACGGATAGCTTGGCTGCCAGACGGTAGTTTGCATGCCACATTTGCTTCCTCGAAAACCCCTCCTACTATTCCAGTGTAGTACCATTTCCTTCCAGTTACATAAAAGGTTTTTTATTTGTCTAATAAATCCAGTTTCTGAAGTGACTCATTTCACTTTGATAGAAGCAAATTTGTTTTATATCACAAATGTTAGGATGAGGTCAAAGGAACACATTGGTACAGCTTTCCTCTTCGTTCTCGATGACACTCACATGAAGCAGTACTTCTGCCTCGGAAACGTGACTGATGGACTTGGAATTGTTCAGTAGTACAAACATCCTTAGGAAATAATGAACAGCAGAGCCATTTATTTTAGCACAAAAGAGAACAGCCTCATACGGGCTTTAATAAAATTACCCTCTTGCTGCTGTTTGCTAGAAATCGTCAGTGTCAGTTTTGACTGATACTTTCCTAATTAGCAAATACAGGCAGTCCCCGACTTACGCGGATCCGACTTACGTCGGATCCGCACTTACGAACGGAGCTTTCTCGCCCCGGAAGTCGGGGCGAGAAAGCCCCGTTCGTAAGCTGCTCCGGTGCCCCTGGTCTGCTGGAGACCGTCTCCAGCAGACCAGGGGCACCGGGCGGGTTCCCGCGCTTCTGAGGCTTTGCCAGAGCAAAGCCTCAGAAGCACGGGAACCGCTGCTGCTGCCCCTTGAGACCCGGTGCCTGTGGTCTGCTGGGGACCGTCCCCAGCAGACCACAGGCACCCAGACTGGAGCGGCAGCAGCGGCAGTTCCCCGCGCCTCTGAGGCTTTGCTCAGGCAAAGCCTCAGAGGCGCGGGACCCCCCGCGGCTGCGGCTTCAGTCCGGGTGCCTGTGGTCTGCTGGGGGCCGTCCCCAGCAGACCACAGGCACCCAGACTGAAGCCGCAGCCGTGGCGGGGTCCCTGCCTCTGAGGCTTTGCCAGAGCAAAGCCTCAGAGGCGCGGCACCCCGCTGCCGCTGCGGCTCTGCTCCCAGTGTCCCTGGTCTGCTGGGGGGGGGGGGGCGCAGCTAGTGTGCTCCCCCCTCCCCCCAGCAGACCAGGCTTTTGTTTTGGACTCTGGGGCAGAGCAGCTGGGGCGCTGCCGATTGGTCCTGCAGCGCCCGTGGGCACTACTGGACCAACCCGGCAGCACCCCAGCTGCTCTGCCCCAGGTCCTGATTCAGCCGCTGCTGGTCAGTTTCAGCAGCGGCTGAATCAGGACGTCTGGGACAGAGCAGATGGGGTGCTGCTGGGTTGGTCCAGTAGCACCCCGGCTGCTCTGCCCCAGGCGTCCCCAAGTCAGCTTCTGCTGAAACTGACCAGCGCTGACTACAGGAAGCCCGAGGCAGAGTTGCTCTGCCCCGGGCTTCCTGGAATCAGCTGCTGATCAGTTTCAGCAGCAGCTGACTTGGGGACGCCTGGGGTTCTTAAGTTGATTCTGTATGTAAGTCAGAACTGGCGGTCAGTTTCAGCAGTGTCTGAATCTGGACGCCAGTTCCGACTTACATACAGATTCAACTTAAGAACAAACCTACAGTCCCTATCTTGCACGTAACCCGGGGACTTCCTGTACAGCAAAATAGCATGTAGAGTGAACACTCCAAACTCCAGCGAGCTACGAGCTGCCTTCCACTTTCATTTCAATGTACTCCATGCTCTGAGGCCGCAGCGGCTTGATCCCAACCCACTGAAACTGGCTCAGGCTTTAGAATGGAGCAGTTCAGTGCCCCAGCATTCATGTAAACCACCCAGTTTGATAGACGGGACAAGCAGGGCTCCTTAGCATAATATGCTGTATCAGTTAAGGGGATTTATTTTGAGTAGGTGGCAGTGGCCTAACAGATAACAGCCTTGACAGAGGAGTAGACATTGCAGCCCTGAGGTAGCCTGGAGCCATAGGTATTACTGCACCAAGAAATGTTTATCTCAAGAGACTGTTTAGTTTATCTCAGATGCGCCACTTCTGGTCTCTCTTCCCTGACAGACATCTTGGACTGATTTTCATTCATTTTCCGAAATTTAAATAATTCCTGAGGCTACGGAATTTATAGACTGGGTATCAATGGTAATCATGTGGAGGCTGATTTTTAAATTGCCTTTACTTTGTAATTCAAATGGTGTTGTATGGTAGACATTAATTATGTCAGCCAACATCTATTTACAAATGGGGATTTAAAAATGGACAGTTCTTATCTGCAAGTGACATTTGGCAGATGGATGGTTTTAGTAACAAAAAAGAGAAGGCGAGAGAGGGATCTTATGGCATGACCTGACAAAAGAGAGTTTCTGATACCTTTCCCCCCATAGCCCTTGTCTGCCAGGAAAAGAGAGGTAAAGCAAAAACCTGTTTGTGGGTGAAATAGACATTACAGCCCTTTGCATTTTTCGTTCTTTCAAACTGTCTTTTTGACTAAACAGTTTGAATTTGTATTAGCCTATTGTCATGATCTAGCGGGAGAGCTTCTGATGGCCAGGGCAAGTCTGGATTATAAAGTTCCTGAGTATTTTAGCTGGGGTCTTCTCTAACAAAACCAAGTCTTTTAGGGTTTTGCTTCTCTTCAAAGACAGGATGACAAAGGAGTTCTTACTCTGTTTCATGGGGAGGTAGAGAGATTAATGTCACTGACATATGAGCATAGGAAACGGGCGGCGCAGAAGTGGGCAGATGGGCAGTGCTAGGAGGCAGCTGTTTTAAATTTAAGACAAAAGTCAGTGAATTATTCTGTGGGTTTGTTCTTCATGCGAGACACAATAGAAGTGGTGATTCCACCATGGAGGCACCTTGGGGGACCGACTCAGTCTGAAAGATGAAATCAAAGTCAAATAAATTCACCATTATCCCAATTCTATGCCTCATGCACAGCTGTTCCCAGCACAGTGCTTGCTTTCATCTTCCAGATGAAGAATATAGACCCATGTGGGGCAAGTGCCACAGTCTGTGGACTACTCTTTGCAGTAGGGGGCACCAACACAGCAACAGTAAAGACTCATCGGAGTCAGTGAGTCAGCCTAGTAGCTGCAAAGGAAGGCTGCGGGGCCTTTGCATCTAACCCCATGTGTGGCTATCCATGGTTATAGTACTTGGCTGAAAATGTTACTTTGAGACGCTTCTGCAGACACTCCCTAGGCACACTTGCGCCTGTGAACGGCTCAGTCATTTCGTTAATCCGTAGAGTAATGTTTGAGGCAATAGACATGATGCTAACGTTAGCTAAGATGAAATCAAAAGAGCATGTCGTTGTTGTCCTTCTAAAGCAGTCCCGGACTAACTCCTTAATCAGACTAAGGATATTAAAACGGTTCAATGAGAGCATTTAACTGGTTAACCATTTTGACTCATCTCCTAGCTGCCGGCCAGCCACCCACTCCCACTGCAGCTGTGAGGTCCCGCTGCCTGGCTACCGGCCCCTCTGCGACCGGGACTGCTCCTACCCAGCGTGGCTGGCTTCCACTGCCAAGGGTCAGTTACCTGGCAAATATACCGGTTGGCCAACTGCTTCTTCCATGCTTACCCAGGTGTTTCTCTCTCATCTGGCTCTTCCATAGAGAGCAAAGGGTTATTTTGTATCCCCGCTGAAAGATATTTCAGCTATGAGGCCTTCAGGAGCATGTGTGGAGCCTACAGTATACCGTGTGTGTAATGGAAAAAATGGGTGTTCTATGCACGCACAGGTGAACACACCTGAAGAAAGCTATAGACCTCGTTCCTTTTGAGGTTGTCCCAAAGAAGCCCTCAAGATGGAAATCTCGTTGCCACCTTTCTTGCCTATCCCATTTCTAGTGACTATTTAATATCCTCCTTTTGTTCTGCTTGCAGTTCAGATACAGACGCAGCATTCTCTTCCCTTTATTTACTCCGGCACACAAGTCTATTGCTCCACTGAAGCAGTCCTGTTCCACAAGTCCTTTGTGCCATCCTTCAAAAGAAATGGCTATTCAGACCCATGACCATGAAGCTTTTTTGGTTTGGGATTTTTTTTCCCCCTTGCCCTTAGTTTACATAACCATATAACCTTGAAAGCACACAATTATCAGTGAACATGGAGGCTGGAGCAGAGAAACATGTAGGGCTACATTGATAGTCAGTCCTATTGTGTGCAGTGTAGAGACCTTGTATAAATACAACAAGCAAGCTATAGAAGGGATACATTTTTTTTTCCTCCTCAAGGCTACTCAGCTACTCAGCCACTCACACATCAATTGACACAGTCAATGGTATAGTCTGTTTGTAGTAGAAAAAAATACCAGCTGAAGGCTTACCATGCTACCACCGCAGAAATATTAGAGCTGTGAAATACAGTGAAATTCTGTCACCAGTTAGCCTTTCTGAGACTTCTGACTAGACAAGTATGCGATGCCTTGATGCTTGAGAATGTTCTAGGGTCACACATCGAGATTTCTGTTGTATGCAGGTAATCCCACTCTCGCCCCTGCAAAGAATGGTGGACGTTGAAAATTAAACAGCCGCCTGCATTTTTCCCTATAAAATAAATGATGTTATTTTTAAAGCATGCCTATGCAACATTTTGTGCATAGATGGAGGCCACCTCACGCACCCCAAACAGCCATTTTCTGCCCCTCAAGCTGATTGAGGGGAGAGTGCACCTCCCAAGAAGAAAATTCTGCCATCAGGTTAAAGGAGAAAATATTTGCCTTTCAAGGCAGTGTAGCCCTCATGCAGATGACACGGTCATGCCCAAAGATGTAATGAGGTATGTTTGCTGTACACTACTGAGCATGCACGTATGTAGGCATGTAAATTAGCTACGACTATGTAGCATACACCCAGTAAATGAATACAACAGCCAATGTCTTTGAAGACTGACAATAATGCCATTATAAAAATAAGCATCTACATTCACCCAAAAATCATAAAATGTTTCAGGGAGTAGCCGTGTTAATCTGTGACTTTAAAAACAAGTAGCACCTTAGAGACTTATAAAAATATATCGAATCATGATTCTGTATGGTTTTTGTTAGTCTCGAAGGTGCCCCAGGACTACTAAGAATCATAGTTGTTCGTGTCCTCGGAAGAATTTTGGGCTGGTAGTGCATTGAATTTCATTCTTCAACGATAAGTCATTGGGGAAAGACAAGATACCATAACTGAATTCTAACCCCTTTCTCCCAGGCCACAACAGTTGCCCGCTTACAGATTCTCAAAGGAAAGGTTCCTTTCAGCTTGTTAAATTTTGGCTGTGAACAAACTCAAAACCGAGATAAAAGGAATCTTTCAGGGAGCATCAGGTGTCTTTTTTGTTGGGTAATTTTCTGTAAAAATCATGCAGGACTACTGCAAAGAATTTAGAATTAATTAAGGAAGGTGAGGAATATAATATAGCCTGAAAAATCACGTTTGCCCATAGGCAGATGGGTGCAGCTGGACTAATTCAAGTCTCCCAGCTCTAATCTACCTTGTCTGGATTAAAGAGGAGTAATTTGTTCAACATCTTTTAACTAAGGAGAGCCAGTTGTGTCATATCAAGGAGAACTGTGGGTGGTTGTTTTCTGACTACAGTCCATTAAAAGCTAAGCTTAGACTTCCAAACCCTTTCACTTCTGATACGAGCCAAACTCGTACCTAATTTCCTTGAGACGAAAGGCCGGTGCTCTCCCCTAATCTGTCAGTCAGCTACCAAAGTCTGGAAATAATTTTAAAATTCCTTCACATTATTCAAGGCAGAAGAATTACTAAAATTGTGCTTTAAGCAAAACAGCATTCTTAGGTTGCCAAGGCAGTAAACACCAGCTTTGGGAAATGCAATAAGATTTCAACATCTGTTTTGGAGCTGATATTTTCACCATTCTATGTTTATTTTACATGCCTGGTTGGCCACTTTTCAGTCATACATATGCAGGGCCAAAAACGAGACAGAAAAGGGAGCAAGTCTATACTGAGTTTCAACACCAGTTAACGCTTTCCCCCTTTTGGTTATATTGATGACATATAACACCTGTTGCCCCAGCCTAGGCATACAGATGCAACGGGTGTTCGGCAAACCACCATGCGTTTAGGGACTAGAAAACTCTCTGCTTGGTCTGAAAAGAAAAAAAAAACAGTGAGCAGGGTAGGGGTAGAAAATAAGCTATTCCTGCTCTTAGTGCATTTCCAGGAACGCACTAGTCCAGGAAATACACCAATACGTTGGCCCCTATACTGCAGTGGAGCCAATGCCTTATAATGAAAGTGTCAGTCCCCTCCTGTTTTAGCCAATGCGGTTCATTGCTGCATGTCGCATGAACCTCTCTAGGCTGATCTGTGTTTAGTGAGCTTTCCCTGTACAAGAAATGGGGCATTTTTAGAAGAAATATTTGGTGTTTACAATGCAAACTCCCAAATGACAACTAAACCATTTGAAACAAATTCATCAAAAGTTTTACAGCTAATGCCAGGCCAGGTTGGTAATTAGAGGGGACAACCCTCTCACCAACACCACCTCGTGCAAGTGGGTTTTCCTCTCCGTGGGCGGCCCTCCCCACTTTTTGAGTCAATATTGAAGCAGTGGTCAGGGACACGGTGTTGCTAAAGGTATCGTCTTTACAGTGAGACAGACTGGGGGGATCCTGATCACTTGCCATCACTAAAAAATCCATGCACATTTTGTAAGGGCTAACAGTGACGTCCTGACCAAATCCCTCCTGTGCAATTGCCTGCCTTCAAAAATTCCCCTAGGGGCACGCTGGGGGACGTTAACTGCAAAGACTAGTCTCCTCTCCCTGTCCTAAACGATTGTGCATTGTTTAACAGCTGCTGCTTTTAATCCCAGAGGTGGCTGCCTTGTGATGGTAAATGAAATCACCAGTATACAATGTATAGCTTGTATATGTCAGGGAAATGCAGGATATGAATTTTAACTGACTGCTTAACAAATATAGTAGCGTTAGGGTATTAATGTCAGTATCTCTAGAATGTGCATCCTTTGCACTGAGTGAGAGAGGAGCTGGGGCTGGACTTCTCTTATTTGTCCTATAAAAAAGCACTTGTCTATTCAAAATAATGCTGCAGTTGTAATGGCTTTCTGTGTTTGCCTCTTCGCCATGCAGCTCAGCATTCCCATACATAAGGTGAACAGACTATATTATCCTTATTGAGCATGGGTCTAAGGGCTCTATTTATGGAGGAGAGACGGAGAACAACCCACACGTGGTTAGTATGCTCTTCCTAAGTAGGAGATTTCTGTTCAAATCCATTCTCTTTGAGCAGAGGGGGGAACTGAACCTCGCCCATCCTGGGTGTGTGCACTGACCACTGGGCTAGGTGGATTGTTGCACTACCATTTCCTCACTCTGCATTTTGAATGGGGTCTGACCCCTTAGGCATACTCAGAGCTTGCCTATAGGATCAGGCCTTGTTGGCAAGACAGGCACGCCTCCATCTAACTTTCCTCAATTCGTGGATGACGCTGAGGCTCACGTGGAGGGTGGGCATCCAGACAGTTGAGGGAAGCAGCAGTGAACATGCTCAGAGACAAACTAGGGTACTTGGTGGATCACAACAGAGCCTAGCCTGGGGACTTGGATCACTAACCGTGGGGCTTCAGTGCCTGTGTCCTTTTGGAGCTGGGACTTGGTTTGTGCTAGTTACTATGGACTCATTCCTTACGGTCTCCTGGGAAGAGGTGAGCTTTTAGGGAAGAGAACAGATCTAATCTTCCTCTGATTAAAGGCGAATTTTGCTATTGACTTTAGAGCCTGGTTCCACCTTCATCAGATGAACAAGAAAGGCTGGGAGCTTGGGCTCGGAAGTGGGAGGGCTCAACACATGGAGGTGGGAAGGTACAAAGAAGATATCAAGGCTTGGGCGGGGGAGGTAAGAAGAGAAGGGAACAATAGGCCAAGTCCAAGATGGCTCAACAGGTGTGATGTAGTGTAGATGAAGGTTCTTCCTGCATATAGCCCAGTCCAAACTGCCCTGGAATCCATGAAGATCTCCTTGACTGGAGCCTGCTTTGGGTCAGATCCCATGTGTGTTTAGGGCGTCCTGAAGAATACATCAGTTAGCTGCTTTTGTCTTTAAAGCCGGGATTCAGAGTTAATCTTTGGAAGCAAGCAGCTCTCCACCACCTTCTGGTCAAGTCTGCCATGGCAGTACCTTGCCACCCCAGAGTGTAAGGATTAAGAAGTTGGGAAGTCTCCATGCCTGCGAGCAATTCGCAGTCTTCATAAAATGAAGACAGAGAAATCCCAGCTGAGCCTCCTGTTCTGGGTGCCCCAGCCAGGAAATGTGGGAGAGATGAGTTGGTGTCCTAGACGGGTGTTTCTCAACCCATGGTACGAGTACCCTTAGGGGTACTCGAGAGAAGTCTGGGGGGTACGTCAACACAACTGAGGTTTGGAGAAAACTGAATTTTTGTTTTAAGTTTTACAGCGCTTTATTATTTTTGTATTTTTTACACCCAAAAATTTCATTGCCCGCCTGGCTACAATTAAGTTGTTCAAACAAATGTGTTGCAATGGTAGAAAAAAAAATTGTGTGTCTGAAAACTGTAGGTACTGGGGGTACTTATAATATTTTTTTAAAGGGGTACTTTATTTAAAAAAGGTTGAGAAACATTGGCCTAGACACGATGAAAAAATTCTTACCAAACTTCTCGGACGTTTCAACAAATCACCCTCCAGATAGAAACTGAGCTGGTACCTAGACACTGAGGTGACAGGTGCATCCGACATGCCATCGATCAGAAAAACATTATTTAAAGAAACACTGCTTGCGGGTTAAAAAATATCTCCAAAAACCGCATCCTTGCTGATCAGGGGAGCATGTCCTCTTGATTTCATTGCAGTCTTTGAGCGAGAGGCTCTTTGTAAGTGCTGAGAGCCCCGGGGGTGGGGAGCAGTTGCTCTTAGCTCTCTAGTAGCAGCACTTGGTGGAATGGCTCCATGAAGGTGTCGAAATGGCCTATGCTGTGCTCCTTTGCAAGGGACTAGATCAGCCCTCTAATGTTTCCTTTTCTTTCCTTTTGCAGGTGCATTGCTGTTGGGAGGAATTCTCTACTCCTGGCAGTTTCCTCATTTCAATGCCTTGAGCTGGGGCCTCCGGGAGGATTACTCACGAGGAGGCTACTGCATGATGTCTGTCACCCACCCTGCCATGTGCAGGCGGGTTGCTCTGCGTCACTGCTTGGCCTTAATTGGACTCTCCACGGTGGCCCCTCTCCTCGATGTCACCACGTGGAATTTTCCCCTTGTTTCACTCCCTATCAACCTGTACATTTCCTACCTCGGCTTTCGCTTCTACAGGGATGCAGATCGTAGCAGCTCCAGGAAACTTTTCTTCTGCAGCCTGTGGCACTTGCCAATGCTTCTCCTGCTCATGCTTACGTGTAAGAAATCCCTGCTGGAGAGCGAAGACAAAAGCAACCATCTCCGCTGAAATCACAGCCATACTGTGGAAATGGGATTGCCTTCGTGCCAGTCGGAGCTAGCGACACCTCTGTGCTAATTATGGGTGCGAAAGTCTATGGTACTGTGTTTAAAGATAATCCCTTGTGCCCGGAGACCACTTTACATAATTCTTTTCTGATTTCTTTTTAGAGGGAGGGACTTGGGGGACTTAAATAGGCTGGGTCAATGGGATCAAAGCCTTTTTCACTTCTGAGGTCATGAATTTAAACTCCAGCCTAGGTGAAAAATGAATCCTGTCCCCTTGGCTTCCTGCTAGCCCGTGTGAAATGAGCTTGGTGAACAGTGACAAGAGGGGCGAGTGAAGTGAGAAAGTATCTGCATTGCAGAAGCATCATCCCCCCCAACTGGCCCTCCTCATTGACATTCTTAGTGAGGAGGCCAGGGAGAGCGTTTGCATCTTGAGCGTTCCTCTGGCCCCCTATGAGCAGGCAGAACGGCATTGGGGCACGTTGGCAGGGTAGTGAGTGGGAAGTTTTCACTGCCACGGTTGTGCCATCCCACCTATGGCTAAATGAACAGCGTCAGTTGCCAGGACTGTCAATCCAGCACCTTTCACAGGGAGTCGGTTCACTTTCATATGTTTTCAGAGAAGCCACATTGTGTTCCATCAGGTCTTCAGCACTTTGTAGCTCATACAACACACGGTGCATTAGCATTTAAAGAGCCTCTGGCTGAACGGAGATAGTTCCTAGTCCATATCTTTCAGATACAGCGATTTTTATTCTACTCTGTCTCAGAGGAACTTCTCGCCCTACCTAGAGCACGTTCTAGGAGTGATCGTCAGGGCTTGAATGCTCAGGACCAGATCCTCAACTGGTGTCGACTGACATAACTACTCCAACTTCATGGGAGCGTTGCCCATTTACACCAGCTCAGGATCAGGCCCTCAGAGTCCAGGAGTTTCAGGTTTTCTAATAGGAATTGTGCCAACCTGTTCAATCTAAAAGTCTGTCTGCTGGTGAGACGTTTCCTGTAATTAATTGAATCCTGAGCTTGCATTAAGGAATGTGACAACTGTATTAAGTATCACAGCACAGATGCCGCTCCAAGAGAAGATTGCTGTGAGGAGCGTTATTGGTGGGGATCGTGGTTTCCCCACTCTGAGGAAAACCATTTTTTATTCCAGCTCGAGGCTGAATTTAAAGGCTAATTCAGCAAGTCCAGATTGCAACCAGTACTGCTGAAGTTTACTGGAAGGGCTTGGCGGCCCAGGGAAAACGTGTCATGTTATAATATGTTAATTAACATGATGTAAGGCAGTGCAGACAAGCATTGCTCTTTCGTAGTCCTGTTAGTGGGCTGTGGCTAACCCAGGGTGCACTGCACCTTTAGCCATGACCAGCTAACATGATGTTAAACATAGCAGCACACAGTGTAGACAAGGGGTAGGTGACAGTTTTCATTGTGTTTGTTACCAAGCGTAAAATAGCTTGCATTTTCCTCACTATAAACAAGGGATGTTAAAATGCAATTACTTCCCAAATCGAATAGTCGATAGTTTTCTGTCGACTGTTCGATTAGCGGATTAGGGTAGGCAGTTGTGGTGCTCAGTCTGGCTCACGCCAATTCACAGCAAAACCTCCCCAGCTGCATCATAAAGCATGGGACGGATGGATGCGCGCACACACACACACACGCACACATACGTACGTCTGTTGTGAGGTCCTAGGCTGTTTAATGCAGAGTGGCAGCTGGGTGTGGGTGTGGATTAGACACTAGCATCCCTCCTATCAACAAGCCCCAAGCTTTTCCCGATGTGTATAGTGTCCATTTGAATACTGTTCCAAGGGCTTTTGCTGATGGACAGTTCTGCCAGTGGTGAAATGGAATAATGTATCTAGCCTGGTATAAAAACCTGACCGCATCCTTTAATGGTGCAGAAACAGATTCTAGTGTCGCTGACACTGGTGTCAATCAGAAGTGACTCCTTTATCTTTGGCTTCGCTTGGCAACTGAGCTCTGTGGGAACAGAATCAGATATTTTAAGTGGCATTTAAAGCCTCTCTCCAGTGATTGCACACCCCAGAGCTGAGTTCCCTGCTACTGTTTATCTGAGACACTCTCTGTTTGATTCGGGCTGTTTACTGTGGGCACACTGCATAGGAATACAGCCCAGTGCAACTTCTAAATCTGTAAATGTCTGATTTATTCTGCAATAAAACACATATTGTACAAGAGAAATAGCGGCCATGGTATTATTTCTTCTTCAAGTGCTTGCTTGTGTCCATTCCACAATGGGGGGGTGTGCTCGCCACATGTACTGGTGCCAGAAGCTTCCCCCTAGCAGTACCCATAAGGGAGTGCCTCTAGCAACCCCAGGAGTAGCGCCTCTCTGGCATGGTATAAGGGGTGCTACACGCTCCCCCTACTCTCGGGTCCTTCCTGCCACCAGTGACGCTGCATCGGAACAGCTCCAGCCTTGGCTGTTGTCTTCTCCCCATTGGTAGTATTCTTCATAGTCAGTTTACCCATAATGATTAGAGTAGCTGGTCCCCTAGGGACTTGGACCTAGATTGGGGCATTTAAACCTTGTGATTCATGCAAACAGTCTATGCCACTCAGTCACCACATAGAAGCTGCCTGTGCTCTTGGTGATGCTCTCGTCAGCAACAGGTGCAAAATGTGTAAGTCCTGTAGGCCTAGGACTAAGGAGTGGGCCACTTGATTTTGAGCATTTCTCATGAGGCCCTAACCCTGGGACTGACACACTTCTTGGCGCCGGCACCAAGGGATCAGCATGTAGTGCCCCAACTGCACTCCCCCTCGCCAGCTCTGGCAAAGACGCTGAGGAGGGCAACAAGGGGCTGCTTGCTCCACCTCAGAGAAAAGGGGACAAGGTGGCGAATGAGCAGAGTCCTGTCAGACGTCTCCCCATCTGTTGCGCTTAAGGGGCTTGACTGAGGCAGAGCGGAGCACCCAGCCCACTCCATCCCCTCTCCCCCAAACAGCGGACCTCTTAAGCCACGTGGGTACTAGCATGCAAGGCCTCTGCAATTCCATGTTCCAAGGGAAAACCTGTACTTGGCACAGCAGGCTCCCCTGAGGCTCGGCAGCGAATTCCACAGAGAGAAGGGCCCAGGCACCAGGAAGCTACCACAGAAAGGCCAGCCCCACGAACTGCCCTCTGACTATCATGCCACAGGGGTTCACAGCATGGCCCATCAGTGCAGGAGTACAGCCCCTCGGAGACACATGCATCAGCACCATGGACCCATAAGCCCTCCGCACCACTGGGACACTACCCCGAATGAGCACCATGGCCTCCTACCATTGAGCTCATATCAGATGCCTCAGACCTCAGCTGGGGAGCCCATTATCAACATCAAAGAGCTCAGACCGGTACATCTCGCGTGCCAGGCCTTCTGCGCCCCTCCGCCCCCACCTCCAGGCACGGAGATCAAAGTCCTCACGGGCAATGCGGCCTCGATGTTGTATATCAACAGAGAGGAGCCCGATCTACAACCCTCTGCCAGGAGGCCCTTGAACGCTTGGATTTCTGTGTTGCACTTGAGAGCAGCCTGGAGGCTTTTCACCTCCTAGGAGCCCTGAACTCTCGTGAATTGCTTGAGCCAAGATTTCTCTTTTCACCACAAGTGGAGGCTGCATGCAGAGGTCACCCACTCTGTCTTCCAGAGGTGGGTCACTCCCTGGGTGGACTTCTTTTTACTACCATGTAGGTACCAATGACGTAGGGAAGGGTAGGAGAGATGTCCTGGAGGCCAAATTTAGGCTGCTAGGAAAGAGACTGAAATCCAGGACCTCTCTGGTGTAGCATTCTCAGAAATGCTTCCTGTTCTACGCGCAGAGCCAGGTAGGCAGGCAGAACTTCAGAGTCTCAATGCATGGATGAGATGATGGTGTAGGGAGGAGGGGTTTAGATTGATTAGGAACTGGGGACACTTTTGGGAGAGGGGGTGTCTATACTGGAAGGATGGGCTTCACCTAAACGAAGGTGGATCCAGACTGTTGGCACTAAACGTTAAAAAAGCCGTAGAGCAGTTTTTAAACTAAGAGATGGGGGAAAGCCAATTGGTGCAGAGGAGCATGTGGATCGGATGGAGACTTCTCTTAGAGGAGAGTTCATTGATGGAGATTCTCTAGGCTTTAGTCAAAAAGAGAGAAGGGGAGAGGATAAAGTATGGGCCAGATCAGACAAGAAACAATCACATATACAAGAATCTAATACATCAGGGAACGGCAGACAAATAAACAGTGGCCATTTTTTAAAGTGCTTCTACACAAATGCTAGAAGTTTAAATAATAAGATGGGTGAACTAGAGTACCTCGTATTAAAGGAGGAGATTGACATAATAGGCATCACAGAAACCTGGTGGAATGAGGACAATCAGTGGGACACAATCATACTGGAATATATCGGAAGGACAGAATAGGTCGTGCGGGTGGCGGAGGGGCACTATATGTGAAAGATAATGTAGAATCAAATGAAGTAAAAATCTTAAGTAAATCAACATGTTCCATAGAATCACTATGGATAGTAATTCCATGCTCTAATAAGAATATAGCTGTAGGGATCTATTATCAACCACCTGACCAGGACAGTGATTGTGACGTTGAAATGCTAAGGGAGATTAGAGAGGCTATCAAAATGAAAAACTCAATAATGGGGGGATTGCAATTATCCCCATATTGACTGGGTTGGGTACATGTCACCTGAGGACGAGATGCAGAGATAAAATTTCTCGATGCCTTAAATGACTGCTTCATGGAGCAGCTGGTCCAGGAACCCACAAGGGGAGAGGCAATTCTCGATTTAGTTCTGAGTGGAGCACAGGATCTGGTCTAGGAGGTAACTATTACAGGACCGCTTGGGAATAGTGACCATAATATAATAACATTTAACATTCCTGTGGTGGGAAGAACACCTCAGCAGTCCAACACTCTGGAATTTAATTTCAGAAAGGGGAATCACTCAAAAATGAGGAGGTTAGCTAAACAGAAATTAAAAGGTACAGTGACTAGAGTAAAATCCCTGCAAGCTGCATGGAAACTTTTTAAAGACACCATAATAGAGGCCCAACTTAAAAGTATACCCCAAATTAAAAAACTTAGTAAGAGATCTAAAAAAGAGCCACCGGGGCGTAACCATATAAAAGAAGCAGTGAGAGATAAAAAGGCATCTTTTGAAAAGTAGAAGTCCAATCCTAGAGAGGTTAATAGAAAGGAGCATAAACACTGCCAGATTAAGTGTAAAATGTAATAAAGAAAAGCCAAAAAAGATTTTGAGAAACAGCTAGCCAAAAATTCAAAAAGTCATAGAAAAATGTTTTTAAGTACATTAGAAGCAGGAAATCTTCTAATGTGGTCAGGGTGGTGCTGATGGCTGGCTGTCTTGGCCCCGCCCCTTCTGCCAGAGGCCCCGCCCCTTCCGGGAGCCTGGAGCTGAGTCCCCCACACCTTGCTCAGAGGCCCAGCAAGGCCATTAGCTCCCCTGGCCAGAACATATTCCTACCGGTTCTCTGTCCCAAGCCCCTCTCTTCTAATGATGAGAGGCGCCTTCATTCGTTGGGTGGGGGGGGGAGGGGGCTGGCCTTTTGCCTGGAGCGAATGAGGCTGTTCTGGAAATCCAACCAGTGGTTCATCTCCATTGCTGAGCAAAGGCGGGGTCAGGCTGTGTCCACCCAGAGAATTTCAAGCTGGATCACTGTGCACCTGCGCTTGCTACAGCCTGGCTGGCGTTCCCCCGCCACCGACTCTGCAGACGCACTCAGCGATGGCGCAGGCTTCGCCGGCGGCATTCCTGGCTCACATCCCTATCCCAGACATTTCAGGTGGCTACGTAGTTGCTGGGACACTCCTTCGCCACCCATTACGCCATCGTCTCCCAGATGATGCTGGGTTCAGTAGGGCGGTTCTGCAGTCCTCTCGTTCGTGGCTCCTACCCACCTCTGAGTGGATACCGCTGGTAATCACCTGTTGTGGAATGGACATGAGCAAGCACTCGACGAAAAGACAGTGACCTGTTCCGTAACAGGCGTTCTTCGAGATGTGTTGCTCACGTCCATGCTACATCCCGCCCTCCTGCCCCGCTGTCTGAGTCTCCAGCAAGAGGGAACTGAGCGTTGGGGGAGCATACTGCACCAACGAGGTACCACTCCAGGGGTCACTAAAATGGCTCCCCTCTGGGTACTGCCAGGGGAAAACCTTCCAGCACCGGTGCACATGGCACGCGCACACCCATTGGGGAATGGACATGAGCAACACACCTCGAAGAACACCAGTTGCGGAACATCTTTTTGTACGCGATTGACAAGCAAATGACAATACGAGAGCCGCGTTATGCTGGTTTTGCAGCCTTCCTGCAAACAGTGACACTCGTGTCACATGATCGAGCCCGGCGTGAATGGGGAACGGAGGGGAAATGTGGATTTCGTGGTGCAAAAGGCGTCCATTGACGGTGAGAACCCAGTGGTGGCGGGGGGGTGTGGTGTGAGGGGGAAGCTGGCAATGGTTTGCAAACTGAAATCAGAGTCCGTGAGCTGTTAACTGGTTCAGGAGCTCCTGAGGGGCTTGGAAAGCGGGTGGTGGGCTTGGTGGCTCTCAGAGGACTAGTGGCTTGGTCAGAGGAAGAGGCTTGCTGAGAGGGCATGTGAGGAGCAAGATTCAGGAGGAGCACGTGCACCTTTTCGACGACAAACCCATCAGGCTAGTAAGGCTGCCACGGCCCTTTTCCCCAAGAGTGGCAGCAGAGCCAGTGTGATTGTTTGCGGGGCCTCGTTCTAATGGGGTGCTGAGGCTGGGGCCCCCGGTGGCCATACACTGGCTCTGCTCGTGTGGGGCTGTGGCGGCAACTCCCTCTGTGGTGCCAAGAGCTCCCAGGCTGGTAGCTCGGGGGGGCTGGGCCACCCCAGGAGCCCTCACCACCAGCACCCTGGCAGCATCCTCTTCTCCTGCAGGCTGGGGGTATCACCGGGTGGAGGGGCATGTGGAACCCGCAGCTTCAGGATGCACCTCAGGGAGGATGCCCTGCCCAGGCAGGCAGGACCAATAATAAAGCACAGGACCATGTGCAGGAGAACTGACTGTACACGCCTCACGCCAGCCCCATGGCAGTGGCATTAGGCTTGGTCCCCTGGCCATGGCATGCCTTCCTAAAACTCCCCTGGCAGTTCCAGTTTGAGAGAACAGTTAGAGCTGGCACCTTTGTCAATTTTGAGGCCAGGAGGGACCATTCTGATAATCTAATCTGACCTGCAGAAATCTCTCCCAGTGATTCCTGCATCAAGACCTCCTCTTGTGGTTAAGCTAGAGCATCATGTTTTAGGGAATCCGTCTGGAGCTTAAAGATTGGATGTTTTTTTAAACCTGTCTTTCACTGCCCCCAAGGGATGGGTACTGCTCTGCTGCCCTCCCGAGACAGCTGTTCCAGGGACGGGAGAAGTGATCTAATGTAATGTGGTAAATGCCTTGGAGAGTGCTAGGAAAACACTTGATAATATCAAAACTCTGCCACCCCTTGTATTTCAGTTACACATCAGTATCCGAGTGTCTTCTCCTAAGGCTGCGCTCAGGATGCCATTACGGAGGTGAGACCAGACTCTAAAACGCCTGTCCAACTAACTATCTCCATCCAGCTGGGGATCTGTAGCGTGCTCACAATAATAGCACCTACCTCTTTCCATTCATAGCTCCTGGAGCACTTGACAATGGAGCTCAATCAGTGTCACTGTTCCCATTTTACAGATGAGGAATGGGAAGACCAAGGCAGGAAATGACTTGCCCCGCAAAGCAGTGGCAGCGCTAGAACTAGAATCCAGTTCTCCTGAATCTTAGGCTCTCATATCCGTCTGTTCCCAATGGTATTTAACTCCTCTGCGAAGAGCGAGTCTGGAAAGCTGCATGGAGCAGGAACAGGCGTTGGCTTTGGAGTCATGAAATGTGGCTTCTAGGCTCAGCTCAGCTCCTCCCCCACTGGGCGGTCTTGGCTAAGCCACTTCTCTGCTTCTCTTTCCCCTCCAATACTGTGTCTGGCTATTTACAGTGGAAGCTCTCTGAGGCAGGAGACCGTCTCTGTTATGCATGTGAACAGGGCTGAGCACAATTTGGCCCCATACGGATTTGAAGACTCCTGGGATAATGAATGTTTGTGCATCAGAAAGACCTAAAATTCATTTTATCTTGGAAAAATTAGAGGAGTCGGGTTCAGACATGCCCCATCGATGCCAGATTTGGCATAGAATAGGACACCTGAGTGGCGGGACCTCAGGCCAGTTCTGAAACTACCCTCACAAGAACCCCCACATCAGCTGGCTCCTAGGGTGTGTCTAAACTACATGGCTCCGTTGATGGAGCCATGTAGATTAGGCTGATCGGCAGAGGGAAATGAAGCCACGATTTAAATAATCGCGGCTTCATTTAAATTTAAATGGCTGCCGCGCTGAGCCGACAAACAGCTGATTAGCTGTTTGTCGGCTCAGCGCGCTAGTCTGGACGCTCCCGCGCCGACCTGAAAGCCCTTTATCGACTTCCCCATTATGCCTCGTAGGATGAGGTTTACCGGGGAGGTCGATAAAGGGCTTTCATGTCAACAGGGGAGCGTCCAGACTGCCCCGATCTGCCGACAAACAGCTGATCAGCAGAGCGGGGCAGCCATTTAAATTGAAATGAAGCCACGATTATTTAAATCGCGGCTTCATTTCCCTTTGCCAAACAAACAAATCTACATGGGCTCCGTCGATGGAGCCATGTAGTCTAGACGTACCCCTAGAAATGCTCCCAGCAGGGAAGGCAGGAACTGACAAAGCTAAGCAGGCTGCACCGTGGTCAGTCCTACAAGGCCTTCCTTCATGGCCAGGTGGCGGGTGGCTCATTGGCTGGGTTGATGAGGACTCTTGTCTCACTGCTGTCTGCACCATAGCTGTGCTGTCAGATGAAATGTGAGCTGGTAAAGCTCTAAGCTACTTGGGGCCTGCTCGAGTTACCTGAAAGCAGTTACAGCCCTTCCTTGGGAGAGGAAAGATGGTCCCAGGGTTCGTGTCCTAGCCTGGCACTCAGAGCACTGAACATAAGAACGGTCAGACTGGGTCAAACCAAAGGTCCATCTAGCCCAGTGTCCTGATTTCCAACAGTGGACCATGCCAGGTGCCCCAGAGGGAGTGAACAGACCAGGGAATCATCAAGCGATCCCTCCCCTGTCACCCATTTCCAGCCCCTGACAAAGAGAGGCCAGGGACACCATCTTGGCTCATAGCTGTTGATGGACCTAACCTCCACCAGGATTCTGTGTTAACTTCCTGCAGTTGTGGCTGGGTTGTTCGTGCCGCTGGGTCCTCACACTCTTTAGGAGAGGATGTAGGGGAGGCTTCTGGGTGTCTGCCAGAGTCAGAAGCCAGGATAAGAGCCCCCTCTCCTGCAAATCTTTAGCTGGCCATGGACCATTCTTAGTAGTAGGGCAAAGTGATTTATTTAAGCTGTATGTTGGATCTGTCACTTATTTGTACTGTTCAGCTTGAACCTCTCTAGTGCAGAAAACATCCATGATCCAGCCTGATTTGAGTTAGCCAGATGTCTGCTTTTCATGGGTGTGGCCAAGTTTCCTGCAGTCCCATCAAGTTTGTTTACAACCACCAGTTCTGGCTCTCGGTGTTCTGAGCTGTTGTTTAGCTCTAATTTACCCCTACACGTCTCCTCAGAGCCCAGTAAGCTGTGGAAGTGTTGGTAAGGCTGCTAGACAATATTGACCTCCATGGTCAGGAAAATTCTCTGGTTTGGAGCCGATCAGGTTCCAACGGTTCTGGACTAGAGAGGTTCATCCCTCGGGAACCTTGTGGTGGCTGCCCCCAGGACAAGTGGGTCTAGAGCACTCAACATCCTGTTCACAAGGTAGATACTTTATCCATTGCACCACTGGAAATCCTCCCCAAATTGCGAGCTTTATCCCTCAGGGTTTCCAGAGGGCAGGTGGGGCTCGAACCCTCTACCTCACACTCCCCAGGCAGATACCTTAACCATTATCACAAGCTCAGTAAAGCCAGCTCAACATTCCATCTGTACTGAGCATGCTCCAGCCCCCCCGGAGTGCTTCATGCCAACCACACTGAGCACCCCCCACAGGCTGTTAGTATTCCTGGAGGGGAGGGTGGTGGAGCTGCCGGGGCCCAGAGAAATGCATCTGTTACAGTAAATCCTATAGATGGGAGCTGACCTGTGAGGTACCTAGAAGAGATCCATAATAGGTGGCCTTTTTTCAACCTATTCATAACCCTTTCAATGCCCATCCCTCAATTTTCTATCAGCCAAAACCAAGCAAAAGGAGGTCAGAGAACTCAATTGCACATAGTCCTATAGATCTGAATGAGCCTGACAGAGAAGGGGCAGCGAGCCCCCACAGTCCACACACCCAAAATAAAATTTCCTCCTGTTCTTAGTGGGAACTGACTGTCGGGGATGAAGGACTGGAAAACACCCATGATTTGTTTGCAAGTAAATATACCAAACAGCCCAGCAGCCGAGGCTCCGCCCCAGTTTGGATTGGGCTGTTTTTTGAGCCTCCAGGAAGATTAAGACTTGCGCTCTTAGCAAAAGCTTTTCAGGACTTTTTTGCCGGTGAGAGATAAGGCATTAGCCTGTAGAACTAGGAAGGTTTTGAAATAGAGACAAAAATGGTAATTAGCTAAACTGTGCTTCCTCTTCCCCCCGCCTCTTGTTTCCAGGAGGCTCTGGGTGCATCCTCGCTGGGGAACATGTTAGAGTAAAGAGGATTTTTACTCTAGGATTTTTAGGCCATGAATTTACTAGCAGCTTGGAGGATCGTAATCAGCTTTGTATTCCAGAGCCCCCCGCAGCCGTCAGGCCTTCATTGGCATGGACGCTGTACAGGCCAGCCTTGCTCGGAGGAGTCGGAATAGGCAAGACAGGGTGGGAGGGACAGAGACAGACACACTGCAAGGGGAATTGACTTGCTCAGAGTCACACAGCAGGTCAGTGACAGACGGGGGGCACCAGGGGTCAGGCACCCTAGGGCCCAGCGAAGCAAAGAGCCCGGAGGTTCCTGGGTACCACCACTGCTTCTGCCTGTTTACATGTTTACCTGCTACGTGTCTATCAGCTCAGCATTGTTTGAAGTCAATAGACCCCCTCACCGTTGTTTAGAGGCAGTTTTTACTTGCTGGGCCTCATGCACCAGCCCCGAGCTGCAAAGCTTGGGTTGGAAATGCTGCAGGGGAAGGCTTGTTTCTAACACAGCTTTTCATTGGGCCTTTGTCTGAACAACGTATCAAGGGAGACATTTCACCTGGGCTTAAATTTTGTAATTTTTGTTTTTCAAAAAGCAGCAGCTTAGTGTCGAGCCTGCTAAAAACGACATTTTATTTGCTTGTCCCCCTTAAAGTCAAATCCACTCCAGTGGACCCTCAGCAACAGCCCACGCTATTCTAGTAGGCTAGCGACAGCGGGCCGGCTGGTCAGAGCGATTGCCTGAATGGCACTGACCTTCAAAAGCCATGTGGGCATCACAACTATCGAGATGGGATTTATGCCGGCCACGTTTGGGCCTTCCTGGGGATAGATTGTTCTGTATGTCTATAATGAATCTCCACACGCTACAATTCATTACTCCCAATACTCTTGGGGAACAGGTACATTTTATACCCTACTGCACAGAGGAGAGGAATTAGAACACAGTGGCATTCAGTTGGAAATTAGGAAAAAGCTATTTCACTACTAGGGTGGTGAAGCGCTGGGCTGGGTTCCCTAGGGAGGGGGTGGAATCTCCATCCCTAGAGGTGTTTAAGTCCCGGCTTGACAAAGCCCTGGCTGGCATGATTGAGCTGGGGTTGGTCTTGCTTTGGGCAGGGGGCTGGACTCAATGACTCCTGAGGTCTCTTCCAGCCCTAGGGTTCTATGAGTGATTAAACTAATTTCAGACAAGGGGCTAGCAGTAGGACCCAGAATTCCCTGTTCTAATCACCGGGCCACTCTCCTTTCCTAAGCAGTCAGGAATGAGTAATCATAGTCGGCAGTCGGGCAGATGAAACCCCCAGGAAGCAGTCACCTTCCCTTCTCTGCAGGAGAACTGAAGCAATCTGCTTATCTCCAAAGACATATCCATTGTCCAGGTGAGCCCCCATGCACACTGCTCTCAGATGCGTTGCGCAGGAGTAGAAGAAACGGGCGTGATGCACTGAGGTCCAAGATACAGATCACACAGAGATGATGTAAGAGACCTTTTTAAAAACCAAGAGCCTGACATTCTTCCAGTTGCTTCTCCCCCCCCCCCCCTTCACAGAACTGTAATGTAGAGCGTTTCCATTTGAATAACCATACGCAATTGGGGGGGTGAGGGAGAAGTGGTGGCTGGTCCTTTGTTTTAACCACTTTGTGAAGGGCTGTCTTTGCTGGAATTGGCTTAATTGCAACATTTAACCAAATTAGGCCACTGCCCTGAATTTCATTCAGAAGGGAGTTTCTGAATGGATTTCCCGGCCTACTTCAAACGGCTGCGGCAGCATCGCCACTGTGGTGCTGCTCATTCACGGACGCTCCAGGAGATGTAAAAACATCTGCTGGATGCGTGCCTGGTCCTTTCAGTACAGTTACTCCCCTTGCTAATAATTGTCTGTGCTCTGTCATCTAGAAAGGGACTTTGCACGTCTCCCAGGTATTCTAATGCTAATTTGTTTTGTTACAAAGAGAAGAGGCTAAACAGATGTGAACCATGTGGTTAGGTTGTAGTTCATTTGTTAGGAAGTGCAAAGGGTTCTTGGCAGGATATTAAATATTACCTTGGCTATTCACAAACACTTCATATTTCAAGAGAGGAAGAGAGGCAGGGGCTGCACTCAATAAATCAGCCTTTTCAAAGAGACAGAAAAAGGCAAACATTTGATAAATCTGTGTCATTACACTTCAAGATCAAAGGGGGTTACATATGTATTTATGCAACTGGCAACCTAGGAGACAATAATAACAAACATAGATCTCTGACAGCTTTACAAAAATAAAAATTAGTCCATCCTAATCTCTAATTATCAGGGAAATGTGTGAGGTAGGAGGCTGTTCACTGCAAAGCTTCTTAACTAGGTAATGCTGAAAATGATAAGAGATTGTTAAATCGGTAATTAGCAAGTTCTGTGCATCGGAGATTGCAAAGGCTGGCACATTTTAGCATACATTGTGTGCGTGTGTGTGTGTGTGTGTACAGACATTTTTCTATACATCACTCTGCAGTTTTTAGGAATAAGAGTCAATGAAACATGTTTTATAATGCGCTAATTGCCATTATAATGTTGCGGTAGTAGAGACACTCTGTGATTGAGCCTGGGGGATCTTTGGAAGATTTGGTGATTTCCATTCATAACTGTTTTTCCCCACTGAGTTACAAATGTATCTTAACCCTTCAAGGGTTTGATGCTCTTAGGTTCAGCCCTGAAGAAGGGTAATTGTTCCCAAATTAGGCTGAGTACTTTTGTACAGCTATGTAAATATGGAACCCAGGAATTATTCCTGATCAGTTTCCTAGTTCTGTTTCATAATGGTCCAATGCCATTGTTAGATTTCTTTTTGTTCTTAATATAGCTGCAAATTATTGTCCTGAACTCTGCTAGCCATAGATCTCTCCTTGTGTCTCTTTTCTTCCCTTATCAATTTTCTACAGTTCCTAGCTTCTGATTTATATTCATTACTATTAACTTCCCATTTTTTCCATTTGTTTTTTGTTTGGTTGCTTTTTTATAGCTGCCTTCATGTCCCTCTAAATTTCACTGGTTCTGTTTTTATTGTGTTTGCACATTATTTGTGTGATCACATCACGATCACTGGAACCTAATTTACCATTTATTTTTATTTCTGTAACCAGTGCCAGTTGAATATCCACTTTGAATTAGGGAACTGTCATCTATAATAAGGAAATTCCAAATTTCTGCTTCCAAGCACCGAAGATCAATTTCAGAAAAATGACAACATCATTTTGAAATGCCGATGTTTGGTGGCTAGAAAAGGGCATTTGCTCCCAAACCACATAAACAGTTGTGTATTATGGAGCACAACTTCAGGAGTGATCAGATGAAATTGATGGAAAGAATAGTGTTTGGGCTAAACACAAAATAAATGGCAAGGATCATTAACTTTGAAATAGTCGTTTAAGGGAAGTGATGGAAGCCATATCACTCAAAGCTATACTGGACACAGGGTTTGGAGAGTACATGGTAGGAAATAATCCTATACTGACACCAGGGGGATAGCCTGGAGGGGTTGACAGGTCTCTTTCTTTTCCTTTATTTGAAATTCTCTAGTTGTTCCAATAGGAAAATATACAGGATTCGCCAAGTTCTCTCCTGTTTCAACAGAGAGTTTTAGACTGTTGGCCCACCTCCATCTCAACAGACCTCAGCTGATACCAGACTGGCCTCATATCAAGAGCTCAAGGGCTGCTAAGGAAAGCATGTAAGCACATGCTTAACATTACACCTGCCATTAAGTTGCGCTGGTTTCAGTTGGAAGTGAGCATGTTGCTGAAGTGCTTTTCTGAATAAAATGATGCAAACTGGAGATGCCCTCTTTCAATCAGCAAAGTAGCTCCATGCTAACCACACATCCCAGCATGCTTTGCTCTCTTTTTCTCTGAGACCAGAGCATGCCATGACAGAAGACAGCTCACAGACCATACTGGAGAGTTCTGTGGGCTACATTTGACATTCAGGCTGCATTTTGGCTAGATATTAAGCAGACAGTTCAGTGTCATATCAGCTGTAAGGAATGACAACTGCTTCCTTCCCGCACCCCCCACCTCCTTCCTCTGGCTTTGAATTTACTAATATAATTAAACACAATGGAAACTATACAAGATTCCACCCTTCTTAGATATTTGAAGCCTGTCTCCAAAGTATCCCCAACTGACCGAGTTCAATAGTTAGTCTCCAAGGCAAGGACTGTACGGTTTGTAGACTGTAAGCTGTTCCAGGCAGGGACCATCTATTTGTTCCGTCTGTACAGCGCCTAGCACAGCAGGACCCTGATCCAGGACTGGGGCCTATAGGCAATATGGTCATACAAATAACTAATAATAAATACGGTGAGAGTGAGGCTGTAAGCACTATTTAGATAGATTAGATTAGATACTTCTGTTCCACCTTTGCAAAGAAGCCATCTCCAATCAGCCATCAGTTTTTGACCCACCCCTGAGAAGCTACTTAAGAGGGATTTTTCTGTAACTGCACCTCAGTGATAACAGTTTTTCTTACATCCCACCTCAATTTATAAGATATAAGTAAATGCTTTATGGGCTCAGAACCATCCTCCTATGCCATTTGGTTAGTTTTAGCCTGGCTGGGTTTTCCCACATGCACAAAGCAACAAGGCCAGAAGGGCCTTTAGAAGTAAGAAAAAAATCTAAGTTTCTATGAGTGAGCACGGGGGAGAGAGACGGGGTGTGTGGGGGGAAAGTGGGGGTCTCCTGCACTGACCTGTTGGCAGAATGGCTGTCTGGCTCTGCAGACAGCACAATCTTTTAAAGTGTAGAAGTGCGGTGCACAAAATAAAGAATAGTCCCCTACCTAAATACACTACAATCCTTGACTAAACCAGGCCAGTTTTCATCATCTCTTGAACAAATGCTGCCTATAATATTGATTTATAAACAGACCGTGGGGAGTCTCCCATCTAATTTCATTTGCTCTGAAGCTGCTGTCACAATTACTACAGTCAAGCTGTTGATATAGTGCAGCACTTGGTTAGCTACAAGCTGTCCTCTGCACCTCTAGCTTCACTGCACATGTTAGAAAGAGAGAAAATATTGTTCTTCTGGGATTGTATTTTATCACAGCATGTTTGATGCCATCACTGGCTAGGGGAGCATATTCAGACCTAGACTCATACACTTTAAAGTCAGAAGGGAGCATTTTGATCATCTAGTCTGACCCCCTGCACAGTGCAGGCCACAGAATCTCACCCACCCACTACTAGAATAATCCTCTCACCTATATCTCAGATATTGAAGTCCTGGAAACGATGGTTCAAAGACCTCAAGATGCAGAGAATCCACCCGCTAGTGACCTGTGCCCCATGCTATAGAGGAAGGCGAAAAACCTCCAGGGCCTCTGCCAATCTACCCTGGACGAAAATTCCTTCCCGACCCCAAATATGGTGATCAGCTAAACCCTGAACATGTGGGCAAGACTCACAAGCCAGACACCCAGAAAAAAGTTCTCTATAGCAACTCCTATCTTCCCACCATTGGCCTGTTTACCACTGATAGTGAAAGGTCAACTAATTGCCAAGATCATGTTACCTCATCAAACCATCCCCTTCATAAACCCATCTAGCTTTATCTTGAAGCCAGATAGGTCTTTTGCCCCCACTACTTCCCTTGGAAGGCCGTTCCAGAACCTCACTCCTCTAATGGTTAGAAACCTTCACCTAATTTCGAGTCTAAACTTCCTACTAGCCAGCTTATATCCATTTGTTCTTGTGTCCACATTGGTATTGAGCTTAAATAATTCCTCTCCCTCCTTGGCATTTATCCCTCTAATATATTTAGAGAAAGCAATCATATCTCCCCTCAGCCTTATTTTGGTTAAGGTAAACAAGCCAAGCTCCTTGAGTCTCCTTTCATAAGACAGGTTTTCCATTCCTCGGATCATCCTAGTGGCCCATCTTTGTACCTGTTCCAGTTTGAATTCATCCTTCTTAAACATGGGAGACCAGAAATGCACACAGTATTCCAAATGGGGTCTCACCAGTGCCTTGTATAACGGCACTAACTCCTTCTTATCTCTACTGGAAATACCTCGCCTAATGCATCCCAAGACCATATTAGCCTTTTTCACAGCCATGTCACAATGGCAGCTCATAGTCATCCTGTGATCAACTAGGACTCCGAGGTCCTTCTCCTCTTCCGTTACTTCCAGCTTATGTGTCCCCAGCTTATAACTAAAATTCTTGTTATTAATCCCTAAATGCATAACCTTACACTTCTCACTACTAAATTTCATCCTATTACTATTACTCCAATTTACAAGATCATCCAGATCTTCCTGTATGATATCCCGATCTTTTTCTGAATTGGCAATACCTCCCAACTTTGTATCATCTGCAAACTTTATTAGCACACTCCCACTTTTAGTGCCGAGGTCAGTAATAAAAAGATTAAATAACAATGGTCCCAGAACTGATCCCTGAGGCACTCCGCTAGTAACCTCTCTCCAGCCTGACAGTTCATCTTTCAGTATGACTTGCTGTAGTCTCCCCTTTAACCAGTTCCTTATCCACCTCTCAATTTTCATATTGATCCCCATCTTTTCCAATTTAACCAATAATTCCCCATGTGGTACTGTATCAAATGCCTTACTGAAATTGAGGTAGATTAGATCCTTTATCTAAAGTGCATTTCCTTTATCTAAAGTGCTTGCAAAGACATACCTGGGAAATGTTTCTGAATGTTTACACAATGGCTGAAATAGAAAGCACTGGGGTAAAAGTTCTTTAATAGGGTGAGGGTGCAGAGATGGGAATCCCAAGAAGGATGGGGGTGCAGCATGGGCCCTTCAAGAGGCATATGTGCCATTTTGGTTCTGCCAATGACTTGATGTATGACCTTGGGCACGTCACTTCAACATTCAGTGCCTCAGTTTCCCCTCATTTCTTATATCCATCTTGGCTACACTAGAAAACATTTACCATGATAGCTATACCAGCAAGCCCTCCTAGGGAGACGCTGCTTATACTGTCCTTTTGCCACCATGGCTTATTCCTGAATGCAATAAGCTATGACTTCTTTACCAGTATAACTGAGTCCACATTAGGAGAGTTTGTCAGCCAGGGTGTGATTCCTCCCTTCCCCACTGGAGGATGTCTACACTAGGAAATGATTTCACAATAACTTATTTTGAAATAATAACTTCAGAAATAAGGCTATGTCTACACTAGCACCCTTTTCCGGAAATGCTTATAATGGAACAGTTTTCCGTTATAAGTATTTCCGGAAAAAGAGCGTCTACATTGGCAGGATGTTTTTCTGGAAAAGCACTTTTTCTGGAAAAGCGTCCGTGGCCAATGTAGATGCGCTTTTCTGGAAAAAAGCCCCGATCGTCATTTTCGCGATCGGGGCTTTTTTGCGGAAAAGACTACTGTGCTGTCTACACTGGTCCTTTTCCGGAACAGTTTTTCCGGAAAAGGACTTTTGCCCGAATGAGAGCAGCATAGTTTTTCCGGAAAAACACTGACAATTTTACAATAGATCGTCATTGCTTTTCCGGAAAAGCAAGGGGCCAGTGTAGACAGCTGGCAAGTTATTCTGGAAAAGCGGCTGCTTTTCCGGAATAAGTCGCCCGGTGTAGACACAGCCTAATTGTTTTGAAATAGTGCATCCACACTGCAGGGAAGCCTCAAAATTAGTCCCTTAGGGTACGTCTACACAGTAGCCTTATTTCAGAACACCTGACATCATTCTGAAAGAACAAAATGCACATCTACACAGCAAACCATTATTTCGAAATAATGTTGAGGTGAAGGACTTCTTACTCCAACTCCTGTAACTCTCATTTCGCGAGGAGTAATGGAAGTTGAAGGAAGAGTGTTCTTTCTTTGACTTCCTGCTGGGTAGACAGTGCCAAAAGCTGAATTATGTCATTTCAACTTCAGCTATGCAATTGACATAGCTAAAGTTGCGCAGCTTAATTGGACTTTTGCTCTGCTATGTCGACGTGCCCCGAATGTCGACACGCTACCTTGACTTCAAGCCCTAGGAAGCACTGAGGCATCATTACTTTGAATGACTCTGGGGAATAGTTGTTTCAAAATAGCAGCAGCGGAGTGTCCACACGACCGCTGTATTGAAAGAACTTTCGAAATGAGCCTTATTCCTCGTGGAGAGCAGGGGTTATTATTTTGAAACAACCAGCCCCTTATTGCGAAATAACGGGTTTGGCAGTGTGGACGCTCTGCTTGTTATTTCAAAATAAGGGGAATTATTTCAAAACAACTCCCAGGGCTGGGATAGCTATGTCAGAGCACCCCCTGATGGCAGGATGCAGTATTGCAGGGGTTCGTTCACTGGTGCCTCCTGGTCCCACCCGGATTCCACAAGTCTGTTACATCTATGGCCTTCCCCTTCAGCCTGGTCACCTTCCAGTACATTTCCCTTCAGAGCTTAGTGGAAAAGTCCTTAATAAGAAAGCCCAAGGTGTAGTTGCCTCTCAGCCCAGCCCTCTGCCTCCATTTGGGACTTGTAGTTCTGGGCCTCTTTCACTTTGGATGTGTGTTCTTCCCCTCCTTGTTTGAGAGCTGGGGCTGGGATTTTTGGCCAGCTACCAGGCTTTAGCCAGCTTTTTCCTTTTGGGGCACCCTTTCCCAACTGGTCTGCCAGCTTGGAGGGTTTGGCAGGTAGCCTTCTCTCCGGGCTCTCTGCCCAGGGATGGCTCAGGTGGGACCAGGCAGAATACATGCCAATCCCCTTTGCCAACTCTGCTTTTCCCCCCAGACACCTCCCCTTAGCAACGCGGCCCAGGGGACTAGCAGGGGCCTGGAACTGACTGCAAGAGTTGGGCTGCCTGGCGGTGGGGGGGGGGGGAAGGGGTGTGACAGGGCCCTTGCTCGCTCTCTCGGCTCCCGGCCGCATCGGTCTGCTTCCCACTGGTGAGTGCAGGGGAAGGGGTGATGGAGCTGTGCCCGTCCATCCCCTGAGTGACACGGTTGGGAGCCAGAGAAGCAGAGTGAGCTAGGACCATGTTGCTTCACTTTTCCCTGCCTCTGCCAGTGAGTTGCCAGGAGGGGGTCCACTCCCTTCTACAGGCGCCAAGCCCTCGTCCTCTTCCCCTCCTCCCCCCCCCCCCACTAGTCCCTTAGGCCCTCCAGAAGCTCTGGCCCCTTACTCCACCCACTGATGGCATTTGGGGGGGGGTCATGTTATCCTCAACCCCCCTCACACTAGGCCCCTGTCCCTCACTGTGGAGCATAATGATCAAAATTGTCCTGGAGAGAACACAGGATGCATAAAAAGCCTCCCAGAAAGACGGGAAACGGGTCAGTTTAGCTGCCCTGAACCATGACATTTCTTTTTATCGACAGAGGAAAGCTGGCTTCTCAGTTTTACTGTCTCTTGCTGCTGAAAGAGGAGGGTCTTCAGACTACAGCTAATGGTAACACCAGCGGGAAGGAACAGGTCCTGGTGTGCTGGAAACCTTGCCTGCTTCCATCTCTGCAGTATAAATCCCCCGGGGGATTATCCCCCCCACGGCCCCAGAGAAATGCTAAAAAGGAGAGCTCTGCTGAACAGCCCTGCTTTCTCCAAGACTGCCCATGCGGCTACCACTGCCAGGAGCCCCAACATGTAGAACTTTCACACCCAGAGATAAATCCCTGTTAGCAATGGACTCACCTGACCACCTGATCTCAGTTTCTTCTCTAGGTCTGAGGTACAGGGGGTAGGAGAGTGAACTGTCCTACCAACAAAGAGCCTCTCTGCTCGGGCCCTGGCTTATTCCCATATAAGTCACCTCCTATTGTTTCTGCACATCCCCCACCCCGGCTTCTGCAGCCCATTCTCCAGGCTGCTCATGGTCCTTCTCAAGTGTCATAACGGTCACTAGACCTTCCTCCCCAGCCCTAATCCTCTAGAGCAGGAATCCACCCACGCCACTGCCTTCCCAAGGCCTCCATGGTCCTTCTCCCATTCCCCTCCGACTCCAACAGTCCTTCCCCAATCCATGCTGGCTGGATTCTTCCTCTCTGGGGTCAAGCAAGCCTAGTCAACTGCGCCTCTCACCAACAGCTCTTACCTCCCGCCTCCCTGCCAACCTGGCTCAAACCAGCCGCTCCCTTCTGGGCTACAAAGGCCCTGAACAGCTGGCCCTTTATGAGAGCCCAGCCAGCATCCTACTCCGCTGCTATAATAAGTATCTGAGGCAGCTGTCCAGGCTTCAAACCACCAGGGAGCCCCCTGCAGCCCTCTCCTGTCGGGAGGCACATGGCTGGGTGGTAGCCTGGCTGAATGCAGCTGGGCAGAAAACGGATTGTCTGCCCCACAAAACAATTTTGTCCCAAATTGGGACAACACAAAACACGCAAGATTAGACATTTCTGTAACATGGCATTCCAACCCCATGGCCCAAGTGTTCCAGACCAATCAAAATCACTTCTTTCTGGTCCCACCCCGTTTACATTTGGACTTATTTTTTTATTCTCAGCGATAGTAAATGTCACCCTCAAAAGTCACCGCAAATGGAGTATTGGGACTGGGCACGCTGAAACCGGAGCTTTGTTCTGGTTCCGCCATGGATCTGGGTCTCCGTGGAAATGATGTGGGACCAGTTCATTGAAATGGCATCTTCTGGCAAAAGATTGTTCCCATGAAAACGTTCTGACCAGCCCTGCAGTGGAATCCTCTCAACTGGAGCATCTCTGTCAACAGCCTGTCTGTTCCAAGTGAAAGAAGAGACATCAGCGTGGGGGGGGGGGGGGGGCAGAGACTGAGTCTATCTGTACTATGGCATATGTTGGGGGGGGGGGGAGGGTATGAACTGGGGCCCACCAGAAAATATATCATGCAGACACCGAAAAAAAATACAGTACTGCGTAAAACGGGTCGTCCCCTCGCTTCTGCTCTGTGCCTTGTCTCTGGATCCCTGTTTGGCAACTTGCATTCACTGAAAAGAGGGGGAATTCTGACCTCATTCACATCAATGGGAATTTTGCCATTAATTTCAATAGGGCCAGAATTTCCCTCAAGATCTCCCCATTTCATCTTTATTTAAAACCTGGTTAAATCCCATTTGCCCCACAGGCACCAGCCAAATGCATCCCTGCTTGCTAGTCTGTCCTGGTAAAGCTCCACAGGCCCTGGGCCCCTCTACATGATTGATAAGTCACACGGGCTGTTTCTGGGGGAGCAGAGACTGAACTCAGCTTGTTTCCAGCTCAGGAAACTGCTCTAACCACTGGGCTGTCCTATCAAGGAAGAAAGACTTCTAGTGCGTTACCTTGTGCTTAGTTTCTTGGCCTCTGCTCGTGGAGCCCTGCGTTCATCGACCACTGCCGCATCACCCCCGTGTACAACGTGAACCAACAACACAGAGATGTTCTTTTTTCACTCTGCCCACAGCACAGGGCTCTCATCTCTGATAATCAGCGGTTGTCCACATGTTGCCCACTGTCTGAGCAGGAGTGTTCTGTGAACCAGTAGGAAATGGGATATTTTGGGGAAGAGACTTCTGATAGCAGACAGCTCTTCAGTCCAGCAGGAAAAAGTAAAACAAGAGCCGGTGTTTGGAAACTGAAGTTAGGCAAATTCTCACCAGACAGAAGGTGCAAAATGTTAACAGTGGGGGGAATTAACCTGTGGGAATACTTAGCTAGGGATGTGGATGTTTTTTCAGCCAGAAATGATGGGCTTGATGCGGAAATTTGGGTGCTGTTCTTTGACCTGGGTTGTGCAGTACGTCAGACCAGATGATGAGATCATGATGGTCATTTCTAGTCTATGACGCTATTAATATTTTCACCGTAAGTAGAAACCAAATAGTCTCTCCAGCACTTTTTGTATTGCGGTAAAATGTGTATCAGTCTGTTGCTACTCATTTGTATTTGCATTTGTAACAAGCCCCTCTCTGTGGGTTTCTGGAATAATAATAGACAAGATCGACGTGGTTCAATATAATATGAAATGTTTCTTTATGACAGGAGTTGTAACGCTGTTTAAAAACATTTCTGATGCAGTAAGGAAATTTCCAGTCAGTAGCTTATTCCCGGCTCAGAATTTGGGCAGCCACAGGGGATGAGTTTGCCAATTCCCGCTGGGGAGTGTGTGAAGTGGACACCCCCTTGGTTTGCCCCATTCCTATTCACTGGGCTTGCCCGCCTGGGCAGATCTTTTGCTGTCCTGTCCCACAGCGACAGGTCCGCTGTCCTGGGCTGCGGGAGAAGGGACATGTGCTACTTCCCTTCACCCCTCGCCCTTCTGGCTTCAGCGACCTGCCGGCTCTCTGCAAGCCAACTCAAGCCAAGTTTCCTGTCCTGGCCGACGGGCACCCTCCTCCGGACTGAGCGCTGCGGGAAGAGACCCCTTTGCTTTTCTTCTCTCGGCCCGGCCAGACAATGGCTTGGGTCAGGGAGTCATTTGCACGACCCCAATCATCAGTTTCCGAGAGGGGACGCCCGAAGCTCTGGGCGATCCCGGGGTAGCTTTCTCTCGCTGCCTAGTTGGACTTTTCCCGTGCCAATCAGCTCGGTGTCTCAAGCGCGCCCGCTGAGCGCACAGAAAACGTGGGAGCGTCGCTTTGCCAAGTGCTGGGGACTTACCAAACACTGTCTGCAAACACGTTGCAAACGTCGTTGCCACGGGAGGAGGGAGATTGTGAGCTAGCTCCCTAGTGACTGCGCCTGGGCCAAAAGAGACAGCAATTTGCACTGAGCTATTTCACTGCGTAATTGACGCGTCTCTTTGACTTTGTGCCTACCAGGAGATCTTCAATGCGTCCGGCGCGTTTACAGTTTGTAGTTCACGTTTGTGCTTTGAGCAGGAACCCAAACACGGGGTTGTTTGGCTTTTTCCTCCGGCCTTGCCTCTTCCAAGGGATCATTACCAAGTATCTGTGCAAAGTAGGGACCGGACGTCAATCCCGAGGAGATTTTTCTCCCATCTAGGGTACAAAATGCTGGTTTCAGAAGATCAGCGTGAAAAGTGCTCACGCCTGTTCTATTCAGGTGGATTCAACTGTGAGCTGCCCTTCAGCCGGCCGTGAGAATTATTTTTAAACGTGATCTAAGGATGGATGATGATTCCGTTAATGGCTCGAGGGAAACATCTTCAAAAGATTTAGGGAGAGAGAGAGAGAGAAAGTTCTTCAGCTCTGCAGGAAAATAATCTGATTCCCCTGCCACCACCACCCTTGTAAACATTATTTATATACGTAGAAGCAAGCAAAGTACGTTCAAGGGCCCTATCGTCGCCTGTGGCAAAACTTTCTACACGCCTGAGAGGGAGGCGACTAGCAATGTAGAAGCAGAAATGTATTTTCTTTGGGAAGAAATGGGGGTTACCCTTGAAACACCCTGCCCCCTCCCCCACGCCCTCCCCCACCCTCGCTAGGGAAGGAGACCCCGGCGTTGTGTTGTCTCGTAGCTCTTGTTTGTTTTCACAACAGCCGCTGAAGATCTATAGTAACGGACCGGACCGGCTGGTGTGAAGCCGCAGGGGAGAAGGGAAATACGCCGCCCTCCCTTGGTACCGTTACACGCGCTGCCTTGTACGTGTCCGGGCACCCTGGGCGCACCGGGCCAGCCCGAATATTTGCGCCGATTGATCCCCTGCCGCGAAGCAGCGTTTGGCTCCCAGTCCCACTCCGGGGCTGAGCAGCTTTGTGCGGCGGGAGGGTGGGATCCGCCTCGTCCCGCCAGCCTGGCTCCTTGGTATCGGTGTGGGCTGCCTCTGAGGGGCTCGTTCTGCTCCCGGGGTGTCCAGGGACCGCGCCGCCCGGCTGGGAGTCAAAAGGCCCTTTGACGGGCTCCATGGAGCGAGGAGTCGCGGCAGCTCCCGTCCCTCCCCAGCGCTCTTTCTCTCCTCCCCGCTGCCTCTGTCTCTCTGCACACGCACACACACCGGGGGCTGTCGGGGGCTGTCCTGCCAGCGGGGAAACAGAATACCTTGGACCTGGATTTCCAACACTCGGGTCAAGAAGTGGGTTGTGCCCGCAAAAGCTCCTGACACCATCCACATGTCTTCTTAGTCTTTCCGGTGCTACCGGACTATTGTTGTTTTTAAAGTTTTTCGTGTTACAGACGCACTCGGCTCCCCCCCTCTGAAGCTTTAGAACAAAATACCAAGGAAGCTACAGACAGACACATAGATAGATAGATAGATAGATAGATAGATAGATAGATAGATAGATAGATAGAGGAAGTGTGAATAGATAGATAGATAGATAGATAGATAGATAGATAGATAGATAGATAGATAGATAGAGGAAGTGTGAATAGATAGATAGATAGATAGATAGATAGATAGATAGAGGAAGTGTGAATAGATAGATAGATAGATAGATAGATAGATAGATAGAGGAAGTGTGAATAGATAGATAGATAGATAGATAGATAGATAGATAGATAGATAGATAGAGGAAGTGTGAATAGATAGATAGATAGATAGATAGATAGATAGATAGATAGATAGATAGATAGAGGAGGTGTATGGGGATAGATAGATAGATAGATAGATAGACAGATAGATAGATAGATAGATAGGGTCTATAGGAATAGAGGGGGGAGGTATGGGGATAGTTAAAGAGAGTTTGTAGGGATGGATAGATGGACAGATAAGATGGGGATGGATAGATGAGAGACATGGAGCGTGTGGGGATAGATTGTGTGCGGAGGGAGGGAGGAAGGAGACAGAGGAAGGAAGAAAGGAAGGAAAGAGAGAGAGGAGCGAAGGAAGGAAATTACATTTTTCGTTTTAAATCTCGGGTGCTGTTCCCATGGACTAGGCATTCTTCTGGCCTCGCTATCGATACACAGCGCGTAGCGATCGTACGCGGCCAGGTCCCCTTCCCTTCGGACTCTCACGCTCGCTAGTTCAGCGGTGAGGACTTGGAGGGGCTCCCAAAGCGACTCCGCCTGAGACTCCGGGCAGCGGTTCGCCAGGAGAAAGAACCCGCCTCCTTGCCTGGGACTTGCCCGCCCTGCCCCGCAGAGCCAGGCTGGGGCCGCGCGGTGTATTGAGGGGATGGGCGGAAGCCCCGTGTATTGCTGGAGAGAGGGGTGGCTGGTTGCGAGGCTATAGACTTCTGGAAGAGGGAAAAGGCTGTATACACGAGGGCACTATAGGTATATACTGCACGGTGGGAGGGGCCTATGTACATCTCTATAGCTGGGGGCAGTGCTCTGTTGCTGCAGGTGGCAGGGCTGGCTGGCGGGCGGGGAGGGGGGGGGCAGCACTGCCTCTGCTGCCAGGCGCCTGTTCCCCTTCATCCACTGAACGGCTCCCCTCAGCCGGGGGTCGGTGACCTTCCCTGGACCGTGTCCTCCCCGGCCCCTCATTCATAACCTCCCCGCGCGCGCGCAGCATCTGTCCGGGGATCGGGGCCGCGCGCTGAGCTGAGGGGGCAGCGGGTCTCCCCTGCCCCGCCCCGCCCGGAGCCTTGAATCCTCAGCAGCCCCAGCCCCGGCCGGCTCATTAGCCAATTAGAAACACTAATCACCTCCCGCGCCCCGCCCCGCCCGCGCAGATGCTTTCCTGTTGGCTGCCTGGCGAGCAACAAATGCAGCTAATTATCCTCGGGAGCCCAGCGCTCATAGGCCAGCGGGCCTGCCCGTCACGGGCGCCCGCGCCCCACCTCTCCTCGCCTGGCGCAGGGCTGCCCGCTGGAGGCCGGCGCGCAGGCAGTCCGGGGCGGCTCTGCGAGGGGCCGGTTGCCTGCACGCTCCCGGGGAGCCGGCGCGCGGCGAGCGATGCTGGGCGCGCGGCGCGGAGCCTGCTGAGCGCCTGGCCGCGGGGCAGTGGCCGTGCGCCCCGGGGAGCGCAGCATGCCGCCCCGCGCCTGTCCGCGCTAGCCTCTCCCGGGGAGCGCAGCCCGCCTGTGCGCGGGTGCTGGGCGGAGGGCCCCCCTGCGCGGCGCTGGGGCTCGGCTGGCGGGGCCCGGGAGCTCCCCCCGGCGCGGTGCCCGTGCGCTGAGCCATGCTGACCGGCGCGCAGGCGGGCATATGGGACAGCGCCTGATCTGCTGCCTGGATGCGCCCAGCGCCCTGCAGCCGCCGCCGCTGCTCCCGGTGAGACGGAAACTCCTGCTGCTCGGCATCATGCTCTTCCTCTGGCTCTACATGTTCTACTCGTGCGCCGGCTCCTGCGCCTCGGTGCCCGGCCTCGGCGCGCGGGCGGCTGCTGCCGCGGCTGGGGAGACTGGCGGAGCGCACGGAGGGGGGCTCCAGGTGCTTTCCAAGCTGCTGCGCAGGGCTCCTGCCGGGGCAGCCAAGGGGCTGGCGGGACCCGCCGCAGCTTCCCCGCCGGAGCCCCGCGAGGAGCAGAGCGCGGCCCCCGACCCCACCAGCCCCATCTCCAGCTTCTTCAACGGCTCCGGCACCAAGAAGCTGCCGCAGGCCATCATCATCGGCGTGAAGAAGGGCGGCACGCGGGCGCTGCTGGAGTTCCTGCGGGTGCACCCCGACATCCGGGCCGTGGGGGCCGAGCCCCACTTCTTCGACCGCAACTACGAGCGGGGCCTCGCCTGGTACAGGTACCCCCGTGGCCCCCGACGCGTGCGCGTGATTGACACCCAACCCGTCCGGGCTCACTTGCACCAAGCACATCCATCACGCCCCCCCCCCCCCGGGCCAGTTCTGCTTCGCTTCCCCCTTCGGGGCAGGGGGTCCCGCTTGCAGACCCAGGCTTTCGGATCCGCAGCAGAGCCGAGTATGCAGCGATGCTGCTCCCGGCGCTGCCCCTAACTTCTCTCTGGGCAACTCCGCGCTAGATTTGCTCCCCGCCCCGCGCTTGCCCCAGCCCGTGTGTCTGTCCCCTTTCCTACTTCGGTTTGGAGACTTCCCGCTAACGGCGCTCCGTGGAACCGGGCCGGGAGTCCTGCCTCGCGGTGTCCCCCGGGGATTCCCAGAAAGGCGCAGACCCGGGTCGATTGAGTTGCTGGGTTGGGGCTTCACTGCTCCGCTAGCGGAGCGAGCAGAGGTGGGAAGGTTTCAGGGGAAATCTGGAAGCGCTCTGTAGAAACGGCCCAAGAAAGTGGCTTCTCCCTCCTCCAATTAAATTTGAATTGCGGGGAGCCACCGGCGATTTCCCCCTGTCGCTGCGTGCCGGGCCCTCTGCCCTCGGGGGTGCCCCAGAGGGGAGGCGCTTTGAGACGCGTTCTTTGTTTCTACACACCGGGGTTTTTTCTGGCGGAGGAAGCGGGGGTGCCCGCCTGCCTTAGGGGCAGATCCGGCCTCCAGCTCCTGCTGCCACGCCCGGCACTGAGCGACCTGGGCCAGTGACCTCAACGAGATCAGGGACTGCCCAGCCCTTAGCGAGATTCCCACAATCTCGGTGCTACCGGCCAGGTTGTGCATTGAAAAGTCCCGTCCCTTCGTGTTTCCAAGAGCTGCGTTTTCGGGTTCAGCACTTGCCAGGGTCCGTGTAAGCGCCGTTGACTTACCAGTCCTCGCCTGTATTTTTAGCGCCCGTAGTTGGCTTTGGCAAGGGGTGGGGGGGATCGCTGCAAGGAGGCAGCTTGCGCAGGGATGTAGTGATCTCTGTTGGGAAGAAAGGGACATTGCAGCATCTGGTGCAGCGCATCGGACCCTGCCCGGCACCTCTGCTTGGCCAGAGGGAAGCCATCGAGCTCCGGTGCCGATCCGCATTCACCCCAACGAGCTTAAGAGTGCCCTGAGCTTTTGCAAGACCCTTTCGTGTTTGTTTTCTTGGCTAAAACAAATTAAGGCGCTGCTTTTTTGCATTTTTCCCTTAAAATAAATTTTGATCTCTTAAAAAAAATTAGAGGGGAAAATACTATAGGGACACCGGCTCCTTTCTGGGGGTTGGAACAAGAAGCGTTCATCTGAAATGTCCTGCGGTGGAGACTGATCTCAGACGCACCGTTGTTCTGTTTCCTTGGGAGCCGGTGTTTAAGCCAAACTGGCGCAGGCACCCCCGGAGCCTTTAATGTATTTTAGTTTAAACGAGTTTGGCCCCGTGGTGTTGGGTGAGCGGGGCCCGATCGCTTGGGGGACTTGGAAATAAATCGCCCTGTCGATAGAGTGGCTGCAATATTGCTCCTCCTTCGGGTGTCCGCGCCGCGCTCCGGGTAACTCCTGTGCTCCCTTCCACACGCGATTCGGTGCGTGGCCGAGCGGAGGGAGGCTCGGCCCCGTGGGAACTCTTTGTTCCCGTTTTCTCGACGGGCCTCGTGGGGCCCAAACGTGGCTTTGTTGTGTCTGCGGCTCCTGGTGCCGTTCGCTTGTCTGGACTGTGTGAAACTTTGGGCAGCAGGGTCCTTACGAGTCCCCTCTCCAGACCAAACCCCGCTGAGGATTGAACCCCCTCCCCCGGGCCCACTGCAGAATTTCTGTAAGTGTGTGTGGAAGGGAGGGGGGGCTGGGGAGATTTTCATTGGCCTCCCCCCTCCCATTATTTCTCTTCTCAAGCGCGTACAAACGGCTTGAATTTTGCTGGCTGCGGCAAGGCAGCTGCCTGGCTTCACCCTGGAGCTGCACAAGGGGGACTTGCGTTGCGGAGGAGAGAACCGGGCACACGGGACATCTCTGGGAGGGAAAAGTTTGGCCCAACTTCGGAGCGGGGATTGGAGAGGGGGGAGTTCACCTGCTGCCGTCATCCGCCGGGTTCCTTTTCCACTGGCTCCCGCTGCCAGCCCGAGCCCGTTTGGGGCGCGTTGTGACACATGGGAAGCTCGCAACTCGCACTTCATCCCGGGAGACGGGGAAATGCGCCTAAGCGAGACCCAGACCCGGCTTCGAGCGGATGGGAGGGGATCGATACATCGCTAGAGATCAAAACTCGCGTGGGGCTCCGGTTAGTGGATCTGATTCGTGTCCGCAGAGCCCCACAATCGTGTCACTAAAAATGCACCGACGGGTTTTATGTGGAAACCGGCCTGGGTGTATCGCCAATAAAATCAGTGAATTCTACATTAGTCAGACTGCGTTGCCTTGCAGTAAATGTAAATCGTGAACTTGGCACTTGACTGCTCTGTAGCCCTAAGTTCGTTCTTCTCTTTTTTTCTTCAAAGAATTGCCTCCACCCCCTTAAATCTGGTTAGTCTTTGAAAGCATATTCAGGCATATAACGTTTTAAGTCCAGAACAGTAACTATTAAATTAAGGAATGTTTCCCTTTGAATTGGAGTAATTAATTTAATCCCCAAAGAAAGATGAAGGTATAATCTGTGTCAGCTGGAAAACCATTTGGTGGGACAGGAAAAATAAACGGCAAACAAAGTGAGAAGTCCAATAGCTTACATAGCGTACGCTAAGGACGTTAGTTACTAACCCCGTTAGTAATGTATATTTCTTTTTTCTGGTTTTCAAAGGGAAGTTTTAAAGTTACTTGTTTTCAAAAAGGTCCCGGAGTCCAGCAAAACGAAACAATTTTATTGCAACAAAGAACAATTCGAAACCAAACCGGCAATTAATATTCGGGTCAATCTTTTTCCTTCTGGGAGATGGTGCAGAAGTCCGATCCATTTTAACTCAATCCTGAAACCCACAAGCAGACACTGAAGTTAACAAATATTCTAGTAGCACCTTAAATACTAACACAACATGTAGATGGTATCATGAGCTTTCCGTGGGCACAACTCACGTTCATCTGAAGAAATGGGTTGTGCCCACGAAAGCTCATGATACCATCTATATGTTTTGTTAGTCTTTAAACTGCTACCAGACTATTTTTTTAGTCTGTAACAGGAAAAACCAAACTCGGCTACCCCTCTAAAACTACTGAAGTTAATGGGAGTTGTTTAAGACTCGGATCTGACCCATTCATAGTTTTTGTTTTGTTTTTTTTTATTAGTCACTTTGACTGTGTGCTTAGGACACTTTCTGAGCAGGGTGGTGGTTATAAAGGTGGAATCCTTTCCCAGATCTTAACAAAACTCCAGGCCCCAATGTGTCAGCTTTTGTTTCATTTTATAATTCATTCAGCAGCTGAATAACAATTTCATTAAGGGAGCCTAAGAGATTGATAATCTTAGCTCTATTCTTGCTTTCTAAGTTTCATCAAGGGAGGAAGTCCAAATAGGTTTTATATAGATAGTTTGGGAAGGAGCTATAACACATAAATCCTTCCGAAACTACAACATAAAATTAACAAAATTGTGAGGGTGATAAATATTAACGGTTACACTAATTTCTGCTGAAAGAGCAGCTTTAAGCTCCTACTGCAGCCAGAGCAAGATAATTGCCTGGAAAAATGTAAACACCTATGAAAATGCTGGGGGTCCCCCCACGCACCGTCACTTTGCTGCTCCTCCAACAATCTGTTCTGGGTGTAAGGTCTGATCAGGGATGATAATTCCCAAGTTTGAATAAAGTTTTAGATTGATAGTTAAATTTAAATAAAAATACCACAAACTTCCAGTGTAAAATGTAGACTCTGTTCTAGTCCCTCCTCCAAATCGAGAACCTATAGGAAAAGATTTTGTCTCTTTAGTTATGAAGAATGAAAAGATTTTTTTGTCTCTTTAGTTATGAAGAATAATACAATACAGGTCTGAATCCTCCCCCACTGCTGTCAGGCAGGACACTTAAATTATTGCCGGGCTTATGAAAAATAATACAATACCCAAGCCCATAAATAAGGGTGACATGTATTTGTACCTCGCATAAGTGGTGCTCATCACATTCTTACAATGGGAGGGAATGGAAGAGGGTCCCTGTAACATAGGTAAAGGTTTAGACTATTTACCATGGGGCCCATGTTATGTGTTTAGGATATTCAAAAAAGTTATTGGGTGACATTTTTTTGCATAAAGTACACTTGCCAGGCTGTAATGTTTCATGTGGTCTTGTCAGCACAAGCTGCCCTGCTCACAATCGGTTAAGTGGGTAATGATTTTATAGTTTGCTAATCCCAAGAGGTACAGTGGCAAAGCAGATGAGATTCACATTAAGCATCAGAATTTAATTGTAGTTCCACTTGGCATAACAAGGCACCATTAACCTAAACAAAAGAGATTAGTGGGTGATGAAGCTATTTAAAGATGTTGATTGGGTGCTGTTTTTTCTCTTTCCCTCCCCCCCCCCCCTTCTGTTTGCTGTGATGTTTGGGGACTGATGTGAGAAGAAACAAGTCATCTGCCCCTGTAATCAAGTTTTGCTTTAGTGACGGTCTAGCCTGCTTACCTAGTTTATTCATTCTCATACTGTCCTGGAGTACTTCCTCCGATTTTTACATGCTATTGAAGAAACTTTTATTAAAAAAACTTTTAATCTGTAATGATTCTTTCTACCCTTCAAAGTTACATTTGCAGTTTAGTACAGCCTAGGCAGCAACAAAAAGTGTGAACACTAAATATAATAGCTAATCTATCGAGGAAAATAGTCAATATCTGTTACAATAACCTCCTATATAGAGGAGAACCAGCTAAAATTACAGCCACAGGTCAATTACAAGTTGAGGCTTTAATAGTGAACTTAAAATTGAAATTAATTCTAAACAAATCCATGAATACTACTCACTGTTTCTGAACACTTTTCTCCCCTTAAGTTTACTTTAAATATATTGTGTTGCTTTGACATAATTAGAATGTTTAAATATTATTTGAAAAAAAGACCACCTAGTGTGAAAGCCTTAATAGAACCAAATTGTTATTTGACCAAACTAAGCCTATAGTTTCAGAAGGGTAGCTGAATTAGTCTGTAACAAGAAAAACTTGACCAGAACATGTTAGATCTATATGAACTAGAAGAGAATTGTAACTTCTGCATAAAATAGTTTGTACGCTAATTCTCTTCATAACTTTCTCCATCAAAATCAGTTTAACTGCTGATAAACTCTCAGATTAGTCACTTTGGGAAGCAAAAAGAAGATACTTTAAATCACTGCACTGGAGTTGGATTAATGGGGTGAAACTAGTTAGATAACCTGGTTCCGTGTTCTGTGACTCACTAGTGCATAATATTAAGCATGTGCATAAGCGGCCTATAAGGAGCATGGCCAAGACTAGCACAAGTATTTTTTAATTGTCGAATCAAGATTAGCAAAATACTGATTTTAAAGAAAAACAAACTTTTTTCAGTGTAAAGGAATCCTAAACATAGAACTGTAAACAGAATTAAATTTGAAACCCTTTGAGTTTAGATAACAGCTGTGGAGATTTAAAGCTTTCCAAATTTTAATTTCAATGCACTTTGAGAGACAGACTCCCACTCTTCAACTTCTGTTAGCAAAACATAAACCAAGGTCACACAGTGTATGCTGCAGCCGTTACTGAGAAGAGTAGAAGATACAATCTAACTAAAAGGAAGTCTCTTTGAAATCCCTTACTACCAGTTCTGGGATTTCAGCAGTGTACTGCCAACCTTACAGGAGTTAAGGTGAAATAAAAAAGCAAACTGGTTTTATAATACAGTACTCTGAAATGAGAACCTATATGTTACAAAGCAGAAGCGCTGTCAAGATTTATTAGCAAAAATGGTGTTGAAGGTGTTGAACTCTGGTTTTAATTAGGCACCTAAATTAGACCATAAAATGGTTGATTAATCTTTTACAAGTGAAGGGGGGGAAATAACTAAAAGTTAATTTAATCATAAATGTTATTCCAGATGCAGTGAGTTGGGAGACTGCAGATATTTATAAGCAATGTACTTGCTTTATGTTTGGAAATGCTAGCATTGAACTTATTCATGATTAGTTCTGAGGTGATTCATTGGAATATAAATTCTTTTAATAAGCTTCTGTTGTAAACACTCTTTTTTTTCCTTGTGTAACTTTGCTTATGCACGTGGACCAACTGACTTCAACACAACATGACAAAGGGTAAAACTTTGTCACCAAAATGTTGTGGGATAGGGAATTTAAGAAGCACTGTTTTTAAGGGGTTTAAGTTTCTAAATCACCAGGCGCATTTGAAAAGTATACTTGTAAGTTTTTCATGTTCAGGATTGGGGCCAAAGTTTGGCACTTAAATGAATGAACCTTGGAAAAATGAACTCTACGGTTGCCAAACAGTTTATAAATGTCCTAAAACTAAAAATCTGACAGCATATCATGTTTTCATTTTTAAAATAACTTTGTAAAATTCGAACTCTGATCCAAATAAGCTAAAGGAGTTTGACCACATATAAATTAGAAATAAGATACTGTCTTAAAACGCCCCCTGACTTCACTGAGCACTTTTAAGGTCCTACATGTTTCCATAACTTTAACCTCTGTTAATGTTTTAATTTGTCAAAGGATAGAGCTGTAGCTGAATATGTTAATGACGCAAAGAAATTGCTATAAATTACTCACTGTTCACCTAAACACACTATCCCGTATTCTAATCTTACGAACACTGCTCATTATTCACAAGTAATACCACAGAGCTCAGTGGGGCCTCTTGATTTGTAAAGTTACTCGCGTACATAGGATCGAGTCTTTGCTGCAGAAATGTGACTAGTGGTTTTTAAAACGTGGACCATCTTTTTGGCATATTTCATCCTAGCAATATCTAAATGGGAATATTTAACAGTAGTGGTGGTAGATTGCTCTAGTGGAGAAATAACTTTTTAAAAAAATTTAAAGTTTGTTGGCTCATGCAAGGCAGAACTCTAGATACGTTTTCTGTTCTGAAATTATATTTGACTATAGTATACTATTTTGCCTGAACTATTTCTTAATAAATTATATGGTATACTATCTTGAGAAGGAGAAGCAAAATAGTGGGTTTTGTTTCACTTTTTTGTCCCTTCTTTGCAAGATAAAAAGGGGTTGAAGTGAAACAAAACAGTTTTCTCCTGCTGCAAAAATAAAGCAAAATCAGATGATGGCGAATACGGTCCCTGAAGCAGCAAAGTGATAACAGAGAAATTGAATGGATTTTTTTTTTTGATAGCAAGAGAGCTTGGAGAGCCAAAGGAAACTAATTCTGTAAGCATGTTGCATTTTTCTTGTAATGAATGCCGCATGTTAGCTGCTTCATATAAGAATATTTACCATGACAGAAAAGAAATAAAATCAAGTCATTACTGAAAACTATATTAGAAGTAGTATATGAAATTTTTCATACGGTATTTAATAAGCTTCCCCTTTGAGATTGTGTTGGAAAAATTGAAGTGTGCAGCATTAACACGCTTGCGTGTTTTTTGGGAGGGGAGAGTGGCAGGGGAGTAGCCTTCTGTGGTCTGGTGTGTAGTGCAATTTCTGTCTTACAAGTCTGCCAGAAAACTCACTACTTGCAAGCCTAGAATAGGAGTCCATGATGGTTTTTAAACAATTTTCTCTATTTTTATCACAGGGTTCCCATTTTCTTTCTTTGGGGCAGCTATAACAATACTCTTAAATAGTACTAAGAACTTAAGTCTGTCTCTCAGTAAGTCTAACTGAACCTATATTGCCTGCTAGATTATTTTTAAACTCTATTTGCCGAAGGCCCAGTTTTAGTGCCGTTCCAAACAGCATGTTGCAGGAGAGAATGGCCCTAGTTCCTCGCTGAATTTTTATTTAGCCTACCAGACTGGAGGCTTTGTCTGTGTTTTTGGAAAGTGCCCTCGCACTGTAATGTAAAGAATAGCACCATCGCATACAGTGCTCTGGACAAAACACTGATGGGCTCCTTGCTTTGGAAAGCCCACCGTTTTTTGGGTTTGATCCTCATGCAAGTGCTGAGTCCATGACTTTCGTGAGTTGTGGCTGCAAGTTTAGACTCATGGGCCTGTCTGACTGCATGTAGCGTCTTTCTTTTGAGCATGGTGGTGATTGCATGTCTAAATTGTAGGTCACTTGGCATTTAAGGACCTCCAGTTCAGGACTGGGGCCGCCTTGTGTTAGGTGCTGCTTCAAGGTGACTCTGGAGAGGTGTGGTGAGCTGAGAGTTTCCTTACTGTAGGAATGTCACAATTGCCCTAATGAGCAAATTGTCCCATGGTGCTCCCATGTACCTAGTCAGAGCTTAGTCTGTCAGTCAAGTGGCTTATTAAAGATGTGGGGTCAAATCCTGCCCACAATGAATTTAATGGCAAACTTTCACTGACTTCACTGAGGCTGGGATTTCACTCACGATCACTGCAGAAATATAAATTCTTGCTTCATAGCGGTACTTTGTCTACTGCCACCACCTTTTACAGCAGATCTGTGCAAATGCTTGATAAGGCAATAAGGATTCCATACAGCCAGGTGCTGTGCTCCCTCCACTACCACGGACTGCATCTTCCAAAGGCACCCCGTACTTGCAAGGCCTCTCTTGTAAAGATGGAAGGGCTCTCAAGATACAGCTCAGTGCGATCTGGATTGGATCTGGATTCCTTGGGTTAAAAAAGCCACGCATGTGAATGGTAGCATCTGTGCAAAGAAGGCAAGCTTCTCTAGCAAACGGCCTCAAGTTGCACGTAAACAGGAAAAAGCTACAATTTTTTTAAATAAAGCTTTTTTGTTCCCTTTTTGTTTCTTTGGATGGCTTCTCTAACGTTTTTGATCCCTTTGGGATCTTTGTTCCCTTCCTTTCCAAGAGATCATGCTGCTATTGAACTTGCCTTGAACTGGCGTAAATCAGGACGGAAAAATCATTTTGTGGGAGGGATTTTTCTCCCCCCATCAATATTTCCAGACATGAATCCAATAGGCTTTGAAATGGGGGGACTATTTTTGTGACACACTGATATGTGCTTTGAGTCACTTACTGCCTCCAGTCAGATCTCGACGGACACAAGTGACATTGTCTTAGTGGCTGTGAGGAGTTATCGAGAAAATGGCCCCAGAAAGGAGGGGCGGACTGCTGGGATCAGTCAGCAAGGCCCTTGTGATCATTCTTTTAGATCTGAGGAGGGTTGAGTGGTTCAAACAGATGGCAAAGATTACTCGTGTTGCTGGAGCTTTCAGTGCGCTACTCTGTTTCAAGCACGTCGCCCGATGAGGCGCACATGACGAGTTCCTCCCAGCACGACGCTGAGGGGAGCGACATTGTCTGCTGTGATCAGGTTTCATAGCCTCACCTGTTGACTTGTTGAACTTTTTCAAAGTTGACCATGCGCTGGGGCTGTGCGGGGGCGGCTTATTTGGATGGTGGATCTGCCCGGCTAATCAGATTAGTGGGATACTGTGGCATGTAATGGAACACGATGCCAGCGATGGGCATCAAAATAATTGGAGGAAAACTCCTGGTGCTCTCTTTTATTAAAGTGGACAAGATGGAATTCAGTTTTATGCAGCTGAATATCTTCCGGTTCTTTGGGAGGTAGAAGGTTTTGACTGGCATTTCAAGAATGTAGGTGCCAAACTTTAATGTCTAGATGTTTCCTGCTGCCTAAAATTCTTTATTTGCTGTTCTACAATGGCAAGGTCTAGGAAGGACAGCTTAAAGTATGTTATACCTTAAGCCAAGTTTGATAGCATCCATGCAGCAGGAGTAAACGCTAAATCGAATGCCAGAACATCAGTCTCCGGTGCAGCGACTTTAGATGTCCTCATGCTCCATTCGGTTTCATTTCAACTATGTTGGCAAGAACAGGCTTCAGTTGCTCAATTGACTTGGGATGGAAGAACCACATGGCCCTTGGACTCCTTGTAGTAAGAACGACGTATGGCGACTTTCAATGTGACTGCTCCTCTCTTGTGTTGGCATGAATACCAGTAATCTATCCGTTGTGGGATAATTTAAAGGCCAGGTATGCATTGGACAGTTAACATACGGGCTTCAAAAAACAGCTAATACCAGGTCATGTTGTAGTGGCAGTGGAATGAGTCAGGAAGTTCAGTTGCTACCTCGTGTCACTGAGGAGTTTGAGGAGCGAATGAAGTGATGAAACTTTCAGCACAGTAATGTTAGATTAAAAAACATCTCAGACTTCTAAAGTACAGAGAAGTTCATTTATCGCCTCTCATTCATGTGCCTGACGTTTTCACATCTCTGTACTTGTAATGATTTATTTTAAACTTGCAACCTAAATAAGAAACAGAATTGGGCTGTAATGTTACGTGACACTTCAAAAATTAAAAAGCTTGCAAGGAACATCGAAAGACACTAGTGATAGCAAAATCCATCTTTTTTTCCCTTCCCTTGGTGGTTCCAACCTGAACAGGATTTTTTTGAACTGCATCTTTTTAAGGGTCTGCCTTTGCAATTAGATTCATGTGACTAGCAGCATTGCCATAGACTGAAATAATGGTCGCTAAATAGACTAAATGTGAGGCAGAAGTTTTGACTGGAGAAACACTGCACAGGAGTAACATACCTTATGAATAGTCCCTTTTTTTTATCCGTAGCATGTGTATGACCTGATGCACATCAGCTGTACAGAGCATGGCTGTTGGCCACAGCAGAAATGGGGAGGAAAGAAAGCTGTTGTTGTGGGCAAAAATGTTTAAGCAGATTCCCATTTCAACTTTTGTTGCCAGTGACAATTTTTAATTGACTCTCGGCATCCATTACAGTGACATGGAACATTAAAAATAAACAACGTATTAAAGTTGATCAGCCACAAACAATAACTTTGTCCATCCTTCTGCTACCATTAGAAGAAATTGTTCAAGCAAATGCTTGACTAAAAATGATGCATTTTGCCTCCTGCTTTGAAAGTCAGTAAACTTTTGGGTTCTGATGGACATTGTTGCTTCCCCTGGTCCACAGTCAGAATCTCTTCCTCCAAGAACATCCTGTCCCCAGGTCTCAGGGTGTCTGACTAGGGACTAAAAACTTAAGTGGTCCTGTAGCACCTCAGAGTCTAACAAATATAGGTAGTATCATGAGCTGTTGTGGGCATTACCCCCTTCCTCAAATGAATGGAGCAAGGGGCACAGAGGGGCAAATTTTAAAGCAGAAAGAGGGGATAAGGGGGGGGGGAAGGACAATAAGAAAGAGCTGTAAAACATGTTTACAACTTTGTGTGCAATGGCATACTGGCTGACTTCCTGATAAATCTCCAATCATGCACATTTCAAGTGACTAGATTCCCTGCTCACTTGATGGCTTAACACATTATTTCTCTTTTTTAAAAAAAAAGTGCTCTTCACACCTCTGACTAGTGCAAAAGACCCCCGCTAAGAAGGGAAGAGGACTAGAGTGAAATTGATCTTACCCTCAGTGCTGTCAAATGCTCAACACCAACCACGGGCAGAGGAAACAAGGAAGTGTATTCAGGTCTCTCAGGCCCAAGAATTTTGGGCCCTGATCCTGCAAGCACATAGGCACCTGCCTGACTTTAGACGCAAGTAACCTGTTAGTCTATGGGTGCATCTAGGCAGCAGTGATATTTCAGGATACTTCTGGTATCTTAAAATAGTGTTTTCTGCGTCTTGACAGCGTGTCCATTACTTCGAAATAACTTTCAAAATAACACATGAGCAATTCTGACGTCCCTGTAAAGCTCATTCCATGAGGATTAAGGGACATTTCGGAATAGTGCTCTGTTTCAAAATTAACTCAAAATAAGCTACACAATTTACGTGACTTATTTCGAGCTAAGGGTGCAGTGCAGATGCACTCTAAGGGGTTAGTTACAAGGCACTTGGGACCCCAACGATGAGCAATCTGTCAGCTAAAGCAATGCTTGTCTGCTGCAGCAGCTCATGGTGCCAGACATCAGAAAGTCAAGGGACATTGACATGGAACATGTCAAAGGACCAAGAGGGATGAGCAGGACCAATGACAAGAAACCGAGTTAGGGAGGTAGCCCAAATTCTTCCTTGACAGACTGCATTTTCCTACAGAGAACCTACCCCGGATACCAACAGACTGAGAGACAGTCTCCACCCCTTATCTGCTTTCATGGCTAACTCTGTAAAACATCCCTGGGGTGCTGTATCCATACACTTATTCACTGCTATCTAAATGGAACTGCTAAACTTTCACCCCTAAACACTGGGCAATGCTTATTATGTACGTTGTATATTTTGTCTTTCTAAGCAAGACTTCTTAATGTTAGTTAATCCAAGCATGAACCCAGCCGTTCAGACCCTTTCCTCTAAACCTGAGCACCATGTGAATTTTCATTTCAAAAATTAGCTTTAATAAAACTTTAAGCACAAGCATGCATATTTGCAGGATCAGGAACTTACATGTTTGTAGTAATAGCAGCAGAAGAAACTTCAGGCAAAATGTGATCCTTTTTGGTACTGTCCCTTTAACATCCGGTTGTCTAACCCAAGGCATGTAATACAGGGTGTGATCTTGTGCCCATTCAAGTTTATTGAATTGGATCAGACTTTCTCCTTAATTAAAATAAATGTATTTCAGCTGCCTTCAATTCTGTTAATGTTTTGATACCGTTTCTAATTGAACAAAGATTTTTTTTCTTACTACTTAGCCATTTTTGTTAGTCAAAACACTATACATTGGTGTTAACTTGCAGTAAGACATCAAAAACCATGAGCCCCAAATAATCCCAGAACCTGTCCAGTTACACATCCATTTTTCCTCCCTGTAGGAAAAAGGAGGTGGGGGAAGAGATCCTGGATATTCAGAGCTGCTTTTAAGTTAGGACACGTCTACACTACGGAGGAAGATCGAAGCTGCCGCTGTTGATCTTAGCAGTCTAGTTGAGACAGCTAATTTGAACTGAGAGTGGCACTCCGGTTGATGCCAGTAACCCTGGCTGGTCTGCTAATGCAACACTTCAGGGTCACCGTGTTGAATTTTGAAAAGCATGTGTGAGATTTTTAGGAGCACAACTCCCATTGGACGAATCCATTTTATTTGTTTAAATTGGCATGTTCTCCCTTGGATTCCTAGCAGTTCAGTACTTCAATTGCTTGCTCTCTGTTAAGTGGGAACAACGGCATGTTTGTGAAGGTAGGGGAGAGGACGATTCACGTCTCTTCTTGCTGCTGGGCCTGATTCTGGTCCTGTGCTCAGCAGGATCACGTATCGCTGGAATCGACACCTGAAATTCTCTTGTGAAATATACATTAGCATACATGTCTCTGGGGAGGGGATACACTTTAAAGTGAGAACCCTATGCTTAGTAATTGACAATACTTAAAGTTCTCAGTCATGTCGGTTTTGACAGTAATGAATGCAGGATTAGGTCCTTCAGGTATATATTTTTGTGTGTGTATATGGGCACACATAGGGTATATGTATGTACATATACCTATGCAACCCTTAGCTTTTTAAAAAAATAGCTATTGCATAGTGGGTGTTAATGCAACTAGCGCAGAGGGGTTTTAGGTTTAAAAAAAACCCTTCCCTATTCCCTATTGCAGGGAGGTGAATAGCTGTGAATGATACTTCAGTGTCAAAGCTATACATACAGTAGAATCAATATCTTGCATTGATAACCAGGAGATGAACTGCAGATTACTGATTTATGCAAATGATTGAAAAAGTTAACCCATTGTTCAGAACAAAACATTGGTTTAAGGGGTGGTATTCACTTATTTTTACAAGCGTCCTTCTGTTTTTAAACTTCATAATGTTCTAACATACCTTATAACTTTGGACCAATTCTGCTGTCCATAACAGTGGCAGAAACCTGGAGTGACAAGTAATTATAATTCTGCAATTACTCCAATATTGTCTAGTGCAGGGTTAGGACCGTGGCTAACACAAATGTAAGTGTTTATTAATAGACTTCATTGCCGTACTTGTGAGGTCCTGCTGTAAGGAGACCAGCTCTCCCAGCCTATAAACATCAGCATAATTTGTCTGTATAAAAATGGTGGTTTTATGGCCAGGAAACTAGCTGCCAAACCGAAATTATGAAACACTAGTAGTGTCTGTCCAAACAATGGACTTCATCTCGTTCTTAAGTGAAAATTGGTGACAGTTTCTCTTGACAAAACTGAGTCTAAAAGCGTCACTCTGACATGGGCCTTGCTGCTGCGATATGCAAACATTGCTTGAAATGGGCCTTACCCTGGACTTGCATGGACCAGTATTATGTACTCTGAGGCTGCAGCTGCTATACCAGGTGTAACTCCAGAGTAAGTGTTGAGTCAGTGCTAAAAATGGGAATGAATGAACGAATGGCTTAACTCCACGTCAGTCCAGCCTGGGGTGTGTCGCTTATAATATAAAAGGAAGGACAAATAGATCAGAGATCTCGTCACTGTGATTCCACAGCACTGCAATATGCTGCTGATGGCGTTTAGTAGCGTGGGGTGAGATTTTGCACAAGTTCTTACGACTTGTGCTCCTAAACGAGGCCCCAATGAAAACTTTACCTTAGGCCCCTAAGTTGTCACATGCTAACTGCTTAATGTTGTGTTTGAAAATGGGAGTTAGGCTCTTGATTCAGAGGGGCTTGTAGGAATGTTCCCCTTGACCTAGATCTGTAGGGTCTATTTAATTCCTTCTCTTCATTGGCAGTAATGGCTGGGCTCTGGCACGGAAAGTGAACCTGTGAGCCTGGTGCTTAAATCGAATGTTTTGTAGACTAGATCTCTACTCTGGAAGGAAGCAGAGGTAGCAAGTGCTTTACTGACTGGCAAAGTTGCAGGCTGAGCTCACGAGGGTTAAGTTTTTTTTTTTTTTTTTAATTTGGCTTTTATATTTTCTGCCGGGGTGCATGGAAGGGGACTGTAATAACGCTCTTCACCCGCCACTCCAATCACTGTCAGAATTCGACACGAATAATTCTGCTAGCAGATTGTTTCCATTTGTGGCTACTCTAGTAGCTAGTGAGATTGGGAGGGTGGGGGGGAAGTCTGCCCGGATGGTGTTTCTGAAAGGCTGAGAGAATCTAGTGAATGGGGCGGAGGGAGAACTTTTGAGTGGAACGAGGAGCTGTCAGGCTGGCCTTGGATCAGGCTCAGATAAAACCGAGTAGCAAGTTAGCATTTCAAGCCAGGTGCAAACTGATATGTGGTGGGAGCGCTAGTCGTCTGTCCCTAAGCTCATTAATTACAGGCTCTTTCCTCTGCCCTGCCTGATCTGTTTTGTGGATGGTGGAATCCTCTCTTCACTAATATGCCTGCAGCATCAAGACTTTGTGTGTGAAATATCCATGTTGTATGTTAGTTTGCCGGAAGTTAGTATCTTGAATACTGCAGCTATTAGCTTTCCCCAGAGACAATGCTGCAATCATGCTGGTAAAAGTAATGTAGTAATTAATTAGGCTACATATAAACAATAGGCCCAGGTGGTCTTAAAGCAGTTTAAGAACCTGTGAGTTTTCTAATTAAAAAAAAAAAAGGTACCAGCTCTTTCCCCAGTTCTTGCATGCCAGCTCCTATAATTGCCACACACTGAGAACTCATATAGATTTCAGCAGCACACTTCATTGGCAGCATTAAGCTGACTGCATGATTAGACCTTAATTGAACTGCTAATAAATGGAGCTCTGTGAAATCTGTCAGTGTTGGTGAACTTTTCCAGTGAGATTTTTGTAACCACCTGTTTTGAGTGGGGGGGGGCATGGTTTGGAGAGGGGAGACCTGTAAAGAACTGACTAGTATGTGCTATCATTGCCCTCTACTGGATGTATTCAAAACTACTCAAGTTGGGATCATATGCCAAATACTGCTAATATGGAGCAGAAGTTCTGATCTTTGCTTGACTCAGTTGCTGAAGTAATTAGTAGCCATACGTATGCAACAGAACCCTACTGACAAACTTGATGGTTGGGTGTGTGTAAACCTCTTTTGTATGTCTAGGATTTGGAGATTGCTGAAGTATTTGGCAAATTTCCTGCCGACCTTTTGCGAAACCCAGCCCAAATTTTTTGGTTTGTGATGTAACCTGAAACTGAGCCAAGCAAACACTTGTCGTATGGCTTTTTTGGAGAAATCTTGTCACTTCTACATAATGAAAATGGCATTCAAATATTTTTATTTGCCCACCTCTACCCCAAACCAGGACATGTTAAAAACCTTCAGAGGGGTAGTAGCCATGTTAGCCTATAATTGGAAAAAAACTGAATAGTCTAGCAGCACCTTCCACTGAAGAAGTGGGTTGTGCCCACAGAAGCTCATGATACCATCTACGTGTTTTGTTAGTCTCTAAGGTGCTGCAAGATTATTTGTTGTTGTTTTTCCAGGACAAGCTTGTTCATAGAAAAACGCAGACAAGCATTACCCTTCAGGTCAGGGAAAATAGTTCCTCTTGAATTCACTTGCCAACCCCCATCCCAACTCCCTAGAAACTATATCTAATAATGAAAACCACTGCAGGAAATGATGAGCTGAAATGAAACAGAAGCAATGTGAACTGCTGGGTCTGGAATGTTGCTGGACACAATGGTGAACTAGTTCTATGTAAGCCCGATTCTGCTGACTCTTCTTATGTGGACTAGAACCTTACTCGGTGAGTAGTCCCCATTGACCCACCTTTGGTGGGATGGCAGAATTGGACTTGATGGGAGGAGACTGTTTTAACACCATTAAAAGGTGATCTTACCTCTTTCCCGTTTGGGACTGAGCCGGCCCCACTTCTGTAGCTCAGTGCTTATTGTGCTGCCTAGGTTCTTGTCCTAGCTCTGCCGCAGAGGTGTGAATGCCTGATGACTCCGTGGTTTGTGTGCTTGGTTGGATGCAACTGGATCATCTGAATCTGAGAGCAACCAGTGAGAAGACCTGGAGAGCTGGTTTCTGCATGGACTCTTTAAGAACCATGAATACCACACACCTCTGCTTCCTTGCCTCAGAGCTGCCTTTAAAACTCCTGCATGCTGCCTCTCCATGCAGATTGCAAGGATGAAGCCATTGGAATTGTGGGGGCCCACATGTCGACAGCCACTTTCAGTGGGTGTCTGAGGGCTCTCCGGAAAATACCCTGCCCTAGATGGGCTTGTAAAGCATTTCTGGGTAACCTAACATGACCCCAGCTGGGTTCTTCTGCTTGGTTACTCACGGCTTGTTTTTTTGTTGGAGTTGATCTGTCTCAATTAGAAGTGCCACAGCCCAGCTCCATCCCACAGACGGAAGCGGAGAGAATAGGCATTGTACGGGGCTGGTTCACAATGGACTCTTTTCACTCCTCCGCCCTAGCGTGGAGGCTGGTGGTGCGGTCTCATTTGGGAGCCTATAGGGTACAGAGATCAAAGAGGTTTGAGTCAATTACAATTCAAATTTGGTTCATCCATATGTTTGGGTATTTGAAAGACTTCAATAGTCACTAGTCTTATATCTCATATGCCCATTGATTTGTTAATCTGACACTTGCTTTAATCTGAATAACAATGGCGCTCATTCAAACGGAGCAGTGTTAGGGAAAAGTCATTTAGCTTGGGCTTTACTAAGCCCACTGGGTTCTTAAGAACAAAATTGTGGCTGAAGGATTTAGGAGTAATTTCAAGATGAGGCCTTTAAAAAAAAAAAAATTCTATAGGAGGTATGGGTGAGCATGAGATGGTCTGTGTGGAAATAGTCAGTACAATGGGACTAGGCTGCTGCTAATTGGATGAGGTTCTGACACCACGTAGGCACCATCTCTGGGTACAAAAACCTCACCAGGTTTGTGGTGGGTATTTCATTCCTAGGCTGACTAGACATCTAACTGGCTCAGTCAGGCCTTACTTGAGCACTTGATGGTTTCCAGTGCGGACAAGAGGGTGTGCTCTATCCCAGTGAATACAAGGAACAGCCAGTGTTGTAGACACACATGACTGGGCGCATGTGGATAATCCACTAGACTCGCCCAATCTGTCAGATCATAGGTGAGGAAGTGAAGTCTTTCATTAAAGTGTGTTCATGGCATTGGAACTATACCTGGCATCTACTCTACATAGAGCAGAGAACATCTTCAGGGCGGAGTTCTCCTTAAGCCCTCTGGACAGTTGAGTTGACTGTTTTAATCTACCATGTATGCCAAGATCATGAGTCCCTGAGGGGCACTTTGCAGACACACCTGTTTCTTACTGTTTTTTTTCATTGGCACCTGTCCTATTTTTTTCTGGGAGTTTCTCTCTCCGAAGGCACTTTGTAGCTATGATTTTCTATGGATGTCATGCGTCTGACCTCACCTTGGAGCCTCATTAAGCTGTACTTTTTTGTAACTTTACTGGGCAGCAATCCAATTCTTTCAAACTTTTTTACATTTTCTGTTTTGGGGAGGCTGCTGTGGGACTGGTGCGGACTTTGCAGAGGTTATCATCTGACACTGAGACCCGATGGTTTCTTTTGTTTACAGCCAAGTTAATTTAATGCAATGGCTACTCCCTTTATGGCTGTAATCGCAAATCCAATAATGAGTGATTGGAGAAGGCAATCCCATTTGTATTAAAATGCATTTAAGGATCAGTCCAGAGAGGATCAACAGTGTATTAATTTGCTAGACTTTTTATTCCAGTGGATAGAAAAGAGAGTTCACCCTTGTGTAGTACATGTTCAGGTCCTAGTCTGGTTTAAAGTAGGTTTAAACAGTGACCTCTTCAACCCCACCCTCCTAGTTTAAAAAAAAAACAACCCGGCTTCTCTCCCCCCGACCTCTCCTTTGGAGCAGAACATCTGGTCCTCCTGGAGAGATAAGGAAGGGGGCGAATCTATTGCATGTTGGCCTCTCCAATTAGTTCACTAATGTATAAACATCTTGAGCTGCTTTATTGGCTGAGGTTTTTAAAATAATGAGAAACCTGCTGTAGAGTGGATCAGCCCAGCCCTTTGCTGTAAAGAGCTCTGGAGAGATCCAGACAAATAAGCATTTCCGTTTTAAGTGCCTTTCATTTAAGGATTTCATTTAAGTATTCAGCAGTCACTGGAAGCAGGCATGTAGCTCATCTTCGTTGCGTACTAACCATGTAACTTATATTCAATAAATGTGGTTATTCAGCCAGTCACTTCCTTTGCTGGACGACAACATTCAATGAACACAATATTTGTCACCACTGACAATATTCACTGACTAGCTTATCGGGTCACCTACCAGCATCAGTTTCTATTCTCTTCACTTTCCTGGTGAAGAAAATGAGACACAGCAAGGCAATGTGTCTTGGTTGCAGTGCCCAACTCTGACCCTTTCCAATGGGGTTTGCTTTTGAGAAGATCTCAAGCACCTGCCGTATGGAAGCTGGGCCCCTTTTAGGATCTCAGGTTGGGCACCTGGCGATCACTAGTTGCTCTTGAAGACCTTTTAACAAGGTCTCTGGCTCTTAAAATTAATAGGGAGGCATCCCTGCTAAACCCTCCCCTTTAGGGCTTTCCCGTCAGGCAGAGCTGAGCTGATGCCAGTTGCACCTGGCGTTCATCTGCACGCTGGCTCCTGTTCCACAGCCAAAGACAAGCTATTCGCAGGGAGGGTGCTGGATGCAGGGAGGGCAGGAGTGAAGTGCTGTTGGATGAGTAAAAATAGCTGCTTTTAAAAATCCACACCTGGTTCTTCCTGGACGTTCAGCCGGAGGCTTCCTCCTGCCTCCCTCAGCCCCTAGCCACCACAAAGAAACCAGGCGGTGGCAGGCCTGTCACATGGCTACCACCGTGTAGCCGGCTGCCACCTTGCAGCCAGTCCTGATTGGGGGTCTTAACCTCACACAATTCCTGAAGTGGCCTCTTCTCAGTGGCTTAGCTCCTTCTGTAGCTCAGACGCCCCTTCCTTTTATCCAGGCTGGCGAAGGGAGGGATGGAGAGGAAGGAATTGTTTTCCTTTGGCATTACGGAGACTAATTGTGAGAGGAGGAAGCAGTGGAGGGAGGAAAGGTTGGGGCTGTTGAGGGCGGCCTGGCCTCTTCTAGTCCAGTGTCTGAACGTAGCCCACAGTGGCTGAAACAACTAGCCTGGGGGAGGCAGGAATCTCCCGCTGAAGATGGGAACAAAGGCGATTCAGCCTGACAGGAACTTCATGTCACAGACTCCTCTTTCCAGCAAGCTTCTCCACACGGAGCGGACCATGCAGCATTGTTCCTGCCCATTCACACTGCTCCTTGAGGGGCGCTTGCCCCTTCTGCCTGTTCGGAGATGTGCTTTTTTCCCCAGGCCTTGAGTCAAATGGTTGAAAAAGGGGACGCCAAGAGAGGTCACAGGAGGCACGGAGCATGGCATGAATTCCATTCTCTGCTTTGGCAAATCTCCGCTTGTACATCTTGATCACCAGGCTGTCGACACTTGCTCTAATCAACTGCAGCATCTGGCTAATGTGCCCGGGTTTCAAAGCCCCCCGTCCGCCCTGAGGACAGAGGAGACAAGGCATTCCACTGAGAGTTTCCTTTGCGGGTCTCAGCCACTGAGCATGAGTGTAGAAGGCGGGCTGCCTTTATGCACCGAGAAGGGAGTTCTGGATTGCACTTCCTGATCATGGCTACGAAGGCGAGGCACCCGAAGACTGGATGGTGTTGGAGGGAACTTGGTGAGGCAGTGAGAAATGCAGCTTCCTGGCAAATGTGGTGGGCTGCTTGAATAGTTGGGTGACAAAGGGACGTGTGACCCTGTACAGCTTGTTGCCCGAGTGAGTCTTGGGGCAAAAAACACAGCAAGGGCTCACAAAGGCACTGGGCTTGATTTAATTGAGGAAATTAGGATACAGTGCCAAAACCAAGACCCATACAAGTGAACGAAACCTATCGTGTGCAGTGGTTGCTCACCCGTGTGGTGTGCCTCCTCCCCCACTGAAGCTTCGGAACCAGGAGATCAGGTGTCACCCGTGTGAAGGTGTAGCATTAAAATACATGTAGCGTCAGCCCAGCAAAGGCAGGGGTAATGCGCCCTGGCTGCTCTGGGCTCTGCGAGCAAGCATTCCGTGCCAGGCTGGCGTGGGGGTAGTAACTCCATGTGAGCTACTCGTGTGAGGGGTCTCGCGTGGACGTGCCCTAGGTCTCCGCGCTCACTTGGAAGGGTGGAGAACAGCTCCCTCTCCATTGCTCATTCAGCTCCTAGCCTCTGTTGCGACTGCCTCCCATCACTTAGAACCTGCTGTAGTGGGGCTTTCATCGTGTTCAGGCGGTGGTCTTGTTGTCCAGGTCCTTAGCACAGGCGGTACCCGTGTGACCACAAGAACAGTGCAATGTGGCTTTGCAGGGACATTGCATGTGTTTCAGGTCAAAGCTTTGTTCCCTCTTCCTCCCCCACTCCCAAGCGTGTCACTTCAAGAATTCGTCCCTTACTGAAATTCGCAGAATAGGTCTCTTCTCTCTTCCCTTCTCTTCTCTCCCTTCCCCCTGCAGTTGTTTGTGGCACTTGACTACTCCAAACTGACAGTAATGGAGCTGTCCCCCTCTCCACTCCCTGTAATATATGTGCGCTATTGCCCAAGTTTTTAGCTGTTAAGACAAGTATTTAATACTTATGTTGATGAAGTAACAACCCTGGCACTTTTTTTTAAGCCTGAGATTTTTCACTTTCCTACCACTGTAGGTGAAAGCTGTTTGCTCTTTACTCTGAAAGAGGCAACCTCTGTTAAATAGCTTCTTTGTGACTTGTTTGGTGGGTGATGCAGCTGCTCACATTAAATGTCTGTTTGCTCATTTTGACGCTTCACTTTGATGTGAACTCTGCTGGGTTAGATGCTAATGTAAGAATCCAGCTGCATGTTTGATATAACGTACTGTGCAGCATTTGCTCTCTCCCAGATGCGCGCAGAGCTCCTGTCCGCCTTCAGCGGATTGGACTCCTTCCTGAGTTGCCATACGCTGCCTGGGCATCTCGCAAATTAATATCTTGCATTTCTATAGCAGATTGGATCTTCAAGGAGCCCCATACAACACCAGTAAAATATAGCTCTCTCTAAGATGAAGGCTGACAGGCAGCCTTCTCTGGCAGCTCCACTCTTTGGGTATGTCTAGACTACATGGCTGTCGACACAGCCATGTAAACTAGCTTATCCGACATAGTCAATGAAGCGGGGATTTAAATAGTCCTCGCTTCATTAAAATAAAAATGGCCACCACGCTGTGCCGACAATCAGCTGATCCGGCACAGCACAGGAGTCTAGATGCGGATCGGTCGACAAGGGAAGCCTTTGTTGACCTTTCCTGTAAACCTCGTTTCATGAGGCATAAGGGAGCGGTTGACCCAGGCTTCCCTTGTCAACTGATCCATGTCTAGACTCGCACGCTGTGCCGGGTCAGCTGATCGTTGGCACAGTGTGGCAGCCATTTTTATTTTAATGAAGCGTGGATTCTTTAAATTATTTAAATCCCCGCTTCATTGACTGTCGGGTAAACTAGTTTACATGGCTCTGTCGACAGAGCCCTGTAGTCTAGACATACCCTTAGAGGGGAGCTTTGAGTATCCATGCTTTGCAATAAATTACAACTAACCACAGAACTGTACAAGCCCGTAGCTCCAAAGAGCGGAGTCCAAAGGGCAAACCTATTAAACATTATGGCACCTGGTGGCTGTGACTGAAGTCGGTGACTTTACATCGGGCCCTTAGTAGAGAGGTTCTGAAAACCAGGGAGAAGAAACTTGTGCCTCTTGAACAGGTGTTGGTCGGTCTTGGTTTTGTAGAACTTTCCTGATTTAAGTTCCTTTCAGAAGGGCAAAGGGCTAGACAAGAGCCTGATGTTGCATGGGGTTTAGGTTTTCTTTCTCAGTGGGAAAGGGGACCTGTGTAGCTCTATGAAATGCTGACTTCAAATGGATCCCATGTGGTATGAGACCTGAGGACAGATCGTCAGTGGATCTAGGACAGTGGTTCTCAAACTTTTTGGCCCATAGCCCACCCCACTCTACATAGCCTTTTCCACAGACCACCCCCCACCCACCCATAATGACACAATGGGTGGAGGAGTGGGTGAGGGGGGGAGGCTAGGTGCAGGAGCAGTTGAAGGGGGAAAGAGGGAACGAGGGTTACGGGGTGTGAGGAGGTTGGGGGTGCTTACCTGGGTCTGCCTCCCACTCCTCCCAGGCACTGCTCTCTGCTGCTTCCGCTGGTGGTGATTCCAGTCAATGGGAGCAGCGGGAAAAGCCTCTAGGCTAGTGGTTTCCTGTGCTGCCATTCTCTCAGCCAGGGGGAAGGAGAGCGGCAGTGTGTGGAGCTGGCTGGCGAAACTCTCTTTCCCTCCCCTGCAGCAGGAAGCCAGTGCTGGCGTGCTAACCTCACGGGCGGGTGCGGAGCTGGAGGGCCAGTGCAGGCTCCCTGCTGTGGGGCAAGCCCCAGGCCTGCAAACCACCTGCAAGATAGTCGCACGGACCACACTGAGAACCACTGGTCTATGCCAACTGACTCCAGCCCATACCTAGCCCCCAGAGTGTTAATGAGACTTTTTACTTGGGTCATATTATGCCAAGTAGCAAATGCTTCTAAGCGGATATCTTCTTAACCCGGTAGCAGTTGGATCATTTTTTACATGTTGACTCCTTGGGGAGGAAAGCGATAACTTCAACACCCCACGGACAAGTGGTTGGTGACTGGTTTTTGACTCTTCATCTGCCGGCATGGTGCTGTGCCTCCATGAGAAGAAGCCAATGAGTCCAAGTGAGAGCAGTTTGGGAGTGAAAGGGCTCTTGGCTCAGTTTATGCCCCTTCTGTCCCCCATGAGGATGCTTGTTGTGAAATCTTGCCACGTATTCTGTCTAGCACTCTTGGCTCTCCGTGGGCTCACTGCAGAGTGGCTTGTGATGCCACCATTGGCAGAAGTTGCAAACTTAAAACCCGGGGCCTCTAGCTCCTGCTGAATTTGCTGCCATTTTGGATCATTTAATCTGCTTTTGCAGCCCTTGTCCGCTGCAGGGAGAGGTGCAAATATTCCTGAAAATAATCGGCGTAATGGATTTGCTCAAGAAGGGGCTGTGTAGACGGCTCCTTCTGGCCCAAGAGCCTGTTCTGCAAAAATGGTGACTCATTAGGTATGCAAATGAGGCTCTGCAATATTCCACACTTAGCCTCATTTGCATATTTCTGGTGCAAGAAGCCCCGTGTGTAGACATAGCCTTGGTGTGGCTGGTCTGAAGTGGCATGGATTATCCACACAGCCTTTTCTCAGCCCCCATGCAGCTGGGGCTGTCTTCCATATTTTTTTCCCCCCAGCAGCTACAAACTTTTTCAGATGTTCTCTTAATCAACTGTTTAAACTGTTTCCAAGTGAAGCCTCTTCCTTAAGCCTACGCTGAGCTAGTGAAAGCCTGAGTGCCAAGTTTTTCCCATCTCGCCCATTACTGCAGCTCAGCTACAGGAGAACTCTGGATTTTTACCAGTTCAGACTCCTGCCTGGTGGTGTTGATTCGATTATAACTGAATCAGGCTTTGTTCAGCTGGTTTTAGCCCCCGTTTCCCACCATGCCCACTGCAAGCTGCTGTTCGTTCTAGGGAGGCACTTTCATTGCATTAGGGAAAAAACCCACCTGTATCGGAAGGGGGTGTTCAGCTGGCTGTGGCTACAGGTTACAAAGCCCCCAGGCACTGTTGTGATCAGATTCCTATGCAGCACAGGCCCTACCACGGCCCTGAATGAATTCCTGTTTCGATTCGAGCAGGGGTTTTCATACTGTGGGTGGCTGCCTGTAAGGGTAAGCTTCCCACAGCTCTCACATTGACACTACGTCCTGCGGCTCCCATGGGCTGGGAATGGCAATCTGCAGCCAATGCGAGCTGTGCTCACCCGTACCTGCGGAGGCAGAGGTAAACAAAGTGGATCAGTTAGCTGGCGGCTTGCCCATACAAGTCCCACTGCAAAGTGAAAACCCCCTGAACTAGAGCCTCAATTTACAAGAAACATCCAAGCTTGACTGTAACAGGGCCAGCAATGTGGAATCTTCCCCACCCTTCGTAAGTTCCAGTACTGAACTCCCTGGCGCTTTGTGTCTAGTCCAAGTTTGTCCCGCTTAAACTTCAGCCGTTAGCTCATTACACCTTTGGTGGTGGTCACGGGAGCCTTATTCCAAGTAACAGGGTTGCTGAGGGTAACACAATGCCACAGTCCTTCAGTAACTGTTGGATTTCATATGGTGGATGTTGAGGGATGGGAAGCTGGCAAACAGGCTTTGTTCTTTTGACTCTTAGGCTACGTCTAGACTGGCATGATTTTCCGGAAATGCTTTTAACGGAAAAGTTTTCCTTTAAAAGCATTTTCAGAAAAGTGCGTCTAGATTGGCAGGACGCTTTTCTGCAAAAGCACTTTTTGCGGAAAAGCGTCTGTGGCCAATCTAGACGCGTTTTTCCACAAAAAAGCCCCGATCGCCATTTTCGCCATCGGGGCTTTTTTGCGGAAAATAAATCTCTGCTGTCTACACTGGCCCTTTTGTGCAAAAGTTTTTCGGAAAAAGACTTTTGTCCAACCGGGAGCAGCATCGTATTTCCGCAAAAACACTGACAATCTTACATGAGATCGTCAGTGCTTTTGTGGAAATTCAAGCGGCCAGTGTAGACAGCTGGCAAGTTTTTTCCGGAAAAGCGGCCGCTTTTCTGGAAAAAGTGGCCAGTTTAGACACAGCCTTAGGGTACATCTACACTGCATGCTTAGTTCAGAATAAGCTATTCTGGAAGAAATACTCCAAAATAGCCTATTTCGAAATAGCACATCTACACTGTAGGGAAGCCAAATTCTTTTGGAATAATGTCTGTTCTGAAATAACACTGCTGTGCAGACACACCCTTAGAGTGTCCTGACCTTAAAATTCTAATATAGACTCTGGGAAAACTACATTTAAGGCCAAGTCCTGACTCACAGGAGAAACTTAATTCTGGATTGTTGCAAAAAGCTTGTCTTCAGTTGTAACAAATAAAATGTTTCACACCTCTGTTTGCACAAGAAATGGAGGCTGCCACTAGTGCAGTAAACTCCCTTTCATAACACAGGGTGAGAGCTGAACAGTTTCTCTAAACTTACGCTACTTTACCAATTGCAAACAATGGACTTACTTGACAGAGTGGTGCACCGAGCGCAGTCTGGCTTGTTTGGGTGCTAGGATGAAGCCCTGTTGGAGGGGCTGAGTCAGGAATGCTACATAAAGAAATCAAAGATCCTGATGGTCAGCAGGGATGAATATTCATGTCCAAGAAGCCAAACCAAGTAAAGGTTATGTCCACGCTGCAACTGAAGCCATTTCCCAGTCAGGTTGATGTGTGTTCGCTAATTCAGCTCAAGACTGTGCTAAAAAATAGCAGGTGACTGCAGGCGGCTGGCTGCAGTAGACCAGCTCCCCCATCCTGCACTCTCCAGCTGTAGCCCAGGTTCTTGCCTGTATCAGTGCAGCTGTATGTAGGCACTAGTTCTGCTGAGCTAGTGCGTGTACGTCTACACAACAGGGGAGAGGAAGGAATACGCTGATGCCATCTGAACAGGGATAGAGGGAGCAAAAATCCAGGTAAACATTTTTTTTTTTTTTTTTTTTTACAAGCTGCATGAATAGGTAGCTTCTTACAGAATTAAAATGAGCAAAAGCCCCAGAAGTTTGATCCAGGGCCGAACACCCCTTTCAGCTGGTCCTTGTTTGCCGTTTAGCTCCATCCTGGTTCCTGCTGGGTTTAGAGGGTTGCTTTAAGTTATATTCCCCCCCTTTTCAGCACAAGAAGCACGCGTCCCCCTCTTCCCCCTGCAAGAAATAATGACTCTGATTTTGTCTGACTTAGCCAGGCAGCAGTGATGTTTGATAATGAGAAATAGACTAAAGAACTCATCCATAAACCACAATTAGCATTTAATCTAAGCATTACCCCTGATCGCCTCCCACCCTCAGCAGGAAGAGGAAACTGGTGCTTTTTCCGAGATGGGACTGCCACGGGATGAGGGGGGGGAGGAGAAGGGGGGGCTTCTGTGAAGAATAAAAGGAAGCTGGGGCTGACCGACAGGAATAAGATGCTCATTTCAACTCTGCCCCCTCCCTCACTCAAAAGCTTTTTTACTTGGGTTCAGAGCAAAGCCCCCTTGAAGCACCAGGACAATGCAGATTAGGCCTTTCTGGGGGGAAGGAGAGGTGGGGGTAGGGGGGCGTGGAGCTGGCAAATGCCTCTTTTGTTACTTTCACTTCTTTCCTTGCCGTGTGCCCCTCCCCCTGACGCCGCATGGCCGCTCACTAGATGACCGTGCCCTCGCTTACGTGGGGCCTCGCTAATGGGGATTAGAACCGCGACAGGCGGAAGAGAGCGGAATATTTGCCACTTCCTCTGAAATGATAGCAAGGCCCCTCTGAGGAAGGGAGATAATTTATCTAGTGGAAGTTTGGTGCCTTTAAGGACAAGAACAGAGAGAGGCGGCAGAGCTCATGGAAAAAGGAGGTTCCGTCCAGTGAGCCGTCAGGGCTCGCTGCCCCTCTTGCAGCGGGCTCTAGTGAGGAAGGAGAAAATTCTGGCTGGCCCCACGGCCTCTTCTGTGGAGATCCTGAAGGAAAGGACTGGAGCTCTCCCATCTCTTCCTTCCCGGCAAGGAGGCCCTCAAAGGAGCGTTGGTCCACGCTAGTTCTGGTTCTTCAGCCCTACAGGGCAGATGGGAGGGTTGCCTGCTCACGGTAGTGGTCAGGGCCGGCCTTACCGTGAGGAGAACTGAGGCGGCTGCCTCAGGTGCCAGACTGTGGGGGGGGGGGGAGGGGGGGGCTACTAGGACTCAGAGTGAAGAAAATTGTGTCTGCTGCTGGTGCATCTGTATTCTCTCTGCTCTAGATGCACAGAGGTGGGGGAGTGCTGTGCTGGAGGTAGGCGGGCACAAGAGACATAACTGGCAGGCAGGAGAAAAGGGAGCATGGGGGCGTCATTTGAGCTCCCTGCCTCAGGTGCCAAAATGTTGCGGGCCGGCCCTGGAAGTGGTGACTTGGGCCCAGCCTTGCCCAGGTGTTATCCACAGGTGCAAAGCAGTGGCGGGTCAGGCCCCCTAAGGAGGTCTCCCCTGCCCTAGCCCCACACATCCTCCTCTTCAGCAGCCAGGCTCGGAACTGCTCTGCAGTCACAGCTGACTCTCGCTTCCTGCAGCAGATTAGTAAGAGGCTGGGGGATCAGATGCAACAAGAGAAGGGACAAGAGTCGGGTTGAGGGCTCTTGTGAGCATCTAAGTGTTGGAGGATTTCTCCAAAGCTCCCCAGCATGTAACACTGGGCTGGAAATCCCATCAGAAGAGGCTTCCTCCTGGAGGTTCCCAGCATGTTCTGCTTCCAGATTCCTGGGCTAACTGGAGCAGAGGAGAGAAACCCTGCCCAAACACCCTCACCTCTCAAAACAAGCTGGTTGCTAGTGGGTGAATAGGGGGAAAGGGATAAGTTTCTATTTTTAGCTGAATTTTTAACCACCCCACCCCCTGAGAGTCAGTGATATACCTTGTTCTTATGTTATGGGAACTAGGGGTCACCAAATGAAATTATAGGCAGTAGTTTTAAAGCCAACTCAAGGAAGCTTTTTCTATGCACACCCACAACCTGTGGAACTCCTTGCCAGAAGATGTTGTAAAGACCAGGACTTTTAACAGGGTTCAGAAAAGAACGAGATATATTCATAGAGGTTACGCCCATCAGGTTACGCCTACACAGCAATGTTATTTTGAAATAACTTAGTCCACGTCTAAACAGCAGGCAGTCATTTTGAAATCATGCTGAAATACAGTCAAGCTGGAGGACTTCTTACTCCAGCTCCTGTAACTCTCATTGTACGAGAAGTAAGGGGAGTCAGAGGAAGAGTGCTCTATTTGAAATACGTGCTGTGTAGATGCTCCTAATTTCGAAATAAGCTACACAATCGATGTAGCTTATTTCAAGTTAGTCCCTGTGGTGTAGATGCACCCTCAGTGGTTACTAGCCCGGATGGCTAGCAATGGTGTCCTTAGCCTGTTTGTCAGAGGCTGGAAATGGATGTCAGAGGGATCACTTGATAATTCCCTGTTCTGCTCATTCCCTCTGGGTCATTTGCCGCAGTTGGAAGACGGGATACCGGGCTGGATGGTCTGACGCACTCTGGTTGTTTTTATGTTCATCTTTATGCAGTGATATTTGAAACAGGCTCCAGCCCCGCTGGGTAAGTTAATAAATAAAAGTTCCTGTTGGTGATTCAGCAGGTGGGAGAACCCTGGCTCTTCAGGAGCTAATCTGAGGCCTTTACCATGTTAGTGATCCTGTAATTAAAGTGGCAACTCCCCTTGGCGGATGGCTGCAGTTATCCTGGTGTAGAAGTGGTTTAGCTCAGACCAAAATCACTTTATTCCAGCAAGGCAGGGAGAATGAGTTGTATCCATGGAACTGCCTCCTTTCTAAGCCTTTACTCTGCAGGCAACGGCCACACCCCTGACAAAAATAGTTAACTGGCAAACCTTTAAGGTTCGGTCAGGCCTGAGAGTGAAAGCCAGGCCGCTTGTTAAAGTAACCAGCCTAGTTGTTAGGGCCTTTGTAGGCTGGGGAGAGGGAGGGTGGGAAGGAAAGTATGAGGTTGGCTCTGTCTGTAAAGCTGAGATCTTGGTTTCAAATAGATCCCTGTGCTGGAGCGAACTCGTACCCCTGGAGCATTCTTGTCAAGGGGCCAGAGATGCCTTTCCCCCCAGACCCACCCTCTTGCCCCCTCAGTTTAGGGGCATTGGGGTCCCATGCTCAGCCTTTGGATTGCAGCTCTGGAGCCTGATAAGAAACTTGGTGCCTAAATGAGGGGGAATTCGCCAGGGGAACACCTTGCCAAGGGTCATGGTCGGTTCCATCACTTGAAATTTTAAAAATCACTATAGTGTTTTTTTTTTCTAAAAGATTTGATTGTTTGCAGGGGTGGGAGGAGAGGGTGTTGTCCAGCCTGTGTTACACAGTAGATCAAATTGGATGATCACGGTGGTCCCTTCTGGCCTTGGAATGAAAGAATGGGACACTTTGGGCAAGTCACTTTGTATCTCCTACTTCCCACCACCCCAATGGGAATGATTCTGTTTCCCTCTCTGTGTCTGAATCACTGAGAGATCTTTAGGTCTGATCTAAGCACAGGTTTGTTGCACCAGTATAACTCTCTTGGTCAGGAGGTGTGATGTTTGTCAGGGGTATATGGGGTGGATGCAATTTATAGCAGTATAAAGATGGTTTATACTAGCATAGACCAGGACTTGAACAGGGTTCAAAAAAGAGCTAGATAGATTCATGGAGGTTAGGTCCATCAATGCCTGTTAACCAGGATGGCCATGGTGTCCCTTGCCTCAGTTTGTCAGAAGATGAAATGGGCGTCAGGGGAGGGATCGCTTGATGATTCCCTGTTCTGTTCACTCCCTCGGGGCATCTGGCATTGGTCACTGTCAGCAGACAGGACCTTTGGTCTGACCCAGTCTGGCCATTCTTATTCCTCTCCCCATATGGGTATAAGGACCTTTTATGCCAATGAGCCTGCATCCACACTAGAGGGACTGGACGTGCTTCTCCAGTTATATAACGGAACCTAAATTGCAGAGTCCGGGGCGGGGGGGGGAGGGTCTTGGAAACACAGGAGTGGCTCTTTCTTGGCTGTATCAAAACCCTGAACAGGATCCTAGGGCGAGGTTTCTCCCTTGGTGAGTCTGTTTCAGCCCCAATTATTTATTCCCCCATCCGCTGGGAAGTTCATTAATTCCCATCATCTGTTTCTGTGTAAATGCCGTGGCATGGCATTGAGTTACGCCCCTTTCCTAAAGGCAGTTCACAGTCACTCTGGGCTTTCTTGTGTAATCTGCCAACCCAAACAATGGGGTCCCGCTTGAGATGAGGGAACTCCTGCGTCCTGTGCTGTGGAGCGGAGGTGACGGAGCCGTCCGGGCCCTGGGTACAGTGTAAGGGGGGGGGGGGGGGCGTTTCCTTAACTCCTGGTTTACTTCATGTGGAAAAATATCTATTGTGCAAGTCCCCCTCCTCCCAAACCCAACACACCAGAACTAGGCTCCTAAAGGGGCTTTATCGATCTGTCCCCTGCCCCCATCCGCGACCAGGAGAAAGCTGAATACAAGCCAGCTGAATTTCAAAGCCGGTTGACCTCAGTGCAGATGGCCGTCTCCGTGAGGTAATTAAAACGCTTTATTACTTTAACATTCCTCCACTGGGCTTGTCAGGGTCTTGCTTTAGAAGCGTATTTCTTCTAGATTTCTGGGATCTGACGATTTTATTATCGACTCGGAAGAAAGAGCTGCCGTTAGAACTTCACGCGTACTTTAGAGCAGCCTGTGAAATAAATTTGTGCGTTTTATGTTGCTTCCTTTCTGCTGCTTGTGGTGGGAGGGAGAAAAATTCCTCCTAGGATTTTCAGAGCTCCCTTTGCAAACTCCTGATTTCCTCCCCTTTCTCCCGGCAAGCCATGCTCAGCCCTGTCCATCTTGCTCTGATAGCGGAGCCTTTCTTGAAGCTTCTTAGCTCATTCAAGGCCTGGGGATGTCCTAAACAAACACAACAGTCAAGCCATCTGCTCAGGGCCAGACTACGGCGTGGGCGAGCCGGGCAGCTGCCTGGGGCACCAACTGATGGGGGGTGCCTGATGGCAGCTGTAAGGGGCCCGTGGTGTTGGCCAACAGCGCCCTTCCCCCCACAGCCACAGGGCCCTGCACGGCCAGGTGCGGCGTGCCCCGGGTTGTGCGCCAGCAGCGGGGGCTGGGCTGGGCAGCGCATGCGTCGTGCTCCCTACGGGGGGGCGGGCCCGTGCTCCCTGCGGGGGGGCGGGCCTGCGCATGCGCCACGTGCCTGTTCCCAGGGCGCCCAAATGACTTGGGCCGGCCCTGCATGTGCTTGCCTCTTCCTGTGAAGTCCTTCAGAGCCCCCTTGAACGATGAAGATCCCAGTGATGCTGGGCCCAGTCTGGCAAGCTGCTGAGCATGATTTGCACCATGCTGGATCAGGCCAGGCCCTGCTGCCGCTCCACGGAGGGGAGGGGATGGGTAAGGCTCAGTTCCTACAGGCGTCTGGTGACTCCTGCTGTCACTAAGTCAGGGGGAGGTGGGAGGAAGGGTGGGGTCTCTGCAGCCAGGGGTAAATGAAATTAGACCTGGGTTTGTTCTCTACAGAACCCGGTGAAGGATTTACTTGCCATAAAGTGTGTGGCAAACAAGAGACTGTTACTGTGCTTTAAGGACACAGGCTGGTATAAAGCTGTCTTGCTGCACTGTTTGTTTTTTCAGGGTCCATGTTTTTCCTCAGTGCTCGATTGTCTACCAAAGCTGCAAACCAGCCTTTTAAATCTAGCTCTCGGCTCTGTAAATTTCTCCCTCTTCCTGTCAGCAACCTGCTATCTTGGAAACCGCAATGGGGAAATTCACCCCCTCCGCCCCTTAACTGTGTCCCTGGCTTTACCTCCAGATGAACACGCTCTTCTGAGCTACATTTAAATGACTGATGTCTCTCTAAAACACACACACGCGCACACACTGGTGTGAGAGCTAGCGGTGCAAGGGGAGGTTGGGACTGAACCCAGGCTCAGCCAAAGAGTTTGCAGGGCCTAAGGCGACACGCGGTGCTTAGCTGCACTGCGTGGCCAGGCAATTCTCAGCCATGGCAGCGAGCGAGTGGCTGGTTGGGCGCCAGGCAGCGTGAGACCCTGAAGGCTCGGGGCCAAAGGCAACCACCTTGCTCACTTTTCCCTAAGGCCAGGCCTGACGGAACCTTTTCCTAATGCAGATGAAGGGGGGACGCTCTTTCAAGTTCTTAGTAGGTGCAGCTTAACTCTGTGAAACGGGGGCGTGCTAGGGAGTTATTGCTCTATAACGCTCTCCCACCTCTCCCTTTGTCCACCAGCTCAAACAGAGAGTGGAGGTCCTGACTAGGCCGGTGTGAGGTCCTGGAAACCAGTCTCCACAATTGGTTTCCCCTCACTTCCCTGCTGGCGACCTGTTCAGGCTTGGAAAGGTTGAATTCTGTCTCGTTACTGAGTTTTCCCCTCTGTTGCACCTGCAGGCTGGTCAGTTTTTTGCAGGATGGTTCATTGTGTCAGGACAGGAGCAAAGCAAAAAATACAAGTGACCAAACTCTAGGAAGCTGAAGACAGAGACTGTGTTTATTTATCGCACGCTGGTTTCGTCCCCAATGCAAGCTAGTGCTCTATAAATCCCTCGGAGCCATGGGGACTCCTGCAGTCCAGACCCCTCTGCAGTCCAGCGAAGGGTGATGGGAAGAAGAGCTTTATTTATAGGGCTTCCTGCTCTCCATTCATCTCTGTAATATCTGTGCATTTACCAAACGGTAACCAGTTTGTCCTGGCAGAGTGTCCCAGGAGCTCGGGCAAGTATTAATCACATAGAGAGATGAAGGCTCAGCTTTTCCAAAGCAGCCTATAATTTTTGTCAGGTGTCTAAAGTTTTGTCCCGCCTCTACCCTTTAAGGCTACAGGTGTTGTACAGCTCTACACTGCAGCTTTAGGTCAGGTCTATACTAGACCTGGAAAGTCGGCTTAAGGTACGTAAATAACACCGCTTGAGTTGATGTACCTTAATTCAAGCTTGGCGCCATCTCCATAGTGGGAGGTCGACTGAAGCAGGTGCTCCCGTCGGCTTCCCTTACTCCTCAGGAGGAGTGGGAGTGCCGGCGCCGGCCTGGGTGCCCTCAGCTTTTGATTTAGCAGGTCCTTACTAGACTCGCTAAATCGAACACTAGAAGATTGATCTCCAGCACAGCAAGTGGAGATGGGGCCTTAGGAACTGTTACCTGGAAGCTGGGTTTTAGCTGCCTCCAGCTCAGTCATCCCCTTGTTTATAAATGACTTTTGAAGTTCAGTACCTTAGGTGTTCTGCACGTCTCAGCGGATCTTCTGAAGCCTGTTGAATGGAAGCAGTTGCAAGGGATTTTTCTGAGCACACGAGCCTTCAATCTAAACCAGATGGTTTTTAGATGGTCCATCCGGGTGTCCAAGCATCTTTTGTAGGAAATACCAGGTCGCCACAGCTTCGGTCTGCAAAAGGGCCCCACTTCCTTCTTTTTCTATAGACATTTGTCACATCTTCCACCACTGAAGGTTAGGCAAAACCCGCCTGGGCATTGTGAATCTGGCCTGCAGCGTACATAGGTAAATGAATCTGGATTACCGGCCTGAACCTGAACTGAATATTGATGAAGCCCAAAATAATTTGCCTCACTTCTCTCTTTTTATTTGTTTCCTTTTTGCCTCTGTCTCTTCCTTCCAGGGAATAACTGGGGGGTGAAGTCTGGAAATTCAGCACAAAATGGTCATTCTTGTGGCATGTGTTGCTTGTGCTGAAGCAGGGAAACCTGTAAATTTTGCAAGAGAGCATGAATTCCTGCACCGTCTTAAAGCAGCAAGTCATTTAGGCCCAGATCCTCACAGGTAGTTGGGTACCTAAATCCTATTGGACTACATGGCAATTAGGCACCTAAATATCTTTTGAGAATCTGGGCCATCAATGTTTATGCAAATAATATTTAAATACCCATCTCCATCTTCAAACCACTCAACATACAATCCAATCTCATCTCTCTTCTTCCATGACATGGGCGTGGTAATTCTTGTTATACAGTTTTGGGAAACTGAGGCACAGAGCAGGGATGTGATTGACCCAAGGCCACATGGAACAGAGCTGGGATTAGAGTTCAGGAGTTACTTGCTCCCAAGCCTTCGCTGAAAGTACTAGGCTGTCTTAAGAGAGTGTCTAGGTTTGGATTGTCTGCAGCTGGCCAGTGGTGACCATCCAATACTAAGTGGTGAGCTACAGCAAACGAGACTTAAGATTGAGTACATCTAAACTACACCCCCCTGTTGGCAGAGGGATGTAAATCAGACGTACCGAAAGTGAAAATGAAGCCGGGATTTAAATATCCTGTGCTTCATTTGCATAATGGCAGATGCTGCTTTTTTTCGAAACAGAGCTTTTCGAAAAAAAGCCTGGCAGTTTAGACGGGGCATTTTCGACAGAAATGCCCCATTTCGGAAGATCCTGTACTCCTCATTGTTTTAGGAGAACAGGATCTTTCAAAATGGGACATTTCTGATGAAAATGCCCCATCTAAACTGCCGTTTTTTTTTTTTTTTTTTTTTAAACCCTGTTTCGGGGGGAGGGAAAAAGTGCTTTCTACCATTATGCAAATGAAGCACGGGATATTTAAATCCAGGCTTCATTTGCACTTTCGATACATATATTTACATCCCTCTGCCGATAGAGGGGTGTACTTTAGACATACCCATCATGTACGTACAATAGGACGCAAACAATCAAGGTAACGATTTTGCTCCTCTCCCCCGTTTAGTTTACGCTGAAGGCAACTGTCAGTTCATTAGTACCATTCCCTCTGTAGTCTTGTTCCCTTGAAGTGAATTACAGTTTATATTTCTTTAGCCTGGCACCCTTTAGCAGCATCACCCACACTTCCACTGCTTACTGGGCTCTTAGAAGACAGTTAGGGGTAAATTAGAGCTAAAATAACAGTCTAGAACACTGAGAGCCAGGCCTGGCGGCTGTAAACAGACTTTGAGACAATTTGACCACACTCATAAGTGGACATCCATCTAACTCAAATCGTGCTGGACCACAGATGTTGCCGGATCAGAGCGTTCCGGCAGACTAGAGAGGTTCAACGTCTAGTAGAACATAAAACAGTGGGCAGACATGGAAATATCGGTGGGCCAGACCTGTTGGTTTTCAACTCTGGATACAGCTTAAGGAGAGAGCTGGATTCCGGATTCTCTGCCCATACAGCAGCAGCCATGCTGCTCTAGCTAGTGTAAGAGTGACAATGGGCGGTGAGCCCCAGCTGGAGATTGCAGACGCACTTTGTCCGTTCCGTCTCCCCTTTCCAACATGCCCAGTATATCCCTTGGTGCTAGCGGCTTCAGCGTGAGAGAGGCAGAGGAGCAGGTGCTTCTAGTATTGCACCTGCTGAAGCTTCCACAGACCATTGGCTACCCCAGAAAGGTGCTTACTCAGTTTCCACTCTCATAGCACCTGCCCAGTGCATAATGTGGCCCTTGAGATGCCTTCAGGCTGATGCCTTATGCATTAAGCCACTGGGACCCACCTTGCCTCCCTACTTTACACTGGTGCCATCTCCAGCCCTGGGGGGAGCTCGAGTTGGCATCAGTTGAAGGTAGGGAGATAGCTCTGTAGGCAGAAAAACAACATTTGCGTCGTGTATTTTACATCGGTCGTGATCAACCGGAAAAAACGGGCTAAAATTAAACACTCTTCTGAGGCATCTCCCCGGGTGAATACAATCTCTGTGGACGTGTGCGGGAGGAGAGGAGAACCTCTTAAATCTACAATCTGCCATGCTGGGCATCTTGCTGATCTTGTCAGGAATCTGATCTGGAGGCATAAGAACCACCGGGGCGATAATTATATTGCATGCAATCCATGCCACACGTTTGCAAACTGGGCTCTGCCTGCTGCCTAGATTCAGAAATGCTTTTTTCCAGTCAGATTTAGTTTTCCACCCGTCCTCCTCTCCCCCAAAATGTGCAACTTTCTTGCATTTTATGGAGGTCCCCCACCCTGGGAATAGGCCCTGGGCGGGTTACTACACCAGGCCTGACACGCTCCTGGGCCATCAATATTGTCACATGCTACCCCAGGGAAAAGCTTTTGTCTCTGTTGCGAACATAGGCCTGTTGTACCTGCCAACTCGATACAAGCTAATAACCACTCAACAGTTTGTAAACATTCCCTCGTCCACCCGCCCCTCCCACTGACAATAGCCTCTCTTGATATTCTTTATTGAGAAGTGTCAACAGATTAGTTCACAGTCCCTCTGGTTGGACAAAAAGCTGCCACAAAGGGGCATTAAGCATCAGGGATTGGATTACCGTGTGGCCACCTGTCGCTGCGACTTGGTACACTTATTTCGCTCCGTCCTTCACTTTAGAAACGTTTGTGTTAAAATGTTGCTGCTTCCGGGAAAGTTTTTTTTGTTTTGTTTTACATATTTGTTTGCTTGCTTTATTAAAGATTGGGGACTGCAAAGGCCTGGGATTAGAACGGATAGGCTCCCTTTATTCATTCGTACATTAGTCTAAGTGGTTAATAGGTAAAGTAGGCCAATCCATCTTTAGGATAAGCCTATCACTTTGCCTACGATGGGCACAAGCTTTGCTGAAGAAATATTCATTAAAGGAAAAGCTTTTTTTTTATCCCTTTTGTCTTGCTTGACGTGTTAAGAGCTTGGAGTTAGGAGCTTTGCTCTCTGCCTGCGGAAAATTCATCTCTGTTCACAACGCCCCTCCCTGGCTCTACCGAGAGTCCTTTTCACAGAAGCTTTAACAGCCAGCGCCTTGGTTGATGTCCATGGCCTGGACCACCTTCCCTCAGCCAAGGGTCTGATCTGTTGTACAGAGTGTGCTGAGGTTCCTGTATGAGGGGTAGGCGGGAATGACCAATGGAGGGGTGGGTTGTTAATTTTCTGAAAGCTTTGTGCGACCAAACCTTGCTCAACCAAAGCATAGGGGAGAGACAGCAAGGTTCCCCACAGCTGACTCCCCTTTTATGGTGTTCCCTGTGCTAAGTTTATGGGGAGCCACACCTATTTGAACAAAAGAGAGCAGACTCAAGTTAACCAGACGTTTAACTTGGGTGTCCAGGCTGGACCCTATAGTCTCTATGAGCCACATCTGTGCATGAGGAGTTGTAGGACACATAACAGAGCCATCCAGGCAACATGTTAGCTTTATGCTCAGCAGATCAGTAACTGTGGGGCAAAGTTTGATTTCCCTCCTTTTCAGCCTAATGATTTAGAGCCTCCCAACCTGTGTCCTCCACTGTCTCTTCTTCCAGTTTCCTTCTCGCCAGTGATTCTTCTCCGCTGATTTAGTTTGCTCTTGCTGTCCCTGCAGCCCTCGGCTCATTCCCTGTCAGAACGACTGGCTTGTACAACTCGGGTCTACTCTTGCTCATCCCAAAGCCAACAAGAATTTTCATGTGGACTCCAGCGTGTGTAGGGATTGTCCCCTTAGTGCCATGAGAAGAGCTGTTTGCCCTTTGTGCACATCCATCAATCGGATGGTGGCTCACCTAGGAATCGTCGTAATCTTTAGTTAAGTCAGGTATCAGCAGGCATTAGCTACTTCTCCACCTGGGTAAATCTCAGACCATCTGGTAAACCTGTGACTTTACTTCCCCTAATTCAGTCGCAAGCAAGATGACTACGTGCAGGTTTAGGAAAGCCTGAAAGACCCATAGGTAGATGTCTGGTAGAGATGAGCTAGAACATCAAAGTTGGCTCTAAATACCGATCTTTATTTTCCTAAAGCTGGAGGCTGTTTTCATCCAATGCCATCTTAGTCTCAGTAGACTTCATTGCCCACCAGAGTTGTCTTTTTGTTTGTACATGATCCCACCAGACCCTGAGAGACAGAAGTCTTGGCCTACTACCAGTATACAACAGAATGTCAGCACATAGTGCGAGAGTTTTGCTTTTGGAGCTAGATACGGGGGGGGGGGGACTTTTAATAACTCTAATGCATGTTGGGAGGGTCTTCATTTGTTCTTACTCTTGTCTGGAAGCTCAAAGATCACATTTCCCTCCCTACCGGTTTATTCTTCCCTGGTAGAGATAGACGTTGGGTTTCTTACATGAAGAGGAAGGTGCAACTATGCCAGCATTTTAAGAAGGAAGTTTTGTAGCTCTCGAAACACAATCCAGCCATCTGTAGATCCTGAAGAGGGAACCCAGACCATTTTTGCTTTGAAACTTTCTTGAGCTAGTCTTGTAAGACTGAGCATCCTTTGTTCACTCTGAAACGAACAGGAGTTGCAAGAGCTCAGCAGCACTTCACAAGAATTCAGGTTCTGGTCCGTTGCGACTGTTTGTATAAATGTTCTGGGATGTGGATGGACATCTGTAAAGGTAGGGGGCCATGAGAAGATGAGGCTGTCTTCTCCAAGTGAACCCCTCTTTTCCCGTATGCTGAAGAGGGGTGGATTTAATGGCTACCCCTGCTGAAGGCTGTGCATTAGTGAGGTTGGGATTTTTGCAACGCATAAAGGAGCATTTGTTCAGTGTTCTTGGTGTTCTGGACACTCTGTTGGAAAATGGACCAAAACATCCCTGTCACTTTCTCCCAGGTTGGATCAAGTGACCCAGCAACACCTAAATAGAATAATGAATTGATCCCTCATACTTCCCCCCTCCTGTGCAATCCACGCCCTGGTCTACATGAGGGAGTTACTTCAAAATAACAAATGGAGCCTCTATACTACCAAGCCTGTTATTTTGAAATAAGGGGCTGGTTATTCCAGAACTCCTGCTTTCCACAAGGAACAACAGTTACTTCGAAATAACGGTCGGGTGGACACTCCACTGCTGCTATTTGGAAATAACTACTCCCCAGCGTTATTCCAAGTAATTGCTCCCCAGTGCATTCTGGGGCTCTACATCGAGGTTAAGGGAGCCTGCCCTGGATTCATTTTGAGGCTTTCTTGTAGCATGGATGCGCTATTTTGAAATAGTTATTTTGGGTGTTATTTCAAAATAAGTATTTTGAAATAATTTCCTAGTGTAGACATGCTCCAAGAGTCCTACACATCACGCTGCCCAACCCTTCCTACATTTTCAGAGTTTAAGGCCAGCAGAGACAATTAGATCATCTAGTCCGGCCTCCTAATAACACAGACCCTTAAATTTCACTAAGTTACCCTGTGCTGAGCCCAATAACTTGTTTGGCTAACACATCTCCTCCAGAAATGCAGCCAGTCTTGAAGACAGCAAGAGATGCTGACTACCTATCTCCAGGGAGAAAAAGCAGGCCCTCCAGCATGCTCCAAAGGCTAATTTGCTCAGGCTTACACGACCCTGGGGAGATAGGGAGCTCTCAAGGCCTAGCACCTTGACAAATTCCTCTTTCTACTTGCAAAGGGGCTTCAACGTAGGCACCTCTCGGAATTGCAGCTGCTGCAGTTGTGAACAGTCTCCTAGGTAGGCAACTCCAAGGCCGCTAGGGGCTTTGTAAGTCAAACCAACCTCTAATGGCATGAGACCGCCAGAACAGGCTATGCTCAGTGTCCCCAAGACACTGGTGAACATGTGGCCTGTCCAATCCATTTGCCTCCACTCTGGTTAGATTCGGTGGTGGTGCGCTGTACCATTCTGGGTGTGCTGTGTGTTGTGATGGGCTTAGAAAACAGATCTCGTCTGGCATTTGCCGGTTAGAGAGCAGCTTCTCCTGAAAAATCACTCGTGGGCATGGCAAAGTCTTGGGTGGCGACTTGTTCCCTGGGAATTTACTAGGGAAGCACAGGTTGTACCTGGCGCCTGTGTCGCGGTGTGGCACGCAGTGTGTGAAAGGGACTGTACCTGTCCAAAGCTGCTGCAGTTAGGCCTTGCTGTGGGTGAAATACAAGGGCACAGGAGGAGGAAAAGCCACTTCCTTGCATGGTGGGATATGATGTCCCTTTAAATATGGATCTGACGGCATTTCCACTGGCCTGCCCCATTATGGCCTTACGCGCTGACCTGTGGAATCCTGGCACCGACCTTTTCCCCAGCATGCAGTAGGTGCAGAAACTAGCTGCTCTCCTGGAGAGGCTTTGCTCTTCACCACTTTGCCCAGACCGACTGTGGGGCGAAGTGGGCTGCGTTTTCTAGCCTGAGCAAATAGCGCTGATATGAAAGAGGAGCATATAGATGTGAAAACATCTGGTGGGTTAAATTACAGAATTCCGGTGCCCCTTGCAGCTGATGTGCCGATATGTTGGAGCTTAGTGGGTGGAAGAGCTTTGTGGCTACTGCCTTTTGAAGAGATCTGTTTTTTCACTTGTATTTTTTATTAGTGTGATACGTGCTACGGTGGGTTGGATACATTGCACCAAGGAGTTTAGTATTGTAAGATTGCCTGTAATTTGTACAATTGCTAGCCAAAGTGTGCAGAAGGGATTATCCTAGGCTAAGGATTCGTTTGTGATTATACATTCATATGGCTCGATATCAAAACACAGGGGTCATCCTTTTCCCTTGGATTCACGATCATGGCTCCACCGAGGACAACGGGTGTTGAGTTTTTTTATTATTTGTGTTACAGAGGCATGCAGGAGCTCTAGTCATGGACGGGGAGCCCGTGGTGCTAGATGCTGCGAATTAGCCGCTGTCTCGAAACTGCATAATGGAATTGAAAGAGATTCCTTTGCTCCGTGCTCTCGCTTTTTCCGACGAGGCTATTTCAATTGCATTGTGCTGAACTGACGTCGTTTTAAGACTACAGCTAATTCAGAGCCCCAGGAGGTTGGACTGGCATCTTTAAAGCAAGCCAAATACAGAGCACGAGTCCCTACTGCGGTATCACTGCCAGGAGGCGAACCTTGTGCACTGGTACTTTGTGTATTTGCAAAGCACACTAGTAGGGTGTGTGCTGGTAGCAGGGCCCATAAAGGTTACTTTGCAAGAGCTGAGTTCTTCTCCCATCCTAACCAATGCATTTGTTCCTTGGCAGAGACCTGATGCCCAGAACCCTTGACGGGCAGATCACCATGGAGAAAACCCCCAGCTACTTTGTCACCAAGGAAGCGCCCGCACGCATCTCCGCCATGTCGAAGGGCACCAGGCTCATCGTGGTGGTGCGGGACCCCGTGACCCGAGCCATCTCCGATTACACGCAGACTCTCTCGAAGAAGCCCGATATCCCCACCTTTGAGAGCCTGACCTTCAAAAACAGGACTACAGGCCTGATCGACACCTCCTGGAGCGCCATCCAGATAGGCATCTACGCCAAGCACCTGGAGAACTGGCTCCTCTACTTCCCCATTGGCCAGATCCTCTTTGTCAGCGGGGAGAGGCTGATCAGCGACCCTGCCGGGGAGCTGGGCAGGGTCCAGGACTTTCTGGGCCTCAAGAGGATCATCACGGACAAACACTTCTACTTCAACAAAACCAAGGGCTTCCCCTGCCTGAAGAAGGCCGAGGGCAGCAGCAAACCCCACTGCCTGGGGAAAACGAAAGGCCGGACCCACCCCAACATCGACCAGGAGGTGGTGCAGAGACTGCGGGAGTTCTACCGGCCTTTCAACATGAAGTTCTACCAGATGACTGGGCACGACTTTGGCTGGGACTGAGGCTGGTGTCGTCTTGTAATTACCACATGGCGCAGCTTGCTTCTCTAAAGATATATGTGTGTGTATGTAAAATGTACAGAAATCTATTTTATAATAATTTATTTTTAATTCTTAAGTAATTAATTCACTAAGCTGCCTAACCACACTGTCTAGAATATCAGCCCATAACCTGTTTGGTTTTTTTAAAAAAAACAAAACATTCCATGGCATTTAATTCTAATACCGATCTCTTGGTTTGGTTTGTAACCGGTGCTTCCATTCACCTAGCAGAAATTCGTATTAAAAAGGAAGGGGGAGGGGAAAAAGCACAATTTTATTTTTGTTACGGGTATTAGACCTTTAGAAACATTTCCTTGCCATGTCCCTAGGATCCGTCCCCCTACCATGAGCATCAGATCAGTTGGGCCATCACCTTCCTTCCTGTCTGTGGAGAAACAGTAAGTGAGGGAGAGGCCGTGGGGGGCAGAGGCTTATGTCTAACACGGCAGCTGCCTTGCAGGTGGGCAGCAAATGCAAAGTGCATCGGTGTCCACTCCCCCAAGCCATACAGCTGTTGCTGTGGGGAGTCTTCCGCTGACTTCTGCTTCCCCTGCTTTGCTTGGTGTTAAGCTGCTCCTTTGGAAAAGTGCCCCCCCAATGTAACGTTTTGCTGAAGGGGAGAGCGGTCTCATCAGTTTGTTCTCCCCCCCCCCCCCCAGCATAGGCGGCGGGTATGCTAGGCAGGGGAAGGCTTTGCCTTCCCAAACGGCTAGCCTGGCCCCGCACACACTCTGTCTGAGCAGAAGGGGCAGGACTGGGGGCAGGGTTTGGGGCTTACCTCCCACAGCTGTACCTTCACCAGCCACCTATGCCCTTTGGTGTCTTTTTTTTTTTTTTTTTTTTTTTTTAACAAGGAGACTCTTCCCTCTTTCCCCCTCGCGCCCAGTCCGGTTTCCTGGGTGGCAACTCTATGCATTTTTAAAACCTGCATTCTTGTTCTTATTAAAGATGTGGAATGATTCAGGCTGGGCAAAGCGGTTCCGCAGCGAATGAAATTCAGCTCCTACGAGCACTCAGCACTCGCGTTGTACGGAGCCTGTTTTCAAACCTGCTTGAGTCCAGCGCGCAGGCGGAGCGTCTGCTTTGACACACCAAAGAAATCGATAGAACCACGGGGGCCAGTAGCAAAACCCAGGGTCTGCGTCTGTCGCTGAGTGAGTGTCCCCCAAGGAGTGGGTAGGGAACGCAGTGAGTCCAGACGTAGCTGGAGAGCTGTGTAGCTCACCAGTGCAATGAGTGTGTGTGTGTGGGGGGGAAGGGGGGTTCAGCCTCATTCCCCTGGGCTGTTGTTCCCCTTTCAATTGGTCTAACGCATCATCATCAGTCTCTCCAGAACCGAGAACGGGTGTTACCTAGCAGATGAATCCCTGGAATGACATGGGAACACGTACGTCGCTCTTGCCTGTATCTACTGCCGCTGATTCCTCCATTTCACATGCAGCGCCTTGATGCCAGAGTCTTGGAAGAGACTCTGAATCAAACAGCGGTGCTGTATCTCACAGGGCACCGCTGTGAATCCAAACTGCTCCTTAACTATTAATCCACTCAATACACCGGCAAAGGCGGGGCCACCAGTTACCATAAAGACCTGTAGTTTGAACCAAACACTTTTTGTGCAGATGAGCACAAATAGGACCCTGGCTATTCTTGCAGAATTTACAACCTGCTGGAAGCTAGCAGTGAGCGGATGAATCCGATTCTCACAAGAGTTCTGGCCAAATTTCATAGGCTTAGATGGGCTGGATAATGGTCACCAACCTTGGGTATCTGCACCGGTTGAGGTTCACCCCTCTCTAATGGACCTCTTAGGGGATAGAGTAGAAAAATCCTGACCCTAATTCCCATTGAATTTGATTAAAGCAAAGCCATACCATTGTTCCAGGGCAACTACAGGCTACACTTGGCAGTTTTTGACTTCAGTCTAATCCTGAGTGTCGATTAAACAATGGATTAACTGCAGTGTGCAGGAATGTCTACAACGCCTGTCTAGTGAGAGCAGCAAAGTATTTGCTAAATAGATCCTGTGCTCCTATTTAAGTGAACAAGTACATGCATCATGTATGTGCAGTGCAGTAAAACTCAACATCTGCATGTGAATGCCACAGCATCTAGGTCAATGGGTAAAGGATACATGATTTCATTGTGTTGGTTTTCTATGTGTTATCAATATATGCTAGCCTCCCACTCACCTTCTAGTCCAATACAGATCACTAACAATGCCCAGCTGTGGTAACGTGTCCCCTAGTGCATTCCCCAGATGTTGCTTTTACCTTAACAGCCTCCTTGCACTTAACTGTCCTACGCACAGCTGCTTAATGATAGAGATGCAGATGCAATAACTTTCCTTCCAAACCATACAGTTAGCAGGCCCAAGTTGCTCTCTCTTTGGGTCCGTCTCTGAGCAGGCTTATGCTAATGGTCCTGAGAGTAGAAGTCAGCCTTGTGTTTTGAGAATCAAGGTGTCTGCACATGGGGATGGATCTACACCCACTTCAAACCCAAGAGGTGCTTAGTTTAACCTAATGACTAACAGGGAATTTTAGCATATAATTTACAAGAGTGGTGTAATGTCACGGCAAGAAAAGAGAGAGACAGGATCAAAAGGGGCTCTCTGTCCCAGCACTCCTATTTATCAATGCTAGTGGGAAATCTGTGGGAGGGGACCACACCCCACTAGGTGGGGGGGGAGAAAGACACATATGTGAGCGCACCCTTAAATCCCAGCCGAGTGAGGCTGAGGATCCGTGCACTTTGTACTTTGCAGGATCAGGCTCTATAATGACTCTCTAATTCTGGTGCGTTTTTAAGCACGATGCAACCTTTGATTGTGTTTCTCCTCTGAGTCTTTCCCCCTCAATGGACAGGGGAAATCCCGCCTGTGAAACTGCTTTGTTCTGCCATCCGCAGTTCCATCAGCCAACAACGTGAAAAGCCACATCAGAAACCACGGCATCCCCATTACTGAAATGCAGAGGGAGCCCTGGGTTGCAAAGCTGGGATGAAAACTCCAGTGGCATTTGGATGTGTGTGTGTTTTGGGCCCAGGCTTTCGGCTTGGACACCGGGTCTTGGGATCCACCTCTAATACCGAGTGATAGCTAAACTAGCATATTCAGTTTACCACAAGGGACTGCTAGCTTGAGGTTCTTGAATGACTGCAGAAAAATGCTTTATAGCTCCTAAAGCAGCATCCGGGGACACTAGTTATTACGGAACTTGAATCGCTGTGTCTTCCTACTGATGAACTTATGCAGTGTGTAGAATTAAGCCTTGTATTCCTTCCTGGCCATGAAGGCCCCCCAGGGTAACTCTCCAGCCATCAACTTGCATGCAAATGGGCACTTTCTGGTCCAGTGACAACACCGTCCAACCACGTAGTCCCATTTCTGCCCGTGCTTGGCACACTTCAGGTATTTTATCACTTTGCCACGTCTTCATTTTACCTCCGTTTCCTTGGGTTTTTTGTTTTAATACTGGAGGATTTATGTACTTTCTTTGTAACCATTTTTGGTTTCCCGATGCCTTTCTTAAGTGTACAATACTCACCAGGCTGTCGGCTTAATAGGTCTGATCAAGTCTTGGTACTGAATGGTTTCATGAAGCAATCATACTGGATTATAGAAATACGTGGTGTTGGATACACTGAGTACCTTAAGCAAATTGCTAATCTTGGCCAAACAGCCTTTGTAATAAAGTTTATATGAGATCAGTTAATATAAAAAGCCTTACCTAAGCAATATGGCAACCAGGGTTGGATTCCCTCTAGTATGCATCTGGTTTGCTAATCATAGATTCAGTGCTATCCTCATTTTTGCTTTTCTTCTAGAAGGATAAACAGATAAACTCAGAGGTGTGGTTAGAATTTTTTCACATTGTAACATTAATTTATGGCTGAGTTTCATTCAGCCCTGTATTCAGAAGTGCAGTACAGGTATTAGCAATGTGTTGTCTGTAACATGGTACTATAGACTAGCCAATTTGTTTAAAAAAAATAAAAAATGTAAATCAAGTATTTTGTGGTATGTACAACACAAATTAATTTTACACAGAGAAAGAGGTTTCTAGGAAAATGAAATTCTGAGAATTCATACTATTTCTTTGTATGAACAAATAAAATATATTTTACCAAATCGTAGACACACTTGTTTTCATTGTAACCGGGGGAGGTGAAGAAAAGGCATCATGTTGCATCAGTTTTGGGAGCATTTGGGTTTCATTCTGCCACTTGGGGTGTGTCTAAACTACATGGCTCCATCGATGGAGCCATTTAGATTAGGCTGATTGGCAAAGGGAAATGAAGCTGCGATTTAAATAATCGCGGCTTCATTTAAATTTAAATGGCTGCCGCGCTGAGCCGACAAACAGTTGATTAGCTGTTTGTCGGCTCAGCGCGCTGGTCTGGACACTCCCCTGCCGACCTGAAAGCCCTTTATCGACCTCCCTGTTATGCTTCATAGGATGAGGTTTACCGGGAAGGTCGATAAAGGGCTTTCATGTCAGCAGGGGAGCATCCAGACTAGCGCGCTGAGCCGACAAACAGCTGATCAGCTGTTTGTCAGCTCAGCGCAACAGCCATTTAACAAACAAATCTACATGGCTCCGTCGACGGAGCCATGTAGTCTAGACGTACCCTTGATTCTTGCAGACATTTCCCATTCACGTCAGTGGAAGCCTGCTGGGTTGAGACCTAAAAGCATGTGCTCCTAAGTCCCATATGCTTAAGTGCTCTTCCTGAAGAGGACTACCTTCCTGAACGGGGGGGGGGGGGGAAAGCTCTGGAGTAGGGGTGGGCTCCCGTGTGGTGAGCATGTACTTTCTTGCATTGCAGCCATGTGGGCTGGTCCAGCTCCCATTTAGATCAACTGACTGTTGACGTCGGTGGTGCAGCAGCAGGCCCCGAGGGCCTGGTCCTGGAGGAGTTGTATGCCCGTAGCTCTTCAGAGGGAGTACGGGTGCTTAGCACAGTGCAGGATCAAGAGCATGACAGGACAGTTCATCCGTTTGGCCAGTAGACGGGGAACCTGGAGTTCCAGAAATACATGATCACCAGGGATGGAGGAGGCCCTCGCCAGTAATGTGCAGTAAATATGCAGGGACATTATTGCAAGAACACTTACGATAACATGGCGCATGTAGCACCTGGTGCTACTACCACTATTCTCAATGGCTGCGTCTAGACTGGCAAGTTTTTCCGCAAAAGCAACTGCTTTTGCGGAAAAACTTGCCAGCTGTCTACGCTGGCCGCTTGAATTTCCGCAAGAACGCTGACTTCCTACTGTCCGAAATCAGGGCTTCTTGCAGAAATGCTATGCTGCTCCCGTTCGGGCAAAAGCCCTCTTGCACAAATGCAAGGAGGAGGAGGAGGCAGCTGGCCTAGGACACCCCTGCCACACACCCTGGCGCTGGGTGGGTTGAAAAGCACAGAACAATATGTAGCTGGTGGGAGGGTTTAGTAAAACAAGGGGGAGCCACTGTCCCTTTTAAGCAGGCTCATGAATGCCACAGGCACAATTGGGTCCCATGTGGTCCCACTGCAGGCAGCACTGAGACCAGAGCTGGGCCCCATGGCCCAAGTCGTCCCTCTCATTGACAATATTGGGAGCGAGGGGCTGGCCCCATGTCCATTACGTCCCTGACATCTTTGTAGAGGGCAGTTGTCCACTAGGAACGGGACAGAGCTTGTCCACGCTCCAGGTGATGTCACAACTTACGGCACTCGGCGTGTGATGAAGCCACACCCCGGCATGGACAGTGCCGCGCTGGCGGGAGAGCGTCTCCTCCCGCTGTTTATGATGCCGACCGCAGAGAATGCCTTCTCCACTCACACTGCAGTGGTTCACCTGCATCGAGGCCACTGCATCAGTGCAGAACCTCTAGGGTCGACTAGCCTCCCCAGCTACCATTTCCAGTCCCACCTAGCGCTCTGCTCGGGTCTTCCTTTTTTTCCAGGGGAACCGATGGCCAGACAGAAGCACGTCCTTAAAGACTAAACTCGGACAAGACATCTCTGAACACAGGTGATCTTTGGAGATAACCCGTCCACCAACAGGAGCCCCCATGTGCTGGTTAATAAACTAATAAGTAAGGGTCAAGTAGACACTGCCTAGCTCTTCAAAGATATTGAAATGTCTAATGCAAGCGTGGGCAAAATATGGCCCCTGGACCCGATTTCACCTGACTGATGTTTCTGGCTGGCCCGCCCGGGCCCCTGGCCCTTGATGAAATTAGTCCCGCTGCTGCCACTGTTGTGTCAGAGCCCCGGGCTATGCAGGCTAAGCAATGCTGAGAGGCTGGCTTGGTCAGGCTTGCTCCAGCCCTGCCCCTTCCACCTTGCCTCTTCTGGGGTCCCAGGGCTGCTCCCCACATCTTGCCCAGGGGCCTGGCAAGTCTGTGTCCCTAGTTAATGCCCATCAGAGACTTTCTTCTTCACACTGAGTTTCATTTCTTCCTTTACACTTGGGCCTGGTCTTCACTAGGACCTTAGTCCACAGTGGACTTTGTAAGCAATGCGTCCACACTACTGAGCCCATTATTCAGGACTAGGGGGCGGTAGAATTTGAATTCTGTAGTCCTGCTTTTCACGAGGAGTAAGCTGCAAGTCCAAATTAACAGTAGTGTTGGCGCTCTGGTGCTGTTACTTTGAAGTAATTTGGCCTGCAGGCGGCCTCCTGCAGCGTCCGCACTAATGGAGCCTGCCTCGACCACATTCAATTCTGCTCCGGAGCGAGGAGACGGAACTCTGGATTTGTAAAATCGGGGAGGGTGCTACGGAGGGACAGGCCTTTGGCTAAGTAGCACCCCCCCGGCCCCGCGATCATTAGTTTAGACTCTGTAACTAGGAGCTGCTTTTTGGCATGAGACAAATTCTGGCCCAAATCTGGCTGAGCCTAGGTGGGGTAGAAATCCCAGAGAGGCTTTGCCTTGTAGGACAGCAGACGTGCATGAAGGCCAGGCCCAGCCTGGTCTGCGCATTGCGGAACAGAATGCTGCGGTGCTGGGACGTGAATGCAGCCGCTGCACATTGTCCTGCTCCTTTGTTCCTCCCCGACAACAGCGACCGGGGCAGAGTTCCTGTCAGCAGCAGCCAGGCCCAGCCACCCCTATCAACTGCTGTAAGGCCCCTCTACTCTCATGGGGTTTTACCTGCTTTCCGCTGGCTGATCTGCCCCATCCGTGTGTGTGTGTGTGTGTGTGTGTGTGTGTGTGTGTGTGTGTGTGTGTGTGTGTGTGTGGAATCAACACACGTTGCCTACGCAGCTGGAGGATTCGTCTTTATCAACGCAGAGTGCCACAGGATGTGAGCTAGGCAGGCGGTCTGGGTTTGGCCTGGTTAATGAGGAGGGGAGACGCGCAGAGGCGCTGTCCCTAGGGGCTTGGGAATGGAGGGGACGTTGCCTTGGGAATGAAGGATGTGCGAGGGCGGGGGTAACAGAAACAGCCGGCAGGGTTTAGGAAGCAGAATGTGATCGCTCGGTCAGGAACCCAGGCCTATTACCGCTCGACTCGTGGAAAACACCATGCGAACTCAACAATCTAAAGTGGACGGGGCTACTCACCATGCCCAGAGCTTCTCCCTCCTAAGGCACAGCCTACCACGGCAAGAGGTTGCAAGCGGAATAATAGAAACACGCCTTTGTGAATAATTATTTGATGAAAAGTCGCTTAACAGTATTGTTTGCAACCATCTTACCCAGCACGCTCGAGTTTGTGAGGCTTAATTCATGCCTAGTAAATGCTTGGAGCGACTCAGACGAGGAGCACCGCAGCAGTACAAAGTAATATTGGTGGTTAAAGCCTTTACAACAGGGGTAGAGAATCTTTTTGGGGTCAGGGGCCACTGACCCACAGAAAAATCAGTCGGGGGCTGCATACAAGTGAGAACCCAACCCCCATTGTCGAGGCCCCTGACTGAGAAGGCGAGGCGCTGCCCCCCATACCCCTCCCACACCAGAGCCTAGAGGGGCCCATGCTAGTAGATTTGTTTGCTCCAGCCCTATGGTGGGCAATGGGGGGACGGGACGCCAGCGCAGACTCCCCAATGCCGGGGGGAGCCCTGAACCTTGGGGGCCAGATCCAGGCAAGGCGGAAGCCAGGCCTGGCCAAAGAGTTTGCGAGGCCCAAGGCGGCATGTTGTGGTTGGCTGCACCGCATGGCAGGGTGGCTCCAAGCCAGGGCAGTGAGCGAGCAACTGGGCAGGTGGGCAGCGCAGGGCCCTGAAGGCATGGGGCCATGGCAAAACAGCCTTGCTTGCCTTGCCCTAAGGCTGGGCCTGCCGGGGGCCACATCCGGCCCTCGGTTCCCCGCCCCTGCTTTACAACAAGTAGGACATCATCAATTGTCTCAGTCTTGATCTTTTGCATATTGTTTCAAAAACTGCTACAAAGGACACAAACTAGATGATCTCGAGAACAAAGTATAATCTGAATGCCATTCTCCAATCAAAAATATATGCCGTGTGACGGTGGCGACCAAAATTCTAAACCGATGTAATCAAATTTTAAAATGATATGGCCCAAAATGACATGAGCGATGTGATAGATCTGGCTTCTTGACATCTAGGGTTCGTCTCTTGAAATTTACTTGTCAAAAGCTGAAAAAACGTAACCTAAGCAAAGTTTAAAAAGTGCAATGTTTCCAGCTAATTAAGTAATGTCAGCCATATATAATTTATTTATTGCTATCACTCATGTCCACAGCAGAATTATCTCATTTTTGATTTCTAATGACTTTCCCTCTCTCATTAATCTGATCATCAATTAGATCTTATATGTCTTTCTGGCATTGAAGCAAAAAAAAAAAAAAAAAGTAATTCTTGTTTAAAGAAACGAGCCCTTGGCAATTTCATAGCAAACCAGAGTGATGGACTTTGGAGCCTGGCTTTAATTTCCTGCAGTAGGTACAGAACTTTGCCTATAGACAAGCTCTCCTGAGTCTGCCGATTCTAATGATGCTTCGGTGCAGCCCTTCTCTGTTTTCATGGAACGTGGGGCAAATGAGCTATGTGAAAAACGGCATGCGTTTCAGGAGGCCATATCACAGGTGGTTAGCTGCTCTACTAGAAAGAGGCTATTGCAGAAGCTAACATTTGCCTTCAGCAGTGATGCCCTTGACTCCAAGCCTACGTCTACACTGGCATGATTTTCCGGAAATGCTTTTAACAGAAAAGTTTTCCGTTAAAAGCATTTTCGGAAAATCGTGTCTAGATTGGCAGGACGCTTTTCCACAAAAGCACTTTTTGCGGAAAAGCCCCGATTGCCATTTTAGCCATCGGGGCTTTTTTGCGGAAAACAGCACTGTGCTGTCTACACTGGCCCTCTTGCGCAAATGATTTGCGCAAGAGGGCTTTTGCCCGAACGGGAGCAGCACAGTATTTCTGCAAGAACACTGACGATCTTACATGAGATCGTCAGTGTTCTTGCGGAAATTCAAGCGGCCAGTGTAGACAGCTGGCAAGTTTTTCCGCAAAGGCAGATGATTTTGCGGAAAAACTTGCCAGTCTAGACACAGCCCAAGTGTTAAGCTTGGGTTTTCGTAGATCTTGGCCCTTCTACTGTGCAGACTTAGTTTCTAGCTTGGCCTTTACAACTGGTTCTCTAAGCCTCAGTACCCTATCTGGCAACATGGCTCACTCCCTATCAGAGGCGCAGCTGCCTCTGGGGAATATAGGAATTGCTGTACCCGGTCAGGCATCTAGCCTTATGTTCTGTCTGACCCCAGCCAGCCGGAAGATCAAGGAGCTGCAAATCTTTCTCTTCCACTGTGTGAAGCAGAGCTCCGCTGTAGCTGAGTGTTTGGCCCGTAATTCAGAGGCCTATGTACTCCTCAGGCCTTGGTCTCCCCCCCCCCCCCCCCACCGCCACACTGCATTTGGTCCCTGTCTCTGCTCGAGACGGGCCCCAGACACGGTCAGCAGAGCTCATGGGTTCTCCAGAGAGTTTGTTCTCATGGGCTTTCCAGTTCCAGTGCTGCAAACCAATCAGCTTAGAGCCTGATGAGCCACCCCGGTGTGACCACGCTTGACGAGTCCTTGCGAGGCCCAAGGTGGCATGTTGTGGTTGGCTGCACCGCATGGCCGGGCAGCTCCCAGCCAGGACAGTGAGCGGTTTTACAATAGGCCTCACACCATTCCACTCAGATCCAGCTAGTTTACAGGCAGGGACCCAGCCAGGTGACCCCAAGGCAGCTCTGCAGGCGTCTAAGAACAGCTATCTTTCCAGGGGGCTCAGCCTTGCTATTGGGCCTGGAGCGCTCCAGTCAGGTAAGAGTTCTCACAGGCAGCTCACATCCCAGACAAGCTCCTCCTTCTGCTCCCTCCTGCCTTTGCCCGACCTGTCGTAGCTGACGGCCTGCTGTTCTGCCCTGGAGAGGCATCCAGCCCATGGATTGTGTCAAAGCCCTGAAACTTTCCTCCATTACTAACCACAAAAGAGATTCCACCCCTCCAAAGTCACCCAGAGAAGCCCAAGCTCAGTCTAACCAGCCCTTAGTTGCCACAGGGCCCAGTGCAACCTGTGGTTTGTTGGTCCCGTTAGCCAGGGACACAGCAAACCAAAGGCAGGTCAATGACACAGCGGGTGTAAAATGCCGTCACTTGGAAGGAAGAAGGAAACGTGCACCGGGAGGTGTCAGTATGGAAATGCCATTTAGAAGGGAAATTCCCTTGGCTGGAAGAATAACGCTGCAAAGACAAGGAAGGGCAGTCAGCAGATGTCCAAAGCACAGGGTTCTACAGAAAGCAGGTAGGATGGGACAGTTTGGGAGTCCTGGGATAATTTTCTTCTCAAGGCTTTCACTGAGCCTGCTTAGAGGCCCGGCACAGGATGAAAATGTTTTTGGAACACAACAGAGTGACCGCGACTGACTAGAGCCAACCAAATGTGGCTGAGAGGTCAGGTCGTGAAACAGCGAACCGCCCGCCTGTATTGGCGTGGAAGAAGAAAGCCCCCAGAAGATCTCTGTGGGCTGATTGGGCACCAGTTTAATAGTACTGCATAAGGCCCCATACATCCTAAGGACGGCCCTGTCAGTTGAAAAAAGGATTTTGATAGAAAATGTTTGCCCAGTCCTAGTTGTGACCCAGCTTTGGGGAGAAAGCAGCTTTCCTAAGCCGAGGAATTTCAGTCTTGAATGCACAGTCCTCGGCGAGTTTAACACACCGGCTTTTCCATGGGCGGCTGTAACACTCGTGTCCTCCAGGGGTCAGGTGCACAGGTAGACGTGTAATGGGTAGTTACCAGTGGGTTACATTGGTGCCTGTTTGTTTTAGGCACTCCGAGTCCCAACTGCCAATCAGCAGCAGGAGCTCAAGCAGATGGCCGAGTTCCTACAGACTTCTCTCTTTTTTTTAACTGTGAAAAAGTGGTGAAAAGTGAATTTGAAATACATGCACCATGAATAACCTGTAGCTTCATTTGCTCCTGGGCTAAAATATATGGGCTACTTCCTCAACCAGAGCAAATCAACATTGCTCCATTGACTTCACGGGAGCTAGATGGATGGCATGTGTAGGTCTGGCCAGTGCTCACCAATAATGAATCCACTCCTGACAAATGAGACCCGTTTGTGAATGGAAAAGAGGGGTGCATGCGCCAGAGAATTTCATAGAATCATAGAACCATAGAACTGGAAGAGACCTCAGAAGGTCGTCAAGTCCAGCCCCCTGCTCTAGGCAGGACCAATTCCAACTAAATCAACCCGGCCAGGGCTGTGTCAAGCTGAGACTTAAACACCTCTAGGGATGGAGACTCCACTACTTCCCTAGGGAACCCAGCCCAGTGCTTCACCACCCTCCTAGTGAAATAGTTTTTCCTAATATACAACCTGGACCTCTCCCACCACAACTTGAGACCATTGCTCCTTGTTCTGCCATCTGTCATTACTGAGAACAGCCTCTCTCCATCCTCTTTGGAACCTCCCTTCAGGAAGTTGAAGGCTGCTCTCAAATCCCCCCTCACTCTTCGCTTCTGCAGACTAAACAGACCCAAGTCGCTCAGCCTCTCCTCATAAGTCATATGCTCCAGCCCCCTAATCAATTTATTGTTAGAGACCACGGTGATTGGCTCTACCCACTAGATGAGCCCTTGGACGCGACTCAATTCACTGCACAAGTTGACATGAGTCACAGGCTCACTTGTGGGCACTGAGCGCAACAGGCAGTGCACAGAAAAGCAAATTCAGCCCTGGACTAAGCTGTGGTAGCTCCCATTGGAGCTGAATTCATGGAGGGAGCGATTGCAGCTTGACACACACACATCCGTTATCTTCAGCTGTAAAGTTTCTCTGCGGCTCACCTCAGGGCAGGTACTTCGGAGCGTGCCATTACAGACAGCTCGTTGCTTGGTGACACTTTTGGCAGCTGTGAGCAGAGCGTGGGCTCTGTCTGCCTGACAGCCGGCAGAAGAACTTGGTGGCGTGGTTATTAATGTGTCAGAGTATGTACCACGTAACACAAGTGATTATCTGCACATGCAGGGGAAATGAGTGAATCGCTGACAGTGACAAACGGGAGGATGAAATGATGCAGCCTTGACCTGAGGTGGTGGCTGTGATTATTGTTATTACAGGTGGGCCTTGTGGTCCTGATCAGAATCAAGGCCCCTTCAGGCTGGCAAGGGTGGAATCCTATTGTAAGAGACCATCTCTGTCTCAAACAGCTAGCAATTTCATTAGATGAGGGAAAGGAAAGTGTCTTGTCCCCGTTTGACAAGCCTGGAGACTTTAGACGATGTATTCAAGTTTACACAGGAAGCCTGAGGCACAACCAGGAATGAAAGGCAGGCCTCCAACAGCTCTGCTCATGCTTACAACCACAAGATTTGCTGCTAAACTTGTTTACTGCAGTAATACCTAACGGGCCAATCCAGGATGGGGTAAGAGCTTATACTTTAAATAGATACTAGTTGTTTTGGAAAAATAAGCTCATAGGTGTTCTTCCCTTCCTAGGTGTTCCACTGATTCCCATCTGACATACGAGAAATGCAGAGCTCACTGCTTTGGGAGTCAAGTATCCACTGCCTAAGGTATTATCGGTGCAGTAGAACAGGTAGTGCAATGATGAGCCATACATGATCTTCAATGGAAGGGTGTCTTTCTCCCATTAACTCTGGGTGCATCTCCCCTTACACAGTCCGTGCCTCAGTTTTCCCCATTCTTTACTGAATGCGGATGGGGCAACATTTGCTCCCCCTGCACTTGGGGGACGAAGGGGGAAGCCTGTTGGTTAAGCACTTTGCCAGTCTTGCTTGAAAGATGCCTCTATGTGCAACGGGCTGGGGTGATGGATTGGAAAGCGTAATGCTGGGTTTCCTTCCCATAACTAGATTTTCACCATGTAATAATAATACTATGTAATGATTGATTGTGTCTTTTGGCATCAGTGGGATGTTCGGTGTTTGTGGGACGTGATGGATAACCGGAGCTGTCGCTTCGATAGGGACGTTGTTTTGTGGTTTGGAAGGTGAATTTCAGAGCCTCCAAATAAATCAAGCTTGTGAAGGCCTCAGGTCTCTAAAGTGTAAATGTTGCCCCCTTCCTGCATGCCCGATGTGGCAGAGCGTGGCCAGTGGCTTGGTCACTGTGCTGATAGATCAGGGACTGTCCCTGCAGAACTACCGCCTCTGGGGAGCGGAAGTAGCCCTGGAAAGCTTTTCCCACAGAACCTCTGGGTTGCATTAGCACAGCCCAGCTGCCCCACCCTGCTTTGCAGAATGTGGCCCTCAGCATATCTGTGTAGCTGCCAGGGGCTCTTTATACCTACAGAGGGTGAGTCTAGACTACATGGCTCCGTCGACGGAGCCGTGTAAACTAGTTTACCCGACATAGTCAATAAAGCGGGGATTTCACGAGGCATAAGGGAACGGTCGACGAAGGCTTCCCTTGTCGACCGATCTGCGTCTAGACTGCAGAGCTGCGCCGGATCAGCTGATCGTTGGCACAGCGTGGCGGCCATTTTTATTTTAATGACGCGGGGATTATTTAAAGCTATGGGAACCATAGACATGGAATAATTATTGTTGGGGTAGCTCAGAAAACCAAGGAGATGATCGAGACTCCTCCCCGAGAAAGGTGACCAAGCTGAATGAGCAGAGTCATTGCCCTGCTGCAAAAGGGAGCAGTCCTTAGTGTCTGATCCTTTCCTAGGGGGTTAATCAAACGATGCATGCAAGGAGGGATAATCACCGAGGCAGGTAATCTACTCATCAGCTTCCATTAATCCGGAAATCCCTACGCACGCAAAACTCTCACTGAAGTCAAAGGCAGTTTTGACTGGGTGAGGGCTGGTAAACACTGGCTAAGGACCTTGGGCTAAATATTAATCAGACTTCTCATTTCCCTGCAGTGTCGTCTGTCGGAAGATCTCAAAGCCCTTTGGAAATGTAAAGTAAGGTTCGTGGTCCTGCGTTCAGAAGACCATGATTTCCATTGTACATCGTTCTGGGATTGGTCCATGGGCATACAGAGCCATTGGCAGAGTTGAGTCATGGCACATTAGAAGGTATATTGGGATGTCAAGCTCTTACGTTGAGAGCGCCTGTGTATGTGTGGGGGGGGAGGAGGGCAGATTCCTGCTGCTTTTGGCCTAAGGGGCCCCTAGTGAAGTATGCAATATGGGCCTGATCTGGAAAGAGCCAGTTTAGTCTCTCTGCTTTTGATTGCAGTGTGTTATCGGTCTGGATTCTCAGACACACGAAGTAGGGGTAGGTCTACACTGGGAAACTATTCAGGAATAACTAAAATCGGTTTAATAACTCCTGAAATACCAATCAAACTAGCACGTCCTCACTATGGAGAAGCCTTGAGATTAGTCTGAGGCAGGCACCATTAATGTGGACGCTACCTCGACTTGGAGTAATTAGTTCAAATTACTCAGCATTTCTCAAAATAGCAGCACTGGAGTGGCGATACTACCACTATTTCCAAATAAGCTTTATTCCCCAAGGAAAGCAGGAGCACAGATTTCCAAATGAGCGGCCTGTTATTTCGAAATAACGGGCATGGTAGTGTGGGTACTCTGCATATTTATTTGACCTAAGGGAGGTTATTTCAAAATAAAGCTTTAGTGTAGACCAGGGCTAAGATACATAAAGTAAAGATTGCAACAGGAGTTAAATATAGGTTACATTTTACCTATATTTTCTCTGAGTGTGCTGTGACCATAGAAAAATGACTCAGCTAAGGAGATACAGTAAAATCTACATTTTCAAAACTCAGTCAACTTGGTAGGGTACTTCCACACTGGAGGCATGGACACCTCAAAACTAAAGGACTCAGACTCAGTGGCCAATCTGGTAACTATTGACCTGGCTGTAAGAAAGCCAGGACTAGAATCCAGTTCTCCTGACTTCCACTCCATCGCTTTCATTTTCAAGGAAAAGTCCATAGAATATCAGAGCTGGAAGGGACCTTGAGAGATCAAGTCCAGTCTCCTGCCCTCATGGCAGGACCAAGCACCATCTAGATCATCCCTGACAGGTGTCTATCCAACCTGCTCTTAAATATCTCCAGTGATGGAGATTCCACAATCTCCCTAGGCAATTTATCCCAGTGGTTAGCCACCCTGACAGCTAGGAAGCTTTTTCTAATATTCAACCTTGCTGCAGTTTAAGCCCATTGCTTCTTGTCCTGTCCTCAGAGGCCAAGGAGAACAATTTTTCTCCCTCCTCCTTGTAACACCCTTTTAGATCCTTGAAAACTGCTCTCATGTTATATTCTGTGTCAAAAGTCAAAGAAACTTTCTAGTATATTCCACGTAGAGGAAGAGTTTATTGTCATATATGCCTCTCAATTTCTTGCATGGTTATTTTAGGCAGCCTGTAATATAAAAATGTTAATGAAGGTTTCTCAGAAACACAACCCCAATTGACCTAGAGCGAGTATTAGATAAATAATAAATGGGAATAAAGTATCAATGAATGGTGTCTATAGCCACCATCTGTTTTCTTACTGGCCTGCAGCCATATCTCTATAGGCTGTAATCTCATAAACCAAGCCGGGTCAGATGAGGTCTGTTCTTGGATGGATATAGACCGGAGCCATGCACTGGCACGGAGTGTGGGTGTCTGTCTGCAAGGTACCAGGCTGATTCAAATGGGAAAGGGGATGATAAGCATGGCATAAACATCACAAGAGCTAATCTCCATCTGAACCCCTAGAACCCTGTTGATAAAAATCACCGTGTGTTCTGTGCATGGACGCGTGGCAGCTCCTGCCTCGAGAATGTACCTGGAGGTTTGGATGACGTAGTCCCACATGTTTATGGGCTGATGAATTGCAGCGAGTGGCCACTGCCTTGTTTTGGCAGTACAGCAGCATAAACACTGAAGGAAATGGGGAGCTGCCCCAAGAAAGAGCAAAGGTGCCTCCGTCTTCAGCAGGGTTCTAAAACCAGACTGGAGTAATATGTTCCCCCTGACAAGGCAGATCAGGGACTTGGGCGGGGTGCAGGCTGAGGGCGATGCATGCAGCTTTTCACATGGCTGGGAGAGCACAGCTCAGACTTGACGGAAAGGGCACTACACTGGCAGATCTGCAGGGGTGGCGGGTATCATAGCCAGGGGAAGGCGTTGCCTGGCCCCACCCACTCAACGCCTACTGTAGGCATCCTGGGGGTGGAGTTTTGATGCCCCCACAGCGCCTGTCCTCAGTGTGCTCCAGGGTGGGGAGTCTGGGGCCACCCGCCCTCCTCCCTCCTCGTGGTGCAGGGGGTGGGGCTGGGCAGTAGGGGTGGGGCTGGGGCAGGGCTGGGGGGGCTTGCCTCCATCGGCCGTACCTTCACCCACTGCCCATGCAGCTCTGGGTTCGTTGGCCCAGCTTCACAATGGCAGGGCTAATAAGGCGTGAGACTTGAAGGGCCTTGATGGTAAAAAAGGGCCTGGAGACGGGTGTCTCTAGATCCCAAGCTGCCTGTTTCTACTCACTGCAGTTCAGGGTGCTCTGTGTAACTGCCCCGAAAAACCAAGTGTCACCCCCTGGAATGCCCTGCCTTGTGCTCCCCTTGCTCTCTGCCCTTTCTCCGGGCTAGCGCGGCGCCACATGGGTTTCGGTGTTTATGCTGCTGCGCATCCCACTTCAGGGCGCCCCCGTTAAACCTCCTATCAGAGGTGGCCCCACTGTCCAGAGACAAAGTTGGCACCAGAGCGAAACCTTCCCAAAGCTCAGCGTGTTTGAGCTTCTTGGAGGCCCGTCTCCGCTTCGTAGCTGTTGCTGAAAGGCCCGTCTGTCTTTCCTCTCGCGGCCTCTCCGCCCACTTCCCAGTCCTCTGACTTACTAGGATTGCAGCTTCCCTGCGTGTTTGCTGCCTAATGCTCATTTGTGAGGGAGCTGGCTAAACAGCCGCCATAGCGACGCGCCTCAGACTCCTTGGGGTCATCCCATGGAGAATGGCAGTCGTCTCGTCCAGCCGAGTCAATGTCTGGTATCTCAGGCAGGCATGGGCTAGGATAGGGTGGGGGGACCTTTTTTGAATTGGGAGCCACTGACCCACAGAAAAATCAGTCAAGGGCCTCACACAAGTGAGAAGACCCCACCCCCCCCCAAACTAAAAAGCCAAAACCTCACTGCTGTGGCCCCCGACTGAGGAGAAAGAGGCTCTCTACACTTCCCTCATGCACCAAATCCTAAAAGGCCCAGTCTAGTAGATTTTATGTGCTCCAGCCCTGCAGGGGAATGGCAGGGTCTTTCAATGCCAAAGCAGGCTCCCCAATGCTGGGGAGGGGGAGCTCTGAGCCTCAGGTGCCAGGTCCAGGCAAGCCAGGGGCCGCATCTGGCCTTTGGGTCTTAGGTTTCCCACCCCTGGCCTAGGAAGCGACGTCCGGCATGGAAGGAGGCTCCTCTATGGGCACTGGCGGTTTAGCCCTTGCTTTAGCGTTAGCTGCGGCCAGAGCGCTGGTCAGTGTGAGTGTCTGACGCACAGGGAGCTGTGCTGAGCCATTTCTTTTTCATCATTGGCCTTGGATCTTGCTGTGGTGTTTTAAATGGCGGCCTGTTGGCAGAACCATCTCCTGGCTTCTTCAGCAAGGTAGAACTCTAGTATAATGCTCCACATGGACAGGTGTTTTTTACCTGGAATACGGTGCCCAGAGACTGTGCAGAGACTGCTAGTCTGACTGGAAGACTGGTCTCTTTCTGTGGCTGCAGGAATCTGAAAGATGCTTCTTTACTCACTGGATTACGAAGGAAAATCATTGTCTTTTATATCTCACATTTTATTTAAAAGAGCAGTGAGAAGGCTTTCTGTTGTGGCATACACTGACTTGGGACTCAAGAGACCTGGGGGCCTCGTCCTGGCCTTGCTGAATAACCGTAGCCAAGTCGTTTCCTTTTTCCGTGTCTCAGTTTCTCCATCTGTGGAACGGGGATAATGCTACTGACCTCCTGAGATCTACTGATGCAAAGAGCCACGTGCTGTTGTATACGGTGCATTTTGTATCTGAGGCTCTCAAAGCGTCACACCAGCAGATATGAATTGCAATCCCCATTTCACCACTGGGGAGTAAGTGACTCTCTCATGCGCACACACAACAAGCATGTGGCATAAGCTGGAATGAAACCCAGGCTCCTAACTCAGTCTTGCAAGAGACATTGTAGGGTGTGGCTACACTGTGGCTGGCCCATGGCTGCTGGCTATAAAACTGACTTCACAAGGTGGGATGGTCCCGGAGAACCGGCTCCTGCCTGAACCCAGACATCTCCATGGTGGTTTTATAATCTGGAACCAAAACCTGAGTCAGCTGATCCTGGCCAGCAATGGCTGTTTGATTGCAATGTAGCTACCCCAAAGCTGCCTTAGTCCGGACAGGAAGTGGGCTATTGTTGACGGGTCGCTCAGCAGGTCCCTCTTTTCAGCATCTCTTGTTGGCTAGTTGAGGCAGCTCCCTGCCTAGCTGTTAGCTTTTGCAGATCACATTCTAGGCCCCCCCGGCTTTTCCTGTTCATTGCAGAGGGAGTCGAAGTGTCTACCTGAGCTTAGTGGAGTGCAGTATTGCTCCAGTGGTTTTCCTAGGTATCTAAAAGTGAGGTGCTGTGATGCTTGGAGTCGCGCTATTTAATTCTCTCCCTGAGTCTGTGCCAGTAGCAGCAATAGTGCATGCTCAGGATTGCTAACACCGAGCATGCAAAACCACAAGATTAAAAAAAACAAAAACCCACATTAACTTCTTTTTTAAAATCTTCTGAGTTTTGAGGCTTTTGAATACACCTGGGTGCATTTTTTTGCAATCCTGGGCCCTTTAAACTTGCCTTAAAAACCCTCCCATGAGTTGCAATTCTCCTGTAATTCCAAGACTCTAGGGGTGTGTCTAGACTACAGGGTTTTGTCAACAAAAGTGGACTTTTGTTGACAAAACTATACCTGTGACTACTCTGCCGCTGAGTTCTGTTGACATAAAGTCAACAGAACTCAGCAGTTTTGTCGACGGTGGTAAAACTCATTCTACGAGGAATAACACCTTTTGATGACAGAGTTCTGTTGACAGAAGGCGTTATTGCATCTACACTGTCCTTTGCGTCCACACTGTCATGTTGACAAAGCGGCTTGCTTTGTCGACAGAACTGGATGTCGTCTAGACGCTCTTTGTCGACAGAAGCTTTGTGGACAGTATCTGTCGACAAAACTTTTGTCGACAGAAGCCTGTAGTCTAGACGTATCCTAAGAGCTGAGGTTTTAAGGAATGCAAATATCACAAGACTCATAATACAATCTGGAGAGTCAGAAATACTACATGTTAGCAGGCTCTCGAGTGGAGCAGTCATCTTTTTGTTGGCCTTCTCATATGTTGAGTTCCATTATTTGAACCCAACAGTCTTGGCTGGTGGAGAGGTCATAGAATCGTAGAATCCTAGGGCTGGAAGAGCTCTCAGGAGTCATCACGTCCAACCTGCTGCCCAAAGCAGGACCAATCTCAACCCAATCATCCCAGCCAGGGCTTGGTCAAGCCGGGACTGAAAAGCCACCCCTCTCCCCAGGGAACCCATCCCAGTATTTCACTGGCCTCCTAGGGAAATGGTTTTTCCTAATATCCAGTCTAGGCCTCCCTCACTCTAACTTGAGACCACTGCTCCTTGTTCTGTCATCTGTCCCCACTGAGAACAGCCTCTCAGGAGTTAATTGAGGGGACTCAGAAAGTGGAGACCCATCCTTGAAAGGCCAATTAGTTTCGTTAGCCAAAATCGGAGTGATTGTTGCAGGGCATGAGCGATTGTTGCTAACGAGAGTTTTCAGTTTATGTCCATTTGCTTACAGGCTGACGGAAGCCTCATTGCCAGACAAGCAGCTCCTTTCCTACCGGTGTCCTGAGGACAAGAAGCTATTTCTTCTTCTGTGGTGGGCTCTGAAAGGCCACAAGCGGAGGTCTTCCTGGAGGGGCTTGGTACAGGAATATGGGGACTTTCCCCTTCAGGTCATTGTCACTGGTTCAGTGTGCAGCCAGTTTCCTCTAGGGGCTCCTGCAGAAACTTCTCATCTGGGTATAGTCCCCTCAGCCTACCCTCAAAATAATTTCTTCCACCCCTCCCCCCGTGTCCTTAACCCACTTGCTCCACCCCTGCCTTGCTCCTTACTGAGGTTCTGAGAGCTGATGCCCTTACCCGGCCGCAGCGCTGGCAGACAGGTCGCCCTGTGGCTTGTACTGACAGGTGGGTTGTCCAGGGGTTAGCCTGGGAAGGAAGCAGGTTCACACTGTTGGTGGGTTTGGAGGCCCTTTGCAGACTGAGCTCTGTTTTCGGGGGCAGTGCTCTGCCGAGGTGCTTGGGCTGGCTTGGCCTGTCAGAGATCCACATGCTTGTGTAAGGCAGGGAGGGCCCTAGGCTCCCTCACTGAGGGCACATCTAGACTTACTTTCACTTTAGAAAGACGATATGCAAATTCGGTGCGAATCTGCATGTCATCTTTCGATTGTTTTTTCGAAAGAAGTGCTTTCGAAAAAGAAAGCAGTCTAGATGTGGTTCTTTCGAGAAAAAAACCCTTTTTCAAAAGAACCGTTCATCCTAAACAATAAAGTTTACACGGTTCTTTCGAAAAAGGGGCTTTTCTTTTCACCGAATTTGCATATCTTCTTTCGAAAGCGAAAGCAAGTCTAGACATGCCCTGAGTCCGCCATTCAAAGTCCCGACTCTGAGAATCATAAGGGCCTAAGAACAATAAGTGAGGGTTAGGGTGCAGGGACAAGATCCTGAACTCAGTTATCCAAGGGTTCATAGAATCCCAGAATCCCAGGGCTAGAAGAGACCTCAGGAGTCATCAGGTCCAGCCTCCTGCCCAAAGCAGGACCACCCAACTCAATCATCCCAGCCAGGGCTTTGTCAAGCTGGGACTTAAACTCCTCTAGGGCTGGAGATTCCACCTCCTTCCTAGGGAACCCAGCCCAGCGCTTCACCACCCTCCTAGGGAAATAGTTTTTCTGAATATCCAACCTAGACCTCTCCCACTGTAACTTGAGACCATTGCTCCTTGTTCTGCCATCCGTCACCACTGAGAACTGCCTCTCTCCATCCTCTTTGGAACCCCCCTTCAGGAAGTTGCAGGCTGCTATCAAATCCCCCCTCTTCTCTTCTGCAGACTAAACAAGCCCAAATCCCTGAGCCTCTCCTCGTAGGTCATGTGCTCCAGAAACCCAAGTGGGGAAATGTAAAAAAATATTGCCACTGTGATCTCAGGCTTCAGTACTGACTGGGACACCAGCAGAACTCCCTTGGAGTTGGAACGTGGGAGTGGGGATATTGAGTTTACGACCTGTGCAGCTGTATTTTAAAGAGACACTAAACCAAACTAATTCTTTAGTCAGGATGAGACTAAAGAAAGGTCAGATTATTATTTTGCTTTGTAGGCTTCTGTACTTCATCTCTGAGTCTTGCCAGAGATTAGCATGAAGACATCATCTTTCTGTACATTTATCTTAATTAATAATCCAACACATCTGGTAGAATTACTAGTGGTTTAGATGAAGGGGAAGGATTAGGGTATATTTTAAACTACACACTGTACTTGGTGTTTATAATACTAAGAGGATTAATGTAGCAGATGTGCTGTATAAAGGGCTGGAGGCATCTGCTTGCTACTTAGTTTCATGTACAGTAGCACTAATTAACCCTTCGGGGCTATTATGTATATCAGTGTGTTTTGACATGCACAACCACACATGCACAACCACACATGCACAGACACAAAACCCATTTGGGCCTGACCCTCCCTTGCCTTGCAAGTCTTGTGCAATAATCTGTGCAAGTTATTTCCCTCTCTCTTTCACTAAGTCCCCTCTCACCCTTTGTCTGCCTTGTGTCGTTAGACTGCAAACTCTCTGGCTATGTCTACATTTGCGGCTTCTTGTGTGAGTAATATGTAAAGAAGGCTAAGCATAGAATATCGCCGAGCCTCATTTGCATACCTAATGAGCCACCATTTTTTTCAGAAGAGGCTCTTGTGCAAGAAGGAGCGTCTACACTGCCCCTTCTTGCGCACGAAAAACCCTCTTGCGCAATGCCGTTCTTCCTGAAAAGTAATAGGTGTAACGGCATTGCACAAGAGGGTTTTCCTTGCACTAGAAGGGGCAGTGTAGATGCTCCTTCTTGCGCAAGAGCCTCTTCTGAAAAAAATGGTGGCTCGTTAGGTATGCAAATGAGGCTCGGTGATATTCCACGCTTCGCCTCATTTGCATATTACTCGTGCAAGAAGCCGCGAGTGTAGACATAGCCTCCGAGTGGTGCTAGGAAGGCAGATGTACAAATATCTGCACCATGGGATTCATCCTCTGGCCACATGGAGAGAGTTTCAGAGCCTCTGGCCCTTTTACGCGGTGAAGAAGAGCCAGAACATGGGTGAGGATCCTACCCAATGCTGGAGTGAACAATATAATAGAGCAGAAATTGTACATGCAAAATCGTAGGACAGAGCAAATATTTGCGTTTTCTTTCTCGTTCTGGTGCAAACAGTCTGCACGCAGGCTGCTGTTTGCCTTCCATTTCTTTGTGGTCTGAAATGATTTGCCAAATAGTTTCTGCAAACGGGCCCCACTTCAACCGTGGAATCAATGGCACTTAAACATGCACTTTGCTGAATCTGGAGAAAACGGGCTTTTCTTGGCTGGCTTCACAAATAAAACACATTTTAAAAATGGCTCTTCCTATTTGCTGTTCCGTACGTCAAAGGTACATTCCACCAGTAGGAACGTGGCTTAGGAAGATATTTGCAGCAGGGAAGTTGGTGAAAAAGCTTCTGTCTGGACACGTGAAAGCCTAATGCCTGACATTCTGCAAAAACGTTTTTGTGCCTAAAATGGGTCTACTAAAAACGTGCAGTGGGGGAGGGAAGGGGCGGGCGGCTTTGATCTAATTATCTGTCTCGATTTTGGCCTTTTGTCACTCCAGAAAGTCTGATGTTGCAGGAGCGACTTACACGCTTCCAACTGGACTGGATCTGCAGTCCCTCTAATGTCATTAATGCCTGTTAAGCGAGTGTGTAATCTGATCAGCATTAATAGGAAAATCTAATAACATTTTGATTGGAATTTTCTTCCCATTAAGTTGCCAGCAGAGAGCTTTAGAGTAGGTTTTCTGTGGACAGCATTGTTTAATGGAAACTTTACACAAATTGGTATTAGGCCTTTGGTGAAGTGGGATCTTTAATTTAATTTGATTTTATGGCCAGGATGCGGGGTGATTGCTACTCTGGCCTCACCAGAATGTAGCCAGTTGGAATTAGGTTTTGCTGTGATCACCAAAGTAATGGCTCTTCCAAAGCCCCAGTCTGTGGAGAACAATGCGGCTTAGTTATTATTTGAGCAGTAAATGGCATTAATAAAGTCCTTATGGAGCAATAGCATGGCAGGATGGCCTCATAAAAATCTCGAATCCTGTGGCTTTTTTTCTTTTCGAGGAGGGCAGTAAAAAGGAAAAGGGAACGTTTGTGCTTTTGTTTTTGTTTTGCTTACAGTGTGATCCTACCAAAGGTGCAGATTTTTGTAGAAAGCCCCATTTGTTCAGCATGCGGCAGGGGTTGTCCTGCTTCTCTTCCTCTGACTCACTCTGGCCTACCGAGTTGTTAGGTGCCTGAGAAGCGTGATGAGAGGAAAGGGCTGCAGACAGTCTGAACAGAGCCACCCCTGTGACAGCCACGCTCAGAGGCAAGCCCATGGGGAGGCCAAACTTCAGTGGGGAATCCCAAGCCCTTGAGTTTCCACTTTACCACCTTGTTGTAACTGTGAGGACGGGCCTCCCTGAGCATCCGGCTTTGGGGCCCCACAGGGCCAGCCTGTGGGCCAGGCAAACTGGGCCCTTGCCAGAGGGTGTGGAGCAACTGAGCTTGGGTGTTACTGGGCAATGGGGGTGAAGGGTATGGGGCAGTGGGGCAGCGGGGCAGGACATGCTGGAAGTGCAGGGCTGGGGTTGGAGGCTCAGTTATGAGGAAAGGGCAGGGGTTGGGATGATGAGGCACTGTGGGGAGGTTGGGGCAATGGGGGGACAATTCAGGGCTAGTGCTAAGAGGGCACAAGACGGGGTGCAGGGGTTGGGGAGCCGATGGGGTGCCAAGGGAAGTGGGTAGTACTATGCCCACAGGGGTCAGGGCCCCCAAAACACAAGTTCACCCAGGGTGCCATTTTCCCTAAGGCCGGCCCTGGAGCCCTGGCAGTGTCCTGAGATTCTGGAGAAAGCTCACAGAGCTCTAGTAGAGGCCTGGGGGATTTACACAGGGGCGTGCTCCAAAGTACTCTGCCAGCCTGCCATCTAAGGGCGTGCCTCCCATTTCCAGAGCAGGGGAAAGCCTCTGAGTTGTGAAAATACTGTTCCTCGCAGACCCTTTGGGAGCTCTGATAGCTGTGGGAACTCAGTGACCAGCCCAAGAGCCCAGAAAGGCTGTTGGAGAGTAGGGAACTGAACCCAGCACCTGACACGAGACCAGCCCTCCTCTCATAGTCGTGGGAGCCCCATGGGTTCTGTAGCCACGTCTGTGCCAGCCCTTTCCCCCTCGCTTCTTGAGAGAGAGGGCTGGCGGGGGAGTGAGGTGGGAGAAGCTGAAGTGACCAAGCTCAGTATTATCCTCTGATGGAAATCCTGGCTGATTTGCTGGGAGAGGATGCCATCGAGGCGTTTTATTTCACAATAATGTGATTTCAAAACGGTGGCTGGATCCGATTATGCTCATTAAGCGTGGGATATTTAAATCCCGTGCTTCATTAGCAATTTCGGTACACTACATTTGCATCCCTATCTCGAGATAGGGAGCAAGAGTAGACATACCCTATGGCTGTGTCTAGACTGGCAAGTTTTTCCACAAAAGCAGCTGCTTTTGCGGAAAAACTTGCCAGCTGTCTACACTGGCCGCTTGAATTTCCGCAAGAACAGACTTCCTACCATCTGAAATCAGTCCTTCTTGCAGAAATACTATGCTGCTCCCGTTCAGGCAAAAGTCCTTTTGCTCAAAGCTTTTGCGCAAAAGGGCCAGTATAGACAGCTCAGATTTGTTTTGCGCTAAAAACCCCGATCGCGAAAATGGTGATTGGGGCTTTTTTGCGCAAAAGCGCGTTTAGGTTGGCACGGACGCTTTTCCGCAAAAAGTGCTTTTGCAGAAAAGTGTCCGTGCCAATCTAGACGCTCTTTTCCGCAAATGCTTTTAACGGAAAAACTTTTCCGTTAAAAGCATGTGCGGAAAATCATGCCAGTCTAGACGTAGCCCCTATATGATTCCCGCAAATAGGGCAGAAGTCACCTCTTCATAGGGAGAGGGGAAAGAGCAGCTTCTCTTTAACCGTGCCACTGTGTTGTTTGGAAGTTGTTAGACCAGGAAGCTCTCTCATATCTCTCCATTTGGACAACGGAATGTCCTTCGCCAGGAAACGGTAATTCTTCTCCTTAGTAAAGTGATCAGGCTGATGAGCAATATTCCCGCTAGTCATTTCCATACAGGTTTGGATTTTTTCCACCCATGTTCAAAATATTTTTTTTATGTGCACCGAGGCATGTGTGAATGGGGACCACCATTTGAAACAAAAAACCTAGCTGTGGGCACTCTGAATTTCTCCCGAATGGCCACCCACGCTCTTTGCTCACAGGGAACGCTGCTGGTGAGGGGGTCTTTTTTCCAGGCTCCTATCCTGTACTTGGTTCCAACAGCTGACTGGGACCCTACGATTTCTGTAGCACCCTATTTGTACATGGTGTTTCCCCAGCACCTACAAAGTCAAGGGCCTTCCTGGGAGGAGCTTACAAACCAAATCAGGCCAGCCATTCCAAAATCACAGCTGATGTGTCCTCTGTGCTGTCACTGTACTTAGTTGTGGTTCCCTTAGCGCACACACTTATGTGTGCTCAGCTAAATAAATAACTCAGTCCTATTCACATCAGTGTGCATATGGAGCTGGGACAGCCGGAGTTGATTTTTGACTTATAAAATACATTAATTACAGCCGCACATGAGCCGTGGCCCAGCAAGACGTCCCTCATGGCTGACACTGCCGAGATCCCTAGGAGAGTCGTCCTTTCTTGGAAAGGCTGCTAATCAGGGCGGAGAACTTCCTCTGAGCACCAGCTCGCTCCTGCAAGCTGATGTGTGAGGGGAAAGCAGACAGGGCTGCATGCACGGCTTAGCCCACGACTGGCTGCACATGTCTCAGCTCAGAGAGCGCTGTGGGCCCAGGTGGGAATGATGCCAGGGCACGTGTGGGCAGCTTGTTTGTCTCAGCTGTTCCTGGAGAGCCAGCTAAATGTGGCCAGGCAAGAACAGATGAGATCACTGTTCTGCTGAGCAGCCTGGGCACGTAACGCTGACAGGCGGGACTGAACCTGGACCTCTGCACATGTGCCTGTACCACCTGAGCTAAAAGCCAGCTGACACCCAGCGAAGGCTGGGGAGCAGACTCATTAATCCCTCTGCAAGTGGCTTCAGTGCCCCTACATTGGACAATGAACCCCACCCAGAAGGTGTGCGCATTACATGTGCTCTACTTTCCCTAAACACCTGGGCTACATCTACACTGGCATGATTTTCCGGAAATGCTTTTAACGGAAGCTTTCCGTTAAAAGCATTTTCGGAACAGAGCGTCTAGATTGGCACGGACGCTTTTCCGCAAAAGCACTTTTTGCGGAAAAGCGTCCGTGCCAATCTAGACGCACTTTTGCACAAAAAAGCCCCGATCGCAATTTTTGCGATCAGGGCTTTTTTGTGGAAAACAAATCTGAGCTGTCTGCACTGGCCCTTTTGCGCAAAAGTTTTGCGCAAAAGGACTTTTGCCCGAACGGGAACAGCATAGTATTTCTGCAAAAAGCACTGATTTCTTACAGTTGGAAGTCAGTGCTTTTGCGGAAATTCAAGCGGCCAGTGTAGACAGCTGGCAAGTTTTTCCGGAAAAGCGGCTGATTTTCTGGAAAAACTGGCCAGTCTAGACACAGCCCTGGGGGCCCCCACAAAGAAAGTGATCTAATCAGTGACTTATGAGACCAAAATAATCACCCCAGTTTCTTATATTGGTCTTTTCCTAAGTAGATCTCCAAGGGCATTCCAAAGACAGTGACAAGGCCTCCATTTTACAGTTGGGGAAAACTGAGGCACAGGACCTGCTGTGCCCTAGGGCACCGAGCTCCACCACACTCTCCTGATGGCCAGGGCCAGCCCATTCGTGCGCCCCGGGGCGCATGCGTGGCCCTACCCCCAGCTGTGCGGTGCCCCTTGGCCCCAGGCACTCGGCTCATGCGTGGCCCTGCCCCCGCCAGGTCCAGCAGCCCTGCACAGCACCCTGGACGGTAGCCAGGTCAGCCCATAGCTTGGGCTGGCTCTGCTGAGGGCCAGTTCAGTGCTCAATCCACTAGGCCAAAGCGAGGCATTGATTAACACAGGCAAATGTGTTGGGTATGGATGTGGTATGAAAACCCAGATAGACGCCAAGGTAGGACCAGAGGTGGTATCCTGAAATGTGTTCCCTGGGGGGGAGGAGGAATATTGCTTAGATTGTAACAATGAATATTTTGTGCGCATTTAAAAGGTAAGTCTCCATCACCCCCATTTTATCAGCAGTGATACTGAAGTTCAGAGTTGGGGGTAGAACCCACATTCTGTTGGCTTCTAGGCAGTGCCTTTGCCACTGTCTACCATGCATTAGTATGCCGGGCAACTCAGGAGACAATAATATTTTGCTTGGGAGGGATGGGTCAGGGAGTGACTGTTTCCTGTCAGTCAGACAGAAGCTCTTTTTCCAGCAAGGGGCCACATGCCCTCCCTTGGGACTGGTTAATGCACTGCCGTGTGTGATTGCTGACGGCTGCCCCTCAGAAAGAACAGGCAGGCAGAGTGAAATGCTTCCGTCTTCCTGAGGCAGTCATTGGCGTGAGCAAGTATCTCAGGATGTTTGGCCAATCCCATTTAATCTTTGCTAAACTCCTCTTCATGTCTAGGTATCAGTTCATGATCAGAAGGCAAAGCATCCCAGGAAAGGCTTCACCATCTCTGGGATAGATTGTCCCTGTGAGGCCTCCTGTCTAGGTTAGATGAAAGATGCTTGGATAATGTTTTGTGTCCTAATCTAAAGCCCAACGGGGTCTATATCCGGCCTGTGTACTGATACAGCAGCCATCACCATGAAATCTGAGCAGCTCACAATCTTCAGAGCCAGGATTGTGCTATTTATCCCAATGTTCAGCTGGGCAATGAGACACTAATTGTAAGAACTTGGAACTATGGGGAGTTCTGGGTAGCTGGCTCTTCCACATCACCACTGGAAGCTGAGGTGGGTTTCTGCCGGATGGCCCTGTGAAATTAGGTTCTGCAGGAAGTCCCACCCAGCAGGGCTTGAGTGGCACCCCATCCCAGCCCATGCTGGTATATAAACCAGATAGCCATCATGGGGAGCTGTCTGCTCTGGACCTTGGACTCTGGCTTCTGAGCTGGGTTTGTCATTGATTCTATTTGCCTGTCCCCTGCAAAGTGGTGCTTAGCCCTGACTTCCTGGTATCCTGACCCAGTTTCCTGGTATCCTGATCTACTCATCTCTTGATCACATCTTAATAGCTGGCTGGTGTCTGCAGGCTGCCCTGGCCCAGCCTTGACATTAATTGACTCACCTTCCCAAGATCTATGGCAAAACAAAGCATTGAACCTGGGACTCCTGAGTGCCAGGCCACCTTTCTCTGAAGGCTTCCATGAACTTTAGTGAGCTTTGGATCAAGGCTGGGCCTCTCCCTGGCTTCTCCCTGTCTCCCCCATCATCACTCTGAATATTTGCATTTTTTCCAGAGAGCTGAATCCAGGCACTCTTTCCTCAAGGCATAAGTGGAAAAGGAAAGGTATTTATCTCATGTCTTATTCATGGCAGACACTATCTCTTGTTAATTTACTTACTTTAAAATTCTGTAAATAATGTATTTTTGTGTGTCAGGGAGCTTCTCTGGTCCTATTGAATGCTAATTTTCAAGCTGTATCACAGGTTAACATCTTTCTTAGGCCTCTTGATAGACAAAGGGTCATCCCCAGTCTTAATTTATTTTTAATGATTCTATATATAAATGCAATAAAGCCTGCTTGAATGGCAGATTTCAGGCAACCCAGTTTTCCATGTGGTTACATGTTATGAAAGTCCATTGTGATTATATTACTGGTACAACATATTCCACTTCTGATCTAGTGCCCTTAGTTACTAATGTGGACCAAACCTGCTTGCTGGTACAGGAATAACTGCCTGGAATTTTTGTCCCAACTTCAGCCAAATATGTATAAGAAAGAGGTTCCCAACAAATTCAAATAAGATTTTCAAAAATAAATAAATTTCCCTGTTTCTGCTTTGCACTTCCTGGTCCTGGAGTGATCGGAAGTGGTGGAAATCTCATACAACTGTTCCACATTCAAGAGGTTTTTTTTAACCTAGATTTGCGCATTTGGGTGGTTCCCAAATTTGGGGCATTGATCCTGGAATCCTGAAATTCTGAAGCTCGTTCCAAATAGAATCTTCCAAAGTGCTAAGAAAGTCAGCCTGTAAATTAAGGAGAAAAAGGAGTGATACGCAGAGATGAAATGTTGCAATGGTTAGAGGTAGCAGACAGGGAGAATTCTAGTGAGGTGGAGCACAAAGGCAACAGGAATTGATCGAGAGGGCCTAAACCCTTGCAATCTGGAGAAGTTTTAGGAAGAGAAGAGGGGGGAAGACTGGAGGTGTGGAGTGAATATGCACGGGGGTCACACAAATAAGGGGGTAGTAGATGAAGGGGGAATAATAGCTCAGTGGTTTGAGCATTGGCCTGCTAAACCCAGGGTTGTGAGCTCAGTCCCTAAGGGGGCCATCTGGGGCAAATCTGTCAGAGATGGTACTCGGTCCTGCTGTGAGGGTGGGGGACTGGACTCAATGACCTCTCTAGGTCTCTTCCAGCTCTATGAGATAGGCATATCTCCATCTATATATGACCAGGCAGAGAAACTTTTCCTACTGTTTTCTGGCACTGTATGTGTTAGCAATAGTGACAACATTGGCTGTCCAGGTGTTGATGGGCCACCAGCAGCTGATGGCATTTGAAACACTGTGTAATCTCACCCTGCTCAGAGCCAGTTGAATCAAGATGCTGCGTGAAATGCCAGTGGAAGCCAGAGATCCATCCAAACTGTGGCTCCCAACTTTAGTGTAAGCCTCGTGTCTGCAAGTTTAGGGAGAGGGGAACTCACTATTGTTGTTTGCTTGAGAAGGCCAACTGGACAAGGACTCCTCTGGCAAGGGAACTCCTTCCTGGCCTCTGCTGGAGAGCTCAGGAATTGACTTAGAGGGCCTAGACTCATTTGCATTTCAGTTTTATGTGATAGTTTGTGGCATTTTGGTTACAATATGATGAAGTTTTGCATTAGGGGGCAATGAAATGCAGCTCTCCCTGTTAGGAGATGAAGGGAGAAGGGGTCTACTGAAAATGTGCCCAAAGTCACCCTGACTGAGACTGATGTTAGGCACAGTTGGGTAAGGGAGCCTAGCCAGCTCTCAGAGAAGCAAGTGGTGGTTTTTCTTTTCTTTTCTAGGAGTAGCTAATTGGTGGTGAAGATGCTGTTAAGAGTTATATGGTAAGTAATAATGATTGGGATGAACTGAGGCTGTTACAGACAGCACTCACCTGCTAGGATCCTTGGACTTCTCCAGCCCAGCTAATTGGCCAGACTGCATCAGCCACAGATAATTGCCAGGAGATTTGAAGCTGGGCTCACTGGGGCTACGTCTACGCTGGTGGGTTATTGCGCAAGAAGGGCCATTATTCTGGAAAGCGTCCACACTGCCCACCCACTCTTGCGCATGGTAAGAGAGGGGTAAGAGCGACGCTCTTTTCTAACAGGTGTAAGCTCTCTTGTGTAAGAGAGCAGTGTGGACACTCGGCAGGGGTTTCTTGATTTCTTGTGCAAGAAACATAAGATGGCTAAAATGGCCCTCAGAGCTTTCTTGTGCAAAAGAGCGTCCACACTGCCATGGATGCTCTTGCGCAAAAGCAGAGCTCGCACATCACAGTGTGGATGTTTTCTTGCGCAAGACTTCTTGCACAAGAACTCTTGTGCAAGATGTTCTTGCACAAGAAGCCGCCGGTATAGACATAGCCTGGTAGCACAGACATAGCCTGGTAGCACATCTCGGGGGAGAGGTCTTCCTTCTGTTGTCCCCCCTTACCCTACCCATCCCTTTTTGCTGCTGACAATGCCTGGCTGAAGTGTTAGCGATTAATAGTGGGAAACTTGTCTTAATCTTATTTGAATTGTGGTGGTGGTGGTGATCCAAATCGGGCTCTGTGGTGCCTGCGTTTGTGACATTTCTTGAGTGCAGACAAGACGTGAGTGTGGCAATTGCTTTTCCGGGTTTGAGTCGCAAACTGATCTAGGCGAAACACAATTTCATTGGACTCCGAATCCAGCCTCGTGGCGAGCTATGAGCTATGGAGATTCGCTTTTGCTGACCAACCCCGAGTTCCTACAGCTGGTTCAAAGGGGATATGCAGGTCATTTCCCTCCTGATCCTGCTGAGCTCTGCCTTGTGGAATGTGATGCTTCTGCTCTGCATCCAGAAATGTTTTGCTTATCGGCCAGGGCACTTTCTCTGCTGGATGGAAATCTGGGGCTCATTTAATTTCGACACACCTCATCAGCACACACTTATCTCCATTACAGTCCTGTGGGAAGGCTCATGTACCTGATACTGCCACTGAACAATTGATTCTGTCCAATGAATTTGTTTTACAGACTGTTTCTGCTCTTGAGTGTCACAAGCCTCAGGCAGCAGCACCAACCTCTTCTTTGGGCTTCAATTTAGATGGGCTGGCGGGGAGCGGATGCAGTGACTTGGTTTCAAACTTGATTTAACAAAGAAGCCAGAGCTCCGCTTAACAAAGCGGTGAGGCACTGCTGACGACAGGAGTGATCAAAAAATGCTGGCAGTGGCATGGACTTCATTTGAGTTTTGCGGTCAGTGCAACAAGCAAGCCAGGATATCGAGTGTATCTTTTCATTGCAACCACATGGTGAATATTTGGTAGCACTTGGGCTGTGTCTAGACTGGCCAGTTTTTCTTACGTGAGATTGTCAGTGATTTTGCGGAAATTCAAGTGGCCGGTGTAGACAGCTGGCAAGATTTTCCGGAAAAGCGCCTGCTTTTCCGGAAAAACTGGCCAGTCTAGACACAGCCTCAGTGTTCTTGCGGAAATACTATGGTGCTCCTGTTCGGGCAAAAGTCCTTTTGCACAAAACTTTTGCGCAAAAGGGCCAGTGTAGACAGCTCAGATTTGTTTTCCGCAAAAAAGCCCCGATTGCCATTTTCGCGATTGGGGCTTTTTTGAGGAAAAGCGCGTCTAGATTGGCACAGACGCTTTTCTGCAAAAAGTGCTTTTGTGGAAAAGCATCCATGTCAATCTAGACGCGCTTTTCCAAAAATGCTTTTAATGGAAAACTTTTCCGTTGAAAGCATTTCCGGAAAATCATGCCAGTCTAGACGTAGCCTTGGAGTTTCATGCAGGTTAGCAGATTTTCCCTTAAGTAAATCTCATATGATAGGCACATATATCTATGTTAATTGCCTCAGCAGTTAATTAAGTGAAAGGGGATTCACAGGGGATTTCAACTAGGGGTGTTAAGGACTAGTCGACTAGCAAATGCTTATCGGATAGTTGACTAGTTGCTCCCCTCCCCCTTGCTGTGGGGGGAACCAGGCATTTCAAAGGAGCAGCGCCACACAACTGATCCCAAACTCTGTACCGCTCTGCCCCTTTGAAATGCCACCGTAGCTTTTCAAAATGGCAGCACAGTGTGGAGCCTGGGGTCAGTTGATTCTGTGCTCTGTATGGCGCTGCCCCTTTGAAACTCCGACAAAAATGCATTGACTACTCAATTAGTCAATTACATGATATTTAACATCCTTAATTTCAGCCAGTGGGGTAGCTGTGCCAATACAAGCTGCTAGTGTAGAGCAACGAAGGCACAATTTTCACTTGTGTTCTTTGGTGGGTCATCTATGCAGACTGAATCTGAGACTTGCGTCTTAAATGACTCTCCTGCTTGATCAAAATGAACAGATCCCTCCACTTGGAGGCAATAGCAGACTCAAACTTCTATATGTGGTCCAGCTACTCGTGGGAGACACAGAACCTCACTGCACAAGTATAGAATATGGGTAGGTAAAGAGTTGATTTGTCTTTTCTTTTTTTTCTTTTTCCTTGCCTTTATTCCTGGCAATTCTGAAAAACTGAAGAAAAAGTTGTTGGAGGCCAAATAAAAAACATTTTTTTAAAATTGGCAAATATTTTAAATTTTGGAAAATTGAAAGGTTTTTTTTTTTTTTTTTTTTTTTTTTAAATGGTCAAAAGTGAAGCAAAACATTTTGTGTGACTTGATGCATTTTTAGTGTCTTGACAAAAAAAAGTTCAGGAAATTTAAAAATGAAGTTATTTTGAAATGGGGGGGGGGGAAGCATTCTGTTTTTTTTTTTCAGAACTCTTTAATCTGACAATTTGGGGAAAATTATCTAAATTGACAAAGCATTTGAATTGACGGATCAGCATTTTTCACTGATAGGATGGGCGGGGCTTTGAGTGAAAAATTGCATGCAATTCTGGTGCAGCTTGAAACTGGTGTAAACTGTGTTGGTCCAAATCTTAGTTTATAAAGCTACACTAGGGCTACGTCTACACTGGCCCCTTTTCCGGAAGGGGCATGTAAATTTCACTAGTCGTCGTAGGGAAATCCGCGGGGGATTTAAATATCCCCCGCGGCATTTAAATAAAAATGTCCGCCGCTTTTTTCCGGCTTTGAAAAAAGCCGGAAAAGAGCGTCTAGACTGGCCCCGATCCTCCGGAAAAAGTGCCCTTTTCCGGAGGGTCTTATTCCTACTTTGAAGTAGGAATAAGACCCTCCGGAAAAGGGCACTTTTTCCGGAGGATCGGGGCCAGTCTAGACGCTCTTTTCCGGCTTTTTTAAAAGCCGGAAAAAAGCGGCGGACATTTTTATTTAAATGCCGCGGGGGATATTTAAATCCCCCGCGGATTTCCCTACGACGACTAGTGAAATTTACATGCCCCTTCCGGAAAAGGGGCCAGTATAGACGTAGCTTAGTAGTCTTCACTGATGCATTGTCAGCTAGTCATTTATGACTGTAATGGGGGCGATTCCCCCTGGGTAGACATGGCCATAATCTTTAAGTCCTAGTCTCTTTCTCTAGCGACAGAGTCTTTTGGGAGTTATGTATCAGGGCTGTCTTAAAATCTGTGTGTCTTATTTTGCACTTGTGATTGAAGCCATTTTGTGTTTCTAAGCCTGAGTTTATGCAGTTTTTGCTTTGGAGCTTGTGAATGTCTCAGACTATTTTAAAATAAACATGAGCTATGAGGGAAGACTGAAAGAACTGGGCTTGTTTAATTTAGGAAAGAGAACACTGAGAAGGGACATGAGAGCAGTTTTCAAGTATCTAAAAGGGTGTAGTAAGGAGGAGGGAGAAAAATTGTTCTCCTGGGCCTCTGAGGATAGGAAAAGAAGCAATGGGCTTAAACTGCAACAAGAAAGGTTTAGTTTAGACATTAGGAAAACCTTCCTCACTGTCAGGGTGGTTAAACACTGGAATAAGTTGCCTAGGGAGGTTGTGGGATCTCCATCACTGGAGATATTTCAAAGCGGGTTGGATAGACATCTATCAGGAGTGATCTAGACAGTGCTTGGTCCTGCCATGAGAAAAAAACATAATACGGTCCATGCAAAATTTTGTGAACTTTTGAAATGGTGTTCCCTGGAAGATCAGATCATTGGGTGAAAACTGAGGCAGTCGCAGATGGATTAGCATAGTGGCCAGCAGCAGAATTACCATTAAACACGTCATGTGGTGGCATGGGGCCTCCCAAGAACAGGGGTGCACCCAAAATGTGGCAGTGCAGCAATGTTCAGGCAGGCTGCCTGCAAGCTGTGGCTGGTGCCCCCATGCTGCTCCTGGAAGTGGCCGGCTGTTGGCACGTCCCTGCATGCCCCCAATAGGGGGTGGCAGATCTGAGCATGCTGCCCTTGCCCCAGGCAATGCATGGAGCCCCCTGCCTCCCTCCCCGCAAGGGGCACGTAGAGATGTGCCACCAGCACTGCAGCAAGGCTAAGATGGCTCCCTGCCTACTCTGTATCCCTCTCTCCATTCCTGCGTCCCATGGGGGGTGTCTCTGGGGTGTGTGTGTGTGTGTGTGTGTGTGTGTAGTTCTCTCTGGGAACTACAGCTAATGGTAGCCATGGGGATGGCACCTGTGGGCTGCAGTATGTAGAGACCTCCTGCCTCCCCCCCTCTCCCCGAAGCTGCTGCCAGAGGGGTGTGCCGGTCGCTTCGAGAGCATCACCTGAGGTAAACACTACCCCTACCCCCTTCTGTACTCCAACCTCCTGCCCCAGTCACTTTCTTTTCATGTATTTCCCACTAGAAGATTTACCAGCATGGCTCAGATCCTTAAACATTCGTTATTTTTGTTTTTCTGAAAATGAAATGAAAATGTCCATGTTTCCTTTGAATCATTGCTCTGGGGTGGGGCTGGGGAGGAAGGGTTCAGGAGGTAGGGTGCAGTAGCCTAGTGAGGTTGAGGGTTTTGGGGGATGGGGGGGGGGGGTTCTGGAGCACCAGCCTGGCTCCCTGAAGCTGGTGTGGGGAACTCTGAGCCATGGGGTCCAGATCCAGGCAAGCCGGAGACCAGATTCAGCCCCTGGGCCCGAAGTTCCCCACCTCTGGTCTAGGAGGAGTTCTTGAACACACAGACAGGCAAACTCTCTATACATAGTAGATTGCTTATAATATAAGAGGAGGATGAAGGGGGAAAAATGAAAAACGAGCGGGGAAGGGAGATGAGAGAGAACGTTCTTTTTCTTGGCTGGGTCCCCCTGAAAATGAAGCAACACACAGGGCCCCACTAACTCTAAAACCACCGCGGATTGTGACTGAAGGTGGCAGGTGGTGCACAACAGCTTTCTAAACTCGATCCCCCAAATGGGAACCTCTCTTCTCAGGCTTCCTCCCAGAGAAAGCCAGCGAGGTTTCCCGTTTGTACTGCAGACCGCTGGTGGTGGCACGCATCTGTGGGACGGCACGGCACAGATGTTCCTTCTAACATCTGCCCCGAGCACTGTTTCTATAAACAACCAGCTAAAAACATTTCCCCACTTTGAAGTTTGAGGTCCAAGACCTGCAAAGACTTACATGTGTGCTTAACTTTAAGCAGCGGAATAAGCACGCTGGAGCTGGTGGAGCTAAAGTTGTAGTGTGGGCCAGCCTCTGCAGGGTTGAGTCCATCGTCAGCAAGTGAGCAAACAGTGTATTTATACGCTGTTAAGTTGCTCAAAATTCTTTGCATGTGGACCATCACTTGCAGGAATGTACTTAGCCTATTAAAGATGTCATTTGTGCAAAGAAAAAAAATCTATTTGCAAGATTTTCCCTCCTCTTAAACATCAAATTGGTATGTTAACAAATGCAAGCACTGAGAATTGGAGTAACTGTAAATATCAAACTTCCTGATTGTCTTTTTTCCCCTCTGGTGGCTTACATTTAAGGTGGAACTGATCTAAGCAGCAGGGCTGACAGAACACTATTTTGTCAAATGACTTTTTCAAGGTATACTGTAAGTGCAGGTATCAGAGGGGTAGCCGTGTTAGTCTGGATCTGCAAAAGCGACAAGGAGTCCTGTGGCACCGAATAGACTAACAGATGTATTGGAGCATAAGCTTTCATGGGCAAAGACCCGCTTCGTCAAATGCATGTAGTGGAAATTTCCAGAGGCAGGTATAAATATGCAGGCTAGAGATAACGAGGTTAATTCAGTCAGGGAGGTGAGATCCACTTCTAGCAGCTGATGTGGAGATGTGAATACCAAGAAAGGAGAAACTGCTTTTGTACTTTGCTAGCTATTCACAATCTTTGATTAATCCTAAACTGATGGTGTCAAATTTGCAGATGTAAGTGCAGGTAATTCTCACCTATGGATGAAAACTGATATTCAAATCTTCTGAGTCTCTACATTGGACTAGTTGTCCAGCTGGTGGAAATTAGCATAGCTCCATTCAGGTCAATGATGAGGATCTGACCCAGTTTTGTTCTATCTGTCTACACACCCAAATTGAGAGGACAGGCATGGACTTTGGGGGCAATTAAGAATCAAATGATTCCATAAATCATTCTATGTTACCTTTTTGCAGTCAGTAAAGATACCATAATCTGACCATTGGTACATAAAACCAGCCATATCAGGTCAGACCACAGTCCATCTAGCCCAGTATCCTGTCTTCCAACAGTGCAAGGTGGCTCAGAGGGGAATGAACATAACAGGCAATTGTCAAGTGATCCATCCTCTGTCGCCCATTCCCAGTTTCTGGCAAACATCGGCTAGGGACACCATCCCTACACACCCTGGCTAATAGCCATTGATGGACCTAACCTCCATGAATTGTTCTATCTCTTTTTTGAACCTGTGATAGTATTGACCTTGAGAACATCCCCTGGCAGGGAGTTCCACAGGTTGACTGTGCATTATGTGGAGAGGTACTTCCTTTTGTTTGTTTTAAACCTGCTATCTTTTAATTTCATTTCCAGACCCCTAGTTCTTGTGTTATGGGAAGGAGCAAATAACTCTTCTTTGTTCACTTTCTCAACACCAGTCATGATTTTATAGACTCCTGTCATATCTCCCCTTCGTCATTTCTTTTCCAAGCTGAAAAGTCGTTTCTTTTACAAGCTTATTAATCTCTCCTTGTATGGCAGCCATTTCATATCCCTACTCATTTTTGTTGTCCTTTTCAGAAACTTTTTGAACTACAGTATATCTTTTCTGAGCTGGGTTGAGCACATCTGCACTCAACATTCAAGATGTGGGCATAGCATGGATTTATAGAGAGGCAATAGGATATTTTCTGCCTTATTATCTATCCCTTTCTTAGTGATTTCCCAGTCAGTTAGCTTTTCTGACTGCTGCTGCATACTGAGTGGATGGTTTCAGAAAACTATCCAAAATGACTCCAAGATCTCTCTCTCTCTCTCTCTCTCTCTCTCTCGATTATGTTTTCCAGTGTGAATTACTTTGCATTTCTCAACACTAAATTCCCCCCCATTTTATTGCCCAGTCATCCAGTGCTGAGCGATTCTTTTGTAGCTCTTCACCATCTGCCCGGGACTTAACTATCTTGAGTAGTTTTGTAACATCTGCAATTTTTTCCAGATCATCTATGAATGTTGACTAGGAAAGGTCCCAGAACAGGCTCCTTGAGGTGGGCTGTCCCTTGGGAAGTGCAAGGCCCTGGACAACCCCCCTCTGCCCAGCCCTGCCCTGCTCTCTCTTCCTGCCCCTGCTCCACCCCCACCCCACCCTCATTCTGCCCATTCTCCAAAGCCCTGATCCATGCCCTGCCTCTTCCCTGCCCCTTCCTCCTCCACGTCCTCTCACCCCCACTGCACCCTTCTCTCCAAGCCCCCTCTCCTGAGCAATGTGACTCAGGGGATTGCCGGGGGGGAGGGCCTGGCACCAGTAGCAGGAATCAGGCCTCCTCCATCCTCACCATGGTGGTGGGAAGTGAAGCAACCTGGCCCCCACCTGCTCCATCCCCCCCCTGCAACTCCCAGCTGCATTGCTTGGGCGAGCAGAGTGGACTGGGGCCAGGCTGCTCCACTTGCTGTGACTCCTGCTACTGCTGGTGAGTGCAGGGTGGGCCCGACTCCTCCTGCTGGCACCAGGCCTCCTGGTAATCTCCCAGGCTGTCCTGGGTCCTGTGAGGCTAGGGTTGCCAGAAGGTTTAACCAAAAATACTGCCCCCCTCCCCCCAAAAAACAAACCACTGGGAAAAAATTCTGTTGGGGGGAGAGGGGGAAGTGGGAGACTGAAGTGGTTGAGGGGGAAAAAAAAGGACCCCGAGAGTTGTTAACCAAAATAAATAAATAAAAATAAAAGCATTAAAACAGCATGGCCCCTTCAAGTGCGTGCAGAGTCAGACTAGGTATAGGAAGAGGGAGAGGTTGAGCACTAAGACCCAGGGAAGGCATTGCTTCTCCCGGCTTCAGGTCTTTAGGCTTTTTGCCAGCAGCCCTCTTGGTTTCTTGGTTGAGCTGGAAGGCAGCTTCCCTGCGGAACCAGATAAGCAGGAGGTACAGGGGCAGAGGTCTGGGGGCCCGGGGCAGGGGATGGGCCCAGTTGCTGAGTGTGTCATAGGGTTGCCAGATGTCTGGTATCTTCGCCTCCTGGCAGGGAAACCCTCCCCCCCCCCCCAATACCGAATATTTTAGGTGTCTGGTATTTTCTGAATTTTTTTTTTACTGGACAGGAGGTGAAAATACCAGACTGTCCAGGTCCATACCGGACACCTGGCAACCCTATGGGCCCCCCAAAGTATGAGGCCCGGGATGGTTGCGTTGAACTGTCCTATGGGCAGGATGATTCTGCCTGAAGGACGCCGCTAGTTACCTGCCTCCATTCTGAAAACTGGCCATTTATTCCTACCCTTTGTTTCCTGTCTTTTAACCAGCTACCAGTCCAGGAGAGGACCTTCCCTCTTATCCCATGGCAGCTTAAGCACTATGATACGGCATCGCTAGCATACTCTGCTAATTTCACCATCTTTAGTCACCCATTTTGTCACCTTCTTGTGTAATCATGGCTGCACTAACCCACACCTCTGCCTTTGCGTGAATATTACCTCCATGGACTTCTCGGCAAGGCTCTTAACCCAAGCACAGGTAAGTCCTTTTCGAAGTCCACTCTTTTGCAGTGCTGCTTACAGTGAATCAAGCTGACTTCTGTATAAATTGCCTCTTGCTGTTCCCTTTCCCCAACCTATTTGTCTTTTCTTAGATTGTACCTAGCACGTTGTAATTGCCACCATACATAAAATAATACTAAATAGGGATGCACCGATGCGTCTTCCTTTATAAGGAACCCAGATCATTCACTGATGTCAGTCTGGCCATAGTGACATCGCCATTAATCATCATGGAAGTGATTTTGGAGCCATGTGCAATTATTGATCGTATAGGAAAAAGGGGGCCAATTACTGCATCAAGGAAAGTTTCTCTTTTAGATGGGAAGGTGGGAAAAGAAATAAAGAAAACGGGTTCCAGGAATTTTTTAAATATTTGCCTGCATATGTAAGTGACTGTTTGAGATGTGCTGAATTCCCACTGCAAGTTAAAGGCTCTGCAAGGAACATACGCTAAATAGATATGTGCCTCCATATGTAATAGTAAGAAATCGCCCCTTTTAAATTCTGTGCTGTAATTATAAACCTTGTAGCTGGACATAAATAATATTTTTCTTTATTCCTTTAAGGATTAATCTGGAATGCTTGTGCATGTCAGAGGCCTGCTTTATATGGTAACAAGAAATGTAAGCTGTGTATAGATCCACCATTTGATCAACTCCATTCCACTTGCTGAAATGTATTATGCAGCCAAGATAGAGTTTACTTTAGTGAAACTCTTATTTTTACTGCTAAACAGCTAGCTGCTGCCAAACTCAAGACAGCTCTTCATACCCATGACCTTGAAGATCACACACTAAAGTCGTGTGCTGTTTAAATTGCAAAAGAATGTTGTAGTTGTATAATAAGATGTTGATTGTAAGGCTAATCAAGACTCGTCGATGCAAGGACATTGTTGGGGAAGCTCATCTGACTATGTTGTCATCTATTATCCAGACTATTCAAAAAGGCTTTGCTCTGTTTAGCTGCTGTATTTCCTGGGCTTTGCAATCTTCCAGGAGATGAATTAGATGTAGCCAGAAGAATTATTGTTCAAAAGATACAATCCTGAAGGTCTGTGTGTGGGGGGCGGGGGAGGGGGGGCGGGGGGGGGGGGGGAAGGAGGGATGGGTTGGAATAGGCCCTCACTGCTGCTAAAAGATCATAAAATGAAGACTTCTAGTAAGTTTCAGACCATAGGTCATTGTCCTTTTGGTGCTTAGGGCATAAACAGTTAGTTCCTATTGATGTAGGATGGGAGATGAAATGCTACAAAACTGGTGTAACATGGGGAAGCTGTTTCCTTGCATCACTAGACATCTTTGCTGCACCTCCATGCTGTTCAGACCTACCCCATTCTTTTAATGCCATAGCTGAACATACTAAGTCCTCCTGCAAGCTCATCAGCTAGCTCACCATTCCCTCCAGACAGGTGGTTGGGTTACCATTGCACAGCATCGGGTGAATCCGGCCCGCTAAAGCTGATTGGGAAAGAAAATGTAAATGTCCAAAACTTCAGTCTCAGAGTTTTTTTTTTTTTTAAAGTTAGTCTGTAACTTTAAAACCAAGTAGTCCTGTGGTACCTTAGAAACTAACAAAAATATAGGAAGTGTGTGTGTGTATACACACACACTTCCTGTATTTATTTATATATATATACACTTCTGAGACACTTTTATCAGCATGGCTAAAATTTTCAAAAATATAGATGTCTCCCAGAAAACGTGCGGACGCTTTTCAAAACTGTTCTTCATGTTTCTGACCTAAGAATGTGCATCACCTAGCCCTTCTGGTCGGGTTTTGCAGCAAGTTTTACTGTTACCAATCCCTGATAGCTCTGCCAGATTCTGTAAACTGCACGAACGCTCTCCAAGAAGCTGGGCTAAGCTATGGCTCTGAGCGGCTGCCGGTGACTTGCTACTTTCATGTTTGAGATGGGAGAAGTTGTGCTGGGAAAGATGATCAGGGATTTCTCCCTCCCATGTTCCGTTGAATCTTAAGCTGGCTGCAGCAGATTTCCCCCATCATCTGTGTTACAGTACACTGCCCATAGCCCTGTGGTATGCTGAAGCAATGCTATCTCTGCCACATCAATCCCATAATAATCTGCCTCGTAATACACCACCCCCCTGTGCTACTTTCCGGCTTGCTGTGCTACCCAGGTGCAGAGCAGTATAATATGCCTCTCGCTATGCTCTCCCTCCTGTAGTTTATGGCTTGCACGGCTCTGGCAAGGAGCAAAAAGATGTGACCCTGCTAAGGGTGAGCAGAGAAATGACTAAATAACCCCTTTCCCCCTTCCCCCAAAAGGCTGTAAATTGTGCTGGAGTAGCCAATAGCCTGCGAATCCGTGCTGTGCCAGACGAGACGTGGTGACCACCTAATGGTTTTAATTGGCCTCAAACCAGAGGCAACCCTTCCCTCCACCAAACACAAACTTGCCTTCTCTCACCACGGCCCAGCCCGCAAATTCATTTGCTTTCTGAATCCTGGGGGCTGGGGTAGGCCTGTGGATTCCGTTTGGCAAGGGTGGGTGGGTGAGGCCTGGAGGGGAAGAACTCGGAAAGGCTGTCTCTGTTCTCCCCTCCCTTTACTCGGAGGCAGGCTTTCCAAGGGTCCGCTGACCATCAAGCTGTTAGTAAAGGTTCTTGTTGGTGCTACAGTAGCACCTATCTCTAGGCATTTCTGTAGCCCCCATCACCAGAGTCTCTGTGCTTCCTCTCAACTGGTATCATAGTCGTCCGCCTTGCACTCTTGCCAGCTGGTGGGTTTTACAGGAGAGAAGCTGGAGCACAGAGTGACTAACAAAGGCCAGACTGGGTCGGACCGATGGTCTGTCTAGCCCACTATCCTGCATTCCAGCATGGCCAACGCCAGGGGCCTCAGAGTGAACAGAACAGGGTGATTATCTAAGGCTCTGTCAATGCTGCAGAAGTTATGCCTAGGCCAGCCTACCTGAGCTAGCTTGAATTCAGCCTGCGTCAGTCACTAGGGTTGCCAAGTGTCCAGTTTGGTATTTTCACCTCCTGTCCGGTAAAAAAAAATTCAGAAAATACCGGACACCTAAGATGTCCGGTATTTTGTGATTTCCCCCCCCCCCCCCCCCAGCCAGGAGGCGAAAATGCTGGGCACCTAACAACCCTACAAACCTTCAGTGCCCGGCCTCCTCCTCTGACCCCCAACACTCCCAGCCTCTCAACTCCATGTTTACCTGGTTCTGCAAGGCTGCCGGCACAAAATGGCTTCTGTCAAAAAGACCAAGGGGAAGCAATGACTCCCCTGGGTCTTAGTGCTCAACTTCTCCCCTGTTCCTATTCCTGCACTCACTCTTAAAGGACATGCTATTTTAATGCTGTTTGATTTTAAATTTTTCTTTTTTTTTTGTTTAAGTCTTGGAGTCCTTTTTTTTTTCTCCCCCCCCAACAACTTTGGTCCCCTCCCCCTTTTTTTTCCTTCAACAGAATTTTTTCCTGGTGTTTTTTTGGGGGGTGGGGCGTGTGTTCTGTATTTTTGTTTCAGCCATCTGGCAACCCTATCAGTCACAGCAGCAGCAAAACCAGTAATGACTGAGCTAGTGAGCCATTTATGTACCTGTAGTGGCTTCTCCTACTCATGGGGAAGCCCAGACTATTCTGTTTGACCTATGCTAGTGTGAATCCAGCTAGCACGTTGTTAGCGTATGCACAGCAAATACATACCTATCCCAAGCCCTGGTCTATACCAGGGAATTATTTCAAAATAACCTCCCTCCCCCCCACACACACCTCCATTTCGAAATAACAAGCAGAGCATCCACACTACCAAGCTCTTTATTTCGAAATAACAGGCTTGTTATTTCAAAATCTGTTCTCCTGTTTTCCTTCAGGAAATAACACTTATTTCTACATACAGATAGTCCCCGACTTATGAACGAGTTACGTACCAAACACTTGGTTGTAACTCAATCTGTTTGTAAGTCAGACTCCGTTCATTTAAATATGACCGTGCTGTTCGTAAGTGCGGATTGCGCATTTGTAACTTGGGGACCAGCTGTAATGTGCTTAATGGGAGGCTGGCCGTAAGTATGAATGGTCATAAGTCAATGCGTTCGTAACTTGGGGACCACCTGTAGTTATTTTGAAATAGCGGTAGTGTGGATGCTCCACTGCTGCTATTTCAAAATAACTACTCCAGAGTCATTTGAAGTAATTACTCCCCAGTGCTTCCTGGGGCTCTAAGTTCATGTAGGATGTCCACAATAATGGAGCCTCCTTCGGATTAATTTCGAGGCTCCCTCCTGTAGTGGAGACACGCTATTTTGATTTTGTTATTTTGGGAGCTATTTCAAATCTTCTGAACATTTCACATTTAGTTATTTCAAAATAATTTCCTAGTGTAGACATTCCCTAAGGCTGCGTCTCCACTGCAGCGCTTAGCTCAATTTGCATTGCTTATTTCAAGTTATGTCAATTGCGTAGCTTATTTGGAAACAGCTTATTTAGAAATGCGGAGCGTCTACACAGCACTTATTTTGAAATAGAGTGCTCTTCCTCCAACTTCCCTTACGCCCCATACAATTGAGGGTTACAGGAGTCAGAGTAAGAAGTCCTCTAGCTTGACAGTATTTTGACATTGTCGAAATAACTGCCTGCTATGTAGAAACGGATTAAGTTATTTCGAAATAATGTTGCTGTGTAGATGTACCTTAAGTATCCTATCTAGTTCAGGCTAGGATAAGGAATTAAGCCTGGGTCTCTTAAGCCACTGGATCATTCTTCCTTGCTAGTGGCAGTAACAGAGACTGAGGCCGTGTGTTAGGTTATGTACAATAAGTGACAATAAGCCTTGAAGCGTTTATTAACTACATGGACAAGACAGGTAACAATCCCATTGTTTCTAAAATACAGAGAATTTCATATTATATGGCTACGTCTACACTGGCATGATTTTCCGGAAATGCTTTTAACAGAAAAGTTTTCCGTTAAAAGCATTTTTGGAAAAGCGCGTCTAGATTGGCATGGACGCTTTTCCGCAAAAGCACTTTTTGCGGAAAAGCATCCGTGGCCAATCTAGACGCGCTTTTCCGCAAAAAAGCCCCGATCGCCATTTTCGCGATCGGGGCTTTTTTGCGGAAAACAACTCTCTACTGTCTACACTGGCCCTTTTGCGCAAAAGTTTTTCGGAAAAAGACTTTTGCCCGAACGGGAGCAGCATAGTATTTCCACAAAAGCACTGACAATCTTACATGAGATCGTCAGTGCTTTTTCGGAAATTCAAGCGGCCAGTGTAGACAGCTGGCAAGTTTTTCCGCAAAAGCAGATGATTTTGCGGAAAAACTTGCCAGTCTAGACACAGCCTTATATGAAACACAAGTTAGGGATTAACCGGACAAATAAATCTTTCTAACTCCCATGCTTTTGCTGAAGCTTAGTTTCATTATCCAGCGTTTCAGAGGACTGCAGAATAACATGCACTAAAATAGAGACTTTATTTTGTTTGCCTTGGAAAATAACTGCACCCTCCCCCAAAATAATGACTCTAATTGCTCTGAAAGACGGCTGTTCTGTGCTGTTTCTCTTTCACTGTTAATCTTTTTCCATGCTGTGACATCACTCTGTGTGTGACATTACATAGCCCCAAATACGGAAGAAGTGATTCTGAGGCAAAATTTATTGAAGTGCAAAAATTGGGGGGGAAAATGTTTTCCATGGAAAGTTTGCCTCAGCTTCACCTCAGTGCCGTGAATGTGGTTTTCCCATAATTCCAGTTTTATGGAAAGGGCTTTCTGAAGTACTACCCTGAGGTCACTGGCCACATGTTACTTCTCAGAGACTAATCATACATGTGATCTTTTTTTCCCAGCCAGTAAGATTCTGCTGCTACTTTTTTCACTATTTCTGAATAACCCTAATGATGCTTTTTTAAAAGCTTATGCTATTCTAATTGTAAGGCCACATTTCTGCAAACAACTAGGCAGAGGTTTAACTTTATTCTTCAAAAGCGATGAGGAGTCTTGTGGCGCCGTATAGACTCATTTTATTCTTGAAGTCAATGAAATAGGTGTGCGGTTAGAGGTAAGCACATGTGCAAGTGTTTGTAGGATCAGGGTCTAAATTGTGCGTATCACATTTTGGAGAAACTGAGGAAGCTTATGGGGGAATTTTGAAGGTTGGATTGCCCTGGAGATGGAGGGATGAGGTTCATGGGGAAATAAAAATCAACCCAAACCTTTTCACCAAACTCAAACAGAATCCCAAACTCTCATGTGTGTTTTTTTGTAAACAAAGTGAAGTTTACTGCTAATTTCTAAGCTCTTTGGTGTTTTCCCTGCCTGGGGTATGATTTATTTTTATTTTTACTGCTCTGCAATCCTATACAAAGTGGTGGATGTGCTAGTCAATCTTCTTTAAAAATACCCATGTAAACTTGCAGATCCATCGCCTTTCTCCAGATTAAATAACCCAGCAACAACACAGATATAGCAAAATGTAATATAGACCTTTTCCCAATATCCCCCCTTAAATTCTGTTACCCTCCGTACCTATCACCTTGAGGGCAGGACAAAAAATTGGGTTTTCAAATGCACCTTGAATGTTAATGCAGTCTGATTTTTGTGGACCATAGGGGTGGGGTGGGGAATGAGTTATAAAGTCACAACGCCTGTGTCCCTTATAGGGTACAGATGGATATAAGAGGTAGCTCCATGTAGGATGATCTGGTTGTGGGCTCTTGTAGCAGAAGAAATGTTGCTTGCATCATATTGCTCGCATGAGCTAACTGATGTGTAGTTAGTCCCAAGTCTCTTTTACAACACCACTTCTGAAATAAGGTATTTATCGCCAGAGATGTGTTCGTTATGATTCTCATTTCAACCGAGCTCAGCATGTTGCGCCATGGATGTAGGATATTGTATTAGAATGAAATTTCACTGGAACTAAAACATTGCAAGCTAGTGTAAGTTCCTAGAATCATAGAACCAGAAGGGACTCGAGAGGTCATCAAGTCCAGCCCCTGGCCCTCATGGCAGGACCAAGCACCATCTAGATCATCCCTGACAGATGTCTGTCTAACCTGCTCTTAAATATCATCAGTGATGGAGATTCACCACCTCCCTGGGCAATTTATTCCAGTGTTTAACCACCCTGACAATTTGGAAGTTTTTCCTAATGTCCAACCTAAACTGCCCTTGCTGCAGTTTAAGCCCATTGCTTCTTGTCCTATCCTCAGAGGCCAAGGAGAACAATTTTTCTCCCTCTTCCCTGTAACATCCTTTTAGATGCTTGAAAACTGCTCTCATGTCCCCTCTGTCTTCTCTTTTCTAAACTAATCAAGCCCAATTCTTCCAGTCTTCCCTCTTAGGTCATGTTCTCTAGACCTTTCATCATTTTTGTTATTCTTCTCTGGATCTTTTCCAATTTCTCCACATCTCTCTTGAAATGTAGCACCCAGAACTGGACACAATAGTCCAACTGAGACCTAAACAGCGCAGAGTAGAGTGGAAGAATGACTTCTCATGTCTTGCTCACAACACTCCTGTTAATGCAGCCCAGAATCAGAGTTTGCTTTTTTTGCAACAGTGTCACACTTATGACTCGTATTTAGCTTGTAGTCCCTAGATCCCTTTTTGCAGGACTCCTTCCTAAGCAGTCGCTTCCCATTCTGTATGTGTGAGATGGATTGTTCCTTCCTAAATGGAGCACTTTGCATTTGTCCTTATTAAACTCCATCCTATTTACCTCAGACCATTTCTCCAGTTTGTCCAGAAAACGTAAAGGGCAAGAAACATTTGACCAGAACCTAGAATGTACATGAAATTGCCCTTAGTCTGAGATTCATTCCAGTAGTCCTCAATTTATGTCCAGTCTATGAATATTTTATTGATGCCAAGTACAGTTTTTTGGCTGCGACTGGCAGTCTGAGAAGATTCCATGGCTGCTGTTTATCGCTTAAACTGGATCCCATGCTGCCTTTTTCTGCTAGATTGAAGAGCTCTGTCATGATGGCAAATGAGACTAAATGAAAGTGGCCTTGTCCTAGTCCTAATGGCAGCTGAATTCTAATGCTGGTTATTATCACAACTGCAGCTCGACCATTCGCTATGGAGATCCTTAATGAGCCAGGAACCCTGGAATTTTTCCAACGAGTCGCCCTTGTTGGCTGCCCTCCCATTTGGTCATGCTGAATGACTAGGTAAATAGGCCTTTCATGAAATCTAACACCCGCCCTACCTAATCCCCCCTGCCTTCAAACTATGGGGATAATCAGTTGTTTTGACATAAGTAGGACCCAGATTCTATGAGGAACATGGCCAAGAAAAGTTCAAACCCAAGAGCAAGATTAATGAGAACTTCAAAGAAATTCACCACCAAATGTTACTAATTTAGTACACCCTGTGTTTGAAGCCAATGACCTAATTGGAAAGTATGTTCTTTATGCCCTTGCTCTTTAGTATTCGAGAGGTGGCTTCTAAGGATCGGAGTAGGTTATGCCATTTGGTAGAATTGGAGACGGGGGCCCCCCAAGCCCTGATAAAGTATCCTGCTGTTGACTGCATAAGAGATTGCACTGGTAATGCACAATAAATAACAGATTTTGAATCAGACAAACAATTTCCTTCTGCTTTCTAATATAGGAGTATAATATTACAAATCCTTTAAAGCCAGTTAGAGAAATGAAAGGTCTGATTAACTTGGCTGTCGTGTTGCCAAAAAATCAGCACATTAAAAAAATACTTAGCATAAAAAGGCTTGTTGTTATTCAGGGTCCTCGTTGGTGCTTTTGACTGCCTGGATGTTCACCAAAGTCCCTGGCATGTGTGTTAGCTATGGGTACTGTGGTCGCTGATGGCTCAGTTAGCTGGTGATGGATTGAATCACCCCATTGCTTCATACCCATTAACTACTCCAAATAAAAGTGCACGGCAGTGCCTTCTAGGGCGCAGGTAAATCAACTGTACAGTGCTGGGTAGTTTTTCAGAGGTCCATTGATGGGAACTACGGCTGTTCAGGGCGTTGGACCAGGTGGATGGTCTAGTGTTGAGGGTTCTTCCTTGGGCAGGAGGGAGCTGTCTTCATGTTTTTGGCTCTAGCACAGCCTTTTTCTGTGACCTTGGGCAAACCACGTAGGGGGTATATCCTCAAAGGTGTTTTGGCTCCTAATTTCCATGAAAACAGCTTAATTACCGTTGAGATCTGGGCCTTAGTCCCCATCTGAACAATGAGGGTAATATTATGTCCCTACCTCATAAGGGTTTGTGAGGATAAACCTATTAAAGATTGCGAAGAACTCGGATGTTAGGGTGGTATTTGCCTCAGACAGAAAACAGGGGTGTATGTAACTAGAGGTATGACTAGACTACATGCCTCTGTCAGCAGAGGCATGTAAAATAGGCTACCTGACATCTGTCAGCAGAGGCATGTAAAATAGGCTACCTGACATAGTCAATGAAGCAGGGATTTAAATATCCCTGGCTTCATTAAAATAAAAATGTCTACAGCACTGTGCTGGCTCAGCTGATCGTTGGCACAGCGCGGCAGTCGAGACTTAGATCGGTCGACCAAGGAAGCCTTTGTCGACCTCTCCCTTAAACCTCGGCATAAGGGATCGGTTGACACAGGCTTCCCCTGTTGACCGATCCGCGTCTTGACTGCCATGCTGTGCTGACGATCAGCTGAGCCGGCACAGTGCAGCAGCCATGTTTATTTTAATGAAGCCGGGGATATTTAAATCCCCGCTTTATTGACTGTCGGGTAGCCAATTTTACATGCCTCTGCTGACAGAGGCAGGTAGTCTAGACATACCCTAGGAGCCTGAGTGCTAAAGGGTACATCTACATTTCAAAGAACACCATGCAGCTATGATGACCTGGGCTTGGGCTGTGAGGCTAAAAACAGCAGTGTATTCACTCTGGCTTGGGCTGCCGGGGCTCTGAGGGTCTCCTTTCCTTGTTGGACTTCAGAAACCTGAGTCCCAGTCTATTTCTAGCCCCACAACTTGAGCTCTGCAAGCCCCAGTCCACTGATCCAGGTCTGAGGTTTGGTGTGGTGGGTTTTTCTTTGCAGTGTAGATGGACAAGAGACCCAGACCTACAGTGTGAAGCGGTTCAGTGCAAGGGGTTGGTTTGCCCCTTGCTAAGGATAGAGTTCAGCGGTATAATCTGGAGCTAGAACACAACTTTCATCTAGGTTGCTGGGTTCAGCGGAAAGGTTCCGTGGGTGTGCACAAATAGTGAGAGTTTGTTCCACAAAACTTTGGTCAAGTGAGGGAAAACTTGTGAAATTCGCGGGGGGGGGGGGGGGGGAGAGGAATCCTGACAAAGCTCCACAGTGCAACACACATCGCACGGGGCTGTGTGGGTGTGGGCATGCATGCTTACAGGCCGGGGAGGGGTAATATTCATCATGAGCCCTTGGGCGTCATGCTCTTACACAAGCACAGGGAGGTTCTGTCACAAGCATTGCTGGTGTTGTACAAGTGTCCATTATCTAATTCGGAGCACTTCAAATGTGGATCTGTCGATGCGTGAATCTGTGAGCTTCCTGGAGCCGATCTTAGCACAGAGCCAATTCTCTGCCTTAGAAGGACATGGTGCATTCTCCACTTCTGCGAGACTGGGAAAGCCAATGCCGCTCTGGCAGGTGGTCATGGCTCCATCTAGCCCTCTCCCACAAGCTGTTACATCTTTTAAATGGAGCTGGAAGTACTTAAAAGGTGAGAAATTCTTTCCTGCCTTTGAAAATCTCAGAGAGGCAGAGAAATCACTTCTAATCAGATCCTTGCAATCAAATGTCCTGGCTGAATTAAACAGAGCAACAGGAAACAAAGCGGTACCCATCAGAAACAGGATTTGGAGCGTGAGATTGGAACCATGTACCTGAATGATCACTGACGCCCACTTGATAGAATCATAGAATCCAAGAACACTAGAACTGAAAGGGACCTCAAGAGGTCATCGAGTCCAGTCCCCTACCCTCACGGCAGGACCAAGCACGGTCTAGACCATCCCTGATAGACCTCTATCCAACCTGCTCTTAAATATCTCCAGAGATGGAGATTCCACAACCTCCCTAGGCAATTTATTCCAGTGTTTAACCCCCCTGATAGTTAAGAATTTTTTTCTAACGTGCAACCTAAACCTCCCTTGCTGCAGTTTAAGCCTATTGCTGCTTGTCCTGTCCTCAGAGGCCAAGGAGAACAATTTTTCTCCCTCCTCCTTGTAACACTCTTTTAGGTACTTGAAAACCACTATCACATCCCCTCTGTCTTCTCTTTACTAAACAAGCTCAATTCTTTCAGTCTTCCCTCCTTGTTCATGTTCTCTAGACCTTTAATCATTCTTGTTGATCTGCTCTGAACCTTCCCCAATTTCTCCACATCTCTCTTGAAATGCAGTGCCCAGAACTGGACACAATACTCCAGTTGAGGCCTAATCAGCGCAGAGTAGAGCAGAAAAATGACTTCTCTTGACTGTACTGAATACCGTACAGTCCGACAATAAAGTTATAGGGGGAAACAGCAGCAAAGCCCTCAGCAAAAGGGCTGTTTTCTATCTGGATATGCAATACACACAAACGGCCAGATCCTCAGGCGGTATAAATCGGCAAACTGGATTGAAGTCAATAGAGCTATGCTGATCCAGATCAGCTGAAGAGCCAGCAGTGGGTGTTTAGTTTTGCTGAGCTAGCATATTATATGATCAGTCACAGACTTTATAGAAGGGACCATCATGGTCATCTTGTCTGAAACCTCTGCACATCACAGGCCACAGAACCTCATCACTCTCTCCTGCAGCCGACCCCTCACCTCTGGCTGAGCTACTGAAGTCCCAAGTACAGGAAAACATCCCTATTCAAGAAAGCACTTCAGCACATGTTTGATTTCACCCCTATTCAGAGAAGCGCTGGAGAATGTGTCAAGATAAGTGTCGTCTTAAAGAACACACTTAACTTGACACACATTCTTCAGTGCTTTTCTGAAGAGGGGTGAAATCAAACGTGCTGAAGTGCTTTCCTGATTGAGGACCTACAAGCATTTATGAGGTGCTTATTATAATTTCTGAGCACACTTAAAAAGCTTGGGCACAACAGGGACATTTCCCTGGAAATGGATGAGATAGTTAAAAACTCCCAGAGTGCTGAACTTACTCACTTTGGTTTTATGATTATGACTGCAATTTTTTGTGATTTTTGTTGCTGTTTTCCACAGAGAGAACAAATACAAAGTCTCCATGAAAGAGGAAAACTAAAAGGTGGTTTCTATGCAGAATCTTCTAGCCCCTAACAGAGAAAGCCAGAATTCTTACATTTAAAGATGGAGTAGAAAACACATTCATGGCTGTCTAGAAAATATTGCTGCACCAATCTGCTTCCTTCACTGGAACATTCCTCTCCTTAGCCCACCAAATTTGGTATGCAGTTTCCTCTGATCCTGACTTAAAGCTAGGTCAGGGTTTGGTTGTGCCAGGACAATGGGATGTATCTGGAATTTGGCTGTTTCTCATAAAATGGAAAGGGAGAGGTCTGGCAGGAGGGAGAGTTATACTGTAAAATGACCACTGGGGGCAGCAAGGGATGAGAGATGGGATCCGGAACAGCTATAACCCCCTTGGGCCACTAGGGGGCAGGGTGGAAAAAGGGGCAGCTATCTACTGTATATATTTGAGAGTTTGACTATTGGTGTGTCTGTTTGTCTTTGCGTCTATCCCCTAGCCGAGGGACATGCACCCTTCCCCTGGCTGTGCCCACTGCAGCGGCCATGGAGAGGCGCTTTTTGCCTGGCCCCAAGCTGCTGTGGTGAAAGAGGGTTGGGGTTGTCCTATCTCCCCAGGCAGCCTGCATACTGACCCCCTTCTCCCCAGAACAGTGTTTTAAATGAAGAAAAACAAAACTTATTTGAGTTAAGGACCCAAGAAACACTGGGTAAATCTTCTAGTTTATTTATAAGGCATCATGCGAGACTGTATCAAATGCCTAGGAGGGAATCCCAGTGAAAATTTCTAAAAACACCGTTGTTTGGTGAAATCTGGCCTGTATTGAAGGCTGTATACCGGTAATCGCTGTGCTCAGCAGGTCTTGCAGGAGCCTTTGGCAGCAGGAATGGCTCCATTAAAAAGAAGGGAAGTTAACTCCACCATCCCCTCAGTTTTAAGGCTGAATTTTAGCAAGGTATTACCTCAGGAGGATATTCCAGTAGAGAAGTTTAAGCTGTGGAAATCAGAGGAGACCCACTCCTAGTAATACCTCGTGCTCCATACCCATGAGCACCCAGCTCACTAAGGACACTCTCCAATGACGGAGTGTTTTTCTGTTGGCAGTTGTCGTAGCACCAGAACCAACACTTCCCTCTGGAGTGCGTCTGTGTAATGAAACTTTGTTTCCGGGGAAGCATTCTTGTATGGTTGAAATGTTCCATTTGACCTTTTTGGAATTCCAGTTCCATTCCAATATTGCTACAAAATAACTTTGCATTTTGAAATTTGGTGTAATATCTTCTAATTTCTGAAAGGAAAATGAAATGTCAAAATGGAAATGTGAGGTTTTAACCTTCTCTAAACTAAACTCTCTGGTCCTCAGGGTATGTCTACACTACCACCCTAGTTCGAACTAGGGTGGTAATGTAGGCATACCGCACTTGCAAATGAAGCCCGGGATTTGAATTTCCCAGGCTTCATTTGCATAAGCCGGCCGGCGCCATTTTTAAATGCCGGCTTGTTCGAACCCCGTGCCGCGCGGCTACACGCGGCACTGACTAGATAGTTCGAACTAGCAAGCCATTCCGAACTATCTGTACACCTCGTTCCACAAAGTTTCATTACACAGATGCACTCCAGGGGGAAGTGTTGGTTCTGGTGCTACGACAACTGCCAACAGAAAAACACTCCGTCATTGGAGTAGTTCCACGTGGAACGAGGTGTACAGATAGTTCGGAATGGCTTGCTAGTTTGAACTATCTAGCCCGTGCCGCGTGTAGACGCGCGGCACGGGGTTCGAACAAGCCGGCATTTAAAAATGGCGCCGGCTGGCTTATGCAAATGAAGCTCGGGAAATTCAAATCCCGGGCTTCATTTGCAAGTGCGGTATGCCTACATTACCCCGCTAGTTCGAACTAGCGGGGTAGTGTAGACATACCCCCAGTGATTAAAAAAAACAAACCGGCAAGCAACAACAACAGTAACAATGAAAACAAAACTTAAAATTGTGGCATTTCTTGCAAATCAGAATTCTGGTTCCTACAAAGCTCTAATGCAGTCACCAATTGGGATCGACTGGTAGACCTTGGAGCCTCTGACGTGATCCCGACTGGTTTGGCCAAGAGGCTGTCAAGTGCCGGCACTTCAGCTGCCCCTCCCCCCGCTGCTGCGCATCTCCTGCCCTTTGCCTTGGAGCTGTTCCCTCAGGAGCTTCCTGCTTTCTGTGCAGGGCCGGGGAGGAGGAGGAGGGTGCTGATGTCAAGGCCCCTCCTCTCCTACTCTGTATCCCATCTCCACAGAGCAGAGGGGACACAACAGGACTTGGGATGGATTTTGCTGCCCACCTTTGGGAGCAGTGCAGGGCCAGGGCAGAGGTGAGCCTGTCTTAGCCCCACTGCACCACCACCCAGGAGCTACCTGAGGTCAGCAGTGCCCAGGTGGAGCCCACATCCTGAAACCCACCCCAGTCATGAACCTCCTCCTGCACCCCAAGCACCCCTGCATCCAAACACCCTCCCAGAGCCTGCACCTAGAACCGCCCTGGCATCCCAACTGCCTGCAGCTCAGAACCCCTCTCACACTCCAAATCCCTTAATCCAAGGCCGGAGCCTGCACCCCAACTCACTGCCCCAGCCTAGTGAGAGGAAGGGAGGGAAGATGCAGTGAGCAGGGGCGGGGCCTTAGAGAAGGGGCACAAAGGAGGTGGGGCAAGGATATTTGGGTTTCAGGTAGATCTTGGATTGCACTTAAATTCAAAAAGTGATCTCAAGCATACAAAGGTTGGAGACCCCTGCTCTAGTGGAACAGGTACAAAGAAGGGCCACTAGGATGATCCGAGGAATGGAAAACCTGTCTTATGAAAGGAGACTCAAGGAGCTTGGCTTGTTTACCTTAACCAAAAGAAGGCTGAGGGGGGACATGATTGCACTTTTTAAATATATTAGAGGGATAAATACCAGGGAGGGAGAGGAATTATTTAAGCTCAATACCAATGTGGACACAAGAACAAATGGATATAAGCTGGCTAGTAGGAAGTTTAGACTTGAGATTAGACGAAGGTTTTTAACCATTAGAGGAGTGAGGTTCTGGAACGGCCTTCCAAGGGATGTAGTGGGGGCAAAAGATCTATCTGGTTTCAAGATTAAACTAGATGGGTTTATGAAGGGGATGGTTTGATGAGGTAATATGATTTTGGTAACTAATTGACCATTCATTATCAGTGGGAAATAGGTCAATGGAGGGATGATAGGAGTTACTATAGAGAACTTTCTGGGTGTCGTGTCTGGTGAGTCTTGCCCACATGCTCAGGGTTCAGCTGATCGCCATATTTGGGGTCGGGGAGGAATTTTCCTCCAGGGTAGATTGGCAGAGGCCCTGGAGGTTTTTCGCCTTCCTCTGTAGCATGGGGCACAGATCACAGCTGGAGGATTCTCTGCATCTTGGGGTCTTCAAAGTATTTGAAGGCTTCAATATCTGAGATAAAGGTGAGAGGATTATTCTGGGAGGGGTGGGTGAGATTCTGTGGCCTGCACTGTGCAGGGGTCAGACGAGATGATCATAATGGTCCCTTCTGACCTTGAAGTCTATGAGTCTAGTGTGACACGCATGTGTGCTCCTATGCATGCAAATAAGCATCCAGATTGGGTCACAATTGCCTCCTCTCATGAATATATATGATCAGCAATACACATTGGAACATCCAAATGGCCATACTGAGTCAGGCCGATGGTTCATCCAACACAGGGCTCTGTCTTCTGACAGTGGCCAATGCCAGGTGCCACAGAGGGAAAGAATAGAACAGGGAATCATCAAATGATTCCCTCCCCTGTTGCCCATTCCCAGCTTCTGACAAACAGAGCCTGGGGACACCATCCATGCCCCTCTTCACTAATAGCCATTGATGGATCCATCCTCCATGAACTTTTTGAGCTCTTCTTTTGAATCCAGTTATAGTCTTGATCTTCACATATTATGTAACTCAGGTTATTGTGAATCCATACCCAGACATGAGCACCGTTGCCCGTCTTAGGCATTCATTTTCAGATGCTGTGGGTGCATATTAAAAGTAATACAGGTTGAATCTCTCTGGTCTGGCACTGTCTAGTCCAGCCAGACCATGGATGTGGTAGGACCACAGAGCCCCTGGACCAAAGAGCCCCAGGAGGCCAGGGAGCTGCTGGTTGTAATCCCCGGCGGCTCCAGGGGGCAGTGGTGTATGTAACCCTGGAGCAGGCCAGAGCCAGGAGCCCGACGGTGCAAGGGCAGGGGAGCCCAGCGATCTGCTAACAGACCCCAGCAGAGCCCAGAGTCCATTAGCAGAGGAACCAACCTCCTCTGGTCCAGCAAACCCCTTTCTTCAGGACTATCAGGTCCCAAGGGTGCCGGGGCAGGGAGGTCCAACCTGGACAGAAAACATTCTAAAATAGAATCACCTCACTGAAGAGGCACAGGGTGAGGAGGAGGTATGATGGGTTGAGGTCACGTTGTTCTATTTGGTCGATAATGGCTGTGATTTGACACTGTTACGATCAGGCTCTGAATTCAAGTTTAAATCTGTATACCAACTCCAAATCCCTGAGGGAAGTGTTTTATAATAGTTCTGCTCAACCCCTAACTATATGTCCAAAGACACTGTAGGTCATGCATATACAGTGGATCAAAACAGAAAGGCATCATGATCTATTGCGTACGTAATCTGATGTTGTACGAGGAGAGGGGACTATAATCCCACAAGAATTTTAACTACATCGGTATAATAATTTTGTGGGCCTCTTCTGAAAAATAAGAGAAGTCGTTGAGGCAGGTAAATGAAATCACCATGGAAGAGATTATATCTTCATTAGTCCTTTCCCCCTTTTCATTCTGCCTCTAATTCAGTAGGGCTATTTTCATTTCTTGTAATATTTCATAATTCACAACAGCTATGGAGAATGTAGTTTCCTACAAACTTCACCCTGCACTGCACTACTGTCAATTGCATGGATGCATACAGATGCCGTCCCAACTGGAGCGCAATGCAATGTCTGAAGAATAGCGTGGCTGAAAATCTATATTTGATTGAGTTTGCCGAATTTGCTGCTACATTTTCCAAATGTTCTGCATGCGGAACGAATCAACATCAACATGTGTGTCCTACTTGTGCTGTAATGTAGGAAGCATGGGCCATGAACACTTGCAGTAGATGGCAGGTTAATATGAAAGCAAGCAAAATTTATTTGTCTGTGTGCAAATGCAACCAGGAAGGGAATTAAAATTATGATATGTTGCCATGGTAATCGAGTCCCAGGATTTGGCTTGCAGGAATAGTGGGGCTGTAGCTGAATGCTCATGAATTCCTCAGTAGGCTTTCCAATACTCTGTTTCCTTTAAATGAAATTGGAGAAAGACTTGCAGTTCATAGTGGGGATAAAAATTTTATGAAGCTAAATCTAGGCAGTGCTTTAGTGTCAGTCAGCATTAACCCGCAGCATGAACACATAAATAATTGAGATTTCAAATACCCCAGTGCTGCTGATTAGAGTACTCACCGAGCTGAAGTGCTGGAGCTAGATGAAGACCCGAGTGAAGGCAGCTTGTAAGCTCTTTATAGAAGTCTGTGTTGTGCTCGCATGCTACATATACCATTAGTTGGTTTGAAAACATCCGGCTATGGAGCCTTCTGCTGCCCTTTACTGATACTGAATTTATGCTGGCTATTGTAAAACAACCACCACAAACCTAATAGTTTCACAGACATCCCTTGACTTGCCTTAATTCCAAAGGTGGCTTTAACCACTAGCAAAGTATTCAAATGGTACCGCTCTTTTCTTCAGAGATTATCTGTCTCCCGGAGGCTTAGGCCATGGAGTGCATTTGCAGAGGATGAACGCTGCATTTAACCCAAGGAGCTGTTGGAAAGCCACTGGGACGCAATTGCCATTTGCTGTTGCTGAAGATAGAGTGCCTGTTAGCCCTTCAAATACTGGCTATAGTTCAGATGGAGACTGGGATTTCTACTCGTGAAACCAGCTCCAGGTGGCTGATAAAGAATTAGCAGAAGGCCGCAATCGGCTAACAATGAAACCTGGGGAAAACTAGAAGGGCTACTCAGGCTGTGTCCAGACTCAGGGGTTTTTTCGGGAAAAGTAGCCTTTTTCCGAAAAAACTTCACCTGCGTCTAGACTGCAGCCGCGTTCTTTCGAAATTAAATCGAAAGAACGCGGCTTTTCTTTCAACGGTGGTAAACCTCATTTCACGAGGAAGAACGCCTTCTTTCGAAAGTGCTTCTTTCGAAAGAAGGCGTTCTTGAATGTAAATAGGGCTTCTTCGAAAGAGAGCATCCAGACTCACTGGGTGCTTTCTTTCGAAAAAGCGGCTTGCTCTTTCGAAAGTTCCGCCTGCAGTCTAGACGCTCTCTTTCGAAAGAGGCTTGCAGTCTAGACATAGCCTCAATGAGCAAGAAACACATCCTGTCCTGACAGTAGTGCTATCACTCAGCTGTCTACAGACCAGTGGGAAGTGCACTCTAAGTACATCTACACTATGGGATAAAGGTGAATTAAGAAACACAACTGCAGCTACCAAGTCAAAGTACCTTAACTCAGCTTTTGGCACTGTCTATGTATCCATCACCAGGCAGACTTGAATCTGCTACCTCTAGGCTACGTCTACACTGGCCCCTTTTCCGGAAGGGGCATGTTAATTTCAGCCATCGTAGTAGGGAAATGCGCGGGGGATTTAAATATCCCCCGCGGCATTTAAATAAAAATGTCCGCCGCTTTTTTCCGGCTTTTAGAAAAGCCGGAAAAGAGCGTCTACACTGGCCCCGATCCTCCGGAAAAAGCGCCCTTTTCCGGAGGATCTTATTCCTACTTCGAAGTAGGAATAAGATCCTCCGAAAAAGGGCGCTTTTTCCGGAGGATCGGGGCCAGTGTAGACGCTCTTTTCCGGCTTTTCTAAAAGCCGGAAAAAAGCGGCGGACATTTTTATTTAAATGCCGCGGGGGATATTTAAATCCCCCGCGCATTTCCCTACTACGATGGCTGAAATTAACATGCCCCTTCCGGAAAAGGGGCCAATGTAGACGAGCCCCTAGAGTTTAGTGTAGGCGCTGCTACAGCTTGAGCTACAAAGCCAGCTGCCTCGCAGCTTGGGCTGTAGTGCTCACTTGTTCTTATCTCTCGCTGTAAGTGGTCTAAGTGCCATTACATGGGTCAGTGAGCCACACTCGCTGGCTATGTCTAGACTGGCATGATTTTCCATTAAAAGCATTTGCGGAAAAGAGTGTCTAGATTGGCACGGATGCTTTTCTGCAAAAGCACTTTTTGTGGAAAAGCGTCCGTGCCAATCTAGATGCAGTTTTGCGCAAGAAAGCCCCAATCGCCATTTTCGCGATCAGAGCTTTTTTGCGCAAAACAATACCACGTTGTCTACACTGGCCCTCTTGCGCAAAAGCATTTGTGCAAGAGGGCTTTTGCCCAAACGGGAGCAGCATAGCATTTCCGCAAGAACACTGACAATCTTACATAAGATCGTCAGTGTTCTTGTGGAAATTCAAGTGGCCATTGTAGACAGCTGGCAAGTCTAGACGCAGCCACTAGGTGTGTGGGTTACACATACACTGCAGGAAGTTGAAGGGAGAACACTCTCCCTTCGACTTCCCTTATTCCTCGTGAAAGCAAGGTTACCGGCATAGACTGGTGTGCCCCTCTCAGTTCGAATTAGCTGTCCTCACCAGACCCGCTCATTGGAACTCATTGGACAGTGGCAGCTTCGATTGTCTCTGTAGTGTAGACGTGTCCTGACTGAATAGGAAATAAGAGAGAAGGCAGAAGATGACATCAGCCCATTATACTCTGAGTCATTCAGATAAACCCTTTGTGACGACTTCACTCCATACGGCGAGGCATTTCTTATCAGAGGAGCATCCATTTTCCCTTCCACTGTCAAGAGTTTCTCCCACTGCAGGACTGGGCTTTTGGCGAGCAGGTCGCCCAGTCTTGGAGAATCCTCATCTCCTCACGCAGGCAGTTCTTGCCATTCTGTAGTACCGTACAGGAACCACCCAGAACCCTGCTGCTTAAAAATAGTCACAGGGAAGTTGAAGAAATGGAGAGTGTGTTCGACAAGAGACCTTAAAATACTGCTGCTGTGAAATTCACCACAATCTAATTTTTTTTTAAAGAGGAGAATGAAAAGATTCTCCCCCACCCAACAATTTTGTTTTCTTCAGGGTTCGCTTTTAGCTGTCTCCCCTCCATCTTTTTTTGCTTTTTCTCTTCTTAGCTTTTTCAGAGGCAAAGTGGGGAGAGATGGGGCACATACCTTACCCTGGACCTATAAAGTGGAGTGCCAGAGCTTAATTAAGATGCCTGGTTACACCTGGAAGGTGGGCCAGGTCTAATTTAAGATGGAGCCAACCTGGGGTGAGTATAAAGGGAGGAAGCCCAGAAGCAATGAGACTGCAGGCAGAAAAACTCTGTAGCCCCCTTTGGTGGCTAGAGAGTGAAGGAATGGCCTGGAGAGATGCAGATGTATAGTAAGTCAAGAGGGACCTGGAGGAAGACGAAAGGAGGGAGATGTGCATGGAGGCATTATTAGAGGGAGGCCCAGAAGAAAGGGAGGGCTTTGAGTCTCTGACAGCCACTTGGAAAGACGGGACAGAAATGCCCTGACCCAAGGGAACTATTGAATTTGGAACCAGGTCTCCAGTGAGAGCACGCCTCACAAGAATGGGACAAGCCTCGGGAGGGGGAAGAGTCTGTGGAAGAAGCAAGGCCAGATGGGGCAAAGAGTTGTTTCTATTTGAAATTAGCTTCTTGCTTGTCCCAGCGGGAGAGACGTTAAAATGACCGGGGCAGAGGGAAGAGCCACCAGAAGAGGCAGACCACGTCGGGACTGAGGTGACCCTCTCCAAGGGGTGCTAGATAAAAGATCTGCTATACCACACCCACATGTGAGGGGAATCTATGGTGGCGAGTCAGTGCTTCCATAGGCAAGAAATTGGGGTGAAGGGGGGTGGAAAACTGTTGGGGAAGGAAGCAGGGAGGGAGAAAAATGTGGGGATGACCCCCCCCCCCCCACTGAAAAATTGCTGGTTGGGGTGGTTGTTTGTTTAAGGGAAAACTGGAAATGTTCAGAACAGTTTTGTTTTAGCTTTTGAATACTGGCTATTTTACCTCAAAAATGTTTTGGAGGGAAAAAACATCTCTGGGAGTGGTCAGAGGGGAAAAAGAAATACCCAGTGCAGGTTGCTTGCTTGCTGTTCCCATTTAGTCACAGGCAACGTGTAATGGGAAGAAGGTCAATGTGATGCCTTTAACTCAAGTTTACAGCTGGCTCCGAGTTGCTAACTGACTCCAGGTCTTTCTGTTCAAAGACAGGATCTCTGGGGCATTCCTGAAGCAAAGTAATGCAAGCGTTCCACATGGACCTGCTACGGTTCATTTCTGCTAGCAGTCTGGATGCACGCGGTCCCACAGAGGGGCCATGTGTCAGAATAAGTTTGCAAGCTTCATGCCTGGCTGTGCCTTGGTGGCGAACGTAATGAATGTGATCGAAAGAGAGCAGATGTACCCAACTTCTAGACGAGAGAGGCCCTGAGGTAGGAGGATGCTGAAAGCGGACAAAGGGAGTCATGGAACAGGGCAGGAACGCTGAGCTACATCAGTCCGTATGGGCACAATACAATCGGGGAGGGGGGGGGGGCTGACAGACTTTGTTGGGCCCCTGGGCAAGGTTTGGGTGGGGAGGGGAGGCTCTGTGCTTCAGTGTTGCTTGCACCTGTTCAATCAACTCAGTTTGTGTGGTCACCTTTTTCCTCGAGACACGGCAAATGGTTGTGAGACACTGGGAAGCAGTTTCTGAAGCCAATGAGGGGGGGAACCTAGAAAACCAGAGCGATGCATTAAAGATGGGATGGTCAAAGGGCACAATGGAGTTAAACACCCAACTCCTCCTGCACATTTCTTTGAGGGTCTAATCCTGTGGTGTACAACCAGTTCTGAGGCAGTAGCCACTGACTACTGCTATAGTAAACTAGCCACCCTCAACTGGTCAAATTGCCACACATGGCTAGTGGCTAGCATGTTGGACACCGCGGGCCTAATCCCTCTGCAAAAGACAATGCTGTTCTTCCGGCTGGATCTGTAATTGGTCAGCTGTTCTTTCCTCCCTAGCACAGAGGATATGGAAACCGTATCCTGATTCTGAGGTCTCCTGACAGACCTGAATTCTGAAACTCTCCTCCCTTTGGTAGAACTGAGACATGTGCTTTATTAGTGCCCTCGTGAGCGAGTCCTCCTAGCACCCATCTTATAAATGTAAAGGCAGCTTGTGCACAAATGTACTGTTTGGTCTCTTGTGAACGTCTTAGAGTTGAATTGCATCCTTGGCCAAAAGAACAAAGGTGGAAGAATTGTCTGCTGTTGCCTGGTATTGCAGCATTCATTAGTTAAGCTTTGTCAAGTGCCTTTTGTAGATGAACAGCATTAATGCTGCTTAACGCAGCCCTACCAATGTAGCTTAGCACAAATGAAAACAACCCGGGGTGTTAGTGGTTAGAGTGATTTAGAATAATGTATCCTAAGTCCTTTCAAGTGCCTACAAATTAAAGACTCTGCAGAGCAAGGTCTCCTCCAGATTGTACCTCAGAAAGGGTGTTCTTGCAGGAATATTACACCAGAGATCTTTGCCCCTCTCTTTTCACATGGTACTCACAAGACCTGTCTGCCTCTGCATTGCCAGTCAAACAGGAGTGTTCAGGTTGATTATGTGGCTAATGGTAGCCTCAAAACTTCCAGGAACACTGACTGTTGTTGAGACCTAGTTTCATTTGGGACCCTTTAACATGCAAAGACATAGTGTTAAAGTAAAACAGCTAGTGCTGGAAATGGAACGCCCCCCGTGTCCTGCCTTTGTGTGACTCAGAGTACCGGGGTAAGCCTGCCCTGTATTCTTCAGGGGTGCCTTGCCCTTCTGTTTTGAGGAGCGCAGAAGAAACCTGTGGAACCTGCTACAACAATGGACATTCTCATTCCCAGACCACTCCAGTCAGCATGCATCTTTGGAGGTAAAGCGACAGGGTTGGGGCCTAAGGATCTTGTAGAATCTGAGGCTTTGTGAGCCATTTTGTGTATGGAGTGGTGGCAGGATGGTAGGGGGTTGTCCTGGACCTCTTTTCATTGGGTGTTTTTTCTCTTTTAGGAGTGATTTTTTTTTTTTTTATAATTGTGGGAGCTGGTGGTCTGGTTCCTCAGGTGGTCACAGTCAAACAGGCGACAGGGGTGTCAAGAGGAAGGGAAGGATGTAGCGAATCACAACACGATTGAGATAAGCACAAAGTTCAGATGCTTCTTGAAATTTCTGGGAATTGAATTCTCCTTGCCTACAAAACTGGGCAGAAGGTATGTGAGACTAGGACTTTGCATGGGATGTGGCTGCTTCCTGCTTTTGGACTTGACAGAAATACCCTAGGGCTGTGTCTAGACTGGCCAGTTTTTCCGGAAAATCAGCCACTTTTCCAGAAAAACTTGCCAGCTGTCTACACTGGCTGCTTGAATTTCCGCAAAAGCACTGACTTCCTACTGTAAGAAATCAGTGCTTCTTGCGGAAATACTATTCTGCTCTCGTTCGGGCAAAAATCCCTTTTGCACAAAAGGGCCAGTGTAGACAGCTCAGATTTGTTTTCCGCAAAAAAGCCCCGATCGCGAAAATGGCGATCGGGGCTTTTTTGCGGAAAAGCGTGTCTAGACTGGCACGGACGCTTTTCTGCAAAAAGTGCTTTTGAGGAAAAGCGTCCGTGCCAATCTAGACGCTCTGATCTGAAAATGCTTTTAACAGAAAACTTTTTCGTTAAAAGCATTTCCGGAAAATCATGCTAATCTAGACACAGCCTAGTGGAAGAACTGTCTTGCTTGCAGCAAGCTCAAGCCTCTGGACAGAAGCAGGATGTGCAAAAAAGTTCAAAGTTCACCTTTGGAAGGCAAAATTAGACTCAGATGACAACTTTAGCTGGCTTACTCAAACCTCGGGGGAAGATATTCCTTGTATTCTCAGGCAATTTACTGAACTTGTTTTTAGCCATTCCCTTTCACCTCTTGCCTGTCTAGCAGCAGTGATTCTGTGGAGTCATGAGGTAAGTGATTCTCCCTGGCAGCTTACTTTGCAGATTAAGAGAAAATAAACACAAGTGTCTGCTCCTGGCTCATTCTTTCTTGTGCCGCATTTGGGTTGATTCCACCCTGTCATGTGACTTTCTTTTTGTGTATGAGGTGATGGTGGGTCAAGGTTATTTTTGGTTTCCATTCCACTGTATTTTTTTGTTTTTGTTAGCTGCTTGCCAGAAGACAAATAAATTTTTAAAAATGCCTTCTCCCCTTCTCCTGCGAGCCAAACTCATTCAGTGTAATGGAAATCTTTAAAGGGTCTGCTGTAGAAAGGGAGACCAGGACTTTCATTTGAAACTTTATCCTAATCTTCTGGACACAAAATAAGACCGACTCCCTGATTTTTATTTTATTTTTTTTAGATTAGGTCACAATAAAGGAAAAGCAGTTTTGAAATTTTAAAGTAATTTTCTCTGTGCAGGTTTTTATTTTAAAAAGGAAAATTGCAAGTTTTTAATGGAAACATGTCAAAATAGTTATCAAACTTTGAACAATAGTTTTTTGGCAAAATAAATATTTCAGTGAAAAAACTGTTTTCCCCGTCCTCCTTCAAGGATATTTTTTGATAAACTTCATTTTAAATATTTTTACCGGTTCTACTGATTTTGATTTTTGGCAGAGAAAACTCAAAACACATTTCTGCAAAACCAAATTGCTCTCTCACCAACCTGCTGTTAGTTGCATGGGAAAGTAAGAGCTGTTAATACTTCAGATGGCTGGCAAAACTCTAATTTCTAGTTCATGCACACGGAATGCGTTCTATTTGCATTTAGAATAGATGGGTTAGGTAACAAAGGGAATCCCCTGTGTGAAATTAGCTTAGGCTGCTTGCAAAAGGCAGATATTTTCAGTGAAATTTTATAAACAAAATATATTTTTGGTCCACTCAAACTTTTTGTGGAATTCTTTGATAAAACAAATTGAATAAAAATTTGTTTCACCATAGTTTTCGGATTAATTTTTAGGGTTTCCACTCCCTTTTCTTTCTGGTCTTTCTTTCTTCAAGCAGAGAACATGAAGAATCAGAAAACCAAAATCTGACCAACTTCTATTTGAACTGAAATGAAACAAAAAAATTTTGATTGGAGAGAGAGAGAGAGTTTGTTTTTTTTATTTCACTGAAAAATCTAAACCTTTCAAAGGAAACTTGACCATCAAAAGTTATTTTTCAACAACAAAGACAAAAAAGTGAAAAGGTTTTTGACGATCTCTAATATTTTGTTTCTTACTGGAAACGTCCGCTGAAAAAATGTTGCTTTGCTCATGAAAAATAATCATTGTAAAGAATTTCTGAAGAAATCAAAACAGAATGTAGAGGCTGGTGAAGGAAGCCACCACTGGTGATGTGTGATCTCACCTGCAGCTCCATTTGAAGTGTCATTATGTGTCTGGGCACAGATTGTGGGTCCACAAGGCTTGAGGTTAATGAGGCAAATCACTAGAAAATGACAGGTTCTTAATGCTGAAGACTTCCCCAGAGTTGAATCCCTTCTCTCGGATATTTTGTTTTAATCAATGCACGAATGGTCCCATTAGGCTGGTTTGCTTTCCATTCATGAGTTAACATGGAGTTCAGCATCAATGAATGTCTCTTAATTATATAATGTTATTGTTAACGGAGGCAACAAAAGCATGGGAGAGAGGCCAAGGGAACAATACACTTTTGAGGTTCCTGCCAGCAGTTTGTATTCTGAATTAATGTTGAACGAATTAGTTAACCTGATCCTTCAGCTCAAAACAAACTGGACCCAATTTTGCAGGTTAAGTCTTCCCATCACTTCCTCCTCCCTCTGCCCCCAGCATTTTTTAGTTTCATCCTCCTGTTCTTACTAGGACTTTCTGTGGAAGGGCCCAAAGATTCATGTAGCAGCATATTTGGCCCAAGCACAAAGACTGGAAATCGCATGCAATAGAAGATTCTCGCGAGGGAGTCAGCCTGACTTTGTAAAAGTCTAAGGGTCTTGCCTCTAATTTGACTCCTGCAAAATTGATTTTTGGGGGGCATGTTTCTTGTCACGTGCTGGTTGGTGCCTGGACATCTAACGACCTGAGCCTCAAAGAGAGTTTTTAACTGCGCCCTAGTTCACAGCTAGGGTTTTAGAACCGAGTAATGGATCTATTGGCTTAATGCTCCATGGAATTACAGGCTGCATCTAGATTGGCATGATTTTCCGGAAATGCTTTTAACGGAAAAGTTTTCCATTAAAAGCGTTTTTGGAACAGAGCGTCTAGATTGGCACGGATGCTTTTCCACAAAAGCACTTTTTGCAGAAAAGTATCCATGCCAATCTAGACGCGCTTTTCTGCAAAAAAGCCCCGATCGCCATTTTCGCGATCGGGGCTTTTTTGCAGAAAACAAATCTGAGCTGTCTACACTGGCCCTTTTGTGCAAAAGCTTTGCGCAAAAGGGACTTTTGCCCCGAATGGGAGCAGCATAGTATTTCCACAAGAAGCACTGATTTCTTACAGTAGGAAGTCAGTGCTTTTGCGGAAATTCAAGGGGCCAGTGTAGACAGCTGGCAAGTTTTTCCAGAAAAGCGGCTGATTTTCCGGAAAAACTGGCCAGTCTAGACACAGCCACAGAGACCAGCAGAATCCAGCGTAATCAACAGAGGCTAGCAGAATCCGTGGAATGCAGTCTGCTAGAGTCCTGGCAAGGGCAGATCACTAGAAAGCTGCCTGCTGTTCTCCACACTTGCTTCTGAAAAGTTAGCTTTGCAGCTGGGAGTGAGGCACAAGCCTGGAAACAAGGACCTAGATCAACCCTGCTCTCTATCAGGGAAGCTCTCTGTGGTGGATTCTACTGCACTGTTACATTTGCTCTATTGATTGTCCATAGCACGTCTGGCCTCCTTTTCTGCTGTGCTCCTGATGCTGATTTGCAGCTGCTTTGCTTCGGGGACTTTTAAAGCTTCCTTTTGTTTTGTTCCGGAGCCGTTTTTCCTGTCCTGGCTGTAAAAGGAGACAGCAAGGTGAAGCCAAGCATTGCAGCATGGCCATCCTGTTGCTTCCGACCCCAGCATGTGTTTGACTTGGCTAATGTTTCTCTCTTCAGATCGATGAGCGCCCATCCTGTTTGGTTTTCTCTGAAGATGAACTAACCCTTCACCCCACCCGCCCGGGATTGGGTTCCAGGTTGGAGCAATCCAGCTGTGCAGAAGGACAGGTGTGGGTGGCGAGGAGGAGAGGCGCCCCTGACTTCTCTTGCATGTGGGTGTTATTCTTGTGCAAGACGAACCATCTCCATGAACATTCCAATTAGTGGAGCTTTCGTTGCCAGTGCTGGCTTACAGGCCATGAGGGTTGGAAGGAATATGTGGGGAAGGGGAGGAACCAAACCCAACGCAGGGAAAAAGGAAGCTATTCTCTGTGGGCTCGTGTGACACGTGGAGGGAGGCATAACAGACTTGAGAAGGGGGAAAGAGGGATTCCAGAGAGAAGCTGGATAAAATGGGCAAATATTTTTGTCCTGTGTAGGCAGGCTACATTCCTGACTTGGCTCCATGCGTGTTCCTTTCCTTTGGCTCTCCTGTTGGTTTGGCCTCTCTCTGACAGTCCTGCTCCCTCTGGAAGGGAGAAGGACTCTCCTGCAGCTTTTGTTATGCTCTTAAAATGGTGCAGTATAAAACTGCCCCGAGTCTGCAAACTGGCAGAACTGCAGCCAGAGCCAGCCTAAGGTACAGGCCAACCGGGATACCACCTGGGGTGCCCCATTATAGGGGGTGCTGGGCCGGGTGGGGGTAGGGCCATGCATTCACTGGGCGCCCGGGGGGGCCCCACTCCTGATGCCCAGTGCACACGAATGGCTCGGGCCAGCCCTAACTGCAGCTATGCACCAAACCCCTGCAGAGGCTATGACTGTCCCAGCAGTCAGTAATTTGAGCTTTCCTGAAATGGTGGTAATTGTGGCTGGGCGAGTGAGCTGAAGCAACTGGAAGAAGGCTGCGCTCATCCTCATTAAGAAGGAGGATGTTGAAGTAGCTTCACTTCACTGCAGTAGCTCGTTTCGGGAACAGAGGCCTTGCTTTCAAGGGCTAGGGCCCGGAAGTTGGATAGGCCAGAACAAGAAGTGGACTGCAGAGGATTGGGTAATTGAGACTATCATCTGAAATGCTGGGTGTTTCCCATTATAATAGCTGTGTTCTGCTAGCACCTAAAGGCCTCAAACAAAGTGCTAGGTTCTGTGCATACACATAGTTAGAAACAGTCCCTGTTCCCGACAGCTTACAATCTAAACAGGCAAATGAAGATGGGGCTGGGCATCAGGGAGCTGAATCCAGATCTCCTCGAGACTCGCGCTAGTGTCTTAGGCCTAATTTACACTAGGAAATTAGGTTGGTATAACTACGTTGCTCAGGGGTGTGAAAAAACCACACCCCTGAACAACCCAGTTAAATTGACTTCAACAGCATGGCTACGTCTACACTGGCCCCTTTTCCGGAAGGGGCATGTAAATTTCACCAGTCGTCGTAGGGAAATCCGCGGGGGATTTAAATATCCCCCGCGGCATTTAAATAAAAATGTCCGCCGCTTTTTTCCGGCTTTTAAAAAAGCCGGAAAAGAGCGTCTACACTGGCCCCGATCCTCCGGAAAAAGTGCCCTTTTCCGGAGGGTCTTATTCCTACTTCAAAGTAGGAATAAGATCCTCCGGAAAAGGGCACTTTTTCCGGAGGATCGGGGCCAGTGTAGACGCTTTTTTCCGGCTTTTTTAAAAGCCGGAAAAAAGCGGCGGACATTTTTATTTAAATGCCGCGGGGGATATTTAAATCCCCCGCGGATTTCCCTACGACGACTGGTGAAATTTACATGCCCTTTCCGGAAAAGGGGCCAGTGTAGACGTAGCCCCCGAGGGGGAGGAAATAATTCTCCTGTTGCCTCTGCTACCATCTCTTGGGGAGGTGGATTACCCGAGCGAGAAGCCCTCCCATCGGTGTCTTCACACACGGGTGCAGGGTCTGAAGAGTCGACAAGCCCTTAGCCCCCAAACTATCCTGCCTTATTTCTATAAAGAGGTTGGTTCACTTTCTTCCCCAGTAGGACAATGAAGGTTGGGTTTCCAGCATCAGGGCCTTGGTGCGACAGACGCCACAGACGTTCTCTCCTCTTTCTGTGAGCTGACCCAGATCCCCATGCTCTGTGTAGACAAAGGGAAAGCAAAGGCTGAATTGAAATACATGTGTTGGGGCTGAACCTAGAACTTCCCCTGGGCTCTCCGGAGCAGGCCACTCATTCTGAAGTCACCGTCAGGTGCTAGAATCGGCTGCATGGCAGTTTCCCCTTTTTTATACAACCCCATTTCTTTCAAGGCAGTGGACGAGCCAGGTCAGCGGTGGTACCGTTCTGCAAGGATCCCAGTTGTGAGTGGCCTAAACGTTGTTCTCTGAAAGCTTTTCGCCACAGAACGGCTACCTCACGCTTGCTATTTTCTGCATGGCTCTTCATTCCAGGCTGCAGAGTAGGAAGCGGCGTTCATGTGTGTCAAACATTCTCATCAGTGCCCAGACAAACTCTTCAACAAGAACACCCCTCTGCGATGTTGCTATAACCACAGTGCTCCCGAGAGGCAAACTCTGCTGCTCCTCTAATTCAATTGAACTAGGCAGAGAAATTCTCAACGTTGCAGTGCATCTCTTGTGTGACTTGTATGATGCGTCCTACAGCTGTGGACAAGTGCACTGAGATGCCACTTAGTGGAGAGTTAACCAGTGGAGCGCACTGTCCCTCTATTATCGAGACCAAGAGCTTAGTGGGAGGTGGAGGATTAGACCTTTATACGAGGAACATCCATAGTTACATTGGATAGATTAAATGTTTGATGTGGGATATAGGGCATCAGTCAACCATTGATATGGGAGTTAGAAAGAAGCGTCTCCTAGGGTTATATATTACTATAATGTTCCACAAAGATTTCCTGGACCTCTTTGTGAAGCAGCTGCTACGGGTGACTGTCAGACAGGTTAGTGGACCACACCTTTGACCATTCCTAAGTTGTTCCTGACCCCTTCCCCCTCTCACAGCAATGTTCTGCTTCCAGGACCCATCTCCCTCTCTCTTTGATTCATTCCTCTCTTGCTGCGGGTATCTGAAGATGATCTGTTGCACTATCCGGCCACTTCCTTCTGTCCTGGCTCTGCCAGCTTCCTCTTAGCCTGCTGCTTGCCAGTTGCTTCTGCAGCCAACTGTCTCCTTCATTCCCATTCTGGGGATCGTAGAATCATAGAACACTAGAACTATGGACCTTGAGAGGCACTGAGCCCCGGCCCTCATGGCAGGACCCACCATTGTCTAGACCATCCCTGATAGATGTCTATCTAACCTGCTCTTAAATATCTCCAGGTTTTCCAGGCCTCCCATCCATTTTCCAGGCTTGGGGTACGGGTGCTTGAGGGTTTCTTGACCAGCTGCCTCCCAATGCATCTGGCCTTCTCTTCCAAAGTCTGAGAAGCTGGGCTGGCTTGGAGATCCTTGCAATCTATCAAGACCAACCTCTAGTGAACCCTCCTCAAAATATTCATTTTTCAAGGAGTCTCACGTGTGTTTGAAATTCCATGCTGTGTTCTCCTTTGGGTGCCTGTTCAGAGTGAAAATCCTAGGCTATGTCTAGACTACATTCCGCTTTCAAAAGAGGAATGTAAACTAGGCAAATCGAAAGTGCGAATGAAGTGTGGATTTAAATATCCTGTGCTTCATTTGTATATTTGCATCTGAGCGCTTTTTCGAAAAAGGGTTTTTCGAAAGTGAAAGCGCAGTCTAGACGCAGTTCATTCGGGGAACCCCCCCCTTTTTTTAAAGAACCCCTACTCCTAATTTTTTCAGGAGTACAGGTTCTTTTGAAAAAGGGCTTTGTTTTGAAAGAATTTTGTCTAGACTGCACTTTTGCTTTTGAAAAACCCTTTTTCGAAAAAGCGTTCAGACGCGAATATGCAAATGAAGCACGGGATATTTAAATTGGCACTTCATTTGCACTTTCTATTTGCCTAATTTACATTCCTCTTTCAAAAGAGGAATGTAGTTTAGATGGGCCCCTAGACACTTACGTCTGCACAATCCTCAAGGATGATCTTGTGGTTACGCCTCTTGACCAGGACCTGAAAGCTCTGTAGTCACTTCCCAGGTCTGTCCCTGGCAACTCCTCTGTGATTCCCATCTGTGACAGAATGATAAATGTTCCCTTTCTTCCATCCTTGTCTATCTAGACTGTAAGGGTATGTCTACACAGTGGAGATATTTCGGGATACCGAAGTATCCTGAAATAGCTACCCCAGGTCTTAGAAACGTGCCCGTTATTTCAAAGTATTTTTTGAAATAACGGAAGCGCTATTTCACCACCCCTATAAACCTGGCTGCAGGAGGGTTAAGGGATGGCTCGAAATAGCACGTTACTTCCAAATTTTGGTGCTCTGTAGACAGTATCAAATTTAGAAATAGACTCAAAATAAGCTATTCAAATTGCGTATCTTATTTCAAGTGTAGGGTGCTGTGTAGATGCACCCTTTGTGTTTGGGAGAGGAGTGTTTGACTTTGTGCACAAAGCTCCAGTGCACAAAGAGGCCTTCAGCTCACTCAGGGCTTCTAGATGCTAATGGGATAGAAGTGTATTCAAGACACAAGGGCATTGTGGTGTTTATCAGTTTCCCAGGTCATACAAGGAGGATGTGTAGTGAATTGTGCACTGCACTGGGACTTGGGACAAGAGACGTGGGCTCAATTCTTACTTGTGCCATTGGCTTGCTGGATGACCATGGGCCAGTCACGGCACCTTCCTGTGCCTCAGTTTTCCCATCTGAAAAATGGGCATTTTGATTCTGATGCCTTTAGTAAAGTGTTTAAGACCTGTGGATGACAATGCTATCTAACAGCTAGGTATCATTATTTCTGAATATGAAGCTAACAAGGTTTTCCCCTCTTCTACAGTTATTAGAATATAAAACGAAATCGAGTAGGGCTGATTGAAAAATGGTATTTCCTGCAAAAACAAAACAAAAAACTTTTAGAATAAATGAAAAAAAAGTTTTGTGTAAAGTTTTTTTTTTCAACTTTTCAGTTTTTTTATTGAGATGAAAGAAACATTGCGTTTGATTTGCTTTGATTCTAATGACAGCAAACTATTCATGGTTTTCTTCTCACCCCTTCTTCCTCACACTAGAAAGGCAGAGGGAAGAAAAAGGAGATATGGGGGGAAGGGAGGTGGGAGAGTCAAATATGAAAGAGAATTGTCATTTCAATTAGAATTGAGTTGTGTTTTTTTTTAAATTTATTTCAGTGGGAAAATTGACTTCAATGAAAATATCAAGTGATATGGAACTGTTTGTAGCATTTGAAAAAGCCATTTTCCATTTTTTTTAAAGGTGGTTTCACCAGTTCTGAAATGAAAACTCTGACAATGTCTATGCTCATTCCTCTTTTGGGGGCTTAGAAAGTATGTATGGAATAGTTCCCTGCCCCCGACACAGGGAAGCAGTGGGAAAAGACTCTCTCCTGTCAGCAGTTCTATTGTCTGACGCCCTTCCCCTCTGCCCCCCGCTTTTCACCGTGGCATGTAGCTCCTTGTAGCCTACCTTGCGTACCATTGCCGGTGGTGTGTAGGATAGGTCTACACATTGGCTGGGAGGCGCCAGACCCGCTCAAGCTAGTGCACAAAAAATAGTGTCGCTGGGAAAATCAATGGCATTTAGGCACTGCCTACACCTAAATACTCCTAAAAATCTGCCCCTTAGAAGTCTATCTACATCTTTAGCAGTCTAGAGATCTTTGAACATCTGGCCTGATGTGCCAAAGTATCTTTTGGAGTTGGACCAGCTGTTCTGAGTAGACCTGGGAAGCTCAGATTTGCTGAAATACGTGGTTCTGTCAAAGTCAACGGCTGCGTCTACACTGGCATGATTTTGTGCAAATACTTTTAATGGAAATGTTTTTCCATTAAAAGTATTTGCGCAAGAGAGCGTCTATACTGGCATGTTTCTTTGCGCAAAAGATTTGCTTTTGCGCAAAAGCATCCGTGCCAGTGTAGACACTCTCTTGCGCAAGAAAGCTCCGATGGCCATTTTAGTCTTCAGGCTTTCTTGTACAAGAAATTGATGTGGCTGTCTACACTGGCCTCTTGCGCAAGAGGACTTATCCCTGAGCGGGAGCGTCAGAGTATTTGCACAAGGCGCACTGATGTCATACAGTAGAACATCAGTGTTCTTGCGCAAATACTCGTGGCCTGTGTAGATGGGCGGCAAAAGTGGCCGCTTTTGCACAAAATCTTGCCAGTGTAGACGCAGCTAACATGTTTTGGTTCAGCCTGTTAATTAGGGTCCTGGGAACGGGGCAGTGGGGGGCAGGTTCTAGTACTTCCTCTGCTTGAGTTGGAGTGATCTAGGATGGAAAAGCTCCTCCTGATGCAGGCAGAACATGTACTTGAACTTGGTTATCCCAGGCCAATGCCCACCACCTGGCTGTAGAATGTGGGTGCTGCTCTATAAATCTGCCTGAATCCAAAAGCTCCGAAACTCACATTGATACCCAAGCCCATAGCCATGGGAAGGTTTTTGTTCCAATGCAGAATACAAACCTATTTCAAGCCTCGAATGCTCCCACATACCAGCACTGTCATCTTCACAGCTCTGCTCCTCCATCATGCTGGCACTTTTGGAAATCTCACCCTGGCTCCTAGTGGAGAAGATGCAATCTCCATTTAGCTAGCCCAGCTGTCGGGGGATTTAGCTGTTTGTGTACTAGCTGGGCCTCTCCCGAGACCAGGTCAATCAAGGGAAAAGGCATCCCTGCAAGGAAAATGTTCAAAGTTGGCCCAGGTTTCTTGACTGAACCTCAGTCACATTTCCTAATCTGGACATCATCTGTCTCCCGTCTGATGCATCAAGCATTCCAATCCAAAGGAACACAAAAGTATATTGTTTTATAGATCGAAAGCAACTGCCCAATACAGCAATCCATTCTCTGGATTCTTTTAAAGAAGTGGATGTGGTTTTCATCTTAAGTCCAATTTCCCTAACTCCAGTGGGAATTTAGTTTGAATTTGCTGCTATTTTTACTCACGAGGGGACGATGTTGGAAGAGAGGGCTCCAAGTTGCTCTTCCAGGCATCTTTCCTTGAGCTTTCTGCTGAAAGATCAGCTCATGTGTAACGAATGTCGCCGTTTGGCATAATCGCAGGCATGCAGGCATGCCAAAATGTAAAAAGTGCACTGCTAAGGCAGGATATTGGATCCCATCAACATAAACAGATGCACTCCTGTGTTTAAAAGTTCACAGTTGGGGAGTTCAAATCAACCTCTGAAGTTAGCTCCAGATTAAACTCCTCCATTTTTAATTAGTTCCTTCATGGAGGACCTCATGTCAAGGAAAAGTAACACTAAACCCATTTAAATATACATAATAATTGTCCCACAGCTTCGGTCATTGTTGTCGGGGTAAAACATTAACATCCTTTTCTCCGGCTTAAGCATTTGCTTGGCTTAGTTTTTTCTTCAGTCCAACAACTTTAAAGGCTAATGAGTTAAGAATTGCCCAGGGTGTTAATGGGGCTGCTAAGTTTCTTTAATGATTGGGATAGTTCATAAAGGGAAGAAACAAAACTGGAGGAGGCTCCCTGGAGGAGAGAGATCAGAACACAAAGGCTGGAGCAGGGGACTAGGGAAAAGGACTGTTGCATTCACACAGTTAGGTGTTTAAGGGAAGACAAACCCTGGACACAGCTGACTAATTTTGGCTAATTGCAACCTGCATGGGTCAAGGCCTGGAGGGCGGGCTGCTGTTAGGTCAGGCTGGCATCCATCACAGTGCTCTTCTGTGAGCTGTGGCCTGTCCTCAGCCCTGGACAATGGAGACACAATGCTAGGTTGAGCTGGTTTGACATAATGCATTCTTCACAGGAGATTTGATCACCTCCATTTGTCCTGGCCTCCCTTTCTGATTGGTGCAGAAGACAGCCAAGAAACTGCCTAGAATGGATTGAAATCTAATCAGGCCCTATTTCTCTTCCGGCTACAGGTACAATTCATCATTGTGCAGCCCTGGTTTTTCCCACTACGCACCAAGATTGATTAGGGGCTGTGGAACCAACACCAGCGAGTGGACACGGCAGTTGAAAATTCTCAGCTGGTGCCAGTTGGTAAATCAGGTTTGATATGCAACCGTGAGGGCAGCTAGTTGATCTGTGGAAAGCAGCAGAGGCCTGCTGAAGGACTCTAATTGGGTCCTTTCAACTTTCCATTTCAAAATTTAAAAAGGTGCATGAGAGTGGAGGGGGCATTTCTATGGCCACAGTTTTACTCCGGCAAAAGATTAAAATCTGCTTTTGTTTTTAATGTTGGACTCCCTCACTGCTGCAACAAGGTACGTGCCTCAGGTGAAGATTGTTTGCAATAACTTGAGCATCTGCATGATTGTCTCCTGAAATACGTGCACTAGTGTGGTTAACGTTTACTGTGAGTGAAAGCACAGCTTTAATAACATCTATGCTCATTTTCCTCCCCTCCACCCTGTTCATCATACTGAACGCTTGTTCCACTGGAGGATTTGTTCAGCAATACATCTTAAACAACCATTGTGTAGTTATCTGAAAAAAGCGATTTTCAAAAAACCGGGACACTTGCAAGTGTTCCCAGAATAGCTCAGAAGAAAAGCTGGGACTGTTTCAAAAAACTAGGAATTACTGTGACTTTAGAGATGCAGCCCTCATTTTTTAGAAAAAGCACTTAAAAACAGTAGATTTTTAAGGTCAGAAGTGACTATTATGATCATCTAGTCTGAAATTGCTTAGTACTGGCCATGGACTTTCACACCGTAAACTCTGCATTAAACCTCATTTTTTTGGTTTGAACTCTGGTTTTCTTTCTTTAGAGCATCCTTGAAAAGCTGAATTCCCACACTGACGGTTAGCTTGTTTTTCACAACAATTTTCCATTGGACAAGACCATCACAGGACCTCTTGAAAACTAAATACAAGTCCAAAGTGGCCCTTAAAGAATTTTGACAGAAGATGGGAAAACCCATGAATGTTGAAAACTCTTGTTTCCCTATTCTGAATTCAGCATCTGCTAAGTACCTTGCCCTTTGGCATTTACTAAAACCAGCAAATCGAGGAAATGATGCTATGGCATTTATTAACCTCTCGCATGGATGTTAAACAGAAGAGATTTCACTGCGAGTGGGCCGGAGCCACATTGTGGGAAATAGCTCATTACTGCTTACCCGGATGTAAACTGCAATAAAACAGGCTTATTATGAAAATAATACCAGGCAGCAAAGCAGTTGCGATTACACATACCTTCGTGGGTAGATTAGAGCCGTTTTATGGTTGTTAAAATGCTGCATTCTTCTGGAAAATTAGCTCTGCTTTATTCCAAGTTGCACTCCCAGTCACCTACCTTTTTTTGTTGCCCGAACTAAGTGTTCGGCTGCGCAGAGCATCCTCCTCTGGCTCTGCCAGGGGAAATCCGTTACTTTGGTATTTGACGAATCAGGTGAACCTGTAGACCTATAGTCATTGGGCCTTTAGAGATCCACAGACTAACATTTCCATAGAGGTCCTTGATTTTTGGCTTTGCCAAGCACCAGAGAGCAATTAGGAATTGGGTGGGTTGTTTTTGACATGTTCTCAGGTCAAAGCAACACTTGATTCAAGCCAAGGGGGACCCCTTCTCACTGCTGATTGAAAATCAAGTGGATTTTTCAGAGCTCTAGCGGTTGAATCTGATGAAAATGAGTCAGTTTGAGCAAGGACCAACATATGTAAGGATTATGCAAGCTCTCCCTGTGCTCTTCAAATGCAGCTTTCACCCCAGACATTTCACTCCGGGCCTTCTCTGAGAGACCAGCCAGGCTGGCCTGTGTGTGCTGTAGCGTTGGGACATGCACACCGAGCATGGCATGAGAATGAGAGGTCCCCAAACTCATTTTCAGTTGTGACTTGAGTCAGGGGTTGAGCCTCAGCGATGTGAGGTCAAAGCTTGGCCCCACTAACTCCCCACATTCCTAGATGTCCTAAATAGCGTGCTTAGGATCAGGAGCAAGAGGTAAAGAGAATATTCCTTAATTGACAAGCCAATGTTCCCTCTCTTTTTTTTTTTTATGTCCATGTGTGGAATGACTTTTGTTGTGTGCTCTGAGGCATGTGTGGATGCACACCACCAGTCGAAACACATGCTGCTGTTTGTGGGCTCTCTGCTAATCATCTGGGTAGCATTTGAATCTCTCTTGGGTGACCACCCAAGCGCACAGTTTATGGGGAACACTAAGCACTGGAATAAATTGCTTAGGGAGGTTGTGGAATCTCCATCACTGGAGATATTTAAGAGCAGGTTAGACAGACGTCTGTCAGGGATGCTCTAGATGGCGCTTGGTCCTGCCATGAGGGTCGGGGTCTGGACTCGATCTCTCGAGGTCCCTTCCAGTTCTAGTGTTCTGTGATTCTAAGGATCCCAGAACTGTATTGCTTATTGTATGGCTTCCCTATGCAGTGTTAATGCATCTGTCCTTTCCCTGCCTTAACTGTCCCATGCTGTCCCCACGGCTAAGGAATATCTTTCTTGGCGCAGCTCCAGCGAAGTAATCAGACTAATTGTAATTAAAGCAATTACAGTAGTTCTACAGCCCCTGTGAGGCGAGGGGAGTTAAAATATTTGGTATTGCACATGAGCAGAAAAACGAGAGGGCTGGAGGGTTCAATAACACCTAGATGACACAGGATGGTTTGAATTTTTGAATTTGACAAATTTGGCTAGCAGTCCTGTGAAAATAGCCTTTCTAATAGCACTTTCCACAATGGGAAGTACAAAATCACACAGAAAAGGAAACATCATTGGGATGCAGGCAGAGCTGAGCTATTCAAAAATTTTGGGGAGGGTGTGTTTTTATTTGAAGGTCAGGTCACTTGTTCCTCTGTTGTACACACTCCTCCCTGCAAAACTGAGTTTCTCATCTCTTATTTCAAGACAGTTGTAGAGCAAAGAGGTTTGACTAAGTTTTGGATTTTTTCCTTCAAACCTTTTGAAGTTTGCTGATAAGTAGTAGACTCTGTGTACCTAAGTGCAATGCAGAAGCTGTTTCATATCTTAGTCTCCTGTTACTCAAACAGGGGAAAGAAAAATTATTCTGAGTCTGATTAGGACACTGATGTATGTCTGCATTGCAAGGGAATCATTTTTAGATGAAACCTGAACCAAACCAGAACGTCTCTGGAGGCTTGAGAAACTTCAGTTTACTATTTCAACAAAAGATGGTTATGCATATACATGCACCTTTTTGCTTCCTTTTTGGGGAAACCAGAAGTTCCAAAACTCAATAAGAAAATCTCTTCCAGCCCAGATTTTTCAGACCTGGCTCTAGTCTACGCTGTGTCCTGCAGCAAACGCTCCTTCATTTAAACAATCTTTGTGGAGTAGGGAAAAACATGACAGGGTTGGGTTTCAGATTTAAGTTTGGGGCAAAAGCTTTGGGGAGAGAGGAGATTCTAGTTTAAGCCAAACTAAGTTCCATACACAGCAACACCTAGAGGGCAAATAAATCACTCTTGTTTTTTGTTTTCCACATAAAGAACTGAGAAATTTTGCCTGAAGAGGACGGACAGATGTAATAATAGCGGTGTCAAGTGGTTTATACATTTGGAAACAGTTTTATATTGGTTCAGCCCTTTAATTTGCCAGTGTGTAAATCAGGCTCCACCTTTGGAAAAAAATCATTATTGTATTACATCAGCTTTTGTAATTTTGCAATCACTGTTCTGTTTGGGGAGGTGCAGGTGTTGGTGGTGTGCTGCATTATTTGGTTCTTTAGTGCCCAACTCCTTATTTTACCGCTTGCAGTCCCCAGGTTTAAACAAAACAAAACGGATCCTTCAGGCTCAGTCTGTCTGAAGAGTAGCGCATTCATCTCTGTTGGCTAAAAGTAGTAGTATTTCAAAAGACTTGTAAGAATGACGCGATTAATCAAACAACAACAATTGGGTTTGCAAAGAGTCTGGCAAAACACAATGGAGAAATGATGCTTTCTGCTCTATGGATATGCAAATATTCTAAACACCGCCTAGCATTAATTGTTTCTGAAATTCCTAGTCCTATGCCTATTACCTTCCTCCTGGGATCTTTGGTTAGGTAGAGTGCACTTCTGCCTGAGCAAGCAGGAGCGGTGGAACAACTTGGATGGAGGGGATGTTTAGAGACTTGACCTAAACTGTAAACCTGTATATAATGGAAACCCCTTCAACTCCGCTACTTTGAGCACCTATCTGAGCAAGGGTGCAACAGAGTTGAATTGAGATGGTGGAGAAGGAAAGAAAGACACTGTAGCTCAGTGTACAAACTATTTGCCTTCCGATCATTAAGGAATTTTTAATGTCTCTTTCTCTTTTTTAAATACCCAACCTGCTGCTGCCAGAGCAGTGAAATCTCTTTCTAACATGACAGCTGTAAAGACTGCTGAGTCAATGCTTTCATTTTGCTGACAATATTAAAATAAAGCCCCGGTGAATCTTGTCCCTTGTTACGACGCACACTAAAGTCAAGTATCAGAGGGGGAGCCGTGTTAGTCTGAATCTGCAAAAGCGGCAAGGAGTCCTGTGGCACCTTGTAGACTAACTGAAGCGTTGGAGCACATGCATCTGATGAAGTGGGTCTTTGCCCGTGAAAGCTTATGCTCCAACACTTCGGTTAGTCTATAAGGTGCCACAGGATTCCTCGACACTAAAGTCAGTTACCTCTGTGCACGCTGTCCCTGCACACCACCTCTGCAGTCATGGGGTGTGGCCCAGTGCGTGCTGGGAGAGATGGGCTAGGCTGGATGACTGTGGACCATGGATTTTGATTAAACCCAGTGGCATATGGGAGGCTCCTTGAGGAGGCTGAGGCATGGTAGGATAGCTACAGGGTTTACATCAGGGGTGGGTAACCTTTTGTGGGTCCTCAGCACCTGACGGTGTCTTGGAGGGCCCAGGCTAGTAGATTTTGTGGGCTCCAGCCCCGCGAGAAGACAGCAACGGGCGGCTGGAGCCCTGAGCCTCGGGGGCCAGGTTCCCCACCTCTGGTTTACATGAATCTCATTCTTTGGGCTATAAGCTAGGGAGGGGGTTCTGACACAAAGGTGGGTGGAGAAAGACACGTTGCTCCAACTGAAGCTAAATCGCAGTGCTCAGGAAGGGGCCCTAAGGCAGGGATCGGAGCTTAGAGCATATATGGGTCCGGTGAGCTGCAGGAGGAACAGCAGCGACCATCATGCAGTTGGCAAGTACAGTACTGCAGGGCTCATGAGAGCAAAATGGGGCTAGGACAAGGAAATATGCCTCCCCCACTCCGTGGTGTCCTACACACCAGTCACTCGCTGCATGTGGCTATTTGCCCGGTTGAGTGTGGCTAGTTTGCTATAACAATAGCCGATATAGTGGCCACTGCTTCAGAATTGGTTGGACACCATGGCTCCAAGTAAAGCCTGGGTGATTTCTATGGGAAGCTCAGGACTGGCTGGTGGTTTGGACGACGTCTGCCCTGGGGAGTAAGTTGGGTGGGAACTGGTCGCTGACTCTCCTCGCCCCGGCTGCCAGGTGTTGGCCGCACGAGCTGAGCCGAAGCGGGAGGGTGTAGAATTGGCTTTTGATTGCGCACTTGCAACAGAGGACTGACTCTCATGCAGAAAGGTTTCAAGAGGGGAGGTCTGCGCCACAGCATCGCCTGAGCAGTCTGCACTACATCCCTAAAAGGTGCCATCTAGCCCACAAGATGGTCAACGAATAGCCATGAATGCAGGCAGGAGGGAGGTGTAGAAAAAGCAATAGCAGCGAGCCAGGGTGGGAAGAGGGGGGCCTTTCGTTATGTTGTGTTCTGTTTCCTCCACACCTGACGTCTCAAAAAATGGCATTTGCTGCCCAATTCTGTCCTCCAGATCGTAACGACACCCTACCCTCCTACAGGACCCAACGTCCAAACGAAGGAGGGCAAACTCCTGACGTTCTGCCACAGGTTTTAATCGCTCCTGACTCCTTAGGCTAAGCAATTTCAGGATCGATCTCTCTTGGTCACACGCCTGTGCCCATCACCATTATCTGAGGCACTGGCTGTGCGCACACGCTGGGATCTGGTTGCCCAATTCCCATTCCAGTTTGAAAATCCCGCTCATCCCGAGATACAAACCTAGTCCCCGATGAGCTTGTGAATTCAGCCTGGGAGTGAGGGGCGGCATCTGCATGGAAGCAAGCAGCATGCCCTGTGTCGCCCAGCAAAGGCCATAGTCAAACTGGTGCAACACCTTTGAAACCAGTGTAGCTGCACCTGATTATGCTGACTCGGAATTAGCCCAAAGATCTGATATTCAGCTTTCTACCCTTGTGCCTGAAGCTTAGAACCCAGTTTCCTTTCCTGTGCTTGGAACTCCAGGACATGTATAGCTGAGGGTAGAGCTTGAACCATGTTTAGTTATTTCCCCCAACACCTGACGTCACATTGTGGATTTATTGCTAACAAGAGCGGTTTATTATCTCCAAAGCAATACCAGTCACTAAGCACCGAAAATGAAATCCTGGCTCTACTGACATCAATGACAATATTCCGTGTGACTGTCATGGAGGTGAGAGTTCAAATGTCTGTCAATGGTAGAATTTAGGCTTTGCCATGCTAGACAAAAGTTTGGGGACGCATCCACATGTCTGAGATTTTGTCAACTTCTGACGTCAGGTGCATCCATAGCTCGTGCTAAGACAAGTGTTTAAATCCTGCTTCTGCCTGGTGACTCTATTTCCACTTCTGAACGTCATAAACACACGACAGTCCAGCGTGCTTGGAAACCTGGTTAAGCAACCCCACAAACTAGATTGGGCTGGGATGGTTTTGATCAGGAATGGACTGCCTAAAGGGGGACTGGCCGTCAGGGGATGGGGGTTGTAGTCCCCATTCTGCTACAGGCTTTCTGTCCAGTCTTGGGCACGTCCCTTCCAACTCCGTGCCTCTGTTTTCACATGTGAAAAGTTGGGATGAGGCCTGAGATATTTAACTGTTTAATATTTGCAAACCTTTTTGACATCCTTGTGTGCAAAATGCCATGTGAGTGTCTTATCGAAGGAGAACGGGCAGAATCTTGTGCTTTAGCCCTACAAGTGCAACCACTACTAGGGTCCTGGCAGAGAGCTGTGCATGGGTGGCGGGTGAAGCCCTGCCCCTTCTGCTGAGGCCCTGGCCCCTTCCCACCCCCCATGGGGAGGCAGGGCAGCACGCTGTGCCCGTCCATCTTCACCAGGGGGAGGGAAAGAGTGGGCGGGAGCTCGCTTGCCCTAGCCTCCCTGGCTCCAGAGCACTGGGGAGGGAGGAGGCCAACCCTGGAGCGCTGGGGGAGGGAGGAGGCTATGCGGCACAGCCCGAGCTGCTCCAGCCTCCCCGCCATAGAACACAAGGAGGGCGGGTGTGGGGGGCAGCAAGACTCCACCCTTGGAACTCCTGCAGCAGGCGTTCTGGGGGCGGAGTTTGGGTGGGGCCATGCCTGGCGATTTGGGAAGGCAACATCTTTCCCTGCCTAGGCTACCGGAAACCCAGGGAGCTGTGTCTTTCAGGGCTGGGATGCTGGCATGTACTAAGCTAGTCCCAAGGTGCATTGACAGAGCTACGTGGAGGGCTGGGAATGGGACAATAAAGGAATGCCGCCACTCAGGACTCAGGTGCCTTAGCAGAGTGGTGTGAGGTGCTGACCTGGAACAGCAGAAGAGGCTTAAATTGCAGGAGAGCACTCTGTGTGTGTGTGTGTGTGTGTGTGTGTGTGTGTGTGTGTGCGCGCGTGCGTGCGGGGGGGAGGGGGGATGCTGGGCTGCAATAGCAGGGGATGCTGCACGTTCAAAGTGAAGTCAGCATTGCACGCTTGCACAGGATCTTGGCCAGACTGGGTCTTGCTCTTGCTACTACATGGCATTTACGCAGCCTTGGGCTTGCAAGGGCGAGGTCCCGTTAAAAATGAAATGAAGTGACTTGAACAAAGTCGAGTCTTGTCCTGCCTCTTTGGGTGGCAGTTCAGGTCCATAGTCTCACTTTCATGCAGATGCCGAGTCTTTCCAGACAGAGCAGCGTGGAATAATGACAGAACATGCCCCTTTAACCTGCTCTTCACGAGTGTGTAAAATAATACCCCCGACAGATACCCTGAAGGCCTTTATAATTTATTCATTCAACAATTTCTTTTGCTGTACTTAATGTTGTATGTCCCTGGCCAGGGCTGGCATGTGAAGCATGAGAAATCCTTCTGGACAGACGGCTTTGCCTTTTTGAAAACAAACTCGAGTTATCTGATGAGTGGCTCTAATGAGCTGACTTCTGCAGAGTGTGTGGTGGGGTTAAGGGAATTTGCGGGATATCTAGTTAAATGTTTACATTCCCATTAGCTAGCACATTAAAAAGGGCTAACTCCTGGGGTTCTAAGTCAGTTTTTAATCTCTCCGGGCTTAGGCTAAGCAACTTCAGGATCTCTCTGTATCTCTCCCCACATGGTTCTATGTATCTATCTTTTCTATCTACTATCTGAAAGATAAGCATGTCTTGCTATTATCAATTTTTATCACACTACATGTCTAGCTGTTAATATTGCTGAGGTATATAAATACAAAAATATCCAAATGGATTTTTTTTCTGTCTGATTTCAGTGACAGTTTTGCTTGAGGAAGGCTTTAAGGATTTGATGCATAGAGCAAAATGAAAACTGGAGTGCGTGACCTACATCTTCATTGGTTATGTTGCAGGATTATTTTAGGGAGTAGATTAATGAACTCTTCTTTTATTTTAAACACCCTTCCCCTATGAAACTGCCATCAACTCCAGAATTTCTATTTCATCATATTCTATTGAAGGAAACTTTTAAGAGACGTCCCCTTAAACTTGGCTCATTGGATGTTCAAAAAAAAAAAAGGATTTCCAAGAACTCCAAGGGAACTCAAAGTCTAGTGTCATGTACAAAACAAATGCTTGGAATTTCAACTGTGCCTCTGTCTTGAATGGGGCTGTTTTCCACCACTCCATTCAGTGGGGCCAGAAAGTTCATTTGGTGCATATTGGGAAATTCCTCCAACACCAGGGCTACGTCTACACTGCAGGCTTTTTGGGCAAGAATTGCTTTGCGCAAGAGTTCTTGCTCAAGAGGGCTTATTCCTCGTGGGGAGAGGAATAACTCTTGTACAAGAAGCCTTCTGTTCCGATGCCTTACTGTAAATGTACTTGCGCAAGAATGCACGTGCAGTGTAGACACTCCACAAGTTTTTGTGCAAGAACTTCTTGTGCAAAAAGCCTGCAGTGTAGACATAGCCAGGAGACTTAACACCATTGTTTCCTTCATGCCTGTGGAGTTGTTGCTCCTATTTGGAGGTGTGAGGTGGCAGACAAGGAAACTGGAATGTTTCGCTAATTTATTCTAGGGACCCGAGCTGGGGTGTTACCACCAGGGATTGAAGTGGAGTTATGGTTCTTGTGGACCAAAGGCAATGGAACACAAACAAGCATAATAACGATTCCACAGCTGTCACCCCACACTATCTTGACGTACCTGAAACAAAGTGCATGTATGTGCAGCCGCATTAAGTCAGTGTATTCTAATTAGGACTATTATCAAGTGGCTAATGCATGGGACTCACAGGCCAAAGACCCGGTTCTATTTCTGGGGCAGTCCCACAGCAGGAAGTCAATGAGAGAAATGCTCCCATTGGCTTACTTTATTTCTCGCAAAAGTGGGGCATACCGGTGCCAATGGGGGTGCCCTCAGTGTTTGATTTAACAGGTCTTTACTAGACCTGCTAAATCAAACTCAGGAGGATCAATTGCAAGAGTGTCGACCTCTGGCAAGTGAAGACGTGGCCTTATTCTTTAAGGTGCCACAGGATTTCTTGTTGTTATAACAGTCTGTTTTGGTGAAAGGTGGGCAGAGCAGTGTCTAATGTCTGCATTGACATAAAGTTTCTCCAGGTTCTTGCAACTCAAGTGCAGTCGTAGACCCACATTCCTAGGAATGCAGATGGCCACTGTGGCCCAGTCCACTATTGCTAACCCGGAGGGAGTCCACCGGCAATAATGGTGATGGGATATTTTGGGATGAAGCTTTTTGCATAGACAAAGCCAGGGTGTTGGGGGACTGATGAGCCTCCCCATGGAACGGAGCTGTGCACAGGGCTACAAGCGACCTCACAGACTGTGGATGTGTAATGCCCTCACTCCTTTGAAGTGGCTGAGTGGCAGCCTAAGGCAGAGTCCAAGGTCTGGACCTAATGGCAACATAAGCTCATGTCCAGTGGCTTTGCAGGCAATTGAGAAACAATCTTCTGACAAACAGAGAAGCTCCACTGAACCTCCCAGAATACTGGTATGCAGAGCATAGATCTCAAAGCATGTCAGATCAATATCATCACACCCATTTTACAGATGGAGAAACTGAGGCAACTATAGGCGACAGGTTCTCCAGCTGAAGGGACATTACAAGCACAAGCCACTAGATGGAGTGCAGAGGAATCCCCACCAAGCATGAAGGTAACCAATGAAACGTACTCCATGCAGTGGATCCGCTGCATTGGGACTGGAGCAGGGTGAATGAGCATTGGTGGTAATCAGACATTCAGCAGGGTGAGGCACACGCAGCTCATACAGCCCTGATTTTCAGAGGACCCTGGCGGCTGTTGCACCCATGCACTCCTGTTGGATCTGACGGTGTTCAGCATGTCTGAAAATCAGGCCCGTGGTGCTCAATCCAGTCAGACGTGCAGTTCTGGAGATTCATAGATTCTAAGACCTCAGAATAAGATCATCTAACCCAGGGGTGGGCAGTAACACGGCGGCGGTTCACCAAGGTTAACCCCTGGCAAATCGCCGCCCCTATATTTACCTACATGGCCACAGGTACTGGCAATTGCAGCTCCTGTTGGCTGTGGATCACTGTTCCCAGCCAATGGGAGTGGCAGGAAGCAGCACAGACTGGGACATTGCTTCCCGTAGCTCCCATTGGCTGGGAATGGCGATCCACAGCCAAGGGGAGCTACAATCTCTCCTACCTGTGGCTGTGCATGTAAATATAGCACTGGGGGCCAACCAGGAATTAACCCTGGCAGACTGGATCCAGTCTGTGGGCTGGTATTTGCCCACCTGGATCGAGCCCAGCCTCTTGCATAAAACAAACCAGAGAATTTCACCCAGTTACCTCACATGAAAAGCTGCTGGGACAGGAGGCGGAGGGTTGCAGATGGGGGAAGGACAGAGAAGGCAAAGAGGGAAGAAAAAGCAAATTGGCATCTGATCTCTTGTATAAACCAGAGCGTGAAAAAAAAGCAGCTTAAACCACTTTCTGCTCTTTATGGAGATGACTGCGGTTATTCAGTAACCCATGAGCTCACAATGGCACTTTTGTTCCTAATAGGTGCTGAAATGTTACGACCTAATGTGTAACTGCTTCGTTTACTCATGTAGCAGCATCGAGGTTGCTGTGTAAGTCCATATAACTACATGAAATAGCTGCATTTTAATGATACTGCAAACCAAAGCACCAGGCCACCTGTTCAGGAAAGACGAGAGGCGTATGCCCACCTGAGGATAAAAGCTTTGACTCATCTGAGCTCAGTCAGAACAAAGCCCAATTGTTCCCTGCATTTGTGACTATGAAGTGGGTTCGGGGCATAGAAAATATTCTCTAAGCAGTGCTCTCGTGGTCTTGAGCAGCGCAGAAAAGCCTGTGATCTGAAGCCATAAAGGACGAGGTCTGGTTCTATGTGGACCGTAACGCTAATGGGAGTGGTCACTTGCAGTGTTCCCTCTAAGCTGTGTGACAGCGCAGCTTCGCAGGGGGTTAATCAGCCCCGTGCAGTCAGTCAGAGCAGTGTAGGGCGCTTCAGACTGGGCGGGGCTGATAACCTGTGAGGCTGTGCGGCCGCGCAGCTTTGAGAGAACACTGGTCTCTTGTAATGTAAGTGAAATGTTATCATTTGGTTAGGTAGCAATGGGTGTTGAAAATTATTTGGTCCACCTGGATCCAGCTTGCTTCACTGCTGAATCGGAGACCCGAAAATAAGAACATAACAAAAGAACATAAGAATGGCCAGACTGGGGAAGACCAAAGGTTCATCCAGCCCAGTACCCGGTCTGCCGACAGTGGCCAATGCCAGGTGCCCCAGAGGGAATGAATTGAACAGGGAATGATCAAGCGATCTCTCTCCTGCCATCCATCTCCACCCTCTGACAAACGGAGGCTAGGGACACCATTCCTACCCATCCTGGCTAATAGCCATGGACCTAACCTCCATGAATGTATTCAGTTCTCTTTTAAACCCTGTTAGAGTCCTAGCCTTCACAAGGAAGAAAACTGGCAGCATGTAGCCTCTAGGGCTATGTCTACACTGGACTGGATTTGCACAAGAAATATGCAAATGAGGCTAAGCATGGAATATCGCCACGCCTCATTTGCATAATTATTGAGCAGCTGCTTTTTGCGCAAGAGGCTTTTGCGCAAAAAGGAGCCGTCTCCATGGCTCCTTCTTGTGCAAAAACCCCCTCTTGCGCAAGAGCCATTCTTCTGCTTTTTTTTCTGGAAAAAGAGGGGGGTTTTGTGCAAAAAGTGGCTGCTCATTAATTATGCAAATGTGGCGCTATTCCACACTTAGCCTCATTTGCATATTTCTTGTGCTAAACCAGTGCAGTATAGACATAGCCTAGGAGAAGGCCAACTCAGGTATCCTCCATTCCCAAGGCTCGACGATCGTGGCAAAAACCACTCGCCAGCCCCGCACTGCGCATGCGCTAACCACCAGTGAACGGGGCAACTGGCTGAAATCTACTCACCATGGGCGAGTAGATAAGCAGATTTGTCGAGCCCAGTCCAATTCTGAAGAGGTAAGTAACCGCTTTCAGGTTCTCTGCACAGGCACTACAGTGGAGAATGCTTTGGAAGTACCTCGCAGGGAAGAAATCAGGAGACGCCATCTACCAAAGGCATGAGATTGTCCTGACCTGTATCTAAAGAAACCTGTTAAGAGGGGCTGGAACGTAAAGGTGGACTCCTTGGAACAGACAAGTCAACCACTATATCAGCCATGCTTCCGCAATTACTGATGCTGGATTCCATAAGAACATAAGAAACGTGACTCTAAATTCAAGTGAATTATTGTTTCTTATCCCAGCTGGTGATCACTTTATGCCCTGAAATAAGGGGTCCGATAGCCCTTATAATTTTAGTCCTAGCTAATGAAACTGCAGAGGCCACAGTTATTCATCTCAGTGGATGCAATTCTTTTTAGAATTATGCTACATTATTTGCTTCAGTCATATAGCAGGGAAGGGAGTTTCACAGGGAAAGACTTACATTAAAGGCATTTCCCCTTGGTCCGTTTCATTTGTCCGGAATTTTAATTTCCTTGAGTGCTCTGTGTTTATGCAGTGGCAGGTGGACCGTTGCTCTTTTCAGGGATGTTGCCAGGTTCATGTCTCTGGAGGAGACAATCATTTTCATTGGTAGGGGACTCAGTTGTTCTTTGTTGTTCTTTTACCAGCCTTGGAGGGGGTTGGGAGAGGAAGTTTGCATGGATATAATTTCTAGGAAGTGGGTCCAATATTTCTTGTGGTTTCTAGACCTTCATCATGTAACGTGGGTTGGGGATGGTGGTTTTGTGGTCCATTGGAGGTAGGAGAGTTTATTTTGCATGTTCTATAGAGCAGGGTTAGTCATGGGCATGATGTTAGAATGATGCATTCTCCATAATATATTCATGTCTTTTTCTCTTGGATGCAGATTGCACTGAAATCAGTGGGACTCTGAGTGGCCCTGAGGGTCCATATACGTTGATAAGTTGAAAGGTCAGGTCCCAAAAACTAAGGCTCAAGTGGTGCCGTAGCGCAAATAGTTCAGATAAGGATCCACAACAATTTTCCCACCCTTAAGACCTTGTCTACAAATACAGAGATGTTTTTCTCTCAGCCATTTGTGACACTGTCATCTGATCTGGTAACTGAGATGGGGAAATCATTTTTTTTTTTCAGTTCACTGGCTGAACTGGAAAAAATTATTTCAGGTTGCCCCAAAATGAATTTTGGGAATGGGAGGGGGGCGGGAGAGAAACTAAAACAAATCCATTGTTTTCAGTTTTTGAAGCCCCTTTCTAAAAAAAACATCGACATCAAATTAAAAATGAAAAAATCATATCATTTTGAAAAGGAAAACATCATTTTAAATACATGAAAGCAAAAGATTTTGATTTTTTTCTGTTGGGGTGCCTTTTATTGATCTCATCAATTTGTTGAATTGAACACAAATTCACGTTTCGTCAATCCAAATCTGCATTTTTTTCAACGGGGGGGGGGGGGGGAGGGGAGAGGAGGAACGGACCATTTCCTCTGTAAAATTTCACCCAGCCCTACTGTTTACAACACATTTCAGTTATGTCCACTCAACTGTTTTTCCACAAAGCATCTGTGTGACAACCCTGTTTGTTTTGGTGCACTTTAGAGAAAAATCTAAGAAGCTCTGCCATGCACTACATGCAGCAGCAAAGAAAGTGCCAAGAGGAAATGCACACAGAGAGGAACCAGCAGCACTTGAGAACAATGCATTCTGGGAGGCCTTACTGCACAAAGACCTGTGAGGTAGGAGGAATGGCTGAAGGCGAAACCTTGGGGGTCATGGCCCCGTGGCAAAAGGACAATGTTATGAAGAGGTACAGCGAGACAATCCTTGGCCATTGGCAAGGGTGACAATTAGCTTCCATGGCTACTCAGGGAGCGTTAAGTGGGAAGTAGATGGACACAAAATGTATTTAGAACCAACCAAACTACTAACCAACTACAAACTAGGTTCAAAGTTGCAGAGCAGTTGCACTTGGAGACCAGCTTGATTTCTATCCAGGAGTCTTTATGAGAACATCTGCAATTTCAGTGGAGAGATAGCTCAGTGCAGAAGTGTTACCGCAACCAGAGCTATATTGACCCAAGTCCCAGGGTTAAAAAGATAGCAGGCTGGAAATAGAGCTCTGGCATTTTACCTAGTTTTGTGTCGAGCAAACACTTTATAGAATAGGCTACATGTACACTGAAAAATTACAGTAATTTTGAGGGCTAAAACAAAGGAAAGTCCCCCACTTCAAATGGCCAGAAATTGTCTATTTATTGTGCTGGTCATTTGTAATAAAAATTGTTTAATTTTTGTCAGACTTTGTCAGCTTTTTTTTGTTAAAAACCCATAAACCTAAAATGTTTGGCAGAAAACTGCCAAAAATAGAAAAAATTCATTATTTCATTAAAAAAAAACAGAAATTATGAGGGAAAGAAGAAATGTTTTGCAAGAAAATGTTCATTTTGTCAAAACCCCATTTTCCATCCCACCCCAAACTTTTCAACTGGCTTTATCTGGTCTCTGTACAAAACCTAGAAGCGGCTGGCATGTCCCTGCAGCCCATAGGTGTATGTGTGTTTCTGCACGTTTCCCGTTCCCCCAGTGTTGAGTCCCCAACTCCCATTAGCCAGGAAATATGGCCAATGGGAGCTGCAGGGGTAGTGCCTGTGGGCAGTGGTACATGAAGACCTCTTGGTCCCCTCACCTAGGAGCTGCTGTCAGAGGAGAGCCACATAGTCTGAGGTAAGCACTGCCCACCTGACCTCCTTTTACACTGCAACTCCCTGCTCCAGGTTACAGCCTGCACCCTGTTCCCAAACTTTCTCCCGGTGCTCGCAACTCTCACCCACTCCTGCACCCCAACTCCTGCCCCAGTCGCGGTACCTCACTTTCTTTCCATTTACCTCCTATTACATAAGAGAAGGATGAAGAAAACAAAAATGAAAGCCTGTGGCTAGACTGGCCAGTTTTTCCGGAAAATCAGCCACTTTTCCGGAAAAACTTGCCAGCTGTCTACACTGGCCGCTTGAATTTCCGCAAAAGCACTGACTTCCTACTGTAAGAAATCAGTGCTTCTTGCGGAAATACTATTCTGCTCCCGTTCAGGCAAAAGTCCCTTTTGTGCAAAGCTTTTGCGCAAAAGGGCCAGTGTAGACAGCTCAGATTTGTTTTCCGCAAAAAAGCCCCGATCGTGAAAATGGCGATCGAGGCTTTTTTGCGGAAAAGCGCATCTAGATTGGCAAAAAGTGCTCTTGCGGAAAAGCATCCATGCCAATCTAGACGCTCTGTTCTGAAAATGCTTTTAACGGAAAACTTTTCCGTTAAAAGCTTTTCCGGAAAATCCTGCCAATCTAGACACAGCCAAAGTGTGTAGGGGGGAGATAAGAGAGAATGTTCTTTTTCTTGGCTTGGGGGTTGAAAATGAAGCTGCGCACAGAGCCCCAAAAACTCTAAGTCCACCATTGGTGGCTAGACCTCTTTGGTTGGGCTGTTGGATTGAGAACAAGCCAGAGCATCTTTGAACACTCTTTGAGAGGGGTCAGTGTTTACCCCAAATTCCAAACCACCAAGACTGGTGTAGGAAGTGATATCCAATTCCTGGAGACAGCATTTTTCCAGACCCCATGTGAAGGGGTTTGTTTCACATGGACTCTGCTGGTATTATTTGCTTTTTCCGTTATCTGCCTTGCCTTTCTGCAAATATTATTCCGTTTATCAAAACAGGCCAGTGAAAGAGTCCATAATTAAAACCTTGACCCTTTTTTAACCTTGCCTAGAAAAAGCTCGTTAGAAAAAGCTGCACTGTTGGATCCTGTACATATGGAGAAGCCACTGTAAACAGTGAAGTTCCTGATAGCCTAGTGTCAGACCATGCAAAGCTCCCTCCATGGAAATCAGAATCAAGCTCATATGTTTGTTACCAGCTCCAGTAATTTACCAACAGCTGTGTTAGGGCTTTCAAGGCTATTCGCCCTGCCAGCTCAAATAATATTTACCTGGGGGAGCTCTGTAAAGAAATTGGGAAAAAAAACACCCGTTAATGCACTGAGCTGTAAGTCTGTTTAATGTCTTCTGTCTCTAGTAGTTCAACAAGGGGTGGGGGTGTCTCACTGACACGGGGAAATCTTCACGGGAAATCCCCATGATGCATCAGTAAGAAGATAGATTGTTTCATCTCATGTCTGGCTCACCACCAGCACCAAGTGAGCATTTGGCCCTGATTTCCAGAAATGTGGGGTCCTGCTCCTGCCCTTCATTTCAGTAGGAGACTTAGGAGCTCAGTTCTTCTGAAAATCAGCCCCGAAACGTACAGAAGTGCTTCCTTTTTACTCACTACCTTTGCAGCTGCTTCTCTATTGATACCGTCCAGGCGTGAAATCAACACATCTCTATCGCGCTGTGTCTCCCATTACAGCTGCTTTAGCAGCACGATTATTGGGCTTCCATTACTTTCCGGACAAAAGGTACAAAATGAAGGAGTAAAAGAAAAGTTCATTTCTCCAAAAATTCTTTCAGCTGTTGATCCTGTCCGCAGCCTGAAGCCCTGGCAGCAAGATGTGATGAGACATACATGGTGTTTTCAGATAAAGCACCAGGCCAGAGAGCTGTTCAGTAGGAGGATGGAGTTGTACTCGGACACAAAGAATGCATACAGATGCTGATTTTATTAAAATGCGGTTACTGTCAATATCCTTTCACTGTCTCTTCCTAATGTTTGTTACACCCAGTGTTACAGTTTGTTTTAAATTAAACCCTGATCCTTAAACACTTGTACATCCATTTCACTTTACCCATCTGAATAGTCCCACTGACACCCACAGAAATGCTCATGTGCCCAAACTTGAACAAATGTATAATCGGGGCCTTGAGGTAGGGACTGTGTTTTATTCTGTGTCTGTACAACACTGGACACAATGGGGCCAAGAGTCTAAATGGATATTCACTATGCTAAATAAATAAATATAGTACATTAAAAATGAAGTCTCACTAAAGAGTAAGTGTACAATTTAAAACAGGTTTTAAAACTGGTTGAGCTGGTTGAACATTTTTTGTTAAAAAGGCATTTTTTATGAAAAATTACTTTTTGGATTATATTACAAGTATCTGTAAAAAAAGCTTCTGCATTTTTTGAAAATTGCAAACAAAAAATTGTAAATCTAGTAGAAAAACTGTTTTTTTTAAATCGGAATTAAATGGAGTTGAATAGAAAATTTGGTGGGTTTATTCTCTTTCCTTTCCTTTCCTTTCCTTTCCTTTCCTTTCCTTTCCTTTCCTTTCCTTTCCTTTCCTTTCCTCTTTTTGTCCCCTTTTTTTCCTTCTAGTTGGAAAAAGGAGAGGATAAAACCCCAAAGTGAAATGTTTAATTTCTATTCCATTCATTTCTCACCAATACAAATTTTTGTTTCAAATTGATTCAGAATGATTTTAGTATCAGTTTATCAAGAAAATTGAAAAATATTTCAAATGAAATGAATTTTTTTTTTTTTTTGCAGAAAATAATTCCAATGTTTTAAATCAGTCCATTCTCTAAATGATCAGTTGTCTCTAATATACTGGACCATCAACAACACTGCACCCCATTATGTTTATTTATAGTAGTCCTTGATTTATTAGCATTTGATTTGATGCATTTTAATAGTGACCTCAGTTTAAAACTGAAAAATATCCGTTTGAGCAGTCTTGCTTCGGCCAAAGGGGAGTGAACAAAGTAACCGAATATGTCTTTTTTCTCTGTCATTTCAGTGATGCTTTGCCTTGTGAATCTTAGCATAGATGGGTAGCATGATAAATCTGCAGGGAATGATATATGAGTAAAAGGGAGGTGTACTTGTTTCACACACAATATTGCACATACTGTATGCATAGTGCTTTCTTACATGTTACCTACTCAGAAATGATGGAGCCACTGATGAATTTTGCAGGTGCAGGTAAAAGATAATGCTACAAATGTCTTCTACAGAAAGGCCAATTAAACTAGTCCAAGTCATAAAGTTCACATGCTGGGCATAGATTAATTTCTGCTGCATTGAGATCTATGTAAGGTCTTAGTCAAAGTCTAATAATAAGCAAGGACGAAATCTGAAAGTCCTTACTGAAGTTTGATTTGGTCCTTACTTAGGCAAAGTTCCATTAACATCCAAGTCAATGATATCAGAACGAGACATTCATTTTAGCATGTTCTCTGTAATCAAAGGGTTTGAAGTTGTGGGTAAGAAGGTCTTCTATTTGAGTGATGCAACCTTCCTCCTTATTGTATATCTTTCCTAGGGGCCTGATCTTCCAGGCACAAGACTCCGATAGAAAGTAAAGGAGTTCTCCAGGCAGGATCAGGCCTTATTGCTATAGACGGTCCATCCATTTCTAAACTTGCCGTGTTGTTTTGCTGGGGCCTTGCAATCTTATTCCTAGATACACAGAACCAATGAAAAGAGTTTTCCCTTTGTAGTTATAGGGCCCTTTAATTTTTTTCTTACTTCATTTCTAGGGATTGCCTTAGTTGCAGAATGGACACATTTAGGAGGCCCTAGGTATTCCCACAAAGTGTCTTTTCTTTCCAGTCCCAAGCAGAGAAATGAGATTAGAGCATTAGGTCAGTTTGCTTGGGAAGTGTCCATCCTTTGTTAAAGCTCGTCGACAACTTTGCCCTCCCCGGCCTCTCGCTCACCACTGCGAGAGAAAGTTGGCCCCAAGGCTTGAATTACAGTGAAACCATGGATAGAAAATACACCATGAAATTTTATGGCTCCTGCGAAGGGGTTGCCATCTGCTTTTTCTTTTTTCCCCTTTCTATTTTTTAATAGCCATTCCACAGTCTATTAAACCATTCCTGTCTGCTCCCCTACTTTCTGCTAATGTTTGTGTCCATTTCAAAATACAACACTGTGCAGCCACTTGGGAACTTGCCAGATCCTTCTCTATGGGACTGTGTTCCCTGTTCCTTTTCTAATTTAAATGTATTTGTTCACTTATGTATTTACAGATTGTTTCTGGCTCCCCCCCCCCCCCCCCCGTCTCCCACTCTCCTTTTTCACAATGCAAAATCTGAAAACCCCAAAATTGTTCTGCAGAGATGAACCTGAATAAGAACCAGTGGATCTGAAAAGACTGGCCAGGTGTCCTGAAACTTTGGGTCCAGATCAGACCTTTACATGATGAGCAGGGTATCAGAACACAGGGTTGGTTCTCTCCTAAATGTTGGCAGGAATTTAGATCGAGATCTAAAAACTTTGCAACTAGGCATTCTCTCTGCAAACCCAGCCGAAGTGCACAATCTGGGTGCCTTCAACTTTTGGACCTGTTTGGACTGATATATGATATGGTTCTGAACTTTAAGGCTGCATCTAGACTGGCATGATTTTGCGCAAATACTTTTAACAGAAAAGTTTTTCCGTTAAAAGTATTTGCGCAAGAGAGCGTCTATACTGGCATGTGCCTTTTGCGCAAAAGCATCCGTGCCAGCGTAGACACTCTCTTGCGCAAGAAAGCTCCGATGGCCATTTTAGCCATCGGACTTTCTTGCGCAAGAAATTAATGTGGCTGTCTACACTGGCCCTCTTGTGCAAGAATACTTGCGCAAGAGGGCTTATCCCTGAGCGGGAGCGTCAAAGTATTTGCGCAAGAACCACTGATTTTGTACATTACAAAGTTAGTGTTCTTGCGCAAACACTCGCAGCAAGTGTAGACAGGCGGCAAGATTTTGCACAAAATCATGCCAGGCTAGACACAGCCTAAGACACTCTCTCTCTCTCTCTCTCGTTGCTCATTTGCAAACTTTCTTTATTACAGGGTGTGCATTTGTTCATTGTTTTTGTATTCAAAGGTAACTAAACTTCACTTGTCTGTAGAAGCTGATTTTGCAATGTCCGCTACAAGATCTTCCCACCTGCCCCTTGTGTTGATTTTTCTTTTAAACTGTTGGGTAGATTTCCTTTCTCCCTCCCCCAAATCTTTCTTTCTGGAGGGTGGAACAATAAACCATCCAGCAGTAACAGGTGTGACCGTTAGCAAAATAAACAGTGTTTGGAATCCCTCTGTTTTCACTGTCGATTCCAAGGAATATGAGAGATCCTATCCCAGCAGAAGTCTAGACACATTTCTGACAGCTCTGTCCCTAAACTGAGCCAACCTGAAAAATGAACTTTCCAGAAGACATTTTGATCCACAGCACATTGTAATCGATAGGTGCTTAAACTTCACAGTGATGAGCACCAGAGTATAAATGCTTCAGCTTTTCAACTGCAGTGAATTTGCTTCATCGCTGAGCTAATCCTTGGTGCATGTAGCTTGATTCTAAAGAGAAAATCTTACGATCCGAACAGAACTCTGTCAAAGGGTAGTTGCTGTCGGCTCACTGTGGGCATGTCTACACAGCAGGGCCAAAGCTGAAATAAGCAATGTGACTTCAGCTACGTCAATCGTGTAGCTGACGTTGAAATAGCTTATTTCAGCTTTTGGAGCTCTCTACACAGCAGGAAGTCCGAGAAAGCACTCTTCCTCCGACTTTCCTTACTCCTCGTACAATGAGGGTTACAGGAGTCGGAGTAAGAAGTCTTCCAACTCGACATTATTTTGATATTATGTCAAAATAACTGCTTGTAGTGTAGACGTGGACTATGTTCTTTCGGAATAATGTCAGTTATTCCGAAATAACACTGCTGTGTAGACGTACCCTGAGAGGGGACATCACAACAGTTTTCAAGAACCTAAAAGGTTTAAAAAAGGAGGAGGATTAAATTTCTCCTTAACCTCTGAGGATTTAAGAAGCAATGGGCTTAAATTGCAGCCAGGGAGGTTTAGAGTGGGCATACGAACTGTGTCTCTCCCTTTCTGAATCCCTTTTTATCTGCAGTTCCTCTTTAAACATCCTGCAGATAGTTTACTATACAGCTCTCATTTGTAGGATTAGAATAACCACTAGGGGGAGATGAGGATGACCATTAACAAATTATGTTTCTAATTCTCATATCTCTCACATAATAATAACAAGAAATATAACAATTGATATTCTTGGCCTAAGTGTTAAAGTAACAACCCTAGTTTTTCAATGGGATGTTATCATGTTCTATTGCTCAGTACAGGGAACTTGGGGTATGTCTAGACTGCATCCCTCTGTCGGCAGAGGGATGCAGATTAGGCAGGTCAACATTGCAAATGAAGCAGGGATTTAAATATCCCGCGCTTAATTTGCATAGAAATGTCTGCCGTTTTTGCCAACTCAGCACTTTGTAGGCAAAAAGCGGCAGTCTAGAGGGGGATCTGTCGAGAAAGAAAGCTTTTTTTCGACAGATCTTGTAAACCTCCTTGCAGGAGGCATAAGGAATCTGTTGAAAAAGGCGTTCTTTTTCGACAGATCCACCTCTAGACTGCTGCTTTTTGCCTACAAAGTGCTGAGTCGGCAAAAACGGCAGCCATTTTTATGCAAATTAAGCCCGATTTTCAGATTAGCTGTTGCTCCATAACTTTACATGACCTAAACAGGACTTGTCCTCTGCAAAAGTGAAGAAATGCTTCTTACAGCATTTAGGTCTTAACATCTCTGTACTTCAGTTTCCCCCATCTATGAAAGCAGTATAGTCTTGACTACCAATCTCTCAGGGGTGTTGTGAGGTTTAGCTTATTAACTTTTGTATTGTGCTTTGAGACCTTTGGATGAAAAGAGGTCCTAGTTAAGGAAGAAGTGTTATTGGTTCATATTTCTTCTTCTTCCAATTGATTTATGTTAATATGATTATAGCATTTCTGTCTGTTGTGGTGTCCTCATGTTTCCGATTGCATTTAGATTTTCTGTGTGCCACATTTTCTGATTGGAATCAAGGTTCTGCGCTAACTTGTAGGACTGCGAATGGCTAGACAACCACAAAAGCAGTTTCTCCTCTATGAGTTCACACTTCCACATCAGCTACTAGAAGTGGGCCACATCCTCCCTGACTGAATTGACCTGGTTATTTCTGTCCTTCCTCTTGACTGGTTTCCTTTCTTTTCATGTGCCTATATTTTTATACCTGCCTCTGGAATTTCCACTACATACATCTGATGTTGTGGGTCTTTGCCAATAAATCTGTTAGTGTATAAGGTGCCACAGGATTTCTCGTTGTTTATGCAGATTCAGATTAACATGGCTACCCCTCTGATTCTGATTTTAGGATATTGAAACTTTGTGACACTATTATCCTATCAGTAGAGTTGGTCAAAAAGGGCAAGGGTTTGCCCTGAAAAACGTTCTTTGAAATATATATATCGAATTTTCCAGTCGAATGAATATTTTCATTTTATGCCTTTTCAAGAACATTTTGTTTTATTTTGATTCCTCTTTACTTTCCCCTTTTTCACAGAACAAAAAAGGGAGAAAAGGGAGGGTTCCTTCCACTCCAAAAAACCCCCATAAACTGAAAATTGTTTTTTAACTGGAGTGTAAATGATCCAGTAGAACAAAATGAAAAAAAAAAATCAAATAGAACCTCTTTTTGCCAAAATTGTTTTCTTTAAAATATTGTTTTGCAGTGAAAAAACTTGTTCATGAAACACTTTTGCTCAGCCCTACTAGTCATACAATGGCCGCATCTAATTTGCATTGACACCGATGATCATTTTGCAATTGAGGCTAAATGCTCATGATAGTTGCTTGTTTTTGTACTCTCCTTGATACCGCATTGTGCAGAAATTCTAGCTGATGGTGCTTGCGATGCAAGGGAATTAGGCCAGCCTGGCTGGAAAGAGTATCATGGGATTTGTTTTACCCAGTGCCATTCGTACTCCACGGTTACATCTACACTCCAGGCTTCTTGCACAAGAACTGTTTTGTGGAAGAGTTCTCGTGCAAAAGGTCTTCCACAAGAGCGCGTCCACACTGCCATGAGCTTTTGTGCACGAGATGTGCTTTTGCGCAAGAGTGTCAATGGCAGTGTAGATGCTCTATTGCACAAGAAAACTCTGATGGCCATTTTAGCCATAGGGCTTTCTTGTGCAAGAAATTCATGTTGCCTGTCTACACTGCCTTCTTGTGGAAGAGCTCTTGCGCAAGAGGGCTTATTGCTCATGGGGGGTATGTCTACACTAGAAAGTTAGTTCGAACTAACGGACGTTAGTTCGAACTAACTTTCCTATGCGCTACACTAGCGCTCCGCTAGTTCGAATTTGAATCGAACTAGCGGAGCGCTTAGTTCGAACTAGGTAAACCTCATTTTACGAGGACTAACGCCTAGTTCGAACTAGCTAGTTCGAACTAAGGGCTGTGTAGCCCTTTAGTTCGAACTAGTGGGAGGCTAGCCCTCCCCAGGTTTCCCTGGTGGCCACTCTGGCCAACACCAGGGAAACTCTATGCCCCCCTCCCGGCCCCGGACCCCTTAAAGGGGCACGGGCTGGCTACGGTGCCCGTGCCAGGTGCAAGCCTGCCAGCACCCAGCTAGCAGACCCTGCACCTGGCACGGCACAGAGCCACCCACCCGATGCCCCCCAGCCCACCCCCTCTTGCCGGGACCAGGCTGGCGGCTCCCGGGAGCTTGCCCTGGACCGCAAGAGGCGGGCACCTTCCTGGGCTAGTGCGGACATCGTGGACCTTGTCCACGATCTCCGCACTAGGCACAGGAAAGTGGCCGGCTAGGGCAGGAGAGCTGCCAGCCTGGCCACCCAGGACCAGGTGTGCATGAAAATCAAGGGGGTCCACTGAGACCCCCGACACTGAGCCCTGAGCTTACAATGGCCGTCCTGGGTCAGACCAAAGGTCCATCTAGCCCAGTAGCCTGTCTGCCCACAGCGGCCAACCCTAGGGACCCTGGAGGGGATGGACCGAAGACAATGACCAAGCCATTTGTCTCGTGCCATCCCTCTCCAGCCTTCCACAAACTTTGGGCAGGGACACCACTCCTACCCTCTGGCTAATAGGACTCCATGGACCCAACCTCCATGACTTGATCTCACTTCCCTTTAAACTCTGTTCTAGTTGTAGCCTTCACAGCCTCCTGCAGCAAGGAGTTCCACAGGTTAACTATTTGCTTTGTCAAGAACAACTTTCTCTTACTAGTTTCAAGCCTGCTACCCATTCCTTTCCTTTGGTGTCCTCTAGTCCTTCTTTATGGGATCTCAGGAAGAACTTTTCTGAATGCACCCTCTCCACCCAACCCCTGCTTTTACAGACCTCTATCCTGTCCCCCCTCCGTCTCCTCTTTTCTAAGCTGAACAGTCCCAGTCTCTGTAGCCTCTCTTCATCTGGGACCTGTTCCCAACCCCTGATCATGTTAGTTGCCCTCCCCTCTCCCAGCCTTTCTCTTCCCCTCTCCCACCTCCTTTTCCCAGTCTCCCCCAGTTTTTTTCAATAAAGACAGAGTCAATGTTGGAAGAAACGTTATCTTTATTTTGTACATCAATAAGAAGGGGGGCTAAGGAAGGGTAAGTGGAAGGAGGTGAGGGAGGAATGGGGTACGAGCCCCCGATGGGGAGGACTGGGCTGGCTCTGCGGGCTTCTGGGGGTGGAAGTTCTCCTGCAGCCCCCCAATTACTCCCTCTCCCCAGATGGCAGCTTGCGGCAAGTGCAGCTGGGCTGATGGCCGAGTGGTGTGATGTGCCCAGTGTGGGCACTCAGGGCACTCCAAGCCAGAACTTCTTTGCAAGCGGGGCACCCCTTAGAACTGTGTGTCCGGGGTGGGGGTCGGGACCCTTTAAGCGCAGCCCTCGGCTAGCCTGAGACAGTATCTCCATGCTCTAAGTCCTCCTTTTATGCCCTGCCGGCACTGCTTCCGGCCATCCTTAAGCCCTGTTCAGAGTCCACTCAATGTGGACTTACTAGTTCGAACTAGCAAAACGCTAGTTCGAACTAGTTTTTAGTTCTAGATGCGTTAGTTCGAACTAGCTTAGTTCGAATTAACTAATTCGAACTAAGTTAGTTCGAACTAGCGCTGTAGTGTAGACGTACCCGGGGAGAGGAATAACTCTTCAGGAAGAAGCCCTGTTTTCCGATGCCGTACTGTAAATGTACTTGCATAAGAACACGCATGCAGTGTAGACACTCTGCAAGTTTTTATGCAAGAACAGTTGTTCTTGCTCAAAAAGCCTGCAGTGTAGATGTAGCCTAGGCGTGTGGTACTGCTCGACATACACAGGCCAGCTAGGTTTGGTGGCCTGATCTGCTTCTGTCTTGTACCCACTGAGTCATTTATACCAGTGAGTGAAGGCAGCATGAGGCTAACAGGGTATCACCAGTGGAAGTGAATGGAGAGGTAGGATATGGCAGCGTATTACAGATACCTTACACACATGTAAATGATTCCCCGTTGTCCAAGGCAGGAGAGGACCATACTCTGGGAAAGCAGAGGGACTGGAAGCCAGTTAGTAGCTTACATGCTGTCTTGGGCGCTAGAACCAGTTTGCCAGAGAAAAGACTATTGGGCAGGAATGATTCTGGAGTCATGCCCTGCTATTTAGGAAGCATTACTGGAGCTTTAACTTCCAGCTAGGCAGTCTCTGGAGACAGACAGAAGCCAGAAGTACCAAAGGTACCTGCAGTTACTGGTCTCTTCCCTCTATATACTGTTAATTTTACCAGCCCCAAATCTTGGCAGCAACACGGCCTAGCGTGGCAACTCTTTGTGCTGTGCATTTTCTCTGGGGCTCACACAGGGCCGGAAAGGGTTTCCTCCTCCCCTAGTGCATGACTGTAAGTCATTTGTTAATTAATTAGACATTAAGGAGGGCTGCCAACCAGGAGTAGAGGAGCAGAGCCCCTGAACTCCTGCTGAATTACAAAAAAGAAAAGAAAAAGTCTTTCTTTTTCCTACCGCAACTGCAATTTTAAAAGCAAAAATGTAGGTCTGTTCATGCTGTTGGGAATAAAGGGCACAGTGCACAGTGTGTGCGAATCATCAGATCATACTGCAATGTCTTGCCCTACGGCGACATGCCTCACCACCAACGTTCTTGTTAGTTCTTTAACGTTTATAGTGCAGAAGTACCATGGTGCTGGACACTGTACAAATACAGACAAAGCCCTGGCCCCAAAGATCCTACAGCTTAAGCTATGGGCCAGCCCATTTAATGGACACAGACCCTAAGGGACGAGCATCGTGGCTGGGAGGTTATGGCGGCAGGAGGTGACCGCCGCTCATGTGATCAACACAGGCCAAACTGTAAAGGGAGCTCATGCTTGTAGAAATCTTAGTGTCAGGACTGACAAGGAGCCCTAAGGGCTGGTTGTTAAACCTGCCCTTCCCTCACGTAACCCATGAGAGGGAGACAGTGATGATGGGTATGAGCACAGCAGGGAAATGACCCTGTGGCAGTGTCATCAGTATTGGATAAATGGCCTGTAAGGCAGATAGAAAGCTGGCTAGATGGTTGGGCCCAATGGGTAGTGATCAACAGCTCGATGTCTGGCTGGCAGGCAGTTTCAAATGGAGTGCCCCAAGGACTGGTTTTAGGGCCGTTTTTTTTCAACATTTTTATTCGTGACCTGCATGAGGGGATGGATGGCACCCTAAACAAGCCTGCAGATGACACTAAGCTAGGGGGAGAGGTAGATACGCTGGAGGGCAGGGGTAGGGTCCAGAGTGACCTGGACAGATTAGAGGACTTGGCCAAAAGAAACACTTTAGTAAGGCATTTGATACGGTCTCGCATGATAGTCTTATCAATAAACTAGGTAAATGCAACTTAGATGGGGCTACTATAAGATGGGTGCATAACTGGCTGGATAACCGTACTCAGAGAGTAGTTATTAATGGTTCACAATCCTGCTGGAAAGGCAGAACAAGTGGGGTTCCACAGGGGTCTGTTTTGGGACCGGCTCTGTTCAATATCTTCATCGACAATTTAGATATTGGTATAGAAAGTACGCTTATTACATTTGCAGGTGATACCAAGCTGGGAGGGGTTGTGACTAATCTGGAGGATAGGGTCATAATTCAAAATGACCTGGACAAATTGGAGAAATGGTCTGAGGTAAATAGGATGAAGTTTAATAAAGACAAATGCAAAGTGCTCCACTTAGGAAGGAACAATCAGTTTCACACATACAGAATGGGAAGCGACGGTCTGGGAAGGAGCACGGCAGAAAGGGATCTAGGGGTTGTAGTGGACCACAAGTTGAATATGAGTCAGCAGTGTGATGCCGTTGCAAAGAAAGCAAACAGGACTCTGGGACGCATTAACAGGTGTGTTGTGAGCAAGACACGAGAAGTCATTCTTCCGCTCTACTCTGCGCTGATTAGGCCTCAGTTGGAGTATTGTGTCCAGTTCTGGGCACCACATTTCAAGAAAGATGTGGAGAAATTGGAGAGGGTCCAGAGAAGAGCAACGAGAATGATTAAAGGTCTAGAGAACATGACCAATGAGGGAAGGCTGAAGGAATTAGGTTTGTTTAGTTTAGAAAAGAGAAGATTGAGGGGGACATGAGAGCAGTTTTCAGATATCTAAAAGGGAGTCATAAGGAGGAGGGAGAAAACTTGTTCATCTTGGCCTCTGGGGATAGAACAAGAAGCAATGGGCTTAAACTGCAGCAAGGGAGGTTTAGGTTGGACATTAGGAAAAAGTTCCTAACTGTCAAGGTAGTAAAACACTGGAATAAATTGCCCAGGGAGGTTGTGGAATCTCCAGCTGTGGAGATATTTAAGAGTAGGTTAGATAAATGTCTATCAGGGATGGTCTAGACAGTATTTGGTCCTGCCATGAGGGCAGGGGACTGGACTCGATGACCTCTCGAGGACTCTTCCAGTCCTAGAATTCTATGGTTCTATGATTCTGTGATGAGGTTCAACAAGGACAAGTGCAGAGTCCTGCACTTGGGATTGAAAAATCCCAAGCATTGTTATAGGCTGGGGACTGAATTGCTAAATAGCAGTTCAGCAGAAAAGGACCTGGGGATTACAGTGGATGAGAAGCTGGATATGAGTCAACCATATGCCCTTGTAGCCAAGAAGGCTAATGGCATATTAGGGTGCATTAGGAGGATCATTGCCAGCAGATCCAGAGAAGTAATTATTCCCCTTTATTCGGTGCTGGTGAGGCCACATCTGGAATATTGTGTCCAGTTCTGGGCCCCCCACTATAGAAAGGATGTGGATGCATTGGAGAGGGTCCAGTGGAGCATATGACCTATGAGGAGATGCTGAGAGATTAGGGCTTGTTTAGTCTGCAGAAGAGAAGAGTGCGGGGAGATTTGATAGCAGCCGTCAACTCCCTGAAGGGAGTTTCCCAAGAGGATGGAGAGAGACTGTTCTCAGTTGGCAGATGACAGAATGAGGAGCAATGGTCTGAAGTTGCAGTGGGGAGGTCTAGGTTGGCTATTAGGGAAAACTATTTCCCTAGGCGGGTGGGGAAGCACTGGGATGGGTTCGCTAGGGTGATGGTGGAATCTTCAGCCCTAGAAGTGTTTAAGTCTCAGCTTGACAAAGCCCTGGCTGGGATGATTGAGTTGGGTTGGTCCTGCTTTGGCGGGGAGCTGGACTCGATGGCTTCTGAGGTTTCTTCCAGCTCTAGGATTCTATGATTCTGTGATTCACATCTGCCTTGCAATTGGTACATGGTCTGCTGTGCATTACCTTGAATGCACAGCAACCAACACCATGAACTAGAGCCATACTGTCACCCTTTCTTGCAGAGTTTCAATGGACAGATACAGGAATCTTTCTCCCTCACTCACACATCTGGTTAGATTAGTGTTTCCTTGGCTGGGTTGCACATTGCTAGCATCTGTCAACCCTGTTTAGTCTTTAATTGCTCTTGGGGCTCTGTGTTGGAACAAAAACCCGGTGAAATAACACACCGAGAGGTTGCAGGAATGAGCTGGGTGTCCGCACCCTTGCATAAGAAAGGGTCAAGTGCATTGAGAGCAGCCGCACAGTGAAGGAACGCTCTGAGTCGATAGTGTCGCTATGACTTTAATGTTGACTCCATTGTCCAGTAACAGACACCCCATTTCTTCTTAGTCTTACCCACTGGACCCAGAGGCACCAGGCTGGTACCCTTGAAGCACCTGGATGGACTGGTAATGCTGCAAAGCCAAGCCAAATCCCTCGTTAGGTCACTGGTTTAGTTTGTAAGCAAAACATCTGTCTCTCTTCATGCCGTCCTGCCTGGTTAATGTTGCATATAAAAGACACTTAAAATCTGCAGCATCACCAGGTGTTAAAGGACCAAAGGGGTTTGCATGAGGGAAGCAGGGGGGGGGGGGGGGGCAGGGAGAGGTCTAAGTCCACAAAGAGCAGCCCCATCGGAAAACTTGTGCAAAACATGCAGTATCATTGAAAGGCTGGGATGTTCTGGAATGGCTTTTGGGTTCCCAAAATTAAAGTTGGCCCCACTTTAGACAGAGAGGCAGGTGGCTTGTAGGCCAAGGGTGGATGTTGGGGGGGAGGGGGAAGGAGACTTTTTGAAAGAAATACTGTTTGGAAAGGACTGGAGCATGTTATGGACAACAACTGCTTTTGTAGTTGTGCAGCTCTCTGCTTCCTGATTCTGACTGGGACCAGAAGTGGCCATGTCAAAATGCTCTTAGCACAGCCTGCCTCGGCATATTTATAGCCCCGTGGGAGGGAGGAAATAGTGGAAATTTCGCCAGGAAGCTTGTGTTGGCATGGCTTGTAACCCAAGAGACCGAGCAAAATGAGGTTCAGGCGAGAGTCTGAACCGAATGTCAGATTGAAGAAGACACGCTGGTCTATTGCCATGGAGACTTTCCCCACCCAGCCATGATGACCCAAGGTTGTTGCACACATGTGCCAGTAGTAGAGCAGGGTGAAAACATTATTTGTTAGTTTATTGCACATTAAAATTTAAATCTGCATTGAGGATTTTAATATGGGGCCACTAGCCTTGAAAAAATGTTCTGAGGAAAAAATTCATCTAGTGCTAGTAAAGATAGCATCTATTGCCGGTCCTGCCACCCAACCCAACGACCCTTTCTCCTAGAAATGCCCACTCCCCGTCTGACAGGACTGCTACCTGGTAATGCAAATGGAAACTTGTGGTGCAAATAAATACAAGTGCTTTGCATTTTCATTTCTTTTCCCTTCCCCTCCCTCATCACTGTCGCTTTCTTCACGCTGTTTAAAATGCTGAATTAATTGATTTTCAGAAAGGGATTTTTTTTTAAATTCCACATTTTGGTTTTAAACCATCTCTAATTCTCAGTGTTGTGTAAGAAACAGCTACCTCCTTAGCTTCTCCTTTGTTTGCAGCCAAGCAAGAGAGAGAAGTGGTCTGTCAGAACAAGTATCATTTTACCGGCACAGAAGTTCCTATGCTACTGAGCAAATCCATGTCAGCATGCTTTTTTTGTTGTACAATGCTGTTTCTGCCAAATCAATATATTCTGTGGGAAAATTTTTGATTTTGTGGATTTTTTTAAACATTCTTCATCAGGAAAGGTAAACCAAACTATTTTATTTTGGGTTTGGCCATTTCAGTTTAGAACAGTTCAGTTTGTTGAACGCAATTGAAATGGTTCATTTTGGGTCAGTTTGACATTCATTCATGTCTGCCTGAGTATGTACGTAATTCATGTCTGCCTGAGTATGCTCACTGTCAGGACTACAGATCCCATGATCCACTATGGAATTTTCTCTGGAAGACGATCTATTCTGTCTCCTGGGACATGTAGTCTAGCCAGGGAGCCTGGCTCACAGAAGAGAATGGGGGCATGAGGCACCTAAACTACAAATCCCATGAGGCACTGTTGTGCCCAAGTGACCACAGTTCAATGTTATACAGAGAACAAATGAAATGTGGGATGGAAATTCTGATTTTTGACCAGTTCTAGTTATCATTAAGGCACCTTATACCATTATTATTGTATGATAAATCATGCTGTTTGACTAATAAGGTGGATTTGCCCAATGTTTAAATAATATTCTTTATGAACAGAGTGTGTATGTATGTGTGCTTGTGAGTGACGAGAACCTCTAATAGCATATGAAAGCTGCCCTATAAAGGGACCCTACAGCTCTCACCTAGAGCTAACCTCTAGGAGTGAAATGAGAAGATGTTTTCCTTCAGGCTGCTAAGGGGAATGCTACCCTGGAATTTTTTTTAATTTTAGGTGTTGAAAATCAGCTATTTCCTGCAGCATATATTTGTGTGACACATACATGATATAGTTGAAACTTCTGGAAATTCTTATAAAATTACCCCTTGGCCTTGGAGGCTGTAGGAATCAGAAAATATGGAAATGATTTGGAATTAAGCATTTCAAGTCATTTCAAAAACACCAAAATGACTTGAAATTTTTTTAAGGAATAGAAATTCCAAAAGCTTCCTATTAGGAATGTCAAAATGTGTCATTCTGGTGTTTCTTGAAATGACTTGAAATGCTATAAGCCTGTATCGGACACGGAGTGTGTGTGTGTGTGTGGGGGGGGGGGGGGGATGGTGCAATAGACGAACTAGCCGCTCTTTCCATTTTTCATGTTTTATGATTTCCCTTCAGTCAAAACTGTTCCAGTGCCCTAGCATGGCACTCGAACGCACTTTCCCCTTGCTGGTGAGCTCTGATGGATGCGCTATAAAGCGAGAGTCCTGACCGCGTGTGGTGGGTAAAGAACCCAAGGTGCTTTTCCAAATTCCAATTCTCTCCCTAGCACGTCTTTTCTAATCCTTGCCATCTAATCCATCAGGGATGGGAGCGTGAAAGGCACCAAAAGGAGCTAAGGACCTAATTCCTTTAGGGTGCGTCTACACTCCATCCTTAGCTCGAAATTGCGTAGCTTATTTCCTGTGTATTTCAAAATAGCTTATTTTGTAATTTGGCGCTATCTACAGGCAGTCCCTGAATTACGTACAAGATAGGGACTATAGGTTTGTTCTTAAGTTGAATTTGTATGTAAGTCGGAACTGGCTCCAGATTCAGCTGCTGCCACTGAAACTGACCAGGGGCTGACTACAGGAAGCTGGAGGCAGAGTTGCTCTGCCCCCAGCTTCCTGGAATCAGCCTGATCAGTTTCAACAGCTGCTGAATCTGGAGCCTGGGACAGAACATCTGGGGCGCTGCCCGGTAGGTTCCCACAGGACCAACCTGGCAGCACCCCAGCTGCTCTACCCGAGGCGTCCCGCAACAAAAGCCTGGTCTGCTGGGGGGGGGGGCACACTAACTGTGCCCCCTCCCCGCTCAGCAGACCAGGGAGACCCGAGCAAAGCCGCCGCCTGGGCGGCTTTGCTCGTTTGCCCGGGAGCAAAGCTGCCCAGGCAGCGGGACCCCCGCCGCCTGAGCGGCTTTGCTCCTGTCCCCCTGGTCTGCTGGGGGGGGTCTAGCAAAGCCGCTGGACCCCCCCAGCAGACCAGGGGGACAGGAGCAAAGCCGCCCAGGCGGCGGGGGTCCCGCTGCCTGGGCGGCTTTGCTCTCGGGCAAACGAGCAAAGCCGCCCAGGTGGCGGCTTTGCTCGGGTGTCCCTGGTCTGCTGGGGGGGTCCAGCGACTTTGCTGGACCCCCCCAGCAGACCAGGGAGACCGGGAGAAGCTTTTCTCGCCCCGGAGGACACGGGTGGTGACCCGCCGCCCGTGAGCTCCGGGGCGAGAAAAGCCCTGTTCGTAAGTGCGGATCCGACATAAGTCGGATCCGCGTAAGTCGGGGACTGCCTGTATATAGCTGCACATTTTGAACTAAACCACTATTCCAAAATGTCCCATATTCCTCATGGAACAAGGTTTTCAGGGATGTTGGAATAGCGCACCTGTTATTTTGAAAGCTGTCAAGACGCGGAATAGCTATCCCAAAAATAGCGCTGCAGTGTAGACGTCCCCTAAGGGTCCTTTGAAATGCCCAGATCTAGTCTGCTTGGAAAATCTTGAGAGGACAATTGGCCTTAAAATGTATCGCTGCACAAATCCCTGGTTTCTGCTCTATTTGAGAATTTCTCCACTCATGACTCAAGTCTGACCTTTAGACTGGATACTCTTCTTGTTAAAATGCAGTCAGCACCCTAGACTCATAGGCTGTGTCTAGACTGCATCCCTTTTCCGTAAAAGGGATGCAAATTAGACACATCGCAATTGCAAATGAAGCGGGGATTTAAATCCCCCCGGCTTCATTTGCATAAACATGGCTGCCGCTTTTTTACGGCTCAGAGCTTTGCTGGAAAAAAGCGCCAGTCTAGACGGGGATCTTTTGGAAAATAAAGCCTTTTCTGAAAGATCCCTTATTCCTCTTAAAATAAGAAATAAAGGATCTTTCAGAAAAGACTTTATTTTCCGAAAGATCCCCGTCTAGACTGGCACTTTTTTCCGGCAAAGCGCCGAGCCGGAAAAAAGTGGCAGCCATTTTTATGCAAATGACGCAGGGGGGATTTACAGAAAAGGGATGCAGTCTAGATACAGCCATAGAATATTAGAACTGGAAGGGACCTCGAGAGATCATCAAGTCAAGCCCCCTGCATTCACAGAAGGATCAAGCACCTTCTAGATCAGGGCTACCCAACATGCAACCCGTGGCCTCTTTGTTTGCAGCCTGCAGTGCGATTTGGGTTTATTCAGGGCTCAACACATGGCCCACAGGCGGGATCCTTTGAACATGGCCTCCACTGGGGACAAGCTCCATAATGGCGAGTCAATATAATGGTCTTGATATGCGTTTTGTAGTTAAATTCCTCGACTGTCCTTGCTCATTACAAGTGCTGTCGTATGGGTAGAAATCAGGTATATATTGCATTTTAATACTATAAGTAGAACTGACTTAAATGGGGCCTGCATGTTGTGTAGTCTTCCCTTAATCTTTGTATTCATGCCCGTCAGTGTGAAAGAAGCTATTTGCATATATTTGCATATATATTTACATGTATATGCAACCACACTTAAGTTGCGGCTCTCGGCATGTGCTGTGAGTATCACTGTGGCCCTCAGAGCTTCCAAAGTTGAGTAGCCCTGATCTAGATCTTCCCTGACAGGTGTCTGTCCATCCTGCTCTTAAATATCTCCAGTGATGGAGATTCCACAACCTCCCTGGGCAATTTATTCCAGTGTTTCACCACCCTGACAGGTAGGAATTTTTTCCTAATGTCCAAACTAAATCTCCCTTGCTGCAGTTTAAGCCCATTGCTTCTTGTCCTGTCCTCAAAGGCCAAGGAGAGCAATTTATCTCCCTCCTCCTCGTAACACCCTTTTAAATACTTGAAAACTGCTCTCATGTCCCCTCTCAGTCTTCTCTTTTTTAAACTAAACAAACTCTGTTCTCTCAGTCTTCCCTTGTAGCTCACGTCTACTGGACCCTTCATCATTTTTGTTGCTCTTCTCTGGATCCTCTCCAGTTTCTCCATGCTCTCTTGCTACTCATTGCTTGGCTTATAATGGTGGAACGCAGGCTTGTGCTTAATCTACTTTGGCAAATGCGTTTAGGATGTCAAAATAGTCTTTCCTCACCTTTTCTGAGAATTCCCCTTGAGCCTGTGAGGAACCTGGCTTGGCTTTATAGGTTGTTTGCATTGGCCTATGATGACAGCCTCTCCCACACCTACGGCATTATCTTTGACCCGCACCATCTGTTTTTATCAGGTTTCACACTGACCGTGCCATCCTTCCTCTGAGAGGTAAGTATGTGAATGCAATATGAGGCTGTGATGTCCGACCCAAGATAGTAGCCGGGGCCCAGCGGCAGGGGCAGCAGAGCGCATAATCTGTATTGATTGTGGGCAAACAGCCTGCTCATCATTGAGAAACCAGACTATTTTTTGCATGTAAAAGGCAACTTGCCCTTCCCACCTCCTCCATCTAGAACAAGCATTGCTGGAAGCTGCGTCTCATTCTCCTGTCCCCTTTGCCCTCTGCGTGGCTGCAGGACTGGCTGCTACTGTTGCCAATTTGGTAATATTTAAAAACTGGTTACTCCCAGCAGGAGTGCTGGAATCTCTCTTGCCCCGCCTCTTCCCCCTGAGGCCCCACCCCTGCCCCCCAATGACCTGCCCCCACTCCTGCTATCCCATTTGCTCCTCTTTCCCCCTCCCTCTATACCTCACTGCTTTCCCCTTTGCCCGCGCCCCGTGTTGTTCAAGAGGGACTTGCCTGGGCTAAGTTGGAGTGGGGCGAGCGATGTCCCCCCACCCCGCAGTAACCAGACTTTGGGTGTCTCCCCCCCAACCCTCTTAGGAGACAAAAATCTCAACACATTTCATGATTTTTTTCCCATGTTGGTTCCGTTGCCACGTTGCTTTTAGAAAAATGTCACTTTGTGATAAAACAAAATATTTGGGGGAAGGATGGAGAGAGGAGAGAAATAATTTCCCGGTCAGCTCTAGTAAAGAGCACAGGGCATGCAGGGGCTGCTGAGTTTCATGTCACTGTTGTCTCCGTTTGTTGTGATTATCTGTGTGGGTGCCCTGCAGCCTCTGGGCTCTTCTAACTTACACTGGGGACTGCAGCCCCCAGGAAACAGCGAGGCACAAAGGAGATCCCCCTGCTGTGCCATGGGGCCCAGGCAAGCCCTTCAGAGCACTGCATGATGGAAGGAGGCTGAGTCCCATGGACACACATGAGCATGGCTTGTGGTGTGGCGCGTGGAGCGTTGCGTTGTCTGAAACGCTGAAGAGGAAAAGTGAAGTGGCTTAAAAAATGAAAACTGCCCGGTTCCCCGGGGCTTGAGTGAGCGTCTCTGGAGCTGCTTTGGGAATGTCAGCCTGGAAACCACTGTATGAGCTCCCGGCCCTGCGGCTGTCAGCAGGCGATCACCCTCTGAACTTTTAAACAGTTCTACTGGGCTAACCGCAGCAGATATCCGGGGGAAGGTTACAACAGAAATAGGGCTACGCGTTTTTCTGTGTGCGAGGGGCTGGCGATATGGTTAGAGTGAGGCTTTTGAACTGTCTGCCAATAGGACGTCAATCGCTTATCATGGAGACTAACAGAAAGTTGGGATTGTTTATACATCCGATGGGGCAGTCCTAAGGGCACCTCTTATCAGGGGTAGGGGGCTGTTGCACCAGACACTGGACTTTTTCTTCAGTCCAGAGTGCACTCTGCAACAATACCACAAGTGCACTGTGGACTGGTCACGAGCTGAGGAGGTTAAGCTACCATGTAACTGTGCCGAGCGTTTTACCAGAGAGCTGCTACTCATTTTGGCTGTGATGGCAACTTTCTTTCTTGTCCCTTTTAGACACCTACCGAAAGTGCTGTGGCTTCCTCATGAGGCTGTCTCCTCCTCCTCCTGGACTTCTACCAGATGGAGGATGGGAATTCCTTCCTAGCTCCTTTGTGGTGGAAGGCTGAGGTTCCCAGCTTGGTACTGAGTTGGGCTGGGTAAATCTAGTCAGATACCTTAAAAACGGACCCAAAGCTGTACTGGAAACTCAAATTTAACCCTACGTATTTCCCAGGGTTGTAAAAGTTTCCTTAATTTTTGTTTATTTTTACCCTACCACTGAATTATACACTTTATCCTGACACCCTGGACCCGAAGTGGGCATAATAATGTATCTTGAGAGAGGCCTATTGCTTTTTCTATGGTATTTCTGCCCAGTTAGAGGTAAGAGTCTTTGAAATTTCAAGAGCACAACAAATACCAGATCACATGACACCATCAACCTGCTTTCCTTTCCTGGAAAGCAAAATTGTTTTAAAATGATTTATTGGTACCAATGAAAGTCACTTTCTCTTCTCTCATATATTATTAACAAATGGAAACAATTTGAAGCTACAAAATCAACCAACTTCTCAGTAGATGATTTTGGAAATGCCATATAATATCTTTACTTTGTCCCAAATTGTCTCCGGGCAGACAGCATGCAGGGAGGCACTAATGCATGGATGGATCTTTGCCGGAGTGGCAATGGCAGAGATAGGGCAGGGCGAGTGGGGCAGCTGCCCCGGGCCCCGTGCTTCAATAGGCCCCACGCACGTGCTACTACCTGTCAGCTGTGGCTGTGACGCATGCGTGAAATTGTGCTGCCCTGGGCCCCGCAAAACTCTCATCTGCCCCTGTGGAGTGGCCCAAGTATGACAAACAGAAACAGAAGATGCTATTTTTAGGCTGTCTATTTTTGGCATATTATTTCCGACAGTTTGCAAAAACAACATGGCCATGTTTCACAGGTTTAATTGAGTCGGTCCCTGAAAGCAAACGGTCAGGTGTCACATGCCGGGGGCGTTCAGTGTAGTTTGGAGAGTTTTCTCCATATTGGAGCAAAAAGAGCAGTTCTGCTAAATTTTAGGGCAAGCTGAAAATTGCAGGGAGAACGGGCAAGAAGTTCCTATGTGACAATAGTATCACCCACAGTTTCATAGCCAACTGTGCACTGGTTTTGCACAGCTCTGGGCCTGCCAGCCACTTCCGCCTGCTAAACAAATTGAGAGCAGCACTCCCTCAAAGCTGCCAGTATCACACTACTTTTCACGGCTCAGCTTCATGCTGCAAAGGGCTCCTGGCGGGAGTTTTTATGCATGGCCTCCTCTGCTGTTAAGCCCCAGTTATAACTGGACAGACCTGCCCCAAGCCTGGAGGCGCAGAAGAGCCTGTCAGTGATACACTAAGGACCCTGCCACTCTAAGGCCAGCAGCCGGGCTGGGAGGTAAGAAAGCGCCTATTGTTTCCGTGGCAGCAGGGCTGCCCGACTTTAGATTTACAAGCCCCCGGTGCTGCTTGTCCTTCTATTGTTCATACACAGGAACCTACTGTGGAGCCCTGGGGTTAGGCCTGGGGGAACGGTCCCCAGTGAGCTGCCTGGGTGCTACTCTTGTTATTGGAAACATAAATCACTGACAAGGGTGAGGGAAGATGCTGCAGCTGTGCTGCACCTTTCCACGTTTAGGCAGAACATCCAGAGCGAGAGCATCAGGCTTGTCCTTTGCTGGCTCTTGGAGGATGGGCAGGACACTTGGGCCTGGTTCACATCAGACCAGGCTGGTGGGCTGAAGGTACAGCCCTCCAGCTAGGCAAAGCCCATCGTTGCACTCAGCTCACCTGAAGCTGAGCCGCTCCAGCGTCCACACTGCGGGAGGCCAACAGGAGCGCGCTCTCCATCGGCTTCCCTCATGCCTCAGAATGAGGACGCCAGCGGGGGCTGCCCTTAGCGTTCAATTTGGGGGTTTGCACTAGACCTGCTACATTGAATGCTAGACGATCGACCTCCAGGGGTTCGATCTTCCCCGTAGCGTCGACGTACCCTTGTAGTTTCGGGTTTATGATCAAATTAAGCTCTGGCATAAGCAGATACAACTCTTATCAAAGTCAATGAGAATTATGCTTGTTGACATTAGTGCTGAAAATAGCTCTGGGATGCCAGTTCCTGGCCTTTAACTGGATTCTCCAATGATAATCTCCACAGCCCTTTACGCTTCTCCTGCCCCCTTTTAATTACGTCTTTGTTGCTTTGGGATTTGCCTGTCTGTTGTGTTTGGGCCTCCTTAAGAGTAAGGAAAGTGGAAGACCCAATCCTTTCTCCAGTCCTCATCTGGCCACACAGAACCCTCATGCTTCAAGTCATGAATTGATCACTTGTGGGATCAGGAAGGAATCTCTCCTGCATAATTATCAGGTGTATTGTATAGGACACGTTGAGTTAAGATAGCCTGTCTCTGAGGCTATGTTGACACTACCAGGTTATTTCAAAATAAGTTATTTCAAAACAATAACTTCCAAAATAACTGTTTCAGAATAGGCTTATTCCTCTTCACAAGCAGGAGTCATCATATATATAGTAGCCCAGTGTCTGAGAGTCTGTAACGCTGAAATGCTGGCTGTTGCCTCTGGGTGGCCCATGCTGCATGAGGATTGTGGGGCCCAAACGGCCACTTGTGCTGCTTGCTCCCCCGCGGCGGCGCAGCAGAGCGGCGCAGAAGTCAGCCGAGCGCCACGGCGGGAGGAGAAGAGGGGTGAGGCGGTGATGTACATGGCCACGGGGTGGGGCCTGCCCATGTACGTCCCCGCCCCGCCCCCCTTTGCCTCCCGCCATGGCGCTCGGCTGACTTCTGTGCCGCTCAGCTGGGCTGCCATGGGGGAGCCCAAACAGACGCTTGCTCCCCCGCGGTGGCCCAGCTGAGCAGCGCAGAAGTCAGCCGAGTGCCACGGCGAGAGGCGAAGGGTGGTGACGTGCAGCGTGACAGCGGCTCCAGGCCCTGCCCCCAGGCCGTGAACATCATCCCCCGCCCCCCTTCGCCTCCCGCCGTGGCGCTCGGCTGACTTCAGCGCTGCTCAGCCAGGCCGCTGCGTGGGAGCAAGTGGCGCAAGCAACTGTTTGGGCTCCACATCCCCCATGCAGCACGGGGAGTGCATAGCCCAAACAGCCATTTGGGCTCCGCGGTCCCCCGAGTGAGAGGCAGGAGAGGGAGGAGAAGAGAAAGAGAGAGACAGAGAAAGAGGCAGGAGGCAGAGAAGGAGAGAGAGGGGGAGGCAGTAGGAGGAGGAGAGAGAGAGAGAGAGAGAGACACGGAGCGAGAGACTGGAGGCTCAGGAGAGAAGACCGACATGGAGGAGAGACCTGAAAATCCCATTTTATGACGGGCTAATTGGCTACTTATTACATAATAACTAGCCCATTCTTTCAAAATAATGGGCGTGGCAGCGTGGACGCACACCTTGTTATTTTGAAATAAGGGGAGTTATTTCAAAATAACTGTCCAGTGTAGACATGCCCTGAAATACTGATATTGGCCACAAGAAGATACCAGATTGGAGGCCCTTTTTGCTAAAAGCACTGCCTGGCCTTTTGTGATGGACAAGTTCTGATGCAAAAAGCACTTTACTGGAGATTGAATCCAGACCATTGCTGAGTTTTGAAAAAGTTCAGCTAATTTCTATTGTCTCCCCCTGTGGTTTTGCATGTTCCCATCCTTCTCTACTGCAGGGATCTGGGCCAGACCCTCAGCTCATGTAAATCCATGTAGGCTGTGGTGGAGTTTTGCCAGTGCGTCCTGGCTGAGCATCTGGCCTACTGTCTGACATCACGCAAGGAGCTGAAACACCTCCGGAATGTTCTCGTGGGCTGGAAATGTCACTCTTGAAGGCATGCAAGGCTTGATCCTTCTCTCTCAGGATATGGCTACACTACAAGAGTTTTTCGGGGATACCGGAGGTCTAGATGGGCCAAATGTCGGAAAAGCCTCTTCTGACAAAAGGATCGAAAAAAGCAGAAGTGTAGCCGTACCCCCTCATGCTATTTTGATAGAAATTGAACCATTGCCTTCCCTGGCGTTTCTCCTAATTTAAACTAGTGCAAGTAAAAGGAGAAGGAGACTCAAGAGATTTAGACGAGGGTTGAATGCAAGCCCCGAATTCTCATGCTAGGCTCCTGTCACCAGCTATGTCCACTCGATTTCCTAGAAGGCTCGAGACTCTGAGGAGGGAGACTTTGAGGCAGAATGATGGGGTGGGCTTGCTATGGGAGAGGGGGCAACTGCAAGGGTAGGATGGGAGAGCAGTATGGCTGATGGGAGACCTGGGTAAAGCGCATTCCAATAATCTAATCTGGTCACTGAGAGAGAGAATGAATCAGTGTCTTCTTGAGTAAGCTTGGAGATCAGCCTGGTTACATGCCTGAGATAGCTAAGTTCAGAAAAGGGCAACAAAAATGATTAGGGGTTTGGAACAGCTGCCATATGAGGAGAGATTAGAAAGACTGGGACGTTTTATCTTAGAAAAGAGGAGACTCAGAGGGGATACGGTAGAGAAAGTGAAGAAGGAAAAGATGTTTACTTTTCCCCATAACTCAAGAACTAGGAGTCCCCAAATGAAATTAATAGGCAGCAGGTTTAAAATAAACCAAAGGAAGTATTTCTTCACACAACACACAGTAAACCTGTGGAACTCCTTGCCACAGCATGTTGTGAAAACCAAGACTTTAACAGGGTTCAAAAAAGAACTAGATAAATTCATGGAGGTTAGGTCCATCAATGGCTATGAGCCAGGATGGGTAGGAATGCTATCACTAGCCTCTGCTTGTCAGAAGCTGGGAATGGGTGACAGGAGAGGGATCACTTGATGATTCCCTGTTCCGTGCCCTCTGGGGCATCTGGAATTGGCCAAGGTTGGCAGACAGGACCCTCAGCTAGACGGACCTTTGGTCTGACCCAGTCTGTCCATTCTTATGTTCTAAATGTGACTGACAATGCTGTTCATGTCTCAGAGGGATAGCCATGTTTGTCTGTACCTGCAAAAACAATGAGGAGGCATCAGCATTTGTGGGTAAAAACTGGCATGAGATACGTCTGACAAAGTGGTTTTTACCCATGAATGCTGATGCCCCAAAAAACATGTTAGTCTTTAAGGTGCCAGAGGACACGTCAATATTATTCATGAGAGATTTAAAAGAGAGTCTAAGTGTACAATCGGCAGAGGAATGGGCAGTGAGAACAGGAATAAGTCTGAGGCCACCGAAACTGGCCACAAACGTGGTCAGCTCTGGGGCCAGCTCTGGTTCAGTGAGGACACACACGTTCCTTTTATTTCTTCTTTCCCTTTCAACATCCCCTCCCAAGAGAGTGCACAGTCTAAAAGACAGGATCCACAGCCGCTCATTGGGGCTATTAGTGCCGGACCTACAACAATGTGGCTGTAGCATAATCTGATTGTCATATGACCATAAAAACCATTGTTGCTACCACTGTTACATAATTGCAACATGTTCTATGCCTAGTATGACATAGGGCCAGAAAGGGTTAAGCATCCTGAAAGCCAGTTGACCCAGAGAAAACCTTTTAGAGAAGTGTTAGAAAAGTTTGCAAATGGTAATTAGGACCATTCAGTGCTCCTTAGGCTAGTACTTTGAAATGCAAACCTATGTTGCCAGAAGTTAGAGGTAGGTGGGTGTTTACTTATAGATGCTAAACAGACAGTGCCTGTCTATTATCACAGCTTTTGATGCAGAGATCAAAAGGATGTTGTTTATATGTGTCCTTAAAGTTTATAATAAACTGCTTATTGGATAAATTACCTTACATTAATTACCATGATGTTGGAGAAAAAGAAGGTTACATCAAAAGCTTATTGTTCACCCAGGACAGTATGGTCAAGAGGAAACATTAGAAGAAGACCATTGTGCTCTGATCCTGTCATCTCAGATCTGGGTTACAGTTTCCTGCAGAGGAACTGAGAGCCCAGTCCTAAGCTGTGCTCCCTGAATGGGATGTTGGACACTGGACTCATGTTGAGCTGGATGAATTAGCCAACTTTCTATCCACCGTACAGCCCATTCATCCAAGCCATACTTCTTTAACTTGCTGGCAAGAATACTGTGGGAGACCATAGCTAAAGCTTTGCCAACATCAAGGTATATCATGTCCACCACCTTCTCCATAACCACGAAGCCGGTTACTTCATCATAGAAGGCCATCAGGTTGGGCAGTCAGGACTTGCCCTTGGTGTTCCTAATCACCTTCCTCTCTTTCACGTGTTTCAAATTGGATTCCTTGAGGATCTTTTCCATGATTTTTCCAGGGACTGAGGTGAGGCTGACCAGTCTGTAGTCTTGAAGGGAAGGGTGTCGTTGACTGCTGGGTAACCAGTAAGGTCACAGAGATTGTTTTGTGTGGGTTTGGTAAATCCAAGTATTGGAATACCCCCCAGTTTTGGGGATTGGCTGTCCCATTATTTACAAAAAACAAGACTATGTAGCACTTTAAAGACTAACAAGATGGTTTATTAGGTGATGAGCTTTCGTGGGCCAGACCCACTTCCTCAGATCAAATAGTGGAAGAATATTGTCACAACCATATACCAAAGGATACAATTAAAAAAACCTAATAAACCACCTTGTTAGTCTTTAAAGTGCTACATAGTCTTTTTGTTTGTTTGTTTCAGCTACACCAGACTAACACGGCTACATTTCTATCACCATTCTTTACAGTTCACCCTAACTGAGTGACTTCAGCTGGCTCCCCTGGAACCGTGGTCACAGTGGCCTCGGTCCATGACGAGGGTTCCCAGGCATTACCACAATACGTTATAATTACTAAGAACATCCACTGCAATAGCTGAGGGGATTAGGAACCAAGACTGGGATTTTCAAAGCATCTGAGGGGAATTTGTGGGTCATCACCCAATTCTCATTGGCTTTCTGCGGAAGTGTCAATGCAGTGAGGGATTTCCTGCATCTCCATAGGAGTCTTTGAAAAGTCCAGTGAAATGTCCCATGTGGCCATAACTGCTCACTTTGGGTGGGACTTGCACCGTCTTCTGAGTCCCCTAGTGGTGCCGGCTGCTGTTAAGGAGTGGGGGCTTGGAGGCAGATTTAGGGATGAGGGATGTGCCTCTTTCGTTAGCGGGGCAGGCGTTAGCTGTGAAGCTCTCTGGGACCTTCTGCTGAGGCTGTGCACTGCCACCTTGCCCCCTGCCGTGGCCTTCAAAGCTCCCATTCCATTTAGCTTTTAAAATTACATCTGATTTCTGAAAAAGGCCTGACAATCACAGTTAGGGAGGCTAATGCAAGCTAGTCCTCTGAGCCCCACTAATAGTTTCCAAGTGCTTTGTTCCTGGAGGGGGGAAAAAGCCCCCTTTCTAATTGGTGCTTTGGAGTCTTGTGCAGCTAGAGATGTGTTCCATATGGCAATCAGAGCCAGTCCTCCCAGCCTCGGCACAGCCATGCAAATTATGGAAAGACGATACATTTAATTGTATGGATGTCAGAGGCCCTGGAGTCATTCTCCTAATCCTGGGACTGGAGAGAAGTACTGACAATAACGTACGGACCATCGGTCGAGGATGATTCAGTGTCTCCATGCTTTCTGAGTGTCAAGGAGCGGGGCAGGGGAAAATACGTCCAGAGATCTCATTTGCAGACTGAATGGGCCAGCGCCTCAGAGGGTGTAAAGCATCATGGCTCCATTGGAGTCAGTGGAGTTACACTGACATGAAGCCTGCTTTGTTCCTTGAGCAGTCATCTAGAGATACTCCTTGTGTAGGGTTCCTCATCTCGACCCAGGGAGAAGCAGGACCATCCTGCTTTTGCTGTGGGATGGTAGGAAGGCAAGAGGCCACGCCACACAGCAGCCATGCAATGGGGCTTCTGCCAACCTTCCTTACTACAGAGGGTCATGGTAGCTCTCCTGGAGGCAGCATAGAGACGGTGTAGATGTCGGAGCACAGGAATTGCCCGGATGGATCAGATCCAAGAGCCATCTAATCCAGTATCTTGTCTCTGACGGTGGCCTGTACCAGATGTTTTAGGGGAAGGTATAAGAGCTCCACACAGACAGATGTGTGGTTCTCTCTCCCCTTGCCCCCATTAGATCTCATCCCGCTCTCCGTGAGGCCTGGTCTACACTAAGACCTTAGTCCGAAATAATCTCTCCAGGGTCAGATTTGTGAACGATGTATCCAGGCTACCAAGCCCATTATTCCAGAGCAAGTGGCCTCAGAATTCGAAAGCTGTAGTCCTGCTTTTCAAGAGGAATAACACTATTCCCGAACGTGTAAGTCCAAATCACGTTAGTGCGGACGCTCCGGTGCCGGTAATTTGAACTAGTTGGCCTCCCTCAGTTCCCCAGAGGCTCTGAGTCTGAGCCATTAATGGAGCCTGCCTTGGACTACCTTCGATTCTTCCCCATAGTGAGGACATGGGGAATTTGAATTCGTAAAATTTGATGCCCAGACTTCAATTTAGTAAATTTGAAATAATCTCCTAGTATAGACATGGCCTAAGAGATTAGATTGATCCCCAAAGCATGGAGTTTAATATTCCTTCCAATGTTTATACTATTACATATATTCTTGATTTCCAAATCCAGCTCTTGTGCAGTTTTGAGCCACTTGGTAGACAGCAGTGTAAGTGTGCCACCAGGATAGCAGCCTTTGCATGTATACTTGTGGGAAGCTGCTGTTTAGAGAGATTTGGCCGTTGGACTAATTTTTAATTCATTTTTGTGAATGGCCAGGTCCTCTCATGTCAATATCATAGGCTCACATACATTTATCAGACACCTTGAATTCATCCAGCTGTATTCATTCTGCTCTAGATCTTTACAGCTCTTTCCAGGGAGCAGAGAACAGCATTCCTCCAGTTCCATTTTACTTTGCCTTTCCTATTTAATATTTCATTCTGAATGCTCATAGCTGTGCACTTACACACATTCATTATTAAATGGCCGCATTTCTTGAAGGAAACGTGTAGATAAAGGCTGCCGGCTCCTGGGATGGTTTTAATGGTGACAGGTGCTTTTCAGGACACAATCTTTTCTTTCTATAACTTTGGAATTAAAAAACACCAAAGTTCCTCCCCCTGCCCAGGTGTTTGACAGTCTAACAATTAGGAAAATGGGGGAGGGGGTAAGGGCTTTCCCAAAGTTCTGATCTAACACTCCCTGGGAGTTTTGCCACTGAAATCCATGGGGACAGAGTTGGGCCAATGCTGAGCACTATTAATAGCCTCACACTAGGAATCCATAGAATCCTAGAACTGGAAGAGACCTCGAGAGGTCATGAAGTCTAGTCCCTGCCCGCACAGCAGGACAAAGCACCATCTAGATCAGCCCTGACAGAGGCCTATCTAAACTACTCTGAAATATCTCCAGGGATGGATCCAATTGGTAGGTGGCTTATGCACTATTGGAGAAATATCACCAGATTTTGGGGGAAGTTTTTTTCTCAACTGGGATAGCTCAGTGGTTTGAGCAGGAGGCTACTAAATCCAAGGTTGTGCGTTCAATCCTTGAGGGAGCCATTCAGGGATCTGGGGCAAATCTGTGAGGGATGGTACTTGGTTCTGTTGTGAGGGCAGGGGACTGGACTTGATGACCTTTCAAGGTCCCTTCCGGTTCTAGGAGATAAGTACATCTCCGTTAATTTCTAACTCCATTTGCATAAAAGAAGAGGGACTCCAGTGACTTTGTTTGGAGGTACATGGTATTACTGAGAGCAGAGTCTGGGCCCCCTGCAGTGGGTATTTGGAGCCATTCCTGGTTTGCTGTATGTGGAGCGCTCACTGCTGATGAGGAAACATTGGACATTGCAGCAGAGGTGGAATGAAATATGAGACTCGTTAGTTAGGGGTATCTCAGCTGCTGAAGCATCAGTATCAATGTGTATATTGATCCTTGAAAATGAATTTAAGTCACTATTATGTGACGGAAAGATAGTTTCACTTAGTCTCATATCACATCAGTATTAATTTATTGTTTATTACTCTGAGATCTCCAAACATAAAAAAGCGGATACTTAATGCACCAACCCATCAGGGACTGCTGTGTTACTTCTGTTCAGTGAACTAGGCATTTTTCCTGCTTTTGCATTAACTGCCCCCTCCCCTCCCCTCAGCCTACCTCACCTTCCCCCCCCCCCCCAACCAGAATGGTTTTGGACCTTAAATTGGGGGAGCCTGGACAACCCCGTCTTGACTAGAATAATAATGTCTGCATTTGTCCGGTCCTACCTTAATCGGACGAACGATGGCTGCCTTGCCCAAAATGCGGTTTCTAAGAAAGCAAACCCAGGCCTGACTCAAGTCTGGTCAGGCAAGTCTAGTAAGCATGTAGGACAGGCCGAGGGGGGTGTGGAACTTTGAGTGCGTAGGGAGTATTGCTATAGGGAAACCATGCCAAGAACATTGGGAGAAACCTGGTACTGGTACAGAACATTTCTAATAATCAGAAATCACCGATGTAGGCTCAGAACTGTCTATCAAGTATAGTACAGTTTGAATAGCAGGATGTATCCCAAATATGGGCATATGCAATATGTAATCAATTGGTAGATTTTACTAGAAATGACCAAGTCAAGTATAAATATAGGTATAGAAAATATAATCAATGGGAGGGATTGGGTAAGGAGTCCTCACCGCTTTACTCGCTGCAACTAGATGCTGTGCCTGTTCCTACCGACCGATGCATTGCGGATGCCTCTGTGCGTGGGGAAACAACAAGACCACGATCTCCCACCTGACAATCGTAAGGTCTTAGCAGTGGAACTGTGTATGAGTTATAGCAGCTGTGGCCAACCTGTGGCTCGCAAGCTGCATGCGGTTCTTGCCACCCAAAAATACGGCTCGCAAAGCCGCTCCTACGCCCCCTGCCAGCTCCCGCACTGGCCCCCGGCTTCCCTGTGCTTACTGGGTCAGAGCTGCGGGGTTTTAAAAATGGTGCCCAAAATGGCGGTTGTCTTAAAGGGGCAACCTCCTTTACATTTTTTTAAAATGTTTTTGTTTTTGCTCAACAACTCTGTTCTCAGGGGCTTTTTTTTTCTCAACAATTCTGGTGAGGCTCTTTGCATTTTTTCTGCCGCTGTTTTGGCTCTCTTTGTTAAATGGGTTGGCCTCCCCTGATTTATAGAGATAAGTATATGTATAGTCGTATCCTTAAAATTCAGTATCTCGTGCCTTGTCCTAGATGTAGGTGGTGTTATACTGTCTGTGCTAACTATCCTGTGTGTTGAAATAGATCTGTGTAACTTTGCATTGCTTTCCTTTACTATTCTGTGCAGAATAAAATTAATAAGACATCTGCAGTGTTTTTACCGGCTCCGCTCATATCTAAAAACCGAATCACACGACAGCATGTGCATCTTCTAGCTCTGAATCCAAAGTGAGGGACAGCGCTGGTAGCCATAGGAGGGACTTCTTGGAGTTCTGAAGCCATCAGGCTAACAGTCCCTCTCCCTTTATTGTTCCTAGTAACACTGCCTTTGGGGCAGGAGGAAAGCAACAGGAACGTCTTAATAAAGCAGATGCTTTGGATTGCTATGACTGCAAGACTCATTTTGAAGCTTTGGCAGTTGGCATCCTGGGCAAGTATCAGCAGAGGAGCAAGTCTTCAATTTTCATTGCACTGACCCTGCCTGCCAGAAGCACCTCGATCTAATTTCGGCGGCTTCTTTTCAATGCCAAATGGAAACTGATGCTATGTTGTGTTTCAGTTCTTCAAAGTAACCACATTGCCTAGCTGAGGAACTATATATTAATATAGCAATGGAATTCCATTTGGGTATGGGAGAACTCCAGGGGACATCACCATAATCTGGTAGACCTCCATATTTTACATTCAGGACGACCCTGAGAGAGAGAGAGATCCCGTCATAGACAAATAACCCATCCCAAGCTGCCACGACGCTGGTCAGAAACTGGAATTTCTGTTTCACAAACAATCCTGAGATTTAAAAATTATTTTTCATTGTTGATTGGAATGAAAGGCTAAAGGTCCCCACACAAGGAAATTTCTGACATTTTGAAGCACGGCCTTCAGGTCTCATCAAAGCATTTTGAAATGGTCATTTTTATACATTTTCTAATTTATAAGGAAAAACAGTTTCAAAAACTTATTTTGAAATAATTTCGTTCTGATGTTTATATTAAATGCGAGAGGATTCACCTGGTGTTGTCTGGCTCCTTGTGGGGGCCTTGGGCAAAGGGTTGGGGTGCAGGAGTCAGGGCTGGGTGCTGAGAGGTGGGGGGAGGGTGGGGCTCACAGGGACGGCACTGCTCTGGCAACAGTAGCTCCCAGGGCCACGCTGCCCAGCCGGCGGCTCTTCCCAAAGCTGTAAGTGGCCACCCTGGCTCGTGGCTCCTCCCACGGAGGGGTCCATGCTGCTCGGCCCTGGTGCTGCTCATGAGGGGCTGGTGAGACTGCTGACTGGAGGGGTTCCCCTCCCCCATCCCGCATTGCTGCTGAGGGTCGGGAGGGGGGAAGGGAGAGGGGAGCCACCTACTTGTGGTCGGTGGCTGGCAATATGGAGAGCTCTGGCCCCAGCTGGCCTCTCTCTTCCTGGTGCAGCTGACCCCCTGTAGTCACTCTGCAGTACAGCTGTCCCTGGCACCTGCTGCCTCAGGATGTGGAGCATAACTGTCCCTGCTCTCCAAACGCTCCTTTTCTGTGTTATGGAAAACAGTCCCATTTTGGGCACTTCCCTTTTTCCTGGCACAGCCAACCTCGGCCCTCGCTTTAAGCTAGGATTATAGGAAGCTGCACATCAAATTTGGTGGTCCTAACAATTATAGTTTAGGAGGAGTTCTTGAACAAACGGACTCACAGACAGATGGACAGACAGACAGATGCACAAACTCTCTAAAATCTATCTGTACCGATAATAATAATATAGGTTCTATAAGCATAAGGAGGCCCCACGCTCCCCCCCCCTTCTGCCCCGCAGGGCCCCGCTGGATCTGTGACGTGGTGCCGGCTGGCCAATCAGAGTGCACGGGGGGCACATGCAGGTCCTGGCCCTGTGGGAAAGAGACTTGGGCAGCGCCCCCCATGGAGGGGCGCAGCTATGGGGCACCTGCCTGGGTGCTGGGAGCCCCCCCCACACATGGGGGATGCATGGAAGGGGATGCTGTTGGCAGGTGACCACAGATGGGGGGCAGAATGGGGACAGCACAGTACACACAAGTATGGCCAGAATGCCACCCCCTGGAAACGTGCCTCCCCAAGCACGTGCTTGCTTTGCTGGTGCCTAGAGCTGACCCTGTGTGCAAGTCTTCTGTTCCCCCTGTTCTGCATTCTGCACCCCTCATCCCCAGCCTCACCCCAGAGCAATGACTCATATGAAGGATCTACATTTTCATTTTATTTTCCAAAAACCAAATGGTAAGTGACTTAGTGACCTGAGCAACAGCAGGTAAATCTTCTAACGGAAAATAAAAGTAAAAAATGAAGCCACACTCCCACAATGAAAAATTTTGACATTATCGAAAATGTGTTGACTTTTTCCTTTGGAAAATTTTTCCATAAAACCATCAACACGTTCCCATGCAACACGCTGGTTTCAATGAACCTGCATTTTTCAAAGAAAAAATGTGTTGTCAGTTTTTTCTCCAATTGGCTCTGCCCCGTTCGCTTGCGTATCTCGGTGTGATGTCCTTGGAAGGGCTCTGTGGTCCGCTGCTGGTCCATAGAGTACAACTTCAGATCCACTAGGATAAGAATGTCGGTGCGTGAGCAGCCCTTTGATGAACGTAGTAGATCTGGCTATTGAATTTCACCCTGAACAACTAACCCGAAGGCCTGGGAATGAGCTGCAGCTGGGAAATTTGATGAGTCCCACTCTTGGTAAGGAGCTTGTTTTAGAGAGCCTGGAGACCTTGTGCACAGAAAGCTGGGAAGCAGGCAGCATCGGAGGGTTTTCCCTAGTAAACACTCATCCAGAAAGACTGAATGATCAAACCCTTCCAACAGCTACAAATCTGCTAATCTCTTAGCCAGCATTTCCCCTAGGAGTGGAAAAAACTCCTAAAAAAATCCTGCATTTTTTGGCCTAAACTGGTCCTCTTGCAGTCTGGCAGCATCTCACATTTGTCAGGCTGGAACTCACAGCTGGTCCTGCGTCATCTTCACAAGCCCCGAGGGGATGTTTCTTTTCCACTCAGTGCCATAGCTTGCTAGTCTTTTGAAAAACTAGCAAGTAGGAAACTACACGACCCAGGCAAACTTTCTAATCCTTCCAGCCTCTCTCTGGCTTCCTTTCCTCCTCATTTGGACATGACCTGAAGTTTATATTTATTTGTTCTGGTTAATATAAAGTTGGATGCAGCCTAAGCTTGATTTTGTTTTTTTCAAAGTCCCCTTCCTGAATGGTGAAAACAGGAAATTATAAAGCAACTAAAAAAAAAAAAAAAGACAATATGGAATATATTACACTCTGCTTTTGCTGGAGAAAAGGGTAAGAAAAGGAACTGGGGAACTGAGCAACACTATTTCACAGTGAAAGAGGCTAAATTCCCCAAAGCTTGGTTCTCCGCTCATTAAAATGGCTGGCTGGGCTTTTTTTTTTTTTTTTTTTTTTTTGAAAAAATGTTTTTTCAATGAAAAAAGCTGGGATTGTCAAAAGTTGCAAACTCAGGGCGCGTCTACACTGCACCGTTATTTCGAGATAACAGGGCGAGCATCTCCACAGCCATTCCGTTATTGGAAATCTGGAGCCAGATTTCCAATTTCACAGGAAGGGCTACAGATGCAAAACACTAGTTCATTCCGGAGCAGAAAGAAAAAAATACATTTAAAAATTTATCCCAAAATGAAATTCTGGAGAGAAAAAAATGTGGCAAGATAACATTAGTATTATTCGAGATAACAAGGCGAGTGTCTCCATTATTTCAAAATAATTTTGAAAGAACGGACGGCTTATTCCGAAATCTGTAAACCTCTTTCTATGAGGAATAACACCACATTCAGCTTTGCATGCAACCCATTTAATTCCACAGCATCACCCCTCATTTACGAAGGTATCCATGAGAGGAGAATTAGCCACCTCCCTTCACCTCCTCCCAGGAGTGGACTGGACAGGCGGAGAGGCAGGCGGATACACATGTGGTTAGTCTACAGGTCGTGTTGTTGTTTCCTAGCCTGACATTTCCCCCTCTGCCTGTACCCATTTATTTAATTCAGCGACATTTTGCCTGTTGGTTTGAGCTATGATTGTAAGTTCTTGGAGGAGGACTCTTTACTATGGGGCATAATGGGGCCCCGATCCCTGACTGGTGGCTTCTGTGTAGTGCTGGAATCAGAGGCCGATTAAGATTCCTGGGGCCCCTTTCAACACATCCACATGTGGCCCCATCCCCATTCCACCCCTTTTGCTGTAGTCCTGTGCCTCATCCCCATCTCTTTCTGCTCCTTCCCCAGGATCCCACCCCTAGTTCACCCAAGGTCCCCCCAGTCCACCTGTCCCACAATCCACTTGCTCCTCGCTGTCCTTCATCCCACTGTGGCCCCAAGACCAGCAAAGCTCTGCTCCTGCCCCACAGCCCTGGGGCTCTGGGTGCTTCAGCTTCTCCCTCCACCGCCATGCTTCTGGGGGGGACCAGGGTTGGGGGGTGCTGGGGCTTTTCCCACCCAACCTGCTTGGCGCTTCTGCTGCAGAATGGAGTGGGGTTTCAGGGCTGCGCCATGGCTTCTGCCTGGATGGGGCTGGTGCATTGTGAGCTTCCTTTTATGGGAACAGAATGGAATGCCAATGGGGAGGTTTTCCCATCCTGTGGCATCTGCCAGGGACAGGGTTGGGACATGGCAACTACCCCTGAAGCCAGGAGTCCCCCAATCAGCTGGGCCTCCAGATTAGCTCACAGCATCTGCTCTGCATCCGTAGCAAACTGCCCTGGGCACCAGCCAGGCTTTTTTGTACCCAAACAGCAGCACCCTGAGCCGTGCTTTATATTGCCATTGGAATCACGGGCTTGTTTTAGGCTCCAAGACTGAGCCCCCCAACTTCTACTATTCTTTTATTTCTCACTACTGATAGTTACATTTGCAGAGATGAGCTGTGCACCGCTCTAGCGGCAGCTCTAGCTACTCAAAGCGCAGCTGCCAGTGGGAAGTCTCGTGGCGTCCAAGTTTATCAGAAAGGCCAGGTTGGCATTCGTCTGTTCAGAATCAAAACGGAGATTTTCATTCTCCCGCTGAGGATTTTATGATGTCCCTCCTGAAGCCAAAAACTGTTGCCGCCCCATTGCTCCAAAATAGGAGCTGTCAGACCGGTTGTCAGCATCCTTTAGTGCAGCAGCAGGAGGATGCTTGGGGCGGGTTGTCTTGATGGGTCACATGCAGGAATATGAGCTTCCTGATGTGGGCGTGAAGATGTACCATCAGGTTTAGTTTGCCGCGCAAGGAACCGTTCGGGTGAGTGCAAGCAGCACCCACCAAATCGTCACCCACAGGTGCAAGCAAGGCCGGAGTCTGCCTGGCTGAGTCCTTAGTGGGTGTATCCAGGAGGGTGAGTGGAAGGGACTTGCTAGGAGTTGGTGATGGCTCCTTGTATCTTTGCCTGGCCCACCTGCCAGCACAGGGTAAAGCCACCAACAGGCTATGTCTAGACTGGCATGATTTTCCGCAAATGCTTTTAACAGAAAAGTTTTCCGTTAAAAGCATTTGTGGAAAAGAGCGTCTAGATTGGCATGGACGCTTTTCTGCAAAAGCACTTTTTGCGGAAAAGTGTCCTTGCCAATCTAGACGTGCTTCTGCGCAAAAAAGCCCTGATCGCTATTTTCGCGATTGGGGCTTTTTTGCGGAAAACAAATCTCAGCTGTCTACACTGGCCTTTTTGTGCAAAAGCTTTTGCGCAAAAGGACTTTTGCCCGAAGGGGAGCAGCATAGTATTTCCGCAAGAAGCACTGATTTCTTACATGAGATCGTCAGTGTTCTTGCAGAAATTCAAGCGGCCAGTGTAGACAGCTGGCAAGGTTTTCCGCAAAAGCAACTGCTTTTGCAGAAAAACTTGCCAGTCTAGACACAGCCACAGTGTGGGGAGGGGGAGAGCGCGGGATGCTGCTCCTGTATGTGCAAACCCACTCCATGCATGCATGGGGCCTTGGCTGCGTGGGAAATCCCATAATGCAGGAGCCCCTTTCTAACCATGTCAGGGCTTTGCCAGGCCAAACTCTTTGCCAAAGTTTTCCCATCTTGACTGCAGTCAAGGGGCCGTACGAGAGGAAGATCATAAACAGGGAGTCTCACAAACCTGGCAAGGTAGAGAGAAAAGTCCGCGATGACCAGGTCCATTCATATTTACCAGCGTACGTGCTTAAATCACAGTCAGGCTCTGAGAGATTAGCAGAATGTTCCGCAGGCAGTTAACTGTTAGCGCACATGTGTGCAGGCTTGTGTGTGCGTGCACGCGTGCTCACTCACACACACACACACACACACACACACATTTTGGCTGAACCTTGGCACCTGTTTTTGAATTTTATCTTCACAATTATATAGGCGGTGGGAAAGGAAGTCCTTGGTAAGGAAAGTGAAGAGCATCAAAGCTACGTGTATTGCCCCGCTGCTAAGTTTAGAAATAAGCAGTGGAGGAAGCATCTGGATTCAAAACAGAGTTCATCTCGGTTTGAGATTCAAGATCGAGGTTTAATCAGGGCAAGGATCAAGGTTGACTCTTATGGTCCTAGAAAGACAGAGAGTCTCAGTGAGGAGCCTTACTTACGTCTTATTTCTAAGTTATTACTTCATAAGTGTTTGGGATAATCTTATGTTCTGCCCTCTCCACCCTCACTGCAGGCACACCACTAAGTTGAGTGAGTTGAAGTTTGGTGCTCGATCTTATTTTACTTACGTATGTCTGAGATTGTTAAAGTCTGTAAAAACTGAGCCATTTAGAATCAGCCCAAAAGGGGGAAATAGCTGGGAATGGGTGAATGTCATCTAAATAGCAGTAAAACTGTTAAATCTATTTGCATTTCACACCCAATAATTTCAGATCCTCTGAGAGTACTGCTTGGAAGTCAGCACTTTTAATTGTCCAGTAAATTTCCTTGTAGACAGCTGCTTCGTAATCTGCCCTTGCTGCGAAGGGTGAGAAAAAACAGATAACTGATTTATCTTAGCACAGAGACTAAAGCAGCCATTTGTGTGTTATGAGTTTTCCCCTCTGATTCGCTTAAATGAACATGCAAAGGCAATTGGTTACAGAGCTGCAGTCTGGTAGAGACACTGGCCTGCAATGCTTGCAGCCCCTGTGCTCATGTGCCAGCCACTGCTTTTCCGTCACTAACCGGGGCTAGTCCCCAAAAGGTATATGACTTGCACTCCCTGCTGACTCTGGCCATGAGCTCACTGGGTCTTGTTACAAGAGCAAATTCTTTTCTGCTGTGAAGGAAGTGTGTGAGCTTTGAGTCACACAGCCATTACAGGTTATAATTCAATTAGAACTCAGGGAAAATCTCCTGAGTTATGTCACGTCTGTTTGACCCAATGTCGGTTTCTTGGAGATCTCAGGACTAGGCCAATAGGGGATGCACTTTTTAAAAAAAGCTCATCTTGTCATAACATGGTATGGGATCATTGCAGCAGTCAGGGGACTGTTCGATACCCACAAAAAACTGGACGCAAGGAGGTTCAGTCTGTTTTGATTTAAAAATAAAAAGTTGCAACAAAAGTCAACAGTAGCCATGTTGAGTCCACTTCCTGTTTTGTGTTCTTCCTTTTTGTATTCCACATAGATTGAGAGCGATTTGCTCAAGCTCTTTTCTTTCTTTCTTTCTTTCTTTCTTTCTTTCTTTCTTTCTTTCTTTCTTTCTTTCTTTCTTTCTTTCTTTCTTTCTTTCTTTCTTTCTTTCTTTCTTTCACTGAAGCAGATTGGATTAGTGTTAAGCATGGGAAATCTACCCAAATGTGTGAATCTTACGCATTTTATATACAAATATGCATCTGCATAAATACTATACATCTTATGCATAAAGAGCACCAAGCTGTGAGATAAAGACCTAAAAATAGGTGTGAATCCCATTCAGCACTTTGCAGAATTAGAGCCCTTGAGGAGAAAACCCCAAACATGCTGGCTGTGTCTAGACTGGCAAGTTTTTCCAGAAAATCAGCAGCTTTTCCAGAAAAACTTGCCAGCTGTCTACACTGGCTGCTTGAATTTCCGGAAAAGCACTGATGATCTCATGTAAAATCAGCAGTGTTTTTCCGGAAAAACTATGCTGCTCCCTGGCCCACGAAAGCTCATCATCTAATAAACCATCTTGTTAGTCTTTAAAGTGCTACATTGTCCTGCATTTTGCTTATGCTGCTCCCGTTCAGGCAAAAGTCTTTTTCCAAAAGACTTTTGCCCCAAAGAGCCAGTGTAGACAGCACAGTAGTGTTTTCCGCAAAAAAGCCCCGATCGCGAAAATGGTGATCGGGGCTTTTTTGCGGAAAACCGCGTCTAGATTGGTCACGGACGCTTCTCCACAAAAAGTGCTTTTGCGGAAAAGCATCCTGCCAATCTAGACGCACTTTTCCGAAAATGCTTTTAATGGAAAACTTTTCCGTTAAAAGCATTTTCGGAAATTCATGCCAGTGTAGACGTAGCCGCTTAGATGAGTGAAAGATAATGCTATGTGTAATCATGGCCATTTGTAATGATACTGTTTAACTCATAGGATGTAGAACACTTGGGGCAAGTCTACACTAGGAAATTATTTTGAAATAACTTATTTTGAAATAATCACTCCTGAAATAACTATTTCAAAACAGCACGTCCCCACTAGAAAGAATCCTCAAAATTAGCCCAAAGCAGACTCCCTTAATGTAGATGCGCTACCTCGACTTCAAACCCCAGGAAGCACTGGGGATTAATTATTTTGAATGATACTGGGAAGTGATTATTTCAAAATAGCATCTGTGGAGTGTCCACACTACCACTATTTCGAATAATTGTTTTGAAATACTTGCTAGTCCTTCTGGAAAGCAGGAGTAATTATTTCAAATTAATCAGTCCCTTATTGCAAAATAACGGGTTTGGTAGTGTAGCTGCTCCACTTGTTATTTTGAAAGAACTCCCTACTTTATATCAGGGCTCTGAGATATGTCCAGAGCACCCAATCTGCAAGCTGTTCTCTAACCAGAGCATCCTAGATATCTGTAGTCCCTTGAAACCCAATGTAAGTTGGAGTTCAGTGTGGTAGCCCAGTGTGTTCGGGCATGAAGACATTCAGTGTGTTAGCTTTTCCAAAGGGTTCTTTCTCTTTAGAAGTCTCTGGCATGCCCATTCCTCCCTTGGCTAGAAGGGAAGGTGACAGGAATAGGCCATCACTCTTCATTTGTTTCTTTTAATGGCAGCTTTTCGTTTCAGAAGGTATTTTTGTGGTGAGGGCTTGGGAGCGTTTTACCTGATGGACTGTCGAAAGGAAAGGGCCGTCTGAGGAAACACGCCTTGCATAAGCAGTGGGGTGAGTAACTTAAGTTCCTGTCTGGCCCCTTTTGAAATCCAGGGCAAAATTCCCCTTGTCTTCACGGGGAGCAGGATGAGGCCTACCCTGAATGAAGTGTGCCAGGCGATCGTCCTTGTCGGTTCCTCCTCGGGGCAGATGCCTTTCTCCTGCTTCAAGCTTATCTCCCACCATTTGACAGCATCTCTCTCTAGTCCACACAGAGACTTGCTGAATGTGAGGAGTCTGCCAGCCCCTCAATGAGTCATAGGTGTCTGACTCAAAGGCATATTATGGTAATATGCAAAATAATGTACCTCATCACTCTACCAGTGATGAGGGTAGCAGTGACTTTGAGCATCCCAGAAGAGACCTTACTGGAGTAACTGTGTTTGTAGTGCCTTAGCGAACCCAGAACTCTGCCTTGTGTGTCCTTTGTCAGCTACCTACGAGCCGCTTTATCCCTAGAAAGTCTTGGCTGCTTTTCCTTCCTTATGACTCCCAGCCTGGCACGTGAAGCCTCTGGCTTGCCTCCTGTCTCATGTTTACCAAAGGGTTCTGGAGCACTGACAAAGAGCCAACTGTGGAGTAGCACGTACAGAAGGAGGCAAGGGCTGTTCTTCCAACACTTGAGGTAGGACTGAAATGACCTGCTCACCCGCATGCACTTTGCACCTGTCTGGCAGCAAGGAACGCTGAGACGTTTTGCTCAGGAGATTTTCAGTCCAATCTTGCTGACCTTAGAGCAAGGGTGAGGAACCTTTTTTGGGTTGGGGGCGCTGACCCACAGAAAATCAGTTGGGGGCTGCACACAAGTGAGAAGCAACGAACAACCTCACTGACGTGGCCCCCAACTGGGAAGGAGAAAAACCCTCCCCACATTCCTCTCACACACCAGAGCCTGGGGGGGGGGGGGGGGTCCAAGCTAGTAGATTTTCTGTGCTCTAGCCCCACAGATGGATGGCAGATGTAGCCTATCAAGTTACTTGCCTATCAGGCTAATACAGTAATTCCTCATTTAATACGTGCCCGCTTAACGCGTTTTTGCGATAGCACGATCTTTTTTTAGGGAATGTTTTTTGAATTACATGACCATCCCTGGAATAACACGATTTCCCCAGCCGGCCCATTGCCGGTGGCTGCTCAGGGCTTCCCCCGCCTCCCTGCAAAGCGGCGGAGGGTTCACCGCTCGCCGCGCCGTTCCCTGGCGACCCCCCCCTTGCCAGATGCAGTGCAGGTCCTGGCAGACCCGTCACAGGGGCATACTCCCAATCCAATCCTCCTCCCCTCTCCTTCCCAGCCCTTCCCCAGAGCCAAACACCTCCCCTCCTTGCTGTAACCCAGTCCCCTTTCTCCCCCAACCTTATGTCCCAGTTCCACCAGACACCACGGCTTGAAACACAACCCCCACCTTTTCCATTATTTTCAGTGGGAAAATTGACCCTGCATAACACGTTTTCACTTAACACGATCATTTTCTGAAACATATCTCTAGTGTTAAATGAGGAATTACTGTAATATGGTTGTGTTGATTTAGATAATTCATTAATATGTTAATGGGTAGATTCAGTATAGAGGTAACAGTTAAGAACTGTAATGCAAGAAAGCTGCTAAAGGCTGTAACAGGCTGTTTGCAAGATCAGCAGAAGCTAAGGTTAGCAGATTTCTGTGGCTGAGACACAGATCTTATCCAAATACCGTTCATAGCTTATTTGTGGTTTCCCAGGACAGAAAAGGGGAACTTATTTGTGAGACCTTTCACCCACGTAGAATGGTAAGAAAAGTGCCCTCAGACTCAGCAGGTGCATCATTATCTAAAAGTCCCCAAATAATTGGTTCAGGCTGAGTTAAATAATCAGGACACAGGATGTGACAGATGACCGCAAAGGCCCATGGTAACAAATTGATGTATATGATAAGTTGAGAACAATGATACATTGAACTATACCAAAAGAACACTTCAACATTAGAAACATCCCCTACTGAATGTGCATCAAACATGGCAGCTGCTTTTGCAGAAAAACTTGCCGGCTGTCTACACTGGCCGCTTGATTTTGCGCAAAAGCACTGACGTTCTACTGTCTGAAATCAATGCTTCTTGCGCAAATGCTTTGACGTTCCCATTCGGGCAAAAGCCCTTTTCCGGAAATGCTTTTGCGCAAAAGGGCCAGTGTAGACAGCTGAAAACTGTTTAGCGCCAAAAAGCCCAAATGGCAAAAATGGCGATCGGGGCTTTCTTGCGCAAAACCGCATCTAGACTGGCATGGAAGCGGAAAAGCGTCTGTGCCAATCTAGACGCTCTTTTCCGCAAATGCTTTTAATGGAAAAACTTTTCCGTTAAAAGCATTTGCGGAAAATCATGCCAGTCTAGACGTAGCCACTTTGCATGGGTGTGAATGACTGCAGGACAACAGAGAAGCAAGCAGCTGCAAACTGCCGGCAGCGGGGCTAGCCAGTCACTAGCACTATCGGGACTATCTCTGTCTCCTTGCGGGTTTAGTCCCAGATTGTCACATGTCAACCCATGAGAAATCGTAGGCAGGAGCATTCAAATCAGGCATGTGCATAAACATTTGCAAGTCAGGGTCTTACCTGGAAGAACAACAGCAAAGCAGAGTAGCGTGACTCCCCATTACAGAAGAGAGCTGTGTTCCCAGGAGATGGACAGGTGGGAGTACAGCTGAAACAGATTCCAGAGCCTGATAAAATCCTTGCCTTGTTCCATGTCAGCTGGGAGCCTGCACTGTAGGGATGCAATCCGGGATGTATTCATTCTGGCTGCTTCGTGGGCCTGATCCAAACGAAGTCTTCGGAATTCAACGGGAGGCATTTCTGTCGTCTTCACTGGCCTTTGCATCAGGGCCCCCGATATGGGAGTGGTGGTGTAAGATGAATGGCCTTAATACCAAGTCTGAGACAAGTCTGAGCCTCAGCCATGCAGAGCTTTGCAATGATTAAAACTGCAAGTCCATCACAGACGTGAGGGAGTCGGTGACTTTCCGTGACCTCTCCGATGTCCCCTGTTGCAACAGCCAGTGCCAGCTACTCAGGTGGCCCTGGGACCAGCTGCATTGGCCACTGCTTGGGTGGCCCCAGACATCTGGCCCTGTGGACCATCCAGGCAGCAATCCTGGGGGTGGCCCCAGGGACTGCTGGATCAGCAGCAGCCTCAGAGACTGCCCCAGGGTGGCCATAACAGTGGCTAGTGGGTGGCTCAGGGCCTTGGAGCAACAGGTGGCCAGAGGCAGTCAGTCCCCGCCGCTGGAGCAGGGGCCAGCCCCCAGCCCCTGGGGCCCCTCAGAGCAGCAGCAATCTAGGAGCAGCTAAGATTTAGTGGGGGGCATTTACAGGAAGAGTCACGGGCAGGCCTCTGGTCGTGAACGTTTGTTTATTGCCTGTGACCTGTCCACGACTTAGTAGAAATACCCAGGATTAAATGGTGGCCGTAGCAATCCTGCAATGCTGGGGGGATCCGAGGGTGTGATGACAAGAAAGCCAAGTGCTGCTAAGCTCAGTCAGGCTTTCGGCCCTTCCACGGACCTGAGGGGGGCCCATTTTGGCTGAGGTAACAAAACTGTCACGGCCGTCGGCAGCTCCCATTCCAGATTTTGACTGAGTCCACCAGAATTCCCCCTGGGAGTGCCCAGTGCACCGGAAAATCTCTACACTCCGCCTCTTGCCTCTCCAGAGAGGTCTGTGGAATCATGCCACGATCCTAACCAGGAGCGGCTGAAGGTCGGCTGCGGCAGCTGGCACCCCAGACGGAACACGCGATTGGCGCCCCTGCCTGCACGGCCTTCCAGGGGCGGATATAGGGCAGGGCGAGCGGGGCGCCAGCCCTGGGCCCCGCGCTTCAAGAAGCCCCGCGCATGCGCCGTGGCAAAGGGGGACCCCGCGAAATTGTGCTGCCCTGGGCCCCGCAAAATCCTCATCTGCCCCTGCAGCCGTCAATGGAGTGATGTTATCATCGGGTGCCCTGGACACCCCGTTGAAGGCGGCGCCCTAGGCGACGGCCGACTCGGCCTATAGTCACGGGCCACCCCTGATCCTAACCCTAGGGCAGGGCTGGGGAACCCAAGGCCTGAGGGCTGGATGCAGCCCCCAGATTGCCTGGATCCACCCCGTGAGGTTCAGGGCTCCCCCAGCACTGGTGAGGGGTGCGTTTTTTGTTTGTTTCTCACTTATGTGCAACCTCCGACTGATTTTCCAGTAGCCCCGACCTAAAAAAGGTTCCCCACCCCTCCCCTCAGGAGAATTCCCCACGCCATTCTACAAGTCTCTGTAACCCTCTGCACGCATTTCCCCCATCTCCTACATCTCGCCGGCACGTTGGAGGACAGCTGCCAACCCGCCATCCAATAATCACCCCCGTGGCTTGTGGAGTAGCACAACAATTATTGCAAGTGTCAGCTCGGAATGGGATCTTAATATAAGGAGGGAAATAATATGTTAAAAGTTAATTTGCCATAAAATATGTCCAAGTCCTTTTTTGCTTTTCCAAGGGGTTTTTAACCAGGGAGCGAAGCGAGGCTGAAGCGGTTTGCAGCAATAACGGCCTTGTCGGAGAGGTGATAGATATTGCTTTACTGATGGTAAAAAGCTATGAATCACGCCTGTCTGCCAGCATGATTACCTAATTGCACCGGGAGGGTTCAGCAAGGCCACTGCAGTTGCTCCGATTCGATAACGTCTTTGGGTTAATCCGCGCCTGCGTCTTCACGCTCACGTTCCAAGGCGCGGAAGAAAGGTGTCAACACGGCTGTCAGGAAGTGACTGAAGGACCCACTGGAGTGGAGGTTTTGCCTCGGCAGCTCTGAGCCGAACGCCCCGGAGGAGCAATGGAACATTAAGAAGCAAGGCGCGTCGCACGAGAAGGGGGTGGGGAGGTGAACGAATGGGAAAAGCTCTTATTACCGCTTGGGTAATATTGATCTTGTCATTAATAACGGGATGAACCTTAAGTGAAATTCAAGTGTGAGTGCCAAGGCAGGTTAGTTCTGTCATAAATGGGACACCAGGCCGCTTAAGACAAGAATGTTGCTATTGAGACACATACAGACAGTGAGGAAGAGAGAGGGTTTCTCTGAACTGGAAAACTCCAAGTGACATGAAATTCACCAGGCTTGTAAAAAGGCTACCGAGTTGCACTACCTCTGCTCTGTGGCATGGTACCCCTGCTGCCTAGAGCTGGGCATGGTATCTCTGCTTCCCAGAGATGGCCCTAGTGCTGGCAGAACAGCTGGCCAGGAAAGGATGCCCCACCCACCAAAGACATTCTGCATGTTTGTCAGAAGTTTTCTTGGACCTTTTGGACAGGTTTCTGGAAGTGGGGTGATTCAGGTCACCGCTTCCCATGGTTCTTGGCTGGAAATGGCAAACCGGAGCCAAAGGCAGCCGCAAGGTGATGTGGCTATGGACCCTTTCGGTAAACAAAGTGGCACGGGCCTACGAGAGGCTTTCCCAAAGCAGCCCGCGACTCACTTTGACTCACTGATCTAGACGCCGTCCATCCCTAGGAATGCTCCTTGCGGAGCAGACTGTACATGATCAGTGCTCAGGTCAGGAACTAGCTGGGAAGGCTTCTTCACTCCTGTTGCTTGAAGGCAGCACCTACCATGCCAAAGAAACACCTTCTTGGATGGCTCTTTATAGTTCTGCTTAGCAAGCGGTTTCTCAAAAATCTCTCAAATCCACACACATACTCAGAGTAGCTGAACATTACCAGGCAGCGCTAGTAATGCAGCTTTGGGGTCATTTGGACAAGGAGTTTTGGCAACGTGATGCCCAGGAAAACAACCCATCTGTCCTTACGTCTGTATTTCCTGACAGTCTGAAGCTGACTGTTAGCCCTCACAGTCTGCGAGAGTGAGGCAGAGCCTCGCTAACATACCTCAGGACTGATAACAGAACCCAAATTGATAAAAGGCTGGGAAAGGACTTATATTTTCCTGAAACTCCTAACAAATTAATGATAGAAATGTAGCCGTGTTAGTCTGGTGTAGCTGAAACAAAAAACAGGACTATGTAGCACTTTAAAGACTAACAAGATGGTTTATTAGGTGATGAGCTTTCGTGGGCCAGACCCACTTCCTCAGATCAAATAGTGGAAGAAAATTGTCACAACCATATATACCAAAGGACACAATTTAAAAAAATGAACACATATGAAAAGGACAAATCAAATTTCAGAATAGAAGGGAGATGGCGGGGTGGGGGGAAGGTAAATGTCTGTGAGTTAATGATAATAGAGGTGATAATTGGGGAAGCTATCTTTGTAATGGGTAGGATAATTAATGTCTTTGTTTAAGCTTAGGTGTAAAGTGTCGAATTTAAGCATGAATGACAGTTCAGAGGATTCTCTTTCAAGTGTAGTCTTAAAAAGTCTTTGAAGCAGGATGCAGGTAATCAAGTCGTTGAGACAATGTCCTTTCTGGTTGAAATGGCAAGAAACTGTTTTTTCTCTGTGATCCTGTCTAACGTATGTTTTGTGGGCATTGCTTCTTTGGTGAAGTGTCTGAGACGTTTGTCCAATGTACATATTAGACGGACACTTTCGGCACATGATATCATTGGACAAACGTATACAGGCAGTCCCCGGGTTATGTACAAGATAGGGACTGTAGGTTTGTTCTTAAGTTGAATTTGTATGTAAGTCAGAACTGCTACATAATGTAGGGGAAACTCTAGCCAAACATTTCTCCAGAGCTCAGTTTTATTCTCCCACACCTCACTTCCCTCAGTCCTTTATTCTCAAGCTGAGGTGTCTGCTGAGAAAAGCCGCTCCGCGTCTCCCTGGTCTGCTGGGGGGGGGGGCGGCGGCGCTAGCTTCGCGTCTCCCTGGTCTGCTGGGGGGAAGCAGCTAGTGCGGGGTTGCCTCACTCCGTTTATAAGTAGGGATCCGATGTAAGTCGGATCCATGTAACCTGGGGACTGCCTGTATATGGTTGTGACAATTTTCTTCCACTATTTGATCTGAGGAAGTGGGTCTGGCCCACGAAAGCTCATCACCTAATAAACCATCTTGTTAGTCTTTAAAGTGCTACATAGTCCTGTTTTTTGTTCTAACAAATTAAGATACTTACTTTAAAAAGACACTGATTTGCAAGAGGATGTTGTGAAGACCAGGACCAAGTGCACTGGGGACTTTTAAGAATCCACTTTTAAAGTTTGATGCCTGCCTAGCAGCTGAGCAAAGCTGCTCAGAACATTTTAGTTGAATGTTTTCCATTCATGTTTGGCAAATGGCATTTGATGAAACTGAATCATTTTTGGGGCAAGGGCAATTTTAATTGTTTTTGATGGAATTTCATTTAGAAAAGTGGTTTAAAATGTTTGTTAAATATCTACATATTGGGGGCGGGGGCATAAAACATTTCAGTTTTTCACTTTGAAATTACTTTTTGTTTTGAAATGTAGCTCTTATTTTAAAATTTCTAAAAATAAAAAGGTGGAAGCTGACACTTTTTGACTGTATTGAAATGAAACGGGTCAATTGACCAAACTTATTCTGTTTTTCAGAATTTGTCAAAAAAAGCCAACATTTTGGCCTTTCAGCCCAAGCTGGGATGATATTTTGTTTAAAAAAAAATCACAATTTTGGTCATGTGATAGAAAATCTATTTTCTGACCCGTTCTAAAGATGGCTGGTTTGAAAATCTGGCCCATGATGGAATCAATGGCAGACAAGGTTGTTCAATAGTCCAGGACACATTTGGAGCTTCAGTTGATCAGCTTTCTTCTTTCCTGTTATCCAGACTGCTAATTATATGGCTAGAATCCCATGCTCTTCAATGTATCTCAGCTGGATATTTGTATCCCAAATCCTAATTTTAATTTTTATGTTCACAAGTCAAACCCCTGTAGGGGAGCCTTTGGAGTCACCCTTTTCTCTTTTGGGTACCTCTACACAGCTTATTTCAAAATAAGTGATTCTGGAAGAAATACTCTGAAATAGCTTATTTCAAAATAGCACGACTACTCTTCAGGGAAGCCTCAAAATTAATCCGAGGCAGGCTCCCCTAATAGGGACTGGGGGAGGCACTGGGGAGTAATTACTTGGAAAGGCCCTGGGGAGGAGCGATTTCAAAATAGCAGCAGTGGAGCGTCCACACTACTGCTATTCCGAAATAGCTATTTCAGAAGAGGCGTTATTCCTTGTGGAATGCGGTTTACAGAAGTTGGAATAAGCCATCTGCTATTTCAAAATAATGGATTTGCTGTATTGATGCTCACATTGTTTTTTCGGAATAACGGTCGTTATTCTGAAATAGTGCTGCTGTGTAGACGCATCTTTTATTGTTTTGGGGACTTGAACTCTGACATTTCAGATGCTTTAGAGATGCACGCCTTGCCCATGCCCTGCCAATCCTCTTGCCTAGAATTTCTTTCCTGCACAAACTGCTGCTTTCCTGACATTTGGGGGAACTACGCCGTTTGCTTTCTTCGCCGGGGCAGGCTGAAGAAACGTAGATGTGTGCTCCAGATTGCAGGCTGAAATTAGACAGATTTGATGCAGAGGAAATCCCGGAAGGGTCAGGTTCCCTCTTCAGATTGTATCTGTGCAGTTGGTTTCTCGAGGCAGTAACTCAATATTGTTTAACAGTTCCCTTCAAACCCAAGCCATGGCTTTTTTCACAACATTAAAAAGCTGAAGCCAATTACTTCCTTATGCTATCAAATAGCCAGGACATTGCATATGTAGTCAGACAACTGCATGACCTAATTTACAAACTTGCAATCTCCATGCTAGTGATTTCATAAGCATCTCTTTGCTGCTTCCCATTTGCTGCCCATGTTGCGTTTGAGGAGGAGATGCTACCGAAGACGATTCCCTTGTATTGCTTCCTTAAAGGAAAGCTGGCTACACAGGGTTGGCCAGCTTGCTTCTGAGTAATGGGTCTGCTTGACGAACTTTGGAAATCAGTAGCACATGAAGAGTTTGAAGCAGAAAGTCTGACGAGAGATCATTATGCAACCCTTCTTCTGGGCGGAGCCAGCAGCCACGAGAGCTGGGCTTGATATCTAGGGTTTCTCTCCATCCAACACAGAACTGGCTCAACCTCCCGCACACCACCTGGGCACCTCTGAAATGCTTCCCTGCTTGCAAGCACAGAGTATGAGGGTACGGCTATCCTGCAATGCTATTTCGGGACGTGGCTTGGCGCGCCTCTCCACCAACATCCCGCCATCTGCTTCTCATGCCTCTCCACTGCCACCCCGCCGGCCGCTTGTCATGCCTCTCCACCGCCACCGCGCCGGCCGCTTGTCATGCCTCTCCACCGCTATCCTGCTGGCAGCTTGTCATGCCTCTCCACCGCCACCCCGCTGGCCACTTGTCATGCCTCTCCACCGCCACTCCACCGTCCGCTTGTCATGCCTCTCCACCGCCACTCCGCCGTCCGCTTGTCATGCCTCTCCACCGCCACTCCGCCGTCCGCTTGTCATGCCTCTCCACCGCCACCCTGCTAGCCACTTGTCATACCTCTCTACTGCTACCCCGCTGGCCACTTGTCATACCTCTCTACTGCTACCCCGCTAGCCACTTGTCATACCTCTCTACTGCTACCCCGCTGGCCACTTGTCATACCTCTCTACTGCTACCCCGCTGGCCACTTGTCATACCTCTCTACTGCTACCCCGCTAGCCACTTGTCATACCTCTCTACTGCTACCCCGCTGGCCACTTGTCATGCCTCTCCACTGCTACCCCGCTGGCCACTTGTCATACCTCTCTACTGCTACCCCGCTAGCCACTTGTCATACCTCTCTACTGCTACCCCGCTGGCCACTTGTCATGCCTCTCCACCGCCACTCCGCCGTCCGCTTGTCATGCCTCTCCACCGCTATCCTGCTGGCAGCTTGTCATGCCTCTCCACCGCCACCCCGCTGGCCACTTGTCATGCCTCTCTACTGCTACCCCGCTGGCCACTTGTCATGCCTCTCTACTGCTACCCCGCTGGCCACTTGTCATGCCTCTCCACCGCCACTCCGCCGTCCGCTTGTCATGCCTCTCCACCGCCACCCCACTAGCCACTTGTCATACCTCTCTACTGCTACCCCGCTGGCCACTTGTCATGCCTCTCCACCGCCACTCCGCCGTCCGCTTGTCATGCCTCTCCACCGCTATCCTGCTGGCAGCTTGTCATGCCTCTCCACCGCCACCCCGCTGGCCACTTGTCATGCCTCTCTACTGCTACCCCGCTGGCCACTTGTCATGCCTCTCTACTGCTACCCCGCTGGCCACTTGTCATGCCTCTCCACCGCCACTCCGCCGTCCGCTTGTCATGCCTCTCCACCGCCACCCCACTAGCCACTTGTCATACCTCTCTACTGCTACCCCGCTAGCCACTTGTCATACCTCTCTACTGCTACCCCGCTGGCCACTTGTCATACCTCTCCACCGCCACTCCGCCGTCCGCTTGTCATGCCTCTCTACTGCTACCCCGCTGGCCACTTGTCATACCTCTCCAGTGCCACCCCGCTAGCCACTTGTCATGCCTCTCTACTGCTACCCCGCTGGCCACTTGTCATGCCTCTCTACTGCTACCCCGCTGGCCGCTTGTCATACCTCTCCAGTGCCACCCCGCTGGCCACTTGTCATGCCTCTCTACTGCTACCCCGCTGGTCGCTTGTCATGCCTCTCCACCACCACCCCGCTGGCCGCTTGTTATGCCTCTCCACCAAATATACCTGGAGTTCAGGCACAAATTAAGCTGATTACAATGAGCAACATATCACTTCATCTGCTGAATATCTAACAAAGCTAAGCAAAGCGGGAGCACACTGTATTTACATAGACACACCCAGATCTCTTCTCTCTTCCAATTAGCTGTAAGGGCGGCGTTCTTTCACATCCTGCTTATATCTACCTGCCATCAAGGGACATTAGGCCATAGCAAAGCGGTTTAGCTAGAATTGGAGTTCCAGATCAAAGAAAGAGCCACTCACATATCTAACCCTCCCAGCACTTTGGAAATGAGTTGACAGGGCGCCCTTGTAGCCAAGAAGGCTAATGACATATTGAGGTGCATTAGGAGGAGCATTGTCAGCAGATCTAGAGAAGTGATTATTCCCCTTTATTTGGCTCTGGTGAGGCCACATCTGGAGTATTGTGTCCAGTTCTTGAGCCCCCACTATACAATGTGGATGCATTGGAGATGGTCCAGCTGAGGGAAACAAAAATGATGAGGGGAGTGGAGCACATGGACCTATGAGGAGAGGCTGAGGAAGTTGGATCTATTTAGTCTGCAGAAGCGAAGAGTGAGGGGGGATTTGATAGCAGCCTTCAACTCCCTGAAGGGAGGTTCCAAAGAGGATGGAGAGAGGCTGTTCTCAGTGGTGGCAGATGACAGAACAAGGAGCAATGGTCTCAAGTTACAGTGGGGGAGGTCTAGGTTGGATATTAGGAAAAACTCTTTCCCTAGGAGGGTGGGAAGCGCTGGGCTGGGTTCCCTAGGGAGGGGGTGGAATCTCCATCCCTAGAGGTGTTTAAGTCCCAGCTTGCCAAAGCCCTGGCTGGGATGATTGAGTTGGGGTTGGTCCTGCTTTGGGCAGGGGGCTGGACTCGATGACTCCTGAGGTCTCTTCCAGCCCTAGGATTCTAGGATTCTATGAAGTTCAAACTGAAGTCCCGACAGTGAAGCTAGCCTGATTTCTACAGAGCTGTGAACAAAATTCCTAAATTTTCACATGCGTGCGCGCGCGCGCGCACACACACACACACACACATACTCACACACACACACACACACACTGTCCCATGCACAGAAGCTCAGGTTTGGCTCTAGCGCCTTAGGTCAGTTCCAGCTCTGTTAAAAATGGGCACTACAATTAAAAAGGGCTTCCCTTTCTGTACCAGCAAGCAGGTCCTCAGCTGTCTTAAATGCCCTAAACTGTGCCCCAAAACTGTTGTGGGCTCCCAGGGAAAGCACAACCAACATCAGCTTAAAAGCACCAATCCTACTGTCGGAAATAATAGGCAGCAAATTAAAAGAACAAAATGGATGTGTAAAGCCAGGGACTGGTGCTTTGTGTGTGGTTGGGGCAGGCCAGGGCGTGTAAACAGAAGTGTATCAAAGTGCCAGTGTTTGGGAACTGCCAATGGCTTCCTTTGCCTTTCCCCTTTGAGAAGGAGGCTGTAGTGCATCGGCCTTCCTCCTCCATACCAGCTCAGGCTCCAGGTGTTCGGAGCTGGGTTCTCTCTGCGCACGCCTGGCACTGAAGTCATTAGGACCGTAATTTACCCCCCACCCGAAACATAAGCAAATGTAATCAGATAAATATTTCCCAGCGTCTCCCTCCCAGCCCTTTTCTTTCAACCTGTCAGCAGGCTAAAAAAATCAGCCACACTCTGCGAGCCAAGCTGGAGTCAATCACCCTGCCAGCGAGCATGGCAGACAAACCCATTCGTTTTTTAATCAATGTGAATAACGCCCCCACCCTGACCTCCCCGCCATGATTCCCCGCTCCCCTCTCCGACACAGGCAACAGATTTCAATTTGGCTTTGAGCAAGGGATGCTCAATTGGGTTATTAAATTTCACACACTAATTGACACGCCTGTCGTAAAATATAAATTGCACCCATGTAATTTATACTAATGACACTAGGAATGAAGCTTTACATTTCCCTTTCTTCCCTCACACCCTTCTCCCTCTATGCCAGCGGGGGTCCTGCTTAATTTGCACCTTGGGAGTGTAGAGGGGTGGGGGGTGAAAGAGAAATCAATAAAAAACCAAAAGCGGATGGGATGTTTCCTGTGGATGCACAAAAGCTTGGTATGAATGAAGGTGTGTGTGTGTAGTTGTGGGTGTGTACCCGCCCGCACACCCGCATCTTCCTTCGTGCAGCTTGTGTGCATAGTGCACTGACTAATGTAGTGATAGAATGCACATCCTCGCACGCACATCCCCAGACACATCAAAGTTCCACTTAATAATCTTTAATGGAAACAGATTAACCTTCGCCAGGTCCCACGGCACCAGTTAACCACTGATGTTTTACAGATAGATTTCTGCAGGCCTATTTAGAGATCTTCATTTCACTGGGACAGGCAGTTGCAGATCAGTCTTTAAACGGCTTTTCTTCCACTTCCTATGTCTATTTTCAAAAAGCGCCGATGCAAACAGATTGGCTCTGCAGAGTTTCTCTCTTCCTGCTTCCACCACCTGATCCTGGGACACAAAGCACAGAACATGCTTTCCCTCGAATTTCCCCGGTGACAACCCACTGGCTAAAACCACTTGACAGACTGACTGGCCGTCTCCTGTGCATTACAGCCGTTTCATCAGAGAGAGATGGGAAAGAATGCATGAACAGCCCTCACATAAGGACTAGCAACACTGCATATTCTCCCTGGTTGAAAAAAGAACATGCACTCTGTGTGTGTGTGTGTGTGTGTGTGTGTGTGTGTGTGAGAGAGAGAGAGAGAGAGAGGTGTGTGTGTGTGTGTGTGTGTGTGTGTGTGTGTGTGTGTGTGTGTGAGAAAGAGAGAGAGAGAGAAATTGGCACTTAACATAGAGGATCAAACTCTTTTGAGTTCGAGTGAAAACAGCCAAACTGCATACCCAAGAAAACTGAAGAAGAATCGCTTTCCTGGAAAATTGTTTTGAATAATTGATGGCAGAACCTTAATGACACATGACCTGGGAGTTCAGCCGATTTTATGTGTGTGTGTGTGAGTTGTTGCCATTAAAAATTAAAAGTCATACTTAAAAACAAGTCATATTTAAAAACCAGCCATATGCATACACTCTCCTCATTTGCTTCCCCTGCATGGAATACAGGCATTATGCCTGCTGATATAACAGATCATCGGTGATCTCTCACAGTAGAAAATCTTACTTCAGAAGATCCATGTTCAGAACATAAGAACATAAGAACGGCCATACTGGGTCAGACCAAAGGTCCATCTAGCCCAGTATCCTGTCTGCCGACAGTGGCCAGCACCAAGTGCCCCAGAGAGGGTGGACCGAAGACAATGATCAAGCGATTTGTCTCCTGCCATTCCTCTCCAGCCTCTGACAGACAGAGGCCAAGGACACCATTTTATCCCCTGGCTAATAGCCTTTTATGGACCTAACCTCCATGAATTTTTCTAGCTTCTCTTTAAACTCTATTATAGTCCTAGCCTTCACAGCCTCCTCTGGCAACGAGTTCCACAGGTTGACTACACGCTGTGTGAAGAAGAACTTTCTTTTATTAGTTTTAAACCTGCTACCCATTAACTTCATTTGGTGTCCTCTAGTTCCTCTATTTAGGGAACTAATACATAACTTTTCTTTATCGGCCCTCTCCACACCACTCATGATTTTATAGACCTCTATCATATCCCCCCTCGGTCTCCTCTTTTCTAAACTGAAAAGTCCCAGTCACTTTAACCTCTCCTCATATGGGACCCGTTCCAAACCCCTAATCATTTTAGTTGCCCTTTTCTGAACCCTTTCCAAGGCCAAAATATCTTTTTTGAGGTGAGGAGACCACATCTGTACACAGTATTCAAGATGTGGGCGTACCATAGTTTTATACAGGGGCAGCAAGATATTCTGGGTCTTATTTTCTATCTCTTTCCTAATAATTCCTAGCATCCTATTTGCCTTTTTGACCGCCACTGCACACTGTGTGGAAGTTTTTAGAGAACTGTCCATGATAACTCCAAGATCTCTTTCCTGATTTGTCGTAGCCAAATTAGCCCCCATCATACTGTACGGATAGTTGGGGTTATTTTTCCCAATGTGCATTACTTTACACTTATCCACATTAAATTTCATTTGTCATTTTGTTGCCCAATCACTCAGTTTGGTGAGATCTTCTTGGAGTCCCTCACAGTCTGCTTCTGTCTTGACTATCCTAAACAGCTTTTTATCATCTGCAAACTTTACACCTCACTGCTTACCCCTTTCTCCAGATCACTTATGAATAAGTTGAAAAGGATTGGTCCCAGGACTGACCCTTGGGGGACACCACTAGTTACCCCTCTCCAATCTGAAAATTTACCATTTATTCCTACCCTTTGTTTCCTGTCTTTTAACCAGTTCTCAGTCCAAGAAAGGATCTTCCCTCTTATCCCATGGCCATGTAATTTACACGAGAGCCTTTGGTGAGGGACCTTGTCAAAGGCTTTCTGAAAATCCAAGTATACTATATCTACTACCAAGTATACTATATCTTCAGGCTGGAGATAGGTCTGAACTCCAGACTGGATCTGGGTCTGGATGGATATTTTGGCTCTAGCCCAATCATTATAACCCACCTTAAAGCCTCATGCTGCTGCAGTATGAGCAATGGGCTTGCTGCACCATCTAAGTGCTGTGTCAGAACCCTAAGTGTAGTTTGACTTCTATGCTGGGGTGGGGGTGGGGATCACAGCTTCAGCTAGGCACATGGGGCCATGTGTGGGGCAAATTCCACACCTACTAGAGGCTTAATGTTTTTTTTAGGGGTGGGGAGGAGGGGAACCTACTCATTACAAACTATACCCATGACCAGAATAATTCCAACCCCCCTCAAACTTTAGATTGTTTAGGTTCAGATCTAGTTGCAAATGTGAGATGGTTCCAGCTATGAAATGGTGTTGCTTCTCACTGTCTTCATGCTGTAGCTTTACATTCCAAAGCATGTGTAGAGACAGAGAGCCCAATTTGGTGTGAAAGTAACTGGAGAAAACACACAAAAACACACACTCCTTCTCCATTTCCTTTTTTTCTGATCTTTGGAAAAACTCAGACAGAAAATACGAAGGGTCGTTCCATGGGTATAGAAGCACAACAAACATTTTTAAGCCAGGCTCATCAGCAGTTCAAATTTGAACAGGATTGGTACTAAATGAAATGGACTGTTTGGGGTATTAGAGTGTACAACAGGGAAGCACACAACATTTGGTAAATACAGGCACTCCGAACCTGAACAGTGCTCAAACGTAAGTGTTACTGTTGATAAGCAAGCTGCTGAGACAACTGCATATCCAACTTACTGGGTACCATGAACAAGATACTGAATCAGCTGAGAATTTGAAAAATGCTTACTTCAAAGTGATTGAGCCAATGGGACCATTCCTCAGTGTTGCTAACTCTTGCAGTTTTATCACAAGTCTCATGAAATTTAACTCTTCTCCTGGAGTCATGTTATTTCACACAAATGTTGCCTTTCATGTTAAAAAAATAGATTCTAGCTCTCAGGGTTGCAGAGAAAAACAGCAATTCCAATATTTCAACGTTTGTTTTCACTCTGAATGGAGACAAGAGTTGAAATTGATTTGGAACTAGAAAACACATTGGCTGTGTCTAGACTGGCAAGTGTTTCCGCAAAATCATCTGCGTTTGCAGAAAAACTTGCCAGCTGTCTACACTGGCCATTTGAATTTCCAGAAAAGCACTGACTTCCTACTGTAAGAAATCAGTGCTTTTTGCGGAAATACTATGCTGCTCCTGTTCGGGCAAAAGTCTTTTTCCGAAAGACTTTTGCGCAAAAGGGCCAGTGTAGACAGCATAGTACTGTTTTCCGCAAAAAAGCCCCGATCGAGAAAAAGGCGATTGGGGCTTTTTTTGCGGAAAACTGCATCTAGATTGGTCACAGACGCTTTTCCGCAAAAAGTGCCTTTGCGGAAAAGCATCCTGCCAATCTAGGCACGCTTTTCTGAAAATGCTTTTAACGGAAAAGTTTTCCGTTAAAAGCATTTTCAGAAATTCATGCCAGTGTAGACGTAGCCATTTTGTTTTGAAGTTTTCAAATCGAAAGGAAGAGTTTGATATTTCTGAATCAAAGTGTTTCACTTCAATTTGTTGAACTGACTCAAAAGGTTTAGTGTGGAGTATCTTGAACATTAAAGTACCTTCCCCTATGGCAGGGTAGGTTCTGTTTGCTTCCATTCTCCTGGTGGGGCAATATACATTGCCATAAGGAAACACAGTATAAAGTGAAACTGAATCCAAATCAAACCTTTGGGGTTAGTTCAATAAACCAAAATATTTCAGGTCAAATCAAACTTGCTTCGAGTGAATTGTTTTGTTTCAGTTTTCCTGACAGAAAAATCAATTCTTTGACAAATCAGGGAAAAGTATTTTTTCTGAAATTATATTTTCCATTGAAACATCGTTCTGAAAATTCCTGGGCTGCTCTTCTTGAACACGAGCCAAGTGCACCGTAGGGAATCCAAGCCCCAGAAGAAACAGAACCTGCAATTAAAAATAAAGGTCCTTTGAATGTTAAACCAATCTCATGAATTTTGCAGGTCTGACTCATGATTCTTGGATCATAGAATCAGAGGGCTGGAAGACATCTCAGGAGCTCATCCCCAAGCGGGACCAATCCCAACTGAATCATCCCAGCCAGGGCTTTGTCAAGCCAGGACTTAAAAACCTCTAGGCTATGTCTACACTATCAGTTTTTGCCAGAAGAGGCAATGCAAATGAAGCGCTGATTAGCATACTGTTGTGCTTCATTTGCATAATCTATTAAGAGCCGTTTTTGCGCAAGGGGTTTTTGCACAAAAAGGATAAGAGAGAGGGAGAGGGATAAGGATCTTGCGCAAAAAGGGGTTTTTGCTCAAAAAGGAAATGTCCACAATGCTTGTTTTTGTGCAAAAACCCCTTGCACAAAAATGTCTTGGAATAGATTATGCAAATGAAGTCCGGCAATATGCTAATCAGTGCTTCATTTGCATTGCCTCTTCCGGCAAAAGCCATAGTGTAGACAAAGCCCTAGAGACGGAGATTCCACCCCCTCCCTAGGTTCATGGGGTTAACATTGTTGTGGGCTTTCACTGACACACTAACTTGATAGCTGACTCACTTGACCTGGCTTGTCCTCACCCATCCCAGCACTACAGTGATAAAGTTGCTCTTGGTGGGGGAAGCAGTGCATCATGGTAGTTACATCACTGTGATGAATCATGGGAGATCCAGTCTGGTCTGGGAGCCTAGCCAAGGAGCATCGGGTATGTGAACTACAGCTCCCATGAAGCATCATGTATGCACTTCAGAATCAAAATGTGTTTGGTTTGGTGCCTTCAGGTTTTTCAATGGTCAATAGAAATTTTCCATGGAAAAGCAGATGTGAAAAATTATCCCCATTGTTCAGATGGGGAACCTGAGGTGCAGGGAGGGGGATTTAATCACACAACAAACCAGACACAGAGCTGGGAATGGAGATCTGCTGTCCTGACTCCCAGTGCTTCGTACCAGCCATGAGCCCACAATCCCTTTCTGGTAGCACAGGGGAGTACAGTTACGTTAGCCGTGGATAATGCTGCCAACCGGGGAGCAGAAGCTTCCCCGTGTCTCCATCAGCCAGATCCTGAGTTCATTGCGAAAGTAACAAAACACCTCACGACTCGTCGGGGGCGGCATCTCGTCCTTGCTCCTAAGTCAGCCAGGGGCTAGAACCAAGTGGCAGACGCGACAGAAGCCTTGGCACTGATTCCTCTCTCCATTCCCTTCGTTAATGCAAAGTGTGTATTTCATTAGGCTGATTGCTCTAGTGCTACCACGGCATAAATCTCTCCATTCGTCATTCTCAACCTCGGGATCACGACCTCTCGGGAGGTCACCAGCAGTTCTTCAGCAGAGGTCATGACCCTACTCCATTACCTAGCCTGGGTCTTCTGAAGCATATTTCCTCCATCAACTGGGCCCCCCCGCCGAGAGGACAGACCTCATGAAGTGAGGATGGGTTAGGAGCCAAGAACTCCTAGGCAGTAACACCGATTCAACCAAGTTCTAGTTGTTGGGCCTTGGACGAGCCACCTTCTCTCTCTCCCAGTGGTTTCATTGCTGAATGGGGTTAATGACTCTCTTCCTCTTCACAAGGGTGTGAGGGTCAGATAGCAACACTCTCTTGCATTGTGTGCTGTCTCCATCTTAGTTGTTCTCCCGATCCGACCCAACTAAGAGATGACCTGCAGCTCTGGTTCCCACTCCTGTCCTGCTCCTCACCTTCACCCCATGGATGCTGCCAGCAGCAATGGTCCATTTACCTCTTTCTCCCACTCCTGTTGTGTTGTTTTTCTCCACCCAGCATGCTAGGCATTGAATGCTGTCTCCATTCTACTTCATCCAGCCACCTTCCCCTCATGCTGAAGCCCCTCCAGGCCCACAGAGGTAAAGCAAATCAAACAAAGGCATCAAACAATCTAAATTCTTCCCTCCTCTGGGCATCTGGTCCTCTCTGTTTCTCTCTCTGAGACCAGTGCTTGTCAATCAGGAGTCTAGGGCCAAAAATAGGTTTCAGGGGGTCCATTGAGCAAGGCCAGTGTTTGGCTTTATGCCCAGGGCCCTAGTGAGTCTAAGTCCCACCACATGGGCCTGAAGCTCAGGGCCCTGACAGTGCTACCTATGGCTGAAACCAAAGCCTGAGCAATGCAGCTTCATGGGGGTCCCCCAGGGTATGGAGTCCCAGGCAACTGCCCTGCATGCTACCCCCTAGCTTTTGTATGCAGAAAACTAGCTATTGTGGCAGAGGCGGGCCATGGAGTTTTCATTTCATTTGAGGGGGAAAGAGGGGCTTCAAAAGATAAAGATTGAGACTCTCTGTCTTATAGTATAATTCTCTGGAGAAGGACCATCTCATGGACCTTCAGTGGACATAACTCAGCTGAGTGCCACTGATGGCAATGGGGGGGTGTTGCTTTACATATGCTAAGGGTCTGGCCTTGTGTTATGTGCGTTGTCGCTGCTTAATACAGACTACAGTATTGGTTGATTGTGACAATACACAGTGTCATTGGGGACTCCATGCCTCTCACCCAATAGAAGAGCATCTTGTTCTTCCATGCCACAGGGCTTTTAGAGGCTATGGTGGGAAGAGATGAGACTAAATCAATTGGTTTTGCTGCTGCCACTGAAGTTTCAGATATTAGAAGTGAGGACGAGAAAACGAATGGTGATAAAGGCCAGGCGATTCCACCAGTGGGACTAATACAGGGGTGGGCAAAAGCCACTCTGCGAGCCGGATGTGGCCCCGCCTAGGACTTTGAACTGGCCCACGTGGCTGTTCCAGGCCCCGCCCCCTCACGTGTTGCCTGGGAGCCAGAGACACACGAGCCCTTTCAACTGTTTCTATTGAAAGGGCTGGAGCCTTCCCAGTGGCTGGCAGGCAACAGCCCCAGAGACGTGCGAGCCCTTTAAACAGAAGCAGTTGAAGGGGCTTGTGTGTTCCTGGCTCTCAAGCAACGCGCTAGCAGCGAGGCTGGGTGCAGCGTGCCCTTTTAGTAGCAGGAATTGGAAGGGCTTGCAGCTCCCATCTCTAGCTAATGTGATGCCTGCAGGGCTGCAGGGAGGTGCGAGCCCTTTCAACTCCTTTTATCTAAAGGCTCCGCCCCGGGTCTGCCTGAGGCTCCACCCCTTCCATCCAAGGTCCCGCCCCTTCCAGGGCAGCCCACGACCACTTAAAAAATTTTTTAAGTGACCCCTGCCCAACACTTGGCTAATAGGTAATGATGGAGAAACTCCAAATAGAGATGGCTCAGCTTAGATACCCCATACTATTTACCCCAGCTGAGACTGAAGTTTTCCACACTTGAGACAGAGCTGGTGAAAGCAAAATTCCCATTGACTTCATAGGCACCAGGATTTAGAGTTTGGATCCTTATTCAAAAATGATCTGAGCAGCTAGGGCCAGACCATCAGCTGGAGTAAATAGCCTGACATGACTAGAATTGTTTGCAGTTTTGTTGTAGCCATGTAGGAGATCAGAGACACAAGGATGAAATAATATTTTGTCTTGGACTAGGGTAACCAGATATCCTGATTTCATAGGGCCAGTGCCAAAATTTGAGGCTTTTTCCTATAGAGGCACCTATCTTGGACCAGCTTCTGTGGGTGAAAGAGACACACTTTCAAGCTGCACAGTAGCTTTCCCAGACGTGATGAAGAGCCCAGTGTTGCTTGAAAGCTTATCTCTTTCACCCACAGAAGTTATTCCAGTTATTCCAGGCTCACCCATCTTGTATCACTGAAATTATGCCAATTTATACCAGTTTAGTACCTACCCTTTGGAACCTGTAAAATTGGACTGGAAATGGTGGGAGAATTGATTTCCTTTGGATATTTCCACATATGCATTTTTGGTCCCAGCTCAAACCACAAAGTGCCGAGGCAGTGTGAAAATGAAAAATAACGGCGGGAGCTTGGAAAGTTGCCTGACGTTTTCAACACTTGCGAGAGAACTGGCTTGAGTTCTGGTGCAGGTCAGTTGTTGTTTTATCTGACCCAGTTCACTGCTCTTTATTAGCAGGCAGCTAAGGGTGTGTCTACACAGCACCGTAATTTGAAATAAGATGCACAACTTCAAATTGCGGGGGAGGGATAGCTCAATGGTTTGAGCGTTGGCCCGCTAAACCCGGAGTTGTGAGCTCAGCCCTTGAGGGTGCCATCTAGGGCAAATCTGTCAGGGATGGTACTTGGTCCTGCCATGAGGGCAGGGGGCTGGCCTCAAAGACCTTTCAAGGTCCCTTCCAGCTCTATGAGATAGGTATATCTCCATATATTATTATTATTAATTTGAGCTAAGCAAATTGCGTATCTTATTTCAATGTTATTTCAAAATAGCTTGTTTCTTCAGTTGGCGTCGTCGGCATAAATTTCGAAATAAAGCTATTCCGACATGTCCCTTACTCCTCGAAGAACGAGGTTTACTGGGATGCTGGAATAGCAAGCCCAAAATAATGGGCTTGTTGTGAAGACGCAGGATAGCTATTTCGGGATACTCCAGTATCATGAAATAGCATTGCAGTGTAGATGTACCCTAAGGAAAGAGGCAAAAGATATTAAAGTGCTAGAAAGAGTCGAAGGGAACAGATTCTCAGCAGGGGTAAATTGTTCCATCGATATTAATGGTGCCAGGGGATTGTACTGGTTGAGGATCTGACACCTGAGAGAGAAGGAAAAACACCCAGCGCCAGAGTATAACAGCTTCCTTGTGAGTCAGGGTCTTCTATCAGGCATGGTGAAGGACAAGAGAAGCCTTGTGCGCTGCCTACCCCGGGTCATGGTGCATTAGTGGGCCATAGCTCTGCAAAGCACCAGTGCGCAGTGCATTACGAGAGACTCCCGCCTACCCTTGCCACAGCAGGTGTCACTGTTTGCAATTAGCACAAGAGCAGCGCATCAGTGCAAATCTATTTTCTGTGCAGTGGTTTCTGGCACCCAGTGGAGGGGCAAGAGGTGGCAACTATCCAAAAGGAGAGAGGGTTTTATGGGCATTTTGTCAAGCATGGCGCAGAGTGTAACTGTACAAACAGTAATTAACCACAAGCTGTGGGCAATGTTAAGCTGCATTCAACATGACCGGCAGGAGCACGGGAAATCGGAGATGCTGCTAGTAGGTTTACAGCAGCTGAGTCGGAGGCTGCTCCTGGCCCAGATCTGCTTTCTCAGATAACACTGTTGATTTTCTGAGCGCTACTTGGACGCTTCCTGTTGTCTGACGTTTGATTGGAAGAACAAACAAACAAGGGCCAGGAAGCGAGGCTGTGAAATCGATACTGCGTTCCATTAGAATGCAACGGTGTCACGCAGCAATGCAGTCGCAGGGCAGCATTGTCAGTGAGTGACAATAGACAAGCTGACAATAGTAATTAAGAGCCAGGGAGACCATTTGAACTGGGACTGCCCGCTGCATTTTTTCCAGACTCTATGAAATGCATTACAGCTTTCCTTTCTTTCTTTCAGATTGACAGATGAGATCAGACCAAAGCTCCACCTAGATCAATATTCCATCTCCAGCAGTAACCTGCTTCAGAGGGAGGTGCAAGAAATCCTGCCGGAGCTGTTAGAAAATGATCTGCTCCCAAAGGAAATTTTCTTTAAAGTTAAAGTTTGATTTATGACCTTAAATTGGAGGGGCTTGCATCCCTTCCAAGACCTATGGTATTTAAAACAAATCCTCATTTTATTTCTGGATACACTGTGTTCAGTCCTTTTTAGAAACCTGCCAAGCTCTTGGCTTCCTTGATATTTTGTGGCAATGAGTTCCACAGGTTAATGATGAATCGTGTGTTCTCTCTTCCCTGGAGAAGGAGATGGCCAACAGTTCACCATCACTATGGTATTATCAACCTGATTGTTGAAGCAGTTAGGTCCTCAAATCAGTGGGAGCCGAGTGTACTCCACTCCTTCCATGGATGAAACATCCTAGGTGCTATGAGAGCATTCAAACCCTACCTGCTCTGCAAGCTCCAGAGTTTTGCAAAGAATCCTTCCCAAACAGCTGTCTATCCATTTTTGCTGATTGCTTTATCTAATACGCTCCTCCTTTGTCAACCAAATCCAGTTCCTCCATCTCTTGTGTAAATGCTCAGGCCCACAGATGATGTCTTCAAAGAAGGGCATGAAAAGACTGGAAGATACTATCAGATAGAGGCAGCAAGCGGGAGGAAGAGAAGGAGCTACTTAAAAGCGGCAGTGCCACACGGAGCCCAGGGTCAGCTGCTCTGTGTGCCGCTGCTCCTTCGAATGCCGCGGGAAGCCCAGTGTCAGGCTCCTTGCGGCATTTCAAAGTGGCAGCACCATGTGGAGCCCTGGATTAGCTGGGGACTCCTCAGCTGACCCTGGGCTCCACACGGGGTGCCAGTTTTGAAATGTACAAGAGTCCTCAGCAGGGACTTTCGTGCATTTCAAAGCAGAAGCGCCCGCGTGGAACCCGGAGGCAGCGGGACTTCCCGTTGGCCCTAGCCCCCACACGGCGTTCCAACTTTGAAATGCACAAAAGCCCCTGCTGGGGCTCTTGTACATTTCAAAGGTGGAACGTGGAAGTGCTTATCGACTACTGGACTAGCAAGTGAATCACTACTGAACATCCTTCATTCTTTGGTCCTTGCGCTCGTCTGTTCACAGATCACAACAAGCGCATCCAAATGCTCCTCCCTTGATTACAACGGGGCTGCACAGTGCAAGGGGGAGGCATCTGGCATGCAAGGAGCTGAACTGGGCCGCTCTCAGTGTCAGACCTTGGATGGGGGCTTCCTTAAATTGTGTGGCTTGGAGCAACCCCAGTGGAGGTGCATTCTGCTTTGCACCCTCCCAACATGCTGTCTGTACTGAAGGATGGGGGCAGCTTGGGAGTGGGTGATACAGACCCAGCTATGATGACTTGAGGCCATTCGAGGCCAGGGGACTCCCCAGCTCCTTGCATAGGGCGGCTTTAGCTTCTCTTTGGGCAGGCCTGCAAATGGAGATTTAGGCCCAGCTCCTACCTCACTGAAGTCAATGGGAGCTTTACAATTGATTCCCATTGGTGCAGGATCAAACCCTCAGCGCGGATGAGGATTTGAATTTTATTTCTGGGCAACCAAGTTTGTTGTATATTTCCGTCTGGCCGCATGCTGCTTTTCAATCGCTTTTATGGGGTTGATCTTTTCTGCAAGATTCTTTTGCCAGATCTAATCTAATCTAATCTAATCTAATCCAATCCATTTCATCTGCAGTTATTCCTGTAGCCTGGTATCTAAGCCCTAGTTTCAAAAATACAAAAAGAAACAACCCCTGCTTACTTGGATGGATAAAGTCTTTTGAAAGTTAAGTTATGACTGTTAAATGTTAGCACCACATAATACCTGTCCTTATCGTATCTTTACCATAATGTGATGAATGAGCTGGTTGCATAGAAGCTTTCAAGTCTGCAGGATTGCAATGGCATTTAATCTTCTTTCCAAATGCCGAAGATTTTCACAGTGGCTTTCCTGACAGTGTTTCTCTCGCCCCCCAGCTCCCGAGCTGCTGAGTGCTCACACTCGCGCAAAGATGTTTTGAAGAGAAAAGATGGAATCGACACATTCTCCGCCAGCGGCGTGGGGCCTGAAAAATTTCATCCTCTCCTGTGGCCCTTCCTAGGACTTGTCTGCCTCCCAGCTGCCACACTACCTGTCCTTTTTCTGTCCTCAAGGGCGACTGCCGAGTTGCTTATCGTCCTGTAAATCAACCCTGGCAATAAAATGCTGGCATCCCAAGCAATAGCTTTTCTACTAATGTACTACTTTGCAATTGCTGCACATATCCAAGCTATTAATGACACAAATTCATTACGATAAATGAAGCTCGTGACTGGCTGGGGGCCAGCACCGAATAAGGGCGGTGGAAGAGAGTCGCTCTTGCTCCTGCCAGTTGGCAAGTTTGAGTTTTGTGATGCAAATTTTATTGCAAAACTCGTGGTTTTTGCAAGAGATGACGGCGAAGTACAGTGAGCAATATTGCCAGCCACTTTGGTGGGGCAAAAGAAGATGCTTCCACATATAATCAGTCCATGAAAATCACTTCCAGCTGGAATTATGGAGTCAAATAATTTCAGACAGAGACCGCTGGGGTGTACAGGCCTGATTCGCATCTGGGAGAACGTACTCATGTGAGTCGGACTGCGTCAGTCAGCAGATTACTCATGTGAATAACTCTTCATCCCTGTGGGTATGCCTACATTACCCTCCTAGTTCGAACTAGGAGGGTAGTGTAGACATACCCTGAGAGGCAAGGGTTTGGAATCTAGTGCAGGGAACAAGAGCACATGGAGATAGATCTATTTAGTTAGTGAGCCACAGACATTATTCCACATAGTAAAAGATTGTCTTGGAATGAGAGATTTAGGGAGTTTGGTCTGATTAGTTTATCGACAAGAAGACCACAAGCAACAGGACTATGGTGGATTAGTATCTTCATCCCGGGGAAATAGTGGGTATTAAAGCAGATTTTAGTCTAGCAGAGAAAAGCATAGCGAGAGCCACTGGCTGCAAGCTGAAAGCAGACGGATTATGTTAGTCATACAGCATTTTTTTTAAACCAGGGAGGGTGATTAAAACCATTGGAACAAACTTCCAAGGGAAGTGGCAGATTCTCCATTTCTTGACATCTTCAGATGAAGACTGGATGCCTTTCTGGCTGAGATGCTTTAATTAAATACAAATTATTGGGCTCAAGGCATGGGTAACTGGACGAAATCCTATGGCCTGTTTTATAAAGGAAGTCAGACTACACGATGTAATGGTCTCTTCCGGCCTTAATATCTATCTATCTATCTATCTATCTATCTATCTATCTATCTATCTATCTATCTATCTATCTATCTATCTATCTATCTATCACAGAGCCATTTCTATGAGGAGGTGGATGCTTTCCTTGATGGTGACCCGGCCTCTACCACTAAGAGCCACGTGGATACTTCAGAGGGCACAGAGGCAGTGCACAGAGGACCTAACCCAGAGGATGAAACTGTAGGTGAAGTTGAAGTAGACGAGGACCAGGGACTCCTTTTCAGGCTCGCCGAGTGAGTCTGGCAGCCAAGAACTGTTCTCCATTGCTGATGGACACCGACACTCTGAGAAGCTGCGTTTTGGGGACCAGGAAGCAGGGGATGAGACTCGGGGTTCATGGCTGTGGCTTGTGGAATACAGGGCTGAGGACATGGAAAAGTGGGAGGCTGGCTGGGAGTCGCACGTATTCCCGTGCAGCTAATCCGCATGGCCCGGCAGCATGTTGATGCTCACCACCATCTCAATAGAAGAGGCTATTGAGACTTTTGGAGCTGCACTTGTAAAGCTCTGCAGATTCCTTGGCAGCACAGCTTTGCCCTCTCCCTTACTGTAGGCAACTTGCCCGGACCATTCAGCAATGCTTGTGCAGGAACCAAGGCAGAACATGGAGGGGCTGTCTATGGAACAGGGGGAAAGCCACACACTTTGAAAAGTTGTGCCCTGGTTTTCTTGCTGACCCCAAGCAGGGAGGCGTCTTCCAGGGCATCACCCACCTGGGGAGAATGTGGCATCATTACCACTATGTTCCTGCAAAGGACATTTTCTAGCTGGGGTTTTTCATTTCTCTGTATGCACAGCAGCCGCTACCACCTTCCCATCACACCCCATGATGACGGTGCTTGCCAAGGTGCGTTTCTTGCCAGGGGCAGCGGGCTTGCGAGTGAAAAGGGGGGTTGTAAGTGGAAAGGTTATGGGACTCGATGTTAACAGACTCCTTTTAGTGCATTTGTGCTGCTTCCCAGAGGCTGCCACAGGGAAGGTGATGGAGAAGGGAGGATTTGGTTCGCAAAGTGCTAACTCGGTTATCGAGTGAGTGAGACACTCGCACTTGCTAAGGGAGCTTGGGAACCGCAAGGACAACCAGGCCTGTGCCAGGCAGGACACCGAGCTCACGATCAGGGTCATGGAGGAACAGACTGAGCTTCTAAAGTGCCCGGTACTGCAGCCCACAATCCAATGCGGCTTGGCTCCCTCCTGCAGTAGATTCAAAATTCTGTGTCCAGCAACCCCGTCTCTATGCCCTCCTTCCTTTTCCTTCTCTGGGAGTCCAAATTTTCCCATGCACTTCACCCCCCCCCCAACTGTGATGACGATGCCTGGACCTACACTCATCTGTGGGTTGTAACCCTTTGCCAGCACCTCCCTTGCTGGCCGCAGAGGGGGAGGGGCAGTGAGGAGCACTTTATTGCATTTCAGTGCCCTGCTTTCTAATGAATACAGGCACGCTTGCAGAAGGATCCGATGCTTTTATTTATTGCTTAACAGAGTCACCTACTAGTCCCTGTGCTCCCAGGTGCAGCATTAAAGGTGTGCTCCTGAGTATGTGTTGCATGGGGGGTGGGCGGCAGGAAGCCACTGTTACAGGGGTTTATTTCAGCACCCTTCATTTTCAAAGAGCCCCCTCAAAGACTCTCTGATGTTGATAGCGGCCTTTGAGTTTCTCTGACTCTGCTAGTCTCTGCAGCCAAGCGCTGTGCCTCAGAATTTGACCCCTGAGCAAACACGTCCCCCGGCATCACACAAATTATGCAAAGTGCAACAAGCCACGATCACTGTGGGATATTGGCCCCAGCGAGGCCCAACCTGCCACAGAGGCACCTCCGTGTTGCCGTCAATCTCCCAAGGGGGCATTCAACCACCATGAGGCACCTGCTCAGCCCGTTGTTAAGACACTCCATACGGCAGTCCAGGGTCTCCATGTACGATTTCATGAGCCAGGGCTGCAAGGGGTAAGCCAGGTCTCCCAGGATCACACTGGGCATTTCCACACCCCCCACTGTAGTCTTGTGGTCTGGAAAAATAGTCTCCACCTGCAGCTTTCTGTACAGACCAGAATTCCTGAAGATGTGTGTGTCAAGATGATCTGCACGGCCGTGCACGAGGGCCCACCGACAGGTTATAGAGCATGCGAGTGACGTGCGGGATCCAATCGTTCTCGCTGCAGATGCCGGCATGCAGAGCAGGGAATGGCAGTTGGAAAAAGGGTGCAAAAGGATGCCAGGAGCATCTGAACAAAGTGGCGCCTAACAGGACATTTTGCACAGTCCTAAGATGCCCTGCTCTGTGGTCCCACAACACCAAGTAACAAACGGTGTTGCCAGGCACTGTGGGATATGTACTCACAGTGCATTGCTCCCTCTGTCGATGGGGGAGCTAATAAAGAAGTGGACACAATCTGTCGACAGAAGGAGCAAATGTAAACACATTTCGGGGACATTTTTGGCACCTTCTGTTTGTTGATGTTAGTTTCCATGACAAAATTGGGTAGTGTAGACATCCCCTCAGATTCTCTTTTCCAGACTGAACAAGCCCAGTTCTTTCAATCTTCCTCCCCCGGTCATGTTTTCTAGATCTTTCATCATTTTTGTTGCTCTTCTCTGGACTTTTCCTATGTTGTCCACCTCTTTCCTGAAACGTGGTGGACACAATACACTGAGTCCTAATCAACTGAGGCCTAATCATGCTGATCAATGACTCTGATTCAGTGCTGGGTGCCTAGCGAGATTTTAAAAGGCTCTTGAAGGACGAGTGACTAAATATAAGAGCCAGTCAGGAATCCCAAATGTTTCCATTGGACATTTTCATTCGCGCCCCCCCTTATGAAAAACCATGACATTTGAAAAATTCTAGCCAACGGTAGTAAATAAAAAGAGCCACAATCAGGAGCTAATAAGGTGGATTCTCTGTGTACGACAGTCACACTGACTTTACTGGGAGCTCTGTGTTCCAGTCCAGGATGGTGTGGCCTCTAAGGCAGCAAATTAGCACAAGCTAATAAGGGGGGAAACGAAACTCCTCCTTGGTAATGGATCTGGGTCTACACTGAGCATCTTACAACAGTGCCACTGGGCTGCTACCATTTGTGCCGTTGGAAGGTGTGTGTCTCTTTACTGAGAGAACTCACTTGATGACAACATAAACTCACCCAACAAGGTGAGTAGCATCAGCAGGAGAGGATATCTCACCAACAAAGTGCTGGCCAGATGGGGGCTTTCCATCACTAAAACTTTTGTCACCCAGAAGTGTGGTTTTCACACTCCTGAGCAACAAAAGTTTTAACGCTGAAAGCGCAATGCAGACATAACCGCAGGCAGGGATCTGGGACCTGCCTTAGCTCTAGCTATGCTCCCCCCTTACGGTACCTCGAGCCCGCAGGTGGCTGGGTACTTCCCAGCACAGGCAGACAGACACGAGCTAGCATGCTACAAACAGCAGCATGGCATGGGCAGACTGGGCTGCAGCGCGGGCTGGCCACCCGAGGGAAGACGGGCACACCACTATCCCGGCCACTGCAGCCATGTGCATGGGCGGCTGGTGATGGTAGGGCTGAAGGAGACAAGTTCCCAACCCCGCCTCCAGCCCCGCCCTTTCTGATCAGGCCACACCCCCATCGCAGGGAGGGTGGGTGGCGGGTGGCCCTCAGCCTTCCCAGCCTACAGAGCACGGGGAAGTGGAGCAGCACGCGGCGCCGGCCTCCCTGGCCCCTGGAGCACGGGGAAGGTGGGCACTGGGGGCAGCAACACTCCGGCCTCAGTATGCTACATTTGGCGTTCTGGGGGTGAAGTGTGGGCGGGGCCAGGCTGGCAGTTTGGGAAGGCAGAGCCTTTCCCTGCCTGACATACCGGACGCCTATGGCCATGCGGTTATTTTAATGTGCTGGCGGGAGCACCACTAGCGAGTGTCTTTCTACACCTACGGGGAAACACCCTTCCCCTGCTGCGCAGATGGACCCTAAAGGGCACTTTGGAAAGAGCTTTGCAGTGGCTGCTACGATAGTCGGTGAACTGCACGTGAGTTTGTTCTGATTTTCTCTTCTGATCATCAATGAGCCCTAGGTGTCAGTGGATAGAGAACCCGCTGCTCTTTCGATGGGAAATCAACTGACCATCCAGCAGGATTATGAAAGCCAGGAAGGGAGTTATAACCCTCTCAGGCTATGTCTAGACTGCAAGCCTCTTTCGAAAGAGAGCGTCTAGACTGCACGTTGAACTTTCGAAAAAGCGGCTTGCTTTTTCGAAAGAAAGCATCCAGTGAGTCTGGATGCTCTCTTTCGAAGAAGCCCTATTTACATTGAAGAACGCCTTCTTTCGAAAGAGGAACTTTCGAAAGAAGGCGTTCTTCCTCGTGAAATGAGGTTTACCGCCATCGAAAGAAAAGCTGCGTTCTTTCGATTTAATTTCGAAAGAACGCGGCTGCAGTCTGGACGCAGGTGAGGTTTTTTCGAAAAAACCCCTGAGTCTGGACACAGCCTCAGAGAGCAGGATGGCACTGTCTGATGACAGGGAAAACGAAGTTCATTTGTAAGGATATAAATGATCTTTCAAAGACCAGAAGAAGGACTGTCCCAAGGACCATACAATCTGAGTAAGAGGTGGCCACCATTGACTGTCCTGGGGACTGGAGAGAGGAGCAACAGAAGATACCACTAGCGTTGTCATGAAACAATGATCTAAATTCATTTACATGGATGACGTCTCTGTGCAGCTACAGGGCGAACCTCTCTCGTCTGGGACTCTGCTCCAGCAACATCCCTGGTCCAGCAAGACCACACATGTTGCTAGACCAGAGAACTTCAGCCTGAAGTTGAGAATAGCTGGGAGCAGAGCCTGTCTGGTTGGCGGCCCCCTGCAAGGCCAGTGCCCTGAGGACAGGGAACCCTGGGAGCAGCTGCTGCCTTTGGGGGCTCGAGGTAGGGCACAGAGCCCCGGGAGTGGGCTGGGGCTGCAGAGCCAGGCAGGTGAGCCAGGGGAGGTCAGGCCTCCAGGTTCTCCTGGGGCAGCAGCCGGGAGGGGAGATCTGGGAAAGCCCGGACACATGATCTCTCTAGTCCAGTAAATTCCCTTGTTCGGGACCACTCTACTCTGCTCCTGAGGGTGTTGAACCAGGGAGATTTCAACCTGTAGTAGACGCAGGCCCAGATAGTCACAGAACAGCCACTCTGAGCTGAACACCCCCAAACGTTATGAAGGGCATTTCAGAATTTCACCCCAAACAAGGGTCTGAATTTTGTAGCTATAATGGACTGAATCAAACCCATAGATTCCACCATTCCTGAACTTCTAACCCTCCTCCCCCCAGCTGAATCCACAGGTTTGTTAGTAATAAGAATAATTATCTGCCACCCATAAGACAGAGAGAGCTCTTCGAGGCTCCCCAGAGGGATGCCACAGATGACATAAGGCTGGGAGCCCCACCTTTTCTCACTGAACCATCTGTCTGGAGTAGGAGGTGAAGGCCGAAATGTGGATTTCAGGAGACCAAGCCAATCAAATCCGCTTAAGATCTTATGTGTGAGATTGGAAAGTGTCTCCAGCAAACCACAGAAGAGCTGATGACACCGACAGCTCTGGGTAGGTAACCTTTCCGTCCCCCAACTTATTCTCAGCCCCTGATCATGAATGAGTTTCTTCTGCAAGAAGCAAGAGGACATACAGGGTCTGTCTACGCTTGCACCCTAGTTCGAACTAGGGATGCAAATGTAGGCATTAGAAATAGTCAATGAAGCGGGGATTTAAATATCCCGTGCTTCATTAGCATGATCTCGCCGGCACGTTTCTTCAATCAACAGTTGTTTCGAAAGTGAAAGTTACTCCTCATTTTTTGAGGAGTAATGTTAGTTCGAACCAAGGAGTTTGGTTCAAACTAATGTGTCCCAGTGCACACTTCCTGGTTCGAATCACCTGTGATTCAAACTAGCACACTGGAGAGATCATGCTAATGAAGCGTGGTATACTTAAATCCTCGCTTCATTGACTATTTCGAATGCCTGCATTTGCATCCCTAGTTCGAACTGGGGTGCAAGTGTAGACATACCCAAATAGAATTGGCCATCACCTGGCAGGTGTTGGGCTACTTTGCCATGAAGCTCTGGCGTTTCCCTTAATCCAGATCCCTGATTAGCCTTCCTTTTATTAAGAAATGTGCTGCACGTTCTCGGAGCAGGAGGGTAGCCTTAAGAAAGCTCATCACTCTTTAGAAAGCAGAGCCATTTAACTCCACTCTGCATGAAAAAAAACAATATGCTTTCATACATTCGGGGATCGTCAGAGTCTCCCAGCCTTTTCAGAGAATGCATCTGGAGTGAAAGCTGATTTTTGCTGCTCCTGGAAACTCCAGTGCTGGAGCTGCCAAGTGAACTCCCAAGATGCTGTGACTAGGGGGGAACGGCAAGGAACAGCGATTCGACAGAGCGAGTGAAGCGAACACCCTAGACACAACAGTGGATCTGTTCCAGCCATGTGCGACTGTATCTGCAACTGTTCCTCTCACAGGCATTTGACTGGGGTGGAATGTACAAGTGGAAACAGCCTTAGCCCTCTGTATTTATGTTTCAGACCCATGCCTCCAGGTTATTTAACTGAGCACTTACTGGGACAGACCATCCAGTGGTTTGAATTAAGGAAGCTCCATTGAAATCAATGGCGAGCTGTCCATTTATATCAGGGGTGGCAAAAGGACCTCTGCCGGCCGGATCTGGCCCTCCAAGTGGGTTGATCCAGCCTGCGGATGCCCTGCTGCTCCCCCACTCCAGGCCAGGCGGGGAAAAGCACACAAAGTTTGCTTAGAAGCGCCACATGCTCCTAGCAGGGCGGGAGGAGACTTCACGTGCTCCCCGCCCCCGATCCCTGATTGGCCTGGGGGCAGAAGGGGGAGCGCATGAAGTCTCTTCCCACCGCCAGGGGCATGGGTGTCTTAGGGGGAATCGGGGGGAGGGAGGGGAGATTTGGCGCACTCCCCAACCCCCAGACCAATCATGGACTATGGATGGGGAAGCAGGAAAGTATCCTGGCTCCGCCCCTTCTACTTGAGGCCCCTCCCCTTCCAAAGTGGCCCCTGGCAAAACATTATTGCCCACCCCTGGCCTAGCCTCTTTGATGATATCCTCCGTGGATAGGGCAAGTGCTGGATGGGGAGTTCTCACCTCCATAAGACAGTCCTTTCGGGACAGGACTTCTGTACATCGTCAGGAGGCAATGAAACCTTTACAGCCTCGCTATCTGCATTCAACCTGTCTTCCAGACACACAGAAAAGCAGTCCAATCTCTGGAGCTGTCTCTGTGGCATACTCAGTGCACTAAGTTCACTAAAGAAAACTAGACCTACAGAACACTGAGCGTCCTATTGGATTTCTCTGCCACAGAGAATGCAAGGAGGAGCATGCAGGAAAGAATCAATGAATTACAGAGCTGGAAAGCTGGAAAGGAGCTCGACAGGTCATCTAGCCCAAACTGTGGCACTGAAACAAAACTAAAGCCACGTCCACACGCACAAGCTGTATCTATGCCAGGGATGGGCAATCATTTTTGACAGGGAGGTCACGCCAAGATTTTGGAAAGTGGTTGATGTTAATGGAGGAGGTGCAGGGTCTGGGATGGAGGTTGGGTGAAGAAGGGATCTTGGGGTAAGGGATTGGGGTGCAGGAGGGAGAATCGAGTCTGGGAGGGAGTTTGGGTGAAGGAAGTGGTTGTGACCTAGGACAGGGGACTGGAGTGCAGGGGTTTGAATATGACCTAGGATAGGAGGGGATTGTGATCTGGGGCAGGAGACTGGGGTGCCAGAGCTGGGAGGGGACATGGCTGCAAGAGGGGGACAGAGGGTTTGGGTATTTTGAGTGGGGGGGGGGGGGGCAGAGGATTGGGGCAGGGAGGGGCTGGGGTGCCAGAGGCAGGCTGTGGCCAAGAGACTTACCAGCCAGCAGCCAAACCAGCCTGCCTGCCTCCAGAGCTAAAGCTTGCAGAGCTTATAACATTTCCTAGCCAGTCAGCTTGCCTGCCCAGCCATGTGCTTGTGTGAATAAGAGGAGAGGGAGGTGGTTCTTCTTGGATGCCTGTTATTTAAACTGGCATCTCCCATTGGCTGGTTTCTGGACAGACACCAGCCAATGGGATTGTGTTGGGGGCGGGGGCAGTTCCTGAAGCTTTCTCCCCTCCTCTCCAGTTTTGAAACAGAAACGGGGCCAACAGCCATGTTTCTGAGCAGTGTGCGGGGCTGCGGGGCAAGCATGGGGGCCTGCCTGGGGCTCCCCCGCTACCTTCATGGGCTGGATCCGGCCCACAGGCTGTATTTTGCCCAGGCCTGATCTATACACAAAATGCTCATGTAGCCACCTTGTGCTCACAGGAGGGCTCTCTCCGGCCGACATAATAAAATCAGCTCAACGAGAAACAGTCGCTGTCGGTGGCAGGACATCTCCTGCCATCAGCGCTGTGCTCACAAGGACTTAGGTGGCAAAGCTTACATCGCTCAGAGGGTCTGGTTTCTTCACACCCTGGAGCGACATTGCTGACGTAAGTGCTAATGTCGACATTGCCTCTGTATTACCTAGACCATCCCACACAGGTGTTTTCTAACCTGTTCTTAAAAAAACTCCGATGACAGAGATTCCACAACCTCCCTGGATCATTTGTTCCAGTGCTTTAAATACCTCTACAGTTAGGAAGCTTTTCCTATTGTCTCACCTAAATCTCTTTTGCTGCAGCCCATTGCTTCTTGCCCTGTCCTCAGTGGATGAGGAGAACAATTTATCACCCTCCTCTTTATAACAACCATTTACATTCTTGGAGACTGTTATCATGTCCCCACTCTGTCTTCTTTTCTCCAGACTAAACAAACCCAGATTCTTCCATCTTCCCTCCTAGGTTGCGTTTTCTTTAATCATTTTTGGTTCTCCTCTGGACTTTCTGCAGTTTGGCCACCTTTTTTCTGAAGCCCTGTGTGATTTGAAGCACCCACTGTACCTCCATGCGTCTAGCTAAAGAGCACAAACGTTGAGCGGCTGATGGCCTGGCCAAAACCGTGGGCTGTTCAAAGCACTCTGCACATGCAGCAAATCAGTCGGAAGAACTGCCCTGGCAGGGAAGGATTAGCTGGGAGGAGTAATTGCTGTGGGTACCGTGTCATTATCTACAATTTCCAAGCAATCTCAAATAGCACTCATGGCCATTTCTTAGCTCATTAGAGAGGGTTGGGTTTAGGTTTTTTTTTTAAGTTTTGGGGCTTTTTTGGATATATGGCTAAACTGAATGGTGAACACTGCTGAAAGCAGCCTGAAAGCCCTAGAGATGGGCTGATTGCATTAGGATGGAAATTACAGGCTTTCCAAAATTATTTTCTGAGAGCCTCCTAAACAGATTGCATTTGTTGACTCTACCTAAGACTTTCTGGATTTTAATCTAATGGTGAGCCAAGCACATTCTTTGGTGATGTGTGTACAGATAGGTGTGTGTTTCCGTGTGTAGTCCACTATCACAAGCCATGCCCATCAAAGCCAATGCAAGGTCTAGTTTTGAAATCGCATACTAAGTCTAATCCCACTCTTCTTTCTTTCTTGCTTTCTTGCTTTCTTCCTTTCTTGCTTTCCACCAGCTGGGCCACCACTGTAGGTACATCTAGGCCACAGCTAGACTCGCTTTCACTTTTGAAAGAAGATATGCAAATTCAGCATGAATTTGCATATCTTCTTCTGATCGCTTTTTCGAAAGAGGTTCTTTCGAAAAAGCAAGCGGTCTAGATGTGTTTTTTTTTCAAGAAAAAAACCCTTTTTCGAAAGAACTGTTCTTCCTAAAAAAATGAGGTTTACACAGTTCTTTCGAAAAAAAGGGTTTTTTCTCGAAAGACCCACATCTAGACTACTTTCTTTTTCGATAGAACCTCTTTCAAAAAAGCGATCGGACGAAGATATGCAAATTCACGCTGAATTTGTATATTTTGTTTTGAAAGTGGAAGCAAGTCTAGAGGGGTATCTAAGCATCTCTGAAGTGAAAGGCCATCTATGTCTCCGGTGATAGTGCACTTTTGTGTGCTTTTCATTCAATGGGATCATCCACATCCTTGCAAAGTTTATTATTTACATAGAAAGTATTTACACAAAGAAACAAACACAGATTCATTTACCAGTGTTGAAAAGGCACCCAGGTTCTGAAAATAGCTCACAAGATTAGAAACTCAGGTTGGACTGTCCAGTGGTCAGAGTACAAGCCTAGGCAGGGTCAACCCCTTCCTCTGCCACATAGTTCTCCAGTGACCTTGGGCAAGTCACTTAACCATTCTGTGCCTCAGTTCCCCATAGGGATAATAGCACTGTCTTACCACACAGAGGTGTTATGAGACTAAATACTGAAAAGGCTGTGGGAGATGCAGCTACTAGGGGATTGTGGGCTATAGGCGTACCTATCATAAATAGAAAGAGGGTTTATATTTACAACAATTGTTTTGTTCGTTGACTTTCTTAAACACACGGGATGGTTTCGTTGCACTGGGGAGAAGAGAGGAAGGAAGGGTTGCTGGGTCTGTATGTGGCACAATCATCACAGTTCTGAGGATGGTATTTGTTAGTGTCAACATACCAGTGGTGACTGAATCTTGCTAATGACTAGCTTTCCCTTCCAGAATTTACAGGAAGCCTCTCCGCTTTCACTGGACATATTTTTAGGCTTTCCAGAAAATAAAGGAAGCCTTCTATTCGCATAATGAATGTTTACCCTGGAGCGCTGATAGCGTCTGATTCTGTCACTTCAGGATCAAAACCAGAACTGCACCAGCTCTGATAACAACGCCAGATGTGCCGCTTTAATTAATGCAATTTGCTACCCTTTGGAATAATTAAGTGCAACGTGATAGTGCAGTAATCTTGGGGGCTAGGAAGTGCCTCTCTCCAGACACCCGGAGCTATCCCAGCCTTCCAGTGTACTCGGTCATTTTCAGGAGTTCAGACACTCACAGGATTTGCATGGAAGCTGCCACACCAACGAGAATAAGCCGGAGAAGGCGCACATAGGCAAGGGGCCAGTGATCGGAATGGTAACAATTTACACACACACACACACACACAAACACACACACACAGAGTCCTATGCAAATACAACATCCTTACCCACACAAGCAAACCTGCACACACATCCAAATCCACTTGTGCCCCCTGTCAAATACCAAACAGGAGCATGCACGCTCATACCCGCTCCTAACCGTGCAAGTGCTCACGCCCACCCAAGTGCAAACATACCCTAATATTGATTTGCATATACCCTCTTAAACACAGACATGCCCATCCCAACCCTGCACAAACAAGCCCTTAGCCGCATGCCTGCACACACTGGCTAGGCGGATGCTAAAAACATAAGAACACAAATGCATAACAACCTTTTGTTTCACATTTGATCTGGTTAAATCTGCTGGGTCTTTGCATACCAAACGCTTCCCTTTTACTATCAGGCTAAAACAACCCTTTAGTTTTCTTTTATGCTTATTTGTTTATTGGATGATGTTGCCTCTGTTCTGTTCAATTCCTCTCCCTGTTAAAAATGTACTGCTTATTGGCAGTCAGAATTTGGTCTAGCTTCCAATTCCAGCCATTGGAGCATGTTAGGCCTTCTCTGCTAGATAGAAGTGCCCATAATGAAATATTTGCTTCCCATGCAGGTACCTATAGACTGAAGTCAGCTCACTGCTCAGCCTTTTCTTTGTCAAACTAAATTGATGGAGTTCCTGGAGTCAGACAGGCTTTCTGATCCTTTAATCATTGCCGTGGCTCTTCTCTGCCCCCTCTCCAATTAATCAACAGAGACCTCAGGCAGTCATCAAGTCCAACCCCCTACCCAAAGCAGGACCAACTCCATATTGAATTGTGGACCCAGAACTGGACACCGTATTCCAGCAGGAGTTGGAACACATAGAGTTGAAACCCACAGAGTCCTGTTTACTCCTGCACACCTGGACCCAGGATCTGGCTAGCTTATACTAGAGATAGAAGAGATTCTTATTCACCTGCCAGCATGCCAGCCTGCTCCTAATCCAACCCAAAGCTAGGCTCTGGCACTTACTAAACAAACACTTATTTTGCTTTATTTTTTTTCACAGCTATCACCCAACCCCAGGGCGGAGAATGAGCCTAAAAGTCACATGTCAATAGTACATGGCCTTGCTCCAAATTGACAAGGGAATTGTCTCTAACTCAGATGGGTCTGATGCCCTTTAAATATAAGGGCATCAAAATGTTAGAAGAGGATCTTTAAAAAAAAAAAAAAAAAGAAAGAAACAACAAACCCTCTAAAATGTAATGTTGGCCGGTGCCATTATTTCTAACACAGCACAACTGACAAGGACCAAGGGGCATAATTGGGAAAAGAGAAGGTGGAGGGGGGCGGGAGAGAACTAAATTCAAATAGCCCTTGGGTAGAACTTTTAATGCAAAAAGTCATACATTTCTGGAATGGGCTGGCTGGCAGGGCTGTTGGAGCTGGGCGACAGCCGTCATTCAAATGGAAAGAACAATTAATCCCATCCTGGGAGAATGGAGATACCAAAGATAGGGGGTGTCAATGAGCCAGATAACCTTTCTGTACTTCCCGGGAGTCCTACCTCTCCCCAGAACGGAAATAAAACCCCAAATGAGGAGCAGAGTGGTGCAGAGCACAGCTTGTACTGACTGGAATTCCCCCCAGCCAAAAGTGTCAGGAAGACCATGTACAACTTAAATCCCCCTTAAGTCTGAAACACAGGCCCCCAATTTCCCCCAGGGGTTCAGTTAAAAGACTTGTCAATGAGTCGGACCGCTCGTCCCGGCCTTTTTTCAAGCCATCCAATTAGAACTGCAAAACTGGGTGGGCTTGGTCCAGACGGGTTCTCTGGTCCTCTAGGTCTGTAAGTCAGTCACTCACTGCTCCCCTAGGTCAATGGAAGCACGATGCTGCGTCTACCCTGGATGTTTGGTGAGCTTAGCTACAAGCAGGCAGAGTTGTGTGGATTTTTCACACGCATGAGCACCGAGCTGTGCCCACCCACATTTGAAGTGTAGCTCAAGAACACTGAGCAGATGAATGGCCCAGAACTTAGGCAATTTTGCACTTGCCTATTGTCAGGGACAGACACCCACAGAATGTAGGTACCCCCAGGCATAGGTAGCAGCTGAGCACTGCTTTTATGGCATGTACATGTTGGACAGAGGTGGAGCAGTTAGGCACCTAAGTCCATTTGTGAGTTTAGCCCAGGACTGGGCAAGATGAGGCCCGGGGCCCAGATCTGGCCCACTTAACACTGTGATCCGGTCCACAGACTGCATCTGGCTGCTTTCTATTGCTATCCTGCTGCCCGTGCCATTGAATTTCCAGGCGGAGGCTCAGGCAGCAGGATCCTATCTAAATGGCTCACGGCTCCTGGACGCAGCGCTCCACGAGCCCTTTAAATAGTTGCAGCAATTCTGGGCAGCTGCCAGGCAAAGCGGTAGTGGCAGGGCCAGAATCTGTGAGCCCTTTGCTGTGTTTTTAATTCAAAGCCTCCGGCTCCAGACAACTCTGGGAGGAGGCTAGTCTCCTGCCCCGCCCCTTCCATCTCAGGCCCCGCCCCTTCTGGGGGGATGGAGCCAGCCCATGACTGTGTTCCAAAATTCATTAAGTGGCCCCTCTGTGAAAATGATTGCCCACCCCTGGTCTAGCCCAAATTCTCTTTTGAAAATAGTTCTTAGATTCGTCAAAAAATTACCCCAGAACTGGATCAAAACGACTGATTTGTTCACAAGGACAAAGTGGGTGAGGTATTATCTTTTCTTGGACCAACTTCTGTGGGTGAGAGAAATGAGCTTTTGAGGTTAATCAGAGGGCTTCTTCAGGCCCAGGAAATCTACTCAGACTACCTGAAACAGAGGTCACTCACTCACTCACTCATCAGAGAAATTGGTCCTATAAAAGATATTACCTCATCCACCTTGTCTCTTCAATATTAGGACCAGCGTGTCTATGACCATACTGCTTTGTGCACAGATAAGTGAAGACACTCATTTTGGTTCAGCTTTTCAGTGCTAGGCAAGGGGATTTACTCAGATCACTCCCATTAATTTCAAAGTTGTGTGGCAGCCTCCCCAAGTTGACTTTGAAAATCGCAACCTATAAAACTTCTTTCTGATACCATCAGACAACTCTCAGACCCTTATTACACCTTCAGGTGGGAAATTAAAAAGAATTAGTATGTTACTCAGCAGGATTAATTAGTTAACTAATGTGCATACTGGATTTGAGAACAGTAAATCACTGTGTAAAGTGTTAGGTATGAGAAAATATGGTCTGCAGCTGCTATATTCCAGCACAGTGGTAACTAATATTTATTAAGGAAACTGACTGAAAGGCAGGGGAAATCAGTTTACAGTGCTGCAAATGAACATGCCGACACACACGTGGTAATCTTGGAGATAGGGCAAAAAACTCCCCAGTCTGCAGAATGAAGGACTTGAGATTACAAGAACATAAAGCATGAGAGTCCATAAAGTTTCTGAGTTTTGAAGGGATGCCTTAAAATTTAATATCATGCAATATCACATCTATAATAACAAGTCACCCGGGGCAATTTATTACTCATTGAAAGCTACACGCTCTACTCACACCAAAAGTCATTCATGTGTCCCAGATACATTCCCTCTTTTTACAGGAGATTTATTGGCATACTGTTGAGTATTAAACACATGCCAATCAATTATTTTAACAGGAATTTCTGCAGTTTTAAAAACCCTCTACTATGGTGTATATAGACAATATTTAACGATGTGACTGTTACATTACAAGAAATGTCACGTTTGCCTAGCAACTGGGTGTTGTGTTAATGGCCATGTCACATAACAATAAACCTACCTACAGTAATGACTGTACAATGTTAAAATGCTTTTAATGCTATGTTAGAGCCGCATGTTTTGCCTCTCCACATGCTTAGGACTTGTGAAATTTTTGACCCAAACATGTAAATGATGGATTTGTTGCAGCTTCAAATAACAATTTGAGGACTTCGGTAACTTAGCCAGAGGTGGGGAGCTATTATAAGAGTGTGTCTACACTAGGAAATTATTTCAAAATAACTAAATTCAAAATAATAATTCCCCAAATAACAAAATCAAAATAGCATGTCCCAACTATGGGGGAGCTTCGATATTAGTCCAAGGCAGGCTCCATTATTGTGGATGTGTTACTTTGACTTAGAGCCCCGGAAAGCACTGGGGAGGAATTAGTTCAAATGACTCTGGGGAGTCATTATTTCAAAATAGCAGCAGCGGAGCATTACCGCATTACCGCTATTTTGAAATAAGCATTATTTCTCATGGAAAATAGGAATTATTATTTCGAAATAACCAGCCCCTTATTCGGGCGTAGGAGTGTGGATGTGTTGCTTTTTATTTCGAAATAACGCCCTAGTGTAGACCAGGGCTAAGAGTGGGTGGGCGAGTTTACATGGCCTGGGATGTGCAAGGGGTCAGACTAGATGGTCACAATGGTCCCTCCTGGCCTTAAATTTTGCCAGGCTATGGTTTTGTAAAATTCAACATGTCTTTCTCTTTAAAACTTTCCTTCAATTTCATGTCAAAATGTTACAAATATATTTAAAAAAGGGAAAAAAAGCTTGAAATCTAAATCAGATGTTTTGATGAATCCCAAACCATTTTTTTACCAGAAAAAAAAATGATTATTTTTACCAAAAGCTTGAAGTGGTAGGAGTCAAGGGATGAATTATTTGACCATTGTCTGTTTTGTTCATTCCCTCTGCAGTACCTGGCATCAGCCACAATCGGCAAACACGATACAAGGCTACATGGACCTTTTGTCTGGCCCAGTCTGGCTGTTTCCATGTTCGTACTTCTTTTGTTAAAAATTTTGGAAAATTCCATTTTTGAGTTGACCCAAATGATGATTTTTAGTTCCCAGTTTTACAGAATTGTCAGAAGAGTGGAAAATCAGTTTTTCATCTAGCAGGACTTAAGATACATTTCCTCTCTACAGGTGATCAGCTTTACATGCAATTTCATCTCATTGCTCCAACTTGCAGAGATGGGATTTCCACGTGGCAGAGGGGAGTTAGGTGCCCATATTCCATTGGGATTCAACAGCTGCTGGGTGCCTGACACCCTCAGACTTCTCTGAAAATCTTAGTCTAAGAGATACGTGTACTGTCCAATCCATTGCATGGACAAGTCACTCTGGACTCCCTGTCCCTCATCACCTTTGAACATGCCACATCACATAGATAATAGGGATTCCCTAAAGAGAAACCTCGTGTCTCCAAGATTCTGGAGTCACAGTAGTCATAGAATCATAGGCTGCAAGGGACCTTGGGAAGTCATCAAGCCCGATCCTGTGCATGGAGACAGGACCAAGTAAACCTATGCACTGGGTTCCCAACCTGTGGTCTGCAGACCCCTGGTGGTCCGTAACAGTACTTCAGGGAGTCCGTGGAAAGTTTAAAAGTAAGGATCAGGCCCACCACGGTATTTTCCTTTCCTTTCCTTACTTTGCTTTTCTTTTCATTTTCTTTTTTTCTCCCCCAGAAAGGGGAGAATCTGTGAAATTTTAATAGCTTGAAAAGGGGTCCGTATGCTCAAAAAGGTTGGGACCCACTGACCTAAGGCATCCCTGATAGGTGTTTGTCCGACCTGTTCTTAAAACCTCCTAAGAGGGGATTCCACAAACCCCTTGGGTTATCTGTTCCCATGCTTAACCAAGCTATAGTTCACAAACTGCTTCTGAAAGTATCCTCTTCTCTAATCTGCTCATCCCATGTTCATCACTGTGGCGTGGGAACACCTGTTTCTGTCACAGCGATTTGTCTGAGCTGCACATCGGAGTGCCTTCCTCTCTTCTCACTTCCCTCCCCCCTCACCCCATCTTCACTTGGCATGCAATGGGGCTGTTTCTTGGCATTCGTTAACAAATTAATATTGCTCTCCTGGACCAGGATTTCATTCCTGGCACTGCTGGCCAGATGTAAAGTGACAAGTAGAGTGAATGGTGACACCTTTCTTTAATGTGTTAGGTGTCCTTCAGTGACAATGCTCTTTAAAGAGGAAAACTCTTAATCAAACCCTTTGCCACTGATCACTCTGACTAGGAAAGTTAGAAGGAAATCCAGGCTGGCATTAGACTTTGTCTTTGTGTCCAAGGGCATTGGAAAGAAGAAAATGGGTTATGACAGCCAGGGAAATCCAGAGTGTAGGGGAGGGGAAATATATGGGGAAATCCCCATCGTAGAACGTCATAGCACATTTCAGCTCCCTGTCCCAGGTTACATGCGTCCATCAAAAATAATATTTCTAAGGCATAAAACAAGCAGGACGGACAATTTTTTTAAGGCAGAACAAAAAATTCTTCCCATGTCCTTTATTTTCAAAATTTAGTTTTTAAACTGAGACTACATAACCACTGTTCTGCTGAGCCTGTTTCTGCTCACGTTCCCTCTGAAAATCAGACCTCTCTAATGGCTAGAAGTGCTTAATTTTAGAAACCCAAACTTGAAACTTTTTCTGGGGTTTATTGCTATGCAGGATGGGAGTCTACATGGGTCAGTGGGCAGCGTAAAGAGGGTTTTGATTGGCTTGTTTTTATGAATGTGAAACTGAATTCTCTTTTTGTTTCTACCAGTATTGATCCAATGAACTCCACTGACCATAATTCAAAGCAACAATTGACCCATTGAAGTCCAAAGTGGTGGACGTAGGGCTGCTTTGCCGCTAACACGAACACGCATGTTCTGATTAATTTCAACTTCCATGTACCGTATTTTCCGGCGTATAAGGCGACTGGGCGTATAAGACAACCCCCTAATTTTCCAGTTAAAACATAGGTTTTGGCCTATACTCGCCGTATAAGACTACCCCCCCACTTCTGAGGCAACACCATTTAAAAACACCAGCACGCTGGATGTGCCCTAATACAGTACTGTAGCTTTGGCTACATACAGAACGTCCCTGTGCTGATACTGTATGTACCGCGCTGAGCCAATCCCGGCAAGCGGTGTATTCTATTAATGCATACAAAGCCTGCTCGGATTGGCAAAGGTTGTAATAGCCCGCCTCTCTGACTCAGCCAATCCGAGCAGGCTTTGTATGCATTAATAGATGACACCGCTTGCCGTGATTGGCTCAGCGCGGTATACAGTATCAGCACAGGGACGTTCTGTATGTAGCCGAAGCTACAGTATGTTTATACCCGGCGTATAAGACGACCCCCATTTTTGGGGGATGTTTTTTAGTATAAAAAGTAGTCTTATACGCCAGAAAATACAGTAATTTACATCAAAATTTTCAAATGCATCAATTGGCCTTAGGCGCCCATGTAAAGGTCACTTCTCATGCTGCCGTTTGGACAGTGTGGAGGCCCATGAATGCATCATGTGCCTACATGAAGTTCCATCCTGAGTCCAGTCAGGTACATTACAGCAGCGGTTCCCAACCTTTTTTTATACCATGGACCCACAAACTCATTCAAAAACTGCAGGTGGAGGGGCACTGAATATTTGCATATTCATAATGGTAATTTATTTGCATATTTGTATATTCATTATGATAATTTTAGCCCGGGATCTATCAGGCAATTCAAAGGAGGGAGGGCATGCGGGTTAACAAGAATGTGAAAACCTACTGCACATACACATTTTAAAATAATAAAATAATCGCTAATACTGTATATACTCGAGTATAAGCCGAGTTTTTCAGCACAGTTTTTGTGCTGAAAAATGCCCCCCTCGGCTTATACTCGAGTCAGCATCTCGAGAACTGAGGCGGGCAAAGCCGCAGAGGCGCGGGACCCCCCCCCCCCGCGGCTGCGGCTTCAGTCCGGGAGCCTGTGGTCTGCTGGGGACGGTCCCCAGCAGACCACAGGCACCCAGATTGAAGCGGCAGCAGCGGAGGTTCCCCGCGCCTCTGAGGCTTTGCTCTGGCAAAGCCTCAGAAGCACGGGAACCCACCCGGTGCCCCTGGTCTGCTGGAGACGGTCTCCAGCAGACCAGGGGCACCGGAGCAGCTTTCGCCCCGACTCATTTCCTACCCTAGGCTGCCTTATTTCCTACCCTAGGCTTATACTCGGGTCAATACTTTTCCCCAGTTTTTTGGGGTAAAATTAGGTGCCTCGGCTTATATTCGGGTCGACTTATACTCGAGTATATACGGTATTTGTTCCAGAGTATTCTCCCAGTCCAAACCTTTTGCCTCAACTGCGCCATAATTAAAGAGGCAGGACTTAGAGGTCTGACACATTCTGCACATTCATATTTTCCTATGTTTTTAATAATGCATAATAATAATGTGTGTACCTGCTGGCTGGGAGCAGCTAGAGACCAGGGGAAGGCTCCCGCTGAGCGGGGAGGGAGGAGAACAAGGTCACAGGAGCAGCCTTTCATCCGGTGGTGCTTTGCCCCTCCGTGCGACCCCACTGGCTATGCCGTGTAGCAGCCGTCCGAGATAGAACCAGGGCCACAATAAAGACAGCCTCACCGCAGTCCTGGCTGCAGCTGCAGCACACCTGGCTGCCTGCCACCCCACTCACCCTGCTGCTGCACGGGTAAGTGGGTGGGACGGGAATTCCCTGGGGAACCCTCATGGGCAGGGCTACATAAAAGCTGGGTATGTGGCCTGGCAATGTGCCATAGCCTGGCAGTGAGGGGGTCACGGCCCACAGCCTGTCTGCGGACCGGCCGTTGGGAACAACTGCATTACAGGGTAGGATGCCTGCGAGGGTAGATTGGACTTGACGATCTCTGGAGGGTCCTTCTAGTTCTATGATTCCGGTATTGTATGATTCTGTGGCACCTGGTAAAATTACTCCTATTCAAGTTAGTTCAACAGCAACCGATGGTACAAATATTCTAAGTAACATCAGATTGACTGAGACCCTGCTAAGAAGAAATACGACCTACTTGGATTCTTTTTTATTTACTGTCTGATCTTCAAGGCTTTAGGGTTCTAAGGGGAAGAGGTGACACACACACATTCCTGTACACCTTTCTCCCATGGGGGGTGTTGAATGACCAACCCCAAACTTCCAGCCTGGTGTTTTCTGGCCTCCATGCTTGGCTGGGCCTCCAGGGTGGACCTGCCTCTCCTTGTACCTGGCACAGCATCTTCCAGGGGTAACTGCCACCAGGTGGCTTTGAACCTGGAACTTCAGGAACCTACTATAGGAGCCTCTACCCTCTGCCTAAAAGCCAGCTGGCTCCCAGCACATGCTGTAGAGGTCTCTTGATCTTAGCTGCTGCTGTGGTCTAGGTGCCACTGCCTGGGACAGTAAACCATCCTAGTACTGCATCTAGACTGGCAAGTTTTTCCGCAAAAGCAGCTGCTTTTGGGGAAAAACTTGCCAGCTGTCTACACTGGCCGCTTGAATTTGCGCAAGAGCACTGACGATCTAATGTAAGATTGTCAGTGTTCTTGCGCAAATACTATGCTGCTCCCGTTTGGGAAAAAGCCCTCTTGTGCAAATGTATTTGCACAAGAGGGCCAGTGTAGACAGTTAAAAACTGTTTTGCGCAAAAAAGCTCCGATGGCGAAAATGGCGATCGGGGCTTTCTTGCACAAAACCACGTCTAGATTGGCACAGACGCTTTTCCACAAAAAGTGCTTTTGCGGAAAAGCATCCGTGCCAATCTAGACGCTCTTTTCTGCAAATGCTTTTAATGGAAAAACTTTTCAGTTAAAAGCATTTGCGGAAAATCATGCCAGTCTAGACGCAGCCTAGGTGTGTGGGTTACACTGGGACAACATGTGGGGGCATGCAGGGGCACTTGTCCCCTCCCAGTTTTCTGTCAGGGGTCACCCCAGAGTGTGGCCAGCAGCAGCGTTTCAGCGCTGTGTGGGAGGAAAGGGTTGGGAGCTGCTTCCAGCCACAGGGGAGGAGGAGGGGGGAAGGGATGATCTGGCAGAGCTCATCTCGTCCCCTTCACTGTCACGCCCAGGTAGCTGGAAGCAGCTTTTCCCTTCCTGCCCACACAGGGTCAGAAGGCAGCTAACATTTCCAGGCTGCTGCTGGCCACCAACATAATCCGGCCACCTCCTGTTGCCTGGCTACAGCATGGGCAGGAAGGAGTTAAAGACCTAAGGCCGCATTGTGGACCAGGGCCCAAGGAACCTGACTGCAGGGGCCTCAGTGAACCCCGCCAGAGACGTGGCTCAGCAGAGCAGGGGGCCTGTGGGACAGAGCAGCCCCGCATCCCTTGGGAGCAGCACCCAGGTGTGGAGGGCATGGGGGTAGGTGAAGAGGGCGCTAAGCCCTCACCTTAGGGGCAGCTGTGGATTTGGGGTGTGAACAGGCAGGGAATTGCTCCCTCCCACCCAACCCCAGAGCTCAGCTGAGGGGTGGAGAGACTTCCCAGGGGCTTTGACACATGCAGGACTCGGCTCCTCCTGGCCAGCCCCCTGGGCATGAGGGTCTTGGGCTTTCCAGGGGTACCGGCCCGGCTAGAGGCAGTGTGGGAAGGAAGGAGCCTGCCGGCCAGGCCATGAGAGAGCTCAGGGCTCCAGTCCTGGGCTGGTTCTCAACACAGTGCTGGGTGAGAGACGTGCCCCACAGGGGGATATGGAGGCACAGTGGTGGGGGAGGTTGAAGGGGCAAAGCAGGGAGGGGACAGTGAGGGGGGAAGCATGTAAAAGGCTGATGGGAGAGGACAGAGAGATGACATGTAACTGGCTGCTGCCTGGCACCTGCCCTCCACTCACCCATCACTGCAGCCGAGAGCTGGCACACGGTAGGGACTGTGCTGATGGACCGACAGGCAGAGCGGCCATTCCCACATGCCGCATTTTCACCCTGCCACCTGCCCCATCATCGGCCACTGGACTCTTCCCCTCCCTCCACAGGCATTCCCGCTGGTGAGCAGGGATCCATCTGGCCAGCAGCAGGATGTACCAGTATTGATGCGGGAGGAGAGGAGAGACAGAAAATATGGGACAATTTTCCCATTTTTCAGAAGAAGTTAGGACAGATGCAGTAGGGCTTAAATACGGGACTGTCCCTTTAAAAACGGGACAACTGGTCACCCTAGCCATGAGACAAACATCACAGGTCTCCATAAAGGAAATGCATCTTGTCTGGTTTTGTTAAACCCAGTGAACGACTCCTGAGTGGAGACAATAATCCGTTTCCTCTCAAGGAAGATCTCTGCTCCAAAGCATTCTTGAAGGGATTTTTTTTGTCTTCCCCTCCACCCAAGTGCTCCATTACTCAGCCCTGTCTGAAACCAAAAGTAGAAGAGTCAAAAAGAAATCCCCTTGAAAAAACCAGGAGAAAAGCGAAGTTCTGTCAAGCACGATCAGAAATAATTGGCCTTGACAACTGGGCTAAAAACACAGCAGCTCAGACACCTTAATCATCCCTCACAAGGTACAGCTGACAGAAAAAAATACACGTGCTCACACCCACACAACAACGGGGAACAGTTGTCAGCCAGCAGGAGCTTCTTAAACACAGGGGCAAGGACTGGTCTGGTGAGGACAGATAAAAGGAATAAAAGGGGGGATGGAAGGGCATGTGTGTCCCCACCCCCACTCCAGCTTCTTCAGCATGAAATGATTAACTCACGGAGCCTGAAGGCCAAGCACTCTTTCAGCAAGTCTTCATTATCAGTGCGGGAATGGAATTCGGCCTTGAGATCTCGGTCCAGTTGCCTCTGTTCTCTGCAGAGGAGGGCTGAGCTGTGAAGTTCAGACCCAGAGATAGAACTCTGTGTCCTCGGAGTTTGACTCTGCTCTCCGAACGCTCAACCATTTGCACAGGAAATGCCGAGGACAAGCGCCAATTAGAAACATCTCCAGAGCTTGAAAGGGGTCAGGTCTGACGTGCCTGTTCACCATTCAGCTTAGCCAGGTCTCTCTTAATGCAAACGGGTGCTGACAGAGGCTCTGTCTGAGGTAACACGAGGTAGCACAGCCTGTATCGATCAGCCAGGAGTAAAGGACCCAGTGAGAGAGTCATGCCATCGGAAGGATGGGAATCTCTGTGCCACACAGTCCGTCACAGCGAGGGACAGCTCCCCACCCGTGTGTGCATTCAGTTGCCTCATTGTAACCTGCCTGGCTGCTGTACTCTAAAACAGGGGAGGGGGCCCTCCAGCCCGGGGGCTGAACGCAGGCACAGATTTGCCTGGATCTGGCCTCCAAGGCTCGGGGTTTTCCCCCCGTCAGCATCAGGGAGCCAGGCTGGTGCTCCAGCTCTGTGGTCCCCCTCCCGCTCAAAACCCGCACTCCCACTCCACTATTGCATCCTACCTCCTGCCTACCCCCAGCCTGCTCCCACCCCCTATCACCTTCCCAGATTCACCCACCCCCAACCCACTCCTGCACCCTCCTTCCCAGACCCCACTCCCTAAGCCCACTTCCCAGCAGCCCCCTCCCACACACTGAGCTCCTCATTTTAGGCCCCACCCCAGAGCATATCGGGAACCATAAAACGTTCTAGACTGAGCCTCCCTAGGCTCTGGTGTGCAAGAGGGTCTCTCGGCTGCTCAGTCAGGTTTCTTTTTAATTTTTCTCACTTTCGTGTGGTCCCCAACTGATTTTTCCGTGAGTCAGTGGCCTCCGACCCCAAAAAGGTTCCCCTCCCCTGCTCTAAGGCTGCGTCTAGACTGGCAAGTTTTTCCGCAAAAGCACCTGCTTTTGCGCAAAAACTTGCCAGCTGTCTACACTGGCCGCTTGATTTTGCACAAAAGCACTGACGTTCTACTGTCCAAAATCAGTGCTTCTTGTGCAAATGCTTTGACATTCCTGTCCAGGCAAAAGCCCTTTTCCGGAAATGTTTTTGCACAAGAGGGCCAGTGTAGACAGCTAAAAACTTTTTTGCGCAAAAAAGCCCCGATGGCGAAAATGGCGATTGGGGCTTTCTCGCACAAAACCGTGTCTAGATTGGCACGGACGCTTTTCCGCAAAAAGTGTTTTTGCAGAAAAGCGTCTGTGCCAATCTAGATGCTCTTTTCCGCAAATGCTTTTAACGGAAAAACTTTTCCGTTAAAAGCATTTGCGGAAAATCATGCCAGTCTAGACGTAGCCCGCAAGAATAACCATCGCGAGGGAAGTTTGACTTTTCCAAGAAGGCTGGAAGAATTGTTGTGGAACAGTTTTAAATCTACCCTCGCCTCCCTGAATTCTTACTGTCTGCTGCTGAGGCCAGGCAGACACCAGCAGGCTGATGTTTGGGGATGAGGCACTGAGAGGAGTCAGAGATTAGAGTTCTTTTTTTTCCCAAATGCATAGTAGAGAAAAAGTGGGGTCGAGCGGCGATCACATGTTGGCTTAGAAACCAGGAGACTTAGGCTTGACTGCTGTCTTGCCCTGTGACTTCAGGCAGGTCACTGTATTCCTCTGGGTATCTACTTCCCTCTTCTCCTTGTTTAATAGACTCCAAGCTCTTTGGAACAGGAAAGCTACGGCTACACTGCTGTTTTTTTGCGGAAGAAGATATGCAAATCATGCTTGGATTTGCATATCTTCTTCGGATTTTTTTTTGGAAGAGGTTTGCTGCTCTTTGGCCCCGTGTAGACGCGGCCAAATGTCGCAAACCCCCTCTCCTTGGCAAGACTCCTTATTCCTAATACATCGAGGTTTACAGGGTCTTGAGAAAGAGGGGTTTTTTCCCAACATTTGGCCCTGTTTACACGGGGCCAAATAGCGGCAAACCTCTTCCACAAAAAGAATCTGAAGATAAGCAAATGTGAGTGCGATTTGCATATCTTCTTCCGCAAAAAAACAGCATAGCTGTAGTCGCAGTGTCTATCACTTGTGTGTTTGTGTACCGTGCCCAGCATAATGGGCACCTGAGGCTGGTGGGGGATTGTGGGCGTTACTTCTAATATACCTAACAAAATACATCTCAGAGGGGGAGCCGTGTTAGTCTGTAACTAAAACAACTTAAAAAACAACATTCGGAAGTGAAGAGTTGTTTTTAAATAAAATAAAATAATAACATAATAATAAAGCGGGTAGCATGGAAAAGAGTTATTTCCCTTTCCTGACTCCGACACTGTCCTTATTTTCATCCCCAGAAGCCATTTTGCTGGAAGAATTTTGTACACCCAGTTCCAGTCAGTCCATTCCGGGTTTTGAAATGAGCTTCCAGCACCAGTGCCAGCCAGGCCTGCCCCAGCTCGGTGCTCTAATCCATTTAGGCCGGGCCTCCTCAGAGAGACGGGTTCGGCTGGGATTTGATTTGCAGATCAAGCGCTGTCAGGCCCATGGTACCTTGATGGGATGTGTCAGCTTCCAAGGGAGGCAAGGGGTCCTTGAACCCCTCCCCTCCCACTTGGCTGCGGTAGGGTTGCTAGGATCCCCTTGTTCCCAAGTGAAATCAAGGCGCAGCCTCTGCCTGATGACGGGGCGACAGACGAGATTACCGACATCCATGTCATGTTATTAACTTACCCCATTGACCAGGCCTGCCCTGGAGGTCTGTTCATGGGGCTCCCTCTTGGTGATTAATCCTGATTGGATCAGCTGGGCAGCATCTCAGCTTCCCGACCGATAACCTTGTCTGAGTCGGTCTCTTTAATTCCCCTGGGAACCCTGGGAGGTGACATCTCCAGCACAGAGGCCGTGTGGGGAAACCTCAGGGAGCCCCGCTCCCCAAGGAAGGCCAAGGGGCCTGTCTTACACTAGGGTGAAATGGAGCAAGTCAGCCTCCTTCTTTCATTCACTTCCACGGAGTTACTCTGGGTTACATGAGCGGAAAGCAGAGCAGAATCCAGCCCTAGACACGGATCAGAGCTAAGAACTTCACTCCAGAGCAGGTTCCAAGTGGTTAGGCTGGAAGAAGAACAGATTAGAAGCTTTGCCTGAAACTCACACTGAACTTGAAAAAAAAAGACCAATCTATTTGCAGAATAATCCCCCTTCCCCCCCTTGGTTTTGTCATTTACACTGTGAAGGGAAACTGAAAGGAACTTCTGGTTTTGTTTTTATTTGCTAAGACCTGAGCTTGTTGTTTTCCAAAAAGAATCAGACCACAGAATGCAGGGTAGGAAATGAGTTCCTTACACTCTTTTAATGCAACAGGTGTCCCCTATAGCAGAACTCCACCAGCCCAGATCTCGGCAGATAAGTGAAGGAACTTTTTTTTTTTTAATCTTCTGCTTAGGAACGTACCCACATGCCTAACACTAGTGCAAAAGCGGCAAGGAGTCCTGTGGCACCTTATAGATTAACAGATGTATCGGAGCATAAGCTTTCGTGGGCAAAGGCCCACTTCGTCAGATGCATGCAAATATTACCAAGTAAAGCACATGGACAGACCGAATTAGACTCTGTGTTTGATTTAATCAGTCAGCCCATCAAAAACTTTAGCACCCACAGCAGCTATTGATACCTACACGCATGTGTTCCTTCATGATTCTTCGTGTCCTCTCTCAAAAGCCTATCAAAAAGTTTGATAGACTGGAGACAGGTTCGGCTGGGATTTGATTTGCAGCTCAAGCGATGTCAGGCTGAGGGTACCTTGGTGGGATGTGACAGCTAAACCCTGAAACACCAAAGAACAGATGCCACTTTTGAAAATGTGGCTTACGGTGGCACTGTGCCTCAGTTTCTCCATCTGTTCAAAGGGAGATAATGGTACTTACTGATCTTTGAGAAGCATTTTGGCCTACAGATGAAAAGTGTTACGTGTGCTTGTTGCCTCCCAACTGGATTAGTGTAATGTGCTGTAAATGGATTAAAAAATACTCAGGCTCCTGTTTATGTGAAATACAACAGCTCCCTTCTGTAGAGGTCAGGCTGCCATGAGCAAATCAAGTCTGTGTATTGACTGGTTCCCAGTCTTCTTCTACTGCTGCTTTTCAAAACAGAATGGATGAAGTCCCACTGCATTAGAGACCATCTCTCCATCCACCAAGACAAAAACAGGACAATGTAGCACTTTAAAGACTAACAAGATGGTTTATTAGGTGATGAGCTTTCGTGGGCCAGACCCATTTCCTCAGATCAGTGGGTCTGGCCCACGAAAGCTCATCACCTAATAAACCATCTTGTTAGTCTTTAAAGTGCTACATAGTCCTGTTTTTTGTTTCCCCTACACCAGACTAACACGGCTACATTTCTATCACTATTCCACCAAGACAGTTTTGCTGATCTGGGACAATGTGGATCACAGAACTCAGACCAAAGTTCGGGGGAGCTGGGAAAAAGCATTCTCAGCTGAGGGGATCTGGCTGTGATAGCTTGCTGAACCCAGACTGCAGCGCTTTTCTGGGATACTCCAAGGAATGCGTTCGCTTTTCAAAAAATTTTTTCAAAAAAGCAGATGCACTCTTTCGCCATCCCTGTAAACCTCGTTCTACAAGGCATAAGGGATGTATTGAAAGAGCAGGTTTTTCTGAAATTTGGCGCCGTGTAAATGTGCTAAATTTTGGAAAAGCCTCTTTTGAAAGAAAATCAGAAAAAGATACGCAATTTGTGCACCACAAACTGTGTATGTTTTCTGATTTAACTCTGCAGTCTAGATGTAGCCAGAGTCTGACTGTAGAATGGGCAAGAGAAGTACTGACCAGCACCCAGTGACTAAGGGGTTAAACTCAGGTAGCTAGCAAAGGTGTTGGCTGGGGAGGCTGGGAGAACTAATCGAGATAGAGGGTTGAAATTTGAATTGGACATAGATTTCTTGCCTGCTTTCTTTGTATGGGAGAGAAAAAAGAGGAGTTGAGAGACACAGAATGATTTAAACCCAGACCTGACTGCTATGCCTCCAAGGAATTTGGGGCATGGGAGTGGACTGAACAAATTGAAAACTGGAAGTAAGGGGGAAAGTGAATCTAGTCACGTTCAGGGTCATTTTTCTTTATTTTGTGGTTTGGTTTGAACTGCTGTGTGTGAATCTCTGCCTCCCCTCACCATTTACCATCTAGCATTGTTCCCAGAGACTTTTCTCTGTGTTTTCATTTGTTTTCCTTAGTTGCTCTATAACATCTAGCAACCCAGTCTGCTTTATCAAGTTTATCTTTTGTTTTGTAATAAAAAAATCATTTTTTTGAAGAGGATGATTTGATTCTTGTGTCCTGGAAGGTCTGTTGGTGGGTATCTGCAGGCCTCAGAATGAGAGGTCAGCTACTAGAGACTGCAGCTTGTTTTCCTCTTTCCTTTTTTCAAGTTCTTTTAGGGCAAAACAGATTGGAGGTAACCCAGGGGGTCGGTTCAAGTGTTCACCCTTGATTTTTTAGGGATAAAAATCGCTTGATGGTGACAGTGATTCCCCAAAATCTGTGTATTGTGATTCTGGGGGTAAGATTTTGTAACCAGGGTCTGTAGAAGCAAAGTTTTTTTTTTCTTTGAGCTTTGCGGGCTCTCACCTTCTGCATTTGGAGTGCCAGAGTGGGGAACAGCCCTGACAGACTGCTTGCAAGAAATGCTGCTTTTTAAGAAAATGCTTCGATAATGCCTTCCCACCAGGACCAGAATGACATTCACAACATCCACCATTCCCTTCCTCCCTTCCTAGCCTGGGAAAAGAGAGCTTGCACCAAGCAGAGATTTCTATAACCTGTCCCGGCTGGACAAAGCCCTGGCTGGGCTGATTGAGTTGGGGTTGTGTGACAGCGAGTTGGGGTTCCCCCAAATCCTGCAGCCCTATAGCAGCAAGAACAGACTCCGCCAGTCGTAGAATAGAGAGGGGTTTATTGTTCCTTCAGGATACGGCACAGCACAGATGTGATGTGGCTACAGGGGCCGGTCCAGGATGCCTCAGACCCTAGGGCTAGGTCCATCACCCCTAGGCCCCCCGCTTAGCCTCTTCTCTCCGTGCTTCCCAGACAACAACTGCCCCCCTCCCAGACCCTGCCCCCCAGCCAGGTGTTGGTCGCCGCCTTCCTCCCTTTGTCTCTCTCCCTGGGAGGCTGAGCCTAGGTGTCTGGGTTAATCCACATGTGGGTGAGTCGGTGAGAATCTCACATCCCAGCGCAGGGAGACCCCAGGTTACAGAGCAGACAGCCCCCCCACTACGCCACAGGTTGCTCCTGCTTTGGGCAGGGAGTTGGACTCAATGCCTCCTGAGGGCTCTACCAGCCCTAGGATTCTAAAGGAGAGCAGAACAAGAGACGCCGGGAAGTTCACTAAGGATTTTGCTATTGCTGATCTATTTTACATATAAGGCGCTTGATCCCACCACGATGGGCGGCAGCACCAAACCGGGAGCGATGTTCGTGAATTTCAGCTCAGTTTCCTCAGTACTTGGGTATATTTTCAGATCACACCCCACCCGGGCTCAGGCCAAGTCTACTGGTCTCAAGCCACAGCCAAGAAGTTCAAGCCCCTCCATCGTCTTCTCCCTCTGACTGTTTTGCACTTGCTATGGAGCTCAGCCTGCAGGGCCGACGCGTGCTCATTCACTGACGTAATCAAGATGCCTTTGTCATGCTGACACTGCATGGCCTGAAATGATTATTCACATTCATGTGATGTTATTGACTTACCCCACTGACCGGGGATACCCTGGAGAACTGGGCATGGGAGGCTCAGCTTTGGTGAATAACCACAGTCAGATCCTTGGTGCAGCATCTTATCCTCCAAGCCAATGACCTTGTCTGGCTATCTGACCGATAGTTCTATGGAACTGGAAGAGCCCCCCCTAGAGAGACGGCACCCCCTGAAAAGTGAACACAGCAAAGAACAAAGTGGGTATTCTTTGTTCCAGGAAGGTGAAATTCTATAAAAACTTCCAAATGGATTTCGGTTTCCATCAGCAAATGTCACCCGTTATTCCCAGTCCCTTAAGCAGGTGTGCGATGGGGTGGGACTTGGGGAAATGAATAAGCCAGATTTTGCTCTCAGTTAAATCTGGAGTAAACTCCCTTACGTAAACGCCATTGAACTCCCTTATGTAAACTCCACTGAGCTTGGTCAGGGATTGCACAGACAACAATGGAATCACTCTGAATTTACACCATCGTCACAGAGTAGAATTTGGCCTGTCAGGGAGACAAACTCTGCTGAGGGCAGACACTGGCGCACTGACATCAACGCGAGTCTCCTGGAAATGCTTTTGCTGCTGAGCCCCCACGGCTGGGGAGGGAGTTGGAGAACACACGCAGGAATCACTTCCGAGCCTCTTTCTTTTTTCCCCACCTTTAGTGGCAGGGAAACTGTTTTGGGGAGCCCCACTTTCACAAGGTGGGCGAGCCTCCTCTTCTCTCCCAGTGCGACATATTTTTACCTCACAGGGGCATCTCCAGGGCAGCGGCAGAAGGGGTGCCGGGGAGAAGTACATTTTAACGATCTGCCTTGTTTTGTTGGGCCTTCTCTTTTTGTTTTTTCTCAAGGCCGAAGGCAGCGACACCCCCCTCCCAGCCCCTGTTGACTTTCCTCCTTGCATAGCCGGGCAAACATTCAGTGAATGAGTAAACAATAAAGGCCGGAACCTTGGCCTCGCTCAATTGAAGTCAATGGAGATACACTGAGATGCACCAGCTGAGCATCTACCCAGTCTGCCTCTGGCATGGCACAAAGACGCCGACAGCACAGCGCTACGAGAGCTGTTATCGGACTAACCTGTCTGCGGCTTGGCTGGAAAGGCTAAGGGAGAGCTGAACATTTTGCTGCCAGTGTTTTAATCCAGGGTTTCTTGGGCCAAGGACATAGGCTGTTTCCTTTGGATTGAACCTGGGCCTTATTTCAATTTTACTTCCTGACAGGCTTGATTATTTAGGGCCCGTTCCAAAGCCCATTGAAGTTAATGGGCATTTTCCACTGACTTCTCTGCATTTGGAGCAGATCTGTAATGCTGGTAAAGCGCTTTGGTCTGTGGGTACGAGGTGCCATTGATGAGCTCTGTGTTGTCACTATGAAGCCACCAGAAAAGTATTCCTAACGATCACACCCGTGAGAAGAATCTGACTGTACCCTCCCAAAGGACATCCAGAAGGAAGCCTGAAATGCAGCAATTGTCCCCAAGTACAGGTGTGTTGCCTGTGAGGAACTGGCAGCCTCGCCAGGCCCCTAGGCAAGGTGGGAGGGCGGTTCTGCACTCCTGGAAAGGGTGGGCTCTGGCGGAGGGGGCAGAGCTGGGGGCAGCCAGCCCTCAGTGCTGCCGGCAGCCTGCCCTCAGTGCTGCCAGACCTCTCCCGTGCCCCCAGCATTGCCTGGAACATGCTGGACAGCGCTCCGGTGGCAATTTAAAGAGCCCAGAGCCTCTGGGTGCTGCAGTGCTAATGGCAGTGTGCATCTGGGAGCCTCAGGCCCTTTTCAATCACTGGGCTCTGGGGCAGTTGCCTCTTTTGCTCCCCTCCGCCCCCCCCCCAAATCAGCTGGCCTGGTTGCCTGGTACTGAAGATCTGTGATGCTATTTGGCCATAAATGCCTACACTTAGTTCCCTGAGAGCTCAATACCTGCATATGCCGAGAGCTGACTTGAATCCGTTTTCTTCAGGTGCAACTTTAGATCCTCACTTGGCCCCACGCTCAAGTTCCTTAAGGAAACCCTTCCTCAATCCCCGGCACTTGGGTATGGTTCACCAACTTTGGGGGGAGGTTCCAATGAGACTGAGCTGAGCTTTGAGTAAGTCTAGAGCTGATTCCTAGGTCTGGCTGGAGATCGGGGGGAACTCAGCAGTATGCTGAGAAATGTCAAGAAGAAGCTAGCGTGATGACGATGGTGACAGCAGCACCACAACAGAGCTCTGGGCCTCATTGTGCTCGGACTGGACAAACCACTCCTGCCCTGAACTTTTAGAATCCAAGTAGAGAAGTAGGAGCAGGGAGACTTGTGGGAAAAGACAGGCCAGGTCACGGAGGCTACCTCTACACTGCACAGTTATTCCAAAATAGCTTATTTCGAAATAGCACTTCTACACTGCAGGGAAGCCTCAAAATGAGTCTGAGTCAGGCTCCCCTAATGTAGACATGCTAGCTCCATTTAGAGCCCCAGGAAGAATATCTTAGGGTATGTCTACACTAGCTTGGTAGTTCGAGCTAGGTAGGTAAATGAGGGCAACCAGAGTTGCAAATGAAGCCCAGGATTTAAATATCCCGGGCTTCATTTGCATGTTCCCTGGCGCCGCCATTTTTAAATCCCCCTTAGTCCGAACTCTGTGCCCATGGCTACGAGCGGCACGGAGTAGGTAGTTTGAATTAGGATCTCTAATTTGAACTACCGGTACACCTCGTTCCATGAGGAGTAACGGTAGTTCTAATTAGAGATCCTAATTCGAACTACCTACTCCGTGCTGCGTGTAGCCATGGGTACAGAGTTCGGACTAAGGGGGATTTAAAAATGGCGGTGCCCGGGAACATGCAAATGAAGCCCGGGATATTTAAATCCCGGGCTTCATTTGCAACTCTGGTTGCCCTCATTTGCCTACCTAGCTCGAACTACTGAGCTAGTGTAGACATACCCTTAGAGTGGCCCTGGGGAGGAGCTATTTCAGAATAGCAGAAGTGGAGCGTCTACACACGCTTTATTTTGAAATAGCTATTTTGGAATAGGCGTTATTCCTCATAGAATGAGGTTTACAGAAGTCGGAATAAGACGTCTGTTATTTCAAAATTATTTCAAAATAACAAAATAGCTGTGTAGACGATCACATTGTTATTTCAGAATAACTTTGCTGTGTAGACACAACCAGACAGAGCTGGGATTAAAACCCAGGTTTCCCATACCCCTGGCCTCTTGTCTGCACACTGAACAATGCTGCCTCATTCAATTGCTCCCAGATCAAATCTAGTCACCTCTGAAATCACTGATGTGCACTGGAAATCTGAGAGGTCCCCATATCATTTCCTACTTTATAATCTGGCAGGAATAGTCCCTAATAAGCACCATTGATTTTCATTTGAAAGCTGCTCTCCACTTGGAGCCAAACTCTCGCCACATACATGTGAGGGGAAAGCAGCTAACAATAACAGAAGTTTGGGGGCTTTTTCATCTACCATCCCAGTAACTGAATTTAAAAGAAGACTCTAGGAAATCTTTGTGCCAATTGCCGTCATAAGGAACCCATGAAGCCCCTACCACCGAGAGAGATCAGAGAGAAAAAGAACCCTTTTTCAGTTTCTTTCTTTTGAACATTGTCAGTTTCACAATGTTGTGGCTAGTCTCTGCTTCCGCTCAATGGACACTGGGTAAGTCCCCTCCCATCTCCAGGGACTCTCTCTCTAGCTTGGAAGAGACTGGCATTCCTCTACCACCGCTGGGTTGCAACTGTTCCCGAAATAAAGGCCACGGCTCTCCAGGGCTAGTGGGCCTGTACGTTTCACCAGTATTAAAACAGAATGAAAGAGGGACAGAAACAGCCCGTAGGGGAAGCAGTGGAGCAAGGTGAACGCACAAACCAGGCTACGTTTTCCTTGCCAGCTAAAAAGCTCCCCTCTATCCCAAAGAAACGAACAAAGCAAAAACGTGTCGTCTTAATTCTCCTTCCCCGCTTCCCTCTGTACAAAGTGGGTGCAAGGCTCCACCAGAGCAGAATGGCTTAGCTCCCACTTTGCCGTGGAGTCGCTAGCGACATGAGTTGCAAGGCATGGACACTCCTGCGGAGGGTGGTTGCTTGTTTTGGGGAGGCGGGTGACCATATTTTACACTGGTGAACCTCCCCAGCCTCCCTGTAGCATTGCCGAGCAGTGATCTAATGTGGATCCTAGTGGGAGGGCTGCCATCTCGGTGTCTGCTTTTAATGTAATCTCCCTAAAACCATAAATGCTAAATACTTTGGCATGTTGTTGACAGGTATAATTGTCTGCAGCCCTGTAAACAGGACTAGCCATCTGGCAGAAAGCAGTGGAAGTGTGAAGGGGAAGGAGGATAGGCACTAATGTAACAGCTGTAACCTACCTGGGTGCAACGGGGTTGGCACTCACCTCCCGCGAGCGCCACCTTCTGGCCGAGTGCGGGTTCCAGCTCTGCCGCTGTTTGTTAGCTGAAAGCCTCTTCGGACACTCAGCCCTCTGGCCGAGTCACACCCTTCCAGGGTACCCCTCTCAGAGGGGCCCATTCCGCTGCCCCCAGTCGAGTCTCTCTCTGTTTGCTACCCCACTCTGGAGGAGAGTGGCATCTCCAGGGCTTCCCTTCCTGGAGACGACTCCTCTGCTCTTACCTCAGGGCTTTACCTTCCATAATCCACCTTAGTCTATGCTAGCTCCAACCATGGGGCTTCCCATGGTGCTTCTGCTCCCATAGCCAGCAAGCCACCCCGTCTTCACTGGTTCAGGGCTCCAGAGACACTGAGCTGCTGCTGAGCTTTGCAGTTCTTATTGTAGGTCTCCCTGGCTCCTGATTGGCTGGTTTCTTCTGGCCACTCTAGCCTCATGGAAGACTTCTCTATGGCCCTTTCTGGGCTCAGGGCTTGGTTTGCCACATTGCCCTAGGACTGTCATCTTGCTTGGGAGTCTAACTGCATGGACTTTAATTCTAGTCATGTCCATATTTTCAGCCATGGGAGGAGCCACTTTCTTTTCTAGTCTTATGGGAAATACAAACCCTGTATGAATTTATTACAGACAAGAATATCTGAGTGTTTCTGCTTCATTTTAACTGACAGTTGTTTAAAAGAAAGCAGGCAAGAGACTGGCCTGGTGGAGATCAACCCCGTAGGCTAGGCAATAAATGTCTTTGGGTCCCTGTGAAAATATGATGTCATTGTAATAATATACCATAGACAGTGCTGCTGTTGCACGGAACGGCTACCTTAGCCTGTCTAGGCCCACTAGCTGGCTTTGTGCTTGAGAAAGGTGAGGAATTAGAGAACTCAGGTCTCCAGAACTGTCAATACTCACCCTCTGTTTATCCACGGACGCAGTGTGCTCTGCTCTGTGGCAGTGCAAGCGTCTCCATTTTACTTCTCTGAGCCTCCATCTTAATTCAGAGGGGACACTTCTGGGGCTGAGGAGTTCCTGGTACATTCAGCCTCTCTCATGCCAGTTGTGGCGTTGGGTTAGTGACAGGATTCACTTCTCCAGCAGACACCAGACTGGGATGCCTCACACAGCTTCCTGGCACAGTGGCCGCCATCTGTTGGAGGAGAACCTGATGTGACTCCAAAAAGAAATGCTTCTCTTTGCTGCCATTCTGACTTGACGGATGCATATGGAACCTGAAGTGGAAAGGGTGAAGTGCCATGAGAAATACTGTTTTCCAGACAGACGCAAGAACATCTCATGGGAAGGCCAAACAGATGAGTTTTCCAGCACCACCTCTAGACTAGAGAGACTGGGAGAAATTAAGTATCAGAGGGGGAGCCGTGTTAGTCTGAATCTGCAAAAGCGGCGAGGAGTCCTGTGGCACCTTAGAGACTAACTGAAGTGTTGGAGCATAAGCTTTCGTGGGCAAAGACCCACTTCGTCAGATGCATGTAGTGGAAATTTCCAGAGGCAGGTAGAAATATGCAGGCCAGGATCAGGCTGGAGATGACGAGGTGGATCCAATCAAGGAGGATGAGGCCCACTTCTAGTAGCTGATCTGGAGGTGTGAATTCCAGGAGAGGAGAAGCTGCTTTTGTAGTTACCGAGTGTAGCGGCTTCCCGCTTGAGACAGCGCCACCTGCCGCCGAGTTGGGGAATTAGCCCTGCGGGCAGGTGGCCGGATCCCCTTCAGGACACTGCCCTCCGGCAATGTCCACAACAGCCTGAGCTTTTCCCCCCCTTCCGGGGGCAGTTTATGATAGGCCGGTCGGCCTTCAGGAGGCGGCTCCTCCACCTCCAGCACCGGGAGAGGCGTGCCTGCCTCCCTGTGTTACCGCGCCTTAAACTAGTCCGGGCGGGCAAGTCTCATCCCGGCCTTCCTTCACGTCGGGCCAAGAGGTAATTGTTCGCGCGCCCGGCCTTGCTTCAGGTCCGGGCCGCAGAGAAATAAGCCCACCACTTGTCAGTCTAGTATCATCCAGTTTGGGCAGGGCAACCGTTCTAGTCCTGTCCCTTTAAGAGTTCCTGCCCGATGCACGGACGGTAAATGGCGGCCAGGCCCTGACGCCAGGCGTGGCCGCACTCAAACTCCCGTTTGTAGACGCTCCTCCGACAGGAGCGGGCCCTGGAGGGCACCAGCAGCAGCAGCGGTGAGGGGGGAGACTGCCACCTGGTTAGGGAGTGGCGGGGGGGGGGGGCGCAGGCCCACCCACCTCACTGCGCCCCGGCCCAGGGGCCCTGATGGCAGCGGTGCTGCCGCGACTGGCTCAGCAGGGCTCCGGCCTGTAACTTGCTGGCCGCGGGCAGCTCTCCGCCCGGACTACCCCCTGGGCCACTTCTCGTCTCCCCCCTTCCCGGTACCTGCAGCTCCAGCAGGTCCGTTGAGGAGTCGAGGCCGGTGTCATCCCAGCAGGGTCCAGGCGGCCCAATCCAGGGGTCAAGAGGTCGGAGCTTTGTAGCGTCCCGCGGGCTTGTCCGGCCCCGGCGTTCCAGTACCCATCGGGGTTCCAGCTGGTCCAGCGGCTCGGTCCCGTCCTCTGGGTCCGCGGGTGGTTCTGCTGGCGGGCCTGGCCAGGCCTCAGTAGTCCGGTCAGGGAAGCCCTGGCCGGCCTCCTGGAAGGTGGCTGAGGGCGGCCTAGCCCGGGTCTTAGCCTCCCCAGGCAGGAGCTCTGGACAGGCCTCCGTCTCCTTCAGAGGCTGGGCCCTGACTGAGCTCCCTGGCCGCCTTCTTATAGTCCTAGCCCCGCCCTTTGACTTCCGGTCAGCTGAGGGGGCGGGGCTAGGCTGGGCCCAAAATGGCTCCCAGAGGGGTTCCTCCGCCTCCGGCTCAGTGGGGGACCACTCTACCCCACTACACCGAGCCATTCAGTCTTTGTTTACTCCTGAGTTGATTGTGTCAAACTTGAAGATGAGCTACAGTTCATCTTCAAGTTTGACACAATCAACTCAGGGTGAAATTAAGACAACCTTCCAATAACCATTCAAGCTTCTGTTTTTTTCTCCACATGAAGGGCTCAATTCTCCTTTGGACAGTTTCGTAACACCGAGCTCTCCTCACTCCAGAGCAGTGATGCCTGGTTTCCACTGGGTAGATAGCAGGATTCAGATTTCTAAAGCTTGCGATGAGAGTGGGCCAGACCCCAGATCCTGGATCCATATATGCTAGAACTTTGTGAAAGTTTGGCTCTGGATCCAGACAGGAACATTGCAGCGTGAGCTTATTGCTGCTGCTGGAATTCATGTATCAGAGCTTCTGGGAAAAGGTGAGTCACCCATTCCCAGTGACAATATGCTCAGCTTGGCCAGATGGTTGTTAGAGCACCTGTGAGAGAAAGCAGAATCCTCAAACTCGCATGGAATCTGTCCAGCACATGGCGATTTGCTTCACTCTATGGAGACCAGAAAAAAAAAAGAAGCTATAAGAAAATCAACCACATCCAAGCCGTTCTATACTTAGACCATAATGAGCACCAGAGTAAGACAGAATTTAGAGAGGGTGGCTCCTTTCTCTTCAATAAGTGGACCCCATTTTTAATGTCTGGATGAGAGCATTGAACAACAGATCGGAGACATTTGATATAAGCAAGTTGTGTTCTACAGTCTTATAAATTATAGAATCCTAGAACACTAGAACTGGAAGGGACCTCAAGAAGTCATCGAGTCCAGTTCCCTGCCCTCATGGCAGGACCAAGCACCATCTAGATCATCCCTGATAGGTGTCTGTATAACCTGCTCTTAAATATCTCTAGTGATGGAGATTCCACAGCCTCCCTGGGCAATTTATTCCAGTGTTTAGCCACTCTGATAGGCAGGAAGTTTTTCCTGATGTCCAACCTAAACCTCCCTTGCTGCAGTTTCAGCCTATTGCTTCTTGTCCTGTCCTCAGGACTGCTTTTCCTATGCTGAGGACAAGAGGATAAGTACAACAAACCAATTTAGGGTATGCTGTTTAGCTGGGCTATGGATCCAACCTCATTTCTGATATTCAAATATAGATCTCAGTCTACCTGATACAGATAACACAGAAAAAAATAACTACAAAGAGGATCTGCTTCTCGCAAAAAGAATGTTTACAGAAGGTATAAAAAGGAGCAGTACATGCACTAATCTCCATGGTTTTATTTCTGGCCCTGGTGTGCATATGTAGCTTGTTTCATCCCAAACAAACCTAACATTAAGTGATTTTTCAGGAGGCATTAAATAGGTGTATTTCCCATTCCGGTTGCTATTTTACTGAACTTTGCTAAAATCCATCATCGACAAGAACACTTGATGAATATGCCATGATCCTCAAACTGACCATTAAGTACAGAGCTTCCCCCCCCTTTCATGCATTTCAATCTGTACCCTGTAACCCTGCCTATCCACCATGTATTTGCCCAGCTACTGTCTGTGTATTGAAATACACTGCACAGAAGAATTAATTTCACTTTACAGAGAATAAAACAGTTATGCCCAGAGCTGAATTCTTTTGATTTAACTTCGTGGATGTTGATGGGGTTACACCAGAGATAAATTTAGCCCAGAGACTTTATGACTGTGTAACAGGAGCAGGTCCTTAATAGCTAGGCTGTACTGAAAGGTAACAACTTATAGGCATTGACGGAAAATGCTTTTGTCTAGACACAGGTTCATTAAGTTCTTTCCTTTCAGTATAAATTGTAATTCCCTCATTTCCCTTCTCCCCTATTGTCATCATCATCAAATTAAATGTCCATTTAAATCTGCAAAATCCAGGCATCAGTTTAGGAAGATGGGTACCTCAGGTGGAGCATTCCTGATTTTAAATGACAATCACTGTACAGGGGTGGACAATATTTTATTGAGGGGGGGGAAGGGAGGCACTCCAAGGTTTTGGAAAGTGGTTGAGGGCCACACTCTTCAGTGATATTAATGGAGGAGGTGCAGGGTCTGGGATGGAGGTTGGGTGCAAAAGGGAGGTTGGGGTAGGTGATTGGGGTGCAGGAGGGAGAATGGAATCTGGGAGGGAGCTTGGGTGAAGGAGGCAGTTGTGAGCTGGGGCAGAGGACTGGAGTGCAGGAGTTTGAGATGTGATCTACAGTAGGAAGGGATTGTGATCTGGGGCAGGAGACTGGGGTGCCAGATCTGGAAGAGGGTATGGCTGCAAGAGGGGGACAGAGGTTTGGGTATGTTGAGTGGGGAAGGGGGAGCAGAGGATTGGGGCAGGGAGGGGCTGGGGGCCAGAGGCAGGCTGTGGCCAGGAGACTTACCAGCCAGCAGCCAAACCAGCCTGCCTGCCTGCAGAGCTAAGGGTTGCAGAGCTGAAAACATTTTTCAGCCTGCCCCACCATGTGCTTGTGAATAACTGAGCCAAGGAAAGGGGGCGTGGTTCTTCTTGGCTGCCTGTTATTCAAACAGGCATCTCCCATTGCCCAGTTTCTGGCCAGAAATGAGCCAATGGGATTGTGCTGGGGGTGGCGGCAGCTCCTGAAGCTTCCCCCCTCCCCTCCATTTTGAAACAGAAACGGGGCCCAGCAGCTGCTTTTCTGAGCGGTGTGCAGGGCTTCAGGGCAAGCAGGGGAGCCTGCCTGGGACTCCCTGCTGACTCTGTGGGCCAGATCCGGTGACTTGGTGGGCTGGATCCAGTCTGCGGGCCATATTTTGCCCAGGCCTGCCCTAGATTCATTCAGTGCACCGAGAATCTAGAGCAATCTGCAGATAATTCAGCCCTTAAAAATGGTTCTTTTCAATCTTGATGTTGCTCATGGTCACTAATGATCCCATGGCATACTTTGCAAGAGCATGGGGGTTGGGCAGGGTATCCCAACTGAATTCCAGCACCAGCAACTGCAATCTTACTGTTTAACCCATTTAAACACCCCTTCACATCGTGGTCCACTTCAATAAACCGTGCCCAGTCTTTGCAGGTATTTACCCCTTCATTCTCAGCAGGTGTAAACCTAGCTCTGCCGAATACAGGCAGTCCCCGGGTTACATGGATCCGACTTACATCGGATCCCTACTTACAAACGGGGTGAGGCAACCCCGCACTAGCTGCTTCCCCCCAGCAGACCAGGGAGACGCGAAGCTAGCCCCCCCCCCCAGCAGACCAGGGAGACGCGGCGCGGCTTTTCTCAGCAGACACCTCAGCTTGAGAATAAAGGACTGAGGGAAGTGAGGTGTGGGAGAATAAAACTGAGCTCTGGAGAAATGTTTGGCTAGAGTTTCCCCTACAATATGTACCAGTCCGACTTACATACAAATTCAACTTAAGAACAAACCTACAGTCCCTATCTTGTACGTAACCCGGGGACTGCCTGTACTTCACTGGATCACAACACCTCAATAAAAATCACTATTCAAAATTCACCCTTGATATTTGAACAAAACTGACCCATATCCCTCACAGTGTTTCATCTTTGCCCTAAATATTTTGGTGTCATAGATCCTCATACTAGACTTTCAAAGAGTATTGGATAAGCTTCGACCAGAGTAAACAGGGAACTGTAGTCATTCTGCAACAACAATCAGTTCTCTGGCTGCTTGTGGTCTGAACAATGCTCCTGTTTTTAAGGGGGTGATTTTTTCCACCAGTTTCCCTTGACACGGCTTCATTATTAACTTCGAGCTGCTTGAAACAATCCTGTGGCAGGGGGCAGGCCTGATAAGAATTGTGATCTGCATGATTGAATTCTGTGATGCTCTGGACAAGTAGCTCTAATGTCTACACCAGGGGGGGGAACCTCAGGCCCGGGGGCAGGATGTGGCCCCCAGCTTGCCTGGATCCGGCCCCAGAGGCTCAGCACTGGGGAGCCCACTGGCACTCCAGCCCCCTGCCACCCACCCGCAAGGCTGGTGCACACAAAATCTACTAGCCTAGGCCCCCCTAGGCTCTGGTGTGCAAACAGACAGTGGGGAGGGTCTTTCTCCTTCTCTGTCAGGGGCTTCTCACTTTGCTTCTTACTTGTATGTGGCCCCTGACTGATTTTTCTGTGGGTCTGTGGCCCCCGCCCCTGGTCTACATCTACAAAGCACTGAATCCCAGAGACAACTCAGCACCATTGGTACAACGCCTACCCCTCATTTTCTACTTTGGGCCAAACTCGATCCCTCTGCCAACTGAGTTCAGAAATGGGCATGAGAGCCTCCCGAATCAGAATGGTAATTTTTTAATACGCACTTTCACCCTCCCAGTGACGTAGTGGAAGTGGCTGCCCAGAGGGCAGAGCAAAAGAGAATCAAGCCCCCGTGTTTATAATAACATGGTCTCTGCAGTATATTCGCCTTTCATCTCTGGAGACATGAGCTCCGACATGTCCGTGCAAATAGGGTTACTGGTCTTCGGAGTCACTTCCTGGCATTTATCTCCATCACAAAACCACCTGCCTGCCTGCTGGTCTCGTCTCTAGAGATGCTCAGGGCTGGAACAGTGGAGAACACTGCAGGTCAGGACTAAAGGGGCATTGGCAAATGTCCATTGTGGTCCAGGACTGGAACGGCACTGACTATTACAGGTCGGGTTTGAGGTTTTATTGGCAGGGCCCTGTGGGGGTCTGGGACTAGACTAATGAAGCTGGGGTCTGCAGGGCAAAGCTGAGGTATACATCTGGCTCTTTGCCTGGGCCTTCCCCAGTCTCCTCCAATTTAACGAGCACCAGATTCACACAGAACCTGCAATAATGAATGGAAGGAAAAAAATGCATTGGGGACAGCAAATAGCGTGACAAAAGTTCCACCTATTTCCATGAACAAGGGCCAGTCATCTTTTTCCCAGCATGGAGAATAACCATCCCAAGTGATCTCTGCTTTCGGGAGGGACGGAGACAAAGCTAATCATGGGTCACATGAAGTCAATGGAGCCATGATGACTTACATCAGCCCTGAATTGGAACTCATCTCCAATCACCCTCCTGATCACTGACAACCGAAACTGAGCGGCTTTTCCCACCGCCGTGCCACTCCAGCTTTACACTGGAGTAACGCTGCTGAGGTCAGTGGCGTTATCCCTGCCGAAATCAGGTGTAATTCAGCGGTGAATCAGGTCAGTCATCAATCGCATTCAAAGCTCTACACTCCCTTTCTTTCCTTTCCCTTTTGCTGCCTGGCATAATTGTCCCATTTCATTCCCCCCTCCCCCCCAATCCATTTTGCTAATTTGTACAGCTGGGAACAGGAAGAGGAGAAAATCTCTGATGCTGCAATTGCTGATTCCCTCGAGAAACCCTTAAAAAGTGCCATTAGCTGGCATGCAAATCTTTCATGTCATCCGACAAGGTCTTTGAAGGCACTATGTTCAACATCCATTTTTACAACCCCAATTAAAAAAAAAAGTTGTGATTCCTTCCAATTGGGCTTTCTTCCAGATATAAAGCAAAATCGTATTTGCTGCTTGAGTCACTACTAATCAACCCGACTCCTACAGTGGGGTTTGATGCACATAATCTTGCTGTGTATCGGAATTCAAAATGACACAAAAGGTTATTTCAATAAGGGAATGTCACAACTCATCCTCCCCCATCTCAATGCCTGTGTGGTAGGGGATCTAGACAATTTGCAAACTTATTTCATGACAAGCGTGTCACATGGCTGCTCTGGGGTGGACAGGGTCTCAGGTTTGTGTTTGTACATTTGCTTCCTTTCTCCTTTTATAGGAAAAAACATAGATCCGTGTTCTTTAGCCCAGTAAAGCAGAGAGTGAATAATGCCAACTGAAGGCAGCTTAAACAGCTGAAAGCAAACCCGACCAGTGTCCATTATGCAATAAGTCTCTAAGCAAAAAGATGGAAGTGTTAGCAATAGCTTCCCTGCAGCCATGGGATGGTCTCTCATAGTAGACAGATTTCAGAGTGGAGAAAGATAACTGGTGGTGTCCCACAAGGGTCTGCCCTGGGACGAAGCTTATTCAACATATTCATAAATGATCTGGAGAAAAGGGAAGCTCATGAGGTGGCAACATTTGCAGGTGATACAAAACTGCTCAAGATAATTAACTTCAAAGCAGACTGTGAAGAGCTTCAAAAGGATCTCACAAAACAAGGTGACTGGGCAACATTATGGCAGATGCATTTTAATCATGATAAATGCAAGTATCACATATTGGAAAACAAAAGCCCAACTAGATATACAAGATGATGGGGACTAATTTAGCTGTTACCATTCAGGAGAGAGATCTTGGAGTCACTGTGGATAGTTCTCTGAAAACATCCACTCACTGCGCAGCGGCAGTCAAAAAAGCAAACAATATGTCAGGAATCATTTTAAAAGGGATAGGGAATAAGACAGAGAATATTTTATTGATGCTATATAAATCCATGGGACGTCCACATCTTAAATACTGTGTACAGATGTGGTCTCCTCATCTCAAAAAAGATATCTTGGTATTGGAAAAGGGCAACAAAAATGACGAGGGGAATGGAACGGCTTCCCCGTGAGGAGAGAGAAATAAGACTGGGACTTTTCAGCTTGGAAAAGAGATGTCTAAGGGAGGATATGGTAGAAATCAATAAAATCATGACTAGTGTGAAGAAAGTAAATAAGGAAAAAGTTATTTACTTGTTCCCATAACACGAGAACTAGGGAGTCACCAAAATAATTTACTATGTAGCACGATTTAAACAAACAAAAGGAAGTTTTTTTACATGCAGCGCACATTCAACCTGTGGAACTCCTTGCCAGAAGATGTTGTAAAGGGCAGGACTTTAACAGAGTTCAAAATAGAGCTAGCTACATTCCTGGAGGATAGGTTCATCAATGGCTATTAGCCAGGACGGGCAGTTGGGAATGGCCAATCTGGTCCGGTGTCAGCCTCCAACCCCAAATCGTCACTCGCTTTGTAAGGCAGCTGCCCCCAGTGTCTCTCTGCAGTACAGCTCTCCCCTGCACTCGCTGATCCAGTTGTCACTCTGCAGTATCGCATCCCTCCAAACAGCAGGGCCCCTCCCTTTCCATGTTCTGGAAAACAGTCCGATTCCTCGCACTTCCTATTTTCCTGGTATACTGAAACCTTGACATTAGTTTAAGTTAGGTTAAGGAGGAGCTGCATAACAAATTTGGTGGCTGTAGGTGTTACTGTTTAGGAGGAGTTCTTGAACAAACAGACTTGCAGACTGAGGCTAAGTCTAGACTATGTAGAATTTTCAAAAGAGGATATGCAAATTCCGTGGGAATTTGCATATCTTCTCCTGATCTCACTTTTGAAGGAGGATCCTTCAAAGTAGTCCGGATGCGTTTTTTCAAAAGAAAAAAAAACGCTCTTCCTTTAAAAAGGGGGTTTACGCATTTTTTTTTCAAAGAAGGGGTTTTTTTCCCCCAAAAAACCCCACATCCAGACTACATTCACTTTCGAAAGATCCTCTTCAGAAAATAAGATCGGAAGAAGATATGCAAATTCTCATGGAATTTGCATATCCTCTTCCAAAAAACCCCCATAGTTTAGACATGCCCTAAGATAGATAGATAGATAGATAGATAGATAGTGATTCAGAAACTTCTGATTTGTTTCAGAGCTCACAAATGAGGACACAGTGGGTCTTGGCACCAGTCCACAGAAAAAACATACTTCCAGGCTATGTCTGCACTACATGCTTCTTGAGCAAGAAGCCTTTTGTGCAAGTGTTTTTGCGCAAAAGCTTCTTGCACAAGAGCACGTCCACACCTCAAAGCACGTCGCAAAAGCCATGTACTTTTGCATAAGAGAGTGTCCCCACTGCACAGATGCTCTTGCTCAAGAAAGCTCTGATGGCCATTCTGTGAACCAGAGCACCTGTGCTTTTTCCCATATGGGTTTCTTGCCCAAGAATCCCCTCTGGAGCGTTCACACTTGCCTTTTTGCACAATAGTTACAGTGCAAAAGGGAGTTATGCCTTGTAGAATGAGGTTTACCTACACCAGAAAAAGCCCTCCCTTCTGTGGTTTTACTGTTCATTTACATGCACGAAAGCGCATTTGAGGTATGGACGCTCCATGGGTTTTTGTGAAAAAACAGCTGTTTTTGCACAAAAGCCTTGCAGTGTAAACGTATCCCCACTATATTGTTTTATGGTTCAGTTTACTCTTGCCCCTGATAGCTGATAAAAAGGTGTGATTTTGGACACACATTCATTTTACCATGGCTAATGTCAGTTCATTGACGCTGTGGAGTTTCTCCTGATTGTGGCTTGGTAATGAACCATTCCACAAAGTACTGAATCCCTTTTACTGACATTAAGCTCACCGGATCAGTTCTACAACTGGGCTCAATCAACGCAGCTCCATTAATATCAATGAACTGCTGCTGATTTACACCAGCTGAGGCTCTGGGCCATTGCGGGCGCCCTCAACTGCTCTCTGTACCTTGCAGGATCAGACCCTTCAACTGGGGTGAGATTAGAATTTAGCCCATGCAGAGCGCTCCTCTTTCCCGAGGCATCCCCTGCTGCCAGGAATGTCATTTAAACAGCCCTCTTCTGTGGTAGACCTGAGTTCTCAGGTCAGCCGTGGAAGCCTGACCCTTATCCCTAAAGAAAAACAATTACTTTGTGTGTTATTTCTCCCTGCCCGTGGCAATACCTGAATCCCCTACTGCTGAACTGCTCGGGCGCCTTTCCCAACGCTTGCAGGGCTCCCATCTGCATCTGCAACTCTTCAGAAAAAGCTGGGCTCCTCCTGTAATTCCTTTGATGGAGGGACCCGGAGCTTTGTGTCTCCCCTCACTGCAACATTCTAAAGTATGGGTCTGCTGGAGGAAAAGAAACACTGTACTGTTTAAAAGGAGAGAGCTCCATTTTGATGCTGCGTTTCTTGGGGGCGAGAGACAGTGAGGGATTAAGGGACCTATTGTCCTCTTTTCTGATGGTGCCCACCATTCTAAGCCATTTGCATACATCCCGCATTCAGGAGCCGGGAGCATAGAAACAGCCATCCCACCTGCTACTTCTGTTGGGCAGAGCCATCCACTCATGGTTAAAGGCAGGAGGGCTTTCAACGAGTTTGGGGGGAAGGTGCAAGTTGCAAAGCAGGGAATGTGTGTTTGGAAAGTATGATGGGGAGGAAGGGGGGAGAGAAACTAGAGTTAACATGAATTGGGAGGATTTTCCAAGCCGACAGAGGGCCCGCAAAAAGACAGGCTTTGAATTCTGCATGTTCTTTTAACTAGGCTTCTGATTTGAAGAGGCCCCCCAAACCCTGGTAAGCCTCATTGAACTTGAAAAGCTACAAGCTTCCTTTCTTCCCCGTTTGCTTTGTCTTCTCTTATCTCATTCATGTGAGACATTGTCCCTCCTCCCTGCCCCTCCATCTTATGGGGAGAGAGAAAACGTCTGGAATGTTTCAGGGAATCAACAATATCACATCACACATAGAAAATCTAGAGATAATAGCACAGTGAAATTGTAAGTGTGGTACCAGTAGCAGCATACTTGGCTTTCGATACTGGCTAATAAAAAGGATCCGGAGCTCTCTCTCAAAGGCTGCAAAGAGACACTATGCGAAAAAGAAAGTCTGGTAAACCACTTGTAGGTCTTGTCTTCAGAGAGGATTTGCCCCATTACAACCCCCAGTGATCATTAATGGAAGCGCTCAGTGCAGAACGCCCTTCCTTGAAACCAACAGAAGTGGCACCTGTTCTGTTTTTAGTGATAAGTGACTTTGTCCATTGGAAGTCATTGAAAAAAACTATTATTTGCAAAAACGTTGAAACTTAAAAAAAAAAATTCTGGTGAACATTTAACAGCTTTTTAATAAAAAACTGAAAACTGAAAAAAAAAGTGTCACTGAAAAACATTTTCAGTAATGATTTTGGTTTTGCTGTTAACATTTGTTTTTATTTTAAAATCTGATTTCAGGGTTTTCTCTTCATTTTGTTTTGAAAACTGGAAAATTTGAATGAACATTAAGATATTCTGCAAAACTTTATTTTGGTTGAACAGCCATTTTTGGTAAAAAAAAAATGTCTCGAGAAAAAGATGTCCACCGGCATTTCTGTCTTCATCATGGCTCCCACTGGGACAGCCTTTGGGAACATCTTCATGTCAGTTTTGAGAGAACACTCCCAAGGTTGACAGATCTTGAAATTAAACTGCCTTGACAATAGTCCCATGGGATGAAATTTCTCCTGGAGCGGATACACCCATTTACAGTTGTGCTCCCAGCTGCACTAATGCTGGTGTTGCTGACCTGCTGCTGGCAATAGTGGGGATGGTTTCTAGCATTCCATAGTATAGACAATACACGGGAGTGTATTCAAATGCCAACACACAGCACCCCTTTGTGGCTTAGGGTGTCTCTGCAGGCACACTGACTAGAGGCCCCAAAATGATTTACATAAACTCATAGTCTTCAAAACAATATTCCCCCTCTATTGGGGACAAAATGTTGAACATAGGTCAGATCCCAGAAAGGTCCGTTCCCACTCACCCCTCACATTAGAGTTCACAAGCCTCCTCCACAGGATTGTAGTTTTAAGTCCTAGCCTTTCCATCAAGTTTAGGTCCCCCCTTTTTGGACTGTGCCTTCAACTACAATCTCCTCAGGAACACTTGCAGCAGCTCCTCTTTCAACACAACCCCTCTCACCTCCCTTTTGCATCAGCCACACCCAGTCACCTGCCCACTCGTTGAATCTTCTCAGGCCGGTCTAATTACCTCAAACACCTGTCCAAGACAACTGGGGAAGAAGGGAGCCTTGTCCTGTCCCCTCTGCAAGGCTCCTAGCCCCAGTCCCTTGAAGGTAATATTTCGGAGCCTGAGTTTCTTCCTATACATTCCTCATCCCAGACTCTTAACTGTTCCCTGGGGCCATTATCTTCTCACCTCATGTCCAGTTTTGCTTATTCTGGAGACTTGGAATGGGATGACTGGCCATGCCCACTACCGTAAAGGCCAGTCATCCCAGGGAGCAACACAGATAGAAAATTAGTTCTTTTATGTGACTCTTATGTGGGTTTCTGCATAGTACAATATATTGCCTTGACATCTGGTACATTACTATGAAGTGTGATTACCTAGCCAACAGCCTATCCTCCCAATTGATTAGGAAGATTGAGATTGTATTTATTGAACAGAGGAACATTTTAAATAGATGTTACACATGATCAATTAGCTAGGCAGAGAAGGTAGCGAGCACGGAAGCAGTAGGACAATACCAAACCATGCAAATTAGTGTTCCAGCTATAAACGATTGTCCACTAAGGAACCTAAGAATGGTCTTCAGAGATGTGAAGGGCTGCTACAAAGAGAACTGTGGTCAATTTCTCTTCATGCCTGCTGAATCTAGTACAAGTAGGGCTTAATCAACAGCAAGGGAGATTTAGGTTAAATATTAGGAAAAAATTTCCTAACTCTAAGGATAGTTAAGTTCTGGAAGAGGCTTCCAAGGGAGGTTGTGGAACACCCATCATTGGAGAGTTTTAAGAACAGGTTGGAGAAACACCTGTCAGGAAGGCTCTGGGTTTACTTGGTCTTGCCTTAGCACAGCAGTCTGGGTTTGATGACCTGCTGGGTTCCTTTCCAGCCCTATATTTCTTTGATTCTATGCCTTAGGGCAGGGCTACTCAACTTTGGTACAATGATACCCACAGCACATGCCCAAGGATGCAACTTAAGTGTGGCTGCATATATATGCAAATATTTATGCAACTATATGCAAATGGGTTCTTTCACACTGATGGGCATGAATACAAAGATTAAGGTAATGCTACACAACACGCAGGCCCCATTTAAGTCAGTTCTGCTGATATTAATAAAATGCAATATATACCTGATTTCCACCCGTTTGACAGCGCTTGTAATGAGCAATGACAGTACAGCAATTTAATTACCCAAACACATATCAACAGAAGATCGTTATATTGATGACTTTTTTGTTTTGGCTTCACAATTTTAACAAATCAAACAAAAACTGCCAGTACCCTACTTACTGAAATATAAGTACAAAGAATGTGAAGTTAAAGGCACCGAGGGGAGAAGTGGCATGGCTAGAAAAGGAACCCTGCTTCCCAGAATCCCTTCCTTTCCCCTGCCCACCCCACCAAGCACCAGCTCCCACAGTCCTCCCAGAGCAGAGACTGGAACCCCCAAATTTAAACCCTCCCCCCCGCTGGCCGACAGCTCCTGCAAAGGTGGCTCATCTCATCTTCTCACAGCTCAGTACTGCCACTGGAGTCCCAGCAATGAGGCAGGCAGGCGGCCCACAGGCCACGTGTTGAGTAGCCCCACCTTAGGGGGAAGTCGTACAGGTAAAATTGTGAAAATGTTTACTTTTCAAAGCAGACATTTCAAATGAGATTACTCACCCATCCTCATTAGCATCAGCTGTAAGAATTAAGCAGTCCTCTGTGAAAAGAGGGAACTCTGGTGATCATTAGGGGAGGAAAACTGACCATGGCTTGGTTAGGCAGAGCCTGGTGTAGAATGTAGGAAGTTTGAGGCAACTGCCTGCCACCTTAGAATGAGCTCCCTCAGGGCATGTCTTCACTATGGGCTGTATCGACGGGCAGCGATCGATCCAACGGAGATTGATTGATCATGTCTAGTGATGCGATAAATTGACCGCCGCACACTCCCCCGCTGACTCTGGTATTCCACCAAAACGAGAAGAGTGAGTGGCATCAGAAGGAGAGGGTTGGCTGTCGATTTACCACCGTGAAGTTACTGCAGGAAGCAGATCTAAGTACACTGACATCAGGGACATGATCCATGTAGCTGAGGTTGCGTAACTTCGGTTGATGGCCTGCGACAAGGCCTCAGACACTAGTCCTTTCTGAGTTTGGCGCAACAGATTCAGTCTTCCTTCCCCATGGTGCTGAGCCAGGTTTCTATTTCTCCCAGTCCTGGATGAACCAGGAACCAAACTAACCGCCCTGAATAAGTGGCAGTAACCGCAGAGCCCTGGGCGCTTTAACGTACACAGGCTTGTGATGGCTTCTGAGCAGTCACTACATCGAGTGGGGACTGGTCAGAGCATACGGCCTTCCATCACCTCCTCACCACATCCTGTCATACCTTGCCATGGGGCCGCCCCCTCTTCACACCGCCCGTACTGAGGTCCAGTATTGGTGGCTACCTCTTCCAGCTTAACCCCACTCAGGAATTCCCCTGTGCCACAGGAATCCTCCATTCCCCCTTTAGGGCAGTTTTCCAGAGGGTTTGTGCTGTTAGTCCCTGACCTCATCAGAGGTACATCCATTTACACCAATGGGTCTGCTCGTATTGTCAGAGCTACGCCAATTCACACCACTTGGGATCTTCCCCATTGACTTAAATGGAGCTAAACTGAATTACACCAAATGGGGACTGGCCCCATTCAATTCAGTGGAGTTATGCTGAATTATACCAACTCGGGACTGGCCCGACAGATTAGTGACAATGTTTTCTACACTCTGGCCCCTTTCTATGACCCTCTTCAACTGCTCTACACTGTTCTTTTGGCTGCTGTTAGATGCCAGAGAGAAAGTTTGAAATTGTACTCATTGCTCCTATGAACTATGGCTGTGTCTAGACTGGCAAGTTTTTCCGCAAAATCATCTGCTTTTGCAGAAAAACTTGCCAGCTGTCTACACTGGCCGCTTGAATTTCCGCAAAAGCACTGACGATCTCATGTAAGATTGTCAGTGCTTTTGCGGAAAAACTATGCTGCTCCTGTTCGGGCAAAAGTCTTTTTCCGAAAGACTTTTGCGCAAAAGGGCCAGTGTAGACAGCTCAGATTTCTTTTCCGCAAAAAAGCCCCGATCGCGAAACTGGCTATCGGGACTTTTTTGCGGAAAAGCGCGTCTCTATTGGCCACGGACACTTTTCCACAAAAAGTGCTTTTGCGGAAAGGCGTCCTGCCAATCTAGACGCTCTTTTCCGAAAATGCTTTTAACGGAAAACTTTTCCGTTAAAAGCATTTCCGGAAAATCATGCCAGTGTAGACGTAGCCTATATGTTTTAATATCATGGTAAACTGAAAATAAAAACCTGGCAAAGTTACTGTCAAGAGGGGCATTTCTGGATAATATTAACATAAGGAAGGAGTCCTCCAGCACTGGATGTGTGATTTCATGGAGGTAACGGGGGAGGATTTGGAGACTTTTTATAAACAACTAGAGGCTCAGATATAATGAGAAAACCTTTTGTGACATAAGGACTTGTCAATGTCAAGTAAATTCATTATGTACCAGCTTGAATGGCAATCCAACCGCCTCCAAATGTCTACTGCAATTATGTTGAGATGTAGGAGATTGTACAGCTGTGCTTCCCTGCCAGTAAAAGAAAGCAAATGTAACTAAAAGGGGATGGCTAGAAGTTGAAGGCTTTCCACGCGGCTGTCTGAGCCTGCCGGAGTTCAAGGGTCACGAAACTGACTAACTGTTTTTTGGGATCACGGGGTTCACAGACCTAGTTTGAGTGCATCAGCCTTTTCTCTGTAACTGAAACCCACAATGGGGCATAAAGGACTTGTGGTAGCACTTGGGAGGCACACCGCCCCCCTGTCGCCCAGCCAAAATTTTAATTTTTAAACAGGGTGCCCCCTCATGCTTCCTGCTTGCCTCTCGGGTTGGCCCTCCCTGCATCCTTGACCCCCACCGGCACCAATCCCCCCTTTGTCCCAACAGACATTCAATATTAAATACATGGAATTGGATTTTCATTTTAATTCCACCCTCCTAAATCTGGAGTAACTCCTGTGAAGTCAGTAGAGTTACACTGTGTAAAAGGGAGGTGTCTTAGATCAGAATCTGGTCCATAGTTTTCTGCCTGAATCAGAGCCTGAGTTCTTGTTGACAGACATAAGACCATTCCCTGTAGAATGGGGTAACTATTCTGCTTATAGTCCATGGACTAAGTGATGTATTTTGCTGTTTTCTGCCTTTGTTTCCCCATGTTCTATCTCTTTAAATCTTAGGGATGATACCATCCAGTGAAACAGACAGCCATTTTGTGTTCAGGTATGGGGGACACACAGCCAAGCCCACTGTGTTTCAGTGGTTTTCCAGCGAGGCAAAACCAGTTGACCTGTCCTGACTTATTGCCCAAGTCTTGTTGTTTATGGATTCATCCCAACGAGCTTCTAGGTGCTGATGGAAGAGGTTCAGAGAGGCAATGCTCTGGCAAAGAGCATTCAGTCTGCTCAGCGCTCAGCAAGAGCTGTCCATATATTGCTGAGAAATGAGCTCAGGGCTCAACAAAGAATGGAAGTTTCTAGGTTCCCAGAGAACTTGAGCCTCAGTGAGCAGGGGGAAATGAGGATGATGGGGGTGCAGCTCAACAGCAATTCCTGCCCTCCCCCCCCACGGTCCCCATGAAATGGTCAATGCCTCATGGCATATGCTAGGAAGAGCGCCTTTCAGACCCACTGATGTACAGGCCTTTCCTCCCTCAGTTTATTGGCTAGTGAGTGTCACATAAAAAGCCATATGTAGGCCTCCAGGGGTTAAATTTGTATTCCTCTAGGCCAGCCATGAGCCCTGCTGGCAAAGATATCAGGTGTTCTTTATCAGATGGCGTTCATCAGCTGCAACTCCCTATGCTTGCTAGCTGAGAACTGCGTACGGGATAAATAATGTGACCTCGGTTCTCAGCCCCATGGGAACGTTGAGAGTGGCATTGGGCCAACTCATGCACACTCAATAAACAGCTAAAGTATAAGATCACTGGGAGTCCCGCCCCTCGGGGAGTCTCACCAGGGACCTAGACCTCAATGGGTGCCCTGGATCCCCCGAGCTGGAGCCACGTCTACCGCGGCCTGGTGCGAGGTGACCGGAATAGGACTCCTTGCAGACTGAAGGGGCATAAGCATTTCCAAGAGCCTGTTACTCTTTTATGCATTGCTTTGCCTATACTTATTGGTGTATTACTTTGCAGTAGCTGTATAACCATCTGGCAGTATTAAGCCTGTAATAATAGTGATGTAGTGAGATTAATAAAAGCAACTATCCCTAATCGACTCTGTCTTGAAGCAAATCCATAATCCTGTTGGGCCCTGGCCCTGTGAGTTGACAGCGAGTAATGGAGCCCATGCTCACCAGCCTTTCTGATGGTTTTCTCCAGTCCCTCATCCTTCCCCTGGCCGAGCCCCATGCACTGCGGCGAGTGGCCTTGGTGGGGTGAGAGCACATGGAGAGATTGACTCATGCTAAATATTTGACATAAAGGTTGAAACACTGAGGCCCAAACTCAATCTCCCATACACCAATTCTACGCCCAGGTAAAATCTACAGACTTTAGGGGAACTAACTCCTTTTGTAAGACTGGTTTAACTGAGATTGGAATAAGGCCCTGAGCCTTATAACAAGGCTCAGTGATGATGGATACTCATTAGAAGAGAAGTCCGTGTTACGGAAACTAATCTCCAAGATCTCTCTGTCTTCAAACCCCAAACTCTGTTCTGCAGCGAGCCCCTGAAAATGCAGAATAGGGGAAACTGGTGTTTCATAGGGTATGTCTACATTACCCACCCTAGTTCAAACTAGGGTGGCTAATGTAGTTATTCGAACTTGCAAATGAAGCCCGGGATTAAAATACCCCAGGCTTCATTTGCAAGTTCGAATGACTACATTAGCCACCCTAGTTCGAACTAGGGTGGCAGTGTAGACATACCCATAGTTATTCTCCCCCAGTTGTTTCTAGGCCAACAGCAAATTAGTTCCCAAATCAGAAGACCTGTAAATTCACATTTATGTTCTATACGCTTAGGGCTTCTCTACATTGGAAATGTTACCAGTTATGCCAATAAAAATACACCGGTGTAGTTAAACCAATATAGTCACACCAGTATAACATCCTATGAAGACAGATTTCATTGGGAGCTTTTAATTCCATTTAGCTTAAACTCTTTTCAAAGCAATTTAAGCTAAAACAAAAAGGGGCATTTTTTATACCAGAGTGAGAGTTTCCCCACTGGGACACAACTATAAGTACGTCAATTCACATTTACAATTTAGCCTATACCAGAATAACTTTCTCATGTAGACAAGCCCCTAGATATGCACGTATGGTACCTTGTAACCCTGGACGCACTGCTCCGTATATGCCAGCCAAACACACTGAATGAAAGGCATTGGAACGGAAAGGACAGATTAAAATGTAGAGGCCTGTCATCACAATCCTTTGGCTTTAGGCAACACTTCAGCGGGTCCCACACCTCAAATCTGGACCATTAGCCCCCCCACCGTGATGTAGGTATGACTGGGCCAAATTTGAGCAACTGGCATAATGACCCGATGCACAGGGTTGCAGTGTCACTCATATTCAGCCCAGCCTATGGCATCATGGTCACTGGCCAGTTGGCATTGAGGGGGTTATGCACTGAATTTTGGAATTACTTGATTTTTAATTGTTTAACCATGCAAATTCAACATAGCTTTTTCCATGAGAAATACATGTACCCTATATTTTGGATCCAATGATAATCTACAACAGACAGAGGAGAAAACCTAGCCTCCCGAAGTCAATGGGAGCTTCCCCCCAGGTGTGGATCATGAACACCGCAAAGTTCACTGTCTTTGGGTGGTGTATGACTGTGTTTGATTAAGTTAGAGTAGATCCGATTAAACTGATGGATGGAGGCATGGCTGGAAGTATGGTCTATTCCATTTTCAGGAGTAATGCACAAAGAAATTAAAGTCAAGTGGATTTCAGAGAAGTATACATTAGAAGAAAGTTAAATGACTATTGTGAGCTCTTTAATTTGGTGATTTTTATCCAATTATATCAAGAGCATATATAATTACTTTCTCCAAACCACATTGTCCTTTAAAATACAGAGTAAGATAATTTATGTTGAAATGTAATATATATCCTCTGAGGAGTTCTCTGAAAACTCTTTTCACGTGATCAGATATTAAGCAGCAAAAAAAATAAAATAAAAATAAAAATCTGTTGCTCAAGAGATTTATTTAAATGTCAGCTATCTGTGTAGCAATAACTGGGATTCAAATGCTTTTTGCTGATTTCTTTAAAAACTAACAGTACAAAAAAAGTCTGCTCCTTCACAGAAGGATATAGGACCGTCTTCAGTGAGTTCTACCTCGAAAGCAATTTTTAGCTGGATCAAATAGTTTTCCAGCTCGGGAGGTGATGTAGGAACATCCCTTTTGATCCCACACCACAAGAGGCCATAACTGCTGGAGAAGAAGCAAAGATCTGGCCCTTAAATCCATTCATAAAATGAAGCCAGTTCAGACAACAGCAATCCACTTGTAAAACCAAAGCACTTCACTGCGAGCAAATGACCTCAATGCTCCACAATTGCATGAGCTGCCTATGGGCTACCAGGTGCAATTTATGAGATAGTTTTTGAGCTATAAAGTCCTACATGGCCTGGTGCCATCCTGGCTGAGAGACACCTCTTTCCTCATGTCCTGCCACAGGAGTTGCTTTTGTCTGGGGCTGGGGGGGAAGGGGGAGGTGGGAACTGCCTGAGGAAAATGTCCAGCGCTGACCTTATCAGGACACTCCTCCACCACTTGTCTAAATATTTAGTGAATTTCGTGTAAGAGTCTGGGCCCTTCGCCTTTATCTGCCAGCACTTGCCAGGAAGTGTTACCTTTCAATACCGAGGGAATTCCTCTCTCAGAAGAAATGGCTGGCAGGCACCAGGGTAATCCAGTGTTTACAAACACATCTAGGCTCTGAGGGCCCATCTCCCCTTCTGTCATGTTTTGCCTCTTTCTTGTGGCACTCAGAGAGGTGGCGTGAAAACTGGGGGGCTTGTCTAGACAATACTTCCTTAGGTCTGGCCTGTGACTCACACGAAGCAAAGGATTCTTCAGTACCTTTGCACTGATGGATCCTTTGCTTGACAGAGAATAAAACTCTAGGCCTGCAGGCCTCACTCTGATTGCTGTCTAGCAGATGGAGGGAAAATGCGTTGAGAGTGGACCTTAATTAAGTAGTTATGTCTACTGTAAATCAAGCCCTCAGCATAAATATCCATGCAGCACACGCAATTGATCTTATCACTCTCATTTTCGCCACTATGTTATTTAAAGCTAATGAATATGAACCTGGAATCATTTCTTGTTTTCTTCAGGGAGAATGATTTGAGAAACGCTGAGTCACACAAGTTGTCACGTTATTGCAAAAAAGATCCATACATTTTATATTAATGGGGCTTCTGAGAATTTCGCTGCATTAGGAAATCAAGAGGGAAGGAAGAATGGGACCGAGCAGATAAAACACTTGTCGTTTTTCACCCACAGCACAATGAGTTCAGTATTAAGCAAGGGCACAAAGCAGTCTCTTGTCTCTAGAAGAGACATGAAACAGAAGCATGAGCAAGAGTCAATTGAGTCTTTTTACATGTGCAACAGATCCGGACAACCGCACTTGGAGTCTCCCTGGTTGGTTCCTGGTGGGGACCCGCTCCTCGTTTCTCGCTCCTCAGCCATCACTGCTCTTGGGTTGAGACCTGCGTCTTCCTCCCACCTGACTGGGGAATTTCCAGGCTGCATGATTCCCTGCCTACATTGTGAGTCCAGCTGCTTCAGCAGTCCTGCTTTGCTTTCTCCTCAGAAGCAATGAATTAGCACAATCGCTCACAGTTACAAGCCACCCCACAGTGCTTTTAAGCAAGCACATTTATTCTTAAGGTGAAAACATTCCTCAGAGCAATTTTTAAAACCTACAATCACACTAATAAGCTCCCCAGAGATCACTCCCCATTTCCAACATGGTCTCTGGTAGAGGGCAGTTCTTCTAGGGCAGGAGTGAGGAACTTCAGGCCCGGGGGCCAGATCAAGCCCCCAAGGCTCAGCACCCCCTCCAGAATTGGGGAACCCTGTGGGACCAGAGCACACCTAATCTACTAGGCAGGGCCCCCCCATTGCTCTGGTGTGGGAGGGGAATGTGGGGAGTGTCTTTCTCCTCAGCTGGGGACCACATCAGTGAGGCGTGTTTTTTGTTTTGTTTTTGATTTTGCTTCTCGCTTGTATGCGGCCTCCGACTGATTTTTCTGTGGGTCAGCAGCCCCCAACCCAAAAACGGTTCCCCAGCCCTGGTCTAGGACTTTCCCATGGTTACCAGTTCGAATCAGGCTCAGCTCTGGACTGGCAACTTCTGACAACTGTTCAGTGTCTCACGGCTGGGGATTTTGATCTTGAGACATCCGGAACAAGTAATCCACAGGTTATGGTGCCCTCCACAGGACATAACTTCAAAAGCCAGGAGTGCTGCTTTACCAGAGGTGGGGAACTTGCATTCATATCCCTCTAGAGCAGCAGTTCTCAAAGTGTGGATTGGGACCCCAAAGTGGGCTGCTGCCCCATTTTAATGGGGTCACCAGAGCTGGCATTAGAGGCCACGCCCAAGGGATGTCACCCCACTGCCCACGAATGAAGCTCAAACCCACTCCACTGCTGCTATGCCAAAATAGCTTCTCCCCAGGGCCATTCTAAAGTTATTCCTCCCCAGCGCCTCCTGGGGCTCTAAATCGAGATAGCCTGTCTACATTAGGGGAGCCTGCCTCCGACTCATTTTGAAGCTTCCCTGTAGTGTGGACGCTCTATTTCAAAATAAGCTTTTCCGGAAGATATCTTCCATGATAGCTTATTCCGAAAGAAGCTTGCAGTGTAGACGTACCCTTAGAAAGGATTGTGCGCTAAACTAGTCCTTAGCCATGCTGCCTGTAACCTCCTTTTGACCTGGGCATCTAGTCAAAGACTGGACCTGGCTGGTATTCTAGCTGGGAAAGTAACCATGGGGTCCTGTATTTAATCTATTGCAGGCTTATTTGTTACAAAGAACGTACAAAGGAAAGAACCAAACAGGACACAGCGTCTGCTTACAGCACCCAAAACTCTGTTTTCAGCCAGTACCCAAAAGCTTGCTAAGCTTTTTCCAGGACTGAAATGCCAGCTGCTTGCTCAAAGTCTCTTTGTATCTTCTTTCCTCCACCTTGTCTCTCTCACACACACAGTCACACACCTTGCTCACACAATACCCTATGGAACCTCCATCCACAATACTCTGTGGAACTTCCATCCACATGATGTTAATTTCTGGGGGGATCACACACACTTTTTTCCTTAGATGGGGGCTTTTGATTCATTTATTTTAAGTGAAGAGTGATGGTGACGTTTGTAACACTGCGCTTAGATCTTCTCCACTGACGTTACTGAGATTGGATGAGAGTGACTCAGAATAAAACGCAGAGCCTACAGTCTGACAACCCACTGCATTGAAACCGTCTCATTTAAATCTGTTAGATTGGACATTAGGAAAAAATTCCTAACTGTCAGGGTGGTCAAATATTGGAATAAATTGCCAAGGGAGGTGGTGGAATCTCCCTCTCTGGAGATATTTAAGAACAGGTTAGATAGACATCTGTCAGGGATGGTGTAGACGGAGCTTGGTCCTGCCTTGAGGGTGGGGGGCTGGACTCGATGACCTCTCGAGGTCCCTTCCAGTCCTATGATTCTATGATTCTATGAAATCACACATAATTCTTGTGCAAATTTGCAAGGTGTAAGATGACACCCAGGTTATATGTGATTCAAAAATCTGTCCTCAGCTCACCATGGAAAACAGAATGCCTGCTAGAGCAGCTTGCGAACAAGCCTGCAGATGGGGGCGGAGAAGAGGGGCATAATGTCAAGCAGAAACAAAGAAGGAAAGGCCTGTTAGCTCATCCTCTGTTCTTGGCTGGAATTTCGATCATCCACTTGAGCGGTATTTCTGCAGTCGTGCGCATTAGTCACAGAGGTAAACTCAATACATCAGACCCATCCCAACCGCCTCTTCTGCTCTGACCAAAATGGAACCTACAGGGGGACATGTTCTTTTCTAATGGACCTCAGTTTTACCACCTCTGCAGCTCAGGATAATTTCACTGACTTCCATGACATTGCTGCAGATTTGGGAAATTGATGGTGTTTCTATAGCGTCCACTAACCTTCGTATCTGAACACTGCACTGGGAAATTTTACTAAAGGGCTAGAATCAACCCTGGTGTAAATGGGAACATGACCATGAACATGTATGTGGTTCTCAGGCAAAATACTTTCTCCTTTTTACGAAAAGTTGACATTTTCCATGGGGAAACGCCCCATATTCCGTTCATCTCTAATGTACATGGCTTTGACCCTACATGTGAATTAACCTCTTTTCGAGAAATGTGCTGATACAGATGGGTATGGGAAGCTGGAGATGGCTGGGGGATAGAGACCAGGTCAAATCTGGCATGTTCTTGGGATTCTGAAGCCCTGATTAGGCTCTTTCCCTAGGACAGTAGTTTTTCAGCCTAAGGTGGGGTCCACAGACTATATCTAAGATTTCCATAGGGAAAATTTTTTTCATTCAAAAATGTTTAGGGGTTTGAAAATGAAAATGCCTTACAGGCTTCAACCATAACGTGGTGGGGGGAGGGGGAGAAAGCGTTTCACAAGTGAGACTCTTCCAATTTGGGGATGGGGATGGAAGAAGACACCTGACAGAAACTTCCACCTCATCTCTAGTGAGGAAGATTTTTGTCCTTCACTCCCTTTTCGCTGCTCACCAGCATTCCACGCTGGCCTTGTAGCCACTCGCTGAATTCCATTTGGGTTCCCTTCCCCTTCCTCACGCCCCTTTAGGAGAGAACAGAAAATTGTTTTTGCATTTGGCTCAAAAGCCCCTTTGAACACCCGGGCAGTGTGAGTTTGGGGAAGGTGTGCCTGAGAAAAATGCTGCCTCCTTTCCAAGGAAATCCTTTCTCTACTCCGCGGCCATATCCTGCCAGACCTGGAAACACTCCCCTTATTAACTCTGCTTCAGAACTGAACAGGAAGTGGCAGCTGTGAGAGCCGTGTTCACAGCTCTGTTCTGTAACCGAGTGGCAAACAAGAACGACTGAGCTGTCTGCTTCGTAAACGCAGGAGGCGATGGTTGAGAAATGAGGGAAAACTCACAACAGGTCACGATCAGAGATCTCAAGCGATAGCATTTCTAGATCCAAAGACATACCAAACCCCACTCGTATTTTTCAGAATACCAGCCGCACAACTATTAGGAGAAGATAGATATTATATGCGTTTCTCCAGAAAACACTGATCACCCGTTTTCTGGAGAGAAGACCCAGTAAGGTGTCTCAGGTTGGGTTCTCCAAAAACACGAGTTACTTTTGCAAATCTTCCATCCAGCCATCTATCAAAAACGTTGTATTGTGTAGCCATCAGGGTTGGCCTGCACACACTATGCCTACTGCCAAACCACAGAAGGAAATGAAAACTTAAGCCAAGCACACCCACTACTGCTCCAGCCAGCAACCTAGAATTCAGACCCGTACCCAAGAGTGTGTGTGAAGGGTGCGAATGCACCTCTCCACAGTCCTTCATGGTCTGCCCTGGGGCTGATTCCGGCCGACCTAGAGAAGGTAGGGGAGACACATTGCCCTTCCCTCCCTCCTGGCCGGCCTGGGAAAGCTGGGGCTGATTCCCACTTCCTCAATCAGGAGCCAGGCCGGGGCGGGAGGGGGGTTGGACCGCGGGGGCAGGGAGGTAGGCAGCTACCAGCTCCTCCCACAGCTCGCACAATCCCCATAGAAATTCTTGCGTATGGGCCTGGAATTCACCCAACCCAACCACTCCACACACAGACCAGGCACTGCAACCTCAGCTCTGTATCCATGGGGACGACAGACTTTTAGCACCTCCTTCCCCCAAGCAGCCCTTCCTGCCACCTCCTGCTTGGGAGCAGCTTGAAAGTGATGATGTGAGGTCTGCGGCGGGAAACAATGGCAAGGGGGTGTGCCTGTAGGGGGAGCAGTAGGAGGTGTAGAGCACGAGGTCGATTAACTTCTCGTTTCTTTATTTCTTTTGTAGGGCCTGTGTTTGTAAGGTGCCATGTCGTGGGGCCGTTCAGGGAAGATGTAATATATTCTTAACAATCAAAAATTCTCTTTTTTATGCAAAAGTTGAGTCCAAACTTAACAGTCAACTAAATCGGTTAATAAAGGAGGGCTTGATCCACAATTGGCGTAAGTCAGAGTAGGATTTAATGCTGGAATAGCAGAGTAAACCACTTCCACATCAGCTGTGGATCTGGCTCATATCCATAGAGAATATCTTTTATACCAGGTAAATGGATATATTGAGTCTACTATGAACACTCAAGCCATTAAGATCTCTCTGTTGACATATGGCATGATTGGGGCAGCTCCCTCCTTTTCATTCTGCAGATCACTATGTACAGGAATGATCCTCTCCTGCAGCCATCTCCCCACCAACATCCCCTCTAATTGTTTCCATCCATGTGCGGAATAAATGTTGTTACATGCACCAAGGCATGTGTGGATGTGCACCATCAGTACAAACACACGCCCCCAACGGTGGGTGCCCTGCTAATCAGCTGGGTGGCATTTGACTCTTTTTCAGGCAGCCGCCAAAGTGCACACCTTACAGGGAACATTGCTCCCCACCCAATCCCCAGTCCCCCATTAGGTAGTTCTTGGAGCACTGTAGTCTTTGAGTCACCATTCCCCTGCACGTGCTCATTCTTTGTCTAGCAAGTTCCATGGGGCAGAATTTGCTCATGGCTGTTTAAGGAAGCGTTCCCAGCGAGCTGTTCTACAAAAGGACGGACCTCACACATCAGGGGTATCGGGCCACGTCACGACTGTGTCTCTGCTGCTTGCAGAGAGGGAACATTGTGGCTGCTAGCAGCGGTGTTCCCTTGGGGAAGCACAGCCCTCCTCTCGAAGTAGCATGGCACTGGTTATATCTGTTCCAGGACACAGCAAGGCCTGCCCTTCCGCCTGCTCCCGCCAGCTTCAAAGCCCTGCAAAGAGATAAAGCTTTTGGGCATCACTTGCACCAGTTTCCACTTGCATCTTCTTGCAGTGGAAGGATGGTGTGTGGGAGACTGTTGTCTCTGGGGTGGGGATCTGGGATCAGTTCCATGTAATAATCCAAACTCCCTATGTGACCTCACTCCATAGCTCTGTGACTCCATTTCCCAGCAGTTACCTGGGAATAACTGTATTCCTTTCTCCGGCCTGCGTCTGTCCTGCCTGTTTACACTGTACGCTCTTACGGCAGGGGCTGTCTCTCGCTAGGGGCGTGTACAGCACCTAGCACAAAGAAGCTCCACTCTTGCTTGCAGCCACTAGGCGCTAGGAGAATTCAAAAAATACGTGTGGGTCGTCCTCCACCGAGGCCCGACTGAGCCCTTCATCTGCCTGCGTGCACCATACGTCAGGTGCTCCCATGGGGGAAGCAGCCTTCCCTGTGAGAAGGCGGGCAGAGTTCTGTCACATTCTCGCCATTCACAACAAACACCAACTGACATGTTTAAAAAAGTCACGTGCTGAAGCAAGCCGTTTCCTGCCGGGGAGCCAACTGTTTTCACAGGTATAAGTGAGGCCAGATTTTATGCAGACCTGGGGAAAGCTTGGGAGAGGGGGAGTTTTTTAAGGGGGAAATGAAATGTAAAGGATTTTGGAAGCATGAAGTGACTAGGGCAGGACACACAACTTTCCTGGACTGGAGCAGAAGGCAGCAGTTTGGTACCGAAATTAAAGAGACCATCTGCAAGCAAAGCAGGAGGGGGGGACGATGGGAAATGGCTTGAGCTTGAACATAAACTGCAGTTTAAAAAAGCAACCGCCGGTGAATTATTAAAGATGCCGCACTGCTCGTTTCAGGTTGGGGCATCTCGGCCGCTGTGGTGGGAATGGTGCCATATGAGCACAGATGGAATATTTATTTCAGAATTCCTGGCAAGCCCCTTTCCCCTAATGCCTGGGATCTGGTGAGTGTTAGAAGGAAAAGTACTTGTGCCAAAGACCAGGGAAGGGCGTCCCACGTAGATACACCCCTTTGCTACATGATAGATGGGACGGGATCATTTTTTACAGGGGCTGGAGCTCAGGCTGAAGAACCATAGACATTCTCCCACATCTCTCCCCACTCTGATCTGTCCCAAACATCACTGCTAAATTCATCTCCTGCTCCTCACACGCTACTCCCAGGTTGCCTCCTGCATCCTCATGCAAGCTCTCCATTGGCTTCCTGTATCTTATTTCTCCTTCTCATCTCTTTGCCCCACCTACATCTTTGCACTCTTCCCCTATTCCCCCCATGCCTTCTCCCTTAGAAACACGGCGTTAGAAGGGACCGCAAGGGTACGTCTAAACTACATGGCTCCGTCGACGGAGCCATGTAGATTTGTTGTTTTTGCAAAGGGAAATGAAGCCGCGATTTAAATGATCGCGGCTTGATTTAAATTTACATGGCTGCAGCGCTGAGCCGACAAACAGCTGATCAGCTGTTTGTCCGCTCAGCGCGCTAGTCTGGACGCTCCCCTGCCAACATCAAAGCCCTTTGTCGGCAGCCCCGATAAATCTCATCCCACGAGGAATAACGGGGCTGCCGACAAAGGGCTTTGATGTCGGCAGGGGAGCGTCCAGACTAGCGCGCTGAGCGGACAAACAGCTGATCAGCTGTTTGTCGGCTCAGCGCAGCAGCCATGTAAATTTAAATGAAGCCGCGATCGTTTAAATCGCGGCTTCATTTTCCTTTGCCTATGTGTCTAATCTACATGCCTCTGATGACAGAGGCATGTAGTCTAGACACAGCCCAAGGGTCTAATCCCTGCGAAGATGCAGGATTTGTTGAGTCTAAAAAAACATCCAAGAAAGATGGCTCCAGCCTCCTTTTGACTGGCTAGGAAGTCCTCCAATGAAGGAGCTTCTACAACCTACCTAGAGCATTAAAGCACTAGAACTGGAAGGGACCTCGAGAGGTCATTGAGTCCAGTCCCCTGCTCTCACGGCAAGACCCAGTGCCGTCTCTAGACTATCCCTGATAGCTGTCTGTCTAACCTGCTCTTAAATATCTCCAGAGATGGAGATTCTACAACCTCCCTCAGCAACTTATTCCAGTGTTTAACCATCCTGACAGTAGGAAGTTTTTCCTAATGTCCAACCTAAACCTCCCTTGCTGTAATTGAAGCGCGTTGCTTCTTGTCCTATCCTCAGAAGCCAAGGAGAACAATTTTTCTCCCTCCTCCTTGTAACACCCTTTTAGATACTTGAAAACTGCTATCTTATCCCCTCGCATTCTTCTCTTTTCTAAACTAAACAAGCCCAATTCTTTCAGTCTTCCTTCATAGATCATGTTCTCTAGCCCTTTAATCATTCTTGTTGCTCTTCTCTGGACCTTCTTCAATTTCTCCACATCTTTCTTGAAATGTGGTGCCCAGAACTGGACACAATACTCCAATTGAGGCCTAATTGGTGCAGAGTGGAGTGGAAGAATGACTTCTTGTTCCACGAGGCGTACAAATAGTTCGGATTAGAAGCCTAATCCGAATTATCTAGTCCGTGCCGCGTGTAGCCGTGCGGCACGGGGTTCGCACTAGCCGGCTTTTAAAAATGGCGGCGCCGGCTTTATGCTAATGAAGCCCGGGAAATTCAAATCCTGGGCTCCATTAGCAAGTTCGGTATGCATACATTACCCCCCTAGTTCGAACTAGGGGGGTAGTGTAGACATACCCATGCATATCAACAGAAGCCCATTATATTGACTTGCTGCTGTGGATCGTGTTCCCACTGGAGGCCATGTTCAAAGGATCCCACCTATGGGCCGCATGTTGAGCCCCGCATAAACCCACACAGCACTGTGGGCTGCAAACAAACATGCTATGAGCCACATGCGGCCCACAGGCCAGTGCTGTGTAGCCCTGATCTAGATGGTGCTGGATCCTGCTGTGAGGGCAGGGGACTCGATTCGATGACCTCGCAAGGTCCCTTCCAGTTGGAATAGTCTATGATTCTATGAAGTGTGCAGTACCCAGGACACTGGGGTCCTGGGTTATTGCAGAAGAACGAATACGTAAAACAACTTAGAGTTTTGCACAACTGGTAGATGGAATTTGGGTGTTTTTTTCACCTTCCTTGGAAGCACTATCCCCTGCTAGGGGTGAGATACTCAACTTGGTGGATCCGTGAGCTGTTTGTGATCTTTGGAATGTCTCTGTGAGGCTCAAGTCAGAGCCCCCTTAAATCAACCAGGGATCTGCCCTGGTGGACTGTGACATTCCCGCAACTCCATCCAGATCCTGTTTGAAGACAGGTTGCTGAAGTGACAGATACCGTCACCCTCATGTGGTCTTCTTGACTTAATTCATGCAGTCCTCTCCTTACATCATCAGTAAATGGAGCAAAGTAAATCAGATCCTCCTTCCTGACAGTGCAATGCAAACCTCAGAGCCTGGACTGTGCAGAGAAGAGGGTGGGCACAGGAGGGTAGGATTAAATATTGAAGTGACTGACAAAATATGTGTAAATAAAATAATAGCCAGTGGAGTGGAACAGGCTAACATGCTAAATGTGTATGTTGATTAAAACTGCCCTGGAGATCAGCAAATTGTCCTATCAATGACAAAGTCACTTTGTATGCCCACAAAACCCAGTCACGTCCCTGATGCATATTCATGGCACAAGTACAGTGTTTCATCAGGACACTAACAAGGATAATATTATGTGCAGCTAAAGGGAGACTGACTGGTGCCTGATGGATTTGGGAAGCCTAGCAGCTTTTAAATAACTCCTTGTAAAGAAAGTAAAAGAATCTCATTCCTCTTGTTATGCATTCAAGGAGCTATGCCTGTGAGGCTATACGGGAAGTCTCCTATAGAATTACAAATCTTTGGGCCAAGTCCCTTTGTAATCAGTGGGAAGTTTGCCATTCGTTTCCAAGGGAGCATGACTAGGCCCCTATAGAAATATGATTTATTTGTAGGCACTGTCCTGGCATTCACCCTTTTAGCATATGAGCTCACCACTCCCCGGGTGCATGCGTGTCCAATCGCTGCCTCTATTCTCACTATTTTCAAGTCCTCTTCTGTACCGATCCACCGAAAATAGGTTGCTTAAGTCCCCACACATGTAGCTTTCGCTCCCCCTGTGCCTGTTGTGCTCTGAGCTCTGGAACACTCTGGTTCAATTCAGTGTCGGCCAAGATGGTAGCCATTTTGCTGTCATTATCCCCATTGCAGAAAGGGCAACAGAGAGGTGCAGGGTTGCTCCGTGCAGTATTTTCTATATGCTGGCTTGCTCCTAGAAGTGCTCTGAGAGTGGATTTCCCCGTGCAGAAGGTTTGCCTTCCTATGTCATCAGTCCCTATACAAATCTGGCCTGTCCAACAAAACTCTGGCTTTCTAATCACTGCCTCTGTTCTCACTGCATTCAGACACCCGCCTGAAGCCTTAGGCTGAGGCGATACACTGCAATTGTGACATCAGGTTGCATAGGCCTGTGAACAGTTAAATTGCAGCACCATCTGAGGAAATTAACAGGTAAAACTCGTCAGCTCTTTCAGAGGAGCTGAGCCGATTTACTGCAGTTAAGGATCTGGCCCAGTGCATTTAGATGCTTCACGACTAGCTGCACACTTGGGACTCACCGTTCAAGCCCCGATTTCTCTAATGTCTTCTCTGCAGCGTTATCCCAGGTCCAAGTGTAACCCACACACCTAGGGTGTGTCTAGACTACAGGGTTTTGTCGACAAAAGTGGACTTTTGTTGACAAAACTATAACAGCGTCTGCACTGCTGCTGAGTTCTGTCGACATAACATCAACAGAACTCAGCAGTTTTGTCAATGGCTGTAAACCTCATTCCACGAGGAATAGCGCCTTTTGTCAACAGAGTTCTGTCAACAGAGGGTGTTACTGCATCTACACTGTCCTTTGCGTCTACACTGTCATGTCGATAAAGCGGCTTGCTTTGTCAACAGAACTGGATGTAGTCTAGACGCTCTTTGTCGACAGAAGGTTTGTCGACAGTATTTGTTGACAAAACTTCTGTCGACAAAAGCCTGTAGTCTAGACATATGCCTAGTGCGGTTATTGATCAATGCAAGTGGCACCTAGACCACAGCAACAGTTAAGCTCAAGAGACCCCTACAGCATGGGCTGGGAGTCAGCTGGCTTTTAGCTCAGAGGATAGAGGCTCCTATACTCCGCTTCAGAGGTCCCAGGTTCAAACCCGCCTGGTGGCGGTTACACAAGCACCTGGGATAGCCTCACCTGAGTGAGAGCAGCCAGACTGCAAAATCCCATTTGAGTGACTGTGTCCTCACTAGTATTCACCCTGCTGGGTTGCTAGGATTTCTGGGGGCATGTCCCTCTATCTTTGTGCTGCAGTAAGCCAAGGTTTCCCAGAGAATGGTGGGAGACTCTCTCTGTCCTTCTAGGCGCACAGAGGGAATTTTGGGGTGGCACTGGAGGACCATCAGTTCTGAAGAGATTTATCATGCGTCCTCCTGGCAAGACGGGTGGCACATGAAAGCAACGCCCCTGTTCCAGCCTCTAGCCCAAGACAGGCAGCAAACCTAGTTGAAAGCACCGCTGAACTCAAATGAGATATTGTGGGTGGACAGAAAGGGCATAAAGGGGACACTCTGGAAAAGGCCCGAGCTCACTTTGCAGTGAAGACATGTCCCTGAGACTCTTAGTTCAGTCATTCAGTTGTGTTAACGGCGTTTCCAAAACTACCGCAAGTCTGCAGCTCTAACCTGTGGGAGTGCAGCACTGAAAATGAGTTGTTTAGTGAATTTGGAGGGCAATCAATACACTGTCAATCCTTTTGGGATTGATTAAATGTGCCAGTCCTGGAAGATTTGCTTTCTGGCTAAGGTTGGAGCTGCTGTGTACAATTCTTTCCCAATCACCAGCCAATTCTAGAGGAAGGGACTTACGCAAGACATTGATTAGGAGTTATCTTAATTGTCATTACTGCGGTTGACCGCTCGGTCTGTTATCTGATGTGGCATTCATTTGTACCTTCATCTCTATGACTGATTGAAAGGTATCTGAGAAGAGAAGAAAATAAATCCAGTCAGAACCACTTTGTCATAAATCTGCCCTGCCACTTTAAGGAAAAGCAATCTGAAAACATTAAGGAGAAGGGATTTATTATGCTGGTATTTTCCACCTTGCAGGACAGCACAGCTCCCACCGGGGCAGGGAAGCTGTCGCAGAAAAACAACCCGAAGAACTTACAGCAGAAGCGGCTGAGGTGAATGACAGTTGGCTGGTGGGAATAAAATGGTTCTTGTTTGTTCTGAGATGGAGATAACAGAGTCAATAGGTCAAGTGGTGTGGGAATGCGAAAGCCCGAAGGGTTATGTAGCATCATAAAAAATGTGGGATCCAAGGCAGAACGAGTAATTTCCACAGGAGACTAACTTGCAGTTCAGAAATGGCTTAGATCTTGTCTGTGTTTAAATCCTGACTGATCATTTAACACCATTACCTTTCTGACTTAGAAGTACACAGAAGGACTCCCTCTGTGAGACGCTGGTTTTGGATCTGAAGAGATGTGCCCCGTGACTAATGAAACACTAACTAGGGGAGTTGCTTTCCTGTACATGAATCTATTAATCAGCTGGGCGCTAGCATGGCTGTAATTACATCGCGGATGGTAGGCTGGACAGAGGGACTGATCCAATGCCTCTGAAGTCATCAGAAAGGCGTGCGCTGACTCTAAGTATTAGATCACTGTCCTACTGAAAGTGTGAGAAATTATGGTTACTAGCTGTGTAGTTCAGCATTTTCTATAATGCCCACTGGCACAGAGTCTAGGCCATTAGACACGGGGCCTGTCTGTACTCCACAGCCCATGAAGCACTGTCTGACAAAGGGCTGCCCTTTGTTGAGCTTGGGAAGTAGTTTGCAGCTGTAGCATAGAGGAGGAGCAGAGCCTGAACATTGGGCTTGAAACCAGAGCTGAAAAGGCAGCAAAGTTCCTTGGGAGGTATGTGTGGGGTGGGAGAAGGGGGCACTCTTGTTCTGGAAGAGCATCCACACGTGGAGGTAATCAGGAATAGCAACTGTAGAGTAAGTCCCTATGTAGACAAATCCTAATTTGCCTAAAGTCGCCTGGGAAGTTACTGGCAAAACCAGGAATAGGACCCATTTCTCCCAAGTTCCTTGACCTGGTACCTTAACCACAAGACCTTCTTTCTTCTACTCCTGTGTTTCATTGATACCTCTTCCCAGCACTCCCTTTGTCACGTCACATCTCTCTGTGCCTTGCTTTTTCCGTCTGTGAAATGGGGACAATGCTCACTCCTTTCACTTGCATTAAACATGCAAAGCACTTTGTGGTGCTCAGGTGAAAGGCACTAAAGCAGTCCAAAGGATTATTGTCTTGATTCACCAGCAACCCACACTCGTGCATGCCAAAAGCTCGACACGTCAGCACTAAAAAGATCAGATGTGATTTTCGGCACCTTTCTTTTTTTGTAACACAGAGGATGAGCCGGAAGCCAAGTGTGGTGTTTAAATAAGGTGTATTGTATAATTAAACGTACGGACAGGTTGTATTCTCGATGGGTACAGAAGCAACTCCCACTTGGGTTAGCAGCATAGCAGCGTGGGAATTTCATCTTGTTAATTCTCAGTGGCATGAAATTACGAAGGAGCGTGGATTAGCCTAATGAAGCAAATTCATTCAGTCCCATCACTTAACGGCTGCCTTTGGACATGCACTGAGCTGACTTCCCTGGCCTTTTTCAAAGGAGCCAAGGCACAGAGGAGCACATAGGATGGGAAATCAAAACTTCCGTCAGGTTTTTAATTGTCTGTGCTGCAAAGACTGTGCCTATTGCCTTACTGGTTGCAAAGAAGAGCGAGACGCAGGACTCAAGGAATGCAACTGAATTCTCTGTTGTGGCAATATTCCTGCTACCTTCTTGGGAACAAGCGTGGGACGTGTCCCTGCCTCCTCCGGGAGTTGGGTGCTCAACCTGCCTCAGAATGCAGGCACGTTGTGACTTGTAATACTGAAGGCATTAGGACCCCATCCCCCACTAAGTAGCATGCCACCACAAAGAAAGGAACAGCCCTTGCCCCAAAGATCTTAAACAATCTAATAGACTTAAGGTGGGTTGGAAAGCGGAGGAAAGCAGGCAGGCCTGTTTTCATAAGACATAAAACTAGATCACCGCTTTGCCTTTTACGATGGAACCGAGAGGCTCTCCTGTAATCCGGGGCTGCGTAAGCCGCCACTCTAACTCAGAGGTGAACAGTTCAGTATTGGGAGTAGAATCAAGGTCTCCAGCTGCCTAGCCTAATTCTCAGCCCACCCAGCCGGAGTGTGTTTTCCTCTTTTTGCTACACGATCGCCTAACTGAGGCAGGTGAGTCCGGCTAGGTCACAGAGCAGGAAGCTGTGTGCTGAGAGCAAGCTGTGATGGACGTAACTCCATGATAGTATAAACCCTGCATCCACCCACAGCCTCTCAATGAATCTCTGGGGCTCGGCAGCTGCCCCAAGCCATCTCGGCCTGGATTGCCATATGATGTATCATTTGGCCTGGCCCATCCAAACTGCCTGGCCCAGCCCATAGCTGAAGTGGGAGGACACAGAGCCACTAGTTAAATTTCAAGTGCAATTTTTGATTCCTTGGGAAACGTTTTTTTAATCGGCTTTTTCAGCCTCGGCTTGGCTCACAATAATGTTTCCCGGTTAAAGTCGAGTTGTACGTCCCACCGCCTCAATGCCATCGGGGATGCTAACCAGCCCAAAGGGGGCGGGGTGGAGAATGGGTGGGCTGGGCCTTGCCTTGCCTGTCTCACCATTTAGCTCTGGACAGAGCACACGCTAATGATGGAAACTGATGAGACGGCATCAGCAGAGTGATACCCAGCAATCTCGAGACTCATCCCGAGCAGTGTCATTGGACTGACAGGACAGAAAACAAAGAACCGCCTTTGTCTCAAAGCAAGGAGTGAAGCTCCAATCTAGCGGTCGAGTCTATCTAAAAGCATTGTCACTTGCCCTTTAGCCTTATCTTCACTAAGGGAAAAAAGTGTGATTTTACTACAGGTCTGCTAACAGCTGGTACCTAACGCAGGGAAAACGAGAGTGACGACAAGGCAATTATTGTTTCAATAAGAGCTAGCAGGCCAGGGTGAACCCAAGGCAGGGGAGCTGATAGCCATGCAGGGTACCTGGGCAAAGTGAGCGGGTCCTCAGGCAGAAGGGGTGGGACCAGGTGCAGCCGGGCCATACTCCCAGCCCTTAGAGCCACCGAGAGCACACTGCACAGGGCTCCAGAGGTGTTTTAAAGGACCCGGGGCTCTGGCCACTGCAGTCGTGGCAGCAGTAGCCAAAAGCCTCTGGCCCTTTAGAATCGCCGGCTCCCAGGGTAGCTGCTCCCACCCCGCCCATCATTGGCCTGATCCTAGATTCACCCAGAGTCATCACCTGAACCTGCTAACCAGTTATAACGACACACTGGTTTGTCTTCACTAGCATTTTACATCATGTCCGTTCCCATGTGTCAGCTAATACCAGGTCAGAAACCACCTCCTGCCTTATGAAAGAACCTTTAGTCACAGGCGCTGCAATTAGGGTGTTGCTGCATCTCTTGGCTTGAAGTGGTTTTCATGCTGTGCAGGGTTTACAGCTTGGTCCAATGGCTTTCATCACTCCCCCACCCTCCCCCCACTATGCAAATCGTTCCAGCCCCTTGCTCTTAAATTAACGTTAATTCAGCTCATCGAAGGTTGGATTTTTTTTCTTGTTAGAAATTCCAAGTCCCTGCTATGTAACAACTGCATTCTGCAGCCAGCAGACGCTTTTGAGCAGGTGTCGCTCTGCCCTCTTTAACATGTAACACATTTCACTCGTTAACATGTAACATGTTTACTCATTCACACTGTGCTTACAGTGGAGAGTCGGGTGTAATGAGAGGGGATGGTCAGCCTGTTGCCTGAAGTTACAGCCTGGCAAAGCCTCAGGGAAAGAAGAGCTTCAGTTAAAGGAACCTTTTTCTGTCCGACTGACTAATTTGAGGGATTGTTAACGGAATGTGGAACCTTTCACCTCTAGGTCACCAGAGAGAATCTTGTCCCCTTTAGGAGTGACGGTAAGTCAATACCGTCTGATGGCCGTTCACGTGCTGGTTAGTTTCATGTTCATTCTTGCTCTAATTAAAAGATGTCCATGCTCCCCACACTCCTCCCCACCATCACAAGCAGTGCAAAATGACAGCTTGCCTGCCAGCATCTTCGGAGACGCACGGGGTACGTAGGGTGGGGAAAAGCTTATGCAGCTTGTGACTAGACAAAAGTTCCATTTCTGGGATTGCTAGTTCTGGTCTTTTTCACCAACACTAAATAAGTCAGCAAATGAGCTGGAAATGCGAAAGGCCCCAAACTATTGTTTTGTCCTGTTGTGAGTGCAGGCAATTCATGCTGGGCCTCTATTCGTGGCTCAGGTATGGACTCGTTCTGTGAGTCGATGCAAGTCACTAAGGTGCATCATTTCTCATGTTTGGTACCCTACAATCAAGGAATATACAACCAGAAAGAATGTACCTTGGCCTTCCTGTGCTTGAGTTTGCCATTCATAAAAAGAGGGGAATAACCACAGAGCAAAGATTTTGACTATGGCAGTGGTTTTTTTCATACAAACAGAAAATGACTAACATTTCCATTAAAAGTGCATTACTGTTAAAAGTGTGTGTGTGGGGGGGGGGGGCTAGGAAAACAGGACATTTGTTTTTCAACATCAGTCAGGCTATGTCTACACTACAGAGTTTTTGGTATCCCGGAAAAACTCTGATGCGTCCAGTGACCATGTCCGCTTTTTCGGATCAGTTTCTGAAAAAGCAGGCGCGTTCTTTCAGAAGCCCTGTATTCCTCATTTGATGAGGAATAAGGGCTCTTCCGAAAGAGGAGGTAGATGGGCCAAATGTTGGAAAAGCCTCTTTCAAAAAAAGAATGGGAAAAAGGTACGCAAATTGCAGTTCACAATTTTTGCATACCTTTTCCCAAAAAAGAACTGCAATGTAGACAGAGCCTTAGAGACGAAATATTTTCCTTTTTCTCAAAATTCTCATGAGGAAAAAAAGAGGCGTTTCCCTACCAGCTCTGGTAATAAAGCTGGCTTTGAAACTGGCTCACAGGTATTTTGGGAACAACTTAATGTTTGTATCTGGCAAAACAGCAGCACTTCTCCATAGCCAGTAGCCCCGTGGTCAGGGCACCCAGCCAGTCTAGGAAGAACTAGTTCAGATTCCTACCCTACCTGAGACTGACTAAAACCTGCTGTCCTACAAGCAAGAGACGGCCCTCTCTACCATGCTGTTGTCTATTCTAGGATGGGTTGGCTTCAGTCTCATTCTGCACAGACTGCCTGTCCTGAGCCTGCGAAGCCCTTGCACTGAAGAGACTTTCAGTGACAATTTCAATAAGCTCTAAATACAAAATCCTTGCTCACAATAAAACCTTCAGCCTTGGGCCCTCTTGGCCCCACCCCTTCCACAGATTATCCATATGCAGAATGAATTTCATTATGTGCACAAGGATGGAGGAGACGTGTCGCACGTCATCCCCCTGTTGGTGCACATAACAAAATTCATTCCGCACATGGACATAAAAAACTGGAGGGACCGCTGATTGACAGCCCAACCAAGATCATGATGTCCCTGTGGGGCACTGTACAGGCATACAGTAAGAAGCTGTCTCTATCCCCAAAGAGGGTATAATCTAAATCAGGGGTGGGGAACCTTTTTAGGGTCGGGGCCGCTGACCTACAGAAAAGTCAGTTGGGGGGCTGCACACAAATGAGACACTAAAAAAAAAAACCCAAACCAAAATCCCTCACAGACGTGGCCCCTGACTGCGAAGGAGAAAGACCCTACCCATGTTTCCCTTGCACACCAGAGCCGGGGGGCGGGGCGGGGCGGGGAAGGGGGTAGATTAGTAGATTTTGTGTGCTCCAGCTCCACAGGGGAGTGGCGGGGATGGTGTGTCAGCGGGGAGGGGAGCCACGAGCCTCAGGGACCAGATCCAGGCAAGCTGGGGGCCTCAACCGGTCCTAGGGCCTTAGGTTCCCCACCCCTGGTCTAAATCAATAAGGCAGACAGATGATGGGAGAGAAAGGAAGAATCATTGCTTTCACTGATTAGGGAAGGTAAGTGACAGTCTCATTTATCATACAGGGCGTCTCTGGCAGGGCTGAGAATTGAACTCACTTTCAATTCCAGGGCTCAGCCCCCAGACCATCTTCACTTGCCAGAATACCTCAGAGAAGAGATCAAATCTTCCACAGGCCAGAGAACCCCCTCAGGCTGTGTCTACACTGCAGGGTTTTTTCGAAAAAAAGTAGCCTTTTTCGAAAACTTCACCTGCATCTAGACTACAGCTGCATTCTTTCGAAATTAAATCGAAAGAACGCGGCTTTTCTTTCAATGGTGGTACTCCTCATTTCACGAGGAAGAACGCCTTTTTTCGAATGTGCTCTTTCGAAAAAAGGCGTTCTTGAATGCAAACAGGGCTTTTTCAAAAGTGAGCATTCAGACTGCCTGGGTGCTCTCTTTCGAAAAAGCGGCTTGCTTTTTCGAAAGTACTGCTTGCAGTCTAGACGCTTTTTTTCGAAAGAGGCTTGCAGTCTAGACGTAGCCTCAGTGTCGAATACGAAAGAGCGATACCTTGTATTGTTTTGTGGGATGTTTTCTGAATACTGCACATTTACTTTGCAAATCCCCATGACACCTGCCATTTTGTTTCCTGATTTACCACAGCCCTGTACCCATCTACATAAGTGTGGGGTGCTGAATTGCATTGTACTTATTCAATGCAACCACCCTCCCCGCAAAAGACAATAAACCCAGGTGCCTTGTTGATCTCGGGGTATTTTTCTTCTCTATTTACAGGATGGCTTGAGCTCAAGTCTCAGACATTCATTCAGAGGACTAACAGGTTATATAACTTCTAGGCTACTGTGTCAGATTTACCCAGCCTCAATGGCAAGAGAAAACCGTTACCAGCTGATGGCTGACCAGGGGAGAAGATTCTGTTCCCAAAGAGCCGGTGCCTGTAATGAGCTGGCCATCCAGAAGGGCATGGGCCGCGGACGCTGGTCTCATGCGCCCAGCAGCTCTGCCTGGATTGGTGCCTGGGTTTAGCAAGGGCATGCCCAGGTGTGTGTGATGATGGTGGGGAGTGTCCTGGCCTCTCCTCCCCCTGCAACAACTTCTCATGAAAAATTAAACCAGGACAAACATTATTAACAAAGTGCACACAGGCCAGGCTTAAATAATTGATGTTGTAAAAGTATATAAACAGCCTTGCGTGATACATTATTAAAAGCAGCTTTTTGTCAGGCAAAGTGAAGGCAAATGTATGGAGCAAGGTAAAGGAACTGCTGAAGATCGAGAGAAAGAAGCAATGCTAGTGGAGGCTACTGCTCTCCCAATGCCTTAGCTGACCAGGCTGTGCCCCAAAGGAGGCCCCGCCATGTCACAGACAGCCGCGTAGCACCCACGTTGTGATGTCCATATTCTGTGGTGATGGGCCCCTCAGGCATGTTAATAAGCAAAAGCTGTGATCCACCATCTGACCCCCCCTACCCCATCTCTTCCCCGTGTGCATTGAGCAGAGGCTAGAACATTGCCCAGAATGGTAGGATGGTTTTGTAGCGGTGCAGTCTACCCCAGACTCTGCAGAGCGAGTGTGGGTGGGTTTCCCACAGTTAAGTCACAGAACATAAAGGCCACACACTGAAGAACTGTGCTCACTGGTATCCCTGAAGGGTAGAGAACATCTGGGGTGAGGGAGCAGTTTCCTTCAGGGTGAAGATGTCTTCCCCACACCATGGAGAAAAGGGAGAGAGGGGAATATTGTGAGTCAGGATCCTTCAGACATCTCAACCTGCTCCAGCAGGAGTCTCTGGGTTCTGGAGTGATATGAAAAAACTTGTAATAAAGTATTTAAATATTGAGTATTGAATAAACTAATAACATCTTGCCATGAGGTGCTGGGAATTTTTCAAAGCTTTTTTTGGTAGGAAAATTCCAGTCTGTCACACCCAGCACGGTTCTTTGAAAAGGGCTGACTTTTACAAGGTCCCTATTCCCAAAAACTTTTTGAAAAGAGCTTTGAAATGGCTAATATATACCATTTTTTTAAAGTCCATTCTTTCCATCAAGAAGACCTTTTTTGTTTAGAAATTTAACATTTTTATTGTGATTTTTTAAAAGTCAAAATCAAAATGAAAGGCTTCAAAATTAGCAAAACAACGCATTTCAATGGAACCAATCCACTTTTCACCCCAGTTCAGGATGGGAAATGTTTTTAAATTCTCAAATCCTAGGGATGGGAAGCCCATTCCTTAATACTGTCCTCATGACACAAAAGAAGCCGCAATGAGCTATTCACAAGGGCTACGTCTAGACGGCATCCCTCTGTCGACAGAGGGATGCAGATCAGGCACATCGAAATTGCTAATGAAGCAGGGATTTAAATATCCTGCACTTCATTAGCATAAACATGTCCTCCACTTTTTTTCGACACGGAGTTTTGTCGACAAAAAGTGGCAGTCTAGTCGCGGATCTGTCGACAATAAACCCTTTTTTGACAGATCCTGTATTCCTCAAAAAATGAGGTTTACAGGATCTGTCGAAAAAGGGCTTATTGTCGACAGCTCCATGTCTAGACTGCCGCTTTTTGTCGAAAAAACTCCATGTCGAAAAAAAGCGGCGTCCATGTTTATGCTAATGAAGCGCAGGATATTTACATCCCTGCTTCATTAGCAATTTCGATGTGCCTAATCTACATCCTTCTGTCAACAGAGGGATGAAGTCTAGACAAACCCTAAGAGCTGGCTTCTGAGAGCTCTTATCAAAAGTCAACTGATGAGGACAAAACACATGCTAGCAAAATAAGCACTTTCTTCTTTCAGTTTTGGCCAAAGCATTTCCTTACGCTTGACCAATATTTAATGGCGCTCTAGCAGTACTGAGGGGCCCCTTTGTCTAATGTCACAAGTTACATAAAAATGCCAGCAGGTTTATTGTATTTGGTGACAAGAATTACTCAAGCTCTGCTCCGGCAGCGGCCACACACCGGCAATTTTCTAGGAGGGGTCCTTGGTCTCCTGCACATCTCAGTACATGTGTTCAACCCAAATAAAGACACTTATGGTAGAGTGAGGATGACTCAGCTACCTTGTGAAAAATCTACATCCAAGAGACATAATTAAGCCAAGGTAATCCCCTAGGACAAGGGCAGAATTCTCTCTTGACCTAGCTCCTGCTGCCAGTGGAGGTGGGTTGACTACAGCAATGGAGAACGCCTCCGTTTGGCCTAGCGAAGACGTAGCCTGAGTCATGTTCTCAGCCTGATACCGGGATGTTTCTGTGTACTGCACCTTCACTTTGCAAAGGAACCTGACGTCAGCCATTTTGTTCCCTGTTTTACCACAGCCTGTTACCGGGGTGACACGCCCACGTCCACAGGGCCTTTCCCTGAAATACTGAAAATACTGGTTTCTTTTGCCAGGTGGGGAAAAACGTGACACTCACCCTTGTGGCTTCTTTAGCAAGTGACGGGAAATTGCCTATTGTCTGAGGGCGGCAGCCAAGACAGGCTTTCCATGTTGGAAAGAACTGATGCAGAGGCCTACTCGAAAGGACACGCCTGACAAGACGCGTCACTGGTCCTACGAAACCCAGGAACGAGGCGACCTGTTCCTGAGCATCATCCACCAACACTTCCTCTACTCACCACTTACCTACACGCAGGTATTAAGGACTCGAGTAACATTCATCCTGCATGTCAGGGCTACATCTTAGGGTTTATTAAGCATCATTTGGCTCTCAGGCTAAGGACCCAACTCCCCTTTGAAGAGAGCTGCGGTTATGTCCTTCAGATCTGTCCGCTCCTTGTCTAATCAGCCAACATGTTCCAACATCTTATTTATGCAAGCGGCTGGGGGCTTTGGAGGGCTGCTGCAGCAGCTGCCGCCCTGCCGTGCTGACATTCGGCCTCCTGGAAGCTTTCTCCAAAGCCCTTGACATTGTCAGCTCCCCTCTCCTAAGGCGGCAGTGTTGGCATGCAGAGAATTGAGGCCCATTAAGCCTGCTGATAGGCAGGGCAGGGGCCGCTGGGCCCCGAAGATGCCATTGGGGAAGGAGGGGCGCACATCCTCCCTGGGCGAGGAATGTCACAGCTGCTCGGAGGGGAAATTCTTCTGTCCCCTCACAGCCTCGGCTCAGTGGATCGGTTTGAGGTCTGTTGGCTTCCAGAATAGCCACCCAGCCAATGACACCTAACTATTTCCCTCCTTCGGGAGACAAAGGGAAGGAAGGCGGCCTGGCTCTTGTCAGCAGTGGAGCTGACAGCTTTACAACCTCACTGGAGAAAGAGCTGAAAGAAAGAGCGTTAGATTTAATCTGTGCTGACAGGGATGGGTGATGGGTATTTTTATAGCGGAGGAAATGTATCGAAGAGGGGAAATTACACTGAAAGACGATAAGGATCTGGGCCTGACAGCCAATTAAGAGATGTTTACAAATGATAAAACCTGAGAGATCAAAGGAAATGCACTCCTTTGTACTGCAGGTCACTGTGTTGTTTGTAGGTGTCCCAGTTCAGGGTGGTTGCCACTAAACTTGTCGCACTCTCTGACATTTAGGGCAATACAGGTCCTAGAAGTGGGGCTGTGATAGTAGCTGGATAAAGCTGGGAGCTGCTTGGTTTCCAAATTTGGGAGTGTTCAGAGAGGCCCAACACACAAAATGCAGACTCAAGTCTTCCTTAACATTTATAGGAAAACTGTTTGGATCTGGTTCAATCTGCTTATAATCAAACGCTGTAGTGACATATAGCCTCCTCTTTCATTGCCTGACAGCAATAGTCAAGCGTCAATTCTGATTGGAAGGATCTCATTAGCAGGAGTGATAAGCAAAGCGATGCGTTTGTGCGGTTTGGATGCTTAGTCTGAAGCTTTTTGATCTAGAAGTTGTGCTGGAAAACTACCAAGGGATTTTATGTAAGATTTCCAGCTCTGACTGGTTTGGTATGGGCTGAAAATACATTAGGAACAGCCCTTTCTGTCATCCTCACTTAGAATTTCTGCTTCCAATCTGGACCAAAACCAAGCTAAGGATGAAGAGGAATGTTCTTGGGCAGGAGGTAGAATAGACCAGGAGAGGCTGAGCTTCAAGTTACAGTGGGGGAGGTCTAGGTTGGATATTAGGAAAAACTATTTCACAAGGGCTACATCTACACTGCAGGCTTTTCGAGCAAGAACAGGTGTTCTTGAGCAAAAATTTGCGGAGCGTCTACACGGCACGTGTGTTCTTGTGCAAGTAAATTTACAGTTAAGCGTCGGAACAGAGGGCTTCTTGTGCAAGAGTTATTCCTCTCCCCATGAGGAATAAGCCCTCTTGTGCAAAAGCTCTTGTGCAAGAAGGCAGTGTTCACAGGCAATAGGAGTTTCTTGCGCAAGAAACCCCTAGGGCTAAAATGGCCATCAGCGCTTTCTTGCACAAGAGAGCATCCACACAGCCATGGATGCTCTTGCGCAAAAGCACATGGCAGTGTGGACGTGCTCTTGCACAAGACCTTTTGCGCAAGATCTTTTGCGCAAAACAGTTTGGCTGCGTCTAGACTACATCCCTTTTTCGGAAAAAGGATGTAAATTAGACGTATCACAATTGCTAATGAAGCGGGGATTTAAATCTCCTGCACTTCATTAGCATAAAAATGGCTGCTGCTTTTTTTCGGCATGGAGCTGTGTTGGAGAAAAGCGCCAGTCTAGACGCTGATCTTTCGAAAAATAAAGCCTTTTCCGAAAGATCCCTTATCCCTCTTGAAATAAGGGGATCAAGAAGGATAAGGGATCTTTCGGAAAAGGCTTTATTTTTCGAAAGATAAGCATCTAGACTGGAGCTTTTCTCCGACAAAGCTCTGTGCCGAAAAAAAAAGGCAGCCATTTTTATGCTATTGAAGTGCGGGAGATTTAAATCCCTGCTTCATTAGCAATTGCGATACGTCTAATTTACATCCCTTTTCCAAAAAAGGGATGTAGTCTAGACGTAGCCTTCTTGCGCAAGAAGCCTGCAGTGTAGACATAGCCCAGGAGGGTGGTGAAGCACTGGGATGGGTTACCAAGCGAAGTGGTGGAATCTCCATCCCTAGAGGTTTTTAAGTCCCGCCTTGACAAAGCCCTGGCTGGGTTGATTTAGTTGGGATTGGTCCTGCCTGGAGCAGGGGGCTGGACTTGATGACCTCCTGAGGTCTCTTCCAGCTCTATGATTCTATGATTCCTCTAACCCAGACTATGGTCCTACCCACACTCTTTTACAGGACTGAACATCAGAACGGCCACTCTGGGTCAGACCAAAGGACCATTTAGCCCAGTGCGCTGTCTGCTGACAGTGGCCAATGCCAGGGGCCCCAGAGCGAGTGAACAGAACAAGGAACCATCAAGCGATCCCTGTCCTGTTGCCCATTCCCAGGCTCTGACAAACAGAGGCTAGGGACCCCATTCCTGCCCATCCTGGCTAATAGTCACCGATGGACCTAAACCCCATGAATGTATCCATTTTTTTAACCCTGTTAAAGTCCTTGTCTTCACCACATCCTCTGGCAAGCATCCAGTTCAGATATTACTCTCATGTGGAGGCAGCCAATTCTAGTTTTCCCCCCAAATCCTGCTAGGGACCTTGTTCCAGTCCCCACTTGTCTGCTGGGACCGTGGGTCTCCCTCAGCCATGGAGTCTCTTATATACCCGGCATGAGCCAGTGCAACCAGGTGGTGACTTCTTGGGGATGGGGGGCCCTCACCGTACAGAAACAGACTCGTCTGAGCCAAGCTGCCCTATCATTTGGTCCCGCTGAGGCCAAGGGCTCACCCACGTGTCCATGGAATTGCCACTCCCTGTGTCAGGCTGCAATGCCATTCACTGAAATTTGACCTGGCTGCCGACTGGACAAATGAAGGGGCAGCTGGCTTGGATTTCAGTGGGGTTGTGACCATGCAGTGAGAGCATGTTCCAGGCCACTGTTGCAGCAGCTGTTCTGATTTGTACAGGGCCACTTAGGTTTCCAGCCAATGGGAGCTGAGAGGTTGTGCTGGAGGCGGGGGCAGCGGGTGAAGCCTCTTCCTCCCCCAGCGCGGGGCAGAGAGGCACATGCAGCAGCCAGCCACTTTGAGCAGCTTGGGGCTGCTCCTTCCCGCAGGGTCCTGGCGGAGTAGGATTCAAAAGCTTGGCAGGTCAGATCCAGTCTGTAAGCTCTATCTTACCCACTCCCTGCTCTAAGCAATCCAGTCCCACCCGGTGAGTTCTTGTTTTAGGCTGGATCAGGTCTTCCATCCTGGAAAAGCAGCCTGTAGCGATAGCCCACGAGTGATCAGCACCTCTGAACCTAGGAAGTTTTGCACAAGTATCTGCCCCAAGTTTCTTGTTCTTTCAACCCTGCAAAAATTATTCTCTTAAATGCTGGATTCCTAAAAACTAAAGTGCAATGTTTGGAAATTATGGCATCGCTGTTATAGTGGAAGCTACAGAGCAGAAGAACGATGCAGTCAGCAACCTATTTGCCTTCCTACCAATGTTCTAAGTTTTATTACCCATGTGCAGAATAAATTTTGTTTGGTGCACCAAGGCATGAGCAAATGTGTACCACCAGTAGACACAGAGGCTCCAAAGTGTAGCTAGCTGTGGGCACTCTGCTAACGTGCTGGGGAGCCCGTGAATCTCTGCTGGGTGGCCGCCCAAGCACTCAGCTTGCAGGAAATGCTGCTTCCTATGCACCCAAACAGGCTGAATATGTCTGCTGGGGATGACAGCACACACAGCAAGTCTCACCAGAGCCAGGAGGCCCGTCCCTGAACAGGAAAAGTCATGGAAAACTTAGCAGGCTGCCTCTGGTTATCTTGAAGCGAGAGAAATACCACATGTGCGCATTAGGGGGTGAGGTCACCACAGTAGTTAATATCATCTTGACACGGAAAGGCCAATGAACGGCAGGATACGGCGCTGGAATATGTTGCTCAAAACACTACGCTTCTGAGTCAGCAGCCTTTTCCTTCGCTGGCACTTCGGGGAGCAGGCAGTTCCGCTCCAGCTTCTCCAATTTCCACCACGTCAGCCCCGAAAGCTTTGCAGGTGACTTGGGAAGCGACAATCAGGAGGTAACAGGATAGCCCAGCTCCGACCCTGCAAATCACTAGTAAATGTAAGCAGCTCAGCTCACCCCCCCTCCCCACCCCAGCTAATCATATACTGTACAACACCCAAGGGGGAAAAGGCCTGGGATTAATTCAGGAGAAGGCCGAACTGAGATGCTGCTGGCACATGGAGGCGCCTGGAGGCCGGAGCTGAGTCTGGATTTTCAGCTTGCAGAGTCCTCTGAGCTCCCAGTGGATGGTACGGGAACAGGAAGAGATGGATTCTAGAAAGGAGCTTGACCTCTGCTTTGATACGCCCGTATAGAAAGGATTCAGCTCTAGACCCAGGAGCATCTTGGGGGAGGCCAACGCGAGCTGCGGCGAGCCGTGCTCTCCCTCCATTCCTCCATGTCTGCAGGCTGGTCTTCCCCTCCAAAGCGCCTCTCTCCCCCACCTTGCCTCTCTTGCACTCCAGAGGCCATTTTGCTGTGGACTCCAAAAGGAGCAAGATCTGGCAGCTGTGCCATTAGAAAATGCTGCGTATGGGCCCAGTCGTTTCCCCCCGGGTGCAAGAAAGCCCCTAGAGTAAGAGCCTGAAATGCCCTGCGGCCAGCTAGTGCAGAGTTCCCCTTTTTTTGGCCACCACCGAACTCCACTCCTGCGCACTTTAAAGCAGTTTAGACCAGGTCTACATTCTTCTCTTCTTTACACCACTTTCTGAGGCCCAGTCAGAAGGGACAGCCCCACTGCCCTTTACCGACACTGATTAGGCCCCTGGGAAGTAGACTAGCAGCCAGGAATGATGAAGACTCCCTAAAAGTGTGTGTCTGGGGGGCGCTCACTGATCCCACCCCTTCCCTTGAGGGCCTGCTTTTGACCACTCTGCCACCCCCTCGCATCCCTCTCCCAATGCTTGCCCTTACAGCTGGTAAAAACAGAAGAGTTTTAAAAGTTATGGGGTCCCCTGGACTCCCCCGTTCTGACATCCCTGCTAGCAGCGCTGTCCCCGTTACACAGAGGAGCTCCCACGGAGAAATGTTTTCACACTGGACTACCTAACACGAGCCACCTCGGAACCAGAAGCATGGGCCTGACTGTAAGGGCAACAAAAATTATGAGGGATTTGGAATGGGTCCCATAAGAAGAGAGATTAAAAAGACTGGGACTTTTCAGCTTAGAAAAGAGGAGATTAAGGGGGGACAAAGAGGTCTATCAAATCATGACTGGCGTGGAAAAAATGAATAAGGAAAAGTTATTTACTTATTCTCACAACATAAAAACTAGAGGTCAACAAATGAAATGAATAGGCAGCAGGTTTAAAACAAACAAAAGGAAGTTTTTTTTCCACTCAGCTCACAGTCAACCTGTGGAACTCCTTGCCAGAGGATGCGGTGAAGGCTAGAACTTTAACAGCGTTCAAAAAAGAGCTACATAGATTCATGGAGGTTAGGTCCATTTGTCAGGATGGGTAGGAATGGTGTCCCCAGCCTCTGTTTCTCTGGAAGTGGGTGACAGGGGAGGGATCACGTGAGGATTACCTGGGGTATCTGGTATTGGCAGACAGGACACTGGGCTGGATGTACCTTTGGTTTGACCCAGTCTGGCCGTTCTTATGCTCTTAGGATGCGGTGCTCTTCTCCGGCTCCCATGGACTTCCACAGAAGCAAGATCAGACCCATGAAGGGCCATTTCAGGATGGCCAGGCCAGAAGTGAGTGACCAAGACAATTACCTGCTGCATGACAGCATTGTTGGATTTCACCCAATAACCTTGCATCTGGCCCACACCTAGACGGAGGCCCACGCCGATGGGCAGTGCTTCTTTCACCCGAGACTATTCCTCTCCCACTGGGTGTCAGCGTCTGTTCAGAAGGAATCTTGCAGTTGCAAAGCTGGCTGGGTGGGGAGAGCTCCGCTATTCCAATGCACGTCTGCATTGCTGCCCAGGGCACTGACCCAGGAGGCCCGACCCGAGGAACACATCCTCCATTGCGCTCATTTGCTCTTAAAACAATTACGGGCTTTGGAGTTTGGGCTTCTTTCCAGAGACAGTAAATCTTCCCGGTAAGGCAGCGTCTGTAGCCGTGCCACTGCTGACAGCGCCCATCAATTATGCTGAGCTCCACTGTAAGCAACACCCAGGTCTTATCGCACACAAAGCTACATGGCCAAGGGTGGCAGCAGCCTCCGTCCCGCAGGCTCTGTGGGCGGACGTACCAGCCCGGGGCCGGCACCGGGCAGATACTAGGCTTTTCCCGTCTCGCTCTTCAGAGCTCTTTCTGTCTCCACGCAGGTCGGCGAGGCCGAGGCCTGGCCCTGCCAGACGCTGGGTATTTCTGAGCAGGGCCATGCGCAGGCAAAGTCACGGTGCGTCGAGGGGGCTAGCACTCGCCAGACAAGCTCAGCTCGTCGCAGGACCAGGCCGAGGCTGATTCCCAGGGCAGCTCTGAGATCACCTCACGCGACCTGGCATATATCACAGGCCAGAAAACAGCCCTAGTGGCAAAGGGACAATTTTTGGAGTGGGGGTGCCGAGCACACCCTCCCTGAGCTCCGTCCACACCCCTCACTGCCCCTGCTGGGGCTGGCACCTGGGACCACGCAGGTGGGTCCAGGTGTCAGGATCCTGGGCCTGGTGGCTGGGTGGGACCTCACCTGTGGGGCCTGGTGGCAGGGCCACCGAATGGGACCCTATGCTGGGGACATTAAAGATGGACAAACAGGCATTTCTCTTGCTGCTCACACCCCTCCCTGCCTGGAGAGCTTTTCTCCTCTTCTCCCGTCTCTCCTGCAGGCGCAGCAGGCCACCCCCAGCCCTTCATAGCTGGAGGCTTGGGGATGTCCATACTGAAACAAAAGCCTTGTAGCACAGTTAGTTCTGGCCAGGGTCAGCCTTTGGGGTTCCAACTGGTGGGGTCGAAGGGATCCTCCCCTTGTTCTACCCTCCCTGAGCATCACTCCCCCCGCCCCGAGCTTGTAGCTACTCTTCAGAGGGGAAATCACCTGGCCTTGCTCAGGTGGGGGTCACGCACGGCTGGCTCAGCACCCGCCCTTCCAACCCACTGGCAACCCCCCCGTTCCAAGCCCATGATTAAGTTTCTCCATGTAGCTATTAAGGGCTTGACTCTGCATTTCAAAAATGGTACCTTGGAAAAGTACAGAAAAGGGCAACAAAAATAATTAGGGGTGTGGAACAGCTGCTATAGGCTAAGACGACTGGGACTTTTCAGTTTGGAAAAGAGACGACTAAGGGGGGATATGCTAGAGATCTATAAATTCATGACTGATATGGAGAATAAATGCCCCAACAACAACTATTTGGAAAGATGAAACCATGAATAAAGAAGAGTTATTTACTTCTTCCCATAATACAAGAACTAGAAGTCCCCAAATGAAAGCAGGTTTAAAACAAGCAAAAGGAAGTTCTTCCTCACACAAAGCATAGTCAACCTGTGGAACTCCTTGCCAGAGGAAAGAACTAGATAAATTCATGGAAGATTGGTCTATCAGTGGCTATTAGCCAAGATGGGGCAGGAATGGTGTCCTTAGCCTCTGTTTGTCAGAAGCTGGGAATGGGCTACCGGGGAGGTATCGCTGTTCTGTTCACTCCCTCAGGGCGTCTGGCATTGGTCACTGTTGGCAGACAGGACACTGAGCTGGGTGGCTCTTTGGTCTGACCCAGCATGGCCACTCTTATGTTCTTCTTGTAGGAGTAAAGGGCAGGAGAACTGTATTTGGTCCTGGCTGAAGGCATCTCCCTCAGCTGAAAGGCGCTGGCTAAGCAAGGAGCCCTGATACCAAATCAGAGAGAGAGGGTGGGAACAGGTGTTTTGCTTGACGGTCTGCCTAAGAGTCACGAGCACTATTTCACCTGCCTCTCTCCTAGCTAATTAGGCTCCACTGAGTGACCACTAGAGCTGAAATCACTGATAGCAGGTCTGAGACCTTTGACCTGCTGGGGGACAGTGTTTCTGGGGAAGAGGAAGCTCAGTCTGCAGTAGCAGAGAGGTTCCCTGTCACAGAATCATAGAGCTGGAAGAGACCTCAGGAGGTCATCCGGTCCAGCCCCCTGCCCAAAGCAGAACCAACCCAACTCAATCATCCCAGCCGGGGCTTTGTCAAGACGGGACTTCACTGTCACTCTTCTTGTCAGTGCAACTCATTCCGCTTGACTTTTCCTGCCCCCCTGCCATGCCAAGCAGCGCACCCCAGAAAACAAACCTCTCCCAAGTGACCGGGGGTAACGTTTTCAAAGTGCCTGCGTGACGCTGTCGCCAAGTCCCATTGACTTTCAGTGAGATGTGGGCTCCTAATTGCCAACCTCACTCTCGAAAACGCGACTGTAGGTGTTAAATGAGAGAAGGCCCTTCAGGAAATGTTCCCTCAGGCCGGCTCCATGCCGAGCTCTCTGCCAAACGGGAGCCCCCAGCAACAGTAGCAGGTGTATTTTTCAACTCCCTTTCATGGCAGGGTTGTAAAACCAGATCCTAAGCACTTATTCATATTAAAGATCCTACGGCAGTTTTCTGAGCAGTAGAGGTGTTAACCCCAAAGTGCTGGGCATATTCCAACACAAGCAGTGCCATTCCGCCTCCAGCGCCTCGGATTTCCTAGCCGGTTTCAGCTGCCTTGTAGCCCTTCCCTTTGCAGTGGCTGTGCCCATACTAGCACAGTCATTTTCTGTCCCTCCCACCATTTTGTGGGCACTAGTGCTGCTCCAGCCACTGTCATGGGAGACGTGCTGTTCTCTGAGCTAACACAAGGAGAGCTTGTGTTACACAAATCCATTCTTCCACTCTGAACGGTGCGCCACCCCGAGAGCTCTGCCAGGTGCAGCTCTCCATGCTGAGCAGCATTCACTAAGTCATGCAATGCCCGGAAGAGGGGGACGGTCTAAGGCTGCCTCAGTTTCCCCTCTTGGGGACCCCTAGTAGGTCAGAAGACTGGTAAGGCTAGGGAAGAGCCAGCAATCTGCAGTATCTTGAGAACCAGCCCTGTTTGCTCCACAGGCTTTGCTAACCCCTCCGCAGGGCTGTTAAGGGCCCATCCACTCCTCTGGGCTCCAATCCAGGGACACGGCAGGAAGCAGCCGGAGGCAGTTTCTCATAGTCCCTCTCTAACAGGCGGTTGCCCAGACTCACTTTCTGGGATCCTCTTCTTCCAGAGGGCCAGCTCCCCCAGCAGATCCCCAGGACCCAACTCCTAGTGCCGCCTCAGTCTCTCTGCGAGGCACCCGCCCGTCACCTGCAGCCTTTCTATCTCTGCCCGCTGCTGCGGGGCCACATCTCAGCCCCAGCTGAGGAGGTGGGGTGTCTCCCTGCTAACCCGCTAGTGGCTGGGGCTACTTGTGAGAGCCCTCAGGAGGTGCACTGCCCCCTGTCCCCCTGCCACTGCCTGCTCAGGGTTACTGAGGCGCTAATGGGCTGCTTTGGGGACAGGCCTAACAAACATCTGTTTCATTCAACACAGATGTTTCAGGCAGTCTTAGTGCAGGCAATGGCTGCCAGGACTCCCGGGTTCTGTTTCTGGGATTGCCACACCTTAAGCAAGTCACTTAATGCCCCGCCCCCCAAAAAAATTCAAAAGTGACTAGTAATTCTGACGGCCCCCTTGAAACACCTTCAAGGAGACTGATTCTGATTCACAGGAAATGTAGCACCTCCTCCCTTTGCAAATCAGCACCCCCCACAAAACACCCCAAATTGGCCACCTGAAGTCATTTAGCTGCCATTGAAAATGCAGGCCTCTGAGTTTCAGTGTCTTCATCTATAACATGGATTAATAATCTACCTCCCTAGAGAGATGCAAAGGCTCTGGGACCCTCGGACAAAAATAGCACAGACATGCAAAATATTATTGTCCCCAGGATAATAACCGATGTATCGGCTAAAGCACAAATTGATTATTTTCCATTCAATCCTTTTGTGTGGAGTAAGCCCAGAGCGAGAAGGGGTGTGTGTGCTGGGAAAAGAGGAGACAGACACTAGAGCCATGGTTACTGCACTGGATTAGCTACTGCTGACAATGGACATCGGCAATGGATGGAAATGAACTGGGGTAAGCTTGTGGCTAACCTGCATTCAGCTCTGATCCAGCAGTGCTTAGAACATAGAATCCGAGACCCCCAGGGCTGGAAGAGACCTCAGAAGTCATCTCTTCCAGCCCCCTGCCCAAAGCAGGACCAACCCAACTCAATCATCCCAGCCAAAGCTTTGTCAAGGGTTTTAAACCTCTAGGGATGGAGATTCCAGCCCCTCCCTAGGGAACCCATCCCAGTGCTTCCCCACCCTCCTAGATAAATAGTTTTTCCTAATATCCAACCTAGACCTCTCCCACTGCAACTTGACTGTCAGCAACTGGTAACTTTCACCGTGTTTGAGAAAACTTAAGGGACAGAGTCTGATCTCATGCAGTGTGAATCAGGAGTGACTGCATGGCAGTTCTATGAGTATTGTTGTCATTCCAACAACCTAGTATAAATTGGGATTAACTCCACAGTTACTCCAGTGTAAACCTAGTCTGAGGTCAAAATCAGCCTCCAAACATGAACATTCAGACTGAAAAACATAAAAAACAACCAATAGTTCTGCAGCACCTTAGAGACTAACAAACCATGTCGAGGGGATTGTGAGCTTTCGTGGACACAGTCCACTTCTTCAGATGACTGGAGTTATTAAAGGTCCAGTAACGCCATTCATCTGAAGAAGTGGGTTGTGTCCACGAAAGCTCACGATTCTATCTACATGTTTTATTAGTCTCTAAGGTGCTGCAGAACTATTTGTCGTTTTTACGTTTTTCCAGTTACAGGCTAACAGGGCTCCCCCTCTGAACATTCAGACTGAAGTTAGAGAATTCAGAAGAGTCGGAGCACACTGAGGGTATATCTAGACTACATGGCTCCGTCGATGGAGCCATGTAGATGAGTTTACTAGATATAGGAAAAAGAAGCAGCGATTTAAATAATTGCCGCTTCATTTACATAAAAATGGCCGCCGCGCTGTGCCGATCAGCTGTTTGGCAGCACAGCACGGTAATCTGGCCACGCCACGGTCAACAAGGGTCGTGAAATGAGATTTACCAGAGCGGTCGACCAAGACTTCCCTTGTCGACTGCGGAGCATCCAGATTACCGCACTGTGCTGCCAAACAGCTGATCGGCACAGCGCGGCGGCCATTTTGATGTAAATGAAGCAGCAATTATTTAAATCGCTGCTTCATTTTCCTATGTCTAGTAAACTCATCTACATGGCTCCGTCGATGGAGCCAGGTAGTCTAGACGCACCCACAGTGTTCTGTGAAAGGCTTTGCTAACCCTTCTTGGTACAAAGGAGATGAGTGCACAACAGTGACACACAGTCATTGCCCTCCTCCCCATTGAAGAGCAATGGCACTCCTGGGAATGGATGATGGTGAAGGTTTTGAGCAGTCTGTTTTGACTTCTTTGGGTGAATCCTGTTCAGTGCCCTACCTAAGATGGCTTTTCAGCTTGCTTTGACTGCTTCCCAAAGGTGACATGTTTATGCAGCCTGATCACTCCCTGCATCCTTTCTGTTCCCCATTCATCTGTCCTGCTGTGAGGGTGGAGGAAGATCTTTCTAAACTCTGAGAACAACGTGCAGCTCCCTCACCCCTCTCTCCAAAGCAGGAACATCCGAACATGGCAGCTAGCTGGGAAGAAAGGGAGGAAGGCTCAAATCCTGAGAAACTGGACATCTCTGGGTGACATCACTTATGCCTTAATTTCTCCTGCCACCGGGAATGCACATTAATGTATTAAAAATAGCAGCAAGAGTTTTCATCTATATGATCCCATCCTATAGCCTATATGAGGACTTTTTAGCAGGAACTATAGTCGTTACACAGAGCCTGTCATGCAAAGGTCGCAAAGCACTTGATAAATTTATAGACCAATCCGCAAACTATGCTAAATCTGAGAGGGGTAACCATGTTAGTCTGTAACTTAAAAAAACCCTTTAAAAATGATTGGTCCTTTAGCACCTTAGAGACTAACAAAAAATGTATAGTATCATGAGCTTTCATGGGCACAACCCCCTTCTTCAGATGAATGAAGAATTGGGTTGTGCCCACAAAAGCTCATGATACTATCTACATTTTTGTTAGTCTCTAAGGTGCTACGGGACTATTTGCTGTTTTTTAAGGGGTTCCCCCTGCAACCATACTATACATCACATTTTCTGGTTCATAACCACACTGCAATTCCCATGATGCTAAATGGAAGAGAGATCCCATCTGGATGGTAAGTAAAGATTGGAAACCACTACAATAATCAACATATTCATAGACTGATATCTACACATGGATTATTTCACACACCATCTAAATACAGCCACCTCTATGGAGGAAGGCATTAGCCCCTAAATAACACACATGAATATAAAGATTAATGTATATACAAGTTTTCTTATTTTGCTGCATATACAGATATTCATTTTTATTAATGCTAATTAAGGTTCTAATCCATTCAAACCCTTAAGGGCCCAACCTGGCTGCCTTTACATTGATGAGATCATTCTCATGTGAGCAGCGCTAGTCTCATGTTTGGGTGTGTTGTATCTGGGGTTGGATTGCTAAATCAGCGGTTTCCAGGTGTGACGATCCATCACTCACTCCACATCCACCAAGTCCTTCCATACTGTTAGAAGCCTGAACCATTGGCACAGAAAATGGCACTGCTCTTGTTCCACAAATACACGCAAATAATCTTTGTCTGCTGGTGACTATAATATTTTGCTTTAATATTGCCTTTTGAAAGGTGTGCATTAAAATAAAAAGATGATCCTTGCTGAATCTTTCACACTAAGGTCATGCAAGATAAAATAAGGCGCAATAAAGGTCCTTCTAACTAAAATAGTAATAGAAATGTAGCCGTGTTAGTCTGGTGTAGCTGAAACAAAAAACAGTTCCTCTGAACTGTCATTCATGCTTAAATTTGACACTTTACGCGTAAGTTTGAATAAAGACTCTAATTATCTTACCCATTACAAAAATAGCTTCCCCAATTATCACCTCTAATATCATTAGCTCACAGACATTTACTCCCCCCCCCCCATCCCCCTTCTGTTCTGAAATTTGATTTGTCCTTTTCATATGTGTTCATTTTTTTAAATTGTATCCTTTGGTATATATCATTGTGACAATTTTCTTCCACTATTTGATCTGAGGAAGTGGGTCTGGCCCACGAAAGCTCATCACCTAATAAACCATCTTGTTAGTCTTTAAAGTGCTACATAGTCCTGTTTTTTGTTTCTTCTAGCTAAAGAGGAACAAACTTCATTGTAACGCATGCTAGTCCTGTTCCTCTTTCTCCACCCATTTTGCACCATTGTAACGCCACAGACTTCATCTCGTTCCTCCTGATTTACACCCATGTGAGGGCTGAACCCTGCCTCTGTGCCTATTTCAACTATAAGGGAGCTAGATTTTGTTTTCCATCTCCAGCTCTGAAATGAAGGGGGAAAAGCCTCTGGTAACGTGGCTGATGTCTGAAGATGGCTTTGAAGATTGTCAGCAGAATGCATCTTTTTCATGTGTGTCCTTCAAATCTGGCCCTTATTTGCTTGCATGAAAGAAGAAAGATCCCTTTAATAACTGCATACTCGGGAAAGCCAGAAGAAAGAGACAAAGCATATAGTATATAACAGCCCTCCGGGGGAAAGGAGCAGAGAATTTGCTAAGCAAGAAGAGGGACTGGCTACTTTAGAGAATTACAGACAAGACAACTGTGGCTTAATTTGCATTAGTGGGTGACTGTACCTTCGTGCCAGAAAGGGATCTCATTAATGACAGATGAGGGCTGATGTGATTGTACAACCCGCAAAGCAAAAAGATGATTAAACCCATGCAAACAGACTCCCTGAATGATGCTTTCAAAGTACTGCGTGCCAGCTGTGTGCTGCTTCTCTTCTTCAGAAATTTTACTTTTCAGCATTTCTGTCTTCTTTTCACTTCTTCCCTGCCTGTCTTAGAGACCTTTGCACAAACGATACACATAGATTGGACCCGGTCCTGCTAGAGGTAAGCCCATATAAGCACATATAGATGGGGCCTGCTTCACTAATTTGTGCCCCTGGCCATGCAGTAAAGCCTTGGTGTACATGAGAACCACATCTTCTGTGTGTGCTGCCAGAGTACTCATTTCCATCTCTCCAAGAGGATAGAGTGGAAGTTCAAAAGAGTCAGGGTATGTCTACATGGCTAATGAGGAGTAATGGTAGTTCAAATTAGGAGCTTTAATTCGAACTATCTAGCCCGTGCCGCATGTAGCCGCGCGCAGGTAGTTCGAACTACGGGGCATTTAAAAATGGTGGCGCCCGGGAACATGCAAATGAAGCCCAGGATATTTAAATCCCGGGCTTCATTGGCAAGTTTGAATGCCTACATTAGCCTCCCTAGCTCGAACTAGGGTGGCAGCGTAGACATACCCTCAGAGATAGGCGGCAAAGATGATCAAAGATGTGGAGCGGCTCCTGTACAGGGAGAGACTAAAATAGTGGGGCTTTTCAGCTTAGAAAGAAACAGCTAAAGTGGAGGGGTTATGATTGAAGTACTTTTTCATACAGTGCTCAACTCACCTGTGGAACTCATTGCCAGGGGATGTTGCAAAAGCCAAAAGTATAACTGAGCTCTCCAAGAACTGGTTAAGTCCCGGGAGGATCAATCCATCCATGGCTTTCAGCGAAGATGATCAGAGACACAATCCCATCCTTGGGGAGACTGTACATCTCTGACTGCCAGAAGCTGGGAAAGGAAAACAGGGTGCATCATTACATAATTGCCCTGGTTTGTAAACCCCCCTGAAGTCTGTCAGGGCCAGGATACTGGGCAAGAGGGACTATGGCCTCGCTCAGTAGGGCAGCTCTTCTGGTCTTCTCTACGGATTCACTGCAGTCCCTGAACAGAAACACTTGCTAACATGCACTGAGCTCCAGCAGGGGCTATTTACAAGAGGTTCCCATGCAATGTAGACATCAGAGAATCTGAGGAATTAGGGACAGAAAAGGTCTATCTGGCCCTCTAGATCAATCCTCCATGGTCTGTGCAGGACTGTTCCCTCCTGCACGTCCTTCAGAGGTTTCACCAGTTAGGTGATGGGGCTTCCATCATTTCTCCTGTCAAACAGACCTCAGCACTAGGAAATGTTTCCTGCAATATAACCAGAGGGCCTGATTTTAAGAGAACTTGACTGCCTCCTGTTGACTTCCACTGGAGCTGTGCATCCTCGGCACTTCTTAAAATCAGGCCTGGAGTTTCCTTTACTCAGCTTCAGTGGATACACCAGACTTCTCCCTCTTCGGAAATTCCCCGGGCAAAATCCAAGAGCTGTGAGTGCTCAGTGCTATTGAAAATCAGGCCCCGGAGTGTCGAAAGGTGGGCAACCCAAGACAGAGATGCCCAACAGCATTGGGAAATTTTGGTTTAGGGCCTCAATTATGACTTCACTTGCGCTCATTTGAGACCAGTGTATCCCATCCGGAATATGCCAAGAGGGAGAGCACTCATTTTCAGGCCAAGGTAGAAGCCAAAATGAAATATCCAACGCTCCTCTGTGGCTGGGAAGTCTGAGACTGGCTTTGCTGACACAAGAAAGCATTTCCCAGAAGAGTCAAAGGCTTTTTTAACGATGAGAGCATTTGATAAGCAGGAAAAAGGAATCCAGTCCCGACAGCACAGTGCAGCACCACCAAGCCCATATACTCCAAATTCATGTGTCAGCCCCCCCGCCCAAAATCCTGAGATTGGCTTTACATCGTGATAATTTTAAAAAATAACAGTGCATATTGATCTCTCTTTCTTTGCCTTCTGGTACTGGAGCGTTCAGGGTCATCCTTTCACACTTTTCTCCACAAGAATGAGGGCTGGAAATTTGCTTTTAATTTTTAATGAAAGCTGAAATTCTCAGGTCTTAGCTTGATTCTAGCTGCTGGGGCTTTAAGAAAAAATGTGACCAGACTCTTGATAATATCGTCAGAGCCGATAGCATGGGGAATGGATGGCTCTAAGGAGACTTATTCAGACCACACTGTCCTTAAGGCCGCATTGGACATGCTGTATGGTGCCCCTACATTCAAGCTTATGCTTGCAGCAAACAAGTCACAAATATTTGAGTGGAAAAGGGTACTATTTTTTTTAAATCAACAATTCATTTCCCCAAATCATTCCCCTGCACTTGAAATTTTCCTGTGATTTCAGCACCTTTGTGTTGTCTCTTCCTTCCCTCCCTCTCCCCTCTCCCCCCAAACACCCCACCCTCGCTCATCTGCTTGAGTAAACAAGGCTGAGGAGAAAGAACACACAGTGGCCGGCATCCCACAAACAAAAGTCGAAGGGAAAGGCAGGCTGCAGGCCTGAATGGCATTCCCACATTTCCATATTTCCAGATTTGGGGCTCTGTGTACAGAGCGTGAACCCTCCGCTACGTCCTGCTTTGGTCCATGTCTCTTTTATGCTGGCGAGATTTGTTGCGGGATAATTCTAAATGACCATCTCCTCACAACAAAGCCGCCCCCTTTAGATGTGGACAGATGATAGAGAAAATGGGTGGTTCAGGCCGATTTCATGAGGCCTAATAAATCTTCACTAAATTAAAGCTCATCCCCCTTTCCTCCCCTCCCCGGGCCTTTGTCTTGCTAATACACATTAGGCCCTGCCTGGCTACACGCTTTGAGGAGTTTTCGGAGGTGAGGCCTGTACAAAGCTGCAGATGTGGGGGCTTTAAGGGACCTTTGCCCCTAGTGTTACCCATTAACATCAGCCATACCAACACAAGAATTCCGCCTTGGTTCTCTCCCCTCAAAAGGGCTCCAAAGGAACAACTTGGCCTTTTGAGGGGGAAACGGAATAAAAGAACAGAATGAAAGAGAGAGAGAGAGAGAGAGGGAGACAGAGACAGAGATAGAGAAAGAGAGAGCTTCCAAAGAATGGGCTCCCTGTAAAACTTGATTTTGTCCCGAAATCACAGCGGAGTCCGAACACGGGCTGGAGACTGTGTAACAAAATAGTGCAGCTCTTTCAGACCGAAGGGGCTCTGGCACTAATCAAAGCATTTTCTGGCCTCTGAGCAACTTTCCTAGTCTCTGCAATCCCAACCCTCTTAAGTCTGGCCCGGGCGCCAGGGAGTTTCCCGCTTTTGTCCTATACCCACCAATCTGTCAGGTCAAATGTTTGTATTTTTCCTAGAAAATGGAGCACTGCAGATAGCCGACACCTGAGCCACACGAGCCTTGGAAGGAAACTGTCACTGGCCATAAAACAAAAGCACAAACCAGAATAACAAAAATGTCACCTCTTTGCACATAAGCATGACACCATTTGTACGCAAGCTCAACTTCATTTCCTATCGACTAGACCATGTTACCTCCCCACTGTACGTCTGCACTGTACCAGGAACATGCAGGAAGGAAGGCAAAACAACTCTTAACCTCCACGCTACAGTTTTGTCTGTCATCAAAACCGAAGCTGCCCCAGAGCTGTGTTAAGATTCCGAAATATTTGCTTCACTCTTTTCATCTCTCCCATTTACATCCTTTCCGGTCTAGTCGAGGTAGGGCAGGAGTGATCAGGGGTTGAGTGCTAACAAGAGAAGGACGGGAGCGCCCTTCTCCCTTGGATTCCTGTTGAACTCTGGTTCAGGGCCACTCAGAGGCAACAGAGATGAGGGCGAGTGTTATCACAACACGGCTACCAGGACTGTTCGACCTGTGCAGCAGGAAAGTGCCTTGGGGGGACAAAGCGGTGCCAGTAGCACTGAGCAGAGAGTAGGAAGGAACAGGTGTGCAGTGAAGAAGGGGAGATAGGCCCTCACTTTGGACAGCTCTCGGAGACAGCATGTGGGTAGCCCCAGAGCCTGGCTCTCACTGCCAACATAGGAGGTAAACAACTGGGGATCCTGCATCATCACCTAACAGGGGACCCTGTTGGAGTCCTAGCATTTTGGGCTGGTAGGGTAGGTGCTGGCACTTTCCCCCTGCCCCAAGTGGCGATGGCCTGGAGAGGTACCGCTAGAAGCAGGATTTTCCATAGGGCCCAGGGATGCTGGTGCCACTCTGGAAGTAACACGCTCATGAGAGCTTCTGTTCCCCAAAGATCTCCAGGCAAATTCTGCAGGCTTTATAAAATCACGGGGATTGGCTATCACTCTGTGATCTGACCCTCAGTGGCTGTGTCTAGATTGGCAAGTTTTTCCGCAAAAACTTGCCAGCTGTCTACATTGGCTGCTTGATTTTGCACAAAAGCACTGACGTTCTACTGTCCGAAATCAGTGCTTCTTGCACAAATGCTTTGACGTTCCCGTTCAGGCAAAAGCCCTTTTCCAGAAATGCTTTTGCGCAAGAGGGCCAGTGTAGACAGCTAAAAACTGTTTTGAGCAAAAAAGCCCCAATGGCAAAAATGGCGATTGGGGCTTTCTTGCGCAAAACCGCGTCTAAATTGGCACGGATGCTTTTCCGCAAAAAGTACTTTTGCGCAAAAGCGTCCGTGCCAATCTAGATGCTATTTTCCGCAAATGCTTTTAACAGAAAAACTTTTCCATTAAAAGCATTTGCGGAAAATCATGCCAGTCTAGACGTAGCCAGTGAGTGTAGGGCAAGATGCAGCGGGGAGGAGATTAATGCTGTGAGTTTCTCAGCTTTGGTGACAAATGAGCAATGAAACCCTAGGCAGAGGCAGACCCTGCAGTTAGAAGGACAGATGGATGGACAGAGAGTCACAGTAATTAGGGGGATGGATGGCTCAGTGGTTTGAGCAATAGCCCAGGGTTATGAGTTCAATCCTTGTGGTGGCCACATAGGGATTTGGGGCAAAATTTGTCAGGGATGGTACTTGGTCCTACTGTGAAGGCAGGGGACTGGACTCAATTACCTTTGTCCCTTCTGGCTCTAGGAGATAGGCAATCTCCATTATAAAAAAGGGCAGACACAGAAGCATGCAGATGTTCAGCATTACCAAAGGTTGAACTGCAGAGATGTGCCCATCTCAGGACTACCTGCTTAGCCAGCCTTTAGCTTTTATTCCATAGGTAGGCAAACTTCCCATTGAAATCAGGACCTGTCTAGTGCAGAGACTAGAACATAACGGCAAAATTAAACAAAGTCAGGAAATCATCTTTTTTCAACCTCAAAATAAAGGTTTGGCATCAAATTCTGTTTGAGTCCAGGACAAAAGTACAAGTCAGTTCTTATTTAGTCATTTGTTTCCCCTCCCTAGGACAACACGCTTTGCAGTTATGACCAATCTCCAGTATTCCAAGCTCTGGAGGATTACAATGCTTATCAATCAAATGTGGAGTCTGTTAACTCTTGACGGTTGCTGGAGGCAAAGGCTGTGAGTTTTCTCTATCCAATCAGATAAAACAAAATGCCTCTTACCATGCTAGCGAGTTAGCATGAAGCTGTGCAGTGTCACACTAAATAACAGTTGTAACGGGGCAGCGTTTTTACATTAATTCCACAAATCAAATCCTGACAAGGTCTAAAATAGTTCAGATATGTATCTAGGGCTGCTTGTCTATTCCCAAAGTATAATGCATCTTGTCATGTTTCTATGCTTTCCTGGTGAGACTATTTCACTATGAAGCAACAATCCCTTGGACATCATATAACTATTTACATATTCATTTCCCGATGTCTGACACATCATATCCTATCAGATCAGATGAAGAGAGCTGCTGCTTTTGTACACAATGTTGTCCTACACAACTTCAGCAGGGAGAGCAGGACAGAGGTTTTAGACTAGCCCTAAATGCATAATGCACAACAGGGACTGTGGAAGGATCACCTTCTCGGTGTACAGTCTAATAGTTTGACCAGAGGGTCACTGTGCATCACTTGAATTTTGTGGAGTTTCACACTGAAATTGTCTTCTTTCCATGTAACTTTGTACATTTTGCTTGAAACCAAAAGTTGAAAAAATAGCCCTTTCTCTTTCTTTGCATCAGAAATGTACCAAAATGTGAAGACTTGCATGTTTTTTATGCAAAGTCCTGAGCAGAACTGGGTCTGTTTTCAAGATGTTGACGTACCTTAGTCATGTTAACTTAACTTTACGCATAAGTGGTCTCATTGGGCTTGTCTACGCAGGAACACTCCGCTCTAGTATACACTAAAAAGGTAATCCAAAATAGTTATGATGCTCAAGCATGTGAAAAATCCACGCCTCTGAGAGACATAGTTAAGCCAACTTAAAACCCAGTGTAGACAGTGCATGCACCTGAGTCCTTTGCTAGACCGGGACCAGGACTCCTGGAGATATGTAAAATCCTTGTTTTCAAAAATGTTTCTAGCTCTCACTGATGCAAAGAAAAGACTGAAAACATGAAGCAGCTGTGACTGATGCTGCCTGAGCTTGCAGAGAGCCTGGAACAACAGAGGTGCGAACTGCCTTATTCATCTTAACTCTGCAACCTGCTCTCCAAGGGGAGACCAGGTCACAAGATGGGGAGAGGGCCAGAGAGGCCCCATGTGGGGTATGGAGTGTGCATAAGGTTCCTGGTTACTTTAATGTAACGGGCCTCCTCTCCACTCCACTACGTTTCCTACCCAGAGAGGTACAGCTTTAGTTTCAGGCGATTGTTCTTCAACACAGCTCCTGAGAGGATGTGTAGAGTCAGCAGCTTCCCTAGCTAGCTACTTAAAGAACCACCCATCCCACCTCTTCTGGACTAGACCCACCCAATGTCACCATCACCTCAGCTCACCAGCACTCTGGTTGAGGGCTGTTTTGCTGCTACGAAGTCTCCTCTCTCCACCACTGTGGACTTTATGGGAGGTTCTCAATAAACCAGCAAATCCTTCCCTGTTTTGGATTCTGAAGTTTATCTGAAGAACCTCTGGGAGCAGCAGAAATGAGACAGGATCCCTCATAACACCAACCTTTCCTAAGATACCCAGCAGCTCCTCAGAGCGTGACTGTGGGAGTATCCCACCAGGACAGCCTCTCTCAGGGCATTTCTGTGGCACCTCGGCTGCTAGTCATGGGGCAAAACCAGACGGCCCCACGGTTTGCAGCAAAGAAATGCCCTGGCAGGAGCAAGATTCCGCCACTTGCTACATTCAGCCATTCATTGGACTCTTATTCGGATAAGGGTTAGTTTGTTCCATAGATCCTTCTGCTCTGCTTTATTTTCTCCCCACTGAGCAGAAGGTTTTTCAATCAGTGATTTGTGGCTCAGGGGAAAGACCAGGACTGTCTTTTCCCAGCAATTCTAGTAGCCCATGGGGAGGTAAAGGCGTCAAGATCAGATACATAGGAATTCATCCACCAGACAACGAGCATATCTGATCTCTCCTTAGGTTACATCCTGTAGAGTAAGGGCGAGCAATGTGCCTTGGAAACAGCAACTCCCTGTAAAGCAGATAAAGTTTAGTGTGATGGAGTGTTAGTTTTGCTGCTCGGGAATGCAGGCCAGTCTGAAACGTCGGGGAGAACCCTACGAACACCTAACGGCTTCAGGAAGCTTGGCTGGAAATGAGTCCTGCCACCACCAAGAGGCAAGCAGCTAACTCAGGATGCGGAAGAGGCGAGCCAGATCAAAGACGAAATTGGGCTTCAGCTCCTTAGCTATTTGTTAAAGCAAATTCCCCTGGTCGCAATGGAGGATTAGCCATGATTTGATTCCATCCTTCCCCCGCCCCCTCTGTAAATGAGTAATATTCGGCCTTTCACAGTCTGAGACTTGGAATGTGCCATTGGCCCCCTCAGGGGTGGTGCAGGAGGCCGGGGCAGAACAAGGACGCTCCAAAGGAATTTTAGATAATTCAGTCAGAGTTGCTTCTGGGCAGCACACAAGAGCGCAGCGTACTCCTTGGCTACATCTAGACTGGCCCCTTCTCCGGAAGAGACATGCAAAGCAGGCAAGTCAGAATAGGGAAATCCGCGGGGGATTTAAATATCCCTCGCGGGATTTAAATAAACATGGCCGCCACTTTTTTTCCGGCTTGGGGAAAAGCTGGAAAAGAGCGTCTAGACTGGCGCAATCCTCCGGAATAAAGCCCTTTTCCGGAGGATCTCTTATTCCTACTTGCAAGTAGTGCCCTGGCCTAGACCTCGCGCCTCCCTTCATTGGCGACATGGAGGTGGACTGGGAAGGAATGGGGCACGTGCTGTCTAGTCATGTTGTGGCTTGCACAGGAGTCTGAGGTGGGAGCCATTTCTTACCTCCCCCTTTGTCCCACCAGAATCTAGCCCTTTCTCTCGTATTACATAAGAACATCAGAACGGCCAGACTGGGTCAGACCAAAGGTCCATCCAGCCCAGTAGCCTGTCTGCTGATAGTAGCCAATACCAGGTGCCCCAGAGGGAGTGAACTGAATGGGTAATGATCAAGCCATCTCCCTCCTGCCATCCAACTCCACGCTCTGACAAACAGAGGCTAGGGACACCATTCCTTACCCATCCTGGCTAATAGCCATTGATGGACTTAACCTCCATGAATTTATTTAGCTCTTTTTAAAACTCTGTGATAGTCCTAGCCTTCACAACCTCCTCAGGCAAGGAGTTCCACAGATCGACTATGCACTGTGTGGAGAAAAACTTCCTTTTATTTGCAACCCACTCATTTCATTTGGTGATCCCTAGTTCTTAGATTATGGGAACAAATGAATAACTTTTCCTTATTCACTTTGTCCACACCATTCATGATTTTATAGACCTCTATTAGTTCTCCCCTTAGTCTCCTCTTTTCTAAGCTGAAAAGTCCTAGTCTCTTTAATCTCTCTTCATATGGGACCCGTTCCAAATCCTTAATCATTTTAGTTGCCCTTTTCTAAACTTTATCTAATGCCAATATTAATTTCTAATATTAAGTTGAAGCATTTTTATTCATCTATAGCAGGGGTGGGAAACTTAAGGCCCAGGGGCCGGATGTGGCCCCTGGCTTGCCTGGATCCAGCCCCTGAGGCTCATGGCTCCCCCGCAGCATTGGGGAGCCCACTCTGGTGCTTCAGCTCCCCCCCTTCCCCACTATCCCTTCACGGGGCTGAAACATACAAAATCTACTAGCCTGGGCCCCCTAGGCTCTGGTGTGGGAGGTGAATATGGGGAGGATCTTTCTCCTTCTCAGTCGGAGGCCACATCAGTGAGCGCTTTTTTGTTTTGTTTTGTTTTGCCTCTCACTTGTGTGAGGCCCCGACTCAATTTTCTGTGGGTCAGCAGCCCCCAACCCAAAAAAGGTTCCCTGCCCCGGTCTATAGCCTTGAAAAAAGGCTGGTATCCCAGTGTAAATTGGCAAAGATACAGGTCTAAGCTCAGCTGAGGTGCAATACCAAGCACTCCAAACTGAGTTACGGCAGGAATGACTAGTCCAAAATGTCCAACTTGGAACGCAAAACAATAGTGGACTGAGCCAGGCATGGGGCAGCATTCCTGCTGTCTTTTCTACCACCAATGCCTTCAAATCCTTGCTTGCAATCAGTGCTCCCTGTAAGCTGTGCGCTTGTGCTGCTGCTCAGGAAACAATTCAAATGCCACCTTGCTGATTAGCAGAGTGCCCACAGCTAGGTTTTTGTTTCTATCAGTGGTGCACATTCACACATGCCTTGGTGCATGTAAAATGTATTCCGCACATGAATGGAAAAAATCTGCATATGAATGGGAAAGATGAGAGGGAACACTGCTTGCAAGGCCTGTTCCCTGTAAGCTGTGCACTTGGGCAGCCACGTAGAAGAAAACTGAATACTGCCCAGCTGATTAGCACAGTGCTTAGAGCCGGCCGCATGTGTTTCTACCGGCAGTGCACATCTGCACATGCCTCGTTGCACATAATAAATTTTATTCTGCACATGGGTGGAAGAAAATTAGGGGGAACATTGCTTGCAACCCCCCTCCATCCTCAGTTAGTCCATCTCTGGGTCTTTGTGAAGCAAACACAGTAACATTCACTTCAAACGCCATGAAGGAGAAATGCCGGGGACTAACATGAGATAATAAAAATCATGATCATCTGTAAGCATTGCCAGAACTGGAAAACAAACAGAGGCAGAAGCCTGGAGCCACTAACCACCCATACACACTGCATAGCCCCAGTCCTCCTGGATTACTGCTAGAATATCAGAGAGGCAAATTATGTCATGTGAAATATACCAAGTACTCTCTGTGGGGCCACCAACCTGACCTCACAGTACGTTTAATTGGGTGCTGGGTCAGTGAAGCCTGATTCCCCTTCACACGTCACTGCACACCATGTCCCTAAGTCCCTGCTTGGAGGTACCTAATGCATGCATGGTGTTATGTAGGAGAGCCACATTTTCTCCCAAGCCAGTCTGTTCAGCATTCCGTTATCAGCACGAAACTTTGAGCAAAGGGCACATGTACATGCTGGGATGCGCCTTTTGGTTTCATCAGTACAACCTGTTGGAAAGAAGAGGATAACCATAACCAGCCACGCAGACATCGCAAGCCATACCCGCCTACACAGATGCCCGTTTTGGAGCAGAGAAAATGGGTCTTGCTTTTCCGAGAGAACCGAATCAAGGAAAAGGGCCACAAAGGAAACATTCCATTATTTGCCAACAACGAGTCCTGTGCTTTGTATTGCTAATGTCATTCGCAGCAAATCTTTTAATTGCCAAACAGAGATGGGGCTGCTTTAGGGGATGATTCTCCTCTTTCTTCTAGCAGCTTAAGCCAAGATTAAAGTCAATTCAACTACCTGGATGTAAAACACATGTGAGAAAAGTCAGATCTGAAATGACAGAAAGATTTTTTTTTTTGGTAGCCTTTGGGAGGATCACACGCTGATCTCATCCACACAAGCATAAATCCAGCATCTCTCTCTCTCTCCCCCCTCAAGATACTGCAAAGGGTGCCTGCTAGATTTGTCAGCATTCATCTCCTCTCAGGAGTGACTTTCAAGCAGGGGGAATAAATAAGTGAAAGGAGAGGGATCTCTGATTATCATACATGAGTCGGCATCCTTCACTCCTCCCCCCCTAGCATCCCACCCTCCCCTGTCACATGGAACAATGAGCCAGATCGGAAAGGAGCAAACTTTCCCCCTCCCCTTTCATGCATAAAGAAATCATGCTCCATTGCAAGAGTGCCTGTTGCCTAGTTTTATTTTGGCTCCGCTCATTGTTCAGGCTGTGGTTGGGTGGGGGTGGGGGTCCGCTGTTGTTTGCAATTCAAATGACTGGACCTCAAGAAAAACCAATAAACTTAAGTCACTAGAGAATTTGAACAAGCGGGGCCACTTTTACAAATAGGAAGCCTCCTCCCATTTGGTGGAGGAGCCACTAGACAACAGACTAAGGAAGCACTCATGGAGCGGAGAGCTTTTCACTCAATGAAGTCCAAACCAAACAAATTCCCCCTTTAGGAGATGCCTTTATGCAAACACTAAGGGGGTTGCTGTCTGCAGCTCTTCAAGCCTGCCAAAGCAGCCCTGTTTCCTTCTCGCCCCGCACCCAGACTCAGACGCAGGCTGGCCTGGATTTGAAAGAGCCACCTTTTCCAGTGTGCCTTTTAGAACCCCCCAGAGGCTGCCTGATCAGAAGGATTTTCAAATTAACCTGTGTATCCCGTTGCCTGTCACCCGTGTGTCAGAGCTGGATTTTTGAAGAGCCAGAGTGGCTGGACATAGCTTGTGGCTGAATTTTCAGTGCAGGTTTTAAGTATAAGAGGATTTAAGGATTTCTCGGACTCTCCGGCCTGGTTCCTGTCTGTGCACTGTGGTGCCAATCCTGCGGTTCCCTCTGCCACCGTGGAGAACTTTGCCTGCAGCAGAAGAGAGGAGCTTCCACTGTGCAAGGAACAGGGATGGATTCTGGGGACCGGCTCACAGGAGCTCCAGGTGGGGTTTCCCATTATTAGGCACTGGAGAGGAGGAGATGTGGACCCACCTCCGGGTTGAGAAGTGGAAGGGAGGCAATAGATGACCATCTTGGTAGGGATTTAGCCAGAGCTTTGGGGCTAACGTGCCTACTCTTAGGGCGTCTGCCCTCGCAAACTCACAGCCACACCGCTGGGCCAATGCAACTTGTGTAGCTGCTCTATGCCAGCTGGAGAGAGCTATCTCATTGACATAATTCAACCACCCCAGCAAGCGGGGGTAGTTACATCAGCAGGAGAAGCTGTCCTACCAACAATGCTGTCCACACCAGAGCTTCTCTTGGAGTAACCTGTCACTTGGGTGTGTTTTTTTCACACCCCAGAGTGATAAAAATTCTACTGATAGAAGTGCTAGAGTAGACAAGCCCTTAGAAAAAGTGCCAATGACTTAAAAATGTTGGGATTTTCGCAGGAACAAAGGGAGTTAGGCCTCTGGCTCCCTCTGAACTGCGTGCCTAATCCCCCCAGATTCCACCAGAATCCCAGTTTTCATAACTACAAACCCCCAGCAACACCGTGTGGTAGGTTTCCTCCTCCTTTCTTTTGGCAATGTGACCCCCTCCCTCTCTCTCATTTCTGAAACTGTCTGTAACTCTGGGTTCCCAAAGGCTGGGGTGGTAGCGTTCTCTTCATATGCCAGAGTCAGGACTAGGACCTGAAACCTTCTGCCCCAAAACCACAGGGCACTATCGCCTGATCTAGGAGCGAACAAGCCTAGAGGTGGGCAAGCAGCTTGCTTGGCAATGTGGTCAGCCACCAAGAACCTCACGGACATCGTAGGCACCATGCTGAAAGCACGCAAGGCTGTGTACTACACACCTCCGAAGGACAAGCTTCTTCTGAGCCTGGCAGGCCCATTGCAAGCCAAGTCCCGCCTGGGTGCTGTTAGGAAAAGCACCGTGGGGGAACTCCCGAGAGGTCACATCTCTGAGCATCCGCCATCCACACTCACACCGAGAAAGGCTGCACTGCAAAGGTTCACTCTAACTGCATGAGCAATGGCCTCTTTTCTCACTCTCCCATCCTAAGCATGGGCCTTTGCTTTGCTCCTGCAGGAAAGGTGCCTTTCGTAGCCTGGGGGACTCCTTTCTTCCCATCCATCATGCACTTGTTCTTCAAAGTGGTCCCACTGTTTTCATACCCTGTTTCTTGCAGCCCGTGTGACTGTCTCTCTCTAAGGAGGGAATAAATCAAACATCTGGGGGGACCCTTTGGTTTAAGTATTGGTTCAAAGTCCAAGAAGGAGGGAGAGGGCGGATGTGAAAAGGAAATCGGAGTGGCTATCTGGTTTCACATAAATTGTATTTATTTTGGATACATGACACCCAGGGCTCTCCAGGTTGAAGCGCTGAAGCTCTGATTTATCATTTTGTTTATATGTAAATTGCATCCAGGGCACTGGTGTTAATTTTTGGAAGCAGGGAAGGGTTCACTTTCCATTACCTGCAGTGCAGCTCATAGAAGATGATAACTGTTATCAATACCCTTGCTTGTAACTCTCCTCTCCTGGGAAACCCTGCAAAAACTTGAGCAGCCTGAGCTGAAGACTCTGATTTGGATTCTAACTGCTCACTTCCTCCTCTACCGTCCCCTCCAGCCAGGACACTGTGTGCCCTGCAGCTGCCTTTGACCTCCACCGATCTTGTCACCTTTAAAAACCATGGTAGTTAGACTGTATAGTGAAATTTGCCCCCGTGGAACCACCCTGATGCAACTACACCCAGGCCAACGCTTCACACGGACGTGCTGCCCGGGGGCACAGAGTAGCTGCTACCAGTGCAGGGTGACCCAGCACGTTACTGGCTCAGACAGCACCCAGGTGCAGCGTGTCCATGTTAGGGGGTTGTGCCCATGTAGTTGCCTCGAGGGCATGACACCACTGCAAATTTCTCCAGTGCAGACAGGACCGTGGGGCCTGGGTCTGACAGGCAGGGTACATCTGCATTGCAATTGGCCGCCCGTGGCACAATTGTGACTAGCTCCGGTCAGTTAATTTGAGCGAATGGGGCTCAAGCTACGGAGATAACGATGCCAGTGTGGATGTCGGGGGGTCTCAGAGCCCAGGCGCCGGCCTCAGCCCACGAGGCCATTTCTAGCGCCCCAGCTCGAGCCCTGGGAGCCTGTGTCAGTCGGTCTGGGCTCTAAGACACGGTGCCGGTGGGTTTTAATGGCAGCCGAGATATACCCCCCTCCTCATGCCGAGCCCTACCGCTCCCTGCTGTAATGCCCTTCGCTGCAGCTGAGGAGACCCGTACTACTCAGCGTGCTGGGCGGAGCGTTCCTCTGGAGGATGGCCCGAGTAGAGACTTCGGGTGGACTGTTAAAGGTGTGTAAGGCAGGGAGGTGCCCAACCAAAATGGAAAGTGCATCGATGTCGGGTGCCTAAATCCCTTAGGCCCATTGACAATCCCTGCTGTAGACATTTAAGTTTAGCCATCCAGATTTCCTGAAGGAGCCACACGGCAGAAGGGGTTTTTAACTTACACTCAGTTGCATGAGAAGCATTTAACACCAACCTCTCTGTGTCTCTCATTAACCAGCCATCGCTCCAGCTGCTTTGCTGTGGCTACTGCATCGCTGCGTCTGTTCCTGGATCTTATTACAGGTAGGACCTCCCTGGTCCGGAACCCTTGGGATCTGATGTTGCTGGACCAGAAAGTGCTGTGCTGGACCATGGTCCTGCCGGAGGACGGATGTTGCTGGATTTTAGAGTTTCAACCTGTATTTTGGGGGAGGGGCGTGGGATGTTCAGACTCAGCCTTTTGCATCTTGGTGGCAGAAAACCCCGCCAACCGTAAAGCTTTCGCCAGAAGCACGTTTTTATTGCCACCAGGAGGAATTCAAAACCTTTGTGGTGGTTTGCAGTCAAATATTCCAGCGGCCGAGTCATGCTGTTGGCTGGATTTAAAGACAGGCTGGAGAGGTTTATGAGCATTAATAAACGGAACTTACATGCTATCATAATAAAAGTACGTGCATCTCACAAGCTGGTCACCTGTGGAGGTCAGAGAATTGATTACCGGCCCTCACTCCTCCCATTGCTCAAATGATTAGGGGCATTATGGGAAAAGGGTTTTTTTAATCCTTTCTCTGATGCACAAAGTATTGGCTAGGATAGCAGCTCGCTGGATCCATTCAGCTATGCAAATCTTATAGGCCAGATTCAGAGCTGATAGAAGAGGCCAAAACTCAACTGGACCAGACAGTCCTTTATCTATGGGGCTGCACACCACACACGATGTGTAAAACCACCTTAAACTACATAAGAAGCAACATAAGAGGAATTCTCCAGGAACACATTCGGCTGTGGTGGTATGGAGGCCCGGGTGAGAGCATGACTTGGATAGAGCCCTGACAGGCCTACAATTACCTGAGCCATTCCACTTACACGTTTTAAAGTAATGGTACAACGTTCGCTTTCTTCCAATATTCTAGAAATGTACTAGCTTTCCAAGACATATTTAAAAAAAAAGTCAGTATTGGTTAGCCACAGAGCTACCTGGTCAAATCTTTTAACAACATTAAAACGGCCACACTGAGTAAGACCAAAGGTCCCGCTAGCACAGTGGCCAATGCCAGATGTCCGAGAGGGAGTGAACAGAACAGGGAATCTCCATTCCTATCACCCATTTCCAGCCCCTGACAAACAGAGGCCAGGGATACTAATAAAACTTTTTGGGTGCCTGTTATCTAGACCTGCTGATTTAAAAAGTTCCTACTTTAATAGCTGTTGTTTCACATCCTTAGTGACAACTGGACTGGAAAGTATTTCATCACCATCATCGGATAGGAATACATCCCAAAGTCAGGCCGGAAATAGTTACTGAATATTGCTTCCATGCTACCCCATTATTTCTCAATATTAATGGTAGCTCCACAAATATTCCCTACTAAATCAATTCATGAAACACTGCTGCCTGCAATCTGAAGCAACAGAAACACAGCCGCCGCTCCCGCCCATGACTGGAAACAACACCACGTAAACGTAATTACTATGCATAGCAATTAATAACATACTACAGTTATTGCCATCAGTGGCCATCCGTTCAAGACACAGGCAGATGCCGTGGCTGGTGAATTATACTTTAAGATGTAAATTCCAAGAACCGAAATGTTGGACCGTCATAGATTTTTTTTTACTTTTACTAAAAACTCAGGTTGCATGTCTCCTACGTGTGGCCAGATCCGCAGCTGGAGCGGATCAGTTCAGCTCGATTGTGGGGAGTTATGCTGGTTTAGACCAGCTGAAGGCTTTAAAGAAGAATAAAAATTCCCCCCACCGTTTAAGGAGGAAACTGTAGCGCCGAAAGCAATTCGAGAAGAGCCAGACATGAAGAGACTAAGGGAAGGGAGCAGAGCATTGTGTGTTTGTGTATACACAGGCCTTAAAAAAAGTTCTCCACATTTGTAACCACAAAAGATTTCGCTGGACAAACACGGGCGAGCTAGCGGGAGCTTTCCAGGGGAAAAGCAGTTCACAGACTCTTCTGAATGCATCCCCAGTAGCGGGGTTGTTAAGACATTCAGAGCTGTTGATGTGCACTGTCAGGCCGCTGTCACCAAGCCTTTCATCCTGGGCCTGTCAGACCTGAAGAAAAATCTAAGGGGCTGACAGTGCTGCAGTGAAGGGATTTTCAGTCTCCCCTCCCCTCCCCCGCTACGCTGTGAAAGTTGGAATGAAGTGGAAATACTGCTCCTTCCAGGCCCTGCAAATAACCAGATGTAAAACCCACCCCCAGATTAGGAGCCTTCCCTGCCAAACCCCACGTTGGAAGCACCCAGGCTATATTTGACTAGAGATAGGGACGACGGATAACCGCTCCGCGTTGGTTATGGGCATTACGTTTTCACATGCTTTTTGCATTCCTATGTCCTTTGGGTTGCTGAGAAAGCGGCCGTCTGGCAGCCCTGCCTTTTGTTTGTAGCCATGGACGAGCAGACTCCAGCATTGGCTGGTTCAGAAAGACCAGGGGCTTTCTTTTCTGTCTCAGGCTGGCGTTTGGAGCAAGGGACGAGGTGCTAAGACGTTTGGGTTCCAGTCCTGTCCCTGCCAGTGACTTGCCACAAAACCTTGAGAAAGTCACTTTGCTTCGGTTGTGAGACCTGCACAACGGGGAGGTAATACTTGTCTCTCCGGGGTGCCGTGGAGCTGCGGGGATGAATGCTTTCGGCTCCTCATGGGAGTTGCAGCAGATGTGGTTGGCACAGTTTCTGGATAACTGCACCTGTCTCCACCCATTCTGGTGACCACGCCAGGAGTGTCCAGTCAGGCCTCAGCTCTGTAGCCATCACCTGTCTCTGGGAAGGGACCCTTGTCCCACTTGCTTCGGCCTGGGGCTTTAAGGCTACCCAGCTCTCTGCCTGACACGATGATATCCCCAGGACATCAGCCAGTCTGTGCTCTGTTCTCTCTCCGAGGGCTGACTAGTGGATAGCCAGCAAATTACTGCCCAGCTACTTGTAAGCAAGCACATTTATTCTTATGGTGAAAGCATTCCAGAGAAAACATGTTCAAAAAAACAATAAAAGTTCTTATACACATGATGCAAGCTTACCAGAGGTCCCTTTATGGGACCTAATAGACCAAAGTCTTTCCAACTCTTCCGCAAGAGTTGGGGAACCCGGGACAGCCCTGTCCGTTTGCTGGACCAGAAAGAAAGCCCTCCGTCAGTTGACACACAGCATTTTTATGCCAAAAGCCCTTTCTTCATCTGTTGGTTTCTGGAAAACCCAGTTTGAACCGGCTATGGAAGCCACTGTATGGAGCAGGCACGCCTTAGACGGTGCTTATAACCCAAACGTAACCACCTTAATCACTCTCCACTGCTTTGGGTTCATAAAGGAATTGTGCTAACCTTCCCTCCTGAAGTTGCACACAATCCCTGGCCCATAGTGACACATAAACATAATGCAACATGGCCCCTAAAGCTACAGCATGGGATTGCAATATCTGTCACAGCTGTAGGTGCAAAGAACCATAATAAGGCATTCCGGGAGAGCACATCTCCTTAATCCCATGATTAAATGTCTGACAAGATTCAAGCCCTTTTGAACTATATTTTCCCCTGACATTGTTCTCTCTCTAGCCCAGTGTTCTATGCAGAAACCTCTGAGTGTGGAATGGCAGGGAGCGGGTGTGTGCTACAACCGTACAGTGTTATGTTGAAGGAATGCAGCCCTGACAACCTGTTCTCAGTAAAACAAGACCATGGAGAGAGACCCGCGTCTAGTTGTTTCTTTGGGTCAGGTGAGTAATCTCTGTTCTCTGTCACATAACCATACACAAGACTGAAGGGTGGATTGAGTAGACTTCAGACACACAGAAATATACTGGCCTGTCATCGGTTGCCCAAAGATGGTGTTAATCTGTTCCATGTTTTTGACAATCCCACAATTACTGCAAAATGCCTGACAAGAAAGGCCAGCCAAGGCGCCATTGCTCTGCATCTTGTATAACTGTTTATGTCCGTGCAAAGGGGATTTGCAGTACAAATCTGAATAGCATTATTATTATTTTACCCACTTTGCATAGATGTAAAAGACTAAATAACATGGAGAAAAAATGGTGAAATGGGACCATGGTTTGTAATAAGTTGTTTGTTAGTATACTATTTAGCCACTAGTAGATGACTCTGTGGTCTTGTGACGGAGTGGCTGCCGCGCCCTGCACGATTGCGTTGCCGTCCCTGGCAGGCTGGGGAAAAGCGACAGCCCCGTGCCGGCTCCGGCCTGTGTAGCTTGCTTTGCCGCGCTCAAAGGAGGGGCCGGGGGCGCGGACGGACAGGGAGTGCTCAAGAGCAGGGAAGCTGTAGGGCCGGCAGGACGACGCTGCCAGAGGCGGCGCATGTGCATGCGCAGGGCTCAGGGAAGAGCGGATGTAGGCCCGCCCCTGGTGCACTGGACATCGCGGCGGCAGGACACCGAAAAGGAGCGCCGCCACCAGAAGCTGGGGGAGGAGAGCCGAAGTGCAGAGGGCCGAATTGCATGGAGGTATGGAGCCCAGAGGAGAAGAGAGTGGAGGAGATGCCCGATGGGAGGCCTTGCGGAGGCTGCAAGAGCCACCCCTGTGAGGGCCACCAGACAAGACTGCCACTGCGGCTCGGCGGGGGAGGTAGGAAGCGACCCAGGGCAGGGTATTAATCCCGGGGCGTGGTGCGTTTTGGGGCGGATTCTTCCCCCCACCAACCGGAGCTGGGGCGTGGTCCCTGGTCCTTAGGGCTCTGGGTCAGGGCTCGGAGTGGGGGTGGGCCCAAGCCCCCCTACCTCACCTCGCCGGCCCGCCGACGCACCGGAGGAGAGGACTGTAGGAGAGGACCACCCCTGCTGGACTCGGGGCAGGGTGGGTGATGGGGAGTATGCAGCGTGGGAGTTTTGTTGCACGGGACTGACAGCAGGGCATGGGCTCGCGGGCCCCAGGTGGGACATGCCCACGTGGCCCTTAACAGGTCTACCTAGTTCCTCATAGGGCCTGGTGCGTAGTAAACAAAAGAGACCAAGCTGGAACTTGAGCTGTGGGGAAGTCTGTTTATGCATAGTTTGTGGCTATTTCTTTAAATACCCCCATGTTTAAGATGGATCACTATTCCATATATCATGGTTTAGCCTAGGTCAATTATAAAGCATTCAGCATCTAAAACAAGTATAATAACAGTGATTACATACCAACTGCTAATTTTCAACTTAATCTGTTCTCCCTGGGTATGTCTACACAGCATGGATAACGTTGGAATAAGCCAGTGGTCCCCAACCTTTAGAGGCTGCCGGGCGCCAGGGGGCGTGGCCGTTCGCCTGCCGGGCGCCAGAGGGTGGGGACACATGCACGCCCGGGGGCGGGCGCCCCCCCATAGCTGCGTGCTCGGGGGCGGGGGCCCCCTGCAAGCGCCACGCTCCCGGAGCTGGCCCCCCCCTGCAAGCGCCGCGCGCCAGGGACCAGCGCCCCCTCCAAATGCCGTGCGCCCGGGGCCGGCGCCCCCTCCTCCCCCAAGCGCCGCGCGCCCGGGCCAGCGCCCCCCACCCTCCAAGCGCCATGCGCCCGGGGCACGAGCAGCCAATACGCAGCACTCCCGGGGCCGGCGCTTACCATGCTCAGTAACATCACATTGCATTTTTGGAGCTCAGGTGTATCCCCGGTGCCTTTGTGACAAAATATTCCCCAAAACCTTCTCCCTTAATTTGTCCATGTAGTCAATGCAAGTGGATTTGCAACACAGGCTTGGTTCCTATTGCAGACAGCTACAGTGGCTCTTTTTAAAATGCTTTTAATACAGTCAATAAAGAAAAGAAAAAAGAATAGGGTTATTTTTGGAGAAGGAAACGACAGAGAAGGGAGCTGACAAAGATCTGAGATACCAGGATTGTTGTTGCAGTGAAGAACCGATGCTGCTTTGTACAACACCATCTTATCAAACCCAGTGTTTCCTCCTCAAATAAATAGGTGCATTGAATTAGGCTAGAACAGAGTTTGTCTTGCCACATAAAGCATCCTGGTGTTTAACTTAGTTACCCCCCAGAGCAGACAGAATGACAACCTTTGCACTGTGAAACCTCTCAGGAGTCAAGCTTTTGGGATCTGTCTATAACTGGTCCAGTTGCCATTCTTGAAAGCTACTTAAGGCTGCGAGTTCCAGCACTTCTATAACAGTGATCCTTTTCCCTCATCTCTTTTACATTAGACAACAGTTCCTTGGTGCCGGGCACTTTTGAAAATCTGTCCATGAAGGTGCTTAAAGGGCAGGTTAGGTAGACCCTTTTGAAAAAAACTGGCATTAGAGCTGATAAAAATGGTCTAGTAGAATCACTGAAAAATGCTGTTTTGTCAAAATGTAACCATTCTGCTAGAACATGCCTATATTGATGAAATTTCCATTTTTAAAAGCTGAAATTAGTCATTTAAATTAAATCATGTGGCAACGCTTCACTTCAGCCTTGACAGACTGAAACATTTTAATTTTTTTCTATTTTCTGTTTTATTTTCTATCACTTTATAATATAAAAATATAAAATAGAATGAAACAATAAAATCAAAATACAAAGTAATATCAAAATTGAAATGCAGTGTTCAGATTAATCTAAAATGTTGTTTTTCAAAGACAGTTCAAAATTGTTTTTTAATCTGCCCTCTCCCCACCCTCACTCCACCCCTTTCTTTAGGCCCCCTTCCCTGAGTAATGTTGGGAGCTGGTAGAGTGAAGTGGGCTGGAATCAGGTCTCTCCACTTCCTGCCGCCACTCCTGAGTGCAGGGGTGAGTTCAACCTCTTTGTTGCCAGTGCCAGGATCCCCATTAATCCTCTGGCCCTTGGCCCCACATATCCATGTTTCCCTGACACATGGGGCTCCTCAAAGCTCAAGGCCTGGGACAGTTGCCCTTAGCCATCCTATGCATGGGACAACTCTAGCCACAGCTGACTATTGGTGTCAGTATGGGGATAGCATCTCGCTTCTACCCAGAGGAGACAATTGCTCTAAAACATGCAAACTGGGGAGGCAAGTGGAATATAGGATAAAAAGTTAAAGAGACTTTTGCCTTTAGCTCTATCCCAATAGAGTAGCGATGCTAGATCATTGCCTTCTAAGGGCTGTTTGATGTCCTATATGAAGTCAGTTGGTGACATCAGTCCAGGTTTACTCCTAGAGGACGGGTCTGTGTCATAAAATCCATTGCTTCAGCGGGCATCCAAGTGGCCATCTCAACAGAAAGGCCAAGGATAAATGGGGGCAAGGAGACTGTTCTAATTCATTCAGCCAGGTTCAAGATAGCTTTTGGAGTGAGGGTTGCCAGGACTCATATAGAGACTGCTGCTTCTGCTATACCTATTTGATGAATAAGCAGAGGATTTCATTGAGCAGGGCTGTCAGCCCAGGCCTTTTCACCAATGCTTTAAATTTGTATGTGTGGGAAGGAGGGGGGTGGAGTGGGACGCCGAACAGAAAATATTATCAAGTGGAAATGAGCAAAAGCGAAACCAGCTAAGTAAATTTGAAAACTCAGTTCACGTTTCAGGGGTTAGAAACACTCTCAGAATCAGGTTAAGCGAAGCCCCGCTGAGCCAGTTATTGATTTCTTAATGAGCCTAAAAAGAAAAGCACTGAAGGGAAAAAGAGAACAAATTCCAAACAGAAATGGTCATGCAGTTTCCTTGGGTAAGCAAAGGAGAAGTCAGAAAACCTCGGGGAGGCTGAGGGCTGTGTTAGCAGGGAGAACCAGGCAGAAACATGTTTGTGTAATGCAGGGTAAGCAGTTAGAAAATAGCAAACTCTTTGGAGGAGAAGGGTTTTACAAAAAAATACCTAGGGGGTCTGCTCCTTTCTCCGAAAAGCCCTGAAATGATGCCGGAATGAGCTTGGAGTGGGCTCAGGGTGCCTCCAGCCTGCTTTCTCACCGCATGTGTTAGTTTTCTGTTTCATTATTTGCATTGCAGTAACACCTAGAGCAGAGAGTAGAGCCCCATGGGTCACATTATAGGTAACTCATAGCTAGGTGCCCAAATCCTATTGAATATTCGTGGGATTTACACACCCAAGTCCCTTAGACTTTTAGGGTATGTCTACACATCCAAGTTAATTGGAAATAACAGCCGTTATTTCGAATTAACTTTACTAGTGTCTACACAGCCAAACCGCTATTTTGAAATAAATTTAAAATAGTGGAGCACTTATTTCAAATTTGGTAAACCTCATTCTACGAGGAATAACGCCAAATTCGAAATAGCTATTTCAAAATAAGTGCTATGTGGACACTTATATCGAAATAGGAGGCCTCCAGCCTTCCCAGGGTGTCCTTGTGGCCACTCCAGCCTCAACCAAGAACTCTCCTCTCCTCTCCCTCCCCTCGCCCCAGAGCTCTTAAAGGGGTTGACTCTGGCCACAGTGCCTGTGCCAGCTCCAAGCCTGACAGCCCAGAGCCAGCAGTCACTGCCCCTGACCCCAGTGGCCCCAAAACATGAGCCAGCAAGCCACTGGCAGCCAGCCCTCCACCGCTCCCCAGGAGCCTTCCAGGGCCCAGAGAAGGAGGGCACCTTCCTGGTCCAGGGTGGAGATCATGGACCTTATTCAGGTTTGGGGGGGATGCCCCCAATGTCCATGATCTCCGCACTAGATGGACGAACGTGGCCGTCTATGGCAGGATAGCTGCCAGCCCGGCCACCAAAGGCCACATGCGAATGCAGGAGCAAGTTTGCATGACAATCAAGTTGGTCCGGAGGGACCCCGACCCCTGAGCTTCCCCTCCCCCTTCTTCCCCTTGCTTCCCCCTTCCAGATCCCTCCTCCCAGGTTTCCCCCTTCCCTCTTCCACTCTTTCTTCTCCCCTCTCCCGCCTCCTTTTCCAAGTGTCACCAGAGTTTCATCCTCCCTCCCCAATTTTGTTAAATAAAGAGAGTTTGTGTTCATGAAAATATTTGACATCAGGAAGGGGGTTAGGGAGGGGTAAGTGGAAGGATGTGAGGGAGGAATGAGGCACAAGCCCCAGTGGGGCAGACCAGGGAAGCTCTTAGTGCTCCTCAGGGTGGAAGCTCTCCCGCAGGGCCTCCTGGATACTGACAGCCCCCCGATGGACCTCCCGGATGGCAGCCTGCAGAAAGTGCAGCCAGGCTCGCAGCAACGTGTCCACGAGAAGCACCGGAGTTCCCAGGGGCAGCTCTGGCTCCATGTTGCAGAGTGCTGTGGTGTTCTGAGTGAGGGCAACCAGAGCATGCAAAGACAAAATGCTTTGCTGTCCCTCATCGAGGTAGGCAAGCAAGCAGGGAAAGCTGAGAACTGGCTGTCCGGGGGTGGGGGGAGGTCTCTTTAAGCACAGGCCTCAGATATCCTCAGGCAGCAGCCACATAAAGTAACTCCTGACCTGATGCCCTGCCGGATCTGGTTCCGACCAGCCTTAAATGCGATGCAGCGTCCACTCAGTGTGGACGCGCTATTTCAAAATAGCAAAAAGCTATTTTGAAATGCATTTTGTGTGTAGACGTGTTATTTCGAAATAAGCTACTTCGAAATAACGCTGTAGTGTAGGCATACCCTTAGAGAAAAGCTAACTAGACAAGACAAAGAAGAGACGGCGTGTTAGCAACGTTTTAGAAGACTTTAACCCAGCTCTCCTATGTGACCGTGCAGTGACTCAACCACAAGACCAGCCTACATACATGAGGCTTAAAGAGTACGTCTACACTGAAAACTTCTTTCAGAAAAAGCTATTCCAGAGGTTATCTTCTGGAATAGCTTATTTTGAAATAGAGCGTCCACACTACAGGGAAGCCTCAAAATTAGTCTAAGGCAGGCTCCCCTAATGGGGATGCGCTACCTTGGTTTAGAGCCCCGGGAGGCACTGGGGAGGAATAACTTAGAATGGCCCTGGGGAGGGGCTATTTCAACACAGCAGCACTGGAGTGTCTACACACGCCATCTTCCAAAAGAGCTTTTTTATAAGAGGTGTTATTCCTCATAGAACGAGGTTTACCAATGTTGGAAAAAGCCCGTCATTATTTTGATTTTCTTTCAAAATAACGCAATTGCTGTGTGGACGCTAGTATTGTTTTTCCGGAATAACGGCCGTTATTCGTTAAAAATGGTGAAGTGTAGACACACCCTTAGTTTCAAAGTAGACGAAATGCTTATCGTGGCTGTCAGCAACTCCCTCCACACAGGCAGCCCCTTCTACTGTAGATTAAGTTTATATCCACCAAAAATACCTCAAAAAACCTTTATCTGGTACAGTTCTATTGGTTCTCTGAGGAAAATAAGCTACCCCAGCAAAATCACTATATGAGTGCAGGCAACTGGACTTGATGACCTCTTGAGGTTCCTTCCTTGTTCTCCGATTCTAGGAAAACTGTGTCTACACTAGGGCTTTTGCTGACATAGAAACGTCAGCAGACAATCACATCTGTACCCAACGTTACTATTACATGAGCAATATACACTTCATCTCGCCTCTGTAAAGCATTCTAAACACAGGCTGGACACAGTTAGTCTTCCTTATTTGTGTTATGGTTGCACCGAAAGACCACAATTAGTGAGAAAATGTCCCTGTTCCAAAGAGCTACATTATATGAAACAAATAATGGTAGACGTGATACTTCAATTGCACCTTTCACTAGAGAATCTAAATGCACGTTACAGACATAATCTAATTCATGGTCACATCTGCCCTCTGCGATAGACACTACTGTCCCCTTTTTACATCTGGGCAAGCTGAGGAAGAGAGATTAAGGGCTTGTCTAGATAAGAAAGAATGGTATCATTTTAGTTATTCTGGTTTAGTTAAGACAGCACAATTCACCCTAAGGTGGACTGGACACAGCTATGGTGGGCTAAAAGTGCCTTAGATAGGAATTCCAAGCTAAGGAGGGAAAGCAAAACACCCTTCTACCAGTTTAGAGAACTATTTCAGGGGGAAAAACATCAGACCCCTAACAAAAATCACTGTACCAGTTGAGGGTTAGACCAGGCTGAAGTGGCACTTCTAAGGCTGCACAATGAGACTAGGTCTACACTACAAACTTCCACAAGCCTAGCTATTGCGCTCAGGGTAAAGGATTGGGATTTTGACTGTGCCGGTCCTGTGCTTTTCCTGGTGTTCTCTGTGTAGCTTGGGGAGCTGAAATAAGCTCTCCTACCAAATGTGTAGTTTTGCTGGGATATGCTGGGTCCATACTAGAAGGGCTTTCTAGCACTGTACAGGTATATCAGTACAGAGCCCCTAGTGGAGACATGGCCGGAGATGGTGTTAGCATGTGAACAGGATGTCAGAGGATCAACAGGCAGTCACCGATTCTTATTACCAGATGCTAAATAAAGTTGCATTGTGTGGCCACACAAAGACACACATTCAATAGAAGGCAGGCAAACCCAATTAAATCCCCAGACAAAATCTCTGAGCTGGCAGTAAGGCCTTAAATAGAAATCAATAACTTAAGGGAGGGAAAAAATACTGCTACACATTGTGGATATGATTCATCACTATGTCACTCCTCTTTCACACCACTGTAACCCCCTGAAATCAGTGCAGTTGCCCGAGGGCAAAGCTGGAGTAATGTAGAGGTGACCCAGCCCCTGCAGTTTTCTAAAGAGTCAGATTCTCAACTGGTGTAAATCAGCAGCGCCCCACAGAAGTCACCGGAGCCAGGATCTGGTTCCAGAACATCTGCAGCATTTACAAAAGGAACCGTGGTTCTTTTGTGACTCCAACAAAGCAGGCAGATATTCCCCAGGCCAGATCCTCAGGGGAGGGGGTGTAAATGACAAAGCCACTACCTTCCTGGAAGCTATGCTGATTCACACCAGCTGACCATGTGGCCTTCCATTGTTAAGGATTGATCTGGAAAATCCAAGGTGTAAAATGCACAGAACTCAAGGAACTGCAATGAGGATGAAGGTGGGAACTGCTCCTTCATAGCTGAGATCTGAGTTTGATCATTTGATCACTCACCCCTTTCCCGCCTGCGGAACCAGAAAGCCCCATTACCACTAATCATGTCTGTTGGACAAATTATTTTGCTAGTCTTCTTCCTTCTCCCAAATCTCGCCATTCCGTCTCAGTGTATGGATCCTGAGGGCATAGCTAACGCCAGTTAAAACGGCACAGAAGTGGTGTCAGCTCATCTTTAACTCAAATTAGCGGCTCCAGTTCAAGTCTCCTGGGTAACCTGAGGTTGAACTTGAGTCGCTAACCTGAGTTAAAAGCCAGGCTGTCTCCGTTGCTATTTTATTCAGCGAGGTGGTATTTGTTAGTTGACCCAAATTAAGAACACGCCTTTCATTTTCAGTGTAGACATACCCTGAGAAATTCCTTCTTTCCCATCCAGAGCTCTGGGGAAACCAGCAAGGCTCAGGAATTGTATGATTATTTTATTTAATGGGTAGCAGGTTTAAAACTAATAAAAGAAAGTTCTTCTTCGCACAGTGTGTAGCCAACCTGTGGAACTCCTTGCCAGAGGAGGCTGTGAAGGCTAGGACTATAACAGAGTTTAAAGAGAAGCTAGATAATTTCATGGAGGTTAGGTCCATAAAAGGCTATTAGCCAGGGGATAAAATGGTGTCCCTGGCCTCTGTTCATCAGAGGCTGGAGAAGGATGGCAGGAGACAAATTGCTTGATCATTGTCTTCGGTCCACCCTCTCTTAGGCACCTGGTGCTGGCCACTGTCGGCAGACAGGCTACTGGGCTAGATGGACCTTTGGTCTGACCCAGTACGGCCGTTCTTATGTTCTTATTTCTATTAGTGTTACAGCCAGCGGTTCTATTCGGGGTTGGGCCTCATTGTGTCAGATGTATATAAAACCAGAGGAGCACCTGGGTTTGCTCTGAAGATCTTACTCATTTACTATATACTAGAAGACTTACCCAGCATTGCTTGGGTGCTTAGTTCTTTTTTTGTTTTTCTTCATTTAAATCATTGCTCTGGGCGGTGGGGGGGGGGGGGAGGAGTTGGGGATGGGAGGTTCAGTATGCAGGCTGCCCTGGAGAGAGAGGACAACCCCAGACCTCTGTCAGCGCAGCAGCTTGGGGCCAGGTGAGAATGCCTCTCAATGGCTGCTCCAGCGGGCACAGCCAGGGGAGGGTTGCATGTGCGCCACCTGGGGCAAGACCAGGTTAATTTGGCAGCAAAATGTGCACTTTCCCCTCGCTCCCTAAGGGAAACAGCCAGCAATGTTCCCGTACAAACTGTGGAGGGGGGTTTCAGCCCCCACACCTTCCCTAGAGGGCGCCTGGTGGGTGGGAGGATCAGGGCTGGGGCAGTCCTGGGGGTGGGGAGGGAGCGCACCCCCAGCCAGCCCCTCTCTCCTGCCCACTGTTTCTGTCTCTTTTCTGTATAGTTTATGAGAAGCAATCCCATTCCAGGCACATCCCATTGTCCTGCCATAACCAAACCATGACCTAGCTTTAAGTTATGATAAGAGGAAGTTGTGCACTGAATTTGGTGGCCTGAGCTCTTACCTTTTCGGAGGAGTTCTTGAATAAACAGACAGGAGGATGGATGGACAGAGAGAGAATCAGACTGACAAATTCTCATATACAGGCAGTCCCCGGGTTACGTACAAGATAGGGACTGTAGGTTTGTTCTTAAGTTGAATTTGTATGTAAGTCGGAACTGGCGTCCAGATTCAGTTGCTCTGCCCTGGGCTTCCTGGAATCAGCCGCTGATCAGTTTCAACAGCGGTTGAATCTGGACACCTGGGACAGAGCAGCTGGGGCGCTGCCGGGTAGGTCCCCGCAGTGCCGCACCTCAGCGCTGCGGGGACCAATCTGGCAGCACCCCAGCAGCTCTACCCCAGGTGTCCCCAAGTCAGCCACTGCTGAAACTGACCAGCGGCGGATTCCAGGAAGCCCGGGGCAGAGCAACTCTGCCTCGGGCTTCCTGTAGTCAGCCGCTGGTCAGTTTCAGCAGTGGCTGACTTGGGGACGCCTGGGGCAGAGCAGCTGGGGTGCTGCCGGGTTGGTCCAGTAGCGCCGAGGAGCGGCGCTGCGGGACCAACCCGGCAGTGCCCCAGCTGCTCTACCCCAGGCGTCTGCGAGAGAAGCCTGGTCTGCTGGGGGGGTGCACTAGCTGTGCCCCCCCTCCCCCACCCCAGCAGACCAGGGAGACGTGGGCGGCGGGACCACCGAGATGCGCCGCGGTCCTGCCTGCATCCTCCGTGGCTTTGCTCCGCGTCCCCCCCAGCAGACCAGGGAGACGCGGAGCAAAGCCGCGGAGGACGCGGGCAGCGGGACCACGGCACATCTAGGCGGTCCCACTGCCCGCGTCCTCCGGGGCGAGAAAAGCCCCGTTCGTAACTGCGGAGCCGACATAAGTCGGATCCACATAACTCGGGGACTGCCTGTATATATAGTAGATTAACTGTACATCTACTTGACATTACAGAAGCCAAGAAAACACAAGGGGCCAACACTGAAAAGCATCCACCTTCCAGCACTGCCAAGTCTGATTTTTCTCAATGCCCCAGTTCCTGGAGCCATGTGATCACAGGGGAATTTTACTTCCAGTTTATGAAACTGGAAGATTTTTTAGAGATGATTGAATTTTCCACTGAATTTTCCCACAACACATATTTGTTTCTTGTCAAAGTTTTGTTTTTCAATCAGAAAACCAAACCTAAATACACTTTTTTGGAGACTCGGTGAGTGAGAGTAGCACCACCATTTTTTTTTCATTTCAAAATTATTATAAAATTCCCACTTATTCTCATTTTTTTATTCCCTCTTTTTCTGTTGGACCCTGAAGCCTCATAACATAAAGACAACACAAAGAACCCAACGATGAGTCAGTTTTAAAAAATGTGTGCCATGATTTCATGGGAGGCTTGATTCATGATTTTTGAAAGCTTCGAGTCACCAATACGGATGCACTCTGTGATGAGTCCGAACATGGCCAGGGATAGCAACAAACACCGTGGGAAGAGAGGAGAAGAATACATACATGTGGTTGCTTGGAATGGAATAGACTGAGAAGGATCAGATGGTTTTTAAATCAGTAGATGTTGATAAATGTCAATTTCATGGTACGCACACAGACCGACAAAAACATTTCCATTGATAATCATCACCCTTTACAGACGGGCAAAGGAAGAATTTAGAGTTTGATATAAGGATATTTACTTTGTATATTTAATATGTGGCACTGACTGTTTCTGTCTTAACAGTTATCGACCTCTAACTTTTTGAATCTCAACATCTATTCCCATTAAATAAATGTCTAACAACCCCTGCCTCACTTCTCAGAATCATGAACATTGAAACTCGTAAGAATTGGAAAAAAAAAGCCTGAAAATAAACACTGATGTTGTTATCAGTCAAAATTATCCATGTAATTCTGCCAAGCCTGGTTACGAATGCGCCTCGAGATGAGGCTCGTTCGCTAAGAAACCCTGTTCTAATTTGGAGCTGTCACAGCAATGTCAGGCTACTCAGTCGCATGTGGGGCTCCATTCCAGGGAAAGCGTTGAATGTTCTTTCCCTTCCTGAGCTGGGCCCGGGGCCAGCAGGGAAAGCCCTAAGAAGAGCCATTCTTGGGAGAAAACTTTACCCTTTTGGTTTGCTGCCGACCATTTAAAGGAAACCACAGAAGTGGGGCAAGTGTGAACCAGAGACTCACAGCTGAGTTAGTCCAGACTCTTACTCCGGTGTTTCCCTTTCTCTTCTACCATCTACACACAACCCTGTGGCTATGTCTACCCTGCAGTACTATTTTGGGATTCCAAAATAGCTATTCTGCATCTTTTGAGCATGCCTGTTATTTTTAAATATAACGGGCTTGCTATTCCGACGTCCTGTTAACCTCGTTCCACGAGGAGTAAGGGACGTTTCACAACAGCGATTTATTTCGAAATAAAATAACCAATTTCAAAATTAACTCAAAATAATTTACACAATTTGCATAGCTCGCATTGCGTAGCTTATTTTGAGCTCCGGGTGCAGTGTAGACGCACCCGCTCTGACCTGACTCTGGTGGGGCTTTCAGCCCAGGGTAGCTGGGCTTTTCCATGGCTGTAAAAGCAAAGTAAGGGTTAAACCTGAGCTGGCAACTCACCATCTCTGCAGTGTGGACTCAGGTTTAATCACTTGGGCCTCTAGTATCTTCCACCAAGTCCCCCACGTGCCCAGAAGGGCCAACACATTTTCCCACAGTTAACTGGGAAAGATCATCGAGCTGAGGACAGGGTCACTCAGGCCAAGCTTTGCAGTGTGGCTGCTCGCACTGAGATGAGCCGGAGCCTGGGGCTGAAACTCGGATGCTGATCCTGCAAGTTAACTCTGCGGTGAAGACATCCTGAGCGTGTCTGTCTGTCTGTCCCACCTCACAGACCTATACCGAGATAACGGTGTTGCTCAGAGGGTGTAAAACCCACCCCAGTAACATAATTATAATGACCTAACCCCTCTACAGACAGGGTGATGTCCTCAGCAGAGCCTCTGCCACCAACACAGCCATGGCCTCTCTGGGAGGTGGCTGAATGACTCTAATGGGAGAGGCCTCTCATTGGTGTGGAGCATTCAAGCACTGCGCGGCCCTGATACAGCGTCTGAAGTGTGGACCTGCCCTCATGAGTGTGTTAATAAAAACAGCAACGACTCATGAAGAGGGCCAGAGGGGGCCACCAGCCATGGAATCCCCCCACACCGTCTGGGAAAGGACTGGACCAACCTCCTTCACCCCAGGCCCTGCCCCCACCCCACTCTTGCTCCGCCCCAATCTCCCCCTCCCCACCCTGCTCCATCCCCACTGCGGTGCGGCTCGGGGGAATAGCAGCCCGAGGGCCTGGCACTGGCAGCAGGGGTCCACCCGCAGCCCTGCCTTCACCAGCAGTGGCGGGGGAAGCAGAGCAAAGGCCCCAGCTCGCTTGTCTCTCCCGGCCGCTCCGCTTTCCACAGGTGAGGAGGGACACGGCCGGAGGAGCGCAGCGAGCTGGGGCCATGTTACTCCGCTTCCTCCACCACTGCTAGTGAACGTGGGGGGCCAGCCCATTGCTGCTGGTGCTGGACCCTCCCGCCCATGGCGTTTGAGAGGCACGCGACCCCTCGTGCTCCCCTACACATCACCTATGAATTAAAGAGCATGCCCATCGCCTGCTAACAGAGCTCAGCCAAGCCAGCACATGGCTGGAAGGAACTGCAGATGCAGGGGAAACTTGGTTGTCTTCATCACTTTTGCAGGCCCCAGAGAATTCAACCAGCACCTACGTTTGCAACCGTTTTCCAAACCCGATCCCGTCGGGGGGGACCCTTCTGTGCATCCCCTTGGCCTGCGCTAATCCAAATCCCAAGGCCCGTCCCATCTCAACCCGCCTTCCGGCAGCTGCCAATGTGTTCGTTCAAGCTGTACCCAGGATCAGATTTCCATCGGACATTTGCACGTTCAGCCCTCAGACCTGTTGCCTGGGCAGGTGAGCCACTGATAACGGCTCAAACCAATTAGCCTGGAGGGGAAAAGCAGGAGAGAAAACTCAGTGAACTCTTTAAAGACAGACATTGGTGTCCCTTCCCCCACATCCCAAAAAACAGTAGCGAGGGAAACCAGCAGGTTTTTTTTTAAATAGCAACAGGGCTTTTTTTTTTTTTTTTTTTTTTGGCTAAATCTCCAGAGAACTAAGAATGTAAAGGACAGAAAAGAGGAGTCTTTCATCCCAGTAGGGATTCTGATCTTTGCTGGGACATCAGCTCGGTTGGTAAGATGTGGCCTGGAACTTCTCAGGCATTTAGAAAAGAAAGCGTTAACATGGAAGGGGGGAGGGGGAGGGATAAGGGACAGCCACTTAAGGTTTAAAATGCAAATTCCTTAATTTTCTTTTAGGTAGATGGGTCAAGGTTTGTCTGCTCCTTCCTCTCCCCTCCCCTCCCCATTTTGTTTAGGAAGGGACTGTCGCTGAGACAAGGTCTTTGTGTGGGCCATTCAGCCAAGTGAAAGGGCTGAGGACTCCCAGTGGAGGGAACAAACTTTTGGGGGTCAGTGCGGTCAGCTTAGAATAAATGTGTTGTATTGTTTGTATTAAGGACATGATCTCAGCAGGGAGTCCCCGAGCCACTGCACACATCATGAAGGACTATTTATTCAACACTGAAATACCTAAGGTCTCCGCTCACAGGGAAAATATAAACGGTCGCTGAAAAGGAACCCATCGATTGCTATTGGGAATAATCACTGGAAGGCACAAAATACTCATTTTTTTGTTACTCTCCTATCTAAGTCAGTGCTTGTGCTTAACCAGGAACCACCCAACACACCCTTTCCCAAGAATAATCATAATTAAGTGTAGCAGAAACAGAGAAACTGATTTTTTTTGTTTTCTGCCGTTCTCCAAGAGAGACAGTTCAGGTCATTAAAGGCCTAAGATAGAAACAGTTTCTCTTAACAGTGTTTGAAAACAGGCTTTTGTTTCCATGGAAGTCGCACAGGCCTTTCTTGGTTTGCCTCCCCTCCACAAGTCACACCAGACCCTGGGGCAGGAGAGGGGGGAGAAAGAAAAGGGGAGAACATGGGTGAGAAGGAATGCAGCTTTGGCATCTGAAGGTTGGAGACGGCAAACATGAAATCAAAGTGGAAAAGCAACACAACAGGAGGCCTGGGGGGGAGAGATGGAAAAATCTGCGGTGGTATCTCCACGGTTACATGTGCCAATAGGGCCCCCAAAGGAGGCAGGTCAGGGTGGGGAAGGAATAATTCCCAAAGGTTCAATACACAAGAAGTCCAGCAAGGGTCTTTTCAGGAGAACTTGGCTGCTAAATGATCTCTCCCTCTCCTGGTCACTGACTAGTCCCCAAGGCACCATGGATTCCTTTCGAGCGCAGCACTTTTTATCCAGTTCCCCCGTTACTTTTTATCCTGTTCCCGTGCTCTGCTGAGAGGCTCCACAACTCAACAGCTCATCCCTTACTTGCCTGAGGAATCTGCTTGCTCTGGGATATTTTCATCCCACACCTTCCCAAGCCGCAGGCTGGCCATCAGGTAGCTTTGGCACTGGCTGAACTGCAACGCAAAACAGGCACTTGATCCAGATGAACACCCGCTAAGGAAGCCTCCTTCCAGCCAGCTCCATCCTGATGTATGGGGCTTAGGGAGTTATAATCTCTCCAGTACCCCCATGCCACCCAAAACCAAAGGGGTGAGCCTTTAAGGTACCCAAAAGGAATTCCCTCAAAAGGAACCCTGCTGAGGTAATGGGATGAGTTTTGTTGTCAGCCTCCAGCATGAAGCGTGAAGGGGGACTGTGTGGAGAAATGAAGAGAGGGGGGAAAACGGGAGAGAGCGGAGGGTGCGTCTGTCCTGCAGCCTGAGCTTGAAATAAGCGCCACAACGTGAGCTACGCAAATTGCGTAACTCACTTCGAGTGTATTTTGAAATAGCTTCTTTCGAAATGTGGCGCTGTCTACACAGCACTTATTTCGAAATACAGCGCTATTCTGAAGTGCCTCTTGCTCCTCGTGGAACGAGGTTTACAGGGATGTCGGAATAGCGAGCCCATGATATTTTGAAATAATGGGTGTGCTCAAAAGACACAGAATAATTATTTCGGAATCCCGAAATAGTGCTGCAGTGTGATGTAGCCTGAGAAGATATGAGGTTTCTCCCAGTCCTCCTAAAGCAGGCAGGTGATAGGTGATATTGCCATGGTCCACAGATAGATCACCCCAGGAATACAGCGGTGCACCCTGGGAACACAGGTGTCTCCGTGAACACAGAATGATCCACAGCCCATTGGTGTCTGATCTTTCCACTGTTGTGCCTGCAGGTGCAATGGACCTCACTCTTCTCCCACTTGCATGTGGGTACCTCTTCTGACTTCACTGGATTGACTCTGATTTCCCCTCCGGGTAAATGAGAGGAGATGGTCTGTGTGTTTAGCCCCCCAGGAGTGTCACAGAAAAAGCGATAATAGCGGTACCCACATTCATGATCCCCGGCAGCCTCGTTATCTGACGTGGGCTAACTAGTGACCCAACTCAAGCAAGGAGCCCTCACGTATTAAGGAGAAGTTGTTCTGGGATAAAGATAGCCAGTGTCTATCAGCTACTGAATATAGCAGCATTGGGGCTCAGTTCTGGGCCCTGGTTCAGACTCAGGGAGGCAATTGTCTTAGAACGCCCTTGGGGCTGCTGTAAATGAGACAGGGGATGCTCCGGAGCTCTGTAACTCCTTCCAGCATCCCATCCAAGAGTTACCCAGTCTGCTTTCCAGTGCTGCCCACCAGCTCTGGGGGCCAGTGGCTTCTGTCCTGCTTCCTCTGTGCCCCTTTCGTGTGTCTTGAAACCCAGATGACACCGGGAGGGAGGAGTCCCTTGGCTTGGGGGAGCAGAGGGACTATGATGGAGCCTGCTTGCTAGGCAGGAGATAATGAAAAGACTTCTGGTGTCATTTGCTACCCTTGTGAAACTAGGCAAAATCTAATCATAGAATCATAGGGCTGGAAGAGACCTCAGGAGGTCATCGAGTCCAGCCCCCAATGCCAAGGCATGTATCTTACCTATTCAACTGTAACAACAAGAACTGCCTATACACAGTTGCGATGCAATCGTGTTCCTTTGGAACATGCTGTCTGGTCAGCCTAGATGCGGAGAATTCATTGAACTGATGGGAAAGAAAATGAACTGTAATCCTGTAACGCCCTAAATAGCTCTCTGTGATTGCTGAGTCAATGCCTGGTGGACAGCACATGTAGACCTGCTCACATTCATCTTCTGATTTATTAATTCGCAGGGGCAAATAATGGAGTGATTCACTGGGTTTCAGCTACTTGAGAACCACGTGGATGCAAGCCTTACTGGCCCTGTGCTGGCTATGATAAATAACCTACGTTTAGTGGTATGGACCTGCCAGGGACAATCATGGGATCCTGCTAGTAATGGAGCTGGTCATTCCAATGGTTTGCAGACCCAGCCACTATGGAAAAAATACACTAGTCCAGTAGGTGCTCTGAACTACACATTCCCTACATTTAGTTGGTGTCAGCAGTGTTAATTAACATCGATGAACAGCCAGGTGCAGCCAAGTGGGGGAGGGGGAGAATTATGCAGTCACTAAACTTTTTCTGATCCGCATCGATGGATCAACGGAAAACTATTTTCCACAATGTAAATATTGTCACTAGCCAGAGATCACGGACTGTCAGATACGGGGTGGTGCAGCTGTGCTGATTCTAGCCCAACGTCGTGTCAACACGACAGCATTTTTTGACAAGTCTTGGAGGATCTGTCAAAAGATTCAAACCAGGCTTTGGCCAGTCATTGAAAAGTGCAGCTTCTCTTCAGAAGAAAACGGAACGCTTGGAAACAGCTCTCGCATCAGACTTTTGTAACACGGCGCTTCAGTGGTTCAAACTGACCAGCATTCCACTACAAAAATTTAAGTACCTCTGTTAATTTACTGCAAGAGCTGGAAATATTTATTGCTATCTCGCGTGACCAGTTTGAGGAGTTTTAATTCAGGGCAAAGAAAACATGCAGTTCTCCTTCGATACCATCAACGGGAGTTGTCTTTTCTTCAGAAAAGAAAACAATTTGAGAATGAGTCTAATGAAGCAGAGCCAATACTTGAAGGAAGCCACAAATTTTGCACTGAAATACGTTGTCACTGAAATTAACTTTTGATGATCTAATTGCCAACTTTCATTTGCTTGCAGCCAAAAAGAACACAATTTCATCCAAAGAGTATTATTTTTTTCTATATTTTTAAAAATGTTTGAAGAATAAATTTAATTATATCTTCAACTGTTTGTTGGACCAACTCTGATTCTCATGCCACGGGACAAGGCATTCAAATATCTTTGCCACATTGAGGATCTTGGTTGAGTCTAAGTATCTTCAAAAATGATCACTCTTCTTTATATTAGTTGTGCTAATTTTGTAACAGTGATACTATTACATTTCTATGAAATATCAGACAACAACATAGTACCTATTAGGTCTCCAGAGGCAGCTGTTTAAGACCAACACCTATTTTGCTCTTCTATACCATGTCCATGCAAAGCTAGGTAGTGATTTTAAGAGATCATAAATCTTGCTTTAGTGAATGCTGTTATATGTATTTTGCATTACCCTTGGCTTCAAGTCCATGCTTGCAACCAAATTGCTCACTTTCTGCTCTTCTCTCCTTCCCCATTACCAGCATGTAAAGGAATTGCAAAGGTATCCTGTGTCAAAGCTGATGTGCAGGATCCATACAGTGGCCACTCGCACATTTGCAGAATACCAGACATTCTGGAATTTCCAGCCATGGGATGGGCCCCGCATGACCTTACACGCACTCTGCCATGGGGGATGCCATTTTTGGAGAGCTTGCTGCCCAGCACTTGCTGGTGTGACCTCACACACACAGTGCATGTGAGGTCATGCCCCCAGGTATGGGGCAGCCCCCTTTTCCAAATGGCCGATACAGGACAAAACCACACTTCGGCTTTGTCTCCGTGCCGCACAAAGGACAAATCGCTGCTAAAAGAGGCCTCTCTAAGTATCCACCAGGCAGTGCTTCCATGAAAACCTATTCGCTGTACATTTGAAATGCTACTTCAACCTAGTTCTTAATGCCTGGCTATGGGGCATGTGTGGCTCCCTTATGCTGTTAGTTCTTTACATGACAAGGTTATAATCATATTGAGAAAGGGCTTTTTAACCAATGTTGGGGGTGACTCAAGATACTCTGGGTGCATCTACACAGCAGTGTTATTTCGACATAACGTCGACAGAACTTGGCAGTTTTGTCGATGGCGGTAAACCTAATTCTACGAGGAATAACGCCTTTTGCCGACAGAGTTCTGTTGACAGAAGGCATTATTGCATCTGCACTGTCCTTTGCATCTATACTCTCATGTCGACAAAGTGGCTTGCTTTGTCGACAGAACTGGATATCGTCTAGATGCTCTTTATCAACAGAAGCTTTGTCGACAGTATCTGTCGACAAAGCCTGTAGTCTAGATGTACCCGAGGAGAAAAGGTTTGCTCTTAACTCATGTTAGCAAGAACCGGGGAGAACCCTGGAGAGTGAGGAAGTTAGTCATTCTTACACAGGTTAGTAGGGCCAAGGGGAGCACTAGAGTCCTCCAGAGTCTCTGTCACCTATGGAAAATGGAGTGTTCTTACGCTGTGTTCGCTAACATGGGCCAACTACCACATGGTAATATGCTAATGTGGACAAAACAGTTGCCGTTTCAAGATACGCTAGCAGGCCAAGGTGAATGCCAGGTGGGGAGGTTGGGCGCTGTGACATCTACAGAAAATGGCAACATGCTGCCCTGGATGAGATTCACAGAGCCTGCGGCCAATCCCCAGTTCTGCATGGAAATGCTGAGACCTCATGTAAACAGATTGCTGGACTCATCCAGTTCTCCTCTGGGGATAACCCACTGACTCAGCACAATCTGAACTCAGTTCATTTACAGTTGGATGCTGGATTCTCTTCTTTTGTCCAGCTCCCCCAAATCTTTTTTTTTCTAAAACCAAACCAAACCGCCCCCCTCACTGACTGATGGGAATGGTTTCCATGGCTCCCCCAGGGATAACCCTTTTCAGGAGATTTCTCCTTTTGTGGCTGCTGCTCACAGACCACACAGCCCATTAAACTTCTCAGCATCCAGTGTGGAGTGGAGTATACTTGGCCTGGCTAGTTGTGCCCTGACAGCGCTTAGAGCTTGAATGAGAGGAGAACAACAGGTGATTATCCTGTTGAATAGCTCTTAAGTGATGTTAATTGCTGGCTGCGGACCACTAGCCCTCAAACAAATCAACTGTGATAGCAAATGGAATAAAATATATTGGATGGTACAAGAAAAAAACATACTGAGAATTGCACCTGTCTGACAGAGACATTGATTATTTCTTTCCTTTTACACCGTGCTAAGCATATTGGACAGTGGGGATAAAAGGAGATTGGGTTTGTGATAGTCTAGTGATGTTCCATTTGGGTCCAATGGACAAGACATACATCATATGTCCACAGAAGAGACTGCTTCATACAACTACTGCTTCATACAGAGGAATTCAAGGCTGACCATGTACACATGCCGTCAATGCATTTCTTCCTATAGCTCCTTCCCTTCCAAGAAATCCACTGGCCTTAAAAATGGGCTCCACCATTTTCTACTACTGCGCTCCAGATTTTCAAAGGTGTTTTCTCCTCTCTGATGCCAGTCACTCTCAGCCAGGCCTTCCAAGAGCAATCTCCCCAATGAATATTAAAACTAGAGTCCAGGACCAAAACTGTGGATCCAACTCTTCTCCCTCTGAAATCTGACATGTCTTAAATCTACACACAAATTCTGGGGCTTTAGATAAAGCCAATACAGTTGGAGCTAGATTCTCAGCTGGTGTCAGATCTTTATGGACTTCAGTTGAGCTACAGGGATTCACATGAGTTCAGGATCTGGCCCTTGATCTCTCAAGACTCTTTCTTCCCAGCATGTCTACACAGAATCGGAGTGCTGCTGTAAACCACATCTGCCTTGTGAGCCTGCTCATGCACCCATGTGCAAACTCCAGAGAAGTCCTGATGGCTACTGTGGCGAGGTCTGTGCAGTCCTGCCTTACGGCACCCCCCCCCTTTTTAGTCTCTCCCCGTAAATCCCCGGCTCACTTTCGCCATCTCAGGTCGCCGGTCATGCCGCCACCCTCCGTTTGGCTGCTTAGCCCGATACCAGCTGGCTCCTAGCCCGGCCGGGTTGGGCGCTTGCCGTTGAATTGCTCCGTTCGTCCCCTGCGTGCCTTCCACTGTCGTCAGTTTCAGAGTCCTGGGGGATTGTTGTGCATGGCTCCCCCCGTCCTCCGAGTGCACCGTCTCCACCAGTGGGGGTTGAGAGCACAGCCAGCCCCTGCTCTCCTTCCCCCCTCTTGCTCCCGCGTTCCCTCTTTTGAGTGTCCCGCCCTCCTACGCTTGCCATGCCCGGGAGCCATTCCTGGGTCCTAGTGCCCTCCCACCTGGTGTCCTGCTTGCCTGCGGCTGCGCAGGCAATCAGCCCCGTGCTGCCCATGGCGGTGGCAGCGTCTTCTCCACCGGCGGGTGCCGCTGGGCTGCCGGTGGTCGCAGGGGCTTTGATCTCCCCTTCTCCGCCTGCCACCCACGTCCTGTGTCCCCCGGGTCAGGGCTCATCTGCGGGCCGCCGGGTACCTGCTGCAGCCATATCCGGGCCTCTCCAGCTGCTGGCACCGGCCAGCCAGCTGAGTTGAGTGCGGGAATCTGCTTCCCCGTCACAGCTACCATAAACCAATGAGCCAAAGCTCCCTTTAAGGAATACTAGAAGAGACATGGTCAATTAAGGTGCATCTACACTGCACCCAGAGCTTGAAATAAGCTACGCAATTTGAGCTATGCAAACTGCGTAGCTTATTTCAAATTAATCTTGAAATCGCTAGTTACACCGCACTTATTTCATAATAAATCTCTATTCTGAAATGTTCCTTACTCCTTGTAGAATTAGGTTTATAGGGACATTGGAATAGTGAGCCTGTTTTATTCCAAAATAACGGGTGTGCTCAAAGGATGTGGAATAGTAAAGTAGCAGCAATAGGCAGTTTCAAGAGAGAACTTACCCTTACTTTCTCTTATTAATAAACTAGGCAAATACAACTTAGATGGGGCTGCTATAAGGTGAGTGCATAACTGGCTGGATAACTGTACTCAAAGAGTAGTTATTAATGGTTCTCAATCCTGCTGGAAAGGCATAACAAGTGGGGTTCCCCAGGGGTCTGTTTTGGGACCGGCTCTGTTCAATATCTTCATCAACGATTTAGATATTGGCATTGAAAGTACACTTATTACGTTTGCAGATGATACCAAGCTGGGAGGGGTTGCAACTGCTATGGAGGATAGGGTCATAATTCAAAATGACCTGGACAAATTGGAAACATGATCTGAGGTAAACAGGGTGAAGTTTAATAAAGACAAATGCAAAGTGCTCCTCTTAAGAAGGAACAATCAGTTTCATACATACAGAATGGGAAGCGACTGTCTAGGAAGGAGTACGGCAGAAAGGGATCTAGAGGTTATAGTGGACCGCAAGCTAAATATGAGTCAACAGTGTGATGCTGTTGCAAAAAAAGGCAAACATGATTCTGGGATGCATAAACAGGTGTGTTGTGAGCAAGACACGAGAAGTCATTCTTCCGCTCTACTCTGCGCTGGTTAGGCCTCAGTTGGAGTATTGTGTCCAGTTCTGGGCATCGCATTTCAAGAAAGATGTGGAGAAATTGGAGAGGGTCCATAGAAGAGCAACAAGAATGATTGAAGATCTAGAGAACATGATCTATGAAGGAAGGCTGAAAGAATTGGGTTTGTTTAGTTTGGAAAAGAAAAGTTTGAGGGGGGACATGATAGCAGTTTTCAGGTATCTAAAAGGGTGTCATAAGAAAGAGGGAGAAAACTTGTTCATCTTGGCCTCTGAGGATAGAACAAGAAGCAATGGGCTTAAATTGCAGCAAGGGAGGTTTAGGTTGGACGTTAGGAAAAAGTTCCTGTCGGGGTGGTCAAACACTGGAATAAATTTCCCAGGGAGGTTGTGGAATCTCCATCACTGGAGATATTTAAGAGTAGGTTAGAGAAATGTCTATCAGGGATGGTCTAGACAGTACTTGGTCCTGCCATAAGGGCAGGGGATTGGACTCGGTGACCTCTCGAGGTCCCTTCCAGTCTTAGTATTCTATGATTCTATGAAAGACATTAGCACAGTATTTGTACTAGTATAACTATTTTAGTTAAGGGTGCGGGCTTTATTTACCAAGATAGTTATATTGGTACAGGTCTTAGTGTGGACACAGATATACTGATAGAAATGTGCCCATACTCATGTAGCTTCTTGTATTTGGGAATAAGCGATAGAAGTACATGCATTTGCATGTGCTATAACTGCACCCCTAGTGGGTGGGGACCGTATGCGGGGCTGTATCATGTTCTCTAGGCTTGTATCATTAAAATGGTATCATTTAACTGCTGGTGGCCATAACTGCCTCATTTGTATGTGAGGTCCAGGGCTTGGAGCTATGTGTCTAGATGCCATCTTGACTGGCACTCTAGGAGGATGTGCACACATCTATGTCTATGCTCCACGCCCGCCTTCACACACATCCACAGTAAGTGCTGTAAAGCATGCAGTGCAGTGAAAGCTGAAATCCAGCATAAGTTCATTGAAAGGTTCCCTAAGATCCATAAGCCTAGACACCAAACCAAAAATTTCTCATCATAACTCCAGCTTCAGGACTGCACCTCTGGAGCCTGACTCTCCCCAGCCTTGTGCCATCTGTTGTCAGCTGCACCTGAGCAAAGTGTGTGCAGAATTACATAGAACGTGACTATTCTGATCAGAAGTGTTGCCTGGCCGCACTGCACTGCTGTAAATAGCAACACGGAAACACAAAGCAGTAGAGAATCACGTGCCCCTCCTGTCAACAGTGGTCGGACTCCAGTTCCACAGTTCTGATAAAGTGGTTTTATACTCTGGATCCACATCAGATCTCATCTTTTGGGGTGTTTGGATTCAGCCAGTTTTATAGGCAAATGTGATGCGCCAATTTGGGTTTCTCGTGTTTTGGTTCACATTAATCTCTGGTCAACTTTGGATCCAAAAGATCAAACCAAAGAAAATATTTGCATGAAGCCCTGTAAACCAAAACTACTGGGATTTTTCACAGTCTCTTAGGCCTGGTCTACACTAGGACCTTAGTCCGAAATTAGCCCCCCAAAGTCAAATTTGTAAGAGATGCATCCACATTAACCAAGACCGTTATTCTGGAACAAGGGGCCGTGGAATTCGAATTCTGTAGTCCTGCTTTTCATGAGGAATAACATTGTTTCTGAACTTGCAAGTCAAAAATAACATGACTGTGGATGCTCCTGCAGCTCCCCAGAGTGCTTTCTGCCTTTGGACTAATTTCAATTCTTCCCCGTAGTGAGGGCACGGAACTTCAAATTTGTAAAATCAGGTGCCCAGAAGTCAAATTTAGTAAATTCGGACTAATCTCCTAGTGCAGACATGGCCTTACGGAATAAGGCAAAGAGGTATGACTACAATGCCGTAAATAAGCTATGTTGCTCAAGGAATGAAAGAGCTGATGAGCCATGAACATAGGACAACATATTCCCTCTCAGAGAGGATTCGAGCCAAAGCCCACTGGAATATCATTAGGAAAAGAATTCCAGATAGTGGCCTGATTACTGTTCGTGATAACTGATGCTGAATACTCCATGTAACATATCAGCACAGTAACAAACCCGTCAATCTTTAGAATGTTCATTCTGAGTATTTAGGCAGTCGGTAAAAGAAGAGACGGCTTATATCTGGCTTGGGAAATAATCTTCCAGAGACATACCATGTAGGTACAGCCTGAAAATGATGTAAACCACCTTCCTGAAGAGAGAGGTTGATCTGTAGGTCAGAATATTGTCACCAGCCTTTCTAATGATGGTTCTGTGGTTTTATATTGAAGACTGTATAGAGGTAAGTTTGAGGTCAACATGCTGTTGTGTCAGGCCACTGCTAGAAACACGTAGTTTCAGATCCTTAAGGGCTTCCCCATTAGAAATATAAGTCAGAAAACCAAATCTAAAGTCATTATTCCTATTTGATGTTACAGGACTTTTTGCTAATGGAACCATAATTCACTGAACTGCAAAGCAAGAAAAAAAATGCCACTGGTTTCATTACAAACCCGAAATTGCAGTTATGGTACATTTATTGGCCTTTTTATGGCTTTGTGTGAAAACCTGTGGGTTTTGCCTCATTTAGACCTAAAACTCAGCAGTTCAGTTGAGTGTCCCTGTGCAGTTTTAGGGCCAGATTTTCATTGAAATCAATGGAGCTGGGCCAATTTACACCATCTAAGGACCCAGGGTTTTGTGCTTATTTTCCTCCCAAAACTCCACGTGAAACCGAAGGGACCCACGTGACCCACGTGGACTACAATCTTGTGCAAACACGTCAAATGAAACTGCCGAGCTTGCTACCACTTTCCTTTTAGTCTATGGAGGTGAAAAGATTGCTCAGTAAAAAAAAAGAAAAAAGAAAAAAAAAGCCAAACTATGAATACAGCCTCCCTAAAATGTGTCCCACATATTAAACCAAATGCTAAAAATGCCACCACTGTAAGCATAAAAGACAGAGTTTAAAGGTGAAGGGCAGCATTCTGCTAACAATATCCAGTCATTGGGTCTAAGCCAAGTCTGTGTTGCCAGGTCAACCCCATTATTAATAATGTTAATTGCAAATAAGATGAGATTTTTTTTTTTTGACTGAGTGGATCAGATCCTCAGGTGGTGTAAATCTAGTAGCTTCCCTGAGCTTCCCTGATTGACGGTCCGGCCCTTTATACATGAAGCAGCTGAAGAGGTAGCCAAAGGGATTGTAACTCGCAATAGCTGGTCCAATAGTGCATAAAAGAAGAGCGGAACCTATGATAACAGTTGCAAAGAACTGGGAAGATGGAGAGGCCGATGTGCACTGAGGAAGGAAGGGGAAGATAATTAAACTATGCTAGTTTCCAAGGCCAAAAAATACTATTGCAATCAGCCGGTCTCCAGTATATCACAGGTCACAGAATAACACTAAGTACTTGTCTATACTAGAGATGTAATAGTATAGTCGATCAACTGATCAACCAATAAGCAACAGCTTATAGGTCAATGCTGTAGACTACACACATTACCCCCTGCTTTTCCAGTAAACTTTTAACAGGCTGGCCAGCAGCCCAGCTCAGTCCTGGCTTGCCCTGGGTCCTGGACTTACCTCCACTGCAGCTCTGCATTTAAAGTGTATTAGGAGCCAGGCAGACAGGCAGCCCGGCTCAGTTCTGGCTTGTGCCAAGTCTGGGAGCTCAGACTCCTTCATCCCTGACGAGCTGCCTGGGGACTATAGGATAGTCGACTAACCGATAAGAATTCGTGAGGTTAATCGCCTGTTCAATGAACTGGTATTTACCATCCCTAGTCTACACTGACAAGTTACTGCGCTGTAACTTCCTTGCTCAGGGGTGTGAAATAACACCCCCGCCCCTGTTCCCCGAACAGAGCAAGTCACAGTGCTGTCAAGCACCCGTGTGGACCTGGAGGTGGTTTACCTGGCGCGCTGGGAGAGAGCTCTCACAGCGCCGGTGCCATGGCAGCACATTCAAATGTAACGTGTAGACACAATTCAATAATCCCGACAGCAGATCTTGTGGAAAACCAGCCAGATTTGATTTAAAAATGGTCCGTGATAGAGGAGAAAACCCTGGGCAAGTTGTTTCAACCATGAATTAAAAATGTACACCTTAGTTCCACTCTGTATTTGTCTAGCTTCAGCTTCCGGCCACTAGGTCGTGTTTGCTTTCATCTGCAAACAAGATCAGCGAGGATTTTAGGTTTTCTTCCAGGTCACGGTTAAAAATTTTAAATAACATACGGCCAAGAACTAATCCCTAGAGCCCTGCGTGCATAAAGAAATGTGGATCTGCACCCGAGCCGCATCCACCAGGCTCAGCTCACCATCCGATCCTCAGTCCACTATCTGGATTTTACTGTCATCTGCATCCACACAGCAAACCATCTGGAGGGGGAGGGGAAGGGAAGGGAGCACAGATAAGCAAGGAGGGGGCAGAGTCGTACAGGGAAGAGGCAGGCAGCATGAAAGCCGGGACTGGGGGTAAGAGGCAGCAGGGACCTGGAACCAGGACTACACAGGTCAGTGCTCACCAGGCAAGAGGAGAGGGGGGCCAGGCAGGGGCTCCCGGAGGGAGATTTAGGGTGCATCTTGTTATATCCTTTCCCTGCAGAGCCCTGCATGGGTATCCGCTTGACTATCTGCGGCTATCCAAAGATATGAAGTGGATGTGGGCGGATATGCAGGGCTGTACTGATCCACATGGGACCCCTTTAGAAACATACCCACTCAATAATGATTCCCTGTTTTTAACAATACGTTGCAATTAATCGGTAAGCTGGCTTTAATCCATTGACTGCATGTCATGTTAATGTTATATCCTTCTAGTTTTTTAATCAAAATGTCACGTGGTACAAAAGTAAATGCCTGCCAGATGTCTAAGTATGTTATATCTACACTATGGCCTTGATCTACCAAACTTGTAATCCTATCCAAAAAAGATACCAAGCTAGCTCTGTTTTCTGGAAGCTCATGTTACTGGAAGGTATAAGACCGTGTATATTGAAATACCAACCGTTCCTCCAGAGGATAGAAATGATATTACCTCACCCACAGAAGGACATTTTAACACTCTGGTGTCTGGTCCCAGTGAGAAATGGAAAGCACAAGGGTATGCGAATGAAAATGGGGAGAACAAAGGAAGACAGGCGAGAAATCCAGCCAAATTCTTTAACCTCAGAAAAAACTTAGCTTGGGTTTTGATCAAAGGTCTGATGGGCGAGAGGCTGTTATTTTAACTGTACTGGTTCAGCTAGGCAGGATCGACTTCTCAGTTATGACCCTGGAAGGAGGATGCGAGGACCTACTTTGAGGAGAGCTCCTGGAACCAGTCTCACAGCCTAACCAAGGAGGGGCCAACGTTCAATTATTTGGCGTGTCTTTGGTCATCATTAATACAGTTTGTAAAGGGTTAATACATTATTAACAATATTTGCCAAAAGCCCGCTACAGGGATGAGCTATCGCTAGTTAGCAGTAGGCCTGGCAGAGAACAGAAGCTCCATTTTGTGAAAAAAAATTGAGGTTTCAACACTTGGCTCCACTCCAGTGTGGAACAAAACCAAGTTTTTCCAGGGGAAAGAAGGAACAGAGAGAGAGAAGGATTGAGAGAGGGAGCGAGAGAGATCTTTCACCAAGGCTTAAATTCTCAGAGATTAGGTCCCAGAGCCCCATACGCCCTCCCCCATTTTGTGGCTGTGGGCATCAGCTGAAGAGCTTTGGCCCCACAAGGCTTGGTGCCAGGTCTTGGAGCATTAGTGTGTGCAGGGGAGTGTGTGCACTGGGACTCCTGCGCTCTCTGTGGGATGGCACCAGAACTCCATGGTACCAGAGCTTGGGCTTTCGGCCCTGACAGAGACACCAGGTTTGAAAATATTTACTGGAGCTAACCACTCCAGAGGGCTCCAGATGAAATTAACCCCTGCCCTCCGGCCAAGAATAGTTGTTAACTCCATGGTAAGGGCATGCTTATTAAATGATTGTGAAATTGTATACCTAATTCCATATTTTATCTTTGTATAAATAATTACATATTCTCTGTTCCAGGGAGAGATTGACTCTATCATCCAGTGGCTAGGGCACTCACGGAGGAGTGGGAAACCCGTGTTCAAGTTCCTGAGTCATTCCTGCTCTCGCTCAATGAATATTCAATTATGCATATACAGTGGAGCAGCTCCAAGAGCAGAGAATGCTTTTATAGCTTACCTGATTCAGGCCGGGGACTTGAACCCAGTCTCCCATATCTGAGGTGAATATCCTAACCACTGAACCACTAGTTCTCTCCCCACTCGCTCCAGAAAACCCATCCTGGATCTTAGGCATCTTCCTAACAGATCAGCATTTCCCTACACACACACACATTCTCCTTCACACACACACACACACACACACACTTTCCTCAGTAGCTCTAATGATGAAAGCTCAGTAGAAGGTGTTTCAGATGGATCTAAGTAGCCTTAGAAGGAGTAGACTTTTATCGATAAACATCAATTTCACTGGGAGCATACAAATTGGTGCAAAAATATTTCCACCGATGATCATTGAAATGCACAGATAGGCAAAGGAAGAAAATTGCTGCTTGATAACTTATTAGATTTCATTTAAGGACATTTATCTTGTCTATTTTGACATGTGATGTTGACAATTTGTGTTTTAAAGCTTTGAGAGCTTTGACTTCTTGAATGTCAACGTCCAACTGTCATTAAATAATCACCCTCTGGCTGGCCCACTCCTCCTAACTTCTGACCATGGAGAAATTGTAACTCAAGACAAATACAAAAATGCTTAAAGAGAAACCATGCAATGATGTGTTGAAATGATACAAAAATAAAAATTGATTTCCTCCAAGCAAACTATTCAGAATCCAAAGGCAGAAGGGACCCAGGATGTCCCTGAAATCCATTCCTGTTTGAACCAGGGCATCTCTTTGAGAGAAACATTCAATCTGCTTTTAAAAATGGCCAGTGATGGAAGATCCACTGCTACCTTTGCTCCAATACTAAGTCACCCTCCCTGTTAAAAAGTTGCACTTTTTTGTCTGAATTTGTCTTGCTTCCACTTACGAATCTGCCAGAATCTGTAGCAATCTGATAACAATCATTTAATAAAACACCTCTAAATAATGAATGAACCCTTTATAAATGGGACCTTGAGTAAAGCGTGAGCTAGTCTGTCTTTGCCACGTGACCCAAGAATCAACAATTCCCTTTCTGCTGCAGGGCACGCTCTCTGTCCTATTGAGATGAGATAGCATGCAGGCATGCACTATGCTGACAATCGGGGAAGGTATTCTGCAGCCAGGGTTCAATACATGAACTCATTGGCAGCTGCCAAACCTACCCAACACGTCCAGATGTTCTCACTTAAAGGGGCAGCAAGGGAGTTGCAAGAGGCAGAAAGACCAAGAGGGAAGTAGTTAAGTTGGAATTAATTTGTCAGTCTCTATTTAACCAACCTCAAAACTATTAAATAAATCCAGTAGGAAATAGCCCCTTGATTCCAAATTCCTCTGAAAAGCTTGCTGGGGAGTGGTCACTGTGCATGGGTTTAAGAAGTCATGCACAAAGCACCAGGGCATGCCAAATTCCATTGTCCCTCTGCCCCCAGTCAGCATGGTTTGCTTCAGTCTATCGGGGAGGACCCTGGGCTGGTGGGGCAGACGAACAGACAGAAGAAGCCCACATGCTACAAGGTACAGTGCCAACGAAGAAAGAAATTCTGGTCCTCAGAGGACACTGGAGGTGGCAGCCTGGCAAAAGAAGGGTCCTCAGCTGAATGCATTCATTGATTATAAACCATCTTCATTCTATTGATGAAGATAACATCCCTGGGAAGCCATCATAATGGAAGCCACCTCCCGGAAGAAAATTCAGATTTTGCTCAGGCAACCGAGAATTTGCCGCGTTCTGGGGATCTCACTGAAATAAGCCACTTTGTAAACAGCATCTGTAGCAGGACAGTGAGGAATCATGATTGCTGACTGACAAGCCAGAAGGCTAGGATTTATCAGCTGATTTCGCTTACTGATCAGAAACTTATGGACCTTCTGCTGCTGGGGTAAAAGTGAGAATAGTGGATTCAGGATCCAGAAACAATGGAACGAGATTCCACTGATGAGTGCACACAACTGAGGCTGCTAGCATGTGAAGAGATTAGAGATGGGAAAACTGACGCAGATCTTGGTCTTTAACAAACCCTTCCCATGACTCCATACCAAACTTTGTGTAATGGTTGAAACGTGGTTACAAGCTTCGTTTATTAATTAATGCAGTTAATTAATTTTTCACTGTGCCTCTGATTTCAGTGAAACTATCTTAGTTATACAAAACTATCTTAGTTGTATAAGACTTGTATTCTCTTGTGTTATTTCTAAGATGACCAGGATATAGCCAAAAAATAATAAGGAAATTTGTCCCAGTTACTCAAAGACATTTATGTGCCTACATCCCATTATACTTATGGCCTGGTCTTGTCCTTTCTATATTCTCAGCCTAAAGTCTATGCCAAAGAGGTTAGAATATATTTGGATGAACTTTGAGTTCATCGCTTGTGAAACTTTTGACTGAAACTTTCAAATGTCATCCATTCCTAATAAGGTATTTCTTTCACCTGGTCTTATGTCGAAGGACTCGACAGAGCTCACATGATTTAACAAATTATGTATTTCAGATATAGATAATGAGAAAGGATGGGCACTATTTGTATTAGGTTTCATCTTTGACCGGAGTAGTTTCCTGAATCACTCTACCGGTAATTAATGCTGCTCCCGAAGATGCTTAGTTTTGTCGTCTGATTTTTGGGTCCCTTTTAAGTTCATCAGACAATATTAGGTTTCTCCACTTTATGAGATGAGAAAATTGCCTGGAAGATTGTGAAACTAACTGGTGACAAAAAATAAATAACTAAAATGTCTACAACAAATGCTATTTCGTGCAGCATTGTTGAGATTCAAGTGCCCTCTAGTGGTGAAGGTTATAGCAAACCCAACTTGAGGCCAAGGTAAAAAAGACTTTGTTACAAACTCTGACATTTTTGCTATCATTGGAGATGACTTGGGATGGACAACAACTGCTCTGCTTTGAATTGGGTGCATTTGGATCCCACCTGCTGCTATAAATCCATTTCAAGTTCCCCTCTTGCTTGACAGTTTTACCTTCATGCTTTTGGATGGCACCAGGGAGAAAAGCAAAGCAGAGCTGTACACGTCTGAGGAAATCCACTTTCATGGCCTGATCCTGAGAGATGCTGGAATTTGTGGATGCTCATCAACTCTCAGGATCAGACCTTTCTGGTCCAATCCTGCATCATTAAAAGGAACAGCACATTCTCCATTGTCGTCAATGAGAACATGCCCTTACTGGAAAATCTTACACCAATTTTTCAAAGTCCCCCAGCTTTGGGATTGTATTATTTGCATTTGAGCAAGGGAAGGAAAGAAAGCTAGTAACACACTGCAGTTCTAAAGAACCTTTTGTTTCAGGGTCCTCATGTGCTTCACAAAGCGTAACAAATTCATCCTCTTACCACTTAACAGCTTCATAGGGGTTATTGTCCCCATTTAAGAAAAGGGAAACAAGATAACAAAAATAAGTAGCTTGACCAAGGTCACCCTGATAGTACTGGAGAAAGAGTCCAGGTGTCTTCACTGACAGGCTTTTGGTCTCACCGCTAGTCCACATCTAATACCTAGATATCCAAACTTGTTGCCTTTAGAGCTAAGTACAACTGGGGTTCAGTTTATTTATTACCATTGTGAACATTTTTTAAAGTAATCAAATGCTTCATTTTTATTCTTTTTTTTAAATACAAAAAACCCATATTACATTTTATTAAATATTTTGTTTTAAAAATTTTCATTTTGGTTTGGTGCAAGCCACCTACCCCCTTCTTCTATATCTAGCGCCCTCTTTCTACTCTGGTTCCTGGAGGATACTGGCATATAGAGCTAAAGGTATAGCTCGAGAATGCCGGGGGGTTATCAGGAAGGCGAAAGCGCAAATGGAATTGCGACTGGCTAAGGATGTGAAGGATAACAAGAAAGGTTTCTACAGGCATGTTAACAAGAAGAAGGTGATCAGAGAGGGTGTGCGGCCCCTAATGGATGAAGGAGGTAACCTAGTGACAGATGATGTGGGGAAAGCTGAAGTACTCAAAGCTTTCTTTGCCTCTATATTCACGGACAAGGTCGGCTCCTGGACTTCTGCGCCAAGTGACGCAAGATGGGATGAAGATGGACAGCCCGTGGCGGGTAAAGAACAGGTTAGGAACTATTTAGAAAAGCTAAACGTACATAAATCCATGGGTCTGGACTTAGTGCATCCGAGGGTACTGAGGGAGTTGGCAAATGTCATTGTGGAGCCTTTGGCTATTATCTTTGAAAAATCGTGGAGATCGGGAGAAATCCCGGATGACTGGAAAAAGGCAAATGTAGTGCCCATCTTCAAAAAAGGGAAGAAGGATGATCCAGGGAACTATAGGCCAGTCAATCTTACCTCAGTTCCTGGAAAAATCATGGAAGGGATCCTTAAGGAATCCATATTGAGGCACTTGGATGAGAGGAAAGTGATTAGGAATAGTCAGCATGGATTCACAAAGGTCAAGTCGTGCCTGACCAATCTGATTAGCTTCTATGATGAGGTAACTGGCTCGATGGACATGGGGAAGTCAGTGGATGTGATACACCTTGACTTTAGCAAGGCTTTTGATATGGTCTCCCACAATATTCTTGCCAGCAAGTTAAGGGATTGTGGATTGGATAAATGGATGGTAAGATGGATAGAAAGATGGCTAGAAGGCCGGGCCCAGCGGGTAGTGATCAATGGCTCGATGTCAGGATGGCAGTCGGTTTCTAGCGGAGTGCCCCAAGGTTCGGTTCTAGGACCGGTTTTGTTCAATATCTTTATTAATGATCTGGATGAGGGGATGGATTGCACCCTCAGCAAGCTTGCAGATGACACTAAGCTGCGGGAGAGGTAGATACGCATAAGGGCAGAGATAGGGTACAGAATGACTTAGACAAATTGGAGGATTGGGCCACAAGAAATTTGATGAGGTTCAACAAGGACAAGTGTAGAGTCCTGCACTTGGGACGGAAGAATCCCAAGCATAGTTACAAGCTGGGGACCAACCGGTTAATTAGTAGTTCTACAGAAAAGGACCTGGGGGTTACAGTGGATGAGAAGCTAGATATGAGTCAACAGTGTGCCCTTGTAGCCAAGAAGGCTAATGGCATATTAGGTTGCATTAAGAGGAGCATTGCCAGCAGATCCAGAGATGTCATCATTCCCCTTTATTCGGCTTTGGTGAGGCCGCATCTGGAGTATTGTGTCCAGTTCTGGGCCCCCCACTACAAAAAGGATATGGACGCATTGGAGAGGGTCCAGCAGAGGGCAACCAAAATGATTAGGGGGCTGGAGCATATGACTTATGAGGAGAGGCTGAGGGACTTGGGTCTGTTTAGTCTGCAGAAGCGAAGAGTGAGGGGGGATTTGAGAGCAGCCTTCAACTTCCTGAAGGGAGGTTCCAAAGAGGATGGAGAGAGGCTGTTCTCAGTAGTGACAGATGGCAGAACAAGGAGCAATGGTCTCAAGTTGTGGTGGGAGAGGTCTAGATTGGATATTAGGAAAAACTATTTCACTAGGAGGGTGGTGAAGCACTGGAATGGGTTGCCTGGGGAAGTAGTGGAGTCTCCATCCCTACAGGTGTTTAAGTCTCAGCTTGACAAAGCCCTGGCCGGGTTGATTTAGTTGGAATTGGTCCTGCCTAGAGCAGGGGGCTGGACTTGATAACCTTCTGAGGTCTCTTCCAGTTCTATGATTCTATGACTGCTCTCAGGATGCGCTAAACTTCCGTGATGCAGTGTCTGCAAACAGACAAAGATCTGCCATGCCTCCTAACTCTGGAAACTAGCCAAACAACCCACCGGAGAGACTCATCCATAACTGGGCCAGAGTAGAGAGATGGGTTCCCTGGCTCCTTAATGGAAACAATAGAGGGAGAAGAACTAGTTAGTTTGATAGACAATGGATGTGGTCAGAACAGCTGAGCAGAGATTTCTGTCATTTTAGCCCTCGCTCCCACAAACAACTCTGAACATGTTGGGATGTCCCATTGGCGATTCCATCTCCACTGACTTCAGCGGTGCTTCTCCCATGCAGAAGGTTAAGCTCACATGTCAGTGCTAGCAGGGTTAGGATTTCAATTTGGAGCGGAGTCTTAGAAAAATAACACAATACGATGAAGTAGTTTGGTGACCATCACCGTGGGGAAACCTAGTCTGTCTCCATGCTCGCGTGTAACAGTAGTAACTCCACCAGCATTCAGGGAGTGAGCTGCCTACAAGTGAAATCAGGATATCGCCTTGCTTTCACCAGAGCCATGGATCGGAGAGCACCGGGCAGGAGTTGTCTGACTTTAGAAGAGCTGGGGGATTTGGCTCAGGGAAAGCTGACCACATAAGAGACGGAATTGTTCTTAAGACTCTGGACCAGACCAAAATTATCCTGGATCATGTGGCCTCAGAAGTCTTATTCACCCCTGCTCTAGTGTGTCTAGACTACATCCCTCTGTCGGCAAAGGAATGTAAATGAAGCACTTCAAAAGTGCAAATGAAGCAGGGATTTAAATATCCCGTGCTTCATTTGCATAATCACGTAATGGCGCTCTTTCAAAAAAGCGCTATTTCGACATTGAAACCACAGTCTAGACATGGTTCTTTCGAAAACGGGGTGCTTTTTCGAAAGATCCTGTAAACCTGTAAAAACGAGGTTTACAGGATCTTTCAAAAAAGCACCCCATTTTTGAAATAACTGCGTCTAGACTGCAGTTTCAATGTCGAAATAGCGCTTTTTTGAAAGAGCGCCATTACGTGATTATGCAAATGAAGCACGGGATATTTAAATCCCTGCTTCATTTGCACTTTCGAAGTGCTTCATTTACATCCCTCTGCCGACAGAGGGATGTAGTCTAGATGTAGCCTTGATTCTGGTTGGAGATTTATTGAAAAAACTGCAAAGGGTGGGGAAGAGTCACCCCTCACCGCCTTTCCTAACAGATAGATTGTACAAGCAGTCCATGCACTGTGTACAGAGAGACAGCATTGAGCTGGTTTTCATAGTGCAGTTGACTGAGTGAGACCATGGGAACGGTGTGAGCCGCCCAGAAAATCAGGCCATGGCTGTCTACATCACATGTGCACACAATGGGCTAACGCTACCACCTCATTCATTGGCTACCAAAGCCCAGACCTATATGCGTTGAGTCTGAAGAGAAAACTTGCAGCATTGGGCCTTTCATCCTCTGGGTAAGACGAGTCACGGAAAGGCCCTGGCACGGGACGTCCCAACTGAGAGAAAGCAGGAGTGGGCATGTTCTGAGCGACCCGTACTCCTAGGAAGGGTCTGAAAGGAGGAGTAGGCCTGCAGGCGGCATGGCAGATGCTGCCACCACAGCCCCGCCACAAGAGGACAAAGCCCCTGAGTTTCTTACCACAAGTGACTGGGCTCCAGACCCACTCACAATCAAGCTGAAAGATGCATCTATAAAGCTGGGCTCACAGATGAGGAAGGGAGGAGCGGGGGAAGAAGGGTTGAAACCAGTCAGGATCCAGCAAACACGGTCGAGCATTTGGAAAACTGGAAGCTTCACACCAGCCTGCATGCCACTGGCACGCCCAAGGAGCTGCAAGGACAGGAGACCTACCTTTTGTGCAAGCCCCTGTCTTGGGTAACATGAAGCACTTCAAAAGTGCAAATGAAGCAGGGATTTAAATATCCCGTGCTTCATTTGCATAGTCATGTAATGGCGCTCTTTCGAAAAAGCGCTATTTTGACATTGAAACCACAGTCTAGACGTGGTTCTTTTCGAAAACTGCAGTGATGGGACCCGAAGGGGCTACACCTCAGGCCCCACTCTGGTGTCCTACCTTTACCTCTCCGAGGGCTCCACTCTCAGACTGGGCCCTGCTAGACCACCCTGGAGATCACCTAGGCATAGGAAGCAGATCTGACTGGGTTCGGCTCCTGTGGTGAGTCCCAACAGCATCGTGGAGAGTGACCAGGCAGCCTGTTTAAACCATGATATTGTCCAGTGGGAACAGCTGGAGCAAAGCATTTAGAGACATGGATTGTAAACCACAAACACCCCCCACACGCCCGGGGTGGCAGGTACCCCAGGCTGCCTGGAGGTCAGCCCACATTAGGGTTGCCAGATGGTTTTACCAAAAATACTAAACACTCCTCCCTCCCAAAAAAACACAGGAGGGGAAATTTTGTTGAGGGAGGAAAAAAGAGAGGGGAAGACCAAAGTTGTTGACCAAAAAAAACCCAACCCCAACAGTTATTAATAAAATAAAATGAAATCAAACAGCATTAAAACAGCAGTGCGAGAGGGGAGACGTTGAGCACTAAGACCCAGGGAAGGCATTGCTTCCCCTTGCTTCAGGTCCTTAGGCTTTTTGCCAGAGGCCATCTTGTTTTCTTGATCGAGCCCTCCCCCCCCCCAGGTAAGCAGGGGGCCGGGGAGCGGGGCAGGGGGCAGGAGTTTGTGAGGGAAGGCTGGGGGCTGGGCCCAGTTGCTGAGTGTGTCGTAGGGTTGCCCGGTGCCAGGCATTTTTGCCTCCTGGCAGGAAAAAAACCAGGAAATACTGGACATTTTAGGTGTCTGGTATTTTCTGAATTTTTTTACTGGACAGGAGGAGAAAATACCGGACTGTCCGGGTCAATCCCGGACACCTGGCAACCCTAGCTCACACAGCCTTCCACCAACTAGCCCAGCAAGGTACCGGCTGCTCCAGACAGATTTCCCAGGCGCACTGACCCCGCTAGTCCAACTACAATTCTGCAGGAGGTTGCGGCAGTCTCTGCACTCTCACTGGGGATGGGTACAGGACAAGTGTTGGCTGAAGGGCCTTATCTCAAGACATTGCATCACCATCCTGCTGGCTTCACATCAGCTCTGTTGCCTTAACCCAATATGGTTCTACAGCGAACACCGCCTGAGGAAAGACTGAGCAGTAAAGAGTGGAGTGACGAAGTCTTGAGGTCCCCAATTGGCATGTGAGGAAGAAATTCCCTGTGTAGCTGCTCCCGCGGATTTGGAGATCGGATTGAGTTTGGCTAGAAGCCCCGCCCAGCAAGAGCAAGCATCCCTTTGAAAGGGCCCTTTACCAGCAGCTCCTACGTTGGGCTTTCCTGTGTGACTGAGCGAGCTACAGGCAGGCGACCAAGGACTCTGAAACACGGGGCTCACTTCCACGGTGCAACAGAGCAAAGCTGGAGTGTGGCTGGTACGTGCATGTGTAAGACGTTCTCTCCTTCAGCTCCTCCCTCGGGCTGCTGGTCAGCCCTAAAGACCTAGGCCGGGGCCAGGGGGATGTCGGCAGTCCCCTTGTGAATTAATCTATGATGTTATGGTATGAAACACGGTAAGCGCAGGCCTGCTTCTGCAGGGTGCAGGTTGGGCTTTGAGCAGTGGCAGGTCAGAACGGGATTTCTGACTGGCTGTGCTCTCTGTGGGCCAGAAACCTCCTCATCCTCTACTCTCCCATGTCTCATTTCCTCTCCCCACTTCACTTCCCTCGGGCCTCTGCGGAGTGGGAAAGGGAAGTGGGGAGGTGAGGATTAGGCGCCCCCTGAGAGTGGACATGGTGCTTCTGGGAGGGGTACCGCTTTGAAGCTGGGAGCGGGCTGGGTCATGGAGAGGGATCTGTGCCAAGGTCGAGCCCTGGCATCCGTAGGCTTTGCAGCTCAGAGCCTGGCACTGCTGGGCCTGGCACAACAGTTATGAAAGTAAAAACCTAATTGCTTAAGCCCCACCTCCTCTTTCATGACAAATTACGCCCTGAGGCAGGCAGGCAGGAGAGGAAGAGACAGACAGGAGCTAGTGCCTGTCGGTGGAGCCAAGTCTAAGCTACTTCCTATGGCAAGTGGCTCCCACGTGACGTATTACCCACCCTCCCGCCGCCAGGCACACGCCGGGGAGAGAAAGGAGTATTTTGCAATCTCACTCTCAGCCCATTCTGTCTCCTGCCCATGTTCTTCAGCATCCCCCCACCTCTCCACAAACCCAGACCCTTTGTTTCTAGATGTGCAGGCTAAGCGAGATCAGGCGGGGACTCGGTGCTTGCTTTGCTCCCCTTCCCTGTCAGGTTAGGCGCCGTGAATTGTAAAGCCTGTCTGATCTCAATACTGCTTTCCTTGGTCTCCGACTGCAGGTGCGAGGCTGAATTAGGCAGGGAGGGTCCAATGCACAGAGCGCACCTGGGATGGGTTGCTTCCTCAGAGGGAGATTTTGGCAGCTGTTTCTTACACTGAGTTATGGAGTACTGGGGCTGCGTAAAGGCACCAGAGAAAAAAGACAACATGCGCTTTGTCTATTAAAGTTTGCCCCAGGCAGCTCATTTCATGCTGCCCTCCAGAGAGCTGGGCAGACACCAAGTCAGGAACAAGCAAACAGATCTTCTACTAGATGGGAAACACAGAGGCTCGTCTGGTAAATATTTAACCAGGGAACGCCCCTTCCTTTCAGTTTCCTCCCCTCCATATGTATTAAGCTCGCTAGAGTAGCAAAGGGCAAGAGCCTCAGGGGACGGGCCAGCACTTTCCAACGCAAACACCCGTCACCATCCACCAAACTAAATATGAAGCGGAGCAGACTGCTCGCGTTTCTGGGCCAGTCGGGGTGCCGGGCAGAGCAGTATCATACGAAAAAGGCATTGGAGCAGCTGTGTGACTCTGCGTCTCCATGCGCTTTCCACAGAGGCTCTGGCTCTGGGCGTTAAGTTGTCTGCTTGAACCTGTGCCTTCTGGATCATGGCTCGGTGCTCAAATTAGAGCTGGTTGGACATTTTCCAGCAAATCATTTTTTTCCATCTGAAAATGCCCCTTTCTTCCAAAGCAGCATGTTTCCCGGGAATGGGCTGTTTCAGAGGAATCTCCTGGCGTGGGGCATTACAGAGTGCGTTGATGAGCTGGAAACATTCGGGCCTGGCAATTCCAGGAAGGGTCCTTTCCATTCTTCACTTCAAAATGGTTTTTAAATGATCACAAACAAAACTAGAATGTTTTGACCAAATGATTTTTTCTCAGAATTCCATTCTGTGGGAAATTTTGATTTTTTTCCCCAGTTGTTTCCTTCTGGCTGGAAATGATTGAAAAATGTCCCATACAGTGGAAAAGCCAGTGCCTGCCCGCAAATGGGTGATGCATAAAATGAGCCAACTCTGGGGAGGCGCCAAGAGGTATTGTTCCCACGGACTGGTCCCACACTGGGGCTACATCTAGATTGGCAGGATTTTCCGGAAATGCTTTTAACGGAAAAGTTTTCCGTTAAAAGCATTTTCGGAACAGAGCGTCTAGATTGGCACGGACGCTTTTCTGCAAAAGCACTTTTTGCGGAAAAGCATCCGTAGCCAATCTAGACGCGCTTTTCCGCAAAAAAGCCCCCATCGCCATTTTTGCGATCGGGGCTTTTTTGCGGAAAACAAATCTCAGCTGTCTACACTGGCCCCAAAAAGGGACTTTTGCCCGAACGGGAGCAGCATAGTATTTCCGCAAAAAGCACTGATTTCAGACAGTAGGAAGTCAGTGCTTTTGCGGAAATTCAAGTGGCCAGTGTAGACAGCTGGCAAGTTTTTCTGGAAAAGCGGCTGATTTTCTGGAAAAACTGGCCAGTCTAGACACAGCCTGGCAGTCGAGGTTGTGTGATCCCAACTGGTGTAGACACACTCCTGCTATGTTCCTGTCAAGCAGAACTAGAGTAGCATGGACAAAAGTGAGGCCTACCGTGGGCTGGGCCCCCTGTGTACATGCCCATGTATTCCAGGGGGGTTTGTACTTGGGGTGCCTAGCCCCGGCTGCTGTGGCTACACTACTATGTTTACCACTCGAGCTCTTTGAGAACTAGTGCATGTACATCGATGTGAGCTGGGAGTCAGTACTCTAGCTCCAAGCACAGATCTTGCCTCTGGGACAGCATTCCCTCTCTTTGCTCTAAGAGGGGAGCTATCCAGTCTGGCTGGTATCAGCAGCAAATTATGTGAATAGCCCATCATGTGAACTGCCCACCCCAGGCTCTGCTATGCGGGCACAAGCACTGGCCTGGGGGCCAGCCTGGCTCCCCTCCCTCCTCGCCATGTCTACTTGCTCTGGAGGGAGCAGTGGGCCTGTGCCTCCTGGGGTGTAAGGTGGGGTCTGTAAGGCCGCCTCCTGCTAGTCGCAATCTAGCCCGTACATTGAAACCTTCTCTTTCTAGGTGCGTTTGTAACCCCAGAACGTCGCTTCCTTCGCTGCCCAGTGAACAGCAGCGGAGAAAGCAGCAGGCCCCTGCAAAACAAACAGCCCCCCATCCTCCTGTGATGGCGGGTTGGGAGTCCCCCGTCTCCTGCACCCCGAAATGGCACAAACAGACTGCACCAGCCGGTGGAATAGAGGAAGTTTATTGCCTCTCCAGGATACAGCACAGCACAGATGTAGTCTGGTCACAGAGCTGGGCTAGGATGCCTCAGGCCCCCTTGAGATGGGGGAGACTGGGCCCCTAAACTCCAGCCCCTTTCCCTAGGCTGTCTCCTCCATGCTCTCAGACAGCAACTAACTAACTCTCTTCCAGCCCTGCCCCCCAGCCAGGGCAGCATTCACCTTCCTTTGTTCCTCTCCATGGGGGGTGTCTGGCCACTGGTTTGCATAGTGACTCATCCTGTTTTGCTGGGTCGTGGTACCCACGGCAGCCAGTGGGGGTTACCCCAGAGCCAGCAGCATAGAAACCAGCCAGGTACCCCCACTACGTCACCCCACCTCCCCAGCTCACATGGTTAGAGTTGCCAGGTGTCTGGCTGTTGCCCAGACTGTCCGTTATTCGGGTCCCCCATCCGGTAAAAAAACCAGAAATTACCGGACATGTGAAATGTCCGGTATTTCCTGTTTCCCTTGGACGGAAGCCCATCGGGGACAATTTTCCCCTCCCGCGTCTGGCGGGGGCAGGGAAGTGAGGAGCGCGGGGCCATTTAAAGATGAGGGAAGTGAGGAGCGCGGGGCCATTTTTTTTTTGCTTAACAACTTTGGTATGCGCCTTTTTTTTTCCTCAGCAGAATTTTTTCCCATTTTTGGGGGTGGGGGGTGTTTGGTATTTTTTGTTAAAACATCTGGCAACCCTACACATGGTAATGCAGGGAGGCCTCGCAACTTGCCTCGGATCCTAGTGTCACCTCTCCTCCCTGGGTCTAGGCATCTAGGAGTGAGCCCAGCTGGGTGACTCCCCAGAATAGAGTAGGGGAAACAGGCCGTGCCTGGGGAGTCCCCCATCCCCTGACGACTTGTTGGCTAAAGGAGCAAAGACAGCCCCAGCATGGGGTGGGTGTCACGGGCCTAATCAGCCATCAAACTAGGCCAGCCATAAAGGACTGCCCCACCTCCCCTTCCAAAGACAAGGAAGAAGCGAGGGAGAACGGTGACTCGGCAGGTGCTTTGCAAGCATAGCTGCTCCTGGGGAGGTGCAGTCCTCCTCGCCCACCCTCTCCCCCTTCCCCATGTTGCTGGCCTGGGCCCAAAGACACCATCTAGCCCGTAACATGTAAAGCAAACTCATGGCTGGGCAGAAAAAAAAAAAAGGGAACTTAAAAATGAAAACCAGCTTCGAACTGAAAGTAGGGTCTCCTCCTCCTCAGGGCTCAGCGTTACCGTTTACATCTGGCGCGGCCCAGTGGGGAATGTTCTGGGCCCTCCATGCTACAGATTGAGCATTTTAAACACAGTCAGTGGCTGGGAAAAGCGACTTTGTGGCATATTTTAACATCTGGAGCCACTTAGTGGCAGGAAAAAGCAACTTCTCGTGAAAGACCCATTGATCTGGGGAGAGAGTGGAGTTTCTCTGGCCTTGTGTAAGGGCAATGAGTCTCAAATACAGCTCCAGCTCCCAACAGCGGTCAGGTGCTCCCCGTGCTGGGCAGCTCGATCTCACCTTTCCACACACGGGAGGTCCTCTCTTGTGAGTCTGTGCCAGATTTTAAAGGCATTCGTTAGACTAATAGGCAAGGCTGCCTTAGGCTGTCCAGGAAACCCAGTGCACAAGGTGGCTGAATTAAGGTTCCGGACAGTGTGCAACAAGCAACGTTCACATTCTTTGAACTTTGTGACTGTGCACGTTGTGGTAGCACCGAGAGGACAGCCGAATTGTCAGCCCATCCCGCTAGGCACAGCGCCACAGATAATGAATGAGGCTCCTGGCGTCCAAGTGTTAGTCAGTGAGGACTGGAAATTGCAGCTCCCCACTCTGATGCTAATTTTCTCTCTGCGCCAGGGATGTGGCTACAGGTGGGCCTCAGTGGGCCATGATCCCACCCACCTAGCATCCAGGCCCATCCAAATCGGGGCCAGAGCCCCCCGAATCCACAGGGTGGGACTCCTGATCCCGGCTGGCTGTCCATCAGTTGGGCTGGCAGACACTGAGCTGGGGGTGGAAGGACCTCAAGACCCAGCGGGGCCCCCCTCTGCCTCATGGGTGCACCCCTCAGCCTGTGTGTCGCCTGCTGGGCATGAAGGTGGGCTCGGGGAAGGCAGGACCATCCCTCCTGCCTCCTCTAGCCAGGGCATCAGATCACTCCTACTCCTCCCCTTTCTGCCCTTCTCCCCATGGCACTGGATGCTTCCCACACCCATCCCCTTCCTGCCATCCCCAGAGCATAGATCCCTCTCCCCCGCATGGCACTGGATCCATCCTGCCCCCCTCCCACCTCCACAGGGCACCGGATCCCACCTGCACATCTGATCCTCACTGCCCTTGATTGTTCCTGTCGTCCCCCCAGAGCCTACCTTCCTTCCTTCTCGCTCACCGCCATCATTGCCCACCCGCCTGGAAGCTGGGGCCACCCACTTTTCCAGCCCTAGTTATGCCACTGGTGTGCACTGAAAGATCCTGTGTCACTCTCAGCACGCAGAGCAGAGACACCAATTGTGCAAGCCTTGGATGGGGAGGCAGGAGATCTGGGCCAGATTTGAATCTCATTTATGCTCCAGAGCTGCACCGCCCCTGGGGCCATAACTCTGCCACTGCCGCACCGGCCTTGGGCATGTCAACTAACCTCTCTGCACTTCCCTTTCTGGCGCTGTACTAGAGGTGATAACACCCACAGTACTGCAGTGGCATTGTGGGATGACGGGGGTGCACATTCATCATGGAACGGTGAGCCCACAGCATGTAGCACAGTGACAACAGGCTGTCCCAGATGGGCGTAGCTTTCCTATGGCCTCTCTGTTACCGGTATGAAACTGGGGGAGCAGGGATGCTATGAAGGCATTTGAAGACCAATCCCAAGCAACCACAAGGAAGAGGTGGGTCAGGGTTTGGCTCCGGTCACATTTCTTTTGGGCAGGTCGGATTAGTTTGGCTAACTGAATGTACAGCGCACCCTGTTATGCCCCAACAACATTGCTCATGCAGCTTGAGCAAATCTGCTCACAATTAGCAGCCTTCCACATAGCACACAGGACTGTTAGGGAAGCGCGGAAGAGGCTCTATGTTGTGGACAGCTCTTTGGTAAATTGGTTACTTAATCGGTTCCTTTAAGAGGCCTCTCGCCTTCTGGTCTCAGACGGCATCTCTGCATTCCGCACAGGACTGGAAGGAGACCGTTCACAGCGCAGTTAAAAGGCTCGGTGTAACACTCACATTTTCCTTCCTTTTCCATTTATCACCCACCCGGGGGCCATCCAGAATTTCTCTCCAAGCACCTCCCGGAAGCGTGCGTCCCTTCCAACGGCACAGACCTACTCCAAATAGCCCTGCGCTCGCTCAGTGAGAGACCAGGGAAAACTAACCAGCACATTTTGCTCAGTTAATTAAACGAAACTGAGGAGGCTCAGCCCACACCTGAGCTTTCACTGGGCTCCAACTCAGCCTGGTCACCTTCTACCGTCTATCTCAAAATGGTACCCCACAGTCACCCCTCAAAGTGGGTTGTGATATCGCGTACAACGCACGCCACGTAGGACAACACACGAACAGCCCCACTGACGGTGGGGGAGGGGGTAAAGGAGAGAGTTGCCCCTGGGCCTGGCGCACACCGGGCAGCTCTCATGGCTGGTAAAGGAGTGTGTTGGGCTCTAGGCAGTGCTGAGGGCTGGCAGAGGCCTAGGGTGTGTAGCACACAGTAGGCGGTGGTGAGGGCTGGCTGCCTAAGCCTCGCTCCTTCTGCCTGAGGCCTTCCACAAGCACAGAGCCACCCCCCACCTTGGCAAGTCTTTCAGCCCCCTTGTCCCCCCCCACATATGAAAGGTCATGACATGCGGAAACACAGTGTTCTATCCACACATGGACAGCATTGGTGTGTACGAGGGGGGGGCATTCGCTGTATCGTTGTTACTGAAATATCCTGTACGATTGCTAGCGACACACAAAGGACCCCCTACCCCAGAGGATGCTCCACCACCATTAATCAGCAGGGGGTTTGTACTCAAGGGGAGTGACAATTCAGTCACAGAATGGGGACAGCTCAACTCCATGACTCAGTCACACAAAAACACACCAGTGGGAATGGCCATTCTAATGACTCAGGAAAGCCCAAGGGCGAGTATCTTCTAGGCACATGGAGAGAGGAGACTGTGGCATCGTGTTTTGATCTTTTTCCTCCCCTACCTATGTGGGAAACAACAGGGACATGGAGAAGACTAAGATCGTCAGAAGAGATTGGTCCAAGCTTGTACGTTAAGAATATAATAGCCAATGGGATGAGAAAAGTGCTGATCTAGATACTGCCTAGTGCAATAACGTTTAGATTGTGTATTTATATCCGCCACTTACATTCTATCTTTCTGTAGTTAATACATCCCTTTTGTACTTTACCTAAAACAGCACTTTTTGGCTGAAGTGCTTGGGAAACCTCAGCTCAGTTTACATGCAGGTGCACGTCCTCTCCACATTGAAGGGGGGCAGACTGGTAATAAATGCACACTGGTCAGGCTTCTGATGAGGGCAAGATGGTAGAATCTAGGGGTACAAGGCTGTGGAGCTGAGGGGAGGGGGATCAGCTGGTGCCTTTCTTTGTGTGATTTAAGAGTTGTTCTGGGAGCATTAATTCAATCTAGAGGCATGTGGGCCTCCACATGCTCTTATACCGAGTGATAGCAATGCCTGGAGAGGTTTGCTGCTTGTCACTAGCAAAGCATTGTGAGAGCCAGTCCAGGCTGGAGAGTCAAGGGGACACAGAGGTACACCAGCTCCAGGTTGTATCCCAAGAACCTTGTCATACCAAGTTTCTTTCATCTCTCTTCACATTGTAACTGTGAGACCTTGTCTGTACTGGTGTACTTAGAGACTCAACCGCCCCCTGCTGTCCTAGCATGGACGTAGTTAGACCAGTAGAAAGACGCTTATATATCGTTTCTTCCCAAGGTCTTCATTGGACATTTTTCACTGAATTTGCCCTGGGTTTGGAAAAGCAAGTAAGCAGGCAGTTCCTATTTTAAATTTTGCAATTAATGGAACTCCCCAGACCGCCTCTTCCCCTCACAAAATGCCCATTGGACGGAAGAATACACCTGTGCACTGGAGGGTAATGCAGGTTGGCACCTGCCGCTGTGCTGGGGGAGGGGAACTAGATGGGAAAGGAACCAGACCCTGACTGCCATGGCCACCTGACAGCAGCAATGACGGGTCTATAGCAATTAGGAGGTTCCCCTCCCACTCGCCCTCCATTTTCAGTGATTTTCACCATGTTTTACTTTTTTTCCTGGTACATTCCCAAGAAATTTTAAACACAATAGAGCTGAAAATGAAAAAACTAATTTATTCCATATGGGATGGGGATTAAGCTATGATAGTAAAAGGCATCTCTATACCAGTATACATGTGTCCACACTAAGCATTTTATCTGTATGAAACTAGATCAGCTAAACAATATTATATCTCTAACCCACACAGTTATATGACTACAAACAAAGCATGCAGACCAAGCCTCATGTCCATCAGTCTCTGCACGAAATGGTTCATGGTAGCGGGGTCGGGGGCACTTCAGCAAACTTACAACTTAATTTACATTTGTCTTATTTTGTGATTCTCAATTGACCTTCCACTCTTGCCTCATTTTTCAATGTACTTCATCCTAGGGCTGATTGGGATTTTTGCAATGAAGTGTTTTTCCCCTGACAGAAAATGCTAATTAATCAAAATGGAAACTTCATGAGAAGAGGCTGGTTTCAATGAATTTCCCATTTTGAAAAAGTTGTTAAACAAAAAAGTTGTATTTTTCAGTTAGAAACTTTTTTATTTCCAAATTTAAATTGATTTCTAAGGAAGAATTTTGTTGAAAACTTCACGAAAGGCTGAAATCAACCACAAAACAGGTTACTTGATCTATTTGTGTTATTATTACTATTATTATTATTAGTTCATAAAATGTTAATATTTTCATCTTTGTCTCGATTTGAGAAAGGGAAAAAAAATTCAAAATCTCAAAAATTCTTGTGGGACAGGAAAACCATTTCCTGCCCAGCTCTATTTCAAACAGGAGGAACTGGGAGAAATCCTCTGGCCCATGTTACACAGGTGGTCAGACCACATGATCTAATGGTCCCTTCTGGCCTTAAACGGTACAAATCTATGAATGTGCATAACTTAAGTACATGCCTATTCTCAATGAGGCCAGAGGGACTCATTATGTACTTAAAGTTACACACATTCTTAAGTACCTTGCTGACTGAGCCCTCTGTGAGAGGCAGAGGTGGACAAATAGGAAATAGCCCGTGGACAGATCGTGTTACCCTTAATGATGTTGTATAGCATCTAACATCACAACTAGACCTACTGAGTGAAATATTACTTCAGAGGAAGAGTGTTACAATCGGGCCCGGATTAGTACATTTCTTCATGAACAAAGAAAGGTGAAATTGTCGAACCAAATTTGGAATTTTGAGGATACAAATGCTGATGAAGTTTTCCATTTCCCCTGTAACATGAATCGTAATATACCTGCCTCAATCTTTTCATCAGCTATTCTCAAAGCCCTTCACAATCCACTTCACAAAGTATTTATCTCCACAGTTGCAAGGAGGGCCCGCCATTGTACAGATGGGAACGGAGGCACAAAAAGGGTAAGTGACAAGCCCAAGTTTGTCACAGGAAGCGGGGCAGAGTAGCAATTTGACCTCTTGACTCCCAGTTAAGTTTTCTCTTCTATGCAGTATTTTGTGAGCATTTGCTGGGATGGACTGCAGTGTGCGCTTTGCAAAAGCTAGGTTAAAGTCTGGGTTGCACTTGAGTTCTAATATAGAGAACATAAACACAAGAACAGCCAGACTGGATCAGACCAAAGGTCCATCTAGCCTACCTCGTATCCTGTCTTCCAATGCCAAATGCCCCAGAGGGAGTGAACAGAACAGGGAATCATCGTATGATCCCTCTCCTGTCGCCCATTTCCAGCCTCTAACAAACAGAGGCTAGGAACACCATCCCTGTTCATCCTGGCTAACAGCCGTTAGTGGACCTCACCTCCAGGAATGTATCTAGTTCTTTTTTGAACCCAGTTAAAGTCTTGATCTTCACAACATCCTCTGGCAAGGAGTTCCACAGGTTGACTGCACGCTGCATGAAGAAAAACTTCCTTTTGTTTCTTTTAAACCTGCTACCTATTCATTTCATTTGGTGACCCCTAGTTTTTAGACCCCTAGAGGGAAAAGAGAATGTCCTAGTTAATTCTGGGCACTTTGCTCTGCCACGTGCATCCAATAGAAGGAAGCAATGAGTCATCAGAGGCCATGGCTGAGTCTGTTCCTGAATTGCACAGCTCACCTGTTTCTCCCATCCCTCAGCTGATTATGAAGCGGGGCTCCGATGAGCCTCTGCCAGGGTCACAAGAAGGATGCAGCTCTACCGATTGGAGGGCTGAGCACACAGAGCAGGGGCAATTCCCATGATGCTTCAGGAGAAGGCAACTCTGCTACTCATTTCTAAGAGCTTAGGGGGCTTCCCACACACTGGGATACGCTTCCTGTTCTGGGGGTCATTCAGACTAGCTGTTCCAACTCTGTGCCACATGGGAATTCCCAGCTGGCTGGTCAAGCTGACTGTGTAGCCCCTTTGCAAAGGACCAAGAATGTAGTCCAGAGTCTTCCCTATCTTCATAAAACTTCCTGAGAAGGTCTGCTGATTTGGTGAAGCCGCTCTCTCCCCTTTTGCCACCCTCTTCCTTCAACTGCCCCAGAGTCGCTGTCGCTTTCTTTCCTCATGCTCCAGTGTAAACACACCGGACTATGAACGCGCACACAGACAGTAATCTCTCCCCACACTGCTAATGCTGTGTCAGCTCTCGCATCCCGTCCTGTGTGCCGAACGGATGGTAGGTTAATCAGGTCTCAGAAAGACCCACAGGAAACTAAGTGTGCAAACAGAAGACCATTAAATCATGTGGTGACGGTAGGGGTGCCTGATATGAACACTCCGATGGAGTGTATGAATGAATGCTTGTAACTCTAATCACATTACTTCCAGTCAAATGATTCCTCAAACAGCATTAAAAATCCCCTGCCGTGCCCGCAGGGTTCCCCCTCCTTTCTTTCGGAGCAAAAAGATCTCCATTTGGCTGCCTCAAGGTCACACAGGAGAGAGAGGGGAGGATGTCACATGAAGCAGGAACTTGGCATTTCCCCCAGGGGAAGAGAACAATGAGATTGGTCCCAATGGAAAATGCATGTGGACTTTACAAGGGTTCATTGCTTTTCCCAGAGAAGAGGAGGACATTAGCCTTTCCAGATAACCCAATCCAGAAAATCAAGCACTATGTCTTCCCAGGGACACTGACACCATGGGGATGTCTACACTACAGGACACAGTTGAATTAAACATACGCAACTTCAGCTACGTTAATTGCGCAGATGAAGTCAAAGTACCTTAACTCAACCTGTGGCGCTGTCCACGCAGCAGGAAGTTAAAGGGAGAACACTTTTCCTTTGACTTCCCTTACTCCTCGTGAGAGCAGGGCTACCAGCACCAAATGGTGTGCCCCTCTCAGTTCGATTGAGCTGTCTTAACTAGACCTGCTAATTCAAACCTTGGAAGATCGACAGGGGCAGCTTTGATCTTCCTCTGTAGGGTAGACGTGCCCCTTGAGAGCCAGTGAAGGATCCCTGGACAAATCCTGAGCTAAAGAAAATAGCTGATTTTTCAAAGATGCTGGGCTCCCATGGAAATCCATGGGAAGGGCAGGTGCTCAGTGTCTCAGAGACACAGGCCTTCAGTTCAGCACTTGAATAGGGACCAAGGGCCTATTTTTAGGCTCCAGCATTTGAAAAAAACTGGCTTCCCTTTGGGATTGCCAACAGAGTGTGACAAGCATTGTGCCCTGCCCGTATTCCTTAATGTAAGGGAGCTCCGGGCCAGACCCCGGCTCATGGCAGAGGTTTTAGGGAGGGGAAGCTGGAAAAATGGATCCTTGTAAGAGAAAAGGTTGAGAACTGCTTCTGTTGAACATTTCATAAATATACTCCCTGCCGTCTTTTAAAGAGCCCCAGATTCCCATATTGAACCATGCTCATTCATCAAACTCATCACAAACAATGTCTGCCACAAAGAAGTCACCCGTTTAATAAACTACATTTCCCAGAAGGTGAAGGGGTCTAAGGGCAAAGGTCACGCTGCGCTCTCAGGTATAAAAAGCCCTGGTGTGTGTCTGCTGCTCCAACGCAGGGAGCTCCGCAGGAACTGGCCATATTGCTGCATAAGCCAAAACACAAATTACCCACTGCCCCCAATCAAACAAGGTTCTTCCATGTATAACAATTCATAACCCTCATTTTATACCCCAGACCTTGCTGGGCTGCACTGTCTCTGATGCACATAATCCTCTCAACCACTTGTTCTAGGAAGAAAATTCCCATTCCAGCTGCAGAGCCTTTGTACACGTTCCTTGTGTCCTGTACACTCCCTACCCCAGGGCATGGGATGGCTTGAGCGTTTCAGATCTAGTCCAGGATCCACACACATAGAAGCTGGCCTGCCAAAGTAACAATCAAGACCATTCCCTGCCACTTAGCCCCACACACATACTGGTAGTGAGAGCTCTATTTCCTGTCTCTGCCATCTCTATCCACACACTCATTGGCCCTGTTAGCTAAAGAACACAATAGACCACAGACACACTCAGTCCAGCTGGCTGGGGAGAAACTACCATGCCCGGCAAGTTTTGTTTTGTGTTGTTCCCTCCTTTTCTCGTGCTTGAATGCTAGTGAATGATGCCAGCCTCAAAACCCTGGAAGTTGAAGGCCTCTTTATATCCACAGCAGAGATAGGGCAGCAGTGGTATATCTATCCCCATGTGGTCCTTATCTCCTTACCTGATGGGACCACCTCTAGGAGACAGAAGGCAATTCAGTCTCTATGCTCTTTCCTGGCCCACCTGCCCACAGCTATGTTAATCCAAGCACACGGCAGTTTGGACTGGGAAAAGATACTTTCACCTAGGCAATTAAGTGGCTCTTAGATGGCTCAGGTGAGATTAAAAACAGCAACCTAGTGGTGAATGACTCTGTGTCCTGTTACTGATGCTCTGAACCATCCGTTTACCTGTACCGAGTGGGTCGTTCTGTTTCTATTCAGCATTCAGCACCATCTGCTCTCTGCTGTGTTCAACAGGCCAGATCCTCGGCTTGTATAAACCGATGTCACTCCATCGCTGCCCTGGAGCTGTGTCCATCGTCAGCGGAGGATCTAGCCCATTTAAAATTTATGTTTTACTTTTAAACATAAGCTGGCAACAGCACAAACAAAGCCAGTTTTCCCCTTACTAAAGCCACCACTGGAGGTTAGCCTGATCAGTGGTGCACTGGGAAAGCAATTCAGCTCATACCTGCCGTAAGAGGGTGGGGACACAAACCAAAAGCATTAGCCATTGATCTACCAGGTGGGACTAAGTGGTCCATCTTTCAAATTCAGCACCATGGCTAGAGCATGAGGAAGGAAGAATGGCAAGGAAAAGGAGAGGAAGGAAGCCAAGGGAAGCTGGGGCACCATTATTCTAGACACAGCTTTATCACGCCTGGAAAATATGTGAGGTTTTGAAAAATGTCCCATCCTGAAGCAGGCTGACAAGTGAAAGTCTCAAACATTTCTACAAATTGACATTCCCCCTCATTGAAATGTGAATTGAAATGTTGTGTTTCCAGAATTTCAAAACCTTTCCGTTGAACGTCAACCATTTTTATTTGCATTATTTTTTACTACAATGAAGTTAAATTTCTAAATGAGTCACAAAAATTTTCAATTTTGAAAATGTCAAAACTTTTTCCCAATATTTTTTCCAGTTGAGAAATTCATCAAAACCATCCCTTTCCCACTAACAGTTTCAACTAATTGACATTTTTCCACAGGAAAATGTCTAGCTGAAAAACTTCTGATCAGTTCCAGGTATTCCCCTTTGGACTCTATCTGCCTTAGCTACTTACACAGCCACCGTGACCACAATGTGTGAGTGCTCCACAATTTTGAAATGTGTGTATTTGTACTGAAGCCTTGTGGAGTTGAGCAGAGCTCTTATCTCCAGGATATAGGTGGGGAGCTGAGACACACGGCCATTGATTAACTTGACCAAGGACACATAGGGAGTTTGTGGCAGAGTGGGAAATTGAACCCAGCTCTCCTGGGTCTGCAGCCACTGGATCCTCCTTCCTCGCCTAAAGATAAGAGGACTTTGGTTACTGCCATGAGAGATTAGCCAGACTATATGACCACCTGCAGACAAAGCAGGGACTTTCTCTGCACATGTCTATGCTAACAAGCTATTCCAGCTCCCCAAACTTCTACCAAAGGGGAAACTAACCAGAAGATTCAGAAAGGCTAAGAACTGCATGGACGCTGGCACTGAAACAGTCTGTTACCCCTAGAGCATGGCCTTGTCTACAGGACTTTTCCCCTCAAGTTTCTCAGCAGTGATACCTCTAGTGCTGGTAGCAACAATGGCAGCGGTCTTGGAGCTAGCAGCTGCAAGCACTGTGTCATCTCAGTCTCCTCTGTGCATGGAAGCCCTGGTAGTAGAGATGCCGTGGATCAGTCTTCCACCGGTGGAACCACAGTGCTGCTAGAATGGTAGGAAATGTATAGAGCCCTCAGCAGGGCAATGTGGCGAGAGGCCACGTAGCTACTGCAGTACTTTTCAGTGGATGAGTGAGGGCTAGGCTGGGAATGTGGCATGGCTCACAGAGATATTTAGAATCAGCTCACCACGACACACAAAAAGTGAGCAATGTAGTGAACCACATAGTGTGCCTGAGACACTCCTGCTCTGTACTAGATGGAATCAGAGCCGAGCAGCTGTGTGTCATAGGCCCTGTACTGCCATAATGGAGAGTTTCCTTCAGCTCAAGTGATGGGGTCTAGAGGAGTAGAGAGAGGTCTGTGTTCAAACCCACTAATTCTAAGTGCCTGTAGAGGTACAGCCTGGTACGATGCTGCTAGTCATGATGCCCCTACATGAAAATGAAATTGCTGTGATATATTATGGCAGATTTGGTTTGGCAGCTGTAAGACTGATGTAAAATAGCTGCACTAAACCAAGAACAGGTACCAATATCCTCCCTTGGATTTTATTACCAGATTCAACTTGAAACATACTTTGGGTATCTGGGTTCTAGAACCCCTGAAACAATGGAGTTGGGAGGGAAATGCTGCCAGGACCGGCCAAAGAGCAGTCACTGTGACAGTGAAATTGACCTGATAACACGTAGCACTGCAGTGCAAGGCAAAGTACATTCATGGCCTCTCACTCAAAGAGCACCGCTACCCTGATAGTCCACATGCCGTGCCTGAAAAGCCCACTTCCATTAAGAGATGCCTGTGCTCCCACGGACACATTGGGGCTGGCTTGCTGCACGTCTTGTATCCATCTAAATCCAGCCACAGAGGCAATAATCCCACCCCTCACCCTACACTCCTATTCAACAAAAACAATGAGGAGCCAGCTGGCACCTTAAAGACTAACACGTTTATTTGGGCATCAGCTTTTGAGGGCTGGAGTCCACATCATCAGGTGCATGCAGGCTTCACGTAGCTGACGAAGTGAGCTTCAGCCCACAAATAGCCTTTAAGGTGCAACCGGCTCCTCATTGGTTTTGCAGAAACAGGCTAGCACGGCCACCTCGCTGAAATTCCTGTTCAAGGGTCTGATTGGCTTGCACGCCAAATAACGGCAGTGACTACAACGGGTGCAGACAAGCGCAGTGCGTCGGAAGAGGGCTTAGAAGCTCTGATTGGAAAACTTAGCTCAATAAAAGGATGGGTATACAAGGCAGGGGAAGGCATTGCCTTCCCAAACCGTCAGCCTGGTCCCGCCCACACTCTGCCCCCAGAATGCCTGCCATACTGGGGGTGGAGCCCGTCGTTCACGGGCTCCAGGGCTAGGGTGGTTAGGGCCATGAGCCACCTCACCTCCCTGTGATAGAGAGGGTGGGGTCTGAGCAGAAGGGGTGGGATTGGGGATGGGGTTGGGAGCTTGCCTCCCCCAGCCCTACCTTCACCCACCACCAATTGGAAAAAGTCTCCCTACCCAGGGGAAAGAAAGGGTGTATTAATGTCTCATGGTGGGACAATAGCGTAATTATTACAGAAACACCTTTACGCCCCCAGGCCGATTACTCTCCATAACCTTGAAGCAGGAAATGTATAGCTCCTCATGTGAGCCAGCCATAAAGGAAGCAGGACCCCAGCAGAACCAGCCTCTTTCTGGGGTCCCACTTCAGCAAATCACATGGGGCAACATTTTCAAAAGCCCAAATCCCCGGTTCAAATCCAGGTCTGTGTATTTAAGGCCCGCCTGTACACAGGCATTGAGGAGGGCTGAGATGCACACGGGTGCCCAGTGGGATCTGCAACAGCCTTTGCAAGTCAGTCAATGGGAGTTTGACCACAGTGCCCACGGGAGTTAGGTGCCTCTTGCACTAGTTGTTTAGCGGCATCTTCAACACTGAAATACTGTGGAGAGCCTGGCCCTGAGGAGCCTAACGGTGCATCGAACACGGTAATTGGAGGCAAGATTGAAGCACCTAGACATGCCCAGCCCTGCTGACAGGGGGAACTGGGGGAAAGCGGGCAGTTGCCCTGGGGTCCAGTGATTCCAGCCACTGCTATTGCAGCAGGGTGGCAGCCAGAGCACCAAGCCCTTTAAATCACCATGAGAGCCCTTGAGAGCTGCCTGGGGTAGGCACAGTGCACGCCGAGAGGTGCTGGGACTACCTGGGGGAAGTGAGCCCCAGTCCCGCCCCTTCTGCCCAAGGCCCCGCCCCTTCTGGGACGCAGAGCCAACCCTCCTGCTCACCTTGACCAAGGGTACTGGTAAGTCTCTTAATCCCACTGGAAATGGCTGAACTAGCTTTCACCCAGCTTGCTTGAGCAAAGCCACACCAGCATGGACTTCAATGCAAGCTCGCCGGCCAAGTAGCCAGGTCCCAGGCAGACTTGTCCAGCTCCTGCTGAAGCCTGTTCCGCCGTGGCTTCCCAGCCGTGATGTTAATGGAGGAGGTGCGGGGTCTGGGATGGAGGCTGGGTGCAGAGGGGAACTTGGGGTAAAGGACTGGGGTGCAGGAGGGAGAACAGAGTCTGGGAGGGAGTTTGGGTGAAGGAGGTGGTTGTGTATTAGGGCAGGAGACTGGAATGCAGGGATTTGGGATGTGACCTAGGATAGGAGGGGATTGTGATCGGGGGCAGGAAATTGGGGTGCCAGATCTGGAAGAGGGTATGGCTGCAAGAGGGGGACAGAGAGTTTGGGTAAAGCTGTTGAGTGGGGGAGCAGAGGATTGGGGCAGGGAGGGGCAAAAGTGCCAGAGGCAGGCTGTGGCCAGGAGACTTACCAGCCAGCAGCAAAACCGGCCTGCCTGCCTGCAGAGCTAAAGCTTGCAGAGCTTAGAACATTTCCCAGCCAGCCAGCCTGCCTGTCCATGTGCTTGCAGGAACAACTGAGCCAAGAAGAGGGGGCGTGGTTCTTCCTGGCTGCCTATTATTCAAACAGACAACTCCCACTAGTCAGTTTCTGGACAGGGATTGGCCAAGGGGATTGGGCTAGAGGCAGGGGCAGCCCCTGAAACTTTCCCTCCTCCCCTCCAGTTTTGAAACAGAAACGGGGCACAGCAGCTGCATTTCTGAGCGGCGTGTGGGGCTGCTGGGAAGCCTTCCTGGGGCTCCCCACTGCTCTCGTGGGCTAGATCTGGTGATTTGGCAGGCCATATCCGGCCCACGGGCCATATTTTGCCCAGGCCTTCATTATGCTGATTAGTCACTTAGATACTTCTGAAAATGTTCATCACCTGCTTAATTTCAAGCACATGTTTAAGCTCTCCCTGAGTTCAATGGCTCTTAAAGCTGAGACCTACATATTTGACTTTCTGACTGCAGATCCATCTAGAACAGTGTATGCTTAGATGCTGGGTTGAATTGGAGCCTGGAAGCTGGCATTCTAGGAGCCATCAATCTCTATGTATTATCATCACAAACTACCAGAAACCACCAGAAAACTTCCCCATCCTCTCCCCCCTACCTGCAGTCTTAGCTACAGCCCCTCTAGCTACAAACGGGGTGCATCTAGACTGGCAAGATTTTGCGCAAAAGCGGCCACTTTTGTGCAAAATCTTGCCAGCTGTCCACACTGGCCGCTTGAATTTGTGCAAGAGCACTGCCTTTGTAATGTACAAAATCAATGCTTCTTGCGCAAATACTTTGACGCTCACACTCAGGGATAAGCCCTCTTGCGCAAGAGGGCCAGTGTAGACAGGCACCTTAATTTTTTGTGCAAGAAAGCCCAATGGCTAAAAAGGCCATCGGAGCTTTCTTGCGCAAAAGCGCGTCTATACTGGGCACGGATGCTTTTTCACAAAAGCATCTGTGCCAATCTAGACACTCTTTTGTGGAAATACTTTTAACGGAAAGACTTTTCCATTAAAAGTATTTCCGCAAAATCATGCCAGTCTAGACGCAGCCAGGCAGTACAGAAACATATCCAGGCTACTGTTTCCCTGGTCTGTGCTAAAGAGTGATTTTCCTGGCATGAGGTGAAAGATGAAAGGTACAATATACAACCGAATCTGGAAATTGCTAATCTCTAAATTCAGCTTTATAATTTGCTTTGGCCTTTGGGGTATTAAAATTAAAACACTCCTAACCTGTGTACTTTTAAATAAAGGCTTCAAGTCTTTGACTGACAACTTCCGTAATAACTTTTTTTTTTCTTTTCAGAAGGCATTACACTCAGTTAATCTTTAAATGAAGTCAATTACAGCTTCTATCTTTGAGATCAAATGGTGCCTTAGTCATGCAGGCAGTGGGAAGGAAGAGACGCCATTTATAGATATATTATGGATCTGTTTGGTAATTGATGTCACAAAACAGAAAGGGAGAACAACACCTCTCTAACCCAAGACTCTGTTAATCAAATCTCTTAGGATCACACACCAAAAACACATTTACAACCATGTCTTCAGTCAAAGGCTTCAGAGGTTGGACAGAGGAGTCCGTTACTTTCATGTTTTGAAGGCTTTCTTTTTATCACAAGTTTCATCGTCATCTTACAACACCATCCTTCTGTCTGAAATGTTTTGGATTTGCAGTTGTCACAGATAACCCTTAAGATGACTGAAATGGAAAGACATTACAGAAAAAACAAACAAATTTCTCCCCTTTTTGTTTCTTTCTATATGTGAGAGCACTTTGGTTATAGTCATTTTCAGTGGCGCTGGTTGAATTGTTTTTCCCACGGAACGTTTTTCTCCAGAAAAAAATGTTGATTCAACAAAATTCACAGAATCATAGAACTGAAAGGGACCTCAAGAGGTCATCAAGTCCAGTCCCTTGCCCTCATCACAGGACCAAGCACCATCTAGATCATTCCTGACAGGGGTCTGTCCAACCTGCTCTTAAAATCTCCAGTGCTGGAGACTCTATAACCTCCCTAGGCAATTGATTCCAGTGTTTAACCACTCTGACGTGAGGAAGTTTTTCCTAATGTCCAAGCTAAACCTCCCTTGCTGTAATTGAAGCGCGTTGCTTCTTGTCCTATCCTCAGAAGCCAAGGAGAACAATTTTTCTCCCTCCTCCTTGTAACACCCTTTTAGATACTTGAAAACTGCTATCTTGTCCCCTCGCATTCTTCTCTTTTCTAAACTAAACAAGCCCAATTCTTTCAGTCTTCCCTCATAGGTCATGTTTTCTAGAACTTTGATCATTTTTGTTGCTTTTCTCTGGACCGTCTCCAATTTCTCCACATCTCTTTTGAAACGTGGTGCCCAGAGCTGGACATAATACTCCAACTGAGGCCTAATCAGCGCAGAGTAGAGCAGAAGAATGACTTCTCGTGTCTGGCTTCTTTTTAATTTTTTAATTTTTTGGTCTATTCCATTATAATTATGTAATAGAAAGGTCAAAAGAAAACATTTTGACTTTCTCCAAACAAGAGTGCAGGAAGAGTAGACTTGCCACTGTGTGATGCTAGCGGCTGGGTGTAGCGTAGCAGGCACATCTCAAAAAAGATATACTGGCATTAGAAAAAGTTCAGAGAAGGGCAACTAAAATGATGAGAGGTTTGGAACGGGTCCTATATGACGAGAGATTAAAGAGACTGGGACTTTTCAGCTTAGATAAGAGAAGACTAAGGGGGGATATGATAGAGGTCTATAAAATCATGCATGGTATGGAGAAAGTGAAAAAGGAAAAGTTATTTACTTGTTCCCATAATATAAGAACTAGGGGGCCATCAAATGAAATTAAAGGGCAGCAGTTTTAAAACAAATAAAAGGAAGTTCTTCACACAGCGCACAGTCAACCTGTGGAACTCCTTGCCTGAGGAGGTTGTGAAGGCTAGGACTATCACAGGGTTTAAAAAAGAACTAGATACATTCATGGAGGTTAAGTCCATTAATGGCTATTAGCCAGGATGGGTAGGAATGGTGTCCCCAGCCTCTGTTTGTCAGAGCGTGGAGATGGATGGCAGGAGAGAGATCGCTTGATCATTCCCTGTTCGGTTCACTCCCTTTGGGGCGGATGGACCTTTGGTCTGACCCACTATGGCCGTTCTTATGACCCCTGAGGAGAGCTGCTCTGGCCCTGTCTGTGGTGCTCTGCTTATGCTCCTGAGTCAGCCCTCAGGGCAGCTCACATTTAATCCCACCCTTCCAGGGGTACCAGACCTTGCAATACATGAAAACTCTTCCCCCTCCCTGGCCCTGCAGGGTTACCCTTCTGTTCTTGCTGGGCGTGACACCACCCAGAGCTTTCTCCCAGAGCCTAGCTCCAAACTCAACAGCTCTTTCCCCCAGGTGTTTCTGCCCTCTGGGGCCCTGTGGTGAGAAATAAGGTGTCCCTCCCTTGGCCTTCCTTCAGGCCCTTCCCAACCCCTCCCTGGGCTGCCTGTGGGTCTCCCTCTCTCCAGGCCTCTAGCAACCAGTGTGGGACTGTGGAGTTCTTCCCGAGTCTCCTGAAAGCCCCGGTTAGCTCTGAGGGCAGCTAGCCTCAAGCTCATGCTACCCCCAGCAACACTGCTTTTTTAACACAGTAACTTGAACAGGGTTGGCACTTTTCTGTCCACCCAAATTGGGAAGTGAGCAGAGGCTCAGGAAGTAGCGGTGCAGGAGGGGGTGGCAGCACTGCAGCACCCCCAGGGTTTCTACCCGGCTTCCCTATGCCCAGCTGCCAACCCCACTACTGACCCACCATTGGTGCCACAAGCCTCAGGTCCCAGCCTCCAGGTGACCCCTGCCACTCAAGGTCCTGCCACTGGCCCGGAGCTCAGCAGCCACCTCCAGCTGTGGCTGGGATGCCAGATCTCCTGAACTGGATGCCATTTGTGGCAATAGCATCCGGTCTGTCTAGTCCAGGCAACCCAGATGTGACCCAGCTTGGGGCAGTGAGGGGTGCAAACAGGTGTGTGTGTGTGAGCGGAGGGGCGCTGCCAGCACCCCCACCTTAAAAATAGTCCCAGCACCATTTCAGAGAGTTGCACAGGTTTACCTGAAATTGCTTTGGGTAAGCTCATGCCACTGTTGTGGGGGAACTCTTCTGTCAGGGTACGTCTACACTAGCCCCCTAGTGTGAGCTAGGGAGGCTAATGAGGGCGACCGAAATTGCAAATGAAGTGCGGGATTTAGCATGGAATGAGGTTTAACAGCTAATTCGAGTTAAGGGGTTGACTTCGAACTCCCATTTCACTGCTGCATGTAGACGCGGCCAGTTATTCCGGGCTAGTTAGTTTCCAAAATGACGACCACCCGGGAACATGCTAATGAAGCGCGGGATATTTAAATCCCGCGCTTCATTTGCAATTTCGGTCACCCTTGTTAGCCTCCCTAGTTTGAACTAGGGGGCTAGTGTAGACGTACCCTCAGTTTATCTTGCACCCGCACAGTCAATTGACTGATGCTGGAATCCTGATATGAACAGGGTTGAAGAGAATCCCCACACACAGTCCCACCGATGTAACTAAATCGGTATAAACTCCTGCTACAGTTCAGAGCGCAGACGCGGCCTGTCTGCCCGACTGGCTCTCCGGTCCCTCCCCTTTCGGGGAGTAGACACCCGCATGACACGTGATAACTACTGTGCAGAATCCCGCAGGAGGTGTCAGCCTTCTAAAATGCAGGAAATCTTCAACTAGCCAGGGGAGGCGCCGCCCCATCCCGCACTCATGTCTTGCTTCCCCTTTCAACGTGATTCTTGTGCTATCTGCAGATGCCGTCGTGCAGACAAACCACAACAATGACACTAAGCTGAGTTACACACTGGCCGTCTCGTCACCCCGCCACACACGGGGTTCGTCCTCGTCTGGCTTTGGGTCTGCCCGGGGATGTGATCTCCTTTCAGATCCCATTTGTCACTCTCGCCTTCCTCTTGCACCCACCTCTGCATGGTGTGGAGACCCATGAGAGCAGCCTCTCACCCTGGGGAGCCTGGAAGGAGCTCCCTCCCCCTCGTGTCTAGAATTTTCAGGGAGCAGGGGATGATGGGGAGGGTGTCTAGCATCCGATGCCTATTGTACTTCTAGACTTGGTGGATCAATAGTCTGAACCAATGTGGCAAAAGTGGGATCAAAGTGACTGTCACCCTGCGTCGTGTCTCCCCATAGTCCTCGGGGACTTTGCTCTAGCAATGGGCAGTGCTTTCTCCTCTGGCGCGCGGGACTGTGGTGGGATCGGCGTCACTGCTAGCCCACCCTAAAGCGCCGCAACAATTGGGATCTTTCAGAGGCGGGGGCGGGGCAACTTCTCCCTTCCAAAGGAATTCGGGAACAGGAGCATAGTGGCTGATATTCATCTCTACTCTCTGTTCTCTACAGTCGACTCCACAGGTGAGGGGGTGACCGTGTGGCCCTATCCTTCTGCAATCAGATGCCTCAGCAAAGCTGGTCTCCTGAGGCGCTTTGTTTTCCTTTGCAGTAATGAGAGATCACTGGGAGCAGGCAGGGCAGCACCTGGGATTAGGGGGGCTTCTCTGAGTTGTTCCTTTCCCTTCTGGCTTGGTGAGATTTGCAGCAGGTGTCCCCTACTACATTCCAGCAGGCCATTCCTTGGATGCCAGCCAGTCTGAGGGTGACTGAGAGCAGCTGTCCAGTCTGACGGCAGGGTCTGGACATTTGAGTGGGAGGCCGCATGTCACCAGGAAAGGCAAACTCCACCCTTGTCTTAGCTGCAATCAGGGCTAATTCCCCTTGCGTAACATGGCATCAATATCAGGGGAAACCCAAGTGGGGATGGGTTTGGTTTTGAACCAAGTTGCATGTTTTGTATTAGAAGCCATACACTTAGCCAGCCAGGTTTTTTTTAAAAAAGCAAAGGACAAAAACCCATCAACTATCCCAACTAGTTCTGTTTTTCTAGCACCTGATGTGAGGAGATTGAAATATATTGAAGCGTCTCAATGCACAGGTACTTGTGCATGAAAGTCTCATTTCTTGAATGTGAACCTACAGCCCCTAAGAGAGACGGGATCCTTACGAGTTCATTTGTCAGTTTCTTTGTGTTTATTTCCTTTTATCCTTAAGAGCTACGTGGAAACAAGCAGGAATTTTGCAACTGGTGAAAAGGACACAGGGAAACAAATGATACTTTTAGGACCCAAACTTGACCTACTTGGAAATTATTACAGTCTAATAAGTGTTTGTGCATGCGCATGTGTGTGAATGAGAGACACATTTTTAACAGCGAGGTTAATTAACCATCGGCACACAGCTGGCAGGTGTGGTTAATTCTCTGTAACTAGAACTCTTGAACTAGACATTGGATAGCTTTCTAAAACATATGCTTTGTTCAACCACAAATAGGCTTGATGTGGGAATCACTGGGTGACTGATGACAATGGTCCCTTCTGGGCTAACATTCTATTCCTCGAGATCAGTCATGATCAGAACTCTGGTTCGGGAGCCAAATTAGTGATCAGCATTACTCCAAAGAGGCTCAGTAATGTGAATTCATGGCTTCACTCACTACAGTGCTATACAGTCATATGTGAACAGTGTGACAGGGAAATATTTTGTATCTACCATATATACTTGAACATAAGCCCATTTGTTCATAAGCCGACCCCCACAACTTACAGAAAAAACATGTTAAAAAGTCAATGACCCATTTATGAGCCGCCTCCGTATCGGCGGCGTACACACTTCTAGTCCCAACTCGGCAGCCTCAGTGTGGGCGGAGGGACATGCTGGCTACAGGCACAGGGCCTCTCAGCTCCCATTGGCTGGGAACAGCAAACAGCAGCCAATGGGAGCTGAGATGCTCTGTGCCAGCATGTTCCTCAGACTCCGCAAGCAAACACATCTCCCGGTGTGCCAGCGGTTTGCCCTGCTGGGATGGGAACTGAAGTTTACCGACCCCTCCCCCAGTGGAAAAAAATGTGAAGCACAATGATCTGATCATAAGCCGACGCCCACTCTTCTCAGAGTGATTTTTTTACCCCCCAGAATTTGCTCATGATCGAGTATATACGGTATATCATTATTGCTTGGGTCCTTCAGGGGGATGGGAGTTTGGGGGTTCAGTAGTCAGTGTTGGGGCGTGAGGAGTGGCTTAAGGCAGGGGGTGGGAGGTGCAGGAGTCAGAGCAGGGAATGGAGGACTCAGAGCAGGGTGTGGAGTGCAGGAGTCAGGGAAGGGAGTGGGGGGCATCCAGGTGTTGCTCCCTGGGACTGGCCGAGAGCAGTGGGGACCGCGTAGCCTACCTGTCACCTGGTGCCCAGGGCCAGCCCGGTGGAGGAAGGGGGGAGGGCTTTTCAGCCTCCCTGCTGGCTGGTTCCTTAGGCTTGGATACTTGCTGCCCCCTTGTGGTCATTCTGCCGTATAACTGCCCTGCTATTAAACCCCTCCCTTTCTGTTGATGAGAAACAATTGCATTTCACACACGTCCCATTGTCCAGGCACAACCACCCCCCGACTTTGCTTTAAGTTATGAGAAGAGGAAGCCGTATACCAAATTTGGTGGCCTTAGCTCTTACTGTTCTTGGACAGGACTCATAGATGTTTAAAAGGACACACAGATAGAAACACAGATGCACAAACTCTCTCAGATAAATAGTAGATTATTCTCACAGCAAAATGACTAAGTATTATCTTATCAACTACAATCGGTCAATAGCATAGTAAAAGCATCCTGATGGTTTAATAGCTTAGTTTGGTTAGTAATTAAATCACACAGTGTTTTAATATTATGTGATGCAAAGAGCCACAGAAGACACACTGAAGAGCCACTCGTGGCATATGAGCCTCAGTCTGAGTATTGTTAATCCATATACAGGCAGTCCCCGGGTTACATGGATCCGACTTACATCGGATCCCTACTTACAAACGGGGTGAGGCAACCCCGCACTAGCTGCTTCCCCCCAGCAGACCAGGGAGACGCGGAGCTAGCGCCCCCCCAGCAGACCAGGGAGACGCGGAGCTAGCGCTCCCCCCAGCAGACCAGGGAGACGCGAAGCTAGCGCTCCCCCCAGCAGACCAGGGAGACGCGGAGCTAGCGCCCCCTCCTCCCCAGCAGACCAGGGAGACGCGGAGCTAGCGCCCCCTTCTCCCCAGGAGACCAGGGAGACGCGGAGCTAGCACTCCCCCCAGCAGACCAGGGAGACGCGGAGCTAGCGCCCCCTCCCAGCAGACCAGAGAGACGCGGAGCTAGCGCCCCCTTCTCCCCAGCAGACCAGGGAGACGCGGAGCTAGTGCCCCCTCCTCCCCAGCAGACCAGGGAGACGCGAAGCTAGCGCCCCCTCCTCCCCAGCAGACCAGGGAGACGCGAAGCTAGCGCTCTCCCCAGCAGACCAGGGAGACGCGGAGCTAGCGCCCCCTCCTCCCCAGCAGACCAGGGAGACGCGAAGCTAGCGCTCTCCCCAGCAGACCAGGGAGACGCGGAGCTAGCGCCCCCTCCTCCCCAGCAGACCAGGGAGACGCGGAGCTAGCACTCCCCCCAGCAGACCAGGGAGACGCGAAGCTAGCGCCCCCCCAGCAGATCAGGGAGACGCGGAGCTAGCGCCCCCTCCTCCCCAGCAGACCCTATCAGACCCCCAATAGGGGGACAGAGTGACATAAGCACCCCCTACTTCTGTCTCTCCCACCCGGCACAACAAGCAGGAGGCTCCCAGGGGGCAGCTCTGAGCAGGAGCAGCGGGGAGGTTGAAGTACTGACACTTGGTAGCTTTCCAGCCAAACTAGTCAGGATCACCTGTCAGAGGCTCCAAGATCTACCAGTAGCTCTTGATTGACTGGCTGGTGACCACTGGCCCATGTTATTGTCCTCACTGTACAGATCAAGAAACTGAGGGACAAAGAGGTAAAGAGGCCTGGTGCAGGTCATGCAGTAAAAAAGACTGGAATAGAAAGCTGACCTCCTCTCCGCCCTGCCCCACTTGTACACAGCTACAAACATTAAGCCCTGGTCTGCACCAGGGAGTTATTTTGAAATAACTTCCCTTATTTTAAAATAACAAGCGGCGCGTCCACACAACCAAGCCCGTTATTTCGAAATAACTTCTCCTGCTTTCCACAGGGAATGAAGCTCATTTCAAAATAGTTATTTCAGGAGTTGTGATTTCAGAATAAGTTATTTTGAATTACTTCCTAGTGTAGACAGGCCCTAAGAGTTCTGCATAAAGTGGCATCTAATTTCTAGTCCACTCGTGGAGCTCTGACCACTAAGCCATGCCTTTTCTCTCCTAAGATCAACATTTTCAGAGCCGTCCTGTTGACCTGTAGCTTATTTCCTCTCTCCAGACCTCTTCCATTTTTCCTTCTCTTCCCATTTCATACTGTTTTCTTTTGTACATTTTGTCAATATCTCTTGGGCATTTTCTAGGTTCTCATGGTTGGGAACACCAGGGGAAAAAATGCAGAACTGCCTTCTTCATGTATACGTCTGGGGAGATTGGTTCATTATCCTGGGGGATGGCAGTGGAAAAATAAAGATACTTTAAAGTTCTCAACTCACCAACTACACTGAAGCCAGCGGCTCAGCAGCAGCCGTGGTTAGAAAATGACTCAGATGGCATTCTGATGTGCACACAGCAATGGAATTTTCACAGACTCTTCTTTCCACACTGTCCCGTTTCAACGGTTTAAATGTGCAGCAGATGAGACGATTCTTTAACAAGCCCCCACTGCGATTCACTTAAGTGGAAACAGCCCTTTGGAAGAACATCCCAAACTTTGTTTTGGTTTGCGTCCTGCGCTGGCGAGCCGCTCTGATCGTCATGTTCAGATGTGGCATTCTGAATGGGCTCGCGGCTAAAAATAGATCCAGAACTGGGGTTCTAACAGAATGAAGGAAAGCCCCTGACGGACTTACAAAGAAGAAAGTTAATTTTTCTCATCAACTCAAAATGAAAAAATGCTCAATTCAAGCTCAATCGACATTTGATTGTAGATGTAAAGAATTAATTACCTTAGCTCACTCTATTAGCCTCATTTAGTATGGACGCAATAATGGGCAGGGGTTTTCCTTTTCTTCTTCTTTTCTCCTTTTCCCTCTTTTTCTGCTTTACATTTTGTGGTTTCTGTGCCTCTTGCACCACACAGCTGAAGAATTGGGTGGTGCCCATGGAAACTCATGAGGCTAGCTATATTCTTTGTTAGTCTCTAAGGCGGTACAGGACCACTCGTCGTTTTTTAGCAGATTTTGTCAAATTGTCCTTTATGGGACATTCATCAGTTTCAGGGTTGTCAGAGAGATACCGTACTTCACTGTCCTACAGTTTAGCTTTGTCTGCACTGAAAGCTATGACTTTTCAAACCTCCGTGGGTATGTATTTGGCATGGTCAAGATGCTGCTGCTGCTGACTTAGCTACTGCAGCGACACTACCATTTAAACCTGTGCTAGCCCTCCTTGAGCGAGCATGAGTATGTCCATGTGAGCTGGCAATCACAGTCTTAGCTTGTAGAAATTACAGACTCACATCTCTCCACTTGAAACAACAATAAAATTACCAGAAAGGCTGATGATGAGGTAATTGGCTCTGTGGATATGGGAAAGTCAGTGGATGTGATATACCTTGACTTTAGCAAAGGTACAGTCTATAGTCCATTTTGATATGGTCTCCCACAATATTCTTGACAGCAAGTTAAGGGAATATGGATTGGATAAATGGACTGTAAGATGGATAGAAACCTAGCTAGACTGGCAGGCCCAACGGGTAGTGATCAACGGCTCGATGTCAAGTTGGTGGCCAGTTTCTAGCGGAGTGCCCCAAGGTTCGCTTCTGGGACCGGTTTTGTTCAACGTCTTTATTAATGATCTGGATGAGGGGATGGATTGCACCCTCAGCAAGTTTGCAGATGACACTAAGCTAGGGGGAGAGGTAGATATGCTGGAGGGCAGGGATAGAGTCCAGAGTGACTTAGACAAATTGGAGGATTGGGCCACAAGAAATCTGATGAGGTTCAACAAGGACAAGTGTAGAGTCCTGCACCTGGGACAGAAGAATCCCAAGCATAGTTACAGGCTGGGGACCGAATGGCTAAATAGCAGTTCTGCAGAAAAGGACCCGGGGATTACAGTGGATGAGAAGCTGGATATGAGTCAACCACGTGCCCTTGTAGCCAGGAAGGCTAAAGGCATATTGGGGTGCATTAGGAGGAGCATTGCCAGCAGATCCAGAGAAGTGATTATTCCCCTTTATTTGGCTCTGGTAATAGTGTGTCCAGTTCTGGGCCCCCCATTATAGAAAGGATGTGGACACATTGGAGAGGGTCCAGTGGAGGGCAACCAAAATGATTAGGGGGCTGGAGCGCATGACCTACCAGGAGAGGCTGAAGGATTTGGGTTTGTTTAGTCTGCAGAAGAGAAGAGTGAGGGGGGATTTGAGAGCAGCCTTCAACTTCCTGAAGGGAGATTCCAAAGAGGATGGAGAGAGGCTGTTCACAGTAGTGCCAGTGGTAGACCAAGGAGCAATGGTCTCAAGTTATAGTGGGAGAGGTCTAGGTTGGATCTTAGGAAAAACTATTTCCCTAGGAGGGTGGTGAAGCACTGGGCTGTGATCCCTAGGGAGGGGGTGGAATCTCCATCCCTAGAGGTTTTTAAGTCTCGGCTTGACAAAGCCCTGGCTGGGTTGATTTAGTTGGGATTGGTCCTACCTTGGATGAGCCAAATCATTCCAAGTTGAAAACAAGTGCACTCACTAATGCCTCATAGTGACCAATGCCCATTACTGGGAAGGCTTTCCGGTCCTCCGCGCTCACCTGGGCAGCACAGAGCCGCTTGGCGTTACGGACGTGCCATCCCCAGGGGCGTGCCCCACAGCATCACTGCTTAAGTGGAGATTTTGAAAAACATCAATCAATAGAAGTCTCCACCTCCCATAGCCCCCCTTCCTTGAGCCCAGCTGTACCCCCTCCGAATACTGCTTTACAGAGATAAGCTCCTGGCATTTTCCCTCCCAGTCTCCAATCAGACATTATCATAAGAAAGTGCAAAGCATCTATCAGCCATGCAGCCCAGTGATTTATGTTCAAAGTTAGGATTATCTATTCTGCTCCAAATCCCTTCAAACAGCAAACCGGATAAAAGAGAATCACATTCACCAGATAAAATTGGAATATAGGTTCATGCCACAGAATGACAGGCCGGTTTTTATCTCTGCACCGCTCCAACCACCTCATTTTGTCAAGAATTGTTCTTTAGCCACAGCATGGGTCTCTCGGCGCGACCTTAATGACATTCTTGCATCTTTCCCCCACTGTGCTATACACGGGGAGCTGTTTGCAGAGCTCCATTCCAGGGACGGGGTAACAGCCCGGCAATAATGCAAGAGCTAAAGTATGCAGAGGAGAAGCTAAGCCTACCAGGGCACCGAGCCAGGCCGAGTTCTTCTATGGGCCATTCTGCCTCTCCGGCCACATTGCAATACCCAATTCAGCCCTTTATAACGACCAGTTGAACCCTCCATTATTCTCCCTTCCCCAGCTTTGCCGGCTTGACTCGGCTCATTAAAGGAAAGAAAAAGCCCCATGGAAAAAAAAAAATCCAGAGCTGGTCAATTTGTCAAAAAGAAAAACTAGTTTCCGGCGTCGGCTCTTACACTGCATCCTTCACAGCATCCCAGGATGGAGGGCTCCGGGTAATTTATTGCCTCCGTCTGACAAATAACTTCTCTGTCCACTCACCATTATGCTCCATCTCTCTTTATTCTGCTTAATTAGACACTATTATTGCTGGCATAGTAATGAGACTTGTGCAAGCCGGATCACAACGGGCTAGGTAGAATGCTTTCTTAATACAGTGGAAACCTTTCTGACAAGATAACCATTCATTACAACTGCAACGACGCAGCATAAAGGCACTTTTGTAGGACTATTAACCAACTGCCACTCTATCTGCCTCAATGGAGCTACCTGCTCTCATTCCCAGGGAAGAAGACAATTAATCAAGCTGTTTAAAAACGCCCGATACAGCGACAGAGGGAGGCAGAATGGCCATTTGGCGTGAAACGGGGTAAAGAGACTCACCTCCAGGTAACCAAGATGAGCTCAGGCCTGGACAGTACTGAGCAAAATTTATCAACATGGAGTCAAGGGCGCCATTTGGGTGGGCTGGGGGACAGGAGCTGCAGCTCCCCCGTTTTTCTATTGTAGCAGGATACTATCCCCTGCCTCTGGCAGCTGAAGTGGAGGCCAGAGTTAAGGCCACATGGATGGGGCTCCCCACGACACTCCAACGGTCGTCTCAGAGAGGAGGAAGGCCCCAAAAGGAGTAACTCTGCTCCTGCATCCCAGCCAGCCAACCTGAAGTGAGCTCGGGCATGTCTATGGGAGCCACACGCATTCCCCGTCTCTGCAGCATGGATCTACCCTGAGGGAAACCGTTGCAAAAGCCCCTGAGTGATTTAGGAGCCTAAATCCTATTTTCAGCAATGTCTTAGGCAGCCAGGAGCATCTAAATGACCTAATCTAGGTGCTTTTAGAAGTGTTATTTACAATCCACCCTGTGCCTTTTCTCCCCCTCTGTAATAATGACTCTGTAGCGCTCAAGCACTTTACAAAGGAGGTGAGAATTATTATCCCCATTTTACAGATGGGAAAACTGAGGCAGCTTGCCCAAGGTTACCCACTAGGTGGGGGGCAGAGCCAGGAGTAGAACCCAGGCAGCCTTGAGTCCCACTGCAAAGCTTTATCAGCTAGGCCAGGGGTGGGCAAGCTACAGCCCATAGGCCAGATCCGGCCCACCAACCCATGTGATCCAGCCCGTGGCCGCCCAGCCGCTCCTCTGCTTCCAGGCCAATTGAGACCTGGGGACGAAGGAGTGTGGAAAGTCATTTACTGTTCAAACAGCTGGCAGGTCCCTCTAGGTTGGGGGCATGAGACCTTGAGCATTCCCCTGGCCCAAGCCCCACCTGACCCGGGGCAGGGGAGCGTGAGGTCTCCAATCCCTGCCAGAGACACGTGGGGCTTAGCGGGAACCACCCCTTTTAAGCTGAGGCCCCGCCCCTTCCCATCTGAGGCCCCGCCCTTCTAGGGGTGGACCTGGCCCACCACCACAAACAACATTCCTAAAGTAGCCCCCCCACCAAAACTATTGCCCACCCCTGAACTAGGCTATCCGTCCCTGCCTCATGGTGCTTGTTGGCAGGCTCAGCGCTGGGTGGAAAAAGGGGGCAGTGATTCTAAAGGATATGGGATTCCTTTTACTCCCCACCGGAGCTCCCCGCAGTGCACTCCAGCAGCACTAAGGGCCAGCTGGGCAGCTGGGGGGGCAGCATGGTCCGAACCCCAATCCCACCCCTCTGCCCGAAGCCCCGCCCCTTTTGGGAGTGCAAAACCAACCCCCCTGACCTGCCCAGGGGCCCTGCAGTTCTGTCGACGCCCCTGCCCACGGGGGATGAATAGAAGACTACTCCTAGCAGAGCAAAAGGCGGACTCCGTGCCCCGCGGCTACACACGGCAAGGACTAGGTAGTTCGGACTAGGCTTCCTAGACTAGTGCGAACTACCATTACTCCTCGTGATACTGGGCTAGATGCAGAGGTGCCTACTTTCTAATGTGCTGGGAGGCGCTCACACCTCACTCTGCCCTAGGCCCCGCTCCCACTCCACCCCTTCCCTCAAGGCCCCACCCCATCCTGCCTCACCTTGCCTCTTCCCACCCTATTCTGCCCCATCCTCATGTGTACCCTGCCCTCATTTCTCCCTCTCCCTTGCAGCACCTCCCTAGAGGGAGGCAGAGCTGTTGATCTGTGGGGCTGGCAGTGAGTGAAAGTGTTGGGGAGAGGAGGAGGAGGAGCTGATGGGGGGGCGGCTGTCGGCACCTATGGCGAGATGGACCATTGGTCTGTCAATATGGCCATTCTTAGGAGGGAAGACAGTGCTATCATGCCCATTTAACACACAGAGAAACTGAGGCATAGATCCTCAGTGGAATTTAGGTATCAAACTCCCATTGATTACAAACACGGACCTCACACCAGCATTGATCCCAATTGGAATTTGGTGCCAAAAGGCCTTTGAAGATCAGAGCTGACGCATCTTGCCAAGGATCACGCAGGCTGTCTGGGACAGGGCAGGAATTGAACTTGTGGCTGGGGGGAAGTGGCACAGATGATATCTTGACTTTGAAAAATTATTGTGCTGGCACATTTTTCCAGCAGGGATGCTCTTCTGGAGCACTGGAAATACTAACAACAACAATCAACATTCATTAAACCTTAGCATTTATATAGCACTGATCATGCGCAGTGCGGAAGGTGATTCACAAAGCTGAATATGAATTATTACTCCCATTTAAGTGTTGGGGAAACTGAGGCATGGAGAGACTAAGCAATTTCCCCAGCACCACACACTGAGCCCAGGGCACAGCCACCATCTAGTGACTGGTTCTAACCTGACATGATTCTGATGACATTTGTTCGGTTCCTCCAGATTTATATCTTCAGGACATTCTTTGGCCTCTGTTATACAGACTAGACAATGAGTCTTTATGGCCTGAAAACTTTATGAATGCACAAGTAAGCAGAGAATCACACCTTGTGTCTCCTGGTTCCCAGTCCACTGCCCTAACCATTGTGCCATGCTGCTGTAGGGAAAGAAACAAACTCGTCTAACTCTGCTTTCTCCTCCTTCCCCATTTCCCCAGCCCAGGGTCCAAAGACTCCACTAGCCAGGTGGACCAGAGCCTGTAAATCAACCCCTAAAGCATAGTGCAATCGCTCCGAATGCCGCGTTCACACTGGCTGGAAGCTGTGCTGGGTTTGACCATATCTGGTACACAGCTGAGTATGCTGTAGGACAGCACAGAAGCTGCCGCCACCCCATGCTGAGCCAGCCGCCTTGGCATCACTGGGTAAACATTAGGTCAGCTGTACAGTGTGGCTCTTTATGGATTGCTGGTCCTAAAAGTCTGGATGAAAACAAACTCCCACTCTCTCCTGTTAGATGAATGGACCATTAAAATGAGGCCTGGATCTCGGGCAAAGAGATTTGCAAAAGAGAAAGCGGGGAGATGTTTGTAACCGTCACGTCTCCCTGCTGTATCTGTATATTCTAGGTACTCTTGGACCCCAATAACAACTAACCAATAGCAGTTTCTATTCATGACCACCACCTGGGGATTGTGTTTATCAGAATTCTATTGATTGCATGTGATGCCTCTCCTGCAAACTGCTCCCCTTGGCCACGCTCCCCTGGATTTTAGTGGGGCTCCATGCAGGCAAAGAAATCTGCCTACAGAGGGCAGTTTGCAGGCCAATGTCTCCAAGGGAGCACATACAGGCAGTTTAACATAAAAGTGCAGTGCAGTGTTCATGAGCTGCTGTTCTTCCCTATGAAAACTAGGCTCCAGCGTTCTCCATATTCTGAAGCTGGGTGATTGTCACCTGAAATACTTTCTACAATTGGAAAATAAATACACCGTAAAAAAGTAGTGCTAGGAGGAGACTTCTCAGGGGGTTGAGATTTTTGTTCTGTCCTCATGTCTGCCATTGACTCGCAATTTCTGGTTTACTTTATTCATATGTATCTGACCAATCTATTGCTGTCTCGCCACATAATAATTGTCAAGTGGTGCCTAACAGCCATCTGCTCTTCCAGCCATTGCCAAAAGGCAGGATGGTGCAGTGGTTACCGTGGGTATGCTGGGAGATCCAGATTCAAATCCCTGCTCTGCCACAAACTTCCTGTGTGACCCAGGGCATGTCACTTAGCTTCTGTGCCTCAGTTCCTTAGCTGTACAATGGAGATGATGGCACTGCACAACTGCACAGGGATGTCGTGAGGATGACTACAGTAAAGTGTGAGGTGCTCAGGCCCTAGGAAGGGGGCCAAAAGAATTCTTAAGAGCAATGGATCTGGGGACTTTGAGCAAAAGACGAATTACAAGAGGGAACATTCCAAGCAATTTTCCCCTCTAGCTTCAGGGAAAGTTGAGGAGCCAAACTCAGCCAGCAGCTTTAATGAGGGCTACAAATTTTTCAGTTATCGGCTTCACCTCCTGTTAACTCTCAGAAATCTAATACTCCTGCAGCGCAGGCGAGGAATGTTTCAGGGGCTTATGTCAGAGCAGTTCTGAGGGCGAGTGAGTAATTGCAGCGAATCTAACGTCTGGCATCAATGGTATCAAATGCTAGGGCATGTTTTCATTGTCAATCCCTGACTGCCTCTGTAATGTCTATGGCTGGCTCAGAGACCACGCCCCAGGTGAATTGCGGGATTCTAATCCCTATACTGAAGGAGCCGTTACCAGCTGACCTCCCATCTGAAATCTGCAAAGATTAAAGAAGTCATCTTTAAAGACATCGTTTGCTGCATCGTCCCAGTGAATCACTGTTAATCACGGCCCAGGAGCTGCACTATTTATTAAACCATCAAACAATACATTAAGGTCATATGGAGGAGCCGACTTAAAACCATAAAAAGAAAGGGAAACTCAGGTAAAAATTATGACTTATATTTCATCCCTAATTCACAGCACCGGGGGAAAAGAATCAAAGGAGCCCCAGGAGTAAAGACTGGAGTGTCGGGCTGGGATTTCTGTCATAAATCTGAATTTCTGGTTTACTTTATTTTACATATCGGGCCAATCTATCACCATGTCTCCATATAATCACTGGCACAGCACTCCCTGATGGCCTCCCTCTCTTCCAGCCATTATGGACTAACGTGGATCATTTCATTTCCTTGATTGTTCATTAGGGCCCTTTTAGACTTCCCCTAAAGTGATGCCTCCCCACTGAAATCAATAGCCTCACACGGGTAGGAATGGAAGCAGCATGTGCATTTAGGTAGGTGGGTGGAAGGCAGGTCAAGTCTGGCCTGGTTCAGACATAAAGTGCATGAGGCGCCCCTGCCCCTACAATTCTTAGAGTGCACTTCACATTGTTGTTATCCATTATTTCTATTATGGGATTGTCTACAAGGCCCATGGAGGCAGTCAGAATCCATTATTCCAGGCACCGTGCAAATACAGGACAAAAAAACTCGAAAGAACGTACAAGCTAAAGAAGCTACATTCTTCCGCCCGGAGGACATGTGCAGTCTTCAGAAGCCTGTGTGGCCTTGGGCAAGTCATTTTTCAGCTCTGTGCCTCAGTTTCCCCATCTGAACCATGCAAAGTGACTGGAGATGCTTGGATGCTAAACACTATCACCACTAAGTGACGCGAAGATGGCCTTTCCAGGGAAGAGGGCATGGGGGGTGGGTGAAGGCCTGGCTTGGGATGGCAAGCCCCAGCCCTGCCTCTTCTGTGCCCCCTTTGTGGCCACTGACCCCTGCCCTGCACCCTTAGTGTGCCCCATTATGGCTGCTGGCCCCCCTCCCAAAACTAGCGTATCTCCCACCAGTGCTGGGCAGCCACACAGCCCCGCTTTCCCCACCCCTGGCTCTCTCAGCCCCAGAAGCAGCCAAGAGCTGCACAGCACCGGCCCCAGCTCACCTGGAGCAGCCTGGCAGCTGCATCATGGCCCCAGCCTTCCCAGCTGGCTGGCCTGCTGTGCAGCCCACAGGCCCGGCCTTAGGGCAAGGCGATTGCTTGAGCCCCACCTCTTCAGGGCCCCGCACTGCCTGGCACCTGCCCGCCCAGCCGCTCGTTCACTACCCTTGCTGGGAGTCTCGCTGTTCAGCCAACTGCCTTGGGCCTCACAAACTCTTTGGCCAGACCTGCCAGTCCCAGGCTTCCCCGCTGGCCAGAGCACTAGCTGGCTGGGCAGCTGGATCTACAGCCTTTCCTGCAGGCCGGACAGTGGCGGGTGGGGCACCCCAGTCTCTTTGGGAAGGCAATGCCTTCCCTTGCCTATATTACCCTCTGCTCATGGAAAAGGCAGCGACTCCCTTTCCCATTTTCCGTGGCTCCAGGGAGGTCATATCTTTCCTTCCCTGTGACCTGTCCACGGACGAGCTCGGGAACGCCTCTCTCCTGAACAGGGCGTGGAGCATCTCGTACCCCTTGGCTCATTCACAGCCTGATCCAAAGTCTACTGCAGTCAATGGAAAGAGTCCCAGGGACTTCAGCACGCTTTCGATCTGCTGCTGCTCAGCTGGCAGCTACCATGGGGGGCAGGCCCATCTCCTACCCCACTGGGCCAGGTGTCCTGGGATGGATACGTCCTCCGGTCTCCTTTCTCTCCCACTGCAAGACCCTCAGTGAAGTGAGCCCGGGAAGCAGACACACCAGAAGGCCTCTTTGAAAGCTGGGCTGAGTTAGACACCTATTGCCCCCCACCCCCAAAGATCCCAAGCAGAGGAGGGAGGATTCACAGTCTCCATGGAAACAGGAGTAGAGTGAGGGCCCAACTGCACGTTTGCTGGCAACTGTTCCCAGGCCCGGGCTTTGGGCAAGGCAAGTGAGGCGATTGCCTTGGGTCCCGCGCATTTGGCTCTTTGGCCGGGCCTAACTGCTCCTCCAGAAGCCATCAAGCTGTGGAGGCAGGGAAAGCTGTGAGGAAGGAAGAGTGCAGAGGAAACGGAGGGGTCTCAGAAAGCTCCATCTGGGTCATGCCCTCACTGGCTGGCCTGCTCCCCTTCCTCAGCCCCCCTTCCACAAGAAGGGTCCTTCTGTCCCTCATGAAAAGAGCGATTCTGCACTGGCAGCAGTGGGCAGTAGAGCTAGAACTGCTGCCTCTCACTCTGTGAAGGGCCGTTTGGTGACCGACAGCCGTGCGGGCAGATCTCTGCTCAGCGAGCACCTCAATGCTCAGGTGCAATGGCACAGCCACAAAGCATGGCTGACAAAGAGGCGTCTCAGAGAGTCTCCAGTGACTCTTTGGCTATTGGTGCAGCACTGGTATCTTCGGCAGGACTGGGCAGGCTATTATTCCAGTCCCTCTCCTCCTGCTTCAAGGGACAAGGCAACAGCTAACTAACATGCGCTAGGAAGAAACTTCCCCTGGGGGCAGATTCTTCCATACCTGTTACTACGGGGGTTGCAACCTTCCCCTGAAGCCGCTAGCACAGGTCACTACTGGAGGTAGGACACAGGACAATACGGATGCCCTGCTCCACTCCAGCCTGGTAACTCCTATGTTCCTATAAGAACACAGGCAGTTTCACTTGGCAGTGCCGAGCCATACTCAGCTTAAATAAACTCCTAATCGTACCAAAGGCTTGTGCTTTCCCTCCCCTGCTCCATTAAATGTCCTTCCAGCCTTAGTGAGGACATGAAAATGAAAAGCACATTTTTATTTCTGGCATTATCCTTTTGCCTATCTAAGTGATTCAAGACTGGGTTGGCATAAAAATTAAAGAGGCATGTTATAGGCTTATCTACTGAGCATTATAGTTACAGTCATATCATCTTTATGCCTCCACTGGACTCTTACCCAGAAGAGCTTGCCTGCCCATCCCTTTCTGGAATGCTGACCTGCTGCTACCAGCGATGGAGGCGACTGTGAATACCATAGATTGTTACACTGTCTGGAGTGGCTGTCAGTGCCTACCACATTTTACAACCCTCTCTCCTCTGATCCCACCTCGGAATACCAAAAGAAACTACACTGTCTCCTTAAAAGCCTCCCTACAGCTACTCAGGAACAAATCCACACAGAAACACCTTCTGAACCCCGACCAGGATTGTTCTATCTGCTTCCCAAAATCCATAAACCTGGACATGCTGGACGTCCCATCATCTCAGGTATCGGCACGCTCACTACTGGTTTATCAAGCTATGTAGACTCTCTTCTCAAACCCTACGCAACCAACACCCCCAGCTATCTCCGAGACACTACTGACTTCCTAAGGAAACTACAAAACATCGATAACCTCCCCAATAATACCATCCTTGCCACCATGGATGTAGAAGCTCTATACACCAACATCCCACATGAAGACGGATTACAAGCAATTAGAAACACTATCCCAGAGGACACCACTGCCAGTCTGACAGCAGACCTATGTAACTTTGTCCTCACCCACAATTATTTCCAGTTTGAGAACAACTTATACCTCCAGATCAGAGGCACAGCCATGGATACATGCATGGCCCCACAGAATGCTAATATCTTTATGGCTGACTTAGAACAACGTTTCCTCAACTCCCATCCCCTTTTACCCCTTCTCTACTTACGCTACATCGATGACATCTTTATGATCTGGACGCATGGCCAGGAAACACTGGAGACATTCCACAGAGATTTTAACAACCTACACCCCACCATCAATCTCAGCCTGGACCATTCTACACGAGAGATCCATTTCCTGGACACCACAGTACAAATCACCAATGGAAAATTAGACACCACTCTCTACAGAAAACCCACTGACTCCTACAGTTACTTACGTGCCTCCAGCTCCCATCCAGAACACACCATACAATCCATCGTCTATAGCCAAGCCCTTCGATACAACCACATCTGCTCTAATCCCACTGACAGAGACCAGAAACTTCAGGATCTCTACCAAGCATTTATAAACCTCAACTACCCACCCGGAGAAATAAAAAAACAAATTGAAAGAGCCAAACGAATACCTAGAAACCATCTACTACAAGACAGACCCAAGAAAACCAACAATAGAACACCACTTGTCATCACCTGCAGCCCCCAACTTAAACCTGTCCAACACATTATCAATAAACTATAATCTATATTGGAACAGGATACTAAACTCTGAGAGGCTCTGGGAGACAGACCCATAGTCTCCTATAGACAACCACCTAACCTCAGGATGATTCTTACCAACAACCACAGGACATACCACATTAATACCAACCCTGGTACCTTCCCTTGCAACAAACCCCGTTGCCAGCTTTCTCTACATATTCATTCTGCTGATACCATTATTGGACCTAACCAATTGAGTTATAAGATCCAGAACACATATTCCTGCTCATTCAGAAATATAATTTATGCTATCATGTGCCGAAAGTGTCCATCTGCTATGTACATTGGACAAACGTCTCAGACACTTCGCCAAAGAATCAATGCCCATAAAACAGATATTAGACAGGATCACAAAGAAAAAACAGTTTCTTGCCATTTCAACCACAAAGGGCATTGTCTCAACGACTTGATTACCTGCATCCTGCTTCAAAGACATTTTAACACAAGACTTCAAAGAGAAACCTCTGTACTGTCATTCATGCTTAAATTCGACTTTATGCTTAGGTCTAAACAAAGACATTAATTATCTTACCCATTACAAAGATAGCTTCCCCAATTATCACCTCTAATATCATTAGCTCACAGACATTTACCTCCCCCCCTCATCCCCCTTCTGTTCTGAAATTTGATTTTTCCTTTTCATATGTGTTCATTTTTTTGATTGTATCCTTTGGTATATATGGTTGTGCCAATTTTCTTCCACTATTTGATCTGAGGAAGTGGGTCTGGCCCACGAAAGCTCATCACCTAATAAACCATCTTGTTAGTCTTTAAAGTGCTACATAATCCTGCTCTTTGTTTTACCTCAGGGCAGACTGTCAAAAGCAGAGCAGACACCCGGAACTGCTGGCGTGTCCTAGAATGAGATTTCATCAAGCCAGTACCAAGCGTGAACTCTGGATCGTTCTAAGGGTACGGCTACACTGCACACTTATTTCAAAATAAGCTATTCTGGAAGTAATTCTCTGAAATAGCTTATTTTGAAATAGCACGTCTACACTACAGGGAAGCCTCAACATTAGTCCAAGGCAGGCTCCCTTAATGTGGATGCGCTACGTCTATTTAGAGCCCCAGGAAGCACTAGAGAGTAATTAGTTTGCATGGCTCTGGGGAGGAGCTATTTTGAAATAGCAGCAGTGGAACGTCCATACTATTCCAAAATAGCTATTTCAGAATAGGCATTATTCCTCAAGGAATGAGGTTTACAGAAGTCACAATTAGCTGTCCGTTTTTTTCTAATTTATTTCAAAATAACGTAATTGCTGTGTAGATGCTCTCATTGTTATTTTGAAATAAGGTCAGTTATTTAGAAATAATTGTGCTGTGTATATGTACCATTGCTCCTCGTTCTGCCATCTGCCCTACTGAGAACAGCCTCTCTCCATCCTCTTTGGAACCCCCCTTCAGGTAGTTGAAGGCTGCTCTCAAATCCTCCCTCACTCTTCTCTTTTGCAGACCAAACAAACCCAAATCCCTCAGCCTCTCCTCATAGGCCATGTGCTCCAGATCCCTCATCATTTTTGTTGCCCTCTGCTGGACTCTCTTCAATGTATCCACATCCTTTCTGTAGTGGGGGGCCCAGAACTGGATGCAAAGGCTGTGTCTGAAGTCTGCCTTGTGTCCTCCATGTCATTAGGAGGTCTCAGTCAAGCTACCAATGGATGTTCCATCCTTGCCAAATCCCCCAGATCAGTGGCACTCTTTGGGTATGTCTACACTAGCCCCCTAGTTCGAACTAGGGAGGCTAATGTAGGCATTCGAAGTTGCAAATCAAGCCCAGGATTTAAATATCCCGCGCTTGATTTGCATCTTCCCAGCCAGTCTCCATTTTGGAAATTTACAAGTCTGGACTAACTGCCTGCGTCTACACATGGCAGGGACCTGGTATTTCGAATTAAAGCCCTAAATCGAACGACCTGTTATTCCTCCTGCAAGGAGGTTTAACAGGTAGTTCGATTTAGGGGCTTTAATTCGAAATTAAATTTAATTCGGCAGTTAGTCCGGACTTGTAAATTTGAAAAAATGGAAACCAGCCGGGAAGATGCAAATCAAGCGCGGGATATTTAAATCCCAGGCTTGATTTGCAACTTCGAATGCCTACATTAGCCTTCCTAATTCAATCTAGGGGGCTAGTGTAGACATACCCTTTGACACTCTGATGGCCCCTATGCCGGGAAGGCAAAGAATGAACTGACAATGGTGAAGGCACTCCCCTCTGGCCCAGAGAACATGCCCATGTAGCTCAGGCTCATCAGCAGAACAAGGGCACATCTACGCTGCACGGCTATTTCGGAATAAGCTATTCAGGAATAGTTATTCCGAAATAGCTTATTTTGAAATAGCATGTCTACACTGCAGGGAAGCCACGAAATTATTCCAAGGCCGGCTTCCCTAATGTAGACGTGCTGTCTCGATTGAGAGCCCCAGGAGGCACTGGGGAGGAATAAGTTAGAATGACTCTGGTGAGGGGCTATTTCGAAATAACGTAAGTAGAACGTCTACACATGCCTCATTTCAAAATAGCTATTTCAGAATAGGTGTTATTCCGAATGAGGTTTACAGATTTCAGAATAAGCCACCTGTTATTTCAAAATTATTTTGAAATAATGGAATGGCTGTGTAGATGCTTGTATTTTTATTTCAAAATAATGCTAGTTACCTAGTGCAGTGTAGAAGCACCCCTAGTAAACTCACTAAGGGTTTATTAGGCAAGAGAAAGGAATAAAAGTTACTGAGAGATTAAAGCAGGTAAAGGCATATGTACAGGTGAGTCACAACCTCTAAAGGCAGCAGAGATGCAGCAATTTTCCAGTTTCCCAAAAGTTTCTCAGGACTATGCAGAATAACTTCGGGGATCTCTGTATCCTCATTCAGTTATTCTGCCCTATTAGAATCCAAACAGTCCAGAGATTAATTTTTTTCCTTGTGTCCATACTTATAATTTCTTATCACAGTAAGCAAGTCGGCAGGTAACTTAGAGGCCAGAGAGGAAGGAATTTACCTAGGCTACGTCTACACTGTGGAGCTATTTCAGGATACCGGAAGTATCCCAAAATAGCTATTCTGGGTCTTTTGAGCAAGCCCGTTATTTCAAAATATAACGGGCTCACTGTTCCGATGTCCCTGTAAACCTTGTTCCATGAGGAGTAAGGGATGTTTCAGAATAGTGCTCTATTTTGAAATTAACTCAAAATAAACTATGCATTTGTGTAGCTCAAATTGCATAGCTCATTTTGAGCTCCGAGTACAGTGTAGACGCATCCCTATGGTCTTTGATAATCACATCCCTTATCACTTGCCTTCCAATGAATAAGAATTACCACATTCTTCTTAAAGTTTGTCATTTGCATTACACAAGACTTTTTTTTTTTCATTTGTGGGTTACTTAGTTACAGGGGTCTGTCCGCCACACAAGTTTGCTAATACGTTCTAACAAGAGACAGAGAAGTGAGAACAATGCATGCAGAATCCAGTTACTTCTCATGAAATGTATATGCCAAATACATTCTGATACAGTTAACAATCGCTTTGATCTTATATATTTAACACTATACAAGGGAATTGGCCTGGATCCCAGTTGTGAGTTTGTCAGTTTCCAGCTGATGCGTAGGCCTTGGCCAGAGCTGGAACTTGGTTTGCCAGCATCACATCATAAACCATGTATGTCATACTGGCAAAAAGCATGCTCCACAGTAAAAGTAATAGCCTGAAGTATTCTTCCCCCCCCCCCCCCCCGCCACTAACTCACCATGTGACCTTGGGCATGTTTCCAAAAAATCAAGTGGGTTCTTGCATGCACTAACACGGTTACAGTGAGGCTGTAGTAAGAGGACACTGTTTTCCCTTAGCTATTTCATCTCCTTTCACAAACCACACATCAGAATTTCCCAAACTGTGGATGATTGCATGTCTAGGTGTCTGTGCTGTTGACTAGTTCTAGATGTTACTGTCAATGGATGGCTCATGATATTTTTATTTGAAATGCATCAATTTTGGGTCAAAGTATGGGGCAGCACCTCCTTAGCTTTCTTCCTAAAATATTTCTTGCGCCGCTAGCAGGAGTAATGTGATGAATTGCCCCCACCCACCCAAGCAGCGTTCTGATTTCTGACAACATGTATATTTCCTGGTGTGAGCCAGGGTGCCTCCCATTCCAGCTGGCCGAGGGCACACTATAGCATAACTCACATCAGGCTGACACACTCATTGCCCCAGCTCACTGTTGTCCCAATCTGTTTTAAACGGTCTCAGGTAAGGCATCACATGCAACCTGGTAACACAGGTTGGTCATGACTATTAGGGTACGTCTAGACTACAGGCTTTTGTCAACAGAGGCTTGTCGACAAATACTGTCAACAAAGAGCATCTAGACGACATCCAGTTCTGTCAACAAAGCAAGCCGCTTTATCGACACGAGAGTGTAGATGCAAAGGACAGTGTAGATGCAATAATGCCTCTGTCGACAAAAGGCATTATTCCTTGTAGAATGAGTTTTACCACCATCAACAAAACTGCCCAGTTCCGTTGACGTTATGTCGACAGAACTCGGCGGTAGTGTAAACACAGGTATAGTTTTGTCAACAAAACCCTGTAGTCTAGACACACCCTTAATGTGTGTGTATAAAAAATTATAGACACAGGCTGGAAATCTGCTCTTAAAATGTGTTTGTCCCATAATGCACTAGCCCAGCCTGTGCAAGCTTTGCCCACTTGACTGTATCTCCAATGTAAATTGAGGAAGGGAAGAACAGAAAAAATGCAAGCTCATTTACATATAAGATAAACAAAGGCGGCACACTAACAAGTGGGGATCACTTAATGATCACAAAAGGAGAAGGAGGCTGTACTGCTTGGAAGTTTTACTGGCTCTGGAAACCGACAGAACAGACTTTGGGAAACAGAAGCAGAAACAAATCTCAGAGGGGCAGCTGTGTAAACTCTATATCTGCAGAATCAATGAGCAGTCCTGGCATCCTCCATCTGAGGGACAAAAGAGCTCTTGACCTCTGACAAAGGTGGGTCCCTCATCCGGGGGGCTGACATCTCTGGGAGCTGACCACACACGAGAAACTTGCTGAAGTTGAGTTTTAGGGCTTGTCCACACGGGCAAGTTTTGGTAACAAAACCTGGAGCGCGTTCATATTGCAATGAGACAAAAGTCACGACAAACGCCCGGTTTCAGCAACAAAAAACTTCCATCTCTGTGAGGGACTTTTGTCTCTCCCCTCGCTTTACCGTCTGAAATCACATCGGATGTACTACAGTAGGCTTTTATTTTCTTTGAGTGTATTGAACTCCAGGAAGTTTACCACCAGGCCCAATTAGTCACTCTGGCCAGGGCTTTGAACTCTGCTGCGCTGCAGCCATGTCAACAGGCAAACAGAAATGATGTATCTGTGGCAAGGCGCGGTGGCATTATCATGGGAATGTGCATGCCATCAATCGCCCCACCACAGGCTGGAAAGCCCACTTCAGCAAAGCTAGCCACTGTGTCATCCCAGAGTCACCATCCTACCAATGCAGCAAAATGGGATGTGTTGCCCTCTGCACAGTTGCAGAAGTGCTGCCCCGATGGTTGACTTGCCCTCTCCAAACTGATTTGCAACTGACCAGGAGCCAGCTTCCACACAGCAATGGCAACACACTTCTCGGCCAAGAGAGCAGCTCTCCTTTGGGTGTCCCTGCGCTGCAGGTCAGGAGCCAACTCAGCACAGAGCACCAGGGAGGTTGCTTTAGCATCTGAAAGTTCTGTAGCCATGGCTCTTCATCCCACACTGGCATGACCATGCGATCCTACCACTCAGTGCAGGTTTCCCTAGCCCAAAAGCAATGCTCCACGGTGCACAGCTGCTCCATGCCAACTCAATGCAATGACACTTTGCTGCTGTCCCTGTCCCTGTCCCTCACATTGTCGTCCACATCCCAGTAGGCTTCCTCTGATACTAGGTACATAAGAATGGCCACACTGGGTCAGGCCAAAGGTCCATCTAGCCCAGTGTCCTGTGTGCCAACAATGGCCAATGCTAGATGCCCCAGAGAAAGGGAATACAACAGGGAATCATCATGTGATCCCTCCCTTGTCACCCATTTCCAGATAAACAGAGGCTAAGGACACCATTCCTACCTATCCTGGCTAATAGCCAGGGCTCGACAAATACACTTATCTACTCGCCCATAGATCTCAGCCTGTCGCCTGCGGTTCGCGCATGCGCAGTGCGGGGCGGGCGAGTGGTTTTTGCCGCAATCGTCAAGCCCTGCTAATAGCCATTGATGGACCTAACCTCCACGAATCTATCTAGCTCTTTTTTGAACCCTGTTCAAGTCCTCACCTTCAGCACATCCTCTGGCAAGGAGTTCCACAGGTTGACTGTGTGCTGAGTGAAGAAAAACTTCCTTTTGCTTGTTTTAAACCTGCTGTCTATTATTTCATTTGGTGACCCCTAGTTCTTTTATTGTGAGAATAAGTAAATAACTTTTCCTTATTCACTTTTTCCACACCAGTCATGATTTTATAGACCTCTATCATATCTCCCCTTAGTCTCCTCTTTTCTAAGCTGAAAAGTCCCAGTCTTTTTAATCTTTCTTTCTGTGGGACCCGTTCCAAACCCCTAATCATTTTTGTTGCCCTTTTCTGAACCTTTTCCAATGCCAAGAGATCTTTTTGAGAAGAGGTGATCACATCTGTACACAGTATTGAAGATGTGGGTGTACCACGGTTTTATATAGAGGCACCAAGATATTCTCTGCGTTATTCTCTATCCCTTTTTTAAGTACTCTGCTGCAGTGGGTGAGATCCTAAGCACACTGAACACAGCATAGGAGAGACGTCTGAAAACCATGATTTCTCACAGCAGACACTGGCGTGTTCAGCAAAAGCACAAAAGTCGGAAGCCCCGGAAGAGTTGGGAATCAAAGAGGTGGCTGATGGGACGTTTTACACATGCCCCAAATGCCTTGTGCTATGTTGCGCATTCCCACCGTGCCTAGAGACCAAAGGAGCTGACAACACAGCCGTGCTACAGAGGGTGGCAGCGTAAACATGATTTGGCGACTTTCTGTTTGACAAATTTTGTATGTCGACAGGACTTTTGTCGCCAGAACTGTCCATTGTAGACATGGCCTTATTAGAAAGCATGTTTTGTTTGGAACCTTCCCTATTTCTTTTAGTCTAACTTGAAGTCATATGACCCTACATTCTTTGCTAATAAATTTGTCCTTTTCTGCACACCTGAGTGAAAGGCTGAATCTCCTGCCTCTTTGGAGGCCGAGAACTTAACTTCTGCCAGTCTCCAGTGAGGGAGGGAGCACTGCAGAAGCGTGTCTCTGGGGAACTGGAATTCACTGGAAGGTGCAGTTCTGGCTGGCTGAGTCCTGAAGGGTTTGCTGGCAAGACAGACAAGCTGGCGCATCAACACGCTGACTCAGAGCTCAGCAGCAGCCAACTCGCTCCTACTGAAGCAGAGCCGTCACCCAGGAATTCACAGGTCTGGGTGACCTGAGCAAGATGTCACATGTGGCTCTGGGGGCAAGTTCTTCCTACGGGCCCATGGTCACCCTACTTGGATTGCTGCCTGAGTCCAGAGCAGCACAGGGACACTCGGGCATTTTGTAACACATGGCCACTGCAAGAGCTGGGTACGAGTTCTTCCTGTGACAGCCACCTTCTGAAAATCCTGCCAGCTGAACTGGAGTTAGGAGCCAGACTTCTCATTAGCACCACAGCCTCATTACGCTATGCTAGTGGAGTAAAGTGGCCTTTGAGTAGAAGTAAGTTACACCCACTTTCTGGCCACTGGCTTCTGCCAGAGGGCCATAAATTGGTCTGAGAATCAGGCCCAGAGTTGGTAGAAAGCTTGTGCTCCCAGATCAGTGCCTGAACTGGGATAAACTCCATTACTGCTTTTCCCACCACCTAATTCACAGTGTGCAAAAGGCTATCACATTGCTTGCCAGCCCTTTCAATTCCTGAGTCTATTCTCTGCTGCCTCACTACAACATAACATACTACCTCCATGCTCCTGAGTGGAGAATTCCAGCCCTGTAGTATGTGACACATGCTTTGCGCTGGTGTTAGACTTTGCAAACTGGGAAGGCAGTGGAAGACCAGGCTCTCAGTATCTCTTTTTCTCTGCCTGCTAAATATTTTTAGAAGGGTGTCGAAAAGTGAAATCAATTGTTTGAAAAGCCCTTTGAGGTCCTGAGCTTAAAGGTGCTACATAAGTGCACAGTGTTGTCAGTATCAATATAAATGCAAATGTCAAAGGATTTGGCTGCAACAAACTGAAAATGTTGATTTAAAAATATTTCAAACAAGCTGCTTTGCATTTGACGAGACACGGGGGCCCAGAGAGAAGCAGGAGAGATCCACTCTGAAATAACATTTGCAGACATGGTCCTGAGAGAGCAAAGGCTCTAAGGACAGGTGAGGTTGGGAAGTTTCCTACATCTTAACCTTGCACTCTACAAAGGGCAGTTTCAGAAATGGGAAAGAAAGGAAAACAAAAACATCTGCCCATCAGAGAGTCGAGCCAAAGAGCCCAGCCACTAGAGACGGAAGCACCCCAAGTAAAGGATCTCAGAGAACTCTATAGACTTTGGTAGAAATGTAGCCGTGTTAGTCTGGTGCTGCTGAAACAAAAAACAGGACTGTGTAGCACTTTAAAGACTAACAAGATGGTTTAATAGGTGATGAGCTTTCGTGGGCCAGACCCACTTCCTGATTGTGACAATTTTCTTCCACTATTTGATCTGAGGAAGTGGGTCTGGCCCACGAAAGCTCATCATCTAATAAACCATCTTGTTAGTCTTTAAAGTGCTTCACAGTCCTGTTTTCTATAGACTTTCTCTGCCTTTTACTGCCTGCCTCTTTGCTCTATCCCTCCCCATCCATAGTCTCTTCACCTCAGTTTCATTCCCCACCCGCCCATTTTATACTCTCCTACACTGCCATCTCCTTTAATCCTCCTCTCCCTTTGTTTTTCTTTCCATTTCACCGATCCCCTCTTCAGTAAATCCCATCCCCACAAAAGTGCCATTTGAAGCCATCACATCATTCACTCAGCTAGTGTGTTCTACCTCTTCCCTGGCCATGTGTCTGTCTGATCTATTTAGATTATAAACTCTTGGGGGCAGGGATCCTCTGCTGCCTTGTGTCCATGCAATGCTTAGCACGACGGGGCCCCATTCTGGGTCGGCCCTCGGGCACTGTCGTAATAAATGTGAGTAATAAGAAGAATTGCTGAGACTTCTCATGGTATTTCAATGCTGCTCTATTCCCTGGGCTCTAATACTAGCCACCCAATAATTCTTCCTTCCCATTTCATTGCTTTGCTTTATCCCCACTGCTATCTTTTATCTTTGAAACCTCACTACCCTAACAATTATTTATAAATCCCTACATCTTTATTTTTCTCCTCAGCTTTAAAGAGAAAATGTGTCCGCCGTGGTTAAGAGCCCCTGAGCTCTGCTTTTATGGGCTGTTCAGTCAGAATTTGTGAAACATTTTGACTGCATTACAGCCATCTGCATTTTCCCCCTTTATTGTTCAGCCCACAGTATATTTAGAATCAGTGAATCATACATCTGAAACGAGAGATAAGCATTTTACATTTATTGCCACTCTCAGGTGCCATATCATTTTCATCCCTTTGGCTACGAGCTGATGCATTTGATCTTTCTATCTAATGCCTGCTTCCCCCATTAACTTCTTAACTTCTGTGGACTACTGTGCATGCCATAAGAGAGAAGAGCTTTGATAAAAGCATACATCCATGAATTTCCCTTAGTTAGGGCTTTGACTTGAAAGGGACGCTGCCAAGGTGTTTGTTATAATGTTGCAGATGCTCGCCGACACTGGGTCTGTAATAACCCTTTGAAAGCTGGGAACTTAAAATCTCTTCCCTTTGCCAAAATTTCTCCCCGCCCACAGCTTGCGCATAGGTTGTGATGGGAAAACATTTGATTCATGGTTACAGCAGGAGACAGACACGCTGGTTTCTATTTCCAGTTCTGTAGATTTGAATGAGTCACTTCACATGTGTGTGGGTCAGCTTTCTCATCGATAAATTTAGTCTAGCGATAGCTTCCTTGCAGTGCTAATGTGGGGCAGGATTCATTAATATTTGTAAAATGCTTTGAGAGCTCAGAGAAAAGGTCCTGCTCTGTTGTTGTTACATCATATTGCTGCAGGATTGCTGGTGAGTGCATTGGTATTTATTTAGTCAGAAGAGGGGAAAAGGGCACTGGAGCATTTGTTTAGGAGGAAAACATGCGTGTTGGAGTAGAATTCAGTAGTCAACAGCTTGAAAAGTCCATGGTCCTTTTTCGGTTTGTTTTGCTGTTCTGTGTGCTCATAACTCTTTATTGCACAGGACCTCCAGAGTACTAAAGAATACAATGGATCACGGTTTTATTCATTATTCAACTGCACATCCAATCACATCCAAGGTTGCTCCTTTAGGGATTCGTGATGACTTTGCCCAAAGTTCTTCTTTTCAGGTAATGCACTAAGGGTATGGCTAGACTGAGGGGGGAGAGGGAGTTCGGGATACCAGATATCCCCAAAAAACTGCCGCATCCAAGGAACACGATTGCTCTTCCGCTTTTTTTTGCGGAAGAGCAAACACACTCTTTCGAAAGCCCCTGTATTCCTCGTTCCACAAAGAAGAAGGGGGCTTTTGAAAGAGGTTTTTTTTCCAAAATTTGGCCCAGTCTAGGTGGGCCAAATTTTGGGAAAGCCTCTTCCGATAGATCCTCGTGGTCTAAAGGGTGCCCAGAAGCACACCGGGATTGCTTCTGGAGCCTTTTTTAAATAATTGACATCACATTAGCTGTCCTACAGGCATCTGGTACAGAGGCTGATTGAAGCACTAGGTTACATGCCACCGTTAGTAGTTCTGCAGTTTCGTATTTGAGTTCATTCAGACCTCTTGGGTGAATACCTTCTAGTCGTGGTGACTTATCACTGTTTCATTTACCAGGTTGCTCCTAAACCTCTTCTATTGACACCTCAATCTGGAACAGATCCTCAGATGCATCACCTACAAAGGGTGGCTTGGGTATGGGAATCTCCCTCACATCCTCTTCAGTAAAGACTCATGCAAAGAATATACATTTAGCTTCTCCACAACAGCCTTTGTCTTCCTTGTGTGCTCCTTTGGCACCTTGACCGTCCAGTGCCTCCTCCCCGCAATTGTTTGGCAGGCTTTTTGCTGTTCATATACTATAAACATTTGCTTTTAAGCTTTTGTGTCATTTGCTAGTTGCACTTCAAATTTTTTTTTGGCCTGCTTAATTATTTTTTCTACACTTGACTTACCAGAGTAATGCTACTTTCTTTTTTTCCTCAGTAGGATGTGACTTCCAAATTTTAAAGGAAGTATTCTTACCTCTAACTGCCTCTTCCACTTTGTTGTTTCACTAAGCTGGCATAATGTTGATCCTCTTACTAGGTTTTTGTTTTAATTTGGTGGTGTACGTTTAGTTTGAGCCTCCATTATGGTGTTTTACACTGTTTCCATTCAGTTTGCAGGCATTTCACTCTTGCGACTGTTCCTTTTAATCTCTATTTAAACAAACCTTCCTTATTTTGGTGTAGTTCCCTTTTTTAAGTTAATTGCTGCTGCGATTAATTTCTTTGGCATCCCTCCCCCCCCCCAACACAGTTATTGGTTACATTATGGTTACTATTACTGAGTGATTCAGCTATATTCACCTCTGAGACTGGATCTGTAGGACTAAGCCAAGAATTGCCTCTCCCCTGATGAGTTCCCCTTATGACTAGCTGCTCCACGAAGCAATCTTTAAGACTGTCTAGAAACTGTATCTCTGCATCCTATCCTCAAGTGATGTATACCCATTCAATAAGGGAATAGTTGAAATCCCCCGTTATTATGTTTTGTAACTTCTCTAATCTCCCCTGAGCATTTCAGAATCACCGCCGCATCCTGATCTGTTGGTCGGTCGTATTTTCCTGCTGCTATGTCCTTATTATTCAAGCATGGAATTGCTATCCATAGAGAGAAGCACAGTTTGAATCATTTAACATTGTTATGTGTTTGACTGTATGCTCCTTTCACAGATAGCGCCACCCCCCGGTATAACCTACTCTGTCATTCTGATATGTGTTGTACTCTGCTATTACTGTGTTCTACTGACTGTCATCATTCCACCAAGTTTCCGTGAAGCCTGTTATATAAATATCTTTAGTTAATAGCAGGCATGTAAGTTCACCCATGCTAGGGTTTAGGATTTCTAGCATTTATGTACAAGCACTTAATTATTTGGCAGTACCGAGTTGTTTGCCTTCGTGTGATGTAATTGAAGGGGACTCTTTCTCATTTGTCTATTTCTTTTCAGTTCCCACCTATACTTTATCTTTATTAGGATATAGACCAGGGGTGGGCAATAATTTTTGATAAGGGGTCACGCCAAGATTTTGGTCAGTGGTCTACGGTCGCCCTTCTGTAGACAGGGTGCAGGGTCTGGAAGGGAAGTTGGGTGCAAAAGGGAGCTTGAGGTAGGAGACTGGGGTGCAGGAGAGGGTGTGGGGTCTGAGAGGGAGTTTGGGTGAAGGGAGGAGGTTATGATCTGGGGCAGAGGCTTGGGGTGCAGGGTCCAGAAGGGGGTATGAGTGCAGAAGAGGATTCTGGCCTGGGGGAGAGGTATAGAAGCGGGTTCAGGGTGTGGAAGAGAGCTGTGACCTAGGAGAAGGAGAGAAAGGAGTGCATAGGGATTGGGTGATGACCTGGGGAAGGAGAATGGGGTGCAGAATCAGGGAGGTGCTATAGGAGAAGGAGTGGATTCAGGCCTGGGGGAGAGGTACAGGAGGGGATGCAGAATCTGGGAGGGAGCTGTGACCTGGATGAGGTGGGGAGAGGTGGATTTAGGTGGTAACTTGGGACAGGAGGGGGTGATGGCCTGGAAAAGGTATTTGGGGGGAGAAAAGGGGTGGGGTGCCAGAGGCAGGTTCTGGCTTGGTGGCGATTACCTAGGCAGCTCCCAGCCAGCAGCCCTGCAGGAACCTGAGGCAGGGTGTCTGCTGCGGTTCCAGGCTGCTCCATGTGGCTCCGCTCTGGCACTGGGAGGGGGGAACGAGTGAGGGAGGAAGCTTTGCACACTGTCCCTGCCCCAGCAAAATTTCTCAGCTCCAACTGGCCAGAAACTGACCAAAAGGAGCTGAGAGATTTTGCTGGGGGCGGGTGGAAGCAGCAGGTGAAGCTTCTCCCCTTTTTCCCCCAGCATCCAGAGCACAGAGGAGCCAGCTGTTTAAAGCAGTAGGAGCTGCTCTGTGCCTAAGGGTCCCAGCGAGGTGGCCACGGGCCGGATCCAGCTTGCGGGCCACATCTTGCCCACTTCTAAAATAGATTATCCCCTTTAATAAATGCTCCCCCGAAGATGTATCCTTTGGAACCATGTGCTTTTCCATACCTGCTGGCTTTCCCCCAGCCTTTAAGTTAAAAACTCATCTATCACCTACTTAATTTTACACGCCAGCAATCTGGTGCTTCCAAGAAGGCTCATGAAGTCCTAATAAACCTAGAACCCTCCTCCATGCACCATCATCTCCTCCATGCACTGAGACCCTGCCTGTTAACTCACCTGGTCTGTGGAACTCAAAACATTTCAGAAAATTCTACCATGGAGGCCCTAGACTTTAATCTTTTACCTAGCAGCCTCAGTTTGGTTTCTAGGATCGCCCTGACCTTTCGTTATGTCATTGACACCTACTATGTCCCACTCCTCCACGGCAATACACATAGGCATACGTGGCAATGAATCTGCTCTTGGCTTAACAAAGAGCAGTGAGTAGCACAGGCAGTAGAGATTCATGCTTTAAGGTCCAGAGGTCTTCAAATCAGTCCCTACTGCCAAAAACTCATCCAGGTGTAACCCTGGAACAAGTTACTTCCCTGGCTCCGCTGTGCTCTGCTTACGGCGTTCGGTAGATTGGAACAGCGCATGATTCTAAACCCGACCATGGTCCTCGTCTCATTGAAGCCACTGGAGTGTTGCCAGAAACTTCAGTGGGTGGAAGGTTGGTCCTTAGTGTCATTGTTCAGTGCAACACGTGATTAATGTAACCACACCAATGCAATCATATTAAACAGACGCATTGTCTCTTGGGGGAACTGCAAAATCTAGAGAAGAAAACTCCTTTGCCTCACTGAGCTGCTCCAGCTTGTGCAATCAGTGAAAAGGCCCAATTTTTTAACAGAAACAAGGAGTCTGTTTTCAAGAGATATTATTCCATGAAAGATCAATACACCGGAATTAGCTGTCAAGACAAGTAGCTGAGTTCCTCTGCGCCCTATTACCCACTGAGCTAGGACTCTACACAGAATAACCACGGCTAGGAAGGAACTCTTGCCTGATTAGATGTGGTGAGTTTATATGACACAGGAATTTATTACTGAGCCCAATGTAATGGAGGAAATGCCCCTCTTTTCTTTGCGAATTAGATACAGAGTTTTGAGTATAACCCAGGGTTGTTAACTCTTAATAAATTCCATTTGCAGCTTGCATGAGGGACAAGATTATCTGTGTAACGCTGTGTTGTTGCTTTTTTATGAAGCCCAAACAGTACGGCTATGAAACTTCCCTCCCTCCTTATTCACACCCCCTTCTTTTTATGAAGTTATTGATGTATATTAAACTTGCTATCATCTAGGAGCCGGAGGGCCTGTGCGGGGTTTTTCTGAAGGAAAATTGCTTTTTTGCCAAGAAAAAATCTGACAGCCAGGCAGGACGAATGCCACTCAGGGCCTATCAACAGAGATGGAGCTTTTCCCATCCACAACTGGGTGTGTTAACAGTGCCAGCGGGCCCCAATAAGCCTCCCAGGGTGAGATACTAGGGGAACGTAAGAAATGTCAGCTTGTAAGAAAGGTTGCTCCAGTGGTTAGAGTGAGAAGCTGGCGTTTAGGAGACTCAATTCCCTGCTGTGCCACAGACTCTCCCAGTGAGACTTTGGGCAACTGACATTTGTACAAAGGGTCTAACAACCCTGCCCTGCCTCTAGGGGTATTGTGAGGAGAAATACACCTGAAAAATATTGAAAAGTTCCATTCGTACAGGAAGAGGTGGGAGAGGGGTATGTAAGTACCTAAGATGGAGATGGGGGACTGTCTGGATCAGTGAGCCTTTTGCTTGTGGGCCCCTGGCGCCAATCCAGGCTAGGTCAGCATAGCCCTGAACGTCCGCCCATGTGAAGGCTATTTAATGCTCTCAACAGGATCTTTCGGCCTCTCACATACGATTGTGCTCAGGTATCGATGCGCAGTGCAGGAGGGCTACAGTCTTCTTCTCCGTGGACAGACACCTACATCTTAAAACTGATCCTCGTGGCTGGGACAAACTGGCTCCGTGCTTGGAAGTCTTGGCCGTGAGGGCTGTACGGGCCATGGAGAGTGAGTTATCTGCTCACCTCAGGTTGGCTCTGGAGCACTCTGGCAGGGCATTGCTCGCTGTGGGGACGTGAAGGCCTCAGTGTCCAGGGCTGTCAATACAGCACTGTTCACATGTCCCACATTGATTTCCTGGTATAGAAAAGAGCTGTTTGTCTGCTTGGAGGAAGGAAAACAAAATCCTGGCTCCATCCCCACACAGGCAGGGCAGGCGAGGGTTCAAGGGGGGGAAGGGGCATTAAGAGAGCAGTCTTATGGGAATCAACGGGAGTTAGGAGTGCTAGTTCATTGTTGCCATGACAATGATTTATTTGTGTCATAGTATAAAGACAGGATGGCTTCAAAAGATTATAACCTTGTGTTCTAGCAAGACACAAGTGGATGAAATAAACAATTGGGAGTGGGGGGGGGGGTGCATGGAGAAGTTGTCAACAGGGAACAGTATAGGTGGCCAAAAGTTTGTCATCAAAACTTCATTTTGACAAAACTAGCTTTTGAAATACAATCACATTTTCCCAAACATAATACCATTTTCACCCAAATCATTCAGCTATCAAAAACTGGGGTGGGGGAAATCAGTTTGGGATTGTTTTGATAAAGAGTCTAATGAAAAACTTTTCCAGGGCAGAGTGAAGAGAAATCATTTCCTGACCTGCACTAGGAACAGTAACATAAGCTTTTGCAAACTCTGCACATAATCCAATTTGCCACATGGTCCAAATATTCCAAGTAATTTTGACACTATCAGCTGCAGTCTCCAAATACCCAAATCCTTATACAGCTAGACTTACAATTAGAGCTGGTTGAGAATTTTCAGCCAAAATGACAGAAAAGTTTACCAAAAAAAACCAGTTCAGGTCAAACAAAATGATTTGTTCCACCCAACACTAAATGTTTCATTTTGATTTTGAGCTTTTTCCCTGGAATTATTTTTAAATTAAATTCAAAAGAATCTCAAAATGAAAATCCCTTTTGAATAAGTAATGATTAATTAAAAACCTGTTGAAATTAAACATTGAGACTTTTGCAATTTGTGTTTGTTTTTTTGTTGACCAAAATAGTTTACATATATTAAAAAAATGCTTCCATCCAACTGAATTTGTTGGATTGGGTTGGAGGGGGGGGGGGGGTGGTGTGTGTGTGTGTGTGTGTGTGTGTGTGTGATTTCTTATTATCCTAATTTCCTTTAGGAATATTTCCCTAGCAAAAATAGCTCCTTTTGCACATTGCTCAGGCATGGAGCAACCACTCTGTTAAGCAGAGAGCTCTTTGCATAGTGAAAAATAACCATATGGACCATGTCATTTAAATAAGTAACTGCCTCACAATCCTTCACCCCATTAATAAACCATCTCAGCGACATGCTTCTGATTGGCAATGAGGTCAGCCCAGCCTTTCATTCAAATTACTCCCTGGAATTCGGCCACACAGCCTGTTTTATTTTATATCTCTCACCACAGAGATGCTGTCATCACAATGCCATCTTAGGAATACATCAGAAAATACCAGTTGCCATATGCCATGTAATATTTCAGAGCAGATGAAGGGATCCAACTTGGCACTGCATTTCCTCGGCTGATCAAATTGTCCCCATCTGTTTGTCCCTTGTGATAATAATGAAGAAGCTAGTTGGAAAAATCTCCTGTGTACGCTCTTCCTCTGTTTTCATTTTTAGGTCTAGTGCATTGCACTGAAGGCAACCGGTAAAAACATCACACCCAACCAGAAAACAACTACCTCACTTTCAGACACTCTTTACCCACATCTAAAGTCAATGGTTTTGCACTCAGTCCTCATTTTTCAAGGCATCTTCCCCAAGGCAAAACTCTCCTCTCTGCTAATGAAGCCAATACTCTTGGGGAAGGAAGGGAATTTATGACACAAATAGCCCAAAGTGGGTGGCCAGAGTCAACTCCAAGGGCCTGTACTCACATTAGCAGACAGTGCACTAGGTTGGGGATGGACAGAAGGACGGCAGAGAGGGAGTGCCCCTTTGGGGGCTACTTCAGCTAAGTAGGGGCAACCTCCCCTATATTACAAATCATGGGCGGCATGTGAACTGCTGGCTGAGAGAGTCTGTACCCTAGTCCTGCCTCTTCCACCAAGGCCCCACCCCTTCTGCACCCCCTGAAACACTCCACCTCGGCTCCAAACCCTAGCCCCAGCTTGGCTAGTGCCCACAGCCCCCCAGGCTCAGAGTGCCAGGAGGCAGAGGGTGTGGTACTGCCCAGGCCTGGGAAAGATGGCACCCTAGTTCCAGCCCCCATAGTCCAACAGCAGAGCCAAAGTGGAAGCCTGAGGATAGAGCGTGGGCAAGCCTCCCACGACCTCTCCTCTCCACCACCCATGGCCCCAATATCTTCCTGCCACTAAGGCCGAGCCAGATCACCACTGCTCCAAGCACAAGGGAAAACCCATTTAAATCTGAACCCTCCCTTGGAATGAAAGCTATTGCAGACTGTGTAGATAAGGGAGGCCGTGAGTACTTAAGAAGGGTTGAAAGCAAAAGCAATAAACCTCACAGGCATCCTAGCAATAAATATTTGGATACTTTCAAGGTAAGTCCATCTTAATTGAGCTATGTTTAGTTTTCTACAAGTCCAAGTAATAAGGTTTCTGATAAACAGAAACCACTCTATCTGGAGAGTTTGCACTTTATGTTAACACCAGCCACTGAGGGGTTTCCCAGGCTTTGCACAGATGCCTATAGGATACGAGTGCTTTGAGAAATTCACCATTTCTCCCCACTGCTATCTAGGGGGGGAAATTGCCATTGCTTCCCATTTTGCAGTTTCACCCCCAAGCACATTTTTGACAAAGTAATTTTCCCTTCACAGCAAAAACATGTACAGATGCAACTTTTCCCCCTTCTCATCTAGAAGCTCTTTTTTGTTCTAAAATGGACTAGAAAAAAGTCCAATTTTTGCTCCAATGTAGCTCCGAGGTCTCTATAAAAATGTTGCAAGCCCAGTTAACTTTTTGCAAAAATTAGCCCAGATAAATCTTAACAGGATGAGAGGAAAACGTAGTTTTTGGTTTTTATCATCAATATTTCATATGCCCTTAAGTGGACACGCACACAGACAGATGGACAGGATTCCCTTTTCAAACAACATTTCCATTTCTGAGATTGTAACCTTTCACTGACCTCTCACTCCAAAGATTAGCATGACATTAATATAGGAAAAGCAGATCAAAGCTGAAATGACACCAGTTACCTGTTCCGGTTTTTGTTCCTTTATGACTCTTGGGATCATACGCCTGATCAACTCCACCATCTTCCCTGGGGATACATGAAGCAATAATGTTTCATTATTTCCTGACATGAAACAAATTTCTATTTATTTCTTAAAAAAACAACCAAATAAATTGCTGTCTTTTTAAGCTCCCATTGTGAACTGGGGAAATGAGAAGACATAAAGCAGTGGAAATGATGAGAACATAATCACAGGTCCCTTTAATAGGTTGAATTTCCTCTTCAGTAACTGCTTTGCATATCTGCCAAGCAATAAAGTTCACAACATTTTTGAAGATACTGCCAGTGAATCAGGAAAGCAAATACTATGAAGCACTTTGAATTCGAATTCTGCATCACGTACAATTCCATTGAAAAACTCATTGAATATTTTTGGGCTAGAATTTTGCTCTCAGTCATCCTGGCAGAAATCTGGAGCAGTTCTACTGAAGTCAAAGGAGTTACCAAGGATTTGTACTGGGAGAATTGTGATGAAACTCAAAGCAGAAGGAGACTTTCAGGAAGAGTAAGCTGACTTGACCAGATTCTGATCTCAATTGCATTTGATGCAAAGCTAGAGCAATTCCAATGCTTTCAGTGGAGTTACTCCAGATTTATGGTGGTGTGATGAGATCAGTATGAAAGGTGATGGGCTCTCAATTATCCCAGTGTAGCTCCTACTGGAGCCCAGATCAATAATGAAAGCATAGTACAATCTGATAGCAGGGCGGTGGAAGCCATTGGTGGGGCTTGTCATTTTTGAACCTCAGGGAGGGGCCTAGCTTTTGTTTCTTTTTTTGAAACCCTTCACCTCTGTGAATTACCCTTTGTCACCCTGGGAGTCTGATCACTGAGGGTGTGTCTAGACTGCAGGGTTTTTCTCGGAACTGCCATTGCGATCTTTTGAAAGAAAATGGAAAGAACGGAGGGGTTTTTCTGACATTGGTAAACCTTATTCTACAAGGAAGAATGCCTCTTCCAAAAGAGCTCTTTCGGAAAAAGTTGTGTGTGGATGCGGAAGAGGGAGTTTTTTCGAAAGAAGAGGAAAGAGGAAAAAGCCCAGGTGCCCTGGTGCCCACTCCCTCCATAGTAATCACAGCTTACATGCGAGAGAGTGTCCATTCGGTGTGGATGCTCTCTTTTGAAAATGCAGATCGCTTTTTCGATGTGCTTTTGCAGCGTAGATGCTCTCTTTCAAAAGAAGTTTTTTCGGAAGATCTCTTCCAAAAAAGCTTCTTTCGAAAGAAGCCTGCCATCTAGACGTACCCTGGGTCTTCTAGCTCATGGCTTTAACTGAAAGAGCATCCTTCTCCACTGCCACTTAGCTAAGGGCCTACATATGGAATGGTCTGAGCACTCGCTTTAGAAGGTTTTGGCCATAGGCACAAACCCACAGAGATTAATAGAGCTGGATAAGGCTCATTTCACTGTGCAGTAAATTCTAGCTCGCTGTGGCTAGTTTCTTAACCCATTTGCTTTAATCTAAACCACAGGAATGTTCATCTCCCATTTTATGAGCTTTCCCAAAGATGCGTTGGGCTGGGACGGCAGGTCTATACGTTATCATTAGAATGAGTACAATCAGAGTATAGTGATTATTAATCACCTGATCATATGACCCATTTAAACAAATTCTTATTAACCACAAGACATATATTTTGTTCCTGAACTCCAGAGATAAAGCCTGAAAGCAGATGGGAGAATTGCACTTGCAAATCAAAGCTGCTTGGGCTTTTCAAAATAAATTAAATCTGGTGGACAGTGCGTCCTTTAATCAAGCTTTTAAATAACTTTTGGTCCCTACCTGCCTCTTGCCATAGGTCTTGGTGCTGGGTGTGTTTTCTTGATGTTTCTACAGATTTTGTTGTTTAAAAATAACACAGCCAGAGTCTCAGCAAATGTAAACTGGCACGGTTGTGGGAAAGTGAGTGGAGTTACGTTGATTTTACCAGCCAACGATTGGGCCGTATTTTGTCCTTAGCCTAGATGCTCCCTTGGGAGTTCAGGGCCTAGATATCTTAAGATCTGGGGCTAAGTCCTTTTCATCCACGATTCTAAAAGCGTTTTCGTGGGATTGCTGATGGTGGCCCCTGTTCTGATATGTGACTACAAACAGTGGTTACATACCTATGAGGCACAATGTCTGTGAAAGGTGCTACACAGACACCTTTCTGAACGCCCCTCTGAACGCCCCTCTGAACGCCTTCCTCTTACAGGTAAGCAGACGCCCCACGAATGGACCCCTTCAGCGAGACTACTCTACTCGTGGGAGTAACCAATTAGCCAATGGGAATAAGGGATTCATAGGCTGGAGCAAAGTGAGTCAGGAGATCAGAATCTGGCTGCACGTGGAGGTCAGAGTTACTGCCTAGATGTTCTTATCCAGGTGAAATCAGAGCAAGGGTCACAAGTTCTATGGGCCCAGGGTGAATATTCCTGGCCTGGGACCCAGCTCCCCCAATCTGCCCCACCCCACCTACCACCCCAGCACACTCCCTCCGATGCATCCCCTGGCCTTGCCGGCTGTTCCCAGTGATTTGAAACAGCCCAGGGCACCTCCATTAGCAGCACCACAGGGATGAAGTGACTTCTGGCCACTTGCTCTACACGGCTGCTGGCACGTCCCTCAGCTCTGGGTGGGTGGGAGAGTCCCCACATGCTGCCCCCTCCCCAAGTGCCCCTACAGCCAATGGGAAGCAGTGGGGACGTGCCTGGGAGAGGAAACCCCTGGCTCCCCACACCTAGAAGCTGCTGCCAGAGGGGGGTGCCCCGATAAGCATTGCACCCCCACCCGCTACCAGAGCCTGCACCCTCAGCTCCTGCTGTAGCCGAGAGCCTGTACCCTAGACTCCCTTCTGCACCCAAACTCCCTCCTAGAGCCTGACCCCTCACCCATTCCTGCACCCAAATGCTGTCCCAGAGTCTGCACCCCATCCTGCATCCCAATCCCCTGCCTCAACCCAGAGTCTGCACCCAGTACCAAAACTCCCTTTCAGAGCCTTAGACAGGGTGGGGGGGAGGTCTAGTTTGACGGGGGAAGGGTTCAGGCTCTGGGTATTCTGGGCACCACCAAACTTTCTGCAAACCCACCACTCCTGAATAGAAACTTGGACCGACATCATTTTTTTTCTAATCATGCTGCTTAATGAATCGCTGGAAGGATCTCAGAGTGTGGGAGCAGTGTACGGACCCAGTCAGAATACTGGCTTGGAATTCATGACAGTGTCACTCTGGAAGAAACGGCTGGGGTGTGCATGGGTGGCCCTAGCAGCAGGATCTAGTCTGAAACATTCATATCTGGTGAAACCCACCCCTGCCCAAGACCCCGTGCACCACATGGTGCCCTATTTGGAGAGCATAAGCAATGCCCAGGCCTCCGCATTGGAGTGAACGTCACCCATTATGGGTCTGATCCCAAGACAAAGGAAGTCAGTGGAACAACTCCTATCAGTTTCAATGGTCTTTGGCTCAAACCTTAAGAGGGAATGTCACAGGGGATGAACTCGAAGTGATTTGTTTAAAAATCCAAGGAAATAGTCCCCGATTTATTTATTATTTTTAGTGCAGTATTTCCCCAGACCTGCTCAGGGCATTTCAGAACAAGACATTTATTTTCACAGGCCAGGTGAGGCAAAACATTCTTTTTAAGAGCAGAAATATCCCAGCCTTCAGTGTGGGGAGGGGGGGATTAAAAGCAAGAAATACAGAAGAAAAAGCCATGGCAGCTGTTACTGGTGTAATATATGCAACTTTTACATCCTCTCTTCAGCTATGATCTTCGCTCATGATTGCTGTTTCCATTACCTAAGTAATGGCTTAAAAAGGAGAAAATGCATTTTTTTAGCATTTGGGGGGTGCTATTAAAATCATATATTAAATGCGATATGGGCAGGTTTAATTATAATTGATTTGATCCCTATAATTGATTTGATCCCATAGTAGCTTCTACTAGACATTCAGAATTAGCTTGGAATAATGACTGGTTTAATCCTGGGTAGTTACTTGAATTGGTTTGCTCAGTACACCTGGACGTGCTGAAGGTCTGTGTGTAAGTGTTCTAAGAGTGTTAAAGTAGAACAGGAGATGATGTTAATGGCAAATGCAATAGAGATCTTTACTATTTCCTCCTCCCTCGAGCTGTGGCTAGCATGGAGGTATTTCCTTTGTAGGTCCAGGCAACATACACATATTAAAATCTGATTGATGACCTCTAACTATGTCGCCCTCAGTTTCTAGGGAGAGTAACATTTAGTATTTGGATAAGGAAGCGTCTTTTCAGTGTGATGGCAGCTCAGTGAATTACTCCAAAGAGAAAGACTGGCTGCCATTCACACGAAGGCCTCTTTGCACCATTCTGGCCGTGCAAAGGGACCGCACAGTGTGAGTACATTATGGTCACACCCACTTTAAGGCCCTTTCCGCACATCCTGAGTGGCATAAAGGGGCCTTAAGGTAAGTGAGAACTAGGCCCTGAGCAGTAGGCTGGTCAAAAAAAGTTCCATCAAAATTGCTTTTGGATCGAAAGTGAGGTTTGGGGGCAGGACAAAACTTTCCATGGGGAACGTATTTCTCTGAAGAACTGAACACAGGAAATCTGGAATATTTTGATGCGAAATCCTGCTGTGACTCCTGAGGGGAGTGATTGTTTGGGGGCTCCACACTCCCATTCTCCTCCCTAGGTCGGGCCTTCTGGCCAGACTGCTCCTCCCATGATGCACCAAAGCTAGGAGCTCCCAGGATGCCCCCTTTCCCTGCACCAACCGATGGCTTCGGCCAAGATATTTTGCTTTTTGATGCTTTGCAAGAAAAATTCAATATGTTCCACAAATGTCTTAGACCAAATTTTTCCTCCCCTCAAAATTTGTATTGTGAAAAAACCCTCCTATTTTCCAACCAGCTTCTACTCAGTGGCAAGGCATCTACAAATGGTAAATTCATCACTTAACCCTGGGGCTGGAGCACACAAAATCTACTAGGCTGGGCTGCTCTAGGCTCTGGTGTGGAAGGGAAATGTGGGAAGGGTCTTTCTCCTTCTCAGTTGGGCGCCATGTCAGTGAGGGGTTTTTGAGTGTGGCCCCCGACTGATTTTTCAGTGGCCCCTGAAGCAAAAAAGGTTCCCCACCCCTGCTGCAAATACTCACTGTGGGGGGTTGCAGGCCAATGGCATACAGGAAATCAGACAGCCCCTTTTAGCCTTAACTAGCTCTGTTCTGGCAATGACAGGAATAGGCCTAGGGTGGCCACCGTCCTCTTTTATACAGGCCAGTCCTGCTGGTTTTGCGACTTTGTCACCTAATGATGAGAAACAGGACGATTGATACCCTTTATCTTTCTCGTGAGACCAGAGGTGAAAGTAACCCAGCCAGCTGGGGGCCTCGGGTGCAGCTGTTCCCAGCTGGGCTGGCCTCCGGGCTTTCCTGTAGGCCGCCTTGCTAAGCAGCAGGTAGCCAGGCAGGTGAAAGGGGTGGGCTGTCTGGGGGTGTGCACGCCCCCCCCATCTGGAGCTGCCCCAGCCCTTAACTCCCCTCTCCCCAGCATCCTTTTGGGAGAGTGGGGGGACAGCAGCTGTTGTAGGGTTGCCAGGTGTCCGGTGTTCACCCGGACAGTCCGATATTTTCGGACTGAGATGTCGGGTATTTTCTGAATTTTTCCCTGGCCAGGAGGCAAAAATGCCGAGTACCTAGTAACCCTACAAACACTCAGCAACCAGCCTCCCCTCCCCCCCAAGCCTCCCATGCCCCCCAACACCTCCAGCCCCTCAACTCCAGCCCCCATGCTTACTTGGTTCCCCAAGGCTGCCGACACAAAATGGCTGCCGGCAAAAAGACCTAGGAGAAGCAATGCTTTCCCCTGGGTCTTAGTGCTCAATTGCTCCCCTGTTCCTATCACTGCACTCACTCTTAAAGGGGACATGCTGTTTTATTTTAATTTTATTATTATTATTATTATTATTATTTGCTTAATAAATCCTTGGCGTCCTTTTTTTTCCCCCTCAAAAACGTTGGCCTCCTCCCCCCCTTTTTTTCCCCCCTGTGTTTTTTTTTTTGGAGGGGTGGCGTTCAGTATTTTTGTTTCAACCATCTGGCAAGCCTAGCTCCATGTAGAGAGTCTTCTTCCTTTTCCCCCATTGAGCAAGAAGAAAGTGCTCCTCTTGTGCCTTCCTCTTGCTCCTGGATGCAGAGGGGAGGGCAGGGCAGAGGAAGATGCAGCAGCCTGTGCACTCTCCCCCACCCTCCGCTCCCTCAGAGGAAGAAGAGCAGCAGTGACCCAATATGTGAGGCTGCAGGCCCCCACCCTCCTGAAATGGCACCCTTGTTTCCCCACACTCACCTCAATACCCTCCAGCCCTGACTCCTGAACCCTCCTCCCTCAACACCCCCCCAGCCCTGACCCCTTCCAGCTAGTGTCTCACCTACTGTATCCTATTTATGTTAATAGCTCTGCAACTTTACATTAGGGCCCACATCCCTCCCAGATCACAGCATCCTCCCCTCTTGGTACTGCCCTGCTGCAGTGCCCCCACACTCTGGGGTCCTCCCCCTCAGGGAACCCCCAAACCCACCTTGCCTTGGGACCCTACCACCAGTCATCATCTAGTCCCTTACCTAGGGGCAAACTGCAGTCCGACATGACCACTCATCATTGGCGGGGGAGGGACCTGCTGCCTCCCTCAGCTCTAATACCCTAAAGCCTTGAGAGCAAGGCCTCAGCCTGGGAGTTTGCCTGGCCAAAGCTCCCCAGCCCTGCCTGCCTTTCCCCAGCCCTGCTCAGCAAGCCTCTATATTCCCTGGTAGCCAGGTCCCTCCTGCTCAACAGCTGGGCAAGTACAGTCCTTGCCTGAAAAGACCCTAAGTAGAACTGTGCAGAACTCACAACATAGTCAGTCCTTGGTCTCTCTACTGTGTCTGCAAAGCAGAAGCTGTGAACAAGAGGGTATATGAGGGAGCACCTACCCTGCACTTCCCTAAGAAGAGTTAAAACCAGCCCTGGGAGAGGGCGGAGATGATTGAGCCCACAGCTGAGGCAGATACAGCCAATTAGGGCCCAGCTGGGGCTGTATAAATAAGGGCTCCTGGGAACTCATTCATTCTTATTCTAGCTGTGAAGCAGGAGAGGCCTAGTTGCTAGAGGTTTCCTGACAGAGAGTAGGGTTTAGGGGTAGGCAGGCAGGGAGGGTTGGGGAGCTCTGGCGAGCTCTGGCCAGGCAAATTCTCAGGCTGAGGCCTTACTCTCAAGGCCTGAGACTATTCAGGCTACAGGAAGGTAGCTGGCACAGCACTCATAGCTGTGCTGGAGGAGGGAAGCTTGTATTGCTATTACCTCTCTTACATCTTTCCTGTGAATAGATAAACTTGGTTTGCCAGCATAGAGTTCTTTGCAAAAATAATTTAAAAGGTGGAAATCACAGTGCTCTAATTAAAGTAGCATAGTCTAGGTGTGCCTCTCCTGTATTACATTTAGGCCTGGCAAAGCCCAATTTTGTTCTATAATGGTGAGAGATAATATCAATATTTAAGAACAGAGAGAGTCAAGCCAATGGCCCTTCTTGCCCAGGGGCCTGTCTGCTGACAATAGGCAGTGCCAGGTGCTTCAGGGGCAATGAACAGAACAAGGCAATTTATTGGAGGCTACATCTACACTGCAGGCTTCTTGTGCAAAAACTGTCTTGTGCAAGAGGTCTTGTGTAAGAGTGTGTCCACAGTGCCATGGGCTTTTCCGCAAGAGCATCCATGGCAGTGTGGACGCTCTCTTGTACAAGAAAGCTCTGATGGCCATTTTGAGCTCTCCATTTTATGGGAAGTTGCCTGTCCATACTGCCATCTTGCGCAAGAGGGCTTATTCCGCGTGAGGAATGGAATAACTCTTGTGCAAGAAGCCCTCTGTTCTGATTCTGTACTGTAAATTTACTTGTGCAAGAATGTACATGCAGTGTAGATGCTCTGCAAGTTTTTACACAAGAACAGCTGTTCTTGTGCAAGAAGCCTGCAGTATACATGTAACCCTAGGCTATGTCTACACTGGCAGCTTTTTGGGCAAGAACTCTTTTGCGGAAGAGTTCTTGTGCAAAAACTCTTCTACAAGAGAGCGTCTACATTGCCATGTGCTTTTGCACAAGAGCATCCATGGCAGTGTAAACGCTCTCTTCCACAAGAAAGCTCTGATGTCCATTTTAACCATAGGGGCTTCTTGTGCAAGAAATTCATGTTGCCTGTCTACACTGCCCTCTTCTGGAAGAGCTCTTGCACAAGAGGGCTTATTCCTCATAGGGAGAGGAATAACTGTTCTGGAAGAAGCCCTGTTTTACAATGCTATACTGTAAATTTACTTCTGGAAGAATGCTCATGCAGTGTAGACAGCTGGCAAGTTTTTGTGGAAGAACAACTTTTCTTCTGCAAGAAGCTTCCAGTGTAGCTATAGATCTAGGTTGCGTCTAGACTGGCATGATTTTGTGGAAATTCTTTTAATGGAAAAGTTTTTCCTTTAAAAGTATTTCCGCAAAAGAGTGTCTAGATTGGCACGGATGCTTTTGCGCAAAAAGTGCTTTTGCGCAAAAGCATCCGTGCCCAGCATAGACGCGCTTTTGCGCAAGAAAGCTCCGATGGCCATTTTAGCCATTGGGCTTTCTTGGGCAAAATATTAAGGTGCCTGTCTACACTGGCCCTCTTGCACAAGTATTCTTGTGCAAGAGAGCTTATCTGTGAGCGGGAGCGTCAAAGTATTTGCACAAGAAGCACTGAATTCTTACATTAGAACATCAGTGCTGTTGCACAAATTCAAGTGGCCAGATTTTGCACAAAATCTTGCCAGTCTAGATGCACCCCTAGGGTTTAATCTACATCCACTATGTTGTCATTTGAACCCATTGGCTTTTGTTCCACCCTCTGTGGCAAGAGAGAACAACCTTTTTCCATCTTGTTTAAGGCTGCCTTTCAAGTATTGGAATAACAGTATCACGTCCTTCCTTGATCTCCCCCTTTTCCAACCAAATATTCACAGTCCTTTCAGCCTTTGCTCATGGCTGCGTTCCATTCCTTTGATCATCTTTGTCACTTACCTCTGGACACTTTCCAGATTCTTTACATCTGAAACTGGACACAGCATTCTAGCTTAGGCCTACCCAGCAGCAAGTAGAGTGAAATCATTTCTTCCCATGCCTCGGTTAATGAAACCTGAAATTGTTTGCTTTTTTTTTTTTTTTTTTCTACAACAGCACATTGTTGACTCAGTTATCTCCCTTATGCATTTGTGCATTTGGGTTTCTTCCCTAAGGGTATGTCTAGACTACATCCCTCTTTCAACAGCGGGATGTAAATTGGGCACTTGGAAATTGCAAATGAAGCCGGGATTTGAATTTCCTGTGCTTAATTTGATTAATTGCATCATGGTGCTCTTTTGAAAAAGCGCTATTTGGACAGGTTTACAGGTTCTTTCAAAAAAGCACCCCATTTTTTAAACAACCGCATCTAGACTGCAGTTTCAATTTTGAAATAGCACTTTTTTGAAAGAGCGCCATGACGCGATTATGCAAATGAAGCATGGGATATTTAAATCCCAGCTTCATTTGCAATTTTGAAGTGTCTAATTTACATCCCTCTGTCAAAAGAGGGATGTAGTCTAGACACACCTTGGCTGTGTCTAGACTGGCCAGTTTTTCCGGAAAATCAGCTGCTTTTCCGGAAAAACTTGCCAGCTGTCTACACTGGCCGCTTGCATTTCCGCAAAAGCACTGACTTCCTACTGTAAGAAATCAGTGCTTTTTGCGGAAATACTATGCTGCTCCCATTCGGGCAAAAGTTCTTTTGCGCAAAACTTTTGCGCAAAAGTGCCAGTGTAGACAGCTCAGATTTGTTTTGCGCAAAAAGCCCCGATCGCAAAAATGGCAATCGGGACTTGTTTGCGGAAAAGCGTCCGTGCCAATCTAGACTCTCTTTTCTGCAAATGCTTTTAATGGAAAACTTTTCTGTTAAAAGCATTTCCGGAAAATCATGCCAGTCTAGACGTAGCCCTTAAGTGTGAAGTGTTACATTTGCCTTTGTTGAATTTCATTTTGTTGCCTATAGCCCAGTTCTACAATTTATCAACACCATTTCAAATTTTAGCTCCATCCTCCAAAGTGTTGGCAACCCCCGCGTCCCCTCTTGGTTTTGTGTCATCTGCAGATTTGATCAGTATGTTCTCTAATCCTACATCCATTATAAATTAATAAAGATACTAAACCACATTAGACCCAGAATAGATCCCCGTGAAACCCCACATGAGACCTCCCTCTGATATGACATCATTCCATTAGTTTTCATTGGTTGTGGCAGTTTATGTACCTTGACTAACAGCCATTGGTGGACCTGTCCTTCATGAGCTTATCTAACTCCATTTTGAACCCAATTATACTTTTGGCTTCACAGCATTCACTGGCAATGAGTTCCATACGTTCACTTTGCGGTGTGTGAAGAAGTACTTCCTTGTTGGGTTTTTTAAAATATTCCTTCCTATTAATTTCATTAGGTGACCGCTAATTCATGAGTTATGTAAAGGAATAATTAACACCTCCTTACTCACTTTCTCTACACTATTTGTGATTTTATAGACCTTTAGCTTATCTCCTATTAATAATCTCTTTTCTCATCTCAACCATCCTAGTCTTTTTAGTCTCTCTTCATAAAGAAATAATTCCATACCCCTAGTCATTTTTGTTGCCCTTCTCTACATCTTTTCCAATTCTGATACATGTCTTTTGAGAAGGGGTGACCAGAACGACATGCAATACTCAACGGCTATGTCTAGACTGGCATGATTCTGTGGAAATGCTTTTAATGGAAAAGTTTTCCGTTAAAAGCATTTGCAGAAAAGAGCGACTAGATTGGCACGGACGCTTTTCCGCAAAAGCACTTTTTACGGAAAAGTGTCCGTGCCAATCTAGACGCGCTTTTCCGCAAAAAAGCCCCGATCACCATTTTCGCGATCGGGGCTTTTTTGCTCAAAAGAAATCTGAGCTGTCTACACTGGCCCTTTTGCAGAAAAGGACTTTTGCCCAAATGGGAGCAGCATAGTATTTCCGCAAAAAGCACTGATTTTTTACAGTAGGAAGTCAGTGTTCTTGCAGAAATTCAAGTGGCCCGTGTAGACAGCTGGCAAGTTTTTCTGCAAAAGCAGCTGCTTTTGTGGAAAAACTTGCCAGTCTAGACATAGCCAACGAGTGGCTATACCATGGATTTATCTAGTGTCGCTATCTTTTTGCTTTGTTACCTATTCTTTTCCTAATGGATCCTAACAGTCTCTTAACTTTTTTGATTGCTGCTTTGCATGGAGCAATATTTTCAGAAAACTCTTCATGATGACTCTGGCATTTCTTTTGAGGATGATAACAACCAATTAAAATCATAGAACCATAGAGCTGGAAGAGACCTCAGAAGGCCATCAAGTCCAGCCCCCTGCCCAAGGCAGGAACAATCCCAATTAAATCAACCCAGTCAGGGCTTTGTCAAGCCGAGACTTAAACACCTCTAGGGATGGAGACTCCACTACTTCCCTAGGTAACCCATCCCAGTGCTTCACCACACTCCTAGTGAAATAGTTTTTCCTAATATCCAACCTGGACCTCTCCCACTGCAACTTGAGACCATTGCTCCTTGTTCTGCCATCCATCACTACTGCCTTTCTCCATCCTATTTTGGAACCTCCCTTAAGGAAGTTGAAGGCTGCTATCAAATCCCCCCTCACTCTTCTTTTCTGCAGACTAAATAGACCCAACTTCCTCAGCCTCTCCACATAGGTCATATGCACCAGCCCCCTAATCATTTTGGTTGCCCTCCGCTGGACCCTCTCCAATGCATCCATATCCTTTCTGTAATTGGTGGCCCAGAACTGGACACAGTACACCAGATGTGACCTCACCAGAGCTAAATAAAGAGGAATAATCACATCTCTGGATCTACTGGCAATGCTCCTCTTAATGCAACCTAATATGCCATTTGTCTTCTTGGCTTCAAGATCACACTGTTCTCACTCAGTTTCTCATCTACTTTAATCCCCAGGTCCTTTTCTGCACAACTGCTACCTAGCCATTTGGTCCCCAGCCTGTACCAATGCTTGGGATTCTACTGTCCCAAGTGCAGGACTCTACACTTGTCCTTGTTGAACCTCATCAGATTTCTTGTGGCCCAATCCTCCAATTTGTCCAAGTCACTCTGGACTCTATCTCTGTCCTTAAGCGTATCTACCTCTCCCCCTAGCTTAGTGTCATCCACAAACTTGCTGAGGGTGAAATCCATCCCCTCATCCAGGTCATTAATAAAGATGTTGAACAAAACTGGTCTCAGAAGCGAACCTTGGGGCACGCTGCTAGAAATCGACTGCCGTTCTGACATCGAGCCATTGATTGCTACCCGCTGGGCCTGACCTTCCAGCCAGCTTTCTATCCATCTTACCGTCCATTTATCCAATCCACATTCCCTTAACTTGCTGGCAAGAATATTGTGGGAGACCATATCAAAAGCCTTGCTAAAGTCAAGGTATATCACATCCACTGACTTTCCCATGTCCACAGAGCCAGTTACCTCATCATAGAAGCTAATCAGATTGGTCAAGCACGACTTGCCCTTCATGAATCCATGCTGATTATTCCTGATCACCTTCCCCTCTTCCAAGTGCTTCAAAATGGATTCCTTGAGGATCCCCTCCATGATTTTTCCAGGGACTGAGGTAAGACTGACTGGCCTATAGTTCCCTGGGTCGTCCATCTTCCCTTTCTTAAAGATGGGCACTACATTTGCCTTTTTCCAGTCATCCGGGATCTCTCCCGATCTCCATGACTTTTCAAAGATAATGGCCAAAGGCTCCTCAATGACATTTGCCAACTCCCTCAGTACCCTCGGATGTATTAAGTCTGGACCCAGGGATTTATGTACTTTTAAAAAGCTTTTTTAAATAGTTCCTAACCTGTTCTTTCCCCACCAAGGGCTGTCCACCTTAGTCCCATATTGCGTCACTTAGTGCATTAGTCTGGGAGCTGACCTTGTCCGTGAAGACAGAGGCAAAGAAAGCATTGAGTACTTCAGCTTTCCCCACATCATCTGTCACTAGGTTACTGCCTTCATCCAGTTGGGCCCCCACACCCTCTCTGATCACCTTCTCCTTGCTAACATGCCTGTAGAAACCTTTCTTGTCATCCTTCACATCCCTTACGAGTCACTATTCCAGTTGTGCTTTTGCCTTCCTGATAACTCCCCTGCATTCTTGAGCTAGACATTTATACCCCTCCCTGGTCATCTGTCCAAGTTTCCACTTTTTGTAAGCTCCCTTTTTTTTGAGATGCCACCATTTTGTGTGTACAGTTGGAATTACATTTTCCAGTGTGCATTCATCTACATTGTATTTCAGCTGCCGTTTGGCTGCCCAGTCACCCAGTTTTGTGAGAGCCCTTTCTACTTCTTTGCAGTCAGCTTTGAACTTAATTATTATGAGTCATTTTGTATTCGCCACAAACTTCACCACCTCACTGTTCACCACCTCCTCTAGATCATTTACAAATATGTTGAACGGCATTGGCCCTGGTTCATGTCCTTGGGGGAACCTCATGGTTTACCTCTCTCCACTATGAAAACTGACCATTTATTCTTTCCCTTTGTTTCCAGTTTTTGAATCCAGTTCCTCTAATTTCTGTGAGAGGATCTTCCCTCTCACAACGTGTCTGCATATTTTGCATAAGAGACTTTGGTATGGAACATTTTCAAGCGCTTTCCATCTTACCTGGAACCCCCCCTCCCCCCACACACACACAGCTGTCCACACGCTTGTTGATCCCTTCAAGGAATTCTAATAGATTGGTGAAGCATGAGCTCCCTTTACAAAAGCCATGTTGACTCTTCTCCGATCTACTGTTCATTCATGGATCTGATATTTCTGTTCTTTATATAGCTTCAACGAATTTGCCTAGTACCGAAGTTAAGCTTACCAGCCTATAATTACCAGGACTGCCTCTGGAGACTTCTTTAGAAAAAAATGGCATTACATTAGCTATCCTCCAGTCATCTGGTGCTGAGGCTGATTTAAGCAATAGGTTACAAACCACAGTCAATAGTTCTGCAATTTCATATTTGCATCCTTCAGAACTCTTAGGGGAATACCATCTGGTCTTGATGTATTACTGTTTAATTTATAATTTTGTTCTAAAACCTGTTTCTATTGACATCTCAATCTAGGAGAGTTCCTCTTTTTAGGTAACAAATCTGAATGACTCAAGTATGAGAATCTTTCTCACATGCTGTGCAGTGAATACCAATGGAAAAAAGTGACATAGCTTCTTCGTAAGGACCTTGTCTACCGTTTCTTTAACAAAAATAAAGCTTAACATACACATCTATTTACATTTCCACAGTTCCTCAAATTATGGTGGAGGTGGTCAGCCAATAATTATTTAACATCAATAGATTTTCAAATACAAAAGGTTAAAGTTCTATAACAGTGAGCATAAATTGTCAATATCACACATCAAAATATACAGAGTAAATATCCTTAAATCAAACTCTAACAAGTTCTCAAGCAGCGGGTTTCTTGCTTTGCCAATCTGTGAATTTCAACTGGACTTTTTTTTTGTTGGTGTCTGGAGGGTGAAATCAACATTTACCAATATAAAAAACAAATCCTCCCAAACCTAATTAAATTTTAGGCCTTCGTCTCTGTATGTAGTTTTGGCATGAACACTCCAAAGTGCACTGAGATTCACTTTAACAGCATCCTTCCAAATGTTCTGCCAGCCTGCTGCTTTGGGAGTGGTTGAATATACTGCTAATAGTTGGACAGCATGCAAGCTAGCACACAAATATATCTAAAAGCCACAACATGCTGGCAGGGATCTAGCCAGACAGCAGAGTAATTTTGAATGAATTTCTTCTTGTTCTAAAAAGATGCCCCAGGAGCAAGAAAAACACAATTGCAGAGCAATAAAAGAAAGCAAATAGCCCCCAAAAGATATTGACATTTTGAGCACAAGCTCTAATTCATTATTGAAGTATCTATTTTAATATCATGGCAGGAATACAATAATGACTCCCCTCATATTTTATGCCTATTTAGCATCTGCCTCGGTGTCCTGTCTCACGTTGAGTTTTATGTTGGTTTTTACTTTCCAGTTTCAATAAGGAGGCCTTTCCAACTCATGTTCCAAATCAAGACCCAAAATAAAGCCAGTCCAAGCAGGAAAGAGACCCTATAAATTATTGTCAGAAGGAGCCCAAGACCAAGAACAGATTAATGTTGGCTTGTTATTTATTACACACAAAGAAGGGCACATTACAGCCCTCAATTACTGTAGTGTAAATCCAAACTAACTCTCTATTGGCCTGTCCAATAGTGTGATTGATCACAGCATTTGGCATTGAAGCTACTAATGAGCCTGGTTATTCACTGTTTCCTGCAGGATTGGGTTAAATCTTTTCTGAGCCACCAGACCCTTGCAAGAGCAATACTGTGCCTAGATAGCTAGACCACAATTTTTGCTGTTATGTTTTGAGGTTTCAATACCATCCAGATATCAGCTGCCATGACCAAAAATTCAGCTCATTTTTATTTGGGTCTGGACTGGAAAAATGTACTTGCCAACATAGGTTTCTCTTATGCCAAAACATCAGATCTGTTCTGACTTTGTTCTGCCCAGTTGAATTCACGAGGGAATCTAGACCCTATTGTTTCAATACGGGGTGGGGATTTTGCAGGGTACATCCGTGTTAACCAGAAGATGGAGAGAGATCACCCGGCTGTAATTCATTCAATCAGTATTTGAATACAAGTTTCCAGAGGCGAATGACTAGCTGATAAGTTCACTGCATCTCATTTAGCCCTTGAAAGTGTGATTAAGGCAAATCCCAAAGATCATGCTCCCTTTTTGCCCAGAGAATTAACTCTGAGTGAGACCTCGAGAGTTTAGTCTGAGTGAGACATTCAGGACTTGACCCGTTATGAATAAACCAAACACATTAACATCCCTCCCATCATTAAAAACATTTGTATTTGCCACCTTGGTCTAATCTGGTACGGAATAGCAAGAGTGGGCAGTGTGGGTTTTCTCTGGTTTTTCAGCATTTCAGCAAACACCTGAACTTGCTATTGCAAAAAAAAAAATACAAAAATCTTTGTGGTGGGGTTGAGAGAAGTAGCCGTTAGTGGGGGAATGTGCCGTGGACTGCACGTCATTCTACCTTGAATTTATGAACTGCTATCCCTCCTTCCTGATGAAAGAGTCAACACAGAGGAATTAGATCACCAGGAAGCAGCTGCACAGCTACACAACAGAGTTCAGGAGAGAACAAACCTTCCAGCTTTCATCACTTCACCGCTACCTGGAGAAATCGGCTTGGATGGCAGGCAGAAGTATGTGCGGTAGTGGCCTTCAGTCAATGAAAACAGGTTTTCCGAGGAAACTGCCCGTGCTTAAAATAATACAAGAGGTGCAAGGTATTGCAACAGTGCAGCCAGAAATCAGGTAAGGTGGGAAGAAGTCCAAACTGTCAGCCTAATCCTGTTCGTCCTGAAGTCACTGGGGCCCAGATCCTCAGAGGTTTCTAGGTGCTCAACTCCTATTGAAATCAATAGAATTTAGATGCCTAAATACTTTTGAGCAGCTGGAGCTGGGAGTTTTCCATTGATGGCATTGAGAGCTGGATTAGCATCATAGAATCCCAGGCAGGCAGAGACCTCAGGAATCATCCAGTCCAGCTCCCTGCCCAAAGCAGGACCAACCCCTACTCAACCATCCCAGCCAGGGCTTGAGCCTCCAAAGTGGTGAACTCCTTCTGGGTGACCTTCATCCCAGCCTGTGAGTGACGTCAGCTCTCACAAGAAGGCTACCAGAGAACATGGGCCGTGCCTTGTCCCTCTGCACAAAGTGGCTCCTACTCTCTGCCAATGCTGAGGACCATCACCCTCCTTCAGCAGAAGATGAGGCTGTTTAGTCTCTCTCGGGATTAGACCTTGTGCTAGTTAGTAGCCCAAGGCCTTTCCTGGAGTATAGAACTGAAGACTAAAAGGGAAGACAAAGCAGTCTAGAGCAGTTAATCAACTGCACAGAGAATCTCTATATGCTGTGATTGGTCTAAAAACTCCAGCATCTCTAGCGCCCCTGTGTGCACCAAGGAAATTGAATTGATAGGATCTTTCTGAGCTGGGATGGCCTTGTCACACAAGCGGCCCTGTGGCATCCTTACTCTTTGCAGACACATTCCAGATCCTTTGTAAACGTGTGATGTATTTGATTTATAGCCCACAACGAGAGCTCAGCAATGAAACCAAAGGCCAAGTTAGACTTGCCCATCTTCAGCTTGGTTTCCAAGCCAAAATCCAGGTCAGGCTCTGCGAGAGTTGGAAGGAAGCTGAGCCAAGTTCCAAGGGACTCTGAGGCAATTTGACATGAAAATCTCAGGGTTTCACACTCAAGCAAAACAGAATGTGAATATTCGTGTTCAATTTCCATTGGCCCAAATCCCTGTAAACGCAGCCCTTCAAATGCCACCTCAGTGTGTGTCAGAGCTGTGCGTGAGGTTCGTACCAAAACAATATTTGAGTCAAAAAATGCGGATTCAGCAACACTAAAACATTTCCCAAATTTGTGCTGCTTTTACCAAACTTTTTTGGTTGGAAAACAAAATTCTGAAAAGAATCAAAATAGCCTGTTTCAAAGTGTTTTGAGGTTTCAATTTGAAACGACTTTTCGTTTCCACATTTCCTCTCATTTTGGTTCTGTTCGTTTAAAAAATGAAAAATGCTCAGAATCGAAACAAGTTTTAGTTCAGGTAGAGAAAAAACATTTTTTCAACCCGATTCTCTAGAAATATTGAAAAATGTGGTTTTGGTTTGAATTAATCACACAGCTCTAGTTTCAGTGGCCCTGGGGCTGCAGTGGCAGCACTATAGAATCCTAGGGCTCGAAGGGACCTCGAGAGTCATCGAGTCCAGTCCCCTGCCCTCACGGCAGGACCAAATGCTGTCTAGACCATCTGTCACAGATCCTCCCCCTTCCTCCGCCAAACTCATGTGGGAATGGGTCCTCGTGTTTACTGCACGGAGGCCCCACTCCCTAGCTTTGCTCTAGGCTTGCGCTCTGAGGGGGGGTTAGGTCGAGGTCTACGCCAACTTATTTGGGAGAGACCAACCTACCGCCCAGCAAGCCGTCCGCTTCCCCATGGTTGGGGGAGAGTCCCCGTAATTGGGGATGGGGAGGACCTGGCCCCCGTCAGGGGGTTACTCACGGCCCCTCCAGGTCTGTCGGAAGTGCCACTCAAGGGGCCGGCGTCTTGGGCTGTCTCGCCTTTGGGTCCAGTGCACATCCTGGGTCTGGACCGCTCTTCCACTGGCGTCCCAGTCCTTCGCCTCCTAGCGACCTCCCTGGCCGCCTCTGCCGACTCGGCACCCCAGGTCGCCCTGCCGCGGCGCCTGCCGCTCGTCTCTGCGCTCTCAGTGTTGGGGGCCGCTTTGCCCGCCGTCCGCGGCTACTTGTTGGGGCGCCTGGACCTGCTCTGTGCTCCCAGCTGCTTCCGCCGCCGCTGCCCAGGTTCTCCGCCGGCTTCCTCCGGCCGGCATCCGCGCTCATCCGCAGGGACACCCTGGCTGTCTCTCTGCTCCCAGCCGCCCCCGCTGGGGTCCTCCCCCAGCCGGCATCTGCGGTCACTCCCTGGGACGTCCCGGCTGGCCCCACGCTTTCCGCAGCTTCCGCCTCCGACCCGCTGGTCCGGACACTTTTTAAATGTGGCGGGCGGACCTGGGTGCATGCGCCGCACTGCCAGGGGAGCGAGCCAGTCTCCGCTCTCTTCCCCCGGCTCTCGGGGTTGTCTGCGGGCGCACCCAGGGACGGGGGCACCCCGTCACACCATCCCTGATGGACATTTATCTAACCCACTCTTAAATATCTCCAGAGACGGGGATTCCACAACCTCCCTGGGCAATTTACTCCAGTGTTTCACCACCCTGACAGGTAGGAACTTTTTCCTAATGTCCAACCTAAACCTCCCTTGCTGCAGTTTAAGCCCATTGCTTCTTGTTCTATCCCCAGAGGCCAAGATGAACAAGTTTTCTCCCTCCTCCCTGTGACACCCTTATGACGAGTCCAGCCCCCTGCCCGAAGCAGGACCAACCCCAACTCAACCATCCCAGCCAGGGCTTGGTCAAGCCAGCACTTAAAAACCTCTAGGGATGGAGGTTCCACCCCCTCCCTAGGGAACCCATCCCAGTGCTTCACCGCCCTCCCAGGGAAATAGTTTTTCCTAATATCCACCCTAGACCTTCCTCACTGTAACTTGAGACCATTGCTCCTCGTTCTGCCACCACTGAGAACAGCCTCTCTCCAGCCTCTTTGGAAACCCCCCGCTCCCCACTTCAGTACTTATAGAATCAGAGAATCCTCAGGAATCATCGAGTCCAGCCCCTGCCCAAAGCAGGACCGACCCAACTCAATCCTCCCAGCCAGGGCTTGGTCAAGCCGGGACTTAAAAACCTCTAGGGATGGAGATTTCACCCCCTCCCTAGGGAACCCAGCCCAGTGCTTCCCCACCCTCCTAGGGAAATAGTTTTTCCTATTATTTAACCTAGACCTCCCCCACTGTAACTTGAGACCTTTATCTGCAGCTCTGCAACCTGGCTCCATGTTTGGAAGATTGCTACTCCCCAGCCTAGTGTAGGTTCACTGTGATGCCGTTTTCAGAAGTTAGAATTTGGCTCTGACTAGCCCAACTGTCAGCAGGAATGGACAGCTTGTGTCTTAAATGACTTGGTTGCTCTGTGGTTTCATTTGTGCCACTGTCTCAGACAGATTTCCCTGCTCCCAGAGCGCCTATAGGTTGCCTGCTCATGTGGCATACATTTTTGACCTATGTCTTACACTGCCATACTTAAAAGGCATCAAATCAAAGGGAAAAGGCACAGGCTGCTACCCTTTTGTCTACTGGAATAATTCTACCTATGAGCAAAGCAAGGTTTCCAGTTTGTGAAGACCCAAGGGGGAATTGTTGCAAGGCACATAATCAGTTTTGCCACCATTTTCCTTAGTTCCTGAAAAAAATAAACACAAGGATAAGACCGAATCGCACCCCTTACTCTCCATCAGCTCAAATCTTATTTCCTTTCCAGAGTCCTTGTTGTTGCATAAACGTAGAAGAAACCCAGCACAGAATCCTCTTCAGCTCTAGTAGGAAATATTCATATAAGGCACAGACTGAGTACTTGCCGAGGTATTTTATTGCTTCTGTAAGCATCTCATGTCCATTTCCCAGTGGAGCTAAGATTTCACTGAAAAGCACAAAGGGGTGGGTGATGAGTTGTAACCATCATTACAACTATATCCAGGCATTAAGTCTTAAAAGTTAGGTCTCAAGCTCTCCAAAGTTTAGAGCACCGGGATTTGGGGTTCACCTACTATCAAGAGAGGGGACCTTTCGCACAATTTGGTTCAAGGTTGGAGCTCGCATTGTGAACCCCTCCAAAGATCAGAAATGTCAAAATTCAGGATTTCAGAATATCTTTAACTCTGGGAGCCAAACATTTCTTTTGGAAATCTCCATTTCTTAGTCATGTCCTTCACTCAATTTCCATAGAGCATATGTCCACATGTCAAATCACACCCACACCCAGTGGTAAGGACAGACATTTTTGCTTGTTCATCAAGAGTAACAGATTTCCTCAAGTCTGTTCTCACTGCCTAGAGAAAAGTAATCTACCATGTGTGGACTTTGCTAGGGGTGAGCAAACCAGCATGTATGGGTACGTCTAGACTACATGGCTCCATTGACGGAGCCATGTAAACTAGTTTACCCGGCATAGGCAAAGAAGCAGGGATTTAAGTAATCCCAGCTTCATTAAAATAAACATGGCCTCCATGCAGTGCTGACGATCAGCTGATCCGGCCCAGCGCAGCAGTCTAGATGCGGCTCTGTCGGCTGGGGAAGCCTTTGCCAATCAATCCTGTAAACCTCGTTTCATGAGGCATAAGGGATCGGTTTGCAAAGGCTTCCCCAGCCGACAGATCTGCGTCTAGACTGCCACGCTGGGCCGGATCAGCTGATCGTCAGCACTGCATGGAGGCCATGTTTATTTTAATGAAGTGGGGATTATTTAAATCCCCGCTTCTTTGCCTATGCTGGGTAGCCTAATCTATATGCCTCTGTCGACGGAGCCATGTAGTCTAGACATACCCTATGAGTGCAGTAAGAGGCAACCCAGATCTTTGCCACAAAATTTTCACCAAAAAATATGATTCACCAAATGATTTGGGGGCTGGAGCACATGACCTATGAGGAGAGGCTGAGGGAATTGGGTTTGTTCAGTCTGCAGAAGTGAAGAGTGAGGGGGGATTTGATAGCAGCCTTCAACTTCCTGAAGGGAGGTTCCAAAGAGGATGGAGAGAGGCTGTTCTCAGTAGTGACAGATGGCAGAGCAAGGAGCAATGGTCTCAAGTTGAGGTGGGAGAGGTCCAGGTTGGAGATTAGGAAAAACTATTTCACTAGGAGGGTGGTGAAGCACTGGGATGGGTTCCCTAGGGAAGTAGTGGAGTCTCCATCCCTAGAGGTGTTTAAGTCTCGGCTTGACAAGGCCCTGGCTGGGTTGATTTAGTTGGGATTGGTCCTGCCTAGAGCAGGGGGCTGGACTGATGACCTTCTAAGGTCTCTTCCAGCTCTATGGTTCTATGATTGTATGATTCACCAAGCTTTTGTTAAGGTTATAAAAGTCTCTGTTATCTGGTTCCTGCAGCAGTAAAGTTATTTTCCTAGAGTGAAATTTTGACTCAAAACTTCCACTCAGCTTCAGAAGGGGCAGGATTCCATTTTACTGTTTCCAAAGAGCACCAGGACTGCTGCACGCAAGGCCATGCACATAACATCCCCTACCCCACTTGATAGACCAAGCGATCACAGTAGTTCAGATAAGACTTTGGGAAGTATCTAGACTTCTGAATGCTTATCTGAACCAAAGCTCAGAACCTAGAGAGATCCATAAGCCATGATCCCGCCAGTATTATAATAATTAGGTATTTGTACTACTGTAGCACCGAGGAGCCCAGCCACAGGGCAGTACCCAAACCAGCCAATGGGGGCTGTGTGGACGTTGCTGTGAGGTGGTGAGGACAGCACATGGAGATCCATGCCCCTCTCCCCACAAGGGGCGTGCAGAGACATGACAGCAGTAGCCAGCTGCTTACAGGAGTGGCATATGTCCCAGCAGGCAAACAGACTTCTTGAGCACCCCGCTGTACTACAGGCCAGACAGAAATGTTAGATGGGCTAAATTCAGCCCACGGGCCATATTATACCCACTCTGTGTATTGACCTCCTGTATAATACAGGTCACAGGCCTTCATCCAGCAAGGCCTGCAGCGGAAGCAATTATTCTTCATAACCAAGCACTACCAACCCTCCAAATGGACTACCAAGACTAGGTGTGTTAGGAAGGGGGAACAGAAATGTGAAGGCTTTCCCATCTACTCTAATCTTAAGACGTGGCCAGGGCAGTCCCCCACATTCAGAGTCTAAAAACAACCCAATCCCCCGGGCACTTTTAGCTGGTTGGTTTTTTTTAATGCCTACAAAATATATAAAGAAACACGCTTGTGCGGGAGCGGGATTTCACACAGCAACCCTTAGCTCTGAGCTGTGCACGTCCCCAGCCAGGTGACAAGTGCTCAGAAATGGGAGGCTCGTGTTGGAAACAGCTGATGGATCCTTAGCGACCGTGCAAATGGAGCCACTGGAACTAATGACAGAAAGGCGAGAACTTTGCAATTAATTTCCAGGTCTGGTTTTTAAGCAACCCTCATTTATACCAATTAGCTACCTTGTTCCATTTGTGAGAGTTAGAGATTTTTCTTCTGCTTCTTTTTATCTTTTTCTGTCGGTAGCTTCTTGTAAGTTTTCAGACGGTGCAATCTTTATTGCCCTATTTCTTGTTCAGATTGAAATAATTTGTCATTGATGTGTAGACAGTTTCTTAACTACTCCTGTGTTGGAAATAAAAGAACCAATACTGCTTGGAAGGTTGTCTCTTGGGTCCTGCAAAGCGGCGTATTATTGAATGGTTAGGCATTAAGGATGCGAAGAACCCCCCATAAAGCAACACATAAAATGTGAGCTACCTTCCATTTAAATGCAAAGGTGGTGCAGGGCAATCATTCAAACGAAGGCCTTGTTAGGATTAAAGTCTGACTCAAGAGCAGAATCAGGAGTGGTTGTCACTAGAATTTTTTTTGTCACTTTAATTTTTTGGGCGAATAAAAATACCATCCTCAGCTCAAAGGACTTGGTTTTATTTAAAAGAAATAGGGCTTTTTGACCTATCTTCTTGCATTCTCTTTGCCTCCAATAGAGTTTTTCGTTCAAAGATTCGTAAATTTTCAGGACAGAAAGGATATATTATGATTAGGGTCCTATCAAATTCACTGTCTCCTTTGGTCAGTTTTACAGTCATAGGATTTTAAAAATAAAAAATGTCATTATTTCAGCTATTTCCATCTGAAATGTCTTGGTGTTTAATTGTAGGAGACCTGACCCAAAAAAGGCTTATGGGGAGGTTGTAAAAAGTATTGTAGGGGGATTGCGATGCTGCCACACTCACTTCTTTGCTGCTGCTGGAGATGACGCAGCGTTCAGAGCTGGAGAGCGGTCGCTGTTGGCCAGGAGCCCCACTCTGAAGGCAGAGCTGCCACCAGCAGCAGTGCACCAGTAAGGATGGCATGGTGTAGTATTGCCACCCTTACTTCTGTGCTACTCCTGCCAGAATGCCACCTACAGAGCCAGGTGCCTGGCCACTAGCCTCTGATCTCTAGCCACCCAGCTCTGCAGGCAGTGCAGAAGTAAGGGTTGCAGTACCACACAACTCCAAAAATACCCTTGAGATCCCTCTGCCACTCCCGTTTGGGTCAGAACCCCCAGTTTGAGAATGGCTGGTCTCTCCCTTGAAGTCTGAATGGTACAGGGTGAAAGCACACACAAAAGCCCAGATTTCACGGTCCGGGATGCATTTTTCATGAATTTAGTAGGGCCCTAATTATGATCATCTGCAGAACCCTGCAAATTTGTAGATACCTGCTTCATACCTGCGGGTATCCACAACCGGGGATGTGGAGATCTGCAGCTCGTTTTTGTGGCTACAGATGCAGCTACAGATGTGGCTACAAATGACTGGTATATAGAAGCAGGCAAGCCCAGCAGAAAATCAGTTCCCTCACAGCCCCTCTGGCCCCATCTTCTATATCAGCTGTGTAGTGAAGTTGTCTGGCCATCTGGCTGCTGGTTTCTTTTGCCCTGACCTGTTCCCTCACAGGAATACATTTCTCCTCCCTGATGGGCAGCTCCTCTGAGAGATTTGCCCGGTGAGTCTATTGCTCTCTCCACAACCCAGCAGGATGGAGAGTGGCTTCACCATCTCTAGCAACAGGGTACAGCTTGTTGGGAAACCCTCCCACCGGACAGAACTAGACTGCATGCCCACTAGCTAGTGTCCTTGGTGGTTTTATGTTTTGCACCTTTCTCTAGCCCCTGGAAATCCAAAGGCAATGAAGCAGGATCTCTGTGCTGTGGGGAAAGGAGGCATTGCAAGGGTCTTGCAAAATTCTTGCATGGGCCCCAATTAGATACCAAATCCAAACTACAGAGGACTTCAGATCTTCACCTAGATCCAAGCTTTGCAGCGTGGTACACCTCCTCCCTGATAGCCAGGGCCCGCGTGGCCATCTCTTTAATTGATGAGTAACAGTGAAGTAGTGTTTAAGGACAGTGGCTGCCCAGATTTTCACGTCCGTTATTCAAGGAAAGGAGTGATTCTAGTACTTGAAATCCAGCATAAAGAAACTCCAGCACTGGGCAACACAGTCGGGAAAGGTTCAGAACTGCCAAGGAGCAGTTAGAGGCTGGCAAAGGACCAGAGGCTGGAAACATGTTGGAAACTTTTGCTTCTAGTATTCCCCGCTGCATTTCTGGGATCAGACTGAGCCCACGAGCAGTGAGATGCCAGGAGAAAGGCTGTTCTTGAGGACTTTCCAACTAGGCTGAAAAACAAGTAGTAGCATGTGAGACTCAACTCCTGCCACTTCTAGCCAATATTTCTCCCAAAGCAGGATGGATCTGTAATGGCTGCCACACTGAGGATTGAATCTGAGACCTCCACAGCTGGAAGCATAAACTGCTGAATTCAAGCTAAAAAGCCAGCGGTGGCTGTAACAACCTAATATCGTCTGTGGCTGCAATACAGAAGCATACTCTATAACACCCACCAGCGGGTTACTAATAAGCACCTGGAGATACAGTGCTTGCCTGCTCTGAAGTTTTCCACTCGCATGTCAGCTCGCTGTGTTAGTTTCCCCTCTTTTGACTTCAGAGGGAAATAGACCAGACCCTCTGTGATGGCTTTACCACCAAAACTCAAGCAGGGTCGTTCACAGTCAAAACAGACTCTTCGGGCACGTCTATGCTACAGGGAAGATCGACGCTGCTGTGGTTGCTCTTCCAGGATTGATTGAGCAGGCGTAAAATAGACCTGCTAGATCGATCTCCAAGGGTGTCCCTGCGCCTGTACTGCTCCTCACGAGGAGGAAGGGAAGCAAACGGGAATGTTTGCTCCCATCAGCTTCCCTCTGTGCAAAAACGCAATGTAAGATACCTTGATTCCGGCTGTGCAATGTACATATTTGGACTTGAGTATCTTACGCAAGCGACCTTCCCATGTAATGTAGATCAGGCCTTCCAGCTTCCTCTTTGTAATCTGCTTTTTGAAATGGCGTAAAGGGGTCGTTTTCCACGAGACAGCTCCTTCCCTGTCAGTGTCATTTTTAGTTCCTCATATGATTACGTCCTCTGGCGCCTAAAGAGGATAGTGTAGCCCGTTGGTCAGCCTGTGTTTGGTGGCCTCTGTGCTTGATGCACAGAGAATAGAAACTCAAGCTATAAGGACCTGTGGGATTTTTTTTTTTAGCTTTGGAAGCCTTCAATTCAATCCCTAGCATGGGCCAAGGGAGCAGCTATCAGAATAGCACATCCACACACGTAAGCACTCTGGGGGTGCATCTACACTGCGCCGTAACTCGAAATAAGACATGCAATGCGAGCTACGCAAATTGCGTATCTTATTTCCCTGCTATTTCGAAACAGCTTATTTCATCATTTGGCGCTGTCTACACAGCACCAAATTTCCAAATAAAGCACTATTAGCGTGGGAAAAAAAGAACGCTCCTCATAGAATGAGGTTTACAGGGGCATCGGAATAACGAGCCCGAAATAACGGGTTTGCTGCGGAGAGGCGGGATAGCTATTTCAAGATACTCTGGTGTCCTGAAATAGCACGGCAGTGTAGACGTAGCCTGGATTCCCTCCGGCCGAGCTTGTCAGAGGTGGAAAAATTCTGGGTGCCGTGGAAGCCAGGTTGAAAATAGAACAGGGCCATGAGCTACAATGCTGAGATCAGGGTTGTTCCTCCAATGCTTTGTCCCCACAGGTTTGCTCCAAGGCCACTATCATCCTTAGTTCTTCTACGTGAGCCAGAGGAGTGAGTGTAAATAACAAACACGCAAACGGGAATTACATCATCAATGTCACCCTCCAGCACAAGCAAGACATCACATCCAGAGCTTTTATGTGGCTATTTTTCTTCCCCTTACTAAAAATTAAACTCTAAAGCTGATCTCCTTGAGCCCCGTGGTTCTGCTTGAACTGCTTGGAGTGGTTGTTTCAAGCTTCTCTCCACATGATTCCCACATGGCAAAGAAGCATCACAGCGCAACTGAAGCAATTCTTTGATGGAGTGCAGCCATTTATGTGAAAGTGTAGTCTCGTCATTAAAATGCAAATGAAACGAGTGCTAATATATTAACTCTGGCGCGTCGTCGAAATGGTTTATGACAAGTGTGCTTTCATGTGGAATTTACTTAAGTGATAAGAGTGAGTGCATGAGAGAAAGGACTAGCTAGGCACGGCTGTTTGTTTATTGAAGATATTAATGAAGGACAGTGCTTGAAGCATATGAGTCTTCCCGTATCTCGTCTTTCCTTCATGCTGGTTCCCTACTCCACAATGCAGAGTTGTTCTTATTGGGGTTTTTTCAAGGGGAGTTTGACCACAAGATGCTTCTGTGAGGAGTGATCTGAGATGATTGAAATCCACACACAAGCGGCAATGAGTTTGATGACGATTAACAAAGAGGAGCACAAGATCGGTTTCAGAACCAAGCCTCTTTCCCCTCCCCCTGCAACTCCTTCATCCCTCACGCAGCTCTTGGCTTGGAAGTGATTGAGAAACCAAGGTGAACCTTTGGCCTCTTCATTCATCCTTAGGAATCGCAGCTGCTTTAGGGAATGCACCCGCCTTCGGAGAAACACCAGAGAGGAATCGCTTCAAACTCTCTGGGGTGAGGCCGCTGCACAGTACCCTTCATGTGGTAGAGACACTACAGTAGGGAAAGGAATGGGGAAGTGGAGGCTCATTACTGATCTTTGTAAAACTGAGGACAGGCCATCGTGTTAGAACCTGAGACCGTTCCCTCATCTGATGATGAACCTGCCCCCCGTAGTGTAACCTGGCCTCAAAATCTATACTACCCCTTCTTGGTATTGGGGCCTGGAGCCAACCACCATGGTTAGGTTTTTAACCAGGCCGTTCCTCTCTGTCACCCTACTGCCAAGAGGCTGAAGTTGAACAGAGGGTGTTCTCCCCGACTGGGCATCCTGTCAGGCTGGGTAAAATTCCTAGGTCTGGGCTGCTCCCTTCCCCGATCTCTGGGGGTTCCTCAGTGACCGCAATGTTTTCCATCCGCTGCCCTTCCCCAGTGCCCGCTCCCATCCCCCAGCTGGGAGTATGTGTACGATTGCTCGACCAGCACTAAGTTGGCCAGGTGAACTCCATCTGCTCCTCTGCCTGTAACCACCACCAGCAATGGTACTTCAGCTTTTGGGCCACCCCACACGGCCATGCTCCCTGGGGATGCTTCTGTCCAGATGCGGTGGTGTCACATCAAGAGCCCCGGATGGCATCTTTAGCCACTGCATAAACCCATGCTGACACAGGGTCAAGCCCTTGTAGGCTGCCGGGGCCGGGCCAGTTTGGTCAGGGGCCAGAAGAAGGGTCCAGTGCTCAGGAGAACACTTTTGAGTTGGTGGCACTGGCCAAGAAAGCCTCAGGGTCATAATAATCAGTCCCAGTGCCCCTTTGGGCAGAGGGCAGCCACTGGTCCTGTCTCAAAGTCTGGGGCACTGCCCTCTGCTGTGTTGCTCGAGGTACCAGCCCCTGTCAGGAGGTGGTGGGGATGGGGGAGTTAATGTAGAGCAAATGAAAAGTCATTAGGTGTCAGGAGCCCACAAAAAGCAGAGTCCTGGGCCCTCAGGAGGACAAGAGAGAAAAGAAACAGGAAACGTGCCAGCCTGTCCCCTTTGTGAGGGGCTCTGGGCAGCCACACCTCTCTAGCCGTTTCCCCCTCAGAACCACCCGGCTTCCAGGGCTGGGCTGCTCCTCTGAGGTATCTCCACACAGTCCCTGCTGGGCGCCTCCCCACCCCCAGGCGATGGAAGCTGGCCAGCAGTGCTCCAGCGGGAGCTGTCATGAGCTGTGTAGGCAGTGCGGTGAAGTTGTGGCTGCAAAGCCCATCCCTCGCCCGAGCCTGAGCTCCAGCCCGAACCCCGGCCTAAAAGCAGTGCCGACGCAGCTCACTGTAGCGCCCAAGGTCAAGTCTGTCAGCCCAGGCCAGGAGGGAGGCCTGCTGCCCCAGGCTGTGGGGTTGTGCCCTCAGAGAACCACCCTACACCACCCAGGGAGCATCCCTTTGATGGACCTGCCCATCTTCAGGCTTGCCAAGCCTCACCGGTGCATCAGGCTGAGGTGGTTGTGCTCAGAGGAGCCCTTTATCGCCTTCCTGTCTGGGGTGGGGATCTCTCTAACCCCTCCCTCCCCCTTTAATGCTCAGACCCTAAGTGACCAAGCTAAAAGCGCACAGGAAATCCCGGATACAGCAGGGAATTGAACCTGGGTGTGTTTTCCCAGACTCACACCTTAATCCCAGGATCATCCTTCTGCTCCAAGCCCTGACTTGATAACCTGAAGATGAAATCGAAACTAGGGGCCCAATCCTGCATCTACCGCTACATCGCACACGCAAAGCCATCTTTCAAGTTAGCACGGACACGCCAGGAGGAGCCAACCCATCGCACCATTCGCCCTTAATTGGAGGTGATCAGCTGTAAAGACAGGCCCCTCTTCCCCGAGTTTTCAGCTCGATGTTCCCCTGAGAACACACCCTACCATTACACCTGCTGAATTCCACCCAGGCCCTTGTGAATAATGTAGAACAGCCAGGCCGGGTCCCAATCCCTATCCCAGCAGGAAGATAAGAGAGCACAAGCTGCCGTTTTATGACGTTTTTCTCAGGTCTGGCTCCTCTCTGGGTGTTTCCGCGATTCCTGGTGCAGAAGGGACCACGGCAAAGCGGCTGGCGCCGGTTCCTGCAGTTGTCAATCAAGGCTTTTATGTGAGAAGTGCTATTTGTTGACAGGACAATGGACACTTACTCTGGAACAGGCCCCATCAAAGCTGACATGGCAGCAGCCTCGCATCCATGCGTGCAGCAGGCAGGCCAGGCTCAGCGCTAATGGAAACGTGAGTGAAGATGCCTCATCTTGTTCAGAGGCTCCTTTCAAAGAGGGGCCCCGGCCTCTCTTTGTCTTGCAAGGCTGCCAAGGATGACCTGAAATGCTCTCCTCTCCCTGATCTCTATTGTCCATGAACAATCGGCTCCACTTTGCCACCGCTGGCCCAGACAGCATTTTAAAGCTATTGTGAGGCAGCTGCTTATTATAAGCCTCTTCCCAGTACTCAGTTCCTTAGCACTTTACAAACCGGGATCCGCAGGGTGCAGCAGTGGGAAGCGTGCACATGTAGAAAAAGGTCCTAATTGTCCCTTCCCGTCTCTCTCTTCCTTCCGCCTCAGCTCCAAGACAGAGGGGTGGATGGAGCTGTTTGTATCTTTATTTAAATCCATTTATTTGTCCTCACTGAAGCTTAAAGTAATTGCTTGCCTGGCTGAAAAGGAAATCTGATTTTTTTCCCCCGACGTGCGATGCTTGTGCACATTGGCTTGTTATTACAGGGACTCGTGAGTAGAAGGTTTGTCCTCACTCTAAAAAGAAGTGGTTTTACCTTGAGAGAGTTATCTAAGCATAAGTTTCTCATGGGGACAAGTGGTAGAAATGTAGCCGTGTTAGTCAAAGAGAATCCTCTGATCTGTCATTCATGCTTAAATTCGACACTTTACATTCAAATTTGAATAAAGACGCTAATTATCTTACCCATTACAAAAGTAGCTTCCCCAATTATCACCTCTAATATCATTAGCTCACAGACATTTACTTCCCTCCCTTCCCTCCCCCATCCCTCTTCTGTTCTGAAATTTGATTTGTCCTTTTCATATGTGTTCATTTTTTAATTTGTATCCTTTGGTATACATGGTTGTGACAATTTTCTTCCACTATTTGATCTGAGGAAGTGGGTCTGGCCCACGAAAGCTCATCACCTAATAAACCATCTTGTTAGTCTTTAAAGTGCTACACAGTCCTGCTTTTTGATTCATGGGGACAAGGCACTGTGGTTTTTATTCTCAGCTAGCTGGTTGAGGTAAATCTCAGGCGGGGGGTAGATGTTTGACTTTGATTAGCTACATCAAGGTGTAAACTTAACTGTGTCTCGTCTCCACTTAGATTTGGCATTGAGATGGTCTCCGTTTTTTCTGTGAAGACAAAGCCTGAGCGAGTCGTGTTTGTTTGTTACTGTGGAGTGGCTAATGTAGAGTTCACCTGCTGACTTGGCACAGCTGGGTGACTCTTGGCAACAAATATTCAGTTATTTATTTCAATAGAAGATACACATTTCCAAAGATGGCATTTGGAAGCCTTTTTACTCAGGAAATTGTGCTTGCAAGGAAGTGCATGGGGAAGAGTCACCCAAGTGCTTATAGAATCAGAGAATCCCAGGGCTGGCAGAGACCTCAGGGGTCAACCCCCTGCCCAAAGCAGGACCAACCCAACTCAATGATCCCAGGCAGGGCTTGGTCAAACTGGGACTTAAAAACCTCTAAGGATGGAAATTCTACCCCCTCCCTAGGGAACCCAACCCAGTGCTTCCCCACCCGCCTAGGGAAATAGCTTTTCTTAATATCCAACCCAGACCTTCCTCACTGCAACTTGAGACCATCACTCCACGTTCTGCAATCTGTCACTATTGAGAACAGCCTCTTTTCATCCTCTTTGGACCCCCCCCTTTCAGGGAGCTGAAGGCTGCTATCAGATCCCCCCTCACTCTTCTCTTCTGCAGATTAAACAAACCCAAATCCCTCAGCCTCTCCTCATAGGTCATGTATTCCAGCTGCTCATCATTTTGGTTGCCCTCCGCTGGACCCTCTCCAATGTGTCCACATCCTTTTTGTAGTGGGGGGCCCAGAATTGGATGCAATACTGCAAATGTGGTCTCACCAGAGCCGAATAAAGGGGAATAATCACTTCCCTTGATCTGCTGGCAATGCTCCTCCTAATGCACCCTAATATGCCATTAGCCTTCTTGGCTACAAGGGCACATCGTTGACTCATATCCAGCTTCTCATCCCCTGTAATCCCCAGGTCCTTTTCTGCAGAACTGCTGCTTAGCCATTCAGTCCCCAGCCTGTAACAATGTTTGGGATTCTTCCCTCCCAAGTGCAGGACTCTGCTCTTGTTCTTGTTGAATCTCATCACATTTCTTTTGACTCAGCCTTCCAGTTTGTGTCGGTCACATTTGTGCCAATTCACATACATGACAATTTGTGCCAACATGTATTTGCTTGAGTACTTGTGCTGGAGAAGGAAGCCATTTTCAATGTTCTTTGTGGATCCAATCAAGCAAAAACTACAGCAGCATACAACTCAGGTGACCAGTGACATGATGTAAATAAACTGCACACATGGAATATCTGAAGCATGAATAGCTTGAAAGCAACTTACACAGTTGGTAATGTTTGCACGGCCCCTTGTCTAGTGCATTTTGAATAATGAACAAATTCATAACATTTAGCTCTGTTTGCAGATAAACTGAAAAAGAGAAAGGTATCCAGGGATTGAAGAGTGCCTCAGAAGATCTGGGTTCCATTTCTGACTCTATCACAGACAATGTGAATCTTGGGCCAGTCATCTGATCTCTCTGTCTCTGTTTTCCTGTCTGTAAAATGGGGATTTTCTTTTCTCCCACACTTTGTCTACTTAAATGATAAGCCCCTGGGCCAGACACAATGGGGTCCTGAATTCGGTGGAGGACTCTGTGCAGCACCATATTAATAAATACGTGAATATATTTGCTCTAATTCTTTTGTCCAGTGTATTCGTGAGAGCTGAGCTGCGTACCCTGCTCTGTTATTGTAGGGTTGCTTATGTGTGTGGAGCTGCTGCTGTGGAATGTTTTTGTTCTTCTTTCCAATGTACTGATGCATTTAGGGAGGAAAAATGGTGGTATTGAATTTGCATGTGCACCTCAGTGCAGAGATCGGCTTGAGATTAATATTTGGTGCAGCATTGTGCATGTGTTGGTGCTTTGATAATAATGTGGAATGCATCAGCAAGTCGTCAAAATGCTGTCGCGTCAGCACTGGGGCAAGCTGGTGTGTAGGTGTGTGTATTTACTGCAGCATTTCTGTTGTAAGGGGTTGGAGGTACAATGATCCTGTGAATTGTGCTGTGGCAAGATAGCCTGCTGTGGAACTTCTGTTTATTACTAATCAAAGAGAACATAGAGAAAAATCTTGTGTTCTGGTCTCAGTTACGTGGATGTAAATGCAGATCATTTTGAACAGTTTTTCTACTCCAAGGTACTAGTGAGATCAGAATCTGGCTCGTTGCGTGAGAAACTTCTGTAACTGTGGCTCCGAATTTCGCAGAGCAAGCTTTTCTTACCTTCCCCTTCTTCCGGGGGAGCACTGCCCTTGCTTTTCTTTCTGTGAAAAATACAATCCAAAAACCTGATGTCCAAACCCCAATGTGTTTAATGTGGGTTTTACTTTTTCAAACACTAATTCCAGGAGCGGCTTTATGCCAAATGTTCAGTACGATCTGCCACTCTGTAGTTCAGATTTATTTGCTGTACTCAATAGTGTTGACACCGTAGGAGGGAATTATCCCTCCTCCTCCTCCACTCCTTGCTCCCAACTGCCCATTTCTAAATCTCACCCCATGGTAGTCATTTTGATCACGGAGCACAGGACAAATTGACAGCCTTCCGCAGCTGTGCCAGCCATGGGAGAGCATGCCGTAGCCTTAGATATGAAGAGAAAACAAACCTGGGAAGTCGACGGGGCTGTTTTGGAGGTTTTCATTAACATCCACGTATAAAATAAAATAAACGACTCCTTTCCCCACCCACAGCCCTGCCTCCCACCTGTCACAACCATCCTGTGCCAGCAAGGAAGGCTCTGATCCTGTAAAGCCCAGAGCATGCCCAGCACCACGATTCACTGAAAGGGTGTGGAAGGTGCCCGACACTTGGCAATAGGTGCTCAGAACCACGCAGGACTGGGCGGCCAGGAGCTGTGAGGCAAGAAGTGGTAGGCAGTAGCAACAGGGAGACAAAAGTCAATTGTTAGCCAACAATTCAGTGAGAGGCCAGCCTGAATCACCTCCAAGCCACTTGATTTATGGCTTGCGATAATATGTTTTGGAGCACCACAACCCAGAGTGCTGTGCGGCGTGACCTGGAGAAATAAGTCTATTAACCCTAATCAATCTCCCATTATCCACCCTCACTGGCAATTTAGCCGGTAAAGGAGTCACCAAGGCCCCTCAACTCGGTTTGAACTAATCCCATTGTCTTTCATAATCAGGGGCCATGAAAGAGGAGCAGTTTCTTCTCCACAGCAGCAGCAAAATTATCTCTGGGTGTTTAAAAAGAAAACCCTCCTCTTTCATCTTTGAATGAGAAAATGGAGAATTGTTTTCTTTCCGAATTGCTGGGGCTAATTGAGGCCCGGGGCTCCTGTCAGGATGCAGGCCCTAGTGGGTATTGGTTCCCAGAGCCAGTGGAGAGCACTTAGTCTCAGCAGTAGGTAAACTGCTCTGACAAAACTTCCTGTTGTAATTAGTAAGAGCATTTATTCAGATGAAGTACTTTATTACAGAAGCTAATTATGAAGTTTATCATAGATTCGATGTGCTTTGGAAGGGGTTTGCCTGGCCCTTTGTCATCCCCTTTCTAAAGGAGAAAGTTATTTCAACCTTTGAAGGGCAGAGGGAATTGGCACATCACATGTAGGGCCTAATGTTAATATATTCAGCACAAAGTGTCACTTGAATCCATACCAGGAAAACCAGCAGCACAAAGCCCCTTTCTCACTAAGCCCTTTTTCCTTCCTTTAACTCCCCTCCACAGCTTCACCCCCCATTTTGATGCTCCTTCATTCTAGCAGTTCCCCAACTGGTACCAAATCTGTAATGCTTTCCAGAGGAAACCCCTGCATTTAGTGGCACTGTACAGTGAAAGTGTGCTCCATACTGAAAATTAGAATCAATTAGAAGTGAGGAAGTCGAGGGGAGGAGATTATTTTAATAGCATTGAAAATGGCAGCCCCTCTCCCACCCATGAAAGATGTGTAGCTGTTTTGGATGATAGCACTGCAACTCAAAAGGTAAAATACACCTTTGTTTGTGGATTCGCCACTGCATTGCTCCAATGTTAGTAATTCCGGTAGACTGTAATACGAGTGTGAACGTGTGGTAGTGAACTTGCTTCTGTAATTCAAAATCTATTACTAATTATTAATAATTTGTCTCTTCGTTTGTTTTAAATAATGAAATACCGAAAGGAATTATTTCTTCACACAACACACAGTCAACCAGTGGAACTCTTTGCCAGAGGATGTTGTGAGGGTGAATACTATAACAGGGTTAAAAAAGAAGGAATAAGTTCATGGAGGATAGGACCATCAGTGGTGGTTAGCAAGGATAGACAGGAATGGTGTCCCTGGCTTCTGTTTGCCGGAGGCTGGGAATGGGCGACAGGGGAGGGATTGCTTGATGATTCCCTGGTCTGTTCATTCCCTCTGGGGCACCTGAGATAGGCCACTGTCGGAAGATGAGACCCTGGGCTAGAGGGACCCTGGGTCTGACCCACTATGCCTGTTCCTGTGTTCATATAATCGTCAAGCTATTAACCTTTTAAAAAAGGATCTGTTATACGTATGCAATCACTTTTGACCCTAAAATGGCTGCCTACCACTGACTGAGCCAGTATCTTCAGAAGTGTCAGAAAGCTTCTCTATCAAAGTTGCATTACAGGGTTGTGCTGAATGTAGCAGACTGACAGCAGCTAAGAGCCAAGCAATGAAGGTGCCAAGATGTTACAAGAACATAAGAACATCCAGACTGGGTCAGATGGGATAGCTCAGGGGATGTCTACACTACCCCGCTAGTACGAACTAGTGGGGGTAATGTAGTCATCCGCAGTTGTAAATGAAGCCCGGGATTTGAATTTCCCGGGCTTCATTTGCATGAAGCCGGCTGGAGCCATTTTTAAATGCCGGCTAGTTCGAACCCTGTGCCACGCGGCTACACGCGGCACGGAGTAGCTAGTTCGGATTAGGCTTCTAATCCGAACTAGCTGTACTCCTCGTGGAATACTTCCTAATCCAAACGAGAAGTACAGCTAGTTCGGATTAGAAGCCTAATTCGAACTAGCTACTCCGTGCCGCGTGTAGCCACGCGGCACGGGGTTTGAACTAGCCGGCATTTAAAAATGGCACCGGCCGGCTTCATGCAAATGAATCCCGGGAAATTCAAATCCCGGGCTTCATTTGCAACTGCGGATGACTACATTACCCCCGCTAGTTCGAACTAGCGGGGTAGTGTAGACATACCCTCAGTGGTTTGAGCATTGGCCTGCTAAAACCAGGGTTGTGAGTTCAATCCTTGTGGAGGCCATTTGGGGCAAAAATTCATCAGGGAAGGTACTTGGTCCTGTTGTGAAGGCAGGGGACTGGACTTGATGACCTTGCAAGGTCCCTTCCAGTTCTAGGAGATAGGCAATCTCCATTATTAGGGTACGTCTAGACTACATGCCTCTGGCGACAGAGGCATGTAGATTAGGGTACCGGACATAGTAAAATGAAGCGTCGATTTAAATAATCGCCGCTTCATTTAAATTTACATGGCTGCCGCGCTGAGCCGACAAACAGCTGATCAGCTGTTTGTCGGCTCAGCGCGATAGTCTGGACGCTCCCCTGCCGACATCAAAGGTATTTCTCAACCACCCAGGTATGCCTCACCCTTAGATGAAAGGTCCATCCAGCCCAGTGTCTTGTCCTCTGACAGTGGCCATTGCCAGATGCCCCAGAAGGAAGAAACACAAGAGGGAATCATCGCTTGATCTCTCTCCTGTCATCCATTTCCAGAGAAACAGGAACACCATTTCTACCCATCCTGGCTAACAGCCATTGATGGCCCTAACCTCCATGAATCTATCTAGCTCTTTTTTGAATCCTGTTAAAGTCCTAGCCTTCACCACATCCTCTGGCAAGGAGTTTGCTGTGCGCTGCATGAAGAAAAACTTCCTTTTGTGTGTTTAAACCTGCTGCCTATTAATTTCATTTGGGGACCCCTAGTTCTTATATTGCGGGAATAAGTGAATAACTTTTCCCTATTCCCTTTTTCCACACCAGTCATGATTTTATAAACCTCTATCATATCCCCCTTAATCTCCTCTTTTCTAAGATGAAAAGTCCAAGTGTTTTTAATCTCTCTTCATATGGGACCCGTTCCAAACCCCTCATCATTTTTGTTGCCCTTTTCTGAACTTTTTCCAATGCCAAGAGATCTTTTTTGAGACGAGGCGACCACATCTGTATGCAGTATTCAAGATGTGGGCGTACCATGGTTTTATAGAGGCACTAAGATATTTTCTGTCTTATTCTCTATCCCTTTTAAAATGATTCCTAACATTCTGTTTGCTCTTTTAACTGCTGCTGCACACTGCGTGGATGTTTTCAGAGAACTAGCCACAATGATGCCAAGGTGTCTCTCTCGAGCAATTGTAGCTAAATTAGTCCCCATCATCTACAAGTCTTAGATGAGCTGCACCTTGCGGCAGCCTGGACTGCCATGGGGGTAGAGGAATGCACAGCATTGTTAGAGACATCTACGCATAAGCTTGTGGACACCACAGGGCCCCAGCAGCACCGCAAGATCAGCTGGCGGGGATTAAATGCCTTCTGCTCCTTTCTTTGAAACCATATGGCCCACTGCCCCTGAGCCAAACTGTGGCTCATGACACAGGCTCTAGAAGGCCTCAAGCAGACCCATTGCAGGAAGGTGGGGGTTCCTGACATAGCAGGACTGTGTTCCCCCTGCACCGTTCCATGGTGGCATTCCCCAGGCAGTCCCGCAGGAGAGCATAACCATTAGATCTTGACTGTGGTGAGGGCAAAGGGGCTGCAGCCGCTACCGTAACCACTAGGATGATCCGAGGAATGGAAAACCTGTCTTATGAAAGGAGACTCAAGGAACGTGGCTTGTTTACCTTAACCCAAAGAAGGCTGAGGGGAGATATGATTGCTCTCTCCAAATATATTAGGGTATGTCTACACTACCCTCCTAATTCGAAATAGGAGGGTAATGTAGGCATACCGCAATTGCAAATGAAGCCCGGGATTTGAATTTCCCGGGCTTCATTTGCATAAAGCCGGCCGGCGCCATTTTTAAATGCCGGCAGTTCGAACCCCGTGCCGAGTAGCTAGTTCGGATTAGGCTTCCATGTGGAATGAGGAGTACAGCTAGTTCGGATTAGGAAGCCTAATCCGAACTAGCTACTCGGCACGGGGTTCGAACTGCCGGCATTTAAAAATGGCGCCGGCCGGCTTTATGCAAATGAAGCCCGGGAAATTCAAATCCCGGGCTTCATTTGCAATTGCGGTATGCCTACATTACCCTCCTATTTCGAATTAGGAGGGTAGTGTAGACATACCCCTAGAGGGATAAATGCCAGGGAGGGAGAGGAATTATTTAAGCTCAATACCAATGTGGACACAAGAACAAATGGATATAAGCTGGCTAGTAGGAAGTTTAGACCCGAAATTAGGTGAAGGTTTCTAACCATTAGAGGAGTGAGGTTCTGGAACGGCCTTCCAAGGGAAGTAGTGGGGGCAAAAGACCTATCTGGCTTCAAGATAAAGCTAGATGGGTTTATGAAGGGGAAGGTTTGATGAGGTAACATGATCTTGGCAATTAGTTGACCTTTCACTATCAGTGGTAAATAGGCCAATGGTGGGAAGATAGGAGTTGCTATAGAGAACTTTTTTCTGGGTGTCTGGCTTGTGAGTCTTGCCCACATGCTCAGGGTTCAGCTGATCGCCATATTTGGGGTCGGGAAGGAATTTTCCTCCAGAGTAGATTGGCAGAGGCCCTGAAGGTTTTTCGCCTTTCTCTGTAGCATGGGGCACGGGTCACTAGCGGGAGGATTCTCTGCATCTTGGGGTCTTTGAACCATCGTTTCCAGGACTTCAATATCTGAGATATAGGTGAGAGGATTATTCTAGCAGTGGGTGGGTGAGATTCTGTGGCCTGCACTGTGCAGGGGGTCAGACTAGATGATCAAGATGGTCCCTTCTGACCTTAAAGTCTATGAGTCTATGAACCTTGGGAAACCCAGAAGCAGCTGCACTGGGGTGCGGTGGCTTTGGGAAAGGAATTTGTCCCTTCAGGGCACTATTCTGTACAAAGCCTGCTAACTCTGCTTTTGTGTTGAATCCTAACGCTGGTCCCAGATGTGCTGGAGCAGGGGGCTGAGCCATCCTGCAAACCCAAAGCATTGAAACTGCTCAGGGTAAATCTCTGGGTTTGGCTTACCCATCCCGTCTCCCTTATGCCTGGGATCTTTGGTCCGGAACCACAGCAGAGGCCCATTGGTGTGGCTGTGTTAATGCTGCGCATCCGGTCCGGAGAGCCCAGCCGCGAAAGGATGCACCATGTGCTGTAATACCTAGGCCCAGCAGTGTCAGGCTAGTCTGTGCACTGCCACACTGGCAGATATTTCACGCTTGTGCACAGCGAATGCAGGAACATCTTTGCCCTGGGATCAGAGCAGCCCCCATCCCTGGTCAGAGGCAGGCAGGGTGCAAGCGCAGGGCAGGAGGAGGCTCCCTACTCTCTCCAGTGGGAGTCAGGGTACAGAGCTATACTGCATCCAGTCAGCACAGCTGTAGCATGTGTGGGCATGCCCAGAGCTAGCTTGCTGGATCAGCCATTGCACCCATGGTGGTGCAGAGTCACCCTGGAACAATCCCTAGGGGGCGCCGTGCTCTGGACGGCTACTCCTAGCAAGCTAGCTCACTCACTCAGAGTTAGCTCCGGGGTGCCAAGACGTGCTTTCCTCATTCCGGCCTGGACGTACCCTCAGGCGAGCCTGGGCATAACAGGGCAGTGCTTGGGACCACGCTAAGCACTCCTGGGGCTAAGTTGATTCCTATGAGTCCTAGAATTGGGGAAGGACAAGCCACCTACACCTCATTTCTTAGCTCATCTAAACTCCGGGGCAAGGACGAATTCCCTCCAAAGAGGGTGTCAAATGCTACCCCGACTGAATTTTCCTCTTAACTCACACCCCAGGCGGCGCTGCTGCAATTCATCACACCTGGTTGTGTGCAAGACTGGTCCCAATACAATTAGAAGGCGCAGGGATGAGAAAGGGTTAGGGAAACACTGTGCAGAAGAAACAAGCAGAAAGCCAATCAGCTGCCTTCAAAGGCCAGCAACAGTGCCCGATCCTCACTGATTCCAGTGAATCCCTCAGGCCACCAACCAGAGTGAGAAATTACAACTGTTAATGGAGCTGTCGGGACGACGGCTTTTTAGGAATGACAAGCCGAGTATCCGCTCTGGACCACATATACTAATCGCCCTTCTCACACCCCTCTGGGTGCTACAGCATGGAGCGAGTGTGAGTAGTACACATACACTGGGAGGTGGATAATTGTGCACGTTGCACGCACGCAAGGGAGGAAAGGCCACCTGCTTTTATAAAGGCCACCGGAGGGAGATATTGTACGATGTGGTTGGGGGTGAATTATGAGATTAATTTAATGACTTTAGATCCTAAGGTGTTATTTATAGGACGTCTGCTGAGATAAACCCATAAGTCATCCTTGGCTTTCTCCCTATTTTGAGGCCTTGAGAAAAGAAGAGGGTTTTATGCTTTCTGTTGGGGAGAGAAATTAATACCAACCAGTCAGTGATAATTTGCTACTTTATGGGATTGAATTAGCCCCCTGTCAGCACTGAGATGAAAACTCTGCACTGTGATTTGAACAAATATGCCTTTGCACCTGAAACTGGCTGGAGCACCCATTCCAAGCTCCCATCAAGCTGCTATGGCCCGGTTGTTTCAGTAATTAATTCTGAAGGCTCCTAGGTTTCACCTTGTCATTTTGTTTTCCAGGCCTTCTTTAATTTGGCACTTTCTATATTCTGCACTCCCCTCCCTGCTCATAAATCATACCCCAGCCCTTCCTGAAGGCATAAAGGGGGATCTGTTCTCTCAATATATATGCATAACTTTCAGTGCCGTTAATGTGAGTTTGGCATGCGTGTGGGAGAGGCAACCAGACCCCGGGGGCCAAAATATACCTCAATCGATGGCACAGAAATACAATGAAAAAATAAACTCCCAGCATAATGCCAGTGCCTTTCTGCCAAGGCATTGTGTAGCCGTATCTTGGTGTTAATAAAGCCATAACATCGTTTTCTTTTCTGCGTTCTCTCAAAGGCGTATCCCCATCTCGCTTGTGCCTTTACTGACTGTATGTTAATCGTCCTCTAGGAAAATAAGTGTGTTTCAAATAAGTCAAATAGCTCCCAGATGTGATGGAGAAAAGGTCCTTTGTCCTCCCTGCAGGGGAGCAGGGTCAGACACAGAGGTCACCGTGACAATGGGAGACATGGTTGTGTAAGACTCGCCAATGTGCAGGTCTGACATTCTCAAGCATTCTCTGCCCTTCACTCCGGCTGAGCAGGTCCTGATTCCAGTGGCTTTTGTGCCACTCAGCTTGAGAAGCGAGTGTGAGAGCCAAGCTCTACTCAACCTCTGGGAGTCGAAGGATCCGATCCTCTCCTTGTCTGTCCTCGTGCAACTCCACTGGGCCAAATCCCCAATGGTGCCGCTGACTTCAGCACATGTCAATCTACACCAGCGGAGGAGCTGGCTCATTGGCCTCAACTCTTGGCTTACACCCTTGTGAGAGGAGACTCAGTCCCATGAAGGCATGAGGAAAAGGGGTGAGTTGGGGAGATCAGAATTAGGTGTTCAGAAGGTACAAGATCTGATCTACTGAGACTATTCTCTAGAGAGCGATTCCAATTTACATCTGCTGCAGATTTGGTCCATGTGCTTGGCTTCATCTCATACACCTTTGTGGTTAGGTGTCGATCTTCTCAATGATGCTCCCAGCTGACAGGATGAACCTCTCCCAATAAAACTGAATTCCTGTGACTGAGAGAGACCTTCCTTTCTTCAGCACTGGGGTGACTATAGAGAGTGGAGGACTGTGGCTCCTAGCATTGTTGGAGCACACATGGCACCCTTTGGGGCATGTGATGATGGGGAGGTGGGGATACTCTAAGCGAAGGTGGCTGCAAAAACAAAGACGCCATTTTGTCTACAAAATGCAGACATCTCACGAAGATGCATCTGACAAAGTGGGTCTTTGCCCATGAAAGCTTATGCTCCACTAAATCTGTTAGTCTATAAGGGTGCGTCTAAACTACATGGCTCTGTCGACGGAGCCATGTAGATTAGTGTACTCGGAAAAGGGAAATGAGCTTTCTTGACATAGGGAAATGAAGCAGCGATTTAAATAATCGCTGGTTCATTTACATCAAAATGGCCGCTGCACTGTGCCGATCAGCTGTTTGGCGGCACAGCGCAGTAGTCTGGATGCTCCGCAGTCGACAACAGAAGCCTTTGTCGACTGCCCCGTTATGCCTCATGGAATGAGGTTTACCTCTCTCCGTTAAAGCACCATTTAACCGTCTTCTTCCACCACTACCGTTTAGCATCTTTATCCAACAAAAGAAACAATCCTGCCAGTATCTCCCTGTGTCAATTACTTCAAGAGAACTTCCAATTTCATAGGTTCCAAGGCCAGCAGGACCCATGATCACCTCATCTGACCTCGGTAACACAGAGCATAGAACTTCCCCAAAGTAAGGCCTCCAACAGATTTTGTAGGGGGGGGGAAAATTAAATCTCGATTTTAAAATTGCCCATGATGGAGAATCCCCTTTCCCCATCCTTTGTAAATTGTTCCATGATTAATTCCTCTCTCAGTTAAAAAGTTTCACATTATTTCCAATCTAAACTTGCCTAGCATCAGCTTTTAGCCATTGGATTGTGGTAAACCTTTCTCTGCTAATCAAAGAGCCTGTTATTTAATATGTATTCCCTAGGTATATACTTCTAAACTAGTCAAGTAGTCCCCTAGCCTTCTCTTTGCTAGAGTCAAAGCCCTCACTCTATTTAGCTTATCACCATGGGCCAGATTTTCCAGCCCTTTAATCATTCTTGTGGCTCTTTTCTGAACCCTCCCTAAATAACCAACAATAATTTAAGAAATTCTTCCATCTTAAGGTCCCCCCAACATCATTGGCCCCAGGATGGGCCATGTTTACCACCAGAACATCCTGGTCTTCCTTCTTTGCACTAGTCAAGTATCTAAACAAGCATTACAAGGAGGAAGGAGAAAAATTGTTCTCCTTGGCCTCTGAGGATAGGAGAATAGGCTTAGATTGCAGCAAGGGAGGTTTAGGTTGGACATTAGGAAAAACTTCCTAACTGTTGAGTGGTTAAACACTGGAATAAGTTGCCTAGGGAGGTTGTAGAATCTCTATCACTGGAGAGCAGTTTAGACAGACATCTGTCAGGGATGATCAAGAGACAGTGCTTAATCCTGCTGTGAGGGCAGGGGACTGGACTCGATGACCTCTCGAGGTCCCTTCCAGTTCTAGGAGTCTATGATTCTATGGCATTATGCGAACAGAAACACTGGTGCAAATATCTCTGAGAGAGAGGCACTTCACGTTGTGTAAAAACACTGCCCAATCTAGTATAATGTGAATGTGAGATGTAACTTTCAGTTGTTCTAAGTCATGTAAGTGACTAACTTTCTGCATAACTTTCTGTTACCCTAAGCAATGTAACTTTCATGTAGTTTCACGTTCTGCAACTTCTTGCAAGTTTTCTAATTTCCAGCTATTGCTGGTACAACCTTTAAGCTTTGTAACATTCCATCATGCAACAAGGGAGCATGCGGGTGTGTGTGAGTAGTGGGTGTGTGTAAGTGTCAAGAGAGTGTGAACAGAAGGATGTCTGTGCCCAGGCAGAGAGGCGCCGCAAGGCTACAGACTTGGAGCCAGGAGCCAAGTGGGGGTCTGATGTAATCTTCACGTGCACATGAGAAAGGCAAGAAACAGAGGTGCAGGAAAGATGAGCAGAAGAACTTAGTAGAACAATGAGATCTGGGCAGGCCTCTTGGTGATGGACACAGAAAAAGAACTTAGTGTATGGGTGTGTCTAGACTACAGGGTTTTGTCGACAAAAGTGGGCTTTTGTCGACAAAACTCTACCTGCATCTATACTACTGCCGCGTTCTGTCAACAGTAAGTCAACAGAACATGGCAGTTTTGTTGAGGGTGGTAAACCTCATTCAGCGAGGAATAATGCCTTTTTTTGATAGTTCTCTGTTGAAAAAAAGCGCTATTGCATGCAAAATGTGCTTTTTCAAAAGAGAGCGTCTACACTCTCTTTCGAAAAAGTGGCTTGCTTTGCCGACAGTACTGGTTATAGTCTAGACGCTCCTTTTCAACAGAGGCTTTGTCGACCGTATCTGTCGACAAAGCCTCTGTTGAAAAAGGCATGCAGTTTAGACGTACCCTATATGACGGGGGCGCCCAGCTGAATAAAGAGAAGAGAGCACACAGACCATGGGTCGTAAAATTGGCTTGCTGGCTCAGATTGGTGACGGCAGGCAAACACACCGGACCCACCATGCTTGGCTTCCTCTGCATAACTCATTGTGTGTGTAAGCGTCTGAGGGTATGAACATGTGTACGTATGGGAAGGAGTTCCATTCCCTTTTCATTCGGTCCGATAGCAGCATTGAATAAATCAGTCTCAGTGTAACCCCAAGCTGGTCTCCGGTGACATTTGGTCACACTGCCGTAGGCTGTTTTAGGAATGCTGATTTTGATACCTCATTGTAAGTACCCAGGGGTAAAGACGAGGCTCTCCGTTTTGTGAGAGCTGAGCTTGGGGTGCTGCTGAAACTCCGCGGTTCTGCCTTTCACATCACCCGCCTCCGGTAGCAAAGGTTCTGCTTTTCGAACGTGTTTGGCAATGTTGCTGATGATGCCCAGGACAAAACAGATTCTGTTCACTCTTCCCCAGCTGCGTCTGCCCCTGCAGGGCTAGAAAAGAGAACATTCATTCTCAGGAGTGAAGACAGCAGTTAGGATTTACAGACAGTGGGAGCTCCTTGAGTAAACAAGTTACTCTCATTACATTGTTGCTTTCCTGGCCAATAGCTCCACTTTTATTCAGGCCAGCTGCTTACACAGTGCCAGTGTAGTCAGACATCCCCGCATGTTCCTGCAGAATCTAATCGCAAGTAGCATCCAACTCTGTGGAGCTGGCTGTGATTCTGCTTCAAGCTATTGAATTCCCATTATCCCTCATCATTCAACTTGTTTGCTCCTAACACGCTGGCTCCATCTTGCTTCATCTTTCATACTGAGAAAGCAGCATCCAGAAGAAAGACCAAAGGATGATTGGGGGTGTTATTCAGACAGCAGATACCAGCACATTTGTCATGGAGAGTGAGGGTCTGCTGGTTGGGGAATACGTTTCTCAGCTCATTGGAATTTTTGAAAAAAGTGTATAAAACTTGTTCAGGGGTCAAAGACAATATTTTGTTTTGACAAAAATCTCAATGTTTCTTTTAGAGTTCAACCCTTTTTGTAATGGTTTTGTATTTAATACCATTTTTTTTAAATGAACAGAAAAGCTATTTACAAAAATTCAAACATTTAGACTTTTTTTTTCAATTAACCATTTTGATTGTCTTTTGAGTCTTTTGTTTTCATGAGGCACAAGCCTGCCAGGAATTCACAAAATGAATTCTTTCGTTTGCAGAAAAGGATGCTTGGCACCATGGCTGCACTTTAGGTTACTGAAGTTGCAGGCAATTGGCATCAAGTTAAAAACCAGACAGAGATCACACAGACAAACAATAGGAAAGTGAGAACAATAATCATAGAACGCAGATCCCACAATCTCAATTATTGGTAAACAGTTTCTTGCCAGACAAAATGCTGCTAATTAAGTTTTCTCTACTTATCATGAGATCTGTTTCTTTATCTGGTGACAGTGGGTACCATTAGGACAAGGTCGCCTTCTCACAGCCTGGTGTGACACTATTTTAATGCAATTGACATGGAATGTGAGTATGTCACTGCAGGCTTTACAGCTAATGGCTTCTGCTCTTCAGTCTGGCTGCAGAAGAAGGCTTTAGTTTAGGTCTTCCAATATAGCTACAGGCCTTCCAAGATGGCTTCAGAAAAACCATATTTTTACAACTCTGCCGGCTCCAGGCTCTGTCTGGTCCCTGCTCACTGCTGCAAGACTTCCCCTCCCTCCGCACCCCTCCTTAACCTCCTGCCTGCCACTCGTCTGGCCACCCACCTGCCATGAAACACCTGTGGGTTTGATGCTCTTCAAACTCAGCCACCCACATGCCCATCCACAGCAGAACTGCCAAACCACCGCTTGCCTCCTCATTGCCCCACCAGCCCCCACCACTGGCTTATGTTCCTTCTCCCTCCCCGGCTGGGGGGAGCTATGACGACCTCGGGGGAGGATGCAGGGGAGGGTGTACTGGAGCAGGACTTCCCAGGTAGGCAGATAGGGGCAGAGCAGGGTGGGGAAGAGGCAGGACCACCGTGGCTCAGCATCCCCTGGCTGGTTATACCCACTGCTCATGGAGAGCAGAGCAAAACCGCCAGCCTCAGGACATGTCCAACAAGATTTCTATCTAGTTTGCTCAGCAAGAGCCTGTTGGAACTAATGGGAGTGTACCCATGGACTGTGTGTCTGGCCCCCAAGCATGGAACTCTCCATGGGCTTATGACCTGTTGTCAGGTTGGACTTGGAGAATGCTTGCTAGTCCACCTGGCCTTTCCTTCCACTTCGCTGAGTGTGAGGGGCAGGAATGAGCCCAGGTTTCAATTCTGCAACAGTTTCCAAGGCCTCTGATGCACCCAGTGGTTTTGTGAGTCTTCAGTACCACTGTGTAAGGACCGTTGCGGTATAATGGCCCCAGGGCCACAACACACAGAATGGGAAGCGACTGTCTAGGAAGCAGTACTGCAGAACGGGATCTAGGGGTCAGAGTGGATGACACGTTAAACATGAGTCAACAGTGTGACACTGCTGCAAAAAAAGCCAACATAATTCTGGGCTGCCTTAACAGGAATGTTGTGAGCGAGGCACGAGGAGTCATTCTCCCACTCTACTCTGTGCGGATTAGGCTTCCGTTGGAGTCTTGTGTCTATCCAGTTCTGGGCACCACATTTCAAAAGATGTGGAGAAATTAGAGGAAAGTCCAGAGAAGAGCAACAAAAGTGATCAAAGTTCTAGAAAACATGAGCTATGTAGGAAGAGTGAAAGAACCGGGGTTGTTTAGTTTGGAAGGGAGGAGACTGAGAGGGGACATGACAGCGGTTTTCAGATATCTAAAAGGGTGTCATAAAGAGGAGGGAGAAAAATTGTTCTCCTTGGCCTCTGAGGACAGGACAAGAAGCAATGGGCTTAAACTGCAGCAAGGGAGGTTTAGGTTGGACATTAGGAAAAACTTCCGACCTGTCAGGGTGGTTAAACACTGGGATAAATTGCCTGCGGAAGTTGTGGAATCTCCATATCTGGAGATATTTAAGAGCAGGTTGGACAGACACCTGTCAGGGATGATCTAGATGGTGCTTGGTCCTGCTGTGAGGGCAGGGGACTGGACTTGATGACCTTGCAAGGTCCTTCCAGTTCTATAATTCTAGGATTCTATGTGAACTGCAGAGTTCTGGCCTTTGAGTCCAACACACACCAGTTGCAAGGTGAGGACTAAGCTGCGCAGCCAAGGGATTTCATTTTGATGCATTTTAACAAGCAAGCCCAGGGCAAGCATATGGAAATGAGAAAAACGTCTCGGGTTTGATTTCCTGCCCTCTGGTGGATGGGATTAGAACTACTGCATCATCTGCTCCTCACCTCCCTGCCCCCCAACCTATTCGGCTAATCGGATCTAGCGAGATCGGTTTTCTCTGTGCTCCTGCTCCCGTCCCTGGAAAACTTTCAACTTTTAATTAAAAATTGAATTTAAATATAAAACCCCCCTCACCTCAACTTTTGGCAATTAAAATCTAAAGAAAGTTTTGGTTTCTAAAATCCTAAACTTTGGTTCTCCTTTTATTTACTTTTTTTTTTAAAGGAGCACACTTTGCATGAAAACACCCCTTTTAGTCAAAATCCCCAAGTTTCCTATCGGAAGAACAATTTCCATCCAGACTTCCTACGAATGGGAACACGAGCTTCCCAGACCTCTTACCAAGCCCACGTCGACCCCTTACACGTTGTTCTGCTGTTCTCTGTCTTGCATGGGGAGGGGCGGGGATGGAATCATTTTTCTTAATTAAAATTGGGCGGGTGAGCCTGTTATAGGGACATCCACTGCAGGCAAGAAAACAGGGCATGCGGCTTGTCTCTTCTCCTGCGCTGCCCCAGGGGCAGTGCTCCTTTGCCCCGGCAGTTGGGCTGAATGCCAGGAGAGGATGGATCTTCCAAGGACAATGCCAAATGCTCAAGGGAGTGTAATGCGACTTGTCATGGAGAAGGGTTGGCTTTGCCTTCAGGGCATGGGACACAAAGCCTTTGACCTCTAGGTCACCATTTCAAATCCAGCCCTGGTCAGGAGCAGCTGAAAGCCATTTCCATCTGCTGACCTGTGTGAAATGAGCTGGGGTTGACCTCAGCCCGGCTCCGTGCAGGGTGGTGACCACTCGTGGACGTAGGTTGCTTTTCCCCATAGCATGTAGCCACATGAGGCCAACTCTGACGTGCAGCGTCCAATGCACCCTTAATGTTAGTTTGAGGCACTGACGTAGCCTCGAGTCCCTGTGTGGATCTGATCCCTCAGGCACTGAGGTAACTATGAAAATATCGCCCTCCATTTACATCAGCTGCACGATAACGTTTGCGATCTTAATTTTCCCCCCTCCCTGCCCTGGGGGCTGCTTTTTGTCGCAGTGTGTCTCATAAATCACTGCGAACCATTATCATTGAGAAGACAGATATTGAAGGGGTCAGGGAGTAGAAGGGAATTCAGAAGAGACTGGGAATTGAAAAATAATTTAGAACATCATGGAGCTCTAAGCAATCCCACTGGTTTCAAACTAGAGGTGATGTAAATGGGAAAACACTAACCAGATAAGCCGGCGGGGAGGGGAGCTAGTGAGATCAAGTTCATATAAGAGGGAATTTAAATAGAAACATCAAGGAAGAAGCTGCTGAGAGAGGGGAGAGGTCTTTGAATTGGGCCTGTTTAAGAACAGCTGCAATTTAAATAGAAGAATTAAGGAGGAGGCAGCTGAGGGCTGGAAGGAAGATTGATTTAAGACTAGATACAATTTAAAGGCAAGGCTGAGGGGGTGGAAGCAGACCCAGGGTTTGGAATAAGATGAATTTACACTCCGATGTGATTTAACTGATGAACTAGGGCTGTGAATGCTGAGGGACTTGGAGCTAGAGAGAGAGGTCAGCATAGATGCGATTTAAACTCATATGCCAACGAAAGTGGCAATTTGGTGGGTCTGGGAACGTGGAGGGGACATCCTAAAGATCAAAAGCAGGTGCCTCCGACAGGTAGAAGAAGGCTCGTGTGGACGGCATTGTTTTGGATTTGGGCAGTCAGAAGCCTACGGTGAGCGTGTCTTGTTCTGGATCCCAGCTGGCCCGAGTGACAGCTAAAAACATTCCTTTGGTGGCACAGAGGCAGTGAGACCACTGACAAGAGAGCATCAAATCTGCCCCACAGCCTTAGCTGGGAGCCCGTTGGCTTTTAGCTCATGTGGCAGAGGCTCATGGCTTTACCCCAAGCTTCCAGGTTCAGTCCCACCTGCCACGACCAGGGTCTGTTGGCTCTGCACGCACCTTGGATAACTTGCGATTATTTAATATTAGCCTCAAGCCACAAACATTCGCTCTGCTGTAAAACAAGATGAATTGTGCCAGGTGCAGAACAACCTAAAGAGTTTACATTCTAAAGGCACAGTTAGCTACTTCCTAGCAGCTTTAGCATCAAGTAGCAAGTGCTTTAGATGCGATAGCATTCAATTACTCCTTGTCAGGTACGCTGACTTCTCCAGGCTGAACTACGCACAAAATTGCACGGATCTCACAAAACTAAGTTTCCTAGAGAATCCGTGGGTGTTCCTATTTCAGAATCGATGTGGCTTTCTCCCCTTTTACTCCCACAATTCTCTAGGCGCTTGGGATTTCAGAACAAGTGTTCACACGCCAAAACTAACAAAATTGGTTAATTTCATCTGAGTGTCTTGGTCAGTGCCTCAGTGTGGCTGCTGTGAACTAGATCAAGCTGCCTGTATGACTTTTTTCATTGGCTTAATTGCCTCATTTTCATTTCCGCATTACTGCATCTTCACGGTGTGATTAGAAAATGAATGATCAGTTACCTGGGGATAGGTCTTCAGACAACCTCAGCACTTAACCCTCCCTCTGGGGAATGCTTGCCATGGTGATCTACTGGATCCCACATGCACTAGGCTTGCTAGGTCTTAGCGGAGTTGAGGCACTTTCTCTGGGCTGCTAGGCACATCTCAGGGATGAGATCCTCCATCTAGCAATTCTCTGAGAGACACAAATCTGCAGTGCAGCTGTCTAGGTCCTAAAACTAATGTCAGCTCCCTCAATAGCTTTTGCAGACTCCCAAAGCTGTGGATTTCTGGATGACCATGTCCTTCCTCCAGGGTTATTTGACAGTGAAAGCAAGTAATGGAGATGGTGCAGAAGAATTTCTAAATCAAACACACTTTTGTCATAGACAATGTGTACTAGACCTACAACCACCCAAATCGACATGCAATGTTCTCACCGCTCAGTCCTTTGAGTTCAGTCCTCCCCTTCCAGGGTCCCAGAACAACAACAACTCCTCTGTCTGTCTCTCACTCTGTCTCTCTCTCTCTCATATCCCCCAATGGCTCTGTCTTGCCTTATGCTTCTGGTCTCTTTTCTCTCAAGTCACCAATAAAAGTGCCTTCCTTTTATAAGGATCCCCTACCCCGTCAGGTGATTGTCCTTGTTGGCTTCAGATCCCTCACCGAGTGATGCATCCCTTGGCTGCTATCCCGCCTGGCTGAAGAGGTTCCTCAAGCAGCAGGGAGCTCATTGTTCTCAGGAGCATCTGTCTGAATGGGAGACTCTCCATTCTGACCCTTGATTGCTCTGCAGTGTGACTCCTGTGCCACCATCTCTTGGAATCCTAGCTGGAGATGGAGCTAAAATGACACCACTGCAAGCTCAGAACAGTTTACACATGAGATGGTGATCACCAAACAAAAACCTCCAGTGTGCCCCCGCAGGGTCTAGTTAGGGCAGTCCCAGCAAGGCATCTGCAATCCTAGAATCCTAGAGCACTAGAACTGGAAGGGACCTCGTGAGGTCATCGAGTCCAGTCTCCTACCCTCACCGCAGGACCAAGCACGAGCTACATTATCCCTAAGGGTATGTCTACACTTGCCCCCTAGTTCGAACTAGGGAGGCAAATGAAGGTGACCGAAGTTGCTAATGAAGCGCAGGATTTAAGTATTCCCCGCTTGATTAGCATAGTCACGTCCGGTCGCCATTTTGGAAATTGACTAGCCCGATTTAACTTGCCACGTATAGACGCGGTACTCCGAGAAAAACCCCTTAACTCGAATTAACTGGTACTCCTCATTGTACTCCTCATGGTACATGAGAAATACCAGTTAATTCAAGTTAAGGGGTTTTTCTCGGAGTACTGCGTCTATACGTGGCAAGTTAAATCGGGCTTGTCAATTTCCAAAATGGAGACTGGACGCAACTATGCTAATCAAGTGCGGGATATTTAAATCCCGCGCTTCATTAGCAACTTTGGTCACCTTCATTTGCCTCCCTAGTTTGAACTAGGGGGCAAGTGTAGACATACCCCAACAGACATTTATCTAACCTGCTCTTAAATATCTCCAGAGGTGGAGATTCCACAACCTCCATAGGCAATTTATTCCAGTGCTTACCTGCCCTGGCAGTTAGGAAGTTTTCCCTAATGTCCAGCCTCAACCTCCCTTGCTGCAGTTTAAGCCCATTGCTTCTTGTCCTGTCCTCAGAGGCTCAGGAGAACAATTTTTCTCCCTCCTCCTTGTAACACTCTTTTAGGTACTTGAAAACTGCTCTCCTGTCCCCTCTCTACAATTTACACTCCTCTGGTGTGCGTGGTCATAGCATGTAGCAAAGCCCTAAGCTTGTTCCCTGGGCTCACTGCAGAACTTAGCACATCCTGCCACCCCTACTGCAGGAAAGTTCTCTCAACTCCTCCAGCAGGCACAGGCTCCCTGCTATCAAAGCCCCCCTCACTCTTGTCTTCTGCAGACTAAAAAAGCCCAAATCCCTCAGCCTCTCCTCGTAGGTCTTACAGATGTGGCCTCACCAGTCCTACAGATGTGGCCTCACCAGTGCCGAATAAAGGGGAATAATCACTTCTCTAGATCTGCTGGCAATTATACTCCTGCTAATGCAACCTAATATGCCATTAACCTTCTTGGCTACAAGGGCACACTGTTGACTCATATCCAGCTTCTTACCTACTGTAATCCCCAGGTCCTTTTCTGCTGAACTGCTACTTAGCCATTCGGTCCCCAGCCTGTAACAATGCTCGGGATTCTTCTGTCCCAAGTACAGGACTCTGCACTTGTCCTTGTTAAACCTCATCAGATTTCTTTTGGCTCAGTTTTCCAATTTGTCTAGGTCACTCTGGACCCTATCCCTGCCCTCCAATGTATCTACCCCTCTCCCTAGCTTAGTGTCATCTGCAAACTTGCTGAGCATGCAATCCATCCTCTCCCTCATCCAGGCCATTAATAAAGTTGTTGAACAAAACTAGCCCTAGAACCGATCCTTGGAGCACTCTGCTTGAAACCGACCACCAACCAGACAGCAAGGCATTGGGCCCGACAATCTAGCCAGCTTTCTATCCAAACCACACTTCCTAAACTTGTTGGAAAGACTATTGTGGGATACTGTATCAAAAGCTTTGCTGTAGTCAAGGTATGCCAACCACATCCACCAACTTCCCCATGTCCACAGAGCCAGTTACCTCATCATAGAAGCTAATCTATTTGGTCAGGAATGACTTGCCCTTGATAAATCCATGTTGACTATTCCCGATCACTTTCCCCTCTTCCAAGTTCTTCAAAATGGATTCCTTGAGATCCCCTCCATTATTTTTGGGGGACTGAGGTAAGGCTGACCTGTCTGTAATTCCCTGGATTGCCCTTCTTCCCTTTTTTAAAGATGGGCACGACATTTGCCTTTTTCCAGTCATCTGGGACCTCTCCTGATCGCCATGAATTTTCAAAGATAATGGCCAATGACATTTGCCAACTCCCTCAGTACCCTCGGATGCATTAAATCCAGCCCCATGGATCTGTGTATGTCTCACTTTTCTAAATAGTTGCTAATCTGTTCCTTCTCCACTGAGAGCTGCCCTCCTCCTTCCCATACTGTGTTGCCTAGTCCAGTAATCTGGGAGCTGACCTTGAGGCAAAGAAAGCATTGAGTACTTCAGCTTTTCCCACATCATCTGTCACTAGGTTACTTCTCTCATCCAGTAAGGGCCCCACACCCTCACCCTCTTGTTGCTAATAAGCCTTTAGAAACCTTTCTTGTTACCCTTCACATCCCTTGCTTGCTGCAGGTCCAATTGCACGTTGGCCTTCCTGATTACTCCTCTATATGCTTGAGCAATACATTTATACTCCTCCCTGGTCATCTGTCCACGTTTCCACTGCATGTAAGCTTCTGGGAGACTCTGTCTGCCGGCTCAGGCCCCTAACCCCAGCCAGACTTCCCTCACAGCAGCTGTAGCAGGGCCAGGTGGATTAAGCCCAGATTCTCCTTAAGTCCCTCTGGTGTAATGTGGGGGAGATGTACCGATCACAGGGAGCCTGGCAGTGCATTCTCTGGGAAGGTTCTGGAACTTGCTCCTTCTCCCACTTGGTCTGAAGTCAGCTGAATTTGATGGCCTGCCAGCCCTATTGCAGGGCTTTAACAGGGGCTCTGGAAAAGGACAGTGCCCCTTTCCCAGAGTAAGAAAGGGATGGAAAGGAGGTATTTTCCCCCCTAGGCAGCTGTCTGAGTTCCTGCCTGGATCAAAGTTGGGCAACGCATGGATTTTAAGGTTTGATGGTAATTTGTTTGGGTCCATTTGACTGGAAAACAAAATACATTGTTTTGACCCTGAGCAATTTTGAAACAAAATTAAAGGAAATTTCTTAATACAGTGTTTCAAGTTGAAAGCCCACAAGGTTTCATTTCAAAAAGGATCCAAATGAAATGTTTCAATGTTCAAACGCCCTCTGAAAGAGAAACAATTTAACATAAACGAATAAAATGTTTGTCCCACAGAAGCAGCATTGTTTGCTAACGATTTCAATGTTGTTTGCATCAGAGAGCTGGGTGGAAAGTTTCAAAATTGCTTAAGTTCTGTTGGGTTTGTGCGGTGTTAGTCACTGAGTGTTAGATACCTTGAGCTTTGTGCATCTGTCATTATTAGTTACATCTGAACCAAGGGCAGGCAAGACAGCGCCCACGGGCTAGATCGGACCCACCATCCCATTTGATCCGGCCTGCAGCCGCCCCTCTGCTCCTCCACCCCCAAGCCAATCAAGACCTGGGAAAGCGGGGAGCACATGGCACTAGAGGAAACTGCCAGCTGTTCAAAATGGCTGGTGGTTCCCTCTAGGCACCGCATGCCCCCTGGAAGGGCAGGGGTAGCATGCAAAGTCTCCTCCTTCTGCCAGGGGTGGGCTGCACCTAGAAGGAACAGCCCCCTTCTTCCTAAGGCCACACCCCTCCCACTTGAGGCCACACCCCTCCCACTTGAGGCCCTACCCCAGCTCAGCTGATCGTTGGCACAACGTGACAGTCAAGACGCGGATCGGTTGACGAGGAAAGCCTTTGCTGACCGATCCCTTATGCATCATGAAACAAAGTTTACAGGTTGGCAAAAGCTTTCCTCATCGACTGATCCGTGTCTTGACTGCTGCTTTGTGCCGACGATCAGCTGAGCTGGCACAGCATGGCAGCCATTTTTATTTTAATGAAGCAGGGGATGTTTAAGTCCCCGCTTCATTGACTATGTCGGGTAGTCTAATTTACATGCCTCTGCCAGCAGAGGAATGTAGTCTAGACATACCCGAAGGCTGTGTCTAGACTGGCAAGTTCCTGCTTTTACGGAAAAACTTGCCAGCTGTCTACACTGGCCGCTTGAATTACTGCAAGAACAATGATGATCTCATGTAAGAAATCAGTGCTTCCTGTGGAAATACTATGCTGCTCCCATTTGGGCAAAAGTCCTTTTGCGCAAAAGGGCCAGTGTAGACAGCTCAGATTTGTTTTGCGCAAAAAAGCCCCGATCGCGAAAATGGCGATCGGGGCTTTTTTTGTGCAAAAGCACATCTAGATTGGCACGGACGCTTTTCCGCAAAAGCACTTTTTGTGGAAAAGCGTCTGTGCCAATCTAGACGCTCTTTTCTGCAAATGCTTTTAACAGAAAACTTTTCCGTTAAAAGCATTTGCGGAAAATCATGCCAGTCTAGACGTAGCCTAAGAGAGCAAGAGCTTTTGCAGGGAGAGGGCTAACATTTAACAATATTTCCTGAAGAATGAAAGCAATCCTGACTTATTCAGGAATAACTCCACTGAGGTTAATGTCATTGCACTGGTGTAAATCCAGTGTCAGGTCCAGCATGTGGAATTGCTACAGGTGTATATGTTGGTATCAGTAGGAACCAGCCTAGTGAACACCACAAGGACATTATCTGGGTTGCCCTTCTTCCTGTGGCCTCCCTGGGGTTGGTTGGGGGTCTGCTCTGCCCAGCTGGTTAAAAATGACCTATGGCAGGTAACCCAGGAGCAATCGCATGGACATCTAGCCCAGAACAAACATTCCCCCCCTTCAGTGGCAAGATGTTGCTGCAGGAAATCCCCTCCCAACCAATTAACTTTGGTGGGGTGGGCAGTTCTAGCCTCGTTCGGAAAGGCTTTCGCTATGCTCCTGCTCCCTAGGTTTCTTGGATGGAGTTGTATCAGCCCCAGGGTAGCAGCAAGGGGAATTGTGCATGACAGAGCTAATTGTGCTACCGCTGAAGGACCCTTTTGTAGAGCGCCCCTCAGAGCAGGAAGCAGCATGGGTGTGTGATTTACAGTAGATGTCCTATACATAAGGCACAGTTTGCCTTGAGGGGGAACCGGGAACCACAAAGGCTCCACGGAGCAAGGGAGTGGCTATAGAGCGTAATCCCATTGTATGTGGCCAGCATAAAGAAGGGACTGGTTGTGAGAAACTAAGAGACAAGAACCCTTATATTTGCATTGGTAAATCACTTCTGGAAACAGAGTACCGCAATGCATTTTAAATCCACAGGGAGAGGATTCAGATACAAGAGCAGGCACCAGTGTAAGCCTGTCTAAATGCGTGCACAGTTATGGGGGCTGGGGTCATTTTCAGCAGCGGATGCTGTGTATTGTTCTCTTCAGGATACACATTTATTCCACTCAAATGCGTTTCAGCATTTCAGCGATCCAACCTATGAATAAGTCAATGGGGTCCCCAGAGCGACGCAGTTAAACACGGCTCGTTATAAATGAGTCTACCGCTGGGGGCTGGATGTTTAGGAGATTGGAAATGAGATAAGTGGCTTTTCACCTCCAGGCCATTCATTCAGATTTGGGCCAAGTCAAGAGCTATTCTTTGACAGCTGTTTGGCCTTCAAGAAGTAAGGAGGTGGGTCCTAGTCCAGCTCCCAGTAGAAAAGGATTCATGCCACTGATATGCCATCACAACCAGTATTGCTTATTCCCCCATGGCTGTCCTAGCAGAGTCCTTCTGAAGTAGGGTTAAGGCACGTTCCCAATGAAGGCATTAGGCTGCATGGGAGAGATACAAGTCCAGACATGCCTACACAGAAGTACCACATTTAAATTATCCAAGCATCAGTAGTACACTGTAATGGGGCTAGGCCCTAAAGCCAAAAGAGCCATAGAGAAGTCCTCCAGGAGGCTAGAGTGGCTGTGGAGAAACCAACCAATCAGGAGCCAGGAGGGACTATATAAGAAGCTGCAGGACTAGCAGCAGCTCAGTTGCAGCCAAGACCTGGAAAGGAGAAGGTGAAGGGGGCGGGCTGGCAGAACCAAAGACAGGGGAGCTATTAGGACACTGTCTCCAGGAGGAGAAGCCCTGGAGGCACCGCTCCTACTGAGTGGGGAAGCAGATTGAGAGACTGGACTCAGAGAGCCACTCTAAAGAGGGTGCTGGGATGGGCCCTGTTAGGGATGTATCCTGGAAAGGGTTGTAACTGTACAGGAGGCTGTGTGACTCGGCTGGGGAGCTGAGTACTCACAGGGTTTTTACAACTGAGGCAGTGCGGGAATCTGCACTCGGCTAAACAGGGGTGCTCATGTGAGGTGGGTGCCAACCCCATTACATACACCCAAAGGCCGGGGGACATAAGCAGGAATAGAACCCAGCCACTTCAGCACCAGGTGAGAGGACTCCAGCACTAGAGCTAAGCTCTGATAGCCTGTGGCAGTAGAAAGTTCTTATCCACTACGTGGGCCAGCTGCGAGAGTGGAACATGCCAAACTTGGTCCCGTTGCAGCAGGGCTGCCAGTAGGGCACTGGTCAGTGCAATCAGGGAGGGCCTGAACACTTTAACAAGCATTCAAGGTGGGCCACAGAGCCATTCTGCCTCTTCCTACACAAATAACCAATTTCTGGGAAGGGTTATCACCACAGCACCAGGCACAACACCAGCCTGAAGGTTAAGGTGAAGCTCAGTGACAGGAGGCTTTGAGATACACCCGGATGCGACTCATCTCACAGAAAATGCATGTACATGTGAGGGGGCAACTGCTTCGCTCTCGTCTCCAGCACGTTTCGAGTATCTTTGCAGAGAAAGTGTCTGGAGAAGAATGAAAAGGGCCCCAGAGCCAGCTCTGCCACCCCATGTTCACTGTAATGGAACAAAAGGGTCATAGAGAAGTCCTCCAGGAGGCTAGAGTGTCTGTGGAGAAACCAACCAATCAGTAGCCACGAGGGACTATATAAGAAGCTTCAGAACTAGCGGCAGCTCAGATAATAGACTGCTCAGATATCAGCGCAGATAATATGAGGCCTTAGCTCTCCAAGGCTGAATGTCTGGCTCCTTTCACCAGCACCAAATGCTCTTGGAAGAAGAGAGGAAGAACTTCTACTAGAAGGCTTGCGCTCCATGACCTCAGCCACCTCTGCCATCCTCACAGCCACCATTCCAGCACAGCAACAGACAGTGAAACACACAACACACGATAGTTTCTACCCAGGAACATGAAAGGATCTGATTGTTAGAGCTGCTCTTAGAGACTTTGACTGACACTGCTGGGAAGTCTCTAAGGGGTTGTTGTGTTAGTCTGTAGCTGCAAAAACAAGGAGGAGTCCTGTGGCACTTTAGGAGATGTCTACACAACAGGACAAAGTTGAGTTTAGCTATGCAACTGCAGCCACATTAATTGTGTAGTTGAAGTCAAAGTAGCTTAACTCAACTTTCCGTGCTGTCTATACACTGCAGGAAGTGAAAGGAAGAACACTTGTCCCTCGACTTCCCTTCCTCCTCGTGAATGCACGGTTACCAGCACTGACCAGAGCGCCCCCCTTTGTTTCAATTAGCTGTCTTCACTAGACCCGTTAATTCAAACCCTGGAAGAGCGACGGCAGCAGTGTAGACGTGCCCTTAGAGACTAACAGATTTATTAGGGCATCAGCTTGTGTGGGGAAAACCAAACTTCCCCAGGTGAATTGGAGTGGAAGCTACAGAAACAGGAGTGCATATATAAGGAAGAAGTCGCTTGCCATTAACAAAATCCCCCACTGATCGGGATTGCACTCTATTATGTCACGAGTGTCAGCGGAATTAACATCATCCTGTTTGTAGCCAAGATGCAACTGACTAGAATTGTGCTGGCAGCTGTATCTTCTCTTCTGGCTGGTCCTTCTGGAGCCTGCCAAACCAAACTCTGACATCAGACAAGAGGTGCTGACAGGGTGAATAGCTTCCAGAACATGGGAGAGCAGGAGGAGCATTCCCCTAAGTCTGCAATCTCGGGGGCAACTTTGTGAGATACTGGACAACTAACACCCAACCAACCCCGTGGTGACTGCAGCTATTCAGCACCTTGCAAGCTAGGGAGTGATGCAGCTAGATGGGCCTGGAGCCAGCCTGTTTACTCACACCCAAGCTCTCCTTCCCTTTTCTGGGATGGCCATATCATCCTGGTACACAAAGCTTTTAAGGGCCATCCTTACATCCTCCTCGCTCCAGCAGGCGTCAGTCCCAATAACCGGGTCTAGTGAGAAATAACAGCAGGGTCCTTGGGTTTCCACAACAATCCAGCTTGCTGCAGAGTTAGAAAAGGGTCCAGTAATGCCAAGATTTCAAGCTGGAGTCAGACAAATGTGCACGTGCGTTCTCTGCCTCTTTGTTTGCAACTAGAGCTGGCGTTCCCTGTCCGCTATCATGAGCTTGATTTTGAGCAGGCTGAGAATGGGGAGAGGGTGACATTTCCAGCACTTTTAAGCCTCATGTGAGGTGATTATAGAATCATTTAAAAAAAAAAATAACATCACAACAAGAGGGGAAAAAAAGCAATAACTTCTTAAAACGTGTTCTGAATGCAAAGGGAAATTTCTTACCCGTGTAAGAAACTGAAGATTCATTATGGAATTTTATTATTCACAGAGTACCAGTGAAGAATGGGGGAAACAGGCCTTCTTGACATCTGTAAAGAAAAATTACTCAGCTGAGTCGGTGCACAAATGTCTGTATTCGTACTGGTCTTTAAGACAAAGTTTGCTGCTTGAACGTCTATTGCATAGCTCATGGTCTGGATGTAAACACGTAGTCCAAAGCAGCCTCTTCTTGTAGGCACAATAGGGAAAAAGCTGTCGATGTTATGGCTGACCTCAGATCATGTTTCAGGAAAGCACTTAAGCATGTGAATCAATAGGATTGAATTGGGACCTCACATAGCAATTTCTTACCTGCCCTTGCTCTGTGTTCATCGGTTCCCTGACTGAGCACAGCACTTAACCACCTGAAGTTCCATTCTCAGAAGTGCCTCAGGGCTTGTCTATTCAGGGAAGTTAAACGTGTACAGAAGGGTCAACTCACTGCTGGGGCACCTCCTCATGGCTGGGTGTGGAGTAGCAGATTCGCCCTAGCGCCCCTTCTGAGAGTCACTCCGTTCCCACAGTGGTCGGCCTCTTCTCACTGGCCAGCCTCTTTGGCCATGGCTCTGAGCTCCCCACCTCTCTCTGCCTTTAGCTCAGTGATGTGCAACCGTTTTCCCGGCGCGACCCCCGGGGAAAATTTTGGTTGAGCAGAAAAAAAAAAAAAGCGTGGCCCCTTTAAATGCCACTCCGCTTTCCTGCCACCCCCCCCCCCCCCACCCCAACCACATGTACGCCACGCCGGGGGAAAACCATGGCGGCTGGCCTGGCACTGCGACTTCCCCCAGAAGACAGCCGTGACCCCCATGGGGGTCACGACCCACGGGTTGCGCACCGCTACTTTAACACACCATGAGATGAAACACACAGCTTCTTGTCCCCTCCAGGGTCTCTTTCCCACTGCACCGAGCTCCTTCCTTTCCGCAGGTCCCGCCCTGCACCTGAGGAGCAGCCAAGTCCTCATGGATTGCTGTCAAGTGGTTGGAGGGGCACTTTGGGGGTCACATCATGACAGTCAGCCTCCGGGATGGTGCTTTTCTTGGGACCTGGGTTGTGCGACTTGAGAAAGAGGAAGGAAACGCTCCAACAGGTGGTTGGCGAGATACTGCAGCTCCCAAGATGGACTCTCCAGTGCTCTGGAAAGTCAGTGCAGACGAGGCTGTGGAAGCCAAGTGCCTCCTACTGTTGTATGTCTCCAGCGTGGGGCTGAGATGATCCCTGGAGGTTTGTGTGATAACTCGTACCGTACGGTGCTGCCAGGACATGTGACCAGAGACTACATACTGGCGCAACAGCTGGTTTAGGCCCAAAGCGAGTGTTTGTACGGAGAAGTGGCTTTTACTGAGTGTGTACAGACATGAACTAGCAGTGACCTGAGCACTATGAGATGAAAGTGGGAGGGCTACTGACTCTGCTGGAGCAATGGAGCAGTCCCCATCCTCCTCCCACCTGGTGGAGATGGGCCTCTGAGAGCCACGTGGAGGTTAGCCAAGCTTGACACAAGTCTCGTGCGACGGGTGGCGTCCACCTCCGTGAACGGTCGAGTGCATTTTGTAGGCGATGCTGCGTGTTCTAGAGTCGTGCTCCCCTGACCACACAACAGCCTGCGTTTTGGAACTGACAAGGAGATGCAAGCAAGCAAGGCTGCACAGAGGTCCCAGGAGGGCAAACTCTGAAACCAAGGCCCCCGCCTTCCAAAACACAGTTACCGTGGAGACAAAAGTGGGCTCTGGGGTAGCATGTCGGAGAGGGAACCTGCCCTGCCCTCGAGCCCCAGCAGTAGCTTCTGGCCTACAGGGCTGAGCCTGACTCCCCAGGCCCAATTTTGTGACCTGCCACACATAGTCGCTGAGCCACCCCTCCATCGTGAGAGGGGCAGCCAGGCCAACTGTGAGTGACACCGTGACCCATGGGTCCGGTGGCAAACCGAACAAACCACTCCTTTCACCCCCAGGGCAGCCATCACTCTGCTCAGCCCAGGATCTAATGGCAGCTTGGCAGACCCGTGCAATGTGTCGCATCAAACATTGCAAGAGCACGTGAACCTGACGTATCGCCAACCAACGTGCCACGTGCCCGGATTGCCGGCGGACACTGATACACGACAACTCACACATCCTGCTGTTGACATTCCCCCGACTCACTTCTGTAACCAAACTTCTCTGTGTGCCCGGTCATGCCAGCCACATCTCCCTTTGCTCCTCTGCTTTCTGATTTAACCCTGCCTGGACCATCTGTCCTTGCCTGCCTTTCTTAGCCTTTCCCTTGTAGACCAGCTGGACCCTGACTCAGGGTATGTAATGGGCGCTTGATACCCAGGCCCTGCTCTAGAGATTTTTTGTTCTAATTCCTCTTACGAAGTTATGCCCCAAACTTCCCTGCAGTTTCTCAGACATACAGGGGCATCAATGCTACCCATTTTTCTTTGCAGAAAAGGGGATGGCATTTCTGACTGGGGTATTGCAGACTTGCTCGGTTTTAGTGAGATGCCACAGAGGTAAATCTATTCTCCGTCGAGTCATGAAGTGCATTATGATAGCTGAGGTGGGTACCCTGCAGGGAGAGGAGAGAGCCACCGTTATCCTGTTATTTCCCTGTTGCCACTGTGCCTGCTGGAATGAAATACACACGGATTGAGTTTTGCTTTAAGGGGAGCAATCAATAGTTTCCAGACCTGCATGGTGGTGAGTGGTTTCATCACCTGGTAAGCCTCATTCAGAGCTGGTCGTGTGTCTTAATGAGCACTCCAGTTGTGTTGTAGAAAGCTGTGTAATTACTGGCCAGCTGCCTAGAAAGCAGCTACATGAGACACCCTGGTTTGCTTGCTATGGTTACCTGGCCATCTTTCCATACACAACATCAAAGGACAATTGATTCACTCATTCCCAGGCAGACACCATTAACCTCATACACGTGTAGAACGTGTTCCTAATCTTGAAGATGCCCCAAGGGTCCCTCAGTGACACAAGCTAATTATCTCCTCATTAACAACAACATTAGCATTCTGTTTGATGTATACAAGTTAATTTCTTAATTGCACTTTAATTACCAAGTTATTAAGAGCTGGGAGGCATTCAGCAGAAGATTGCAATTAACATGCGTAGGAAAATTGCTTTCAGCAATGTGGAGATATTATCTGAAACCAATCTTCTGCCTTAAAGGAAAGAAGAAAAAGACGGGAGATTTACAGGCTGACACCACAATTCCCTCTGGCTTATCAGAAGATGCTCTTCAGAGGACTCAAACCAAGACAAGGAGCTGGCATGTTAAAGCCAGCTTGGATGGCTCATTCCTACACTGCCTGTATAATTAAATACTGCTTTCCCTTCCACCACATGCAGTACACTATAGGAAGTTAGGAAAGGACCCTTGTTGAGTGTCACCCACAGAAGTCATGGGACTTGATGTTCCATTAAATCAGCGCCTCACAAGATCAGGCTCACACATAGACATACACATGCGTTTTCTTTGTTCTTTCACAGAAAGGGTGTCATACGCTTTATCAAAAATCAGGACTATGTAGCACTTTAAAGACTAACAAGATGGTTTAATAGGTGATGAACTTTCGTGGGCCAGACCCACTTCCTCAGATCAAATAGTGGAAGGAAATTGTCACAACCATATATACCAAAGGATACAATTTAAAAAAATGAACACATGTGAAAAGGACAAATCAAAGTTGATCTGAGGAAGTGGGTCTGGCCCATGAAAGCTCATCATCTAATAAACCATCTTGTTAGTCTTTAAAGTGCTACACAGCCCTGGTTTTTGTTTCAGATACACCAGACTAACATGGCTACATTTCTATCACTATTCTACATGCAATACGTTTTATCGTTTTCCAGCTATTACCATTATTCAGTATACTTCCTTATCACCATAACCCTCCCCCCACCGTGCATTATGGAATGTGATTCATATCAGACACAGGCAATGTTCCCTATAATGAGTTCCATCATGGTGCAGAATAAATTTTACACACACCAAGGCATGTGCAGATGTACACCACCCATAAAAACACACACTCCTGGCTGTGGGGGGCTGTGGATACTCTGCTAATTAGCTGGACTGCATTTGAATCTCTCCTTGCTGGACACCCAAGTACTCAGCTTACAGGGCACATGAGTCACATGCGATTCATTTGCTCTCTCATTCTCTCCTCTGCCCAGTGAGACCCGTATGTGCGGTGGAGTGTTTTGTTCTGGGTTGTAGGGGGAAGGAAAGGTTGGGGGACCACTGTGCTCGGTGATCATTGTTAGAGAAGGGCTCCTGACACTGTAAGCAGGTTCCTGGTGGAATTCGTTCCCGTCTTGGACCAGCTCCCCAGTAAAAGCTCCATCTCCTGCCTCCGTGAGCTTTGCCTTAGAGGGTTCTGTTGGGCAGAAGAACAAAGCTGGCAACCACAGCCGTCTTCTCAGAACTTCAGGTGATCTTGGAAGTATGCTGGACCCAAGCCATTGAATGTCTTCAATATGAAGACTGAGACCTTGAACACTTTCAGTGCTTCCCAGCTGTGCACGTGTCTTGGCAGCTGTTTCATGCTGGAATTCCTATTTTCACAAGTGAAATAACCTGGCCTAATGATTATGGATGGGAAAGTCCAATGAGAGAGATTCATTTTCTCTTCGCAGTGGTTCTGTAATGCCTTGTCCATCAACAGCTGCTCTTAGCCGTGCCGATGCTCCGCAATAAGTTATACTGCGGAACCCAATAGGTCTGATTCCTTCCTGCCTGAAGGGAATTCTCACATATTTTTGGTTCACACTGGATTAAATTTTTTTTTCTACCTATCCAGAGCAACTTATTCCAAACACTCATTTTTTAGCTTAGGACGTCAGGACACCAGGAGTAATGAGACAGGAGTGGGGCTCGTTATCCATCCGTCCAATTACTAAAGCTCTCGCCCTGTATCATAAAAGATAAACCACATAAGGAACCCTTCAGGAGACGGAATATTTTGCCGTTCGAAAACCAGAAATAAAAACGACATAAAAAGATTTTTTTAAAGTTGTTTACGACAAATGTGACACACTGCCCCCTATTTTTACAGAAATATGTTTTTTGAATATGAATAGGCATAACTCAAATATTCTTCATGCAAAATGGGGCAAGTGAGCTGTCAGTCAAGCGCTTATGATCCTGGACTGTGTACATTCTGTTCGTGTGTATGTATTTCTTTTGCAAGTGACGTTAGAAATATGAAGTGGAAACCTGCTTATTAATTGTGGTTTTCTACTGAAAGTCATTAAAGGTACTTAAGAAATTTAAGGCAAGGTCTATAAATGATCTTATTTTTCCAGTCAGCCTAAACTGTGGTTGTTCCTACAAAGACAGGTAACCATGCCACCTGCTTCTGGAATCCTTCCTGAATTTTGTGCTCTTCCAAAGGGGTGAAAAATGGATCAAAGGATTTCCAGCCTAGGGAAATTCTACGTAACGGATGGGTAGCAAACAGTGAGGGTCTTAAGCGGGCTTCACAAACTGCTCCCCCCATAAGCGGACACATAAGGAGACCTGGAAACAAAGAACACTAACAAGACAAGAAGCTGTTAGACCCAGGTCAGAGAAAAGATCATTTCTGGCTTGGAGAATTTCACCAGAAATAAGTCCGAGGGTGAGAAACTATGTTTTGTAGCAATTTCTCTTAGGCCATGTCTACACTAGGAAATTATTGCAAAATTACTAAATTCAACTTAATAACTCCTGATTTAACAAAACTGAATTAGCGTGTCCACACTACGGGAAAGCCTCAAAATTAATCTGAGGCAGGCTCCACTAACGTGGATGTGCTACCTCAACTTAGAGTCCTAGGAAGCATTGGGGAGTAATTAGTTCAAATGACTCTGGGGAGTAATTATTTCGAAATAGGAGCACTGGAGCATCAGCACTACTGCTATTTTGAAACAACTATTTTGGATTTAGCATTACTCCTGACAAAAAGCAGGAGTACAGATTTTGAATTCTGCAACCTGTTATTTCAAAATAACAGGCTTGGTAGTGTGGATGCTCTGCTTATAAATTCAACCTTGGAGGGGTTATTTCGAAATAAAGTCCTAGTGTGGACAAGGGCTTAGTGCCATGGTCACCAACCAGTCGATCGCGAGGCGTTCCAGGCCCCTCATTTCCCCCCACCCCTAAGAAGCCCCACTATCTACCTCCAGCGACAATGGAGGTAGTGGCAGCTTCCCGAGGGGTGGACAGAAGTTCCGCAGCTGCGCGTGACTTCCGGGGGTTCCAGAAATGCGCTGGCTGCTTCCTTGCCCCAGGTCTGTGGTGTACCGGGAACTTACCGGGTGAGTCCTGAGAGGCACGTGCTGGGAGGGCGGAGTCGTGCCCAGAGGAGGTGTGTGACAGGGCTTCCCTCCTCTGGGGGGGGGGGGGAATCCTGAGAGGAGGTGGGTGCAGGGGACTCTCTGCCCCCACTGGCACCCTGTCCCCTGCCCTCCCAGCACCCTGTTCCCTCTCCCCTGCCCCCAGCCACAGAACCCTGCCCCCACTGGCACCCTGTCCCCTGCCCCAACACCCACTAGCACCCTTCCCCAGTACCATGTCCCCTGCCCCACCAGCACAGTTGTGGCCACATTAGTGAGGCTTGGGGGCAGGGGGTTGGAGGAGGGTTGGGGTTTTTTGTGCATTTCACTTGTGTGCCCCCAACTGACTTTTCTGTGGGTCAGTGACCCCTGACTCAAAACAGGTTCCCTGCCCTTCTCATAAATAAAGACAATGCAGAAACTTTTTGTGTTTGACATAGTTGTGACGAGGCATCAACGCCCCGCACTACGAATGCCCCAGCCGTGGGGCTGTTCGTGACATGGGGGAGTGAATACCAGCACTGCGCCGGTTGTTTGCTCGCTGCAGAGTGGCTGCACCGCAGGCGGGCACAACCCCACGCCTATGGCAGGGGAGGAGGAGGAGGAAACGAGGGGCCGGCGTGAAGTAACGCCAGTGGGCAGAAGCACGTCGGAAAGCGGGGGTGGGACACAGCATGGGCGTGCTGACATCAGGGGTAAGGGACGGTGGGTAGTTTAAAATGAGGGCGAACGGGTGCAAAGGGGGAGAGCGAGGAGGAAGCAGGAGAGAGTGAGGAGGAAGCGGGGGAGGAGAGAAGGAGGAACGAGAGACGCCACGTCAGTTAGTCTCCCAGAGTGGGGAGAGGAAGCAGCTCAGGGTAGGGCAAAAGGAGCCCGAGGGTTAACACGTTGCGGCAGAAAGCCCTGTCAGCTGGACAGGACTAGAGCCACGTCCCTGTCCTTAGGGCCCTGGGCTGGGGCCTGTGAGTGAGGGTGGGCCCGGGCCCCCCTCTTCCCACTGCAACCTGAGGAGCTGACGTGTTGCCCCTTTGGGTTACGGCGAGAGAGTTAAAGGACCACTGGCTGAGCCAAGAACTGGGAAGGAGGGGGCTCACAGGACACAAACTTTGGGTGAGGTGGAGGGACCACAGACAGACATAGGGGCACCTGGTCACAACAGTATTTTATTTAAAAATGAAGCCTGGCCAACAAACCCCCAATTGGGGCCAAGCCCCCATCTGGCCACTCCTGCACTCCCTCTTCCCCCAGACCCTAGATCTGAGCCTATTCTACACTCAGACCCCCTGCCCTGAGCCCCTCACATACCCCAAACCAAATTCCTGAACCCTCACGTCCACAAGCCTGTGGCTTGCTTAGTACCCCAATCCTCCATCTGACCCCAACACCGCCCAGCCTGGAGTCCCCTCCCCGAGCCAGTGTCCCTTTCTCCACCTCCTCCTGCATCCAGATTTCAGAGCTTGCACCTCTCACCCCTTCCCACACCCAAATCCCTCATTCCCACCCCAGAGACTACACATCCTGTCTCAACCCAGCAAGGGTCCAGCTAGACTGCAGGAGTTTTCAGGATTCCAGAGATATCCCAGAAAAACTCTTCTGCATCCAGGGACGCTTTTGTTCTGCGTTTTTTAGTGGAAGAGCAAACATGCTCTTTTGGTCACCCCTATATTCCTCTTTCCACGAGGAATAAGGGAGCTTCCAGATGGGTTTTTCTGACATTTGGTCCAGTCTAGACAGGCCAAATGTTGGAAAACCTCTTCCTACAGAAGAATTGAGAACAAAAAGCAGCAGTATAAGGGTTGGGGATAGCAAGTGATGGAGAGGAGGAGACTAGAGAAGGCGGGGCTTCAAGAAAGGGGTGGGGCTTCAAGGAAGGGGCGGGGCAGTAGATCTTGGCTTGTTCTGTCATTTAAAAAGTGATCTTGGGTGTAAAAAGGTTGGAGACCACTGGCTTAGTGTGTTAGGCTTAGATGGCACGTTTTGTTTATTTTAGCTTAGTAACTTAGGGTATGTCTACACTACCCCGCTAGTTCGAACTAGCGGGGTAATGTAGGCATACCGCACTTGCAAATGAAGCCCGGGATTTGAATTTCCCGGGCTTCATTTGCATAAACCGGCCAGCGCCATTTTTAAATGCTGGCTTGTTCGAACCCCGTGCCGCGTGGCGTACAGATAGTTTGGAATGGCTTGCTAGTTCGAACTATCTAGCCCGTGCCGTGTGTAGCCGCGTGGCACGGGGTTCGAACAAGCCGGCATTTAAAAATGGTGCCGGCCGGCTTATGCAAATGAAGCCCGGGAAATTCAAATCCCGGGCTTCATTTGCAAGTGCGGTATGCCTACATTACCACCCTAGTTCGAACTAGGGTGGTAGTGTAGACATACCCTTACTTTCATCTGTCTGTCGACACTTGCAGCCACTTAAATCCTATTTTTATACTTAATAAAATCACTTTTGTTTATTATTAAACTCCTTGTCAATAATTGTTACCTGGAGAGGAGGGAACAGCTGTGCATTTCTCTTGTTCATTGATAAATGTGGCAAACTTCATGAGCCTTCTCTGGGTAAAATGTTTATACTGAGTAAAATGGATTTATCTGGAGTGTTGGTCCCATTGGGACTGTGTTCCTGGTAGTGTCAAGTCCCTGTAACTGAGCCCTCCTAGAGCTGAGCTGTTATCAGTGTCTGTGTTACTCTGGGGGGGGGGGTGATTGTTACCCCAACTCTGTGCCTTTGTTGAGGGAGAACAGAGCTTCTGGCCCAGCAGAACACCGATGGTGGGATGTCCCAGAGGATAGGTAGGCAAATTCAGTGATATAACCAGCCCATCGGCTAACAGTCTCAAGGGGATCACTGTGATCCAACCCATCACGATAAAAATCTCACTTTGGCTTTTTAAATCCTTGCTAATGGTGAATTCCTACCCACCAGCATAGAGGGGCAACCTCAGAAACACAAGGACAGATCTGAGGACAGGGATGGAGGAGGAGGAACAGAAACCTCTCAGCCTTCCTTCTGAAAGGAGGATGCTTTGATTTCAGAAGCCTCATTATAAAGAACAATCCAGTTGCAATTATGTGCCACAGTCCCATGATGTACCATGGGCTTGGGGCAAGGCAAGACTGTGGTGCATCATGGGAGAGGTAGTCCTGCCATGATCCCAGCCCTTAGGAGAGAATGGAGGGATGGAACACCTGAACTACAACTCCTAAGAGGCACTGGGGAAGACACAGTCCTGACTGAAATAGTGATAGAAATGTAGCTGTGTTAGTCTGGTGTAGCTGAATCAAAAAACAGGACTATGTAGCACGTTAGTCTTTAAAGTGCTACATAGTCCTGTTTTTTTATTCTGACTGAAATAGTTTGTTTTGATTTTCCCAAGAGAAAATGGAAACTTTTTTTTAGCAAAATAACAATTTTTTTCACACACAAATTGATTTTGTGGAAACTGCATTTCCCATTGAAAATCGTTTGGACCAAAAATTCCCCACCAGCCCTACTCATAAGATAGCTGCCTAAGAGGTGGTCTTAATTAGAGAGACAGCCAACACTCATTGGAGAGTTGGCTACACACCAGTTCAATATTCCCCACACAGACCATGTCAGGGGCTGTTCTGCTCTGGCCCATCACAAGCCCTGATGGAAGGCTGGGGGAGAGGAAGGTGGAACGCAGGGTGCGATGGAATCCCCGGGGTGCAGCCAAGAACCGTGGAACACTGCGCCCCCTCAACTCTCTCCAGCTTGAGCTGTCTCTCACGATGCCTTGCTAGCGACCCACCCAGGAACGACATGTGGAACCCCACAACCAGCTTGAATGCTTGAATTCTCCCAGAGCAGGGGCGGATATAGGGCAGGGCGAGCAGGGCGGCCGTCCCGGGCCCTGCGCTTCAAGAAGCCCTGCGCATGCACCGTGGCAAAAGGGGGCCCCGCAAAATGGTCATCTGCCCCTGTCCCAGAGCCACTCCCGAATCACACAGAGAGGCTTCAGAGACATATCCCTGCCCTCCCTCCCCAGCTTCCAGCAGGACAGCTCAGGAATATGCTAATTTATCCATTGGTTCACCTCCTCATCAGTGGAAAGTGGACGTGCACCAACCAGCCTTTGTAAAGACCCAGAGCAAAATGACCAAACACTTCAGACAAGCTCACTGGGAGAGATAAACAGTAGCAAGCGATAGGCCAAAAGGATAGTTACCAAAGACAATCAAAAAATAAATACGCAGCTGCTGGCATATGCCACACACTTATCTTATCGAAGCAACACATTCTGCTACCAACTGGTATAGCAAGCTCCACAGTTGTGGGAGCATTTAGTGAGCAACATATTTATCTTGCAAATGGGATAAATTGTTTTCCTTTCGTATCTTGGACTCTCTCCCAAGACTGATATTGCCAACACATCGCCACATGCCCGTACTCTGGGATTGCTTTCCCATCTTCTCTTGGTTTAGCAGTGAGGGCTGTCATGTGAATGGCTCCCCAATAAGACCTCCCAAGCACTGGCTGCAGAAAACAGTCAGTGTGAAGCTGTTTGGCACCTTCTCTGAAAGCTACCACGGAAGTGCCGCCTTGAAACCTGAAATTGGGCAGAATTTTATACAACCCGGATTCAGGAAACGATTGCCCCGAGTACACAAACTATCCAAGGTGCCTCTGAGGGACCTTGTCTGGCTGAACCTAGAGCCAAATAATGATTTAAAGTGCAAAGGTCTGAAACTCAGACTGAGCCGGCCATGGGCTGCTTGAAAATTTTCATTTTAAACTTTTTTTTTTCCAAACTAAAGATTGTTTTCCTTCCAAAGCAAATGTCCATTTTTGGTGACATGTTTCAGGCTTTTGATTGTACAGTTGGAAACAAAGGCAAAAAAGTTCAGCCGCCCACAGCCAAACAGTGAATGATTTCAGCCAGCTGAGGGAAAATTTTCAGTAGAAACAAAAGCTCTTGCCCAAACAGCCAATATTTTTTCCATTTTAGTTGCCAAAAAAGGCTTGAAAAATTCAATTCACCAGTTGCCAAAAAATTTAAAATACTTTGGGTTTGGTGTCACAACCAAACACCAAAAAAAAAATAAAAGTTTAAAGTGTTAACAAATCTGATTTTGAAAAAATGCGTGTCCAATATTTTTTATGGCAGGAGAAACAAAAAAAACCAAATGCCAACAAACCAAAATTCTCAACCATCTGTTACTTCAATCCTTGTACCTGCAACTGAGCGGTGTCATCTGCCTCCATTTAGACTGGGAGCCCCTCAGTAGGAACAGTTGTTATTTATTTATGGCAGCACTCACTCTGTACCAGGCTCTTTCCAGAATGCTCTAGAAAAATAGCCAAGGCCAGCAGGACATCACTGACTAGCCAGAGAAGTAGACAGAAATATGAACACAACTCAACTCTCTTTCTGCTAAGCAGCCTGGCAGAAGTGGGTTAGGATGGACTGGAAGAGTCATGGACGAACTCACTGAGGGTGAGGGGGGACTGAGGGAAACACTGACACGTTTTCCTCTCTGCACAGGGCCGAGCGCCCTGACAACGGTCGATTGACGATTGTGATACGCTCTGAGAATGGCAGGACACAGCTCAGAGCTGGGGGGCCGTCTGGAGACGGTCCACAGATGCCGTGGATTTGCTTCCAGACGCAGGGGAGTGGATTGTGTCTCTCGCAGGAATGAACAATTGAGAGAAACTAAGAACGGACACAAACCTCCGCTCTGCCCCTCTCTGGAGGCTTTCCCAGCCATGTTCGCTCCCGCCACAGATTCAGGGTGCAGTGTGAAAACCCGACTGAAACACTCGTAAGCAAGCGAAGAGTGTCCAGTGGAGGGCAACCAAAATGATGAAGGGGCTGAAGCACATGACCTACGAGGAGAGGCTGAGGGATTTGAGCTTGTGTAGTCTGCAGACGAGAAGAGTGAGGGGGGATTTGACAGCCCTCAACTTCCTGAAGGGAGGTTCCAAAGAGGAGGGAGAAAGGCTGTTCTCAGTGGTGGCAGATGGCAGAACAAGGAGCAATGGTCTCAAGTTGTGGTGGGAGAGGTCCAGGTTGGATATTAGGAAAAACTATTTCCCTAGGAGGGTGGGGAAGCACTGGGATGGGTTACCTAGGGAAGTAGTGGAGTCTCCATCCCTAGAGGTGTTTAAGTCTCGGCTTGACAAAGCCCTGGCTGGGTTGATTTAGTTGGGATTGGTCCTGCTTTGGGCAGGGGGCTGGACTTGATGACTCCTGAGGTCTCTTCCAGCCCTGGGGTTCTATGATTCTATGATTCTAAGCTGCTCAGCCCTCAGGCCCACTGAGTAAAATGCTTAGGTCAGGCCTTACTTCAAGTCTCTTGAAATCAAGGGGACTGCCCAGCCGCTGAAAGGTAAACATGTCTGAGCGAGTCACTGAATGGAGCCCATGTGATTACAACCAAGAGCCGGGCTCATGGGCCAATGAGCTCTGTGACCAGACATGGCAAAGGATGGGGAAGCTGGCAGCCCAGTTTATGAAGAGAAGGGTGTTCTGTCCGACCCGCCACATTGGCGTTGTGTGCTAACGGGTGGTCTGATCTCAAAGGCAGACGGTTTGCTGAGATATTTTCGCTTCTTCCCAACGTGCTCTGCCATGCCTCCTCCTCCTCAGCCAACCACTGCTACTCGCGTTTCCCTATATTAGCCACCTTTTAGATAAACCTTGCCCATCAGCTTTGAAATGCTCCCACAGAAGTGTCCCCGCCTGCAGCTCAACTAGCCCCCCAGGCTTTCGCCCCACTCCATCGCGACATAAATACAAAACAAGGACGCCTTCTAAACAGCCGGCTGCTATTTGGCCAGGGTGCCCACGGAGACGGCCAGTCCGGCTGCCAGACCAAACTACCCGCCGTTTGTCTGCAGAGGAATGCAGTTGAAAGCGCAGGAGACGAAGCCAAATACCTGTCAAGCTTTCATGCTCTGCGGATTTGCCAGGAGGTCTATAAAAATGTCATTGACTCTCAGCTGCTTGTGATTTTATTCCCCTTTATGCTGGCTGTTGGTCATATATATATGAGTGAATATCATTTCTGCACCACTCGGGCCTCCCCCTGGCCTTTTTCAAACCATTATAGACTAAATATAAAGAGACAGAAGCTGTTACATGGCTCTTTAAACAATGCCAAGTAAAATGAATAATTAAGAGCGCGTTACTTGCAAGGAATTTAGACTCATGCTTTTAAGTTAGGGCCCACTAAGATCCCTTTTAAAAATAGATCATTCCCCCTTTATCTTTCACACAGGATTCATATTCTAGTCTAATGCTTTATAGCAGCTACTGTTTCGATCTGAGCCGAGAGAGGAAGAAAAAGAGAGGCAGGTAGGTTTTAGGTTTCCATTATTTGCCAGATAGGAGATTGATTCTAAAGGGATGAGAGAGTGCTGCTGCTTTGTATGCGTTTTACCTCATTGCACCCTGCCTGCCAGCAAAGATTAGATTGAGATCTTAAATGGAAGCTGCTATGAATTTGGTATTAAAAGAGGAAAAATGAATTCATGCACTACACTCACCTACAAGTGATCCTGGTGCCAAATGCTAAGGCATCATGCAGCCGCTAGCCCCGGAGGGAGCATGTGACTATATAATTCTAAGAAGGGGCTGCATTGATGTCACTTTGCCAAAGAAGAGCGGAGATCTGAGAGTGATTTGGGCCATGTAATCAATCCAGAGTTACGCTGGGGCTGGCTACTTTGATTTTTAGCTATTCAATTGGGTTTGTTTAGTTTAGAAAAGAGAAGACTGAGGGGGGACGTGATAGCAGTTTTCAGGTATCTAAAAGGGTGTCATAAGGGCTATGTCTAGACTGCAAGCCTCTTTCGAAAGAGGCTTTTTCGAAAGATACTTTTGAAAAAGAGCGTCTAGACTGCAAGCGGAACTTTCGAAAAAGCAAGCCGCTTTTTTGAAAGGCAGTCTGGATGCTCTCTTTTGAAAAACCCGTTTGCATTCAAGAACGCCTTTTTTCAAAAGAGCACTTTCGAAAAAAGTCGTTCTTCCTCGTAAAATGAGGTTTACCACCGTCGAAAGAAAAGCCGCGTTCTTTCGATTTAATTTCGAAAGGACGCGGCTGCAGTCTAGACGCAGGTGAAGTTTTTTCGGAAAAAGGCTACTTTTTCGGAAAAAAACCCTGAGTCTGGACATAGCCAAGGAGGAGGGAGAAAACTTGTTCATCTTGGCCTCTGAGGATAGAACAAGAATCAATGGGCTTAAACTGCAGCAAGGGAGGTTTAGGTTGGACATTAGGAAAAAGTTCCTAACTGTCAGGGTGGTCAAACACTGGAATAAATTGCCCAGGGAGGTTGTGGAATCCCCATCTCTGGAGATATTGAAGAGTAGGTTAGATAAATGTCCATCAGGGATGGTCTAGACAGTATTTGGTCCTGCCGTGAGGGCAGGGGACTGGACTCGATGACCTCTCGAGGTCCCTTCCAGTCCTAGTATTCTATGATTCTATGAATTGCCTAAAGTTTGTTAAAAGGATGACATAGGGTGTGGGTGGGGAGGAGTGGATTAGTACTATTGGAGTGGAAAAAGCTAGAGGATCAGCTTGGAAACCCAAGTCCCCAAGTCACAGAACAAATCCACCATTAGCCACGGAACAAAGTTGTTGTTTTTTTAATGTGAGCGCACTAAGAACCAGTGTTTTGCTGCTTCCTGTTCATACAGCTACACAGACCAGGCAGTGACATGGCTGGAGGAAACACAAGTAGGGCATCTTTACGCAGAGATAGTCAGCCTATAGAGAACATCGCCTCCTTCAAAAATCCTAGCGGCTTTCCCTAGTAGAGCTCTTAAGAGGTATAGAGAAACTGTGCGATGGCAGGGTTCGGATCTGTTTTAATAGAGCATGTGAAATAGCTATTATATAGGTCAACCCCTGGCTTTGATCCTGGAACATCCAGAAAGAAGCGCATGGGCCCCCAGACCTCTGGATGAGGTGCAGAGGAGGACACTTAACACAGCCTGGCCAGCTGGTTACACATTCCTACTGGATCCAAAGGCCTTTCACTGTCCTTAAAATCGGCTTGATGTGCTCTCAGCCTGGACAAAGCTTGCCCGGCGAATGGTCTGCCCAGGGCCTGTTCCGAGGAGATAACATTTCGACATTTTGTTTTATTCCAATTTGGAAAAGAACATTTCAAAATTCTCCACACATTGAACGGAATGCTGGCTGCTGGGCAGGCCCCATGGTAAGCTGCCCTGAGGTGGCAGACCCTGGCGACTGTGGAGCCCCTCTCTCATGGTCCTCCCAGGCTGCCAAGGATCCATGAGCTTCCAAGGCACTCGCCAGGTTTCCATCTGCATCTTGCCTGGGTTCCTCTGGAATTTCACTGCTTCCCAGAGTCAGATTTCAATCGGATATTGCCAAATTAGCAATTCCCAGTGAAAGAGTGTTTGGCTGGAATTCTTCCAGCCAGCTCTAGAGATAAACTTGGAAGCCCTTTAGCCGCTCTTTAACTAGGTGTATTCCATGTAGGGAGAGGAGGCTCAGCTGTAGAATAGTGAGACCATTGCCACGCAGAGGAGAAAACAGGGCTTTGATGGTAAAAGGAGCTGATGCCAATCTAAGCTACAAGGCGCCCCTCAGCACAAATGTAACACTCCCATCTCTGTATCCCTGCCATCTGTTTCTTTCACTTCATGCATCTGACAAAGTGAATTGCAACTCTTGAAAGCTTATGCGGTAATAAAATTGATAGTCTTTCAGGTGCCACCAGACTGATTGTTGATTTGCTCATTAATTGTGATTTGTTTACCTCAATAAGCATAGCTGGCGATTTCCAATTTAAATACATAATCCAGGTCACGTGGAGGGAGGGAGATTTTAAGAAAGTGGAATTTACGAAAATGTTCTATCTCCCCAGGGTTTATTTCTTCTGCAGTAACTTCTGCAGAAAACCAAAATGTTTTGTGCAACCCTTCAAAATTAATTCCGCCCCAAGGGCTCGATTACAGGAACATTATCTAGTGCTTAGCTACATGCAAATCCCATTATTTACAATTCATCTGTGGCATTTGTGTGTGTAAACTCCCTTGCACAGCATTGGAAAGTGTCCGTAAATCGACACCTTGCCAGCAAGCCAAGAATGACTGCAAAATTACAATGGATCCCTATCCACAAACTGCAAGACCTGGAATAATGCCTTTTTATTAGACCAACAAAGCGATATTTATAAAGTTCTCCCCTTAAAACTACTCCCCGCACTAATGAAGCGCACCAGTGTGTTCTAATGAAAGAACAGCCTTGACTTATGAATGCTGGGTTTGATACTTCAAAATGCTGACGGTGTTCATGCTTATATAAATGGGAGACCAAAAGCCAATAATAAAACCCCGCCAAAGCAGCAGTAAACAGTTGTCCTAAATTCCAGGGTTTGTTTTTCCCGATGAACAACTGTCCATTGAGAATTAACTGTAGCCAGCAAGCAATTTCCACGAGTGGCCAACCCTAGATTTTCAAATGATTCTGTTTCTGTGGTTGGCAAGAGCAGAACCCGGACGTGTCCGCGGAGCCTTCAGAACATGAAGTAATGTGCTAGCCAGGTCAATGCTTCCCCGTGGGACAAGGACGTGGGCATAAAATATATTATTGCTATTGTAATAGCACTGAGGAGCCCTGCTCATGGGCCAGGGCCTCTCTGTGCTAGGTGCTGTATAAAGACAGAACAAAATGAATTTACAATTCCCAACGATGCCTGAGGCCCGATCCACACAATGAGGGGAGGCCAAAGTTAACTGCAGTAGGCTCATTTTATAACCCACTCGAGACTTACCCAGCGTTGCCTGGGTCTGGACCAAGGCTGGGAGAGGGGCCATGCAGGCTTCCCGCTGGCACTCCCTGGGCTGGGCCTAGGGCCAGGGGATGTGGAAGCCGGGGTGGGCAGGCTGGAGATGGGAAGGTGGCTCGAGGCCAGGGGCACTGCAGAGGCCTCCAGCCAGCCCTCACCTCAGGTGTGCCATGCAGGCAAGTGGCACTCCACCAATCTGGGCCCAGCGAAAGAGGAGGTGCCATGCAGGCAAGCCCCGGGGGAGCTCCCCAAGTTGGGATCAAGGCTGGTCTTACCATGAGGCAAACTGAGGCAGCCGCCTCAGGTGCCAGACTGGGGGGGGGGGGGCGCCACTAGGACGCAGAAAATTAAGACCTTTCAAAGTTTTGGCCTAAGCGAGGGAGCTTGGGGGCATCATTTGAGCTCCCCGCTTCAGGTGCCAAAATGTTGTGGGCCAGCTCTGGTTGGGATGGAATGAGGGAAAGCTATTTCCTGACCAGCTTTAATTATAAGGCTTAAGTAACAGTGGTGCTGTCTGGGAGAGACCCAGGTGAAAGACGAAAGTGTAGGTCGAGCTTTTATTCCTAGGTTCCAAGGCCAGAAGGAATTGTTCTATTGTCTGGTCTGACACTTTGTATAACATAGGCAAGAAACCGCTCCGCCCTCCCCAGGTAATTCCTACAGCAGATCTTCTAGAAAAAAAATCCAGACTTGATTTACAAGTTGTCTGTAATGGAAAATCCATCACGACTCTTGGTAAATTGTTCCCGTGGTTAATTACTCTCCCCATTAAAAATGTACAGCTTAGTTCCAGACTGAATTTATCTACAGTCAACATCCAGGCACCGGATCATGTTATACCCTCATGTCTTCTGCCTCTTTAATCATTCTTGTGGCTCTTCAAAAAGTGCCAAAGGGATTTGGACACCTATTTGGTCGAAACAGCATCTTTCTCCTGGAAAGGTTCATTTTGGTTTAAAAGCCATTTTTCATCAAATAATGTTTTGAATGAAAAATTTCACTCCCTGCTGCTTTTTCCATGTGCTGCCCATTGGTGAACCTGCTCCAACGGGAGTCTGTTGTCTTCAATTGGCATTGGATCAGATCCTAAATTTGCAGCAGGGCTCCACTTGGCCAAAAGCAATCATGGAAACAGCTTAAAGCTGGAAGAAAACTTCAGCGCGAAGGCTACAGCCCAGATTCTACTCTTAAGTAGGCACTCGAGCTGGGTAAATAATTGCTTTTCCAGGTCAGTGGCAGTTCTGAAAAATCAACATTGTTTTGGTTTGCACCTAATCTGATTCCTTGTCTGAATATTCTGTGAATCAAATCAGTCCATTTCACACCTGTTTAAGATTTGAATCTGCATCCCCTATACCACTAAGCTAAGGCTTATCCGGCAGGAGGAGTGGAGATGACAACGCAACCTCTTCCTGTTTCGTCCATCTTGCGACTAGTGGAAATGGTGCCTCAAATTTCAGGTGGCTCCAAACTGCGTATGTCAGCAACTAACTATTACTCCACAAATTACTCTTATTAATAACTAAGGTCTGGTTTACACAAGACCAGGCAAGTCAGCTTAAGATACGCCGTTCAGCTATGCAAAATGCACAACTGGATTCGGCTTACCATAAGCTGAGCCACTGGAGCGTCTACACTGTGGGAGGCCAATGGGAGCATATGCTCCCATCAGCTTCCCCCACTCCTCACAGAATGAGGAGTATGGACACTGGTGGGGGCTGCTCTCAGCATTCGATTTGGGGGGTCTACACTAGACATACTCAATTGAATGCTAGAAGATCGACCTCCAGAGGGTCTATCTTCTTCGTTATGTAGACAAGCCCTCAATGTGTTGGCCAACTCTAGTAGGTGCATGAAACTTCTAGTGACTTCAATAACATACAGCTATATCTTGGGGCATAATTTGTCTTTCAGTGGGCAGGAACAGAGATTAAAGATTGCTCAGTCAATTTCTCAGGAAAATGCCTTCTTATAATGCAAAGTCAGACATTGTTCACCATGCGTACTTACATCTTCCACATCTGTCCTTCTAGCAAAACGTTCACACCCTGCCAATTGTACAGAATCATAGAATTCTAGGGTTGGAAGAGTTCTCAGGAGTCATTGAGTCCAACCCTCTGTCCAAAGCAGGACCAGCTCCACCTAAATCAACCCAGCCCGGGCTTGGTCAAGCTGGGACTTAAAAACCTCTAGGGATGGAGATTCCACCACCTCACTAGGGAACCCATCCCAGTGCTTCACCACCCTCTTTGGGAAATAGTTTTTCCTCATATCCAACATAGACCTCCCCCACTGCAACTTGAGCCCATTGCTCCTTGTTCTGCCATCTATCACCGCTGAGAACAGCCTGTCTCCACTCTCTTTGGAACCCCCCTTCAGGAAGTTGAAGGCTGCTCTCAAATTCCCCCTCACTCTTCTCTTCTGCAGATTAAACAAGCCTTATTCCACCAGCGTCTCCTCATCAGTTATCTGCTCCAGCTGCCTCATCATTTTGGTTGCCCTCCGCTGGACCCTCCCCAATGTATCTACATCCTTTCCTGGGGGGGGGCCCAGAATTGGATGCAATGCTCCAGTGTCTGGAGGCTGCCCGGTGTCCTCCATGGCATTAGGAGGTCTCGGTCAAGCTCCCAATGGATGTTCCATCCTTGCCAAGTCCCCCAAATCTGTGGCACTCTTTGGCCCTCTGGTGGCCCCCATGCTGAGAAGGCAGAGAATGAACTGGCAATGGAGAAGGCACTCCCTTTTGGCCCAGAGAACATGCCCATGCAGCTCAGGCATGTTAACAGAACAAGGGCACATCTACACTGCATGGCTATTTCAGAATAAGCTATTCCGGAATAGTTATTCCAAAATAGCTTATTTCAAAATAACATCTACACTGCAGGGGAGCCTCAAAATTAGTCCAAGGCTGGCTTCCCTAATGTAGACGTGCTGTCTCGATTGAGAGCTCCAGGAGGCACTGGGCAGGAATAAGTTAGAATGACTCTGGTGAGGGGCTATTTCAAAATAGCAGCAGTGAAGCATCTACACACCTTAGTTTGAAATAGCTGTTTCGGAAAAGGCGTCATTCCTTACAGAATGAGGTTTATAGATTTTGGAATAAGCCGTCCGTTATTCTGCAATTATTTTGAAATAACGGAATGGCTGTATAGACGCTCACATTGTTATCTTGAAATACCGGGGCAGCGTAGACGCTCCCCAACATGAGGCACCTGGTATCACATGGGCAGCCATTCCCCCAGCTCAGCATGACAGAGACAGACGCATAACCGCGCTCAGGTCCTAGTCACAATATTTTTAGACAAAATGATCATAAATAAGATTGTTAATAGCTTTTAAATGAATGGGCTCCCCACGCAATGTGTTCAGCATCCAGGCTTCGTGTTCGCAGGCAGCGCATGGCTCATCTCCCAGAGGCATTACCTATGCTAACATTATCCAGGCAATTTTTTAATTTCTGTTTGACTATTCCTACAAGTGCCACTCCTGAGTTGATTTAGCGCCCTGGCTGTGGTACCTAATGGCTCTCCAGTGATTAATACCAGCCATTTGTTCAAAGCTAACAGGCCCGGTGACAGCAACAGATAAATTAGCAACATTAGAAATATACTAAAGAAAACATTTATGTAGTGGCTCAGCATAGTGTATGATAGTAATAGGCATCAGTTGTGCTTATAACAAGCTATTAATGATGAGTGCTATGTGTTCACGTCATTTTGGCCAATACCCTCGTAACTGCTCTGAAGTTGTTCACATTCCGCTTGACAAAACCAGAGCAGCTTTCATGGCTGTTAATGGCGTTGTGTGCTTCAAAGTGGATCTCGTAAGCAGGCGGAGAGAGAATGGAGGGAAGGGAGGTAAGTCACAGAATTTCTATCAGCTCGACTTCTCACAGCAGTGCTGGGGAGCTGACAGCCACGCCGGGACCATGGGCAGGGTGGGGCCCCCCCTCTCAGCTCTGTGCTCGCAGAAGGGGTGGGGCTGGGGCAGAGAGTGCACCGAGCAACCCCCTCCCCCGAAATACATGCCACCAAAACCATTTCCATTTGCATTGCCCTCCAGTAGAACAAGTGCCCAAGACTGCATGTGGCTGTGGGTTGGCAGAACACACTGAGAACTGGTACCGTTGGACAGCCATTGGATGGCCAAAGTGAAATAAATTAGTGGTCTGAATCATGTTTCTACTGCCTATTGTATCCTCCATCTCTGAGAAGTTCATTGTATCAAGACATGAAGGCTCGGTAAGAAGGAACTTAGATCACAGGCCATATTGGTCTTGTCTGCAGCCTGCTGGCCCATTCCCAGCATTGCCTGCAAGTATCGAGGGCTTTCTGAAGTTCTTTCAAAGTTCTGGACAGGAATGTGCCAGATGTATTCTCAGGACTTCACAGCACCACCACCTCCCAAACCACAATCACAATGAACTTTCTTCTTTTAAGGCCCCTCTCCTCCTGACATTTGAGGGGCGTCTCATCCCCAGCAGCAGGCTGTAGGAGTTACTGACCCATGCAACTTGATTCCTTTGTTTGTGATTTGCATGACCCAAGAACATAAGAGCGGCCAGACTGGGGCAGACCAAAGGTTCATCCAGCCCAGTACCCGGTCTGCCGACAGTGGCCAATGCCAGGTGCCCCAGAGGGAGTGAACAGAACAGGTAAAGATCAAGCGATCTCTCTCCTGCCATCCATCTCCACCCTCTGACAAACAGGCCAGGGACACCATTCCTACCCATCCTGGCTAACAGCCATTAATGGGCTTAACCTCCATGAATGTATCTAGTTCTCTTTTAAACCCTGTCCCCTGTTACAGGGACAGAGCAGACTGAAATCCCCCACGGCAGCTCGCTGCAGCATCTCTCCCGTCGCATTGGTTCTGCTGTGGTTCATGTTGCTAGGAGTTTGTCTCAGATTCGCTCTTCTATTTCTTGCATATTGACAGTCAGGAAATACAAAGGGCCTGGTTTCCAGATGGGCCCAGGAAACCAAAGGTCACGTTAAGCCCCACATTATTAAGCCTGCAGTTAACCCGCCAGCTGGGTCATGTGCGGGTAAGTCACCACTGCAGTTGTACACGGTGGCTGGCCCATTCCAGCTGGCTCAGGGGCTAGGGCTAAGTGGCTGTTTAATTGCAGTGTCAATGTCAGGGCGTGGCCAGGAGGCCAGGCTCAAGGACCCCTAGCGGGCTGGAGGGTCCCAGAGCCTGGGAATCTACATTTTGCAATCATACAGCAAGGTGACTTGCAAGTCTCATGGTCTCACCCTGCTCCATTGTCTTCTGCTACCTGGATTCACCACCCCCGGTTTATTGCGTCTGCTGTGGAAATGTGACAAGCTGCACGATGTGAAAGATGTAGCTCTGTCAGTCCTCTAGGCTGCATGATGCTTTCCAGCTAGTGTCACAAAATCCCCTTTTATGGCTTAATGTGCTGCATGAATTATTGGTTGAAGCTGTCAGTTTGTCATGGCAATTTTTAGGGAAGATCATTAGGGATTGGGAGAGTCAAGGCACAAATAGTAATAGTAACAGAAACGCTATTTTACAAAAAACAACTGAAGGAGAGATATCCTAAACCAAAATCTCAGCTCTGAATTTCCAAACGCTTTAGGGAAAATTAAACTATGGACCATGTTGGGCCAACCGCTATGGCACAGGCGTTATTTTGTCCCACAATCACATTTGGTTTCCTCCCCATTTTTATCTCAGACAATATGGGCATGACACAGGCATTGCCAGAACTGACTCAACTTCTAGAAATCCAGTTTGAATTTGCATTTTTGGCTTTAGTTTTACCCACCCAACCACCTCATGAGAACCTACCTCTTCTTGGTACACTCAGGGTACGCCTACACTGCAACACTATTTTAGGATACCGGAGTATCCCAAAGGGATTTAAATATCCCGTGCTTCATTAGCATAAACATGGCCGCCGCTTTTTTTTTCGAAATGGAGCTTTTTTTTAAAAAAAAAAAAAGGCAGTCTAGATGCAGATCTCTCAAAAATAAACCCTTTTTCGACAGATCCGCATCTAGACTGCCGTTTTTTCTAAAAAGCTCCGTTTAAAAAAAAAAAGTGGCAGCCATGTTTATGCTAATGAAGAATGGGATATTTAAATCCCTGCTTCATTAGCAATTTTGATGTGCCTAATCTATATCTCTCTGTCAACAGAGGGTTGCAGTTTAGACGTAGCCTTACGGACCAATCCTCATTAAAATCAAAGGAAGTTTTGCCATTAACCTCATTGGAAGCATGACCAAGCCCATAGATTATGACTAGTTAACCAGTTCTAAGAAGCCGTGAAGCACTGACAAAGTGGGAAGCACTGCACTTCTGGATTCCTTTTGGTCTGCGGATTTTCTCCAGGTCTCCCTCAGAGTTTAGAGAATACTTCCTGTCCCCTTGATCTGTTAATCCATAAACATGTCCACAGTTACCAGCTTGCTCCTGTGACGCCTTGGTCCATGGTTAGAAACCTGAGTCATCGTGAGCACGGCTGTTCGCTTTTGGAAAGCGGAGACGATAAAGGAGACCTTCATCACCTCTTCATTAGCAGGAATCATCCCCATTGAGCACAGTGATTCTGGATGGGCCCAAATGCAGCATTTTCTGTTTGTGTTGGTTTCTTGGGCAAAAATCAGAGTCTTTAGAACATAAGAGAGGCCAGACTGGGTCAGACCAAAGGTCCGTCTAGCCCCGTGTCCTGTCTTCCAGCTGTGGCCACGGCCAGATGCCTATGAGGAGAGGCTGAGGGAATTGGGTCTGTTTAGTCTGCAGAAGCGAAGAGTGAGGGGGGATTTGAGAGCAGCCTCAACTTCCTGAAGGGAGGTTCCAAAGAGGATGGAGAGAGGCTGTTCTCAGTGGTGGCAGATGGCAGAACAAGGAGCAATGGGCTCAAGTTGCAGTGGGAGAGGCCCAGTTTGGAAATTAGGAAAAACTATTTCACTAGGAGGGTGGTGAAGCCCTGGGCTGGGTTCCCTAGGGAAGTAGTGGAGTCTCCATCCCTAGAGGTGTTTAAGTCTTGGCTTGACAAAGCCCTGGCTGGGTTGATTTAGTTGGGATTGGTCCTGCCTAAAGCAGGGGGCTGGACTTGATGACCTTCTGAGGTCTCTTCCAGCTCTATGATTCTATGGTTCTATGAGGGAGTGAACAGAACAGGGAATCCTAAAGTGATCCCTCCCCTGACAAACAGAGGTTACCCGTCCTGGCTAATAACTATTGATGCAACTAAACTCCATGAATTTATCTAGTTCCTTTTCGAACTTTCCTGTTAAAGTCCTGGTCTTCATAACATCCTCTGGCAAGGAGTTCCACGGGTTGATTGTGTGCTGCATGAAGAAAAACCTCCTTTAGTTTGTGTTAAACCTGCTACTTATTCATTTCTTTTGGTGACCCCTAGTTCTTTTGCATAGCAGTGCATGGCCCTCACCTTTGCTGAATCAGCACTGAATAGGGAGCCTTTCTAAAAAAAAAAAAAATGATCAAAATCAGGCGCCATATTTTGCCAGTGTTTTTGCCAAAAATGCTAGTTTTCCATCCAAAAAATGTCAAAATTTGATTTATTTTCAAGCCAGCTCTACTTTCTCACACTTTTGCTGCCCGGAGAAGCAACTAGAGAGAATACTCTGATTATGCTCTCCTAAGGCAGGTTCCCTCTGATGTCTACCATCCCACCGCTGTACTGGAGCATGGCGTGGCAAGTCATGGGCTGTATTCCCCCTACAGCCACTGGAGCTGTGGGTTTTTCCATAGTTAATCCACCTCTCTGACAGGCAGTAAGGAGATTGATGGACGATTTCTTCAGTCCTCCTAGCCATGTCTCTGGTGGGGTGGGAGTTAGGTCAACCTAGCGATGGTGCTCAGGACGCTACATTTCTCTACAAGCCTGGAACAATTTTGTAATCTCAATCTCGCTGATGCATATTAACACGAGAAATCCGCCTTCTAAACTGAGCTCTTGGACATGCTGTTGAAATAGCGCTGCATGATGGGGGGAGCATGCAGATTGTCTCTCTCCAGACGGCAGATACTGGGTGCTTGGCAATGCCCAAATCTTGTCTCTCGCAGCGTCAGACAGGAAGTCTGCCTACAGAAGTAGCACAAACTAACATGTCTTGGGTGGAACAACCTCAGCCCTTTGCTGCAAAAGTGTGACTCTGGTCTGCTCTCGCTGTATTTTTCCTAGCTTTGTGGCTCTGTGGAGGATGCTCATGGTTTCCTGGCTTGCTTCAGCCCAAGACTCATTTGCAAGCGCCCAACTGTCAACACATTTATTTTTCTTCCCGGTGCTTTTCTTGGCCAGGCCTGCTGGGCAGGGGTGATATGTAGACACAGGGGACCACAGATGTGCTATGAAATGAGGGGGAGGCATCCATATTTTTGCTTTGAAGGGATGGCGCTTTCTTGCCGCTCGCCAGCTAGTTGCAGTCAAGGCTGTGGAATCCCTCCGCTGAGAAAGAAAAGTGCGATGAAAACAAGGGGAGAAATAAGCACACAAATGCAGCTTGCAGCTTCGCAAAGGTGTCCGGCTTTTAACGGTAAATTGTTACGTAGTCAGCACCATGATAAGAGGAATTATTATTAAACAAGCTTTCCCAACATGTCACGGCAGCTTGATGTGAATGGCACAAGCCAGCAATGAACTCGTTAGCAGAGCTTTACTTTTCAGGCTTCGTTCAGACAACCTGCATGCCGCACGTTACAGAGATAGGCCCTGATGCTGCCACATGCTCCAAGGGGCTGAATTTTTAGCCAGGTTAATACCGCCACTGAAGCCAAGCTACTGAGTGTTTGCTGAATCAGGGCCTGGAGTTGTAGAATTTGAGAGAGATTTAGGGCAGAGCCTTAGCTGCTATAACTCAGTAGAGTTCTGACAATTTGCACAACAGAGCTTCAACCCTTGAAGTATCACGGGAAAGAAAGTAGCTCCCTCTCTCCTTTCTTGTCTTGCTACAAACCAATTCTACTAGCCAGATACGTAGAGAAGCATTGGAATTAGAGTTCATCCGTAAATTCAATTCACATGCTAATGGACTCAATCGTGATGAAGGATGGTTGGGATACTATCAACTTAACAGTCGATGAAGGTGCAAACAGCTCTTTGGGTAGATTCCTATGTCAGGAAGGATACTGTCAATTGACTTTGATTCTTACCTGCTTCATTTTAACTACCCAATCTTCAGATACTTACTGATTCCCTCTAGCTCCCTGTCTCTGCCCCCACCCCCATCTTCCGCCCCGTTCTCTCCTATTTATTTTGGGTCTGCACATCCTAAACTCAAAACTGCGGTCATATGAAGAAGTGGGCTGTGCCCACGAAAGCTCATGATACCATCTACATGCTTTGTTAGTCTATAAAGTGCTACCAGACCATTTCTTGTTTGTTTCTCTCCTTTCTGTGAGCGCTAACAGGAATAAGCAGTACAGGCTGAACCTACCTAGTCCGGCACCCTCAGGACCTGACCAGTTCTGAACCAGAGAATTTTCCAGACCACGGGAGGTCATTGTCTAGCAGCATTACCCACACCGCGACTGCTTGCTGGGCTGTTAGAGAACATTTAGGGGTAAATTAGAGCTAAATAACAGCACAGAACACTGAGAGCCAGGACTAGTGGCTGTAAACAAACTTGATGGGACTGCAGGAAACTTGGCCACACACATGGAAAGGGGACATCCGGCTCACTCACATCATGCCGGATGACAGATGTTTCTGGACCAGAGAGTTCTGAACTGGAGAGGTTCAACCTGTAGTATAAACATGTTTTCTTAAGACACTGTGGTCACTCAAGTCAAACTGCTTATTAATTATGGTCATTTGCGTATCATGAAAAGGTAGAAAGGGGGCAACTGCCCTGGGGCCTGGCAATTCAAAAAGGCCTGCAGTTCTGGCTGCCATCGCTGCTACCGTGGCAACAGCCGGAGCCCTGTATGGCATGCTGCAGAGCCCTGGGCAGTGGATTCTGGACAGCACTGAAGGGAGCCTGTGGTCCAGGCGGCATTAAGCACTGGCTACCCCAAGCCTGCCCCTTCCACCTGAGGCTCTGCCCCTTCCTGGAGTGGGGAGCCAGCCACCGCTTTGCCTCGGAGTCCATCAGGTTTTTCACCTCACCTGGACCAGGTAAATGGAAGGGCCTGCGAGAGCTCCCCACCCATCAGAATGTCGCTTAGACCACTCACCGTAGCCCAGTGGCAGAGCCCTGTTCAAATCTCTCCCAAGTCAGAGAGTGAACCTGAACCCACATCCCTCCAGAGGGCCCGAACCCCCAGGCAGAAAGTTACAGGGCAGGTTATTGGTGTTGTCGTCATCCATCTCCCTCTCATCCCCCAGGGCCATTTTATGCCAACTGGCTTTTGGGACGTGGTCCGGTGAGCCTGCTCCAACCCCACCGAGTGGATCGGGCTCCGCAGATGGGCTAGGCAGAGGAACATAAGCAGTTTGACTTGAGTGACCACAGTGTCTTAATGAATGCTCTGGGCCCCATGCATCCAGATGCCTCGCAAGGATCTGCTGTGCACACGCTCTGAGCAGAACAGGCTCCTCGGGAACTTCTAGTGCAAAAATTTCAGCACCAAGGAAATGTAGGTACCAACAGGGCAGGAGCTTTGAGATTCCCAAGAAGGCCTGATTGTGGGATTCAGGCTTCCAAGGTTTTTTAATGACACTATCCCAAAGGCACACAGGAAGTCTGGACAAAGCAGGGATTGAGTGTGGCTTGCTAGAAACCTGGGCTGTTCCCTGAACTGCTAGCCCAGCCTTCATTTACACTGGATTGTTTATGCTTTTCCCAGGAGAACCAGTGAAACTTTCTATGCCAATTTTGATTCTTTCTCACTGGTGTGAATCTGGAGAAACTCCAGCCATATTACCAGGTTTACACTGGGGTCACCAGAACTAGAATGAGGCCTCCTGCTCACTTCCAGCTTTGGACTCGGAATCAGAAAACCTAGGTCCAACTCTTGTCTCCTCCACTGAGTGACCTTGGGCAAGTCACTTCACTTCCCCGTGCCTCAGTTTCCCCAACTGTCAAAAGAGGACAATGAGACTGACTTTCTTTGCAAAGCACTTTGAGATCCATGGATGAAAAATCCTGCCTAAGAGCCAGTTATTGGAACGAGCATGATATTGTTGTATTTTGGACTCCAAAATGCAGGGCAACAATTAAATCATAAGAACGCTGAAATACAACTGTAACTTGGGACCCACTACCTCTGACATTATCTCCTTGAAGTGGAATTGGTATTAATCTAACACAATCATTGCAACCTGGGGGCAACTGAGCCATGCTACTCAGCTGTACAGGTATTCATCAAAATAACATTGATTATTTCTGATTAAATCCTAAAGCCTACAGGATTTTAGACATCCTTCCTGTGGTTTAAACACACAGGCTTTTAGTTCTCCCATTGATTTATGAATTAAAAATACTTTGATCACCTTGTTTTCACATGCTCCTTGATATCAGCAAACAGAAGCTGGAGTTATGAAGTCTGTGTCTATTGCCGTTCCAGATACAGTAACACGACAAAAAGCTTTTCTTAGGTGAGCAATAAAAGAGGGGAAATGTAAGCCACAGAGTGGAGAAACAGAAGTCTATAGAAAATATCATTAATACAGCACAAACATGCTGAACGGACTCTCAAACCCCACTGGAAACCACAGACGTGGCATTTTGCCAGTGTACAGTAGCTGCAATGTACCATGCATCAGGATGGGCCATCCAAAGGAGAGCAGGTGTGTGAAACCACCATGTTGTGCTTCAGGAGAATTTGTGGTGGGCCTCTGTAGGCATGCGATTGTGACATTTCTCCAACGGAGCAAGGTCACAGAGCTCACCTCCGTCCATTTCCCAGATGAGCTCCAAGAAGATGTCTGGCTTGCATGATGGGGGAGAGAGGAGGGAGGTTATCCACCCATTAAAAGACCAGGAGATCCTGTTACAAACACCAGTTGGTGGAATTTTTTTGCACTGGTTCATCAAGAGAGGGGAAAAGAAAGCAAGCAGTAAATCACCCACTAATTCTGTGCTTGTGGCAGAGTGCAGCAGCACAGCTCAGCCAGAGAGACGCAAAACAAAGCTCAAAGAGGGTTCAACAAAACCAAATCCAAGATTCTGTTCAGATCATAATAAGAACCATTCCCTAACTCCAGCAAGCCCAAGTCTAGCCACGTGATTCTGTCCCCAGACTTCAGTGCCCAGACCAGGGAGTTCTATAGAGGCCTTTCCTCTCCAGAATCACGCAAGGAAATCAAGTCTATCATCTGTAGGGCTCTCCCAAAGTCATGGTCCATATTGGTCAATTTCACAGTCATAGGATTTTTTTAACTGGTAAATTTCATGATTTTAGATATTTACATCTGAAATGTCATGATGCTGTAATTGCAGGTGGCCTGACCCCAAAAAAGAGCTATGTGGGGGATGCAGTGTTATTGTAGGGGGGTTGCAGTACTTCTGCCCATACTCCTGCACAGCGGCTGAAAGCAGCAGCACCTTCCGAGCTGGGCAGCTGGAGGGAGGTGGCTGCTGGCCAGGAATGCAGCTCTGAAGGCAGAACTACCTCCAGCAGCAGCACAGACGTAAGGGCGACATGGGTATGGGTGTGGAATTGCCACCCTTCTGCACTGCTGCTGGCGCATTGCAGTCTTCAGAGCTGGGCGCCCGGTCAATATTACAACCACTGCTCTCCAATTGCCTAGCTCTGAAGGCAACACAGAAGTAAGGGTGACAATACCATAAGCCTCTTGAAATAACCTTGGGACCCCCCTGCAAGTCCCTGTTGGGTCAGGAACCCCAGTTTGAGGCACCCTGTTCACCCCTGTGAAATCCGTAGAAGTCCAGATTTCACGGGAGGACACCAGAGTCTGTGGTCCATGATGCGAATTTGGTAGTGCCCTACTCATCCATCTCTCTGAGTGACTGACAGCCCATCCAACCAATCAACTTTCTTTCCCAAGCTCTACAAGAGCACCCCCCCACACCACCACTGGGCTCGATATAGGAATTATTGGGTAACATTATTTCATTTGTATCATTCAAATAAAATGATCATAATGGTCCATTCTGGCCTTACAATGTATGAAACTCTTTGCTGCCACTGACTGGCAGGGACAATATCTTCCTGACTCAGGCAAATAGCTCATTTCTTATACTTACGCCTTGAAAAGCTGCACAATGCAAACATCTGTGCTTTCATGACCAGGCCGTGGTTTAGTTTCGACAACCAGTCCCGTTTCATCTTTCAGCAAAACCCAGCTTTGTGCCTTGTGCTCATGGCGGTTCGGAGAGCCGAGAGGGAGAAACACAAATCTTTTTTCTCTCTCAAGTTGCTTGTTCAAATCTGGCTCAGATGAAGAATTGCCAGAGCTGCTCCTGGCCAATGGCTGTTACCAGGTGGAGGCAGTAAGCAGTGTTCAGTTGCTGGTGGAATGAACGGGTCAGGAATATTTCACTGGAATGTTTTTCCATCAGTAAAGGCGGATGCATCAAAACAAACTTTTCACAGGCACGTAGTGAGTTGCAGAGAACTGCTCTGATCCAGAATGGGAGTTCCAGTCCAAAGCAGAGCAAGAGAATACAGCCAGTAGCCAGGCATTCGCTGGAAAATGGGAGACCTAGCCTAAAGTCCCTGAGGGTCTCCCTGATTCTCCATCTGAACTAATGAATATTTATTTACGGAAAATGGAACAGAACCAACAGTGGTGATGAAAAGCAAGAGAGACTAATTCAGGGCAGAGAAGGTGACCTGGGGTTTCTTCTACCCCAGGCGCGGGCCCTAACATCTCAGCTAGTGGCTGTGCTGCAGTAAAACACCATGTTTTTTTAACATGGAAAATTTTGAAAGGTCTCAACTTTGTTCCACTGTCCAACGCAAACAAATTCCAAAACTGCAACATTTTTCACCAGATGGAATTCTTGTTTTCTGACCAGCCCTACCAGGGGACAAGTGTCCACAGCAGAAAACCCGCATTCTAATTGTCTGCCTTCCTGACAGTCTGAGCGGAGCGGCCCTGATATGAATGGGGGAATGGGTTCCTTGCTCTCTTCTAGAGGCACAGCTGTCCAGCTGAGGATGGAATAAGGCCACGGGATGGCAAGCAATGGCTGTGGGAGGAGTAGGAATGGTGGACTAACAGGTATGAACTTAGCTTCTTGTACCTGCACTGAATTCACACTGAATTCCCCTTTAAAAAGACAAGAAAACCATGTTTTTAAAACATGGAAATGAAGCATGTGAGTACTGTAAAAATAAACTGCCACCCTGTTTTTCACTTGTAAACGTTTCCTTGTCACATTCATAAAAAAGCACTGTGCACATTATCGTTAATGAATATGTAAATGAGGTGCGATGAATAACTCGTTCGGAGAAAGAAACAGGATGACTCATTTTACCTTATGTAATTTCTCCGCACTTCTTGCCCTCCGGAGGACGTCCTCTTGTCCCACTCTGGTGAAAGTTGGAATCGGGTCCCTTTGGTACAATGAAATGTCGGAACAAGCACTTTGAATGTTGTATTCGAAGTGCCCCACCTGTTTGGCTTTCCTTCCCCTGGAATAGACCTACTGCCTTTTGGGGTGACTCTCAAATTGCCCACTGGCATTTTAGCTACAAATAAACCCTTAGGACCCAGCCCGACTCTGCAACCGATAAATCAATACTAAAGCCCCAGCAACTGGTTCAGAAGAGAAAGGCCTAATACTATGATCTGAGACCAGGGGAGCTGACAGATTGCCAGGCCCCTAGTCAATATGGGGGGTGGGGGCTGTTCCATGCTCCTGGAAGGTGTGCGGCCTCAGACAAAGGGGCAAGGCTGGCCCCCAGTGCCAGCCAGCCAGCCAGCGTGGTGCACCCCCCATCCGCCCCAGCAACCCCTGCAAGCTGGCAGGAGCACATGGTGCATGGTGATTCTAAAAGACCTAGGACTCCAGCCACCACCGCTGCCGCAGTAGTGACCGGCGGGAACCCCAAGTCCTTCAGAATTCCCTTTGCCCTCCCTCCCCACCCCATCATGGGTGGGTAGGTCGGGACTGGCAGACAACTTTCCACTGAAAAATTATTTCAAGGCAAAATGCCCTCTTTTTGAAGGGATATTTCTGTGTGGTTTGATCATGTTAAATAGAAGAATTTTTTTTTTCTATTTTCATGGCAACTTTACATAGGAAAAGTTTCCCAAGTAGCATGTGCCCTGGATTGGTCTTTCTCTTATTATTCAGCACTAGCTCATGATAAAGATACTGTGTAAAAAAGCCTGAAACTTCTTCCTGAACATACTTGATGGCTGGCTGGTATTTGATCGGCTTGGCCTGTGGGTTATTTTTTTTAATGGATTGCCTAGTTGCCAGAAAAATAACATAATCTGCCAGGTTTTTTTTTAAACAAATCTAAAACTTTCCATTATTATCATCACCCTGCACTGGGATCGCTAATGGTAACAATTTCTGTGTCCAGCTAAAGATGCTGTCGTGCTCCCCCGCCGCAGTTTAAACGATAGCCGATCAAAATGGCGCAAAACGCAGCAGCTGGCTTCCTACCGCCATGCATCTGCCTGAGCGAGGGGATGAGTCGTGAGAGGGAGAAGATGAGCCATGTTCTCAGTGTGCTCTCTCTCAAGACTATACATAGCTGGGGGGGGGGGGACTGCAGAGTTGTCTTGGGGTTGGGGTTACGATCAGATTGCCTTGGGGGCAGGTAGGATGGGTGTCAGCTCTTTTGCATTTCAAAACTAGTGACCCCTCACCCTAAACACTGGCTTGTTGGCAATTCCAGGGTGGGTCTCTCACTCATTGGCATTTTTGCCCCAAAAATATAAGAATGCCAGGATGGCCAGACTGAGTCACCCCACAGGTCCATCTAGCCAGGATCCTCTCTTCTGACAGTGGCCAATGCCAGGTGCCCAAAGGGAGTGAACAAGACAGGGAATCATCAAGTGATCCCTCCCCTGTCACCCATTTCCAGCCTCTGACAAACAGAGAATAAGGACACCTTTCGTACCCAACCTGGCTCATAGCCATTGATGGATCTAACCTCCATGAATTTATCTATTTCTTTTTTGAACCCTGTTAAAGTCCTAGCCTTCACAACATCCACTGGCAAGGAGTTCCACAGGTTGACTGTATGTGCAGTGAAGAAATACTTTTTTTTGCTTGTTTTAGGTGACCCCTAGTTCTTGTATTATGGGAACAAGTAAACAACATTTCCTTATTCGCCTTCTCCACACCAGTCATGATCTCTCTCAAGTGGGAACAGCTAATTTAGTCCCCATCATTTTGTACGTATAGATGGGATTATGTTTTCTAATATACATTACTTTGCATTTATCAACATTAAAATTAATTTGCCATTTTGTTGCTCCCTTACCTAGGTTGGTGAGATCTTTTTGAAGCTCTTCACAGTCTGCTTTGGTCTTAACTATCTTGAGCAATTTAGTATCAGCTGCAAATTTTGCCACTTCATTCTTTACCCCTTTCTTCAGCTCATTTATGGATCATGGCATATAGGAGGCAGTGAATGAAGGGTTCACTTGAGCTTCATGGGCAACGGATAGTTCAGTGGTTTGAGCATTGGCCTGTTAAACCCAGTGTTGTGAGTTCAATACCTAAAGGGGCCATTTAGGGGTCTGGGGTAAATCTGCCAGGGATCGTACTTGGCCCTGGCATGAGGGTGGGGGACTGGACTTGATAACCTCTGAAGGTCCCTGCTGAGCGACCTTGGACAATTCATGTTGCCACCCTGTGCCTCAGTTTCCCTATCTATAAAAGTGGGCTATAGTTTCCTTATCTATAAAATCAGGCTAATAATCATCCTTTGTAAGGCATTTTGAGATATACTGGTATATATTAGCAAACTGTTCAATGTAACTTCATGATGCCTGTACTCTGGAAAAACTGACATCAAAGCAAAATGGTGACTTCAGCCCTGATTCCCAGGAAGTTGGGGGTCTGGATCTAGACTTCATGCTGGGCTTTTTCTCTCTGAGCCCTGCCCCTCCCCACTGCAAACACCCTCACATTTTTACAAGGCACATGAATGATGTGCACTGAAAAGCAGAGTCCATCTGGCTAGCCAGAGATTGAAGGCTGGGTGTGAGTTTGCATTTCTTATGCAGGCTCGCATGTGCGTCCAGTGATGGGAATATTCTAAAGCGGAAATGATCCCAGGTTTGCGGAAGAGCTCGTTGTGCCAGATGTCTTGTCGATTTACTGTTTGCGTTATTTAGCCGTCAGCGCCCAGGCACCTTAACACAGGGTTAATGCACAAGTTTCTTTTGGAATCTCGTATACGGCACCACATCCAGCTCAGTGAGCCACCAATCAGCATCAGTGCCGGGGCCAGCTCACTGAATGCCTGACGCAGGGATGTTTGGGGGGTCCCTGCCCAGCACATACTAATCGTTAACAGAGCTCCCCCTGGAGCTGCTTGGGGCCCTACGTAATTGCTTTGTCTGCTTGGGGCCGGATTCTCTCTTGACTTCCCTGGCGTTAACCCATGCACGTGTGAAAACCCAGAGATTCAGGCCCGGATCCTGCTAGGTGCTGAGTCCCACGAGAGCTGCTCAGGGTCCATTACTTTCCATGGGAGAGGAGGCTATTCTGACGACCTGATCGGCTCTTTATGGGATCGGGTCCTGATTCTACTAAACAGTCCTAACTGGAGAGGCCCTACACTTTTCAACTCAGCCAGCCTACAACAGTCAACTGCGCCCTCTTGTGGAGGGAGTTTAACCTCCAAATTATCCAGACAAATCGGCCTTATAAAAACTTTAAAACCAACCAATAGTCTTGTAGCACCTTAGGGTGTGTCTAGACTACGGAGTTTTTCAAAAAAAAAGTGGCCTTTTTTTGTAAAAACTTCACCTGCATCTAGGCTGCCGCTGTGTTCTTTTGAAATTAAATCGAAAGAACGCAGTGTTTTTTTTCGAAATCAGTAAACCTACTTTTACCAGGAAGAATGCCTTTTTTTTGAAAGAGCTCTTTTGAAAAAAGGTGTTCTTGAACACAAACAGGGCTTTTTCAAAAGAGAGCATCCGGACTGCCTGGGTGCTGTCTTTCAAAAACGTGGATCACTTTTTCGAAATTCTTGTGGCTATTTAGATGATCTCTTTTGAAAGAGGCTTTTTTCAAAGAGCTCTTTCGAAAAAGCCTCTTTCAAAAGAGGCTTGTACATGGTCACAACACACTTCTTCAGATGAATGGCATTATTAAAGGTCCCGTTTCTAAATAAATAGGGGTAGATGGAGGGGAGAGAAGGAAAAGAAAGAAAAAAGGGGGGGGAGAGAAATAGTCAATTAGAGTGTCCATGCTATGTGAAGTTGTTAAGGTACTAACTGTTTTTAAGTACCCATTGTTTGGCTTTTTATGTCCTTAGGATGTGAACTGTAGCGGGCCATCATAAAGGATTTGAAGATTCCCTGCAATAAAAGCAAGAAGAAGACTGGAGTGTGGAATTGATCTGCTGTGTTTTCTATATCACATCTATATTTTCTCTGTTCCTCTTTCCTCACTGGGCAGCACTGACAACTGTTGGAGAATAGCTGCCTTCATTTTATAGGAATATTTTACTACCATTGAATTGTCAATTCAGGATAATTTTGATGGGGATCAAACATCTTAAATTTGGGAGGGGATATTTAAGATTGAAATGGGAACGGTGCTTGTCTTGGCTTTCTGCTATTGTGGAATCTGTGTTTTCATTCCCTTTGAGTATGTCTACACTACAACACTATTTCGAAATAACTAGTGCTATTCTGAAATAACTTAGTCCGCAACTACACAGCAGGCAGCTATTTCAAAATAGTGTCAAAATACTGTCAAGCTGGATGACTTCTTACTCTGACTCCTTAATCCACATGGTACGAGGAGTAAGGGAAGTCAGAGGAAGAGTGTTCTATTTCGAATAAGTGCTGTGTAGACGCTCCCGATTTCGGAATAAACTATTTGAAATAAGCTACACAATTGACATAATTCAATTTGGCAGCTTATTTTGAGTTAATCCCTGCTGTGTAGACGCTCTCTGTGTCCTTTGGGAAATATCCTTTTCAGAAGGCCTGTATCTCCATCCTATTCCCGTCAATAATATTCTAACTCGCCTCCTCATTGAGTCTTCTCCAGTTTTCTGCTCTTCTTTCTTTATTCCCAAGAGCCTGCCTGCCAGATCACATGAGCTTCTTGCAAGTCTTGGGATTTGAGGTGATTTTTGTAAAGTGTCAGCCCTCAGAGTCACTGCTAGTGGAGAAAAATTCTGAACCAGTCGCTCAAGAACCAGAGGGGGGGCAGACACCCAACCTAGACATAAACTAAAGCATTAGCAATGTACACATGGGATTATATGCCGGTATAGCCCATGATACTGACCCAGGAGGTCTTTTCTAGTCCTGTGGCCAGTGTTCCCATGACTATGAGCACCTTGTTTTAAAAACAAACACGCAGTTCTCGCCCTCATGACTGGAAATGGGGAACCCTAAAGTCTCCAAGCCCAGAAGGCCGACAGAGCAAGCCCCATGTTTAGCCTTTCCAGAAGTCTCAGGAGTTTTGACTATTTGGAGTTGGCCTTACTGTGTATTCCAGCAGCACTTAGAATTATAGAATCCCAGGGCTGGAAGAGACCTCAGGAGTTATCGAGTCCAACCCCCTGCCCAAAGCAGGACCAACCCAACTCAACCATCCCAGCCAGGACTGTGTCAAGCGAGGACTTAAAAACCTCTGGGGATGGAGATTCCACCACTTAGAGGCCCCCAAGGGAGGTCAAGGCTCCATCTTGCATGTACCTGGTGCCAGACAGCCCCTGTCCCAGAGAGCTCACAGCCTAAGCAGACAACACAAGAGGCAATTGTCCTACCCCCATTTTACAGGTGAGGAATTAGGGAGGGCTGGTCACAAAACAAGAATTCTGCTTCTCAAAAAATGGTGAGGTTTTGGGGTTTGTTTTCATTCCACGTCAGGATGGCCCCACCACCGTTATTTTTGTCTCTGCTCTAGCGGGCCATGTGCCAGCTGAATCTCCTCACCCTGAAGCAATAGCAACTCCTCTGAGCTCTGTCCTCACTCTCTAGTTTGGATCAGAAATTCCAAATCCACCCTGGATCTGAGAGAGCTTCCCATTAAAACTCCATCCCAACGGGTCCATGGCCACCACAAGGTTGTTTGGACAAAGCAGACGATTGTGACAGCACAAAAACGTTCCTTTGAAAACTTTCCAACCAACTCCAGAAGTCAGGCACAGAGAGTCAATGTCCTGCCCGGGGACGAACCCAGAGGCAAACAATTGGCATGTTGATTCCTCGAGTCCTAGCTCAGTGGTCTGATCCCAGGGCAATCCTGAAAGGTACCTCGCCTAATCCTTGCCCATCTCCCTTTCTGGTGCCTGGTAAAGTGGCTGTAAGGAGGTGCAGGATACAGTTTGCGTGACGCTGCCCAAAATGGCAGTGAATTGCCTTGTACCGAGGGGCGTCAAAAGCAGAAAATGTTAACAGACTGATTTGATTTGTTCCAAATGAGTGGGACCAAGAAGAAAGGGGGGAATCAAGGAAAAGGCAAATGGTGGCTGGAGATGGAGAAAAAAAAAAGCCCGTCAATCTGGGCTAGCAATCTCTCATAAGCACATAGGAACGGCCAGACTGGGTCAGACCAAAGTGTCCTGTCTGCCGACAGTGGCCAAGGCCAGGTGCCCCAGAGGGAGTGAACAGAACAGGGAATCATCCCTGTTGTCCATCTCCATCCTCTGACAAACAGAGTCTAGAGACACCATCCCTTCCCATCCTGGCTCATATCCATTGATGGACCTAACCCCCATGACTCTCAGCTGAGGTCCTCAGGGAAGTGGTGGGGGGACCCTCCCTGAAGACATCTCAGACTAGGAACAAAGCTCTAAGCTCTAGAGAACAGCTTAGACGCCAGAAACCCCGGGCAGGGGGCTATGTGTGGTGCACCACAGCCAGGCAGGAGACAGTGTTGGCCCTTGCACAGTGTGGGATGAGCAGCATCAGTAGATTGTCTCCCTGTGTGTCAGCCTATGGTTGGAGGATGGAACCCGGTCTCCACTCCTTTCTTAGATTCCTGTTCCCTGGGAATGGTAGGGAGCAGAAGACAAACCCCGGGGGGAAGGTGCAATCCACCAACATGATTTGGGGCACATGACCTATGAGGAGAGGCTGAGGGATCTGGGCTTATTTAGTCTGCAGAAGAGAAGAGTGAGGGGGGATTTGAGAGCAGCCTTCAACTTCCTGAAGGGGGTTCCAAAGAGAACGGAGAGAGGCTGTTCACAGCGGTGGCAGAACAAGGAGCAATGGGCTCAAGTTACAGTGGGAGGTCTACGTTGGATATTAGGAAAAAGTTTCCCTAGGAGGGTGTTCCCTAGGGAGGGGGTGGAATCTCCATCCCTAGAGGTGTTTCAGTCCTGGCTTGATAAAGCCCTGGCTGGGCTGATTGAGTTGGGTTGGTCCTGCTTTGGGCAGGGGGCTGGACTCGATGGCTCCTGAGGTTTCTTCCAGCCCTGGGATTCTATGAAGCGCTACAGAGATGATCATGATGTGGGACCACATGGGGAGAGATTTGTTGTTCATCCCCCTACTACTGCACCCTTCCGTTTAGCTGGATACGCTGTGTTCTTCTCTTTAGAAGTGGGTTTTTCCCACGAAAGCTCATGATACTATATATATACAGGCAGTCCCCGGGTTACGTACAAGATAGGGACTGTAGGTTTGTTCTTAAGTTGAATCTGTATGTAAGTCGGAACTGGCATCCAGATTCAGCCGCTGCTGAAACTGACCGCCAGTTCTGACTTACATACAGATTCAACTTAAGAACCCCAAGCTTCCCCAAGTCAGCTGCTGCTGAAACTGATGAGCGCTGATTCCAGGAAGCCTGGGGCAGAGCAACTCTGCCTCGGGCTTCCTGTAGTCAGCGCTGGTCAGTTTCAGCAGCGGCTGACTTGGGGACTCCTGGGGCAGAGCAGCTGGGGTGCTGCTGGATTGCTCCAGTAGCACCCCTTGGCGCTACTGGACCAACCCAGCAGCACCCCAGCTGCTCTGCCCCAGGCGTCCTGATTCAGCCACTGCTGAAACTGACCAGCAGTGGCTGAATCAGGACCTGGGGCAGAGCAGCTCGGGTGCTGCCGGGTTGGTCCAGTAGTGCCCAGAGCGGGTGCTGCAGGACCAATCCGCAGCGCCCCAGCTGCTCTGCTCCAGGGTCCAAAACAAAAGCCTGGTCTGCTGGGGGGGCACACTATCCGCGCCCCCCCCCCAGCAGACCAGGGACATGGGGAGCAGAGCAGCAGCGGCAGCGGGGTGCCGCGCCTCTGAGGCTTTGCTCTGGCAAAGTCTCAGAGGCGCGGGACCCCTCCCCCCCCCCCCCGCAGCTGCGGCTTCAGTCCCGGTGCCTGTGGTCTGCTGGGGACCGTCCCCAGCAGACCACAGGCACCAGGACTCAAGCGGCAGCAGCGGGCGGGTTCCCGCGCTTCTGAGGCTTTGCCAGAGCAAAGCCTCAGAAGCGCGGGGAACCGCCGCTGCTGCCGCTTGAGACCCGTTGCCTGTGGTCTGCTGGGGACGGTCCCCAGCAGACCACAGGCACCGGGTCTCAAGCGGCAGCAGCAGCGGTTCCTGCGCTTCTGAGGCTTTGCTCTGGCAAAGCCTCAGAAGTGCGGGAACCCGCCCGGTGCCCCTGGTCTGCTGGAGACGGTCTCCAGCAGACCAGGGGCACCGGAGCAGCTTACGAACGGGGCTTTCTCGCCCCGGAGCTCGCAGGTAGCAATCCGCTACCTCGACCTCCGGGGCGAGAAAGCCCCGTTCGTAAGTGCGGATCCGACGTAAGTCGGGGACTGCCTGTATATATATAGTGTGTGTTAGTCTCTAACACTGTATATATAGTGTGTGTGTTAGTGTGTTAGTGTCTAAGGTGCGACAAGTGTATTCGTTTCTTTGCTGATCTGTCCATATTTAGTTCCCCTCCACAAATAAAACGAGGAGAGAATATTGCCCCAGTATTTCACCAGGGCGTTCTCCTGACAATGACCGAAAGGTGTCCAGCCAATCAAGGCAGATTAAAACAATAAATACATGCAGGGGGAAGCTTTCCCTTGCAAGTTGATTTAAGCTGTGCAGAGATATAGACAGATATAGACACACATCAGGCTTCTTTACAGCTCACCGGGGGCAAGGCGGGGGCAGCCCTCCCATGACAGCTCAATCCATAATGCATGAGGCTTCAAAGGCCACAGAGGAATAGTCGGAACTCAGGTCGGCTGCTGCAAATCTCCGCTCCTGCACCTGAACTGCCTGCGACCGAGGAGACTGATCCCAGCGCAGGATGGAAAGAGGCGTTTTCATCCATTCCTTTTTCAAGCCTCTTTTCCTTTGAGGAAAAAGGCCGAGTTCGGAACCGCAAGCTAGTTCAATGGCAAATCCATGATAACAGATCACTCACTTCCGTGTGCTTGCCCTTTTCCCATCATGCATCTCTCCCACACGCTCTGTTTGATGACACCAGGCCGTATGGCCAGATATTTTTAATTGGAGCAGTCCTGGGAACCATATTCCCCATGTAATTGCATGCACCCTGCCGAGCTGAGTAATCTGCAGGGTCACAGATTAGACTCATACAAGAGTTAATTTCCTGGGTCTGACTAGACATAGAGGGACTCTTCCTGATCTTCGTATTGCAGCCGGTTCTGTTCTTCTCCCCATCAAAATGTAAATTCAATGAAAAATGGGGGTTCTTTGAAAATGCAAAAGGTTCAAAGGAAAAGATCATTTTAGACTGCATTTTCTGGGCTTTTTCCACAGAGAGTTGGGTACAGAAACATTTGGGGTAATAGAAAACTTTTTTATGTAAAAATCTGAGTATTTTACTGAAAACAAGTTTCCAAAGTCCAACTTTTTTTGAGCGTTAGTCAGTAAACCAAAAACTTTTCCTGGGAAAATGTGACAGTTATTAAGAATCCTCCCTTTTCGTTTTCATTTCCTAGAAAAAATAAGTGGCATTATTTGACTAGATGTACTTGATATCGCATTTATTTGGCACTGTTCTGTACGGACTATATTGGCTGGCCATTACCACACAGTGTCCCAGGTGTGGCCCATGTAAACCAGTAGCGATCTCAGACATTAGAGTGCACATGCAGATATTTTTGTGGCAACCACTGTACTCTGTCCAATTCGCTACTGCAGTTGTGCTGTGCACTCAGTTCAGCGGAGGGGAGGGATAGCTCTGTGGATTGAGCATCGGCCTGCTAAACCTAGGGTTGTGAGTTTAATCCTTGAGGGGGCCATTTAGGGATCAGGGGCAAATCTGATAGGGATGGTGCTTGGCCCTGCCCTGAGGGCAGGGTACTGGACTCAATGACCTTTCAAGGTCCCTTCCAGCTCTATGAGATAGGTACAAGACCTAAATCCACTTACTGCTAATATTCCAGGTCCTGGCCATGCAATCTTACATTGCAGCTATCCTGCACTTTAGGAGTATGTCCTGAGAGTGTTTGTGCTGCTGTTAGATACAAAAGTTTCCTTCGTTGACCCATCAGCCTGGCTGGACAGGGCTGGCAGGTTGTGCTCACAAAGCCAACATGCATTATGCCAGGCATGGGCAAGATACAATCCACAGGTCAGATCTGGCCCATGGCCCGCCCTGACACTTCCCCGCCCCTATGCCAATCAAAACCTGGGGGCAGGGGAGTATGCAAAGTCAAGCGCTATTCAAAGTGGCTGGTGGCTCCCTCCCCTGCCAGGGACACATGGCGCCTAGAGGGAACTGCCAGCTGTTTTGAACAGCGAATGACTTCACACGCTCCCCTGCCCCGGGTCCCAATTGGCCTGGGGGTTGGGGGAGCATGAGAAGTCTCCTCCTCCTCCTCCCCCCTGTCCCCCTCCACTCTGCCAGCGGCACGCTGTGCTTAGAGAGACCTTCCAGCAGTTCTCTAGGTGCTGTGCACCCCTGGCAGGTCAGTGGGGGGGGGGGGAGGCAGAGACATTGTGCTCCCTTCCTCCCGACCCCAATTGGCCTGGGGCCTAGAGAACCCCGCCCCTTCCCCCCTGAGGCCCCGCCCCTTGTGCTTGGGACCACAACCAACAATTGTGAAGTGGCCCCTCTGCAAAAATTATTGCCCACCCCTGCATTATGCTCAAGCTTTGTGACAGTTTGTCCGTGGCATCCCCAGGCGTGCTGGGCGTGACTGGCGGGGCGGGTTGTCTATGCCACAAGGAGCAGTGTCAGAGGCGTCGGCATGCTCCGCTATCCTGCCAGCCAGAGTGGGCACAGTCGAGTGTGCCTGTTGTACCCCCAGGCATAGCAGAGAGGGGTGGCAGGGCACAAAGATAGTACTCCCATGTACACCAGGCCTCACCAGCTGCTCCCTGCAGTCCAAAGCTGGCTTGTTGTGGCTGCGAGCAGCACCAAGCACACTGCAGCCCCCCCCAGTCCCGGCTGGGCTTTAGGTGTCAGAGTATGTCTACACTACCACCCTAGTTCGAACTAGGGTGGTTAATGTAGTCATACAAACTTGCAAATGAAGCCTGGGATTTGAATTTCCCGGGCTTCATTTGCATGTTGCCGGGCGCCACCATTTTTAAATGCCGGCTAGTTCGGACTCCGTGCCCGCGGCTACACGCGGCACGAACTAAGTAGTTCGGATTAGGCTTCCTATTCCGAACTACCTGTATGCCTCATGGAATGAGGTGTACAGATAGTTCGGAATAGGAAGCCTATTCCGAGCTACCTAGTTCATGCCACGTGTAGCCGCGGGCACAGAGTCTAAACTAGCCGGCATTTAAAAATGGCGGCACCCGGCAACATGCAAATGAAGCCCAGGAAATTCAAATCCTGGGCTTCATTTGCAAGTTCGTATGACTACATTAACCACCCTAGTTTGAACTAGGGTGGTAGTGTAGACATACCTTCAGGGACTAATTAATAATAAACTGGAAAAGCCAAATCCAAAAGGTCGCTGAATATGAACCCCCTCCCTCATCTGAGCTGTGTCAGCAACTAGCTGCTCTCTCCTGCCCCCAAACTCTTTGCCTGGACATGGCCTGGAAATGGAGCAATCTTAGATGCAGACCAGTCATAGGGGTGCGTGGTGCTTCCCTGTTCTGGACAGTTTTAATTACCTGAGCTACCTGTTTTGGTTTTTATGTCACACCCATCCCCTTTGTAAGTCAGGGTTTGGGGGCAGGAGGAACTGACGGCAATTTCCCTGCTCTGGCTGCCGCTATCGGTGGTCTCTTTTGTTATACTAAGCAGCAAGCTTTTGTGTGGGAGGGACAGCCATCTTGTTCTGTGTTTACACAGCACCTGGTGCAAAGGTTCCTGCTTGGGGCTGTTGGATGCTACCACAGCACAAATAATTAAACGAATCTCAGGCATATGCAAATCTCTGAGAGCATCGGTCGTAGTGAGAGAGCCTGTCTTTTCTCACAGCATTGCCTGAAGCATCCTCTGTTGCTTACTGAACTTTACCTTTCAAACTGCAAGGTGCAAACAGCAAACATCTCTTCGTTAAGGCCCCTTTGGCGACTCCAGACCCACCTCAATCAATTAACATGTAAATAATTAAATCAACATTTTAGAATAAAATGTTCTGTCCATGAGAGGTTCTCTGAAGTGTGAATTATGGGGTATTAATTCATACAGCGTTTTCTTAATGGACCTCGACCTTCGGCCTCATGTCTAGCAACAGCGAGTTGTGAATTAATTCGCCGTATTTCACGCATTGTCAATTCATCACATTTAAACACAGCTCGGCCCCCCTCTCCTGGAAGGTCACCGAGGCGCCCCAACCCTTTGGGGAAAAGGCCGAGCGGGAAGGAACAAGCCGTGGCAGGTCATTCCATTATGCCGCCTTCTGCATTTTCCTGTGACACATCTGCACCTCCTGCTGTCACCGACAGAGCCCAAGGCTGTTCTGACCCCCGCGCTCAGCCAGGGGGGAAATCCCAACCTTTCTAGCAGTGTGAGTCCCAACCAGTACCTCAGACTGTCCATTTGAAAGGTAGCACCTCAGGGCCTCTGACAGGACTGTGTAGTGCTAACATCGCCCTCATCCACGCTGCTTCCTGCCCGCCGCCGGAGGTGTCCCACCAAAGCACCAGCAGAGCCTGGTACTGCTCTGCTTGTGTGAAGGGGGAAGGAGTGTGTATGTGGGGGGGAGGGTACAGGCCCTGGGAAGGAGTTTGGGTTCGGGAGGGGGCTCAGGGCTGGGATAAGTGGGAAAGAGTTTGGGATGTGGGATCTGAGCAGTGGTTACCTCACGCGGCTCCGAGGAAACAAGCAACATGTTCTCCTAGGGACAGGGACAATCAAGCATCTCCGTGTGCTGGCCCCATCCACAGGCACCACGCTCGCAGCTCCCATTGGTTGCAGCAGCTCCCAGAAGTGGCTGGCATGTCCTGCTGGCTCCTAGGTGCTTGTGTGGCCAGGGGTGTTACATGTGCTGCCCTGAGCACCGGCTCTGCTGCTCCTATTGGCTGGGAACTGTGGCCAATGGGAGCTGCAGGGATGGTGCCTGTGGACGGGGCCAGCATGCCAAGATCCTTGGCCACCCCTGCACCTGAGAACTGGTGGGACATGCCTGCTACTTCTGGGAGACACACAGAGCTGGCAGCTGAGACCCACTGGATTTTTAGCTGTGCTGAGCAGAACCATCAGGATCCCTCTTTGACCGGATAATCCGGTTGAAAGCAGGATGCCTATTTCCAGTTAAAAGGGACTGGAGCAAGGGGGCCTATTCTGGAGAGCAGCCAGGGCGGGGGGCTACTGATTTCCCCTCCTACTTTAGTTACTTCCCTGTCCCTGGAGTTCCCTGTTTCAAACACCCTTTTCCACTCCTTCTTCAAGCCTGGCCTTGCACAAACCCTGAGCACCCACCCGGCTCCTGCCCCACTCTGTCTCTGCCTCCTCTCCTGGCTCATGCTGCTAGGTGGATTGGGGTGGGGAAAATATGAGGGAGAAAGCCAGGCAGATCCCCCTCTCTCCAGCCATCCCAAAAGGGGCGGCTTTAAGGAGAGCTCCAACTGCAAGGGCATCTCCATCTGACCCTGGCTGTGGGTGTGAAGCTCCCCCCCACACTGGTAATGGATCCTTTTCCCAGGTCCTATTGCCTGGATCAGACGGGGTAGCTCCAAAGAGGGGCAAATTCTACCCATCCCTCCAGGGTGTCTCCATTCAAATCCAATCTAGACTGGGGCCACGCTTGCCTTTGCGCACTCTGAACTGGGCTTTAATTAAGAGGTAAAATTATTAAAGCTGCAGATTACGATAGCCTCAGGATCCTGGCCCAGTGATATCAAGCAGATGGTCCGGGGGCAAGCAAAAAGCCCTTTAATAAAGACGCGTTTGTTATTCATGAGCATTAATTATGTCCACTTCCCTCATTTTAAAGTGTTCTGGTTGTCAGCCCCGGCATTGTATGGCAAAGAAGCATGATGAATTAGGCAAACCCCTTCTGGTTCAGGACATGTGCTTTGTGTGAGGAAAATTAAAAGAATTCTCTCCCAGAAGATAGAGCGATTAAAACAAACACTCCAATTTCCTCTCTCCCCTCCCCGCTTTTTCCTTCCAGCCGTACGTCTTGCGCTTCTCAACAGGAGCGCATCGCCCCTTTCCAGCCGCCTAGACGGACAATGGCTGATAGTGGAACCGAGTGAGACGCAGCACAGAAGATTGTTCTGGTGAAAGCCCAGGACTAGGCCTGAGGAGACCTGAATTCTCTTTCGCTGGTAGCTTGGCAACGCTGCGAAGGGAAAGGATGGTCTTTGCACCAGGCCTCGAGAGGCAGGTTCAGTTTGGTCTTCTGCCACAAGCCTCCTCTCTCACCTTTCGGGCAAATCACCTAGCCCCGGGTGAACAAAGGTACTCAGGTGCCTTACTCCCTTCAATTTTAGTCAATGGGAATTAGACACCTAAATATCCTGGAGAGCATCTTGGCCTTCCTTTCTCTCAGCTCTGGGGGTAACAGAGCAGGAGGGTTCTGAGGAGATGTGAACTAAAGAGGATTAGATGCTCAGACGCTATGGCTGCGTCTAGATTGGCAAGATTTTGCGCGAATACTTTTAACGGAAAAGTTTTTCCGTTAAAATTATTTGCGCAAGAGAGCGTCTATACTGACATGTGCCTTTGTGCAAACGATTTGCTTTTGTGCCCAGTGTAGACGCTCTTGCGCAAGAAATAAACGTGTCTGTCTACACTGCACCTCTTGCGCAAGAATAATTGTGCAAGAGGGCTTATCCCTGAGCGGAAGCGTCGGAGTATTTGCGCAAGAACCACTGATTTTGTACATTACAACGTCAGTGTTCTTGCGCAAATACAAGCGGCCAGTGTAGACAGGCAGCAAGATTTTACACAAAATCATGCCAGTCTAGATGCATCCTATGGGGGGAGGGACCCAGAAGTACCTGACCGACACCAGGGGCCTACAGAGCTCAGTGCTCCACAGAGCTCGGTGCTCCACAGAGTCAGAGACAGACCCTGTGCTGCCGAGTTTGTAACGTAAATAGATGAGTGAACTAGGGAACAATGAGCCGGTCGGGGGAGCGATCTCCGGAGGAGGGAGGATGCTCTCCCAGCAGAGAGGCTGGGGGGGTTCTGTGGGGGCTGGGGAGAGCAGGACTGAGCTCCAGGTAGAAGGACTAGAGTGACTGTCCCGGGCCAGGCACAGAAGAGGAGCCAAAGGGTAGGACACAGGGAGCTGTGTCCTGGGATTTCAAGGACTCTGTGCACTGGGGTGATGGAATCGGGTCACCTGAGAAGTCCCGGCTCATCCTGCCACCAGCGGGGTGTCCCCATGACTGTATGGAACGAATTTGCCATACAGCACCAAGCACAATCAGCTCCTGGCTCATGCCTGGACGCCCACGTGCTCCGGAAAGCCAGATAAATAATCATATCCCCTCTGTAGACCAGGTGGGGGGGCAGTAACAGTCCCCCCCCCCCGTATGTTACACTTGCATGTTGCATCTCTTATAAAAGATGCTGCAGAAAGCAAACCCTTAGCAATAAGCAAGCCAGATGAAGTCCAGATCAGCCAATGAACAGCCAAAAGCGAGGCTAATAGATCTGATGAATAGCACCAACCGCTGCCACCCGCCACGAGCGCTGCCTTCCTCCGCTTACCCACTGCCCCATTGCTCAAAGACTTCCTGACCTTGTCCCCAACGGGGATCTGAATCGGCCTTCAGGGATGAGCGCAAGCTCCCCTTCTGATGGTGAGAAACGGGGAGCCAGAGAAACCTGCTCAGACAGCCTGCTCTTGAGCCCTGGGAGACATGAGATAACCTCGTCTGACCTTACAGCACTAAGCCAGCTGCTCAGGGTCCCAGTAGCACTGCTGCTAATAGAAGCCCCTTTGCACTGCTCCGTTTCCCGACTCCGTTGTTTACATTAATAGGGATTTAATGGCTCTTCGGCATTGCCCAGAATCATCCTCCATTTGCCTCGGCCACTGCGACTGTTTGGCTTTTCGTGGACCGGCACAGAGCAATGGGGGACTGCAGGATCCCGGGATTCTACCTTGCAAATAGCATGGCAGGATTCAGCAGACGTGGGTCAGAACCCAGCTCAAGGATTTCGGGGAATCAGGGCTTTGGCCTCTCTTGAGATCGCAGGCGTCTAGGTCGAGACGGTGGAATTTACTAGCAGGGAGTCTGACTATCCAAAGGGACTTGTGCTGGTGGCACGGGCTTCAGAGCTGGGCTTCCGCTCTCTCTGGCTGCACCACGTGGAGATGCCACCAGCAGTAGCACAGAAGAAGGGTGGCAATACCATGGCCACATCACCCTTCCTTCGGTGCTGCTTCTGGGGAACTGTGCTAAGGTCTAATGGAAGGCGCGGTGGTTCCATCGGGGTTCCACACTCAGCTCCCAATCTCCCCCGGGCCAGGAGTCTCTCTGCTGGAGAGAGCTGGAGCTAGCCCCTCTGCTCCTTCTGTCCCCAAGTGATCCTGGAGCACAGCGATGTGGGCAGGGCTCCCCATGAGGACTGGCACCCAGAACATGGTCCCCTTAATGTCCCAGGGTCTCCACTGGACCAGGAGAAGATGAACTTGACCCACGTCTGTCTCGTTCCCTGCTCTGGCTCTGCCTCCCCAAGGGGAATGACTCCCAACCCACAGCCCCTGCAAACCCTAGTCTGTGGGAACCGCCTGTCTCCACCTGGGGTCAGGTAGCCAGGGTCAGAGGTCACGTCCGTCAAATCCAGGGAGGATGATGGCGAATCAGAACGGGGCTCTGCTGCTCCTTACGGCCTTGGCCTCTCCTGGGACAGGCTGGGCCCGAAGCAGAAGTTGACATGCTGTGGGGGGAGGAGTAGGTCGGGCTTAACAGACCAGTGGACGTGCTGAGCCCATCCCCATCGCTGGGGCTGAGACTTTGTGTGCGGGGTGGAATATCTGACTCATGGAGCTTGATGGCCACAGACTGTCTGTGTCTCTAGACGGGGGCAATGCTCGGTGCCTGGTCCCGTCCTTTCTGAACTCCTGATTCTCAAACAGCTCACCCGGATGGCGACAGACCCTTTTTCCCTCGCCGGCTCAAAAGCCCTTGGTCAGAGGAATGGCGTGACTATGAGGAGACCGCCCCCCCTCGGCTGTCCCCGAATCTCAGCACCTGTAGGAGAGAAGAGCTGACTTCCTCCAGGCCCGTTTAGTCTGTGATTCTTCTGTGAGCACCGTCTCCCAGATCTCAAGGCAGGGGTGGGGAGGTTGGGCCAGGGGCAGGAAATCTGAGGCTCTCGCTGCCAAAGCCAGCCAGGGCCCTGACTTGAAGTTCTATCTCCTTCCCCTGTCCTGGAAGGAGGAAGGGCCCAACAGAGCTCTGCCCTGACTAAGGATGGCCCAGTGGGGTGCAGGCTAGAAGGACTGGAACATGGATTTCCAGTCTCCCCTTTCCAGGCTCCCCCCAGCACTAAGGTAAAGGCCCAAAGTTGGGAAATTGGGAAAACTTTTCCCTCCCCCCGTCAATAGTGACTTGCTTGACCAATCAGCATTGAGAGTTTGAGAAGTGGGAGGCTGAGAGGTCTCAGCAGGTGTCCCAAAGGATGGCCCAGGTCACCACCAGAGGGGCTCAGTCTCAGAGCAGTTCCAGCCCCACCTCTTTGGGAGGGCCTCCCGCAAAGCCATAAACGGCAGGTCGGCTCAGGTTGCCCGTCTTACACCTCTGTCCTGCCTGCCTGAGGTCAGGGTCTCTCTGTGAGGTCATCACTTCCCCACCCCTGTCCCCCAATAGGATGAGGGCCTGCAGCAGGCCTTTATGATGTCACGGCCACACCCACCTCTCCCCTGCAAAACTGGTTTCCTGTCCCTAATCAGCCCCTTGGGACACACTGACTGCTCAGAATAAAGTGCTCTCAAATGAGCTACCGTCCACCAATTGCTCATAGTCATCGTTCAGCAGGTATTGGAGAAGAACTGGCCCAATAGAGAGAAGCAGGAACTGTGCAGAGACAATAATTGCAGAGAAGCAGCATAATCAATCCAATCCATGATGGCTTGTGACTTATGTTTGGTCTTAAAAGAGAACAAAAGGACCTGAGTCTCTCCAGCAGCTTGGCCATCAGGCCCCATGTCCCTCTCCCCTTGAGAGCTGGCAGGTGGAGGGGTCTCAGCAGAAGTCCGAAAGGATGGCCCAGGTCACCGCTGGAGAGGGTCAGTCTCTGAGCACTCTTCCAGCCCCAGCTCTTTGTGAGGGCCTTCCATAGTGACCGCAACTCCCTCGCTTCCCCGAGACACACACCCCTCCTTGGTGGAGGCAGGCAGGAATGGAAAAGAAGCAAGAGAAGAAGAGAAAGAGGGAGGGAAGGAGGAAAAAGGAAACCTAAAAGGACAAACCTTCAATGGGTACTTCTAGACTACACGCTTCTTTCGAAAGAAGCTTTTTTGAAAGAATCTTTCGAAAAAGCTTCTTTAGAAAGAGATCGTCTAGACAGCCACACCTTTTTTGAAAAAGCGATCTGCTTTTTTTGAAAGAGAGCAGCCAGGCAATCTGGATGCTCTCTTTCGAAAAAGGCCTGTTTGCAGCCAAGAACACGTGTTTTCAAAAGGGCTCTTTCAAAAAAAGGCATTTTTCCTCATAAAGTGAGGTTTACCACTGTCAAAAAAACTGCCGCGTTCTTTCGATTTAATTTTGAAAGAATGCGATGGCAGTCTAGACACAGGTGACGTTTTTTTAAAAAAAGGCAACTTTTTTTGAACCCCCCCTATACGCTAGACATAGCCCTACTGGTTTCTGTGCCTAGAATTGGATTGCTACCAGGTCGATCCACCTGTTCCATCCAGTTTGATGTTCAGACTGAACCGGTTCCAAGCCGCTCTGAGGCACTTACCTTCTAAACAGGGATCACAGCATCAGGAGGAGGGAAGGAGAAAACTCCGACGAGGTTCCTCCTCACGCTCACGTACGGTAACTCTAGTTCTCTCTGTCCCCAAGGTGAGACCCTGAAATGGGGCCTCACCTCTGCAGAGCCACAGTCTTTGAGCTTGCCCCAGCCTCGCCCCTCTGTCCTGCCTGGCTGAGGTCAGGGTCTCTCTGAGGTCACCACCTCCCCACCACTGTCCCCCAACAGGGCGAGGTCCTGCCACAGGCCTTTGTGATATCACTGCCACCCCCCCACCCCCCCGCAAGGCTGGTGTCCTGACCCTGGCCAGCCTCCCTGGATGTTTGACCACCCCACTGAATAGCAGCTGAGTCTGGGGACCAAGCTGGCTGCGCAGTAAATCCCTAGAAGCTGCTTGCTAGGCCGCGCTCATTTTCCCACTAGCTAGTAAACTTTTAAGGTAAGAAGAGACCATTAAATCGTTGAATCTGACCCCTGCCGATCCCGACCCTTCTGTATATCACAGGAGCTAAGTTTTGATCCAAACACCCACCAGGAAGGCATCTAGTCTTCATTAGGAAACATCAGGAAATGGAGAATCCGTCACTAACTCTGGTAATTTGTTCCATAGAATCCTAGGGCTGGAAGAGCCCTCAGGAGACAAAGAGTCCAGCGCCAAGCCCAAAGCAGGACCAACCCCAACTCAATCAGCCCAGCCAGGGCTTTGTCAAGCTGAGACTTAAGCACCTCTAGGGATGGAGATTCCACCACCTCCCTAGGGATCACAGCCCAGTGCTTCACCACCCTCCTAGGGAAATAGTTTTTCCTAATTTCCAACTTAGAACTTCTGCACTTTAACTTGAGACCATTGCTCCTTGTTCTGCCATTTGTCACCACTGAGAACAGCCTCTCTCCATCCTCTTTGGAACCTCCCTTCAGGAAGTTGGAGGCTGCTCTCAAATCCCCCCCTCACACTTCTCTTCTGCAGACTAAACCAACACAAAACCCTCAGTCTCTCCTCATAAGTCATGTGCTCCAGCCCCCTCGTCTTTTTGGTTGCCCTCCACTGGACCCTCTCCAATGCATCCACATCCTTTCTGTACTGGGGGCCCCAGAATTGGACACAATACTGCAGATGTGGCCTCAGCAGAGCCAAATAAAGGGGAATAATCACTTCTTTAGATCTGCTGGCAATGCTCCTCCTGATGCACCCTAATATGCCATTAGCTGTCTTGGCTACAAGGGCACCTTGTCAACTCATCTCCAGCTTCTCATCCACTGTAATCCCCAGGTCCTTTTCTGCAGAACTGCTACTTAGCCAGTCGGTGCCCAGCCTGTACCAATGCTTGGGATTTTTCCGTCCCAAGTGCGGGACTCTGCACTTGTCCTTGTTGAACCTCATCAGATTTCTTTTGTCCCAACCCTCCAATTTGTCTAGGTCATGCTGGACCCTATCCAGAGCTGGCCCAAGCTATGGGCTGACCAGGCTACCGCCCGGGGCGCCCAAACAGGGCGGAGGTGGGGCTGCGCATGCGCCGGGCACCCGGGGCCCAGGGCGCACGAATGGCTCAGACCAGCCCTGACCCTATCCCTTATTGCTGATATGAGTTTGTCTGTTTTCACCTTCCAGCCACTGGTCTTGTTCTGCCTTTTTCGGGGACATTAAACAGCCCTTTAATACCTGACATTTTCTCTCCAGGATGGCACAATGAAGTCATCTCTCATAGACTGGGCTCGTCTCCGTAGCTCACAAGAAGGTGTTTTTCTACAGCCTCAAACACTGGGCTCTTTGCTGCCCCAGCTCCGATTTTTCAACATCTTTTTAAAATGTGGCTCTTAAAACAGACTGCAGAATCCAGTCTCGGTCTCAGGCCGGGTCTACACTAGCCCTGGAAGGTTGGGTTAAGGTACACAACTCCAGCTACATAAAACACATAGCTGGAGTTGGCTTCCCTTAACCCAGGGGTGGGGAACCTTTTGGGGGTCAGGGGCCCGCTGACCCACGGAAAATTCAGTTGAGGGCTGCACACAAGTGAGAAGCAAAAAAACCATCAAAAACCCCTCAGTGACGTGACCCCCAACTGAGAAGGAGAAAGACCCTCCCCACATTCCCCTCGCATCCCACAACCTAGGGGGGCCCAGGCTCGTAGATTTTGTGTGCTCCAGCTCCACGGGGGGGGGGGGGGGGGCAGCAGGGGATGGAGTGCCAGCAAGGGCTCCCTTATGCTGGGGCGGGAGCCCGGAGCCCCAGAGGCCATATCTAGGCAAGCTGGGGGCCTTAGGTTCCCCATCCCAGGCCTTAGGTTCCCCACCCCTGCCATAAGCCAAACTTGGTGACATCATCACAGAGGGAGGCTGACTGAAGTAAACGCTTCTGTTGGCTTCCCTTACTCCTCAACTGCAAGGAGTACCGGCGCCGACCAGAACTGCCCTCAGTGTTCGATTTAGCGAGTCTTAACTAGACCCGCTAAATCAAATGCCAGAGGATCGATCTCCAGCGCAGCAAGTGGAGACGTGACCTCCCTGATGCTATGTCACCTCCCTGCCCTATTCACTTTTCTTCTCATATGTCTAAGGACGGCTTCAGCCGGGTTCCCCACAGCATCCCCTGGAAGCCCCTGTTGGGTGGCTGGCCTAGCATGACCCCTTGATCCTCCTCAGAGTCACTTCTTGTCTGGGCACTGTTTCCAGTTCCTAAATCTGGGCGTGTCCTAAATCTGTTTTGATTGTGTGGGTCCAGCTTCCCAAGGGATCCTGATCCCTCTATTTCACTGCCCTGGCCTCAGCCTCGTTCCCCACTCTGCTCTTATTTTGTCCCCCACATGTGGCATCAGCAGGGATTTCATATTTCCTTCCAATTCATTGATGACAATTGTTTAAAGACAATTGTGGACCCCGAGAACCTGCCTTTCACTACATCTTTTTCAGTTTCGCTGTCTGCTTTTTGAGATGTCACCCAAATCTGGACAGAGTACTCCGGGTGCAAGCGTGCCGTGGATGCAGGTAGAGGCACGATGGGATTTTCCCTTTCCTAATAATCCCCACCATACCGATGGCCTTTGTAATTGCTGCTGCACCAGGAGTAGAAGCTTTCAGAGAATTACCCATGGTGGGTCCAAGATCTCTTCCTACTGTGGTAACCGCTAATTTGGAATCCATCCTTGGATTAGCTTTGCCAATGAGCATCACTTTTCACTTTTCAGTGTTGATTTTCATTCGCCATTTTGCTGCCCAGTTTATGAGACTTTTTGTCGCTCTGCGCTGTCTGCCTTGGACTTACCCTTCTGCAGTATCTTTGTATCTTCTGCAAACCAGCCACTTCCCCGTTCACCTCCTTCCCTAGATTATTTGTGACTCTGGTGAAGAGCGCAGGTCCCAGTACCAGAGCTGTCCCATGCATAAGATGGTTCGTGGCGGCCGCTCCAGGCCCTGTGTTTTGGGGGGGTCCCACAGCAGTCACTCCATTTGCCCTGTGGATGGGACAGTGACCCCTACAGGCTAATCTCCATAAGGGGGAGAGGACCCGGGGGATTGCCTGGTGGATCTAGGGCCAGCAGCAGGGATTGGACCCCCGTGCACTCACCACACCCGCCTGCTCCTCTCCACCGCCACCTCCCAGCTGGGTCCCTCCACTTCACTGTGGCAGCAAGAAGCAGAGCAGCCTGGCCCCCGCCGGCTTCACTCCCCTGAGTGATTCGGGCTCAGAGGAGCAGAGGCAGCAGGATGCTGGGTCACTCCAGCTCCCGCCACTGAAGTGAGTGTGGGGGCCCGACCCCTGCTACCACCCTGCACCAGCTCCCCCCCCCCCCCCCGTAATTCCCTGGGTCATGTCGCTGGGGGGCGGGGTTTTGGGGGAGGGATGCAATGGGGTCAAGAGAGGGAGGAGTGAAGATGGGAAAAGGCCGTTCCAAAGTTTGAAGCCCGCTGGCCTGTCACTCCTTTCTGTGGGGAGAAAACGCCTGTCTCGGGGCTCTGGAAATAGCACCTCTCAGCAGCGCTGGATTTGCCTGCAAAGAAATGAGAAGCCTCACATGGACAGCTCGCACGGGCACAAGATTTATCACTTTGCACGCATAGAAGGTGCAGGCAATTCTCTGCTCATAACTAGGCATGCACACAATTGCTTGCTTGCAACCACACAGGCATAGTGTGCCCGTGCAATCCCCTGCTTTCACCAGCGCGTGAATCACTCGCTGTGCATCACCTCCCTGTGCCCACTGGTGCATAATCAGTGGACATACCCTGCAGACCTATGCGCAAGGCAGGTGCCTACTGGGGCCAACTATCCTGTCCCTGCCTAAACATTTTTGCTAATCTGGTGAAAATCCAAAGTTTGCACTTTTATTTCGTGGCCAAAGCTACATCTCCCCTGCCCCCATCCCCATCCCCAACCTCCCACAGCCCAGCTCTGCTCCTGAGCAATTGCAGCATGCACCACAGGGCTGACGAGGGCATTGGGGAAAAGCACTGGGAAAAATATCCCAGCCACCCTGCCCGCTCCTCTGTTGCCGAAGGGTCAGTGCAGCTCCACCTACAGCCAAGCAGTGGGAGCCTCCCGCCCTGGGGGCAGAGGGGCTGGGGGGCAGGGGAAACTCTCCCTAAGGGGAAGGAAGGGGGAACACAACAAGATTAGACACTGAATAATAAGGGGAAAGTAATTCATTAGCCCAGCTTCCTGCCAGGCCTATTCAATCAGCCCGTCTTCTTGGCCGGGGAATAGGTGCTGCCGGAGCTGGGCCCATGTGCTGGGGGCAGATGGGAACGTTTCCAAATCACCCCGGGTGCTTCACGGTGAATTAGAGGCAACGGGCAAAGCCAGGCAGGGGGTTAAAGGTTATGAAAAGGGCTGGGCCCGGGACTCAGCAGGGGTCTCCTCCGTGTGTTTCAGAGACACTAATTTAGTTTAATTTACTTCAAAGACTTTCCGATACACTGGGGATGTGGGGATCCGATCTGGCTCTCTAGGAAGAGGGGCAAGGGGAATTCTTGCGCGCAGGCGAGAGTGTTTACAAGGCAGATCAGAGACGCACTGGGAAGCAGGAGGGCAAGGCAGGGCCGCATTATGACTTTCGTGGGCCCTCGGCACTTTTGCCTTCTTGGGCCCTTTCCTCCATTAAAAAAAAAAATTAAACATTATTTTGATATAACTGTAAATACTTCCACATTTTTTTTTCTGTTTTAGGCAAAATGTAATAGATTTTCGTGGGCCCTAAAAGTTTCATTTTTTTCTGCTGTGAGAAAAAAATTTAAACATTGTCTTCGACTCTAGACGTTTGGTTTTTTTCTTCTGATTTTAAAAGAAATTAAAACATTTTCATGGGCCCCTAAAAGTATCGTGGGCCCTAGGCACTGTGCCTACTGTGCCTACTGGATAAGTCAGCCCTGGGGCAAAGAAACGGGAGGAAACGAAAGCGCCACAGTGGGGCAGAACAAAGCCTGTCTCGACACAGAACCAGCACTCGGGCAATAAAGCAGCCATGCAAATGACTGAACAAAGACACCTCCGGCCTGGCGAAGTGCATCCCCTAACAAGAGCTGAGAGAAGATGTTTAATTACCCTGAGAGGCAATTAGACCAGAGGGGAGAGCAGAGACTTTTCACCTTTAACCAGAGTAGCTGGGGAACTGGCTTGTGAACGCTGAACTGGAGTGAACACTGAAGACCGTTCCAGAGGCGAGTGGATCTTCCGGGCATCGAGAATAATGAATCCGTAGCACTTTCCAGAGCCCTTTTCCCTTTCCAAACGCTCAGCAGATGATGACAAAGTCCCTCACAGATTCATTACTCTGTACCTATTAGAACTAGCGGTTTTCAAATATCTAAAAGGGTGTCACAAGGAGGAAGGAGAAAATTTGTTCCTCTTGGTTTCTGAGGACAGGACAAGGAGTAATGGGCTTAAAGTGCAGCAGGGGAGGTTTAGATTGGACATTAGGAAAAAATTCCTAACTGTCAGGGTGGTCAAATATTGGAATAAATTGCCAAGGGAGGTGGTGGAATCTCCCTCTCTGGAGATATTTAAGAACAGGTTAGATAGACATCTGTCAGGGATGGTGTAGACGGAGCTTGGTCCTGCCTTGAGGGCGGGGGGCTGGACTCGATGACCTCTCGAGGTCCCTTCCAGTCCTATTATTCTATGATTCTATGATTCATCTCTGCCCAGCACTGGTGCTCACCACCCGAGCAACATGCGGCAACCGCTCCCCTTTCGAACCGCGCCCAAAAGTCATCTCTACGCACTTATGCATCACACCCTTCACTTCCCCACCCTCGTGTCCCACCCCGATAACAAATAGGGGGCTCTCTGACCTCCAGTAGACGGTGGGGAGCCCCGGGGGGCAGCCTTTACTGCACCTTGGTTCTGTGGCCCGTCAGAGACATCAGCACAGGCACGGTTCACCCCTGTTCCTGACACTTGCCCCTTCTGTGAGGGAGACCCTGGCACACGTCTCTCTTGAGTGCACCAGGTCACAGCCCCACTTTCAGCTTCCCCAGCACCTCTTATTGAGGGCCTGGCTGCATTTCTCCCCTCACCTATTCATTTACGCACACCCCATCTGCGCCCTCAAAAAGTCGCGGCATCTCCCCATCAACTCCTCCTGGCTATGGGCAAGATGGCCGCTTACAAGACCCGGGAGCAGAGGCTGGCTGATGGACTCTCCATTCACTGCCTAGCAACTTTCACCCAGCTGTGTCTCTTGTTGGGAGCGCTCCTGCAACACCCCGAACCAAAACCTCCCAACTGTGTGAGGCGGCGTGAGTTGGCCCAGAGCTTCTGAGGACCCCGTGTGAGCTGAGCCGCTGAAATGGGCTCCTGAAAATAGCTGCCCGACACCCAGCAATGGCAGCGCCGCTGCCTGGGTGCTGCCTTGGCGGGGTGACCTAACTTGGGGTGGGCTGGAAATCCAATTCCATGGGCCGCCTCCTGGCGATTTCTGTTTGTATCCACTTTTTCTAGAGACGAAAAGTCGCGGCGCTGAGAGTGGCTTTCAAACCAAGGTGCCAGGACAGAGGTAGCCAGGAGGCACTGGACTCGGTGTGTCCGTGTGCCAGTGTGTGTGTGCGTGTGCATGTCTGTGTGTCTTGGCTGTCTCTGCAGAGCACAGAACCTGCTTGGCCATTGCAGGAAACAAAACTAGCCTGAGGGGCAGTGTAGTTGAGTGGGTAGAGCACCAGGCTAGCACGGAGAAGAAGTGGCTACCATCCCTAGCTCTGATAGGGTATGTCTACACTACCCCGCTAGTTCGAACTAGCGGGGTAATGTATGCATACCGCACTTGCTAATGAAGCCCGGGATTTGAATTTCCCGGGCTTCATTAGCATAAGCGGGGAGCCGCCATTTTTAAATCCCCGCTGCTTCGAACCCCGTGTAGCGCGGCTACACGGGGCTCGAACTAGGTAGTTCGGACTAGGGTCCTATTCCGAACTACCGGTACTCCTCGTGAAACGAGGTGTACCGGTAGTTCGGAATAGGCACCCTAGTCCGAACTACCTAGTTCGAGCCCCGTGTAGCCGCGCTACACGGGGTTCGAAGCAGCGGGGATTTAAAAATGGCGGCTCCCCGCTTATGCTAATGAAGCCCGGGAAATTCAAATCCCGGGCTTCATTAGCAAGTGCGGTATGCATACATTACCCTCCTAGTTCGAACTAGGAGGGTAGTGTAGACATACCCATACTGACTTGCTCTGTGACTTTGGGCAAGGTGCCCTCTCTCTGCATGCCTCCTTCCCCATCAGCCTCGTAAGGTCTGCATGGCAAATGCAATCTCTGTCTGTGTGTAAAAGGCCTCTTGTAGGTACGGGACAGGCGCTGAAGGAGTAGAGGGGAGCAGGATCTGCCAAGCAGAAGAGATTGGGTTTGTCCCGGGCAAAGGAGCAGCCATTAGAACCTGCAACTATCCCCTTCCTATGGCGCAAACCATCCCTCTTCCCGCTGCTCGACATGGGCAAGTCAAAACCGGCTCATTTTCACACCAGGGGCCCACGGCTATTCTGATCAGACCCAGCTGCCCATCCCCACAACTGTTACACACAGGCGGTGGTTGGGGGGGGGGGGGGGGCTTGTGGCAAAGCTGCTGCTGCAGCATGCTCCCAGGGGCGGGGGGGAGGGGTTTGTAGGAGATAGCTGTGCCTCAGTTTCTCCAGTGCCTGCTTTGGCCTCTTTCAGCCATTGGCTTGACCGGGCCCTTGGCAGGGCCTCAGCAGATTTCGCCGGAAGGCAGCCCACCCACAGACTCCTCAGCCACTGAGCTCAGCAGGCAGCCTGCGCTTTGCAGGCAAGCCTCAGCTTCAAACAGTCCCAACACCAACCCTCCTTCCTGGTTTTCATGCCCACCGCTCAGGGCGGGTCACGCTCTCCATTAAGCCAGGAGCTGAGGCTGCCTGCAATCCCTGATCCACCCCTGCCTCCAGTCCAGCGTCCATCTCCGGGCTTATCCTCCTGGGCTTCCCTCCAGGCAAAAGTACCAGCTGTCCCTCAGCTGTCTGGATCTCCTCCCCAGCCCTCCAGCAGCAGCCTGATGCCCCTTCCTCTATGAACTCCCAGGCCCTCCATAGCAGGGACTAACCACCAGCTATGCCTGAAACCCCTCCAGGTACAGCCCAGTGGGAGAACGGGCCTCCCAGGCCACTTGCAATACTTTCATCACCTACTGAAACAAACTGGGGATCTCGGCCAAGCTGGGCAACGTGTCTTTGACAAGTAACAAACATAGTCAGTCCACCTCAGTAACAAACTCCACTGTCAACTTGTGGAACTCCTTGCTAGAGGATGTTGTGAAGCCCAGAAAATTCAAAATTAAGCTAGATAAATTCATAGAGGTTAGGCCCATCAGTGGCTATTAGCCAGCATGGGTAGGAGTGGTGTCCCTAGCCTCTGTTTGTCAGAGGCCGGAACAGCCTTTCTTATGTTCTTACTCAGACTTAGCATGAATTAGTGAGCCCCAGGAGTGAAAGGTGCTTTCAGCGGGCGCTGAGGGGTTGAGCCGCTGGCTGTGCAGGGCACAGGTCCCCTTCCAAACTTTGGCCAGTGCCAAACTATGTGGCTAAACCAAGCGCTCCAGTTGTAGGTCAGCCATTTAGCAAGCTAGGGTCAGTTGTAAAATTCTGCCCCCGGAGGGAGTTCAGGAGAGGAAGGGGTCAGTCCGGCCCAGAGGGGGGCTGTGGTGAGAACTACCCCCACTTGAATAACATCTGGCTGCAAAGCAGGTGCCCAAACATCCAGGATATGGGGTGATCTCTGTAGGACCTGCATCTATTCTTCCCCCCCATCTTCTGCACCACTGTCCAGACACGGATCAGCGGCTGGGGGAGTTTGCAGGGGGGAGGCGCTAGTCAAGGTCAGCTCCTCAATAAAATGTTATGTCACATAAAATGTCCACAAAAAAAAGAAGTCTGTGCCCCCCCCCCTCGTTCTTGCAAAAAGAGAGTAATAAACAGTGACGGGGACGTGCTCCTTTTTATTTAGCCCATAAAACCAGAGGGAGAAGCGACTTTCACCAAAGCAGGGAAGAGCAGGAAAAGGACGATATGTACCAGGGCTGTTTGATATGTGCCACGTGCACAAAAGGAATCCAAGGGTCACTTACTCCCACTGGTTCCTCCATCCAACTTATTAAGGATAATTAATTATGCATCACTTACAAACTCGGCCGCTCTGCTAATTGACTTCATTACCTTGTGCACAGCGGCGCGTGCTCCCAAATCGCTGCAAGGTGTTTGCAAGGCTTGGACCGGCCGTATCCCAGGCCTGGGGCTCTTGCTGTATTGGCAGATTCAGGCCAAGAGTCTATCGAGTGATGATCGGGGGCTCAATTGGAGATGTCGTAAGTAGGCCTAATTCGGGGGGGGGGGGGGGGGGGAATTCGCTGTGCTCTGAAAGTTAGACCCATTGGAGAAGACTTGAACTGGATTCCCCAAAACTAAAGGGTAAATCTACACTACAAAGTTAGTTCAAACTAACAGCCGTTAGTTCAAATTAACTTTCATAGGCGCTACACATGCAAACCGCTAGTTTGAACTTAATTCGAACTAGGTAAACCTCATTCTACGAGGACTAATGCCTAGTTTGAATTAAGGGCTGTGTAGCCACTTAATTCAAACTAGTGGGAGGCTAGCCCTCCCCAGCTTGCCCTGATGGCCACTCTGGGCCAAACCAGGGAAACTTTTCTGCCCCCCTCCCAGCCCCGGAGCCCTTAAAGGGGCACGGTCTGGCTACAGTGCTTGTGCCAGTTGCAAGCTGCCAGCACCCAGCCCTCCGCCTCTTCCTAGGACCAGGCTGGCGGCTGCCAGGAGCCTGCCCGGGGCCCCAAGAGGCGGGTGCCTGCCTGGTCTAGTGCGGAGATCATGGACCTCATCCAGGTTTGAGGGGAGGCCTCCAACGTCCACAATCTCCGCACTAGGCACAAGAAAGTGGCCGTCTAGGGCAGGAGAGCTGCCAGCCTGGCCACCAAAGGTTTGCGTGAAAATCAAGTTTGTCCAGTGAGACCCCCGACCCTGAGCCCTGAGCTTAGAACATAAGAACATAAGAACGGCCGTACTGGGTCAGACCAAAGGTCCATCTAGCCCAGTAGCCTGTCTGCTGACAGCGGCCAACACCAGCTACCCCGGAGGGGATGGACCAAAGACAATGACCAAGCCATTTGTCTCATGCCATCCATCTCTAGCCTTCCACAAACAGAGGCCAGGGACACCATTTCTACCCCCTGGCTAATATCACGCCATGGACCCAACCTCCATGACTTTATCTAACTTCTCTTTAAACTCTGTTATAGTTCTAGCCTTCACAGCCTCCTGTGGCAAGGAGTTCCACAGGTTGACTATTTGCTTTGTGAAGAAGAACTTTCTTTTATCAGTTTGAAGCCTGCTACCCATTCATTTCATTTGGTGTCCTCTAGTCCTTATATTATGGGAACTAATGAAGAACTTTTCTTTATGCACCCTCTCCACACCACTCATGATTTTATAGACCTCTATCATATCCCCCCTCCGTTTCCTCTTTTCTAAGCTGAAAAGTCCCAGTCTCTTTAGCCTCTCTTCATATGGGACCTGTTCCAAACCCCTAATCATTTTAGTTGCCCTTTTCTGAACCCTTTCCAAGGCCAAAACATCTTTTTGAGGTGATGAGACCACGTCTGTACACAGTACTGAAGATATGGCGTACCATAGTTTGATACTTCCCCTCCTCCTTCTTCCCCTGGCTTCCCCCTTCCAGCTCCCTCCTCCCAGGTTTCCCCCTCCCCTCTCCCACCCTCTCTCTTCCCCTCTCCCACCTCCTTTTCCCAGTCTCCCCAGAGGTTAATCCCCCCCCCCCAAGTTTTGTTCAATAAAGAGAGTTTCTATTTTTGAACACACGTGTCCTTTATTTTTTACATCAGGAAGGGAGGCTAGGAAAGGGTAATTGGAAGGAGGTGAGGGAGGAATGGGGTACGAGCCCCCAATGGGGAGGACTGGGGTGGCTCTGTGGGCTCCTCGGGGTGGAAGCTCTCCTGCAGGGCCTCCTGGATCTTGACAGCCCCCCAATTGACCCCCCCCCCAGATGGCAGCCTGTGGCACATGCTAGTTTGAATGAGCAAAACGCTAATTTGAATTAGTTTTTAGGTCTAGATGCACTAGTTCAAATTAGCTTAGTTCTTGCACTTACAACCTAACTCCTGGAGAACTGTCGTGAGTCACGCTGTCGTAAGTCGAATCCTTTTTTCCCACAGGCACAATGTTAGAAATTGCAGTTCTGTTCCTAGAAATCCATTTCATACCCTAAAAATACCAAAATTCCCTGTGGAAATGGAGGAAAATTGAACTAAATAGTACAAATAATGCACAAAAATAACTAAAAAGAGAAGACTGATGTGGCGGAGACGCGCACAGTTCAAGCAGAAGATGCAGATTGGTGAGCCTGACTGACCGTATGTGTTTCCTGTTTGGGGATGATGCGTGCAGTCTGCGTTGTACGCCGTCGTAAATGTGAGCTGCGGACATAAATTGGGGGGACGGGTTAGGAGCTATCTTGCACGAAAAAACTGGTTGTAAATGTGGGGAGTTGTAAGTCAGGTGGTGGTAAGTCGAGGGTCACCCCTGCTAGAATTGTGGCTAGAATTGGCTTTGATGGGGGTCCGTGAACGGTTTGGGCGGGTGATTGGGGGTCCGCACTAGTGAAAAGATTGGGAACCACTGCCTTAGGCAAAGCTGTTTTGAACGGCAGGGCGAGTCCTGGTGCAGAGATCACCAGTGAGTGGCTCAGAGGGTTTTCCCATGAGGTTGTAGCAACATTAGACCTGGTCGGCCAACACCCTTGTCTACCTGGAGTTTCGTTTTGAACCGGAGTATGATCTGGTCTCAATGGGGAGTCTAACGCTGATGAAGGTGATGGGCTAACGTCCCTGGGCTGGCTTGCGGTCGAGGGCCGTGCAAGAAGCAGACACGCGTCCGAGCGGCCATCCCTGCTGAGTTGGGTTACGGATTTGCAATGGGAACAACGGGTTGAGATGCCCAGTGCAGCTCATGTGCATTGCATCGCTGCCTTCGACACACCCGGGAACCCTTTCTGCCCTCCCCCCGGCCCCCAGATCTCCCCTGCGTGCTACGGCCTGATGCAAGCAGAACTCCCTGCTCAACCCAACAAGGCGAGAGCCCCCAACCTCAGCAGATGGAGCGGGAGTGAACACAAATGCTGTGCTCAGCAGCAGCGAGGACAGGGGAAGGGGGCGGGCCCAGGTGTCAGGTGGGCGGGCAATGATGGGCAGAAGGATGGAGGAAGGATCAGGTGTGCAGGAGGGATCCAGTGTCCTGGGGAGAGGGGCTGCAAGAGGAGGGGGGAAAGGTGGAGCTGTCCCCCTTACTGCTCAGCAGGCACCTGGGGTACACAGGCTGCAGGGCACACCCATGCGACAGAGGGGGGGCCCCAGCGGCACTTGAACTCCAACCCCCCTTCCCAAGCCCTGCTTGGTATCTGCCAGCCTGGCTGCATCCCCCTCCTGCCGGTGTGCCATGTGCTGCTGCCCCCGTTTCCAGCCCTAGCACTAGCCCCTCCCTGGCCTGTCCCCTGAGGCATGTCCTCTGCAGGGCTGGGGCTGGAAACCGGGGAGCAGCAGGTAGAGCCAGCAGGGGAGCCATGTGGCCAGGCCGACAGACACCCACCCAGGATCAGGAGCCTTGTGGATTTGGGGAGCTGTGGCCCCGACTTGGGGGGCTGGATGCTAAGTGTGTGGCCACGGCCCACTCAGGCCTCCCCGTAGCTAGCCCCCTGCTGTGAATCCCTGGAACAAACCTCCTGGAGGCTCTTTAAATAGCTCCCCTCTTGCCGGCTCCCGGGGGAACTTGACATGGCACCAGCTGCTCTGCAAACCCGTCGCCCCTCTCCGCGGTGATAAAAACGGCCTTTGTCTCCCTGGGTCAGGCATGCTGGAGCTCTTCAAAGGCCAGATCCTGCAAAGTGCTGAGCACCTGCCCCTGCCATTGGCTTTCACAGGAGCAACTGGTACTCAGCATCTTGCAACAGGGGCTCTGCCCCATTGCAGGAGCAAGCCCTAAGTGGCCCATGCCCCTCCATGGGCAATCTCACAGGAGAGTTTCCTCTGGGTGAACACAGCTCACTGGCACCACCATGTGATCCTGGGAGGAATTACCCACTGGCTGGGTTAGAAGTGGATCCGAGTCAGAAAGCTAAACAGTGATTTCTAAACATATTTTTTTTGTTCACATTATAATTTTGGAATTTATGAGGCAGTTTTTGGAAGAGGAAGATAAGGTTTTCTCAGCACATATGGGCAAGAATATTTACTGCTGAGCGCAGTAGGAAGTCATTAAAACAATGACTTTTATGATACGACACCCGTTAAAGAAACTTTCCAAATAGCATTTTCCCCCATCCCTCTTCGCAGCGCCTCGCTACAGTGTTGTTGTTTTCCTGTTCAACTGCCTGTTTTATTGCATTACTCAGTTTTAATAGGCCAGCAGCTGCGGGCCACGCTAAAATTCCCAAAGCCAATTTGGTTCAAAAGTGTCCTTCCAGCGCTCAGATTGCAAGTGTGAATTCCTGATTAAATGTTCTGCCTCTTCTCATGACAGGGGAGGAGGTGGATGGGAAACGAAGCACCAGAGACGTCTGGAATGAGATGTATGATAATCCCGAGCTAGGTGCATTGTATCAGCCACGTGTCTCTAAATCTGGACTCAGATATGGGACTTACAATTGTTGGACAATTGACTACATCCTTAGATACTGCTCTGGTGGGAGCTAGAAACTTCCCTACATCTGAGAGAGAGAGATCGGAACTCCCTTTGATAGCAGCAGAAGAGATTTCAGGGTTGCATCCACAAACCTGATGTGCTGACTTTAAAAGGGAATGCATTGCACATGCACTAGCAGACACGGCCACCCCGAGTTGCTGCTTTGGTGCTGAGCAATCGGACTGCACACAATGGCTACGTCTAGACTGGCATGATTTTCCGGAAATGCTTTTAACGGAAAAGTTTTCCGTTAAAATCATTTTCGGAAAAGCGCGTCTAGATTGGCCACGGACGCTTTTCCGCAAAAAAGCCCCGATTGCCATTTTCGCGATCGGGGCTTTTTTGAGGAAAACAAATCTTTGCTGTCTACACTGGCCCTTTTGCGCAAAAGTCTTTCGGAAAAAGACTTTTGCCCAAACAGGAGCAGCATAGTATTTCCGCAAAAACACTGACAATCTTACATGAGATCGTCAGTGCTTTTGCCGAAATTTAAGCGGCCAGTGTAGACAGCTGGGAAGTTTTTCCGGAAAAGCACTGCTTTTCTGGAAAAAGTGGCCAGTCTAGATACAGCCACAGGGTAGAACAGAAGGAGCTAAGGCGCACATTTAGCAACATGCAGCCTAGGCACTATGAAAGAGGAAGGGAACGTGTTGGTAGACATGTGCATGGGCCCGCGATGGATGATAGCCAATGCAGTGCTCCAAAACTGGGTGAGTCCATTGGTTGCATACAGCTGTGTGGAGGGCGGGAGGGTGGTGTTGTGGGGGCAGATTGCTAGGATGTTGGTCATGGGTGACAGGTGAAGGTCCAGCTGGGGGAGGCAGCTGAAGCCCCGCCCCTTCTGCCCAAAACCACACCGTTTCCTCCCGAGACTGTGCCCTTTCACAACCTTTCCCCACTCCCAACCAAGCCCCACCCAACCCCAGCTGACAGCCAGGGCTGCCCCTGCCCCCGCTCCCGGGCAGCTGGGCAGTGTAGGCAATTTTGGGAAGGCAATGCCTTCCCTCGCCTACAGTACCCGCTGCCCAGGATGTTGGTGAGGCAATCTCACTGGAGTCAAGGTCTGGGCTGCAAAGTGATACCCAGCCAGATGGCAGAGCTGTAGCACAAACCTCATGTGGCAAAAGTTGTAGTAGCTGGACAAGATGGGGACTAAGCTCAAAGAAAAGCAGGTTAACGTACAGGAAGCGAAGGGGAAGTGCAAGAGATACGTTTGTGCAAGCGGGGAAGGATGCCTGGGTGGAAATGGACTCGGCTTCTGCTGACAAGGAGTGGCAGAAGGTGGCTTGCGGCCGCAGAGGAGGCAGGTGGATAATGACAAAGGGAAGCTGGCGGAAACGAGAGGAGAGGCAGCGGAGTCGTAATCCAGGACGAGAATCGGCCGGAGTTCCTTGCGTGGAAATGAAAGCGAATACAAAGAGTGAGCTGCCAGCAGGCAATGAGAGGCAGGGAGAAGCCAAGTTTGGAAAAGACCCTTTTGCTGGTTGGCAGAAAGATCTCTGGCAATACCAAAGAAAGCTGTAAAGTAAGGAGGATGGCATTGGAACTCCATTTGTGCACGACCTTCAGGGAAGCCTGCTAGCCATATGGAGAAACAATTCCCAGAGACCGGTGGAAGTCTGTCTGGGTCCCCATACATTAGATGGGGAGCATCCATCAAGACAGAAATGACTGAGGGATAAAGCTATTGTTGCGTGTGGTGAACATATTGGAGCAGGTCCTGGCTGTTAGGGTTAGGAGAATGCTAGAACCTCTCCTGGAAGAAGAACAGCCCAGCTTTAGGAAGGGACGAGGCACTCCAGAGGCCATGTTGGCATTCGGCGAGAGGTAGACAAGCAGCTAGAGTACCAACAGGACAGCGTCTGGTCTCTTAGAGTACGTCTAAACTACATGGCTCCGTCGACAGAGCCATGTAGATTTGTTTGTTCGGCAAAGGGAAATGAAGCCGCGATTTAAATAATTGCAGCAATTGCGGCTTCGTTTAAATTTAAATGGCTGCCGCCCTGAGCCGACAAACAGCTGATCAGCTGTTTGTCAGCTCAGCGCGCTAGTCTGGACCTCCCCGGTAAACCTTTATCGACCTCCCCGGTAAACCTTATCCTACGAGGCATAACGGGGAGGTCGATAAAGGGCTTTCAGGTCAGCGCGGGAGCGTCCAGACTAGCGTGTTGAGCCGACAAACAGCTGATCAGCTGTTTGTCGGCTCAGCGCGGCAGCCATTTAAATTTAAATGAAGCCGCGATTATTTAAATCGTGGCTCCATTTCCCTTTGCTGATCAGCCTAATCTACATGGCTCCATCAATGGAGCCATGTAGTTTAGACACCCTTATAGACCTGGAGAAGGCATATGATAGAGTGGCCAGAAGGATGTTCACGCCCGTGCTGAGGGAATAGGGACTGTCGGAGGAGATCAGAGCTATTGTGAATACTCTGTCCCACAGAGACCGAGAACAGGGAGCCAGACATGTTTTGAAACAAGAAATCCCTTCAGGGGAAAGTCAGACTGTCCGAGAGCAGGGCATGGGTGGTCAGGCATAGTGGTTAAAGCAGGAATTGGTAGTGAGGAACTGGAGCCTGGTCTGAGCTGGAGTCAGAAGCCAGGAATCAGCAATGAGGGTCAGAGACCAGGTTGCCTGGAGAGGGGATGGCAGGAGCTGGAACAAAGCTATAACAGTTGTAAGGAATGTTCTGATCAGCTGTTGAACATCTCCTGGGCTCTAAGGCCAGTCGGCTGTCGCTTCCCACCAACCAGCCACATAGCCAATCAGGCAACCTACTCCAGATCAGCGGCGCTAGCTGGGTTGCCTGGAGACAGGCTCTGCTTCAGGCCTCAGTTCCTGACAGGCGCTGCGGCCGCTACTACTTATCACGTTGATGGGCTGTGTCTGCAGGAAGAGCCTAACAGGAAAAAGCAAGGAGCTGCTAGGTGCACACACGGCATCCGCAAAAGAGGACCTGGAGGAGATTGTGAACTAATGGTATGACCAGCTATGCTGGCCTGAGGTGACCGGTTCAAGTCTCTTGATGGAAGCTGCTGAGCTGGAGTGTGAGAGATTGGGGAGTGCTGGAACAGCATGGGAGAACACCGCAGGGGTTGTGTACCACTGAAACTAAAACCAGGCTCCAAAGAACAATGTGATATGGTGCAGAGGCAGGGGCGATAGAGGTGGCAGGCGCTGAGCTGACGTGTTTGAGATGAGATGTCTTCACCCCACCTAAGGCGGGATAGATTGGGAAGTGGAAGTATGAGGATGGAAATCAAGGTCCGTGATGTGACTGACAAAATCCAGGGATTCTTTCCTGGTTCGGACACATGCAGAGGGTGAAAGAAGGGGAGCTGGGGAAGATAGATTGGCAGGAAAAGGTGGTAGGAACGAGAGCCGGAGGAAAGCCAAGGATGTGATGGATGCACTGCGCCAAAGACGGTCGGCAGGGGGCGTTAGCGCCACATCGAACAGATGGAGAAGGCTCGTGATTGCATGGAATAGAAGGGTGTTCTAAGAAGGAGGGAGAAAAAATGTTCTCCTTGGCCTCTGAGGACAGGACAAGAAGCAATGGACTTAAATTGTAGCAAGGGAGGTTTAAGTTGGACATTAGAAAAAACTTCCTACCTGTCAGGGTGGTTAAAGTTGGAATAAATTGCCCAGGGGGGTTGTGGAATCTTGCAGGAGGCATAAGAGATCTGTTGAAAAAGGCTTCTTTCTCGACAGATCCCCCTCTAGACTGCCGCTTTTTGCAGACAAAGTGCTGAGTCGGCAAAACGCAGTGGCCATTTTTATGCAAATTAGGCACGGGATAGTTAAATCCCTGCCTCATTTGCCATGTCGACCTGCCTAATCTGCATCCCTGTGCCGACAGAGGGATGCAGTCTAGACATACCCTCACTGTATAACCCTCTCAGGAATGCATTAAAAACCGCCTACCTGAACATCTGCTGTAATCGCCAGAGGCCTCCCGTCAGCGCACGGGTTATTCATACGCAACGCATCATGTTCGGTGTTGTATCCTGCTCTGTGCACACAAACCCCTCAGGCCCTGCATAAGCCGAGCTGGCCGGTTTCAGATCTGCATCTCATACAGAGAGGGGGGCATTTAATCCCAACTGGAAAATGTTTTAGCAGCCATGAGGGGCAGACCTGCTTCTTCCTGTGGTGGGACAAGGTGGCTGAGGTAAATATCTTTCATTGGTGAGAGGGAGAGAAGCTTGGGAGCTACACGGAGTGCCTCTGGGCACAGTTCACCACAAGGGGGCAGAATTACACCACATTTCACACCCGTGTGCAGCTGGCGGACTTTGCCAGCGCAGGCATGAAGAGGGAATGGATGCTGCGGAGGCAACCATGGCCGCCTGCAATCTGTACGGGGCCCACAGGCAACCTCCCTCAGGGGCTGTGTGCAGAACCGCCAGCCAAACTGTGCTGCCCGACTAGTCTGCTGCAAAAACCTCACCTTGCAAACACGGCTAGGGATCCGCATCCACTGGCCACAATGCCCCCTCCTGGGCTGGGCCGTGGTCTCCTCTGGTCTTATTTGAGCCTGTTTATTCACTCCATTGCCCTGTTTTCCTGCTTTCCCAGGGTGGCCGGGTGCCTCCCCATTGTGCCACACCCCAGCTCTGCGCCAGGATACCACAGGGTTGGGGACCATCCACTTAGGTGGCCACACAAGCATTCTCTGGTCCCGGACATTCTGGGACTGCTGAGAACCGTGTCCACCCTCTCTGGTGTGACCTGGTACACATGGGCCACACGTGGGCTACATTCTTGTAACATAGACGGCAGACAGGTTTTGCTCAGAGCGTTTCAGCCTCAGGAGACAATTTTGAAGGGCTTGAAAGTGAAAATGGGGTTACAGTTAAAACTGAATTGCAGCCACAACTGTAGCGCTCTCGTGATCGTTGGAGGGAAAATTGCCTCATTGTTACTATTTATTATTTGCATTACATTAGCATCTAGGAGCCCCAATCATAGCTCTCTTGTGTCAGTTGCTGTGTAAGCCCAGATGAAAGGGTGATCACAAAGAGAGAAAGGAGGGAAATGGGGGGAGGGGGGAAAACTGGACAAAGAACTGGAACTTTTTGCTCTGTTTTGCATTTTTCCATCACAAAACCAAAAATCTCTGTACAAAATTCAATATGAAATAAAAAATTTTGTTTAAAAAAAGTGGAAATTCAGAAGAGTTTTTCTACTAACCCTTAGAGAAACTATCTTATGCAGGTGGCCGGGGTGTTAACCTACTGCAGGTGGAAATCCAGATTCTTATCTCTTGTTCACCTGACTTGGTTTCCTCTGTCCACCTGGATCAGTAAACTCTTTCGAGTAGAGACTCCACTGTCTGTGTGTCCATACAGCATCTAGCCCTGGGGAGTCCTTGTCCATGACTTGTGATGGTGGCATCTACAAGATCCATAGCAATCTCATTAGAGAGCTCATGAGACATTTTCTATCAGCAGGGGTTTGTCTTGCCCCAATGACACCTTCCCACATCCTGGCTGTTACGTGGTAGGTACATTGTCCTTCTGGCTGCTGGGTTCCTCCAGCGAGCCCTGCCATGGGCTGTGAAATTCGGCAAGCTGCCCAAGCTGTGTGAGCGCGGCCAGCTAGCTCGTGGGGACTAAGAAAACTGCATCACACACAGGCTGGCAGCCTGAGCATGGAGTTCAGTGTCGTGCCACAAGGGTGAAGGGCATATGAAGGATACAGACCGGGATTAATACACCTAGGCTGTGTCTAGACTGGCATAATTTTCCGGAAATGCTTTTAACAGAAAAGTTTTCCATTAAAAGCATTTTCAGAAAAGCGCGTCTAGATTGGCAGGACGCTTTTCCGCAAAAGCACTTTTTGCGGAAAAGCGTCCGTGGCCAATCTAGATGCGCTTTTCCGCAAAAAAGCCCCGATCGCCATTTTCACGATCGGGACTTTTTTGCGGAAAACAGTACTTTGCTGTCTACACTGGCCCTTTTGCGCAAAAGTCTTTCGGAAAAAGACTTTTTCCCGAACGGGAGCAGCATAGTATTTCCGGAAAAGCACTGATGATTTTACACGAGATCCTCAGTGCTTTTCGGGAAATTCAAGCAGCCAGTGTAGACAGCTGGCAAGTTTTTCCGCAAAATCAAATGATTTTGCGGAAAAACTTGCCAGTCTAGACACAGCCCTAGTGGAAATCCTTTGTGTAAAACATTTTCCCGCCAAAATAATACGGTTTCTTCAAAATCTGTTTTCACCAGAATATGTCAGTTCCATCAAAAATGATACGGGGAACCCTAAAAGGGGAAATTCTCATTTCGAGTCAGCCTTTTGAAAGGAAACAAGAATATTCGTTTTGCCTCCACAAAATGTTGTTTGGTTTCAGTTTAACCCCAGCCCCACCAAAATAACACAACTTTGTCTGTCACAGCCTTGACCGGAAACAACAAAATGTGTTTTGGCTTCAACTCTCTTCTCCTTTTGGTACTTTTGTAAACTGAAACAAAATGCTCTTTTAAGTCAAAACAAAATGAATAGTTTTCTTCCCTTTCGAAAGGTCCATCCAAATCCAAATGTTTCTCCCCAACATTTTCAATGGGGAACCGACCAGGTCTAGATGAGGCAGAAGAGAAAGGAGTCTCCTAACCTAGATCTTGAGAGACCAAGGCTGTGCCATGCCATAGGTTTCCCGTGTGTCCGTGGACCATGTGTTTAGGCCTAGGTCCTCAAAGATATTTAGGTGAAACCCCCCACTGGGACAATTAAGGATCTTGGACAAGCCTGGATGCTCAGGGACAAGGTGGGACAAGGCATCTCCCACCTCAGTGCCTTGTGTGTGGCCATTCTCTCTCAAGGCAACCCCACCTGTTTTCAAGCCCCACTAGTGGTTGGGGGGCTAGGCATTGTGCACATTTCTGTGTCAGAGAAACCCGTTGGCCTGCTTTCCCTCTAGGGCTACGTCTACACTGGCATGATTTTCCAGAAATGCTTTTAACAGAAAAGTTTTCCGTTAAAAGCATTTTCAGAAAAGTGTGTCTAGATTGGCAGGACGCTTTTCTGGAAAAGCGTCCGTGGCCAATCTAGACGCACTTTTCCGCAAAAAAGCCCCGATCGCCATTTTCGCGATCGGGGCTGTTTTTGCGGAAAACACTACTGTGCTGTCTACACTGGCCCTTTTCCGGAACAGTTTTCCGGAAAAAGACTTTTGCCCGAACGGGAGCAGCATAGTTTTTCCGGAAAAGCACTGATGATTTTACATTAGATCGTCAGTGCTTTTCCGGAAATACAAGTGGCCAGTGTAGACAGCTGGCAAGTTTTTCCGGAAAAGCGGCTGTTTTTCCGGAATAACTTGCCAGTGTAGACACAGCCCACGTGTGGGACTGTTGTGAGCTCTTTGAGGGCAGCAGAAACCAGCTTTTGGGTCTGTGTTTGGACACTGTCTAGCACATTACGGTCTTGCTCCATGACTAGGCTCCTAAAGGCTACCGTAATACTCCTAAGAAATAGCAATAATAAGGTACAGTGCCTATGACAACAGGGCCCTCATTGATGGCCACAACCCCTAGACCCTACTCTAATCTATTAATAAATTATAATAATATTGTACAGTGCCTAGCACAGCAAGGTCTGACCCATGGCTGGGACTTCTAGGCAATACCATAATACACCTAGTGGCTGCGTCTAGACTGTCAAGTTTTTCTGCAAAAGTTTTTCTGCTTTTACGCAAGAGGGCCAACATAAGACAGCTAAAAACTGTTTTGCGAAAAAAAGCCCTGATGGCGAAAATGGCGATCAGGGCTTTCTTGCGCAAAACAGACGCTTTTCCGCAAAAAGTGCTTTTGCGCAAAAGCATCCGTGCCAATCTAGACGCTCTTTTCTGCAAATGCTTTTAACGGAAAAACTTTTCCTTTAAAAGCATTTGCGGAAAATCATGCCAGTCTAGATGTAGCCCTAATAAATAGCAATAATGCACAGCACCTAGCACACTAGAGAGATGGTCCGTGACTGGACGTCTAGCCATGACTATTGCGCCCACTGACAACGATAATGAATTGTAACCATCTCGCATGCGCTTTCATTCATCCTGACCAAATCCCGAGTTCCTTACTCAGCTCTAATTCCGTCTCTACGTGCGCTTTGGTGAATGAGGGCTAAGTCAGTCCTGACTGTAGGGTTGCCAGTTGGGGCTGGCCATGTTCCTGGAGGTTTCATCACGCCTTCAAGTCTTTGCTTAAAGGGTTACTTTTTAATTGTTGGAGACTCCAAGACACTTCCAGAAGGCCAGCAACCCTAGTAGGGACTAAGTGCAAAGTAAAGGCCTCAGGTTTCAGTCCAGTGTTTATAACTAGCCTCAGGACTTGGCTCACAATGAGCCATTGTATTTCTGCCAACCCCATTGCTAGGTGAGCTCAGATCCTCAGCTGCCAAGAGCAGATGGAAGTATGTACGTTTCACCACTGGCCTCTAAGACGGTACATACTGTTCGCAGTCTGTTCATCCCTTAAGTCACCTTCTCCAGCTCCATCCTCAGGGCTTGGCACGTTGGCTCAGGGTACCAGCACGTTAGCTGAAATGCTGGTCCCTGGAGGAACCGCCAAGGCCTGTCAAAGCAGGGTCACGCTTAGTGAGTTGTATAGCCACGCCCATCGCTTTGAAAAAGGAAGGGGGTGAGGCTGGGGAAAACGTAACCATGGCAGACTGAGCCTTTGCCATATGGTGGAATTGAGGCCATGCCCAAAATATACCAGCAGTGCAGGTGCTAAAGGGTGTCACCAAAACATCAGGACACAGGCTGGCTGATGTATGGGCCTCTCTTGTTTAAGACAGATCTGCCGCTGCTCACCCAGCATGCGAGCCAGGCTGGGGCTATTCAGCTGCCAGCTGAAGTGAGGCAGGTGCAGAACCTCCAGGAAGCAAAATCATTCCCAGATCTCCCTCCACACACCTTCCCCTCTCCAGAATGCAGCATGATCCTCTGCACCCTGCTAGAGTTGCCAGGTGTCCCATCATTGCGTCTTCTGAAAAAAAACAGAAAATACTGGACATGTTTTTCTTGGATGGAAGGCCAGGGGGACATTTTTCCCTGCCGTGTTTGGCGGGGGGAGTGTTGAGCGCAGGAATTTAAAGACGAATTTTTTTGCTCAACAAATGTGGTCTCCGAGTTTTGGTTTTGTTTTTTTTGCTCAACCAAATTTTTCCCCACCATGTTCAGGACTCTGTGGTGGCTAGTGCCCCTGTGGGCCTGAGCAGAGAGCTCAGACCATACAAGCACATCCGTACAATGCTCTCACTCGGACCACACCAGCAGCATGGTGGCCCGGCCCTGGGGACGGGCTCTGCCCATTGGCTCTGTGGGAAAGTAGGCAGTAAGTGCAGTTGCAATCCTCATCAGTACCTGGCATCAGACGCGAATTCAGGGGTCGCATCCATGTGCCACCTCAGGCATGGTGCCCATGTGCCAAGCAGCAGCACCCATCTGCCCCTGGATGTCTGGACCTCGGGTTCTTCCAGAAGCTGTCTGGTGTCAGAGAGGTGCCTAATGGCTAGGGCACTGGACTAGGCCTCGGGAAAACAAGGGGTCAAATCCGCGTGTGGCTGCAGACCGCCTGTGTGACCATGATGGGGTCACGTCCCCTCTTCTGAGTTTCAGCTTCTGAGCAAACAGGGTGCGATGGGGTGCCCGGCCCCCATGAAGGCGGAAGGAGTGGTGGGGCAGGGCTGGGCCAAGGACCAGCTGGCCAGGGTGCTCTGGCAGTGGAACGGAGGGTGGGGGTTTGAGGTGAAGGACAGCGAGACGGCAGAGAGGCTGTAGCCTGAGGCAGAGTGAGCCACAGGGGTAGGACCAGGACTGGTAGACCTGGCCAAGAGGCTGGGGCCCGACCGGGGGAACAATTGGACTCCGAGTGAGCTGGGAAGCACCCCTGTCAGCTTTAGAAATGGCTGAAAGCAGAGGTGCGGGGGCCATGCCCCAAACTGAAGGGAAAACAGGGAAGGTGGAAGCAGCCAAAAAAGGCTGATCTGGAGTAAGAGGCAGAAGGGATTGAGGCCTTTCCACCTCAGGGCCAGGCCTAGACTTGGTGGAGAGGGTGGGCCTGGGGACCCCACTGTTCCCTCCTCCTTCAGCCTCTTGAGAGTCCCTGGCAGGCATGGGAGACAAACTTGAACACTGGGCCCCCAAGGCTCCCCAGCAAAGCCAAGCCTTGCGAGAGGAGAATGGCTGCAGCCTGACCACCGTGCCTGCTGGCCCCTAAGCAATGCCCCCCCCCCCCCCCACACACACACACACACACACTGCATGGCAGGATGTGGTGAGGCCCAAGCCCAGGCAGTCAGATGGCATGGCCAGGGCAGGCAAGCAGATCAACTGGGAGCATTCACAGTCAAGCCCTGAGTAAGTGAATGAAGCTGAACCACTTGAGTTATTCTGACTTTTATTTCATTGCTGCTTAGTCCACACAGTCGGTATAAAATCAGAAAAAGCAAAGCAAAAAACAACAAACATCCTACGGTCTGGAGTCTTAGCATCAGAAGGCACCATATACGAATCTACAGTCAGATGCCCATAAAATTCATTGCCAGACACACCTCTGAAGCACAGAAAGAGGGTTACAGAAGCTGGACTCTGGGTTTCCATCCAGAGATTTGGTTTCTCCTACTCCTGACCAAGAGGGGGGTGGGGGGGATTGGTTATAAACATATTATTAACAATAATACTAAGAGCAACTTGTCTAAGTACAAAAGCCGTTATAGACCACTTATATTACACAGAATTATTTCTCGTTTCTACCTTCGTTGTTTACCTCATAAAATTGTTAACTGAATTTCCAGTGAGTAAGGTTAAATGGCTAGTGATAAGGAATGGCAAATAGATAGCACCATTTCACATATTTGGTATTTTATTTCATAGCTATATATTGGTTTTGATTTTTCCCCATCTTTATCTACACGGCAAGGAAGGAAAAATACATTTCAAGGTCATAGGCTACAGTGCTTGGGTGGTTTGGGTGTGTGGGATGGGACGTGAGAGCGTTACACACAAGATCTAACACCAGGACGTATCAGCATTCTAAGGGGAAACTTCCAAAATTAAGGTACGCACGTTACAGTAAAATTCCAGTGGAACTGGTAGCTACATATTTTAAAAGTACCTAAGTGAGTTAGAAGCTCAGGTTCCCAACTGGGTGTGGTTGGCAAGTTAGGAAGACTTCGGTTCCTACATCACCTAGGTGGTTTTGAGAATTTGGCCCTGTGCTCCTAAATGTCTGGGGCCCGGTAGTGATACATGCACATACAGGATCACCGCACGTGTGGCGGGGGCCAGACCTTCAGCTGGGGTAAGTGGGCACGATTCTCCCTCAGGTCACCGGCACGACGCTGATTTACACCCGCTGGGGATCTGGTCTGGCTTGGGGATTCTTTGGCGGGTTGCTTTGGGGTGGGAGTTTTCCAAGAGGAGTCCATTGGCATTCAGGGCAAAACAAAAACAAGGACACAAAAATACTGCGCTCTTGTTATACTGTTAGGAGTTCCTTAGGCACTTTCTTTAGGCTTTAAAACATAGCAGATGGTCAACAAAAGCAAACAATACTATGTACATATATGTAAAAAGTGTTATAAATAGGTTTTTAAACCATAGATACTATATACATCTTCAATGAACACAGTAACCCTTGGCGTGGTTCCTTGTGGGGTTTGTTGTTGGTTTTTTTTTTAAATTTGGAGGGTGAGGGGTTACTTAACTCTCCCCCTCCCCCATTTTCTCGTCTTTTCTTCCCCTGCCTCAATCCCCCTCCATGGACGTCATGAGTGCCCGTGTCTCGGCCCCCTCGCCTCAAGCTTCGTTATTCGCGCTTCCGCAAGATGACGTAGATCACCCCGCTGGTGACAGCCAGGGGGAAGGCCACCCAAGCCAGGATGTAGGCGAAGCCGAAGGCGGTGTCCCCCGTGGTGGGCTGCCAGTCCGTGTGCCTCACGGTGAAGATGGCGGCGCCGCTCATCACGCACAGACCTAGGGAGAAGACGTGATATGAATCAAGCTGCCCTGAGGATGCTTGGTGTCATGCAAGAGCTGCCCCGGCTTCCCCGGCCTGCCACGCTGGCAGGGATCGTGCTGAGCAGCGCTGATTAAAAACCCGCCCATCCTATCGAGAACCCTGGGCCACAAAGCAAGAAGCCTGGTTGAAAAATCTGGGGGGGACAGGGGTGCAGCTGGAAATAACGGCGGCCTGAGACCGGAGATGTTGAGCAGAGCTCTCGGTTGGTGATTTTTGGACTGACACACAATCGGTCACCCCAACCACGCGTGCGACCTGCTCACGGAATCTGAGCTCTGAAAAGGCAATAGCATGTGGGTAACCCCCGCCCTTGGGGGCGAACGCTCACGGGGTTAGTCACACCGCAGTCCCTGGAACAGAGTGCTCCCCAGGGCCAGGAAGGGCTGTGTAATCGAGCCAACGGCCTTCCACAGCTACTGGGCATGCTCTCGAACAGCCCTGCCACAGCCCCTCGACCCCACTCTGCACCGTTTCCCAATTTCGCAATTCCTGAGCCTCTAGAGGAGAAATCCCCCCCCCCATGCCCAGTTTCGTAAGATCCCCCACCCAACTCCTGCTCCACGTGAGCCAAGCCATGATTCAAACCCGGAGTCTGCAGCGGGCACTCACTCCCGTCCCACTAGAGCGCCGGGCCGGCAGGGTTAGATAGCACAAATGCTTTTGATAGGTCTTGGATCCGACCCCTGGGGCATTCGACGGGTAGGTCTGTTTCTGAGCAATGTGGCAGGTGCGCGGATTCATTTCCGAACTCCCAAGCCTTGCGTCAGGAGCAGGAGGCACAGGCTTTGCAGGTGCAGCAATGCCGAGAGCCCTTCTGCAATCGAAATCTCAGGCTGTGGCAACATGCAGAAGTCGCCAAAAGTTAAAATGGATCAAGCCGTTTTTTCTGCCTCCCACTGTCAACATTTCATGACCACATTCCTTGCTCCCCTGACGCAGAGCAAAGCATTATGGGTAACCATCCCACAGGGCAGAGTGGTGGGAAGGCAGAGCTAATCCCTGTGCTTCTTGGGATTCCCTGGTAGCTCTGGGAACTCTCCGTGCTGAGGAACGTCAAAGCAGCATGGCTGTCTCTCCAGTCCTCCCTCTGCAACAGCAGCCTGCCTGCCGCTGTGTTCCTAGCAGGGCAGAAGAGAAGCAGTCCAATGATTTGTTCTTTGTTTGTTCCCCAAATGGAGCAGCTCACTCAGCTGTCGGCCACTTCCCGGAGCTTTAAAAGGGGAGGGGCGCAGGCCTGCCGAACAGCAGAGATCACAAAACACTGAGCACAGCCATTAGAACAGGCACTGTGGGATAGCGGCGGGAGTTAGTTCTCTTGACAAAACCAACAAAGGAGTCCACACTGGCTATCTGTCAGCAATAAACGGAGGTGGAAAAGACAAACATCCCTCTCAGGGCTGGAAGTGTTCTGTTGCCAAAAGGCAGTTTTTGGTGACAAAATGTGCCAGTGCAGACAAGGCCTAAGTGTGCTTCAGAATGGGTCTGTATCCAAATGTATTTGGTAAAAGTGTGCTCGAGTCCCTCCGCCCCCGCCCCGGTCCCCCCTGCCCGCACTCTGGATCAGCTCACAGATGGGGGGAGGAAACAGAAACACCCGCCACCGTGGAAAGAGTTTGTCTGTCAGGGGATGAGTACACCCTCTCTATTCCCCTGCTACCCCACGCCCAAGACTGCCAAGGGCCAACCCTAGGAGCCCTGTGTCAACAGTGGGCCAGGCGCGACCCCTCTGAATCATAGCATTGACCAACGCTCCAGCAGTGTCGCAAAAAGTGCCCACGTCGGGGGCTGCAAAATGCTCGCACAAAGCCGCCACTGTCCCCCGCCAAGAACAAGGCTTTAGTTGATCTCCGCAATACCATTATCCATTCACGGTGCCATTGAAGCTAACTCTATTCCAAATCTCTCCAGCGGGCAGCAGGACCACCTACAGCTAACGGCAGGGCTCCGGGAGCTGTTCTTTCCCCTCACACTGCGCCTTTGTTTGTGGGAACTGCAGAGGTGGGAATAGGTTCAACCAGCAAGCTGCTGAATGCCGTTTCCATTTTTCAAACAGAGAAGAGAACTCCTACGGCACTGGCCCGCGCAGAGAAAGCAAAACGATTGTCTCTGCACTCGGGTGGGACAGAAAAGCAGCAGGCGGCCATTCCAGAGTCACCTACGGACGGCTAGAAATACTGCGGTCGATTGTCCATTGAAGGAGTCTGGTGGAAGAGAAGAGATGCTAATGACCACGTTTCTCTTAGCAGTACAGAGCTAGCGATTCTCACCAAGGGGATACGCTCCTGTGATAAAACACAGGGGAGGGCTCGAAGAAAGCTGCAGTCTCTTTCCTGTTCCAAGGCGCAACTTGTGCAACTCCTTTGGGGCTTGAGCTCCAGATACCTGATGGCGATGCTTGTGCACAAAGGCATTTGCATGAATAATACTTCTCTTCCAAAGGACGTGGTGGGGTCTGAAAAGCACGTTGAGATCCTTGGATGGAAGGGCACGTAGAAGTGCAAAGTAGTGTAATGTTAGGCTGTCCGCACCTTGCCTCAGTTCTCGATCTTCTGTAGCTCTTGGTAGCCTGAACCCGCAACCACCAGGCAAGGACAGCTGTGAATTAAGCCCACCCTCCCATCTGAAGGGGATTGCGATTTTGGGGATTTGGGTGTGTTCATAGAGCAGCATTGGGAAAACTTGTACACTTGGCTCTCACCCACCCTCTATTTTGTGACTTTCAGACTAACACACCTCTCCTATGGTTAGATTAGAGGAACTGTCCTGCAGAAGAAAAGGAGCTAACCTGTCTGTCCTGAGCTAACCTGTCTGCTCTCAGACGTCTTTCAGTAGCAGGATGACCCTGGTACTATGTCTGCTTGTTGCACGCAAGGAGTTGCAAGCCGTTGCTGGGTGTAGTGGCTGCTGTCTTTGCCTGCACAACCACCTTTCCATCTCAGGGCTTTGCAAAATACCTTGACATGCATGGAACGCAAAAGCCCCTCAGAAAACCCAATTTGCATCTGGTGGAGCCTATGCCACAAAGGAGTGTAGTGTACTGACTGCCGTCAGACAATGAAAACTGGTGACGGAGCCGGAAGCATTGACTCGCGAGGGTTCTTTCTGTCTGCCAACAGCCTGACTCATCTCATGCTTGTACTGTGTGTGGAAGCGATCTACGAGTATTTGCAGCAGTGGACACCCAGGCTAGATTGGGAGACGTTTAAGGGTGGCGGAAGGGGGCTGACTTAGGAGTAACGGGCTGAACTCGCAGCGAGGAATCTTTAGGCAGCCTGCCAGGAAACGCTTCCTAACGGCAGGATCTAGACCCTGAAAGAATCCCCCGAAGAAGGCCTTCGGGAAAATGCTTTAGGGGCCCCCAGCACTGGCCCAGAAGGAGGTACCCAATGAGAACTCACAGGGCTGGTCTCTCCTGAGTGCCTTCAGCTCCATGCTTCCCACAAGGCTGGGATACACAGGAGGACTATGGGCTGCGGCACCTCCCCAGAAAGCGTCAGCAATGGTAGGAGATGGGCATCTCCCCTCAGCCGAAAGGCCCACGTGGACTGGAATGAGCGCAGCCGGGTCCGAGAGCCGAGCCCTTGCACTTGACAGCCCCGGCTTCCGCCCTCGCACAGCTGGTGAGTCAGGCTCCACAACCAGAGGAGTTGACGTTGCGGCCCAGGCTGAGTCGTCTAGTCAGCGGGTTACCGTGGGGGCAGGATCATCTCAAGAGAGTCAGGGCGTGCCTGGGAAGAGACCGCGCCTCCCCGCCCACACGGGCACGCTGCAGAAGCTCCACCCGGCCGCAGTGGGATTTCCATCGCTCGCACTGGCACTGCCAGGGACCTCCAGAGGGAAAGTCACAGGCAGGTGATGGTTCCTTGCTGACGGGCTCTAAATCAAGGCTCCTCCGGAGCTGGGCCTTTCCAAGACCACATACAGGGCAAGGATAATCCCCACAATGACAGGATGCAGGGGCGGATATAGGGCAGGGCGAGCGGGGCGGCCGCCCCGGGCCCCACGCTTCAAGAAGCCCCGCGCATGCGCCGTGTCAAAGGGGGCGCCCCACGAAATTGTGCTGCCCTGGGCTCCGCAAAATCCTCATCTGCCCCTGACGGGATGCGACAGGAATGTGCTCTTTTGGCTGCCAACACCAGCCTGTCATCTTCCGGCACGTGAGGAAATCGGGGTGGAGGCCAAGGGGAGACCCGCCGGCTCTCCTCCGGTCACAGCTGCTGAGCTCCACAGGGGGGAGCACACGGATTCTAGCTGCTGTTTGCTTCCAGCCATCCTGAAATTCAGCTCACAAGGCCTAGCAATGCTGAGCGACCCCGGGCAGACGTGGGGTCACGCACGCAAACACTAGCCTGGTCTCCATTTCTACCCCCAGGGCTCCTTTGGGACTGGACATCTCACAAGGGCCTGTTTGCCCAACTCCGTAACGGATCACTTAGGAACGATCCGCACTACGCAGCCCCGGCTGTGCGGGCACCTAACTACAGTTCAAAGAAACAGGTTTTCAAAGCTGAACGCTATCTAAGATGGAGGTGCTGCAGCTGGGAATTGAGGGGCTGGCTAACTGGGTGAGCGGCAGCGCCCCTGGCTGAGGTGCAAGGCCCAGCTATCAAGCACCTCTCTGGGGGAAGACGTCTCAGGTCTCGTGCCATCGGTTCAGGAAGCCTCCCGCTGGTCAGTATGACAGCCCGGAGCGGTGAGGTCCCTGGGCCGGTCTCCCTCCGCAGGCGGCCAGCACCCAGGCTCTCGGCTCACCGAAGGAGGACGTAGCTCCTGGACCACACTCAGCCCTGCCGTCCATCTCCACAGCAAGTCGGTGGAGTTGCCCCAGGGTCTCAGCAGCCCCCAAAAGGCAAAGGGGCCGTTCTGCGTGTGCCCAGCCCGAGGGGTGCTGGGGCTGAATTTCAGAGCTGCTGAGCACATGGAATCCCCGGCTAATTCATTCGGAGTTAGCACCGACCCCGGCGGATGGGCCAGGGTTACCATCAGGAAGCTGAAAGCGCAGGAGGAGCTAGAGCTCTCCCAGCAGGAACTCCGACAGGCTGCTAACCTCTGGGGACCGGGCAGGGTGCGGGGGCCGTGGAACACGCCCACCGGTGCATTCCACATCTCAAGGCAGACCGGGCCTCCCCTCACGCTCTCTTCTCCTCGGTGCAGGAGTCCACTCAGAGGCTGTTGTGCTGCCAAGCAGGGCAGCTGCTAGAAGAGCCAATTCCCACTGCCCCGAGCCTAACCCTGCATCAACTAAACCACTGTAACAACCCGGCAGAGCCCTCTGTGTTATTCCAGAGCTTGCTCCTCGCCCGCCAGCAGCCTCGCACCGCCACCCAGCAGCGGTTTCCCTCCGCACGCTCCGAGCCAGCCCCATTTATCACTCCCCACTTACCGGCAAGGATCTGGAAGATTCCAGTAAGGTAAAACCGGCCCCCCTTGGTGAGAGTGAAGAGCTGGCAGAAGAACAGGAACAGAGACAGCACGCTGAAGATAATAGAGAGGATCATCATCGCCTGGACGGACTGCAGCCACTCTGGGGAAAACAGAAACGCACAGGCAGTTAGAGCGGAGATCTCGGGGGCGGGGTGTGTGCACGCGTGTGTGTGTGTGTGTGTGTAAATCACTGTGGGTGTGGGTGTGGGTGTGGGTGTGTGTAAATCACTGTGTGTGTGTGTGTGTGTGTGTAAATCACTGCTCCTCCCTCTCCAAAGCCTGGTTCCCGGCCCCTAAAGTCAATGGATGTTGTTCCAATGACTTCCGGGTGCGCTGGCTCCGGCCCAGAGGCTCTTGGTGCGCACAGATGTGGCTCCACGGGAATGACACGACTTGTCTCCACTCATGTACAGCAGGGACCCATCCTGCAAGGCTACAGACCGGCCAGGTCTCTTTCCATCCGCGCCACCTGTGATTCACGGGAGAACAAACATCCTTCCCTGAGCAGACACCAGCTAATTACAGGAAATCCCTGCAGAAGCTACCCCCGCTACCCAACAAGAGCCCTGGGATTTGAGGGCAAGCCGGCCTGGACAAATCATGCCGTGGTCCCAGCATGGTGACACAAAGCACCGTAGGAGCGTCCCCGAATGCCGCCATGCCGGGCCACCAGGACCTCCCTCTTCGGAAATGACTCTGGCCCATGTTTGCTCAGCGCCAAGGAGGAGACTTTCAAAGCAGACTCACATGGTTCTGGGATGCCCGACTTCCTTAAGGGAATGGGAATTGGGCGTCCCAGTCCGTTAGGCAGCCCCGAAAGTGCCACGTCCTCCGTGGCAACCGCTTCCCTCCTGTCTCGCTGCTTGGAGCATCTTCCACTGCACGTGGACCACACCCCGGGGCCTGGCCCGTTTGGGAACGAAACAAGGTGCAACGTGCCACACGAGAATTCTGGAACACGTCCCCAAATCCGTGGGCAACGTGGTTATTTGTAACGTGGGAGCATCCATCTCCGTGGGCCACGGGGACTCACTGGAGTCTGATCCAAAGCCCACAAGAGTCTGTCGACATGTTCTCAGTGACTTCAGTAAGTTCTGGAGCAGGCCCTGATGGGAACCACGGAAGCCAAGGAAGCGAGGGACCTGACAGCTCCTTGGTGTCACAAACAGCCAGTGGGTATTAACACTCCCTCTGCCACCTTATGGAACAAAGCCCTTAGCAACGGCTTTATCACAGCAACATTTGGCAACTGGTAAGGAGGAGCTGAGTCAGACCAGCCCCTGCATACCGGCCAGCTCTTGTCATTATTTGTGGGTGCGTAACTCCCCATAGAAAGCAAACCCAATGCTACAGCAGTGACTCAAAGTATCACAACTGTGCTCTGGTGACCTGCAGAGCTCAGGACCACCCGAGCGTGGTCGTTATAATGAAGGCTCACATGGTAATAGTGGCTCTTTAAATAAAACGGGACATAAACCATCAATACTGCCACGTCCTGAGATAGCAAAGCATGTCAAGTCATTCAGTCATGTACAGGATGCAACGGTTGTGATCAAAGCTCCCTCTAATTTTTTCCATTCTTGTGCAGAATAAATGTCGTTCTATGCACCAAAGCATGTGCAGATGTGCACCACTGGTAGAAACACTGGCTGGAGATTGTGGGCACCCTGCTAATCAGCTGGGTGGCCACCCTCGGGCTCAGCTTACAGGGAACACTGCTCTTATCCTCATTGTATGGAAACTGAAGCATAGCGCAGGGACGTGACTTGCCCACGGACACAAAATAAGCAGCAGACCCAGGACCATAAGCCATGAGAGATGTGGCCACACGGACGTCCATTCCCACCTCCCGAAGATCGGAGCCAAACCTCTCGAATCCCAGCCTTGTGCTTTCCCCTTCCCTACAGAAGGCTGCTTCCCCGCTACGCTAGCTGTGTCCCACTTTCAGTCCATGTGAACTGTTTGAAACCAGCCAGCCATGAATGTCGGCACCGTGCCCAGCTCCTGGGTGAGTCACATGACGGCCAATGGCTCGTCTCTGTCTAGCTGCCTCCGTGCCGCTCCACTGGGGCTTTCCATTGCATAATGCAGCTATTTTAGAACCCAAAGGTCAATGCTGTTCTCGGTGGCATGGCTGTTACTCCCACTGACGTCCAGGAGCCCAGAGTAGAACTCCCCCCCACACTGAAACAGACTCTAATTGTGACCCACCCTGGCACCACCCTGCCAGAGACAGCTGCCGAAGAGTCCTGCAGATTTAACAGAAAGCAGTCACTCGAGAATCCTGGAATCCCAGAGCTGGAAGAGACCTCGGGAGGCACCGAGTCCAGCCCCCTGCCCAAAGCAGGACCAACCCCAACTCAATCAGCCCAGCCAGGGCTTTGTCAAGCCGAGACTTAAACACCTCTAGGGAGGGGCTGGAATCTCCATCCCTAGGGAACCCAGCCCAGTGCTTTCCAGCTCTCCTAGGGAAACAGGTTTTCTTAATATCCAACCTAGACCTTCCCCACTGCAGCTTGAGCCCATTGCTCCTTGTTCTGCCATCTGCCCCCACTGAGAACAGCCTCTCTCCAGCCTCTTTGGAACCCTCCTTCAGGGAGCTGAAGGCTGCTATCAAATCCCCCCTCACTCTTCTCTTCTGCAGATTAAAGACCAAATTCCTCAGCCTCTCTTCGTAGGTCATGTGCTCCAGCCGCTGTATCATTTTCATTGCCCTCCGCTGGACCCTCTCCAATGTGTCCACATCCTTCCTCTAGTGGGGGCCCCAGAACTGGACCCAACACTCTAGATGTGGCCTCACCAGGGCCGAATAAAGGGGAATCACTTCTCTAGATCTGCTGGCAATGCTCCACCTAATGCACCCCAATATGCTGTTCCCTTCTTGGCTACAAGGGTGCCCTGTTGACTCAGACAGACAGCTTCTCATCCACTATAATCCCCAGGTCTTTCCTACAGATTTCTTTGAGTGCCTCTGAGCTAACAGAAAACACTCAAGGATAAGGCATACAACTCTGGATCTGTTTAATTCCAGAGTTTGTAGAGGACTTGTCATGGAGCTCGAGTGCATTTCTGGAGTCCTGTTAGTTCCACTCCTTTAGGATTGGCCCCCTCCCCCAGGGTCTTTCAAACTTTGCAGGTGCCGTAAGTGCAGGGAGGTTGCCCTAGCAGCCACCCCCAACTCTAGTTCCTGTAACTAGATCCTGCCGTCCTAGAGTCCCACGCAGAGGGCCAAAGACAGGTCTTGACCACACAAGCAAAGGGGAGTCAATGAGAGCTGCCGCCATGCAGTTCAAAGCCTTTGGCCTCCCTTTTCTATTGTGTGTCCTGTCCCAAAGTGCAGGGCTATTCAATAAGAGCCGCTGTATTTTATCCCAGAGGTGGCTGCATCTCAGTGGTGAGCCAGCATGTATCCGTTTCTAACGGCACGTGCCATCGCTGAGACGGGAGGACTATCAAGGAGAGTCTCAAGGATCATTCCCCGTTTTCACACGCCACGCGCATGAAATGTTCAGAACGTCTCGTCGATTTCACGTTCCCCGTTAGGTCAACAAAGGGTGCGCTCTCCTTCAGCTCTGCCACTCGGCAGCTTCTGGAATGCTGGGCTCTCAGGGAGACAAGAGGCGGTGAAATGCCACTAATGTAATCAAACTAATGAATCAGGCTGTGCCCACACTTAAAGCACGACAGAGGCAGCACTGCGGGGCAGCCACTCGCTGCAGAGACTCCGGCGCAGTCGTTAATCCAGCTCGCTGGCGAGGCAGTAGCTATGTCAACAGTCGAATTCTTCCTTTGATCTAGCACCGTCTGCGCCGGGGAGAGGGCAGTTTAACTAGATCGCAGCAGGAATGGCGTTTTCACACTCTCGGGGGTTGGCCGTGGCGCTGTGGGTGTTCAGTGGAGACCAGACCAAACCACCGACCTTCTCGACACTCAGCCCCAGCGGATGCACTATTGGGAAGAGCGATGCAGCGACTGCATCTCCCAGTCCATCCGCTAACAGCCACTGCTAGGAAAAAGCGGTGCCCTTTGTCTACACACCTGCGGGGAAGGAGTGAGATCACCACGACAAGAACCGTCACAGCCGTTAGAAGTTGTGTGACCTGCCAGGGTAACAGCAGTGAAAGTGTAAAGTGAGCAAGTGTGTAAGATCCAGACCCTCATGGGATCATCTGCCACATGAACAGAGCAAGTGGGAAGGCCGCCACTCAAAGGTGCAAGACAAGGGAGAAGCCGATCCACTGAGAAAGAAGGTTACTGGAGCATTTTCCTGACCTTAATTTTAATTCCCAATAAGCAAAAAGAATCCTGAGGCCGATTCAAACAACCTTCGTGAAGTCCAGCACATCCCGCAAAATGCCAGCAAGCACAGAATAAGAGCCACGTGCTGTAGTCTGCAGCTTATAATGACATTTTGTGTGCACGGGGCATCTTTCTTCCCGAAGGATCTCAAAGCCTAACCTGGACAAATGGCAGCCGTAGAATGCAGCCACCTCTTGGGAGGAAGGCATCAGCCAAACATACAGCCATAGTATACAGCACCCACACAGAAAACCAAGGGGAAGGGAAATTCCTGGCAAAGAATGGTAGGGCAAAACTCTACCATTAAGTGCCTTGGAGCAGAAAAAGTCAGCAGGGTTCACTAAAAACGTACCTCTACTGTTGGAGTGAAAGGGTTACACCTGTTTTTGCGGGCGACACCTCCACGTGCCCCTGGGCACTTCTACACTAGGAACTAAATTCAAAATAACTCCCAAAGTAACAAAATCGAAATAGCCTGTCCCCACTACGGGGAACCTCAAAATTAGTCCGAGGCAGGCTCCATGACTGTCGATAAGTCGAGGTAGCGCAAAGCCCCAGAAAGCGCTGGGGAGTCATTACTTCAAATGATTCTGGGGAGTAGTTATTTCAAAATAGCAGCAGTGGAGCATCCCCACTTCCGCCCTTTTGAAATAGCTATTTCTAAATTAGCGTCATTTCCCAAGGAGAGCAGGAGTACGGATTTCCAAATAACCAGTCCGTTATTTCGAAATAACAAGCTTAGTAGTGTGGACGCTCTGCTTATTATTTCGAAATAATTCCCTAGTGTTGGCCAGGGCCCACGTACTCCTAAAGAGACAGTATCGTGCTTTTCAAGCCCTGATCAAAAACATGAACTCGGTGTATCTGCTGAGTGAGGATGAAAATCTGTTCCCATGCTGCTGAGACTTGAACTTGTGGTTTTAGGGAGTATACATTTTTCAACTAGCCTTGCCCTGTGTTGGCTGGGCCTCCGGCGAAACGCCTCTCACCGTACAGCAGTGCCGTTGTAGCACTTGTCCTCATGTACGGTCACAGCCTCAGCAAGAGCTAGAAGAGACTCACTTCCCTGGCCATCTGAGTGAAGGTATCTCCTCGCAGGTGTGCTGGCCTGGGAATCCCACACATGCCCCAAGCTCAATGCGGCTACGGCTCACGCAGGCCTAGTGACTGGAACCAAACCTCCTCCTCTAGCCAAGAGCAGCAGGGAACGTCTGCGACGTAGCTAAGCAAGCTTTCGTCTGGCTAGCCTGGAGCAGTGACGTCATCACGAGCTTGTCACCTGAGTGATCACAACCTACGTTGTCGCAGCTTCATCTCTCTTAGCGCATAAGCTAGGTAGCTTAAAGCCAGATGGGCGTGTCTACATTAGGGATTCAGAGGGGGAGCAGTGTTAGTCTGAAACTTTAAAACCAGCGAGTGGCTCTGTGGTTACCCTACCAGGTTAGTTTGAAATAAGTTATTTCCAAATTACAATCCTGAAATAACGGTTTCGAAATCAACTTATTGCTCTTCACAAGCCGGAGTTATTATTTCGAATCAACGGGCATGGTAGTGCAGATGCTCCGCTGCTTGTTTCGAAATAAGGGGTGTTATTTCAAAATAACTCCCCAGTGTAGATATGCCCTGAGAGACCAATATATAGGATCATGAGCTTTCATGGACAAAGCCCTCTGTCAGATCACTGCAGCTCATGGGATGAAGTGGCATTTGCCGACGTGACCCTATATATCAGTCTCTAAGGTGCCACAGAACTACTCCTTTTTAATAGGGATGTTCATGTTTAACCAGTTAACCAATAAGCTGGCTCTTATTTGTTAAACTCTGTGGGTGGATCCCGCCAGCCCCAGCCAGCCTGGCTCCTAGCGAGGTGGCTGTGCTGTGGCAGTGACGCCTCCCCATGAGTGAGGCTGGCAGGGGCTGGCAGCCCTACTTAGAGAGAGGTTTCGCTGTGGGCGCTGCAGTATAAAGTTGATTTAACCGTGTAACCGCTCACATTCTCAGCAATCACTCCGTGACCGTTTTCACCGACTTTTGACATCCCTAATCTACATACACGTCCATCACACCCACGCTCGCCGTTTCAACATGCGCTAACCTGTAAAGCAGTCCGGGGGTGGTTGCTAAGCCACCTGCCTATTTTCCTGGCTGGCACCCGAAAACGGTCACTTGCCCTCTGCTTTGCTCCCACCCCCACCTGCCACGATCCCAGCAAACCTCAGATTTGTGTTCCCCTCCCCCCGATGCCTCTCTGAGCAGCCTGGCTAAGGAATCTCAGACAGGTGCCACTGGTTTGTTTCATGCCGTTCCAAGGCTGTCCGGTGTAGCATGGTACGAGAGCTCTGGACAGGGCTTTGACTCCCGCTGTGGCTGGCCAGGCTCCCAGCAAGGAGAGGTGCACAGGGCACTGGAGAGCTACAGGAGCTCGGAATTAATTCTAAACCCCTCTGTGCTGGCAGAATCCTTCTGGGGGAGGGGATTGTTCCATTTAAACCAAAGGATGCAGAAAATGCAGCCAGGCCCCTTCCACGCCTGCCTCCTCTCCTCTGGCGCCCGGTCACAACAAAGGCACGTTACAAGATTCCTGACCGATAAGGGTGCTAAGCACCACCTGGAGGAGCAGCAGCCTATGCCCAGCTGCTGCCCTGGTTGCTAGGTCAGTCCCTTTGTGTATCAGGGAGGCAAAGAGCCCAGGGAGCGTGGCGGGAGATCAGACATTCCTCACCCATTCCCCTGTGCCAAAACCACAAGAATGCTCACTCGGCGACACCCCGCGCCGGGGTGGAGGGTCCTGCCCTGGCCGTCAGGGGACCTGGAGTCTGGTCCTAGCTCTGCAACAACTTGCCCCTGTCTGGGCTTAGCTTTTCGCTCCCCAGCCCTTGTCTGCCCTAGTCAGAGGGGAAGCTCCCCCGGAGCGACCCTCTCATTCCTGCCTAAGGGTGGCTTAAACCCAAGGCAGTATAGCCCAATGGGTCATGAAATGGACTGGGACTCAGGCAGTCCGAGCTCAGCTCCTGACTCTGCAACTGGCCCATAGGGTGACCTTGGGCAAGTCACTTCCCCTTCTCTGTGCCTCAGTTTCCCCTGCTGTCAATGAAAAAAAATTATTGAGATCTGCTGCTAAGATCCTGCTGTTATGATCATGCCCCCTGCCCAAGCAACGTAAACGAAACTGACAAGACTCACTCTCCTGCTAGAACTGGAGCGTGCACAGGGGGTGCACATGTGTGTGGGTGGGGGGGGGGGAGATACTGGTATAAGTACCTGTTTAAATTAACACCAGAGGTTATACAAAACCATCAACATTCTGCTATATAGGCAAGACCGTCAATTAAATGCTTCACAGCAGGCTCTGCTGTCCCTTATTGTGTGTGCGTGTACACAACACCAGCACAAGGGGGCTGTCTTGGCTTTGGGAGTTACCCTACAGCTGATACGGACACCACTCTGTTAGGAGCCTGTTATGCTCTCCCAGGGGCATACCAGCAAGAAATCATACTTGGCCAGCCGAGGATGAATTAACTGAGCTTCACAACCCCACTGTAGGGCAAGTTACCACCATTTTACATCTGGGGAAACTGAGGCACAGAGCAGCTAAGACCACTGCTCAGGCTTTTCAGAGCAAGTGAGAGGGATGTTTCATGTTGCAGCAGAGATGAAGACCCCCTCCCCAGTCACAATCCACAGCCCCCCCTCCGTCCTCAGTGCTGCAGAAATGTTCCGTAATTTCCATCAAGCGTGGCTTGAAATATTGCAGCCAGTATTTTGGTCACCAGAAGATACCCACCCCCCGCCAGATGTGGAAAGGTGCGGAGAGGTGCCAAGAGATGCAGATAACAAGTACTGTGTGGGAACTAGGTACCTAACTAAGGATTTTATTTAGGTTAGCTTAGTAATTTACTTGGATCTGTCTGTTATCACTCACTGCTACTTAAATCCTGTTTATACTTAATAAAATCCCTTTTGTTTTATTATCAAACCCCATATAAAGAACCGTTACCTGCAGGGGGCGCCAGCTGTTGCTAAAGAGAGCAAAGTTCATTGATAAAGAGAGCAAACTTCAGGAGCTTGCTCTGTGTTAGACTTTTATACTGAGTAAGGTGGATTTATTTGGGATTTTGGTCCTATTTAGGGGCTGTGTTCCTGGGTGCTGTCAAGACACTGGAACACAGCTCAACCCACCAAGCTCAGCTGTTATCAGTATCTGTGTTACTCAGCCAAGGGGGAGGAGGAGCAGTTACCTCAACTTTGTGCCTTTGCTGGGGGAGACCAGAGCTGCTGGCCCAGCAGGACAAGGTGGTGGGGCGGCCCAGTGGGCAGACTGGCAGGTTCAGTAGTATGATCAGCCCATTAGGTGATGGTCTCAAGGGGATCTCAGTGACCTAGCCGGTCATAGCGCCTCGCTATGTTAATCGCATCTACTCAAGATCTGACGGAATCCAGCCTCTGAAAGAGACTCCAAGAGACGTGCTACGGTTTGCACCACCAGATACTTCTTCCTAAGTGGAGGCTGGTATCACACACAGTCACGGAGCCACATTCACTAGGATGCCCCAGCTGCCTCGTGCTACTCTGGCAATGCAAAGCAGCCACAATCCATGTCAACACAGTGGTGCCAGGCTCTTGGTGAATCTGTCCAGCATCCTTCCTCAGCGGGAAAGCCACAAGATGATGAATTACAGTCATTCGGCACCACAAGGAATGGAATGTGGCATTGGCAACGCCCACTCCAGAAGTCACGGGAATTTGGCTGAAGAGATTCACACTGCTGTTCCCTGCAGTCAGCATTACTGTCTGACACAAGTGGTCTCCCCGAGAAAGCAGCCGCTCCTCACTTGCATCCCAGGGAAATCCCACTCATGTCAAAGACAGGGATGACTAAGAGACACCCTTGACATAACATGCTCTTGTTGTATTTGTCACACATCAGCGACAGTGTGAGAACACCAGCCGGGAGAAATCTATTCTCTAGATCCGGCAAAGTTTTAGACACGGGATTAGCATTAGGCATGTACGTTTTCCCGCTGAAATGTGCGAGACCACCGTGCGTGAAGCTAAGAACGTGCAGCAGTCTTTACAGAATCAGGGCTTAACCGATTCCAAAGCAAGAAGTTAGAAAAGAGGTTTTAGCACCACGCCTTTGCTCTGAGATGACATCCACGCTGCAGTCACGTTGTGTGACTGTAGCTCAGCTAGACACACTAGCTACAGCGCAGCATGGACTCCCCAATGCTGGGGGAGGCTCTGAGCCTTGGGGTATGTCTAGACTGCATCCGTACGTTGGCAGAGGGATGCAGATTAGGCAGGTCGACATGGCAAATGAGGCAGGGATTTAAATATCCCACACCTAATTTCCATAAAAATGGCCACCGCGTTTTGCCGACTCAGCACTTTGTCGGCAAAAAGCGGCAGTCTAGAGGGGGATCTGTCAAGAAAGAAAGCCTTTTTCGACAGATCCCTTATGCCTCCTGCAAGGAGGTTTACAGGATCTGTCGAAAAAGGGTTTCTTTCTCAACAGATCTCTCTCTAGACGGCTGCTTTTTGACAACAAAGTGCTGAGTCGGCAAAACACGGTGGCCATTTTTATGCAAATTAGGTGTGGGATATTTAAATCCCTGCTTCATTTCCAATGTCGACCTGCCTAATCTGCATCCCTCTGCCAACAGAGGGATGCAGTCTAGACATACCAGATCCAGGTAAGCCAGGGGCTGCATCTGGCCCTCAGGCCGAAGTTTTCACCACCCCTTTATATTCTTAATTTTGCCTTAAGGGAAGCTATTCTAGAAATATGGTTGAGTAGAGGCTATTGGTACTAGACACGGAGAAGATTCTCTGCCTGTATAATCCTGCGCGCACTCCATTAACATCAGTAGGGTTACTCCACCATTCCAGTGATGTTACCAAGATCAGAATCTGTCCCCTTTACAAAGGGGAAACTCTGGTTAGCTTGAATTATTGCAAACTGAGACATCTTCCAATGTAGCCTGTAATCTGAATGAGACCAGCCTTTGCCCGTGATGGTCAGCACAGCTACTGACCATACGATTTCTGGGTTCTGTGATGACAATACTAGGCACTACGCCATCCTCAAAGCCTCGTGTGTGTCATTTTGCGGCTGCCCGGCAAAGCTAAGAGCAGCGCCCGGGGGGGCAGCCTACCTCCACGCTCAGAAAGGGGAAGCTGCATTAAGTCATATTTGGAAGACTCTTTTCGACTTTTTAAATAAACACATTTTGCTGAAAGGAATGGCTCAGCCACACCCTTGCCGGAACAGCCTCCATCTCACCAGTGAAACAGATTTTCTAAGACCCGATCCAGCTTTTCATCAGGGGAGCAGAGTAGAATTTTCCTCTGTCCCTATTTCCATGATGATGTTCTCTGTGCCCGTGTGTTGGGTGTATTCCTGCTGCCAAGAACAGAATTGGACACTGCCCCAAAGAGATATGTCACACAAGCGGATTTAAAGCTGCTTTTAGTCATGAGTTGAGAATGCCGCCAGAGACATGCCTGCAAGAGCCCCCTCCAGCGACAACAGGACTCTTGAAAGACACGATGCTCTGATGAAATCTCTGCTCCCAGACTACGTTGCACAAAACTTCGCTGGGAAACTTGGTCAAGGCTCTGCTCTGGTTAAGGGATTGCATTTGGGATGCAAGTCTGCTCCCCGTTGCGTCTACACAGCCAGGTCACTTGCCTCAGGAGAGGCCGGAGAACTCTGGCAGATGACTCCTGAATCCATTCTTAGCTGGTGTTAGGAGGCCACACGTGCATTGATTTCCAGGGAGATGTGACAATCTACACCAGCTAAGGATCGGGGTCCTTGTGAAAATTAATGAGCAAGCAGAATCGGAGACGGGAGGAAGCTCCCTGTCTCCGTGGATAGCCTACATTGAGTCACTCCCGATTTAGATGGGCATGAACAAATCAAAAGCAGAGCGGAGGCTTTTGCAGTTGTCTCCTGTCGCTAGGTGGACAATTCTTCTTCTGAGCTCTTCATCTTTCCCTGCTAATTTGTCTCCTTTCGCTTTGTCACCATTTAGTAGCCAAATGAGAAGCAATTCACCCGCACCGGGACTATATTTAACAAGATAGCACTGAGAACTTCTGACTTTTTAAACACACTTAGGCTATGTCTAAACTGCAGGCTTCTTTCAGAACAAGCTTTTTTCGGAAGAGATCTTCCAAAAAAACTTCCAAATGAGAGCGTCCATGCTGCAAAAGTGCATTGAAAAAGTGATCTGCTTTTTTGAAAGATAAGTGTCCAGAGTGAATGGACGCTCTCTTGCGTGTAAGCTGTGATTACTACGGACAAAATGGCCCCCAAGGCACCTGTGCTTTTTCCTCTTTCCCCTCCTTCCGAAAGGAACTCCCTCTTCCCCGGCCACGCACACACACCTTTTTGCGAAAGACTTGTTTCGCAGAAAGGCTTCTTCCTTGTAGAATGCAGGAGAATGCAGATTCTTCCTTGTAGAATGCAGATTACTAATGCTGGAACAATCCCTCTGTTCTTTTGATTTCCTTGAGGAAGAACCCAACTGCAGTGTGGATGTTCCTCAAGTTGTCGGAAAAACGGCCGTTTTTCTGACAAAACTCTGTAGTGTAGACATACCCTTAGGCTGTGTCTAGACTGGCAAGTATTTCTGCAAAAGCAATTTTTGCAGAAAAACTTGCCAGCTGTCTACACTGGCCGCTTGAATTTCCACAAGAGCACTGACTTTGTAATGTACAAAAATCAGTGCTTCTTGAGGAAATACTATGCTGCTCCCGTTCGGGCAAAAGGGCCAGTGTAGACAGCTCAGATTTGTTTTGCGCAAAAAAGCCCCGATCGCGAAAATGGCGATCGGGGCTTTTTTTGCGGAAGAGCGCGTCTAGATTGGCATGGACGCTTTTACTCAAAAAGTGCTTTTGCGGAAAAGCGTCCGTGCCAATCTAGACGCTCTTTTCCGCAAATGCTTTTAACAGAAAACTTTTCCGTTAAAAGCATTTGCGGAAAATCATGCCAGTCTAGACGTAGCCTTAGAGAAAAGCAAAAAAGGAGAGAGATAAAATGCAGTTTTCAAACCCAGGGGTGGCAAGTCCATTTAACGAGAAGGAAGAGAGAAGTCTATGGAGTAGTATGTATTCCTGCACCCTGAGTTTCAGGATCCTGGTCTTCTTAAGAGTTGCAGATGGTTCAAAATGCAGGGCTCACCGTGTTATGCAGCCCTCACTCAAGTGCTGTGTTTCTCTCCTGCTTCTCCCGGTGTAAAATGCATCTGAAGCTTCGGTCTCAGCCAACAGCAACATTTTCTGAGCTAGTCTAGCGTGGCTTCTTGTCCAGTATTGTGCTCTTATTCTCCGTGCACGGCTTCCCCTAAGCGCCCAACTTCGGGAGCAGGTTTCATGTCCCGGAAGTGTCAATAATCCCTGCAAAGTCTCAGAAGGGGACTGCCTAGTGATCAGGGTAGGGAACCTAGAACTCCAGATTTCCAACCCTGGCTCTCATGCAGGGCTCTGAGTCTCAGGGTTTGGCTGCCCTGGGGATTTTAGCCTCTGATGTGGATCTATTGATGGAGGTGCAAGAGGGTGACGCACTCATGACCCACCTGAGTAAATCATGACTTGCGTCACTCGGTGCCAGACCCATCTCAGCAGCTAGGAGCCGCTGGGACCCAGGGGATCACTGAGTTTGTCTCTCCCCCACCCCGCCCCGCTCAGTCCAGCAGCCTGGGGTGGCACAAGACCCCACAACACCACTACTGGATCACTCTACATGGAGGGAACCTTCCCAGGCTCCGAGTGCCGGGCCAGGGCCTGGTGTGCCAGGGAGCAATGCAGAGCGGTCAGCCCCAGAGCAGAGGCTGCAGTTCGGCATGGTAGCCACGTATCGTAAAAGCTGTCTTCAGAGCGGTAGGTGGAACCCACTGGTGGGCATGCAGCATAGGCCCTGCTCTGGGCCCACGCCGCAGTAAGGGTGTGAATGGGGAAGCAGGAAGCTTTGCCCTTAAAGCAGCCATGGCTAACCCACAATTTGCAAGCCGCATGCAGCTCTTATCCCCCAAAAGTGCAGCTCATGAACCTGCTCCTGAGGTCCCTGCCAGCTCTCCCCCCACCCCCTTGTGCTTACCGGATCAGAGCTGCGGGGTTTTAAAAATGGTACCCAAGACGGAGGCCATCTTAAAGGGGCAGTCTCCTTTTAAAAAAAAAATTTTTTTTTGTTTGTTTTGCTCGACAATTCTGTTCTGAGAGGCGATCTTTTTTTTTTTTTCCTTGATAATTCTGGTGCGGCTCTTCACAGGTCTTCCGCCACTGTTTTGGCTCTCTTAGGTAAAGGAGTTGGCCACTCCTACCTTAAAAGGTAGTTCCCATTAACTGGTGGGGAGCAGCTCCCCGCCTGCCACAGGCAGGAGGCTGTTCCAGCTCCACAGGGCCTGCTGCAAGCGGAGTGCACTCCAGCCAGCCGGACCATGGTGGGAGGGAGGGAGGGAGGATGCTCCAGCCCTGCCCCAGTGGGTGGCCGCTCCAACCCAGTCAGGCTGGCACAGCCCTCCCCGCCCAACCTCCTCTAATCGGTTCACTGGTTAGGCAGGATATTTAACCGGTTAACCAATTAAATGGGGTTTACATCCCTACTCCGCAGAAGGGCAGGAGTTTGCTGGGCCTGCAGCAAGAGAGCAGGGCTCTTTAGCTCAAGCTTAGCCGATTATGCTTATGTCTCTGCATGTCCTGGTTCCACTCCCTGACGCATAGGCCAAGATGGTGACCATCACGTCAGCCAACAGGAAAGGCCCTTCCCTCTCCTGATGTACAGTAACTCTCTGCTTTACAACATGTCACGTACTCACGGGATTATTTTAAAAAAACGGCCCTTTCAACGACTTTAAAAAATGACCCACAATCCCAAGAGTGACCCAGCCGACCAACTGAAAGTTGCCAAGAGGCAACTGGAGGACCCGGAAGAAGAAACAGGAAAAACCCATTGCAGAATGAACAGTCCTGAAGAGCAGGAAAGCAAGGTGCTCCGTTTTAAGAGTTTCCCCTAACAGATATGTTGGGGGAGGGGAAAAGAGCAATTTGGCAAAAAAAAAAAGAAAAAAGTTTGAAAAATTCTGCCTTGCTCTACCTTAGAACCTCAAAACTCACAGGGTCAGCAGGCTCTCCTGTCGTACCTCCAGACGTCACTGGATTGACCCCAGTAGACAGGCGCTAGACCCTCCCGGGCTAGATGTTACTTCCATTCGATACAGGGCTTACCGTTTGGTTCAATGGCCCTTGCCACCCCCAACACTCCTGCCACTTGAGAATCTACCCCATCGCCTGTTCGATGTACAGTTCTGGGATTCAGTGCTGAATTCCTCAGATAAGTCTGCCCGGGAATGTCTGGCAGCACAAAGTAAGCAGCGATTGCAACATTTCTGGCATAGTTCTCAGCCTCTTGAAAGAGGACACCAAGCAGGCGAATGCTGCCAACGCAGCACGGTGCCCACAGATGGGAAAACCAAAGGAAGGGGGCATCCCTCACTGATTGGGATGATTGCTCATGTCTGAGCCTCCTTCCATCATGCTGCAACCTGCCTGCCAGGCTCATACGCTCAGGAAGCGCTAAACCAGCCATCGGAAAGAAACTCTAGAGGTCATCGCTCAGCCAGCCCCCCCAAGCTGACAAGGTCCATGCACCTAGGTCCCTTCCCAGACGTCTACCTTCAGGTCTGGCTTTGCCACCCACAGATTTCCAAGGTGAGACTTGCATGGCATGGTCTGAAGTGTCCAAAGCTCAGGACCAGATGGTCAAGGGCTCAGCGCTCACCAGGTCTTCCACAGAGCTCAGCTCCCAAGTCGCACGTACATGAAAAGACCATGTTCTCCGGAGCTCTTGCTGGGGCACACATGGCTTGGCTTTTATCTGTGGCTACCTCTCGTGAAAAATCCAATCTCAGTGAGTCATCAGTGGAGTTGGGCTTGTTGGATTTTGGGCATGTTCCTTAACCTCTTTGCATCTCTGTTTTCCCATCTATAAAGTCTGGGATCTATGAACAAACATTCATGATCATCATGTATTTGTAGTCTTGCAGTTCTGGGGCCAGGACCCCACTGTGCTATGTGGGTGCTGTACAAACAGACCCAAAGACGGTCCAGGTCCCGGAGAGTTTCCAGTCTAATTATTAGCAATATGCAACTGATGCTGAACCCAGCTAAGTCAAGGGCAAAATTCCCATTGGCTTTCAAAGTGCAAGATCAGGCCCTATTTAATTGCTAACAATTTTTAGGAAGGTTGCAGGGGGCTGTGCTTGAGTCTAGCAAAAGGGAGAGGGAAATCTGACAAAGAATCATGCCATGATAGACTCTTATGATGGGTTGGGAGGCAAAACACCCCACTCATCTTTACTAAAGGACTCAAATTTGCCAAACGCTTCAATGGGAATTTTGTATCCGCCCCCCCAAGGGTGGAATTAGAGCTACATTATTAAGTGCTGAGCAGGCTCATTGTCAGAGGCTCAGAAAAGCCGTAAGTTTTCCTAAAGTTCTTTCGGATACGGTGTAACAGCCTGGCATGGTGTGTGCATTGAAAACAGAGTCCTTGAGTCTCTCGTGGAACTTACTTTCCCCCTTCGCTCCCATAGGAAGCAAGTGTACATTCAGCTAACAGCCCAGCAGATGGCAGTACTATAAGTGATAAACTTGAAACTACATGGCTACATCTAGACTGGCATGATTTTCCACAAATGCTTTTAATGGAAAAGTTTTCCGTTAAAAGCATTTGCGGAAAAGAGTGTCTAGATTGGCACAGAAGCTTTTCCGTAAAAGCACTTTTTGCGGAAAAGCGTCTGTGCCAATCTAGACGCACTTTTCCGCAAAAAAGCCCCGATCGCCATTTTCGCGATCGGGGCTTTTTTGCGGAAAACAAATCTGAGCTGTCTACACTGGCCCTTTTGCGCAAAAGGACTTTTGCCCGAACGGGAGCAGCATAGTATTTCCACAAGAAGCACTGATTTCAGACAGTAGGAAGTCAGTGTTCTTGAGGAAATTCAAGCGGCCAGTGTAGACAGCTGGCAAGTTTTTCTGCAAAAGCAGCTGCTTTTGCGGAAAAACTTGCCATTCTAGACACAGCCCATTTGAGGAGGAGTTAATGTGATTTACCACCCCCAAAAGAACCAGCGTTTAGGCCACATCTACACCAGGAAACAATTTCAAAATTAGTAAATTCGACTTAACTCCTCATTTAACAAAATTGAACTAGCACGTCCACACTACGGGGAAGCCTTGAAATGAGTCCAAGGCAGGCTCCGTTAATGTGGATATTCTACCTCAGACTTAGAGCTCCAGGAAGCATTGGGGAGTAATTAGTTGGAATTACTCTGGGGAGTAATTAGTTGGAATTACTCTGGGGAGTAGTTATTTTGAAATAGCAGCACTGGAGCGTCCACATCACTGTTATTTCAAAATAACCATTTTCGAATTAGCATCACTCCTGATGAAAAGCAGGCCTGTTATTTCAAAATAACGAGCTTGGTAGTGTGGATACTCTGCTTATAAATTTGACCTGGGGGGGGGGGGGCTATTTCAAAATACTAGTGTAGGTCAGGGCTTAGAGTCCTATTCCTTAGGGGGATGGGGGGGGGGGAGGGAGTTACCCAGCAGCTATGTGCCCAGCCTAGACTTGAGATCTAGTCTCACTTCACTACCCTGCTCTGCCACAGATTTCCTGTGTTACCCAGGGCAAATCACTTAGTACATCTAGACTACGTTTTTCTTTTGAAAGGAAATACACAAATTTGGCACTAATTTGAATATCTTCTGATCATTTTTTCGAACATGAAAGCAGTTTAGATGCGGTTCTTTAAAAACAAAACCCTTTTTTGAAAGAACCGTTTTCGTCAAAAATTGAGGTGTACAGGGTCTTTCGAAAAAAGAGGGTTTTTTCCCCTAAAGAACTGTCTAAACTGCTTTCACTTTCGAAAAAAACTGCTTTAGAAAAAGCAATCGGAAGAAGATATGCAAATTAGCACCGAATCTGCATATCTCCTTTTGAAAGAGAAACGTAGTAAAGACGTACCCTGGTGTCTCTGCTTAGTGGAACCACTAATCCAGGTGGTGGAAATAACAGCATGGCCCTACCTCACGGCAGGACTGGGAGGGTGAACACTGCCAAGCAGGTGAGGTACTCAGACTACGGGCGTGGGGGCTACATTAGCTTACTTGACACAAAAACAAACACACACACAATGTTCTCTACTGAAAAAACAGACCAGTCTCGGGAAAATGGGAAACAACTGCAGGAGTGAGATGGCCTGCTGCCCAGGTCTTTTTGTTGTGTGTTTGTGCAGTCAACAGCACCGGGGAGTGGGGAGAGGTTGCTGGCTCGTGAGAGTGGGTCCTCAGAGCTACCATTCTACAGAGTAATTTAGTTAAGGCATAAAGCCCTAATCCTGCAAAGACATGGGTGTAGTCAGACCACCTTTGCCCCATGCAAAAGCACACTGGCTTCTCAGGGGTTTTGCCTTAGGGATGTAAAAGCAATTAACCAGTTAAAACCCACCTGGCCCCACTGCCTAGCCCCCGGTCCTGGCATGCTTACCAGATAACTGTTTAACATCCCTATTTTGCAAGGCTCCAGGAGCATGGAGCGCCTCACAGGACCCGAGTGTCCAGGCAGACAAAGGCCATTTGGGGAATGTTCCTCGTTTGAGTGGGTTTGGGTGATAGCTCCTCAAAGTAGCTCAGATTTCACCATTCCGCTGGCTCGGTGAATGGAGAGAATGGAGCAGCTGGGCAGAAACACCGTTATACATGCGCACGTCCTGCAACCCTGCAAGCCAAGTGGCAGCATCCAGTCACATTTCTAAATCGGCTGCTCAATCGTTTGCCTTGAACAGCACAAATAAATCGGTGAATCCAGGTGTGGAATTTATTCCACTAGCGCCAGCAGCATTCGGGCTGCATGCACATAGCTAAAGAGTTCCCCCTTCAAAAACCTCCTGACATTCTTGCTGCGGGGAAGATTTACCTGGTTATTTTATGCCTTATAGAAAGTGTCCAGGAAATTTCACCTTGAAATTTGTAGTAATCCAGTTATCTGAAGTCAGAGGCACATTTGAGGGGTGACAATTCCGCCCCCCCCCTTTTTTTACAAAAAAAGTTTCAGGGAGCAGTTACTGCTGCCCTTATCTAAGCACACGCACAGCCGGTTTTGAGCACACATGAGTGAATCTGAACCAGCCTGCCTACTTTGCAGATTGGCAGTATTTGCCTTACACTGCCAAATGCTGATTCAGGACATAGCGATGGTAATCTGTCGCGCTGTAACAGAAGATTCCAGCCGGGTTCCACAGACAGTCTGACCCGTGTCCACTAGGTGTTGCTAGAAGGCTGTGAAGGCGGCCGAAAGCCACTCTACCAGAAGCCTGGAAATTTGAGCCTCTGCCCAAGATGAGAAACATGGTGCTGCGTTGAGTACAGTTAAAATTAGAGGCAGGGCAAGCGCCTGCATTTATCTCCCATCACGGAGTACCCACGAGTATTTCATTACCCGCCGCCTGGCTAGTTTGTCCAGAAAAATTCAGCTAGCAAATTAAAGACTTGCTTTGCTGCAAAGTGGAAACTGATAAGAACTTGCTAAACTCCCTGCACGCATTACCCACAATGCTCTCCTCCACATGGCGAATGCGCCCCTCCTGCCCTGGCATCAGTGTTACGTTCAATCTAGGCACTCGATCTTACAGTCCTTCCCCCTTCTTGGCATTGCAGAAACAGCAGTTCACAGTGACGCTCACAGACCAGAGACGAGATTCGACTCTGTTACTCCTGATTGACAACAGTGTGACTCCACTGAACTCGCTGGGGTTATGCTGGGTTCAAACTGCTTACGGTGCAAATTGCTAAAGCTAAGTAATGCCAGTAACAAAGCCCCCTACCAATTGCTCAACTAAACACATTGTCCAGGTATTTGTCCTTAGCTCTTACATTGCACTTTGTATCAAAGCAGTTTATAAAGGAAGTCAGGATGCTGCATTTAGAGATGGGGAAACTGAAGCACAGAGGTGAAGTGGCCAGTGCAAGACCATTCAGTGTGCCAGCACAAGAATGCAGTACCCTGAGCCTGAGTCCAGTGTGGTATCCAGCGTGCTTTCCCCCATGCACGTGCTACAGAAATAGCCAAGCATATCAGGATAACTACAGCAGCATGGCTTACTGCGGCGCAAGTCTGGAGAGAGACTTTGGGAAAGTGACAGAGGCGCCATTCATCCCTTTATCGCAGAGGCCGATGTACAGAGAGCTGGGCTAGCCCACCCTGGCTGAGGAGTGGGAAGTTTTTGCATGCTTGGCTCTCGCAAAGCCACCCGGCTCAGGAAACTGCAGGGACGGGAGCCTATGCAGACAGCAAACCCTGGTATAGCAGAGACGGAGCAGGGAAAATCTGCAACGTCAACAGTCCTCAAACTCCTTCCACCTCCACAGGATAAGCGACCATCCGGAGCACTAGCTCACACCATGACTGGGTGCTGGGACCCATCCCGGGAGTGGCCACTAACCATGGGCAGACAGGAATGGTGGAGATCTCTCCTGGCTGCTGAGCAATATGCACAGAGGCAGGCCCTATAAAAACAAGCGGGACTGGCTGCCACAAGGACCCAGCAGATGTTCTTCATGGAGCAAATCTGCTCTGGCCCTTTAACACCCTCCCCCGTTGAGCAAACAAGAAGCATGCCTAGAGGAGCTACCACACCCGTGGGGGAGCAGGAAAGAGCCCTACCCCAAGGGCTGCCCATGTTTGGGGATCTAGGTACCGCCTAGTAAGAACTGCAAGGAGCACATGCCAAAGAGGTCACATGGGGTCAGTCCCGCTGCAGGTGAGACCACTGTCCATATACCACAGACCAGATGTAGGCAAGGCAGGCAACAGGACCGGACCAAGGGCTCCTCCTCCGCTAGTAGTTCAGCGGCCCAAAATCTGCTCCATTACAGCCACGTAAGGCTAAAGTACCTCCCCAGACCTCAAGAGCTCTGCTCTGGGTTCACACTGAGGTCACAGGCATCTGAGAACTCACATGTGCACAGATGGTCCCAGGATCTGGCCCCGTGGGCCTGATCCTCCATCGTACGGCAGCTCATGCCGCCTTCCCCATCAGTGCACAAGGTGCTGGGCCTCCGTGCACCAAGCCCTGGCTTTCTAGCCTGCAGCGAGGTGCTGGACGGACAGAGGCCCAGCCAAGCGGGGGAGGTGTGCCCTTCAGATAAAGATAAGGAGCAGTCCAGAAGACCCGTGAAGAAAAGTGCATTAAACGAGCTACATTCCTCGCCCTCCCTCTGCATCTTCACTTCAGGCCTGATTCTTCCGCTCCTCCCCAGGGCCTGTACTCCAGAAACTGTACCATCAACCTCCTGGAGCAACTATAGTAACTGAGCCCCTCACCTGAAGGACAGAACCAAACCCTTCAGTGGAGAAGGCTGGACTTGTACCAGACAGAGGCTGCAGAGATTTCTCTGCAATACGTGGCCGTCGCTAAAGGTTTGGGGGAGGCGTTAACGGGGCGAACTCCCCCTTTCTGAGGAACCAGACGAGACGTCAGGGCACTCACCGTTCGTGGAGGATGGTATACACTGAAAGGAACTCGAGACACCTAGAGTGCTGCAGTTCTGCCAGAGGTCTGCCGTACGCCCGTTAGCGATGAACCATTGCTGAAAAAGACACACAAACTGGTAAGAGGCGCCGGCAAGTCACAGCAGCGAAGGCCAGGGGGAGGCCGGGCGCCGTCCCCAAAGCAAAACACAAACTTGTGCTCCACCACATGCGCTGGTGAGGAATCCTACAGAGCTGCGCATGTTCATTCTTGTTGTGAACTCTTTTGACTTTGTGTGTGTTCATTCTTTTGAATTCTTACGGTTCCGGCGGTTATTTGTGTCTCGGGTATCTCTCTCAGAGCATGCACAAGCATGAACATTTACACACACACCTTTATTTGAACTGAGATTCGAAGGGAAATGTTTCACATTGTACTCAACTGCATAAAGAGGAGACTTTGGTTATTCTCTTTAAATGGGCCAAAGCTCCAAAAAAAGTCACTTGTCTCCAGCGGTGTGGAAAGCTACACTAATGGCTTCATAGGCATCACAACCAGATCTGGGATCCTGTGATTATTTTAATGTGGTTTTTTTTTAACCCTTGGAAAACTAGTCTGGAATTGACTAGCTCAGCAGATCTCCTGCACTGTAAAATATTAAAATAGGGGTCAGCCTAGGTTGGTCACATTCATTCTTTGAGGGGGCCTTGTATTAAGGTCTGGCCCTGGAGGAGTGCAAAGCAGAGCAGTGATTTGGTGCACAAAGTGTGCGGAGACCCCGAATGCAGAGAGAACGACTGCTCTAGAGACCACCAGGCTGAACCCTTCACTTGAAAGGTGATAAACGTCCTTTTGGCCACCCCATGTGTCCTGGAGACACCCGTGGGACGAGCGACAGGAGGGAGAAGAGCGAGAGGGGATCAAGTTTGTACTTACGCTCACGATGGTCGAGACAAACAGCAGCACCAAAACCGCCACATGGAGCACAATGATCCCCAGCAACAAGAGCAGCATTTTGGCTGAAGTCTTGGAACGATCTGAAGCGAGGGGGAGAGGAGACAGCTTTGAAGCAGCAGCAAAACCCAGGGCAGTCCCGCCTCTGCATTTGTGTCTGCAGGGTGTGTCCGGCTTTCGGGGGAGTTAGCTCTGAAAGGGCAGCAGGGGGCGCTGAACCAACCAGGAATAACCAAGGGGGCTCTAGTGATAGAAATGCAGCCCTGTTAGGCTGGTGTAGCTGAAACAAAACACAGGACTAACAAGATGGTTTATTAGGTGATGAGCCGGCCAACGAAAGCTCATCATCTAATACACCATCTTGTTAGTCTTTAAAGTGCTACATCGTCCTGTGTTTTGTTTCAAAGGGGCTCTAGTGAAGGAAACGTCCCAATTTGTATTAAAACAGCCCTGCAGCACCTTAGAGACTGACAAACCATGCTGATGGCATCATGCGTTTTCCTGGGCACACCCCACTTTAATGCCCACGAAAGCTCAGGATGCCATGGACACGTTTTGTTAATCGCCAAGGTCCTGCAGGACTATTTGTTGTTTTTTTAAAGGTTTGTTTCAGACTCACAGGTCCCCCTCCCGCGAAAAATGTGGAGGAAGGGCATTTCTTCGCCGCTGCAACATCTCTTTTGGCAAACTCATGCAGCTATTGGGAGGGGCGGGGGTCCTGCAGGAATCCAGCGAGGGGCTCGAGAGACAAATGCCTGAAAAAGGCACCGCCAGCTTTTGGGGGGGAGGGGGTAAACATTAGCTGGCTTGGAAAAGGGCAGTCCATCTAGCTGGGCGTGGGGGTCCTGTGCGGCGCCCAGAGAGGGGCTGGGAATACGATCTGAGGATCAAGGAATCTTCCGCTTCTGCGCTAGCCGCCGCCCTGCTAACCTTCCGCGCTGGCCGTGTCATGATCCGGAGTCAGATGGAAAAAGGGCAACTTCTGTTAAATGCCTCAACATTTCCACTTGGCCCTTCCCAGACAGGCTGAGCCAGGGATCCAAGGGCGGGGCTGGCTCTTGGGAAGCGGCGTCAAAGCCGCCCGAAAGCCCGGCTCTCCGGGCAAACAAAGGCAAAGCTCAACATCCAACAGCCCCCACCGGAGGGGGCGGGCGCCGGGAACCGTTATCCGCTCGGCCGCCCGCACTGGGGCTCGGCCCCGCAGCTGCACGGTCGGCTCCTCGCCATTAGCCGGGCAGGGAGAAGCGAAGCGGAGTCCGCGCAGCCCGTGGAAACCGGCCAGGGCGCGCTTCAGGAGCCGGAGCGGAGCGCGGCGGGGAGGGCCCAAGCTAAGGTTCCTGGCGGGTTCACACTGTGTCTAATTATACCGCGGTGAGGTCAGGGCCGCGGAATCCGTATAGGGGAGCGACCCGGCTGTAAAGAACCGGGGGGGGGGGGGGGCAGCAAGCGGGCCCCGCTGCGGCAGAGGGACCCGCGACCAAGCCCGGCGGGGGGGAGTTGTAGCTAGACGCCACCGGGCAAGCAGCCCCTGGCAGGTGGGGACCAAGACCCGGCTCCACGTCTGGGATCGCCTCCTCTGGCCCCCGCTCCCTTCTCGTCCTCCGCGGGCAAACAGCCCGCTGCAGGGCGGCGCGGCGGCTACTTACTTCGCTCCCGCAGTCACCCCCCCGCGAGCAAAGCGGCTAATCCGGAGCGGGCGCCGGTCCCCGTGTCCCAGACGCACAGAGCCAGGGGCTGGAGAGAGGGAGGCGCCGGCCAGCGCCAAGTTATAAAGTTTCCCCTTTAACGCGGGACAACGCCCCAGATTGCGTCTGGCCGCAGGGTGTGTCCCGGGCCTGGCGGGGGGGGGGTGGCGGCTATAAATACCCCACCCCCCGCTCACTGGTTCGTTGGATCCCACCGCGCCCGGCACCCCCGGTCTCAGCCCACGTGGGAAGAGGCGACTGGAGCCCAGTACTACGGGGAAGCGGCGCGTCCCTGCCTGGGGGCGCTGGCAGGGTGGGGTCGGGGATCCCCGGTCGAGGAGCAGAGACCCCCCCCCCCGGATCCGCTCCGCGTTTTGCTGCCCAGCCCCTGCTATTTGTGCCTGGGGAGAGGAGCGGCGGCTGCAGCCCTGGGGGAGGGGCGGGGACTGGAGCCCGGGGGGGGGGGGGGAGCTGCAGGGGTACCCGTGTCACCGGCCTGAAACCCCGTGGGGGGGGGCTGCTTCCACCTTCCTCCAGCAGAGTCATCCCTTCCCCCGGTAGCCTGGGTGGCCACCCCCCGGGCCGTGCGCTCTGGAGCCCCGCAGGGCGCAGCGCGGCCCCGGGGCTGAGCGGGGGGGGGGGGGAAGGTGAGGGGCAGCACACCCGGGATTTCTGGCGTCGCCCCTCTCGGCTGCCCCCTTGCTCTTCCTAACCCTCCGGGAAACGGACCCACTCGCCCTCCTCCGCCTCCTCAGTGCGCCCCGGCGCATCACAAGCTACTGCGGGAGACGCACCAGCCCCGTGGAAACGCACCAAACTTCGCTTTAGCTGCCGCGGGCTCCCCCTGCGCCCCGCGCAGCTGCCGAGCGAGCCTGGCTTTCGGAGCGCCCGCTCGAGTTCGCCGCGGGCTTCTCTCCGTGTAAACGCGTCTCCCGGCGGCGCGGCGCGCTGGAGAGGAGTCCGCGCCCGGCAGGAGAAAGCGCCCGGCTCTCGGCTTGCCCGGCCAAACACTTACCGCACTCCAAAGCGGGCAGCCCTTCCTGGCACCGGCAGCTCCTAGGAAACCAGCGCAACGTGCATTAAAGTCCCTCCAGGGGCGGGATGCCAGGCAGCGAGGACGCTAAAGGCCACCCGTGGCGCGGGGCGAGCTACAGGGGGATCCTGGCGGATCGGAGCCCTTCTCTGAAACCAGCGATCTGGTGCATTCACTGTTTATTCATCCCCCAGCCCAACGCCCAGATCTGTCACGGTGGCCTGAGAGCGCACAGCCTCTAGCATTTAAAGAGACAGCTCCGCGCTCTGTCTCCTCCCCGGAGCGCAGCTCGCGCGCCCGAGCTATTTAGGGGGGTCCGAAGAGTAACTGGAAGGAGGGGCAGAGACCTCGGCATGCAAGGCCCGGGAAGCTAGAACAATAACCAGCGCTCCCCTTCTGGGAGCTGTCAGTCAAGCCACCGGGCTGCACGTTGCCAGGCCTGAGGGGTTTGGTTTGCTTAAGAAGGGGCCAGTACCCCGGTCTCCCCGCTGCCGGAAGCTGATGCTGCTTTGCTGTTGTGTGTGTTTTTTAGACAGTTGCTTATTTTCACTCCTAAAATAAAATAAAATAAAATAAAATAATGTGGTTTAAAAGTGGCCCGGTGCTGGTTCTGCAGCAAGTGTGCACACACAAGGTGTGGGGAAGTCACCTGGGCCTGTCCTCCACTTACAACCAGGGTCCGCACCCTGCCTCTTTTACAGCCACCCTCCTCCATGGACCCAGCCAAGCCCCCAGTCACCCCGTTCCTTTCTGCAGGGCTACCTGAGGCATGAGGAGGGTCGTGAAGTGACTAAGCGGTCCAGAGGCAGGCCCAAGAGACTGATTTCCATCTCAGCCACACTGCTGTAAAGTAGGCTCAGTCCACGGAAGTCTGTGGAGTTTGTGCAGAATTTCATGGGGGTAACAGAGAACACAAGGTGCCCCCTAGCAAACATAATATTCCTTCCCTGTTGTCTGTCTAGCCATCCATCCCCATGCACACCCACCCACCCATCCATCCATTCATCCTTATACACTCTATCTATCCATCTATCTATCCGTCTATCTATCCCTGCACGATCTATCTATCTATCTATCTATCTATCTATCTATCTATCTATCTATCTATCTATCTATCCCTATACACCACTCTATCTATCTATCTATCTATCTATCTATCTATCTATCTATCTATCCCTATACACCACTCTATCTATCTATCTATCTATCTATCTATCTATCTATCTATCTATCTATCTATCTATCTATCTATCTATCCCTGATGTACTTTTAACAAGAGGGAACAATTTTCTCTCCACCCACTCCCTTCCATTCAAGTGCTTCATCAAACCAAATTTCAGGCCTCTGCAGTCTAACAGGGCTCATTCCTGGTAGGCAAAGGCAGCCCATCTATTTCAAAAGCTGGGCAGTCTCTTGGCTACACAACACACCTCCTTCCTTCAAGTCAGAATCATGTAGAGTAACCGATGTACAGAAAGAAGCAGAAAGCACAGAAATTCCTGTTATCCAGGTGGGTGTTCGAGGGGGCAGCTTTCAAGGATGCCTGGGTCGCTGATGTTCTGCGTACTCTGCTGTCGAAAAGCTGTGGCCAGCTTGGGTTATCTGATTGTGTCTCAAGAGACTCGGGCCACAGGGCTAACAGTGGCAGTGTGGACGATCAGGCTCCACACTCCGTGAGAAGAGCCCTAATGAGTACACAGCAATTGTTAGGCCCACAACCCAAGTCAAGGAGGGATCTGAGAGTAAAATCCGCTGGTGAGCAAAGGCGTTTGGATTCTTAGGACCAAAGCAGCCCGTGAAGGACTTCAAAAGGATCTCACAAAACTGGGTGATTGGGCAACAAAATGGCAAATGAGTTTTAATGTTGATAAATGCAAAGTAATGCACTTTAGAAAAAATCATCCCAACTCTACATATACAATGATGGGGACTAAATTAGCTGTTACCATTCAAGAGAGAGATCTTGGAGTCATGGTGGCTAGTTCTCTGAAAACATCCATGCAGTGTGCAGCGGCAGTGAAAAAAGCAAGCAGAATGTTAGGACTCATTAAAAAAGGGATAGAGAATAAGACAGAAATATCTTGTTATCTTTGTATAAATCCATGGTACTCCCACATATTGAATACTGTGTTCAGATGTGATCACTTCATCTCAAAAAAGGTATATTGGCATTGGAAAATGTTCAGAGAAGGGCAACAAAAATGATTAGGGGTTTGGAACGGGTGCCATATGAAGAGAGATTAAAAAACCTGGGACTTTTCAGTTTAGAAAAGAGGAGACTAAGGAGGGATATGATAGAGATTTATTAAAATCATGACAGGTGTGGAGAAAGTGTATAAGGAAAAGTTATGGGAACAAGGCAATAACATAAGAGCTAGGGGTCACCAAATGAAATGTATAGGTAGCAGGTTTGAAATAAACAAGAGGAAGTTTTTCTTCATGCAGCACACAGTCAACCTGTGGAACTCCTTGCCAGAGGATGTTGTGAAGACCAGGACTTTAACAGGGTTCAAAAAAGAACCAGATAAATTCTTGGTGTCCCTTTCCCCTCTTTGTCAGAGGCTGGAAATGGGTGACAGGGGAGGGATCACATGATGATTCCTTGCTCTGTTCACTCCCTCTGGAGTATATGGCATTGGCCACTGTCAGAAGACAGGACACTGGGCTAGATGGATTTTTGGTCTGACCCAGTACGACCGTTCTTATGTTCTTACTACAGCCTCCTACTGGGAGCCTCCTCTTGAGTAGAGGCAGGATGATGAGCGAGTTTTAAAGCCAAAAGCACCCATCCATAAATATGATTATCTTAGTCCCATCCATGGTCAGGCCCACCATGTGAGGCCCAGCACCAACAGAACCAAAAGGTAGCCTCTGCCCCAAATAGTTTACTATCTCGTCTAACCTCTGAGGTTGGTCTAGTGGGTGGAGTAGGAGAGATCTGAATGCAGCTCCTGTCTCACCTCGGCCTCAGTTCTTTGGCTGTAAAATCGAGATGCCTCTGTATCTTGCCCTGTATCTTGCCCGGGTTCCGTAAGGATAAAATGCAGCTAAAATCAGAAAGGGCTCAATTCATTCCATGGTACAGGCCATAAAAGCCCCCAGATGAGTTGATTGTGTGAGCAGAACTCTCCCCTGTGGAAACGGGAGAGAAGAAACCCTTTTGTTCCCATGCGTCCGAGAATGGGGCCAAATCTAGCGTTGTCAGCCAGGGAGAAATATTCAAACGGAAGAGAAGAGCAGCCGCAGGGTGAGGAAGCTTTCACTGGGCGTGAGCCAGGGAGAAGGAAATGGAGACGATATGCACAGCAAAGGGCCCGTTCCACAAACATTCTTCCGGCAGACGTTTGTCTCTTTTTAGAACTGCACTTTAGCCAAACAGACCAGGGCTTTGGGAGTATTTACTGAGCATGTGACTTCCCTTTTAGCTCTGGGGACGTGATACCAAGCTGCTTCCAAATATTTCAATCATGTGAACATGCTTCTAGGAGGGCTATTCTTTATGCCTTCTGCAAACAGAACGTGCGTGATAAATGCCTGTCAGGAAACCCGGGAACCTAGGCAGCAAGGGGAATGCTTCTAAAATGGGCACAAATGGTGGCTCTATAGATACCAGTCTAGACAGCTGGCATGAGGCTTGGCACCCAAGAGATGTCAATCACCTCCCTAGGGCCCCCCCCATGGATAGGGGTGACAGTACAGCCCGCTGCCTACATTTCCCCTCCACACAGGTGTCTCTGGGTACAAACAGCCCTCCTTCAGGTCTGGGTAAATGGTCAGAACAAAACTCAACGTCCCTAACATCCCTTAGCCAGCTGCTTCCTGCCCTACCTGTTTTCTCTGGTGCCTCAAAATCCCTGCAGCCTTCAGTTCCCAGCAACACGCAGAGACCTTCCAGCTCCCTGCAAATTCCCTGTCCAGGAGGGCCTGTTTAATAACCTGGGTAGGCTGTCCCCGGGTTGCAGCCCTTCAAGGAGCAGGACGCCCTGTTGCAATATGGAACGGCAACTCCTTGCAGTCTCGTTTTGCTTCTGCAGTACATCATGCACGCAGGACACGCTCATGACGTCCTCCCGACCCTTTCCACGACAGCTGCATGGGGTCATGGCTGCAGGCCGGTCTGTTCGAATGGGACCAAGGTAACGTGCCGGGGAGAGGACAGACTGCAGGCTGTGCGTGTGGATCCGTGGTGCACACACGTGTGTGTGTTTGTGACCACGAGGCAGCATCGGGGCGATGTGTATGCGACCTCGCTTTCCAATGCAATCAGACCTCCCACACCATCCCTTTATCAATCTAACGTGTGTACAGGGCAGACTATTCCCCGGGTGCCCCCAACACCGGCCATGAATTTGACCATCCTGTTTACAAGCTAGTCACACCTGCTTGAGAAGACGGGACTTTCACTGTACGTCTCTGCACAGATGCGCCTCTTCCCCCCCAGGCCCGGCCCTGTCAGCAGGATCTCTGGGAGCCGTTCCAATTCAGATCCTGCTGCTTAAAGCCCCCAAACAGCAGGAGGTTTGGAATGTGTCTGTGGAGGGAAAGGGGCAGCAATCGAAGCTGAGATCAGCAAGCGTGGGATTCGTGCGGCTTGGGGCAATGGGGTACAGACGCAGAGAGAGACAGAGGTAGGGCGTAGGGCCAACCTTTCTCTCTTCTCCATTAACGACAGGTATATATGTATCACTGTTTACAGGGCGTCCCCACTATAAGTCACCCCGGTATACATCCATTCCACACTAAAGTCGTTGACGTTTGTAGGAACTGACACATTATAAGTCCTCCTGTTCCCCACTATAAGTTGTGCAAAACGCTCCCCCCAATTTGCTTACATGGAAGTCAGCCGCGGGAAAATACTTCCCCGTTTTAAGTTGTTTTGCTATAGGTCCAAGGTTTTTGGAACATATCTTGGACTTATAGCGAGGTCAGCCTGTATTTGTGTGACGGCACGTTGGGGATCCCCCGTCTCCTGCACCCCGAAATGGCACAAACAGACCGCACCAGCCGGTGGAATAGAGGAAGTTTATTGCCTCTCCAGGATACAGCACAGCACAGATGGAATCTGGTCACAGAGCTGGGCTAGGATGCCTCAGGCCCCCTTGAGATGGGGGAGACTGGACCCCTAAACTCCAGCCCCTTTCCCTAGGCTGTCTCCTCCATGCTCTCAGACAGCAACTAACTAACTCTCTTCCAGCCCTGCCCCCCAGCCAGGGCAGCATCCACCTTCCTTTGTTCCTCTCCATGGGGGGTGTCTGGCCACTGGTTTGCATAGTGACTCATCCTGTTTTGCTGGGTCGTGGTACCCACGGCAGCCAGTGGGGGTTACCCCAGAGCCAGCAGCATAGAAACCAGCCAGGTACCCCCACTACGTCACAATTTGTATAGGATACCTATAGGTGGATCACCAGCACATTCATAATTCCATGCACAGAACAAACCATAGAGGTATATTTGAAAATGACAAGTGGTCCCGTGGCACCTTAGAGATGCACAAATAGCGACAGTAGCAAGAGCTGGTGTAAGTGAACGTGACTGATTTGACTGATTAGTACGTGGGTTCTCAGCCTTGGGTCATGATGCCAGCTGAGGTTGAGAACAGATGTCAGAAGCCTCCCTTCTCCCCATCCCTACATAGGAGCAAGGCCCTAACTCAAGCTGGCCCTGGGGGCCAGATCCGGCCCACCTAACACTTTGATCTGGCCCACAGACGGCATCTGGCCGCTTTCTGTTGCTATCCTGCTGCCCGTGCCATTGAATTTCCAGGCAGTGGCTCAGGCAGCAGGATCCTATTTAAATGGCTCCCGGCTCCTGGTCACAGCGCTCTGCAAGCCCTTTGAATAGCTGCAGCAACCCCCGGTAGCTGCCAGGCAAAGCAGTAGTGGCAGGGCCAGGAGCCGTGGGCCCTTTGTTGTGTTTTAATTCAAAGTCTCTGGCCCCGCACAACTCTGGGGGGAGGCTAGTCCCCAGCCCCGCCCCTTCCGTCTCAGGCTCCGCCCCTTCTGGGGGTGGAGCCAGCCTATGACTATGTACCAAAATTCATTAAGTACTTCCCGGTGAAAATTACTGCCCTAGATGGAAGGGGCTGGGAGGGGAATCCTGGGGGCAGGGTGGGCATGTAGAAAGCTGGGAGCCCCGGCCTTGGGAGAGCTACTGATCCTTTCAGTAAGGGGTCTCTAAAGTAAAGTGGAGGCTGCAGGGTGGTACACAGGCGACAGGTGCAACGCGGTGCGGGGAAATGCTGATTCCACTGACGTCACTGGCAAAATCGCCCTGCAGTTCGGTGGGGACAGGACTTCGCCCCCGGCTCCATGCAGAGAAGCATGGTAGTGGCAGCGTGCGTCTGCACGTGCACCCAGCAGTCCTGGGGCAGCATTGCTTGGCGAGGCACAGAAGCAGGGGGTTTAGCGCAGCACTAGTTTTACTTGGGCTGGTTCCTGCCTGCTGCAATAGATCGACAGCAGCATGAAACTCACTGGCCACTGGCTGGTCCGAGTCCTCCAGGGTGCTCTATCCACAGGGGAAGGGATGTGATTCCGTGAAGGCTCTTCGCTATAGAGCAGGACTCTTTAAGCTATAGAGACGTAAATGGTTTGTTTCCTCTTATTGACCAAGCTAGGAGTCAGCATGCAAGGGAGCCCCCTGAGCCAGGGCCCTAGGCTGCACCCACTAAAGCCCCGTGTTCCAGGCCAGCCCTTCCTGGGTGTGTGGGGGGGAAGCAGCTTCTCACACTGCTACTCCTCCGCCTCCTGCCCCGGACTGGTGCCGCATTGCCACGAATGACAGGGGAAACTCAGTCCCCCACACTGCGCTCACCTGCAGGCGGCTGTCCCTGCAGCTCCCATTGGCTAGGAATCGTGGCCAATAGGAGCTGCAGGAGGCAGTCCCAGCAGGCAAGCACCTGTGCCCCCCACCAAACAGGAGCTGCCCCAGGTAAGTGCCCTCTGTCCCAGCCCTGAGCCCCTCCCACACTCTAACTCCCACATAGACCCCCGCACTGCCACCCCAACTCCTGCCTTGACCCCAACCTCCTGCACCCCAAACACCTCCTCCCCAGTCCCACCCCCGAACTCCATTGGACTCCTCACCCCCTCCCACACTTACCCTCCTGCCTCAATCCACAGCCCCCTTCTGCATATAGAACCCCTCATTTTTGGCTCCACCCTCGAGCCTACAGGGCCCCACAAAATCTAATAGCCCTGGGCCCCCAAAAGAATTAATCCAGCCCTTCTTGCAGCAAGCTTTGAGACTTCCACCCACGGTGGGGCAAACCAGCACTTGCGCGCCCCCCCCCAACCCTCGCAGGGAAAGGTTCTCAGTTGGGGGCCAGGCCCATGTCGGAAAACAGGTTCCCCATTCCTGGGAGAGTAAATGTATATAGTTTGCGGCTGATACCAAGGTGGGAGGGGTTGCAAGAGCTTTGGAGAACAGGATCATCATTCAAAATGATCGGGACAAACTGGAGAAATGGTCTGAGGTGAATTGGATGAAATGCAAGAAGGACAAATGCAAAGTATTCAGCTTAGGGAAGAACAATTAGCTGCATACATATAAAATGGGAAATGACTACAGAGTATGGCAGAAAGGGCTCTAGGGGTCATAGTGGACCAAAAGCTAAATGTGAGTCCATCCTGTAATACGGCTGCAAACGTGATTCTGGGCTGCATTAACGGGAGTGTTGTGAGCAAGACACGAGAAGTCCTTCTTCCGCTCTACTCTGCGCAGGTTAGGCCTCAGTTGGAGTCTTGTGTCCAGGTCTGGGTGCCACATTTCAGGAAAGATGTGGAGAAATTGGAGAAGGTCCAGAGTAGATTAATAAAATGATTAAAGATGTAGAAAACATGTCCCATGCGGCAAGATTGAAAGAACTGGGTTTGTTTAGTCTGGAAAAAAAGAAGACTGAGAGAGGACATAACAGTTTTCAAGAAGGAAAAAATTAATCTCCTTAACGACTGATGAAAGGACAAGAAGCAATGGGCTTAAATTGTAGCAAGGGAGGTTTAGGTTGGACATTCAGAAAAACTTCCGGTCAGGGTGGTTAAACACTGGACTAAATTGCCTAGGGAGGTTGTGGAATCTCCATCATTGGAGATTTTTAAAAGCAGGGTAGACTGTCAGGAATGGTCTAGAATGGTGTTTGGTCCTGCCAGAATGTAGGGGACTGGTTTAGTTGACCTCTCGAGGTTCCTTCCAGTCCTATGAATCTGTAAGCCATGATATAGTAATAGGTTTTCTTCTGGCTGCTGCTCCTGTCTTGTGGGTGCGTCTCCCAGTGTTTAATAAACTCTGTTTATGCCACAGTGTATGTCAGAAATTTTCTGCAAGCTTTTATTTCGCCCTGATCCATGTGTAGCTCTCCAGGAATTCTCACTGATTTTTTCAGAGCCAAACTTGTTACAGCAGCACTTTGATAATTGGGTTCTTATTTTCTGACTGGGTTTTGGATTGAAACAGGATTTATCTTGAAGTGGAAAGCTAAAGGGTTTGGGTTGATTGTTTATATAAAAGACTGCTTTTCTCCACTGCACCATCTGATTTACTAGCCTAAATATCACACATGCAGATTTTCCTGATTGATAACGATGGGGAGAAGCTAGGAGGAAGAAGAACAGAACCACGAGTGTTGGATGCAAGGAAATTGGATGGATACAGAAATTTTGTTGCATTAACAGCAAGAAAGGCGGACAATTAATCCTCAGTCTCTGGGAAGTTAAATAAATAAACTCTGATTTGGACATGGTTATAGGTAGTGGGGGCAGGTAAGAAAGATAGAAGGTTGGATGGGAGAAATTGAGGAATTCAGAAGGCGTCGCAAAAGAAAAGGTGTCCATCCTGGAAGCAGAGACAAGGAAGGGTGGCTTGCTGTGTGTTCCACAATAACTGCTTTTGGGAACTTAATCTTAAGAAATGAGATAAGTTTACCCCTAGAGCTTACCCCTAGATTGTTCTCCAAAGGTGATGTTCATATCTGTGCCCAACCACCATGAGAGACAAATGCACCTCTAAGGCTTGCATAAAGTTCCAAATGGGGAAATTTCACCCAACTATATTCCTCAGAAGAGTCACAAAATATGCGTCTTGTGGCTGGGTGTGGCTTACCTGGACTGGGATCGGCATAGGCCATATCATGCAGAAGAAACATGATTGAAGCTGAGCAGCATTCGGGAGATGGTGAGCACAATATTACAGGAATTTTAGAGGAAGCACGTGCCAAAGGAAGCAACACGAGCGTTTCTGATTTGCCGATCATTGGCGTGGGGAAGAATGTGAAATACCCGAAGGAAATAGGGAATTCTAGAATGTCTGGGAAATCTGCTTTAGCAAAGTGGAAAGTGTTTGAGAAAGAAACTGGAGAGGCTGCAACAGAAATTCCTGCAGCTAAAGCTAAAGCCAAGAACAGCAGAGTACGCTGTGTATCAAAGGAGTAGGGCAGGGACACTTATGGACAGTCAGCTGTGATGCTGCCTTTAAAATCTCATCAACTGCCAGAAGAGTCGGAAGGTGGGCAGCTGATTGGGACAGGCTAGTCTTTGAGATGATCTATGAGCTCATTTCATCCGAAAGACTGATCAAGCTGATGGGTGGTTGAGTGGATGGGTAGAGGGTGATGGATCTGATTCTATTTGATATAACCCAAAGGCAGAGGGAGAAATTCTGGCCCCATTGAAATCCATGGCAAAGCTCTCAGGGACCTCACAAGGGACAGAATTTCATCCAAGGGATTTCGGAATAAGGAACCACAACTTTTAAATCTAGCTGAAGGGGTCTCTATTTTTGGGTGTCCAGTGTGAGACATCTCAGAGGGAGGGGCCTACTTCTCAGGAGAAGACATTCATTACTCTCTGAAGATCAGGCTCCATTATGATGTCTCAAGCACGTACAGTTCTGGACAGCACACTCATCACGAGACACTCAGGCAAGCAAATGCTGGCAGAACAACGCGAGACACAGGGACATATGGGCACCACACAAAACACATCACCAAGAGAGTCCGTCGAAGCTAAACGCAGAAAGCTCAACGAGCCCGTAGATTTATTTCCGGAGCAGGGAACGGCGACCGTCCGGAGACACAGCAAGAAGGTCCAATACAACGAGACAGGGCCGGCAGGTTAGGCTACACAGCCTTTTCCAGATCCTAAGATGCCATGGTCTTAAACAGGAAGCTGCTCTCTCCAATAGAGACCAATTTATAGTCTCCATGAGACCAAAATCCTGGTGCAAAAGGTCACCGAGGCCAATTGCTTCCTGTTTACTGTTGTGAAGGGAGAACCTGACAAGATGTAGAGGTTGTGGGAGAGGATCCTGCCACAGGTTAGCACGCTGGGAAACTGCACAGTGACCGGGGAGGGCTCCCAGGCTCCTGACTATCTCCATCGCCTACAGCAGCGGTTCTGAAGCTTTTTGGCCCGCGGCCCACCACACTCAATGCAGATCTTGCTGAGGACCACCAGCCAACCACTCATGCTGACACAATGGGTGCGGGAGGGAGAAGGAGATGCGGAGTCTAGCCAGGAGGTTGAGTGCAGGTGTGGGCTGAGAGTGTGTGTGTGTGTGGGGGGGTGTCTGGGAGGGAAGAAGGGTGCAGGGGAGGGGTGGGGAGTCTTGGTAGAAAAGGGTGTATGAGGGAGAGGGGTGTGGGATCTGGGCATGAAGGGGATGGGGGCACTTACCTGGCTCCATGCCTTCTGCCGCTCCCAGGCCCCGCCCTCGCTGCCCCCATTGGCCATGATTCCAGCCAATGGGAGCAGCAGGAAAAGCCTCCAGGTGAGTGGTTTCCTGCACTGCCATTCCCCCAGCCAGGGGAAGGGGAAGGAGCAGCATTCAAAGCCGCTTCCTTCCCCCACAAGCTGGATCCAGCCCACAAGGCTCCCATCACCCCCATCAGGAAGCCAGCGCTGGTCTCCAAACTCGCGGGGCCCTGAGCCTGCAGACACCTACAAAATGGTCGCAGTGCGTGGACCACACTTTGAGTCCCACTGGCCTAGAGTATCCACCTTTTAGATACCAGGGACGAGCTTGCTGCCTCCCTGAACTGTGTGAGGCTGATCTCAGGGCCCCGTCGTTGGGAAACGCTGGTCTGGAGAATCGAACCCATTGGTGGCTCTGGCTGGGGTTCTCTGGGCTTTGCCACTGAGACAGAAACGGTCAGAGGACATTAGCCCCGAATGTCCCTCGCCAAGGACTCCCTCTCCCTGAGCCAGCAGCTCTGACGGGGAGCTCCCCCTTCCCAGCAATAGAATTTGAGGCCAGAATTTTCAAAGCAACCTGACTCGGACACGTAAGTCCCATTGGATGCCAGGGAGATTTGGGTGCCTCACTGCTTTAGTCTCCTTTGAAAGTCCCAACCTAAATCCACACCCCTGAGCTTTGCAAAGCTCTGCCCTGCATTCCAGAGAGCAGCAACGGCAACAGACGCACGGAGCCATCAGAAGGCATCCACATGGCGCCACGTGGGACGGCATATGCATGGTGACTTGGGCAGGTTGAATACAAAGAACGAGGTGGGGAGATTTTCTGTTCATACTCAATTTCTTTTCACAGTCTTAATGAGGAGCATACACATGTTTCCATAGCACTTAGCTCTGTTCTGATGTTTCCTCAGGCTCCTAGGTGATCACAGCGAATCAAGCACCTTACGAAGTGACCATTCAGTGAGTTAACAGTGGTTCAGTCTAGCCTAGGACTAGTTCAAACAGACTAGCGATCGGGGCTTTTTTACGGAAAACCGCATCTAGATTGGCCACGGACGCTTTTCCGCAAAAAGTGCTTTTGCGGAAAAGCATGCTGCCACTCTAGACGTACTTTTCCGAAAATGCTTTTAACGGAAAACTTTTCTGTTAAAAGCATTTTTGGAAAATCATGCCAGTGTAGACGTAGCCTATATGCATTGAGTGTTAATGATGGGTGATAAAGCACCACAGTACACCGGCAAATGCTCTGTAGTATGCAGAGTTGTAAAAAGACTCTGCTACTAGGGTAAGTACCAGGAGACCTCACTGCAGTTTGGCGGAGCAGCATGTGAGTCCCGCCCTTTCTGTATGCGTGTTAGTGTGTGCTGGTTAGCAAGACTCTATTGTCTTTTCATTTCATTGCTTCTGGCAGGTGAAACCTTCACCTGGCAAAAGCCTTATGAAACGATGTGCTTCGCTGTTTTGTTCCTGACCGTGGAGGGAGGTTATCAGAACATCGGAGGTTTAAAATTTGCATATTTCCCTTTGTGCCTCATTTCAGCCTCCACCAATTCATCTGCTCTTCTCTACCAATTACTACTAGCCAATTAGCCTGTCATAAAACGGGATTTTCAGATCTCCCCTCCACGTCCTATTCCCTTTCTATCTCGGTCTTCTCTCCTGAGCCTCCGGTCTCTCACTCTCTTTCTCTCTCTCTCTCCTCTCCTCCTACTGCCTACCCCCCCCCCTCAGCTCTCCTCTGTCTCCTGCATATATCTGTCTCTCTTTCTCTTCTCCTCCCCCTCCTGCCTCTCATTCTCTCTTCTCCTCCTCCTCCTGCATGGGGAGCGTGGAGCCCAAATAGCTGTTTGCCCCGCTTGCTCCCACGCAGCAGCCCAGCTGAATGGCTGCCTATGAGCTCCAGCTGCTCCCCTGCACCATTTCCCTTCACTCCAGCACTGATCCTGCAGCCTCCCAGTTGTCCTCCACCTTCTCCTCCCCCTCGTTCCCCCGCCCTTCCTCCGACCAGGGTCTGTTCACGACCAGGGGGCAGGGCCTGGAGCCACTGTCACACCGCACATCACTGCCCTGCCCCCCTTCGCCTCCCGCCGTGGCGCTCATCTGACTTGTGCGCTGCTCAGCCAGGCCGTCGTGGAGGAGCAAGCAAAGCAAATGGCTGTTTGGGCTCCCCCGCGGCGGCCCGGCTGAGTGGTGCAGAAGTCAGCTGAGCGCCACGGCGGGAGGCAACAGCCGCCCAGAGGGAACAGCCAGCATTTCAGCATTACAGAGTCACAGACTTTGGGCTACTATATATATGATATGGGTGAGAAACACAACCGCAAACTAGACCAATGGAGGCAGGTCTATCCCATTGAAATCCGCGGGAACAGCATTGTGTTCTAAAGATGTGGCTGGATTCACTCCATACACTGATGACAACATACACTGGTGACAAGAGTTGTATCACACATAAAGCTGGAGTGAGTCAGATCAAAATCAGGTCCAGTGAAATTCACATTTTCTCTTAAAAAAAGAAAGTATAAGAAATGTCAATAAAATATCACAGGGCCAAGCGCTGCCCTCCAACCCCTACTTCCAAAGCTCGTTTTCACCTGACTCCTCTCACGTACAGTACACCAGCGTAACTAATGATGTCTGTGGAATCACTCCTAATTTACATTGCTATAGGAAGTGTATCTGGGTTGTGGACTTGCATTTGGACCATAGTTTTTATCTGATTCCTGATTTTAAGTTAAATGCTTTTATTTGAATGATAATGTTGACAACTTAAAGGAAGACTTAATGCATTATCAGGTCACTTGTCTGATTTTCAAAGTGGTTTAGGCACACAGGGTTAGCTTTTAAAAGATATTTAGGCATGAAAAGAGATAGACCGATGCATACTGGATGGTCAAATGAACATAAGTGCTTAATTCCTAGTTAAATAGTTGATTTCAATGAGAGTTTGGTGCCTACCTTCTTCGTACTTTTGAAAATCTTACCAGACACCAGTGAGACTGTATTTGAAAATCTGGCCCTTGGAATCCCAGCTCTCATTGGGATTTTAAAGAAGTTGGCTCCTAAGTCACTTTGGACCTTTTGAAAATGTTACCCCTACTCTTGTAAAATACCTTCGATTGTTAATATGATAGCACTTGTCAGAGCTATCATATGATAGCTCTGGGCTTAGGGTATCTCTTCTATTTAAGCAGGATTATGTGGCATTCTAGACAGGGAAGATAGTTCTGCATTGTCTGGTTACTCGAGTGGTTGAAAGGTACACAGTGCAAAGGGTCCTGAGACTCACAATAATTTGTGTTTATCTTGCTGGGGTCCTAAAAATACAACCTCAGTATCAACACCCAATTACTCTAATTGCTGAGTATTTTTAGTTTTGTTTCTGCTTTTTTTTTTCCACTAGAGAGAAACAAAGGGAGAGAGACCCTGCAATTTTAGATTTCTAAAATTACAGGGTGAGACGACAGGAATAATTCCCATTATGGAGTAGAATTTCTCTCCATGTCAAACAGCATGGTTTCAGATTACCTCTGTGCACTCTGTCAAGAAGTAAAGCCACCAAGAGGGGTGGGGGAAAGTCTCCCAAGACACAGTCTGACAAAGAAAGTAATAATTTAATTCCTATGAGGGCATCCTTTAATAAATGAAAATATATCTCCATAGTACTGAAACACGCAGTGTCATTGAGACATGCCCTCCGCACATGCCTTCACTAATCAGTGCAGGAGCGTATGCATGGCCTATGTGTACCCCACCAACCTAAGAGTGTTGGGGAAAGTCTTGCGCATCCCCATGCACTTCTCCTGATCAATGAACAGGGAGTTGGCTTTGACAGCCAGGTCATGCTCCAGGTTAGATTTGGTGTGGACTAACATCTGCAAAGTGTCCTCCGCGTCCCTCAACCTCTGCTGAAGGCTCTGGATGGTGTCGTCAATTTCATGGACCTCGTTCACCAGGCTAGAAGACAACAACAACCACAAAACCAGCATTAGTAGATTCTGGGATGGAAATAGCCCTATAACTTGGCATGTTCCTGGCAAGAAATTATGACCAGGGCTTTTGGTACTGTTGAATACCATCTTGGGTACATGCACATGTTTCAGACTGAAAGCTCATCTTGGATCCCATTCAGAACAATGGCAGAGCTCCTTTCCCCTTCAGCGGGGGCCCTTTAACAAACAAACTGCTCTCAAACTTTAGTGACACATGGAAACAGCCCACCTGACAGACTGTGCCATTTAGAAAAGTGATGGAAAGCTGTGGTTTCCTGTTCTCAGTTTGTTTTTCTGGTTTGTTGGCTTGTTTTTCTGGGTTTCTCCTTGCTTGCACACATGTGTGCACACACAGATGCAAATGTGAATGCACACACACAGCGTACAGGGTGAAAACCAGCTGAACGTAAATATTAAAGAGCAGGATATGAATGATAGATGAATACAGACATTGAGGATGCCAAGAGAACAATCAGGGTATGTCTACACTTGCACCCAATTTTGAAATGGATGCAAATGTAGTGTACCGAAATTGCAAATGAAGCCGGGATTTAAATATCCCATGCTTCTTTTGCATAATCGTGTTCTGGTGCTATTTCGAGTTAGCGCTATTTCGAATTAACAGATGCTGTGTAGACGTGGTTATTTCAAGAAAAAACCCTTCTCTTGAAATAACCCTTATTCCTCGTACAATGAGGTTTAACAGTTATTTAGAGAGAAGGATTTTCTCTCGAAATAACCACGTCTACACAGCATCTGTTAATTCGAAATAGCACTAACTCTAAATAGTGCCAGAACGCAATTATGCAAATGAAGTGTGGGATATTTAAATCCCGGCTTCATTTGCAATTTCGGTACACTACATTTGCATCCCTATTTCGAAATAGGGAGCAAGTGTAGACATACCCTCAGGTGAAGTGATTCTAGATGATTACATAGAGTTTACAGGGGTTGTGCGGATCTTTACAGTGACTCCCTGGAAAAACTCAATATTGGGAGTTATCTCAGCACACCAGTCATGTTCTGTTGGACTGGGTGGCTGTATAGAGAGTTGGGAGACAGCAGGGATATTCTAGCATGCAGGGTGCCGGTCTGGGACTCAGGGACCTGCATTCTGCTCCCTGCTCTGTCCAGAGGTTCTGTGTGAGTTTGAGGACGTCGCTTCATTTCTCTGGGCCTCTATTTTATATCTGTGCAATGGAGAGAGCAGCATTTCCCTACCTCGCAGGGTCAGGCCTTTGCGAGGCTCTTCGCTGCCGTCTGCGCTATGCCACTGCAGGAAGCAGCAGATTGCGCCCAGTCCCTGTGCAGATGGAGCGATGAAGCGCGGTTTTGTGCACAGAACTCAGGAAGGGTCAGCACTCCCTTGGAAACTGACCAGAGCAGCCACACACTGCAGCGCGGTTCTGCGGCTTGCAATGCATTCTGGGGCTGCTGCCTTTATCAGATATCTGATAAAGCCACGGAATCAAGACGGGGGGTGAAATCCTGGGAAAACGCCCACTGACTTTCATGGGGATCAGCATTTCAGCCGAGGCTGCTGTTAGAAACTGGGCTGCAGAGGCCAAAACACATCGCTGGAATCCCAATGCAAAGAGACAGGCAAGGGAGGAAGTGACAGAGTCCCTTGCTGAAAGGACAGGGCAGGCGCCAGCAGCATCTCTGGAGACAGGCTGCAAAGGGGGAAGACCCTGGTCCCTCTCCAGGTCGGGGCTGGACCGTGGGCTCCTTTTCAAGAGGTGGTTTGTTTTCAAAAAAGCAACAGTCCAAACACTTTCACGCTTAAAATCCTGGGCACGGAAGGCCACAGCCTGTGGCAGGCCGAGGGCTTTCAACTAGTGCTGAAGTCAGCGAGTGTTAAGGATGCTCTGCATCATCCTTAGTGTCTCTCTGGTCAGGATGGAAACCATCAATGTTCTCCTTTGGAGAGACAAAGTTTTGGGTAAGTTTAGCCTCTTGCCACACAAAGCCTCAGAAATGTCCTCACTCACGGCTGAATTCACTCGTGTGCTTCAGGTAAGAACATACACACGGAGCCACGTTCACTTCTGTTTGGCATCTTGCAAACCTGGGAACACTACAGTGTTCTGACAGCACTGGCCGTGGGTTGTAACAACCGCCACACGGAACGGGGTTTCCTTAAGGAGAGCAGTACAGGCGAACCCGACTTACCGTAACTGGGTGGAATCCCGGCAGAGCTCCACGTTTGGCCGCCGCGTGCGCTCGTCCAGCCGGGTATGAGCCACCTTTAAGGGGGGCCCTTTATCTCTGATGGCTTTTCGAATAGCTGCTATGGTCATCTCTGTTTGGAAGATTTCTTGTAGCGTCTACAATCAAACAAAACCAGGCCAGACACAAATGAACCTAGGCAGCGAATATGTGTTTGTAACTTCTCTTTTCCCATCCATCATCCAACACTTAGAGATCCTAAATTCAACAAGCAACCTATGTATCAACAGTACAACCTATGTATCTGTGTAACCCACATGCATTCTGGATGTGGCACTGTCCCATCTAGTTACCATCTTTGTATCTCTGTGCCCATTTGTACCTCTGTGCCCATTGCTTCATTCATCTGAGGAAGTGGGTTGTGCCCACGAAAGCTCATGATCCCATCGACATTTTTGTCTTAGTCTCTAAGGTGCTGCAGGATCATCTGTTGTTTTTTAAGTTTTTTCTGTTACAGACTAACACGGCTCCCCCTCCGAGACTTCGTCTCACTGAGGCCACTTAGGGTCCGTCTACACTGCAGGACAAAGTCGAGTTAAGCTACGCAACGTCAGCTACGTTAATTGCATAGCTGAAGTCGCAGTAGCTTATCTCGGCTCTAGGCGCTGTTTACAGTGGGGATAGGTCAATGGAGGGATGATAGGAGTTACTATAGAGAACTTTCTGGGTGTCTGGCTGATGAGTCTTGCCCACATGCTCAGGGTTTAGCTGATCGCCATATTTGGGGTTGGGAAGGAATTTTCCTCCCGGGTAGATTGGCAGAGGCCCTGGAGGTTTTTCACCTTCCTCTGTAGCATGGGGCACAGGTCACAGCTGGAGGATTCTCTGCATCTTGGGGTCTTCAAAGTATTTGAAGGCTTCAATATCTGAGATATAGGTGAGAGGATTATTCTGGGAGGGGTGGGTGAGATTCTGTGGCCTGCACTGTGCAGGGGGTCAGACTAGATGATCATAATGGTCCCTTCTGACCTTAAAGTCTATGAGTCTATGAGTAAGTTGAAGGGAGAACACTCATCCTTCAACTTCCCTTACTCCTCGTGAAACGAGGGTTGCAGAAGTCAGAGTAAGGACCCATTCTTTTGAAATCATTTCGAAATAACGGGCGAGCTGTGTACACTCGCACTCTGTTGTTTCGAAATAAGCATGCAGGGTAGACATAGCCTTACGGAGAGAATAACGAGCTCATTCTACAGACTTAGCCAAAAGCCAGCTGGTTTTCAGCTCTCAGAGGCTCACGCACTTTGCTCCAGAGGTTCCCCAGATCCATTCCACCTGTCGGCGTTATGTTTGTACCACCGCTGGCTCAGGGGTTTATAGTTTGACCCATATTCACAAGCCAGGAGAAAGAGGGGGAAGTGGCATCAGTATTGGCAATACAGCATTAGGGCTGCTGGGCTAGAACCCAAGTCAGTTTGTATCTTGTCTGCCAGCAGGAAGCAAGAAAGACTGGAAACCGCTCCTGCTCCTAGGCAGAGACTTCTGGATTTGTATTTATTTTCTGGGGAGGGGAGCTACAATCAAGCTAACGAGGCAACACATGGGGGAGGAAGGGCAGCAAGGCAAATCCCATGCCTGCCGGAGGCTTGCCCTTTGGGCGGCGGGGACAATGCACATCCCCCCCCCCCCCCTCCAATGATGCCCATGATTCTACTGGAGCCGGCTGGACTTTCCGCTGCCCTGATTTCAAGGGTCATTCCAGGGACAAGGATCCTTACGACTGCTGCTAATCTCCCTGCTTCCCAGGGAGCGCCCATCCTGAATCAGACCAGGAGATGCGGGAAGGAAGGGGAGGGAGGGAAGGGGAGAGCTGTGGGTGCTCCAGGAAATGCCCTAGGAGCTCTGCCAGGAGAGGGTGCAAAGGCAGAGTGCTGAATCAGTGCCAGAGCCTCAGTCATGGACATGCCCCTGCTGGCAGCATCGCTTTTTGGGCTGTGCTCATCCCCTGCGGCCTTCCTGGAAGGAGAGAGACGGGGGTGGCACAAAGCTGCCTTAATCTCCTAATCGAGGAGCTTTGTGCACCCAGGTCTCTGATGGCAGAAGTCAGCATGGATCCGTGGTCCCCAAACTTTTTCAGTCTTGCCCCCTTCACCTGGACCGTGCCCCTCCCCCTCCAGCTCAGAGGGGCAGTTGGGGGCTGGGAGAAGGGCCAGAGCTGGGAGCAGGGGTTGGGGCCTGCAAGCTGGGAGCTGAATTTGGGGGCCAGGAGAGAGGCTCTGGCCAGGAGGGGGGCTGGAACCGCATGTGGCTGGGGCAGAGCTGGGGGCAGAGTGGGGGTGGGGTAGTGCTCTCTCCCCACCCTATTGGGACTGAGAGGGATCCTGCTGCGCCCTTCCCCCCTGAACATTCCTCCACGTCCCCTAGGGGGTGTGTCCCATGGTTTGGGGACCACTGGCCCAGACTCAGAGCTGAACGGAGCCGCAGGTGTTTGGCCACTATTTAGAAATTCAGCTCTGCTGTAACTACTACCGTCAATGGCAGCACAACCATGAATGCAGCCCGTTAAGCATGACGCTGCTGCCTCTTAGATCTGAAAACGAAGCAGTAATACGATCTCTCGGTGCTGTCAGCTTGTCTACAGAAATTGTATAAGGAGCCCCCGATGCAGTTAACATTTGCAATTAGTTTTTGCCATCAGAGTAGAATAGCAAACACTGTCTCATCGGCCATCAGAGTTCAGAGTCTGATCCGACGTCCATTCAGATCAGTGGAAGATTTCCAGTGGGGTCAGTAGCTGTCGGATCAGGCCCTGCGTGAGTGTGTCTCAGGAAATAACTGTCCCATGAGCATTGCGCTGCTGGCTAATCGGGGAGAGACAAACAGGTATCCTTCTAGTTCACTACAAAGCACAGTGACTTTTTCATCTTCTCAAGAAAAGATAATCACTAAGTCTCGGCTTGACAAAGCCCTGGCCGGGTTGATTTAGTTGGAATTGGTCCTGCCTAGAGCAGGGGGCTGGACTTGACCTTCTGAGGTTTCTTCCAGTTCTATGATTCTATGATTCTATGAACACGTATATGAACAACACACACACAAAAATCTGCTTCAGACAAACTAGTATGTTGCTAAGTAATTCTGGTCAAAAAATTTCTAAATTTCAAGTTTTCAATGAAATATCTTGGCAAAATTTTGCATTTCAACAAAAATGGAAACAAATAAACAATTTTTTCTACATTTTTGTGAAAAGTTTCCCACATTTTTCAGCCCGCTCCCTTTTGTAGTTAATAATCTAATCTGTGGCTCTCATTTATAAGCAGCAACGTAGAAAGTTCCAATTTAAATAAGACGTTAGGAAAAGGGCATTAACTCTATAGGCAGTTCAGCTGGGGAAGAAGTTACTAGGGAGGTTGTAGAATCCGTCTCATCCGATTTGTAAAGAATTTGACCTAACACCTGTCAGGGATGGTGGATGTTTACTTACTCCCTCAGCGTAAAGGGGCTGGACCAGATGAGCTCTTCAAGTTCCCTCCACCCTATGGTTTCTATGCTTACCTTAGCCAGATGCGTCTGGATCTTATTTTTAGCATCGGCTGTCTCAGAGATGCGATTCGTGAATGCAACGTTCACTCTGTTGAACTGGTTCCACATCTCATTTGCAGTCACAACCAGCAGGTTTTCAATATCGTCCCTCAGTTTGGAGGAGGCGGCTCGTTCGCTCTGGGAGCGTAGAATGTTATCATCCGTAAACTTGGCCCAGGACTCCGGCACAGAGATCCTGGGAAAACAAGACCACAGGTGAGCAATAGCATAATGCAGCTGAGGCTGACTGGTCAACTGCCCAACCTAGCAGGGGGGGAAGTTGGATTAATCTGATCCTTGCTGGCATCTGTGATCCTGACTCTGTCCCATAATACATAGACTATCCAGATACAGCTTATTCAATAATGGTGATCTTTATCATTCTGACAAATATAACGCCCGTCACATGCACGAAGACAGCTCTGACATTTGATGCAGGCTACATAGACGTTGTCTCACATGGGGACTTTTGGATCATGTCAGGGGGTTTAATGTAACCACGTATTTGTAACCGTTTAGAGTCTGCTCAAGCTCTAGGGGACACAAGTTACAGTCAATTCATTGCGTCCACAAGAGTTCTAGCAACTTCCCACTGAAGAGATAGTACATGCAGTACAGATTGGACCTATATAGTCCGGACTTCCATCGTCCAGCAGCATCTGTGCTCCAGCATCCCTGTGGGCAATGTTCCCTTGACTCTTTCCCAAAAATGTGCAGATTTTTCCCATCCATGTGTGGAATAAATTGTTATGTGCACCGAGGCATGTGTGAATGTGCACCACCAATAGAAACAACAAATCATAGAACCATAGAACTGGAAGAGACCTCAGAAGGTCATCAAGTCCAGCCCCCTGCTCTAGGCAGGACCAATCCCAACTAAATCAACCCGGCCAGGGCTTTGTCAAGCTGAGACTAGCTGGGGAGCTCTGATAATCAGCTGGGTGGCATTTAGATCCCTCCTGAGCAGCCGCACAAGTGCCCAGCTTACAGAGAATGCTGCCAATGGGTGTTCCCGGGCTGGAGCACTTGCTGGGAAAAGCAGGGTCCATGCTCAGCAACTCCTCCCCCTCCCTTTCAAAGCATCTGGATTGCCACAAAAGTAGCTCGTTTGTGGTGCTCAAGCTCAGGGAGCGAGTTGCAGGCACAGGGACGGAGGGGGTGCTTGGGGGAAGAATTTGGGGGCAGGGCAGGAGGACACCTTGTGGCTGGCTGCAAGGGCTTGGAGCGCAGCCTGGCCGCCAGGGCCGAATTAAGGGGGGGGGGGGCTAGTCAGGCAGCTGACCGGGGCACCTACCTATGCGGGGCGCCTGATGGTAGCTGTAAGGGGCGCTGTGAGCCCGGCCGCATGGCGCCCCTTAGAGCTGCCACCAGGCACTGTGCGCCCGGGGCTGGGGCCACGCACCCGATTGCAGCTGTAAGGTGCACAGCGTGCCGGGGGGCCGGGCCACGCATGCGCCGTGTGTCCGGGGCAGAGTCGTGCATGTGTCGCGCACCCGCTGCCCGGGGCGCAGGAATGGCTCGAGCCGGCCCTGCTGGCAGCCATGGGGCACGGTGAACTTCTGCATGACTGTGCTCTGCAGCCGCCAGTCACTGTGCTCCACAGCCGCCCTGCATCTTCCCCCGAGCGCCCCCCCAACCCCAGCTCAGCCAATGCCAGCCCCTCTGCAGCTGCCAGCACAGAGTCCCACAGCCAGCGGCACCAAAGGGGATGGCATTGACCTCCCCAGGTATGGCAAATCCCAGAGTTCGGGACTGGTCAGGTCTCACTGGTGCTGGACCCGCAAGGTACAACCTGTCTCCTATTCAGCGCCCTTCCTTCCTAGAAACCGCTGTTTGTTCAGAGCGAAATCCATCCCGGGCACCGGGCCAGCACCAGGCCGGTGCAACCCTGAATTCCAGGTAAGGCCCCTTTCACACATGCCAGCCTGCGGCACGTCTCCCCCACCTTCTGGGAATGGGCTTCATTCATTGTGGCGGCTGCTCTGTGGCTCATCCAAACCCCTCTGGTTCCACTAGGGAGAGAATTAATGGGCATTTAACCATTAATAAATGTACCCTGTACGTGGACTGTGATCATTAACACCTTTTGCCCTCAGCCAGCTACGGTACAGCCACCCGCCTCCTGATTTATGGCTCATTCATTCATGCAGGGCCGGGGCTGGCTAATGAAGAGCAGAACTGTATTTCCAGATGAATGCTCTTTCACCTAGCTCCCATTTTGTTTACATTACTAGGTGTTCTTTAGGCAGCAATCAAAGCCAACCATCGGCGTCCGAGTGAAGGGTGAAATTGGGAGTCAGCGGCTGTAGGTCAGTGCTGACAGAGAGATGAACAAGATTTGTAAAAATATTTGAAAAAACACATTTTACAACTGACATTTTACAACTGAGTCGTGGATCCATAACTAACCACGCATAGCAACATGGTCCAGAAAAGAGCGACAAGAAGGATGAAAGGTCTAAAGAACATGATCTCTGAAGGAAGACTGAAGGAGTTGGGCTTGTTAGTTTGGACAGGAGAAGACTGAGAGGGGACATGAGAGCGGTTTTTGGGTATCTAAAAGGGTGTCACAAGGAGGAGGGAGAAAAATTGTTCTCCTTGCCATCTCAGGATAGGACAAGAAGCAATGGGCTTAAACTACAGCAAGGGAGGTTTAGGCTGGACTTTAGGAAAAACTTCCTACCTGTCAGGGTGGTTAAACACTGGAATAAATTGCCTGGGGAAGTTGTGGAATCTCCATCTCTAGAGATATTTAAGAGCACGTTAGACAGACACCTGTCAGGGATGATCTAGACAGCACTGGGTCCTGCTGTGAGGGCAGGGGACTGGAATCAATGACCTCTCGAGGTCCCTTCCAGTTCTAGTGCTCTAGGATTCCATACGTGTTAAAACCAATGACCCTCGCTGGAAATTAAGGCCATCAAAGGGGTTTGAGTAAAATTAATGAGATTCCGTTTCCAGAGCTGAGTTTCTAAACACTTGGGCTGCTCTGGAAATTTCAGCCAAGGTGTCTCAAATCAAGCTCTACATCATGGGTTCCCAAACTGGGGGGTGTGAAGAAATTCCAGGGGGGCGCAAGGTGACCCAGCCACACATCCCGGGTCAATCCCACCCCATGTTTTGCTGCTATTTTGGGGGGGGGGGGCGGGATGAGGGTTTCTCAAAAATCAAAAAGGGGGTGTGATGCTGAAAAGATTGGGAACCACTGTTCTACATGAACTTTATTTTTCCTTTCTTCTTCCTTCTCCTGCCTCCACCCTGCCTCACCCATGCTCAACCCCCCCAATCTCCCTCCTTTGTCCTACAGGAAATTTGTATCCTACCCACACTGTAATCCTTTGGTTACAGCGCACTCCACAGAGTCATTATACAGTTAAGACTGGCTAGATTGTCGAGCCCAATGGGTAGTGATCAACGGCTCGATGTCAGGTTGGCGGTCGGTTTCTAGCGGCGTGCCCCAAGGATCAGTTCTTGGACTGATTTTGTTCAACATCTTTATTTGTTCAACAACCTGTATGAGGGGATGGATGGCACCCTAAGCAAGTTTGCAGATGACACTAAGCTAGGGGGAGAGGTAGATACGCTGGAGGGCAGGACAGGGTCCAGAGTGACCTGGACAGATTAGAGGACTGGGCCAAAAGAAATCTGATGAGGTTCAACAAGGACAAGTGTAGAGTCCCACACTTGGGACGGAAGAATCCCAAGCATTGTTACAGGCTGGGGACCAACTGGCTAAGTAGCAGTTCAGCAGAAAAGGACCCGGGGATTACAGTGGATGAGAAGCTGGATATGAGTTAACAGTGTGCCCTTATAGCCCAGAAGGCTAATGGCATATTAGGGTGCATTAGGAGGACAATTGCCAGCAGATCTAGAGAAGTGAATATTCCCCTTTATTTGGCTCTGGTGAGGCCACATCTGGAGTGTTGTGTCCAATTCTGGGGCCCCACTATAGAAAGGATGTGGACGCATTGGAAAGGGTCCAGCGGAGGGTGACCAGAATGATTAGGGGGGTAGAGTGCATGACCTATGAGGAGAGACTGAGGGTGTTGGGTCTATTTAGTCTGCAGAAGAGAAGCGTGAGGGGGGATTTGAGAGCAGCCTTCAACTTCCTGAAGGGAGGTTCCAAAGAGGATGGAGAGAGGCTGTTCACAGTAGTGACTGATGATAGAACAAGGAGCAATGGTCTCAAGTTACAGTGGGAGCGGTCTAGGTTGGATATTAGGAAAAACTATTTCCCTAGGAGGATGGTGAAGCACTGGGCTGGGTTCCCTAGGGAGGGGGTGGAATCTCCATCCCTAGAGGTTTTTAAGTCTCGGCTTGACAAAGCCCTGGCTAGGTTGATTTAGTTGAGATTGGTCCTGCCTTGAGCAGGGGGCTGGACCTGATGACCTGAGGTCTCTTCCAGCTCTATGGTTCTATGATTCTAAGAGACTACACAGGTGCCACTAAAATTGCCTTTGATTGTTAAAACACGGGTGCTAAAATGGCCCCGGCTGTAGTCAGCGGTGGGGGAGGCCCACGATAAAGGGAAAGCTAAAGGGAACCATTCAACAATTTCGGCCACATGGAAGGAGAGCTTTTTACCTGCGGGCCTGTGTCCCCACAAGCTTGCCCATGATGCTCCAGACGTACTTACGTCGCATCCACACGCTCCACTCCTCTGTAGTAGCTGATGCCATCAGACGTGTTCCTTAGATGGTGACACTTGTCGTCAATCCGATGAGCTGATTGTTTGTCACTGAGGTCTTTCTCCAGCTCGTGCTGGGCTGCCCTGTCGGATCTGTAACACGCGAAGAGCAGTTCTTGCAGCGTGAACGGCACTGAGCATAACAGGCCACATCCTCAGCCTAGGGACAGATGTGGCTAATGTGTCCCCACCTGCAGCCCCCGGGTCCTCCCCCTGCCCTGAGTCCCCTCTCTTGCTTGCCCACAGCCAGGGCTGACCCACAACATTTTGGCACCTGAGGCAGGGAGCTCAGATGATGCCCCCAAGCCCCTTTGTTTGGGCCAAAACTTTGAAAGGTCTCAATTCTGCCTCCTTCCTGTTCTACTCCTCTCCTGGGACTGCTCCGCTACCTGCATATGCACCAGGAGCAGACACAATTTTCTACACTCTGGGTCCTAGTGGCGCCCCCCACAGTCTGGCACCTGAGGTGGCCACCTCAGTTCACCTTATGGTAAGGCCAGCCCTGCCCACAGCCACAGTGACCACTGATCAGCAGGCATTGGGGGCCTGGAGTCTGCTCTGCAGTGGGAGAAGGAGCTATGAGGGGAGTGGGGGAAAGGCGGTGCTGGCTTGGAATGGGCGTGTGCTGCATGGGGGGTGGGAACGAGCCCAGAGATGACGCATGGGGTGGTCACCTGCCCCCCAACTTTCAAACGGTGTCCCCCACCATCAAGAGTTTCTGGTTGTCTCTGTAGATGATGCTACTTCCTGCAGCAGAAGGAAGGATCAACCCCCCGTGGTAGCTCTAAAGTATTCCCGACCTGTTTCACGTAACCCTTCAGAAGGGCGTTTAAGGCTACATGGTCACAGAGCGCGGCTTCCTGTTAGGCACCAAAACAAACGGCCAGATTTTCAAGAGCGCTCCGCATGCTGGGCCAATGAGCTCCTTGCCCGGCACTCCCAGCAAACATGTCTTACCTCTGGGGGAGCATCTACGTCAGGGCAGCTACTCCAACTGCTAAACACAGCTGCACCTTCTGCTTGGGTCCAACGTCTTCAACCATTGGATCAAACTTAAGCAAGAGCTGGGCAACTTTGAGGAGTGAGAGACATTTCTCCCCCGGCCGGTATTGTTTGCAGGAAAGGGGATTTGCTGAGGGTTTACGTTGGAAATTAGAAAACAAGAAACATTGTTTACTAAGAAAAATTGAGGTGAAACCGCCTTACGCAAGCTGGGCGATCGCCTTATCCAGGTGGCGATTCATCCTCTCCTGACACGACCTGATGACGTCAACTTCCTAGTCAATTGACAAAAACAAAATCCAAATTCCATCATTGTCCATGCTTATGAATTCAGGTAACTTTCATTCTAAGACCCACCCTCATACTCCTAGGTGGTCTCCTCACACATGGGTCCCGGCACGCAGCAGTAACACAATGCCTGCTATTCCTGCCACCCCGAACGAGCATGCCGGAAGTGTGTAAAGAGTAAGCAAACCTTGGCTTCCTCCCTACCACGCACTGTCAGCTGAGCCAGCCCAGACGTAAGTTGGCACAGGTTGAACCTCTCTAATCTGGCACCCTCAGGACCTGACTGGTGCTGAACCAGAGATTTTGCCAGACCAGAGGAGGTCAATATTGTCTAGCAGCATTACTAACACTTCCATGGCTTGCTAGGCTCTTAGACAACATTTTGGGTAAATTCGAGCTAAATAACAGCACAGAACATTGCGAGCCAGGACAGCTGGCTGTAAACAAACTTTATGGGACGGCGGGAAACTTGGCCACACCCATGAAAAGTGGACATCCGGCTCACTAACGACATACAGGACTATGGATGTTGCCAGACCAGAAAACGCCAGAGAGTGCTCCTCACTAGGAGAAATGGCTCCTGGCTCTGTTTCTGATATGCAGCATGAATGTTTGAGCCCAGTTGTGGACTCATAGAACCCCAGGGCTGGAAGAGACCTCAGGAGTCATCGAGTCCAGCCCCCTGCCCAAGGCAGGACCAACCCAACTCAATCAGCCCAGCCAGGGCTTGGTCAAGCCAGGACTTAAACACCTCTAGGGATGGAAATTCTACCCCCTCCTTAGGGAACCCATCCCAGTGCTTCCCACCCTCCAATGCAGTCACTAATTCCTGCCTTGCTGGAGCGAGCTGGGTGAATCCTTGGGCTGCTCTTGGTGTGGTGTAGCTAAGCATTGCTTCCATCCATGTCAAGTTCTTTCACAATCCCGCCCTTCATGAAACGTTCTTGTTCACATCCAATGAAACACACACGCTACACGGACATAGCACCTCCCTGCTTTTCAGATGTGTCTTGTGCTGGTGGACTGTGGCTAGTCTTTATGTGGACAGGCAAAGTGGGGGAAGGAGCAAGGTACCCCCTCCTCCCTGTACTTGGGCAGCCAAACTTCCCTCAGTCAGGAATAAAATAACTGAAAAGGGGGTAGATAAGTGCAGAGAAGGGGGCAGGGAATGGATGGAATTATGGCTCCTTGCCAATATGTTGCATTTCTCAGGGGTGTAGCAATTTACTCTCCCCCACGGCCTAACTGAGGAGCTCTGACCAGCATCAGTCTCCCTGGCCTGGTCTACCCTAGGGCCTTAATCTGAAATAACCTGCCAAGGCTGAATTTGTAAGTGATACGTCCACACTACCAAGCTTGTTATTCCAGAACAAGCGGTGGCGGAATTCGAACGCTGTAGTCCTGCTTTTCACGAGGAATAATGCTGTTCCTAAATGTGCATGTCCAAAATAACGGTAGTGTGGACACTCTGGTGCTGCTAATTCGAACTAATTGGCGTCCGGGAGGCCTCCCGCAGCTCTCCAGAGCACTTCTTAGGGTGCTGAGTCCGTGGTAACGCGTCCACACTAACACAGCGTGCCTCGACCACATTCGGTTCTTCCCCGGAGTGAGGACACAGAACTTCACATTTGTAAAATCGGGTGCCCCGAAGTCGAACTTAGTACATTCAAAATAATCTCCTAGTGTAGACATGGCCCCTGGGAGTTTGTCTTCATTACGTCTGCGTGAAAACATCGCCCGGAGGAGTCAAACTAGGTAACGTGGTGCTGTTGACAAGTTGCCAGTTAGGGGGGTGTGCCCTAACGAAGGCAAGGCCCAGCCAGCTTGGCTCCCAATGCCTTCCCTTTTAATTGACACCCCAATGCCTCCTCTTTTAATTGACATGAGTTTTCGCAGGCTGACTGTTCATCTGATCACCCTCTCTACACTGAGGTTTGAATGTCATATTAGTCCCATGGATTTCCAACCCCTGCTTGCTGTCCTTCGGCAACTGATCTAATTTTCACCACTGTACTTGAGCGTGTGGTGTTTATTATGCACCCCTCCTCCCAACGGCAGGGAGAGCTAATTCTGTGATGACAGAAGAAGCAGCTCCCAGGTTTCCAGCTGAACATGCCACAATGACAGAGAGCTATTCATAGCCTGCAACCACACAGCAAGTAGTGTAAGAGTTACGGCATTCGCTTGCACGGCCTGAGGACTGGATCGCCAAACATTTGTCCTATGCTGACATCAGTGTGGAGTCCCGAGTAAAGGCAGATTCTTAGCTGGTGTAAATCCAGGTAGCTTCCATCATATGTCAATCAACAAAGCTACACCTGTGCACATCGACTGAGAATCTGCCTTAGTAGCTCCCATAATGCCTTGTCCTATTGTGCAGAGATAACTCCCATACAGCCAGGATCCATAGCACACAGCGGGAGTTTTCTATCTTTGATTGATAGAAATCTCCTTGTTTTCATTGTTTCTCTCTTGGCCAATATGAAACCATCTGGGCTTGTTCAGTACCGAGCACAATGGGATCCCGGTCCAGGACTAGAGCTCTGAGGTGCTATCATAGTACAAACAATAGAGACCCTGCCTACCTTATGATAGTGCCTTTCACTCCGGGGAAGGAGAAGCGCACCTGTGTTAACAATTCTTGTATTTTTGCAGAGACTTGTGATGTTTGCGAGGTCTCTGAAAGCCCCGGCTCCCAGCGATAGGTGATTAGGTTTCAATGTAAATTTCAGATTTTTTAAAACAAGTTTTGAGCCCGCATGGTAGAGGAGGAAAGCTGGAAAACATGCACCCACTGCACCTCAAAGCCCAGCAGATAATAATAGGCCAAGTCCTTAATTAGGATGTTTTATACTCTGCTAAACAGGTTGTTATTGGTGCTGGATCAGCTCCTGCCATGGGGGGGCTGGGGAGGAGGGCTCAGTATTCAGGCTGCCCCAGAGAGAGAGGGCAACCCCAGCCCTCTCTTACCGTAGTGTTTGTCCATGGCTGCTGCAGCCACAGTGGGCACAGCCAGGGGAGGGTGCACGTCTCCCAGGTGGAGGACAGACAGATGCACAGACACAAACTCTCTGAAATACATAGTAGATAGCTGTCCCTTTCTCCACCCCTGCCCCCAGCTGGCCCAATGGGGTTATAGCTGTTCCAGTCCCCATCTCTAGCCCCTCGCTTCCCCCTGTGGGCATTTTATAGTATAACTGTCCTTCCTACCAGATCCCTCCCTTTCCATTTTGAGAAACAATCGAATTCCAGGAACATCCTATTATCCTGGCATAACCAAACTGTGACCTTGCTTTGAGTTATGATAAGAAGGAGCTGCCTAATGAATTTGGTGGTCCTAGCTCTTACTATGTAGGAGGAGTTCTTGAATAGACTCACAGATGGACAGACAGACAGACATTTCTAACATATATAGTAAGAAGAAGGAGGATAAAGATCAATGATGAAGGTCCTGTGTTAAAGCTACACCACCAGTTACTGCTAGTCAGCACAGGGCTGTCTTTGCAGTTAACTGCTCCTTTCCCTGGTTAGGCTGTTACAAAACCTTACTGTCAACAGTTGTTTTTCCACATCATCATGGACCAGATCGATTCCCATCCTCTTCTCTCGATGGAGTAAGCACTCTTGGGCTACCTGTTGGTAAACAAATACAGTAAACTTCCGATAATCTGGCACCTTTAGGACCCAGGGGGTGCCGGATTATCAGATATGCCGGACTATCGGACGGGGGGGCTATGAGGGGTCTGGGGTGGGGAGGGGGAGGATGCCACTCCAGACTCCTCTTAGCCCCCCCTTCTGATAGTCCGGCTCTGCCCCTGGCGTCCCCGATTCAGCCGCTACTGGTCAGTTTCAGCAGCGGCTGAATCCGGGACGCCTGGGACAGAGCAGGTGAAGTGCTGCCGGGTTGGATGCCGGACTAATGGAGTTTTACTGTATAGCTCTTAACCAGGGATGGGCAATAATTTTTGAAGAGGGGAGCCACTTCATGAATTTCAGAAGTGGCTGCAGATTGCCCCAGAAGGGGCGGAGCCTTGGGCAGAAGTGGTGGGGCCAGGAGACTTCACATATTCCTCCGCCCACAGACCCTGATTGGCTGGGGGAGAACGGGGTGGGGAGCGGCAGGGTAGCTGCAGGCTGGATCCAACGCTTGGGGGGCTGGATCTGGCTCATGAAGAGTGTCTTACCCACCCCTGCTATTAACTATCAGTTGACCAATCAAGTTACACCAGACAGTGCTGGAAAAAATTCCAGGACTTAACATTAGTGCTATTCAAAGCTAGATGTTTATCACACTGCATTATTTAGAAATGGCAGTCATCTTGCACTTGGAATGGGAATTTTTCCTTTATGAGACAGATCTTCCCTTGGGTGTCATGAGAAAATGTCATAAGTGGAGAAGGGTCATCTGTTAAGAACACAAGCCATGCCGATACAAATGTACCTATTTGCCATATGCTGGTGTGTGGCTGGTAATAAACAACCGAGCTAAAATATCAGAGTGATCAAACCATAAAGGAGCACACCTATCTGTGGGGTAGCGCCCACTGATCTCAAGGAAACGACTCTTGGCCGGACTTTGGAGCCTTGCAATAGGACATTGTGAAGTGTGACCTTAAATGGGATTTTTGATGCAGTGCATGAGAAAATATTTTGTTAAGTAAATACTGTTCCTAAGTGCTCAACAGGCATTGGATAGGAGATGTATCAGATAGCAAGGGCTGTGTGTATCCCTAGCTTGGCTAAGGGCCTCTTAATAAAAGCCATTCAGACATAATGTAGCTCAAATGAAACTTAATTAGCTATGTGAATAGCTGCAGATGGGAGCCGATCACTATAACACATTGATACATCAGTGAAACGGATTCCTACCTGGAGAGGTCCTTCTGTTTCAGCCAAGGCCCTTTCCAGTCGTTTCTTCATGTCTGTCAGAGCGTTGGTCTCCCCAATCATCTCGTCTATCTCGTGGTTGAGCTCTGATTTCCAAAACGTGATGTCATTGACCCGTTCGCCCAGATTTTTGGTGGTCTCCGTTTGGGTTTTCCTCGTTTGCTGATCTTTGTCCTGGATCATGCGGGATGTGTCCACTCTTAGCCTCTCCGCGCTGTGCCGGGACGTTTCGGACTCTTTGTAATTGGTCAGGTTGGATCTGTACCAGTCGTCAGGGGTATACCTGGTGAAAAGGGCTGTTCGGTTGGAAACAAAGGGAAGCATCTTGCTTTGGGTGAGCCCCTGAGAGCTTTTGGAGAAGGGAGCCAATGTTGGCGTGATGGCTGCTACTTTATAATAAGTACTGGGTCGCCATGGAAGGCTCAAGCTATGGGTCAAAGAGTAGTGAGGGAAACGGTTCTTATAGCTCGATGCCATGGTGCTGATAGCTGGTAGGAAGTTAGTAGGTGTTGGTCTTGGGTGGGCATAAGTTGCCGTCAAAGTAGAGCCTACAAGCTCCATGATGGAAAGCTGCTATTCACTTTTGCTTCCTGCATAAGAGAAACCCAAAAAGACAACAGAGAATGATCTCATTTAGCAGGGTCCCACTTAACACCTCTTCCATAAGCACATGCAACTCATAATACAAACACCAACATGTATGATAGTTGAGTTTCAAGAAGATGGGCTTCGAATGCTAGGTAGCAAAGCCCTATCACAATGTCCATCCATTTGGTTACAGGACTGAAGTTTCCCAGGCCTGGCCCACACTAAAAAGTGAGCTCAGACTAGCAACAGCGCTCATGGGTGTGAAAAATCCACACCCCTGAATAATGTCATTAAGCCAACCTAACCCTGGTGTAGACAGTGCTAGGTCAATGGAAGAATTCTTCTCTCAGCCTAGCTACCACCTATCAGAGCACGGATTGCCTGTAACAATGGGAGAACTCCTTCGACTGGCATAGATAGTGTCTCCACTGAGGTGCTACAATAGCATAGTGTTTAAGTATAAACAAGGGCTGTATTTCTTTTGCCCCATTTATCATCATTAGGTCCTGATTCTGAAAATTTGTTGTTTATTCATTATTATTATTGTTGTTCTTGTTACCATGGGACCAGGACCTACTGTCCTGGAAGCTGTACAAAACAGAACAAAAAGACAATCCCTTCCCAAAGAACTTACAATTTAATTCTAAGAGAAGAGCCAACTGATAGATACAAACACAGATAGGAGAGTCAAGGAAACAATGTGTTTTATTTTACTTTTCTGAGTAACTCCATTAAAACCAACAGGGATATTCAGCAGCTAAAATTTCAGCAAGGGAGGTTTAGATTGGACATTAGGAAAAGTTTCCTACCTGTCAGGGTGGTTAAACACTGGGATAAATTGCCTAGGGAGGTTGTGGAATCTCCGTCACCGGAGATACTTAAGAGCAGCTTAGACAAACACCTGTCAAGGATGGTCTAGATGGTGCTTAGTCCTGCTGTGACTGCAGGGGACTAGAGAAGACCTCTCAAGGTCCTTTCCAATCCTCTGATTCTATGACTTGCAAGGAGAGAACATTTGATGTTCCTGTCACCAGCGTAGAATAAAGATATATGAAATGAGCAGAAAGGACAATTACTGGAAGATCAGTACTTTCATTTTTAACCATTGTTACACTTCAAAAGTAATTTGAGAAAACTTTCCCCCGCTGTCGTGCTGGAGCAAACGAACCCACCGGAAGGTTTTCGAGGGTAGTGATGGTGTTATTTTTCAA